>NC_139349.1:155016331-157416331 GCF_055883805.1 Amblyomma maculatum | reverse complement strand
AAGTTAGTGTAAGGTAAGGAATCGTATATAAAATTTTGCTAAGTGCTAATGCGTTAGTCGCGTGGACAAGCTGCCTGACTTGACCCTCTCGTAGCCCGGCGTGCTTATTGACTATGCGGCGAACTAGATGCGTAAGCTGATTGCAAACTTTAATGGTTGTAGATACATTGGCCTGATTGGTTGACTCATGGATATGAAGTCCGAGGATCCGGCAGGATGATACACGAGGGATGGGGTGACCTGCCATTGTGAGATTGATCAGCTGGTTATGTTGGCATTGATAGCGAGTTTTTGCAATCAGCAGCAATTCGGATTTTTCAGGTGCGGGAGATAGCCCTACTTTATCAAGGTAACTAACGACTGCATCGATATCTTGCTGTAGGGTCTCCTCTACTGCTCCAGGAGACCCAGAAGTGCACCAAAGAGTAAGATCGTCTGCATAGAATGTGTGTTTTAGGTTTGGGATAGACGCTAAAGTACGAGATAGGGGAGCCATTGCAAGGTTAAAAAGGGTGGGTGACAGAATAGCGCCCTGAGGAGTACCACGTGTGAGGGGGAAAGGATCAGATATCGAATCGGGGAGACGGAACTTGGCCGTACGGTCGCGGAGAAATGCTGTGAGGTAGCCATACATCTTTGGACCACAGCCAGTAGAGGCAAGGATGTTTAATAGAGGATCGTGGGCAAGGTTATCAAAAGCTTTTCGCACATCAAGGGCCACTATGGCTTGGATATGGGAAGTGGGCGGAGGGTCAAATTCGTGCATGAGGAGCAAAAATAGGTCCTGAGTAGACACACCTTTTCGGAAGCCAATTTGTTGAGGGCGAAAGAGATCTATGGATTCAAGATGAGTCTCAAGCCGATTGAGCACCATCCGCTCCATGGTTTTTCCCAGGCATGATGTTAAAGAAACTGGGCGTAGGTTTTGAAGCGCAGGTTTTTTGCCTGGCTTTGGAAGTAGGGTTATAAGTGATTGTTTCCAAGATGCTGGGAGTGTGCTTTCTTCCCAATGTAAGTTTATAATGCTCAGAAAATGTTCTTTGTCCTTGTCAGAGAGATTTCGAATGAGTGAGTATGTAATCTGGTCTTCACCTGGGACTGACTTCCGCTTTAGCTGTTCTAGCGCCCAGTCGAGATCCCAGAGGGTAAACGGCTGATCGAGTTCTACATTGGAAGCACCAGTGTACGGAGTATAAAGGCTGGGTAGGGGAGGAGGAATGTAGAGATCGCGGAGTTGGGCTGTTAAGGCATCCGCGCCTAGTTGAGAATAGTGCTTCTCGATAGTGGGAACAGGCGCCGGTTGAGGCCCGAGTAGTTCTCTGAGTAAATGCCAGGTTCTTTTTTGATTTAGTGTGCCGTTATGGTGTTACAAATTTTGTTCCATTGATTGGTGTCAAGTGTAACACAGTGTTCTTTAACCTGTCGCGTCAATTCGGTGACTCGGTCGGAGAGGCGAGCATTGTTGGGCTGAGTGCGAAGAGTGCGCAAGAGTCGTTTCCGCCTCTTCCAGATGCGTACAAGGTAAGGTTCCGGATTATCTGACGGGGCTGAAGTGGAACTGTCCTGCGTAGCTTGTTTCTGAGCATGTTTGAGTGTTTTTGTCCAGCTCTGAAGACTGCCAGTAGTATGAGAGGTGTCGCGTATAGTGCGAAAGGTATTCCAGTTTGTGTGGGAAATTTTACGTTTACGCGGACGGGTACGGCTTGGGACAGTGATGTTAATAATGTAATGGTCGCTGAGCAATTTTTAATCTGTAACTTGCCAGGTGACCTCTCGCAGTCCGCGGCCCACTGTGAGGTCTGGCATGGTGGATTGTTGGTTCCTGTAACCTTCCCGGGTAATGGAGTTTGGGGTGTTATAAACAGTTAATTGAGCTCCGTTTAATGCGTCGTTGAGTATACGGCCAGGTCGGAAGGTGTGTGGGTAACCCCAGATAACGTGCGGGGCATTAAAATCCCCACCTATCAAGAAGTCGGAGTCTCGAAACAATCTTGAAGTAAAGTGCATTCGCGGTTTGAAAAGCGTGTACTCTGTAGGAGGCACGGTGGTAGGAGGGTTATAAAAATTTAGAAAGGATAAAGGGCGAGATAAGTGATCAGAATACAGTGTAAATGCAATAAGGTGACGTTCAAGACGACTGGGGACTTCAATGGCCTCAAATCGGATATCCCGACGAATATAAGTGCTCACTAATGGGGCACAGTAGCTGTCATATACACTGCATGCAGGGCACGGTAGCCCGGAATACCTTTAAGAGCACGCGATTCTTGAATGAGAATGACGTGGGGCTGCGAGGGTAAAGTCAGGAGCCATTGGATAAAGAGTGTTCGATTGGTAAGCAGGTTTCTGCTGTTCCACTGTACAATGTGTATGTGATTGTTCCCTGCCATTCTTAAGCTACGTTAGCGCGCTTCTCGGGAGGGACAGAAGAGGATGCAGCAGTTGCTTCAGGGGATGTAGATGGACGGGGCCGTTTAAAAGAATGATTTAGGAAATCCATGCGTTCGTCATCCTGCAGGAGATTGCTAAGGAGGGTATGCATGAGTTCAAATGCTTGGCGAATGGCGGAAATTTCTTCTGCAAGGTACCAGATAATAGGGTCATTTCGATCTTTTATGTGGCGCTTATAATTCTCAGATGTGACAACTGGTGTGGAATCGGAAGATGTATAAGAGAAAGGTTTGGGAGGGGAAATGGGAAGTGGCGGTCTCGGATTACCCGGTGGTGGGAGCGCAGCTGGCTTGAGAAGCGGATGTGGGGCAGCTGGCAGTTCTTGAACTTCTTGATGCCAGACATTGGTCCGAGGGGGTGGTGCCGTCTCTTGATTTGCATGTGACAGAGGGGGGAAGTCCTCGCGAGGTGGAGGATGATGGGGTGGCGTATTCTTCTTGCCAGGGTGACCAGACATTTTTTGTCGCGTAGTCAATAGTCGCTTTGTAGTGGGACGCTGGGAATTAGATGGCTTTTTCTGTTCTTGGACAGAAGGTTCCAGCTGTTCCCTGAGACTCTTCCTTCGGTAATATGCAGCCTTGTGGCTCTTTTGGTCTTGTTGTTTCTGTACAGGGCAGATGAGGTCAAAAGTTGGGTGGGTTCCACCGCAGTGGAAGCAATAGGCGGAGCAACGATGTGGTTCATCTTGTTGTCTGAGCTGGGCTGAGCAGGTGGGGCAGCGTTGATATATCGGAGGGTGAGGGCAGTTCAGCAGCCGATGACCATATTCATGGCACCTGCTGCACTTCAAAGCATTTGGTCTTTCAGGCTTGCGTCTGTACAAGACGCGGCGGAACAGAATTTGTCGAGGTACATGGGTGCCTTCAAAAGTTATTAATACAGACTCGGTCTGTCCCATCATACGAGCGGACAGGATCGTCGCATGCCACGATTCAAGGCTTTCTAAAAGTTCGGCTTCTGAAAGGCCTTTCTCGATTCCATGAATTACGCCCCGCGGCACGATGCCACCGGGGCCGTCATGTAAGATTGGATGTTATGAGTTTTGGCTCGGATGGATAACGAGGAAAGTGCTGCTACATTTCGGGCGGTCAATTCGTTGGTGGTCTTCAGAAGGATGACATTCTGGTGGTATTTGATTTGCAGAGTCAGAGCCTGTCGCTCATGTGGCGCCAAGTCTGCTGCTGAGGAAATTTCTTGAAGAATTTCGTAGGGTTTAACCTGGGAGATATTGAGTGTACTTGGTGCCCTGATTACGACAGTTTTCAGCGTTGAGAAATGTGTCGCCGGAACTTTTTGTTTGCCTTTCCTCTTTGGGGTAATCCAGTCAGACGCATCGAAATCTTCAGAGGTACGAGCGCGTTCTTCTCTGGCGTCTGAGGCATTGGCGCGTGCTTCGGCAGCGTGGGCACGTGTTTCTCCAGGAAATTCATCGACGGCACGTGGCGGCGGCGGTGCCGTTGCCATGGTAACACAATCGAGATCCGTGGCAAGGCTTAGCGAGCCTCGGGCATCATCGGAACCTATATATGGTCGGTCGGTTCTTAGCCAAAAAGCTATCAAATTCAGCACATGAGAAGTCAGAATGATCCCAGGTACTTGCCGAATGACGTGAGTTGGGCGATGGAGGTCCCAGGGTTGATGGTCTGGCTAAAAGACGGTAAATTCCGGAGCTCGATGTTCCGCCGTCTGTTCTAGTCGACGCCACCTAGCGTCTCCTCCTAAAAGCCAAGCTAAAAAGGAAATCTTTGGTTGGATACACGCATTACTGGAGCCTAGTACAAGTTTTACAAAATATACATTGTAAGCGCGATGCCCGAACTCTCACCTGTACATCATCATTCCCCGGTGTTCGGAAAATCACGCGCTGAGTTTTATGCATGGCTTGGAATAAAGAAGTTTGTTCGAGCAATGGCTCACAAGTGGCGGAGGCGCCGTTAGTACCCCAAGCCTCTCGCTTAGACGCATCAAGTGCTTCCTTTGGAGCTCTGCTCCGGCCTTCGCTTGCCTTCACAGCCCCCCGGTATAGACAAGGGCAACGGAACCATCCCGCTGCCGACATCTGCACTATCTACTGCTGTGGCTGGCTCGGCCTGGACCATCACCAGCCGCCAGCGCGATTCTAAGCTCTTTGCCGGCGTTCGCGGCGACGATGTCGAAGACTGGCTTGATAATTACACCAGTCTGTTCGTTTAACCGCTAGGATGATTCCCACAAGCTACTAAACATTGTGTTCTATTTGACTGACGTCGCAAAACCATGGTTTCTCAATCACACGGAACGCATCCCTGACTGGCCGGAGCAACTTCTGAAAATTTTCGGCACACCATCTGGTCATTCTGAGCTGAAGCTCTCCGCCCGTCTTCAGCAGCCTGGTGAGTCCTACGCTTCGTGCATCGAGGACGTTTTGGCCCTTTGCCGCCGAGTCGATGCTGCTATGAAGAAATCTGATCGGGTTCGCCATGTTTTTAAGGGCATCGAAACCGTCGCTTTCAACGCTTTGCTGGCTCAGAACCCCTCCACTGCGTCAGACATTACCACTACCTGCCAACGCCTGGACGAGCTTCAGTCTTGCCGCCTCCAGCAAGACAACATCAATGGTGGTGCCATCGTTGACGGTAACCTGCGCTCCATTATTCTTGCTATTATACGCGAGGAGCTCTCCGGTCTATCAAGCTTTGTTCCTGGAAGCCCGAACCTCCCGCCAGCTACTCATGGTTTACGCAGCGTCGTCAGGAACAGCCACGTCTACTACCGTCTGCCACTCCTCTATCTACGCTGAAATTGCTTCGAAGCCCTGTCCCAGTTCATTCCCTTTGTCCTGTTCTTGTGTGTGGTCATGTATCTGCCATAGCCTCATGCTTTCCACCGCCCCATTACCGACCTTCCTGGCGTCCTTCCCGTCCGGTCTGCTATCACTGCGGAATCCGCGGTCTCATTTCCCGTGCCCGTCGCCGGCGCCAGCAAGACCAACAGCGTGGTTATGCTCCATTCGAGAGAAACCGCCTGCGCCAGCCTGATGCTTTTATGATGCCGTACTCTGCTTCTTCACGTCGCTCTCCCTCGCCGCCAGATTGCCAGGATGTTTCCCGACCCTCTCCTTCTACCCGACACAGCTCGCGCCTGTCCCCCCTTCGCCCGCTCTCCCAATCCTTCGTTCCTACGCCGAAAACTATACAGAAGCAGTTTTGGAGGGGAAAGCTGCTTCAAAAACTAACTGTGAAATTCAATCAATCAAATCCATCCCGGACACCCGTCTAACGTGCTGAAAGTACTGATCGAAGGGGTATGTCTTTGAACGTACTGACGAGGCGTACAAGATCGCCTGATAGGCAGCGCTTGCGATGACGCTTAATCTTTCTTTTCAGGTGGATAATGTCTCGCGTTATCCACGGGTATTCTCGGTTGACACGTTTTCTTCTCACAGGAATGTACTGCTTTTTCCAGAAGTGAACACGTCCTTAAATATAAGACCACATTGCACTTACGTCGTTCAGTGCCTCGAATGCTGGGTAACAAGATTCCAGATGAGCTAAAACAGAAATGTCATCAGCCCGCTCGCAATGCTTAACAAAAGTGATAGATGGTAACTAATTGGTTTAAAGAAAAACTAAAAGTGCTTAGTAGCAATATTTCAGCGCTTTTCACTTCATTGTTATTGTGGGACATGTCTGACCAATTTATTCCAGGCAAGGTGAAGTCTCCTGTGATGATTATTTTGGATCTAGAATTTGTACGTTGCATGAGGTAGTCGTGCATCAGTTCGAGATATTCGGGAGGAGCGTTGGTTGGTCGGTACACGCCTCCAAGAAGTAGGCATTTGCCCTCATATTCAATATTACACCATACACTTTCATGACCATCAACGTCATCCATCCAGGAAAATTTAATGTTATTTTTAATCGCTATCGCCACTCCTCCACCTTTTGCGCCTCGGTCTTTGCGGATAAGTTTGCACAATGGCGGGATTATTTCTGAGTCTTTCACTTCTGCATGCAACAAGGTGTCAGTAATGACCAGGATATGTGGCTGATAAGACAGTATTATGCCTTCAAGTAGACTGAGTTTGTTAACTATACTTCGCGCGTTTAGTGATACAACTCTAAGAACTTTATGATCACCTTGTCATTTTTTCCGCCGCACTTTCGTTTTATTAAGTGCAGAAGCCCTTGAGCGAGATGCATCCATTCCGCAATTTTGTTGTGAATTCCATATGTATACCTTTCCGTCTACTTTCAGCTTCTCGAACGCAAGAGACACTTTCACTCCATTCGCCTTTTCTTCTGCTGCAGAACGCTAAAGGTTTGATCGTATGTCCTTACTCTCTTTGAAAAGTCCTCACTTATGATACATCTGTTCCCTTCAGTTTAAAACAAATAGACATAACTTCAGCTTTTTCAGAAAAATCGAAGTCTCAACATGATCGGACGGGAGCGTTCACTGTTGGGGTTTCCGATTCGATGTATTCTTTCAATTGAGGCAACTTCTATTCCAAGAACGTCTTTAAAAATGTCTTGCTTGATTTTATCCTCAAGTTCTTTTGCATCTTCCTCCGGCTCTTCTTTTACTCCGTATATTAGGAGGTTATTGCGTCGGCTACTGTTTTCCAGGTCATTCACCTTAGCTGCCAGGTCTAGCATCTGTTTGTTGGTATTCGTACAAGCTGCATCACATTCTGCTAGTTTCTCTTCACAATGCTTCAATCGGCTCACTTCCGTCTCTATTACCGTAATCCTGTCTTGGATACTACTGACTTGATTCTACTTGCTTCAGGGTGCACATATTGCAATTGCACATATTCATACCCGAAATGAATCCGAATTGATCTACCCCGAGCGCGGTAGCAGAGGCCGTAAAGGCGCGAAAGTCTGCTCTTCGTTCAAATCTCGTCCGGAAAGCAGGTTGTCGTGAAGCGAGTCTTACGCTGGTGTGAACACTCGGTGTCGATCGGCGGTTGTCGAGGGTCTCCCTCTCCGTGGCGGATCGACCTGTGCGACCTCCGTGAGTCGCCAGTGTGGACCAGCCTTCAGCGACCGGAAAACCATGAGAAGCCATTTTCCGCTATGTAGTAGAGACGTGCTCATGTAGGCTGTTTCGATTGGTCCTGCAGGTGTTGTATTTGGGCAACTGAAAGAGGGAAGCGAAAGCCCGGGAAAATTGAGTTGAGCGCAATTTTTGGTTTGCTTTTATTTTGAAAATTCATTCCCTAATATGTGTCGTTCTAGTGCACCGATTCCTATAATTCTTTTTCATTCGGTATCTGTGTGACCTAAAGAATTCATCTAGAGTGTAGCGGACAAGCGTTTCTTGTCCCCTTTAAGGCGTGCAGCACGCGCGATTTCTGCCCGACGTCGGGAATGCCTCCGTAAGGGACACTGCGCCGGTTTTCAAATGTTCTAATGCTCTAGAATTTTGAAGTAGATTATTTGTTGATAATGTATACGAAGTTATTTTTTTTCGGTAATGCATAAAACACCCGCGGAATCGCCGACTGAAAGCGCGCAATTCAAATCTCGCTCGTCCCACGTGACTGCTGCAAAGGAGGAAAGCAGAGAGAGAAATCTCGCTTCTCCGTCCGTCGTGACGACATTTTGAGGAGCCGGAGGCATTCAGAGCCAACCGAGGGAGCTTTTGGCGTGCGCTTTTCCTCGTCTTGTGTGCGTTGAGGACTGCGGACGTACAAAACAACCCGATACAACAGAGCTCTCTGTGTGTTCGGAAGCACGAGTAGCCGTGGCCGTGAATATGTCGTCTTCCGTCTTTTCTCAAATGTTAAAAGCTCGCGGTGCAATGGGAGTCGGTTGAGAGGAGAGGTAAATTCAAACTGACCAAAGGAAACATTCTACTCGAAGCATTTTCGTGGCTGTGGCTGCGTGCAGTTTGTTCCTAACGCGATTTCTATAGGGCTTTGTTAAAAAGGCATGGCTGAACCATGACGCGGTTCCTTCTATTTCCTCGCGCAAAAGAGTCGTGCCAGCCACCATTCCCTAGAACCCGTGTTTATTAAAGGAAGAAAAGGGAGGTAAGGCTTGTACTATGGTCTTTAGTATGTGAAGCGTCGCGTTTAGCGTTCATTGCGATCTGTTCGCGGAGTGCAATCTCACGATGGGACGGGCAGACAGCATCGGCGCATGGCTGTATTCGCGTGTCTCGTTTTTTTTTTTCTTAAAGGTACGCGCAACGGCCTCTGTGCTAAACATCGGACAACTCACCAACAGCCCGTGCTGATGATCCTTCGTGAACGAGCAGCTGAATAAGAAGAGCCCACTGTTGTGTCGCAGCTAGGTTGTGACGGCTTTGTGAGATCCTCTCCAGCCCGTCACGTGCCTGATAAGTTCTTGAAACCCCTACGGGAACATTATTAGATGATAAGTTATGTACCGCTTAGCTGAGTCTGGGCGAATTCAGGTATGGAGCGCACTAAGCGAGGTTTCCTTCGATGAGTCCAAGCAAGCAATCATCAAAGTTGTGCATATATGGTGTTAAGTGCGCGTTTGCGTCGCCCTGATCGCTGGCAGAAACAACGTTTGAAAAGACTGTCATATGTCTGTGTATTTTCGTTTGCGTTTATGTGTGTTTGTAATCAAACGGAACAGTCGTGGCAGACGCCTCCTCCCTCTGAACTGTCCGAACTTGTGAGGCGGCCAGCGGACTGGCGCCGCACGGACGACGGGCGGAAGATCATTGCTGTCAAATAAATGTTTTTTTTTTCCTCCTCTTTCTCCTCCCAAAGACATCCGTTCTGCCTGCAACCATCCCCACCGGGCCAGCGAGTCGGCTTCTGAGAATTCGACGGGCGCTGGCGGTCAACATTTTTCACGGTGGTGGAAGGCCACAAACAGCCCAAACAGCCGCGGCGAAGCGATGCAGGAAGTGGGGATCCCACAGGAGCCTGACGAGGAGGACTTTTAGGGAGAGAGCTAATTTGAAGCGAGCCGAGCGACGCGGCAAAACGGGAGACTGGGTTTCAGGTATCGTGTCGAGAGGCTGCACCCCAAGAGAAGTGAAGTTGTGCTGCAATGATGTATATAACTGTAAATAAATTCTGTATTCTGCAATTAGAGTGATCGGTCCATGTAATCGGGAGAAGGATCGAAATTTGAAGAAAACAAGAAGAAAAGAACCGGATATTTAACTTATGGCTTTGTGATTTTGCACCCGTTGCTGCCTGGTCATTTTAAATGGTCTTATCCTGTTTGGGGATGCAAATTAAGTTAGAAATGAAAACGACGAGGCTCTTATACGAAAACACTTTTCAGAACATGGCTTTCCCATGAAAGGTATGGATGCGTCGAAGCTACAGCTTGGCTTTAAACATACGTCAGCCGTCAATTCCCTAAACTTCTATTGTTAGCCGTGGCCGGGCTAAAAGGGAGGCGCGCTCTCCTTCTTCCATTTAGCCCGTAATGTGTGAACGTACGATAAAAGGGAAAGGTTCCCTGCGTCAGCTAAATATTCCATGACTCGAGCAGCACTCTGTGCGTATTTGACTTGGTCTCCAACAAAATAGCTCCGCCAATGCCTCGCCTGAATCGCGGAGCTCGGCAACCGCACTTCACTTACTGTTAATTTTCTATAAAATTCTTTGTTTCCCCAATGTACACCTGAAACTCAAAGCAGGATTCGGTACGCCACCCCTTCGGGCCTTTTTTCGCAACAATGACAAGGCGAGAGGCCTGAGAACGGAGGTCGGCTAGAACATTGTTCGCTGCCCTTCCTTCCCAGGCACATGCGCGCCACGGTTTTGCCGAGGGCCGTATAGTTTCTACTACTAATGACACACACTACTACTTAACACCACGGCAAATTTTCACGCAAAACCTACGCTCGCCAGAATGGAAGTGCTTCGTTTGTGGGTACATGCGGTGAAAAACCCGGTGGTCATTCGAGTGGAAATGGCATGTCATAATGACTTTCACAAAGCCGCAGGGAACTCAGATCAACACGCAGCGATCAACACGCAGCAGAGATCAACACGACGTTGCCGCATCGGCAGCTCCCCCGTCCGTCAAAATGTCGTCACGCAACGTACTGGCCAATCACTGGCGGCGGCGTGACCTGCAGTGAGCACTGCCGCGCGGGCTGCGTATTTCTGCAGAGAAAAGGCTATTTCTTGTTTTTACACCTAATTTCAATTTGACACTCGAGTTCGCAGCATGAAGAAGTGTGGGTTTCTGCTGAAAGCCAGATTTTTGCAAAAAGTGCCGCAGTTTTCCTTTCGTAGTCCACTTGTCTAACACGGTGAATTAATTTCCTTGGAACGAAGTACTCGCGAGACAGCTTTTCACTCAATCCCCGGCGGCGAATCGGTATCCATACTTAGAGTTGATCTCCTGGCTTTTAGTCGGCGTCTCGTCGTCATAGGTTGCAGCGTCAGGCTTCGATGCGTTGCTGGTCTCATATGCACAACTGCGCAAGGTAGGCAGCGATGTCGACGTTCTCCTTCTCTGTGTCAAGTGTTTCTAGACCAAACAGCGTTTTATAGGGCTTGTTAGATAAAACGCAGTGAGACAAGTGCGTGCCAAAATTCTGTGCACCGATGAGATTACGTACCAGTGGCGTGCATGTTTTGGTTCCACCTCAGTAGATCCTATGCCCTTTTTTCACTTACATCCGCTGTTAAGAAACAGTAGTAAGTTGTGCATGTTCTGTGCATCCGCCTACGTACTGTCCGTTTTGGTGCTACATCCTTTTAAGTGGACACGTACCAACTAGCCTCCCACCAACTATTAAGTCGTCAAGGCTATAGCATCAGACTGGTAGCCATGGGATATGGGCAAATAAAGAAATACGCACTTGCAAACTACTCCTTGATCATTATACAGCTGTAATTATCGAACACTGTTTGTCTAAAGACGGGCACATTGAAGGACAGAACTGAGATATGGCACTGTAACGTATCGCATTATCATACATAAGTAGTCTTAAATGTACCTACCAATTGAAATCACCACCGCGCGCGGGTTGGACCTCGCAACTGCGGTTGACTTTGAGCATGGCCTTTCCGTTGTAATTGCTCGAGCGCAATAAACGCTGCTTCGAGTACAGGCAACTCGTGTTCGTCTACTCTTGCCCGAACCCTGGCGACTTAACGCATCGGAGGTTGATGGTCACAGCACTGACTATTAGGACGGACACACTGGTGTTTGAAGACGACTATACGCGTCTAGACCTCTGAACGTTAGTCCAAGAATAACCCCTCTGCGTCTGCAACTTATTCTGTTTACTCCAAAAAAAGGTATTCAAGGATTGCTGTATATGTGCCTTACAATTTGCCGAATAGACAGTTTCTGTAAAATTAGTTGCCAGGTTCAGCTGAATCCACTATTGTGATGGCGTGGTTGAAAAAGCTGCCGTGTCATGCTGTCAGCCCTAAAGTTTGCTGTGTGAGCGTCTGATTAAAGGGCTGCTTCATCTTTTGTGGGAATTACTGGTCCTCTCCATTTCAAATGCCCCCGGTTACTGTTGTCAACTCCACTCAGCCGCACACAATGCACATCGCTCTGAATCTATCATGTATGAAGTGTTTCGCAAAGTACGCGTCGACCTCGACAGCTGATGGTTGTTCTGGCACCCTCACAACGTCTAACTGCAACTGTAGCGTGTGTTCGAGCCTGGCATAGGGTTTCTTGGCGGCTTCTCGGGTTTGAAAGCGCACAGCTGTTTAGCTGGCTGGTTAGGTAGCTGGCGGCTGCTGCACGTCGACGTATTTTTTCGAGGATCGTTTCTGGGTGAACGTGAACTGTGTGGTCTTATCTGTTTTTGTGATTCCGGCAGGGGATAAGGTATCGTTTGGTCCATTTGCGGCGAGCGCGCACCGCGGAGACTGATAATGGTGAAATATGAAGGAGGTATAAATAATCAACACTTGACATTGAAATAATGGCTTTTACATACAATAAATGGTATGCGTGTAAACCGTCTCGACCTCTCCATAACAAAAAAAAAAAAAACAATATTATAAATGCGAAGCAGGTGAGACGCCGGTCATGATACGGCGATAATTCTTTCTTTAGCGCTTACTGGGGTTAGACACTTCGATCTGCCTACTCCCCTTTTACCGCGCTGTTCTCGACAGCTCTTCAATCTTAATTAGATGCTACACTTTCGCCTGCTCTCCATTGCATCCCCCTCTGCCTTTTTCCCATTTACATAAGATCGATTTGCACTGCTGTTTTTACATAGAACATAGTTTCAATTTAGCTCTGTCATTTCAGAATAAATATAGTTTTATGGAGTTTATGGGGCTGAGAGCTCATATGTCGACGCAACCTTGCAACTTGTGGAGATTGCACTTGTGCACTTTGTAGCGTGGCTAAGCGTGCTGAAGGCGTGGATGTGCGCATTTCATCCTAAAAAACTGCAAAAATAAAGGCGCGCTCAGAGTGCAGCACTCCTAAGGGCGCACATTTGTTAACAGCGTATAGCGTGAGGTGCGCGGCATCGCCGGGCCAGGTATGTTTGAAAAAATACGAGTGAATATCATATATATATATATATATATATATATATATATATATATATATATATATATATATATATATATATATATATATATATATATATATATATTGTGCTGGCCTAGCACAATATACCCTCCTAGCTGCGTTTAGGCCTCTGGCCAGTGCGCACGACGCCAAACTCACGACGATGAGATCGCGGCGCCAGGCTCCAGATGAAGACGTCGCCCCTTACATTCATGATAAGGTCCGTCTTCTTCAGGCCTGCAACATCGCGTGGCCCGTGTCCGCAGCCAAACAGTACATTGTCGACGGGCTTCACGATGCCACCCACGCATCGATTATGTCCACACTGGACACTGACAGCCTCTACATCTTTGTATACCGAGCGGCCTCCTTGCACGACACCGCCAGTCGTCGCGGGATCCTTGCTGCCGCAGGGACATCTGCCGCAGCACCACAACAACGCCGCGGTTGCTTTTCGTGCGGACATGGTCCCATATACAAGGATTGTCCTCATGGTATTTACCCGCCCACGTATACAATTCCAGAATCACCCTCTTTCCTTCCTGCCGGTGCATGTCGACGGCATCGGGGAGTTGACCGCACTGGTTGACACCGGCTCTCAGCGAACGGCATTGCTTCAAAATCATGCACCCGGCCCGCTGAGTCAATGGGCCTCGTCTCCACTCCAAGGCTTGGCGGGAAGCGCCGTTCCCATTGGTGCAGTCGATACCTGCATCCGGACTGAGGCTGGCAGTAAGGTCCTGGTGGGCGTCCCGGTGTTTGCGGACTTGCCTGCTGACCTCATATTGGGCGCAGACTACCTCATGTCCGGAGACGTGGCTCTGTCCATCGAAAACGGTAATGTGCAGCTTCGCTCGTGCCGTACCGCCTCAAGCCTGCCCGTTGGCGAGCATCCTAAAAGCGAGGTTAATCGCATTCAACACCAACAAGAAGTGGTGAAGCACCCGAAGAAAGCCTCTGTTTCTAACGTGGTAGGCGGATACGGCTTCATCGACCGAACTGACACTGGGGAGAACATTTTTGTCCACCGCACCGCTTTACAACACTCCCGTAAACTTCGCCGCATCCGGAAAGGGCAGGAAGTTGAATGTGAAGTAATTGCAGGAGAAAAAGGCCTCACTGCGGCCAATGTCAGTGTGCTAGATGTGAAGTCCGCGTAGAAACGTCGCGAGTTCGTTGGGAAGGTAGGATCCCACACCTACCGGCGTACTCAGGGAAGCTATGCACGGTACGGTGCTTCCGGTGGAAACGATGGCAGTAGTAACAAGTATTGTGGTGAAGTTTCTTCAATTATTGTCACCACTGCGGATGCCTCACGAAGTCAGTTCCAGATCAGGGAAAAGCATAGAATACCGCGCAAAGAGATCAAATCAACAGCAAATAACTGGCATTGGAGAAACATTCAGGAGCATGACTATTATCAAGGCCTCGGTAGAACGCCCAAGTGGCAACTGCCCAAAAAGTCCCGCACAGAGAGCAACGCGCCAATCGCTGAACCAGACAAAAAGCCAATTAAGGACGAACGCATTCGTGGCCGAGTGGGATGGCCTAGGCGATGACGAAGTGAACAGTGATTGAGCGAATAAGACGATGAAGACAGAATAAAGCAGGGCGTTCCAAGGAGCGGCCGTGTTTCTGCTTGTTCTCCTTCACAATATATATATATATATATATATATATATATATATATATATATATATATATATATATATATTGTAAAAGAAGGCTAGGTCGAGCCGGCGCCGCGGGACGATGATGATGGTATGTACAAATGAAAGAAGAAGATGATGGCAATGTACAAATGAAAGAAGGTCCACAGAAGGCTCACACAATCTGCCCGGGGGGTCGGAAGCAGCCAGCCTGGCCACTCCTAACTAACCGATGTACCGCGGCGCACAAACGGTTTCAAGCGAGAAACATGAACAATTTCAGTTCCACGGTGGCGTCGATCGGCTGGGGGATCAACAGGCGTGACTTTGTAGTTAACTGGAGAAGTTTGGCTGATGATCTCGTAGGGACCAAGGTAGCGGTGGTGGAATTTGTCACTAAGGCCAGGGGTGCGCAGTGGTCTATAAAGCAGTACTTCGTCACCGGGACGATAAGAGACCAGGCGATGCGTAGAATCGTAGCGACTCTTGCGGTCTTCCTGGCACGCTGCTGTGTTGAGGCGGGCAAGATGACGTCATCTGGCCACACGAGATAAGAACTGGGTAGGTACTGATGTGGAGTAGTCGGGCGTAGAGAAGAAGGAAGCGTCGACAATTGTAGTGGGAGGACTGCCATAAACGTGGAAAAATGGAGAATAACCGGTAGTCCGCTGTACTGCTGTGTTATAGGCGAAAGTGACGAATGGTAGAATAGTGTCCCAATTTCGATGATCCGGTGTGATGTACATGGGGATCATATCGGATAAGGTGCGGTGAAATCGCTCAGTCAGCCCGTTAGTCTGGGGATGGTAGCTTGAGGTTGTCTTTTGAAGGATGGATGACGCGTAAAGAACTTCGGCAACGACTGTCGATAAGAAGGCCGTCCCGCGGTCACTTAGGAGCACCCGAGAAGCGCCATGACGCAATACAATTGATCGCAAAAAGAAATTTGCTACTTCTTGAGCGGACCCGGTCGGTACAGGTGCTGTCTCAGCGCAGCGTGTAAGGTGATCGACAGCTGTTGTAATCCAATGGTTACCCCATCAGAGAGAGGTAGGGGACCATATAAGTCGATGCCGACTACGTCGAATGGCGTGGCGGGACAGGGAACAGGTTGTAGAAGGCCAGGGGGTGAAGAAGTCGGCCGTTTGCGACGTTGGCACAGAGTGCAGGATGCGACGTATTTGGCAACGCTGGAAGATAGGCCAGGCCAAAAGAATCGTTTTTTCACGCGGTCGTAGGTTTTGTCAACACCAAGGTGACCTGCAGTAGCGTCATCGTGGGGAGCCGCCAGTATACGTGGGCGAAGCACACGCGGCACGACTGGGATCCAGCGAGTTCCATCAGGGCAATACACGAAGCGGAGTAGGATGCCATCTTCGAGCTTGAAATTGCGAAGTTGTCGGCGAAGCCGAGCATTGGGTGGGTCCGAAGCGCCAATAAGGCGGTCGATGATGGGACGGCAGTAGGCGTCGGCTAATTGCTGTGAGCGGAGAGCGTGTTTGTTCTCAGAGTCGTCAAATGAAACTGTTGTGATATACGTCGGGGAAAGAGATGGTCGGCTGTGGTCATAGGTGGAAATCATTGGGAAGAAAAACAGCAAGCCGATTCCGAAAGTGGACAGCGAGAAAGAGCGTCGGCGTCTTGGTGTTGGCGGCCCGATTTATAAGTGACGTCGAAATTGTATTCTTGCAGGCATAGAATCCAACGGCCAAGTCGGCCTGTCAAATTTTTGAGCGAAGACAACCAGCAAAGAGCAAGGTGATCGGTCACAACTGTGAAGTGCCGACCATAGAGGTAGGGGCGAAACTTTTGAACAGCCCAGACGACGGCAAGACATTCCTGCTCGCTAATGGTGTAGTTTTTCTCAGCTGGAGTCATAGTGCGAATGGCGAAGGCAATCACTTTCTCACGCGAAGTTGCGTCGCGCTGCAGAAGTACAGCGCCAAGACCGAGACCACTGGCATCAGTGTGCAGGATAGTTGGAGCGCTGTCACTGAAGTGGCCAAGAACAGGTTCTGATGTGAGGGCGTGCTTCAGGTTATCAAAAGCAGCTTCGCACTGTTCAGTCCACACGAAAAAGCTGCGTGCTTTAAGTAGTTGATGAAGTGGAGCAGCAATACTTGCAAAATGCTTTATAAAACGCCGGAAATAAGACGCCAAGCCGAGAAAACTGCTCAATTTTGTAGTCCGTTGTGGGCGAGCAAAGTTCAAGACCGCGATGATTTTTTCAGGGTCTGGACGAATGCCGTCATGGCTGACTAGATGTCCCAATATTTTAATTTCCTTCTGTGCAAAGTGACACTTCTTGGTGTTGAGCTGAAGGCCCGCGGAAGCGAGACACGTGAGGACCTCATTCAGGCGCGTGAGATGGTCGTTAAAAGTTGACGAAAAGATGACAATGTCATCCAAGTAACATAAACAGGTTCTCCATTTTAGGCCACGAAGGACAGTATCGAGCATCCTTTCAAATGTCGCTGATGCGTTACAAAGTCCGAAAGGCATAACATTAAATTCGTAGAGGCCATCGGTAGTTGCGAAAGCGGTTTTTTCTTTATCGTCCTGGTGCATAGGTATTTGCCAATAACCTGAGCGGAGGTCCAAAGTCGAGAAATATTCGGCGCCTTGGAGATAGTCAAGGGCGTCATCAATCCTTGGCATTGGGTATACATCTTTGCGGGTAATTTTGTTGAGTGCGCGGTAATCAACACAAAAGCATACCGAGCCATACTTTTTTTTAACTGGGGAGGACCATGGGCTTGTCGAGGGACAAATAATATTGCGATGGAGCATGTCATTTACATTTTCTTCAATTACTTTTCGTTCAGAGAGGGAAACCCGATAAGGCCGTCGGCGAACGATAGAGTCACCTTCAGTAATGATGCGATGGTGCGCAACACTAGTCCGTCCCAGTGGTGGGGAAGTAGCATCAAAAATGGCTTGATGTTGTCGAAGCAATGTCAGCAGTTCTTGGCGTTGGTTCGGCGTGAGGTTAGGATTAATAGTCTTTGTGAGAACAGAAAGAGAGACGTCTGGCGAAACACGGTGCTGAGGCAGAGAGGCGGTGAGCACCATCAAGGACAAAGGTTGAACATCCTCCATGCAGGGGAGAGAAGTTCCTTTTCGGAGCACGAGGGATTCACGTGAAGTGTTAGTGGCCGCTACTGTCGCTGAGCCGTTGCAGAACCTCACAACACTAGACGGGAAGGCAATACCGTGTGCAAGATGACGATAAGATGGCGCGATGAGTACGTTCCCGTCAGTGATGTGGTCAGAAACAACGGTAAGCAGTTTTGCGCACTGAGGAGGCAGAACAGTACCAGCGGCGGCAACGAGGGGATGTCGTTCAGAAACTTCAGATGAAAAACCGCTGTCTGTCATATGGATAACACGGTCGCCACAAGAAATTAACGCCGAAGCGGTTGACAAAAAATCCCATCCAAAAATCATCAGACGCGCACATGGTGAGAGCACAGCAAACTGCACATGATGGCGGACGCCGTCAATAACAACTCGTACGGTGCACTTTGCTAAAGGGCGCAAAGGGACGTCATTGGCTCCACGGAGTTCAGGCCCATCATATGGTGTCGTCACTTTTCGCAAACGGTAGCACAAATCAGCGTGAATGACAGAAATTGCAGCCCCTGTATCCCCGCCGGGGTGGCGCAGTGGTAAGACGCCCGACTACTGTGCCGGAGCTCCCAGGTTCGAACCCGACCACGGCGGCTGCGTTTCGATGGAAGCGAAACGAAGTGGCGTCCGTGTGCTGTGCGATGTCAGCGCACGTTAAAGATCCCCAGGTGGTCGAAATTACTCCGCAGGCCTCCACTACGGCTCCCCTTTCTCTCTTTCCACTTTCACTCCCACCTTCCTCCCTTCCCTTACGGCGCGGTTCAGGTGTCCACATAGCAAGTGTGACAGATACTGCGCCTTTCCCTTCCTGCGAACGAACGAACGAACGAACGAACCAACCAACCAACCAACCAACCAACCAACCAACCAACCAACCAACCAACCAACCAACCAACCAACCAACCAACCAACCAACCAACCAACCAACCAACCAACCAACCAACCAACTAACCAACCGACCGACCGACCGACCGACCGACCGACCGACCGACCGACCGACCGACCGACCGACCGACCGACCGACCGACCGACCGACCGACCGACCGACCGACCGACCGACCGACCGACCGACCGACCGACCGACCAACCAACCAACCAACCAACCAACCCTTCTTTGATGATGCTGCGGAGACCGGCGTCATTAGAAGTTACGGAAGAATGATCGCACCCGTGTCGACAGACAGGCTTGAGGGCCTGGAGCTCCTCGCGGATGATGGCTCGAATAAGTGCCCGCAGATCGAGATCAGCATAGGTTGGGCCAGTAGCGTTGGCGGGCTGCAATCGGGAGGACTGCAGCTGGTCGATGCGTTGGCAGGTCGTAATAATGGAATCAATAGTTGAAGGATTCTGAGCAACTAGGATATTATACGCCATAGAATTGATTCCTTTCAGGACGTGGTGTACTCGTTCAGGTTCCGCCATGGTGGGACTAATACGCCGGCAGAGTGCAAGTATGGCCTCTATGTAAGACGCATATTACTCATCAGGACCTTGAAGGTGTGAAGCGAGCTTGGTCTTCGCGATCTCAGTCCGAACTGCTGGGTCGGCGAAGTACTGTCGGAATTGCTGTTTGAAGGTGGGCCAGTTAGTTGTGTGGGGCTCGCGGTTGATGAACCAATTCCTGGCGACCTCGATAAGGTAGAAAGAGACGTTGAGAAATTTCAGAGCATCGTCCCACCGGTTGTAGGCACTGCAGCGTTCATAGGTGTCAAGCCAGTCATCGACGTCTTCATCGCGACGACCAGCGAACAGCGGCGGGTCGCGCTGTTGTGTGGGCACAGTCGGAGGGGGTGGTGCAGCCGAGGTAGAGGGTCCGGCCTGTTCGTGGGTACTGTCGGTAGACGTAGCGATGGTGGCAGTTGCCAAACGGCGACCGCAACGTAGCTTCAGCGAGAGGCAGGGCGCAAGGCAGCAAGGGGATCAAATTTCTCCTCCACCACTTGTAAAAGAAGGCTAGGTCGAGACGGCGAGGTCGTGACGGCAAGGACAGCGAAGCCTTGTCTAGCGTTTTAATCCGATCACGAACCCAGGCACGCGCCGGAGCTGGCGCCGCGGTACGATGATGATGGTATGTACAAATGAAAGAAGAAGATGATGGCATGTACAAATGAAAGAAGGTCCACAGAATGCTCACAATATATATATATATATATATATGTGTGTGTGTGTGTGTGTGTGTGCGTGGAAGGGGGAACGTGCAGAAGAAAACGCTGAAGCCTGTGGTGTGCGAGTGACTGTGTCTCCTAAGTGTGATCCTGCCCCGTATGCATCTGTCTCCTGAGTGTCGTCCTATCCCGTGACACATTGGTGGTAGCGGTGGGATGCTACTCATTCCCGTTGAGCCCGGTGCGCCAAACGAGACTGACAGTCGAGCTCCGTAGTTTCGGCTCCAATATCAGCGCATGTGCTCGCCGGCAGAGGGCCGAGGAAGGCTTTCAGGACCTCGCCGCAGATGCCCAGCGGTTGGCGTCGCAGTCACTGCCAGACGTGCTACAGGCTGCCCTGGCCCTTGTCGGTACTGAAGCCTTTGTGGACGCGATCCTGGATTTCGAGGCCGAGCGCCAGGTCCGTCTCGGGCGCCCTGATTCGAGCCCAGCTGCTTTGAACTTAACTGTTAAAGCGGCTGGCAAGTGATGCAAGTGGCGCAAGCGGAGCCGCGACCAAGAGGCCCACTTACGGAGGCAGCTAGCCGAACGGGAGTGCGATCTGGATGCTGAGCGCCAGCGTACTCTCTAGCACGCTGTAAAGGTGATGGAATTAAGACAGGAGCTGGATGAGCAGGTGAGCCAAGTGCAGCAACAGAAGGAGAGCTTCAAGGCCCAGCAGAGACTTGGGGAGTGGTCGGCACAGCTGCAGTGCCGGGTACACCAGCTGGAAGTGGAGCTACAGCAGGCATGGGAAGCGGTGTATGACCGCTTCGTGACCGCCTATCCGAGGCCGTACTGGCTCACAGCCGGGAAGTCAGCGGTATATCACTCAAGAAGGCTGAGGCCGAGGGGGCCCAGCCGCGGTTTACACAGGCACATGAGGCGGCTACTGTCGAGCAGCTGCGTCGCGAATTGCACGATTATCGAGCCAGGAATGAAGAACTACACGAAAAGAGCAGGGAGGCGAAGAAGCCATGCGGGCATACGAACATGTCCAAGCCAAGGAGTTAAGCACAGAGCTGGAGACAATGCCAGGCATGCAAAGGGAATTCAGTGCTGGGAAGAGAGGTTGTTGGCCGAGTGTGAGTGGAAGGAGCGGGAGCTGCTGGAGCATTTGTGACCTGCAGTCAAGGTGGATGGCGGTCTAACCCACTCGGAGTGGCTGGTGTGCTTTGAGAGGGAGCTGCGACAATGGCTCCAGAAGCAACAGCTTCAGCATGGTGTGCGCGACCACCTCGAACAGAAAGACAGTTCCTCCGCTGCGGATGTGAAGCTCCTGCAGCAGCTCACCGAGACCAACACTCGGCTGGACAATGATGTGCCTACAGAGCGAAGCTTCGGAAAAACCTAGATGCTGAAGCTGAAGGCTGGGATTGCGGTTTTGATTTCGCCGTCGTAGTTCGAGGGAAGGTCTCATGCGGAGACATAGAAGAGTTGTTAGATGGAGGTGCCGGGCTGACAGAACCGACACACAAGACAAAGCTTGCGCCTGAGATAGGAACGCTCATGAAAACCGAAGGAGTAGACGAAGAGTTAAAAAGCGAGATCAGGACTGCAGAGGGCAGCCGTGAGAGGGAGCAGGGAGATGAGTCCGTAAAGGTGGAGAACAAGGCTGATGATTCTTTATCTAGCAAGGCGGGTGAAAAGGAGGATGAGGACAAGCCCCCATGATACCAAACTTCGAGCCAAAAACGACGTCTACGCGGACCAAAGGGGAAAGAGTGGCCATGGGCATCATCACCCAGCCGGACGTCTTGAACCTCAACCCGTCCAACTTCGACCAGGTGGTGAGCCACACGCGCGTACTGCTCATCAACTTCTACGCGCTGTGGTGTGAGCACAGCGCAAAGCTGACATTTGGGTACGCCCGTGCCTCGAGTGAGAGTCCGTTGCCGTGGGACGGCATCACTTGACACTGCCGTTCCCACCGGCCGCCTTCCACGGACTTCGACTGAACACTGGACGCAGGTATAGGCTACTCAGACACAGCTGGGCTTCAGTACACGGAACCGAACCAGGATGAGTAAGGACCTCTAAGTACTCGCGACAAAAGAGACCTAGGGCCACTCGCGAGCAAACGATCTGTTACAGATGTCAGCACAGTCATGCATCAGAGAGTTGGATGTCGAGATACCATCGGCAAGCTTAGCCATATTGGGTTGAGATTCCACATTACAGTTGCTAAATGCGCAGAACGAGTGCGACTAACAAGCGCTCAAAGAGCTTTGCAAGCTGGAATGCTATGTTAGCACTCACTGCTAAGAGACAGAGAGTTGCTGTAGTCGTCAACGCTTTCTAAACACGAAAACGAGGAGGCGGGTATCGATCAGAAAAGTCGGATAGCTCGTCTGAAGGAAAGCGTGGGTGAGGCATTACGAAAAGTGGAGTTAGAGGACTCAGAAAAGCACCGACAAGAGGAGTTGGAAGATGTTCAAGCATCGCGGCAGGGAGTAGCACAAGTGCATTAGGGAAAAGAAGTCGCAGCACAAAAGAGTCAACGAAGAATTGGCTCCGGCTGAACGTGTACAGCACACTATCCAAGACGAACCTGAGCTTTGAGTAGACGTAGTGAATGCTATGCGACAAGTGTCGCTTCTCCGCGGAGTGCGAAGTTGATGGAAGAGAGCGTGCTTGGACTAAAGAAGGAACTCAACGGTTAGACAGAGAGACAAAGAGCGAATACTGGTCAGAAAGATGCACACGCTGCAGGCCCGACTGGATCGCCTCACTATACAGCTGGTCACAGAACAAAGTGCCTCAGAATGATTCGTGGACGACGCGGTCTTCCACATGTGCCCTAACCTGGAGAAGAGTCTGTTCACGAGTGTCGGTGTGCAGAGCTCCTAGCGGAGCTGCAAAAAGCGAAGGAAGCTAAAAAGGCAACGCATCTTTTGTTTGCGGCTAAGATCGGGGAGCGCTTCGCGAAGACAGCCATCTCTTCCACGCGGGTCAAGCGCGTGTAAGGGAGAACGTGAAAAAGAGAACGATGGACCGGTGGTGTGCATTTTTACGCAAGCTTGCCGTAATACATATTATAGAAACTTATGTAAATTACTTTCCGTAAGGAACCGGAGCAGGCGCCGCTCTTATTGTTGTCGGTGAGCCATTTAGAGAAGTCTGTGTCCTTGATGCCCTTGTCCCTGCACAAGTCCAAAGCAGGTGGCGAACACCCACTTCTCCAGCTATGGGTCCCGCAACTAGGGAACCACCCCGTCTGGTGCAAGCATGCACCACCGAATTATTTCGGGCATAATAAATGTTGATTCCTCCTCGTCCTACAGCTGGTGTGGAACACTCCGGGCATGTGGTTGGTCTGATGTCTGCTTGAGATTCCCATCGGCATGTTACCGACGCGGTAAGGACCGCCCCAGCTCTTATCCTTCCAAGGGAAACCTCCTCCAATCTCGTTAAGTTATGAGGGAGGGGGAATGTACACGGGGGAATGAGGGCACGTGTACTTTTTCTTAAAGAGGATGCCAAGATGGGAACAGCGGAGCGGGCATCAAAAGGGAGTTTTGTGGGGGGCGCATTAGTGTTCGGGACTTCGTGCGTAAGGTGGTCAACTTTTCTCTGCTCAGCGTTCTTAGTATCGTCTTGTGTCCAATGTATCTGGATGCGTATTTGTTTTTTTTTATTGAGTGCGTGGATTTCCTGGGTTACACATAGCGTCTTTGTCACTATCTTCAGTTGTTTTATGGCGGCTAAGAAGTCTGTATAGATGTGGGCCTCTGTTACAGAATCTATTTTATTTATGGCCTCCATAGCATCGCGGATTTCATAGAGCTCCATCATAAGGGGGTCCGGGTATTCTGAATCATTCTTTAGGTACCTTTAGTTCACTGTGTGTTGGACTAGTAGCTGCTGTTCTCCCGCCATTTTCTATAATTGATGCGTCCGTATATGCAATGCAGGTACCTGGAAGTGCATCAACCAGAGGTCGAGGTGCCAGCTTTTCTTTGGGACGAAGCCGAGTGGTCTTGTTTGTCGTAATAGTCGTGAATTCCCACGGAGGGGTTCAGCCATTGGTGGTGTTTGAACTGCCACTTTGTTGTACAAGGATGCTATGGGCATAACGTACTTTCGCTTCATATCCCTTGTTGCCTCTCGTGGTTCAATTAATTCTGTAAAACGCATTCATCTGTGTAAACTCTTGGAGAATAGGGATAGGGGTAGGCTTTGGTAAGGCCGTGATAGTGCGCATTGCATTTCTATGTATTGTTTCCAATTTCGCCCACTGCCGCCTCGTGAGTCTTTGGAATTGGGCCTGGTATAGTATCCTCGGCTGTAACACCGATTGTACAAGACGTCTTGCCATGTCTACTCGAGCTCCTCCCCTAGGCAAAATGCGTTTTATCAAGTTTAAGGAAGTCGCAGCTGCTTCTTTCACCTTATGAAGCCATTGTGTTCCTTTGCGTGATTTGTTAATTTCTGGGTCAAGCACTCTCAACTCGTCCACCTCTTCCAATGCCTTATTTCCAATCTTTAGGGTCACTCTTTGCGTTGCCAATTGTTTTCTTCCATTCTTGTTAGCAACATGAATTCAACTGGACTTTTGAGGTGACAATTCTAGACCTGCATCTTGGACGTATTCATCTATGGTTTTTAAAGCCTCTTGCAGACACCAATTCTGTCTCTCAAGCTGTTTATGAACATACCAAATCGTGACATCATCTGCGTATATCATGAACCGCACTTCTGGAATTTCAGCTAATTTCCATAATGGGATCAGTGCGATATTAAATAGCAAAGGTGCTAACACTGACCCTTGTGGCACGCCTCTTTTCGAGGTGTAATTGCCAATGTGTTTTCCGTTTATCCGGATAGAAAACGCCCTGACCTTAAGCAGATTATGTACTGCTTTTATGACCTGCAAGGGAATGCCCATGCATTCCATGTTGCTAAGAATCTTGGCATGTAACACGTTGTCGTATGCCTTCGCCACGTCGGTAGCCACTACAGTGTGCACTAGGTGGCTATAAGGCGGCACGTGGATGACCTCTTCAGCGAGCATAGCCAGTCCATTTTCCGTGCCAAGGTTTGTTCGGAACTCAATATGTCGAGAATGGTAGTTTTTATTACTTTCCAACCACCATGACAGGCGGGTGGCTATTATCTTTTCATAGATCTTGCAAATTGTAGATGTTAGCGAGATAGGCCGCAAAGATTCTAGGGTTGTGGGAGGTTTCCCAGCATTTGGTATTGGGACCACTACCGCGTGTTTCCTGCCCAGGGGAATGTCTGCTCTTTGCCATACTTCATTTACCACATCAACCAAGCTGTCAACTGCGGCTCCTTCTAAATTCTTGAAGACTTCATAAGGAATATCGTCATGTCCAGGCGCAGTTTTACCATTCGCTTCTTCTATAGCAGCCAATAACTCTAATTTGGTAAATGGTGATGTTATTCATGTTTTATCAACCGCATCCACTGTCGGTGAAGGCGCCGGATAATGTGCACGGTTCGGGAAGAAAAGGGCAGCAGCCTGATCTGCAAACTCCTCTGGTGTAAGCTGTTATGCGAGTCTAATACCTTCCGCATGATCTTCAACCTGCCGCCTCTTTTCCATGCCATGGAAAGTCCTTCAGAGGGCCTTGTTGGTCGCTCCTGAGCCCAAACGACTGCACCATTCATCTCATCTCCTATGAGCTAGCTGTTTTTCATATCGGCGTGCCTGTGCCGTCACTCTGTTTACCTCATTTTTTTTTTGCACGTCTTCAGGATGCCGATCAGCCTGTATCTCGGCCCGTTTTCGGCGTGCCCAAAGTTTTAGTAGGTGCAGTTCGGGAGCTGGCTGATCTTCGTTCACTGTAGTTGTAATTGTGTGATCCTCGAGTACCGTTTGAAGGGTGCTAACAAGAGTATTCGGGGTAAATGAATGAGTTCGAGTATCCTGCCTTACACCATCCGAATGTGTTACAGAAGCTTTCTTTCGAATTTTCTTCATATGTCCCAAATTAAGACCAATACTAATGGGGACATGGTCATTACCCCACGCATCTAATCCCGCCTGCCATTGTGGTGCACCAGGGCCCTTCCGCCACGCCAAGTCAGGTGAGCGTGTTTGTGTTTCAGGTTGTGTTGTTACTCCTGGATGATTTAGCAGTGTTAATTCCATTTCTGTGAAGGCAGTATGAATTTGATCACCCCTTTTAGAATCATAATCATATCCCAATACAGTGTGCGGAGCGTTAAAATCTCCACCGATTAGTATCGCAATTCCAGGGTATGAATGGCGAATGTGCTCAACCCATCTAAGATTAAGTACTGTGTTTCTTGGCCGAGCATGCACGGATACTAATATAAGGGGCGCTTTATTTGGACGCGTGAGTAAAGCAACTACTTCCTGCTCAGTGTTGCACCATTTGCTCAAGTCAAGTGGCGTTTGGGGAATGTAGGCCCTAATATAGACGGCAGCTTTTCCTGGCGTTTCGACCTCTGCTCTTGCTCGTTTATCAGGGATAGAAGGACACTGGTACCCTATATAACCTGTTATTGAATATAGCTTATCGTGTTCCTGTATCAAGAACGCCTTTGAATGCAGCTTGCCGTACAATAATTTTGTCTTGATTTCCCCAACTTTATTAGAGAGCCCTCTGCAGTTCCATTGTGTAATCTGTTGCCCCTTGTTTCGGCTACTTGTATCCATGATGTAAGCTGCTCTGAAAGAGGTGTGTCAGCAGCGTAAGTGTGTCCAGTACCGCTTCCCGTATTGGTGTGTTATCGGCAGGTTTACAATTCGGAGCATTCACTAACCCTGCTGTTGTACTGCCTGCAAGCGTATCTTTGTTTTTCTGAACTCCTTTCGGCGTTGGGCTATACGCGCTTTCTTTTGTCGCAGCTGTGCAATTTGTGCTGAAAGCATCGCAATTTCTTTTTCTATTCCATCCTGCTGGCTTGTGCAGTCTTCAAGTTTCGGAAATTCATCAGCAGTGAATGCCACTGTGCTCCGTTTTGTGCGTCGCCTATTCTTCAGCGTAGAAGCAAAAGATGCACTGTTCTGTGCAACCACCTCAATAGGCTCTTCTTCTTCTAGCGGGTCATCAAACAGCTCTTCGGCCAGAGCTGCTGTTGTGAAAGCGTGGTCAATGGGAACGCCACTGTTTCGAAGGCGTGGTCAATGGGAACGCCGCTCCCGGGTGATGCATCAGACAGCGTAGCCAGGCAAAAAAACGCCGGTTTATTTTCGGATCAAGGGGTATTATATAGCCAGAGGGGTGAGGGAAAGAAGGAAAGAAAGAATGAAAAGATTGGTGCCGTTGCCGGTTCATAGATGGCGATAGCATCCCTTCCTCCTAATAATCATAGCGATCCACAGGTTTCTTGACCGGGTTGACCTGCGCAGCTGTGTCTCTTGGGGAGCAGGGTCTGCGGGCTCTGACGTGGATGCGTTGTTCTGTATAGCCAGCGGATGGTCCACTGGTTCTGCTGCTGGACTGTCTGTACCCGTGAGTGTGGATCGCTCGACGTTGCGCTTGCGGATTTGATCAGCATGACGACGGACCACCACATTATCCTCCGTCTTGACGGTGACTAGTCGAGCGCCTGTTGTTGACTTCACCTTTCCGGGTGTCCACTTGTCTCCAACACCGTACTTACGGACTAGTACAGGATCCCCCGGAGCGAAACTCCAGCTGGCGTCGTCCGAAGCTGGCGTAGCTGCTCTGGACAGGTTTGTTCCCGAGAGGAAAACATGTCAAGTCTGGTGCGTAGTCGATAACCTAATAGTACTTCTGAAGGTGATAGGCTCGACTGCCTTGGGGCATTCCGGTATCGACACAAAACTCGTGCGAGTGCGGTTGAGAGATCCACGCCAGGCATCTTCTTTAACCCATCCTTAACCGTTCTGACCGCGCGTTCTGCCAGCCCATTGCTTTGTGGGTGGTAGGGCGGTGTTCGAATGGGGGCAATGCCGTTTCTGTTCATGAATTCGGCAAAATCCGACCCGGTAAAGGGCGTGCCGTTATCAGTTACTACAGGGCGCGGTAGTCTGAACTGGCTGAAGAGCGTACGCAGCGCGTTTACCATGCTGCTTGACGTTGCTCGCGAGAGTAAAGTGGCCTCGATCCATTTGCTGTGGGAATCAACCACGATCAGCAATATTTTGTCCCTGATAGGTCCAGCGAAATCGAGGTGCAATCGGGACCATTTTTCTTCTGTAGCTGGCCAGTTTACTGGCTCACGTGCTGGAGGCATTGGTAAAGCCTGGACACAGTTTCTGCATTCATCGGCTATTCGGCTAATGTCCCGGTCGATCTCCGGCCACCAAAATTTGAACCGTGCTACCTTCTTCATGGTGCAGACACCCTGATGGGCTTCGTGCAATATCATCAGCAGTCTACCGCGCGCCTGTTTGGGGACTACTACACGATGTACCCACAGTAGGAGGCCATCCTGAACAGATAATTCATGTCGCTTTTTGTAGTAATGCAACATCTCAGTGTTACTGGAGCAACATGCTTTGGGCCAACCCTCATGGACGTACCTGCGGACAAGTGCTAGTACCACGTCCGTTTCTGTGAGTGACCGCAGTTCCTTTATAGTGATGGCCGACTGGTCCCACTGGTTGATGGCGAGGACAAACTCTGCGTCTCCTTCCGGTGCGGTCTCCGTTTCCTGCAAAGTTTGAGGTAAACGGCTTAGGGTGTCCGCGTTAACCATCATTTTACCGGATTTGGAAAGCAGCTTGTATTTGTACGCTCCCAGCAGAAGAGCCCATCTTTGTATTCTCGCGGCGGCCATGATGGTGGTCTGCTGATCCATTCGTAGAAGGCCGAGCAGTGGCCGATGATCCGTCACCAGGGTGAACTCCCGGCCAAGGAGGTAGTCCCGGAAACGTGAAACACCAAAAACGAGAGCCAACGCTTCACGTTCGATCTGAAAATACTTCTTTTCGGCCGAAGTTAAGGTCCGGGACCGAAATCCGATGGGCCTCATTTCCCCATTAATGCGATGGAAAAGTGCCGCTCCCACACCGTGAGGCGAGGCATCGCATTCCAAAAGTAGTTCGAGCTTCGGATTGAAATATGTCAACACAGGGGCTGCGCAAAGAGCCTTTTTCGACAGTTCGAATGCTGCTTGTTCTTTATCGCTCCACATCCACCTGGCTCCTTTCGTCAGTAGCTTATAAAAGGCGCAAGTAAGGTGGACAGGTTAGGGAGAAACTTATGGTAGAAGGTGATAAACCCAAGAAAGGCACGCAACTCTGTAACATTAAGCGGAGAAGGGGCTAGTCTGATGGCATCGATGTTTTTTTCAACCGGGTGCAACCCGTTTTTATCCATGCGGTGACCGAGATATGTTACTGCTTGCTCGGCGAAGCGACATTTGTCAGCGCGCAGCTTAATGCCATTTTCCCTGAAGCGTTGCAGTACTGCTTTCAGGTTTGAGTCATCTTGGCTCTTGTCAGCTATCAGCACATCGTCAAGATAGACATGCACGCCGGTTAACCCTTGGAGCACGGATTCAATTTTCCGCTGAAAGATTGCTGGCGCAGAAGAGATTCTAAATGGTACCCGATTGTAGCAGTATAGCCCTTTTTGAGTGTTGATGACGGCCAGTTTCCGCGACTCCTCTCCCAACGCGACCTGGCTATAGGCATCTCGCATGTCTAGCACACTGGACCGTTCTCCTCCCGCTAAATTGGCAAACATGTCGTCAATAACTGGTAGCGGGTGTTGCTCAATCTCACACACAGGATTTAGTGTGGCTTTAAAATCTCCGCAAAGGCGCACTGAGCCGTCCTTCTTCAAGACGGGAACAATGGGTGTGGCCCATTCCGAATATGGTACAGGCGATATTATCCCTGCTTCCGTAAGCCTATCCAACTCCTGTGAAACTTTCTTTGTACGCAAAAGGAACCTTCCTTGCCTTGAAAAACTTGGGGGTTGCTCCGCTCTTGAGATGAATCCGTGCTGGCGGGCCTTTCAAGAGTCCAGTGCTCTCGCTGAAAAGATCAGCATAGCTGTTCAGCATTTCCCAGGCAGGTTGATGGGCAGCTGGCGGAACCGTGCTGGCCATGTTAGACTGCGCCTTTACGTGCAGGAGAGTCATTCCGGTGTCCTCCAGTTTCTGCAATAAATCCCGGTGTTAAGTTTTGGGGTCGCGAGTGCCTGGGGTCAGCGTACCGCTGCCAGCAGTTATTACGTGCGGCGCGCGGCCCCTCGGTAGCGTTGGCCTGGCGGCTCCGTGGACGGCGGACGTAGCCTCTAACTCAGCGGAGTCGACCGCTGCTTTTTATAGGTCCTCCCGTTCACAGGGAAAGGGTAAACCCTCACAGGAAATGGAGCGCCCAACGTGTCTGGGCAAGATGGGATGACTCAATCGCAGCTGGTCCGAACGCATCTCCTCCACCTCCTGCAGACGGGCGAGGGCGACGCTCTCTCCCTCGAGCTCCAGGCTTGGCCGGCGTTTGCACACACACTCACGCACACACACCTGGCGCGTGGCAGGATCACGTTGAGACTTGTCGGCGGGAGGAAGCGTTGCGCGGCCGATGAACGGCGTCGAAATGGCCGATCCGCTCGCGGTTCTGCCTGTTGCTGTGCGGTGGCCGCGTCAGCTGTCCCACTTCTCGGTGGAGAAACGTAACAGACTGCCCCGCCGGGGAAGCGAGATCCCGAAGGGCAGGGGACTGCATCCGCTGTCCGGAGGGATCGGGATGTTGCTGCTAGCCGGGGTCATCCGACTCTGTTTCTCTTGAGCCAGTCAGCCTGAAGAATTCCTTGGCAAGTCAGGGTTTCCAAGGCACTCTGCAACTTGTCTTCAGGAGAGATTTCTGACAACCCACAACGTCACAACCACGCTAAATACTCAACCGTTCAGCCAGCAAGCACGGCACAAACTTCACTAAGTTTTGCCAGACTATTTCCCTCTTATGCCCCCATCTACATTAAAGGGCAGCTTAGCAGCACTTGGAACGCGTCCACAAATTTGAAAATTGCATTTTCAAAACAGCACTTCAAACAAAGATAATACAATACAAAGGTTCAAAATCCTATGCCAGGAAGAAAAACACCAACTAGTGAATAAGGGCATCTTCTCACGTTATGGGCTTCGGCTTAAGCCATTGGCGTTACCGTTGAGATCACCCTTTTCACTAAAGCTTCGGCTGTTCGTTTCACGGAACAACCTTACCTTCCTGTTTCTTTGCAAAGAAACACATGAGGATGAATCACTCACTTTTCTGAACAACCTATCTCTCTCCTTACGGGTTGCGCACCAGTCACGCCTTATCTGGGCACGGGCGCATTTGTGCCGTTGGGATAACCTCTTTCTTTTGCGGGATAGCTTCAATTTGCTCCATTGTTTCTTGCGCCTGCCTTTCCGTTTTTTTCTGCTGCAGCACTGAAACACAGGCTTTCTGCTTTCTTTTTGCAACCGTTCGAGCTTGCTCTCCTTACGACGGCAGCAATCTTTCTCGCGCCTGCCTTTCCTCGTTTTTCGGTGGCAGCACTTGTATACTCTAGTCCTACTTTCTTTCGGCGCGAGCTCTGGCAAGCTAGCGGTAACCGGAGCTAGTAGGACACCGGTGTCGTCAAAGTGCGGCGCCGCGTATACATCGCGGTCAGCAGCGCAGGACTCACTTTCAGTCAAGTCCGAACGAAAACAACGGCTGACGTCAGTCGCGTCAGTCCCCCTTCTAGGCATTTGCTCTGGCGGCTCGCCACTCCGTACGTCGCCTCGCTCAGAGCTAACCGGCGCACGATCAAGCTCTTTCGACAGCTGGGGCGCTTCGGATTGCGTGAGGGCCATATGTGCCACGTCCGCGTTCACACCGGGGTTGCTTTCGCGAATACATCCTAGCGTGGTATTGGGGCACGAAAGATTCTGACTTTGCTCTGGTCGTTCACTGTCGACTTCGCAAGTCTCGCTCTCTACAGCGGACGCGCGCTCCTCGTCGGTCTGCCCTGGCTGATCACAACTCGCGGGCTGCGCAGTTTCCCTGATCGGCACTTCGTTTTTCTGCGTGCCCTGCTCTACGACACAGCTGATTTCGGAAACTGAAAGTTTCTCCTTTTCTAGCTCATTTCCATCTCCGTCGCGCTCTACACAAGCTGCTGCTTTCGACTCGAGAGACGGTTCAGTTACTACCAGTTCCCCACTCTCATTTGATGGAACTGTATCTCCTACAGCTACTTGGGTCGGCGTGCAGTTCACCTCGCTTAACGGCGTCACTTCGGACTTCTCACCGATTAAGCCTGCGCTAACCGTCTCAGCTAGTGGCTCGACCAAGCCACTAGCTGAGACGGTTAGCGCAGGCTTAATCGGTGAGAAGTCCGATTAAGCCGACCAAGGTAACACGATGCTCTTCTGTTAGAGGCTCGGTCGGCTCGCTACTGCGGTCACGTTGCTCGGCCGCTTCCCGAAGCTGTTTCTCACACTCCGGTGCAAGCTCGATTTGCTCCGGAACTTCCGCGCTGTTTAGCCAATCGCTTACAGCGTCTTTCAACTGATACGCCAAATCAAAGTACGACTTGTAACACTTTTTCTCGCTCTCATATCTTTTCCGAAGATCATGAGGCGTTATCTGATATCGTATCAGCAATGACTTTTAGTTCATCATAATTTTTCAAGCGATCGCCAACCAATCGCTTGATTTCTTCCGACGCTTCAGCGGAGAGAAGAGCTACCAACATCTGCGCCCAACTATCTCGCTCGAAACGTTTACTTCTGCAGACACTTTTGAAGTCTGCCAAATACTTTGCCATATCCTCGGCGATGAGGAACGGTGGCGGACCGTCTCGCGGTATTGAACTGTTACAATGAATGACATTAAATGCTTTAATCTTTTTCACGCTCATTCCATGTGCTGAAATCTCCAGCTGTATCAGTTTGCTTACGCGGGCGTCCTCTTTCTCGCGACGTTCACGTTCCTTTTTCTCATGACGTTCACGTTCCTTTTTCTCATGACGTTCACGTTCCTTTTTCTCATAACGTTCACGTTCCTTTTTCTCATGACGTTTGTCAATGATCTCAAGGCATTCCAAAAGCTCGTCATCTTCAGCTTCAAGAATAGCCTTTAACACTTCTGGTTTTCTGAGTTTGTCTGACAAATTCAGACCCAACTCCTCCGCAAGCTCCAGCAATTTCGGTTTGCACAACGACTTCAAATCCAAATTCATGGCTGTTCCGAGTGCTGCCTTCTCTACTGCCCACTATTGCCTTGTTGCAATTAACCCAGCAACAATGACAACACAATTACCAGCTCTGTTCTCTACTTAACAAAAGCCTGGCAAAACTCAGTCGAAGAAAGTCCCGCACTCACCAAACCTCGAAGCCAAGAATCCAACGCAGTCGTTCCGCTGCAGGCAACCAGTCATCACACAGGGCTCGTTGCACTGCTCCCGCCTTTCCGCTGAGCTGCTTTGATTCACGAGTCACGCCTCGGACATCTCCGCTCTTCCCACCAGATGTTGCACCTCGGTCAGGCCTGGCTCGTTTCACCGACCACGGTCACTGCTTGGTCGTCCTCGTCTCACCGCTGTTCACCAGTTGTTGGATGACGGTATCGCCTGGCTCGTCCCTCCAACCACGGTTACGGCTTGGTCGTCGTCGTCCCACCGACCACGGTTACGGCTTGGTCGTCGTCGTCCCACCGACCACGGTTACGGCTTGGTAGTCGTCGTCCCACCGACCACGGTTACGGCTTGGTCGTCGTCATCCCACCGACCACGGTTACGGCTTGGTCGTCGTCATCCCACCGCTGTTCACCAATTGTTAAGTTTTGGGGTCGCGAGTACCTGGGGTCAGCGCACCGCTGCCAGCAGTTATTACGTGCGGCGCGCGGCCCCTCGGTAGCGCTGGCCTGGCGGATCCGTGGACGGCGGACGGCATCAAAGGTGCCAGCAAAGACGAGGCGTCTTTTAACGAAACAACCTTTACCATCAGGAAGTAGTGGGCAGGGAAGCTGACCCGGAGAGAATACAGACACTGTCACACAGCTGGTGTCTAGCGTCGTAACAACGGCGCGTTAAAGTAGTCTCTAACTCAGCGGAGTCGGCCGCTGCTTTTTATAGGTCCTCCCGTTCACAGGGAAAGGGTAAACCCTCACAGGAAATGGAGCGTGTCTGGGCACGCTCCATTTCCTGGGCATCCCATCTTGCCCAACGTGTCTGGGCAAGATGGGATGACTCAATCGCAGCTGGTCCGAACGCATCTCCTCCACCTCCTGCAGACGGGCGAGGGCGACGCTCTCTCCCTCGAGCTCCAGGCTTGGCCGGCGTTTGCACACACACGCACGCACACCTGGCGCGTGGCAGGATCACGTTGAGACTTGTCGGCGGGAGGAAGCGTTGCGGGGCCGATGAACGCCGTCGAAATGGCCGATCCGCTCGCGGTTCTGCCTGTTGCTATGCGGTGGCCGCGTCAGCTCTCCCACTTCTCGGTGGAGAAACGTAACACCGGCCACAAAGACTGGGGCCTTTGCAGTTTAACACCACCAGATTGCATTCCACTGTAGTTGCTTGATAACACACGTCCATGTTCATGACGCCAAGCACTAGCAGCTTTCGGAGATAGCATGATAACTTTATCGGCGATTTCGCGAGCGGAGGCCATTCATTGCTATGTTTGTCATAAATAACTTTTGAAATGACGCAGACTGGGGATCCTGTATCAATGTTAATTTTTAGGTCAACGCCGTTCCATGTGAATGTTTTCTGAATGGGCGGTAGCAGCGTCTGCGCCGCCGTACGGAGGGACCATATCTGCGATGTACTGCTATCACTGTCTTCCAATTCCTGCCGCTTCTGTGCTTCCATGGTACCCGCTGAGCACATCTTCGCTAGATGCCCGTATCGTCTGCATTTGAAACATTGCCGTCTGTTAAAGCGACACACTGCAGTCTTGTGGCCGTAGTTACCGCAGCACTGGCATTGCGTTCGTGGTTGCGTCCGTAGCTCTGGTTGGCGCCGATGAGTTATCTTGAACACGTTTGGATCCCGAGCCTCCCCGGTTATGCCTCGCGAATCAAGTTCGGCGCTTTCTGCAGCTAGTGCTAGAGCCTCTGCTTCTTTTAGCGACAGGTCTTTTATTGCCAGAAGCTGCTTTTGTAAACTCTTTGATCTGACGCCACACACGATGCGGTCTCTGATCATTCTGTCTAGCATAGACGAAAAATTGCAGTTCTGTGCTATTTGTCGTATAGCGACAATAAATTCCTGCACGGATTCTTCTTCTTTCTGATAGCGGTTGAAGAACTTGAAACTTTCTGCTATTTCGTTTGGTGTAGGATCATAGTAGCTGTTCAAGGTCTCGACTACCTTGTCGTAGCTCAACGAACTTGTTTTTGCTGGCGCTACTTTACTGCATAAAACTTGAACGGTCTTTGTCCCAAGGGCGGCTACGAGTAAAGCCCTCTTCTTTGCATCAGCTGAGATTTCATTGGCCTCAAAGTACGCTTCTACTTTCACCAGGTAAGCTTGCCACTTATCTTTTTCCTCCTCGAAGTCCGGTAGCTTGTCACCCATGTCTGGCGCTGTCCTGGGCCCGATATCATTGCTTCAGCCTCGTCGCCACTGTTGTGAAGGCGTGGTCAATGGGAACGCCGCTCCCGGGTGATGCATCAGACAGCGTAGCCAGGCCAAAGAACGCCGGTTTATTTTCAGATCAAGGGGTATTATATAGCCAGAGGGGTGAGGGAAAGAAGGAAAGAAAGAATGAAAAGATTGGTGCCGTTGCCGGTTCATAGATGGCGATAGCAGCTGCAAATCTGTTTTTAACCACTACTAGTGCACATTGTTTCCGTCGTCCAGCCCTTGCTAACTCGAGCTTTCGCTTTTTTGTCGGACATTGACAGGAAGTGATATCGTGATCATCAGATTTGCATAGGCCGCTTATGAATTTAACCTCTCTAGATTCAGTTATGTATTCGGGGTTAACTCCATACGAACAAAATTTCTGCCCATCTTTGTAGCACCTGTAACAGTGCATCGGTCTAGGCTTGTACGTTTTGGGTCGCACTATGCGGCCGTTGTAGTAAAATCTGTCGGAAGAGTATCTGGTCCCTGTAATATGATCAGAAAAGTGGCGTGCGAGTGGCTGTGTCTTCTGAGTCTGATCCTACCCCGTACGCATCTGTCCCCTGAGTGTCGTCCTATCCTCTAACAATATATCGCACTTCATCAACTTGTTTATCTTCACCCTGTGTTTCAGGCCCTTCGGAACAGCCATTTTCATATTGCATTAGTTTCAGACGGCACTAAAGCTTTGAAAGGTTTGAGCGCAAAACACGTATTGCTCTCTGTCGTGTGTGACTTCATTTTTGGGTAAAGTCTTGGCTAGCTTCCGTTAAAAGGGAGATGCGTATACAATGTGTAGGCTGCACAAGGGAGTGTCGCTCTGTAACCCAAGTACGAATAGCACTCCTGAATATTTCTAGATTGTCTGTCCCCTCCTCGCATGCAGAAAAATGTGCATATGATTATTATATTTAAAAAATGCGATCACCACAGATATAATGTTACTTTCAGATGAAACCTAAAGCGAAAAAATCATATGTAATTTTTAGCCTGACCTACTAGTGCTCGTGGATATCAGACCTATCAGTAGAGTCACGCATATTTGTGCCTTTGGTTCGCAAATTGGTTCGCAAAGCGTATCTGATGGATTCCGCATATTCGGATTAAAACGAGGCTGCATCATTCCCCAATTCATTTTTATATAAAAAAGGAAAATTAAAAACTTGTCCTGATCTCTTCTGAATATAGTCACCGTAATGCCGGAGGAGAATATGTGGTCCGTTTCCTAGACATTGGCTATTTTCTCACTATATATATATATATATATATATATATATATATATATATATATATATATTGTGCGTTTTTACAGCTTTCTGCGGTTATTAGAAGAGGTCGAAATTCGGGTGCATATTTTAAAGAAAGATAGTTTCATTAAGTTCAAAATAACATTTTATTCACTCCTTTTCAAAAAATGTTAACATAGAGCGCGACTTCAATATGGACTGATTAGGCGTATAGCGTTACACACATCGGCAACAGTCTCCGGAAGCGGGCTGAAGCGTGGCTCCCTCTGGGCATTTGGGACAAAAGACGAGCTTGCAGTCGTTCTCTGCGGAAATGAATTGGTCGACGAAAGACACAGTTTAAATAAACAATTGATGAGAACGTTCACGTCATATCACTGGCGGCGGAAGAAAAAGCGCTCTAACATAAGGCGTTCTGTGTGCTTACAGAAATATTTGGTCCACTAGACTCTCTTATTAATTTACCCGAGACTCTGGTTGTGACCGAGGAAGGAAGTGTAAAAGAATGGCACTTTTTGTTTTATAACATCCTTGGTTATTACCAGTAGCACTACTGCCTAGCAGTGCCACCTCGTGACCCTCTTTCATTCATCAAGTTTCTCTCGTTTTAGGCTATAAATTAATATTGGCGATTTTGTTTAATTTGTAGGTGGGCAATTCTAGCGGATCGCGGAAGTGAGGCTTATCACTTGCTTTGTTGCACCAGATGAAACTCCGCGTTTCATTTATTATTCGGCGCATTTAGGTCAGCACGTTAAATTTAATAACGAATACTGAAGGTATGTGCCTTCGTCTTTGTGGAAAATGCTATGCCAGAAGTCATAGGCGATAAGCTGAACTCATCAGTCAAACAACGCAGCATATTTCCCAGTATATTTAAACAAAAACAGGAAGGTGAAACATTTTGCAATGCATAATTGATTTCCCGCCGGTGCTTTATTATTCGTGCCAGGTATATATGTCACATTAGTTTGCGCTTGCGATGGCGAAGTGACAGGGGTGATTTAATATCTGCATGTGGGCTCTCGCTCACCTGGGACACAACGGCAGCAGTCGGTGGGAAGAGGGCTGAACACTGAGCCAGCGGGGCAGCCGATACAGCGTACGGTTGCACAGGGGTCTGAAATGAGCAGGAATACAGCAGGTTCGTTACTGGACTCGGCGCCGCCGGCATTTACTCCGTTCTCAGGGTTGGCGGTTGAATTTTGAAGAATAAATATATTATAGAGAGGAGGCATTTCAGGAAATAAAAGGAATGTTATACCCGCCAGCAACAATGCAGCTTTTCTAATCGTTTTGTTTATTCAATAATACTCCCAAGAAACGTAAACCAGTATTGTGCAGTTCGAATTCTATATGGAACATATGTTACGTTTTCGCAATGCGTCCAGATACAGTGTGGAGACTCCCACGAGTTGTCATTAATACTCTGCATAAAAAGGAAATTCAAATATGTAGGATACCTACTGCATTGGTTATATTTTGCGTAGGCAATACGCATTTACACTACTGCACTATTACTAAGGTTGATGCTACGTCTCTGCTTACAGGCATCATTAGCCTTTAGTGCAGTTAACTTAAACGAAAAAATACTGCATTTTTATGCTGTTTGCCATTGATGCCCTTTCAAAGAGTCATTTTTACTCACCTGGGATGCATTGGCAGCAGGCCTTTGGAGTAGGACTCCGGATTGTCCCACTCGGGCAGGCAGCACAACGTACAATAGCGCACCGGTCTGAAATTGACAACCAGAATCAGTCGCTAACGGCGCTTTTCTGCACTGCTTGCAGCGCCCTAAGTGTCTCTTGATAGCAGTTAATTTAGGGGCAGCACGAGCTTGCCTCGCTTTTTGCTAATTCTCAAGTACTTGTCTTCTAACTCATTTTTCAGGGACGCATGTGCATGTACATGCAAGAATTCGGTGACCAACGCCGGCAGGAACAGCTTTAATAGATTCCATTTGTCCGGGCCCCTCGCGGATTCTCTTTCGTTGTCTTCCATTTTGCTGTTCGTTGAATTGCCAATCTTTCAATTTAAGCTCGTATTAACCCCAAATACTCATTAGCAGTAGCGTAAGCCCGAAAACAAAAGACAGGCCATCTGACATGAACGTAAAGCTCCTCTTAACTATGCGGTAGGAACTTGTCTCCCCCGTGTCGTACGTACTATGCAAACAAAACTGCACCATTAAATGTCCATCTCCGTGTCTATAAATGACATCCTTCAGAACGGGGGCATGGAGGTACTGATGCACATTTTTATTGTGCGCAGGAAGCAGAACTGCAGCCATTAAAATGGTGCATTAATCCCTGAATGCACACTATTTGAGGGTGTGAATATAGGCACGGAAAAGGTTTAGTGCGCAGTTGTACCATGTACACATCGAGATCCAAAGAACCTCACCCTCCCAGTTGGCAGCGCCTGCATAGCATGCGGGTTCATGAAGTTGCAATACATTTACGTCTAAATTGCCAAGTTTGCCCTTGTGTTCAGGTTAGTTTTGTAGTATGGGACGATTTCGTGAGCATGGCGGTACCTTCATAAATGTCACTCGCAGCGCGAAATTATCATCGTACTCTGGAACTTATTTCGGAAAGGAATGCTTGGAAGCGTTCATTTTGTAGTTTGATCGCGACGCTCAGTTCTCATTGAAAGCTCACAGCTGTGTACTAATACTTGCAGCAGCAAATGGCTATAGCTCCGAAAGAGCGACCCAGTAGGTTTGAATAAATGCGGAGAAAACATGTTGCGCGGAAGGGCACAAGGCTTACAATGGAAGAAAGAAAATTCATGAGATGAATGCCCCGAAGCCTTTTCCTGCGGAGCTGTCAGGGCTCCGACACGCGTCGGTCTCGCTTCCGCTGCGACAACTTTAGGATCCTGTGCCGATTCGGGCAGCAATTAAAGGCAATGCGTAGCACCAACGCTTACCAACTGACTTTCCGCAGGACACGCCGCAAATGCAGCTCCCAGTCGTCACGAAGGCGACTATGGCTACGATATGAACAAGCTTCTGCATCACTGTATGCCGCCTGCTGGGATCCTGCTCAGGACGGTTGGCCTCTCTGCCGCAACGTAGGCTGCCACCACAGCCAGCAATGAATGCAGCGAGGATGGCTGCCGCACCTAGCCGGACGTCCTCGATAAGAAGCGAAAAGACTATGGCGAAACGCGTCCTGTTGAGATTTATACACACTTACGGTGTACAGGTACGGGCACAGAGGCACGTGGCAGCAGCTGCTGATTCTGTGTACAAAACGCGCCGGATGTTATCGGGCGGTAGCGGATAACCAACGCACGCTGCGGAAGGCTCTATGCTTAAAACAGAAATGATGACGTGACCTCTGGTCTGGTTTGTTTACTTCGCAACTGCGCACATCCGAGTCTACTTAAAGGCTGAAAGCTCACGTCGTCGTGTTCACTTGGAATGATTGTTTATAGTGTTTCGTCATCATCGCAGATGCTTTTCTCTCATGTGTGTTTGCTAGCGGACTAAATATTCTGTTGGTGTTAAACTACGAACTATATGAATAAGAAATAATTAGTTATTTAAAATTAGGTTCTTCGTATATTTTAAACAATATGAAGCACAGTGGGATAGCGCGGGCGCTAAGCTAGCAGCCGTTGTGGTCGCAGTCGGACGTTCCAGATAAGTTGTGGGACCCTCTAGCCTTGAGTTATAGGAAGCAATAATCTCGGAAAATAAATCGATACCGGATCGAGCTCCTTTCTCGTCGTAGTTATTTTACTGTTATGCCTTCTTTTTTTTATTTGGTTAGAATGTTCTTAACTCGCGTTATTTTTCTAACTCACTCTGCACACTCCCTATCTTTTAATGCCACGCCTACCATTTTTGCTCCATCGCTCTTTGCGTTGTCTTCAGCTTAAGTAGAACCTTTTTCGTTAGACTACAAGTTTCAACCCCATAAGTGAGTGCAGGTAAGATGCAACTGGCATATACTTTTCTCTTGAGCGATACCGGCAAGCTGCTGGTCATAATCTCCGAGTACATTCTAAGTGCGCTCCATCCCATTCCCATTATAGTTATTTCCCTTTCATGGTCCGGATCTGAGGTTACTGCCTGTCCTAAGCAGACATATTCGCCCGCCACTTCCAGCGCTTCGCCACAATTTGTAAACTGCTATTCTTTTCTATGCTGTTGAGCATTACCTTAGTTTCCTGCGTATTCATTTTTAGGCCTATTTTTCTGCTTTTGCTGTATAGGTCATTAGTCATTCTTTGCAATTCGTCCCCTGATTTACTTAGCAGGTCAAGCTCATCGGTGAATCGCATATTACTGGGCTATTCTCCATTAACATTCATCCTTAACTGCTCCCGTTCCAAGTCTGAATACTTCCTCCAAGCTAGCTGTGAATAGTACCGGAGAGATTGTGCCTCCTTGCCTAACACCTTTCTTTGTGGCAATTTTGTTACTTTCCTTATGCAGAACTATGATCGCTGTACAGCCGTTCGAGATATATTCCAGTACTAATTCGCACACGACTCATCTGCACCCTGATTTCGCAATGCCTGCATGACTGCTCAGGTTTCTACTGAGTCAAATACTTTTTCGTAATTAATGAATGCTGTGTATGTAGGAGCTGGTTATATTCCGAGCACATTTCAATCCTCTGGTCGATGGCATGGACATGATCAAAGATATAGTACTTTTCTGGGAACCTGCTTGATCCTTTGGTTGTTTGACGTCTAAGGATGCTCCGATTATGTTAGCGATTATCTTATACATTGCACAACGAATAGCAAGCTGAGTGGTCTGTAATGTTTCAAGTCCTTTATTATATATTAAGATAATGGTAGAGCTTCTGGTGCCATCGATGTGACGAGGAATTGCGTAAACAGGATTGCCACCTTTTCTAGCACAATATCCTTGCCATCCTTCAAAAATCTGTTTTACCTGATCCTCCCCCAGATGCTTTCCTATATTCTAAAGCTCTCTTAACTTCGTCATAATTTTTACGACAGAATGCCTGAGTGGGCGCGGCGGCAACACCAGGATGAGGGCTGCGAACCCGCTTGTCTTCTTAATCCATGTTGTTCTTGGATTACTGCCTTTACTGGTGAGACTGCAGCCATCGACGTGCACCCTTATAGGACATGGTGGCCAGTCGCGTCGATCCCGTCATCTCGTCAAGTCATCCGGCTGTATTCCACGATTTATACCATAGACTTCCCAGCGGCGCCACTGCTTCTTCGACGGAAGCAGAAGGACCACCGATAACTGCAACACCTGAGTGTATAAAAGAGGCGTGCCATGAAGCCCGCGGCAGTGGGCGGCAATACCAAGATGAGGGCTGCAAACCCGTTTATCTTTTTGATCCAGGTGAGTAAACGCTACGGAGAATGCCTGCGTAGCAACAATTTTTGCCTTCTTTTGCTGCCGTACCCAATGCTCGTGCTTGATTTGATGCGTAGTTTAGGATTTTCACTGCGATTCTTGTTGCTCCTGGGCGGCGATATCGAGGCCAACCCCGGACAAGATAATTCGGTTTCAGAGCAATTAAATTTGAGCGCCGCAGCCGTGCAGGAAATAAAGAAAGGTAACAATGTGACGAACCAGAAGCTCAACGCTATTGAAAAGAAGCTTGAAGAAATAGGAAGTTTTCAGAACAAAGTCATGGAATATGTAACATAAGTAACTGAATTGGAGGAGCAGTTGCCAGTAACGACAAGAAAACAAACGAACGAAGATTTAGAAAATAGAATCCGACGATCGAATCTGATTGGTTTTGGCATTAAGGGGCAAGGGGAAGAGTCTGACAAACTACTTCAGATGATCCGTTCTTGTCTGACGTTTCCGATTCTGAAGTTCTGCGCCAGCGAGTACGCGCTGTCATTCCTCGTGTTCGCACCCTTTCCCCCGTCCGTAGTCTTACTCGGTTGGTTTGTGGGGTTTAACGTCCCAAAGCGACTCAGGCTATGAGAGACGCCGTAGTGGAGGACTCCGGAAATTTCGACCACCTGGGGTTCTTTAACGTGCACTGACATCGCACAGCACACGGACGCCTGGCTTTTCGCCTCCACCGAAAAGCGGCCGCCGAGGCCGGGATTCGATCCCGCGTCCTTGGGAACAGTAGTCGAGCGCCCTAACCACTGCGCCACCCCGGCGGGGCTAGTCTTACTCGGCAGGAGGAGATATCAGTGCACCGGATTCTTGCAGGGGCGACTCTGACCCCATCTGTACGCCATCGATGGCATGACAAAGATCTGCCAATGACTGACAGGTGCCCTCACTGTGATACTGCACCTGAGACCTGTGATGTGCATCACTTGTGGATGTGCCCAGTAACGGCTCCAGTTAGACAACGGCTACTCATGAAGCTGGGCCTCCGGTGGAACCGCGATTGTGATTATGAGAAGTGGACAATGGACAACCATTACACCGCCAATCTCTGCGACTATCTTAGTGAAACTGAACTTCATCCCTTCTTTTAACTTTCTATCGCCTGCATCCCATTCCCCCTTTCTCAACTTATGCCTCGTGGCAAACTTTTCGAATAAAAAAATTACAACAAAATATATTCTTGAAGATAAGCTAAATGTTACGGTATCAGGAACTGAAAGAATACATCGGCTCGGCGGATGAAAGGCAGAAAATGCAGGCGAAAATCAACCTGTAATATTTAAATTACTACTCTACCACGAGAAACTTAACATTTTAAAGCAGTGCTCTAAACTTAAAGGCTCTACCTATTCAATCAGCGAAGATTTTTTACAAAGTGTCCGAAGTGTAAGGAAAAAGCTATGGAATCGAACTGAAGAAAATCGGGATAGGAAAGAAAAAGTGCTGTTGACGTACATGATAAAGTCCTAATTAATGGTGGTCTTTCCGCCTGGGAATATGACAGCAACAATATCGTTGAACTGGAACTAAAAAACGAAGGAAACGAGAAAAGGGAACTAGACCACAGTATCCAAAACGGGTCACTCGGTCAAGAGGCCGGGAACGTTGATCGATCTAAATGTACGCAGCCTTAGCAACAAGTATGAAGGTCTAGAAGCTTGCAATTCAGCCGCCGTGAATGAAGTAAAATCTAATGAAATATTAACAAGCACGACTTTTCGTTGTCTGCATGTGAATTCGCGGTCTGCCGTGAATAAAACTGCTGATCTTCAGTACCTGTTTATAAATTGGATAAGTTTGAAGTGTTTATGATGACGGAAACCTGATACTCCTATGATGAAGAAGTAGTTAATTTGCCCAGGTACACCTCGTTCTTCATGAGTAGACCCTTAAATCGTGGTGGCGGTGTTTGTGCTTTAGTAAAAAAAAGTGCATAAATTGTGACTTGGTGCCAGTATTTTGTTGTGTCACTTTTGACTACGAAATGGTTTGCTTAAATCTTGACCGCACTATTATTGCGGTTTGTTATTGTTCTCCTGATGGCCGCACAGCAGAATTCTTTTCCTTCATTGACACATTTTTAAATTTTGTGAACTTCAGTGTCACTTTAGGCGGGGATTCCAATGTAAACCTGCTTCCCGACAGCAGCACAACAAAAAATTTTGTTTTTTTGCTCTCCACAAATGGCTGCATTAACACAATTAAATCACCTGAAATAGTTACCATTCAAACAGAATCCCTCATTTACCTTTTTATTACTAATTTTGATGAAAAGAGTATTGTGTCCGCTGTCTATCATTACGACCTTAGTGACCATTTCCCGATACTGCTAGGGGTGAAAGCATATATTAAGAAAGAATCAGCACGGGCTTGTTGTTATCAAGCGATAACTGAGAAAAACCTTGTTTCTTTCAGACAGGCTGTTCCACACATGAGCTGGTCTGATGTTCTCCCTATGACAGACGTGGAAACCGCTTATGATAGCTTTCTTGATAAATTTAAAACGCTTTGCATCGACCATTCTCCTTACAGGTTGAATGTAGCACCTTGGAAAGGACGCAAAGAGTGGATGACGTCACAATTTCTCCGGGAGATACAATCTATAGAAAAAAAATGTACCAAGACTTCATTAATACACGTGACACCGAACTATTAGCAGGATACAAAGTCTTCAGAAATAAGGTAAACAAAAAGTCAAGGAGTGCTAAGAATTCTTATTACTACGGCAAATTCGAATCACGCCACGGTGATTCCCGAATGGAACCAGATTAGCAACGTTGTTTTACAAACACCGCAAACTAGCTCTCCTCACGAAGTACTTATTCAGGAACAGAGTGTGAAAGGACAGGAACTAGCAGAGGCGTTTAATCAATATTTCGTCACTCGAGAGTATCAAAGTTCGCCAAACGTATCACATGATGATCTCATCACGCAAAAAAGCAATTCCATATATCTCAGTCCAACTACGTGTTCTGAAGTATTCACTGCATTCATGAACATGAAAAACAGCAGATGCCACGATGCAGATGATTTGCAGATGCGGCCTGTGAAGTATGTGTTAGATATTCTAGCTCCAATTTTAGCACATATTTTTATTTTATGTTTGGACCACGGAGTGTTTCCACGACACACGCAAATGGCTAAAGTGACAGCTTTGTACAAGAAAGGCGGTAAGCTTTGTGTTTCAAATTATAGGCCAGTTTATGTGCTGCCAATGTTTTCTAAAGGACTGGAAAACATCCACATCTGGATATCTTGCTTTTCTGACACACACCAAATAATAACAGATTCGCAGTTTGGTTTTATGAAATATGAATCTACTGAAACAGCATTGCTAAGTCAAAAAGAGTACATCTTACAGTGTTTTGAAGAAAGAAAACTTGCCCTTGATGTTTTTATAGATTTTTCGTAGGCCTTCGACTACATTAGTCATAATATACTTTTGGCAAAATCGTTCGAATACGACTTCAGGGGACGTGTTCATGAGCTCCTTTTGTCATATATTGTGCACCGCTTTCAGTTTGTGAGCATTAATGGCTGTCAATCCTCAGTAAAAAAAGTAACTTCTGGCGTACCTCAGGGAAGTATCTTTGGACCCCTCATATATAAATGATATCGTTAATCAATGCCCAGATGCGAAATGTGTTATGTATGCAGGTGTCGTTTCACTGTTCTTCTCATCAAGCGCATGTGAAGATGTGACAAGCGAGGTAAATAGGACACTAAGTACACTCCATCAATGGTCCCTTGATGATCTGTTGAAAATGAATATAACTAAAACTGAGGCTCTTATCTTCAAACCAAAAAATAAAAACATAATTGTACCATGCGATCTTAAGCTAGGTTTCGAAACAATAGAGGTTGTAGACAATATGAATATATTAGGGGTACATTTCAACAGCCAGCTAATCTGGGACAATCATGTTAAAGCTTTATCAGTAAGCTGTCTCGTGTCACAGTTATCATTAACCGGCATCTCACTTACTTCCATATCCCAAGTAAACTATGTGCACTTAGTTTGGGGAACTACAGGTACCAATAAAAATAAGATTTATGTTCTACAGAAGAAAGATTTGTGTGCAATACTAAATGCCGATTCTGACATTAACACATGCAGTTTATTCCGCCAATTCAATACCATAAATGTATCTCAAATGTGTAATGTTAGGCTGGCTGAAAGATATAAGAAGGATATAAAGAAAATGTCAATTACTTCCGTGAAACGGCCCACCTTTCGCTAAATGTACACTTTTACCGTAGCAGACACGGCGAACTGTGCCATATTCCAACATGCCGCACATTATACGGTACATATAGCTTAGCAAACACGTTGCCTCGTCTTTTGAATAAGTTTCATGCTGCTAAAGGTGAAGTATCTCGAGCATGCCGCAAAAGTGTACAGGATGTATGTGCAGCTTTTTTCATTTCACCATGCATTCTTTGCTTCTTTATTTTTTTTCGTTTCATCAATATTTGGCCTGTTTTGAATAACCAGAGACCTGGTTGGTTCTTGTTATAATTTTTTTTGTGTGTGCTTCATTTCCCCGCCTTTTTTGTTCTCGTTTGAATTCTGCGCCAGCTGTTTGTTTTTTTTTTGGGGGGGGGGGGGGGCAGGGGGGCAACGTTGTTTGCATTTTGCGATTTTACTTGTGAAAGACATTTGAATGATGCCTGCTGCCCTCCAATGTAGGGGCCGAGGGGCATGTCAAGCCACAATTTCTGGCTTCTTTCCTTCGACCCTCTCCATGTATGCATGGGAAAAAAACAAATTGAAATCTTCACTACAGTCAGTGTTATAACATTTCTGAATCTTTCGGCTACTGTATAGTTTCGTATGATTATCTTGTCTGCATTAGTAATGATATTGCGTTGCACGCATTGTTTCTTAGAGCATACATTTTATTATTGGCTATGCCTAATGTTCTCTTCATCGCTTTCAGGCTACAACCATCCTTGAGAGCATGCTCAACGTTCTCCAAGTTACACTTCCTTATGTTGGCCATTCTACACTTACTGATTATATTTGATATCTGTGCCAGTTCTGCCTCCTCTGTTGAGTTGAAGGCTTACCAGGATACTTTGTTGGGCGAGTTGGTACTTATTCATTATTAATATAAACAGCGCGAACACGAAGACAAAGGACAAGATACAAGAAAGCCACAGTACAAGCGCTGACTCACAACTAAGCCTAAGCCCTTTACTCCAAGGCCCAGAAAAAACAAACATGAAGAAAACGAAACAGTCACGTGAAACAACCCCTGGGTTCACCTGCTGCATAAAAAATTACTTAAAAAATCACTTAAAAAAGACACCTCTTTGCTTGAAAGAGCAAGAGAAGTCTTGCTGACACACTTATTGTCCGTTGAAATAAAATATGATTCCACAATCTCTCTCGTTATCTTCTCTTTGTGGTGATATAAAATCCTAACACTGTCAAACTTAGGAGTGCACTTCTTCTCCTTCATTATTTCACATGACTTCAAATCCATGACTTCAAATCCTCTTCAAATCCAGACTAATTCGAGATCTCAACACCTTCTGGTCACAATGCCAGGGTTAGAACAGAGTATGAAGTCAATTTCATTTCTAGTCTGTCCGTTTGGGCTTTCCCATGTCCACTTCCGGCTCTTTTAGTTTGCTGTAGAAGGTGTTCATGGTTTGTAAGTTACTACGTACTGCGAACTGAACTAATAACTTCCACTGCTATTCCTAGATTACTGGGAGGCTTAGCGCGGTACAGACAAGGGCAAGAAAGGCACACAGGACGAGCGCTACTTTGCTCAAGTTCTATTCGTAGAGCCGATGCCATAGTAACCCGCTGCCTGGTATCCAGCTGCTTTTTGCCTAGCTTGAGAGTGAAGTCGCCCATCACTACAATATGCTGCGTTTTAATTTTTCCTAATGCCGATTATACATCTTCAGAGAAGCTTTCTACTGCCGAATCATAGTTATTATACATTTAGGTGTGGGCTTGTACAATACCACTCATTAACCTGTCTATGATGCCTGCCGCCCTCTCATTTATGCATAGATCTCGTCTATGCTGCGAGCTATAGGCGTAATGACAAGGAGCCTTACTCCTAGTTCTCATCTGTCCGGTAAACATGGATAACACAATGCATTCCCTCCCTTTAGTACAGTATACGCCTCATTTAGCCTCATAACCTTAGTGAGCTCTATGGCATCCCATTTCATGACCGCTAATTCTTCGGAGAGCACTGCTAAACTAGCCTCACTAGCTAGGATTCGAGCGTTAAACGTTGCCAGGGTCAGTTTCCAATGGTGGCCTGTACGGAGCCAAAGATTCTTAGCCCCCTCTGCTGCGTCACAGGTAGGACCGCCGCCGTGGTCAATTCAACGCCACCTAGATACAATGCCGGGCTGCTTTGAGGCTGCCATCATGACGCGTCATCACTAACGCGAGGATGAAGCATTTACTTGACCGAAGTTCCGGAAAATAGGGAGGCACCGGGCCGCGCTAATCCGTTTATTGCCCCTCCATGAAAGATGGAACACTGCGGAATTTGGGTCCGTGTTACATGTTTGAGTAGTTTTAAAAAGTGTCGTTATCTCCCTGCTTCAAGTTATCTGATTGGTGAGGACATCGGAACCAAAAGTTGCTACCACTCCCGTGTCTGGCGTTTCCACCAGTCAGATGACTTGAGATCAGAGAGATAACGGCGCTTCTGAAAACAAAGCGAACTCGGAACACGGACCCTGGGCTCACCAGATCTCGGCGTCGCCTTACGCCGGCTTGCTCTAAGCGCCAGAAGTTTGTCTCCGACGATGGCAGTTGCCGAGACGCTGACCCGACACTGAATTAACGGTGCTGTTAGGTTGACCGTTGAAAGGAAAAGCGGTACGTGCTTTGGGTGGTTTTTTTGCCGTATCAGTCAGTATTTATGTTCTTGGGCTGTGTGCAGGCTTGTCGAGTGATGCGTGATATTGTTCACTTGTGGTATTTCACTTGAAATAATCAGCGACATGACCGGGAAGTGTTGTGTACCGGTATTTAGTGGAAGTTATGATTCTAGGCCGGAGCTACACGTGTTTTGTCTCTCCAATAATGCCTGGGCTCCGGAAAACAAGGAGAAGAGCTATTCCACGAGTGAACCTTCAGGTCTGAGAACAAAAGATTCTAAGCAGTTATGGTTTAATTACATGTGAACATGTGAGTTAATATTGTTGCCTAAGTGTCGGCGAGAGGGCGGTGCTCAGCGTCCATTGCGCCTAGTTAAAAGAAACGTTCTGGCTATTTTTACAGGCGATATTGTGGTATTTATACACAGAGGTAATAATGTGTATGCAATAATTGCAGACTATGATGGTGCAATGAACTTTTTTTCTGCTGTGTAATATTTCAAGTTTGCATTTTGCCGGCGCTCGCATAAGTACTTGCGGCGTATGTTATCACACAATCTTTCATGAGACGTGCGAGCGGCCTTTAAGCGAAGGCAGCACTATCTCCGGAGACGACAAGCTTCCCTTGTGGATATACTTACTGGGTGCACTGTTACTGCTGCTCTTCGCGTGTGCGGCTGATGCCACAAACGGTTCTTACAAACTAAACTACAACAAACGAAATGAAGAGACGAGAGAACCCTGCAAGCAAAACTCTGCTTTTAGAATCAGATGCTGTTCAGAAAGCTCTGCAACTATCTGTCGAGACTGGCGACATAGAGAAAGACACTAACAGATTTATTAACCTAAATGATCTGGTAACTGTGAGAAACAAGCAATCCGCTTTCCGATTTACGATTTACACAAGCGGACGAGGGAAGCTTTTCTACAATGCTGAAGAAGTACTGTCTTGTGAAGTCAGACCTCTCCGTCACGCTCTGTTTTACGAAGGCGTCCTTTGGAATACCGAGATGTAAACTGCAAGTTGCGACTGTTGCAAACAGCAAACGGATGCTTGCGGAGCGGCTGGATGGTCAGCAGAGCTTCGACAAATATTCGAGGTTTGAAAGCTTGTTCAGCGACATCTGCGCCACTGTTATTTCTCTACTCGAGAAAATGTCCACGACGGAAGATGATAACAAGTGCCAGTCGTTAAACTAGTGTGCATGCAACTGGATCCGCTAACAACAAAGTGGTGCTTTCAATAAAATTTAAGGTGTTTTGCCGCGTGTTCTTCAATATATCGCCTCACGCCTATAACTGCATGCGCAGGTATGGATAATTTTTCCCCACCCAATGACGATTATTCATTACGCTTTTCGTGCACAATGAACCGGCACCTTGAAAAGAATGGTGAAACATGTTTTAGTTAAATGACTGGAAGAAGACGTGACTTGGCTCATAACCAACGCGATATGAATTTTAGGGGACGTAGTCCATATAGAACCTTTTTTAGTTACAAAGGTGGCAACATCGCCGGCATCGCACTAATTCTGCTGAAGTAGTCAACAGTGTGTTAGAGTTCATGGTGCATACTCCGATGAAAGAAAGAGGTGGCTCAGATTGTTCCTGCGCCAAAACGAGGAGAGATTTTTTGCATAGCATGCTTGCAATATCATTTGTGAACTTGACAAAACTGTGTGTAGCACCTGATGTGTTGTGACTGACAAAGCCTTGAACACAAGTGCTATGACTTTATTTAGCAATTACTGATGTAAACCGATAATGCCTGGCTGCAAAAAAACCTGCGTACGATTTCGTGCTTGCACGTCCATCTGAATCTCACAGGCTGTTGTTTTCTCTTATTGATCCCGTCCACAGTCTCAAGTGAGCGCGGAACAGTTTGCTAAAGCCGAACGACAAGTGTTTCTTGTTCACCGAATTCCGTCCGGGTACAGCACGCATAATTTAGAACTGTGGAAGCAGTGTACGATTTGAAATGTGACCAGTTCTTATGATACTGCTATGCACTTAAAGGGAAAACTATTTTACCAATAGAAACTGAAAAGCAGAGCGCGAATGTTGCTTTGCTGGATTTAGTGAATCTTGACCCAATGCGCATCGTGTCACTGGAGCAACGAAATAACCTAAAGCACTTAAAAAAAAACAAAAAGAAACAGCCACTTATTGAGATATAGCCAGGCGGCGAAATAATTCTAATGTCAAAACTACATCGAAAGTAACCAGGCTCAGGGACAACATTCACATTTCACGCTCATGACTCTCGATGGGATGAGCTGGCACAATGGGAAAAAATAAGAGCTGATAGCTGCAAGCTAAGTGATGAACCCTGAGAGCCTAGGTGCTCGAAGGCGGAAATCCAGACCTATACTTTCGTTTCATTATATATAGGCGTCTGGCGGACGTCGAGGTTGGACACTTTAGTGCTATCGTCGTTAAACTTTGACATTTTTGGGCCACAAGTTTGGCGCAGAAGGTTCGAGTGGTGTCAAACAATTTGGTGGGGCACCCATCACAAAACTACTAGTTGAGGTGGAGCCTAGTCTACGCGCGGGATACGCACCGGCGAGCTTTACTCTCACAAACCAAACCATGACCCTTGGCGATCTTCAAACAGCCGTTGCGGCCGAACCGTTCGACGCAGGACGTTGCGTCAAGCGACTTGTCCTTTTACGCTGCACACATTACTATCTAAGCTTGGCTCACAGCTTTCATTTAGGATATAACGATGAAGTATACGGAATATAGCGAAGACTGATACACATCATATGATCAGGATATAAACAAAGTCGGTTATAACATTGGTAAACCAGTTTATTGCAACGAGAAAACTGAAGTAGATTTCTGCTGCTAACGTTCCATAATCGATCGGTGCCTCAGCGTCGGCAATATTTTTTTTGAATCTGGTGCAGAGCAGCGTGGTACCAGGATTCGAACCCCGCCTTCTCGCACGTGAGGCGGATATTCTAGCTCTACGGCACCTGTACTATCCTACAGTGCATTAGGAAGCAATGAGACGCGAAAACCGTGACGGAAAGAGTGTCTGTAAAATGCGTGCGTGGCCAAGACGCCTTTTGGGACGACGTCATAGTGATGCAAGTTGCGAGTCAAGTGACCTACCCGGTTTGTCTTGTCAAGATCAATTTGTGCTCTCGAACATGTGCTGACCACTCTTGACAGACCTCGCTGTCGCAATATGTACCAAAATATGTCGAGTCAGCCGCCTAGAGAGCAGTTCTCGATGACAGCAGGAAAAGCAGGAACCCACAGCGACTGATGTTGCAAATAGAGCGGCTTCATGTTCTCCGTCAATGGCATATTCCAATCTGAAGTACGATGCTTCAGGCTAACCGAAAGAGTCGCCACCCTTAGGAAACAAGGCGTCTGGTGCTCTCGCGCTGTAGCCAATGGCTGGTCCAGACCATTAGACTTCAATAAATGATGGTAAAGTGTTGCCTAAGGATGGGTGAGGTCATAGTGCGAGCAGATAAACTAGCCTTTGTGATAAATGGCTTCTCTCTTGTCGCTGCCGTTGCTTGTCGTAGTTATTTCTAGCAGCACACAAGACGCGTCTGCAAACGAGTTGTGCGGGGGGACAGAAGCTGAGAAATGATTGTCATTGTAAACCCATTAGGTAAGTAAAATGTATTTATTTACTTTTTAACCGCAGTAGTTAGCGTGTATGTGCACATTTAAAATCTGTATGCAGCATTCGAAGAATATTGTTTTGTAGAACTTTAATTACTCCCCTATATCCTGAAATATGGACTTCCAAAATTTGAGCCGAACGCGTCTAATTACGCGCGTGAGATCACGATAAGGAGTTCCTTCATGCTTGTGCCTGCAGAACGCAGGCAATGGGCGGATGGGGAGGATTTCACTTCTTGTTTGCCGCTAACAGCATTATTCCAGGGCATTTACGTGACTATATGGTTCTTGCAGTTATGGAGTAGGGGTTTTAATAACACGCACCGACTCCAAAGATGGGGCATGTGTGAATAGCACCGCCCACGTCGAGAATCTAGCGTTACACGGCTCTGAAACGGATCGCTGCTCGTGTTTTCTGGAGGGCTGTTCATACCGGTTTCAGGAGGCTAGGTGTTGTAATCGCTGCCAGCCGACCTATCGTGGCCTATTATTTCGTGGCGCAGCATAGTTGCGCGCAGGCGCCAACTAAGTGCCATAAGTGCGCATCTCCTTTGCCTCCCTCCTATAGCTTTTCTTTACTTTAAAAGCTTCGCTTGAATCGGAATTAACGCTCTTCTGATGCCCACGCTTCGCTCGTACGATTCATACATCGGGGCGCACGCTGTGCGTTAGCTTACGACGCAGCACTAGGTGTCTACCTTTTTATGACCAATGATATATGCACTCGCTTTGCACAATGCTGATCGTAGCTGGCGCTTCCAATTGTGGCCCGAACGTTGTGAGGCTGTCGCCTCGAGCTGGCGCCGGCATGCACTTTTTCCTGTTTTGGCGCGTGTACGAAAGGAGATCGTAAGTTTCCTGGGTGAGGTGTTTTTCTACCTTGGGCAGCAAGAGTTTCTTTGTCAATGGTCTTGCCCCTTTGTTTCCATGTCAGACGGATGCATCAGGGTGTTTTTAGGGAAGCTTGGTAAATGCAATGTAATGTAATCTAAATATTTGTCAAAACAACCACAGCTCACTATACCAAGACGCACATGTGTATGAAATCAGTGACATTTGCTTCATCTCGCACACTATCCTGCATTCCTTATACTTTCATGTGCATCACAATTTGAAACTGTATATGTCACCTTCACGAGCAGCCGATTTTTTCAATAAGTGTATAATGATTTGCGGCGTATTTTCTTGTTCTGGAGCTTGTTATCTGCACTGCCCTTTCTTCTCCATTGCATTCTTTCAGTTTTGTTTATTTTTTACCTTTTTCATGTCAATGTGTAGTGAAACGTTTTCAAAACAGACTTGGAGTAAAGACGAGGATAATTCGTTCATGGCCGGATAGCTAACCGGTTGAAGAACAACTCTTGCCCCCCTCCGCCGATGTAGCTGTCGTTTGGTTTCGCGGTCCAACAACGAAAGACTTGGCGAAGACCTAAGGGACATCGGCGTATCCTATCCTGCCACACTCTTGTCAAGCGAAGCACTATAAGTAGCAGCTGCATCACACCAGGAGGGAAGCTTCACGCCGAATGCTGAACACGTAATAAGGTGATTTTGAACTGAAAGTTTAGACGTGCACACCTTAAGACTTTGGCGCGTTAAGTAAATCAGCCAAAATAGGATGGTATTCGAATATCACTGCATGTCAGTTTTTAATATAAATATTAGTGGTAACTGCAGTGTATAAAATGGTAATTATTCAGTTAACTGTCACACCTTTTCTCATCGTTTGTGTCCACCTGGCCGCATAACTAATTTACCTATGCCCCTTTCCATACTGTAGATAAAAAAAATCAAGAGGTGGACTTTTGAAAACGCGCATACTCAATGCCTTGCGTTAATGTTTATTAGGGATGATGTACGAAAGCGATTAATAAAAAACTTCCAAGAGCACTGTGGAATCTACGCTGCAGAAATGCGAGAGCCTGAGCGCTGCTGGTGCACATGGTGCATCACATTTGCTCTCATTATCATTATCAAATAAAGGCACCGCCATTATCACCGCTAAAGTTATCAGTGCCATTAGCACTAATTGCAGCGTCATTGTTATTTCCAATACCATCCTCCCTTTAGACAAGGATAATTATAATGTTTGTTTCACGATCCCGGATGTGGCACGCTACCACGTTATTTTACCCGTTTGAACGCTTCCTTTACTTATGCCAAATCAGGCAATAAAGTAGAAAAACCCGGACGTTGCGCAGTTGGTTGAAGCGCTCGGCTGGGGATCCGAGGGATGGATGTTCAATTCCTGTTGAAGATAGAGTTTTTAATTATAAACAATTCCTTATTAAATACTAATTATGGCCAACAACTGTTATACCATCACTTATAAATCGCTGAGTTACGTCGGTGACGCCATCAGTTTGACCGGACTCCTGTTGCCTAAATTTTCGAAATTGCGGCCTAACCCGATGTGACGTCACATTAGCTACAGTGTGAAGGAAGTGTGTGACAAAATCGTGGCCGACAGTATGAACCGTTAAAGGCTTTCCCTTTAGATGTGCTGCTGAATAAAAGATGCATATTGTAGCTCGGGAGGCTGTAAAACCAATAGCCGTGTTTGAATTAGTACTATAACTTGAGAACAAAGAAAATATTTTCTTCATAATATTGAATAATATAACTAACATAACTGTTTTGCAAATAGGCTCCCTAAGACATCCTAATTTCTCAAATAAAAAAAGAAAAAAAAAACAATCTTAAAATATAATGGCGTTTTATAAAATATTTTCATTGAAAAAAAAAAAAAAACACGCTGTTTTGCAGCGACAGCAATGCACAAAAGAAGACAATCATTTATTGCACTAGATGCGATGAGATTCATACTTTGAACCGCTAACATATTGTTAAGGGGCACACACCGACGTAGCCTCAACAGTTCACCGTCCGGGACACACTCGCAGGACTAACAGAGCCAAGCTTCAGCGTCGTCGCTGTTCACTACTCCAGAACATCTTCGTCGTGTCTGAGACTGCGTACCGTAACAACATTTCGGATCATGGCTGCCGCAGTAGCTCAGTGGTTAAAGCGCTCAACTGCTGAACGCGGGTCTTGTCCCTTCTGTAGCACCCCTTTTTTTTAGTGGAGGCGAAATGGAAGACGCAGAGGTACCGCGCGATGAAAATACACATTAAAGGACCCACCCTAGGCACTAACAATTTCCAGAGCCCATTACAATGAGGCAGCGTCGGATATTTCGGGACGTTAGACTGTATAAAACATGAATAAAACGAAACCATATGTATGGTAGAAACATTGTTCGAATCAGATGTAACGAAACATGCAATGAAACACGATGTAACGAAACACGCTGCTAATCCTTCATGCACATACAACTTGCGTTAAAACATTCATGTGACTTATATTGAGAACAGCGACTGATAACAATGAATTTGGAACGCTGATTAAGTTCCCGGTGGCCTCGGTGTAAAGACCATTTTTGAACAGCATCTAAAGAAAACAGAACGACGGAGGAAACAGGCATCACATGTGGGGTTGCCTAAAAAGAGTGTTATGGCCCGCAGAAGGCGTTTTTAAATACCTTTCAAAGATTTCACGCGTCCTGTGAGTCTTCTGGTTGTATTCGGCAATTTTTGGCCCATTGCAGAGCTTCAGTAATACATGCTTGCCACATATCTCACTTCAAGAAGCATCAGTGATGTTTGGTAGATACTACATTTTTTTTTTGTTGGTAACATGGAGTGTGGTTTTTAGAATCTGCGAAGTTTCTCTGTTATACTGTGGGGCCTGCTTTTTTTCACGTTTTAGGGCCGTCAGACCCCTCACGCAAGCAATATGACTGTTCAGTTGCATAGTCAATTGATAGTTGGTGAGAAATGTGTGCAAATTCTAGCCGATTACATTAAGCAGGAAGACAGAAGAACAAAACAACATGCAGCACCGCGCTCGCGCTATATCAAAAGTTTGGCCAACATTGTGTGCATTCTGAAACCTATATTGAGGGAAGGGGACGTACTTTGCTGCTTAACCAATTGAAAGAGTATAAAGCGAAGTGCACGCTTCATTAAAGGAAAACATTTATTTGCCTCGTCGTTTCGCAAAGTTCATCACGTGCGATGTACAGGCGACGCAGACGGATAAACAGGTTATATGATAGCCTGTAATCCCTTTATACGCTTCATCGCAAGCACATCATGCGCGTTGAACCTTGCGTGCTGTTTATTAGCCGATGGTGGCTGGTTCTTTGACTGCACATGTATCTAAGTAACTATCATCGACAGCTTCTTGCGTTCCTCGACAAAGGCCGGACAGTGAACGAAACGTCGAAATAAAGTGTGGTTTTCATTCCTGCTGCCCTTTTTTTCCCCACGCACACATGCACGCACACAAACATAAATTTTGAAACAGTTTCTGGCAGTTGAGAAAACCGACAATTTAAAAACATAACTGGATTTATTTCGATTTCTAGATCGAGGTCCAGTCTTTTGCAAGAAAGAGGTCGGACCCTGATGGAAATGTCGAAATAAATTCGCTGTTATGTTTTTGAATTGTTGGTAACTTAATTTTGCATCTCTCTCTCTCCCTCATATTGTAGTGTAGAAGGTATCACCTTCAAGTGGTGCAGCGCAACGGCACGAAGCTTAGACAAGAGAATGGGACAGACACAGCGCTGAAGGTATCACCGCCATGTGTTAGGCGGGAGTTCATCCGTTGGTAGCGGTCAGGACCGGAGGTGTGGTGGGTTAGCTCGTAGACTCTGGTCCGCAAAAGCACTTCTCTCTCAGCCCCTTTTCCGCATCAGCACGCGACACCAAGCAAATTGAAGGGAACTTTATGCAATTTTAACTTTTTGCTCTTCACCTGAAATATTACTGTAATTACTTTAGGGTGGAAGATAATTAAATATAAAGTAGAAGAAAAGACAGGCGCCGATGTTGACAACCGAACCCGCGACCTCTGAATATCGCGTCCTGTGCTCTCACCAACTGAGCTGTATCGACGGCTGTCCAGCCTTCTACTTGTCTGGGTATTACTGCTGCCTGTAGCCAAACCTTGAGAGTGTTCACCTGCGCCACCCATCCGCAGCGGCAGACGTGGAACGTCCTTTGTGCCGTGAGTGCCACGTGGAACGTGATCAAGATGGGAGGGCGCAAGCTGTGCGAGAACTTTCTAATGCTATGCCTATGGCTTCAAGACTGTCAAAACCGAGTCCCTCGCAAGATATTAAGCAGAAAATTGAAGGGAAAATGTGGGGCTTGTCATGCTATAGATAAAGGAGCCAACAGTCGGCGAAGCCAAGAAAAGCATAGGAGATTTTTTTTTTAATTCTTAGTTTTTTTGCTATTGACCTGAATGATTATTATATTCACTTTCAGACTGCTAATTTTTTTTCTCCAAACAGCTTGGCAATGGGTTGAAATTAAAATAAAAAAAAACAACAAAAATGGACAACTTTGGTTCCAATAAAGAAAAAAGCACGACCTTCGATTTTTTCCTTTTAAATTTCCGTCTAGAATCCTCAATCTTCTCAGTTATTAGGGAATTGTTTAAAGTATGAAAATAGATATAAAACTAAGCTCATGTCCTAAAAGTTCATTTTTAGAATTATATTTTCGCATGATGCAGTGAAGTATTGCCTCCGATAAGTTTTCTCGGTATTATGCAGGTCCTGTTCTTTATTTTGGGCAAAATTTGTAGTTCTAGATTAGTAAGTTCTTTTTCACGTTGTTTCGAAATTGGCCAAAATTGAAAAATTTCAAAAGTAGACACCGATTTGATTCGAATTAAAAAGAAAGCATCTTCAATTTTTACTAAAATTCTTCAAGAGCCATTCTGAGTGCTTAATATCAGGCGCTAAAATACATTGCCTTATATATCTTTCAAATATAAAGTTATAAAAGTGAGCGCATGTTTTTATATTATGAAATTACTTAAGGCTGCCTCATAGGAGAAGAAACCCTGATATGTTTTATTCAGTACTGATTGCACGTGGACAGGTTTTGCATTGCACGGTGATCGACGTCATGTACGCCTTTTTTAAGTGGTCTTCCTCTACAATATGTCAAGAGCAGCTCGTTTAACGGCTACCAGGTGGAAACAATGGAAGCGCAGGGTCTCGTATACGCACCGTGCACCGACTATGGGATATAGAGCGCTCTACTATGGGGCGCCACTGCAGGCTCCTAGCGGTCGTTTTTAAAAGTATTTCCGGGATATGAATTGTGGCGGCTCATGAGACGCTGCGAGGACTGGCGATGTTCGCGGGGCCAGTTTGTTTTCTTCAGCTCCTGCCGATTTCTTCGACGGCGGCCTGAAGCTAAAAGTTAAGGTTGACATTTATACACAGGCGGAAACACAGATGATGCTTCAGCCATCTGGGAGAAATTAATGCGTACACGCGCCAGGAGTTTCCTACAAATAAGCGCTAAATGACCAGCTGCATTTTCGATTCTTGCTTTTCTGTGTGTATGCTACATCAACTGATCAATTACTTTGAAATTATTAAAAAATTAAAGAATAATCACTTTTTTCATTTATCCTGCATTTGCTGTGCAAGCTCTTTTATTATGTGCTCGCGTTGACGCGCCTCGATCCAATGTATGGGACATTCTGCGCCACCCGCCATTACACCATGCCAGCATCGCTCTCTGATCGGCATATCGCTTCATTGTCCGATTTCACAATTCTTTAATGCAATGTCGCTAAGGGTCCCGTATTGCAGAAAATACGGCATCGTCGTCGTTCGCCGTGAACGAAGAATGTCGATGGAAAAATTCAGGAGCAGTTTGAAATGTTCAGATTGACGCTTCATTTCTCAAGGAAGTTCCGTAACTAAAAGAAGGTAATTGAGCGGAAATGAAAACTGAGTCAAATTCTAGTGGGGGTGCCAGTCAAACCTAGGACTTTCGTGTTGCGAGACAGACACACACTCATAGGTCGCGAATGGTCGCTGGTTCAAGCTGAATACGGTTTCGAGTAACCGCGGTTAACTCTGCCCGGGTAACAAGTGTATTACTGAATTCGCGATGCAGACGGGGTCCGGCAATGTAATCGCGTTCTGATATTAATGGGCGATGCTCAATAAGCGCCCTGATGACTGAAGCATCCCTCACGAGAGCCAGGCCCGTATAGGCACCATGCATAGTTCTATGAAAAGAATAAAACCTTTTCATTTTTTTTTAAACTCATCTGTGATGTGATACTTTTTTGCCTCTTATGCTGCTGTTGTTCGGCCTGTCCGGTATAGCGTTGCAGTAGTTTTGTTTTAGGCGCCTTCTTCCAGCCTTTCTCTTAGCGAGCCTTTTCGGGACTAATTAACCTGGTGTAGGGACGGACGTCTTTTGCATCAGTCTAGGTTCGCTAGCATTTTTTTTTTCTTTTGTTTTGTCTAGACTATACCTTTATTTCGCTTCCCTCCCTCTTGTATTAGATTTATCAGCATTTTCTATCATTTTTTCTTTGTTTCATTCTCCTGCTCGGTATTAGTTTTTTTGCTGTTAAGTTTTGTGAACCACCATTACAATGCTGTAGGAGGCTGCCAAACTCTATTTTCCACCCCCATTTCATTTCTATTTCATTTCTATTTGTCGCGGTTATCCTGCTTAATATTTCACTCCAGTCTCTCTCTTTTCCTATGTTTTTGTGATTTGAACGTCTGTCTCTCTCACCGCACTTTGTCAGTTTTTGTATATCCGTTGAGGTTGATACATTGAGGTTAAGGTTGCTCCTGACTACAGGTAAAATTAGCTTTGCGGGTTCGACTGGTAATTTGTATATCCGTTGTCTTGCTGCAGTTCTTTGCTTTTGTGTTCTGTTTCCTGTTTTTGTATTGTTTTCAGGTCTAGATGCTACCTTCTGGAGGTTTGGTTTCCGTTTTTTAGGCCAGAGTAGACAATCTTGTGACTTGGACCTCGTTTTCTTTTTCTTTCTTTATTGATATTGTTATAAATACTCTACGCTTTGAAAAGAGGCTTTTTTATTCGTGAGCTCTTGCTCCCTTTTATTTATATTTAATTGGATTCAAGCCCCGTAAAGATTTTGGTGGTACAGGCTCCCCCTCCTTTCTTTTACATATTTTTAGTTGTTCGAGAAGTCAAATAAGGTGAGTAAAATGGGCCTAGCCGTAGCGATGGATTGAATCGCGGTGATGATACATTTTATAGCGTATACATACGGAAATAGGGAAACGCGACAAAGCGAGGGCTTACAATCTTCACTTCGCAGAGCTTATGCATTTAGGTAAAATGAGAAAATATTTAGAGATGCTGCTCTTAACAAGCACCGCTTATGCGTCATCAAATGCATGTACCATGCGCTTTGAGCACCGTGTTTAATTAAAATTCGTACCTGAAGACCATCATATCCGTCTTTAAATTGCACTCAGGGCCTATTAATGGCTTCATGAATTAAGTGTTGTAAAAATATGCAACGCTGCACCAAGTAAATCAACTATTAAAGGTTTGCTCAGTAGCCAACTTATATTATTTTTCCTGTACGAATATTAGCGATCTTTAGAGAATTCACGATGAGCCAATATTACTTAAAATGCTTTCATATCGAAACATGGGACAGGCATGACAAGCGATTTGTTAACACGAGGTGAACTCAAACAGTACGCTCTAGGCCGTATTGCTTGCCGAGCTGGGGCGAGTAAATACAATCTTCAGCGGATTTCGTTTATAGCTTTAATTCTTACATTTACCAAAGTAAAAACTATCGGTGGATATTTTCCTAGTTTGTGTCACATGTGTATTGGCAGCGGATGCTGTTTATGCAACGATGCAAGCGCTGCGGGAATATGATTAAATTCATGACGCGAGGACTGCATAGAAACACACGGCTAGCAGACGACGAGACCGGCTCCGCTCCCGGATTTACTTTCCTCTCCGCCACCAGTGGCGTGGCCGTCGCTTTGCACGGGGCGTATACGTTTCCGCTTGACGTAAGACAATTCATTTTGATGAGGCCGGTCAGTTTGCGAAAGGTTCACGTGTGTCGTTGCGTTGGCCAGTGAGCAGGAATTTGTGGAGAAAGTATGCTACTTAAATTAACAGAATACATCAGTTATGCAGAAACAGCTCCAAAACCGGAAACGCAACAAGAAAGAAAAAGACAAAAAGTAAGCTTAACTAATAAGCAAAATAAGCGATCAGAACATGCACTAAATTAAAGGCATCAGTACAAGAGAATATAAACTAGACATGAAAAGGAATTTTGGGACAGACAGTTCAAACACGAGGATCATTGCGAAAGTTGTTATTGGGTGCAAGCTGACGCGACGTTGGCTTGAAAGAGGCAAACTCGGTGCCTTGAAACGCGCGCTCGGCGTCGGTAATTTGGCCCATAGCTCGCTAGCAGACGAATCACACGATCTGCGCAAAATGCAGGAGTTTATGCGGCGGTGGTGCTTCTGATTGCATAATGTTAATGCATTTTCGCTGTATTTTGAGTCCAATTCCATTCAAATCTGGCGCCATGCGTAAAGTACACGTGCAGTCCTTCACTGCCTTAGTGTGACCGCACCGAATCTCATGAAATAAAAAAAAAATCAGTCTGCCTTTCTTATAACCTTATCTTTAACCTACCCGTATCGTTATTAGGCTGATTGGTCTGATTGGCGCTTCCTATCTCTCAATGTTGCCCCTACCAGTTTTCGTTCCATAGCCCTCTGGGTTGACCTCAACTTAAGTAGAACCCCCTTAGTTAGCCTCCACGTTTCAGCCCCATAGGTGAGTACAGCGAAGCGCTCAAAATCACAAAGGACGAGGAGGGAACAGGACAATAGCGCACCAACATGGTTAACCGACGGAGTTAACAGACGGGTTTCCTTCTGTATCCGATCCAGGATCCTCCCTCCCGCCTTTAGAGCCCTGCTTGGTGGCTTTCCTCCGTCGGTTAACCATGTTGGTGCGCTATTGTCCTATTCCCTCCTCGTCCTTTGTGATTTTGAGCGCTTCGCTGTATTGACGATGAACCAACACGCCCAAACATTTTCCCTTTCATAGGTGAGTACAGGTAAAATGCAACTGTTGTATACTTTCCTCTTGAGCGATACCGGTAAGCTGCTAGTCATAATCTGCGAGTGCTTGCCAAATGCGCTCCATCCCAATCTTATTCTTCTTGTTATTTCCTTTTCATGGTCCGGATCTGCGGTTACTACCTGTCCTAAGTAGACATATTCGCCTACTACTTCCAGTACTTCGCTACCTAATGTAAACTGCTGTTCCTTCCCTAGGCTGTTGAACATTACCTTAGTCTTCTGCACATTGATTTTCAAGCCTGCCTTTCTACTTTTCCTGTCTAGGTCATCAATCATTATTTGCAGTTCATCCCCCAAGTGTTTAGCAAGGCAATGTCATCAGCAAATCGCAGATTACTGAGGTATTCCCCATCTACCCTTATCCCTAACTGCTCCCATTCCAAGTCTTTGAATACTTCCTCTAAGCAAGCTGTGAATAGTACTCGGGAGATTGTGTCTCCTTGCCTAACTCCTTTCTTTATGGGAGTTTTGTTACTTTCTTTATGCAGAACTATGGTTGCTGTGCAGCCACTATATATATCTTCCAGCACTTTCACGTAGTCTACCCCCTGATTTCGCAATACCTGCATCACCGCCGAGGTTTGAACTGAATCAAATGCTTTTTCGTAATCAATGAATGCTATGTATAAGGGCTGGTTATATTCCTAGCATATTTCTATCACCTGATTGATGGTATGGATATGATCGATAGTAGAGTACCGTTTCCGAAAACCTGTTTGATCCTTTGCTTGATTGCAGTCCGAGGTTGTCCTGATTCTATTAGCGATTACCTTAGTAAATACCTTATACATAACAGACAGTAAGCTGTCTGTAATTCTGTAATTTTTCTGTCTGTAATTTTTAAGGTCCTTAGAGTCTCCTTTCTTATGAATGAGGATAATGTTTGCATTCTTCCACGGTTCCGGTACCGTCGATGAGACCAGGCACCGCGTATACAGGGTGGCCAGTTTTTCGAGCACGATATCCTCCCCGTCCTTCAGCAAATCTATAGTTATTTGATCCTCTCCAGCTGATTTCCCCCTTTTCATAGTTTCTAGTGCTTTCTTGACCTCGTCCTTCGTCACTGGTGGAACGTCTGACTGTTTTTCCCTACCGCCAATCTCGTTACGGTCCTGACTACTTTGGCTACTGTAGAGATCTGTATAGAACTCCTCGGCTACTTCGACTCATCATCGTCATCATCATCATCAGCCTGATTATACCCACTGCAGGGCGAAGGCCTCTCCCATATTTCTCCACTTAACCCGGTTCTGTGCTAGCTGCATCCACTTGACCCCTGCGAACTTCTTAATCTCATCTGCCCACCTAACTTTCTGCCGCCCCCTGCTACGCTTTCCTTCCCTTGGAATCCAGTTTGTTACCCTCAGCGACCATCGGTTATCCTCTCTTCGCACTACATGTCCTGCCCATGTCCATTTCTTCTTCTTAATTTCTACTAGAATGTCGGTAACTTGAGTTATTTCTCTGACCCACTCTGCACGCTTTCTATCTCTTAATGTTACCCCTACCATTTTTCGTTCCATAGCCCTCTGGGTTGTCCTCAACTTAAGTAGAACTCTCTTGGTTAGCCTCCACGTTTCAGCCCCATAGGTGAGTACAGGCAAGACGCAACTGATGTATACTTTCCTCTTGAGCGATACCGGTAAGCTGCTAGTCATAATCTGCGAGTGCTTGCCAAATGCGCTCCATCCCAATCGTATTCTTCTTGTTATTTCCTTTTCGTGGTCCGGGTCTGCGGTTACTACCTGTCCTAAGTAGACATATTCGCCTTCTACTTCCAGTATTTCGCTACCTAATGTAAACTGCTGTTCCTTCCCGAGGCTGTTGAACATTACCTTAGTCTTCTGCATATTGATTTTCAAGCCTACCTTTCTACTTTTCCTGTCTAGGTCATCAATCATTATTTGCAGTTCATCCCCCGAGTTGCTTAGCAAGGCAATGTCATCAGCAAATCGCAATTACTGAGGTATTCTCCGTCTACCCTTATCCCTAACTGCTCCCATTCCAAGTCTCTGAATACTTCCTCTAAACAAGCTGTGAATAGTACTGGGGAGATTGTGTCTCCTTGCCTAATACCTCTCTTTATGGGAATTTTGTTACTTTCTTTATGCAGAACTATGGTTGCTGTGCAGCCGCTATATATATCTTCCAGCACTTTCACGTATGGCTCGTCTACCCCCTGATTTCGCAATGCCTGCATCACCGCCGAGGTTTCAACTGAGTCAAATGCTTTTTCGTAATCAATGAATGCTATGTATAAGGGCTGGTTATATTCCGAGCATTTTTCTATCACCTGATTGATGGTATGGATAGGATCGATAGTAGAGTACCGTTTCCGAAACCCTGCTTGATCCTTTGCTTGATTGCAGTCTAAGGTTGTCCTGATTCTATTAGCGATTACCTTAGTAAATACCTTATACGTAACAGACAGTAAGCTGATTGGTCTGTAATTTTTAAGGTCCTTAGAGTCCCCTTTCTTGTGAATGAGGATAATGTTTGCATTCTTCCATGGTTCCGGTACCGTCGATGACACCAGGCACTGCGTATACAGGGTGGCCAGGTTTTCTAGCACGATATCCCCCCCGTCCTTCAGCAAATCTGTAGTTATCTGATCCTCTCCAGCTGATTTCCCCCTTTTCATAGTTTCTAGTGCTTTCTTGACCTCGTCCTTCGTCACTGGTGGAATGTCTGACTGTTTTTCCCTACCGCCAATCTCATTACGGTCCTGACTACTTTGGCTACTGTAGAGATCTGTATAGAACTTCTCGGCTACTTTGACTATCTTTTCCATATTAGTGATGACGTTGCCCGCCTTGTCCCTTATCGCATACATCTGGTTTTTGCCTATGCCCAATTTCTTCTTTACCGCTTTAAGGCTTCCCCCGTTCTTTACAGCATGCTCAATTTTCTCCATGTTATACTTCCTAATATCAGCCACCTTGCGCTTATTGATTAGCTTTGATATCTCGGCCAATTCGATCTGGTCTGTTGGATTGGAAGCTTTCATACTCTGGCGTTTCTTAATCAAATCTTTCGTCTCCTTAGACAGCTTACCGGTATCCTCCGCCTACTTCTACCGCGCACTCAGTAATGATATCTCTGAAATTATTGTTCCTTGCCTCTAGGGTAATGTCGCCATCCTCAGTTAGAGCTGAAAACCTATTCTGTAGCGAGATCTTGAACTCTTCTGCCCTCCCCCTCACCGCTAATTCGTTGATGGGTTTCTTTCTTACTAATCTGTTGCGTTCCTTCTTCAGATTTAGGCTAATTCGGGACCTCACCATCCTGTGGTCACTGCATCGCACTTTCCCGATTACCTCTACATCCTGCATAATGGCGGGGGTTGAACACATTATGAAGTCGATTTCATTTTTAGTCTCTCCGTTAGGAGTTTTCCATGTCCATTTCCGGTTCTTCCGTTTGCTGAAGAAGGTATTCATGATTCGTAAGTTATTGCGCTCTGCAAACTCAACTAGTAACTCCCCCCTGCTATTCCTAGAACCAATGCCATAGTCACCTACTACCTTGTCTCCTGCCTGTTTTTTCCCTACCTTGGCATTGAAATCGGCCATTAGTACAGTATACTGCGTCTTTACGTTTCGCATTGCCGATTCTACATCTTCGTAGAAGCTTTCAACTGCCTGGTCATCATAACTACATGTAGGTACATAGGCCTGTACAACCTTCAGTTTATACCGCTTATTAAGCCGAATTACGATGCCTGCAACCCTCTCATTAATACTATAGAATTCATCTATATTACCCGCTATATACTTATTGACGAGGAAACCTACTCCTAGTTGTCGCCTCTCTGGTAAGCCTCGATAACACAGTACATGCCCATCTTTCAGTACAGTATATGCCTCATTCGGCCTCCTAACCTCACTAAGCCCTATGACATCCCATTGCATGCCCTCTAGTTCCTCTAACAGCACTGCTAAGCTAGCTTCACTAGCTAGGGTTCTAGCATTAAACGTTGCTAGGGTCAGTTTCCGATGGCGGCCTGTCCAGCGGAGCCAGACTTTCTTAGCACCCCCTGCTGCGTCACAGGTCTGACCGCCGCCGTGGGCAGTTGTTCCGCAGCCGCTGGTGACTGAGGGCCGGGGTTTTATGGAGCCTCTACTTCGACTACCGCGCACTTAAGAGGGAGGAGGAGGAAATAACTTTTATTGTCCAATATAATTGTCTTCCCCCTACGCCGGGCACTAGACGGGGAGACACCACTTTAGATGTTGGCCGGAAGGCCTTTTGTCCCGGCGGCCGCCAGTCGGACGAGGCGGAGCTGGATCGCAGGGTGCGAACCACGCAGCTGGGTCTCCCAGGATTCTTTAGAATCGATATACAGCGCCCTCCCAGAAGAAATTTGGCATCGCCAGACTATATGGTCCAGGTACCTTCTCAAACCGCATTATGTGCAGTCATCCGATCTCGCATTTAAAGAAAACCTTTCTTCACCGGGAATCGAACCACTACTCTTCCGATCCCCAGCCGAGCGCGCAAACGACTACTCTACTTTAGGCTCGTCCGAAGCAGATCGTAGTTCTTGTCTAACGTAAGAATGATAGTAGCAATAACAATGACGATGCAGGTAGTGATAATAATGATAGTAGCGATGACAAGGACTGTGCAGTTAGTGAAAACAGTCCTGTAAAGTGACATTCGCCATTTCTGCTCTTAAGCAGACAAGCGCGGTCGCGTAATATTTCTTCCCATCTTTCATTCTGGGGTGGTACATATGCTTTCCGTTTGCGAGGCATGTATTCGCAGGGAAGGGATTGTTGAGGTATTCTGCAACATTCGGGAGTATGGCAGACACTGCGTGTTTAGCGGCACTTCGCGCCGAATATGCACTTCTTTTCTTTGATCAGGCACGAACCGGCGCTTCTCAAAATGAAGCTTTCAGACAGCGCTTTTGTCTCCAGCGGTTTGTCACCGCAGAGAGGATTTTCTCTTACCGCTTTTTGCGATCATTATCCTAGGGAACGTTGAAGAAAAAGTATTCTAATGGACTTTAACTCCAGAGTAACTAGTGCGAAAACCTGGTGCATAGCAGGGATGGTGCTGGTGCTTCGGCATGTGACACGTTTACACACCCCGACCGAGGAATTCAATGTTCCAAGCCGAGAACAACTTATACATGCCTCGGAAACGTGCACGTTTCTTCCAGTGGGACCCCGTGTTGCCAGCGCTTCAGAATTAACTTCGACCCCAGAGCCCCAATTTTCCAATTGGACAAGCAAGGAAAGACCTGAACATGTCACCAGGGACTCCTTTGAGCGTGTCGCTCGCTGACCGATTTCTTGCGACGGTTTCAAGTGGCAGAGCACCTAAGCCGATCTGCGGCGTGACGTCTTCTTCCTCCTTCTCCTCCCTGTGACAGGAAAATTCAAGAATGCATGTTCGCTGTACTCGTATTCATCGTCGTGATCTCAGGCATGAGACGATTTCATAACCTGCTACTCCGCGAGACCACAAAACAGCGCGCCCACCATTGTCACTTCCGTCTTCGTCAAAATGGAGTGTTTTTTTTGCTGCCAAAACAGCTCTGCACATGGGAATAACCATAATATCCTCCTCGCATAAATACTTGAACATATTCTAAGATAACGCTTAAGGCTGTCGTCATGAGGGTATTATTACACACAGGGTGGTAAAAAAATAATAAACAAAAGATACAAGAAGGAACATATATCATGAGAACTGAGGAAAAAAAGAAAAAAGAAACACGCAATAACTGAATTCTCAGCATGTATCACAATGTGTCCGAAAAACAAAACCCAACCATTGATTCGATCATAGGTTCGATATATCGACATACAATCAGCAGCAGTGGTACCGAATGTTCCTGGCGCTTGCCGAAGTCCACCCTTGATATGCCACAGGTTGATCTCTATGAATTTGTACTCATAGAATGTGTGGCTGCCGCTGCTGGTGAGCGGCCCTGTTCTAATAAAAATATATAAATGTCTCGTATGCAGCAACTCGTTTGGCGACGACGAAATTTACCTGTCTTGTTCGGGATGTCAATTGAGTCGTCATGTGGGCGCCTGCCCGGGAGTAACTTTAACTGCGGACCGGAAAAATCCGAGGCTGCCATAAAGTCCTGGAAATGGGCCAATTGCAAAACAGCCAATGCCCAAAGTGGTTCATCTCATGCTTGTCATTCTGATCGAAATGAAAGTGAAAGTATATGCTTTGGAAGAAATTAAGAAAAGAGTGATAAATGTCGAACAATTAATGTAAGAAATGTCTTCCAATTATTGACGAGGTCATCATTCAGATGAAGCAGTAAAATGCAGACATTGCAGACCTATGCAAACGTATGGAAAAGCTGGAGGTCAAAGTAAATGACCAGGAAATTCAATAGCTTCGGCAGGAAATGACCTCGATCAGTACAGGATGACGACTCAATCTAGAAGTGCATGGTCTTTCCTTGCATAATAGTAAAAATCTGCTAGCAAATACTTAACCCATCGCAGACGATCTGTAGCGGGCCAGAAATTGAATCCACCCACCCCCTTCCACTGTAGCCACGAGCTGAGGCAACAGACGTTGAAAGTGAGAAAGCTAGTACCGACAAGAACGTAAAGTTTCCACCCGCTCTTGTCCGCTTTACTTCCTGTAGAAGAATACATGCTGGGCTCGAAAATAAGACTGCACTGAAAGAATCAAAGAAAAACATTAAATTCAATGAGAACCTCACAGCTCAAAACAAAGTTTTTCTGAATAAATGGATGAAAATGATTATCAGTTTGCGTGGCACACAAATAGTAAACGGTTCGTACATCGTGCCACTCACTTTCGGGTTATCATAATTCTCACGATGGAAGACACCGATAAAATAAGGTAGAGACAGTATACGCCAGTCTCTTTGTTTATTCGTCCTTAAAATGGCAATTCCTTTCAATGAATGCAATTAATACGACAAGAAAATTCATTGAAAAAAGCAAAACATTTCGTCGTGAAAACCGGCTTTCTGTGTTCCCTTTTAATGCCTAAAGGTTAAAAAGTGAGCATGAGTCTGTCTATCTGCTCCTACTTAAATCAGACCACGAATTTGATATTATGGCTTTTTCTGAGACATTATTACGTGATGAGTCTTATGCGGTCCACTTCCCAGGATATAGATGTGCTTCACTTCCCTGGAAAAATAAAAAAAAAGGGAAGTGTAGCTTTTTATGTCAAATTCAACTTTTTCTTTGATGTCAGTCGCGAGTTCACTGTTACACTCGATGCCTACGAATCCCTCGCTGATTGTGCTAGCACTATATTTCTCGTTATTAATGCGTAAGCATTGTATGGCTTTGTTTCCAGCTTTATATTATCACGAGTTTGTCCACACGATTATATTCGAACGAACAAGTTTATATGAAAAAGAATGTTTGCATCAGATAGAGTCTAAAAAGTCTCGTATAGGAAATCGGGAGGCGTATTGTGGCTCGTTAGTTAATTAATTACAGCCAATTAAGTCAATTGGAGGTCGAAATAGCCGGAATGGGTTATGTCAACGTCCAAAGGGGGTCATGTGGTACTCGACCTCGGGTGACCTAGACCTGATTTCCGGTGGCGGGAAATTTGAATTGTGAGAACGTGAACGAGCGGAAAAGGACGTGATTTGCGTGCACAAATAGATGGCAATGGTAAGAAAGTGTGTATAGATAGGTAAACAACCAACCGCAGTCTGGAAAATTGCGACAGCACTGCAGAATTTGCAGCGTCTGAGCCTTGCTGCTGCACACGTTACATTGCGCCCTTTGTCGAACACAATCAGCCTTCCGTTGGACGGATAAAAGTTTACGAGCGTTCTATAATTGGTCTACAGGAAAGGAAAGGAGAAATATCTCTCACTCGTGGAATCCCGCTGACACATAGCGCGAACAACACAGCAACGCTTAGGCTTATGCATTTCTCCTGTGCAGATTCTGCGGTGGTCTCAGAAAATTTTTAGAGGCCACCAACTGGAGTTATATCTAACCTGTTAGATTTCATTGAACACATGTTTGATTACTGTTCACACCTCCGGGAACGTGATTTTGTTACGGCCGATTTTAATATTTATATACTTTGTTTAGAACACAGCGCACCGGCATTTGGGATGTGTTCTTTTCTTTTGGCTACGAAAATGGTATCACTGTTCCTACTAGAGTGACGAATGTATCTGAAACCCTCCTTGACTTTTGCTTCACGGCGCAGAAAACTGGTCTATTAGGCGGGTGTCCTTATATCAGAAAGAAGTCAGCAATCACATGCCGATATTTGTAGATTTTTACGCCAGAAACAGAAGTACATTGATAACGTGAACATGACGCGCGACTATCATAACAGAGCAATAAATGAGAGCACGAAGGCTATTTTTGAAAAAAAAAAAAAATCAGCAATAGACTGGTCTTGCATTTACAACTTCCGAGATCCTATGGAGGCTTTCTGCTGTTTTACTGCAATATTCGAATAGCTTTGTGAGGAGAATGTTTTTTTTTTAAGAGAGGCTAAATGCAATAGCAAACGCAGGAAACCATGGATTGACAACGAGCTGTTAAAAAGAATAAAAGAGCGAGAACGGCTTTTTGCTCCTTTTATGAATACAAAGAATCTAGAGTACTTAATAAAATTTAAAAAGGTAGAAAATAGACTGACCTATGTTATAAAATTCGCATGCGAAATTTATTATGAGAACAAATTCACTAATCTTATTATTAGTCCCCAAAAATTCTGGTAAGCTGTAAATGAACTGCTTCCTCCTGAAAAAGAAAGCCCTGCTGCTGAGATAAGTGATAAATGAAGGATATACACCAGAGTTTCACTCGCGAATAGTTTAATCAACATTTCTTGTAAAGTGGATCCTCAAGCACTTCGGACACTTAAAATCTTATGTATAGATCCTATATTTTCCGCGTGATTCCGTTCTCTCAACGGTAGGGTCCTCTGAGCAGCGTCACCTGGCGACAGGTAGCGGAAATATTGTAAAAATGAATAAGAGCGTATTTAAAGCCTTCTGTACTCGTTGCATCGGTGGCGCAACGGATTAACATTACTTACCCAAGCGCCCAGCGAGTAAAATAATATGTTCGAATCCTGTTTTCGTAACTTTTTTCTGAATGTCGTGTTTAAATTGCAACATTAAAATAAGCTACCAATACCTTTCCTGGGGAGTGTTCCCCTTTGGGTTGCATCATGTGATGTTTTTAATTCTTAATAGGCACAAAAGCAGCTGTGATTATAGCCACGAGACAACAGCATGACAACGCAACGCTATTTAATTATTTTCTGCCTTTAGTGAGTGTATGTTACCTTCAGGTTGCGTTCAGACACACCTCTCGGTAACAATCACCCTTTAACCCGCTGAGAGGCAATCGGTGACGAAGAAGTTGCGGGACCCTACCGTTGAGGAGACGGAATTACGCTATATTTCCGCCTGTATAAGCAGATCTTTTTTTTTTCGCACCTACAGATGAGACAGAAATAGCGGACCTCCTGTTCAAGCTAAAGAACTTGGCCGCGGTATCGACGGCATGAAAACACAGTCTATCAAAACAGTCGCCGCTTACATTAGTGAACCCCTTTCATACATCGGCAACCTGATATGGTCAACTGGTATTTTTCCAGATGAATTATAAATCACGAAAGTATCCATGATATTTAAAGGGGGTGACAGGAATGACATTTTCAACTACAGACTAATTTCTATCCTGCCAATTTTTTCAAACGTAGTCGAACAGGTAATTAATGAACGTATGCTAAATTTCTGCAATGCAAGTAATAATATATTCGATAAACAGTACGGGTCTCGAAAACATCAATGTACGGAAACAGCACTGCTACACATTAGGAAAAATCGTGAACAACTTTGAGAATAAGCTGTTTACGATAGGAATATTTCTTGACTATAAAAAGACGTTTGACTCCATCGAACACGATATCTTATTGCTAAATTTAAGTGAGTATGGCATAAGGGTAATGGTTCTTTATCTAGTGAAAAGCTCTTTAAGTAATCGGCTACAGTGCACAGAAATACTTAGTTCGAGATCCGCACTAGGAGAAATCGAATATGATGTCCCACAAGGGTCTATTATCAGTTGGCTTCTTTTTCTTTTGTGGATGAATGACGCTATTAACGTGCCCCTAATAGCGAACATTATCCTATATGCTGATGACACTAACGTATTTTTTTTTCAGGTGAAGGGTAATGTACTGTTCAGCGCGAAGCTAATATCTGGCTAAAGAACCTTTTTGAATAACTAAGAACGAGTAAATTAGAGCTTAAAATTAAAAACAAGAAACAAAGTACATCGTTTTTCGCCCGCGTGGTAAGCATATTGACGAAAACATAGTGCTAAAATATAATGGTGAAGCCATCCAGCGCTCCGAATCTTATAGATTTCTTGATGCTGTGTTTGAAGAAAACTTGAACTGGTTAAATCATATTGACAGCATAAAAACAGTAATGTGAGATCCATCGGTGTTATCAATAAACTGTGAAGCCTGCTGCCCTAACAACGGAAAAATCAGCTCTATAATACTCTAGTGCATTCATGCCTTCAATGTTCCTTATTCGGTTTGGGAACTAGAAACGAATAGTACATATTATAAAGAATGCACTTTACAGGACTGATACGGACCCACTTTTCAAAAACAGTGTGCTAACAATGAAAACGTCATCAACAGAAAAACAGAAATTGCCATATTACTCGCCATCAAACTTAATGAAACAATTTTTCCAGAAATATCTGCTGAAAACATGACTACAACTTATGGTACACAACTTATAACAAGGGTAAAATATTGTTACGCGATGACGAAGTGTTTCCTTCTCTTGCCTCGCGGAAGGGACAAGGTGATGACGAAGAAGTGGGACTGGTTCCGCGTTGCTGCTTACTGCTATGCCAGTTGAGGCTGTTGTAAATGCACTGTAAATACATCGCGTTTCCACGTAACATCTTGGTGGAGGTGTGGCCGTTGATCCCGGCGTCAACCTTCACACGACGGAACTCCGCAGCGGCCGCCTGCTTTCCTGCCCAACGATGCCTCAAGATATCGTCCCCACACCAACGAGGGCCTTGCCATCGGTCATCCTCACACACCCGCGCGATCCTGGCAGTTTCACTGGTACCGGCACTACGGACGTGGTCGAATGGATACGCAAGTACGAACGTGTGAGCACCTATAATCGCTGGGACCCGACCCTCATGCTAGCGAATGTTGTTTTTTACCCCGAGGGCACTGCGCTAGCCTGGTACGAGACTCATGAAGATTAGCTCACCAGTTGGGATAGTTGCAAATAGAAGCTCCGCGAACTCTTTGGAAAGCCTCTTGGTCGAGAGCTTACAGAACAGCGAACCCTCGAGACCCGTCTCCAGACAGCTACTGTGTCATACGTGGCCTACATCCAGGACATCCTCACCCTTTGCCACAAAGTAGATCACAACATGTCGGAGTCCGCCAAAGTTGGTCATATCGTGAAGGGCATCACAGACGATGCATTCAACTTGCTTGTGTACAAAGATTGCAACACAGTTGATGCCATCATCAAAGAATGCCGCCGTTTTGAAGACGCCAAAAGTCGTCGCATAGCCCATTCATTTGACCGCCTTCCAAATACTGCTCCGACTTCTTCGTGTCAAGATTTGCCGTCCCAACACCAGCCAACATCGATCGAAAATGCAACCCGTATCGTCCGCCGCGAACTCGAGGCCATCGCTCCTGCTACCTTGCCGCCACATTTGACCGACGGTCACCACCCGGACGTTCCCCTAATTCAGGCCGTTGTCCGCCAAGACCTCGCCACCTTGGAACTCAACTCGGTTGCTGCTGTCAGCCGGCTCCCTTTCGCCGACGTTCGCGCAGTTTATCCTGGTCGACCTCCTTATGACACCGACGTTCGCACAGCTTATCTTGGCCGGCTTGCTTATAACCACGACGTTCACAACCTTTATTCTGGCCGACCTGCCTATGCTGTCCCGCGTCGACGTAATCCAGACGAATGGCGCACATCCGATAACCGACCTATTTTTTTTTGCTTGCTTCTGTGTCAGCCATATCGCCTGTCAATGCCGAAATCGTTGGTTCCAGCCACAAAGGTCCCGCCTTCCGCCCTCATCTATCAACCATGACCGCTCTCGTCCCTTCTCACCTCGTCACGACCCTTCCAGCACAGCCGCTGATACCGAGTCTTCACGCCTCAACCTGTCCCCCTCCCCCCACAGCCGTCAGTCCCATTCCCCCAAAGCCGTCGCTTCTCATCTCCCAGTACATATGGCCGCTTCCCGACGGAAAACTAGGCGCTGCAGAGTCTAGAGGTTATGCCACAATCTCAAATCCTCGCATAGCTCTTCGTACGCGCCGTAATTTGCTCCCCGTGCTCGTGGATGGCACAGCCGTTCAAGCCCTCAATGATACCGGTGCGTAAGTTTCTGTCATGGGCCCAGAACTCCGTTCTCGCTTGCGAAAAGTGCTGAATCCTGCCCCTATACAGGTTGTGCGTGTTGCAGATGGAGCAACGTCAAAGGTTATTGGCTTGTGATCTGCCAGCGTAACGATTTCTGGCCGCCATACTACTGTCCTCTAACACAGTTCTGCAGCATTGTCCTCACGACATCATTCTTGGCCTCGACTTTCTTTCTGACCATGCAGCCATCATAGGCGGTGCTACAAGCGTCGTTGAACTTGACCTCCCCTCTCCTTTCTACCCACCCTCTCCTCTTCTGCACCGCCTTTGTAGTATCCACTTTGTCCGCCTGCCACCTGAAGCCGCAACTTATGTTACATTCTGCTCTGTACCCTCTATATCGTTACCCAAGCCATTGATGCTCCGCTAACCCAAAGCGTTGCCCTCGCTCATACCGTCGTCACAATGACCGCGAGCCAAACATGCCTCCCTGTTTTAAAGTTTGCGTCGAAAATCCAGCAACTCCCGCAAGGCATCTCGCTCGCCACTCTCTGTCCTATGAATGAATGTGATCTCTCGGTTGTGGCCACCGGTTTAACGCCCTCCTCTGACTGCTCTTTATCTGAAGTTTCCAGACTCCAAGACTACGCCAAGATGACCAATCCGGAGTTTTCTCCTCCACATGCTCATGCTCCACATGTCGTCTGCTGGCATCTTTCAGAGCCATTTTTGATTTTGATCAACGCCCACTTTCTCGAACTGCTCTTGTGCAACATCGCATAAACACCGGCGGCGCTGCTCCTATTTATCGCCGCTCTTATCGCGTATCCGGCGCAGAACGCCAGGTAAACCAAAAGGAGGTTGACAAGATGCTCGTTCAAGACATCATCGAACCATCAACGAGCCCGTGGGCATCCCGAGTCGTTCTGGTTAAAAAGAAAGACAGCAGCTGGCGCTTTTCCGTTGATTATTGCCATCTCAACAGTATAACTAAAAACGACGTCTACCCTCTTCCCAGAATCGATGATGCCTTTTATAGCCTGATTTCAGTGACACGGAGGCTCTTCGTTTTGCTCGGCTGGAAGCTTCACAGCACGATGTCGCACTATTTGAGAAGACCGTGAGCAGGAGAATTTCTGCGTCCTGGAGAAACCATCACGCAGCTGGTGCAGTGGGATTCCACTTCCGGCTTCGCTAGCGAGTGGACGTGTGTGTAATCGGCTCAATCGAAGCGGCTTCAGCGGCCCAGCAGGGCAGCGGTAATAGGTCTTTTGCCGCTGTTTCTTCAGCAGGGTGTGAATACCAGGTAGTTTTACCGAGTTTGCCTACAGGGCGTTTTGTTGTGAACACAGTTTTTTTTGCACTGTGATATCAGGGCTCGCCCTTACCGGGTGGAAGATTTCCGCGATGCGCTCGCTGAATTATCACTTCTACCGGAAGTCATCACCATCGGAGACTATAGGATGAGCCATGTGTGGGCCGTTACTTTCAAGGATGAAGACGCCGTGAAGAAAATTGTTAGTTCTGGTGAGCTGGGTGTGAAAAAGTGTCGGTGTCTCGTCATCGACCCAGCTAACCAGGATGTATGCATGAAAGTGCACTGGCTTTTACACAGTGTTCCGGACGAAGACGTGAAGCTCGCATTTGCAGCCTTTGGCAAGGTCACCAGCGGTGGCGCATGCAGGGCATGGTGGACAAAGGGTATACTACACGGCATGTGACCCTGAATCTGAAGCCGGGATTAAAGCTCGAAATCCCCCACCAGGTGAGCGTCGCCGGTGAGCTCGCACTTGTGATCGTGCCAGGGAGAGCGCTCTGTCTACGCCGCCGCGGCACCGACCACATTCTCCGGGAGTGCCGTATACCAAGGTGTAGGTGCCTGCCGACGGTTCTGTCACGAGGAGGGCCAGTGCGAGCGGACCTAGGCAAAAGTGACCGGGCCCGTGAACGCTGTTGTGACCGTGCATGGTCCGCACTTGCGCGCACTATTGTTCGCCTGTGGGCATGGATATGTGCTGTTGGTGCAAGGGCTCTAAGTGAGCCTGTTTCCATGAATTTTTTTGTGTGAGCCTGCTTTGCTTTGTCGAGACCCTGCAAATGCCAAATTGGCCCTGTCAAGGGAACCTCAAGAAAAGTACAAAGAAATGTCGCCCTGTGGGAAATAGCCGGAAGCGCTTTGTTCAACTCTTCAACCTTCCCGTCGAGAGGCGCTTTTGTCAAGTGAGGAATGCCTATTGTCCAAAGGATACGACAGAGTGACACGTCCGCTGACGTACAGACCAAGAAAGGAGCATGACGAATACGGCCATTAGAGGAATTGCCGGGAATGCAGGAAAGATTTGCAATTGTCGGAAAGGGACAATGCTAGGAGCAGTATGTGGCGCGCAAGAGCACTTGGGTTTCTGAGAAGGAAATCCACTTTCCGGAACCACCATATCGGATCTTTCCTGAAAAATAGAAATGTACCTCCTCGCCGTACCCAAGCTCTACCCGCCAACAAGTGACCACGCCCAACGAAACAATACCGGACCAGTCAGTGCATCAGACCATCAGTGCAGTGATGTGTTCGATTGGATGCCGATATCTGAGGGGCGTGCCCTGGAACTGGTTGGTCAGCATCTTCAGAGAGGGGCTGGACATAGGGGGTTTAAGGACGTTGCAGAGCACGAAATGAGGCTCTGAGCCCTGGGTAAACGGCTCATCCGGACGCTTCTCGCTATGAACTCTTAAACGCTTGCCATTTTGCTGATATACCCTTCTTTTTCATGTAAATACGTTTTCTCAAAGTGCCATTTAACCTGCTTGTATATATTTTACCAACTTCGAAGTTTCAATCCTTCATCCACCCGGAGTCTCTGCACGCTACCAAGTGAAGGCCGGGTCGACTTAGTCCCAGCGTCACAACTGGTGACTAGCGTTAGGATCTGAATCTACAAGCCACAACATCTGGTGATTGGAGGTGGGGTCTGAATCTACAAGCCACAACATCTGGCGATTGGAGGTGGATCTGAATCTACAAGCTACAACATCTGGTGATTGGAGGTGGATCAGAATCTACAAGTCACAACATCTGGTGATCGGAGGTGGCATCTGAAGCTACAAGCCACAACATCTGGTGATCGGAGGTGGCATCTCAAGCAACAAGCAAGAGCAACAATCGGCTAGCAAGAGAGCAGCTCGGAACATCGATCGCATGTGTGGGTGAGTGCTTGGCTTTTCTTGATGTGGACCAGGTTCTAGAACAGGGTTAGATTTTAGAACTGGTAAAGAGTGTTGAAACGCCTTTAGGTTTGGTAGTTTGCACAGCTGTTTTGGAAGTAGCCGACACTCGGAGCGATCATGAACCTACAAAAGCTGCAGAAACCGGAACTGTTGCTATTGTGTGAGGAATTGGGAATTGATACAAGTGGTTTGGCACGAAAACCCTTGATTATAAAGGCAATCACTGATTTGGGAACCGATGATGAGGAGCTCAGTGAAGCATGGAACCTCATCGGACAAAAAAAGGAGGAGCAAGTCAGACAGCAGAAAGAGCGGGAAAAAGAGGAAAAGAGGCGTGAGCGTGAACTTGAGAGGGAAAAAGAGGAAAAGAGGCATGAAATTGAGAGAGAAGCAAAAAGGCTGGAGCAAGAAATTGAGCTCCGGAAATTAGAACTAGAGTTGAGCAAGAGGTCGGGCAATTGTCCCCAGCTAGCGGTACCTCTTCTCAACAAGGAGGCAGATTTCAAGATGTCAAAGTACATGCAGCCATATGTGATATCAGGGGATATCGGTCTGTATTTGGCTAACTTTGAGCGAACCTGCGAAAAACTGCCCTTCCAGCGAGACACTTGGTCTCAGAGATTATTGAAGGTTCTGCCCTGCGAGGCAGCGGAGGTTGTCGCGCGGCTAAGCAAGGAGGACGCGGACAACTACGAGAAGGTCAAGGCTTGCCTTCTGAGAAAGTATGGGCATAGCGCCGAGGCGTTCAGACAACGTTTTCGGAACGCTACTAACTCCAGAGACGAGAGTTACCCTGAATTCCTGTACAATTTAAGAGTCAATTTTGGCGAGTGGCTAAAGAGCACTGATTCCTACAGTGATAGGGACGCTGTAGTCGAGCGAATTCTTTTGGAGCAGTTTTATAACTGCCTCCCAGAAAAAGAAAGAAATTGGTTACAGGACCGAGGCGACATTAGGTCGGCAACTGAAGCTGCCGAACTTATTGAGGAGTATGCTTCGCGCCGACAATTCAGCAACCCAGCAGTGGATAGGCCCCGCAAACCCAAGTTGAGTGTGAATAACCGTCAGGAAAGGCACTTTGCTAGAGTTGGAAACGAAGAAAGGAAGGTTTCTTCAGGCAAACTCCCTAGAAAGGACGGCAGTGAGAAAAGTGGGGAAGTGACCAACGCGCAGAACACAAAGAATAAGCTTGAGGCTAGGAAGCCGCTCACATGCTTTAGGTGTAATGAGCAGGGTCACATTGCCGTCAACTGCCGGAAAGAAAAGATTGCTTTCTCGTATGTCAGTGACTGCGATGAAAATATGCAGCTTTTGGAACCCTACCTGCATGAGCTAGTAGACAACGGGAAGCCTTGCAAGGTACTGCGCGATTCGGCCGCAACGATGGATGTTGTCCATCTGGCGTATGTGTCGCCTTTCGACTATACAGGACAGTGTGCATGGATCCGCCAGGTAGTGGAGGAACAGAGTGTGTGCTTGCCAATCGCGAACATGGTCATCGAGGGACCTTTCGGCGAGTTAACAACCGAGGCTGCCGTTTTAGGAAAGCTTCCAAAGTGCTATCCGTATTTGTTTTCCAACAAATCGGACATGCTACTGCGAAAGAGGGGCATCCTTTTTGGAGACAGAGTTGTGCAAGCCTTAATACGTTCAAAGGCGCGAGAACTAGCTACACTGCTCATTCCAGAAAAATCCACAGCGGAGGAAACGGCAGTTAAAACAGTGGTCGATGCGGAAGATAGCGGGTCAGAAAACGTTGAGAGCGAGGCATCTCAGATAAGTCAACTTGAAAGTGAGCTTGATGAGACGCGGAATGAGGACGTTATTAAGATTAACCTCTTGCCGCCAGTGTCTAGTAATCTCACGAGACTTCTAAATGGAACCCGAGAGGACTTAGCTATGGAGCAAGCCAATTATCCCAAGATACAGGAGATAAGGGAGCGCCACCGCGCCACTAAGACAGCAAAGAATATTTCTTTCGAGATGAGAAAGGGAGTGCTGTATCGCTTATTCAAGGATAAGCGCGGAGTAGAGCGGGACCAATTAGTCGTTCCCCAAAAATACCGCGAAGACTTACTGCGACCTTCCCATGGCAACTCGTGGTCATGTCACCTTGGAATAAGGAAAACAAAGCAGAGGCTTTTGCAAGAATACTATTGGCCTGGATGTTTTAAGGTCACGGAAAATTTTGTGCGGTCATGCGACACGTGCCAATGGGTTGGAAAGGCGCAAGATAAGTGGAAAGCTCCGATGATGTTAGTACCAATCATTACCGAGCCGTTTCACCGGTTAGTAATAGATATAGTTGGGCCACTTCCCGTGACAGAGTCAGGGTACCGTTATATCCTCACTATGTTATGCCCAGCCACAAAGTTTCCAGAAGCTGTTCCGCTGCGCGAGGTGACGACCGAGAGTGTAGTGGATTCGCTGCTGTAAGTGTTTGCACGAGTTGGATTCCCTTCCGAGGTCCAAAGTGATCAGGATAGCGTTTTCACAAGTCTCCTCACCACCTCATTTCTCGAGCGATGCGGCATTAAGGTAGTGCACAGCTCGATCCACCATCCTCAGAGCAACAGCGTAGAAAGATGGCATTCTGTTCTCAAACGCGTCCTGAGGGGACTGTGCTATGCAAACAAGCGCGAATGGGATACCTGCCTGCCTGCAGCACTTTTCGCTTTGAGGTCAGTGCCGCACGAATCCACTGGATTTAGCCCAGCCGATTTGGTGTACAGAAGGTCACTGCGCTCACCTTTGCGAATGGTGCGCGAAGCCTGGGAGGGGCGCGGAGAAGACTCAACAGTAGTAGAATTCATTCTGAACCTCTTGAATCGCTTGCATAACACTAAGGAACTCGTTGAGGCCAGCATGAAGTCAGCCCAGGCTCGTTCCAAAGTGTACTATGATAAGCCAGCCCGTCAAAGGACGTTTCGTATCGGGGACCAGGTGATGTTGCTGAGTGGTTCAAGGCAGGATAAGCTCGGAGTACAGTGGGAACGGCCTGCTGAAGGCGTTGCAAAGCTTTGTAACACTAACTACGCTGTGAAAAACCCCGGTTGGCTAAAAAAGTGCGCATTTATCATTGCAATCTTATGAAGCCTTATGTGCTGATTAGCCGTCCGGTATTGCGAGCTCCAGACTACGACCGAGAATTCAGGGTCCAGTTTGATGCAAGTGATCGAGGGCTAGGTGCTGTTCTCTGCCAGAGGGATGACGACGGTAATGAGCACCTCGTGCTCTACCTGAGCAGAAAACTGAGTTCAGAGAGAGGGCTTATTGCGCGTCAGAGAAAGAGTGCGCTTGCATTGTATGAGCCATTAAAAAATTGCAGTGCTATCTTGGAGGGGCCAAATTCACCGTAGAGACGGACCATTGTCCCCTGGCTTGGCTGCAAACTGCGGCATCGAAGAACAGTCGCCTTCTGAGGTGGAGCTTGATTTTACAGCAGTACAATTTTGAAATAACATACAAAAAGGGGAAGTTAAATGGGAATGCGGACGCGCTTAGCCACTGTTTCTAAGCGGTCCGAGGTGCTCCTCGGACCGGGGTGCTAGCCTTTGTCAAGCCATCGCAGGCTTTTTGCTAGCACCCTGCAGCATCACGAGTACTGTATAATCAGTGTTGATGCTAAATAAAATTATTTGTATTTGTATTTGTATGTATCCAAATTGATACTCAGGTTATTTTTTTTTCGTGCGCTTGTATATGTGTGACTATGTAAAGCAGCACGTTTGGTTTTCTAGGCATACGTGGGTCCTGAACGTCTTGAGTGTGGGCTTTTCTCGGACAACGATGGCAGTTTTCTTTTCACCTGGTCTCTTCAGACGGGAGCCGAGTGCTTGCTTAGACATGTGGTTGATTTTCAGAGACAGCTCAAGCAATTTGGCCTACGACAATCAAGAACACGCGACAAACAACAGCGAGCTTCAAGCGTTCATGTGCAGGCCATTAAGTCGTCTCTTCATGCAGCAGCTGCGACTGCTGCCCTCCGTGACCCTTCTGGCGGGGGAGGAGGCTGTTATGGCCGTGCATGGACCGCACTTGCGCGCACTATTGTTCGCCTGTGGGCATGGATATGTGCTGTGGATATGGGCTGTTGGTACAAGGGCTCTAAGTGAGCCTGTTTCCATGAATCTTTTTGTGTGAGCCTGCATTGCTTTGTCGAGACCCTGCAAATGCCAAATTGGCCCTGTCACGGGAACCTCAAGAAAAGTACAAAGAAATGTCGCCCTGTGGGAAATGCCGGAAGCGCTTTGTTCAACTCTTCAACCTTCCCGTCGAGAGGCGGTTTTGTCAAGTGAGGAATGCCTATTGTCCAAAGGATACGACAGAGTGACACGTCCGCTGACGTGCAGGACAAGAAAGGAGCATGACGAATACGGCCATTAGAGGAATTCCCGGGAATGCAGGAAAGATTTGCAATTGTCGGGAAGGGACAATGCTGGGAGCAGTATGTGGCGCGCACGTGCACTTGGGTTTCTGAGAAGGAAATCCACTTGCCGGAACCACCATATCGGATCTTTCCTGAAGAATAGAAATGTACCTCATCGCCGTTCCCAAGCTCTACCCGCCAACAAGTGACCACGCCCAACGAAACAATACTGGACCAGTCAGTGCATCAGACCATCAGTGCAGTGATGTGTTCGATTGGATGCCGATATCTGAGGGGCGTGCCCTGGAGCTGGTTGGTCAGCATCTTCAGAGAGGGGCTGGACATAGGGGGTTTTAAGGACGTTGCAGAGCACGAAATGAAACTCTGAGCCCTGGGTAAACGGCTCATCCAGACGCTTCTCGCTATGAACTCTTAAACGCTTGCCATTTTGCTGATATACCCTTCTTTTTCATGTAAATACGTTTTCTCAAAGTGCCATTAAACCTGCTTTTATATATTTTACCAACTTCGAAGATTTAATCCTTCATCCACCCGGAGTCTCTGCAGGCTACGAAGTGAAGGCCGGGTCGACTTAGTCCCAGCTTCACGACAACGCTCAGGACGCATCCACCTTGTTGATGGACGAGGCGGATATGGAAGAGACATCTTCCGCTACGACTGAGACAGCTGCGGGTGAGAGGAAGACTGCCCTGGGGGTGCTGCAGCAGGAGAAAACCGTGGTTGAGGCGGATGTCACCACACGTGAACCAGCGCTTCACCAGGACGTCGGGCCCAAATCGGAGGGCGAGGCGAAATCTTCAGTCGATACTGAGGCTCCTTGCATTCCTCCAGATTCTGAGGGCATGGACATTCTTCCCGGTGCGGCTACCTTGGTGGCCGGAAAGCGCCCCCACGATGACGTTGACAGCAGGACTCTTCAACAGGACCGCAAAGGGGGAGACGGACCGCCGCCCAAAACACCAGGTTTGAGGCGGTCTACCTAAAAGCCGCGGCCGAACATTTCGGTCGATACAAGGCAGGCGGGGAAACCGCCTCCATAGTTTCTTGTGAAAAGTGTCACTTTGGGCATAGGGTATTTGGGTGTGGCTTGAGGGCAGACACCATTTTATAAGGCGTTTTTTTTTCTTTTCTATATGGTGATCACAATAAGTGAAGCTTTGCGTGTAGCAACTTTTAACGTGAGAGGCCTTGGAGGAAGAAGGCGACAGTGTCAGCTCAGTCGCCTTCTTCTTGATAACGATCTATATGTAGTCGCCGTGCATGAATCGAAAATTGAGAGTCAAGTTGCTACAGACCGAATGGTGACCGCTTTCCGTACGCATTTTGATTCATGTGTCTGTCATTCTGTAGGTGCTTCTGGTGGTTGTGTACTTTTTCTTCGCGATAATCTTGGTATTATGGTACAGTCAATTTTCTCGTGTCAAAGCGGCCGTCTCCTTGTCATTGATTGTTTCCACTGCGGCCTGGATTTCCGAGTTATTTGTGTATGCACCAAACCCAGAGACTGAGCGAAAATTATTTTTTGACGGATTGGACTCATACTTAAACAGTGACAATGTACAGTGACAGGGTGTTGATCCTACTGGGCGATTTCAGTTGCGTTTGCCAAGCTTCAGATCGCGCCAAAAAGTCATTTGTACGTGATAAAGGTGCTGATGTTTTTAATGAAATCGTCCATGGCCATGATTTAGAAGATATTGGAAGTTTATTTACTAATGGAACTTATACGCAGTATACCCATATTTAGGGCAACGGCTATGCTCGATTAGACAGATTGTATGTTGCAATTGAACTTGTTCCACTTTGCACCTTGTACGAAGTTAGACCTGTGGCTTTCAGTGATCATGCCTTAGTGATTGCAACCTTTGGAAGAAAACAAAGCAAAAATCGGTTTAATTGGCGTTTATGGAAACTGAATAATAAGTTATTGGAGGACGAGAGCTTTGTTAACGAAACCAGATCAAGAATTAAATAAATTACTTCCAGCGAAACCGTTGAGCTTCGCTGCAAAATGGGAGGATTTTAAGCAGGGGGTAAAAATGAGAGCGATTGAAAAAAGCACGAAATTAAGATACGCAGAGAAGCAAAAAGAAGCAGAGCTTCGTAAACAGCTTGAATTTCTGACGTGTATAGAAAACGCCCAACCAGGCGCATGCTTTAATGAGATAAGGGGTGTGAAAGCCCAGCTTGAAAAAATGGACGCAGATAAGTACAGTGCGGCAGTTATTCAGGAGCGGACGGAACAGCTGTGGGTGGGGGAAACACCAACAAAGCGTGCGTTATCAGACGAAAAACGATACGCGTGCCGAAAGGGAGTACGAGAAATAAGAACTAGCACAGGTATTTCGGCGGACAGTAGCGTAATCAAGAACGCAATCTGTGATCATTTAGCAGATATGCCGGGTCAGTCGCGAAAAACTGAAAGGGGCTTCTATAGTGAATTCCTTGCACTTATGCCGAAACTTGAGGAAGAAGTTCAAACACGGTTTGAGCGGCCGATTTCCGTGAAAGAAATTGAGGATGCACTAGATGCCCTGCCAGCAGGTAAAGCCCCTGGCCCTGATGGACTGGGTGCAGCTTTCTACAGTGTTCAAACCTGCTATAGCCCAGGCTCTGCTGATGGTTGTCATCGAAACCTGTGAGAAAAAACGTGTTCCGCTGTCTTTCACAACATCCCACATAGTGCCTATTCCTAAAACCGATGACCCTGATAAGTGCCTGTTGGTGGGGTCTTATCGCCCGATAAGCCTCACCAATGTCGACTACAAAATTTTCATGAAGGTGCTAGCGAAAAGATTGCAGGGTGTTATAACAACGCTCGTAGGCGCGCACCAAACATGCGGCATAAAAGGGTGAAGTATCGCCACTACCATACACATGGCAAGATCCATACTAGAATGCTGCGACTCATTTGATGACCGAGTGGCGATGATACAACTAGACCTGGCGAAAGTCTTTGACCGCGTTTCTCACGATCTTCTGTTTGCCGTATTAGATCATGCAAATGTCGGCCGAATAATATTGGAGGGCGTTAGAATGGCATACGAAAACTGTACAACCCGGATTCTTAATGGAGAACTCACTGAAAGCCTCCAAGCGCGATCTCCTGTGAGGCAGGGTTGTCCACTGTCGCCATTGTTATTCGCAGCCTACCTTGAACCGCTTTGCTTGGCCATCCCGAATAATGAATGCATAACGGGCTTCACGCTACAATCAGTGCATGTGAAAATCCTGGCTTATGCCGACGACATCGCTGTCCATTGTGCAAATAGAGAAAGTATTTGTGAGGTGACGAATATAGTACAGAAATTTTGCAGCTGCACAGGTGCCCAGATAAACAGGGAAAAAAGCTGCGGTTCCTGGCATGGTAGCTGGGAGGGCACACCCGAACACTATTCTCGGATGCGCTGGTCAACCACTCCAGCATTGTATCTATGAGTGCCCCTTGATTCTTACCGGGACCCAGATCCGTACTGGCATGACCAAGCATCGAGGGCCAAGGAAAACAGTGATGGGTGGCAAGGAAGGCAGTTATCCATGTTCTCGCGTGCCACTATATGTAATCTGTTCCTTACTGCTAAAGTGTGGTACATGATGAATGTATAGAGTGCTTCGAGGACAAACATACAAAAACTTACCGTGCTTTTGCCGTTTTCATTTGGGCGTCGACCTGGGAAAGGACGAGCCGAATAAATTTGTTTCTCTCTGTACAAAACGGAGGGCTTGGTCTGGCGCATTTACTTTTGCGGCACGTTGTCTCGCGTTTCATGTACCTTCGTGACCAAAATGATGTCTTCCTCAGAACAGAAATCCAAGTTCGGCTTGGCCGACTCCTTCCTAATTTTCTTGTCAGTTCGTGTCTAAATGTAGGTGGTATAGTAAGAGGGTACTTGCGAGAAGTGGTGCTCGCGTACAGATTGCTGCATGTGCGGTTTTCCATGGAGTATTTGTGCAATGTTAAGCGGAAAAAATTGTCTGCGGACCTGGTGGACACAATGCTTCCTATTCCGATATACCGTTTGTCGCACTGTCCAGTCCCATGAGATGATGTTCTCAAGAGAGTTAAGAAGATGCCAATACCACCACCAGTCAAATCATTTTTCTTTAAACTCCACACTAGCACATTATCAGTCAATGCATGGATGCACGCTAAAGGCCTGTTCGTCCCTTGGTCAACAAACTGTTTCTTATGTAACAGACCTGAGACGATAGAACACGTGTTGTTGGACTGCTGAGATGCCATTTTGTTCTTAGATGTGCTTCAGAGAACTTTAAAAATGGGCTACCTCTAGATGCATATGACATACGATTTTTACCTTTTCCTAATACAGAGGAGTTTGCCTTTGGCGCAATAATGCTCCTGGGCCTCGATAGCTTGTGGAAAACCAGAATGCAGTTTAACGATGCAGATATACAAGTCAATCCTGTACGAGAACATTTCATACACAGTGTTGTGCGGTTCAGGGAAGTGCATATGACACTCATTGAGCAGCCACAATGGATTCATGTGCTTGACAATTTGATAAAACTGAAGAAGTTTTAACCTGCCGTGTCACGCGAAAGTGTGCTGGTATGTTTTATCGTTAATCGTCTTGTTTTGAATGTCCAAGTCGGCAATAAAGAAAAAATAGCAAAAAAAAAATGCGCCGCTAGTGTAGTGGTATCATGCAAGATTCCCATTCTTGCGACCCGGGCTCGATTCCCGGGCGGCGCACGGATGATTACCTTTCTGCTCTCTTTTTAGTTTATAGCCTGATCTCAGTGTACACAGATGGTCTTCATTTTGCTCGGCTGCAAGCTTCACAGCACGATATCGCACTATTTGAAAAGAGCGTGAGCAGGAAAAATTCTGTGTCCTGGAGAAACCATCGCACAGATTACACAGCCCAGATTTTGCTTAAAGTGCTAGACGAGTCATACGAGCGTAAGCAGGTTCTACCTTCATTTTCTACCTCGCACATTGTTTTGATTCCGAAGTATGATGAGTCAGGAAAACGTCTGTTGGTGGGTTCTTATCGGCCGATAAGCCTCACCAACGTGGATTACAAAATATCCATGAAAGTGCTGGCGAAAAGGCTTCAAAGTGTAATATCAAGTCTGGTTGGGCCGCACCAGACGTGCGGCATTAAAGGTCGAAGCATCGCAGTTAATGTGCACGTGGTACGAACTGTTTGGAGTGTTGTGACGCGATTGGAGCTCGAGTGGCAATGATACAGCTGGATCTCGCCTAAGCATTCGATCGCGTTTCGCACGATGCCTTGTTCGAAGTATTGGCACACTCAAACATATGACGAGTGATTGAGGAAGGTGTTCGAATGGTGTATGCGAACTGCACGACACGGATAATTGTGAGTGGAGAGCTCACTGACAGCATTCGTGTGCTGTCGTCAGTGAGGCAAGGTCACCCCTGCTGTTTGCGTCCTACCTCGAGCCTCTTTACCGGTCTATCATAAACAATGAACGTATAACTGGTTTTGTGCTACAGTAAGCACAGGTCAAAATGCTGGCATATGCAGATGACATCGCTGTATTCTGTTCAAGCAGAGAAAGCATTCAAGAAGTTACTGTCCTTGTTGAAAAATTCTGCCGACAGGCAGGCTGTGAAGTAAATTGGGAAACAAGTGCCGGGTTCTGGCATGGAGACTGGGATGTTACGGCTGAATACTTTTCTCGTTTGCAATGGTCAAAATTGCCGACCCAGTATTTAGGCGTGCCGCTTGAATCGTACCAAGATCCTAACCCTTTCTGGGCTGGCCAAGCAGAGAGGGCGAGAGAGAAAGCTGATTCATGGCAGGGCAAGCCGCTGTCAATGTTCTCACGCGCTTATGTGTGCAATGTTTTCCTTGTGGCAAAGATATGGTACGTAATGAATGTGCTTTCGGCGACGCGTGTTAACTTCCAAAAAATTCATCGTGTCTGTGCCGTTTTCATGTGGGCATCAACATGGGAAAAGTGCAGCAGAACCAACCTATTTCTTCCTGTTAAGGCGGGGTGCTTGGGCCTTGTGCATCTCTTTTTGCGACAGGTTGTCTCGCGTTTTTTTTTCCTTCGTGATCAAAACGACAAATTCTTGAGGACGGTCATGCAAGTACGACTGTGTAAAATGCTTCCAGAATACGTTGTCTGTTCTGGTGAGAATATGAGTGGCGCTTTAAAAGGGTACATGCGCGAAGTTGTCTTGTCTTTCAGAATGTTGCATGCACGTTTTTCAATGGAATACTTGAGCAAAGTGTGTAAGAAGAAGCTGTACAAAGATCTTCTGGATGTGACGATACCGTTGCCGATTTACCGTGCACCACACCGGGGAGGCCGCGGACAGGATGTCTTAAAGCGTGTGAAGAAGATACCAGTTAGGCCTTCAGTTAAAACGTTCTTCTTTAAGATACATTCCAACACATTACCTGTTAAAACCTGGTTACACGAAAAAGGCTTATTCGTTCCCTGGACAACAGACTGTCGCCTTTGCAAAAAACCAGAGACAATCGAGCACGTCTTTCTGGATTGCTGGGACCCATTCTTTAGCTGGGATGTTCTCCAGAGAACACTAAAGAAAGACCTTCCGTTAGATCCGTATGGCATACGGTTCCTTCCAGTCGAGAGTGGGGGTATTCCTTTGGATTTAGTCATGGTCTTGGGCCTCCACATTGGAAAAACAAGGATGCAAGTGCAACATGCAGATGTCAACACGCGTCTTGTACGCGACAACTTAATCGAGAGTGTGCTGCTCCTTAGAGAAACGTACCGGGTGCCTTCTGATCCACCTGACTGGATCAGTGTGCTTGATGAACTGGCTGTCCTAAAAAAATTTTAAACCTTTCGTGACAGCCGAAGTCTGGTTGTTGCGTGTTTTACCATTATTGTGATTTTTTTTGAATTGGTGTGAACTCACAACAGGCAACAAGGGAAAAAAAGCGCCGCTGGTGTAGTGGTATGATGCAAGATTCCAATTGTTGCGACCCGGGATCGATACCCGGGCGGCGCACGCATGATTGCCTTTCTGCCCTCTTTTTAGTTTATAGCCTGATGTCAGTGGACACAGACGCGCTTCATTTTGCTCGGCTGCAAGCTTCACAGCACGATATCGCACTATTTGAAAAGAGCGCGAGCAGGAAAAAATTCTGCGTCCTTGACGAACCATCGCGCCGCTGGTGTAGTTTTTTTTTTCTTTATTTCTTGACCGAGGACGTACAGAAAAAAGACACATGTGACATCAATAACATGCCAAAATAACAGATCAAGCATTGACTTAAAGCTTCAGCCTTCCTTAGCTGAAGTTGTCGGATTAAAAATCCCTCATATGTGACAACCCTTCAAAACTAACTAACCATTCTGGCTCTAGTTTTAAAGCTTTCTGTTCGTCCACATATGCCCGTATGCTCTCTAAAGAGCTGTCTCGCTGAACGTGCATCGACGTCACCGTGCTCTACAGCCATTCTGCTTTTCCATATGCTGTGGGGAGCCAGTAGCATCAAAAGATCCAACGGTGTATCATTGTTCGCTTCTACTGGCAAGAATCGGATACCATGTGGGCTTATGGGTAGTTCTTTTTTTAAGCGTCCTCTGGAGCACGTCCCATAAAAATACGGCATCCCAGCATTCGAGAAACACGTGTTCAATCGTCTCCTCTTTCCTGCATATTATGCAGTGGACACCCCAGGGTACAAAAAGCCCTTTCTGTTCCTTCCATTTCTTTACCTCCAATGTTCCAGTGTGCAGCTTAAAAAAAAACGTTTTCACCCCTGCCGGCACCATCATCCTCTTCACTCTTTTAAGAACATTTTTGCCCCCTGTGGACGAGTACACAGCTCTGTACAACGGTTCTGGAAGCACCACATCGCACAAGTCTTTATACAGTTTTTTCCGGTTTACACTCCACAAATAGTCTAAAGTAAACCGCCCCATCAAGAACCTGTACGCCAAGACCACTTCCCTTAGATACCCGTGGACACCTCCTGACATGTGGTCAGAAGAAACGACAATTCCCGGGAGAGCTTGACCCAGGCGTAACTGACAGACCGTACGAAGAAATGGATTTTTCACATTCCTCAAAAACATGAAACGATTGACTAACTGGCGCAGAAACAGATGTGCCAAACCAAGCCCGCCGTCCTTCACCCGGCGGAAGAGATTTGTCCGACTTGTCCGTTCCCACGAAGACCCCCACACAAAGACGGCAAAGATACGATGCATCTTTTGGACATTAGATCTTGAACAATATAACACTTGAAGCACATACCAAACTTTTGTCACTAAAAACAAATTACAAATCGTGGCCTTGGTGTAATGGTATCATGCAAGATTCCTATTCCTGCGACCCGGGTTCGACTCCCAGGCGGCGCACGGATCATTGCCTTTCTGCCCTCTTTTTAGTTTATAGCCTGATGTCAGTGGACACAGACGCTCTTCGTTTTTCTCGGCTGCAAGCTGCTCAGCACGATATCGCACCATTTCAAAAGAGCGTGAGCAGGAAAAAATTCTGCGTCCTGGATAAACCATCGCGCCGCTGGTGTAGTAGTATCATGCAAGATTCCCATTCTTCCGACCCGGGTAAGATTCCCGGGCGGCGCACGGATGATTGCCTTTCTGCCCTCTTTTTAGTTTATAGCCTGATGTCAGTGGACACAGACGCTCCTAGTTTTGCTCTGCTGCAAGCTTCACAGCACGATATCGCACCAATTGAAAAGAGCGTGAGCACGAAAAAATTGTGGGTCCTGGAGAAACCATCGCGCCGCTGGTGTAGGGGGATTCCTCTTCCGGCCACCGAGCGTGACGGACTTTGGCATCATGGGCTCCCAAGGAGAGGATTCAGTGGCCCGTTTGGGCCGCAGTATCAGGAGTACGAGCAACGCTGCCAAGGATTATCAAATGGTTCTGCCACATCTGCCATCAGGTTCGACTGTTTTACACACCGTTTTTTTTGCACGGGGATGTCTCAGCTAGGCCTTATCGCGTGGAACATTTTCGAGATGCACTCGAACATATGTCTTTGCTTTCGGATGTTGTCGCCCTTCGGGCTTATCAGATGAACCACCTGTGGGCGGTAACCTTCAAAGATGAAGAAGGAAAATAGAAGGAAAAAGGAAGGAAAAGGAGGAAAAAAGGTTCCAGCATTCGACGTGAAGGAGCGTCGGTGTGTGGTGATTGACCCGTGCAATCAGGCCGTACGTCTGAAACTGTACTGGTTGTTACACGGTGCCATTGATGAAGACGCGCGAGTGGCCCTGTCTCCGTTCGGAAAAGTAACGGAACTAACCAGAGACAAGTGGCGGGTGAATGGCTGCGTTGACAAGGCGTCTACGACTCGCTCCATAATGCTGAAGTTACACACAGGCGTCACCGTTGAGGATTTCCTGTACCAGCGGCGCGTTTCCGAGGACGTCGCTCTCGTCTACGTCCCAGGCAGGGCCCCGCTGTGCCTCCGGTGTCGCGGAACTGGGCATTGTCGTGACGCTGGGACTAAGTCGACCCGGCCTTCACTTGGTAGCGTGCAGAGACTCCGGGTTGATTAAGGATTGAATCTTCAAAGGTGGTAAAATATATACAAGCAGGTTTAATGGCACACTGAGAAAACTTATTTATATGAAAAAAAGGGTATATCAGCAAAATGGCAAGCGTTAAGAGTTCATAGCGAGAAGTGTCTGGATAAGCCGTTTACCCAGGGCTCAGGACGTCATTTCGTGCTCTGCAACGTCCTTAAATCCCCCCTATATCCAGCCCCTCTCTGAAAATGCTGACCAATCAGTTCCAGGGCACACCCCTCAGATATCTGCAACCAATCGATCACATCACTGCAGTGATGGTCTGATGCACTGACTGGTCCAGTATTGTTTCGTCGGGCGTGGTCACTTGTTGGCGGGTAGAGCTTGGGAACGGCGAGGAGGTAAATTTCTATTCTTCTGCAAAGATCCGATATGGTGGTTCCGGCAAGTGGATTTCCTTCTCAGAAACCCAAGTGTAAATGCGCGCCACAAATACTGCTCCCAGCATTGCCCCTTTCCGGCAATTGAAACTCTTTCCTGCATTCACGGGAAATCCTCTAATGACCCTTAACCTCATGCTCCTTTCTTCTTCTGTACGTCAGCGGACGTGTCACTCCGATCGTCTCCTTTGGACAATAGGCATTCCTCACTTGACAATAGCGCCTATCGACGGAAAGGGTGAACAGTTGAACAAAAGCAGTTCCGGCTATTTCTCACAGGCAACGTTTCTTTGTATTTTTCTTGACGTTCCCTTGACAGGGCCAACTTGGCAGTTGCAGGGTCACGACAAAGCGAAGCATGCTCACACAAAAAGGTTCATGGAAACAGGCTCACTTAGAGCCCTTGTACCAACAGCACATATCTATACCATGCCCACAGGCGAACAATAGTGCGCGCAAGCGCGGACCATGCACGGTCACAACAGCCTCCTCCCCCGCCAGAAGAGTCACGGAGGGCAGCAGTCGCAGCTGCCGCATGAAGAGACGACTTAATGGCTTGCACATGAACGCTTGAAGCTCGCTGTCGCTTGTCGTGTTGTCTTGATTGTCATTGGCCAAATTGCTTGAGCTGTCTCTGAAACTCAACCACATTTCCAAGCAAGCACTCGGCTCCCGTCTGAAGAGACCAGGCCAAAAGAAAACTGTCATCGTTGTCCGAGAAAAGCCCACACTGAAGACGCTTAGGACCTACGTGCGCCTAGAAAACCAAACGTGCTGCTTCACTTAGTCACATATATACAAGCGAAGGAAAAAAGAGAACCTGAGTATCAATTTGGATACATGGTAAGGAGCACACAGCAGCTAAGCGCGTCCGCATTTTCATTTAACTTCCCTTTTTTGTATGTTATTTCAAAATTGTACTGCTGTAAAATCAAGCTCCACCTCAGAAGGCGACTGTTCTTCGATGCCGCAGTTTGCAGCCAAGCCAGGGGACAATGGTCCGTCTCTACGGTGAATTTGGCCCCTCCAAGATAGCACTGCAATTTTTTAATGGCTCATACAATGCAAGCGCACTCTTTCTCTGACGCGCAATAAGCCCTCTCTCTGAACTCAGTTTTCTGCTCAGGTAGAGCACGAGGTGCTCATTACCGTCGTCATCCCTCTGGCAGAGAACAGCACCTAGCCCTCGATCACTTGCATCAAACTGGACCCTGAATTCTCGGTCGTAGTCTGGAGCTCGCAATACCGGACGGCTAATCAGCACATAAGGCTTCATAAGATTGCAATGATAAATGCGCACTTCTTTAGCCAACCGGGGTTTTTCACAGCGTAGTTAGTGTTACAAAGCTTTGCAACGACTTCAGCAGGCCGTTTCCACTGTACTCCGAGCTTATCCTGCCTTGAACCACTCAGCAACATCACCTGGTCCCCAATACGAAACGTCCTTTGACGGGCTGGCTTATCATAGTACACTTTGGAACGAGCCTGGGCTGACTTCATGCTGGCCTCAACGAGTTCCTTAGTGTTATGCAAGCGATTCAAGAGGTTCAGAATGAATTCTACTACTGTTGAGTCTTCTCCGCGCCCCTCCCAGGCTTCGCGCACCATTCGCAAAGGTAAGCGCAGTGACCTTCTGTACACCAAATCGGCTGGGCTAAATCCAGTGGATTCGTGCGGCACTGACCTCAAAGCGAAAAGTGCTGCAGGCAGGCAGGTATCCCATTCGCGCTTGTTTGCATAGCACAGTCCCCTCAGGACGCGTTTGAGAACAGATTGCCATCTTTCTACGCTGTTGCTCTGAGGATGGTGGATCGAGCTGTGCACTACCTTAATGCCGCATCGCTCGAGAAATGAGGTGGTGAGGAGACTTGTGAAAACGCTATCCTGATCACTTTGGACCTCGGAAGGGAATCCAACTCGTGCAAACACTTACAGCAGCGAATCCACTACACTCTCGGTCGTCACCTCGCGCAGCGGAACAGCTTCTGGAAACTTTGTGGCTGGGCATAACATAGTGAGGATATAACGGTACACTGACTCTGTCACAGGAAGTGGCCCGATTACATCTATTACTAACCGGTGAAACGGCTCGGTAATGATTGGTACTAACATCATCGGAGCTTTATCAGTTTGGTTGCAGCGCAAGATGCGCCGAGATCTGTCCCAAAGATTCGAAGCCACTCGTGTGCCTTTCTGCAATGTTCCAGCTTGTGCTGGTAGCAATTACGACGCTATCTAGATTGTTCTGAGCAGCCTTTAAATTGAGCGTTGACGAGTGCGACCGGCATTCTTTGTTCGAGATTGACGAGCATGTTTGTTGCTATCGCCGCCGCCGAGTTGCTTAGTTCTCTTGTGGGCGCAAGTCAGCCTAACAAAGGCTTTGTTCAGTGCAATCACCGACTCTTCCTTTCTGTCATCGACCTTGTCACCACCACGTGACAATAGCCGGATGTCAGTGACACAGACGCTCTTCGTTTTGCTCAGCTGCAAGCTTCACAGCACGATATCGCACTATTTGAGAAGAGCGTGAGCAGGAGAAATTCTGCGTCCTGGAGAAACCATCGCGAGAGGATTCCACTTCCGGCTTCGCTAGCGAGCGGACGTGTGTGTAATCGGCTCAATCGAAGCGGCTTCAGCGGCCCAGCAGGGCAGCGGTAATAGGTCTTTTGCCGCTGTTTCTTCAGCAGGGTGTGAATACCAGGTAGTTTTACCGAGTTTGCCTACAGGGCGTTTTGTTGTGAACACAGTTTTTTTGCACTGTGATATCAGGGCCCACCCTTACCGGTTGGAAGATTTCCGCGATGCGCTTCCTTAATTATCGCTCCTACCGGAAGTCATCGCCATCGGAGCCTACAGGATGAGCCATGTGTGGGCAGTTACTTTCAAGGATGAAGACGCCGTGAAGAAAATTGTTAGTTCTGGTGAGCTGGGTGTGAAAAAGTGTCGGTGTCTCGTCATCGACCCAGCTAACCAGGATGTACGCATGAAAGTGCACTGGCTTTTACACAGTGTTCCGGACGAAGACGTGAAGCTCGCATTTGCAGCATTTGGGAAGGTCACCGACGTCGCCCGCGAGCGGTGGCGCGTGCAGGGCATGGTGGACAAAGGGTCTACTACACTGCATGTGAATCTGAATCTGAAGCCAGGAGTAAAGATCGACGACATCCCCCACCAGGTGAGCGTCGCCGGTGAGCTGGCCCTTGTGGTCGTGCCAGGGAGAGCTCCACTCGGCCTACGCTGCCGCAGCACCGGCCGCATTCGCCGGGAGTGCCGTATATTAAGGTGTGGTGCCTGTCGACGGTTCGGTCACGAGGAGGGCCAGTGCGAGCGGACCTGCGCAAAAGTGACCGGGCCCGTGAACGCTCAGGACGAATCCCCCTTTTTCATGGACAAGGCGGATATGAAAGAGACATTTTCCGCTACGACTGAGACAGCTGCGGGTGGGAGGAAGACTGCGCTGGGGGTGCCGCAGCAGGAGAAAACCGTGGTGGAGGCGGATTTCACCACATGTGAACGAGCGCCTCACCAGGTCGTCGGGCCCAAGTCGGAGGGCGAGGCGAAATCTTCTGTCGATACTGGGGCTCCTTGCATTCCTCCAGATTCTGAGGGCATGGACATTCTTCCCGGTGCGGCTACCTTGGTGGCCGGAAAGCGGCCCCACGACGACGTTGATAGCGGGACGCTTCAACAGGACCTCAATGGGGGAGACGGACCGCCGCCCAAAACACCAGGTTTGAGGCGGCCTACCGTGAAGCCGCGGCCGAACATTTCGGTCGATACAAGGCAGGCGGGGAAACCGCCTCCATAGTTTTTTGTGCAAAGTGTCATTTTGGGCTTAGGGTATTGCGGTGTGGCGCGAGGTCAGACACCATTTTATAAGGCTTTTTTTTCTTTTCGATATGGCGGTCACAATAAGTGAAGCACTGCGTGTAGCAACTTTTAACGTGAGAGGCCTTGGAGGAAGAAGGCGACAGTGTCAGCTTAGTCGCCTTCTTCTAGATAACGATCTACCTTTAGTCGCCGTGCAAGAATCGAAAATTGAGAGTGAAGTTGCTACAGACCGAATGGTGTCCGCTTTCCGTACGCGTTTTGATGCATGTGTCTGTCATTCTGTAGGTGCCTCTGGTGGTTGTGTACTTTTTCTTCGCAATAATCTTAGTATTATGGTACAGTAGATTTTCTCGTGTCATAGCGGCCGTCTCCTTGTCGTTGATGTTTTGCAATGCGGCCTGGATTTCCGAGTTATTTCTGTGTATGCAACAAACGCAGAAACGAAGCGAAAATTATGTATTGAAGGATTGGAGGCATACTTTAATTTCATTTCATTTATTTTACCCTCAAGGCCCGAGGGCATTTAAGAGGGGAGTGGTAAAATACAATAGATATTATACAGTGCAGTAGATATGCAATTATGTACAGGGTGTTACAATTCTAATCATACAACATTAGCTAACGCGGAACAAAAACGCTGATGATCAATAATGGAAGCAGTAGTTCCGGGAAGGTGGTTCCAGTCCTTTGCTGTTCGCGGGAGGAAAGACTCGGCTGCATGTTTAGTTTTAAAAAAAGGAATACCGATTTTATGTGAATGATCAACTCGTGACGAAACATATGATGGGAGAGGTATAAGATCGCTGCGCAGACTGGGGTTATGAAACATTATTTTATGAAGTAAACAAAGACGAGCGTACTTTCGACGGCAAGCAAGAGATGTTAACCGTAATGTACTCTTCATAGATGTTGCGCTGGCGGTGCGGTTATAGTTCCAAAGGATGAAACCTGCCGAGTTATTCTGAATTAGTTCGAGGGTGCTGATTAGGTTTTCAGTAAAGGGATCCCAAATGGATGCAGCATATTCCAAATTACTGCAAACTAGAGATTTGTAGAGCAGAAGTTTAAGTGAGATGGGAGCAGAAAAAAAAGTTACGACTAAGGTAGCCGAGAGCGCGGTTGGCATTGTTTACTACGGAAGTGATGTGAAAAGACCAAGTTATATCCCTTGTTATGTGAACGCCTAAATAGCGGTATGAAGACACTTGTTCAATTTCTATATATTAACATGATAAGAAGTGAGCTAGGTAGAAATGCGCGACGCACGTAGTACTTTAGGTTTGGTTGTATTTAATTGCATTGACCGCGTGGTACACCATTCACAGATTCCGTCAAGGTCTTTAGTGTCGTTAGAGTCATTAATTTCACGAAATATTACGCAGTCATCTGCAAATAAATAATGTTAGAAGAAACGCAAAAAGGGAGGTCATTAATATAAATTAGAAACAGAAGGGGCCCTAGGACTGAGCCCTGTGGAACCCCAGAGAGCACGGAAGACAAGGAAGAAGGAATGTTATTAGCTAGTACAAACTGTGTTCGGTTACAAAGAAAATATTCTAACCATGTGAATAGCGTGAAGTTTGTGCGTGAAGGTAAGTAATTTTGTCTCGCATGAAAATGATTTGCAAAAGCGGTGGTGAGCGTTAGCGAAGAAGGAGTTAGATTCAAGAAAGTTAACTGTGTTAGTGTATAATATGTGCTCAAAAATCTTACATGGAATACTGGTTAGCGATATTGGGCGGCAATTAAGAGGGGAATTTGTACTACCTGACTTCTGCAGCGGAACCACCTTCCCGATCGTCCAGTCCGCTGGAAGCTCTAATGTATCGAGTGACTGCTGAAATTTTTTGGAGAGGATGATTGAGGAATAAAGTTTAAATACTTTTCAAGAACTTAGCGCAAATTAAATCAGCACTAGGACTTGTAGAAGGTTTAAGATTTTTTCTATTCCCTGGGTCTCGACATATATTGCATCCATCATTGAAAATCGACACTGTTCTACTGAAGGAGACATGATGTTAGGACAAAGTACAAAATTACGACAAAAAGTTTCATTCAGAATTTGAGGACAATACGTATCAGCGATAGTTGAGTCATTTTCATCTAACAGTTGAATTGACTGATTTTTATCGGGATTGATGATACGCCAAAATATTTTGGGATCATTTGTAAGCATGTTCGGCAGAGTGTGCTGTAGGAAGTGAGCTTTTGCGTTTTTCATTGCCGATATATACGCGCCATTTGCCGCTTGATAATTTTCGCATTTAGAACCAGAGTTAGATTTTTTAGCAATCGGTAAAAGCGTTTTTTTTTAGGTGAGCGTTATACCACAGTGCATTTTTATGAGTTGTAATGGTGGGTAGAGGGATATATCTTTTTGTTAGTTCGTTAATTTTAGCAATGAAAATGATCCAGTTCACTTCCACCTGGCGGTTATTGAAATCTGGTAAATATACATCGACAAATGAAGCTAGCTCCTTATTAATGGCCTGAAAATAAGCTTGGCTATAATCACGTATACACTTCATTTTCTTGTCAGCATTATTCGATGGAAAGCAGAAATTAAAAGAAATAGAGAGTGGTCACTTATGCCGGGCATGCAGGTCAAGTGAGAAATGAGATCAGAATGGGATGTTAATACCAAATCTAAAGTGTTGGCAGTGGTATCTGATACCCGGGTTGGTTGCGTTCCTAGTTGGGAAAGGGAAAAAGTGAACAAAGGTTCAGGAACTAATTGCCTTGCGACGATGGGAATGTTTTAATAGTTGATTCTAAAGGCCACGTCCGCTCAGGAAAGTTAAAATCACCCAACAAAGTAATGGGTGCTGCTGGATAGCGCGTAAAAACAAGGTCAAGCACATCATGTAGTTCTGATGTGAACGTGGAAAGATAGTTAGGAGGTCGATAGCATACGCCAAGAACGTATTTTTGATGGTTTAGTTCCATGAATGCCCAAACAGATTCTAGGTTAGTTTGCAGAGGAATGTGATAGGACTGTATTGATTTAGATATTGCCAAGTCACTTAGGACTGGTGGGTGGAAGGGACTGTGATGAAATAGATGGACCAGCTTTGGCAACGGTGAATGCACAATTTCTACACAAGAGGTAATTGCATGCTGGCTAACTGGCTCGGGTGGGGTACAAGAAAGCACAACCAAAGAATTTGAAACGTGACCCCAATCGTACCGAACGCCATCAATAAACATATGGTCAAAATGCAGCCGTACCCGAGAACCGTTACTGCGAAAAGAAGCCGAGGCGTCCCAGAGTTTCTGTCGAATAGACCGCACCCTAAACGAAAGGTCCTCCGTAATGTAAATTTCAGAGCCTTTTAGTTTTGAAACATTCTTCATTATTGATTTTATCTCGAAAATCAAGCAGTTTCAGAACAACTGGACGAACCCTACCACTGCGCTTTTTGCCTATCCTGCGGCAACGTTCGATTTGAGGACATTGAATTCTTAGTTTTTCTTCAAATAAACGAGAAACATTGCCAAGTAGTGTGTCACTGGTTTCTTCTTCTTCCTCAGCCTAGCCATGCGCAGTAATGTTATTGCATCTGGAACGATTTTCTAAGTCAACTATTTTTTTAATTAAGTTTGTGATTGTACTGTTAGTTTGAGGAAGATCAAGGCGCGGCTCTTCGCGTTCGTGGAAACAATACAATTCAAGCGCTGCTACGCGAGATTCAAGAGCATCAAAACGAGCTAGGAACTGTTCCTTGATATCGTTTACATCAGGAGCAATTTTTTTCTCATTTTCAAGCAGGTGCGAAAACATGGAAACAACTGAGGTATCTGAAGTTGTATCATTTCCAACAACGCCTAAACAATCATTTGCCGCAGGCGCGGAACCAGAAGAACCATTTCTAGAGCGTGTTGCAGGCCTATCACCTGACGTGGCTGACGAATTATTTTTTGCTGGCGGCCCAGGATTAAGCTTGACATCGCCACTGAACAAGAGACGACGACTGAAACAAAACAAAGCATGTGAAGCTGAGGCAAGACTGCGTTGGGCAAGGTAACAGCAGCAAGAAGTGATCGTCAGATTGGACACAATACGCATGGGGAAGATAACATGCCTGCGAAAGAAACAAACATCGGCTAAGCATTGTGGCGTTGCCGCTGTCACCAAGCCCACTGAAGATACAGTCCAAGTCCCGTGCTTTTATATCCTGGGCAAGCGGCGTCACTGGCCTGCTGCCGATGGTGATTGGTTGTTCGATAATGATGACGGACCAGCAAGGAGCATGTGTGTCGATGGCCGTGCAGACGGACATATCTTCACTATCGCACAAGGGGGCGATAGGATAGTCCGAGTAAAGAAAAGATCCTGCATCCACGCGCACCATACTCGTCGAAGAGGAACCTGTAGTTCCTACGATGCGCCCCTCAGGCAGCGCAGAGGGACCTAAGAACGGTGTTACGATGACGCATCCCAGCCACTGCACAAGAAACAGCGGCTAAGCATTGTGGCGTTGTCGCTGTCACCAAGCCCACTCTTGCACAAACAGTGACAGGGTGTTAATCCTACTGGGCGATTTCAATTGCGTTTGCCAAGCTTCAGATCACGCCAAAAAGTCATTTGTACGTGATAAAAGTGCTGATGTATTGAATGAAATCGTCCATGGCCATGATTTAGAAGATATTGGAAGTTTATTTACTAATGGCCCTTATACGCAGCATACCCATTTTCAGGGCAACGGCCATGCTCGATTAGACAGATTGTATGTCGAAGCTGAACTTGTACCACTTTGCATCTTGTACGAAGTTAGACCTGTGGCTTTCAGTGATCATGTCTTAGTGACTGCAACCTTTGGAAGAAAACAAAGCAAAAATCGGTTTAATTGGCATTTATGGAAACTTAATAAGTTGTTGGAGAACGAGAGCTTTTTTAACGAAACAGATCAAGAATTAAATATATTACTTACAGCGAAACCGTTGAGCTTCGCTGCAAAATGGGAGGATTTTAAGCAGGGGGTAAAAATGAGAGCGATTGAAAAAAGCACGAAATTAAGATACGCAGAGAAGCAAAAAGAAGCAGAGCTTCGTAAACAGCTTGAATTTCTGACATGTATAGAAAACGCCCAACCAGGCGCATGCTTTAATGATATCAGGGGTGTCAAAGTCCAGCTTGAAAAAAATGGACGCAGATAAGTATAGTGCGGCAGTTATTCGGGCGCGGACGGAACAGCTGTGGGCGGGGGAAACACCAACAAAGCGTGCGTTATCAGACGAAAAACGATACGCGAGCCGAAAGGGAGTACGAGAAATAAGAACTAGCACAGGTATTTCGGCGGACAGTAGCGTAATCAAATCTGTGATCATTTAGCAGATATGCCGGGTCAGTCGCGAAAAACTGAAAGGGGCTTCTATAGTGAATTCCTTCCACTTATGCCGAAACTTGAGGAAGAAGTTAAAACACGGCTTGAGCGGCCGATTTCCGTGAAAGAAATTGAGGATGCAATAGATGTCCTGCCAGCAGGTAAAGCCTCTGGCCCTGAAGGACTGGGTGCAGCTTTCTACAAAGTGTTCAAACCGGCAATTGCCCAGGCTCTGCTGAAGGTTGTAGTCGAAAGCTATGAGAAAAAACGTGTTCCGCTGTCTTTCACAACATCCCACATAGTGCTTATTCCTAAAACCGATGACCCTGATAAGTGCCTGTTGGTGGGGTCTTATCGCCCGATAAGCCTCACCAATGTCGACTACAAAATTTTCATGAAGGTGCTAGCGAAAAGATTGCAGGGTGTTATAACAACGCTCGTAGGCGCGCACCAAACATGCGGCATAAAAGGGTGAAGTATCGCTACTGACATACACGTGGCATGATCTATACTAGAATGCTGCGACTCATTTGATGACCGAGTAGCGATGATACAACTAGACCTGGCGAAAGTCTTTGACCGCGTTTCTCACGATGTTCTGTTTGCCGTATTGGTTGGTTTGTAGGGTTTAACGTCCCAAAGCAACTCAGGCTATGAGAGACGCCGTAGTGGAGGACTCCGGAAATTTCGACCACCTGGGGTTCTTTAACGTGCACTGACATCGCACAGCACACGGGCGCCTTGCTTTTCGCCTCCACCGAACAGCTGCCGCCGAGGCCGGGATTCGATCCCGCGTCCTTGGGAACAGTAGTCGAGCGCCGTAACCACTGCGCCACCCCGGCGGGGTATTTGCCGTATTAGATGATGCAAATGTCGGCCGAATAATATTAGAGGGTGTTAGAATAGCATACGAAAACTGTACCACACGGATTGTTGTGAATAGAGAACTCACTGAAAGCCTCCAAGAGCGATCTTCTGTGAGGCAGGGTTGTCCACTGTCGCCATTGTTATTCGCAGCCTACCTTGAACCGCTTTGCTTGGCTATCCCGAATAATAAAAGCATAACGGGCTTCACGCTACAATCAGTGCGTGTGAAATTCCTGGCTTATGCCGACGAGATCGTTGTCTTTCGTGCAAATTGAGAAAGTATTTGTGAGGTGACGAATGTAGTACAGAAATTTTGCAGCTGCACACGTGCCCAGATAAACAGGGAAAAAAGCTGCGGTTTCTGGCATGGTAGCTGGGAGTCACACCCGTACACTATTCTCGGATGCGCTGGTCAGCCACTCCAGCATTGTATCTAGGAGTGCCCCTTGATTCTTACCGGCACCCAGATCCGTACTGGCATGACCAAGCATCGAGGGCCAAGGAAAAAAAGTGATGCGTGGCAAGGAAGGCAGTTACCACGTTCTCGCGTGCCACTATATGTAATCTGTTCACTACACCAGCGGCGCGATGGTTTCTCCAGGACACATAATTTCCCTTGCTCACGCTCCTCTCAAATAATGCGACATCGTACTGTGAAGCTTGCAGCTGAGCAAAACGAAGAGCGTCTGTGTCACTAACATTGGGCTATAAACTAAAAAGAGAACCTAAAGGCAATTATCCATGCGCCGCCCGGGAATCGAACCCGGGTCGCAAGAATGGGAATCTTGCATGATACCACTACACCAGTGGCGCTATTTTTTTCTTTATTACCAATTTTCATGCACACAGCGTACACTCTGAATAAACAAGAACAAAGCAAAACAAAAGGAATGTTAAAAGCCCTAGGCACATTCTGTCTAAAGCGCTAGATTTAAAATGGCTTTACTGAAGCCAGCTGGTCCAGTACAGGTAGCCATTCCGGAGAACTATCTTGTGCACGCAGAATTTCTCTCAAGTATACCACGCTCTCGATGAAGTAGTGTGAGCGGGGTGTACAACGGTTCGCTCATGCCTGACATCCATACGCGTTTTCCATACGCTATGCATACATAATAGCATCAGCATGTCATTCGGCACTCCTTCAGGATCAGCGCATGGCAGATATCGTATACCGAATGGCGTTATTGGCAAATCCTTTTTAAAGTTCGCTTCAAGATATCCCAGAGGAAAACTGAGTCATGGCACTCCAAGAAGATGTGTTGTGTTCAATGGTCTCGGATTTTTTGCAAATAATGCAGTTAATAGACCACGGTACAAAAAGCCCTTTGTTCGGCAGCCTGGAAGAGTGCCGGAATGCAATTGAAAAAAGTGTAGTGAACTGTGCGAAGATATTATGAAGACGAGGATGAACTAGGCGAGGATATCACGAAGAGTAGGAGAAGAACGACGAAGTGCCGCTGCGCTGCTCGAGCTCGCTTGTGGAGGCCTAGACTGGCTGTGTTCTTGCGTGGTTCTCTGTGCAACTTAGAGAGGGCTATTATCCCTGTTAAAAGAGAGTAAACACTCCCTTTCAAAAGAATGATTTTGCACCAGCTTTGGCAGGCATACGTTTTACCCTTTTCAAAACGTCAGACTCAGACCCTACATTATACTGCACAAGAATGCTAAATTGGGCGAGTTGGTGCATTCGCATTTTTTTCACGTGTTTCCTTTTTGTGTATCTTTTCAGACTTGCCTTTATCCACATTTTTGTGAATTTTTGTCAATTTCACCCCTTTATTACATGTATTTGATAATTTTTTGTACCCTATATATTCTGTTTGCTTTTCTAATAAAAAATCAGTTGTGAGTAAGCGCACGTGTGTGTTTCCTCCTTTTTTGTCCTTGTCTTCTTTGCGCTACGTTTCCTAAAATGCCTACATTATACACAGCGCGGTACAGTGGCACTGCCAAAAACACATCACGCAGACTCTTATACAACTTCTTCTGCGGCACAATTGACAGATATTCAGTTGAGAACCTTGCCTTAAGGATACGAAAAGATAAAACAACTTCCCGCAAAAAGGGGCTCAATGCCACTGGTATTGAAAAAGCAGATACGACGTAATCAGGCAGTGACTCGCGTAATCTCACTTGGATTTCAGTCCTTAGAAAGGTGTCACTTTGCTCACGAAGAAAGGAAAATCTAGTCACAATTTGCTTGAGAAATAGATGCGTCAACCCAAGGCCCCGCATTCTGAACTGTCTGAAACAGATTGCACCGGTTCGTGCGTTCCTATGTGGATGCACATATAAACGTTGCAAATACACGGTGAAGTTTCTGCACAGACGCTCTTGTCATCGATAATGCTTGAAGAACATAAAACACTTTGGCAACCAAAAATACGTTACACACAGCAGCTCTAGAAAACATGGAAAACTTGTGTCCTCCCCACTTGTTTGTTTGATTTTTAACTCGCTGCGTTTCTTCCTCCCAGTACTTTTCAGTGTTCTTGTGCTAATCAAGCGGCACACCAAGGTATTTGCCCGGTGTTATCGTCCATCCGATGTTACAAACGTATTCCGGTGTGTGTTCCCAGTCTCCATACCAGAAACCTAAACATTTAGTCCAGTTAATTGCACAGCCAGTAGCCTCACAGTGCTCCACAGCTTCTTTGGCAACTTCCTTTACACAGTCTTGGTCCGCACAAAACACTGCGATGTCGTCAGCGTAGGCTAGGACCTTAACTCCAATATTGAAAAATGTGCACCCTGTAATAGCTTTGCTGGAGAGAAGCCTTAAACAGAAGGGTTCCAAGTATAAGGCAAAGAGAAGGGGCGACAATGGACAACCTTGTCGAACAGAGGATAGCACCGATATGCATTCATTCAATTTACTATTTATGACTAATTTTGCAGCGCAGTCTTTGTAAACCATTTTAACAACATTTGTGATTACATTTCCGGCATTTACATGCTCCAAAAGTGCATACAAGATATCATGCCCAACTCGATCAAAGGCCTTGTGCAGGTCCAGTGGTAACTTTGCTACGCGATCTTGCATGGCATCGCAACATTCCAATACGCTTCTGGCCACGTGAATATTGGTGAATATAGTCCTGCCTTTAATTCCGCACGTCTGATGAGGTCCTACAAGGGTTGTAATGACATTCTGCAATCTTCTGGCTAGGACTTCATGTATGCTTTAATGTCCACATTTGTTAAACCTATTGGGCGGTAGTTTTCGACACAGAGCAATCTAGCCGCGTCCTCGGTTTTCGGAATCAGTACTACATGGGACTTGCGGAAAGATGGTGGGACAAAGTCTTTATCGTAATATTCAGTTATCACCCTTTCTAAACACACAGCTATTTCTACCTTGAATAACTTATACAAGGCTGCTCCAAGCCCGTCAGGTCCAGGTGACTTACGAAGACTTAATTCATCTATGGCACTTTCAATTTCCGAGGCTGTTATCGGTTTTTCCAGCATTTGCTTGATGTCATCATTCAACCTGGGCATGAGTGGTAAAAAGCTCTTGGCAAAGCATTCAAGGTCCTTTGGCTTCTGGCTAAGCAAGTCTCTGTAAAATTCGAAAAAGGATCATTCGACTAGTGCCTTTTTACTAGTAACTTCATTTCGGTAATAAATTTTGTTTATCTCTTTGTTCACCGCGTGCCGCTTTTCATCCCTGAGCACCCGCTTAATGGGCGTTTCCCCACGCCGCAGCCTCTCGGCCCGCGCCCTTATCATCGCGCCGCGATACCTGTCTTCATCGATCACTTCCAGTTTGCTGTTTGTTTCTTTTATTTCTTTTTAAATTTTCCCGGATCGATGCTTTTTACGCTTAGCATGTAGTCTAGTTCGACACGCAGACATTTTTCGCGTTCTCTTTCCTGAAACCGCAAGACACTTGCTCTGCTTATTCGGCTACTTTAATGTCACACTTAAACGTGTAATTCCCAAGCTTGCACAAAGTCACACACATTGCCCAGTAATAGGTTTGTAATACGTTCTTCTACTTGATTAACAAATGTTTCATCATCTAATAATTTATCATTAAACTTCCACAGTTCTCAATCGAATTTGGTGGTTTTCTCCTTTCTGCCAAATATGACCATAACTAAAGAATGGTCACTAAAGCTGACATGCTCACACTTGTAACTGAAACACATTGGGATGGTCGCCACAGGTACGCAAATGCGATCGTCTAGCATGCGAAGTACCTTGAAAGTGCGTATAATTCGCTTGGCCTTCAGGTATGAGCACATTGCCAACGTCCTCTAACTCTTTCTCATTAACTATTCTCAAAAGTAACTCTGCGCTAGTGTCACGCACAACGTTTTTTGGTTTACTTATCCTCTGATCTGCATACACTATTGAAGTCACCAAGCAATAATATACGCCTCTCACAAGACAGGTACGATTCGACGTATTCAAAAAAGCACTCACGTTCCGCACGCTTATTCGGAGCGTAAACACACACTGTTCTGCATGGAGTTTCGTCAAAAAGGAAATCGCACACTACTAATCTACCCGTTCCACAAGTTATCACTGCTCCAACTTGGCTGATAGCCCTGCGGATTAAAATAATGCATCCGGTAAAATTTTGAACCCCATGGCTTGCACATACGTTGTATCTGCAGCAAAAAACTTCGACCATTCGATCTGTTTGCTCTTCACTTTCGATTTTTGTTTCTTGCATTGCAAGTAAGTCGATATAGTTATCTAGCAGAAGCCTATTTAACTGCTGTTGCCGTCTGCGCGCTGAGAGGTCCCTCACATTAAGCGTTGCGACGCGTAGGCAAGTTTGAAAGGGACGAGCCATTTTAAAGAAAGAAGATGCCGAGCATTCTACTCACACTTATAAGGCAGAGCGACATAGTGATACACCAAAAGTTTCCTGTCGTGAAGCGATGCCAGTTGCACTATACAGCACAGGTCTCACACGGTCTTTAGTCCCGAACGCCGACCGGGACATCACAGCAGCTTTGCGAAACTCGCCTTCGCTAAGGCGGAGGCGTTGATGACGAAGTCTTCCGGTCTGGAGGGACGTTTGGCCTCGGTTTGAAGCTCTGACGACGGACCAGGTTGGCCTTCGTCGGTGGCTCCCCGTTGCCGTTCGCATTCCTGCCAGCTTCACACTCGTTGACTTCCTCATGTGCCCGCTTTGCAGGCATGCTGGAAGCCGCGGCCATGACAACGTCTCCAGGCTTGCTCGTGGAAGCCTCCTGTGGACTTACTGGCGTGTTTAAGGCAAGAGGTTTGTCTCCCTTCGCCCCTCCCTCAGTTGTTGCGCCCGCAGCAATTGGCGGTGCGTCTACAAAATTATCTGGAAGCTCCTCCGCCGCCGCGGCTTTTTCTAGGGGCGTTTCCTCGCACTTGGTCTCTTCAGAGCCTTCCAGCGTCGTTTCCACGCATCGGCTGCATCCATCAAGTGGTCCGCCACATCATCTTTCCAAGCCGGGCCTGCAACATTCGCGTAAGTACGCACACACTGGGTCTCATCGTGTCCAAAGCGGCGACACAACCCGCAACGTGGAACCCGGCACTCTCGGCGTATATGCCTAGTTCCGCGACACCGGAGGCACAGCGGGGCCCTGCCCGAGAAGTAGGCAAGAGCAACGTCCTCGGAAACGCGTAGTTGGTGCGGCAAATCCTCAACGGTGACGCCTGCGTGTAGCTGCAGCGTTACGGAGCGAGTCGTGGACGCCTTGTCCACGCAGCCATTCACCCGCCACTTGTCTTTGGTTAGTTCCGTTACTTTTCCGAACGGAGACAGAGCCACTCGCACGTCTTCGACGCGCACGCCGTGTAACGACCAGTACAGTTTCAGGCGTACGGCCTGATTGCACGGGTCAATCACGACACACCGACGTTCCTTCCAGTCGTATGCTGGAGCCTGCAGAATCTTCTTTTTCCCTTCTTCATCTTTGAAGATTACCGCCCACAGGTGGTTCATCTGATAAGCCGCAAGTGCGACAATTTCCGGGAGCAGTGACACACGTTCGAGTGCATCTCGAAAATGCTCCACACGATAAGGTCTCGCTGAGACATCCCCATGCAAAAAAACTGTGTGTAAAACAGTCGAACCTGATGGCAGACGTGGTGAACCATTTGGTAGTCCTTGGCAGCGTTGCTAGCACTCCTGATACCGCGGCCCAAACGGGCCGCTGAATCCGCTCCTTGGGAGCCCATGATGATCGTGCGCCGCCCGGGAATCGAACCCGGGTCGCAAGAATGGGAATCTTGAATGATACCACTACACCAGCGGCGCTTTTTTTTTATTATTACCGACTTATTATTACCCATGAAGCACTCGTCCGTCACGCTCGGTGGCCGGAAGTGGAATCACTACACCAGTGGCGTGATGATTTCTCCAGGACGCAGAATTTACCCTGCTCATGCTCTTCTCAAATAATGCGACATCGTACTGTGAAGCTTGCAGCCGAGCAAAATGAAGAGCGCCTGTGTCTACTGACATCAGGCTATAAACTAAAAAGAGGGCAGAAAGGCAATCAGCCGTGCGCCGCCCGGGAATCGAACCCGGGTCGCAAGAATGGGAATCTTGAATGATACCACTACACCAGCGGCGCTTTTTTTTATTATTACCGACTTGGCAACTGAAAAGAACGATGAGAAGTCGCATGGACTTAAAAAAAAACAAGTCACTTTCTGACAGGTTTCTTGTGATGGAATCGATTAAGTGACGTGAGCTTGTACAAGACTGGCAGCCATTCCGGGGGTTCAGATTGCCCTCTGAAAACATCACGCGTGTACATTACACTTTCAACAAAATACTGATGGGCTGGGTGTACGACAACATGCTCATGGCGAACACCCATCCGCGTTCTCCATATGCTGTGCATACACAAGACCATTAATAAATCACTGGGCACTTCTCCTGCCTGGGCGCATGGAAGGTAGCGTATGCCAAACGGAGTTATTGGTAAGTCCTTTTTGATAGTACGCTGTAGCACGTCCCACACAAAAAAAAAAAAAAAAAAAAAAAAAAAACGCATCGTGACAATCAAGGAAAATGTGCTCTATGGATTCCAGCTTTTTGCAAATTAAACAGTCAGCAGACCAAGGCACAAAAAGGCTTTTGATTTCCAGCCATGGCTTCACCGGAAGAGTGCCAGTATGCAATTGAAAAAAGAAAGATTTAGCGGACGATCTGATGGGCATTCTTTTCACTCTTTTCAACACGTCCCTCTCCTGACCCAAAGCATATACAGCGCGATAAAGAGGCACAGGTAAAAAGGTTTCCAATAAATCTTTGTAAAGCCGTTTTCGCGTAACAGTACACATATACTCATTTGAAAATCTCGCCTTCACTATTTGGAAGGACGCGACAACTTCGCGAAGAAAAGCACTTAGAGCCTTTTGCCCTGTAGACATAGACGAAACTACATATTCCGGCAGCGAATCACGCAATCGCACTTGGATTACCGTTCTGAGAAAAACATCGCTTTGTGCACGCAAAAAAAAAGAACCCGGTTACAATCTGCTTTAAGTATAATGTGTCAATCCCAATCCACTGTTATGCACCGTATGAAACAGATTGCATCGACTGGTACGCTCCCATGTTGAAGCCCACACAAACGTGGCAAATACCCTATGCAGTTTTTCAACAGAAATTCTTGACATAGTTAAGACTTGCAGGATGTACAAAATTTTTGCAACTAGAAACATATTGCAAACGGTAGCTCTTGCGAACATAGAAAAGTTATGTCCTCCCCATTTGTTTGTTTGGGTTTTCACTTGCTCAACTTCACCGGCCCAACATTCCTTGCTTTCATAGTAATGCTTTAGTGGCACACCAAGGTAATTGCCTGGCGTTATTGTCTATTGCATACTGGAGAATAGTTCAGGCGCATAATGCCAGTTTCGATGCCAAAATCCTAAACACTTTGCCCAATTTTTAAAACTTCCACTTGCATTGCAAAAGGCAATGGCTTCTTTTACAACTTATTTCACGCTCTCATGGTCCGTACAAAAAGCCGCAATATCGTCCGCGTATGCCAAAACCCGAACTTCACTTTGAAAAAATCTATCACCACGTATGTTTGGCCTTGTAAGCAATCTTAAACAGAAAGGCTCCAGATAAAGCGCAAACAAAAGGGAAGACAGAGGACAGCCCTGTCTTACTGACGACTGAACAGGTATACTATCGGTTAAAGGCTTATTCATGACCGGTCTCGCTGAACAGCTGTCTTAAAACATTTTCACGCCATTTGTAATCACGCAACCAGCATTGACATACTCTAAAACAGAGAACAATAATTTGTGTACCACTTTATCAAATGCTTTGTGGAGGTCTAATTGCATCATGGCTACGTGGTCATGCATCGCGTCACAACATTCGAGAACACTCTTTGCTGCGTGTATATTAGTAAAAATGGTCCCTCCTTTTATACCGCATGTCTGATGTGGGTTTACAAGAGAAGTAATTACACGTTGGAGCCGTCGCCCTAATACTTTCATGTAAATTTTATAGTCGACATTCGTTAGACTTATAGGACGGTAAGACGCTACAGACTGAAGCTTAACTAGGTCATCTGTTTTCGGGATTAGTACAACGTGTGACATTCGTAAAGACGGAGGAGGTGCGTTCTTTTGGTAGCATTCACTAATAGCTCTTTCCAGTAAAACAGCCACTTCAGTTTTAAAGGCCTTGTATATGGCAGCACCAAGACCATCTGGTCCGGGTGACTTAATAGAATTTAATTCCCGGATAATGGGCTCAATTTTCTCGGCAGTAATACTTGCTTCAAGTGTCTGCGCGACTTCGTCTTCCACTCTTGGCATCAGCTACAGAAAGTCTTTCCTGAAGCGTTCAATGTCAGGTGTTTTCAGGCCAAACAATTCCCTGTAAAATTCTACAAACGCCCGTTGAATCGTTTTTTTTCGAGGTAACTACGTTCTGATAGCAGATTTCTTTTATCTCTTTTGACACTGCGTACCTTTTTTCATCACTATGTGCCCTTTTCGTGGGCGTCTCTCAGTGCCACAAGTTTTCGCTGCGTGTCCTTATCACCGCACCACGATACTTCTCTTCGTCTATCACCTCAGGTTTGGTTTTTATCTTTTATATATCTTTGTCCAACAAGCCAGGCTTAACGCTCTCCATACTAAGCATGTATTCAAGTGTGCTACGAAGCTCTTTTCCTTGTTCTCTTTCTTTACGTCGAAGAGTGCATGCTTGGTCAATAGCAGCTATCTTTATATCGCACTTAAACTGCTCCCATGCTTGTATAATATTAGAGTCATTTTGTAACATATGCGTAATATATCCTTTCACTTTAGTGATAAACTCTTCATCCAGCAGCAGTTTTTCATTAAATTTTCATAGCTCCTAATTGAACTTTGTTGCCTTACTTTTCATATCTAGAGTAATCATTACGATGGAGTGGTCACTAAAGCTCATGGGAAGTGTTTGATATTCCGAGCACAAGGGCACACAATCAATGGGAACATATATTCGGTCCAACCTTGCATGACGGCTACCTTGAAAGTGCGTGAACTTTGCTTGGCCTTCATGCGTCAGTATACAGCCAGCATCTTCAAGCTCTGCCTCATTAATAATGTCAATAAGTAACTCTGCACTCTTGTCACGAAGGACACGGTCTGTTGTTCTAACTTCCGGTCTACAGACACAGTTGAAGTCTCCAAGCAGGAGAACACGCCTCGCATGCATTAGGAAGGATTTGATATAGTGAAAAAACTGTTCGCGCTCAAACGTTCTAGTCGGCGCATAAACTCAGATCCCTCTCCAGTCCAATCCAGAAAAACTAAAATCACATATCGATAGCCGTCCACTCTCACACTAGAACACAGACTGTACACACTCTATGCAATTTCGGATGAAAATGACCCATCTTCTCGATATTCCAACCGCATGACACACGCAAGCACTATATTAGAACGATATATTTCAGCCATTTTATCAGTTTGTTATTCGCTTTTCATTTTGCTCTCTTGAACTGCTAGCACATCAATTTTATTTTCCAGCAGAAGGCGGTTCAGCTGCTGTTGTCTCCGACGCGTTGACAGCCCCCTCACATTTATCGTGGCTACGCGCAAGCTAGTGGATAAATTGGTCGCCATCTCAAGCAATTTTAAATCGCGAAACATTTCACTCACATCTCTTTTGCAGAAAGACAGCATTGCGGTTGATCTGTTGCATGGGATGACCATTCTTCCGTTTTGGCGAGTCCGTCCGTCATTCAAAGCGCTGCTCCCGATCATGGACCGGGCTTGTAACGTCTCGACCGAAACGGGTACCCCCGCTATGGCGAAGGCACAGGTAACACAGTTCTGCGGTCTGGAGGCACGTTTGGCCTTGGCTTGAAGGCCGACCGGCGAAGGGGGGCCGCCTTCAGTGGAGGCTGACCGTTTCCCGCTCCTCCTTGCGTTGATCCCTCGTTGAAACTGTCTTCGTGCACACGCTTCACAGACAAGGTAGAAGCAGCTGGCATCTCAGCTTCAGTGTCTCCCTGTTCCTCACTGTGTTGTGTAGTCGAATCTGGGCTTGCAGCACTAGCATTGCCGTTTTCTTTCGTGGGTGTCTCGGTCTCAGCAACATTCAACAACGGAACTATCACATCTGATTCACAGTGTTCTTTCAGAGCAGGGGTCTTCTCAGAAGATTGTTCTTTCTGTTCTGCATCCTCAGTGATTCCACTACTAGTTTCCTCGGCGTCCACTGCGTCCATCAAGTGCTCGCCTGCCAGTTCACTCGGCATGGGGCCTGCAACGTTGGTATACGTGCACACACACTGGGACTCGTCATGGCCGTAGCGACGACACAGCCCGCAGTGCGGCACACGACACTCACGAAGTATATGTCCTTTCCCCCGGCACCGGAGGCAAATCGGGGCTCTGCCTGGGACGTGGACTAGTGCGACGTCCTCGGCGACCCGAAGCTGATGCGGCAGGTCCTCAATGGTAACGCCTTTTTGAGCTTCAGCGTGACCGTTCGAGTCGTTGAAGCCTTGTCGACACACCCTTGCACTCTGCACTTGTATCTTGATATTTCAGTCATTTTTCCAAAATTCGCCAACGCCGCTCGCACATTATCGTCGTGCACGCCGTGAAGCAGCCAGAAAACGTTTAACCTGATGCCTTGGTTACAGGGGTCAAAAGCTTCGGCTTGCAAAATCTTCGCTTTCGCCTCTTCCCCTTTAAACATTACCACCCACACATGATTCATTTGATATGCCCCGAGGGCAACCACTTCCGCCAGCATTGAAAGACGAGCGAGGGAGTCCCGAAAGTGCTCCACCCGGTACGGCCTGGCTTGTATGTCGCCATACAAAAAACAGTATGCAAAACACTCGAACCTGTAGGCAGATGCGGCAGAACCAGTTCATAATCCTTGGCAGGTTTTTCCGTGCTCCTGATACCATGGCCCAGCTGGGCCGCTGAATCCCCTCCTTGGGAGCCCATGATAAACACGTCCGTCACGCTCGGTGGCCGGAAGTGGAATCACTACACCAGCGGCGCAATGGTTTCTCCAGGGCGCAGAATTTTTTCCTGCCCACGCTCTTTTCAAATACTGCGATATCGTGCTGTGAAGCTTGCAGCCGAGCAAAATGAAGAGCGTCTGTGTCCACTGACATCAGGCTATAAACTAAAAAGAGGGCAGAAAGGCAGTTATCCGTGCGCCGCCCGGGAATCGAACCCGGGTCGCAAGAATGGGAATCTTGCATGATACCACTACACCAGGGGCTTTTTTTATTGCATGAATTGGTACAAATACATCAGTAAAAGATCGTGGTTGCCATGCCCCTCGGCTGGCAACCGTGTCTAATGGACTTTCATTACCACAAGTTCGCCCATCAGACTCAAGACCTCCTCCGCAGCGTCTTGCTGCTTCAAAATATCTTTTAGTTTATACACTTGTTCAATAAAATAATCACATACAAATCGTGCATCGACATCACTGTGTCTATAAGCCATCCTACTCATCCAAATACTGTGAAGGCCCAATAGCATTATGAGGTCATACTGAAAATCACCATTAACAGTTGTCAAGTACCGAATTCCACGTGACGTCAGTGACAGGTCTTTTTTAAGTGTCCTTTGTAACACATCCCAACAATCAAGGAAAACGTGCTCAACTGTTTCAGGTTTCCTACATTGTAGACAGTTTGAGCCCCAAGGTACAAAAGGAACTTTTCTTCCATCCATATTTTGACTGGGAGGGTTCCTGTATGCAATTTAAAAAAATGTTTTTACGCCCGGTTCAACAGTCATGTTTTTAACTCGCTTGAGCACGTCTTTTCCTGGGCCTTCACAGTATAAGGCTCTGTACAATGGAGCTGGGAACAATTGTGAAATAAGATCCTTGTACAGCCGCTTAGGTGATACCGTCGCTAAATACTCTGCAGAGTACCGCACGCGCAAAAACCTGAACGACCACACCACTTCTCGCAGGAAGCGTGACACAGTGCATCCCCGAGCAGAGCATGAAGAGACTATAAACTCTGGAATTGCACTGGACAGCACGATTTGCTTAAAGGTTCTCAGGAATGCATCTTTTTGGCCACGTAGGAAACAAAACCTTAAAACCATCTGCCGCACATATAGATGCATTAGAGGCAACCCTCCGTCTTTAATTCGCCGAAAGAGATTTTCTCTGTTAAATTGTTCCCAGTTGGACGACCAAATGAAGACCGCAAGTACACGATGGAACCTTTGTATATTGATTCGAGCATAATACAATACTTGAAGTAAATACATTATTCTTGCCACCAAAAAGGTATTGCATACAGTCGCATGGGCGAAAATAGAGAGGTTACGTCCCATCCATCCTTTCGTCCTTTCCCGTATTTCTTCCGCTTTTTCATTCCACTAATTCGTATTTTCCCTGTATTTGTCCAATGGGACTCCCAAATAAACTGCGAGCTTTGTAGCCCATCTTACTCCACAGAAAATTTCCGGTTCCTCTTTCCATTCCCTGTGCCAGACTCCGAGACTTTTCTTTAAATTAACAGCACTACCAGTCTGCCTGCAATAGCTTTGTATTACTTTCAAAGCTTCCGAAACGCTTTCGCGGTCTTCACAAAAAAGCGCCACATCATCAGCGTATGCCAGTATTTTCACTTCACATACTCCCAGCTTAAAACCACGGATGTGTTCGTTAGCAGCGACCATTCTACACAATGGTTCCAAATATATAGCAAAGAGGAGAGGAGACAGTGGACATTCCTGCCGCACAGATGCTCTTACATCATTTCTTTCAGATAACACTTTGTTAATCATAAGGCGTGTAGAACAACATGCATAAGCCATTTTAACTCCTTTCAATACAACGGCACCAACACCAATATGTTCCAACAAACAGTACAATATTTCATGAGACACATGATCAAATGCTTTTTCAAAATCAACTTGAATCATGGCCCCTCTCCTGTTTAGAGCGTCGCAGCACTCGAACACACTACACGCTACATGAATATTATTAAATATGCTTCTGGTCTTTATTCCACATGTTTGATGAGGTCCAACAATATCTTTTATAATGTATTGCAATCTCTTAGCTAACACCTTCATTAGAATTTTATAATCAACATTTGTTAACGTCATCGGTCTATAGCTTGTAATTTTTAAAAACATGGCTGGCTCATCAGTCTTGGGAACCAATACCGTATGCGCGTTGCTAAACGACGGTGGCCGATAACTCACATCAAAGCACTCCTTGAAAAGCCTATAGAGCATGGTAGATAACTCACTTTTAAGGCTCTTGTAAAAGGCCGCACTCAAACCATCTGGTTCCGGGGACTTTCCGACATTCAATTCATCAATGACGTTTTCTATTTCCTCCACACTTATTTCGTTCTCTAACTCTTCAGTAACTTCTTTGCCTAATATTGGCATCAGAGGCAAAATGTTATCTCTAAACCCTTCTTCACTCGGTGCTTTGCTCGAAAACAGCTCACGGTAATGCTACACGAAGGCGCTCGTAATTTCGTCTTGATCATCATTCCTCTGCCCCTTGTATTCAATAACCGTTATCTCGTTCGCGCGCGCATATCGCTTTTCATCAGCGAGGGTGCGTTTTGTTGGCGTCTCGCCACCGAGCCATTTTTCTGTGCGCGCTCTTATCACAGCGCCTCTGTACTTCTGGGCATCCAAAGCTTCTAGCCTAACTTTGATGCCTTTTATATAATGCATGAACATACCCGGCATTCGTTCTTCTTCATGCCCTAAATATTTTAAGAGCTCTTGCAGTTGCTTTTCTACTTTATTTTCCTCATACTTAATAATAGAAGAGCGCTCAATTGCATTCATTTTAACCTCCTGTTTAAATCGTTCCCAGGATTCAATACAGCCTGTTTCGCTCTCATAAAAAATATCAATGCTTTCCTTAACTTTTCTTAAAAATAGTTCGTCTTCTGTAAGCCTCGAGTTTATTTTCCATAAGTCCCAGTTCATTTTTGATTTACACTGCTTCGTTCCTCCCAGCGTGACCGTAACTAAGCAATGGTCATTAAATGACACTTGCTTCACTTCATACTATTCACAGGTAGCCGAAAACTCCGGCGACACATATATTCTGACATGTCGCGCGTGACTACTACCTTGAAAATGTGTGAAATGCACACGTTTTTTACCGTTCACCAGGACTGATACGTCCTCTAAGCTGCACTCATTGAGGACACACTTCAGCAATTCGGAACTTTGGTCTTTTCTAACATTTCTATTCGAACGATCCCTAGAGTCTACAACACAGTTGAAATCTCCCAAAAATATAAGCGCACGACTGCATTCAAGGAAAGGCACCAACTGCTCAAAAAAGTCGCGACGTTCTTTTTGTGTCGTTGGTGCATACAGGACCACCACCCTCACCGCACAGGTTTCGTACTTGATGTCGCACACGACGAAACGCCCCCTTGCACAAGTTATTACTTGCTCCACTGTTATGCCTACACTTTTCCTCAGGAAAAAACAGCAACCTGCAGACAAACCGACTGCATGGCTTACGCAAACATTGAAGCATGACCGAAAACCAAACACCATAATATCTGTTTGCTGCTCATCCTCAACGTTTGTTTCTTGTATGGCTACGATGTCTAAATCTAGTTTGCTCAACAAACGGTTCAACTGCACTTGCTTCCGTCTCGAGGCGAGCCCTCGGACGTTTAGAGTGCACACTTTTAGCGGTTTTTTCCAATAAGCCCTACTCTAAACCCAGCTAACAAAAACAATGACTACAGGTTTACTTCTTCAGTCTCTCGTCGCGAGTGAGCGACGAGGACCGCAACGATGTTTGCGACAAGGCTAACTTGCCTTTCTTAGCGCCCTCCACCCTCCACTGCTTTTCTAGTCGACGCAGTTCCCGTTCTGTAGCCGGTACCTTTTAGTAGTCTCGTGGTCTCTTCATGGAGGCGGTTGTCATATCCACGACCTACTGTATAATGGTCATACCCATCGGGGACTCAGCAACGCTGCCTTCCGAAGTGCTTTTCGCTGTTGGCTGATCCGACGACATAGCAGCCTCCGCCCTCTTTCCAGTCGTTTTTGCAGCGGGTTCGCTAACTTGCGTCTTCCCTCCGCCGGTGGTGCGCTCCGGCTGTTGGACAGCAGGTCCCTCTCCGGATCCTGTAGGGGGCAGAGCTCCAGCGCTCTCCAGTTCCTCCTGGTCCATGATCAACTCGCTCCTGTCGTCTTGAGGGGGCACAATACCCGTGGCCACACGGGCATACATGCGGACGCATCCTTCCCGGTCGTGCCCGAAGATATGACACGAACTGCATCTCGGAGTGCGGCAATCACGTCGAATGTGGCCTGTCTTTTTGCATCTTAAGCATATTGGTGGCCGTCCAGACACCACCACTAACACAAGCCTTCCGTAAATCTTGTACATGTGGGGCAAATCATCGATCGAAAGCCCCTCTTTGAGCACTATTTTTACCAGCCGAGTTGTCGATTCGGCATGTTCAACACCCGGGTTGTTCCAATGCTCATAAGTGATTTCTTTCACATCTCCAAAGTCTTCAAACGCCCTCTGCACCTTTTCACTCGAAACGTAGAAATGCACCCAGTGCACCCTCAAAACCAAATCACGCTTGTTCGGGTCAATGACCGCACAGTAGCGTCTCTTCAATTCCAGCGCGCCTTCTTTCAGCAGGCGTTCCTTCGCTTCCTCAGTCTTCATCTTCAGCATCCAGATATGAGACATTTGGAAGGGTCCAATGCCAGCCACGTAGGGTAGTACACCGGCCTTTTCCAACGGCTCACGAAAATCCTGTATGCGATAAGGCCGGCCGGCAATATCACCGTGAAGGAAAATCGTTGTCTTCATTGCTTATCCCGAAGGAAACGTAGGTAGAACCATGCGATAGCACAGTGGTGGGCGTCGTTCGCCGCATCCTCGGCCAGACATCATGTCTGACCACTACACCAGCGGCGCGATGGTTTCGCAAGGACGCAGATTTTTTCCTGCTCACGCTCTTTTCAAATAGTGCGATATTGTGCTGTGAAGCTTGCAGCTGAGCAAAATGAAGAGCGTCTGTGTCCACTGACATCAGGCTATAAACTAGAAAGAGGGCAGAAAGGCAGTAATCCGTGCGCCGCCCGGGAATCGAACCCGGGTCGCAAGAATGGGAATCTTGCATGATACCACTACACCAGCGGCGCTTTTTTTTTTACTTTATTTCCTGACCGAGGACGTACAGAAAAAAGACACATGTGACATCAATAACATGACAAAATAAAAGATCAAGCATTGACTTAAAGCTTCAGCCTTCCTTAGCTGAAGTTGTCGGATTAAAAATCCCTCATATGTGACAACCCTTCAAAACTAACTAACCATTCTGGCTCTAGTTTTAAAGCTTTCTGTTCGTCCACATATGCCCGTATGCTCTGTCTAAAGAGCTGTCTCGCTGAACGTGCATCGACGTCACCGTGCTCTACAGCCATTCTGCTTTTCCATATGCTGTGGAGAGCCAGTAGCATCAAAAGATCCAACGGTGTATCACTGTTCGCTTCTACTGGCAAGAATCGGATACCATGTGGGCTTATGGGTAGTTCTTTTTTAAGGGTCCTCTGGAGCACGTCCCATAAAAATACGGCATACCAGCATTCGAGAAACACGTGTTCAATCGTCTCCTCTTTCCTGCATATTATGCAGTGGACACCCCAGGGTACAAAAAGCCCTTTCTGTTCCTTCCATTTCTTTACCTCCAATGTTCCAGTGTGCAGCTTAAAAAAAAACGTTTTCACCCCTGCCGGCACCATCATCCTCTTCACTCTTTTAAGAACATTTTTGCCCCCTGTGGACGAGTACACAGCTCTCTACAACGGTTCTGGAAGCACCACATCGCACAAGGAAGCACCACATCGCACAAGTCTTTATACAGTTTTTTCCGGTTTACACTCCACAAATAGTCTAAAGTAAACCGCACCATCAAGAACCTGTACGCCAAGACCACTTCCCTTAGATACCCGTGGACACCTCCTGACATGCGGTCAGAAGAAACGACAATTCCCGGGAGAGCTTGACCCAGGCGTAACTGACAGACCGTACGAAGAAATGGATTTTTCACATTCCTCAAAAAACATGAAACGATTGACTAACTGGCGCAGAAACAGATGTTCCAAACCAAGCCCGCCGTCCTTCACCCGGCGGAAGAGATTTGTCCGACTTGTCCGTTCCCACGAAGACCCCCACACAAAGAAGGCAAAGATACGATGCATCTTTTGGACATTAGCTCTTGAACAATATAACACTTGAAACACATACCAAACTTTTGTCATTAAAAACAAATTACAGATCGTGGCCTTAGCAAACACCGACCACTGCCATCCATTCCATTTGTCCACTCTATCTTTCAGTTTACCGACTTGGTTTTTCCAGTATGGGTCACTGTCTCGATACGATTTAAGAGGGGCACCAAGGTAGCTGGCAGGGTTGGTAACAAATTTCATGTTAGCAAAAATGCCTGGGGTCGCTGGCCAGTCACCGTGCCAGAAGCCCAGGCACATGCCCCAGTTAACAGCACTGCCGCTTACAGCGCAAAAATCTTTTACAATTTTCACAACTTCTACGATGCTTTCGTAGTCTACACAAAACATCGCGACATCATCGGCATAAGCCAAAAGCTTCACTTCTGCTTGATGCAGCTTGAAGCCCCGCATTTTCTCATGCTTGATAATGCTTAAACATAAAGGTTCAAGATAGATACAAAAGAGAAGAGGTGAAAAGGGGCAACCTTGACGAACTGAGCGTTGGACAGCAATACTGTCACCGACAGATTTGTTCACAATTAGCCTAGTTGTACAAGCACTGTAAGCCATAGCCACTCCTTCTCTGATTACGCATCCGACCTTGACATAGTCTAATATACACAAAAGCAAGTCGTGGGGCACTCTATCAAAAGCCTTTTCAAGATCTATTTGGAGCATTGCTACTCCAAGTCCACCAGCATCGCAACATTCAAGAATGGCCCTCGCGATGTGAATGTTCGTAAAAATGGACCTGTCTTTAATACCGCATGTTTGGCGGTCTCGCGGTCTCCAACAATATCTTTAATAACTGTTTGCAGTCTTTTAGCTAGTATTTTCATAAAAATTTTATAGTCGACATTGGTTAAACTAATCGGCCGGTAAGAGGTAACACTGCTTAATTGACCTCGGTCCTCCGTTTTGGGAATTAGCACAGTATGAGAAGATGCAAAGGACGGCGGCAGCACATTAAGCTCATATGCCTCATTATACACTTTTTCCAGTACCGGCGAGAGAAAATCCTGGAAAGCTTTATAAAATGCGGTGCTAAGTCCATCAGGCCCAGGCGATTTGCCGGGGTTCAAATTCCCAATAGCGCATTTCACTTCGTCCTTCGTGATGGGGGTCTCTAGCACACGTGTCGTCTTTTCGTCGAGTTGTGGCATTAAAGGTAAATAAACTCTCTTGAAACTCTCGATATCAACTGCACGCCGTGCGAACTGCTGACGATAATGCTCGAAGAAAGCTTGCTGGATTTCTTTCTTTTCGTTGGTAATGGTCCCTTGGTATTCAATTTCATCTGATTCCTTCGAGCGTGCCACTTTTCTGTGCCTAACGCCTTTTTTGTCGGACCTTCCCTCCTTATCAGCCGTTCGGCTCTAGCTCTGACAAGGGCACCGCGATATCGGTCAGCGTCGAGTAGTTCAAGCTTGCCCTTAAGGGCTCGTATGTCGTCTATGAACAAACCGGGGTTATTGCTTTCCACATCGATTAGACGCTGTAGATTCACGTGAAGGGACATTTCTTCGGCCCTTTCTTGTCTGGCTATAGCGCTCGATCTTTCCAATGCTGTCATTTTGACATTCTGTTTAAAAACATCCCATTTAGCCCCTAACTTTGTTTCGCCTTTGTCATTCATATTTGCTATATGCCTTTCAACGTCGGCGTGGAAACTGTCATCAGATAATAATTTTGAGTTTAACTTCCACATTTGCCAGTCAAATCCTTGACTTTTAGTTTTGCTCCCAGCGATAGTGACGGTGACCAAGCAGTGATCGCTGAACGATACTGTCTTAACGTGGTATTCGTGGCATACAGGCACCGGATCAAGAGATATGTACATCCTATCGAGTCGAGCGTGGCTAGAAGCCTGGAAATGAGTGAACTGAGCAGCTCGTCCACCCTCCAGACATCCAGCCACATCAACAAGGTTAAACTCATTTACCAATTCTGCGAGAACACAGGTGCTGGCATCACTATGCGGCCTTCTACTCGTTTTATCTGATGCGGAGAGTACACAATTGAAGTCTCCCATTATCACAGTTAGCCTTTCAGAGTTGCAATATTGACGAATACCTTCAAAGAAATCGCGCCTTTCACCAACGTTGTTCGGTGCATAAACACAAATGATGCGCCATTCGTATGAATACAGCACGACATCGCAAACAACGAAGCGGCCATACGCGCAAGTCGTGACAGCTTGAATTGTGACACCAAGGCACTGACACACAAACAGCACACAACCAGCCGCTGCTCCAGCTGCATGACTTGCAACGGCATTGTATCTTGAAGTAAAAAGGCTAACCATTCTCCCGGTTTCTTCTTCACCATCAACTTTAGTTTCCTGAATCGCGATGACGTCTAGCTCCAGCTCGCTAACCAAACGAAACAGTTGATTTTGCTTGCGCCTTGCTGCGAGCCGTAGAACATTAATAGTCGCGAATCTAATGGCTTTGTCTAGACAAATCATTGCTGATGAACGAATACCCGGGACCATGGTCATACCTTTAGTGATGTCTGTGGCCGAGCACCCCTCCATGGTGGCAGGTGTTAAGTCTGAGGTGGGAGCGGCGCAGCCACCCCTCTTTTCTCTAACAAGTTCGGCCTAGGCCGAAAGGACGCCCGCCGTACCGCCGCGGAAGTCTGTCGGCGGTCCTTCGACGTCTGCGTTCTCGTGACCTGGTGTTCGGTCCTCCGTGTCATCGTGTGTCCGCTTCGCTACCGCAGCCGAGTTCGCTGCCTCAAATTCGACCATGCTGTCTGTCTCGTGAATGAATACTGTGTTGTGACTGACCTCCGTGTCCCCAGTTGAGTTGCTGCTGCTGGCCACCTTAGCGGCCGCGACGCCGACGGAACACGCTTACAAATTCTTGACACCCTGCTCCTTGACCTCGTCCGCGTTTTGGGAGGGGGGAGTGACCGTTGTTTCTGCTGAGCTGGTGCCCGTCTCCTTAGCTGCTTCTTCCGCATCCGCCTCGTCCATGAGGTGTTCCGACATGTCGTTCCTCATGGGCCCTGCGACGTTTGCATACGTCTTTACACACTGCGGTTCGTCGTGGCCGAAACGACGACAACGAGCGCAGCGCGGAACCTGCAGGAAAAAAATCTGCATCCTGGCGAAACCATCGCGCCGCTGGTGTACATCCGGAAGGACTACACCAGCGGCGCGATGGTTTCGCCAGGACGCAGATTTTTTTCCTGCTCACGCTCTTTTCAAATAGTGCGATATCGTGCTGTGAAGCTTGCAGCCGAGCAAAATGAAGAGCGTCTGTGTCCACTGACATCAGGCTATAAACTAAAAAGAGGGCAGAAAGGCAGTTATCAGTGCGCCGCCCGGGAATCGAACCCGGGTCGCAAGAATGAGAATCTTGCATGATACCACTACACTTTTTTTTATTACCAGACCTATGACAAGTACAAAACACAAAATCAATGATAAAAGAGTCGCCAATCCTTCGGCTGACACATGTGGTTTAAAATTGTTTATGCCAAACAACTGGTCAAGTATATTCATCCATTCCGGTGGATCAGGCTCGCTTTTGTACACATCTCTGTTAACATTACTTAAATACTCTTTCGAAAACCGTGCGCTTAAGAATTTTGCGCTCAAAACAATTTCCCTAAAGAATCCAAAAAGAGAACCCGGCATACTTTGAGTATAAACTACGAAATCAGGCAAAGCTCGACCAAGTCTTTGTTGACACACTGTGCGCAGGAATGGATCGCTGGCATCCCTAAAAAACATAAACCTGTTGACAATCTGTCGCACAAACAAATGACCCAGACCAAGCCCCCATGCTTCACCTGCCGGAACAAATTTGTCCGACTGCACCTCTCCCAACTCGAGGCCCAAACAAACACCGCAAAAACTCGATGCAATTTTTGCACATTTACATGGGAGTAATGCAACACTTGCATAACATACCATAACTTACTAATTAAAAACAGGTTGCAAACTGCGGCTCTTGCAAATATTGATAATTGAGCGCTTTTCCATTTCTCCGCTTTTTCACGGGTTTCTTTGACCTGCTCTAGCCAGTATGGCTCGCTTTCCTTGTAAAATTTCAAGGGCACACCCAAGTACTTTGCAGGCGTTGTAACCCACGATACATTAGCGAAAGTGTCGGGGGTCAGCTGCCATTCTCCGTGCCAAAATCCCAGGCACTTACCCCAGTTAACTTTACTCCCTGTGACTTTGCTAAAATGTTTTACCACATCCACTGTCCTCTTTATACTCTCTATATTCACACAAAATACCGCAACGTCATCTGCGTAAGCCAGCAATTTGACTTCTGACTCCTGCAGTCGAAAACCATCAATGTCATTGCTTTGTAGGATGCTTAAACACAAACTTTCAATATAAATGCCGAACAAAAGAGGGCTGAGGGGGCAACCTTGGCGCACTGAACGTCGTACGTTGATGGGGGCCCCCAGTGATTTATTGACAATTAATCTCGTAGTGCAGTTACGGTACGCCAAAGCCACTCCCTCTCGAATAACAGAGCCAACATTAACATAGTCTAATATACTGAACAGAATAGTATGCGCCACACAATCAAAAGCTTTCTCCAAGTCCAACTGCAGTAACGCAACACATGCATGAGTTGCATCGCAGCATTCGAGCACACTTCTCGCTTTGTGAATGTTCTGAAAGATAGATCGCCCTTTGATACCGCACGTTTGGTGAGGGCCCACTAGTTCGCATATAACCGTTTGTAGTCTGCCAGCAAGCACCTTCATATAAATCTTGTAATCAACGTTTGTCAGAGCAATGGGCCTGTAAGACGACAACTGCCTAAGCTTATCTGGTTGGTCAGTTTTCGGAATAAGTACTGTGTGCGACGATCCGAAAGACGCAGGCAGTGCCTTCAGTTCATACGCTTCATTAAATAAGGCACACAACAAAGGAGATAGCTGTTCCTTGAACGCTTTATAAAAAGCCGCACTCAGGCCATCAGGCCCGGGTGATTTCCCTGGGTTTAAATTTTCTATTGCCTGCTGCACTTCTTTTTCGCTTATTGGCCGCTCCAGTCTTTCTTTTTGTTCCTCGTCAATTTTTGGCATCACGTCTACACCAGCGGCGTGATGATGTCTCCAGAACGCAGAATATTTTCCTGCTCACGCTCTTCTCAAATAGTGCGATATCGTGCTGTGAAGCTTGCAGCCGAGCAAAATGAAGAGCGTCTGAGTCCACTGACATTAGGCTATAAACTAAAAGGAGGGCAGGAAGGCAATTATCCGTGCGCCGCCCGGGAATCGAACCCGGGTCGCAAGAATGGGAATCTTGCATGATACTACTACACCAGCGGCGCGATGATGGCTCCAGGACGCAGAATATTTTCCTGCTCACGCTCTTCTCAAATAGTGCGATATCTTGCTGTGAAGCTTGCAGCCGAGCAAAATGAAGAGCGTCCATAGAGAAACATACTTACGTAAAGAGCGGACACTCGAGCCTTTTCGCGGCCCAGCAAATAAGGGTCTGACCACCCGCAAGGCGGCGTAGCGATGTTCGGTTCCACTCCGCATCAAAGGTAGATAGCTTATCATACGTACACCGGCTTGCATCAAAGCGTATGCTTTCTTTGCTCTTTCCATATAAACGTTGATGCTGAGCCGGTCATGTGCCGCCGGTTACGCCCACCTCACCGTGCTTTTCAATGCGTCGCCTTGTTTGGCCGGTAACTAGTTTCCTTTTGCCTGCAGAAATAATGTTGCTGTTTTTGAGCTAAGAACGCTAAGAAGTCGTTTGTGACGCAACGTGAACGTATTTTGCACGTGTAATATAGAATAGGAGATGTGACGCGTTTTTAGTGTGCAGTCAGTGTATGTTTTTGGGTCGTGTTTTTCTGAAGAACTTGTGCATTCCTTCGACTGCGTAATTTTCTAAGGCAGCTTTAAGACAAAGAATTTTTCGATGGCTCAGATGTATCTTAACACAAACTTTTATTCGGCAGTACAAGAAGTGTGTGTTGTGCATTTGGGATCGTTTTGTGAATAGTGTTTACTTTGCTGTGTTTGCAAAATGAATGGGCTTTTGCCGCTTCGTAAGCACCATGTTTACATGCCGAATTTCTTGTCATGGCTAAAGCATTCTCGTTGGGGTCTAAAAAGCGCTGCTGCCTGTTCGTGGCTTACATTTTGACGACACCTACTGCTATTAGTCGCTAACAGTGGATTCCCTGTAATACCTTTGCCATACGGGCAGAGGGCAATTTTGTCCGCGATCTTGAGTATAATCATATCATTGAGTTACCATTATATATTCGGTATGGTGTGTTTAAATTTCTGAACAGACTACTGATCTAGGCTGATTTATAGAAATTCCGCGCGGGCTGTGCCAGCATTTTTCCCTCCTTACTTGTGTCTACCAGTTCACAAATCCTTTCCTGTTATTTTCACGGGTGATGTTTTAGAGGAAAGGCACACAGCCGGTATGCGAAATTTCTTCATCGTGACACTTTTCCGCCTGCTTCACCATACCTTCAATAATGTTGCTCTTTGTATTATGATGTATTTTATAAAGTGTGTGGTTCAATATTCTTTCTGTGCCATTCAATATGTAAACAAGAAAATAAACTTTTTTGTATGGAACCATTGCCTCCTTGTGTGCCACTCAAGAAAGCGGCTCAATAACGGCAAAAAATTACAATAACAGCTCTGATCGCATTATTATAGCCTGCATGAACTAAGTCAGCCACGCTTATGTTCTCCGTGAACCTTGCCGGTATTTCCAGTAAAAAGGTTGCGATCCACAACTTTAATACGTCCGTATGCATGGCATCGTTAAAGCACTTGCGCGCAACTCTAGACGATGTAGTTGAATATTTTATTGCTGAAGGTAAGTCAGAATTGAAAGCATTCTATCGAAATCGGAACCGAAACAGAGCAAATCACGTGCCAAAAATCTCGGAGGACGAAATTCGCGGTCTGACCAGCCGCTCGGGGCGCTAGCGCTGCTCGGCCGCAGGGCCCTATGGAAGTGTCCGCTCTTTACGTATATGTTTCTCTATGGAGCGTCTGTGTCCACTGACATTAGGCTATAAACTAAAAGGAGGGCAGAAAGGCAATTATCCGTGCGCCGCCCGAGAATCGAACCCGGGTCGCAAGAATGGGAATCTTGCATGATACTACTACACCAGCGGCGCGATGATGGCTCCAGGACGCAGAATATTTTCCTGCTCACGCTCTTCTCAAATAGTGCGATATCTTGCTGTGAAGCTTGCAGCCGAGCAAAATGAAGAGCGTCTGTTTCCACTGACATTAGGCTATAAACTAAAAGGAGGGCAGAAAGGCAATTATCCGTGCGCCGCCCGAGAATCGAACCCGGGTCGCAAGAATGGGAATCTTGCATGATACCACTACAACGGCGGCGCTTTTTTTTCTTTATTGCCATACTTTGACAAACACTGCACACACACACAAAAAAACTTCATTCAATCTTGACACCAGCAACCTGCCAGAGCTGCTTGACAGGCCTTGTCTTGTTTAAAATTCTTTGAGCTGGCTCAAATTTTCCATCCTGGGTAGCCAATCGGGGTTACATGATTGTGATCTCACCACTTGCACGAATCTGTGCACATTCTCCTTCAAGTAAATGCGGGCCGGTCGCGCGTCGGGGTCGCAGTAATAACCCGCCATCCTGGAGCGCCATATACTATGGAGGCCCCAGAGCATTACTTGGTCCAACGGGAAACCATCCTCATTTTGAATGGCCAAAAATCTGATGCCGTACGGATGAAGCGGAAACTCTTTTTTAATGGTTCTTTGTAAAACATCCCAAAGATACACCCCGTACCAACAGTGAAGAAAAACATGATCAATTGTTTCGGGCACTTTACATATTAGGCAATGCGTACCCCACGGTAAAAATAAACCTTTACCCTCTAAGAACTTTTTAACTGGTAGTGTTTCTGCATGTAATTTGACGAATAAAGTGTTTTTCCCGGTTGCACTCGCAATAAAGTGTTTATTCCTGGTTGCACTTGCATTCTTTTAACTCTTTTCAAAACGTCCCCACCGTTGCCTCCATTATACATGGCTCTGTACACTGGCACTGGTAAAACAACATCACACAGATCACCGTATAGCTTTTTCCGCTTCACTTCACTTAAGCATTTTGTCGAAAAACGCGCTGTAAGAAATTTCACGCTGTCAGCCACTTCTCTAAAATAACCGAAGATTCTCCCTGGTAAACTTGGTACCCACAACAAAATCAGGCAACGCACGGTTCAAACTTAGTTGGCACACAGTTCTTAAGAAAGGGTCACTAAAACTCGGAAGAAGAAAAACCTGTTGACAAGCTGGCGGAGAAATAGATGTCCCAGCCCGAGACCACCGTCTTTCACACTTCGAAACAAGTTCGTCCGCTTGCACCGTTCCCAGCTCGATGACCAAACAAACACAGCTAGAATACGATGTATCTTCTGTACATTTACACGGGAACAGTGCAACACTTGCATGACATACCAGAGTTTGCTTAAAAAGAACACATTGCACACCGTCGCTCTTGCAAAAATTGATAAATGTGCCCCCTTCCATTTATCTGCTTTTTCCTGTATTTCGTTCAGTTGTCCTTTCCAGTATGCATCACTGTTCCTGTAGCTGTTTAATGGAACTCCTAAGTATTTTGTGGGGGTTGTTACCCAGGGCACATTTGCAAAAAGCTCTGGGGTCGATGGAAAATTGCCATGCCAAAATCCCTGACATTTTGACCAGTTCACTTTGCTTCCGGTTGCCTTCCTGAAACTGTCGACACACAGCACTGCCTCGCGTATACTATGCTGATCCACAGCACAGACCGCTAGGTCATCCGCGTATGCGAGCAACTTGACTTCAGCTGCCTGCAACTTAAAACCTTTAACTGCCTCGTTTTGGATAATGATCACACATAGTGTCTCTATGTAGATGGCAAACAAAAGTGGGCTGCTGGCGTACCGAGCGTTGCACCTGAATGGGGGCCCCAGACTCTTGTTAATGATTAATCTAGTAGTGCATCCCCGGTACGCCATGGCCACGCCCTCTCTGATTACTGAACCTAGGTTCACGTGATCCAGAATACACAGCAATATTTCGTGGGCTACAAAGTCGAAAGCCTTTTCGAGGTCCAGTTGGAGGATGGCTACACATTTATCCATTAGTTCACTACACTCGAGCACCGATCTTGCCGTGTGTATATTTGTCATAATTGACCTCCCTTTTATACCACACGTTTGGTGAGGACCAACAATATTTGTAATAACTGACTGCAATCTTCTAGCTAACACTTTCATCAATATTGTGTAATCTACGTTTGTCAAAGCAATTGGCCTATATGCTGTGACTTGCTTCAGCTTTTCCTCGTCATTTGTCTTGGGAATAATAATAGTATGAGATAGTCCGAAAGATTGAGCAATCTATTCACTGCATAGGCTTCATGGAAGAGCGCTGTCAATTTTGGAACTACTTCGTTCTTAAATTCTTTATAAAAAGCCGCACTTAGGCCGTCTGGCCCAGGCGACTTTCCCATATTTAAACCATCGATCGCTTTTTCTAACTCGATTTCTGTGATTGGCATCTCCAATCTTTCCTTCTTATCCTCGTCTAGTCGCGGCAGAGCTGCGAGAAACTTTTGTTTGAAAGCTTTCATGTCGACCACATTTTTGCTGAACAGTTCCTGATAATATTGGAAGAAACCATGCCTGATATGATCGTCTTCCGACGATAGCACTCCGCCCCATTCGATCTTATCAATGCGGTTTTTCTCGGCATGAGCCTTTTCAATTCCCAGTGCCTTTTTCGATGGCGTCTCGCCCATGGCCCAATTTTCCTCTCTTGCACGCACTAACGCTCCTTGGTATCTGTCTTCTTCTATCAAGTTAATCTGTTCTTTTATTTTTCGAATATCCTCTATCCATCTGCCGGGTGCCTTACATTCCTGTTCGTGTAGTTTTGCGAGCAAAGCCTTAAGCTGGGTTTCTGTAATTTTCTTCTCGTACAGCAGGCAACTGGATCTGTCAATGGCTTTAATTTTAATCTGTTCCTTGCACAACTCCCACTGTTTCCAGATTTCGAGCAAAGTCCCTGGCCTCACTTTAATCAATTCATTCAATACCACGCGTCTAAAGGCATCATCCTTAAGCAATTTATTGTTCAATTTCCATAACTCCCAGCTAAATGCATTGCTTCGTTTTTTGGTGCCGAATAAGCATTGCACCAAACAGTGATCCGTGAATGTCATAGGCACAACTCGATATTCATTGCATGAATGAATCAAATCCGCGTGTGCTGGTTTTGTATCGAGCATTCGGTATACAGTTAAAATCGCCCAGCAATACTACCTGCCTTTCCGTACTTAACTGCTGCATAACATTCTCGAAAAAACACTGTTCCTTCCTCCAAACAGTTAGGAGCGTACACACAAATAATGCGCCACTCAACACCGCTGTATACACAATCAGCCACTACACATAGTCCAGAAGAGCATGAGGAGTAGCCCTTTACAACCAGACCAGGCCGCTTTTTGACAAACAATACACACCCGGCCGATGTTCCAACTGCGTGGCTAACAATGGCATAAAATCTAGCCGTGAAACGTCGCACCATGCTCCCGGTCTCTTCCTCCACATAAACCTTAGTTTCTTGCACGGCAAGCACGTCAATATCGTGGACAATTAAGAGCCGGTGCACCTGGCTCTGCTTCTTTTTGCCTGCCAATCCCCTGACATTTAACGTGGCTACTCTTAAGGTGGTTTCGGGCGCAATTTTCATCAAGGGTGAAGAGACCGAAAGCATGGTGCTTACCTTTCCCGTCTAGCGCGTTGCTAGACGCCGTCGTTGGATCCATCCCCGTCCGGTGCGAGCGGCTGACCCGGCAGCGGGGACACATTATCCGCTGCCCGTCTCTCTGATGATATGTTTGGCCGCGGACGTAGCGTAGACCGCCGGGATTGCCCCGTTTTTGCTGGTGGTTCGTCGACGCTGGGGGCTGACGCCTGGTTGCCTTCGGGTTCGGACTGTGTGCGGGATCGCTTGGCTGGGGCTGGGACGCCTGGCTTACGAACACCGCTGGTGTCCGAGTGCTCCTCCCCATTATCCTGTTCCATACCGTTTGCCGGCTCAAGTGACGTGCCTTCCTCATTGCTAGGGAGCTCAGGTGCAGAGTCCACTCTCCCCACATCCCTCGCAGCATTGCCGCTTTCTGCCGAGTCCACCGACGAATCCGTCTCCCGTGTCTGCGTTCGCATTTCTCCGGCACCCTTCGCCGCCTCCTCCGCCTCGACCACGTCCATGGTGAGCTCCGTCGACCGTTCCGCAGTTCCATGTCCCGCGGCCGAAGCGTACGAAAGCACACAGGCAGCCTCGTCATGTCCGTAGCGTCTACACTTTGGACAACGCGGTACCTTACATTCACGTCGAACGTGACCGGTACCGCGGCAGCGCAGGCACTGCATCGCTCGCCCAGGCACCACGACAAGGGCTAGCTCTCCGGTAACTCGCAGCTGGTGAGGTACGTCGTCGACCTTAATGCCGGGTTTCAATTTCAGGAGCACAGTCCTCGTGGTGGACCCCTTCTCCTTGACGCCTTGAACTCTCCACCTTTCCCGGGTCACCTCGGTCACATTCCCAAACGCAGCAAAAGCCGTCCGGATGTCGTCGTCTGCCACACCGTGCAACATCCAGTGAAGTCGCAGCTTCACCTGTTGGTCTTCGGGATCGATAATCAGGCAACGGCGTCCCTTAACTTCGAGTTACTTGAAAGCCGCCAATTTCTTCGTTGCTTCTGTGCTGCTTAACGTGACCGCCCAAACATGGTTGATCTGATACGCCCCCAACGCCACAACGTCGGGGAGCGCACCAGCCTTGACCAGGGCGTCGGGAAATCCTCGACCCTGTATGGCCTGACTCGCACATCGCCGTGCAAAAAAAGCGTGTTAAAAAAAACGCGTCCGGTGGGCAAAGTTGGCAGAATAATCTGATACTCGCTATCCTCAATGTCGTCGAGCCTATTTCCGCGGCTGGAAAGGGCCCCTATCGCCGCTCCGCTGGAGCACATGATTCTGCGACCGTTCACTACGGTGTCCGGAGGTAGAATGACTACACCAGCGACGCGATGGTTTCGCCAGGACGCAGATTTTTTTCCTGCTCACGCTCTTCTCAAATAGTGCGATATCGTGCTGTGAAGCTTGCACCCGAGCAAAATGAAGAGCGTCTGTGTCCACTGACATTAGGCTATAAACTAAAAGGAGGGCAGAAAGGCAGTTATCCGTGCGCCGCCCGGGAATCGAACCCGGGTCGCAAGAATGGGAATCTTGCATGATACCACTACACCAGTGGCGCGATGATTTCGCCACGACGCAGATTTTTTTCCTGCTCACGCTCTTTTCAAATAGTGCGATATCGTGCTGTGAAGCTTGCAGCCGAGGAAAATGAAGAGCGTCTGTGCCCACTGACATCAGGCTATAAACTAAAAAGAGGGCAGAAAGGCAGTTATCCGTGCGCCGCCCGGGAAGCGTATTTGGGTTTGCTCGGTACGGTGGCTCCGCAAGGGACAGAGCAACAAAAAAGACGAAGAAAACGGGCTGTTCCGACTAGCATCTACCGCCCCCAGGAGCCGAGCAGCCTAGCAATTAGCGGCGCATGCTTTTTCAATGGGCGTCACGTTGGACGCGGCAATAGCTTGAGAGAGCCTATAATACTACTACTACTACCACTACTACTACTACTACTACTACTACTACTACTACTACTACTACTACTACTACTACTACTACTACTACTACTACTACTACTACTACTAAATAATAATAATAACATTACACAGTAATATTTCTCTGCTAATATTTATTATTATCATTAGTAGTAGTAGTAGTATAGAGGAAGACTCGTTTCACGAAGTTGGCACTGAATTGTCTATTTAACGACCGAACTGGCTAAATATTATCTTCACAGTTTTAATAAATAATAATAATAATAATTGGTTCACAGGAAGGGAAAGGCGCAGTATCTGTCACACTTGTGTCTGTGGACACCTGAAACAACTCCGTAGCACCCGGCTACGGCTCCTCTTTCTCTCTTCCTCCCTTGTGTCTGTGGACACCAACGGATGAAGGTGTCCACAGACACAAGTGTGACAGATACTGCGCTTTTCCCTTCCTGTGAACCAATTATTATTATTATCATTAATATTTAAAACTGTGAAGATATTTAGCCAATTAATTTGGCCGTTAGCTACAGACAATTCAGTGCCAACTTAGTGAAACGAGTCTTCCTCTATACTACTACTACTACTACTACTACTAGTAATAATAATAATAATAGCAATTGTAGTAGTAGTAGTAGTAGTAGTATAGGCTTTCTCAAGCTAGTGCCGCGTCCAACATGACGCCCATTGAAAAAGCATGTGCCGCTAATCGCTAGGCTGCTCGGCTCCTGGGGGCGGTAGATGCTAGTCATAACACCCCGCTTTCTTCGTCTCTTCTATCGATTTCTCCCTTGCGGAGCCACCGTACCGAGCAAACCCAAATACGCGCCCGGGAATCGAACCCGGGTCGCAAGAATGGGAATCTTGCATGATACCGCTACACCAGCGGCGCGATGATTTCGCCCGGACGCAGACTTTTTTCCTGCTCACGCTCTTTTCAAATAGGGCGATATCGTGCTGTGAAGCTTGCACCCCAGCAAAATGAAGAGCGTCTGTGTCCACTGACATCAGGCTATAAACTAGAAAGAGGGCAGAAAGGCAGTTATCCGTGCGGCGCCCGGGAATCGAACCCGGGTCGCAGGAATGGGAATCTTGCATGATACCACTACACCAGTGGCGCGATGATTTAGCCACGACGCAGATTTTTTTCCTGCTCACGCTCTTTTCAAATCGTGCGATATCGTGCTGTGAAGCTTGCAGCTGAGGAAAATGAAGAGCGTCTGTCTCCACTGACATCAGGCTATAAACTAGAAAGAGGGCAGGAAGGCAGTAATCCGTGCGCCGCCCGGGAATCGAACCCGGGTTGCAAGAATGGGAATCTTGCATGATACCACTACACCAGCGGCGCTTTTTTTCTTTATTTCCTGACCGTGGACGTACAGAAAAAAGACACATATGACATCAATAACATGATAAAATAAAAGCTCAAGCATTGACTAAAAGCTTCAGCCTTCCTTAGCTGAAGTTGTCGGATTAAAAATCCCTCATATGTGACAACCCTTCAAAACTAACTAACCATTCTGGCTCTAGTTTTAGTGCTTTCTGTTCGTCCACATATGCCCGTATGCTCTCTCTAAAGAGCTGTCTCGCTGAACGTGCATCGACGTCACCGTGCTCTACAGCCATTCTGCTTTTCCATATGCTGTGGAGAGCCAGTAGCATCAAAAGATCCAACGGTGTATCATTGTTCGCTTCTACTGGCAAGAATCGGATACCATGTGGGCTTATGGGTAGTTCTTTTTTAAGCGTCCTCTGGAGCACGTCCCATAAAAATACGGCATTCCAGCATTCGAGAAACACGTCTTCAATCGTCTCCTCTTTCCTGCATATTATGCAGTGGACACCCCAGGGTACAAAAAGCCCTTTCTGATCCTTCCATTTCTTTACCTCTAATGTTCCAGTGTGCAACTTAAAAAAGAACGTTTTCACCCCTGCCGGCACCATCATCCTCTTCACTCTTTTAAGAACATTTTTGCCCACTGTGGACGAGTACACAGCTCTGTACAACGGTTCTGGATGGAAGCACCACATCGCACAAGTCTTTATACAGTTTTTTTCCGGTTTACACTCCACAAATAGTCTAAAGTAAACCGCCCCATCAAGAACCTGTACGCCAACACCACTTCCCTTAGATACCCGTGGACACCTTCTGACATGCGGTCAGAAGAAACGACAATTCCCGGGAGAGCTTGACCCAGGCGTAACTGACAAACCGTACGAAGAAATGGATTTTTCACATTCCTCAAGAACATGAAACGATTGACTAACTGGCGCAGAAACAGATATGCCAAACCAAGCCCGCCGTCCTTCACCCGGCGGAAGAGATTTGTCCGACTTGTCCGTTCCCACGAAGACCCCCACACAAAAACGGCAAAGATACGATGCATCTTTTGGACATTTGCTCTTGAACAATAGTACACTTGAAGCACATACCAAACTTTTGTCACTAAAAGCAAATTACAAATCGTGGCCTTAGCAAATACCGACCACTGCCATCCATTCCATTTGTCCACTGTATCTTGCAATTTACCGACTTGGTTTTTCCAGTATGGGTCACTGTCCCGATACGATTCAAGAGGGGCACCAAGGTAGCTGACAGGGATGGTGACAAATTTCATGTTAGCGTATATGCCTGGGGTCGCTGGCCAGTCACTGTGCCAGAAGCCCAGGCACTTGCCCCAGTTAACAGCACTGCCGCTTACAGCGCAAAAATCTTTTACAGTTTTCACAACTTCTACGATGCTTTTGTAGTCTACACAAAACATCGCGACATCATCGGCATAAGCCAAAAGCTTCACTTCTGCTTGATGCAGCTTGAAGCCCCGCATTTTCTCATGCTTGATAATGCTTAAACATAAATGTTCAAGATAGATACAAAAGAGAAGAGGTGAAAGGGGCCAACCTTGACGAACTGAGCGTTGAACAGCAATACTGTCACCAACAGATTTGTTCACAATTAGCCTAGTTGCACAAGCACTGTAAGCCATAGCCACTCCTTCTCTGATGACGCATCCGACCTTGACATAGTCTAATATACACAAAAGCAAGTCGTGGGGCACTCTATCAAAAGCCTTTTCGAGATCTATTTGGAGCATTGCTACTCCAAGTCCATCAGCATCGCAACATTCAAGAATGGCCCTCACGATGTGAATGTTCGTAAAAATGGACCTGTCTTTAATACCGCATGTTTGGTGGTCTCCAACAATATCTTTAATAACTGTTTGCAGTCTTTTAGCTAGTATTTTCATTAAAATTTTATAGTCGACATTGGTTAAACTAACCGGCCGGTAAGAGGTAACACTGCGTAATTGACATCGGGCCTCCGTTTTGGGAATTAGCACTGTATGAGAAGATGCAAGGGACGGCGGCAGCACATTAAGCTCATATGCTTCATTATACACTTTTTCCAGTACTAGCGAGAGAAAATCCTGGAAAGCTTTATAAAATGCGGCGCTAAGTCCATCAGGCACAGGCGATCTGCCGGGGTTCAGATTCCCTATAGCGCATTTCACTTCGTCCTCCGTGATGGGGGTCTCTAGCACACGTGTCGTCTTTTCGTCGAGTTGTGGCATTAAAGGTAAATAAACTCTCTTGAACCTCTCGATATCAACTGCACACCGTACGAACTGCTGACGATAATGCTCGAAGAAAGCCTGCTGGATTTCCTTCTTTTCGTTGGTAATGGTCCCTTGGTATTCAATTTCATCTATCTGATTCCTTCGAGCGTGCCACTTTTTTGTGCCTAACGCCCTTTTTGTCGGACCTTCCCCCCTTATCAGCCGTTCGGCTCTAGCTCTGACAAGGGCACCGCGATATTGGTCAGCGTAGAGTAGTTCAAGCTTGCCCTTAAAGGCTCGTATGTCGTCTATGAACAAACCGGGGTTATTGCTTTCCACATCGATTAGACGCTGTAGATTCACGTGAAGGGACCTTTCTTCGGCCCTTTCTTCTCTGGCTATAGCGCTCGATCTTTCCAATGCTGTCATTTTGACATTCTGTTTAATAACCTCCCATTTAGCCCCTAACTTTGTTACGCCTTTGTCATTCATATTTGCTATATGCCTTTCAACGTCGGCTTGGAAACTGTCATCAGATAATAATTTTGAGTTTAACTTCCACATTTGCCAGTCAAATCCTTGACTTTTAGTTTTGTTCCCAGCGATAGTGACGGTGACCAAGCAGTGATCGCTGAACGATACTGGCTTCACATGGTATTCGTGGCATACAGGCACCAGATCAAGAGATATGTACATCCTATCGAGTCGAGCGTGGCAAGAAGCCTGGAAATGAGTGAACTGAGCAACTCGTCCACCCTCCAGACATCCAGCCACATCAACAAGGTTAAATTCATTTACCAATTCTGCGAGAACACAGGTGCTGGCATCAGTATGCGGCCTTCTACTCGTTTTATCTGATGCGGAGAGTACACAATTGAAGTCTCCCATTATCACAGTTAGCCTTTCAGAGTTGCAATATTGACGAATACCTTCAAAGAAATCGCGCCTTTCACCAACGTTGTTCGGTGCATAAACACAAATGATGCGCCATTCGTATGAATACAGCACGAGATCGCAAACAACGAAGCGGCCATACGCACAAGTCGTGACAGCTTGAATTGTGACACCAAGGCACTGACACACAAACAGCACACAACCAGCCGCTGCTCCAACTGCATGACTTGCAACGGCATTGTATCTTGAAGTAAAAAGGCTAACCATTCTCCCGGTTTCTTCTTCACCATCAACTTTAGTTTCCTGAATCGCGATGACGTCTAGCTCCAGCTCGCTAACCAAACGAAACAGTTGATTTTGCTTGAGCCTTGCTGCGAGCCCTCGAACATTAATAGTCGCAAATCTAATGGCTTTGTCTAGACGAATCATTGCTGATGAACGAATACCCGGGATCATGGTCATACCTTTAGTGATGTCTGTGGCCGAGCACCCCGCCATGGTGGCAGGTGTCAAGTCTGAGGTGGGAGCGGTGTTGCCACCCTCTTTTCTCTGATAACAAGTTCGGCCTAGGCCGAAAGGACGCCCGCCGTGCCGGCGCGGAAGTCCTTGTCGGCGGTCCTTCGACGCCTGCGTTCTCGTGACCTGGTGTTCGATCCTCATTGTCGTCGCGTGTCCGCTTCGCTACCGCAGCCGAGTTCGCTGCCTCAGATTCGACCATGCTGTCTGTCTCGTGAATGAATACTGTGTTGTGACTGACCTCCGTGTCCCCAGTTGAGTTGCTGCTGCTGGACACCTTAGCGGCCGCGACGCCGACGGAACACGCTTACAAATTCTTGACACCCTGCTCCTTGACCTCGTCCGCGTTTGGGGAGGGGGGAGTGACCGTTGTGCTCGTCTCCTTAGCTGCTTCTTCCACATCCGCCTCGTCCATGAGGTGCTCCGACATGTCGTCGTTCCTCACGGGCCCTGCGACGTTAGCATGCGTCTTTACACACTGCGGTTCGTCGTGGCCGAAACGACGACAACGAGCGCAGCGCGGAACCTGGCACTCCTTCCGAATGTGACTCGTCGCCTTGCAGCGAAGGCACAGGGGAGCCCTGCCCGGAACGACGACGAGCGCTGGCTCACAAGCAACTCGCAGCTGGTGGGGGATGTCATCAATTTTCACCCCTGTCTTCAGCTTTAGGGACACGGTGCGCGTAGTTGACCCTTTGTCGGTAACGCCTTGTGCGCGCCACCTTTCCCTTGCGTTGTCAGACACCGTCCCATACGGCAACAGTGCGACTCGCACGTCTTCGTCAGGTACGACATGCAACAGCCAGTGAATCTTTAACCGGACGCCCTGGTCGTTGGGGTCGACGATTACACAGTGATGGTCCTTCACTTTCACATCACTGACAGCGAGCAGCTTACGTGTGGCCTCGGCGTCTTTAAACGTCACTGCCCAAACGTGGCTCATTTGGTACGCCCCCAGGGCGACCACCTCTGGGAACAATCAAAGACGAACCAACGCGTCCCTGAAGTCTTCAACTCGGTACGGTCGAGCCTTCACATCACCAAGCATGAAAACAGTATTAGGCACAAAGCGCCCGGTTGGCAAACTTGGCAGAATCACCTGATACTCGTCAGCCGAAGTGTCAAAAAACCTGTTTCCGCGGCCGGCCTGGGCCGCTGATACCGCTCCTGACGAGCCAGCCATCCCGCGTCCGCTTCGCTCGAAAGCCGGAAGTGGAATGCACTACACCAGCTGCGCGATGGTTTCGCCAGGACGCAGATTTTTTTTCCTGCTCACGCTCTTTTCAAATAGTGCGATATCGTGCTGTGAAGCTTGCAGCCGAGGAAAATGAAGAGCGTCTGTGTCCACTGACATCAGGCTATGAACTAAAAAGAGGGCAGAAAGGCAGTTATCCGTGCGCCGCCCGGGAATCGAACCCGGGTCGCAAGAATGGGAATCTTGCATGATACCACTACACCAGCGGCGCGATGGTTTCGCCAGGACGCAGATTTTTTTCCTGCTCCCGCTCGTTTCAAATAGTGCGATATCGTGCTGTGAAGCTTGCAGCCGAGGAAAATGAAGAGCGTCTGTGTCCACTGACATCAGGCTATAAACTAAAAAGAGGGCAGAAAGGCAGTTATTCGTGCGCCACCCGGGAATCGAACCCGGGTCGCAAGAATGGGAATCTTGCATGATACCACTACACCAGCGGCGCGATGGTTTCGCCAGGACGCAGATTTTTTTCCTGCTCCCGCTCTTTTCAAATAGTGCGATATCGTGCTGTGAAGCTTGCAGCCGAGGAAAATGAAGAGCGTCTGTGTCCACTGACATCAGGCTATAAACTAAAAAGAGGGCAGAAGGGCAGTTATCCGTGCGCCGCCCGGGAATCGAACCCGGGTCGCAAGAATGGGAATCTTGCATGATACCACTACACCAGCAGCGCGATGGTTTCGCCAGGACGCAGATTTTTTTCCTGCTCCCGCTCTTTTCAAATAGTGCGATATCGTGCTGTGAAGCTTGAAGCCGAGGAAAATGAAGAGCGTCTGTGTCCACTCACATCAGGCTATAAACTAAAAAGAGGGCAGAAAGGCAGTTATCCGTGCTCCGCCCGGGAATCGAACCCGGGTCGCCAGAACGGGAATCTTGCATGATACCACTACACCAGCGGCGCTTTTTTTTTTCTTTATTGCCATACTTGACAAACACTGCACACACAAAAAACAAAAACTTCATTCAATCTTGACACCAGCAACCTGCCAGAGCTGCTTGACAGGCCTTGTCATGCTTAAATTTCTTTGAGCAGGCTCAAATTTTCCATCCTGGGTAGCTCAGCGGGGTTACATGATTGTGATCTCACCACTTGCACAAATCTGTGCACATTCTCCTTAAAGTACATGCGGGCCGGTCGCGCGTCTGGGTCGCAGTAATAACCCGCCATCCTGGAGCGCCATATACTACGGAGGCCCCATAGCATTACTTGGTCCAACGGGAAACCATCCTCATTCTGAATAGCCAAAAGTCTGATGCCGTACGGATGAAGCGGAAACTCTTTTTTAATGGTTCTTTGTAAAACATCCCAAAGATACACCCCCTCCCAACAGTGAAGAAATACATGATCAATTGTTTCGGGCACTTTGCATATTAGGCAATGCGTACCCCATGGTAAAAATAAACCTTTCCTCTCTAAGAACTTTTTAACTGGTAGTGTTTCTGTATGTAATTTGAAGAAGAAAGTTTTTATTCCTGGCTGCACTTGCATTCTTTTAACTCTTTTCAGAACGTCCCCACCGTTGCCTCCATTGTAGATGGCTCTGTGCACTGGCACTGGAAAAACAACATCACACAGGTCACCGTATAGCTTTTTCCGCTTCACTTCACTTAAGAATTCTGTCGAAAAACGCGCTGTAAGAAATTTCACGCTGTCAGCCACTTCTCTAAAATAACCGAAGATTCTCCCTGGTAAACTCTTGGTACCCACAACAAAATGAGGCAAAGCACGGTTCAGTCTTAGTTGGCACACAGTTCTTAAGAAAGGGTCACAAACATCTCGGAAGAAGAAAAACCTGTTGACAAGCTGGCGGATAAATAGATGTCCCAGCCAGAGACCACCGTCTTTCACACTTCGAAACAAGTTCGTCCGCTTGCACCGTTCCCAGCTCGATGACCAAACAAACACAGCTAGAATACGATGTATCTTCTGTACATTTACCCGGGAACAGTGCAGCACTTGCATGACATACCAGAGTTTGCTTAAAAAGAACACATTGCACACCGTCGCTCTTGCAAAAATTGATAAATGTGCCCCCTTCCATTTATCTGCTTTTTCCTGTATTTCGTTCAGTTGTCCTTTCCAGTATGCATCACTGTCCCTGTAACTGTTTAATGGAACTCCTAAGTATTTTGTGGGGGTTGTTACCCAGGGCACATTTGCAAAAAACTCTGGGGTCGATGGCCAATTGCCATGCCAAAATCCCTGACACTTTGACCAGTTCACTTTGCTTCCGGTTGCCTTCCTGAAACTGTCGACACACAGCACTGCCTCGCGTATACTATGCTGATCCACAGCACAGACCGCTAGGTCATCCGCGTATGCGAGCAACTTGACTTCAGCTGCCTGCAACTTAAAACCTTTAGCTGCCTCGTTTTGGATAATGTTCACACATAGCGTCTCTATGTAGATGGCAAACAAAAGTGGGCTGAGGGGGCAGCCCTGGCGTACCGAGCGTTGCACCTGAATGGGGGCCCCCAGACTCTTGTTAATGATTAATCTAGTAGTGCATCCCCGGTACGCCATGACCACGCCCTCTCTGATTACTGAACCTAGGTTCACGTGATCCAGAATACACAGCAGTATTTCGTGGGCTACACAGTCGAAAGCCTTTTCGAGGTCCAGTTGGAGGATGGCTACACATTTATCCATTAGTTCACTACACTCGAGCACCGATCTTGCCGTGTGTATATTTGTCATAATTGACCTCCCCTTTATACCACACGTTTGGTGAGGACCAAAAATATTTGTAATAACTGACTGCAATCTTCTAGCTAACACTTTCATCAATATTGTGTAATCTACGTTTGTCAAAGCAATTGGCCTATATGCTGTGACTTGCTTCAGCTTTTCCTCGTCGTTGGTCTTGGGAATAATAATAGTATGAGATAGTCCGAAAGATTGCGGCAATCTATTCATTGCATAGGCTTCATGGAAGAGCGCTGTCAATTTTGGAACTGCTTCGTTCTTAAATTCTGTATAAAAAGCCGCACTTAGGCCGTCTGGCCCAGGCAACTTTCCCATATTTAAACCATCGATCGCTTTTTCTAACTCGATTTCTGTGATTGGCATCTCCAATCTTTCCTTCTTATCCTCGTCTAGTCGCGGCATAGCTGCGAGAAACTTTTGTTTGAAAGCTTTCATGTCGACCACATTTTTGCTGAGCAGTTCCTGATAATATTGGAAGAAACCATGCCTGATATGTTCGTCTTCCGACGATAGCACTCCGCCCCATTCGATCTTATCAATGCGGTTTTTCTCGGCATGAGCCTTTTCAATTCCCAGTGCCCTTTTCGATGGCGTCTCGCCCATGGCCCAATTTTCCGCTCTTGCACGCACTAACGCTCCTTGGTATCTGCCTTCTTCTATCAAGTTAATCTGTTCTTTTATTTTTCGAATATTCTCTATCCATCTGCCGGCTGCCTTACATTCCTGTTCGTGTAGTTTTGCGAGCAAAGCCTTAAGCTGGGTTTCTGTAATTTTCTTCTCGTACACCAGGCAACTGGATCTGTCAATGGCTTTAATTTTAATCTGTTCCTTGCACAACTCCCACTGTTTCCAGATTTCGAGCAAAGTGCCTGGCCTCACTTTAATCAATTCATTCAATACCACGCGTCTAAAGGCATCATCCTTAAGCAATTTATTGTTCAATTTCCATAACTCCCAGCTAAATGCATTGCTTCGTTTTTTGGTGCCGAATAAGCATTGCACCAAACAGTGATCCGTGAATGCCATAGGCACAACTCGGTATTCATTGCATGAATGAATCAAATCCCGCGACGCGTAAATTCTGTCCAGACGCGCGTGGCTAGAACCTTGGAAGTGCGTGTACTGAACGGCACGCGGTCCTTCCAAGCAATCAGCCACATCCTCCATATTCCATTCGCTTGTTAACTGGCATAACATTTCAGTGCTCTTGTCTCTGAATCCGCGTGTGCTGGTTTTGTCTCGAGCATTCAGTACACAGTTAAAATCGCCCAGCAATACTACCTGCCTTTCCGTACTTAACTGCTGCATAACATTCTCGAAAAACACTTCTTTCCTTCAAACAGTTAGGAGCGTACACACAAATAATGCGCCACTCAACACCGCTGTATACACAATCAGCCACTACACATCGTCCAGAAGAGCACGAGGAGTAGCCCTTTACAACCAGACCAGGCCGCTTTTTGACAAACAATACACACCCGGCCGATGTCCCAACTGCGTGGCTAACAATGGCGTAAAATCTAGCCGTGAAACGTCGCACCATGCTCCCGGTCTCTTCCTCCCCGTCAACCTTAGTTTCTTGCACGGCAAGCACGTCAATATCGTGGTCAATTAAGAGCCGGTGCACCTGGCTCTGCTTCTTTTTGCCTGCCAATCCCCTGACATTTACCGTGGCTACTCTTAAGGTGGTTTCGGGCGCCATTTTCATCAAGGGTGAAGAGACCGAAAGCATGGTGCTTACCTTTCCCGTCTAGCGCGTTGCTAGACGCCATCGTTGGATCCATCCCCGTCCGGTGCGAGCGGCTGATCCGGCAGCGGGGGCACTTTATCCGCTGCCCGTCTCTCTGATGATATGTTTGGCCGCGGATGTAGCGTAGACCGCCGGGATTGCCCGTTTTTGCTGGTGGCTCGTCGACGCTGGGGGCTGACGCCTGGTTACCTTCGGGTTCGGACTGTGTGTGGGATCGCTTGGCTGGGGCTGGGACGCCTGGCTTAAGAACACCGTTGGTGTCCGAGTGCTCCTCCCCATTATCCTGTTCCATACCGTTTGCCGGCTCAAGTGACGTGCCTTCCTCATTGCTAGGGAGCTCAGGTGCAGAGTCCGCTCTCCCCACATCCCTCGCAGCATTGCCGCTTTCTGCCGAGTCCACCGACGAATCCGTCTCCCGTGTCTGCGTTCGCACCTCTCCGGCACCCTTCGCCGCCTCCTCCGCCTCGACCACGTCCATGCTGAGCTCCGTCGACCGTTCCGCAGTTCCATGTCCAGCGGCCGAAGCGTACGAAAGCACACAGACAGTCTCGTCATGTCCGTAGCGTCTACACTTTGGACAACGCGGTACCTTACATTCACGTCGAACGTGACCGGTACCGCGGCAGCGCAGGCACTGCATCGCTCGCCCAGGCACCACGACAAGGGCTAGCTCTCCGGCAACTTGCAGCTGGTGAGGTACGTCGTCGACCTTAATGCCGGGTTTCAATTTCAGGAGCACAGTCCTCGTGGTGGACCCCTTCTCCTTGACGCCTTGAACTCTCCACCTTTCCCGGGTCACCTCGGTCACATTGCCAAACGCAGCAAAAGCCGTCCGGATGTCGTCGTCTGCCACACCGTGCAACATCCAGTGAGGTCGCTGCTTCACCTGTTGGTCTTCGGGATCGATAATCAGGCAACGGCGTCCCTTAACTTCGAGTTTTTTGAAAGCCGCCAATTTCTTCGTTGCTTCTGTGCTGCTTAACGTGACCGCCCAAACATGGTTGATCTGATACGCCCCCAACGCCACAACGTCGGGGAGCGCACCAGCCTTGACCAGGGCATCGCGGAAATCCTCGATCCTGTATGGCCTGACTCGCACATCGCCGTGCAAAAAAAAAAAACGTGTTAAAAACAACGCGTCCGGTGGGCAAAGTTGGCAGAATAATCTGATACTCGCTATCGTCCATGTCGTCGAGCCTGTTTCCACGGCTGGAAAGGGCCCCTATCGCCGCTCCGCTGGAACACATGATTCTGCGACCGTTCACTACGGTGTCCGGAAGTAGAATGACTACACCAGCGACGCGATGGTTTCGCCAGGACGCAGATTTTTTTCCTGCTCACGCTCTTTTCAAATAGTGCGATGTCGTGCTGTGAAGCTTGCAGCCGAGGAAAATGAAGAGCGTCTGTGTCCACGAACATCAGGCTATAAACTAAAAAGAGGGCAGAAAGGCAGTTATATCCTTGCGCCGCCCGGGAATCAAACCCGGGTCGCAAGAATGGGAATCTTGCATGATACCACTACACTTTTTTTTTATTTATTACCAGACTTATGACAAGTACAAAACACAAAATCAATGATAAAAGAGTCGCCAATCCTTCGGCTGACACGTGTGGTTTAAAATTGTTTATGCCAAACAACTGGTCAAGTATATTCATCCATTCCGGTGGATCAGGCTCGCTTTTGTACACATCTCGGATATACGCCACGCACTCGACAAAAGTTTCTCTAACAGGCCGCGTATTGACGTCCGCATGACGCACTTGCATTCTGTTTTCCATATACTTTGGAGGCTAACGAGCATTATATCGTATTTAGTTTCTTGATTTTCAACTGGCAGGAAGCGTATACCGTAGGGATCTATTGGGAGTTATTTTTTTATTGTTCTTTGAAGAACATCCCAATGAAATATCGGGTCCCAGCAGTCTATGAAGACACGCTCAACTGTTTCGGGTTTCTTGCAGAGGAGGCAATTGGTTGTCCATGGGACAAATATTCCTTTTTTTTCAGCCAAACTTTGACTGGAAGCGTCCCGGTATGTAATTTGAAGAAAAACGACCTTGTCGTAGGCTTAACTGGCATCCTCTTTACTCTCTTCAAGATATCCTGTCTTGGGCCTCCATAGTATACAGAACGGTACACAGGCACAGGTAGCATAATGTGTATAAGGTCTGTATACAGTTTGCGCCTTGAAACTGAAGAAAGATATTCCATTGAAAATCGGACACTCAGCATTCTGAATGCAAGAACAACCTCACGTAAGTAACCAGAGACCGTGGTACAGGGATCTAAAAATGACGCCACAATGAATTGTGGTTGCATATTGGACATTCTTATTTGTAAAACAGTTCGCAAAAACGGGTCTTGCTGGTCTCGAAGATATAGAAACTGAGATACTATCTGGCGTAAAAACAAATCAACGAGACCAAGGCCTCCGTATCTAACAGGCCGAAACAAATTTGTGCGGCTTATTCTTTCCCATCTGGAGGACCAAATAAACATAAAAAATGCGATGCACTTTTTGTACATGGACCCGTGACATAGATAAGACATTCATTATATACCATATTTTGGAAAGCAAAAAAACATTACAGATGCTAGCCCGCGCGAACATAGACAAATCCCTTCCTTGCCATCCTTCCACTTTTTCCTGTACTCGGTTGGTTTCCTCTGCCCACGGTCGCTCAGTGTCACGATAACAGCAAAGCGGCACGCCAAGGTACTTTGTAGGGAATTCCGCCCACTTCATGAAAGCGAAATACTCGGGTTTATTATCCCATTGTCCGTGCCAAAAGCCTGAGCTTTCTTCCCAATTAATTTGGCAGCCTGTCTGTTTGCAATATTTCCCCGTAATGGTAACAACTTCCCGAACGCTGTCTTTATCTGAACAGAAGACGGCAATATCATCCGCATAAGCTAGGACCTTAACATGAGCGTCGTAAAGCTTAAAACCGATCACCTTATTGCTGTGAAGCAAACCTAAACACATTGGTTCGAGGTAGATTCCAAATAGCAGGGGCGACAGCGGGCAGCCCTGCCTTGCCGACGAGCGCACTGGCACGCTTTCAGTAAGAGTACCATTTACAATCACACGTGTCGTGCAACATACGTATGATATCTTAACGCCTTCTAGTATGACTCGACCGACGTTGGTGTGCTCAAGGATACTAAGTAAAACCACGTGCGATACGCGGTCAAAAGCTTTTGCTAAATCGAGTTGCAGCATACCAACACGGCCTTCACAAACATCGCAACATTACAGAACATTACGGGCGACATGAATATTCGTAGCTATTGTGCGGCCTTTGATGCCACATGTTTGGTGTGGACCTACCAAAAGGTTTATTACGGTTTGTAGTCGGTTTGCTAAGACTTTAGTGTCGATTTTGTAGTCTGTGTTGGTAAGGCTAATTGGGCGGTACGACCCCACCAACAACCGCTGCTCGGGATCATCAGTTGTCGGTATCAAGGTAATATGGGAAGCCCCAAAGGACAGTGGCACCCTTTGCTTTTCATACGCTTCCGAGATCACACGGTGTAACAGAAGGGCCACTGGTGTTCTAAACACCTTGTAAAAATTTGCAGTTAACCCATCCGGTCCAGGGGCTTTACCAGATTGTAAGCCATTGACTGCACTTTCAATTTCGCTAATAGTAATTGGTTCTTCAAGTCGCGCTTTTGTCTCATCATCAAGCGATGGCATAAGCGGTAAAAACTCTTTTTTAAACCCGTCTTGAACATCTCTTTCATAACCTAACAAGTCGCTGAAATATTCAACAAAAGCTTGCTCTATGATTTTACTGTCTGAAATTACCTCGCCTTGGTATCGTATCTGTTTAATTTCTTTCCGGCACGCGTACCTTTTCTCGTCCGATAAGGCGCGTTTTGTTGGCGTTTCGCCTGCCCACAGCTTTTGAGCTCGCGCTCTTATCACCGCCGCTTTGTACTTGTTCGTGTCAATCTTTTGCAAGCGGCTCTTTACTTCACTCATTTCCTTCGAACAACTTCCTGGCTTGTCGCTTTCAATGCCCAAAAGAAATTCAAGATGTTCATGTAATTGCTTTTCTTCATTGTTGTGCTTGACCTTATTGATGCAGCTTCTCTCAATAGCTTTTATTTTTACGCGCTGCTTGAATTCATCCCATTCGGCAACAGCGTTTGCCGATCTAGCCTGAATTATATATTTTATTTGTTCATCTACGTAGTTAATAAATTCTTTGTCCTCTACAAGCTTGTCATTCTGCTTCCATAGATCCCAGCTAAATTTAGGTTTGTCCTTCCTTGTTCCGACAGTTGCAATTACTAGGCAATGATCACTAAACTGTACAGGTACGACCTCATATTTGGTACACAGCGGCAGAAGCTCGACAGAAACATATTCTGTCAAGTCTTGCATGACTTTCATTCTGAAAATGCATAAATAGTCGACGCATACCATCTGTTAGAGCTGCCCCCACATATTCCAAATTGCATTCTTGTACAATCTGATTAAGCGCTAACGCACTCTTGTCCCTAACAGGCAGCTTTTTTAAGCGATCAGCAACGCTACAGACACAGTTAAAGTCTCCTAACAGGATTACTTTCTTGCCGCATGAAAGATACTGATAAAGATTATCAAAAAACACTGCGCGGTCAGCCTCAACGTTTGGCGCATAAGCACAAACTGCTCGCCAGTTGCACGCATGGAAGAAAAAGTCTATGACAAGAAAACGCCCATTTTCACAAATGACGACAGATTCAGGGACAACTGTTATGTCGTTGCGAATAAAAAGAACGCAACCCCCTGATGAACCAAGAGGATGGCAAACACATACGTTGTAGCGGGTCTGAAAGGGCACCACCATACGATCTGTTTGATCAACACTTTCGATCTTTGTTTCTTGGACGGCTATTAGGTCAAGTTCTTTTTCCAAGAGAAGTCTTTTAAGCTGGTACTTTTTCTTGCTCCCTGTCCTCTTACGTTTAATGTGGCAATACGTAGTACTATCTTATTGCTAGGATCCATGATTTAGTTTGAATATTTGAACGTATGGTGACGGCCTTTGCAGGTAAAAAACAAACAAACAAAACAGGCTTACTGAACTTAGTTGCATATGCTCTTCATGATGCAGACACATAGTTGCACCAGACAGTAGCCAGAAACTGTCCTCACAAAGTCCCCTCAGCACCTTCCAACACAGCCAGCAACAATGCACAGATTCACGATAGTTAAGGTGGCGGTTTTCCAGCTGACCGTGTATCAGGCGGGATGTTGGGGCGCGGCTTAAACTTCGGCCGTCTGGTCGAAGCCGCTTTTGGTGGCGGTTCATCTCCAATGCTGCTTCCTGGCGTCCCCGATGCGTCGCTTGTTGCATCCCGTGGACGCTTTCCCGCTAGATTACCGGTTGCATCTTCCGCGACGTCCATGGTTTCACCTTGCTGATGCATCTCGTGTGATGAAAGTTCAGCAAGTGGCCTGTCCTTTCCTTCTGTTGAAGTTGTTTTGTTGGAAGAAACTACCGTCTGCTGAGTCTCGGTTGAATTGTCCATTTCAGGGGTCGTCTTCTGCTCAGATCCAGCGGCAGCTGACTGTGTTTCGTCCACATCAGTTACATTTTTTGCTGCCTCTTCAGATTCAACCTCGTCCATGAGCAGATCGGACGTATCCATTCTGCTCACGGGGCCTGCACCGCTGGCATATGTGCGGGTGCATTGGGTCTGTTCGTGTCCATACCTTCGGCAAGCACCGCAACGTGGTACTTTACACTGCCGTCGGATGTGACCAGTAGAACGGCACCGGAGGCAGAGTGGCGGTCGTCCCGATACAACCACAAGTGCCAACTTGCCTGCAACAATGACTTGGTGTGGAAGGTCGTCAAGCTTCATCCCTGGCTTGAGCTTAAAGGACACCACCCTCGTAGTTGAGCCTTTATCGGCGACACCTTGAACGCGCCATCGCTCTCTCGTGACATCACTGACTGTTCCGTATGGCGCAAAAGCTAGCCTCACGTCTTCGTCTGTCACGCCATGAAGAAGCCAGTGCGATTTCATACGCACGCATTGATTCACCGGGACAATAACAAGGCACCGATGCTCTTTAACCTTCAGCTCGCCTGCATTCAAATTCTTCTTCACACCTTCCGCATCCTTGAAAGTTACCGCCCATACATGGCTCATTCGATACGCCCCCAGAGCGATAACGTCTGGGAGCAGCGACATTCCGGCTAGCGCATCGCGAAAGTCTTCCACCCTGTATGGGCGGGCCCTTATGTCAGCGTGCAGAATAATAGAATTCAAAACAACTCGCCCGGTTGGCAGCCTTGGCAGGATAACCTGGTATTCCTTGTCAGATGCAAAACCCTCGTTTCCGCGGTCAAACATGGCCGCTGTAGACGCTCCGGCGGAGCCTTTCATCCTGCGTCCGTTCACTAGCGTGGCCGGAAGCAGAATCCCATGATGTCTCCAGGACGCAGAATATTTTACTGCTCACACTCTTCTAAAATAGTGCGATATCGTGCTGTGAAGCTTGCAGCCGAGCAAAATGAAGAGCGTCTGTGTCCACTGACATTAGGCTATAAACTAAAAGGAGGGCAGAAAGGCAATTATTCGTCCGCCGCCCGGGAATCGAACCCGGGTCGCAAGAATGGGAATCTTGCATGATACCACTACACCAGCAGCGCTTTTTTTTCTTTATTTCCTGACCGAGGACGTACAGAAAAAAGACACATGTGACATCAATAACATGACAAAATAAAAGATCAAGCATTGACTTAAAGCTTCAGCCTTCATTAGCTGAAGTTGTCGGATTAAAAATCCCTCATATGTGACAACCCTTCAAACTAACTAACCATTCTGGCTCTTGTTTTATAGCTTTCTGTTCGTCCACATATGCCCGTATGCTCTCTCTAAAGAGCTGTCTCGCTGAACGTGCATCGACGTCACCGTGCTCTACAGCCATTCTGCTTTTCCATATGCTGTGGAGAGCCAGTAGCATCAAAAGATCCAACGGTGTATCATTGTTCGCTTCTACTGGCAAGAATCGGATACCATGTGGGCTTATGGGTAGTTCCTTTTTAAGCGTCCTCTGGAGGACGTCCCATAAAAATACGGCATCCCAGCATTCGAGAAACACGTGTTCAATCGTCTCCTCTTTCCGAGGATCGAGGTCAATTACGCAGTGTTACCTCTTATTGGCCGATTAGTTTAACCAATGTCGACTATAAAATTTTGATGAAAATACTAGCTAAAAGACTGCAAACAGTTATTAAAGATATTGTTGGAGACCACCAAACATGCGGTATTAAAGACAGGTCCATTTTTACGAACATTCACATCGCGAGGGCCATTCTTGAATGTTGCGATGCTGGTGGACTTGGAGTAGCAATGCTCCAAATAGATCTTGAAAAGGCTTTTAACAGAGTGCCCCACGACTTGCTTTTGTGTATATTAGATTATGTCAAGGTTGGATGCGTCATCAGAGAAGGAGTGGCTATGGCTTACAGTGCTTGTACAACTAGGATAATTGTGAACAAATCTGTCGGTGACAGTATTGCTGTCCAATGCTCAGTTCGTCAAGGTTGCCCCCTTTCACCTCTTCTCTTTTGTATCTATCTTGAACCTTTATGTTTAAGCATTATCAAGCATGAGAAAATGCGGGGCTTCAAGCTGCATCAAGCAGAAGTGAAGCTTTTGGCTCATGCCGACGATGTCGCGATGTTTTGCGTAGACTACGAAAGCATCGTAGAAGTTGTGAAAACTGTAAAAAATTTTTGCGCTGTAAGCGGCAGTGCTGTTAACTGGGGCAAGTGCCTGGGCTTCTGGCACGGTGACTGGCCAGCGACCCCAGGCATTTTTGCTAACATGAAATTTGTTACCAACACTGTCAGCTACCTTGGTGCCCCTCTTGAATCATATCGGGACAGTGACCCATACTGGAAAAACCAAGTCGGCAAATTGAAAGATAGAGTGGACAAATGAAATGGATGGCAGTGGTCGGTCTTTGCTATGGCCCCGATTTGTGATTTGTTTTTAGTGACAAAAGTTTGGTATGTGCTTCAAGTGTTATATTGTTCAAGAGCAAATGTCCAAAAGATGCATCGTATCTTTGCCGTTTTTGTGTGGGGGTCTTCGTGGGAACGGACAAGTCGAACAAATCTCTTCCGCCGGGTGAAGGACGGCGGGCTTGGTTTGGCACATCTGTTTCTGCGCCAGTTAGTCAATCGTTTCATGTTTTTGAGGAATGTGAAAAATCCATTTCTTCGTACGGTCTGTCAGCTACGCCTGGGTCAAGCTCTCCCGGGAATTGTCGTTTCTTCTGACCGCATGTCAGGAGGTGTCCACGGGTATCTAAGGGAAGTGGTCATGACGTACAGGTTTTTGATGGTGCGGTTTACTTTAGACTATTTGTGGAGTGTAAACCGAAAAAAACTGTATAAAGACTTGTGTGATGTGGTGCTTCCAGAACCGTTGTACAGAGCTGTGTACTCGTCCACAGGGGGCAAAAATGTTCTTAAAAGAGTGAAGAGGATGATGGTGCCGGCAGGGGTGAAAACGTTCTTTTTTAAGCTGCACACTGGAACATTGGAGGTAAAGAAATGGAAGGAACAGAAAGGGCTTTTTGTACCCTGGGGTGTCCACTACACCAGCGGCGCGATAATGTCTCCAGGACGCAGAGTATTTTCCTGCTCACGCTCTTCTCAAATAGTGCGATATCGTGCTGTGAAGCTTGCAGCCGAGCAAAATAAAGAGCGTCTGTGTCCACTGACATTAGGCTCTAAACTAAAAGGAGGGCAGAAAGGCAATTATCCGTGCGCCGCCCGGGAATCGAACCCGGGTCGCAAGAATGGGAATCTTGCATGATACCACTACACCAGCGGCGCTTTTTTTTTTCTTTATTGCCGGGCTCCGACAACCAATTCAGTACATCACAATACACTATATACAAACACAGGCAAGACGTGGAACAAAAAGAAAACGCTGTCAGTTTTGTACTGACATTGTCACTTAAAATTCCCTTAGGCCTGCCAAGGCTTCCAGCCTTGGCAGCCACTGCGGCACACACTCAAGTGTCTTCTGCACCTCAACGAAGCGGGAAATGCTCTCCCGAAAATACAACCGTGCAGGCCTCGCATCAGGATCACAATAGAAGCCGGCCATGCGGGAGCGCCATACAGAGTGGAGGCCAGCCAACATTACGAGATCGAAAGGAAAACCATCTTCGTTATCTATCGCCAAATATCTGATCCCGTGTGGATCTAGAGGGAAATCCTTTTTCACTGTTCTCTGCAGAACATCCCAGAAATACACTCCTTCCCAGCAGTGAAGAAAAACATGATCTATAGTTTCGGGTATCTTGCAGATTAGACAGTTAGTTCCCCATGGCAAGAAAAAACCTCGTTGTTCAAGGAATGTTTTGACTGGAAGTGTTTCAGTATGAAGTTTAAAAAAAAAGGACTTCATGCCTAGTGTTACCTGCATTTTCTTCACCCGTTTTAACACATTCTGGCCCGGCGCTCCACTGTGCATGGCTCTGTACATCGGTACAGGAAGTATGCTGTCGCACACATCTTTGTACAGTGTTTTCCTTTTCACCGCAGACAAATAATCGTTGGAAAATCGTACTGTCAAGAAACATACGCTCATCACCACCTCCTTGAAAAAGCCCTTAATTGGCCCTGGCATTTCATTCGTGCCGATCACAAAGTTTGGCAACGCCCGTCTTAATCTCATTTGGCACACCGTTCGTAAGAAAGAGTCTTTTGTGTCCCGGAAAAACAGAAACCTGTTAATAAGCTGTCGCACAAAGAGGTGCGCCAGACCAAGACCGCCGTCCTCCACCTTTCTGAACAAATTTGTTCGGCTGCACCTTTCCCACTGCGATGCCCAAATAAAGGTGGCAAACACTCTGTGCAGCTTTTGCACATTTAGCCGCGAGCAATGCAAAACCTGCATTAGATACCATAATTTGCTTATAAAAAAAGATTACACACAGTTGCCTTGGAAAAAACGAGAGAGAAACCCCCTTCCATCTGTCTGCTTTCTCACGTATTTCATGCGCCTGGCTTCTCCAGAGGCCATCATTGCTTTCGTAGAATTGCAGAGGGACACCCAGGTACTTCACTGGGGTCTTCACCCACGTTACGCCTGCAAACGTGTCTGGGGTTGACGCCCATTCTCCATGCCAAAATCCCAGGCATTTTTCCCAATTGATCAAACTCCCTGTGATGTCCCGAAAACATTTTACCTCTTCGACCACTGCTATAATACTTTCTCTATCAATACAACACACCGCGACGTCGTCGGCATATGCTAAGAGCTTCACTTCGGCAGCTTGGAGTCGAAAACCATGAACAGAATCATTTTTAATAATAGTCAAGCATAGTGATTCGATGTACAGACAAAATAAAAGTGGGCTGATGGGGCAGCCTTGGCGTACCGCACGCTGCATGGCAATGGGGGCCCCCAGTGACTTGTTTACAATAAGCCGCGTTGAGCAACTCCTGTACGCCATGACCACACCCTCTCTGATAACCGAACCGACATTAATATGGTCAAGAAGGGCGAACAGGATAACATGTGATACACAGTAAAAGGCCTTCTCTAGGTCGAGCTGCAAAACCGCGACGCCAGATTGCATGACATCACAGCACTCAAGCACGCTCCGCATCTTGTGTATGTTGCTTACTATAGACCTTCCCTTGATTCCACATGTCTGGTGGCACCCTACTATGTCCTTAATCACTGTCAGGAGCCTAGCTGCTAAGACTTTCATGAATATTTTATAGTCAACATTGGTTAAAGAGATGGGCCTGTAACTCGTTACAAGGCGAAGTCTTTCTGTATCGTCAGTTTTTGGTATGAGAACAGTATGTGATGTACTATATGACGGTGGTAATTCTTTCAGTTGGTATGCCTCATTGAATACAGCTGTAAGCACTGCAGACAACTTATCTTTGAAAAACTTGTAGAACGCAGCACTCAAGCCATCGGGCCCAGGCGACTTTCCGTCGTTCAAGTTTTCAATTGCTCGGCACACTTCTCTTTCGGTTATTGGCCGCTCCAAAACTTCTTTTACCTCGTCGGCCAGTCGCGGCATCTGACCCAGAAACATCTTTTTGAAACCGTCCAAGTCAGCTTCATGAAACGCGAATAACGCCTGATAATGCTCAAAGAACTCTCGCCCAATGCCGTCGTTATCTGACACCACAACGCCGTTCCGCTCTATCTCGCATACGTGGTTTCGTTGGCCGTTCGTTTTTTCCAAACCTAAAGCCCGCTTCGTAGGTACTTCGCCCGCTTTTAGTGCATTTGTTCTAGCTCGCACCAGCGCGCCCCGATAACGCTCCTCTTCGATCAGCTGTAATTGCTGTTTTATAATCCTCACGTCATCTTTGAAAACGGCTGGCTTTTTGCATTCCTCTGTTATTAACATCTTTAGTGTTTTCTGCAGTTCGTTTTCTTTAATTTTTTGGTGAAATCGAATCGAACTGGCCCTATCAATCGCTGTGATTTTGATTTGCTCTTTGCATAGTTCCCACTATTGTCCCACCTTACAGTAATCGTTCATATTTATTCTGTTGGTTTCTTCTGTCACTTTTGCTACAAAATATTCGTCGTCGAGAAGCTTAACGTTCATTTTCCACATATCCCAAGCAAACTTCCTAACTTCTTTCTTTGTTCCTATTACGCACTTAACCAGACAGTGGTCAGTAAAACACAGCGGTAGCACGGTGTAAGTGCGGCATTTTGAGATCAAGTCGAGTGCTACATAAACCCGGTCTAGGCGTGCGTGGCTTGTCCCTTGGAAATGAGTGTACTTCACTGCCTGTCCACTCTCTAGGACTTCGGCCACGTCGATTAATTCGGCTGCGGTAACAGTATCGGCTAATAAATCTGTGCTCTTATCTCGGAAAGCTGTGCCGCTGGTTTTGTCTGTAGAATTCAGTACACAGTTATAGTCCCCCAAAATAATGAGGCATTTTTCAGGGTCCACATATTGATGAACCATAGCGAAAAAATTATATCTCTCATCCACTGCATTTGGTGCGTATATGCAAATAACCCGATATTCTCTTTGGCAATAGCTAAAATCACAAATAACGAGTCTTCCAGAGGACCCTGATGTGATGCTCTGCACAGTAAGACCCGGTAACTTTTTGACAAAGAGTACGCATCCTGCCGACAACCCAACAGCGTGGCTAACCACAGCGTAGTACCTTGAGGTAAAACGCAGCACCATGCTCCCAGTCTCCTCTTCTCCCTCGACTTTTGTCTCCTGAACAGCTAGTACGTCAATGTCATTATCTGTTATCAGCTGATACAATTGACTTTGTTTTCTTTTGCTCGCTAGTCCTCTGACATTCAACGTGGCTACACTTAGAGACGGTTCAGGTGCCATTGTTGCTCTAATTATGAGGTAGGCCCAGGAGCATGGTGCTTACCTTTAACGTCTAGCAAGCCGCTAGACGCCTCCGGAGCCGCCCGGCTGGCCGGTCTCGCTTTTCGGCGGGGGTGGCTTGTCGACAGGTTTTCGTTCCGCTGCGATGTTAGGTCGCGGCTTGAAGGACGACCGCCGTCCCTGCACCGCTTTCACAGGCGGCTCGTCAACACTGCTTGTATACGGCATGTCGTAGAGATCGCCGGCTGCGTCGTGGGGGCGTTTAGTTGCAGTTCCGGCACCCACTAAACTTACATTGCCATTGCCTGGGGGCTCCTGACCCTTCACTGCTGCTGGCTGCTGCGCTTGACTGGATCCATCTTCGTTGATGTCCGACGCTGCCGATGATGGGTTTTCCACCATTTCACTTGCCCTGTCCGTGCTTTTAACCTGGACTCCTTCGCTAAGGAGAGGCATTTCTGCTCCCGAAGCAGTCGCTATCTCACCAGCCCCCTCCGCAGCGTCCTCCGCCTCAACCTCGTCCATGAGGTGCTCGGTGTCATCACTCGCCGCCGTTCTCGTTGCCGCGGCGTAGGTACGGACGCACTGCGAGTCCTCATGCCCAAATCGCCTGCAGATCGAGCAACACGGCACCTTGCACTCTCTTCTCACGTGGCCCGAGCCATGGCATCGCAGGCACTGCATCGGGCGACCAGGTGCGACAACTAGTGCCAGTTCACCAGCGACCCGTAACTGGTGCGGCAGGTCTTCTATTTTCATGCCGTTCTTCAGCTTCAAAAGCACTGACCTTGTTGTGGAGCCCTTGTCACTCACACCCTGCACTCGCCAGCGCTCTCGTCTGACATCCATTACAGTCTCAAAGGCCGCGAGTGCGGACCGGACGTCCTCGTCCGCCACTCCATGCAATAGCCAGTGAAGCTTCAGCTTCACCTGCTGTTCCTGCGGGTCGATGATAACACAGCGTCGCCTCTTCACCATTAGCTCCTTCACACCAGGCAGCCGTTTTGTAGCCTCGGCACCTTTAAGGGTGACTGCCCAAACGTGGTTAACCTGGTAGGCTCCCAGGGCCACCACATCCGGCAGTAAGCCTGTAGGCAAGAGCGCATCTCGTAAATCTTCAACCCTGTAGGGCCTTGCTCGCACGTCGCCGTGCAAAAACACGGTGTTCTGAACGATGCGTCCGGTTGGCAGCTGAGGCAGAATAAGCTGATAATCGCTGTCTTCGCTATCTGAGATCCTGTTTCCGCGGCCGGTAAAAGCCGCAATCGCCGCTCCGTCGGAGCACATGATTCCGCGTCCGTACACGGTGGTGGCCGGAAGTAGAATGACTACACCAGCGGCGCGATGATGTCTCCAGGACGCAGAATATTTTCCTGCTCACGCTCTTTTCAAATAGTGCGATATCGTGCTGTGAAGCTTGCAGCCGAGCAAAATGAAGAGCGTCTGTGTCCACTGACATTAGGCTATAAACTAAAAGGAGGGCAGAAAGGCAATTATCCGTGCGCCGCCCGGGAATCGAACCCGGGTCGCAAGAATGGGAATCTTGCATGATACCACTACACCAGCGGCGCTTTTTTTTTTTTTTCTTTATTACCGACTTGGCAACTACAAAGAACGATGAAAAGTCGCATGGAATTAAAAACACAAGTCACTTTCTTACAGGTTTCTTGTGATAAAATGGATTAGGTGACATGAGCTTGTCCAAGACTGGCAGCCAATCCGGGGGTTCAGATTGCCCTCCGAAAACATCACGCGTGTACATTACACTTTCAACAAAGTATTGATGGGCTGGGTGTACGACAACATGCTCATGCCGAACATCCATCCGCGTTCTCCATATGCTGTGCATACACAAGACCATCAATAAATCACTGGGCACTTCTCCTGGCTGGGCGCATGGAAGGTAGCGTATGCCAAACGGCGTTATTGGTAAGTCCTTTTTAATAGTGCGCTGCAGCACGTCCCACAAAAAAACCGCATCGTGACAATCAAGGAAAATATGCTCTATGGTTTCCAGCTTTTTGCAAATTAAACAGTCAGCAGACCAAGGCACGAAAAGGCCTTTGCTTTCCAGCCATGGCTTCACCGGAAGAGTGCCGGTATGCAATTGAAAAAAGAAAGATTTAGCGGACGATCTGATGGGCATTCTTTTCACTCTCTTCAACACGTCCCGCTCCGGACCCAAAGCATATACAGCGCGATAAAGAGGCACAGGTAAAAAGGTTTCCAATAAATCTTTGTACAGCCTTTTTCGCGTAACAGTACACATATACTCATTTGAAAATCTCGCCTTCACTATTTGGAAGGACGCGACAACTTCGCGAAGAAAAGCACTTAGAGCCATTGTCCCTGTAGACATAGTCGAAACTACATATTCCGGCAGTGAATCACGCAATCGCACTTGGATTACCGTTCTAAGAAAAACATCGCTTTGTTCGCGCAAAAAAAGAACCTGCTTACAATCTGCTTTAAGTATAAATGGGACAATTCCAGTCCACCGTTATGCACCGTATGAAAAAGATTGCATCGACTGGTACGCTCCCATGTTGAAGCCCACACAAACGTGGCAAATACCCTATGCAGTTTTTGAACAGAGATTCTTGACATAGATAACACTTGCAGCATGTAAAAAATTTTTGCAACTAGGAACATATTGCAAACGGTAGCTCTTGCGAACATAGAAAAGTTATGTCCTCCCCATTTGTTTGTTTGGGTTTTCACTTGCTCAACTTCCCCGGCCCAACATTCCTTGCTTTCACGGTAATGCTTTAGTGGCACACCAAGGTAATTGCCTGGCGTTGTTGTCCATTGCATACTGGAGAACAGTTCAGGCGCGTATTGCCAGTTTCCGTGCCAAAATCCTAAACACTTTGCCCAACTAATTTCACTTCCACTTGCAGTGCAAAAAGCAGTGGCTTCTTTTACAACTTCTTGCACGCTCTCATGGTCAGTACAAAAAACCGCAATATCGTCCGCGTATGCCAAAACCCGAACTTCACTTTGAAAAAATCTATAACCGCGTATGTTTGGCCTTGCAAGTAATCTTAAACAGAAAGGCTCCAGATAAAGCGCAAACAAAAGGGGAGACAGAGGACAGCCCTGCCTTACTGACGACTGGACAGGTATACGATCGGTTAAATGCTTATTCACGACCAGTCTCGCTGAACAGCACTCGTAAACCATTTTCACGCCATTTGTAATCATGGAACCAGCATTGACATACTCTAAAACAGAGAACAAAATTTCATGTACCACTTTATCAAATGCTTTGTGGAGGTCTAATTGCATCATGGCTACGTGGTCATGCATCGCGTCACAACATTCGAGTACACTCCTTGCTGCGTGTATGTTAGTAAAAATGGTCCTTCCTTTTATACCGCATGTCTGATGTGGGCCTACAAGAGAAGTAATTACACTTTGGAGTCTTCGCCCTAAAACTTTCATGTAAATTTTATAGTCAACATTCGTTAGACTTATAGGACGGTAAGACGCTACAGACTGAAGCTTAACTGGGTCATCTGTTTTCGGGATTAGTACAACGTGTGACATTCGAAAAGACGGAGGAGGTGCGTTCTTTTCGTAGCATTCAATAATTACTCTTTCCAGTAAAACAGCCATTTCATTAGGAAAGGCCTTGTATATGGCAGCACCAAGACCATCTGGTCCGGGTGACTTATTGGAATTTAATTCCCCGATAACGGCCTCAATTTCCTCGGAAGTAATACTTGCTTCAAGTGTCTGCGCAACTTCGTCTTCCACTCTTGGCATCAGCGACAGAAAGTCTTTTCTGAAGCGTTCGATGTCCGGTGTTTTCAGGCTAAACAATTCCCTGTAAAATTCTACAAACGCCCGTTCAATCGTTTTCTTTTCCGAGGTAACTACGTTCTGATAGCAGATTTCTTTTATCTCTTTTGACACTGCGTACCGTTTTTCATCACTAAGTGCCCTTTTCGTGGGCGTCTCTCCGAGCCACAATTTTTCGCTGCGTGCCCTTATCACCGCACCGCGATACTTCTCTTCGTCTATCACCTGAAGTTTGGTTTTTATCTTTTTTATATCTTGGGCGAACAAGCCAGGCTTAACGCTCTCCATGCTAAGCATGTATTCAAGTGTGCTACGAAGTTCTTTTTCTTGTTCTCTTTCTTTACGTCGGAGAGTGCATGCTCGGTCGATAGCAGCTATCTTTATATCGCACTTAAACTGCTCCCATGCTTGTATAAAATTAGAGTCATTTTGCAACAGATGCGTAATATATTCTTTCACTTTAGTGGTAAACTCTTCATCCAGCAGCAGCTTTTCATTAAATTTCCATAGCTCCCAATTGAACTTTGTTGCCTTACTTTTCATGCCTAGAGTAATCATTACGAGGGAATGGTCACTAAAGCTCATGGGAAGTGGTTGATATTCCGAGCACAAGGGCACACAATCAATAGGAACATATATTCGGTCCAACCTTGCATGACAGCTACCTTGAAAGTGCGTGAACAATGCTTGACCTTCACGCGTCAGTATACAGCCAGCATCTTCAAGCTCTGCCTCATTAACAATGTCAATAAGTAACTCTGCACTTTTGTCACGAAGGACACGGTCTGTTGTTCTATCTTCCGGTCTACAGACACAGTTGAAGTCTCCAAGCAGGAGAACACGCCTCTCATGTATTAGGAAGGATTTCATATAGTGAAAAAACTCTTCGCGCTCAGACGTTCTAGTAGGCGCATAAACACAGATCACTCTCCAGTCCAATCCAGAAAAACTGAAATCACATATCAAAAGCCGACCACTCTCACACGAGAACACAGACTGTACGCATTGTATACAATTTCGAATGAAAATGACACATCCCCCCGATCTTCCAACCGCATGACAAACGCAAACACTATATCTAGAACGATATATTTCAGCCATTTTATCTGTTTGTTGTTCGCTTTCCATTTTGCTCTCTTGAACTGCTAGCACATCAATTTCATTTTCCAGCAGAATGCGGTTCAGCTGCAGTTGTCTCCGACGCGTTGACAGCCCCCTCACATTTAGCGTGGCTACGCGTAAGCTAGTGGTTAAATTGGTCGCCATCTCAAGAAATTATAAATCGCGAAACATATATCACTCACATCGCTTTTGCAGAAAGACAGCATTGCGGTTGATCTGTTGCACGGGATGACCATTCTTCCTTTTTGGCGAGTCCGTCCGTCGTTCCAAGCGCTGCTCCCGATCATGGACCGGGCTTGCAACGTCTCGACCGGAAAGGGCACCCCCGCTATGGCGGAGGCACAGGTGACACAGTTCTCCGGTCTGGGGGAACGTTTGGCCTTGGCTTGAAGGACGCCCGGCGAAGGGGGGCCGCCTTCAGTGGAGGCTGTCCGCTTTCCGCTCCTCCTTGGGTTGATTCCTCGTTGACACTGTCTTCATGCACCCGCTTCACAGGCAAGGTAGAAGCAGCTGGCATCTCAGCTTCAGTGTTCCCCTGTTCCTCACTGTGTTGCGTAGCCAAAGCTGGGCTTGCAGCACTGGCATTGCCGTCTTCTTTCGTGGGTGTCTCGGTCTCAGTAACATTTGACAACGGAACTATCAAATCTGATTCACGGTGTTCTTTCAGAGCAGGGGTCTTCTCAGAGGATTGTTCTTTCTGCTCTGCATCCTCAGTGATTCCACTGCTAGCTTCCTCGGCGTCCACTGCGTCCATCAAGTGCTCGCCTGCCACTTCACACGGCACGGGGCCTGCAACGTTGGCATACGTGCGCACACACTGCGACTCGTCATGGCCGTAGCGACGACACAGCCCGCAGCGCGGCACACGACAATCACGCCGTATATGTCCTTTCCCCCGGCACCGGAGGCAAAGCGGGGCTCTGCCTGGCACGTGGACGAGTGCGACGTCCTCGGCGACCCGAAGCTGATGCGGCAGGTCCTCAATGGTCACGCCCACTTTTAGCTTCAGCGTGACCGTTCGTGTCGTTGAAGCCTTGTCGACACACCCTTGCACCTTCCACTTTTCTCTTGATATTTCGGTGACTTTTCCAAAAGCCGCCAACGCCGCTCGCACATCATCGTCGTGCACGCCGTGAAGCAGCCAGAAAAGTTTTAGCCTGATGCCTTGGTTGCAGGGGTCAATGACCACGCATCGGTGCTCCTTCACTTCAAAAGCTTCGGCTTGCAAAATCTTCGCTTTCGCCTCTTCCCCTTTAAACGTTACAGCCCACACATGATTCATCTGATATGCCCCGAGGGCAACCACTTCCGGCAGCAGTGAAAGACGAGCGAGGGAGTCTCGAAAGTGCTCCACCCGGTACGGCCTGGCTTTTATGTCGCCATGCAAAAAAACAGTATGTAAAACACTCGAACCTGTAGGCAGATGCGGCAGAACCAGTTCATAATCCTTGGCAGGCCTTTCCGTACTCCTGATACCACGGCCCAGCTGGGCCGCTGAATCCGCTCTTTGGGAGCCCATGATGAACACGTCCGTCACGCTCGGTGGCCGGAAGTAGAATCCCCACTACACCAGCGGCGCGATGATGTCTCCAGGACGCAGAATATTTTACTGCTCACGCTCTTCTCAAATAGTGCGATATCGAGCTGTGAAGCTTGCAGCCGAGCAAAATGAAGAGCGTCTGTGTCCACTGACATTAGGCTATAAACTAAAAGGAGGGCAGAAAGGCAATTATCCGTGCGCCGCCCGGGAATCGAACCCGGGTCGCAAGAATGGGAATCTTGCATGATACCACTACACCAGCGGCGCGATGATGTCTCCAGGACGCAGAATATTTTAATGCTCACGCTCTTCTCAAATAGTGCGATATCGTGCTGTGAAGCTTGCAGCCGAGCAAAATGAAGAGCGTCTGAGTCCACTGACATTAGGCTATAAACTAAAAGGAGGGAGAAAGACAATTATCCGTGCGCCGCCCGGGAATCGAACCCGGGTCGCAAGAATGGGAATCTTGAATGATACCACTGCACCAGCGGCTTTTTGTTTAATACCTTTTTATTGAGACAAGCACGATACATTGTTAAAAGCACCCCGGCTGCTTCAGCCGGTCACAAGTTAAAATGACTTCATTTGAACTAAATCATCAAGCACACTCATCCACGCGGGTGGGTCTTTCTGCACTCGGTACACATCACGTATATAACATACACTTGCCACAAAGTTTTCCCTTGTAGTTCGGACGTTTAGATCGGCATTGCGTACCGCCATTCGAGTTTTCCATAAACTATGGAGGCCGAGGAGCATAATCATGTCTTAAGGGACACCTGTGTCATCTGTGTCTGTTGGTAAATAGCGGATTCCAATCGGTGTTAAAGGTAGTTCCTCTTTTAGTGTACGTTGCAGGACATCCGAATAGAAGATCACGTCCCAACATTCAATGAACACATGTTCAACGGTTTCTGGCTTTTTGCACAGCAAGCAGTTCGTTGTCCATGGTACAAAAATGCCTTTGTCAGATAGCCATGTCTTTACCTGCAAGGTACCCGTGTGCAGTTTGAAGAAGAATGTCTTTGTACTGGCTTTAACTGGCATCCTTTTAATTCTTTTAAGAACATCTTGTCCTAGGCCTCCAGAGTTTATTATACGATACAGAGGCACTGGCATGATTACATCTATAAGATCTTTGTACAGTTTTTTCCTCTTTACAGTACTGAGATACTCTTGTGAATACCGAACCTTTAACAATTGCACCGAGTCAACTTCTTTCAAATAACCTCTAGCGCCACAAGTTGACAATCTCACAGTGGACACTATAAAATCAGGAAGAGCCCTGCTCAGACGCACCTGCATGACTGAGCGCAGGAAGGGGTCCTTCTGATCCCTCATAAACATAAAACGGGACACAATCTGGCGAACAAACAAATGCGCGAGACCCAGACCACCATCTTGAACTGTTCGAAACAAATTGGTTCTTCTGACCCTCTCCCAACTTGAGTTCCAAATAAACACAGCAAACACCCTATGCATTTTTTGCACATTTACACGCGACATAGACAGAAACTGCAAAACATACCACACTTTGGCAATTAAAAAAATGTTGCATACTGTTGCTCTCGCAAACATCGACAAGTCTCGTCCTTGCCATGCCCTTGCTTTCTCGCTCACTTTTGACTTTGCCTCGTTCCAGTAATCTGCGCTCTTGTTATAGTGCTCGAGAGAAGCTGGGACGCAAGCTAGCGGAGCTCGCGTCCACGCTGGGCCTGACTCTTCACACTGACCCAGCATATCCAACGCGGATGGGTAATTCAGTGACCCGGGATACATGCCCGGATCTCACCTTTACCAAAAACATTGTACACGCAGAATGGATCAACACCGAGGAAACCCTCGGTAGTGACCACTGCCTTATCAATACCACTGTAAGAACTAAACCATTGGCAAGACCCCACGCACAAGCTCGGCTACCCGACTGGAATAAGTTTCGGCAAAGCTACATCAATTCGGCCTCTATCCACGAACAAGGATACCACGCGTGGGCACAAGGATTGGTTACACATCTTCGTTCGGTGGAAACACAAATTCAGCTCTCGGAGGTGCAGAGGTGGACAACCACCTTCTGCACCTTTGGGAAGCGCGGCACAGCCTCGTCCGCAGATGGCGCCGCCAAAAACATAACAGAAAGCTCAAAATTCGTATCGCCGAGCTCACTCAGCGAGCGGCAGAGTACGCGGCCCAACTCGCCGACTCAAACTGGGTAGACCGCTGCAACACGGCGGCCAGACAAATGTCGAGCCGGAGCACGTGGCGCCTTTTCCGTGCCCTAATTGACCCGACTCAAACCCGCGCCGAGACACAAAAACATCTCCAACGAGCTATTCATAGCTTCGATCGAAATACATCAAAATTAGCATGCAAACTGCGCGACCAGTATCTTTGCACTAAGCAGGATCCCGGAGGACCCGCGTACTCGTATGCAGGTTTAGAGAACGTGGATCTGGATCAACCGTTCCAGTTGCATAATCTGAAGGCGGCCCTGGCTAAAATGAAACGAGGAACGGCACCGGGCCGGGACAAGATAACTGTGAAACTGCTTGCCAATCTTCCCGACCCCGCCTACGAAACCCTCCTCGCTTTCATCAACTCGATCTGGCTTGGTGAGGCACTGTAGCAGAACGGAGGTTTGGGCTAGTTGGTGATCATCCATGTTTAGGCAACAGCGCAAAAGGACAGAGACAAGTGGAAGGAGGTTCACAACGACGACGCTGAACTTACAACTGGCTTTATTAGGAAAAACACAGATCATATATACTCTACTCAATCAGCGCACATGCGCAATGTCAAAAACATGCGTCAAACCCAGACGTACTTATCAGGATAAAATCAATTTAAATCAAACATGCGTGGGCAATGAGCCTTTTAACCTTTGTGAAGTAGGCTCATTTCTCTGGCTGACAAAGACACGGATGGTGTGCTGACACACCCGTCTGTTTTTCTGATGATATGGAAAGCCTCAGCCAGCTCTCTTGTGCGCCGGTCATTATGCGCAAACAACGCTTCTGTATCTACAAAAAATGGAACACATTTACATGAAAAGCAATGTTTGGCTAGGTTTGTGGCTTGTTTGTCTAATGCATTACAATGCTCCATGAGCCTAACGTTGATACATCGGCCAGTTTGGCCGATGTACGTTCGGCCACATGAGAGCGGTATTTGGTACACAACACCCTTTTTTCACGGAACGTATTTACTCCAATGATTAATATTACACTTATGTCTATTGCGTCCTTCACTCTTCCTTTGAATGGCAGCCCCCAATTTTTCTAGCTTGTTAGGGGCTGAGAATACCACATCCACTCCGTGCTTGGCTCCCACTTTCTTTAACCTGTGTGACAAGGCATGCACATATGGCATTACCGCCACCTTCTTGCGTTCTCTAGGAACCTTTTGCAGCTCCGAACCGCGTTCTGAATATTTTAACTTTCGGATAACTTTGTCTGCACAAGATACTAGAACGTTTCTGGATTTAAAATTGACGTTTCAGCCGGATCATATCTGTTGGCAGTATTCTCCCAGAAGTGAGAAGCCCTTGCTGAATTATAAATCCTTTCACTCTAAGCTTGTGAAAACCGCTATAGTTAATAGTTGTTTAAGGATGGCAGTTCAAAAGTCTTGCCCTCATCAAATGAGCACTAGTATCCCACTCAGATTAAGAGGTGTAAGGATGCGGGGTACCCTGACGCCGTTCTAGTATCTTGTGCAGACAAAGTTATCCGAAAGTTAAAATATTCAGAACGCGGTTCGGAGCTGCAAAAGGTTCCTAGAGAACGCAAGAAGGTGGCGGTAAGGCCATATGTGCATGCCTTGTCACACAGGTTAAAGAAAGTGGGAGCTAAGCACGGAGTGGATGTGGTATTCTCAGCCCCTAACAAGCTAGAAAAATTGGGGGCTGCCATTCAAAGGAAGAGTGAAGGACGCAATAGACATAAGTGTAATATTAATCATTGGAGTAAATACGTTCCGTGTAAAAAGGGTGTTGTGTACCAAATACCGCTCTCATGTGGCCGAACGTACATCGGCCAAACTGGCCGATGTATCAACGTTAGGCTCATGGAGCATTGTAATGCATTAGACAAACAAGCCACAAACCTAGCCAAACATTGCTTTTCATGTAAATGTGTTCCATTTTTTGTAGATACAGAAGCGTTGTTTGCGCATAATGACCGGCGCACAAGAGAGCTGGCTGAGGCTTTCCATATCATCAGAAAAACAGACGGGTGTGTCAGCACACCATCCGTGTCTTTGTCAGCCAGAGAAATGAGCCTACTTCACAAAGGTTAAAAGGCTCATTGCCCACGCATGTTTGATTTAAATTGATTTTATCCTGATAAGTACGTCTGGGTTTGACGCATGTTTTTGACATTGCGCATGTGCGCTGATTGAGTAGAGTATATATTGATCTGTGTTTTTCCTAATAAAGCCAGTTGTAAGTTCAGCGTCGTCGTTGTGTACCTCCTTCCACTTGTCTCTGTCCTTTTGCGCTGTTGCCTAAACATTGGTGAGGCACCTCTACTAGTTGAATGGAAGACCGCCCTGGTAACTTTCATTCCGAAAGCCGGCAAAGCCATAAACACAGACAACCTCCGCCCCATCTCCCTCACGTCTTGTGCAGGAAAGCTGATGGAGACCATGGTGCGGGACAGGCTGTCTGGGTTTCTGGAAAATAAAAATACATTCGCAGACACTATGTTCGGTTTCCGCCCGCAAAGGTCCACTCAGGATGCTCTGCTTCAACTCGACCGAGAAATTCTCAACCCTGTCGAATATCCCTTCAACGATAAGGCAGTACTCGCCCTTGACTTGAAGGGGGCTTTCGACAATGTCACACACGAAATCATACTGCAACATCTCTCCCAGACGAACTGTGGACATAACACATTTTAGTACATCAAGCAAGTTCTCTCAGATCGGCTATCTTTCATCCGAATACAAGACGAAGAACACGGCCCATATAAACTGGGAACGAGAGGCACCCCACAGGGCGCGGTCCTCTCGCCATTACTTTTCAATCTGGCCATGATGAAACTCCCGGCTCAGTTGGCGACGGTCGAAGGCATCCAGCACGCGCTGTACGCCGACGACATAACCATCTGGGCCAAACACGGATCGGTTGGAGACATTGAGGCTAACCTGCAGCAAGCGGCGCAGATCGTAGACGCTTACGCCCGCCGCTGCGGCCTTCAATGCTCACCGTCCAAATCCGAATTTGTGCACATTCGTCCGTCGCTTAAGTGCACCACAAAAATGGAACTATCCCTGGCCAGCGGTCCAATACCCGAACACGATGAGATTAGAGTACTTGGTCTCCTTATCCACAAACATCGACGGGCTGATACAACACTAGCAAAACTGCGCAAGGTGGGGGACCAGGTCGGCCGGATGGTGCGCCGGGTTTCCAACAAACGCGGGGGGTTACGGTGCACAGACGTTTTGCGGCTGGCGCATGCATTCGTGACCAGTCGACTACTCTACTCGACTCCTTACCTCCACCTGCGCAGATTTGATGAGAACGCTCTCGAAGTGATTCTCAGAAAGATGTACAAGCTTGCCCTCGATCTCCCGATCAACACATCCAACCAGCGTCTTATGAGTCTGGGGATGATAAACACATTCGCGGAGCTCCGAGAGGCGCACTTGACTAATCAATACACAAGACTTTCAAAAACGCCGTCGGGACGCCGCCTATTAGCCCGACTACACATCCACCACCCAACATTTACGGAAGAGCGCGTACGCATTCCTGAAATCTGGAGATACGCCCTGCACGTACGCCCTCTTCCGGCCAACATGACACGTGACGACCACAGTGGCAGGCGCCTTGCGCAGGCGGAGGCACTGGCCCGTCACTATGGGAACAAACACGGAATTTTCTACGTGGACGCCTCCGGCCCTCACCATGGGGGGTGGTACACAGCCGCAGTCGTCCATCAAAAAATCACGGTGAATGGCCTAATGTTCCGAGCTCAAGACATAACACATGCGGAAGAAGTTGCCATCGCGTTAGCCGCCGCAGACAAGGACTCACGAGTCATCATCACCGACTCGAGAGGGGCCTGCAGAAATATTAAACAGGGGTACATTCCTCTCTTTGCGCACCGCATCCTTCAAAACAGTGACTACCTCGGGGCCCCCGCGTCTCGAACGATTGTATGGGCTCCAGCTCACATGGGCCTCGAAGGCAATGAAACGGCCTACGCCGCCGCCCGCGCGCTCATTCTCCGGGCAACGCCTTCAGACCCTTATGATACGGATCTCGAACCCAATCCGGCTCTCACATTTCGAGAAACTATTGAATTATTTCAATTCGGCCATGCAATTTATCCTAAGCCTTGTAAGGGTCTTACAAAGGTGGAGGAACGCACACTCCTCCGCCTTTACACCAAAACGCTGCTGTGCCCGGCAGTTTTAAAACACTTTGATCCTGCCTGTACAGGAAAGTGCCCGCACTGTGCGGAGAAGTCTTCGGACATCTTCCATATGGTGTGGGCATGTCAGTCAACCCCGAACCTCACCCCCAAACCCAACCCCCCCGGGAGGACTGGAAGGCAGCCCTGCTCGGCTGCTCCGATCTGGCAAGCCAGAAGGCCCTGGTTCACCGAGCCCGAGCCGCAGCGGTCACCAATGGGCTCCTGTAATGAGGAGCCCACCTAGTGTTTGCGTGAGGTTGCTCCGGCTACCTCAAGCTTCCTCCGAATAAAGGTTTTACACACACACACACACACACACACACACACACACACACACACACACACACACACACACACACACACACACACACACACACACACACACACACACACACACACACACACACACACACACACACACACACACACACACACACACACACACACACACACACACACACACACACACACACACACACACACACACACACACACACACACACACACACACACACACACACACACACACACACACACACACACACACACACACACACACACACACAGAGGTACACCCAAGTAGTTCGACGGCATGTTTGTCCACTGCAGATTCGCGAACAACGGTGGTGTAATTCCTCAGCTTCCGTGCCAAAAGCCCACACTCTTTTCCTAATTGATCTCAGCCCCAGTTTGCTGGCAAAATCGCTTGGCGACGTCAACACTTTCTTGTACACTCTCGCGGTCACTGCAGAATACAGCAATGTGTTCCGCATACGCAAGAATTTTAACATTAGACGACTGAAACCTGAAGCCATTTATTCGGTCGTTGTTAATAAGACTTAAACAGAAGAGTTCAAGGTACAGTGCAAAAAGCAATGGTGAAAGCGGGCATCCCTGCCGTACGGAGGACCGCAGAGGGATGGGTTCACACAGGTTCTTATTGACAATTATTTGAACTGTACAGCTGCTGTAAACCATTTTAAGCCCGTCTTGTATTATGCTGCCCACATTTACATGTTCCAAAACTGAGTGCAGGACATCGTGCGCCACGCGATCAAACGCCTTCGACAGGTCTAGGTGTACCATTGCAACTCGGCCACCGAAGACATCACAGCACTCAAGGATACTTCGAGCGATGTGCACATCTGTGCAGATGGTACGCCCTTTCACTCCGCACGCTTGGTGCGGTCCAACTAGATCCGTGATGACACTCTGTAAACTTTTGCCAACAATCTTCATATAGATCTTATAGTCGACATTTGTGAGGGTTATCGGGCGATAAGCCCCCACAGACAGCATTTTTTCTCGGTCACATGTTTTGGGGATAAGCACAATCTGGGCAGTAGAGAAGGAAGGTGGCATCTGTTTTACATTGTATGCTTCTGCAATCATATCGTATAGCAGCGGGCTGACTTCTTCTCTGAATGTTTTATAGAAAGCAGCGCCTAACCCATCAGGTCCTGGTGTTTTCCAAAGTGGCAGGTCATCAATAGCCTTCTGAACTTCCTCTAAGCTAATAGGCTATTCTAAGCGCGCACGTTTCTCTTCGTTTATTCGAGGCATCAGGTGCAAAAATTCGTCCCATAGACTGCCCTTTGCGCTTCTGTCATTCCCTATCAGTCCTTTGTAATGCTCAACAAACGCTCGCTCGATTTCTTCGCGGTCGGTCGTTATTCTGTTGCGGTAGCGGATCTGTTGAATTTCATTTTGTGCTGCATATCTTCTTTCATCACACAATGCACGCTTATTCGGCACTTCACCAGCCCACAACGTTTCGGCGCGCGCCCTTATCACAGCCGCTCGGTACTTATCTGCCTCCAGTGCTTCTAGCTGGCTTTTGTCTTCTCTGATTTCTTTTATGTACAAACCGGGCACTACTGTTTCCATACTTGTCAAAAAGTTTAATTTGCACTCCAATTCTTTGATTCGTTTCTTTTCACTTTGATGAAGGATGGTTCATCGTTCTATCGCTTTCATCTTGACTGTGTTCTTAAAATTTTCCCACTTATCTGCGCAGCTTGCTGATTTGACGCAATGCATTTTGGTTAAGTCTATAATTTGTTTAACGAAGGTTTCATCCTCCAGCAATTTAACATTAAATTTCCAAAGTTTCCAGTTGAAACGAGTTCTACTATGTTTATCCCCAAAGCTTACAATAACAAGGCTGTGATCGCTGAAAGAAACATGTTTCACTTCATGGCTGGAACACATTGTCACAAATCCTATGCTTGCGTATACTCTATCTAGTCTTGCATTGCTACCGCGTTGGAAGTGCGTAAAACATGGCTGCGAGCCTTGAGACAACACCCAGCCCAAATCTTCCATGTCGTGTTCTTGAATTATTGCATCGAGATACTGCGCACTCTGATCACGCACAGGGGTGATCGGCACTCGATGCTCTGGCATGCAAACACAGTTAAAATCACCCATCAAAACGACGCTTCTCTCGCAGTTCAAAAACACTTTGACCTTTTCAAAAAAACTAACACGTTCCTTGTAATTGTTAGGGGCATACACACAAATCACTCTCCAAGAGCATCTAGAAAGGGTGAAATCGACAACCAGTAACCGACCCTCTTCGGATGTGACAATGGTTTCATTCCCAATTCCAAGATTATTTCTCAAAAATAACGCGCAACCTCCGGACTTTCCAACCGCGTGACATACGCAGACATTATATCGGGACCGAAAAATTTCAACCATGCGATCTGTGTGTTCCTCGCTCTCAATCTTAGTTTCTTGTAATGCGATTATATCCAATTCATTTTCTAAAAAGAGGCGGTTGACCTGACACTGGCGCTTCCTCGCCGCCAGTCCACGCACGTTCAGCGTGGCTACGCGTAGTGGCAGTTGAATCTTTTGTTCATTTTTAAAGGCACCCACTGCTCGCGCAGTGCTCACCTCAGGGTACCGTGGCGCTGGAGGGGGTTCCGCGTGTTGGAGCTCAACAAAGCGCACCGCCTCGCAGCGATCACACGCACTTTCACATTCCATGGCCAAAGTTTGACGGTCAAGCTCACAGTTCCCTTCTATGGTATATCGTCTCCACCATATGGCACGCTAATCCGGAAACCGACGGCAGCGCATTACAGCTGTAGGAGCGCTATTCAGGCGCCTCTACCGCAGGTCGTATGTCTGGTGGAATATTTGGTCTTGGCCTTTAGGGCGACCATCGCGTCATTACCGCCTTGGTGGGCGGCTCCTCCGCGGGTGCTCCATTAGTTTGTCGGTCATCTTTCACAGTTTCGAGGTAAGCGCGTTTTGTGGCAGTGGCAGCAGCTTATTCCAATGAGACATCTTTATGGTGGTGTTCGACGTGAGGTTCGTCAAGTGTGCTAGCAGGGGTTTTGAGAGTAGGCGGCTGCTTTTCTTGGCTCGTCTTTTCCTCGGAGACGTGTTGCGGTACTGGAGGTGCCTCGGCCAGACTTATGCCGCTAGGCCCAACACTTGAAGGCTGCGTGCTCTTCTCGACGGTTGCTGCTTTGCCTCCAGCTGCCCTTGATGCTTCCTCAGCCTCCCCCTCGTCCATAACGCGTTCAATCACATCGATGTTCCTTCCTGGCCCGGTCTTGCTTGCGTACGTAGGTACACATTCACTTTCATCGTGACCAAACCGGCGAAAGCGCGAGCACCGCGGTACCCGGCAGTCGCGGCGAATATGGCCTTTCCCTTGGCAGCGGAGGCAGAGCGGGGGTCTCCCAGCTACAACCAATAGTGCAGGTTCACCGGCTATTCGCAGTTGGTGAGGTATGTCTTTAGCTGTTACGTTGGATTTCAGCTTCAGACTTAGCACACGGGTTGTTGACCCTTTTTCTGTGACGCCGTGCACAGGCCAGCGCTCCTTCGACAGCTCGGTCACCTCGCCGTACGGAAGGAAGGCCGCACGCACTTCTTCATCAGTCACGTTGTGAAGGACCCAGTGCACTTTAATGCGAATCTCTTGCCTGTTGGGGTCAATCACAAGACACCGGTGCTCCTTCACAGTCATGCTCCCGGCAGCAAGCACTTTCTTAACTGCTTCCGTGTTCTTAAACGTGACTGCCCACACATGATTCATTTGAAATGCTCCCAAGGCCACAACCTCGGGAAGCAAATCCAAACGGGCCAGGGCATCCCTGTAGTCCTCGACCCTATACGGCCGCGCTCGAACGTCGCCGTTCAAAAATACAGTATTAAAAACAATACGACCTGTTGGGAGGTGGGGCAGCATAACTTCATAGCCTGTGTCGTTATCATCAGCAGCAAACCTGTTTCCGCGGCTCGGCTGAGCCACTAACACCGCTCTGAAAGAGCATATGATGACACGTCCTTTCACAGTGGTGGCCGGAAGTGGAATCCACACAAGCGGCGCGATGATGTCTCCAGGACGCAGAATATTTTACTGCTCACGCTCTTCTCAAATAGTGCGATATCGTGCTGTGAAGCTTGCAGCCGAGCAAAATGAAGAGCGTCTGTGTCCACTGACATTAGGCTATAAACTAAAAGGAGGGCAGAAAGGCATTTATCCGTGCGCCGCCCGGGAATCGAACCCGGGTCGCAAGAATGGGAATTTTGCATGATACCACTACACCAGCGGCGCGGTGGTGGCTCCAGGACGCAGAATATTTTCCTGCTCACGCTCTTCTCAAATAGTGTGATATCGTGCTGTGAAGCTTGCAGCCGAGCAAAATGAAGAGCGTCTGAGTCCACTGACATTAGGCTCTAAACTAAAAGGAGGGCAGAAAGGCATTTATCCGTGCGCCGCCCGGGAATTGAACCCGGGTCGCAAGAATGGGAATCTTGCAGGATACCACTACACCAGCGGCGCGATGATGGCTCCAGGACGCAGAATATTTTCCTGCTCACGCTCTTCTCAAATAGTGCGATATCGTGCTGTGAAGCTTGCAGCCGAGCAAAATGAAGAGCGTCTGAGTCCACTGACATTAGGCTCTAAACTAAAAGGAGGGCAGAAAGGCATTTATCCGTGCGCCGCCCGGGAATTGAACCCGGGTCGCAAGAATGGGAATCTTGCATGATACCACTACACCAGCGGCGCGGTGGTGGCTCCAGGACGCAGAATATTTTCCTGCTCACGCTCTTCTCAAATAGTGCGATATCGTGCTGTGAAGCTTGCAGCCGAGCAAAATGAAGAGCGTCTGAGTCCACTGACATTAGGCTCTAAACTAAAAGGAGGGCAGAAAGGCATTTATCCGTGCGCCGCCCGGGAATTGAACCCGGGTCGCAAGAATGGGAATCTTGCATGATACCACTACACCAGCGGCGCGATGATGGCTCCAGGACGCAGAATATTTTCCTGCTCACGCTCTTCTCAAATAGTGCGATATCGTGCTGTGAAGCTTGCAGCCGAGCAAAATGAAGAGCGTCTGAGTCCACTGACATTAGGCTCTAAACTAAAAGGAGGGCAGAAAGGCATTTATCCGTGCGCCGCCCGGGAATTGAACCCGGGTCGCAAGAATGGGAATCTTGCATGATACCACTACACCAGCGGCGCGATGATGGCTCCAGGACGCAGAATATTTTCCTGCTCACGCTCTTCTCAAATAGTGCGATATCGTGCTGTGAAGCTTGCAGCCGAGCAAAATGAAGAGCGTCTGAGTCCACTGACATTAGGCTCTAAACTAAAAGGAGGGCAGAAAGGCATTTATCCGTGCGCCGCCCGGGAATCGAACCCGGGTCGCAAGAATGGGAATCTTGCATGATACCACTACACCAGCGGCGCGATGATGGCTCCAGGACGCAGAATATTTTCCTGCTCACGCTCTTCTCAAATAGTGCGATATCGTGCTGTGAAGCTTGCAGCCGAGCAAAATGAAGAGCGTCTGAGTCCACTGACATTAGGCTCTAAACTAAAAGGAGGGCAGAAAGGCATTTATCCGTGCGCCGCCCGGGAATTGAACCCGGGTCGCAAGAATGGGAATCTTGCATGATACCACTACACCAGCGGCGCGATGATGGCTCCAGGACGCAGAATATTTTCCTGCTCACGCTCTTCTCAAATAGTGCGATATCGTGCTGTGAAGCTTGCAGCCGAGCAAAATGAAGAGCGTCTGAGTCCACTGACATTAGGCTCTAAACTAAAAGGAGGGCAGAAAGGCATTTATCCGTGCGCCGCCCGGGAATTGAACCCGGGTCGCAAGAATGGGAATCTTGCATGATACCACTACACCAGCGGCGCGATGATGGCTCCAGGACGCAGAATATTTTCCTGCTCACGCTCTTCTCAAATAGTGCGATATCGTGCTGTGAAGCTTGCAGCCGAGCAAAATGAAGAGCGTCTGAGTCCACTGACATTAGGCTCTAAACTAAAAGGAGGGCAGAAAGGCATTTATCCGTGCGCCGCCCGGGAATTGAACCCGGGTCGCAAGAATGGGAATCTTGCATGATACCACTACACCAGCGGCGCGATGATGGCTCCAGGACGCAGAATATTTTCCTGCTCACGCTCTTCTCAAATAGTGCGATATCGTGCTGTGAAGCTTGCAGCCGAGCAAAATGAAGAGCGTCTGAGTCCACTGACATTAGGCTCTAAACTAAAAGGAGGGCAGAAAGGCATTTATCCGTGCGCCGCCCGGGAATCGAACCCGGGTCGCAAGAATGGGAATTTTGCATGATACCACTACACCAGCGGCGCGGTGGTGGCTCCAGGACGCAGAATATTTTCCTGCTCACGCTCTTCTCAAATAGTGCGATATCGTGCTGTGAAGCTTGCAGCCGAGCAAAATGAAGAGCGTCTGAGTCCACTGACATTAGGCTCTAAACTAAAAGGAGGGCAGAAAGGCATTTATCCGTGCGCCGCCCGGGAATTGAACCCGGGTCGCAAGAATGGGAATCTTGCATGATACCACTACACCAGCGGCGCGATGATGGCTCCAGGACGCAGAATATTTTCCTGCTCACGCTCTTCTCAAATAGTGCGATATCGTGCTGTGAAGCTTGCAGCCGAGCGAAATGAAGAGCGTCTGAGTCCACTGACATTAGGCTCTAAACTAAAAGGAGGGCAGAAAGGCATTTATCCGTGCGCCGCCCGGGAATCGAACCCGGGTCGCAAGAATGGGAATTTTGCATGATACCACTACACCAGCGGCGCGGTGGTGGCTCCAGGACGCAGAATATTTTCCTGCTCACGCTCTTCTCAAATAGTGCGATATCGTGCTGTGAAGCTTGCAGCCGAGCAAAATGAAGAGCGTCTGTGTCTACTGACATTAGGCTATAAACTAAAAGGAGTGCAGAAAGGCAATTATCCGTGCGCCGCCCGGGAATCGAACCGGGGTCGCAAGAATGGGAATCTTGCATGATACCACTACACGGGCGGCGCGATTTTTTTTTCTTTATTGCCGGTCCTCGGCTTTCACAAAACAAAGACAAAAAACAAAAAACAAGATATGTACACAGTTATACAAGAAGCGAAATGCCCAAGAGAGGACCAGGCTTTGTCACAAAATTCTCTGAGTGTTGTCAAAGGCTCTAGCCTTGAGAGCCACTCAGGGACAGGATTCCGTATCTTCTGTATTTCTACAAACTTGCAGATGCTCTCTCGAAAATATATACGCGCTGGACGCGCTTCGGGGTCACAGTAGTACCCGGCCATACGAGAGCGCCATATACTGTGGAGGCCCACCAGCATGACTAAATCGAACGGGATCCCACCCTCATTTTTTGTGGGCAAGTACCTAATTCCGTGTGAATGCAACGGGAGCTGTTTCTTCATGGTCCTCTGTAGCACGTCCCAAAAATAAACCCCTTCCCAACAGTGCAAAAAAACATGGTCTATGGTCTCCGGTTGCTTGCAGATTAAGCAGTTTGGTCCCCACGGTAGAAACATCTCTTTTTCTTCCAAAAAAGATTTGACGGGTAAAGTTCCAGTGTGCACTTTAAAGAAAAAAACTCTTGACTTCCGGCGATACATTCATTTTTTTTAACCCTTTGCAACACATTACCGCCGGGGCCTCCACAGTACAAGGCCCTGTACAACGGCACCGGAAGGATAACATCGCACACATCTCTGTACAACGTTTTCCTTGTTGCGCTGCTCAAATATTCCTTTGAAAACCGAGTAGTTAAGAATCTGACGCTGGTTACTATCTCTCTGAAATAGCCAAAAATGCCTCCTGTCATGCATTTTGTTGCAACTACATACTCTGGCAAGGCTCGCCCTAGCCTTACTTGGCACACTGTGCGCAGGAAAGGATCTTCAACATCACGGAAAAACAGAAATCTGTTTACCAGTTGCCTCACAAATAAGTGTCCCAGCCCTAGGCCTCCGTCTTTGACCCGTCTGAACAAGTTTGTCCGCATGCACCTTTCCCAGCTAGAGGCCCATACAAAAACCGCAAAAATTCGATGTACCTTTTGTATGTTAATTCGCGAGCAGTGGAGCACTTGCATCACATACCACAGTTTACTAATAAAAAACAGGTTACACACAGTGGCTCTTGCAAACACGGATAAATGAGTACCTTTCCACTTTTCTGCTTTTTCTTGTGTCTCTTGTGCCTGCACCTTCCAATGCTGTTAAGTATCTCTGTAAAATTCCAACGGGACTCCAAGGTACTTTACAGGGGTCGTACACCAGGTCACATTAGCAAAAGTGTGAGGAGTATCCGGCCATTCTCCGTGCCAGAACCCCACGCACTTTCCCCAGTTCACCTTGTTTCCCGTGACCAAACTAAATCTTTTAACACCTTCTACCGCACTGCTAATGCTATCCTTTGTGACACAGAAAATTGCTACATCATCTGCATATGCTAGGACTTTCACTTCCGCTTCATGCAGCCGAAAACCATGAACAGCATTATTCTGTATTATGTGCAAGCACAAAGTTTCAACATATATACAAAACAAGAGTGGACTGAGGGGGCAACCCTGACGCACCGAACGTTCCACGTTAATGGGGGCCCCCAACGATTTATTAACAATTAACTTTGTAGTGCCGTGTCAGTACGCCATGGCCACACCCTCAGTAATAATAGAACCTACATTGATATGATCTAAGATAGAAAACAAAATCTCATGAGCAACACAGTCAAACGCTTTTTCAAGATCTAGCTGGAGAATTGCCACAGGTACCCCAGTGACGTCGCTACACTGCAGCACACACCTTGCCTTATGAATATTGTAAGCAATAGACCTGTTCTTTAAGCCACATGTTAGATGAGGGCCAACAATTTCTTTAATAACGCTCTGAAGCCTCGCCTCCAACACTTTCATGAATATTTTATAATCGACGTTCGTTAGTGAGATCGGCCTATATGCAGTAACCTGTCTGAGTTTTATAGGATCATCTGTTTTAGGGATGAGGACGGTATGGGCCGCACCATAAGATGGGGGCAACTCCTTACGATCATAGGCATCATTAAACAGCAAAGTCAAATGTGCGGTTTACCCGCCGGGGTGGCGCAGTGGTTACGGCGCTCGACTACTGTTCCCAAGGACGCGCGATCGAATCCCGGCCTCGGCGGCAGCTTTTCGATGGAGGCGAAAAGCAAGGCGCCCGTGTGCTGTGCGATGTCAGTGCACGTTAAAGAACCCCAGGTGGTCGAAATTACCGGAGTCCTCCACTACGGCGTCTCTCATAGCCTGAGTCGCTTTGGAACGTTAAACCCCACAAACCAAACCAACCAACCAAAAGTGCGGTTAATTCCGTTTTAAACGCTTTATAAAAAGCTGCACTTAACCCATCTGTGCCAGGAGACTTTCCCGGGTTCAAGTTCTCTATTGCTCGTTCAACTTCTTTTTCACTAATTCGCCTCTCCAAGCTTTCCTTTCGGGCTTCATCGAGCCTAGGCATAGCGCCGAGAAACTCGCCTTTAAATCTGTGCACGTCAACTTCATGTTGTGCGAACAACGCCTCATAGTAATCAAAGAATGCATGATGGATGCGATCGCTATCGGTCACTACCCCACCCGCTCATTCGATCTCCTGAATTTCGTTGCGACGAGCGTGCGCTTTTTCCATTCCTAAAGCCCGCTTAGTGGGCGTCTCCCCTGCAACCAATTCTTCCGCTCTCGCCCTCACTATCGCCCCTCGATATCGGTCTTCCTCGAAAGTTCAAGCTTTTGCTTTGTTTTCTTAATATCTTCCTTTACCTATGCCGGGCGTTTTACATTCCTGCGCCAACAATTTTTCAAGTATATCTCTCAGCTGTTTTTCCTGTAATCTTTCCTGGTGCTTTAGCAAAGTAGACCGCTCAATGGCCATCATCTTAAAGTCTTCTTTGGCTAGTACCCACTGGAGCCCGATTTCGTTTTGACACTCATTTACTATTTTGGTAATTTTTTCCGTCACATAATCAGTGAAAATTTGGTCTTTTAGCAGTTTACAATTTAATTTCCACAGCTCCCATGAAAATCCACTGGCTCGCTTCCTTTTGCCTAGAGTGCATATCACTGCACAGTGATCTGAAAAGGCCACTGGTAAAACTCGGTATTTTTGACACTTTGGTATTAAGTCCAGTGACATGTAAATCCTGTCGAGGCGAGCATGACTAATACCTTGAAAGTGGGTGTATTGCACACTACGTTCACCGTCTAAACACTCCGCCACATCATCTAATGCATATTCATCTATCAGTCGTGACAATAAGTCTGTACTTCTGTCCCTGAAGGCTCGGGTGCTGCTTTTATCGCGAGCCGCCAGAACACAATTGAAATCGCCCATGAGCACTATCTGTTTCTCACTAGTGCAGTAATATTTCAGGCTCTCAAAAAAGGAACACCTATCCTCCAATTCATTAGGTGCATAAACACAGATAACCCGCCATTCTATATTCTCAAAACCGAAGTCACAAATCACGTATCGCCCTGTCTCTCCGGAAGCATAAGTCTGCACGTTAAGTCCAGGCAACTTTTTTACAAGAAGGACGCACCCGGCAGAAGTTCCGACTGCATGGCTCACAACGGCATAATACTTCGACGTGGAGCGCTGCACCATGCTCCCGGTCTCTTCCTCTCCATCGACTTTGGTCTCTTGAACGGCTAGAAAATCGATGTCTCTGTCCGTTATAAGGCGCAACACCTGGCTCTGCTTTTTCTTCGTTGCTAACCCTCTAACATTAAGCGACCCGAATGTCAGAGCAGGGGTTGGATCCATTTTAAAATAGAGTGAAGAGACCGAGAGCATTTGCGCTCACCTTTCGCGTCTGGCACCCGGCTAGACGCCTTTGTTTCCGCCGCAGCCCTCCGGTGCGGCTGCATGGTCTTGCAGCGGCGGTGGCTTATCGCTGGCCCGCTTGTCCCCCGAAAGTTCAGCTTCGGTCTGAGAGAGGACCGCCGGGTCTGGACCGTTTTCGTAGGCGGCTCCTCAACGCTTGACGCTGTTGTTTTGTCCACTCCATCACCAATCAGGGCGTGAGGCCGTTTGGCCGTGACATTGCCCGCACGAACATTGCACTGTTGCTGTTGCTCCTCGCTGCTCGTCGAGGCCATCATCACGGGTTCCGTAGCTGCCAAAAAGCTATCTTCCTTCTCCTCAGTATCAGCCCAGGCCGCTGCCGAGTCATTTTCTTCAGGTCGCCTCTCTGCCTCACTTGACACGTTTGTGCTTCTGCTAGAAGTCCCAGAAGAGACAGTCGCCGCTTCCGGCTTGCCTACTTCCTCGACTCCTTTCGCCGCTTCCTCCGCCTCTGATACGTCCATCTGGTTTTCGGCTATCTCCTCCCTCGATGCGAGCCCCGTGGCCACCGCATATGTACGGACACACTCACTGTCGACGTGGCCGTAACGCCTGCATTTCGAACACCGGGGCACCTTGCATTCACGTCTAACGTGACCGCTACCACGGCAGCGCAGGCACTGCATAGGCCGCCCAGGCACCACAACGAGGGCCAACTCACCGGCGACTCGCAGCTGGTGAGGTAGGTCATCGGTCTTAATACCGGGTTTCAGTTTCAGGAGAACTGTTCTCGTTGTTGACCCCTTCTCTTTGACGCCTTGGACGCGCCACCGCTCCCGGGTCACCTCGGCCGTCCGGATGTCGTCGTCGGCCACACCGTGCAACATCCAGTGCAGCTGCAGCTTCACCTGTTGGTCCTCTGGGTCGATGATGATGCAGCGACATCCCTTTACTTCTACTTGTTTCAACGCAGCCAGCTTCTTCGTTGCTTCAGCGCTGCTGAGCGTGACAGCCCAAACGTGGTTAATCTGGTACGCCCCCAACACCACAGCATCGGGGAGCGCACCAACGTTCGCGAGAGCATCGCGAAAATCTTCCACTTTGTACGGCCTATTGCGCACGTCGCCGTGCAAAAACACCGTGTTTAAAACAACACGTCCTGTAGGAAGCGTCGGCAAAATCAACTCATAGTCCTTATCATCCGTATCAAGATTCCTGTTTCCGCGGCCGGCAAGCGCCGCTGTCGCCGCTTCGCTGGAGCTCATGATTCTGCGACCGTCCCGCTCGGTGGCCGGAAGTAGAATGTCACCAGCGGCGCGATGATGGCTCCATGACACAGAATACTTTCCTGCTCACGCTCTTCTCAAATAGTGCGATATCGTGCTGTGAAGCTTGCAGCCGAGCAAAATGAAGAGCGTCTGAGTCCACTGACATTAGGCTATAAACTAAAAGGAGGGCAGAAAGGCAATTATCCGTGCGCCGCCCGGGAATCGAACCGGGGTCGCAAGAATGGGAATCTTGCATGATACCACTACACCAGCGGCGCGATGAAGTCTCCAGGACGCAGAATATTTTCCTGCTCACGCTCTTCTCAAATAGTGCGATATCGTGCTGTGAAGCTTGCAGCTGAGCAAAATGAAGAGCGTGTGTGTCCACTGACATTAGGCTATAAACTAAAAGGAGGGCAGCAAGGCAATTATCCGTGCGCCGCCAGGGAATCGAACCCGGGTCGCAAGAATGGGAATCTTGCATGATACCACTACACCAGCGGCGCGATTTTTTTTTTTTATTGCCTGGCTTTGACACAAATACACCGCATTGGAACTCAAAACATCATGAAGAAAGGAATAATATATGTACACTAAGGTAGTTAGCGTTGCCTAACACCCACTGAGGGGCAGGCTTTGTCATGTTAAAATTCCTTGAGCACCGTCAAAGGTTCCAGCTTTGACAGCCACTCAGGAGCACATGGTTGCAATTTAAGCACGTCGAGCCATCGCTGCACACTTTCACGGAAATACATGCGGGCTGGCCGTGCATCTGGATCGCAGTGATAACCAGCCATTCGTGCGCGCCATATACTGTGGAGGCACATTAACATAACCTGGTCTAACGGCATATCATCGTGGTTATCCAATGACAAATACCTAATGCCATGGGAATCAAGTGGCAACTGTTTTTTTATTGTCCTTTGCAGAACATCCCACAAATATACCCCCTCCCAGCAATGCAAAAACACGTGATCTATTGTCTCTGGCTGTTTGCAGATGAGACATTGGGCCCCCCACGGTAGGAACATACCCTTTTCCTCCATAAATGATTTTACACTCAAAGTACCGGTATGTAGCATAAAGAAAAACGTTTTAGCTCCCGGAGCAACTTGCATTTTCTTTACGCGTTTTAATACATTACTTCCTGTGCCTCCATAGTATAAAGCTCGGTACAAGGGCACCGGGAAGACGACTTCACAAACATCCTTGTATAATGTTCTCCTGTTAACATTACTTAAATACTCTTTCGAAAACCGTGCGCTTAAGAATTTTGCGCTCAAAACAATTTCCCTAAAGAATCCAAAAAGAGAACCCGGCATACTTTGAGTATAAACTACGAAATCAGGCAAAGCTCGACCAAGTCTTTGTTGACACACTGTGCGCAGGAATGGATCGCTGGCATCCCTAAAAAACATAAACCTGTTGACAATCTGTCGCACAAACAAATGACCCAGACCAAGCCCCCATGCTTCACCTGCCGGAACAAATTTGTCCGACTGCACCTCTCCCAACTCGAGGCCCAAACAAACACCGCAAAAACTCGATGCAATTTTTGCACATTTACACGGGAGTAATGCAACACTTGCATAACATACCATAACTTACTAATTAAAAACAGGTTGCAAACTGCGGCTCTTGCAAATATTGATAATTGAGCGCTTTTCCATTTCTCCGCTTTTTCACGGGTTTCTTTGACCTGCTCTAGCCAGTATGGCTCGCTTTCCTTGTAAAATTTCAAGGGCACACCCAAGTACTTTGCAGGCGTTGTAACCCACGATACATTAGCGAAAGTGTCGGGGGTCAGCTGCCATTCTCCGTGCCAAAATCCCAGGCACTTACCCCAGTTAACTTTACTCCCTGTGACTTTGCTAAAATGTTTTACCACATCCACTGTCCTCTTTATACTCTCTATATTCACACAAAATACCGCAACGTCATCTGCGTAAGCCAGCAATTTGACTTCTGACTCCTGCAGTCGAAAACCATCAATGTCATTGCTTTGTAGGATGCTTAAACACAAACTTTCAATATAAATGCCGAACAAAAGAGGGCTGAGGGGGCAACCTTGGCGCACTGAACGTCGTACGTTGATGGGGGCCCCCAGTGATTTATTGACAATTAATCTCGTAGTGCAGTTACGGTACGCCAAAGCCACTCCCTCTCGAATAACAGAGCCAACATTAACATAGTCTAATATACTGAACAGAATAGTATGCGCCACACAATCAAAAGCTTTCTCCAAGTCCAACTGCAGTAACGCAACACATGCATGAGTTGCATCGCAGCATTCGAGCACACTTCTCGCTTTGTGAATGTTCTGAAAGATAGATCGCCCTTTGATACCGCACGTTTGGTGAGGGCCCACTAGTTCGCATATAACCGTTTGTAGTCTGCCAGCAAGCACCTTCATATAAATCTTGTAATCAACGTTTGTCAGAGCAATGGGCCTGTAAGACGACAACTGCCTAAGCTTATCTGGTTGGTCAGTTTTCGGAATAAGTACTGTGTGCGACGATCCGAAAGACGCAGGCAGTGCCTTCAGTTCATACGCTTCATTAAATAAGGCACACAACAAAGGAGATAGCTGTTCCTTGAACGCTTTATAAAAAGCCGCACTCAGGCCATCAGGCCCGGGTGATTTCCCTGGGTTTAAATTTTCTATTGCCTGCTGCACTTCTTTTTCGCTTATTGGCCGCTCCAGTCTTTCTTTTTGTTCCTCGTCAATTTTTGGCATCACGTCTACACCAGCGGCGTGATGATGTCTCCAGAACGCAGAATATTTTCCTGCTCACGCTCTTCTCAAATAGTGCGATATCGTGCTGTGAAGCTTGCAGCCGAGCAAAATGAAGAGCGTCTGAGTCCACTGACATTAGGCTATAAACTAAAAGGAGGGCAGGAAGGCAATTATCCGTGCGCCGCCCGGGAATCGAACCCGGGTCGCAAGAATGGGAATCTTGCATGATACTACTACACCAGCGGCGCGATGATGGCTCCAGGACGCAGAATATTTTCCTGCTCACGCTCTTCTCAAATAGTGCGATATCTTGCTGTGAAGCTTGCAGCCGAGCAAAATGAAGAGCGTCCATAGAGAAACATACTTACGTAAAGAGCGGACACTCGAGCCTTTTCGCGGCCCAGCAAATAAGGGTCTGACCACCCGCAAGGCGGCGTAGCGATGTTCGGTTCCACTCCGCATCAAAGGTAGATAGCTTATCATACGTACACCGGCTTGCATCAAAGCGTATGCTTTCTTTGCTCTTTCCATATAAACGTTGATGCTGAGCCGGTCATGTGCCGCCGGTTACGCCCACCTCACCGTGCTTTTCAATGCGTCGCCTTGTTTGGCCGGTAACTAGTTTCCTTTTGCCTGCAGAAATAATGTTGCTGTTTTTGAGCTAAGAACGCTAAGAAGTCGTTTGTGACGCAACGTGAACGTATTTTGCACGTGTAATATAGAATAGGAGATGTGACGCGTTTTTAGTGTGCAGTCAGTGTATGTTTTTGGGTCGTGTTTTTCTGAAGAACTTGTGCATTCCTTCGACTGCGTAATTTTCTAAGGCAGCTTTAAGACAAAGAATTTTTCGATGGCTCAGATGTATCTTAACACAAACTTTTATTCGGCAGTACAAGAAGTGTGTGTTGTGCATTTGGGATCGTTTTGTGAATAGTGTTTACTTTGCTGTGTTTGCAAAATGAATGGGCTTTTGCCGCTTCGTAAGCACCATGTTTACATGCCGAATTTCTTGTCATGGCTAAAGCATTCTCGTTGGGGTCTAAAAAGCGCTGCTGCCTGTTCGTGGCTTACATTTTGACGACACCTACTGCTATTAGTCGCTAACAGTGGATTCCCTGTAATACCTTTGCCATACGGGCAGAGGGCAATTTTGTCCGCGATCTTGAGTATAATCATATCATTGAGTTACCATTATATATTCGGTATGGTGTGTTTAAATTTCTGAACAGACTACTGATCTAGGCTGATTTATAGAAATTCCGCGCGGGCTGTGCCAGCATTTTTCCCTCCTTACTTGTGTCTACCAGTTCACAAATCCTTTCCTGTTATTTTCACGGGTGATGTTTTAGAGGAAAGGCACACAGCCGGTATGCGAAATTTCTTCATCGTGACACTTTTCCGCCTGCTTCACCATACCTTCAATAATGTTGCTCTTTGTATTATGATGTATTTTATAAAGTGTGTGGTTCAATATTCTTTCTGTGCCATTCAATATGTAAACAAGAAAATAAACTTTTTTGTATGGAACCATTGCCTCCTTGTGTGCCACTCAAGAAAGCGGCTCAATAACGGCAAAAAATTACAATAACAGCTCTGATCGCATTATTATAGCCTGCATGAACTAAGTCAGCCACGCTTATGTTCTCCGTGAACCTTGCCGGTATTTCCAGTAAAAAGGTTGCGATCCACAACTTTAATACGTCCGTATGCATGGCATCGTTAAAGCACTTGCGCGCAACTCTAGACGATGTAGTTGAATATTTTATTGCTGAAGGTAAGTCAGAATTGAAAGCATTCTATCGAAATCGGAACCGAAACAGAGCAAATCACGTGCCAAAAATCTCGGAGGACGAAATTCGCGGTCTGACCAGCCGCTCGGGGCGCTAGCGCTGCTCGGCCGCAGGGCCCTATGGAAGTGTCCGCTCTTTACGTATATGTTTCTCTATGGAGCGTCTGTGTCCACTGACATTAGGCTATAAACTAAAAGGAGGGCAGAAAGGCAATTATCCGTGCGCCGCCCGAGAATCGAACCCGGGTCGCAAGAATGGGAATCTTGCATGATACTACTACACCAGCGGCGCGATGATGGCTCCAGGACGCAGAATATTTTCCTGCTCACGCTCTTCTCAAATAGTGCGATATCTTGCTGTGAAGCTTGCAGCCGAGCAAAATGAAGAGCGTCTGTTTCCACTGACATTAGGCTATAAACTAAAAGGAGGGCAGAAAGGCAATTATCCGTGCGCCGCCCGAGAATCGAACCCGGGTCGCAAGAATGGGAATCTTGCATGATACCACTACAACGGCGGCGCTTTTTTTTCTTTATTGCCATACTTTGACAAACACTGCACACACACACAAAAAAACTTCATTCAATCTTGACACCAGCAACCTGCCAGAGCTGCTTGACAGGCCTTGTCTTGTTTAAAATTCTTTGAGCTGGCTCAAATTTTCCATCCTGGGTAGCCAATCGGGGTTACATGATTGTGATCTCACCACTTGCACGAATCTGTGCACATTCTCCTTCAAGTAAATGCGGGCCGGTCGCGCGTCGGGGTCGCAGTAATAACCCGCCATCCTGGAGCGCCATATACTATGGAGGCCCCAGAGCATTACTTGGTCCAACGGGAAACCATCCTCATTTTGAATGGCCAAAAATCTGATGCCGTACGGATGAAGCGGAAACTCTTTTTTAATGGTTCTTTGTAAAACATCCCAAAGATACACCCCGTACCAACAGTGAAGAAAAACATGATCAATTGTTTCGGGCACTTTACATATTAGGCAATGCGTACCCCACGGTAAAAATAAACCTTTACCCTCTAAGAACTTTTTAACTGGTAGTGTTTCTGCATGTAATTTGACGAATAAAGTGTTTTTCCCGGTTGCACTCGCAATAAAGTGTTTATTCCTGGTTGCACTTGCATTCTTTTAACTCTTTTCAAAACGTCCCCACCGTTGCCTCCATTATACATGGCTCTGTACACTGGCACTGGTAAAACAACATCACACAGATCACCGTATAGCTTTTTCCGCTTCACTTCACTTAAGCATTTTGTCGAAAAACGCGCTGTAAGAAATTTCACGCTGTCAGCCACTTCTCTAAAATAACCGAAGATTCTCCCTGGTAAACTTGGTACCCACAACAAAATCAGGCAACGCACGGTTCAAACTTAGTTGGCACACAGTTCTTAAGAAAGGGTCACTAAAACTCGGAAGAAGAAAAACCTGTTGACAAGCTGGCGGAGAAATAGATGTCCCAGCCCGAGACCACCGTCTTTCACACTTCGAAACAAGTTCGTCCGCTTGCACCGTTCCCAGCTCGATGACCAAACAAACACAGCTAGAATACGATGTATCTTCTGTACATTTACACGGGAACAGTGCAACACTTGCATGACATACCAGAGTTTGCTTAAAAAGAACACATTGCACACCGTCGCTCTTGCAAAAATTGATAAATGTGCCCCCTTCCATTTATCTGCTTTTTCCTGTATTTCGTTCAGTTGTCCTTTCCAGTATGCATCACTGTTCCTGTAGCTGTTTAATGGAACTCCTAAGTATTTTGTGGGGGTTGTTACCCAGGGCACATTTGCAAAAAGCTCTGGGGTCGATGGAAAATTGCCATGCCAAAATCCCTGACATTTTGACCAGTTCACTTTGCTTCCGGTTGCCTTCCTGAAACTGTCGACACACAGCACTGCCTCGCGTATACTATGCTGATCCACAGCACAGACCGCTAGGTCATCCGCGTATGCGAGCAACTTGACTTCAGCTGCCTGCAACTTAAAACCTTTAACTGCCTCGTTTTGGATAATGATCACACATAGTGTCTCTATGTAGATGGCAAACAAAAGTGGGCTGCTGGCGTACCGAGCGTTGCACCTGAATGGGGGCCCCAGACTCTTGTTAATGATTAATCTAGTAGTGCATCCCCGGTACGCCATGGCCACGCCCTCTCTGATTACTGAACCTAGGTTCACGTGATCCAGAATACACAGCAATATTTCGTGGGCTACAAAGTCGAAAGCCTTTTCGAGGTCCAGTTGGAGGATGGCTACACATTTATCCATTAGTTCACTACACTCGAGCACCGATCTTGCCGTGTGTATATTTGTCATAATTGACCTCCCTTTTATACCACACGTTTGGTGAGGACCAACAATATTTGTAATAACTGACTGCAATCTTCTAGCTAACACTTTCATCAATATTGTGTAATCTACGTTTGTCAAAGCAATTGGCCTATATGCTGTGACTTGCTTCAGCTTTTCCTCGTCATTTGTCTTGGGAATAATAATAGTATGAGATAGTCCGAAAGATTGAGCAATCTATTCACTGCATAGGCTTCATGGAAGAGCGCTGTCAATTTTGGAACTACTTCGTTCTTAAATTCTTTATAAAAAGCCGCACTTAGGCCGTCTGGCCCAGGCGACTTTCCCATATTTAAACCATCGATCGCTTTTTCTAACTCGATTTCTGTGATTGGCATCTCCAATCTTTCCTTCTTATCCTCGTCTAGTCGCGGCAGAGCTGCGAGAAACTTTTGTTTGAAAGCTTTCATGTCGACCACATTTTTGCTGAACAGTTCCTGATAATATTGGAAGAAACCATGCCTGATATGATCGTCTTCCGACGATAGCACTCCGCCCCATTCGATCTTATCAATGCGGTTTTTCTCGGCATGAGCCTTTTCAATTCCCAGTGCCTTTTTCGATGGCGTCTCGCCCATGGCCCAATTTTCCTCTCTTGCACGCACTAACGCTCCTTGGTATCTGTCTTCTTCTATCAAGTTAATCTGTTCTTTTATTTTTCGAATATCCTCTATCCATCTGCCGGGTGCCTTACATTCCTGTTCGTGTAGTTTTGCGAGCAAAGCCTTAAGCTGGGTTTCTGTAATTTTCTTCTCGTACAGCAGGCAACTGGATCTGTCAATGGCTTTAATTTTAATCTGTTCCTTGCACAACTCCCACTGTTTCTAGATTTCGAGCAAAGTCCCTGGCCTCACTTTAATCAATTCATTCAATACCACGCGTCTAAAGGCATCATCCTTAAGCAATTTATTGTTCAATTTCCATAACTCCCAGCTAAATGCATTGCTTCGTTTTTTGGTGCCGAATAAGCATTGCACCAAACAGTGATCCGTGAATGTCATAGGCACAACTCGATATTCATTGCATGAATGAATCAAATCCGCGTGTGCTGGTTTTGTATCGAGCATTCGGTATACAGTTAAAATCGCCCAGCAATACTACCTGCCTTTCCGTACTTAACTGCTGCATAACATTCTCGAAAAAACACTGTTCCTTCCTCCAAACAGTTAGGAGCGTACACACAAATAATGCGCCACTCAACACCGCTGTATACACAATCAGCCACTACACATCGTCCAGAAGAGCATGAGGAGTAGCCCTTTACAACCAGACCAGGCCGCTTTTTGACAAACAATACACACCCGGCCGATGTTCCAACTGCGTGGCTAACAATGGCATAAAATCTAGCCGTGAAACGTCGCACCATGCTCCCGGTCTCTTCCTCCACATAAACCTTAGTTTCTTGCACGGCAAGCACGTCAATATCGTGGACAATTAAGAGCCGGTGCACCTGGCTCTGCTTCTTTTTGCCTGCCAATCCCCTGACATTTAACGTGGCTACTCTTAAGGTGGTTTCGGGCGCAATTTTCATCAAGGGTGAAGAGACCGAAAGCATGGTGCTTACCTTTCCCGTCTAGCGCGTTGCTAGACGCCGTCGTTGGATCCATCCCCGTCCGGTGCGAGCGGCTGACCCGGCAGCGGGGACACATTATCCGCTGCCCGTCTCTCTGATGATATGTTTGGCCGCAGACGTAGCGTAGACCGCCGGGATTGCCCCGTTTTTGCTGGTGGTTCGTCGACGCTGGGGGCTGACGCCTGGTTGCCTTCGGGTTCGGACTGTGTGCGGGATCGCTTGGCTGGGGCTGGGACGCCTGGCTTACGAACACCGCTGGTGTCCGAGTGCTCCTCCCCATTATCCTGTTCCATACCGTTTGCCGGCTCAAGTGACGTGCCTTCCTCATTGCTAGGGAGCTCAGGTGCAGAGTCCACTCTCCCCACATCCCTCGCAGCATTGCCGCTTTCTGCCGAGTCCACCGACGAATCCGTCTCCCGTGTCTGCGTTCGCATTTCTCCGGCACCCTTCGCCGCCTCCTCCGCCTCGACCACGTCCATGGTGAGCTCCGTCGACCGTTCCGCAGTTCCATGTCCCGCGGCCGAAGCGTACGAAAGCACACAGGCAGCCTCGTCATGTCCGTAGCGTCTACACTTTGGACAACGCGGTACCTTACATTCACGTCGAACGTGACCGGTACCGCGGCAGCGCAGGCACTGCATCGCTCGCCCAGGCACCACGACAAGGGCTAGCTCTCCGGTAACTCGCAGCTGGTGAGGTACGTCGTCGACCTTAATGCCGGGTTTCAATTTCAGGAGCACAGTCCTCGTGGTGGACCCCTTCTCCTTGACGCCTTGAACTCTCCACCTTTCCCGGGTCACCTCGGTCACATTCCCAAACGCAGCAAAAGCCGTCCGGATGTCGTCGTCTGCCACACCGTGCAACATCCAGTGAAGTCGCAGCTTCACCTGTTGGTCTTCGGGATCGATAATCAGGCAACGGCGTCCCTTAACTTCGAGTTACTTGAAAGCCGCCAATTTCTTCGTTGCTTCTGTGCTGCTTAACGTGACCGCCCAAACATGGTTGATCTGATACGCCCCCAACGCCACAACGTCGGGGAGCGCACCAGCCTTGACCAGGGCGTCGGGAAATCCTCGACCCTGTATGGCCTGACTCGCACATCGCCGTGCAAAAAAAGCGTGTTAAAAAAAACGCGTCCGGTGGGCAAAGTTGGCAGAATAATCTGATACTCGCTATCCTCAATGTCGTCGAGCCTATTTCCGCGGCTGGAAAGGGCCCCTATCGCCGCTCCGCTGGAGCACATGATTCTGCGACCGTTCACTACGGTGTCCGGAGGTAGAATGACTACACCAGCGACGCGATGGTTTCGCCAGGACGCAGATTTTTTTCCTGCTCACGCTCTTCTCAAATAGTGCGATATCGTGCTGTGAAGCTTGCACCCGAGCAAAATGAAGAGCGTCTGTGTCCACTGACATTAGGCTATAAACTAAAAGGAGGGCAGAAAGGCAGTTATCCGTGCGCCGCCCGGGAATCGAACCCGGGTCGCAAGAATGGGAATCTTGCATGATACCACTACACCAGTGGCGCGATGATTTCGCCACGACGCAGATTTTTTTCCTGCTCACGCTCTTTTCAAATAGTGCGATATCGTGCTGTGAAGCTTGCAGCCGAGGAAAATGAAGAGCGTCTGTGTCCACTGACATCAGGCTATAAACTAAAAAGAGGGCAGAAAGGCAGTTATCCGTGCGCCGCCCGGGAAGCGTATTTGGGTTTGCTCGGTACGGTGGCTCCGCAAGGGACAGAGCAACAAAAAAGACGAAGAAAACGGGCTGTTCCGACTAGCATCTACCGCCCCCAGGAGCCGAGCAGCCTAGCAATTAGCGGCGCATGCTTTTTCAATGGGCGTCACGTTGGACGCGGCAATAGCTTGAGAGAGCCTATAATACTACTACTACTACTACTACTACTACTACTACTACTACTACTACTACTACTACTACTACTACTACTACTACTACTACTACTACTACTACTACTACTACTACTACTACTACTACTAAATAATAATAATAACATTACACAGTAATATTTCTCTGCTAATATTTATTATTATCATTAGTAGTAGTAGTAGTATAGAGGAAGACTCGTTTCACGAAGTTGGCACTGAATTGTCTATTTAACGACCGAATTAACTGGCTAAATATTATCTTCACAGTTTTAATAAATAATAATAATAATAATTGGTTCACAGGAAGGGAAAGGCGCAGTATCTGTCACACTTGTGTCTGTGGACACCTGAAACAACTCCGTAGCACCCGGCTACGGCTCCTCTTTCTCTCTTCCTCCCTTGTGTCTGTGGACACCAACGGATGAAGGTGTCCACAGACACAAGTGTGACAGATACTGCGCTTTTCCCTTCCTGTGAACCAATTATTATTATTATCATTAATATTTAAAACTGTGAAGATATTTAGCCAATTAATTTGGCCGTTAGCTACAGACAATTCAGTGCCAACTTAGTGAAACGAGTCTTCCTCTATACTACTACTACTACTACTACTACTAGTAATAATAATAATAATAGCAATTGTAGTAGTAGTAGTAGTAGTAGTATAGGCTTTCTCAAGCTAGTGCCGCGTCCAACATGACGCCCATTGAAAAAGCATGTGCCGCTAATCGCTAGGCTGCTCGGCTCCTGGGGGCGGTAGATGCTAGTCATAACACCCCGCTTTCTTCGTCTCTTCTATCGATTTCTCCCTTGCGGAGCCACCGTACCGAGCAAACCCAAATACGCGCCCGGGAATCGAACCCGGGTCGCAAGAATGGGAATCTTGCATGATACCGCTACACCAGCGGCGCGATGATTTCGCCCGGACGCAGACTTTTTTCCTGCTCACGCTCTTTTCAAATAGGGCGATATCGTGCTGTGAAGCTTGCACCCCAGCAAAATGAAGAGCGTCTGTGTCCACTGACATCAGGCTATAAACTAGAAAGAGGGCAGAAAGGCAGTTATCCGTGCGGCGCCCGGGAATCGAACCCGGGTCGCAGGAATGGGAATCTTGCATGATACCACTACACCAGTGGCGCGATGATTTAGCCACGACGCAGATTTTTTTCCTGCTCACGCTCTTTTCAAATCGTGCGATATCGTGCTGTGAAGCTTGCAGCTGAGGAAAATGAAGAGCGTCTGTCTCCACTGACATCAGGCTATAAACTAGAAAGAGGGCAGGAAGGCAGTAATCCGTGCGCCGCCCGGGAATCGAACCCGGGTTGCAAGAATGGGAATCTTGCATGATACCACTACACCAGCGGCGCTTTTTTTCTTTATTTCCTGACCGTGGACGTACAGAAAAAAGACACATATGACATCAATAACATGATAAAATAAAAGCTCAAGCATTGACTAAAAGCTTCAGCCTTCCTTAGCTGAAGTTGTCGGATTAAAAATCCCTCATATGTGACAACCCTTCAAAACTAACTAACCATTCTGGCTCTAGTTTTAGTGCTTTCTGTTCGTCCACATATGCCCGTATGCTCTCTCTAAAGAGCTGTCTCGCTGAACGTGCATCGACGTCACCGTGCTCTACAGCCATTCTGCTTTTCCATATGCTGTGGAGAGCCAGTAGCATCAAAAGATCCAACGGTGTATCATTGTTCGCTTCTACTGGCAAGAATCGGATACCATGTGGGCTTATGGGTAGTTCTTTTTTAAGCGTCCTCTGGAGCACGTCCCATAAAAATACGGCATTCCAGCATTCGAGAAACACGTCTTCAATCGTCTCCTCTTTCCTGCATATTATGCAGTGGACACCCCAGGGTACAAAAAGCCCTTTCTGATCCTTCCATTTCTTTACCTCTAATGTTCCAGTGTGCAACTTAAAAAAGAACGTTTTCACCCCTGCCGGCACCATCATCCTCTTCACTCTTTTAAGAACATTTTTGCCCACTGTGGACGAGTACACAGCTCTGTACAACGGTTCTGGATGGAAGCACCACATCGCACAAGTCTTTATACAGTTTTTTTCCGGTTTACACTCCACAAATAGTCTAAAGTAAACCGCCCCATCAAGAACCTGTACGCCAACACCACTTCCCTTAGATACCCGTGGACACCTTCTGACATGCGGTCAGAAGAAACGACAATTCCCGGGAGAGCTTGACCCAGGCGTAACTGACAAACCGTACGAAGAAATGGATTTTTCACATTCCTCAAGAACATGAAACGATTGACTAACTGGCGCAGAAACAGATATGCCAAACCAAGCCCGCCGTCCTTCACCCGGCGGAAGAGATTTGTCCGACTTGTCCGTTCCCACGAAGACCCCCACACAAAAACGGCAAAGATACGATGCATCTTTTGGACATTTGCTCTTGAACAATAGTACACTTGAAGCACATACCAAACTTTTGTCACTAAAAGCAAATTACAAATCGTGGCCTTAGCAAATACCGACCACTGCCATCCATTCCATTTGTCCACTGTATCTTGCAATTTACCGACTTGGTTTTTCCAGTATGGGTCACTGTCCCGATACGATTCAAGAGGGGCACCAAGGTAGCTGACAGGGATGGTGACAAATTTCATGTTAGCGTATATGCCTGGGGTCGCTGGCCAGTCACTGTGCCAGAAGCCCAGGCACTTGCCCCAGTTAACAGCACTGCCGCTTACAGCGCAAAAATCTTTTACAGTTTTCACAACTTCTACGATGCTTTTGTAGTCTACACAAAACATCGCGACATCATCGGCATAAGCCAAAAGCTTCACTTCTGCTTGATGCAGCTTGAAGCCCCGCATTTTCTCATGCTTGATAATGCTTAAACATAAATGTTCAAGATAGATACAAAAGAGAAGAGGTGAAAGGGGCCAACCTTGACGAACTGAGCGTTGAACAGCAATACTGTCACCAACAGATTTGTTCACAATTAGCCTAGTTGCACAAGCACTGTAAGCCATAGCCACTCCTTCTCTGATGACGCATCCGACCTTGACATAGTCTAATATACACAAAAGCAAGTCGTGGGGCACTCTATCAAAAGCCTTTTCGAGATCTATTTGGAGCATTGCTACTCCAAGTCCATCAGCATCGCAACATTCAAGAATGGCCCTCACGATGTGAATGTTCGTAAAAATGGACCTGTCTTTAATACCGCATGTTTGGTGGTCTCCAACAATATCTTTAATAACTGTTTGCAGTCTTTTAGCTAGTATTTTCATTAAAATTTTATAGTCGACATTGGTTAAACTAACCGGCCGGTAAGAGGTAACACTGCGTAATTGACATCGGGCCTCCGTTTTGGGAATTAGCACTGTATGAGAAGATGCAAGGGACGGCGGCAGCACATTAAGCTCATATGCTTCATTATACACTTTTTCCAGTACTAGCGAGAGAAAATCCTGGAAAGCTTTATAAAATGCGGCGCTAAGTCCATCAGGCACAGGCGATCTGCCGGGGTTCAGATTCCCTATAGCGCATTTCACTTCGTCCTCCGTGATGGGGGTCTCTAGCACACGTGTCGTCTTTTCGTCGAGTTGTGGCATTAAAGGTAAATAAACTCTCTTGAACCTCTCGATATCAACTGCACACCGTACGAACTGCTGACGATAATGCTCGAAGAAAGCCTGCTGGATTTCCTTCTTTTCGTTGGTAATGGTCCCTTGGTATTCAATTTCATCTATCTGATTCCTTCGAGCGTGCCACTTTTTTGTGCCTAACGCCCTTTTTGTCGGACCTTCCCCCCTTATCAGCCGTTCGGCTCTAGCTCTGACAAGGGCACCGCGATATTGGTCAGCGTAGAGTAGTTCAAGCTTGCCCTTAAAGGCTCGTATGTCGTCTATGAACAAACCGGGGTTATTGCTTTCCACATCGATTAGACGCTGTAGATTCACGTGAAGGGACCTTTCTTCGGCCCTTTCTTCTCTGGCTATAGCGCTCGATCTTTCCAATGCTGTCATTTTGACATTCTGTTTAATAACCTCCCATTTAGCCCCTAACTTTGTTACGCCTTTGTCATTCATATTTGCTATATGCCTTTCAACGTCGGCTTGGAAACTGTCATCAGATAATAATTTTGAGTTTAACTTCCACATTTGCCAGTCAAATCCTTGACTTTTAGTTTTGTTCCCAGCGATAGTGACGGTGACCAAGCAGTGATCGCTGAACGATACTGGCTTCACATGGTATTCGTGGCATACAGGCACCAGATCAAGAGATATGTACATCCTATCGAGTCGAGCGTGGCAAGAAGCCTGGAAATGAGTGAACTGAGCAACTCGTCCACCCTCCAGACATCCAGCCACATCAACAAGGTTAAATTCATTTACCAATTCTGCGAGAACACAGGTGCTGGCATCAGTATGCGGCCTTCTACTCGTTTTATCTGATGCGGAGAGTACACAATTGAAGTCTCCCATTATCACAGTTAGCCTTTCAGAGTTGCAATATTGACGAATACCTTCAAAGAAATCGCGCCTTTCACCAACGTTGTTCGGTGCATAAACACAAATGATGCGCCATTCGTATGAATACAGCACGAGATCGCAAACAACGAAGCGGCCATACGCACAAGTCGTGACAGCTTGAATTGTGACACCAAGGCACTGACACACAAACAGCACACAACCAGCCGCTGCTCCAACTGCATGACTTGCAACGGCATTGTATCTTGAAGTAAAAAGGCTAACCATTCTCCCGGTTTCTTCTTCACCATCAACTTTAGTTTCCTGAATCGCGATGACGTCTAGCTCCAGCTCGCTAACCAAACGAAACAGTTGATTTTGCTTGAGCCTTGCTGCGAGCCCTCGAACATTAATAGTCGCAAATCTAATGGCTTTGTCTAGACGAATCATTGCTGATGAACGAATACCCGGGATCATGGTCATACCTTTAGTGATGTCTGTGGCCGAGCACCCCGCCATGGTGGCAGGTGTCAAGTCTGAGGTGGGAGCGGTGTTGCCACCCTCTTTTCTCTGATAACAAGTTCGGCCTAGGCCGAAAGGACGCCCGCCGTGCCGGCGCGGAAGTCCTTGTCGGCGGTCCTTCGACGCCTGCGTTCTCGTGACCTGGTGTTCGATCCTCATTGTCGTCGCGTGTCCGCTTCGCTACCGCAGCCGAGTTCGCTGCCTCAGATTCGACCATGCTGTCTGTCTCGTGAATGAATACTGTGTTGTGACTGACCTCCGTGTCCCCAGTTGAGTTGCTGCTGCTGGACACCTTAGCGGCCGCGACGCCGACGGAACACGCTTACAAATTCTTGACACCCTGCTCCTTGACCTCGTCCGCGTTTGGGGAGGGGGGAGTGACCGTTGTGCTCGTCTCCTTAGCTGCTTCTTCCACATCCGCCTCGTCCATGAGGTGCTCCGACATGTCGTCGTTCCTCACGGGCCCTGCGACGTTAGCATGCGTCTTTACACACTGCGGTTCGTCGTGGCCGAAACGACGACAACGAGCGCAGCGCGGAACCTGGCACTCCTTCCGGATGTGACTCGTCGCCTTGCAGCGAAGGCACAGGGGAGCCCTGCCCGGAACGACGACGAGCGCTGGCTCACAAGCAACTCGCAGCTGGTGGGGGATGTCATCAATTTTCACCCCTGTCTTCAGCTTTAGGGACACGGTGCGCGTAGTTGACCCTTTGTCGGTAACGCCTTGTGCGCGCCACCTTTCCCTTGCGTTGTCAGACACCGTCCCATACGGCAACAGTGCGACTCGCACGTCTTCGTCAGGTACGACATGCAACAGCCAGTGAATCTTTAACCGGACGCCCTGGTCGTTGGGGTCGACGATTACACAGTGATGGTCCTTCACTTTCACATCACTGACAGCGAGCAGCTTACGTGTGGCCTCGGCGTCTTTAAACGTCACTGCCCAAACGTGGCTCATTTGGTACGCCCCCAGGGCGACCACCTCTGGGAACAATCAAAGACGAACCAACGCGTCCCTGAAGTCTTCAACTCGGTACGGTCGAGCCTTCACATCACCAAGCATGAAAACAGTATTAGGCACAAAGCGCCCGGTTGGCAAACTTGGCAGAATCACCTGATACTCGTCAGCCGAAGTGTCAAAAAACCTGTTTCCGCGGCCGGCCTGGGCCGCTGATACCGCTCCTGACGAGCCAGCCATCCCGCGTCCGCTTCGCTCGAAAGCCGGAAGTGGAATGCACTACACCAGCTGCGCGATGGTTTCGCCAGGACGCAGATTTTTTTTCCTGCTCACGCTCTTTTCAAATAGTGCGATATCGTGCTGTGAAGCTTGCAGCCGAGGAAAATGAAGAGCGTCTGTGTCCACTGACATCAGGCTATGAACTAAAAAGAGGGCAGAAAGGCAGTTATCCGTGCGCCGCCCGGGAATCGAACCCGGGTCGCAAGAATGGGAATCTTGCATGATACCACTACACCAGCGGCGCGATGGTTTCGCCAGGACGCAGATTTTTTTCCTGCTCCCGCTCGTTTCAAATAGTGCGATATCGTGCTGTGAAGCTTGCAGCCGAGGAAAATGAAGAGCGTCTGTGTCCACTGACATCAGGCTATAAACTAAAAAGAGGGCAGAAAGGCAGTTATTCGTGCGCCACCCGGGAATCGAACCCGGGTCGCAAGAATGGGAATCTTGCATGATACCACTACACCAGCGGCGCGATGGTTTCGCCAGGACGCAGATTTTTTTCCTGCTCCCGCTCTTTTCAAATAGTGCGATATCGTGCTGTGAAGCTTGCAGCCGAGGAAAATGAAGAGCGTCTGTGTCCACTGACATCAGGCTATAAACTAAAAAGAGGGCAGAAGGGCAGTTATCCGTGCGCCGCCCGGGAATCGAACCCGGGTCGCAAGAATGGGAATCTTGCATGATACCACTACACCAGCAGCGCGATGGTTTCGCCAGGACGCAGATTTTTTTCCTGCTCCCGCTCTTTTCAAATAGTGCGATATCGTGCTGTGAAGCTTGAAGCCGAGGAAAATGAAGAGCGTCTGTGTCCACTCACATCAGGCTATAAACTAAAAAGAGGGCAGAAAGGCAGTTATCCGTGCTCCGCCCGGGAATCGAACCCGGGTCGCCAGAACGGGAATCTTGCATGATACCACTACACCAGCGGCGCTTTTTTTTTTCTTTATTGCCATACTTGACAAACACTGCACACACAAAAAACAAAAACTTCATTCAATCTTGACACCAGCAACCTGCCAGAGCTGCTTGACAGGCCTTGTCATGCTTAAATTTCTTTGAGCAGGCTCAAATTTTCCATCCTGGGTAGCTCAGCGGGGTTACATGATTGTGATCTCACCACTTGCACAAATCTGTGCACATTCTCCTTAAAGTACATGCGGGCCGGTCGCGCGTCTGGGTCGCAGTAATAACCCGCCATCCTGGAGCGCCATATACTACGGAGGCCCCATAGCATTACTTGGTCCAACGGGAAACCATCCTCATTCTGAATAGCCAAAAGTCTGATGCCGTACGGATGAAGCGGAAACTCTTTTTTAATGGTTCTTTGTAAAACATCCCAAAGATACACCCCCTCCCAACAGTGAAGAAATACATGATCAATTGTTTCGGGCACTTTGCATATTAGGCAATGCGTACCCCATGGTAAAAATAAACCTTTCCTCTCTAAGAACTTTTTAACTGGTAGTGTTTCTGTATGTAATTTGAAGAAGAAAGTTTTTATTCCTGGCTGCACTTGCATTCTTTTAACTCTTTTCAGAACGTCCCCACCGTTGCCTCCATTGTAGATGGCTCTGTGCACTGGCACTGGAAAAACAACATCACACAGGTCACCGTATAGCTTTTTCCGCTTCACTTCACTTAAGAATTCTGTCGAAAAACGCGCTGTAAGAAATTTCACGCTGTCAGCCACTTCTCTAAAATAACCGAAGATTCTCCCTGGTAAACTCTTGGTACCCACAACAAAATGAGGCAAAGCACGGTTCAGTCTTAGTTGGCACACAGTTCTTAAGAAAGGGTCACAAACATCTCGGAAGAAGAAAAACCTGTTGACAAGCTGGCGGATAAATAGATGTCCCAGCCAGAGACCACCGTCTTTCACACTTCGAAACAAGTTCGTCCGCTTGCACCGTTCCCAGCTCGATGACCAAACAAACACAGCTAGAATACGATGTATCTTCTGTACATTTACCCGGGAACAGTGCAGCACTTGCATGACATACCAGAGTTTGCTTAAAAAGAACACATTGCACACCGTCGCTCTTGCAAAAATTGATAAATGTGCCCCCTTCCATTTATCTGCTTTTTCCTGTATTTCGTTCAGTTGTCCTTTCCAGTATGCATCACTGTCCCTGTAACTGTTTAATGGAACTCCTAAGTATTTTGTGGGGGTTGTTACCCAGGGCACATTTGCAAAAAACTCTGGGGTCGATGGCCAATTGCCATGCCAAAATCCCTGACACTTTGACCAGTTCACTTTGCTTCCGGTTGCCTTCCTGAAACTGTCGACACACAGCACTGCCTCGCGTATACTATGCTGATCCACAGCACAGACCGCTAGGTCATCCGCGTATGCGAGCAACTTGACTTCAGCTGCCTGCAACTTAAAACCTTTAGCTGCCTCGTTTTGGATAATGTTCACACATAGCGTCTCTATGTAGATGGCAAACAAAAGTGGGCTGAGGGGGCAGCCCTGGCGTACCGAGCGTTGCACCTGAATGGGGGCCCCCAGACTCTTGTTAATGATTAATCTAGTAGTGCATCCCCGGTACGCCATGACCACGCCCTCTCTGATTACTGAACCTAGGTTCACGTGATCCAGAATACACAGCAGTATTTCGTGGGCTACACAGTCGAAAGCCTTTTCGAGGTCCAGTTGGAGGATGGCTACACATTTATCCATTAGTTCACTACACTCGAGCACCGATCTTGCCGTGTGTATATTTGTCATAATTGACCTCCCCTTTATACCACACGTTTGGTGAGGACCAAAAATATTTGTAATAACTGACTGCAATCTTCTAGCTAACACTTTCATCAATATTGTGTAATCTACGTTTGTCAAAGCAATTGGCCTATATGCTGTGACTTGCTTCAGCTTTTCCTCGTCGTTGGTCTTGGGAATAATAATAGTATGAGATAGTCCGAAAGATTGCGGCAATCTATTCATTGCATAGGCTTCATGGAAGAGCGCTGTCAATTTTGGAACTGCTTCGTTCTTAAATTCTGTATAAAAAGCCGCACTTAGGCCGTCTGGCCCAGGCAACTTTCCCATATTTAAACCATCGATCGCTTTTTCTAACTCGATTTCTGTGATTGGCATCTCCAATCTTTCCTTCTTATCCTCGTCTAGTCGCGGCATAGCTGCGAGAAACTTTTGTTTGAAAGCTTTCATGTCGACCACATTTTTGCTGAGCAGTTCCTGATAATATTGGAAGAAACCATGCCTGATATGTTCGTCTTCCGACGATAGCACTCCGCCCCATTCGATCTTATCAATGCGGTTTTTCTCGGCATGAGCCTTTTCAATTCCCAGTGCCCTTTTCGATGGCGTCTCGCCCATGGCCCAATTTTCCGCTCTTGCACGCACTAACGCTCCTTGGTATCTGCCTTCTTCTATCAAGTTAATCTGTTCTTTTATTTTTCGAATATTCTCTATCCATCTGCCGGCTGCCTTACATTCCTGTTCGTGTAGTTTTGCGAGCAAAGCCTTAAGCTGGGTTTCTGTAATTTTCTTCTCGTACACCAGGCAACTGGATCTGTCAATGGCTTTAATTTTAATCTGTTCCTTGCACAACTCCCACTGTTTCCAGATTTCGAGCAAAGTGCCTGGCCTCACTTTAATCAATTCATTCAATACCACGCGTCTAAAGGCATCATCCTTAAGCAATTTATTGTTCAATTTCCATAACTCCCAGCTAAATGCATTGCTTCGTTTTTTGGTGCCGAATAAGCATTGCACCAAACAGTGATCCGTGAATGCCATAGGCACAACTCGGTATTCATTGCATGAATGAATCAAATCCCGCGACGCGTAAATTCTGTCCAGACGCGCGTGGCTAGAACCTTGGAAGTGCGTGTACTGAACGGCACGCGGTCCTTCCAAGCAATCAGCCACATCCTCCATATTCCATTCGCTTGTTAACTGGCATAACATTTCAGTGCTCTTGTCTCTGAATCCGCGTGTGCTGGTTTTGTCTCGAGCATTCAGTACACAGTTAAAATCGCCCAGCAATACTACCTGCCTTTCCGTACTTAACTGCTGCATAACATTCTCGAAAAACACTTCTTTCCTTCAAACAGTTAGGAGCGTACACACAAATAATGCGCCACTCAACACCGCTGTATACACAATCAGCCACTACACATCGTCCAGAAGAGCACGAGGAGTAGCCCTTTACAACCAGACCAGGCCGCTTTTTGACAAACAATACACACCCGGCCGATGTCCCAACTGCGTGGCTAACAATGGCGTAAAATCTAGCCGTGAAACGTCGCACCATGCTCCCGGTCTCTTCCTCCCCGTCAACCTTAGTTTCTTGCACGGCAAGCACGTCAATATCGTGGTCAATTAAGAGCCGGTGCACCTGGCTCTGCTTCTTTTTGCCTGCCAATCCCCTGACATTTACCGTGGCTACTCTTAAGGTGGTTTCGGGCGCCATTTTCATCAAGGGTGAAGAGACCGAAAGCATGGTGCTTACCTTTCCCGTCTAGCGCGTTGCTAGACGCCATCGTTGGATCCATCCCCGTCCGGTGCGAGCGGCTGATCCGGCAGCGGGGGCACTTTATCCGCTGCCCGTCTCTCTGATGATATGTTTGGCCGCGGATGTAGCGTAGACCGCCGGGATTGCCCGTTTTTGCTGGTGGCTCGTCGACGCTGGGGGCTGACGCCTGGTTACCTTCGGGTTCGGACTGTGTGTGGGATCGCTTGGCTGGGGCTGGGACGCCTGGCTTAAGAACACCGTTGGTGTCCGAGTGCTCCTCCCCATTATCCTGTTCCATACCGTTTGCCGGCTCAAGTGACGTGCCTTCCTCATTGCTAGGGAGCTCAGGTGCAGAGTCCGCTCTCCCCACATCCCTCGCAGCATTGCCGCTTTCTGCCGAGTCCACCGACGAATCCGTCTCCCGTGTCTGCGTTCGCACCTCTCCGGCACCCTTCGCCGCCTCCTCCGCCTCGACCACGTCCATGCTGAGCTCCGTCGACCGTTCCGCAGTTCCATGTCCAGCGGCCGAAGCGTACGAAAGCACACAGACAGCCTCGTCATGTCCGTAGCGTCTACACTTTGGACAACGCGGTACCTTACATTCACGTCGAACGTGACCGGTACCGCGGCAGCGCAGGCACTGCATCGCTCGCCCAGGCACCACGACAAGGGCTAGCTCTCCGGCAACTTGCAGCTGGTGAGGTACGTCGTCGACCTTAATGCCGGGTTTCAATTTCAGGAGCACAGTCCTCGTGGTGGACCCCTTCTCCTTGACGCCTTGAACTCTCCACCTTTCCCGGGTCACCTCGGTCACATTGCCAAACGCAGCAAAAGCCGTCCGGATGTCGTCGTCTGCCACACCGTGCAACATCCAGTGAGGTCGCTGCTTCACCTGTTGGTCTTCGGGATCGATAATCAGGCAACGGCGTCCCTTAACTTCGAGTTTTTTGAAAGCCGCCAATTTCTTCGTTGCTTCTGTGCTGCTTAACGTGACCGCCCAAACATGGTTGATCTGATACGCCCCCAACGCCACAACGTCGGGGAGCGCACCAGCCTTGACCAGGGCATCGCGGAAATCCTCGATCCTGTATGGCCTGACTCGCACATCGCCGTGCAAAAAAAAAAAAACGTGTTAAAAACAACGCGTCCGGTGGGCAAAGTTGGCAGAATAATCTGATACTCGCTATCGTCCATGTCGTCGAGCCTGTTTCCACGGCTGGAAAGGGCCCCTATCGCCGCTCCGCTGGAACACATGATTCTGCGACCGTTCACTACGGTGTCCGGAAGTAGAATGACTACACCAGCGACGCGATGGTTTCGCCAGGACGCAGATTTTTTTCCTGCTCACGCTCTTTTCAAATAGTGCGATGTCGTGCTGTGAAGCTTGCAGCCGAGGAAAATGAAGAGCGTCTGTGTCCACGAACATCAGGCTATAAACTAAAAAGAGGGCAGAAAGGCAGTTATATCCTTGCGCCGCCCGGGAATCAAACCCGGGTCGCAAGAATGGGAATCTTGCATGATACCACTACACTTTTTTTTTATTTATTACCAGACTTATGACAAGTACAAAACACAAAATCAATGATAAAAGAGTCGCCAATCCTTCGGCTGACACGTGTGGTTTAAAATTGTTTATGCCAAACAACTGGTCAAGTATATTCATCCATTCCGGTGGATCAGGCTCGCTTTTGTACACATCTCGGATATACGCCACGCACTCGACAAAAGTTTCTCTAACAGGCCGCGTATTGACGTCCGCATGACGCACTTGCATTCTGTTTTCCATATACTTTGGAGGCTAACGAGCATTATATCGTATTTAGTTTCTTGATTTTCAACTGGCAGGAAGCGTATACCGTAGGGATCTATTGGGAGTTATTTTTTTATTGTTCTTTGAAGAACATCCCAATGAAATATCGGGTCCCAGCAGTCTATGAAGACACGCTCAACTGTTTCGGGTTTCTTGCAGAGGAGGCAATTGGTTGTCCATGGGACAAATATTCATTTTTTTTTCAGCCAAACTTTGACTGGAAGCGTCCCGGTATGTAATTTGAAGAAAAACGACCTTGTCGTAGGCTTAACTGGCATCCTCTTTACTCTCTTCAAGATGTCCTGTCTTGGGCCTCCATAGTATACAGAACGGTACACAGGCACAGGTAGCATAATGTGTATAAGGTCTGTATACAGTTTGCGCCTTGAAACTGAAGAAAGATATTCCATTGAAAATCGGACACTCAGCATTCTGAATGCAAGAACAACCTCACGTAAGTAACCAGAGACCGTGGTACAGGGATCTAAAAATGACGCCACAATGAATTGTGGTTGCATATTGGACATTCTTATTTGTAAAACAGTTCGCAAAAACGGGTCTTGCTGGTCTCGAAGATATAGAAACTGAGATACTATCTGGCGTAAAAACAAATCAACGAGACCAAGGCCTCCGTATCTAACAGGCCGAAACAAATTTGTGCGGCTTATTCTTTCCCATCTGGAGGACCAAATAAACATAAAAAATGCGATGCACTTTTTGTACATGGACCCGTGACATAGATAAGACATTCATTATATACCATATTTTGGAAAGCAAAAAAACATTACAGATGCTAGCCCGCGCGAACATAGACAAATCCCTTCCTTGCCATCCTTCCACTTTTTCCTGTACTCGGTTGGTTTCCTCTGCCCACGGTCGCTCAGTGTCACGATAACAGCAAAGCGGCACGCCAAGGTACTTTGTAGGGAATTCCGCCCACTTCATGAAAGCGAAATACTCGGGTTTATTATCCCATTGTCCGTGCCAAAAGCCTGAGCTTTCTTCCCAATTAATTTGGCAGCCTGTCTGTTTGCAATATTTCCCCGTAATGGTAACAACTTCCCGAACGCTGTCTTTATCTGAACAGAAGACGGCAATATCATCCGCATAAGCTAGGACCTTAACATGAGCGTCGTAAAGCTTAAAACCGATCACCTTATTGCTGTGAAGCAAACCTAAACACATTGGTTCGAGGTAGATTCCAAATAGCAGGGGCGACAGCGGGCAGCCCTGCCTTGCCGACGAGCGCACTGGCACGCTTTCAGTAAGAGTACCATTTACAATCACACGTGTCGTGCAACATACGTATGATATCTTAACGCCTTCTAGTATGACTCGACCGACGTTGGTGTGCTCAAGGATACTAAGTAAAACCACGTGCGATACGCGGTCAAAAGCTTTTGCTAAATCGAGTTGCAGCATACCAACACGGCCTTCACAAACATCGCAACATTTCAGAACATTACGGGCGACATGAATATTCGTAGCTATTGTGCGGCCTTTGATGCCACATGTTTGGTGTGGACCTACCAAAAGGTTTATTACGGTTTGTAGTCGGTTTGCTAAGACTTTAGTGTCGATTTTGTAGTCTGTGTTGGTAAGGCTAATTGGGCGGTACGACCCCACCAGCAACCGCTGCTCGGGATCATCAGTTGTCGGTATCAAGGTAATATGGGAAGCCCCAAAGGACAGTGGCACCCTTTGCTTTTCATACGCTTCCGAGATCACACGGTGTAACAGAAGGGCCACTGGTGTTCTAAACACCTTGTAAAAATTTGCAGTTAACCCATCCGGTCCAGGGGCTTTACCAGATTGTAAGCCATTGACTGCACTTTCAATTTCGCTAATAGTAATTGGTTCAAGTCGCGCTTTTGTCTCATCATCAAGCGATGGCATAAGCGGTAAAAACTCTTTTTTAAACCCGTCTTGAACATCTCTTTCATAACCTAACAAGTCGCTGAAATATTCAACAAAAGCTTGCTCTATGATTTTACTGTCTGAAATTACCTCGCCTTGGTATCGTATCTGTTTAATTTCTTTCCGGCACGCGTACCTTTTCTCGTCCGATAAGGCGCGTTTTGTTGGCGTTTCGCCTGCCCACAGCTTTTGAGCTCGCGCTCTTATCACCGCCGCTTTGTACTTGTTCGTGTCAATCTGTTGCAAGCGGCTCTTTACTTCACTCATTTCCTTCGAACAACTTTTCCTGGCTTGTCGCTTTCAATGCCCGAAAGAAATTCAAGATGTTCATGTAATTGCTTTTCTTCATTGTTGTGCTTGACCTTATTGATGCAGCTTCTCTCAATAGCTTTTATTTTTACGCGCTGCTTGAATTCATCCTATTCGGCAACAGCCTTTGCCGATCTAGCCTGAATTATATATTTTATTTGTTCATCTACGTAGTTAATAAATTCTTCGTCCTCTAAAAGCTTGTCATTCTGCTTCCATAGATCCCAGCTAAATTTAGGTTTTTCCTTCCTTGTTCCGACAGTTGCAATTACTAGGCAATGATCACTAAACTGTACAGGTACGACCTCATATTTGGTACACAGCGGCAGAAGCTCGACAGAAACATATTCTGTCAAGTCTTGCATGACTTTCATTCTGAAAATGCATAAATAGTCGACGCATACCATCTGTTAGAGCTGCCCCCACATATTCCAAATTGCATTCTTGTACAATATGATTAAGCGCTAACGCACTCTTGTCCCTAACAGGCAGCTTTTTTAAGCGATCAGCAACGCTACAGACACAGTTAGTCTGCTAACAGGTTTACTTTCTTGCCGCATGAAAGATACTGATAAAGATTATCAAAAAACACTGCGCGGTCAGCCTCAACGTTTGGCGCATAAACACAAACTGCTCGCCAGTTGCACGCATGGAAGAAAAAGTCTACGACAAGAAAACGCCCATTTTCACAAATGACGACAGATTCAGGGACAACTGTTAGGTCGTTGCGAATAAAAAGAACGCAACCCCCTGATGAACCAAGAGCATGGCAAACACTTACGTTGTAGCGGGTCTGAAAGGGCGCCACCATACGATCTGTTTGCTCAACGCTTTCGATCTTTGATTCTTGGACGGCTATTAGGTCAAGTTCTTTTTCCAAGAGAAGTCTTTTAAGCTGGTACTGTCTTTTTCTTGCTCCCAGTCCTCTTACGTTTATTGCGGCAATACGTAGTACTATCTTATTGCTAGGATCCATGATTTAGTTTGAATATTTGAAAGTATTGTGACGGCCTTTGCTGGTAAAAAACAAACAAACAAACAAAAAAGGCTTACTGACCTTAGTTGCATGTGCTCTTCATGATGCAGACACATAGTTGCACCAGACAGTAGCCAGAAACTGTCCTCACAAAGTCCCCTCAGCACCTTCCAACGCAGCCAGCAACAATGCACGGATTCACGATAGTTACGCTGGCGGTTTTCCCGCTGACCGTGTATCAGGCGGGATGTTGGGGCGCGGCTTAAAACTCGGCTGTCTGGTCGAAGCCGCTTTTGGTGGCGGTTCATCTCCAATGCTGCTTTCTGGCGTCCTCGATGCGTCGCTTGTTGCATCCCGTGGACGCTTTCCCGCTGGACTACCGGTTGCATCTTCCGCGACGTCCATGGTTTCACCTTGCTGATGAATCTCGCGTGATGAATGTTCAGCAAGTGGCCTGTCCTTTCCTTCTTTTGAAGTTGTTTTGTTGCCAGAAACTACCGTCTGCTGAGTCTAGGTTGAATTGTCCATTTCAGGGGTCGTCTTCTGCTCAGATCCTGAAGCAGCTGACTGTGTTTCGTCCACATTAGTTACATTTCTTGCTGCCTCTTCAGATTCAACCTCGTCCATGAGCAGATCGGACGTATCCATTCTGCTCACGGGGCCTGCACCGCTGGCATATGTGCGGGTGCATTGGGTCTGTTCGTGTCCATACCTTCGGCAAGCACCGCAACATGGTACTTTACACTGCCGTCGGATGTGACCAGTAGAAAGGCACCGGAGGCAGAGTGGCGGTCGTCCCGATACGACCACAAGTGCCAACTCGCCTGCAACAATGACTAGGTGTGGAAGGTCGTCAAGCTTCATCCCTGACTTGAGCTTGAGGGACACCAACCTCGTAGTTGAGCCTTTATCGGCGACACCTTGAACGCGCCATCGCTCTCTCATGACATCAATGACTGTTCCGTATGGCGCAAAAGCTAGCCTCACGTCTTCGTCTGTCACGCCATGAAGAAGCCTGTGCGATTTCATACGCACGCATTGGTTCACCGGGACAATAACAAGGCACCGATGCTCTTTAGCCTTCAGCTCGCCTGCATTCAAAATCTTCTTCACACCTTCCGCATCCTTGAAAGTTACCGCCCATACATGGCTCATTCGATACGCCCCCAGAGCGATAACGTCTGGGAGCAGCAACATTCCGGCTAGCGCATCGCGAAAGTCTTCCACCCTGTATGGGCGGGCCCTTATGTCAGCGTGCAGAATAATAGAATTCAAAACAACTCGCCCGGTTGGCAGACTTGGCAGGATAACCTGGTATTACTTGTCAGATGCAAAACCCTCGTTTCCGCGGTCAGACATGGCCGCTGTAGACGCTCCGGCGGAGCCTTTCATCCTGCGTCCGTTCACTAGCGTGGCCGGAAGCAGAATCCCATGATGTCTCCAGGACGCAGAATATTTCACTGCTCACGCTCTTCTCAAATAGTGCGATATCGTGCTGTGAAGCTTGCAGCCGAGCAAAATGAAGAGCGTCTGTGTCCACTGACATTAGGCTATAAACTAAAAGGAGGGCAGAAAGGCAATTATCCGTGCGCCGCCCGGGAATCGAACCCGGGTCGCAAGAATGGGAATCTTGCATGATACCACTACACCAGCGGCGCTTTTTTTTTTTCCTTTATTACCGACTTGGCAACTACAAAGGACGATGAAAAGTCGCATGGATTTAAAAACACAGGTCACTTTCTGACAGGTTTCTTATGGTAGAATGGATTAGGTGACATGAGCTTGTCAAAGACTGGCAGCCATTCCGGGGGTTCAGATTGCCCTCCGAAAACATCACGCGTGTACATTACACTTTCAACAAAATACTGATGGGCTGGGTGTACGACAACATGATCATGGCGAACATCCATCCGCGTTCTCCATACGCTGTGCATACACAAGACCATTAATAATTCACTGGGCACTTCTCCTGGCTGGGCGCATGGAAGGTAGCGTATGCCAAACGGCGTTATTGGTAAGTCCTTTTTAATAGTACGCTGTAGCACGTCCCACAAAAAAAAACCGCATCGTGACAATCAAGGAAATATGCTCTATGGATTCCAGCTTTTTGCAAATTAAACAGTCAGCAGACCAAGGCACAAAAAGGCCTTTGCTTTCCAGCCATGGCTTCACCGGAAGAGTGCCGGTATGCAATTTAAAAAGAAAGATTTAGCGGACGATCTTATGGGCATTCTTTTCACTCTCTTCAACACGTCCCGCTCCGGACCCAAAGCATATACACCGCGATAAAGAGGCACAGGTAAAAAGGTTTCCAATAAATCTTTGTACAGCCGTTTTCGCGTAACAGTACACATATACTCATTTCAAAATCTCGCCTTCACTAATTGGAAAGACGCGACAACTTCGCGAAGAAAAGAACTTAGAGCCATTGCTCCTGTAGACATAGTCGAAACTACATATTCCGGCAATGAATCACGCAATCGCACTTGTATTACCGTTCTAAGAAAAACATCGCTTTGTTCGCGCAAAAAAAAAGAACCTGGTTACAATCTGCTTTAAGTATAAATGTGACAGGCCCAGTCCACCGTTATGCCCCGTATGAAAAAGATTGCCTCGACTGGTACGCTCCCATGTTCAAGCCCACACAAACGTGGCAAATACCCTATGCAGTTTTTGAACAGAGATTCTTGACATAGATAACACTTGCAGCATGTAAAATATTTTTGCAACTAGGAACATATTGCAAACGGTAGCTCTTGCGATCATAGAAAAGTTATGTCCTCCCCATTTGTTTGTTTGGGTTTTCACTTGCTCAACTTCACCGGCCCAACATCCCTTGCTTTCACGGTAATGCTTTAGTGGCACACCAAGGTAATTTCCTGGCGTTATTGCCCATTGCATACTGGAGAACAGTTCATTCGCGTATTGCCAGTTTCCGTGCCAAAATCCTAAACACTTCGCTCAACTAATTTCACTTCCACTTGGAGTGCGAAAAGCAGTGGCTTCTTTTACAACTTCCTGCGCACTCTCATGGTCAGTACAAAAAACCGCAATATCGTCCGAGTATGCCAAAACCCGAACTTCACTTTGAAAAAATCTATAACCGCGTATGTTTGGCCTTGTAAGCAATCTTAGACAGAAAGGCTCCAGATAAAGCGCGAACAAAAGGGGAGACAGAGGACAGCCCTGCCTTACTGACGACTGAACAGGCATACGATCGGTTAAATGCTTATTCACGACCAGTCTCGCTGAACAGCACTCGTAAACCATTTTCACGCCATTTGTAATCACGGAACCAGCATTGACATACTCTAAAACAGAGAACAAAATTTCCTGTACCACTTTGTCAAATGCTTTGTGGAGGTCTAATTGCATCATGGCTACGTGGTCATGCATCGCGTCACAACATTCGAGTACACTCCTTGCTGCGTGTATGTTAATAAAAATGGTCCTTCCTTTTATACCGCATGTCTGATGTGGGCCTACAAGAGAAGTAATTACACGTTGGAGTCGTCGCCCTAATACTTTCATGTAAATTTTATAGTCAACATTCGTTAGACTTATAGGACGGTAAGACGCTACAGACTGAAGCTTAACATGGTCATTTGTTTTCGGGATTAGTACAATGTGTGACATTCTAAAAGACGGAGGAGGTACGTTGTTTTCGTAGCATTCACTAATAACTCTTTCCAGTAAAACAGCCATTTCAGTTGGAAAGGCCGTGTATATGGCAGCACCAAGATCATCTGGTCCGGGTGACTTATTGGAATTTAATTCCCCGATAACGACCTCAATTTCCTCGGAAGTAACACTTGCTTCAAGTGTCTGCGCAACTTCGTCTTCTACTCTTGGCATCAGCGACAGAAAGTCTTTTCTGAAGCGTTCAATGTCCGGTGTTTTCAGGCTAAACAATTCGCTGTAAAATTCTACAAACGCCCGTTCAATCGTTTTTTTTTTCTGAGGTAACTACGTTCTTTTAGCAGATTTCTTTTATCTCTTTTGACACTGCGTACCTTTTTTCGTCACTAAGTGCCCTTTTCGTGGGCATCTCTCCGAGCCACAATTTTTCGCTGCGTGCCCTTATCACCGCACCGCGATACTTCTCTTCGTCTATCACCTCAAGTTTGGTTTTTATCTTTTTTTATATCTTGGGTGAACAAGCCAGGCTTAACGCTCTCCATGCTAAGCATGTATTCAAGTGTGCTACGACACTTCTTTTTTTCGTTCTCTTTCTTTACGTCGGAGAGTGCATGCTCGGTCAATAGCAGCTATCTGTATATCGCACTTAAACTGTTCCCATGCTTGTATAAAATTAGAGTCATTTTGTAACATATTGTGAGCACTGTGTGGCGCTTCATCTTCCACACTGCTGAACGTGCTGCTTCATCTTCATCCTGCTCCCTCTTGTAGATACCCATCGTCATCGCGGAGTGTGTTTGGCTGCAGTGTGCGACCAAGGCTGGCCGCGCCTGCATCTGAGCCACATAATTCAAGTGCCGGCCTGCGTAGCATTGTTAAAGAAGAGCTGGCCTCAATGACCTATTCCCCGCCAACATCGGTCGCTCCTACCATTTGTCAGGTGCCAACGTACGCCCAGATCACGTCCTTGCCGCCCGCAGTTGGAGCGCCTACGCCACCGGCGCCTACCACTGCTCATGTCGCTGCATTGGCACCACCTGCCGCAGCGCCGACATACTACCCCAACTGGCGCCCAGCCCGCCCTGTGTGTTATTACTGCGGGTACCGAGGCCATATTTCCCGCTTCTGTCGTCGCAGGCTCCAGAATGAACGCCGCGGCTACGAATCATTTGAAGCAGACTACCCTCCTCGCTTTTCCGGCTCTAACCACCGTTCATTCCCCGACTATCCCCGCCGTTCATCACCCCCGCCAGAAAGCCCCGCTCCGCCTGCTGGTTACAGGCCTTCAAGACGCCGTTCTCTTTCGCCTTTTCGCCGCTCAGCCTCGCCTCTCCGTCAAGCTTCTCTGACGACCCCCCGCCTGTCGGAAAACTGACCACTGCAGTTTTAGGAGGGAAAACTGCACTCTTCGGCCATCCCAAAAATCCTCCGGAACGTCCCTGGAATATTATTTTAGTGCGGGTTGAAGGATTATCTGTTGAAGCTTTGGTTGACACGGGCGCCGCTGTTTCTGTGATACACACTGACTTGTGCTCCCGCTTGCGAAAAGTGAAAACGCCTTATGATGGACCTGAACTCCGTGGAGCTAATGGTGCAATAATTCGGCCTTCTGCTAAGTGTACTGTGCGAGTTTTTGTTGACGGTGTCCGCCACCATGTACAATTTGCCGTGATGTCACCGTGCGCTCACCCAATTATTTTAGGCTGGGATTTTCTGTCTGCCGCATCAGCCAGCATTTCGTGTCGCGACAGGATCATTTACATGAACGAGAGCGATCCGTCTTCTGAACATCCCGAGCCCCGTTATCGCCTGCTTGCCGCTACTAACTCAGTGTTGCCCCCTGGATGCGAACAACTTGTCGCGCTTACTTCTGCTGACATTGATAACGGAGATGTGCTAATCGTGCCTTCTGATCGCCATCTGACCCGCGGAATCGCGCTACCACCAAGTCTTGTTCGGTTTGAGCATGGCACAGCGCTTGTCGCTGCTTCGAACACTTCCCCAGAGCCCATTGTGCTGACTAAAGGGACATGTTTTCCTTGTGTCCTGGACATTCACCCGGTGTCCCTCACCACCCTTACCGCCCCCTCTTCCTCACCAGCAGCTTCTTCCGATGCTTCTCTCTGTGTTCTCTTTGGCACCATCAATCCTGACCTTCCTGCGACTCACAGCCAAGCTTTGCAGGAATTACTTCGAAAACACCAAGCCTCCTTTGATGTCACTTCTCCGACCTTGGGCCGAACGTCTTCTGCACAGCACCGCATTATTACAGAATGTACTTCTATTGTTAGCCGCCGCCCTTACCGTGTTTCCTTATCAGAACGTAAAATCATAGAAGATAATGTGAATGATATGCTCCGGCGAGACATTATTCGGCCATCAGCTAGCCCCTGGTCATCTCCGGTCGTCTTGGTCAAAAAAAAAGGATGGGTCTGTGCGTTTTTGCGTTGATTACCGCGCACTTAACAAAGTCACTCGAAAAGATGTTTACCCTATGCCACGAATTGACGACTCCCTCGACTGTCTTCAGGGCGCCGAATATTTCTCCACTTTGGATTTGCGTTCCGGTTACTGGCAGATACCGATGCACGAAGCCGACAAAGAAAAAACAGCATTCGCTACTCCCGATGGGCTTTACGAATTCAATGTCATGCCTTTTGGACTTTCTAATGCCCCCGCTACGTTTGAGCGCATGATTGACACTGTTCTTAGAGGACTTAAGTGGAAAACATGCTTGTGCTACCTGGACGACATAGTTATTTTCTCTGCGACTTTTTCTGATCATTTATGCCGCCTTGATCAAGTATTAACGTGCCTGGCATCCGCCGGTCTCCAGCTGAACACAAAAAAGTGTAATTTCGCCAAGAAAGAAATCAAGATCCTGGGCCACCTCGTCAGCCGCGATGGCATTCGACCCGACCCTGACAAGCTTGCTGCAGTTTTGAACTTTGCACGCCCTCAGCGGACTAAGGAACTACGCAGTTTCCTTGGCCTGTCTTCGTACTTTCGCCGTTTCATTCGAAATTTCGCTACCATTGCTGCACCGCTGCACCGCCTCCTTACAGACCGTACTACTTTCAATTGGTCCGAAGAATGCGAAAAAGCTTTCCAAACCCTAAAGAATGCCCTCACTTCGGACCCTGTTCTCGCTCACTTCGACGACACTGCTGCCACCATTCTTCACACCGATGCCAGCAGCCTCGGTATCGGCGCCATACTTCTGCAACGTGATACCGCTTCTCGGGAAAAGGTAATTGCGTTTGCCAGTCGAACTCTAACACTAGCGGAACGCAACTACACCATCACTGAGCAAGAGTGCCTAGCCGTCGTTTGGGCAGTTCAGAAATTCCGCCCCTACCTCTACGGACGCCATTTCACGATCGTTACCGATCACCACGCTCTGTGCTGGTTATCAACCCTCAAAAATTTGACTGGACGCCTGGGCCGTTGGATTCTGCGTTTGCAGGAGTACCACTTTGATGTCATATTCAAATCGGGACGCAAACATCGAGATGCCGATGCTCTTTCCCGCTGCCCGCTATCAGAATCGCCACCTAGTGCTTCCTCGAGCCTTCCTGCGTGCACCCTCGACGTCCCAATGTCGTCCAGAGCCCCAACCTTAACCTGTGCTACTCTTGCCGCTGCTCCAGATCGCTACGCCATTATTTCAAACCAGCGAGCAGATCCCTACTGTATTTCCCTAATCAACCTTCTCACCGGTGCTTCTCACCCTCCTACCGCTAGGATGCGCAGGCAACTCCAAAAGTTCAAACTTGACAACGGCGTGCTCTCCCGTTATATTTATTGCTCCGAAGGCACCCGTTGGGTCCCCGTTATTCCGTATCCTGGCGGCTTTCCACGATGATGCTACAGCCGGTCACTTAGGCTTTCATAAAACTTACCACCGCGTGAAAGCCCGTTTCTTCTGGCCAGGCCTCGCCTCAAGTGTGGCAAAATACGTCGCCTCTTGTCTGCCATGTCAGCGCCGCAAACGGCCCACTTCTCCTCCTGCTGACCTACTACAGCCGCTACCTTGCCCTGCTACTCCTTTTGCCGTTGTTGGCATAGACTTATACGGCCCACTTCCATTGTCCGCACGAGGTAATCGCTGGATCGTCACCGCCGTCGACCACCTAACACGCTACGCTGAGACCGCTTCCCTGCCTAATGGCTCAGCCCATGAGGTCGCGACCTTCTTTTTGTAATCGCTCGTACTGCGCCATGGGGCCCCTCAAGTGCTTCTCAGCGATCGTGGTCGGACATTTCTGTCGAAGATTGTAGCCGAAGTTATTGAAGCCTCAACCACACATCACAAATTGACCTCCAGCTATCACCCGCAGACCAATGGGTTGACTGAGCGGTTCCACCGCACGCTTTCTGACATGTTGTCTATGTATGTCGACCAGGACCACCGAAACTGGGACGTAATACTTCCTTTTGTTACGTTCGCCTACAATACGGCTGTACAGCGGACCACAGGTTACACCCCGTTTTTCCTCGTTTACGGCCGTTCTCCCGCTACCTTTCTTGACGCCTCTTTTCTTTCTACACATGCCAGTTCCTCATCCTCTCTTCCTGACCAGTTCCTTTCCCGAGTGGCCAAATCACGCCGGCTTGCTCGCGTCAACACGGAAGCTAGCCAGGAAGACCGCAAGTACCGCTATGATGCAACCCATCGCCAAGTTTCGTTCCGTCCCGGCGACGAGGTGTTACTTTGGACCCCATTACGCACTCCTGGCCTTTGTGACAAGTTACAGCACCGTTACATTGGTCCTTACACAGTTCTTGCAAAAACCTCCCCGGTCAACTATCGCGTCTCCCCTGTTTACCCTCCTCCGGACTGTCGTTACCGTGGCACTGAAGTTGTCCACGTTTCACGTATGAAACCTTTTGTTCGGCGCATTCCTGCGGACTAATTGCGGCCAGGCTGGCCGCTTGAACTGCGCGGGCGAAATAGTGTGAGCACTGTGTGGCGCTTCATCTTCCACACTGCTGAACGTGCTGCTTCATCTTCATCCTGCTCCCTCTTGTAGATACCCATCGTCATCGCGGAGTGTGTTTGGCTGCAGTGTGCGACCAAGGCTTCAGGTCTGTAATAAAGCCTGATTCCCCAAGTCCGACCTTCGCGTTACCTTACAATATGCTTAATATATTCTGTAACTTTAGTGGTAAACTCTTCATCCAGCAGCAGTTTTTCATTAAATTTCCATAGCTCCCAATTGAACTTTGTTGCCTTACTTTTCATGCCTAGAGTAATCATTACGAGGGAGTGGTCACTAAAGCTCATGGGAAGTGTTTGATATTCCGAGCACAAGGGCACACAATCAATGGGAACATATATTCGGTCCAACCTTGCATGACAGCTACCTTGAAAATGCGTGAACTTTGCTTGGCCTTCATGCGTCATTATACAGCCAGCATCTTCAAGCTCTGCCTCATTAACATAGTCAATAAGTAACTCTGCACTCTTGTCACGAAGGACACGGTCTGTTTTTCTATCTTCCTGTCTACAGACACAGTTGAAGTCTCCAAGCAGGAGAACACGTCTCTCATGTATTAGGAAGAATTTCACACAGTGAAAAAACTCTTCCCGCTCAAACTTTCTAGTCGGCGCATAAACACAGATCACTCTCCAGTCCAATCCAGAAAAACTGAAATCGCATATCAAAAGCCGACCACTCTCACACGAGAACACAGACTGTACACACTCTATGCAATTTCGGATGAAAATGACACCCCCCCCCCCCGATCTTCAAACAGCATGACAAACGCAAACACTATATCTAGAACGATATATTTCAGCCATTTTATCTGTTTGTTGTTCGCTTTCTGTTTTGCTCTCTTGAACTGCTAGCACATCAATTTCATTTTCCAGCAGAAGGCGGTTCAGCTGCTATTGTCTCCGACGCGTTGACAGCCCCCTCACATTTAGCGTGGCTACGCTCAAGCTAGTGGATAAATAGGTCGCCATCTCAAGAAATTATAAATCGCGAAACATTTCACTCACATCTCTTCTGCAGAAAGACAGCATTGCGGTTTAACTGTTGCATGGGATGACCATTCTTCCTTTTTGGCGAGTATGTCCGTCGTTCCAAGCGCTGCTCCCGATCATGGACCGGGCTTGTGACGTCTCGACCGAAAAGGGCACCACCGCTATGGCGGAGGCACAGGTGACACAGTTCTCCGGTCTGGAGGCACGTTTGGCCTTGGCTTGAAGGACGACCGGCGAAGGGGGGGCCGCCTTCAGTGGAGGTGTCCGTTTTCCGCTTCTCCTTGGGTTGATCCCTCGTTGACACTGTCTTCGTGCACACGCTTCACAGGCAAGGTAGAAGCAGCTGGCATCTCAGCTTCAGTGTCTCCCTGTTCTTCATTGTGTTGCGTAGCCGAAGCTGGGCTTGCAGCACTGGCACTGCCGTTTTCTTTCGAGGGTGTCTCTGTCCCAGCAACATTCGACAACGGAGCTATCAAATCTGACTCACAGTGTTCTTTGAGGTCAGGGGTCTTCTCAGAGGATTGCTCCTTCTGTTCTGCCTCGTCAGTGATTCCACTGCTCGCTTCCTCGGCGTCAACTGCGTCCATCCAGTGCTCGCCTGCCACTTCACTCGGGACGGGGCCTGCAAAGTTGGCATACGTGCGCACACACTGGTCTCGTCATGGCCGTAGCGACGACACAGCCCGCAGTGCGGCTCACGACAATCACGCCGTATATGACCTTTCCCGCGGCACCGGAGGCAAAGCGGGGCTCTGCCTTGGACGTGGACGAGTGCGACGTCCTCGGCGACCCGAAGCTGAAGCGGCAGGTCCTCAATGGTCACGCCCACTTTTAGCTTCAGCGTGACCGTTCGTGTCGTTGAAGCCTTGTCGACACACCCTTGCACTTTCCACTTGTCTCTTGAAATTTCAGTCACTTTTCCAAAAGCCGCCAACGCCGCTCGCACATCATCGTCTTGCACGCCGTGAAGCAGCCAGAAAAGCTTCAACCTGATGCCTTGGTTACAGGGGTCAATGACCACGCAACGGTGTTCCTTCACTTCAATAGCTTGGGCTTGCAAAATCTTCGCTTTCGCCTCTTCACCTTTAAACGTTACCGCCCACACGTGATTCATTTGGTATGCCCCGAGGGCAACCACTTCCGGCAGCAGTGAAAGATGAGCGAGGGAGTCCCGAAAGTGCTCCACCCGGTACGACCTGGCTTTTATGCCGCCATGCAAAAAAACAGTGTGCAAAACACTCGAACCTGTAGGCAGATGCGGTAGAACCAGTTCATAATCCTTGGTAGGCATTTCCGTGCTCCTGATACCACGGCCCAGCTGGGCCGCAGAATCCGCTCCTTGGGAGCCCATGATAATCACGTCCGTCACGCTCGGTGGCCGGAAGTGGAGTCACTACACCAGCGGCGCGATGATGTCTCCAGGACGCAGAATATTTTCCTGCTCACGCTCTTCTCAAATAGTGCGATATCGTGCTGTGAAGCTTGCAGCCCAGCAAAATGAAGAGCGTCTGTGTCCACTGACATTAGGCTATAAACTAAAAGGAGGGCAGGAAGGCAATTATCCGTGCGCCGCCCTGGAATCGAACCCGGGTCGCAAGAATGGGAATCTTGCATGATACCACTACACCAGCGGCGCGATGATGTCTCCAGGACGCAGAATATTTTCCTGCTCACGCTCTTCTCAAATAGTGCGATATCGTGCTGTGAAGCTTGCAGCCGAGCAAAATGAAGAGCGTCTGTTTCCAATGACATTAGGCTATAAACTAAAAGGAGGGCAGAAAGGCAATTATCCGTGCGCCGCCCGGGAATCGAAGCCGGGTCGCAAGAATGGGAATCTTGCATGATACCACTACACCAGCGGCGCAATTTTTTTTTTAAATACCTTTTTATTGAGACAAGCACGATACATTGTTAAAAGCACCCCGGCTGCTTCAGCCGGTCACAAGTTAAAATGACTTCATTTGAACTAAATCATCAAGCACACTCATCCACGCGGGTGGGTCTTTCTGCACTCGGTACACATCACGTATATAATATACACTTTCCACAAAGTTTTCCCTTGTAGTTGGGACGTTTACATCTGCATTGCGTACCGCCATTCGAGTTTTCCATAAACTATGGAGGCCGAGGAGCATAATCATGTCCTAAGGGACACCTGTGTCATCTGTGTCTGTTGGTAAATAGCGGATTCCAATCGGTGTTAAAGGTAATTCCTTTTTTAGTGTACGTTGCAGGACACCCCAATAGAAGATCACGTCCCAACATTCAATGAACACATGTTCAACGGTTTCTGGCTTTTTGCACAGCAAGCAGTTCGTTGTCCATGGTACAAAAATGCCTTTGTCAGATAGCCATGTCTTTACCTGCAAGGTACCCGTGTGCAGTTTGAAGAAGAATGTCTTTGTACTGGCTTTAACTGGCATCCTTTTAATTCTTTTAAGAACATCTTGTCCTAGGCCTCCAGAGTTTATTATACGATACAGAGGCACTGGCATGATTACATCTATAAGATCTTTGTACAGTTTTTTCTTCTTTACAGTGCTCAGATACTCTTGTGAAAACCGAACCTTTAACAATTGCACCGAGTCAACTTCTTTCAAATAACCTCTAGCGCCACAAGTTGACAATCTCACAGTGGACACTATAAAATCAGGAAGAGCCCTGCTCAGACGCACCTGCATGACTGAGCGCAGGAAGGGGTCCTTCTGATCCCTCATAAACATAAAACGGGACACAATCTGGCGAACAAACAAATGCGCGAGACCCAGACCACCATCTCGAACTGTTCCAACCAATTTGGTTCTTCTGACCCTTTCCCAACTTGAGTTCCAAATAAACACAGCAAACACCCTATGAATTTTTTGCACATTTACACGCGACATAGACAGAAACTGGAAAACATAGCACACTTTGGCAATTAAAAAAATGTTGCATACTGTTGCTCTCGCAAACATCGACAAGTCTCGTCCTTGCCATGCCCTTGCTTTCTCGCTCACTTTTGACGTCGTCTCGTTCTAGTAATCTGCGCTCTTGTTATAGTGCTCGAGAGGCACACCCAAGTGGTTCAACGGCATGTTTGTCCACTGCAGATTCGCGAACAACGGTGGTGTACGATTCCCCAGCTTCCGTGCCAAAAGCCCACACTGTTTGCCCAATTGATCTCAGCCCCAGTTTGCTGGCAAAATCGCTTGGCGACGTCAACACTTTCTTGTACACTCTCGCGGTCACTGCAGAATACAGCAATGTCGTCCGAATACGCAAGAATTTTAACATTAGATGACTTAAACCTGAAGCCATTTATTCGGTCGTTGTTAATAAGACTTAAACAGAAGGGTTCAAGGTACAGTGCAAAAAGCAATGGTGAAAGCGGGCATCCCTGCCGTATGGAGGACCGCAGAGGGATGGGTTCACACAGGTTCTTATTGACAATTATTTGAACTGTACAGCTGCTTTAAACCATTTTAAGCCCGTCTTTTATTATGCTGCCCACATATACATGTTCCAAAACTGAGTGCAGGACATCGTGCGCCACGCGATCAAACGCCTTCGACAGGTCTAGGTGTACCATTGCAACTCGGCCACCGAAGACATCACAGCACTCAAGGATACTTCGAGCGATGTGCACATTTGTGCAGATGGTACGCCCTTTCACTCCGCACGTTTGGTGCGGTCCAACTAGGTCCGTGATGACACTTTGTAAATTTTTGCCAAGAATCTTCATATAGATCTTATAGTCGACATTTGTGAGGGTTATCGGGCGATAAGCCCCCACAGACAGCATTTTTTCTCGGTCGCATGTTTTGGGGATAAGCACAATGTGGGCAGTAGAGAAGGAAGGTGGCATTTGTTTTACATTGTATGCTTCTGCAATCATATGGTATAGCAGCGGGCTGACTTCTTCTCTGAATGTTTTATAGAAAGCAGCGCCTAACCCATCAGGTCCTGGTGTTTTCCCAAGTGGCAGGTCATCAATAGCCTTCTGAACTTCCTCTAAGCTAATAGGCTGTTCTAAGCGCGCACGTTTCTCTTCGTCTAGTCGAGGCATGAGGTGCAAAAATTCGTCCCACAGACTGCCCTTTGCGCTTCTGTCATTCCCTATCAGTTCCTTGTAATGATCAACAAACACTCGCTCGATTTCTTCGCGGTCGGTCGTTATTCTGTTGCGGTAGCGGACCTGTTGAATTTAATTTTGTGCTGCATATCTTCTTTCATCACACAATGCACGCTTATTCGGCACTTCACCAGCCCACAACGTTTCGGCGCGCGCCCTTATCACAGCCGCTCGGTACTTATCTGCCTCCAGTGCTTCTAGCTGGCTTTTGTCTTCTCTGATTTCTTTTATGTACAAACCGGGCACTACTGTTTCCATACTTGTCAAAAAGTTTAATTTGCACTCCAATTCTTTGACTCGTTTCTTTTCGCTTTGATGAAGGATAGTTCCTCGTTCTATCGCTTTCATCTTGACTGTGTTCTTAAAATTTTCCCACTTATCTGCGCAGCTTGCTGATTTGACGCAATGCATTTTGGTTAAGTCTATAATTTGTTTAACGAAGGTTTCATCCTCCAGCAATTTAACATTAAATTTCCAAAGTTTCCAGTTGAAACGAGTTCTACTATGTTTATCCCCAAAGCTTACAATAACAAGGCTGTGATCGTTGAAAGAAACATGTTTCACTTCATGGCTGGAACACATTGTCACAAATCCTATGCTTGCGTATACTCTATGTAGTCTTGCATTGCTACCGCGTTGGAAGTGCGTAAAACATGGCTGCGAGCCTTGAGACAACACCCAGCCCAAATCTTCCATGCCGTGTTCTTGAATTATTGCATCGAGATACTGCGCACTCTGATCACGCACAGGAGTGATCGGCACTGGATCCTCTGGCATGCAAACACAGTTAAAATCACCTATCAAAACGCCGCTGCTCTCGCAGTTCAAAAACACTTTGACCTTTTCAAAAAAACTAACACGTTCCTTGTAATTGTTAGGGGCATACACACAAATCACTCTCCAAGAGCATCCAGAAAGGGTGAAATCGACAACCAGTAACCGACCCTCTTCGGATGTGACAATGGTTTCATTCCCAATTCCAAGATTATTTCTCAAAAATAACGTGCAACCTCCGGACTTTCCAACCGCGTGACATACGCAGACATTATATCGGGACCGAAAAATTTCAACCATGCGATCTGTGTGTTCCTCGCTCTCAATCTTAGTTTCTTGTAATGCGATTATATCCAATTCATGTTCTAAAACGAGGGGGTTGACCTGACACTGGCGCTTCCTCGCCGCCAGTCCACGCACGTTCAGCGTGGCTACGCGTAGTGGCAGTTGAATCTTTTGTTCATTTTTAAACCGCGTGACATACGCAGACTTTATATCGGGACCGAAAAATTTCAACCATGCGATCTGTGTGTTCCTCGCTCTCAATCTTAGTTTCTTGTAATGCGATTATATCCAATTCATGTTCTAAAACGAGGCGGTTGACCTGACACTGGCGCTTCCTCGCCGCCAGTCCACGCACGTTCAGCGTGGCTACGCGTAGTGGCAGTTGAATCTTTTGTTCATTTTTAAACCGCGTGACATACGCAGACTTTATATCGGGACCGAAAAATTTCAACCATGCGATCTGTGTGTTCCTCGCTCTCAATCTTAGTTTCTTGTAGTGCGATTATATCCAATTCATTTTCTAAAAAGAGGCGGTTGACCTGACACTGGCGCTTCCTCGCCGCCAGTCCACGCACGTTCAGCGTGGCTACGCGTAGTGGCAGTTGAATCTTTTGTTCATTTTTAAACCGCGTGACATACGCAGACTTTATATCGGGACCGAAAAATTTCAACCATGCGATCTGTGTGTTCCTCGCTCTCAATCTTAGTTTCTTGTAATGCGATTATATCCAATTCATGTTCTAAAACGAGGCGGTTGACCTGACACTGGCGCTTCCTCGCTGCCAGTCCACGCACGTTCAGCGTGGCTACGCGTAGTGGCAGTTGAATCTTTTGTTCATTTTTAAAGGCACCCACTGCTCGCGCAGTGCTCACCTCAGGGTACCGTGGCGCTGGAGGGGGTTCCGTGTGTTTGAGCACAACAAAGCGCACCGCCTCGCAGCGATCACACGCACTTTCACATTCCATGGCCAAAGTTTGACGGTCAAGCTCACAGTTCCCTTCCATGGTATATCGTCTCCACCATATGACACGCTAATCCGGAAACCGACGGCAGCGCATTACAGCTGTAGAAGCCCTATTAAGGCGCCTCTACCGCAGATCGTATGTCTGGTGGAATATTTGGTCTTGGCCTGTAGGGCGACCGTCGCGTCATTACCGCCTTGGTGGGCGGCTCCTCCGCGGGTGCTCCATCAGTTTGTCGGTCATCTTTCACAGTTTCGAGGTAAGCGCGTTTTGTGGCAGTGACAGCAGCTTCTCCCAATGAGACATCATTATGGTGGTGTTCGACGTGAGGTTCGTCAAGAGTAGGCGGCTGCTTTTCTTGGCTCGTCTTTTCCTCGGAGACGAGTTGCGGTACTGGAGGTGCCTCGGCCAGACTTGTGCCGCTAGGCCCAACACTTGAAGGCTGCGTGCTCTTCTCGACGGTTGCTGCTTTGCTTCCAGCTGCCCTTGATGCTTCCTCAGCCTCCCCCTCGTCCATAACGTGTTCAATCACATCGACGTTCCTTCCTGGCCCGGTCTTGCTTGCGTACGTAGGTACACATTCACTTTCATCGTGACCAAACCGGCGACAGCGCGAGCACCGCGGTACCCGGCAGTCGCGGCGAATATGGCCTTTCCCTTGGCAGCGGAGGCAGAGCGGGGGTCTCCCAGCTACAACCAATAGTGCAGGTTCACCGGCTATTCGCAGTTGGTGAGGTATGTCTTCAGCTGTCACGTTGGATTTCAGCTTCAGACTTAGTACACGGGTTGTTGACCCTTTTTCTGTGACGCCGTGCACACGCCAGCGCTCCTTCGACAGCTCAGCTCGGTCACCTCGCCGTACGGAAGGAAGGCCGCACGCACTTCTTCGTCAGTCACGTTGTGAAGAATCCAGTGCACTTTAACGCGCACCTCTTGCTTGTTGGGGTCAATCACAAGACACCGGTGCTCCTTCACAGTCATGCTCCCGGCAGCAAGCACTTTCTTAACTGCTTCCGTGTTCTTAAACGTGACTGCCCACACATGATTCATTTGAAATGCTCCCAAGGCCACAACCTCGGGAAGCAATTCCAAACGAGCCAGGGCATCCCTGTAGTCCTCGATCCTATACGGCCGCGCTCGAACGTCGCCGTGCAAAAATACAGTATTAAAAACAATATGACCTGTTGGGAGGTGGGGCAGCATAACTTCATAGCCTGTGTCGTTATCATCAGCAGCAAACCTGTTTCCGCGGCTCGGCTGAGCCGCTAACACCGCTCCGAAAGAGCACATGATGACACGTCCGTTCACAGTGGTGGCCGGAAGTGGAATCCACACCAGCGGCGCGATGATGTCTCCAGGACGCAGAATATTTTCCTGCTCACGCTCTTCTCAAATAGTGCGATATCGTGCTGTGAAGCTTGCAGCCGAGCAAAATGAAGAGCGTCTGTGTCCACTGACATTAGGCTATAAACTAAAAGGAGGGCCGAAAGGCAAATATCCGTGCGCCGCCCGGGAATCGAACCCAGGTCGCAAGAATGGGAATCTTGCATGATACAACTACACCAGCGGCGCTTTTTTTTTTCTTTATTGCCGGCTTCGACACACAATACACAACATACAAAAGTGATAAAAAGTGTCAGCAACAAATTTATTCATCTCTACCAAGCTGTTAAGCTGGTCTATCCATTCTGGTGGTTCGGGGAGTGTTCGATACGCTTCCCTCAAACGTACAACACTTTCTATAAAATGTTCCCGCACAGGGCGCACTTCAACATCTGCATTGGTGAACTGCATTCGCGTTTTCCACAAGCTGTGGAGGCCGAGGAGCATAATCGTATCCAGTGGACTATTGTCAGCGTGTAACACTGGAAGGAATGTTATGCCGTACATATCTAGGGGTAATTCTTTTTTCAAAGTCCTTTGAAGCACATCCCAGAAAAAGATGGGATCCCAACAATCCAGGAATACGTGTTCTATGGTTTCAGCTTTCTTACATAGGTAACAGTTAGTTGTCCAGGGTACAAAAAGACATTTTTCATGAAGCCATGTTTTTACTGATAACGTGTTAGTATGAAGTTTAAAGAAAAGGGATTTGACCGAGGGTAACACCGGCATTCTCTTCACTCTGTGCAAAACATCTCCTCCTGGGCCTCCACATAATGGCAGACGGTAAAGTGGAACCGGAATCGTTGCATGCAATAAATCTGAGCACAATTTTTTTCCGCGTGACATTACTCAAGTATTGCATCGAAAATCGTGCATGCAGCATCCCGTATGCAAGTGCCACTTCGCGTAGGTACCCTCTCACAGCCCCACCCATAGCATGGCAAGAGCATACCACATATCCTGGAAGGAGTCTGCACAGTAGGAGATGCACAACTGTGCGCAGGAACATGTCATTTTGATTTCGCAGAAACATAAATTGTGAGACGACTTGCCTCAAAAACAAATGTGCAAGGCCTAGCCCACCTTTTTTTACAGACAGGAACAAGTTTGTCCGACTGGTTCTTTCCCACGTCGATGCCCAAGTAAAACCGGCGAAAACACGGTGCATTTTTTTAATGCTGATCCGAGAGGCACTGAGCACATTCATGACATACCATATTTTTGCAGTAAGAAATAAATTGCACATGGTAGCCCGCGAAAATACAGATAATTGCCTTCCTTGCCACGCATCACCCTTTTCTTTTGCATTTAAAGTTTCATCTTTCTAATACGAATCAGGGTCCCGGTATGCTTGGAGAGGTACACCTAGATACATTGTAGGAATCGTTGACCACTGCAGTCGAGAGTAGTACTCTGGCGTGTCTTCCCAACTGCCGTGCCAGAAGCCATAGCTCGTTTCCCAGTTTATTAACGCCCCCGTAGACTGACAATATTTGTGGACAACATTTGTGGCTTCACAGATGCTATCTTTATCTGAACAGAAAACCGCAATATCATCGGCATAGGCCTATATTTTAACATGCGCTGACTGTAGCCTGAAGCCCGTTACGCTCTCGTTATTTCGGATAGCCAAGCAAAGAGGCTCAAGGTAGAGTGCAAACAACAGGGGCGACATGGGACATCCCTGCCTAACTGACGACTGCACTTGCAGGCTTTCGGTCAGTTCTCCGTTGACTATAATTCGCATTGTGCAGTTGGCATACGCCATTCTGACGCCGTCTGTTATTAAATCCCCAACATTGGAGTGGTCCAATATGGAAAACAGCACATCATGCGACACCCGGTCAAATGCTTTTGCGAGATCCAGTTGGATCATTGCCACACGGTCTACATGTGCGTCACAACATTCTAGTACGCTTCGCGCTACGTGAATGTTCGTGGCGATGCTCTGTCCCTTTATGCCAGAAGTCTGATGCGTGCCAACCAGCTTTGTTATCACACATTGCAGTCGTCTTGCCAACACTTTCATAAATATTTTATAATCAATGTTGGTGAGGCTTATCGGGCGATAAGACCCCACCAACAAACGCTTTTCCGGCTCCTCAGTTTTCGGAATCAGTGTGATATGAGAGGTTCTGAAGGACAGTGGAACACGGTTTTGTTCATAAGCTTCATTGATAGCCTTCAGGAGGATGTGAGCTATTATTGGCTTAAACATTTTATAAAAGGACGCCCCTAATCCGTCAGGGCCCGGTGCTTTACCAGCTGGCAGAGCGTCTATTGCGTCCTCTATTTCTTCGACGCAAATTGGCATTTCTAGTCGTTCCTTTTTTCATCATCAATCTTCGGCATTAGAGGCAAAAATTCTGCTTCAAAATCCCCTACCATTTTTCGCGGGTGACCAAGTAGGTCTTTGAAATGACCGGCAATTAAATGTTTGATAACACTGCCATCCGACGAAACATCATTCCCACTTCGTATTTTCCGTATTTCCTTACGGCTCGCGTATCGCTTTTCGTCCGATAAAGCACGATTTGTAGGTGCTTCAGCGGCCCACAGCTTCTCAGACCGTGCGCGAATAACCGCCACTCTGTACTTATCTGTATCTAATCTTTCCAACTGTATCTCGATGCTCCTTAGTTCTTTGGAAAATGTACCTGGTTGAGCGCATTCTATACCAGTAAGGAATTCTAGTTGCTCACACAGGTGCTTTTCGTTTTGTTTCTGTTCATATCTCAGTTTACTACTTTTTTCAATTGCCTTCAGTTTTACTGCCTGTTTAAATTCTTCCCAGCCCACGGCAACACTTATCGGCTGCTCTGCAAGCAACGTTTTTAGCTCCTCCTCAACGTCCTTAACATAACCCTCGTCCTCCAACAATTTCGTGCTGAGTTTCCATAGGTCCCAATTAAAGCTGTTTTTGCTTTGATTTCTGCCGAAGTTTGCAATCACTAGACAGTGATCACTAAAGCACACTGGTCTAACCTCATACGATGCACACAGCGGCACTAATTCAAGCGATACATACAACCGATCAAGTCGTGTGTGCTTACTGCCTTGAAGATGAGTGAATTGCAGTTGAGTAGCATTTGCAAACACACTTCCTACATCTTCCAAGTTGTGACCGTGAATAACTGAATTCAGGATCCCCGCACTCTTATCCTTCACTGTCAAGCATTTTACACGGTCTTCAGCTCGAGAAACACAGTTGAAATCCCCCAACAAAACTATGACATTTTCACAATCTAGGTACGTCTGGAAACGTTCAAAAAACATTATTCTCTCGGAAGCTATATTAGGTGCATACACACACAAAACTCTGAAGTTTACATCGTAATGTGAAAAATCAACAATCAGGAGCCGGCCACTTTGACACGAAAACAGCGACTGCACATTTATACCAACATTGTTACGTATGAAAAGGGCACAACCGCCAGAGGAACCAACTGAATGCAGTCGGAAAACGTACACCATTCGATCTGTCGCTTCTTGGCTACCAATTCTGGATTCTTGAACAGCTACTACGTGCAGATCGTTCTCAATGAAAAGGCGGTTAAGCTGGCACTGTCGCCTTCTTGCTCCGAGGCCCCGTACGTTTATTGTAGCTACACGTAGTGCTTCAGGGAGGTTGATTGCCATGTCGAAGAAAGGAAAGGACCCTATCTCATGGTGTCTACCTAAACGACAAACCCCGGAACCCCATGCCACTTCTGTATGGCATGAACTACACAAAACTACGGAGGCGGTTTACCCGCCTGGCGTGATTCTACAGGAATGTTCGGACGCGGCTTCAAGGTCGAACGCCTCATACCTGATGTTTTAGTCGGCGGTTCGTCTCCGCCACTGGCACCAAGTTGGGGCTCATTCGGAGCGAGTTGCTCGTGCGGCCGTTTTCCGACCGTTTGGCTGACCGCTGTATCGAGAACGTCCATGGGCTGGTTGTCGCTAACCACAGAGTCAGATAATGTCACAGCCGCACCATTCGGCACGACGGCGACGGCCGATGCAGACTCTGGGGAAGACTTCTCGGGCGTTGCGCCAGCGACAGGTTGACACTCCAGTTGATCCGTCTGTGGGGCGCCCACCGTGGTCTCTTGCAGCGACGATACATTAGCCGCTCTCGATGCCTCCTCCGCGTCGGCTTCATCCATGAGCAGTTCGGCAGCGTCTACGCTGCTCACGGGCCCGGCGACGCTGGCGTACGTCCGAGAACACTGGGTCTCGTCATGTCTGAAGCGACGGCAGGAACCGCACCGTGGAATTTGGCAGTCGCGCCGAATGTGGCCCGTGCCTCGACACCGCAGACAGAGGGGAGCCCTGCCCGCAACGACCACAAGGGCTAGCTCTCCAGCGACGTTCACCTGGTGGGGAAGGTCGTCCAGTTTCACGCCGGCATTCAACTTCAACATCAGCAGCCTCGTGGTCGAACCCTTATCCGCCACACCCTGTGCGCGCCACCGCTCCTTAGATATGTCGGTCACTTTGCTGAACGGCGCGGAAGCGAGCCGCACGTCCTCGTCCGTAACCTTGGGGGCTGGGCAGCAGCCAATGTAGTAGCTTCATTCGGATGTCTCGGTTCGCCGGGTCAATCACGAGGCATCGAGCAGATTTCACTTTCAGCTCACCCATTTGCACAATCTTCTTTACGCCCACGTCGTCCTTAAAGGTTACGGCCCAAACGTGGCTCATGCGGTACGCCCCGAGAGCGATAACTTCCGGCAGGAGCGATAGGGGAGCGAGCGCATCCCGGAAATCTTCCACCCGGTATGGGCAGACCCTGATGTCTCCGTGCAAGAAAACAGCGTTTAGAACGAATCGTCCTGTAGGCAAACTAAGCAATACGACCTGGTATTCTTCACCCGATGGAAAAAATCCTGTCACCGCGGCTCGACATGGCCGCTGTAGCCGCTCCAACGGAGCTCGTCATAACACGCCCGTCACGCTCGGTGGCTCGGCCACGACTGCCCCAGCGGCGCGATTGTTTCTCCAGGACGCAGAATTTCCCTTGCTCACAGCCTTCTCAAATAGTGCGACGTCGTGCTGTGAATCTTGCAGCCGAGCAAAACGAAGAGCGTCTGTGTCACTGATATCAAGCTATAAACTAAAAAGATGGCATAAAGGCAATTTATCCGTGCGCCGCCCGGGAATCGAACCCGGGTCGCAAGAATGGGAATCTTGCATGATACCACTACACCAGCGGCGCTTTTTTTTTACACCTTTTTTTTTTATTGCCTGGCTTTGACACAAATACACCGCATTGGAACTCAAAACAACAGGAACAAAGGAATAATATATGTACACAAAGGTAGTTAGCGTTGCCTAACACCCACTGAGGGGCAGGCATTGTCATGTTAAAATTCCTTGAGCACCGTCAAAGGTTCCAGCTTCGACAGCCACTCAGGAGCACATTGTTGCAATTTAAGCACGTCGAGCCATCGCTGCACACTTTCTCGGAAATACATGCGGGCTGGCCGTGCATCTGGATCGCAGTGATAACCAGCCATTCGTGCGCGCCATATACTGTGGAGGCACATTAACATAACCTGGTCTAACGGCATATCATCGTTATTATCCAATGGCAAATACCTAATGCCATGGGAATCAAGTGGCAACTGTTTTTTTATTGTCCTTTGCAGAACATCCCACAAATATACCCCCTCCCAGCAATGCAAAAATACGTGATCTATTGTCTCTGGCTGTTTGCAGATGAGACATTGGGCCCCCCACGGTAGGAACATACCCTTCTCCTCCATAAATGATTTTACACTCAAAGTACCGGTATGTAGCATAAAGAAAAACGTTTTAGCTCCCGGAGCAACTTGCATTTTCTTTACGCGTTTTAATACATTACTTCCTGTGCCTCCATAGTATAAAGCTCGGTACAAGGGCACCGGGAACACCACTTCACAAACATCCTTGTATAATGTTCTCCTGTTAACATTACTTAAATACTCTTTCGAAAAACGTGCGCTTAAGAATTTCACGCTCAAAACAATTTCCCTAAAGAATCCAAAAAGAGAACCCGGCATACATTGAGTATAAACTACGAAATCAGGCAACGCTCGACCAAGTCTTTGTTGACACACTGTGCGCCGGAATGGATCGCTGGCATCCCTAAAAAACATAAACCGGTTGACAATCTGTCGCACAAACAAATGACCCAGACCAAGCCCCCCATGCTTCACCTGCCGGAACAAATTTGTCCGACTGCACCTCTCCCAACTCGAGGCCCAAACAAACACCGCAAAAACTCGATGCAATTTTTGCACATTTACACGGGAGCAATGCAACACTTGCATAACATACCATAACTTACTAATTAAAAACAGGTTGCAAACTGCGGCTCTTGCAAATATTGATAATTGAGCGCTTTTCCATTTCTCCGCTTTTCAAGGGTTTCTTTGACCTGCTCTAGCCAGTATGGCTCGCATTCCTTGTAAAATTTCAAGGGCACACCCAAGTACTTTGCAGGCGTTGTAACCCACGACACATTAGCGAAAGAGTCGGGGGTCAGCTGCCATTCTCCGTGCCAAAATCCCAGGCACTTACCCCAGTTAACTTTACTCCCTGTGACTTTGCTAAAATGTTTTACCACATCCACTGTCCTCTTTATACTCTCCTTATTTACACAAAAAACCGCAACGTCGTCTGCGTAAGCCAGCAATTTGACTTCTGACTCCTGCAGTCGAAAACCATCAATGTCATTGTTTTGTAGAATGCTTAAACACAATGTTTCAATATAAATGCCGAACAAAAGAGGGCTGAGGGGGCAACCTTGGCGCACCGAACGTCGTACGTTGATGGGGGCCCCCAGTGACTTATTGACAATTAATCTCGTAGTGCAGTTACGGTACGCCAAAGCCACTCCCTCTCGAATAACAGAGCCGACATTCACATAGTCTAATATACTGAACAGAATAGTATGCGCCACACAATCAAAAGCTTTCTCCAAGTCCAACTGCAGTAACGCAACACATGCATGAGTTGCATCGCAGCATTCGAGCACACTTCTCGCTTTGTGAATGTTCTGAAAGATAGATCGCCCTTTGATACCGCACGTTTGGTGAGGGCCCACTAGTTCGCATATAACCGTTTGTAGATTGCCAGTAAGCACGTTCATATAAATCTTGTAATCAACGTTTGTCAGAGCAATGGGCCTGTAAGACGACAACTGCCTAAGCTTAACTGGTTGGTCAGTTTTCGGAATAAGTACTGTGTGCGACAATCCGAAAGACGCAGGCAGTGCCTTCAGTTCATACGCTTCATTAAATAAGGCACACAACAAAGCAGATAGCTGTTCCTTGAACGCTTTATAAAAAGCCGCACTCAGGCCATCAGGCCCGGGTGATTTCCCTGGGTTTAAATTTTCTATTGCCTGCTGCACTTCTTTTTCGGTTATTGGCCGCTCCAGTCTTTCTTTTTGTTCGTCATCAATTTTTGGCATCGCGTCAAGAAAGGATTCTTTAAAACGGTCCAAATAAACCTCTCGGGACGAAAATAGATCTTCATAATACTCCCGGAAAGCTTTCGCGATTCCTTCGTTATCGGTTTCTGTGCGTCCTGCCCAATCTACCTCTGCCACGTGATTTCGCCTTGCATTTGCTTTTTCTATTCCCAACGATCTTTTTGTCAGCGTCTCATCCATTGCCAATTTTTCCGCTCTCGCACGTACCAGTGCTCCGCGATAACGGTCTTCGTCATTCAGTTGAAGTTTTTTATTTTTCTAACGTCGTTCATGTATAACCCTGGCGTGTTACACTCCAGGGCTAACAATTTATCTAGCAAAGATCTTAAATGCATTTCATTTTGTTTTTCTTGAAACCGTATGCAGCTGGCCTTTTCTATAGCTTTGATTTTAATTTGTTGCCTACAAAGTTCCCATTCTTGACCCAGTTCATGGGTGTCCTCCTGACAAATTTTACCAATTTCTTCTTCTACTAGTCTGTTGAATTGCTCGTCGTTCAGCAGTTTATTATTTAACTTCCACAATTCCCAATTAAAACCGCTACCTCCCTTTCTTGTTCCAATTGTACACAGAACCATGCAGTGATCTGAGTACGTTACCGCCAAAACATAATAATCCTGGCATTTTGGAGCCAGTTCTACGGACACATAAATCCTGTCAAGGCGGGCGTGGCTAGCACCCTGAAAATGAGTATACTGAACCCGTCGCTCGCTCGTGAGACACTCTGCAACGTCCACCAGTGCAAACTCGTCAATCAAGCACGAAAGTACCTCTGTGCTACGATCCCTAAATGTACGATGGATAGTTTTGTCACCGGAGCTCAGTACACAATTGAAATCTCCCAGAAAGACAAGTTGCTTATCCGTGTTTAAATACTCTTCAACAAAATCAAACAAAGCAGCACTCTCATCAACTACCGTAGGTGCATATATACAAACAGCACGCCACTCAGCCGAGCAAAAACTAAAATCGAGGACCACACCCCGACCCGACGGAAAAGAAGCATGCGACTGCACTACAAGACCCGGCAACTTCTTCACAAACAGGACGCATCCAGCAGAAGTACCGACTGCATGGCTGACAACTGCGTAAAACCGCGACGTGAAACGTTGCACCATGCTCTCGGTCTCTTGTTCACCCTCGACTTTTGTCTCTTGAACTCCAAGTATATCAATGTCATTTTCATTTAAAAGGCGCAGGACCTGGCTCTGCTTCCTTTTCGCTGCTAGACCTCTCACGTTAAGGGTCGCAACCTTTAGTGACAATTCATAAGCCATTTTCTTAGAGTGTAAAGAGGCCAAGAGCATGGTGCTTACCTTTCACGTCTAGCATGGCGCTAGACGCTTTCGTTGACGCCAGAGCCATGAGGTTGGACTGGCAGACCTTGTGACAGGGGCGGCTTTTCGGCAGCTCTCCTGTCCGTCGAGACATTCGGTCTTGGTTTGAAGGTCGCCCTCCTCCCTATTGGCGTTTTTATCGGCGGCTCGTCGTTGCTAGCTGCCTCTGCCTCGTTCGTCGCACTGGCGCTCCCGTCGTGGGCACGCTTCGCAGGGCCCTGGACGTTGGTCGCTCGGCCGCTGCTCCCTTCGAGGGTCCCCCGTCTGCCCGCAGGCTCCGAAAGCTCAATTTTTGAGCTCTCGGCATCGCTCACCCTTTCTTCCTCCGATGGTCCGTTGCTTGGCAGTGCCACTTCCCTGTCTCGTCCACCGAGCATCTCGTCCCCTCCCCCCGGGGGCACCAACATGCCTGCCGCTGCTGTTAGCTTTTCAGCTTCTCCGATCCCTTTTGCGGCCTCCTCCGTCTCTGCGACATCCATTTGGTGCTCCGTCATGTCCGCCCTCGCTGTTGGTGCAGCAGCCACTGCATACGTTCGTACGCAATCTTCCTCGGAGTGGCCGAAACGCTTACATGTCGAACACCGCGGAATCTTACATTCCCGGCGCACATGACCGGTCCCGCGGCAGCGCAGGCACTGCATTGGCCGCCCAGGCACCACAACAAGGGCCAACTCCCCTGCTACTCTTATCTGGTGAGGCAGGTCTTCTACCCTCATCCCAAGCTTCAACTTCAGAAGCACGGTTCTCGTTGTTGAGCCCTTTTCGTGCACGCCCTGGACTCGCCACCGCTCACGGGCCACTTCGGTCACCTCACCGAAAGCCGCAAAAGCAGTTCGGATATCCTCATCCGCCACGCCGTGCAACATCCAGTGGAGCCGTAGCTTCACCTGTTGGTCCTCCGGGTCAATGACGATACACCGTCGACCTTTCACTTGAAGCTCCTTGAAGGCTAGCAGCCGCTTGGTTGCTTCCGTGCTGTTCAAAGTCACCGCCCAGACATGGTTTATTTAGTAAGCCCCCAAGGCCACCACGTCTGGGAGCGTACCAATCTTGGCCAGGGCGTCCCGGAAATCTTCAACCCTGAAGGGTCGCACTCGTACGTCGCCGTGCAAAAAAACTGTGTTGAAAACAACACGTCCGGTGGGCAGGTGCGGCAAAATTATCTGATATTCCTTATCGTCGTTTCCGTTAAGCCTGTTACCGCGGCCAGCCTGGGCCGCAATCGCCGCTCCGCCGGAGCTCATGATTCACCGTCCGTACACGCCGGTGGCCGGAAGTAGAATCCACTACACCAGCGGCGCGATTGTTTCTCCAGGACGCAGAATTTCCCCCGCTCACAGCCTTCTCAAATAGTGCGAGGTCGTGCTGTGAATCTTGCAGCCGAGCAAAACGAAGAGCGTCTGTGTCACTGACATCAGGCTATAAACTAAAAAGATGGCATAAAGGCAATTTATCCGTGCGCCGCCCGGGAATCGAACCCGGGGGGCAAGAACGGGAATCTTGCATGATACCACTACACCAGCGGCGCGATGGTTTCGCCAGGACGCAGATTTTTTTCCTGCTCCCGCTCTTTTTAAATAGTGCGATATCGTGCTGTGAAGCTTGAAGCCGAGGAAAATGAAGAGCGTCTGTGTCCACTCACATCAGGCTATAAACTAAAAAGAGGGCAGACAGGCAGTTATCCGTGCGCCGCCCGGGAATCGAACCCGGGTCGCAAGAATGGGAATCTTGCATGATACCACCACACCAGCGGCGCTTTTTTTTTCTTTTGTTGCCATACTTTGACAAACACTGCACACACAAAAAACAAAAACTTCATTCAATCTTGACACCAGCAACCTGCCAAGAGCTGCTTGACAGGCCTTGTCATGCTTAAAATTCTTTGAGCAGGCTCAAATTTTCCATCCTGGGTAGCCAATCAGGGTTACATGATTGTGATCTCACCACTTCCACGAATCTGTGCGCATTCTCCTTAAAGCACATGCGGGCTGGTCGCGCGTCTGGGTGGCAGTAATAACCCGCCATCCTGGAGCGCCATATACTATGGAGGCCCCAGAGCATTACTTGGTCCAACGGGAAACCATCCTCATTTTGAATGGCCAAAAATCTGATGCCGTACGGATGAAGCGGAAACTCTTTTTTAATGGTTCTTTGTAAAACATCCCAAAGATACACCCCCTCCCAACAGTGAAGAAATACATTATCAATAATTGTTTCGGGCACTTTGCATATTAGGCAGTGCGTACCCCATGGTAAAAATAAACCTTTCCCCTCTAAGAACTTTTTAACTGGTAGTGTTTCTGTATGTAATTTGAAGAAGAAAGTTTTTATTCCTGGCTGCACTTGCATTCTTTTAACTCTTTTCAAAACGTCCCCACCGTTGCGTCCATTGTACATGGCTCTGTACACTGGCACTGGAAAAACAACATCACACAGATCACCGTATAGCTTTTTCCGCTTCACTTCACTTAAGAATTTTGTCGAAAAACGCGCTGTAAGAAATTTCACGCTGTCAGCCACTTGTTTAAAATAACCGAAGATTCTCCCTGGTAAACTCTTGGTACCCACAACAAAATAAGGCAAAGCACGGTTCAATCTTAGTTGGCACACAGTTCTTAAGAAAGGGTCACTAACATCTCGGAAGAAGAAAAACCTGCTGACAAGCTGGCGGAGAAATAGATGTCCTAGCCCGAGACCACCGTCTTTCACACTTCGTAACAAGTTCGTCCGTTTGTACCGTTCCCAGCTCGATGACCAAACAAACACAGCTAGAATACGATGCATCGTCTGTACATTTTCCCGGGAACAGTACAACACTTGCATGACATACCAGAGTTTGCTTAAAAAGAACACATTGCACACCGTCGCTCGTGAAAAATTGATAAATATGCCCCCTTCCATCTATCTGCTTTTTCCTGTATTTCGTTCAGTTGTCCTTTCCAGTATGCATCACAGTCCCTGTAGCTGTTTAATGGAACTCCTAAGTATTTTGTGGGGGTTGTTACCCAGGACACATTTGCAAAAAGCTCTGGGGTCGATGGCCAATTGCCATGCCAAAATCCCTGACACTTTGACCAGTTCACTTTGCTTCCGGTTGCCTTCCTGAAACTGTCGACACACAGCACTGCCTCGCGTATACTATGCTGATCCACAGCACAGACCGCTAGGTCATCCGCGTATGCGAGCAACTTGACTTCAGCTGCCTGCAACTGAAAACCTTTAACTGCCTCGTTTTGGATAATGTTCACACACAGTGTCTCTATGTAGATGGCAAACAAAAGTGGGCTGAGGGGGCAGCCCTGGCGTACCGAGCGTTGCACCTGAATGGGGGCCCCCAGACTCTTTTGGTAATGATTAATCTAGTAGTGCATCCACGGTACGCCATGGCCACGCCCTCTCTGATTACTGAACCTAGGCTCACGTGATCCAGAATCAGTTCAGTTCAGTTCAGGCGTTCAGTCGTGTCCGACTCTTCGTGACCCTATGGACCATGTCACGCCACGCTTTCCGGTCTCTCACTATCTTCTTAACATCACATAGCTTCATCTGCAATGCCTCGAGAATGCCATCTAACCATCGCGTTAGCTGCCTACCCCTTCTCCGGCGACCCTCAACCTTTCCCAACATCAAATCTTTCCCCAGCGACTCCTCTCTTCTCATCAGATGACCAAAGTAGCTGAGCTTTAACTTTAGAATTTGACCCTCCAATGAGCAGTCAGGGTTTATGGTCGACAATACCGACTGATTTGATCTTCTGGCAGTCCAAGGAACTCTTAAGAGTCTTCGCCAGCACCACAATTCAAACGCGTCAATTCTTCGGCGGTCAGCCTTTTTCACAGTCCAACTCTCGCATCCATACATCACAACTGGAAAGACCATAGCACGGGTTATACGGATCTTGGTTGGCAGACTAATGTCTCTGCTCTTTACTAGGCGGTCAATGCTAACCATTGCTCTCTTTCCCAGAAGCAGGCGTCTCATAATTTCATGGCTGCAGTCTCCTTCCGAGGTAATCTTGGCGCCCAAGAACAGAAAATCTGTCACAGCTTCCACTTCTTGTCCATTGATGCTCCAGGACTTGATAGGGCAAGACGCCATGATCTTCGTCTTTTTAATGTTCAGTTTAAGCCCAAACTTCTCACTCTCTTCTTGTACGCGCATCAGTAGTCTCTTGAGTTCCACTTCATTTTCTGCCATTAAAGTGGTATCATCCGCATATCTAAGGTTGTTGATACGTTTTCCAGCAATCTTCACTCCAGCTGATGACTCGTCCAGACCGGCCTTCCTCATGATGCACTCTGCATATAGGTTAAATAGGCAGGGCGACAGTATGCAGCCTTGCCTCACCCCTTTCTCAATCGGAAACCAATCAGTAAGACCATGCCCAGTTCTGACTGTGGCCTCTTGCCCTTCATAAAGGTTCCTGAGGAGACAGATGAGGTGAATTGGAACTCCCATCTCTTGGAGAGCTTGCCACAATTTGCTGTGATCTACGCAGTCAAACGCTTTCGCATAATCAATAAAGCAGAAGTAAATGGGTTTCTGGAACTCTCTTGCTTTTTCCATGATCCAGCGAAGGTTGGCAATTTGGTCTCTAGTTCCTCTGCCCTTGCGAAACCCAGCTTGCACGTCCGGAAGCTCCCGATCCACATACTGCTGCAGCCTACCTTGCAGGATTTTTAACATCACCTTGCTAGCATGCGAAATAAGCGCAATCGTGCGGTAGTTGGAACAATCTTTGGCACTGCCTTTCTTTGGAATGGGGATGTAAACTGAGTGATCCAGAATACACAGCAATATTTCGTGGGCTACACAATCGAAAGCCTTTTCGAGGTCCAGTTGGAGGATGGCTACACATTTATCCATTAGTTCACTACACTCGAGCACCGATCATGCCGTGTGTATATTTGTCATAATTGACCACCCCTTTATATCACACGTTTGGCGAGGACCAACAATATTTGTAATAACTGACTGCAATCTTCCAGCTAACACTTTCATCAATAATTTGTAATCTACGTTTGTCAAAGCAATTGGCCTATATGCTGTGACTTGCTTCAGCTTTTCCTCGTCATTTGTCTTGGGAATAATAATAGTATGAGACAGTCCGAAAGATTGCGGCAATCTATTCACTGCATAGGCTTCATAGAAGAGCGCTGTCAATATTGGAACTACTTCGTTCTTAAATTCTTTATAAAAAGCCGCACTTAGGCCGTCTGGCCCAGGCGACTTTCCCATATTTAAACCATCGATCGCTTTTTCTACCTCGATTTCTGTGATTGGCATCTCCAATCTTTCCTTCTTATCCTCGTCTAGTCGCGGCATAGCTGCAAGAAACGTTTGTTTGAAAGCTTTCATGTCGACCACATTTTTGCTGAACAGTTCCTGATAATATTGGAAGAAACCATGCCTGATATGATCGTCTTCCGACGATAGCACGCCGCCCCAATCGATCTTATCAATGCGGTTTTTCTCGGCATGAGCGTTTTCAATTCCCAGTGCCCTTTTCGATGGCGTCTCGCCATTGCCCAATTTTCCGCTCTTGCACGCACTAACGCTCCTCGGTATCTGTCTTCTTCTATCAGGTTAATCTGTTCTTTTATTTTTCGAATATCCGCTATCCATCTGCCGGGTGCCTTACATTCCTGTTCGTGTAGTTTTGCGAGCGAAGCCTTCAGCTGGGTTTCTGTAATTTTCTTCTCGTACAGCAGGCAACTGCATCTGTCAATGGCTTTAATTTTAATCTGTTCCTTGCACAACTCCCACTGTTTCCAGATTTCGAGCAAAGTCCCTGGCCTCAGTTCAATCAATTCATTCAATACCACGCGTCTAAAGGCATTATCCTTAAGCAATTTATTGTTCAATTTCCATAACTCCCAGCTAAATGCATTGCTTCGTTTTTTTTGGTGCCGAATAAGCACTGCACCAAACAGTGATCCGTGAATGTCATAGGGACAACTCGGTATTCATTGCATGAAGGAATCAAATCCAGCGACGCGTAAGTTCTGTCCAGACGCGCGTGGCTAGAACTTTGGAAGTGCGTGTACTGAACGGCACGCGGTCCTTCCAAGGAATCAGCCACATCCTCCATATTCCATTCGCTTATTAACTGGCATAACATTTCAGTGCTCTTGTCTCTGAATCCGCGTGTGCTGGTTTTGTCTCGAGCATTCAGTACACAGTTAAAATCGCCCAGCAATTCTGCCTGCCTTTCTGTACTTGACTGCTGCATAACATTTTCGAAAAACACTGTTCTTTCCTCCACACAGTTTGGAGCGTACACACAAATAATGCGCCACTCAACACCGCTGTATACGCAATCAACCACTACACACCGTCCAGAAGAGCATGAGGAGTAGCCCTTTACAACCAGACCAGGCAGCTTTTTTGACAAACAATACACACCCGGCCGATGTCCCAACTGCGTGGCTAACAATGGCGTAAAATCTAGCCGTGAAACGTCGCGCCATGCTCCCGGTCTCTTCGTCCCCATCAACCTTAGTTTCTTGCATGGCAAGCACGTCAATATCGTGGTCAGTTAAGAGCCGGTGCGCCTGGCTCTGCTTCTTTTTGCCTGCCAATCCCCTGACATTTAACGTGGCTACTCTTAAGGTGGTTTCGGGCGCCATTTTCATCAAGGGTGAAGAGACCGAAAGCATGGTGCTTACCTTTCCCGTCTAGCGCGTTGCTAGACGCCGTCGTTGGATCCATCCCCGTCAGGTGCGAGCGGCTGACCCGGCAGCGGGGGCACTTTATCCGCTGCCCGTCGCTCTGATGATATGTTTGGCCGCGGACGTAGCGTGGACCGCCGGGATTATCCCGTTTTTGCTGGTGGTTCGTCGACGCTGGCGGCTGACGCCTGGTTACCTTCGGGTTCGGACTGTGTGTGGGATCGCTTGGCTGGGGCTGGGACGCCTGGCTTACGAACACCGCTGGTGTCCTAGTGCTCCTCCCCATTATCCTGTTCTATACCGTTTGCCGGCTCAAGTGACGTACCTTCCTCATTGCTAGGGAGCTCAGGTGCAGAGTCCGCTCTCCCCACATCCCTCGCAGCATTGCCGCTTTCTGCCGAGTCCACCGACGAATCCGTCTCCCGTGTCTGCGTTCGCACCTCTCCGGCACCCTTCGCCGCCTCCTCCGCCTCGACCACGTCCATGGTGAGCTCCGCCGACCGTTCCGCAGTTCCATGTCCCGCGGCCGAAGCGTACGAAAGCACACCGGCAGCCTCGTCATGTCCGTAGCGTCTACACTTTGGACAACGCGGCACCTTACATTCTCGTCGAACGTGACCGGTACCGCGGCAGCGCAGGCACTGCATCGCTCGCCCAGGCACCACGACAAGGGCCAGCTCTCTGGCCACTGGCAGCTGGTGAGGTAAGTCATCGACCTTAATGCCTGGTTTCAATTTCAGGAGCACAGTCCTCGTGGTGGACCCCTTCTACCTGACGCCTTGAACTCTCCACCTCTCCCGGGTCACCTCAGTCACATTCCCAAAAGCAGCAAAAGCCGTCCGGATGTATCTATATCTGCATGACGCACCTGCATTCGTGTTTTCCACAAAATATGGAGGCCAAGAAGCATAATTAAATCAAAAGGTGCATCATCGTTCGGCACTGGTAGGAATCTTATACCGTAAGGAGTTAATGGAAGCTCCTTTTTAATTGTCCTTTGGAGGACGTCCCATAGAAAGACAGCATCCCAACCCTGTAAGAAAACGTGTTCAATTGTTTCCGGTTTTTTGCTCAACAGGCAATTTGTTGTCCATGGGACGAAGATACCTTTTTCATTCAGCCAGGTTTTAACAGGGAGCGTATTAGAGTGAAGTTTGAAAAGGAACCTTTTAGCAGATGGCCTCACGGGCATCTTCTTAACTCTTTTCAAAACGTCCTGCCCTGGGCCTCCACAGTGGAATGCCCGGTAAAAAGGCGCCGGTAGCATCACGTCAATGAGATCTTTATACAGTATTTTTCTAGGAACATTGTAAATGTAATCAAAAGAAAACCGCACTTCAAGCAACTTGCACGAAAAAACAACCTCGCGCAGGTAGCCAGTCACAGTACCAGGCATGTTTTCACATGACACAATCCATTCAGGGAGCAGCCTCTGTAATCGCACTTGCATCACAGTTCTTAGAAAGGTATCTTTTTGATCACGGAGGCATATAAATCGCGAAACCACCTGACGCAAGAACAGATGTGCAAGGCCAAGCCCGCCCCTTTTAACAGAAATAAACAAATTCGTCCGGGCGGTTTTTTCCCATGTGGATGCCCAAATAAAAACAGCAAAAACGCGGTGCATTTTCTGAATTGAGGTTCATGAGACACACAACACATTCATGAGGTACCACAGCCTCGAAATAAGAAAAACATTGCAAATAGAAGCGCGCGAAAACATTGAGAGTTGCCTTCCTTGCCACGCATCCGCTTTTTCTTTCGCTCTGGATGTTTCTTCCATCCAGTGCACGTTGGGATCTTGATAACATTCTAAAGGCACGCCTAGATATCGTGTTGGGAGAGCAGACCATCGCAGCTTGCAGAAGAAATCAGGTGTCACGTCCCAATCACCGTGCCAAAACCCAGAGTTTTTCTCCCAATTGATCTTACATCCGGTTTGATCACAAAATGTTTGGACGACACCCGTGGCTTCACAGATGCTCTTTCTAGTAGCAGAAAACAGCATATCTAGCATCAGCATATGCTAGCATTTTCACGTGTGCTGATTGCAGCTTGAACCCTAAAATGCAATCGCTATCAATGATAGCCAAGCAAAGTGGCTCTAAATACAGTGCCAACAGCAGGGGTGAGCGCGGGCAGCCCTGCCTTACCGATGAACGTACTGCGATGCTGTCAGTCAGTTCACCATTCACTATAATACGGGTCGTGCAGTTCGCATACGCCATTTTAACACCCTCCACTATGACGTCACCAAGGTTAGAATGCTCCAAAATGGAAAACAGAATTTCGTGAGAAACACGGTCAAAGGCTTTCGCCAAATCTAACTGCATCATGGCTATCTGACCACCGAGTGCATCAACACATTCTAGTACGGTTCTTGCCACATGTATATTCGTGGCAATGGATCGACCCTTGATGCCGCACGTTTGATGAGACCCAACCAATTTCTTTATTACGCTTTGCAGTCGTTTTGCCAAAACCTTCATGTACACCTTGTAGTCGACATTGGTGAGGCTAATCGGTCGATATGACCCCACCAACAGTCATTTCTCCGGATCATCTGTCTTGGGTATTAGAACAATGTGCGATGTAGAGAAAGACAATGGGACAGTATTACGTTCATAAGCTTCAGTGATTACACAGAACAAAAACTGAGCCGCATACTGCTGAAAAGTGTTAAAGAAGGCAGCGCTTAGACCATCCGGCCCAGGGGCCTTCCCAGTTGTCAGGTCATCTATTGCAGATTCTATCTCCTGCAACGTTATCGGTGTTTCTAGGCGCGCTTTACTTTCGTCATCCAGTGCAGGCATCAGTCTTGGAAAATCTGTTTGAAAGCCGCCTACAGTCTGAGGCCTAGCGCTAAGCAGTCCTTCGAAGTGCTCTGCTACCGCACGCTGAATATCTTTAGCATCTTCTGTGATATGGCCGGCATACCTTATACTCCTTATTTCTTTCTGGCAGGCGTATCTTTTCTCGTCTTCTAGCGCTCGTTTTGTCGGCACTTGTCCTGCCCAAAGTTTTTCAGCCCTTGCACGTATGACAGCCGCTGTGTATCTTTCGCTGTCGATTGTTTCCAACTCATTTTTAAGCTCTCGTATTTTACTGGCGAAATGCACTGACACAGAACTTTCCATGCTAAAAAAAAAACTGGAGTTGTTCATTCAGTTCTTTTTCTTTCTCTTTATGCCGCATCTTACTGCTCTTTTCTATGGATTTCAATTTGACCCACTCTTTGAAGATATCCCATTCCTCTGCAAAACTTACTGGTCGCATAGCAAGACGATTTTCAAACTCGGTCTTAACTTCCGTAAGGAACTCTTCATCGGCGAGAAGTTTGGCATTCAGTTTCCATAGGCACCAGTTAAAGCGCGATTTCTTTCCTGCCCTACCGAACACTGCACTGTTATGACCGTGCATCATCCGCACTTGCGCGCTCTATTGTTCGCCTGTGGGTATGGATATGTGCTGTTGGTGCAAGGGCGCTAAGTGAGCCTGTTTCCATGAATCCTTTTGTGTGAGCCGGTTTTGCTTTGTTGAGACCCTGCAAATGCCAAATTGGCCCTGTCAAGGGAACGTCTTGAAAAATACAAAGAAATGTCGCCCTGTGGGAAATAGCCGGAAGTGCTTTCGTTCAATTGTTCACCCTTCCCGTCGAGAAGCGCTATCGTCCAGTGAGGAATGCCTACTGTCCAAAGGAGACGACAGAGTGAAACGTCCGCTGACGTACAGGACAAGAAAGGAGCAAGGTGATTACGGCCATTAGAGGATTTCCCGGGAATGCAGGAAAGATTTGCAATTGCTGGAAAGGTACAATGCTGGGAGCAGTATGCGGCGCGCACGTGCACTTGGGTTTCTGAGAAGGAAATCCACTTACCGGAACCAGCATATCGAATCTTTGCTTCAGAATAGAAATGTACCCCCTCGCCGTTCCCAAGCTCTTCCCGCCAACAAGTGACCACGCCCAACGAAACAATGCCGGACCAGTCAGTGCATCAGACCATCAGTGCAGTGATGTGTTCGATTGGATGCCGATATCTGAGGGGCGTGCCCTGGAACTGGTTGGTCAGCATCTTCAGAGAGGGGCTGGACATGGGGGTTTTAAGGACATTGCAGAGCACGAAAAGACGCTCTGAGCCCTGGGTAAACGGCTCATCCAAACGCTTCTCGCTATGAACTCTTAACGCTTGCCATTTTGCTGATGTACCCTTCTTTTTCTTGTAAATAATCATGTAAATAGTTTTCTCAAAGTGCCATTAAACCTGCTTGTATATATTTTACCAACCTCGAAGTTTCAATCCTTCATCAACCCCGAGTCTCTGCACGCTACCAAGTGAATGCCGGGTCAACTTAGTCCCAGCGTCACGACAACTGGTGACCAGCGGTGGGATCTGAATCTACAAGCCACAACATCTGGTGATTGGAGGTGGATCTGAGTCTACAAGCCACAACATCTGGTGATTGGAGGTGGATCAGAATCTGCAAGCCACAACATATGGTGATCGGACGTGGCATCTCAAGCAACAAGCAGAGCAACAATCGGCCAATAAGAGAGCAGCTCGGAACATCGATCGCATGTGTGGGTGAGTGCTTGGCTTTTCTTCTGATGTGGACCAGGTTCTAGAACAGGGTTAGTTTTTAGAACTGGTAAAGAGTGTATAAACGCCTTTAGGTTTGGTAGTTTGCACAGTTGTTTTGGAAGTAGCCGACACTCGGAGCGATCATGGACCTACAAAAGCTGCAGAAACCGGAACTGTTGCTATTGTGTGAGGAATTGGGAATTGATACAAGTGGTTTGGCACGAAAATTCTTGATTTTAAAGGCAATCAATGATTTGGGAGCCGATGATGAGGAGCTCAGTGAAGCATGGAACCTCATCGGACAAAAAAAGGAGGAGCAGCTCAGACAGCAGAAAGAGCAGGAAAAAGAGGAAAAGAGGCTTTAGCGTGAAATTGAGAGAGAAGCAAAAAGGCTGGAGCAAGAACTTGAGCTCCGGAAATTAGAATTAGAGTTGAGCAAGAGGTCGGGAAATTGTCCCTAGCTAGCGATACCTCTTCTCAACAAGGAGGCAGATTTCAGGATGTCAAAGTACATGCAGCCATATGTGATATCAGGGGATATCGGTCTGTATTTGGTTAAGTTTGAGCGAACCTGCGAAAAACTGTCCTTCCAGCGAGACACTTGGTCTCTGAGATTATTGAAGGTTCTGCCCTGCGAGGCAGCGGAGGTTGTCGCGCGGCTAAGCAAGGAGGACGCGGACAACTACGAGAAGGTCAAGGCTTGCCTTCTGAGAAAGTATGGGCATAGCGCCGAGGCATTCAGACAACGTTTTCGGAACGCTACTAAGTCCAGGGACGAGAGTTACCCTGAATTCCTGTACAATTTAAGAGTCAATTTGGGCGAGTGGCTAAAGAGCACTGATTCCTACAGTGATAGGGACGCAGTAGTCGAGCGAATTCTTTTGGAGCAGTTTTATAACTGCCTCCCAGAAAAAGAAAGAAATTGGTTACAGGACCGAGGCGGCATTAAGTCGGCAACTGAAGCTGCCGAACTCATTGAGGAGTATGCTTCGCGCCGACAATTCAGCAACCCAGCAGTGGATAGGCCCCGCAATCCCAAGTTGAGTGTGAATAACCGTCAGGAAAGGCCCTTTGCTAGAGTTGGAAACGAAGAAAGGAAGGTTTCTTCAGGCAAACTCCCTGGACAGGACGGCAGTGAGAAAAGTGGGGAAGTGACCAACGCGCAAAACACAAAGAATAAGCTTTAGGCTAGGAAGCCGCTCACATGCTTTAGGTGTAATGAGCAGGGTCACATTGCCGTCAACTGCCGGAAAGAAAAGATTGCTTTCTCGTATGTCAGTGACTGCGATGAAAATATGCAGCTTTTGGAACCCTACCTGCATGCCAACGGGAAGCCTTGCAAGGTACTGCGCGATTCGGCCGCAACGATGGATGTTGTCCACCCGGCGTATGTGTCGCCTTCCGACTATACAGCACAGTGTGCATGGATCCGCCAGGTAGTGGAGGAACAGAGTGTGTGCTTGCCAATCGCGAACGTGGTCATCGAGGGCCCTTTCGGCAAGTTAACAACCGAGGCTGCCGTTTCAGGAAAGCTTCCTAAGTGCTATCCGTATTTGTTTTCCAACAAATCGGACATGCTACTGCGAAAGAGGGGCATCCTTTTCTGAGACAGAGTTGTGCAAGCCTTAACACGTTCAAGGGCGCGAGAACTAGCTGCATTGCTCATTCCAGAAAAATCCACAGCGGAGGAAACGGCAGTTAAAACAGTGGTCGATGCGGAAAATAGCGGGTCAGAAAACTTTGAGAGCGAGGCATCTCAGATAAGTCAACTTGAAAGTGAGCTTGATGAGACGCGGAATGAGGACGTTCTTGAGAGTAACCTCTTGCCGCCAGTGTCTAGTAATCTCACGAGACTTAAGTGGAACCCGAGAGGACTTAGCTATGGAGCAAGCCAATGATCCCAAGATACAGGAGATAAGGGAGCGCCACCGCGCCACTAAGACAGCAAAGAATATTTCTTTCGAGATAAGAAAGGGAGTGCTGTATCGCTTATTCAAGGATAAGCGCGGAGTAGAGCGGGACCAATTAGTCGTTCCCCAAAACTACCGCGAAGACTTACTGCGACTTTCCCATGGCAGCTCGTGGTCATGTCACCTTGGAATAAGGAAAACAAAGCAGAGGCTGTTGCAAGAATACTATTGGCCTGGATGTTTTAAGGACACGGATAATTTTGTACGGTCATGCGACACGTGCCAGCGGGTTGGAAAGGCGCAAGATAAGTGGAAAGCTCCGATGGTGTTAGTACCAATCATTACCGAGCCGTTTCACCGGTTAGTAATAGATGTAGTTGGGCCACTTCCTGTGACAGAGTCAGGGTACCGTTATATCCTCACTATGTTATGCCCAGCCACAAAGTTTCCAGAAGCTGTACCGCTGCACGAGGTGACGTCCGAGAGTGTAGTGGATTCGCTGCTGTCAGTTTTTGCACGAGTTGGATTCCCTTCCGACGTCCAAAGTGATCAGGGTAGAGTTTTCTCAAGTGTCCTCACCACCTCATTTCTCGAGCGATGCGGCCTTAAGGTAGTGCATAGCTCGATCCACCATCCGCAGAGCAACAGCGTAGAAAGATGGCATTCTGTTCTCAAACGAGTCCTGAGGGGACTGTGCTATGAAAACAAGCGCGAGTGGGATACCTGCCTGCCTGCAGCACTTTTCGCTTTGCGGTCAGTGCCGCACGAATCCACTGGATTTAGCCCAGCCGAGTTGGTGTACGGAAGGTCACTGCGCTCACCTTTGCGAATGGTGCGCGAAGCCTGGGAGGGGCGTGGAGAAGACCCAACAGTAGTAGAATTCATTCTGAACCTCTTGAATCGCTTACATAACACTAAGGAACTCGTTGAGGCCAGCATGAAGTCAGCCCAGGCTCGTTCCGAAGTGTAGTATGATAAGTCAGCCCGTCAAAGGGCGTTTAGTATCGGGGACCAGGTGATGTTGCTGAGAGGTTCAAGGCAGAATAAGCTCGAAGTACAGTGGGAAGGACCTGCTGAAGTCGTTGCAAAGCTTTCTAACACTAACTACGCTGTGAAAATCCCCGGTAGGCGTAAAGAAGTGCGCATTTATCATTGCAATCTTATGAAGCCCTATGTGCAGAGGGAAGCCGTGGTAAATCTAACGTTAAACCTTCCCGAGGAGATGGGGGACAACTTGATTTGCCTCAGCGGAAAAGGAAGCAACGCTGAGGAGCTTCTCAAAAAGACGGAGCAGAGAGGAGAACTAAAGAAATCCCAGCTGTCCGATCTGGGCGAGATAATAACAGAGTTTGAGGCCTGCTTCGTGGACAGGCCAGGCAGGACTGATTTGACTGAGCACGATATTGAGCTGACTTCAGACGTGCCAGTGCGATCAAGGTGCTACCGATTCTCTCCAAGGCAAAGAGAAATTCTGGATAGGGAAGTAACTCGCATGCTGGAATTGGGAGTAATAAAACCCTCGGAAAGCGATTATGCTTCGCCTATGATCTTAGTAGAAGCTCCAGGTAAAGACCCTAGGCCTGTGGTAGACTACCGAAAGCTAAATTCTCTCACCAGGGATCAAGTGTACCCTATTCCGAATATTGAGGAGAGAGTAAAACAGGTCAGTAGAGCGGCATATGTGACTACGCTGGACCTTACTCGAGATACTGGCAAGTACCGCTCACTGAACGCGCCAGCAGATACGCGGCTTTCGTCACTCCGACGGGCAGCTACCAGCCAACAATGATAAGTTTCGGGCTCAAAAATGCTCCATTTTGTTTTTCCCGACTCATGGATAGGGTTTTAAAGGGGTGTGAAACATTCGCGGTGCCTTATTTAGATGACATTGCGGTTTTTTCCGACTCATGGGCGGACCATATGGTACATCTAAGAGCTGTACTGAGCCTTTTGCGTCAAGCTGGACTAACCGTAAAGGCCGAGAAATGTTGCCTGGCAAGGACGACCGTGGACTACTTGGGTCACAATGTAGGTAAAGGTTTCAGGAAACCCAGCGAGATTAAGATTTCTGCGGTAGCAGACTACCCGCGGCCGAGCACGAAAACGGAAATTCGAGCATTCCTGGGTCTGACTGGATACTACAATCACTACATCCCTAATTATTCAGCTTTGGCCAGCCCTCTGACCGACGCTCTCCGCAAGACAGAACCGACAAATGTAGTCTGGGACGAACAAAAGGAAGCCTCCTTCGTAAACCTGAAGGCTGTGCTGATTAGCCGTCCGGTATTGCGAGTTCCAGACTATGACCGAGAATTCACGGTCCAGTGTGATGCCAGTGATCGAGGGCTAGGTGCTGTTCTCTGCCAGAGAGATGACGACGGTAATGAGCACCCCGTACTCTACCTGAGCTGAAAACTGAGTTCTAGAGAGAGGGATTATTGCGTGTCAGAGAAAGAGTGCGCTTGCATTGTATGGGCCATTCAAAAATTGCAGTGCTATCTTGGAGGGACCAAATTCACCATAGAGACGGACCATTGTCCCCTGGCGTGGCTGCAAACTGCGACATCGAAGAACAGTCGCCTTCTGAGGTGGAGCTTGATTGTACAGCAGTACAATTTTGAAATAAGATACAAAAAGGGGAAGTTAAATGGGAATGCGGACGCGCTTAGCCGCTGTTTCTAAGCGGTCCGAGGTGTTCCTCACCATGTATCCAAATTGATAATCAGGTTTTTTTTTCTCGTGCGCTTGTATATGTGTGACTATGCAAAGCAGCACGTTTGGTTTTCTAGGCATATGTGGGTCCTGAGCATCTTGAGTGTGGGCTTTTCTCGAACAACGATGGCAGTTTTCTTTTAACCTGGTCTCTTCAGACGGGAGCCGAGTGCTTGCTTAGACATGTGGTTGAGTTTAAGACAGCTCAAGCAATTTGGCCTACGACAATCAAGACAACGCGACAAGCAACAGCGAGCTTCAAGCGTTCATGTGCAGGCCATTAAGTCGTCTCTTCATGCAGCAGCTGCGACGGCTGCCCTCCGTGACTCTTCTGGCGGGGGAGGAGGCGGTTATGACCGTGCATCATCCGCACTTGCACGCTCTGTTGTTCGCCCGTGGGTATGGATATGTGCTGTGGATATGTGCTGTTGGTGCAAGGGCGCTAAGTGAGCCTGTTTCTATGAATCCTTTTGTGTGAGCCGGTTTTGCTTTGTTGAGACCCTGCAAATGCCAAATTGACCCTTTCAAAGGAACATCTAGAAAAATACAAAGAAATGTCCCCCTGTGGGAAATAGCCGGAAGTGCTTTCGTTCAATTGTTCACCCTTGCCGTCGAGCAGCGCTATCGTCCAGTGAGGAATGCCTACTGTCCAAAGGAGACGACAGAGTGACACGTCCGCTGACGTACAGGACAAGAAAGGAGCAAGGTGATTACGGCCATTAGAGGATTTCCCGGGAATGCAGGAAAGATTTGCAGTTGCTGGAAAGGGACAATGCTGGGAGCAGTATGTGGCGCGCACGTGCACTTGGGTTTCTGAGAAGGAAATCCACTTACCGGAACCAGCATATCGAATCTTTGCTTCAGAATAGAAATGTACCCCCTCGCCGTTCCCAAGCTCTTCCCGCCAACAAGTGACCACGCCCAACGAAACAATGCCGGACCAGTCAGTGCATCAGACCATCAGTGCAGTGATGTGTTCGATTGGATGCCGATATCTGAGGGGCGTGCCCTGGAACTGGTTGGTCAGCATCTTCAGAGAGGGGCTGGACATAGGGGGTTTTAAGGACATTGAAGAGCACGAAAAGATGCCCTGAGCCCTGGGTAAACGGCTCATCCAGACGCTTCTCGCTATGAACTCTTAACGCTTGCCATTTTGCTGATGTACCCTTCTTTTTCTTGTAAATATTCATGTAAATAAGTATTCTCAAAGTGCCATTAAACCTGCTTGTATATATTTTACCAACTTCGAAGATTCAATCCTTCATCAACCCCGAGTCTCTGCACGCTACCAAGTGAAGGCCGGGTCAACATAGTCCCAGCGTCACGACAGCACTCACGAGACAATGATCGCTGAAAGACACAGGTTTGACCTCATATGCAGTACATAGCGAAACAAGATAACCGAGGCATACACCCTGTCCAATCGAGCATGGCTATCTCGCTGAAAGTGCGTGAACTCTGGTTGGTTGCAGTGGAGAACACACTACCAACATCCTCAAGGCCGTATTCATGCACAAGTGCATTCAACTGCTCGGAGCTTCTGTCTCTTCGAGGTTTACACTTCGCCGCTCGGTCCACAGATGCGCACACACAGTTGTAGTCACCAAGTACAAGCAAGATTTTGTCGACCTTCAACCACGATTCAATAGACTCAAAAACAATTCACGTTCGCGTTCTGAATTGGGAGCATACAAACACAACACACGCCAGCATAAATTACAGTAGGTAAAATCAGTAACCAAAAGCCGACCACTTGGACAGGCAAAAACGAACTCTACGCTTACTCCCAGCGTGTTACGTATAAATAAAAGGCATCCACCCGATACACCAACAGAACACACATAAAAGGTTGTTTGAAAAGAAGCCACCATACGGTCAGTGCTTTCTTGGCTCTCAATCTTTGACTCTTGCACAGTTGCTATATCTATATCATTATCTAAAAGGAGGCGACTGAGCTGGCATTGTCGCCTTCTCGCTCCCAACCCTCTGACATTCAAAGTAGCTATGTGTAACGGCGAATTAAGCTTGAGAGTCATGTATTAGCGAGAGACGCCCGTACCCGTATGGTGCCTACCTTCATGATTGCGTGGCCTCCGCTTCTGAAGAACAGTGGCATATGTGTGCATGTATTGTCCTCCCAGCAGAACGTCAGGCTGCATACAAACGAAGTCCAAGCACCGTCTGTCATTTTTGCTCACACACGCCCCGCTTGGTTGCAGAATGTTCCTGACGCTGGCCGGTAGGCAGCCGACCCACAAATCGTTCAGGACACCACAAAACCTACGGAGGCGGTTTCCCCGCCTGCCGCGTGTCGGCCGAGAAGTTCGGCTTCGGTCTTAACGTTGCTCTTCGGATGCCCGAAGTTTTCGGCGGCGGCTCACCACAAACACCACCTGGCAGCTGAGTCCCCTCGACGCTTTCCTCGTGTGGACGTTTCGCGGCAATAAAGGCTGCTGTCTCCGGCCCAACCTCCATGGCATCAGTAAAGGAAGGCTCAGTGCTGAGATGCTCCTCAGCGTCAGAAAAATTGATTACATCTTCTGATGCTTCCTTTGACTCGCCTTCATGGTCCAGTGACGGATCTTGCAAGGCTTGCCGAGTTTCACTCTCTTGACTGGGCACCGTCACCTTATGCTTTGTTAAAACAGTCATGGAAGGCGCGTCCTGTTTTGTTGACTGACCTCTAATGTCAGCAGCCTCCTCCGCATCCACCTCGTCCATTATTAACTCCGACGAGTCTTCGCTAGTCCCAGGTCCGGCAATGCTAGCGTATGTACGAGTACACTGGCTCTCTTCATGCCCGAACCGTCGACAGGTTCCGCAGCGAGGAACCCGGCACTCTTTGCGGATGTGACCCGTACTCCGGCAGCGTAGGCACAGCTGGGATCTGCCTGGCACAATAACGAGCGCCAGCTCACCGCTAACATTCAGCTGATGCGGCAGGTCGTCGAGCTTCATGCCAGCTTTCAGCTTCAGCGTGACGTGTCTAGTAGTTGAGCCCTTTTCTAACATACCTTTAACTCACCAGCGCTCCCGTGTAACTTCGGATACCTTTCCGTACGGCGCAAAGGCAGCACGGACATCCTCGTCTGGCACGTTGTGTAGCAGCCAGTGAAGTTTCAGCCGCACATCCTGGTTCGCCGGGTCAATTACCAAGCAGCGACCGTTTTTCACACACAACTCGCCTACACTAACAAGCTTGTTCACCGCTTCAGTATCTTTGAGAGTGACGGCCCAGACGTGGCTCATCCGATACGCCCCCATCGCAACAACATCGGGGATCAGCGAATGCTGTGCCAAAGCGTCGCGGAAATCTTCCACCCGGTAAGGGCGGGCCCTGATATCGGCATGCAAAAAAACGGTATTCAAAACAAACCGACCTGTTGGCAGTGCAGGCAAAACAACTTGATAAGTACTATCCTGTTCAGCAGTCCTGTTACCGCGGCCTGACATGGCCGCTGAAGCCGTTCCTTAGGAGCCCTGCATCCTGCGTCCGTTCACTAGCGTGGCCGGAAGCAGAATCCGGACGCAGAATATTTTCGTGCTCACGCTCTTCTCAAATAGTGCGATATCGTGCTGTGAAGCTTGGAGCCGCGTAAAATGAAGAGCGTCTGTGTGCACTGACATTAGGCTATAAACTAAAAGGAGGGCAGGAAGGCAATTATCCCTGCGCCGCCTGGGAATCGAACCCGGGTCGCAAGAATGGGAATCTTGCATGATACCACTACACCAGCGGCGCGACGGTTTCTCCAGGACACAGAATATTTTCCTGCTCACGCTCTTCTCAAATAGTGCGATATCGGGCTGTGAAGCTTGGAGATGCGCAAAATGAAGAGCGTCTGTGTCCACTGACATTAGGCTATAAACTAAAAGGAGGGCAGGAAGGCAATTATCCGTGCGCCGCCCGAGAATCGAACCCGGGTCGCAAGAATGGGAATCTTGCATGATACCACTACACCACCGGCGCGATGGTTTCTCCAGGACGCAGAATATTTTCCTGCTCACGCTCTTCTCAAATAGTGCGATATCGGGCTGTGAAGCTTGGAGATGCGCAAAATGAAGAGCGTCTGTGTCCACTGACATTAGGCTATAAACTAAAAGGAGGGCAGGAAGGCAATTATCCGTGCGCCGCCCGGGAATGGAACCCGGGTCGCAAGAATGGGAATCTTGCATGATACCACTACACCAGCGGCGCGATGGTTTCTCCAGGACGCAGAATATTTTCCTGCTCACGCTCTTCTCAAATAGTGCGATATCGGGCTGTGAAGCTTGGAGCCGCGTAAAATGAAGATCGTCTGTGTCCACTGACATTAGGCTATAAACTAAAAGGAGGGCAGGAAGGCAATTATCCGTGCGCCGCCCGAGAATGGAACCAGGGTCGCAAGAATGGGAATCTTGCATGATACCACTACACCAGCGGCGCGATGGTTTCTCCAGGACGCAGAATATTTTCCTGCTCACGCTCTTCTCAAATAGTGCGATATCGTGCTGTGAAGCTTCTAGCCGCGTAAAATGAAGATCGTCTGTGTCCACTGACATTAGGCTATAAACTAAAAGGAGGGCAGGAAGGCAATTATCCGTGCGCCGCCCGGGAATCGAACCCGGGTCGCAAGAATGGGAATCTTGCATGATACCACTACACCAGCGGCGCGATGGTTTCTCCAGGACGCAGAATATTTTCCTGCTCACGCTCATCTCAAATAGTGCGATATCGTGCTGTGAAGCTTGGAGCCGCGTAAAATGAAGATCGTCTGTGTCCACTTCATTAGGCTATAAACTAAAAGGAGGGCAGGAAGGTAATTATCCGTGCGCCGCCCGGGAATCGAACCCGGGTCGCAAGAATGGGAATCTTGCATGATACCACTACACCAGCGGCGCGATGGTTTCTCCAGGACGCAGAATATTTTCCTGCTCACGCTCATCTCAAATAGTGCGATATCGTGCTGTGAAGCTTGGAGCCGCGTAAAATGAAGATCGTCTGTGTCCACTGACATTAGGCTATAAACTAAAAGGAGGGCAGGAAGGCAATTATCCGTGCGCCGACCGGGAATCGAACCCGGGTCGCAAGAATGGGAATCTTGCATGATACCACTACACCAGCGGCGCGATGGTTTCTCCAGGACACAGAATATTTTCCTGCTCACGCTCTTCTCAAATAGTGCGATATCGTGCTGTGAAGCTTGGAGCCGCGTAAAATGAAGATCGTCTGTGTCCACTGACATTAGGCTATAAACTAAAAGGAGGGCAGGAAGGCAATTATCCGTGCGCCGACCGGGAATCGAACCCGGGTCGCAAGAATGGGAATCTTGCATGATACCACTACACCAGCGGCGCGATGGTTTCTCCAGGACGCAGAATATTTTCCTGCTCACGCTCATCTCAAATAGTGCGATATCGTGCTGTGAAGCTTGGAGCCGCGTAAAATGAAGATCGTCTGTGTCCACTGACATTAGGCTATAAACTAAAAGGAGGGCAGGAAGGTAATTATCCGTGCGCCGCCCGGGAATCGAACCCGGGTCGCAAGAATGGGAATCTTGCATGATACCACTACACCAGCGGCGCGATGGTTTCTCCAGGACGCAGAATATTTTCCTGCTCACGCTCATCTCAAATAGTGCGATATCGTGCTGTGAAGCTTGGAGCCGCGTAAAATGAAGATCGTCTGTGTCCACTGACATTAGGCTATAAACTAAAAGGAGGGCAGGAAGGTAATTATCCGTGCGCCGCCCGGGAATCGAACCCGGGTCGCAAGAATGGGAATCTTGCATGATACCACTACACCAGCGGCGCGATGGTTTCTCCAGGACGCAGAATATTTTCCTGCTCACGCTCTTCTCAAATAGTGCGATATCGTGCTGTGAAGCTTGGAGCCGCGTAAAATGAAGATCGTCTGTGTCCACTGACATTAGGCTATAAACTAAAAGGAGGGCAGGAAGGTAATTATCCGTGCGCCGCCCGGGAATCGAACCCGGGTCGCAAGAATGGGAATCTTGCATGATACCACTACACCAGCGGCGCGATGGTTTCTCCAGGACGCAGAATATTTTCCTGCTCACGCTCTTCTCAAATAGTGCGATATCGTGCTGTGAAGCTTGGAGCCGCGTAAAATGAAGATCGTCTGTGTCCACTGACATTAGGCTATAAACTAAAAGGAGGGCAGGAAGGCAATTATCCGTGCGCCGACCGGGAATCGAACCCGGGTCGCAAGAATGGGAATCTTGCATGATACCACTACACCAGCGGCGCGATGGTTTCTCCAGGACGCAGAATATTTTCCTGCTCACGCTCTTCTCAAATAGTGCGATATCGTGCTGTGAAGCTTCGAGCCGCGTAAAATGAAGATCGTCTGTGTCCACTGACATTAGGCTATAAACTAAAAGGAGGGCAGGAAGGTAATTATCCGTGCGCCGCCCGGGAATCGAACCCGGGTCGCAAGAATGGGAATCTTGCATGATACCACTACACCAGCGGCGCTTTTTTTTTTTTTTTTTCTTTATTGCCGTGAAACACAAAACAAAAATACACATGATAAAAAACGTCAACTACACTTGAGCTAACGCGTAAGTGGCTAAAATCTTTTCAAGTGCACTAACTCATCAAAGAGACAATGCCATTGTGGCGGATCCTGCTGCCTCATGAAAGTTTCACGTATATAAACAGCACTTTCAATAAAGTTTTCACGCGAAGATCGTGTATCTATATCTGCATGACGCACCTGCATTCGTGTTTTCCACAAACTATGGAGGCCAAGAAGCATAATTAAATCATAAGGTGCATCATCGTTCTGCACTGGTAGAAATCTTATACCGTAAGGAGTTAATGGAAGCTCCTTTTTAATTGTCCTTTGGAGGACGTCCCATAGAAAGACAGCATCCCAACACTGTAAGAAAACGTGTTCAATTGTTTCCGGTTTTTTGCACAACAGGCAATTTGTTGTCCATGGGACGAAGATACCTTTTTCATTCAGCCAGGTTTTAACAGGGAGCGTATTAGAGTGAAGTTTGAAAAGGAATGTTTTAGCTGATGGCCTCACGGGCATCTTCTTAACTCTTTTCAAAACGTCCTGCCCTGGGCCTCCACAGTGTAATGCCCGGTAAAAAGGCACCGGCAGCATCACGTCAATGAGATCTTTATACAGTTTTTTTCTAGGAACGTTGTAAAGGTAATCAAAAGAAAACCGCACTTCAAGCAACTTGCACGAAAAAACAACCTCGCGCAGGTAGCCAGTCACAGTACCAGGCATGTTTTCACATGACACAATCCATTCAGGGAGCAGCCTCTGTAATCGCACTTGCATCACGGTTCTTAAAAAGGTATCTTTTTGATCACGGAGGAATATAAATCGCGAAACCACCTGACGCAAGAACAGATGTGCAAGGCCAAGCCCGCCCCTTTTAACAGAAATAAACAAATTCGTCCGGGCGGTTTTTTCCCATGTGGATGCCCAAATAAAAACAGCAAAAACGCGGTGCATTTTCTGAATTGAGGTTCGTGAGACACACAACACATTCATGAGGTACCACAGCCTCGAAATAAGAAAAACATTGCAAATAGAAGCGCGCGAAAATATTGAGAGTTGCCTTCCTTGCCAGGCATCCGCTTTTTCTTTCGCTCTGGATGTTTCTTCCATCCAGTGCACGTTGGGATCTTGATAACATTCTAAAGGCACGCCTAGATATCGTGTTGGGAGAGCAGACCATCGCAGCTTACAGAAGAAATCAGGTGTCACGTCCCAATCACCGTGCCAAAACCCAGAGCTTTTCTCCCAATTGATCTTACATCCCGTTTGATCACAAAATGTTTGGACGACACTCGTGGCTTCACAAATGCTCTTTCTAGTTGCACAAAACACTGCTATGTCATCGGCATATGCTAGCATTTTCACGTGTGCTGATTGCAGCTTGAACCCTAAGATGCGATCGCTATCAATGATAGCCAAGCAAAGTGGCTCTAAATACAGTGCAAACAGCAGGGGTGAGAGTGGGCAGCCCTGCCTTACCGATGAACGTACTGCGATGCTGTCAGTCAGTTCACCATTCACTATAATACGGGTCGTGCAGTTCGCATACGCCATTTTAACACCCTCCACTATGACGTCACCAAGGTTAGAATGCTCCAAAATGAAAAACAGAATTTCTTGAGAAACACGGTCAAAGGCTTTCGCCAAATCTAACTGCATCATGGCTATCTGACCACCGAGTGCATCAACACATTCTAGTACGGTTCTTGCGACATGTATATTCGTGGCAATGGATCGACCCTTGATGCCGCACGTTTGATGAGACCCAACCAATTTCTTTATTACGCTTTGCAGTCGTTTTGCTAAAACCTTCATGTACACCTTGTAGTCAACATTGGTGAGGCTAATCGGTCGATATGACCCCACCAACAGACGTTTCTCCGGATCATCTGTCTTGGGTATTAGAACAATGTGCGATGTAGAGAAAGACAATGGGACAGTATTACGTTCATAAGCTTCAGTGATTACACAGAGCAAAAACTGAGCCGCATACTGCTGAAACGTTTTAAAGAAGGCAGCGCTTAGGCCATCCGGCCCAGGGGCCTTCCCAGTTGTCAGGTCATCTATTGCAGATACTATCTCCTGCAACGTTATCGGTGTTTCTAGGCGCGCTTTACTTTCGTCATCCAGTGCAGGCATCAGTCTCAGAAAATCTGTTTGAAAGCCGCCTACAGTCTGAGGCTTAGCGCTAAGCAGTTCTTCGAAGTGCTCTGCTACCGCACGCTGAATATCTTTAGCATCTTCTGTGATATGGCCGGCATACCTTATACTCGTTATTTCTTTCTGGCAGGCGTATCTTTTCTCGTCTGCTAGCGCTCGTTTTGTCGGAACTTCTCCAGCCCAAAGTTTTTCAGCCCTTGCACGTATGACAGCCGCTGTGTATCTTTCGCTGTCGATTGTTTCCAACTGACTTTTTATCTCTCGTATTTTACTGGCGAAATGCCCTGGCACTGAACTTTCCATGCTCAAAAAAAACTGGAGTTGTTCATTCAGTTCTTTTTCTTTTTCTTTCTCTTTATGCCGCACCTTACTGCTCTTTTCTATGGATTTCAATTTGACCCACTCTTTGAAGCTGTCCCATTCCTCTGCAAAACTTACTGGTCGCATAGCAAGACGATTTTCAAACTCGGTCTTAACTTCCGTAAGGAACTCTTCATCGGCAAGAAGTTTGGCATTCATTTTCCATAGGTACCAGTTAAAGCGCGATTTCTTTCCTTTGCGACCAAACACTGCACTCACGAGACAATGATCGCTGAAAGACACAGGTTTGACCTCATATGCAGTACATAAGGAAACAAGATCTACCGAGGCATACACCCTGTCCAATCTAGCATGGCAGTCACGCTGAAAGTGCGTGAACTCTGGCTGGTTTCCAGTGGAGAACACACTACCAACATCCTCAAGGCCATACTCATGCACAAGTGCATTCAACAGCTCGGAGCTTCTGTCTCTTCGAGGTTTACACTTCGCCGCTCGGTCCACAGCTGCGCCCACACAGTTGTAGTCACCAAGTACAAGCAAGATTTTGTCAGTCTTCAGCCACACCTCAATAGACTCAAAAAACAATTCACGCTCACATCCTGAATTGGGAGCATACACACACACAACACGCCAGCATAAATTAGAGTAGGTAAAATCGGTAACCAAAAGCCGACCGCTTGGACAGGCAAAAACGGACTCTACGCTTACTCCAAGCGTGTTGCGTATAAATAAAGGGCATCCACCCGATACACCAACAGAATGGCATACACACACATAAAAGTTTGTTTGAAAAGAAGCCACCATACGGTCAGTGCTTTCTTGGCTCTCAATCTTTGACTCTTGCACAGCTGCTATATCTATATCATTATCCAAAAGGAGGCGACTGAGTTGGCATTGTCGCCTTCTCGCTCCCAGTCCTCTGACATTCAAAGTAGCTACATGTAACGGCGAATTAAGCTTGAGAGTCATGTATTAGAGAGAGACGCCCGTACCCGCATGGTGCCTACCTTCATGGTTGCATGGCTTCTGCTTCTGACGAACAGCGGCGTATGTATGCATGTAATGTCCTCCCAGCAGAATGTCGGGATGCATTCAAACGAAGTCCAAGCACATTGTTTCATTTTTGCTCACACACGCACCACTTGGTTGCAGAAGGTTCCTGACGCTGGTCGGTAGGCAGCCGACCCACAAATCGTTCAGGGCACCACAAAAACTACGGAGGCGGTTTCCCCGCCTGCCGCGTGTCGGCCGAGAAGTTCGGCTTCGGTCTTAACGTGGCTCTTCGGATGCCAGAAGTTTTCGGCGGCGGCTCACCACAAACACCGCCTGGCAGCTGAGTCTCCTCCACGCTTTCCTCATGCGGACGTTTCGCGGCAATTAAGGCTGCTGTCTCCGGCCCAACCTCCATGGCACCAGTAAAGGAAGGCTCAGTACTGAGATGATCCTCAGCGTCGGAAAATTTGGCTACGTCTTCTGACGCTTCCTTTGACGCGCTTTCATGGTCCTGGGATGGTACGTTCAAGACATGCCGAGTTTCATTCATTTCATTTGAGACCGTCACCTTATTCTTTGTTAAAACCGTCATGGAAGGCGCGTCCTGTTTCGTTGACTGGCCTCTAATGTCAGCAGCCTCCTCCGCATCCGCCTCGTCCATAATTAACTCGGACGAGTCTTCGCTGGTCCCAGGTCCGGCAATGCTAGCGTAGGTTCGTGCACACTGGCTGTCTTCATGCCCGAACCGTCGACAGGTTCCGCAGCGAGGAACCCGGCACTCTTTGCGGATGTGACCCGTACCCCGGCAGCGTAGGCACAACGGGGGTCTGCCTGGCACAATGACGAGCGCGAGCTCACCACTAACATTCAACTGATGCGGCAGGTCGTCGAGCTTCATGCCAGCTTTCAGCTTCAGCGTTACGAGTCTAGTTGTAGAGCCCTTTTCTAGCATACCTTTAACACGCCAACGCTCCCGGGAAACTTCCGACACCTTTCCGTAAGGCGCAAATGCAGCACGAACATCTTCATCTGGCACGTTGTGTAGTAGCCAGTGAAGCTTGAGTCGCACGTCCTGGTTCGCCGGGTCAATCACCAAACAGCGACCGTTTTTCACAGACAGCTCACCTACACTGACAATCTTGTTGACGGCTTCAGTATCCTTGAGAGTGACGGCCCAGACGTGGCTCATCCGATACGCCCCCATAGCGATAACATCGGGGATTAGCGAGTGTTGTGCTAAAGCATCCCGGAAATCTTCCACCCGGTACGGGCGGGCCCTGATATCGGCGTGCAAAAAAACGGTATTCAAAACAAACCGACCTGTTGGAAGTGCAGGCAAAACGACCTGGTAAGTGTTGTCCTGTTCAGCAGTCCTGTTACCGCGGCCTGACATGGCCGCTGAAGCCGCTCCTGAGGAGCCCTGCATCCTGCGTCCGTTCACTGGCGTGGCCGGAAGCAGAATCACTACACCAGCGGCGCGATGGTTTCTCCAGGACGCAGAATATTTTCCTGCTCACGCTCTTCTCAAATAGTGCGATATCGTGCTGTGAAGCTTCGAGCCGCGTAAAATGAAGATCGTCTGTGTCCACTGACATTAGGCTATAAACTAAAAGGAGGGCAGGAAGGTAATTATCCGTGCGCCGACCGGGAATCGAACCCGGGTCGGAAGAATGGGAATCTTGCATGATACCACTACACCAGCGGCGCGATGGTTTCTCCAGGACGCAGAATATTTTCCTGCTCACGCTCTTCTCAAATAGTGCGATATCGTGCTGTGAAGCTTCGAGCCGCGTAAAATGAAGATCGTCTGTGTCCACTGACATTAGGCTATAAACTAAAAGGAGGGCAGGAAGGTAATTATCCGTGCGCCGCCCGGGAATCGAACCCGGGTCGCAAGAATGGGAATCTTGCATGATACCACTACACCAGCGGCGCGATGGTTTCTCCAGGACGCAGAATATTTTCCTGCTCACGCTCTTCTCAAATAGTGCGATATCGTGCTGTGAAGCTTCGAGCCGCGTAAAATGAAGATCGTCTGTGTCCACTGACATTAGGCTATAAACTAAAAGGAGGGCAGGAAGGTAATTATCCGTGCGCCGCCCGGGAATCGAACCCGGGTCGCAAGAATGGGAATCTTGCATGATACCACTACACCAGCGGCGCGATGGTTTCTCCAGGACGCAGAATATTTTCCTGCTCACGCTCTTCTCAAATAGTGCGATATCGTGCTGTGAAGCTTCGAGCCGCGTAAAATGAAGATCGTCTGTGTCCACTGACATTAGGCTATAAACTAAAAGGAGGGCAGGAAGGTAATTATCCGTGCGCCGACCGGGAATCGAACCCGGGTCGGAAGAATGGGAATCTTGCATGATACCACTACACCAGCGGCGCGATGGTTTCTCCAGGACGCAGAATATTTTCCTGCTCACGCTCTTCTCAAATAGTGCGATATCGTGCTGTGAAGCTTCGAGCCGCGTAAAATGAAGATCGTCTGTGTCCACTGACATTAGGCTATAAACTAAAAGGAGGGCAGGAAGGTAATTATCCGTGCGCCGCCCGGGAATCGAACCCGGGTCGCAAGAATGGGAATCTTGCATGATACCACTACACCAGCGGCGCGATGGTTTCTCCAGGACGCAGAATATTTTCCTGCTCACGCTCTTCTCAAATAGTGCGATATCGTGCTGTGAAGCTTGGAGCCGCGTAAAATGAAGATCGTCTGTGTCCACTGACATTAGGCTATAAACTAAAAGGAGGGCAGAAAGGCAATTATCCGTGCGCCGCCCGGGAATCGAACCCGGGTCGCAAGAATGGGAATCTTGCATGATACCACTACACCAGCGGCGTTTTTTTTTTTTTTAATACCTTTTTATTGAGACAAGCACGATACATTGTTAAAAACACCCCGGCTGCTTCAGCCGGTCAAAAGTTAAAATGACTTGATTTGAACTAAATCGTCAAGCACCCCCATCCACGCGGGTGGGTCTTTCTGCACTCGGTACTCATCACGTATATAACATACACTTTCCACAAAGTTTTCCTTTGTAGTTCGGACGTTTACATCTGCATTGCGTACCGCCATTCGAGTTTTCCATAAACTATGGAGGCCGAGGAGCATAATCATGTCGTAAGGGACACCTCTGTCATCTGTGTCTGTTGGTAAGTAGCGGATTCCAATCGGTGTTAAAGGTAATTCCTTTTTTAGTGTACGTTGCAGGACACCCCAATAGAAGATCACGTCCCAACATTCAATGAACACATGTTCAACGGTTTCTGGCTTTTTGCACAGCAAGCAGTTCGTTGTCCATGGTACAAAAATGCCTTTGTCAGATAGCCATGTCTTTACCTGCAAGGTACCCGTGTGCAGTTTGAAGAAGAATGTCTTTGTACTGGCTTTAACTGGCATCCTTTTAATTCTTTTAAGAACATCTTGTCCTAGGCCTCCAGAGTTTATTATACGATACAGAGGCAATGGCATGATTACATCTATAAGATCTTTGTACAGTTTTTTCCTCTTTACAGTACTGAGATACTCTTGTGAATACCGAACCTTTAACAATTGCACCGAGTCAACTTCTTTCAAATAACCTCTAGCGCCACAAGTTGACAATCTCACAGTGGACACTATAAAATCAGGAAGAGCTCTGCTCAGACGCACCTGCATCATTGAGCGCAGGAAGGGGTCTTTCTGATCCCTCATAAACATAAAACGAGACACAACCTGGCGAACAAACAAATGTGCGAGACCCAGACCACCATTTTGAACTGTTCGAAACAAATTGGTTCTTCTGACCCTCTCCCAACTTGAATTCCAGATAAACACAGCAAATACCCTATGCATTTTTTGCACATTTACACGCGACATAGCCAGAAACTGCAAAACATACCACACTTTGGCAATTAAAAAAATGTTGCATACTGTTGCTCTCGCAAACATCGACAAGTCTCGTCCTTGCCATGCCCTTGCTTTCTCGCTCACTTTTGACGTCGCCTCGTTCTAGTAATCTGCGCTCTTGTTATAGTGCTCGAGAGGCACACCCAAGTGGTTCAACGGCATGTTTGTCCACTGCAGATTCGCGAACAACGGTGGTGTAATTCCCCAGTTTCCGTGCCAAAAGCCCACACTCTTTTCCCAATTGATCTCAGCCCCAGTTTGCTGGCAAAACCGCTTGGCGGCGTCAACACTTTCTTGTACAATCTCGCGGTCACTGCAGAATACAGCAATGTCGTCCGCATACGCAAGAATTTTAACATTAGATGACTGAAACCTGAAGCCATTTATTCGGTCGTTGTTAATAAGACTTAAACAGAAGGGCTCAAGGTAAAGTGCAAAAAGCAATGGTGAAAGCGGGCATCCCTGCCGTACGGAGGACCGCAGAGGGATGGGTTCACACAAGTTCTTATTGACAATTATTTGGACTGTACAGCTGCTGTAAACCATTTTAAGCCCGTCTTGTATTATGCTGCCCACATTTACATGTTCCAAAACTGAGTACAAGACGTCGTGCGCCACGCGATCAAACGCCTTCGACAGGTCTAGCTGTACCATTGCAACTCGGCCACCGAAGACATCACAGCACTCAAGGATACTTCGAGCGATGTGCACATTTGTGCAGATGGTACGCCCTTTCACTCCGCACGCTTGGTGCGGTCCAACTAGATCCGTGATGACACTCTGTAAACTTTTGCCAACAATCTTCATATAGATCTTATAGTCGACATTTGTGAGGGTTATCGGGCGATAAGCCCCCACAGATAGCATTTTTTCTCGGTCACATGTTTTGGGGATAAGCACAATGTGGGCAGTAGAGAAGGAAGGTGGCATTTGTTTTACATTGTATGCTTCTGCAATCATATCGTATAGCAGCGGGCTGACTTCTTCTCTGAATGTTTTATAGAAAGCAGCGCCTAACCCATCAGGTCCTGGTGTTTTCCCAAGTGGCAAGTCCTCAATAGCCTTCTGAACTTCCTCTAAGCTAATAGGCTGTTCTAAGCGCGCACGTTTCTCTTCGTCTAATCGAGGCATGAGGTGCAAAAATTCGTCCCACAGACTGCCCTTTGCGCTTCTGTCATTCCCTATCAGTTCTTTGTAATGCTCAACAAACACTCGCTCGATTTCTTCGCGGTCGGTCGTTATTCTGTTGCGGTAGCGGATGTGTTGAATTTCATTTTGTGCTGAATATCTTCTTTCATCACACAATGCACGCTTATTCGGCACTTCACCAGACCACAACTTTTCGGTGCGCGCCCTTATCACAGCCGCTCGGTACTTATCTGCCTCCAGAGCTTCTAGCTGGCTTTTGACTTCTCGGATTTCTTTTATGTACAAACCGGGCACTACTGTTTCCATACTTGTCAAAAAGTCTAATTTGCACTCCAATTCTTTGACTCGTTTCTTTTCGCTTTGATGAAGGATAGTTCCTCGTTCTATCGCTTTCATCTTGACTGTGTTCTTAAAATTTTCCCACTTATCTGCGCAGCTTGCTGATTTGACGCAAGGCATTTTGATTAAGTCTATAATTTGTTTAACAAAGGTTTCATCCTCCAGCAGTTTAACATTAAATTTCCAAAGTTTCCAGTTGAAACGAGTCCTAATATGTTTCTTCCCAAAGCTTACAATAACAAGGCTGTGATCGCTGAAAGAAACATGTTTCACTTCATGTTTGGAACACATTGTCACAAATCCTATGCTTGCGTATACTCTATCTAGTCTTGCATTGCTACCGCGTTGGAAGTGCGTAAAACATGGCTGCGAGCCTTGAAGCAACACCCAGCCCAGATCTTCCATGTCGTGTTCTTGAATTATTGCATCGAGATACTGCGCACTCTGATCACGCACAGGGGTGATCGGCACTCGATCCTCTGGCATGCAGACACAGTTAAAATCACCCATCAAAACGACGCTTCTCTCGCAGTTCAAAAACACTTTGACCTTTTCAAAAAAACTAACACGTTCCTTGTAATTGTTAGGGGCATACACACAAATCACTCTCCAAGAGCATCCAGAAAGGGTGAAATCGACAACCAGTAACCGACCCTCTTCGGATGTGACAATGGTTTCATTCCCAATTCCAAGATTATTTCTCAAAAATAACGCGCAACCTCCGGACTTTCCAACCGCGTGACATACGCAGACATTATATCGGGACCGAAAAATTTCAACCATGCGATCTGTGTGTTCCTCGCTCTCAATCTTAGTTTCTTGTCATGCGATTATATCCAATTCATTTTCTAAAAAGAGGCGGTTGACCTGACACTGGCGCTTCCTCGCCGCCAGTCCACGCACGTTCAGCGTGGCTACGCGTAGTGGCAGTTGAATCTTTTGTTCATTTTTAAAGGCACCCACTGCTCGCGCAGTGCTCACCTCAGGGTACCGTGGCGCTGGAGGGGGTTCCGCGTGTTGGAGCTCAACAAAGCGCACCGCCTCGCAGCGATCACACGCACTTTCACATTCCATGGCCAAAGTTTGACGGTCAAGCTCACAGTTCCCTTCTATGGTATATCGTCTCCACCATATGGCACGCTAATCCGGAAACCGACGGCAGCGCACAACAGCTGTAGGAGCGCTATTCAGGCGCCTCTACCGCAGGTCGTATGTCTGGTGGAATATTTGGTCTTGGCCTGTAGGGCGACCGTCGCGTCATTACCGCCTTGGTGGGCGGCTCCTCCGCGGGTGCTCCATCAGTTTGTCGGTCATCTTTCACAGTTCCGAGGTAAGCGCGTTTTGTGGCAGTGACAGCAGCCTCTTCCAATGAGACATCATTATGGGGGTGTTCGACGTGAGATTCGTCAAGTGTGCTAGCAGGGGCTCTGAGAGTAGGCGGCTGCTTTCCTTGGCTCGTCTTTTCCTCGGAGACGAGTTGCGGTACTGGAGGTGCCTCGGCCAGACTTGTGCCGCTAGGCCCAACACTTGAAGGCTGCGTGCTCTTCTCGACGGTTGCTGCTTTGCTTCCAGCTGCCCTTGATGCTTCCTCAGCCTCCCCCTCGTCCATAACGTGTTCAATCACATCGACGTTCCTTCCTGGCCCGGTCTTGCTTGCGTACGTAGGTACACATTCACTTTCATCGTGACCAAACCGGCGACAGCGCGAGCACCGCGGTACCCGGCAGTCGCGGCGAATATGGCCTTTCCCTTGGCAGCGGAGGCAGAGCAGGGGTCTCCCAGCTACAACCAATAGTGCAGGTTCACCGGCTATTCGCAGTTGGTGAGGTATGTCTTCAACTGTCACTTTGGATTTGAGCTTCAGGCTTAGTACACGGGTCGTTGACCCTTTTTCTGTGACGCCCTGCACACGCCAGCGCTCCTTCGACAACTCGGTCACCTCGCCGTACGGAAGGAAGGCCGCACGCACTTCTTCATCAGTTACGTTGTGTAGGACCCAGTGCACTTTAACGCGAACCTCTTGCTTGTTGGGGTCAATCACGAGACACCGGTGCTCCTTCACCGTCATGCTCCCGGCAGCAAGCACTTTCTTAACGTCTTCTGTGTTCTTAAACGTGACTGCCCACACATGATTCATTTGAAATGCTCCCAAGGCCACAACCTTGGGTAGCAATTCCAAACGGGCCAGGGCATCCCTGTAGTCCTCAACCCTATACGGCCGCGCTCGAACGTCGCCGTGCAAAAATACGGTATTAAAAACAATACGACCTGTTGGGAGGTGGGGCAGCATAACTTCGTAGCCTGTGTCGTTATCTTCAGCAGTAAACCTGTTTCCGCGGCTCGGCTGAGCCGCTAACACCGCTCCGTAGGAGCACATACACATCCGTTCACAGTGGTGGCCGGAAGTGGCCTCACTACACCAGCGGCGCGATGGTTTCTCCAGGACGCAGAATATTTTCTGCTCACGCTCATCTCAAATAGTGCGATATCGTGCTGTGAAGCTTGGAGCCGCGCAAAATGAAGAGCGTCTGTGTCCACTGACATTAGGCTATAAACTAAAAGGAGGGCAGAAAGGCAATTATCCGTGCGCCGCCCGGGAATCGAACCCGGGTCGCAAGAATGAGAATCTTGCATGATACCACTACACCAGCGGTGCGATGGTTTCTCCAGGACGCAGAATATTTTTTTTTCTTTATTGCCGGTCCTCGGCTTTCACAAAACAACGACAAAAACAAAAAACAAAATATGTACACAGTTATACAAGAAGCGAAATCCCCAAGAGAGGAGCAAGCTTTGTCACATTAAAATTCTCTGAGTGTTGTCAAAGGCTCTAGCCTTGAAAGCCACTTAGGGACAGGATTCCGTATCTTCTGTATTTCTACAAACTTGCAGATGCTCTCTCGAAAATATATACGCGCTGGACGCGCTTCGGGATCACAGTAGTACCCGGCCATACGAGAGCGCCATATACTGTGGAGGCCCACCAGCATGACTAGATCGAACGGGATCCCACCCTCATTTTTTGTTGGCAAGTACCTAATTCCATGTGAATGCAACGGGAGCTGTTTCTGCATGGTCCTCTGTAGCACGTCCCAAAAATAAACCCCTTCCCAACAGTGCAAAAAAACATGGTCTATGGTTTCCGGTTGCTTGCAGATTAAGCAGTTTGGTCCCCACGGTAGAAACATCTCTTTTTCTTCCAAAAAAGATTTGACGGGTAAAGTTCCAGTGTGCACTTTAAAGAAAAAACTCTTGACTTCCGGCGATACATTCATTTTTTTAACCCTTTGCAACACATTACCGCCGGGGCCTCCACAGTACAATGCCCTGTACAACAGCACCGGAAAGATAACATCGCACACATCTCTGTACAACGTTTTCCTTGTTGCGCTGCTCAAATATTCCTTTGAAAACCGAGTAGTTAAGAATCTGACGCTGGTTACTATCTCTCTGAAATAGCCAAAAATGCCTCCTGTCATGCATTTTGTTGCAACTACATACTCTGGCAAGGCTCGCCCTAGCCTTACTTGGCACACTGTGCGCAGGAAAGGATCTTCAACATCACGGAAAAACAGAAATCTGTTTACCAGTTGCCTCACAAATAAGTGTCCCAGCCCTAGGCCTCCGTCTTTGACCCGTCTGAACAAGTTTGTCCGCATGCACCTTTCCCAGCTAGAGGCCCATACAAAAACCGCAAAAATTCGATGTACCTTTTGTATGTTAATTCGCGAGCAGTGGAGCACTTGCATCACATACCACAGTTTACTAATAAAAAACAGGTTACACACAGTGGCTCTTGCAAACACGGATAAATGAGTACCTTTCCACTTTTCTGCTTTTTCTTGTGTCTCTTGTGCCTGCACCTTCCAATACTGTTAAGTATCTCTGTAAAATTCCAACGGGACTCCAAGGTACTTTACAGGGGTCGTACACCAGGTCACATTAGCAAAAGTGTGAGGAGTATCCGGCCATTCTCCGTGCCATAACCCCACGCACTTTCCACAGTTCACCTTGCTTCCCGTCACCAAACTAAATCTTTTAACACCTTCTACCGCACTGCTAATGCTATCCTTTGAGACACAGAAAATTGCTACTTCATCTGCATATGCTAGGACTTTCACTTCCGCTTCATGCAGCCGAAAACCATGAACAGCATTATTCTGTATTATGTGCAAGCACAAAGTTTCAACATACATACAAAACAAGAGTGGACTGAGGGGGCAACCCTGACGCACCGAGCGTTCCACGTTAATGGGGGCCCCCAACGATTTATTAACAATTAACTTTGTAGTGCCGTGTCGGTACGCCATGGCCACACCCTCAGTAATAATACAACCTACATTGATATGATCTAAGATAGAGAACAAAATCTCATGAGCAACACAGTCAAACGCTTTTTCAAGATCTAGCTGGAGAATTGCCACAGGTACCCCAGTGACATCGCTACACTCCAGCACACACCTTGCCTTATGAATATTGTAAGCAATAGACCTGTTCTTTATGCCACATGTTTGATGAGGGCCAACAATTCCTTTAATAACACTCTGAAGCCTCGCCGCCAACACTTTCATGAATATTTTATAATCGACGTTCGTTAGTGAGATCGGCCTATATGCATTAACCTGTCTGAGTTTTATAGGATCATCTGTTTTAGGGATGAGGACGGTATGGGCCGCACCGTAAGACGGGGGCAACTCCTTACGATCATAGGCACCATTAAACAGCAAAGTCAAAAGTGGGGTTAATTCCGTTTTAAACGCTTTGTAAAAAGCTGCACTTAACCCATCTGGGCCAGGAGACTTTCCCGGGTTCAAGTTCTCTATTGCTTGTTCAACTTCTTTTTCACTAATTCGTCTCTCCAAGCTTTCCTTTCGGGATTCATCGAGCCTAGGCATAGCGCCGAGAAACTCGCCTTTAAATCTGTGCACGTCAACTTCATGTTGTGCGAACAACGCCTGATAGTAATCAAAGAAAGCATGATGGATGCGATCGCTATCGGTCACTAACCCACCCGCTCCTTCGATCTCCTGAATTTCGTTGCGTCGAGCGTGCGCTTTTTCCATTCCTAAAGCCCGCTTAGTGGGCGTCTCCCCTGCAACCAATTCTTCCGCTCTCGCCCTCACTATCGCCCCTCGATATCGGTCTTCCTCGATAAGTTCAAGCTTTTGCTTTGTTTTCTTAATATCTTCCTTACCTATGCCGGTCGTTTTACATTCCTGCGCCAACAATTTTTCAAGTATATCTCTCAGCTGTTTTTCCTGTAATCTTTCCTGGTGCTTTAGCAAAGTAGACCGCTCAATGGCCTTCATCTTAAATTCTTCTTTGGCTAGTACCCACTGGAGCCCGATTTCGTTTTGACACTCATTTACTATTTTGGTAATTTTTTCCGTCACATACTCAGTGAAAATTTGGTCTTTTAGCAGTTTACAATTTAATTTCCACAGCTCCCATGAAAATCCACTGGCTCGCTTCCTTTTGCCTAGAGTGCATATCACTGCACAGTGATCTAAAAGGCCACTGGTAAAACTCGGTATTTTTGACACTTTGGTATTAGGTCCAGTGACATATAAATCCTGTCGAGGCGAGCATGACTAATACCTTGAAAGTGGGTGTATTGCACACTAAGTTCACCGTCTAAACACTCCGCCACATCATCTAATGCATATTCATCTATCAGTCGTGACAATAAGTCTGTACTTCTGTCCCTGAAGGCTCGGGTGCTGCTTTTATCGCGAGCCGCCAGAACACAATTGAAATCGCCCATGAGCACTATCTGTTTCTCACTAGATATTCTTTATTTCTCTTTCAAAAAATGAAAGAAGGAACTGCGACAAAAGGCGGTTAGGCCTGACGGGGTCACAGTTCCCCATACAGTTCACAGCGGCGCGCAACGCGGAAAACAAACGATAACAGAAAATTACAGCAAACGTGGTAATTTATCATACTGGAGTAAAACCTAAAAAAAAGGAACAGTGTACACTGTACACTCAAAAAGAAACAACAGCATATGGCACACAAAACACGGAAAAGAAAAAAAAATTGTACAGTAACATAACATGATGAAAATTTGCATTTGTCAAATACAAAACCAGACTAAACAATTATTCCACTTCGGAGAATATCAACTGCTTTTTTATGTCTCTTTTAAATCTGCGTTTAGAGAGATGGAACATTGAACATAGGGATGGGCTTTTGAGAATAGTTGGAACCTGGTAATTAAGCTTCTGTTTACCGTAATTTGTCCTTGTTTTTGGGACGAGGTTTCTCTGTTGTCTGAGAGGGTATTTAGTAGGAAATCGATTAGGAGAGACGAAGGAAAGCCTATTGCTATGGATATGTTGTAACAAGCGGTATGTGTAGACTCGGTTAGCTTGAAGTAGATTATGTTTTTGGTATAGAGGTGATGTTGGTAAGTGTTCCGGTCTTCCATGATAACCCTCAATAGCCCGGAGTGCCTTTTTTTGCAGAATCAAAAGCTTGTGATAATTGCTATTTGTTGTGGTGCCCCACACCAGTGCACAATAAGATAACTTAGAAAAAAATAGAGCATAATACATAGATACTTTTAATGAAACAGGTAAAAGGTCACTGGTCCTGTAGAGACAGCCAACAGTTCTGCTAAGATCTGTGGCAAGTTTAGAAATATGTGTATTCCAGGATAGGTGTTCATTGAACCAGACACCGAGAAACTTCTGAGTGGTTACCTGCTGTATTTGTTTGTTAGCATACCTTATATCAAGTGAGTAATGGATTGGGGCGTTGATAGGTCTGAAAATAATATTACTAGTCTTGGACAAGTTTAAGCTAAATTGATTTGCCTGCATCCAAGCGTGCAATTTTACCATGTAGTCATTTACAGTAGTTTCTAAATCTGGCAGAGTTCGGGCTGTGAAAAATATATTCGTATCATCAGCATACATGACCAAATCAGGTGAATCAGGTATGTTACAAACATCATTTATGTAAACTAAAAATAAAAATGGGCCTAAAATAGATCCCTGCGGCACACCTTGAGTAACACACAAGAAATCTGAAACAAAATTATTGCATTTGACATATTGAGGTCTGTTGCTCAAGTAACTTCTAAGCAGGCTCAAGGAAGTACCTCGTATTCCATATCTAGTTAGTTTGCCTAAAAGAATTTCATGCTGCACGCAATCAAAAGCCTTTCGGAGGTCCAAGAACAAACCAAGTGTATATGCTTGGGACTCAATGTTGTCAATAACTTTCTCTTTAACAGCAAGTAAGGCTTGTTCAGTCGATCTATTCTTTAAGAAACCATACTGGGACGGATTAATTATATTATGAGCACTGAAGAACTTTTCCATTCTGCTGTGGATGGCTCCTTCGAATACCTTAGAAAATACAGATAATACGGAAATTGGTCGATAATTCGTAACATCATTTCTATTTCCTCCTTTATATACTGGGCACACCCGGGCTATTTTTAGTTCATCTGGAAACACACCGATGTGAAAGTTAGATTTATAATATAAGCTAGAACGTCGCAAATTGATACCGATACATACTTTAACGGTATGGCTTTGATGCCGTCATGGCCGGCGGAAACGTTTTTTATTTTACCAATATAAAGAGCTACTTCTTGTGGAACCACAGGCAACAGCACAATAGAATTAGATAAAGGTTCAATGAGGTCACGCATGGAGGGGTTTGATAAAGATTGATCAAAAGTGGGTTTACCAGCTTCAATGAAAAAGTGGTTTATGGTGTTTACTATATCAGTTCCACTGGTCTTGGAATCAGATATAAGAATTTCTGCGTTATCTCTGCACTTCTGCTTGTCTAGTAATTCGTTTATCTCATGCCAAACTTTCTTGCGGTCGTTATATATTCTCGAGAAGCGTTCTATATAGTAAGCCGTTTTTGCTGCCTTGAGGTCTTTGTTTAATTTATTTCGGAATTTCTTGAACTCAAAAAAAGGTTTGCATCACGAGTGCATACAAAGTTATGGTACATTTTATTTTTAACCTGTATTCGTTTATATAACTGCTTATTGACCCATGGCTTTCTGGACTTTCGAAAGCTTTGCTTAACTTGAATTAAAGGAAATGCAGCATTATAACATTCGGTGAACTTTGCAAGAAATGTAGTATATGACAAGTTGACATCAGATATGTAATATATATTGTCCCAACTAGTGTTTTCGATTAGAGTTCGAAATTTAAAAAGGTTTGTCTCACTAATATCCCTAGTTACCTTCTCGGCGCGTTTGGATACAATTTTATTGCGGTTCATAGGAAGAAAACAAAAAATCGGGATGTGGTCGCTAATTTCAGAAGATAACAGGCCAGCATCCGTTTGAGGAAACATCGTATTTGTGACGCAAACATCCAAAAGAGAAGCTGTATCAATGGTAACTCTAGTTGGTATAGGTATAGCATTTATACAACAATAAGATGCTATAATGTTATTGAATTCATGTGTGTTACAATCATCATGCATTAGGTTAATATTAACATCACCCATTATTACAAAAGGCAACCGGAAATTGGCGAGATAGAGCAGTAAACTTTCAAGAAACTTTAAAAAATGCAGTTTTTTTCCCAGCAGGAGGTCTGTATATCACAACCACAATGATATCGGACAGTGACACAGCTAAACACTCGACATTGGGATCTATCATCGAAATGTCTTCTAGTACCGACTGTGGATAACAGTTTTTCACATAGAAGGCAATACCACCACCTCTCATATTTGGGCGAATGAGCCCATGATGCCGGTAGTTCATGAATGGCAAATGATCATCTTGAGATTTTAACCAAGTTTCGGTAAAGAAAAGCACATCAAACTGCACATTTAATGACCCAAAGAACTCATCAAGACTGTCACGTTTGTTCTTCATACTACGGACGTTAATATGTATGCCAGAGAATCTTCCCATGGAAGTGGCAAACTTGTTGTTAAAGCATCGTGTATCACAATGAATGCAATGGAATGGGCTGTCCACTATCTGTTTCTCACTAGTGCAGTAATATTTCAGGCTCTCAAAAAAGGAACATCTATCCTCCAATTCATTAGGTGCATAAACACAGATAACCCGCCATTCTATATTCTCAAAACCGAAATCACAAATCACGTATCACCCTGTCTCTCCGGAAGCATAAGTCTGCACGTTAAGTCCAGGCAACTTTTTTACAAGAAGGACGCACCCGGCAGAAGTTCCGACTGCATGGCTCACAACGGCATAATACTTCGACGTGAAGCGCTGCGCCATGCTCCCGGTCTCTTCCTCTCCCTCGACTTTGGTCTCTTGAACGGCTAGCACATCGATGTCTCTGTCCGTTATAAGGCGCAACACCTGGTTCTGCTTTTTCTTCGTTGCTAACCCTCTAACATTAAGCGACCCGAATGTCAGAGCAGGGGTTGGATCCATTTTAAAATAGAGTGAAGAGACCGAGAGCATTTGCGCTCACCTTTCGCGTCTAGCACCCGGCTAGACGCCTTTGTTTCCGCCGCAGCCCTCCGGTGCGGCTGCATGGTCTTGCAGCGGCGGTGGCTTATCGCTGGCCCGCTTGTCCCCCAGAAAGTTCGGCTTCGGTCTGAGAGAGGACCGCCTGGACTGGACCGTTTTCGTAGGCGGCTCCACAACGCTTGAAGCTGTTGTTTTGTCCTCTCCATCACCAGTCTGGGCGTGAGGCCGTTTGGCCGAGACATTGCCCGCACGAACATTGCACTGTTGCTGTTGCTCCTCGCTGCTCGTCGAGGTCATCATCACGGGTTCCGTAGCTTCCAAAAAGCTATCTTCCTTCTCCTCAGTATCAGCCCAGTCCGCTACCGAGTCTTTTCCTTCAGGTTGCCTCTCTGCCTCAGTTGACACGTTTGTGTTTCTGCTAGAAGTCCCAGAAGAGACAGTCGCAGCTTCCGACTTGCCTACTTCCTCGACTCCTTTCGCCACTTCCTCCGCCTCTGATACGTCCATCTGGTGTTCAGCTATCTCCTCCCTCGATGCGAGCCCCGTGGCCACCGCATATGTACGGACACACTCACTGTCGACGTGGCCGTACCGCCTGCATTTCGAACACCGGGGCACCTTGCATTCACGTCTAACGTGACCGCTACCACGGCAGCGCAGGCACTGCATAGGCCGCCCAGGCACCAAAACGAGGGCCAACTCACCGGCGACTCGCAGCTGGTGAGGTAGGTCATCAGTCTTAATACCGGGTTTCAGTTTCAGGAGAACTGTTCTCGTTGTTGACCCCTTCTCTTTGACGCCTTGGACGCGCCACCGCTCCCGGGTCACCTCGGTCACGTTACCGAAAGCAGCAAGGGCCGTCCGGATGTCGTCGTCAGCCACACCGTGCAACATCCAGTGCAGCCGCAGCTTCACCTGTTGGTCCTCTGGGTCGATGATGATGCAGCGACGTTCCTTTACTTCTACTTGTTTCAACACGGCCAGCTTCTTCGTTGCTTCAGCGCTGCTGAGGGTGACAGCCCAAACGTGGTTAATCTGGTACGCCCCCAACGCCACAACATCGGGGAGCGCACCAACGTTGGCGAGGGCATCGCGAAAATCTTCCACTTTGTACGGCCTATTGCGCACGTCGCCGTGCAAAAACACGGTGTTTAAAACAACACGTCCTGTAGGCAGCGTCGGCAAAATCAACTCATAGTCCTTATCATCCGTATCCAAATTCCTGTTTCCGCGGCCGGCAAGGGCCGCTGTCGCCGCTCCGCTGGAGCTCATGATTCTGCGACCGTCCCGCTCGGTGGCCGGAAGTAGAATGCAGGACGCAGAATATTTTCCCGCTCACGCTCTTCTCAAATAGTGCGATATCGGGCTGTGAAGCTTGGAGATGCGCAAAATGAAGAGCGTCTGTGTCCACTGACATTAGGCTATAAACTAAAAGGAGGGCACGAAGGCAATTATCCGTGCGCCGCCCGGGAATCGAACGCGGGTCGCAAGAATGGGAATCTTGCATGATACCACTACACCAGCGGCGCGATGGTTTCTCCAGGACGCAGAATATTTTCCTGCTCACGCTCTTCTCAAATAGTGCGATATCGGGCTGTGAAGCTTGGAGATGCGCAAAATGAAGAGCGTCTGTGTCCACTGACATTAGGCTATAAAATAAAAGGAGGGCAGGAAGGCAATTATCCGTGCGCCGCCCGAGAATCGAACCCGGGTCGCAAGAATGGGAATCTTGCATGATACCACTACACCACCGGCTTTTTTTTTTTTTTCTTTATTGCCTGACTTTGACACAAATACAACGAACTGGAAAACAAAACAACAGGAACAAAGGAATAATATATGTACACAAAGCTAGTTCGCGTTGCCTATCCCCCACTGAGGGGCAGGCATTGTCATTTTAAAATTCCTTGAGCACCGTCAAAGGTTCCAGCTTTGACAGCCACTCAGGAGCACATGGTTGCAATTTAAGCACGTCGAGCCATCGCTGCACACTTTCACGGAAATACATTCGGGCTGGCCGTGCATCTGGATCGCAGTGATAACCAGCCATTCGTGCGCGCCATATACTGTGGAGGCACATTAACATAACCTGGTCTAACGGCATATCATCGTGGTTATCCAATGGCAAATACCTAATGCCATGGGAATCAAGTGGCAACTGTTTTTTAATTGTCCTTTGCAGAACATCCCACAAATATACCCCCTCCCAGCAATGCAAAAACACGTGATCTATTGTCTCTGGCTGTTTGCAGATGAGACATTGGGCCCCCCACGGTAGGAAAATACCCTTTTCCTCCATAAATGATTTTACACTCAAAGTACCGGTATGTAGCATAAAGAAAAAAGTTTTAGCTCCCGTAGCAACTTGCATTTTCTTTACGCGTTTTAATACATTACTTCCTGTGCCTCCATAGTATAAAGCTCGGTACAAGGGCACCGGGAACACCACTTCACAAACATCCTTGTATAATGTTCTCCTGTTAACATTACTTAAATACTCTTTCGAAAAACGTGCGCTTAAGAATTTCACGCTCAAAACAATTTCCCTAAAGAATCCAAAAAGAGATCCCGGCATACATTGCGTATAAACTACGAAATCAGACAACGCTCGACCAAGTCTTTGTTGACACACTGTGCGCAGGAATGGATCACTGGCATCCCTAAAAAACATAAACCGGTTGACAATCTGTCGCACAAACAAATGACCCAGACCAAGCCCTCCATGCTTCACCTGCCGGAACAAATTTGTCCGACTGCACCTCTCCCAACTCGAGGCCCAAACAAACACCGCAAAAACTCGATGCAATTTTTGCACATTTACACGGGAGCAATGCAACACTTGCATTACATACCATAACTTACTAATTAAAAACAGGTTGCAAACTGCGGCTCTTGCAAATATTGATAATTGAGCGCTTTTCCATTTCTCCGCTTTTTCACGGGTTTCTCTGACCTGCTCTAGCCAGTAAGGCTCGCTTTCCTTGTAAAATTCCAAGGGCACACCCAAGTACTTTGCAGGCGTTGTAACCCACGACACATTAGCGAAAGTGTCGGGGGTCAGCTGCCAGTCTCCGTGCCAAAATCCCAGGCACTTACCCCAGTTAACTTTACTCCCTGTGACTTTGCTAAAATGTTTTACCACCTCCACTGTCCTCTTTATACTCTCCTTATTCACACAAAAAACCGCAACGTCGTCTGCGTAAGCCAGCAATTTGACTTCTGACTCCTGCAGTCGAAAACCATCAATGTCATTGTTTTGTAGGATGCTTAAACACAATGTTTCAATATAAATGCCGAACAAAAGAGGGCTGAGGGGGCAACCTTGGCGCACCGAACGTCGTACGTTGATGGGGGCCCCCAGTGACTTATTGACAATTAATCTCGTAGTGCAGTTACGGTACGCCAAGGCCACTCCCTCTCGAATAACAGAGCCGACATTAACATGGTCTAATATACTGAACAGAATAGCATGCGTCACACAATCAAAAGCTTTCTCCAAGTCCAACTGCAGTAAAGCAACACACGCATGAGTTGCATCGCAGCATTCGAGCACACTTCTCGCTTTGTGAATGTTCTGAAAGATGGATCGCCCTTTGATACCGCACGTTTGGTGAGGGCCCACTAGTTCGCATATAACCGTTTGTAGTCTGCCAGCAAGCACCTTCATATAAATCTTGTAATCAACGTTTGTCAGAGCAATGGGCCTGTAAGACGACAACTGCCTAAGCTTATCTGGTTGGTCAGTTTTCGGAATAAGTACTGTGTGCGACGATCCGAAAGACGCAGGCAGTGCCTTCAGCTCATACGCTTCATTAAATAAGGCACACAACAAAGGAGATAGCTGTTGCTTGAACGCTTTATAAAAAGCCGCACTCAGGCCATCAGGCCCGGGTGATTTCCCAGGGTTTAAATTTTCTATTGCCTGCTGCACTTCTTTTTCGCTTATTGGCCGCTCCAGTCTTTCTTTTTGTTCGTCATCAATTTTTGGCATCGCGTCAAGAAAGGATTCTTTAAAACGGTCCAAATTAACCTCTCGGGACGAAAATAGCTCTTCATAATACTCCCGGAAAGCTTTCGCGATTCCTTCGTTATCGGTTTCTGTGCGTCCTGCCCAATCTACCTCTGCCACGTGATTTCGCCTTGCATTTGCTTTTTCTATTCCCAACGATCTTTTTGTCGGCGTCTCATCCATGGCCAATTTTTCCGCCCTTGCACGCACTAACGCTCCTTGGTATCTGTCTTCTTCTATCAAGTTAATCTGTTCTTTTATTTTTCGAATATCCTCTATCCATCTGCCGGGTGCCTTACATTCCTGTTCGTGTAGTTTTGCAAGCAAAGCCTTAAGCTGGGTTTCTGTAATTTTCTTCTCGTACACCAGGCAACTTGATCTGTCAATGGCTTTAATTTTAATCTGTTCCTTGCACAACTCCCACTGTTTCCAGATTTCGAGCAAAGTCCCTGGCCTCACTTTAATCAATTCATTCAATACCACGCGTCTAAAGGCATCATCATTAAGCAATTTATTGTTAAATTTCCATAACTCCCAGCTAAATGCATTGCTTCGTTTTTTGGTGCCGAATAAGCATTGCACCAAACAGTGATCCGTGAATGTCATAGGCACAACTCGGTATTCATTGCATGAAGGAATCAAATCCAGCGACGCGTAAATTCTGTCCAGACGCGCGTGGCTAGAACCTTGGAAGTGCGTGTACTGAACGGCACGCGGTCCTTCCAAGCAATCAGCCACATCCTCCATATTCCATTCGCTTGTTAACTGGCATAACATTTCAGTGCTCTTGTCTCTGAATCCGCGTGTGCTGGTTTTGTCTCGAACATTCAGTACACAGTTAAAATCGCCCAGCAATACTACCTGCCTTTCCGTACTTAACTGCTGCATAACATTCTCGAAAAACACTGTTCTTTCCTCCACACAGTTAGGAGCGTACACACAAATAATGCGCCACTCAACACCGCTGTATACACAATCAGCCACTACACACCGTCCAGAAGAGCATGAGGAGTAGCCCTTTACAACCAGACCAGGCAGCTTTTTGACAAACAATACACACCCGGCCGATGTCCCAACTGCGTGGCTAACAATGGCGTAAAATCTAGCCGTGAAACGTCGCACCATGCTCCCGGTCTCTTCCTCCCCGTCAACCTTAGTTTCTTGCACGGCAAGCACGTCAATATCGTGGTCAATTAAGAGCCGATGCATCTGGCTCTGCTTCTTTTTGCCTGCCAATCCCCTGACATTTAACGTGGCTACTCTTAAGGTGGTTTCGGGCGCCATTTTCATCAAGGGTGAAGAGACCGAAAGCATGGTGCTTACCTTTCCCGTCTAGCGCGTTGCTAGACGCCGTCGTTTGATCCATCCCCGTCCGGTGCGAGCGGCTGACCCGGCAGCAGGGGCACTTTATCCGCTACCCGTCTCTCTGATGAAATGTTTGGCCGCGGACGTAGCGTGGACCGCCGGGATTGCCCCGTTTTTGCTGGTGGCTCGTCGACGCTGGGGGCTGACGCCTGGATACCTTCGGGTTCGGACTGTGTGTGGGATCGCTTGGCTGGGGCTGGGACGCCTGGCTTACGAACACCGCTGGTGTCTGAGTGCTCCTCCCCATTATCCTGTTCCATGCCGTTTGAAGGCTCAAGTGACGGGCCTTCCTCATTGCTAGGGAGCTGAGGTGCAGAGTCCGCTCTCCCAACATCCCTCGCAGCATTGCCGCTTTCTGCCGAGTCCACCGACGAATCCGTCTCCCGTGTCTGCGTTCGCACCTCTCCGGCACCCTTCGCCGCCTCCTCCGCCTCGACCACGTCCATGGTGAGCTCCGCCGACCGTTCCGCAGTTCCATGTCCCGCTGCCGAAGCGTACGAAAGCACACAGGCTGCCTCGTCATGACCGTAGCGTCTACACTTTGGACAACGCGGCACCTTCCATTCTCGTCGAACGTGACCGGTACCACGGCAGCGCAGGCACTGCATCGCTCGCCCAGGCACCACGACAAGGGCCAGCTCTCCGGCCACTCGCAGCTGGTGAGGTAAGTCATCGACCTTAATCCCGGGTTTCAATTTCAGGAGCACAGTCCTCGTGGTGGACCCCTTCTCCCTGACGCCTTGAACTCTCCACCTCTCCCGGGTCACCTCGGTCACCTTCCCAAAAGCCGCAAAAGCCGTCCGTATGTCGTCGTCTGCCACACCGTACAACATCCAGTGAAGTCGCAGCTTCACCTGTTGGTCCTCGGGATCGATAATGAGGCAACGGCGTCCCTTAACTTCGAGCTCCTTGAAAGCCGCCAGTTTCTTCGTTGCTTCTGTGCTGCTTAACGTGACCGCCCAAACATGGTTGATCTGATACGCCCCCAACGCCACAACGTCGGGGAGCGCACCAGCGTTGGCAAGGGCGTCGCGGAAATCCTCGACCCTGTATGGCCTGACTCGCACATCGCCGTGCAAAAAAAGCGTGTTAAAAACAACGCGTCCGGTGGGCAAAGTTGGCAGAATAATCTGATATTCGCTATCATCTATGTCCTCAAGCCTGTTTCCGCGGCTGGAAATGGCCGCTATCGCCGCTCCGCTGGAGCACATGATTCTGCCACCGTTCACTACGGTATCCGGAAGTAGAATGACCACTACACCACCGGCGCGATGGTTTCTCCAGGACGCAGAATATTTTCCTGCTTACGCTCTTCTCAAATAGTGCGATATCGGGCTGTGAAGCTTGGAGATGCGCAAAATGAAGAGCGTCTGTGTCCACTGACATTAGGCTATAAATTAAAAGGAGGGCAGGAAGGCAATTATCCGTGCGCCGCCCGGGAATGGAACCCGGGTCGCAAGAATGGGAATCTTGCATGATACCACTACACCAGCGGCGCGATGATGGCTCCAGGACGCAGAATATTTTCCTGCTCACGCTCTTCTCATACAGTGCGATATCGTGCTGTGAAGCTTGCAGCCGATCAAAATGAACAGCGTCTGTGTCCACTGACATTAGGCTATAAACTAAAGGGAGGGCAGAAAGGCAATTATCCGTGCGCCGCCCGGGAATCGAACCCGGGTCGAAAGAAAGGGAATCTTCCATGATACCACAACACCAGCGGCGCGATGATGGCTCCAGGACGCAGAATATTTTTTTTTTCTTTATTGCCGTGAAACAGAAAACAAAAGTACACATGATAAAACACGTCAACTACACTTGAGCTAACGCGTACGCGGCTAAAATCTTTTCAAGTGCACCAACTCATCAAACAGAGAATGCCATTGTGGTGGATCCTGCTGCATCATGAAAGTTTCGCGTATATACACAGCACTTTCAATAAAGTTTTCAAGCGCAGATCGTGTATCTATATCTGCATGACGCACCTGCATTCGTGTTTTCCACAAACTATGGAGGCCAAGAAGCATAATTAAATCAAAAGGTGCATCATCGTTCGGCACTGGTAGGAATCTTATACCGTAAGGAGTTAATGGAAGCTCCTTTTTAATTGTCCTTTGGAGGACGTCCCATAGAAAGACAGCATCCCAACCCTGTAAGAAAACGTGTTCAATTGTTTCCGGTTTTTTGCTCAACAGGCAATTTGTTGTCCATGGGACGAAGATACCTTTTTCATTCAGCCAGGTTTTAACAGGGAGCGTATTAGAGTGAAGTTTGAAAAGGAACGTTTTAGCAGATGGCCTCACGGGCATCTTCTTAACTCTATTTAAAACGTCCTGTCCTTGGCCTCCACAGTGTAATGCCCGGTAAAAAGGCACCGGCAGCATCACGTCAATGAGATCTTTGTACAGTTTTTTTCTGGGAAGATTTTAAAGGTAATCAAAAGAAAACCGCACTTCCAGCAACTTGCACGAAAAAACAACCTCGCGCAGGTAGCCAGTCACAGTACCAGGCATATTTTCACATGACACAATCCATTCAGGGAGCAGCCTCTGCAATCGCACTTGCATCACAGTTCTTAGAAAGGTATCTTTTTGATCACGGAGGAATATAAACCGCGAAACCACCTGACGCAAGAACAGATGTGCAAGGCCAAGCCCTCCCCTTTTAACAGCAATAAACAAATTCGTCCGGGCGGTTTTTTCCCATGTGGATGCCCAAACAAAAACAGCAAAAACGCGGTGCATTTTCTGAATTGAGGTTCGTGAGATACACAACACATTTATGAGGTACCACTGCCTCGAAATAAGAAAAACATTGCAAATAGTAGCGCGCGAAAACATTGACAGTTGCCTTCCTTGCCACGCATCCGCTTTCTCTTTCACTCTGGATGTTTCTTTCATCCAGTGCACGTTGGGATCTTGATAACATTCTAAAGACATGCCTAGATATCGTGTTGGGAGAGCAGACCATGGCAGCTTACAGAAGAAATCAGGTGTCACGTCCCAATCACAGTGCCAAAACTCAAAGCTTTTCTCCCAATTGATCTTGCATCCGGTTTGATCACAAAATGTTTGGACGACACCCGTGACTTCACAGATGCCCTTTCTAGTTGCACAAAAGACCGCAATGTCATCAGCGTATGCTAGCATTTTCACGTGGGCTGCAATCAGCCCACGTGAAAGCGGTGCAGCGGTGCTGCGCCCGGGAATCGAACCCAGGGCGCAAGAATGTGAATCTTGCATGATACCACTACACCAGCGGCGCGATGGTTTCTCCAGGACGCAGAATATTTTCCTGCTCACGCTCTTCTCAAATAGTGCGATATCGGGCTGTGAAGCTTGGAGATGCGCAAAATGAAGAGCGTCTGTGTCCACTGACATTAGGCTATAAACTAAAAGGAGGGCAGGAAGGCAATTATCCGTGCGCCGCCCGGGAATCGAACCCGGGTCGCAAGAATGGGAATCTTGCATGATACCACTACACCAGCGGCGCGATTTTTTTTTCTTTATTGGCGGCCCTCGGCTTTCACAAAACAAAAGACAAAAATACAATAATATGTACACAGTTATACGAGAAGCGAAATCCCCAAGAGAGGACCAGGCTTTGTCACATTAAAATTCTCTGAGTGTTGTCAAAGGCTCTAGCCTTGAGAGCCACTCAGGGACAGGATTCCGTATCTTCTGTATTTCTACAAACTTGCAGATGCTCTCTCGAAAATATATACGCGCTGTACGCGCTTCGGGGTCACAGTAGTACCCGGCCATACGAGAGCGCCATATACTGTGGAGGCCCACCAGCATGACTAAATCGAACGGGATCCCACCCTCATTTTTTGTTGGCAAGTACCTAATTCCGTGTGAATGCAACGGGAGCTGTTTCTTCATGATCCTCTGTAGCACGTCCCAAAAATAAACCCCTTCCCAACAGTGCAAAAAAACATGGTATATGGTCTCCGGTTGCTTGCAGATTAAGCAGTTTGGTCCCCACGGTAGAAACATCTCTTTTTCTTCCAAAAAAGATTTGACGGGTAAAGTTCCAGTGTGCACTTTAAAGAAAAAACTATTGACTTCCGGCGATACATTCATTTTTTTTAACCCTTTGCAACACATTACCGCCGGGGCCTCCACAGTACAAGGCCCTGTACAACGGCACCGGAAAGATAACATCGCACACATCTCTGTACAACGTTTTCCTTGTTACACTGCTCAAATATTCATTTAAAAACCAAGTAGTTAAGAATCTGACGCTGGTTACTATCTCTCGGAAATAACCAAAAATGCCTCCTGTCATGCATTTTGTTGCAACTACATACTCTGGCAAGGCTCGCCCTAGCCTTACTTGGCACACTGTGCGCAGGAAAGGATCTTCAACATCACGGAAAAACAGAACTCTGTTTACCAGTTGCCTCACAAATAAGTGTCCCAGCCCTAGGCCTCCGTCTTTGACCCGTCTGAACAAGTTTGTCCGCATGCACCTTTCCCAGCTAGAGGCCCATACAAAAACCGCAAAAATTCGATATACCTTTTGTATGTTAATTCGCGAGCAGTGGAGCACTTGCATCACATACCACAGTTTACTAATAAAAAACAGGTTACACACAGTGGCTCTTGCAAACACGGATAAATGAGTACCTTTCCACTTTTCTGCTTTTTCTTGTGTCTCTTGTGCCTGCACCTTCGAATACTGTTAAGTATCTCTGTAAAATTCCAACGGGACTCCAAGGTACTTTACAGGGGTCGTACACCAGGTCACATTAGCGAAAGTGTGAGGAGTATCCGGCCATTCTCCGTGCCAGCACCCCACGCACTTTCCCCAGTTCACCTTGCTTCCCGTGACCAAACTAAATCTTTTAACACCTTCTACCGCACTGCTAATGCTGTCCTTTGTGGCACAGAAAATTGCTACATCATCTGCATATGCTAGGACTTTCACTTCCGCTTCATGCAGCCGAAAACCATGAACAGCATTATTCTGTATTATGTGCAAGCACAAAGTTTCAACATACATACAAAACAAGAGTGGACTGAGGGGGCAACCCTGACGCACCGAACGTTCCACGTTAATGGGGGCCCCCAACGATTTATTAACAATTAACTTTGTAGTGCCGTGTCGGTACGCCATGGCCACACCCTCAGTAATAATAGAACCTACATTGATATGATCTAAGATAGAAAACAAAATCTCATGAGCAACACAGTCAAACGCTTTTTCAAGATCTAGCTGGAGAATTGCCACAGGTACCCCAGTGACGTCGCTACACTCCAGCACACACCTTGCCTTATGAATATTGTAAGCAATAGACCTGTTCTTTATCCCACATGTTTGATGAGGGCCAACAATTTCTTTAATAACGCTCTGAAGCCTCGCCGCCAGCACTTTCATGAATATTTTATAATCGACGTTCGTTAGTGAGATCGGCCTATATGCAGTAACCTGTCTGAGTTTTATAGGATCATCTGTTTTAGGGATGAGGACGGCATGGGCCGCACCGTAAGAAGGGGGCAACTCCTTACGATCATAGGCATCATTAAACAGTAAAGTCAAAAGTGGGGTTAAATCCGTTTTAAACGCTTTGTAAAAAGCTGCACTTAACCCATCTGGGCCAGGAGACTTTGCCGGGTTCAAGTTCTCTATTGCTCGTTCAACTTCTTTTTCACTAATTCGCCTCTCCAAGCTTTCCTTTCGGGATTCATCGAGCCTAGGCATAGCGCCGAGAAACTCGCCTTTAAATCTGTGCACGTCAACTTCATGTGGTGCGAACAACGCCTGATAGTAATCAAAGAAAGCATGATGGATGCGATCGCTATCGGTCACTAACCCACCCGCTCCTTCGATCTCCTGAATTTCGCTGCGTCGAGCGTGCGCTTTTTCCATTCCTAAAGCCCGCTTAGTGGGCGTCTCCCCTGCAACCAATTCTTCCGCTCTCGCCCTCACTATCGCCCCTCGATATCGGTCTTCCTCGATAAGTTCAAGCTTTTGCTTTGTTTTCTTAATATCTTCCTTACCTATGCCGGGCGTTTTACATTCCTGCGCCAACAATTTTTCAAGTATATCTCTCAGCTGCTTTTCCTGTAATCTTTCCTGGTGCTCTAGCAAAGTAGACCGCTCAATGGCCATCATCTTAAAGTCTTCTTTGGCTAGTACCCACTGGAGCCCGATTTCGTTTTGACACTCATTTACTATTTTGGTAATTTTTTCCGTCACATACTCAGTGAAAATTTGGTCTTTTAGCAGTTTACAATTTAATTTCCACAGCTCCCATGAAAATCCACTGGCTCGCTTCCTTTTGCCTAGAGTGCATATCACTGCACAGTGATCTGAAAAGGCCACTGGTAAAACTCGGTATTTTTGACACTTTGGTATTAAGTCCAGTGACATGTAAATCCTGTCGACGCGAGCATGACTAATACCTTGAAAGTGGGTGTATTGCACACTACGTTCACCGTCTAAACACTCCGCCACATCATCTAATGCATATTCATCTATCAGTCGTGACAATAAGTCTGTACTTCTGTCCCTGAAGGCTCGGGTGCTGCTTTTATCGCGAGCCGCCAGAACACAATTGAAATCGCCCATGAGCACTATCTGTTTCTCACCAGTGCAGTAATATTTCAGGCTCTCAAAAAAGGAACACCTATCCTCCAATTCATTAGGTGCATAAACACAGATAACCCGCCATTCTATATTCTCAAAACCGAAATCACAAATCACGTATCGCCCTGTCTCTCCGGAAGCATAAGTCTGCACGTTAAGTCCAGGCAACTTTTTTACAAGAAGGACGCACCCGGCAGAAGTTCCGACTGCATGGCTCACAACGGCATAATACTTCGACGTGAAGCGCTGCACCATGCTCCCGGTCTCTTCCTCTCCCTCGACTTTGGTCTCTTGAACGGCTAGCACATCGATGTCACTGTCCGTTATAAGGCGCAACACCTGGTTCTGCTTTTTCTTCGTTGCTAACCCTCTAACATTAAGCGTCCCGAATGTCAGAGCAGGGGTTAGATCCATTTTAATATAGAGTGAAGAGACCGAGAGCATTTGCGCTCACCTTTCGCGTCTAGCACCCGGCTAGACGCCTTTGTTTCCATCGCAGCCCTCCGGTGCGGCTGCATGGTCTTGCAGCGGCGGTGGCTTATCGCTGGCCCGCTTGTCCTCCATAAAGTTCGGCTTCGGTCAGAGAAAGGACCGCCGGGACTGGACCGTTTTCTTAGGCGGCTCCTCAACGCTTGACACTGTTGTTTTGTCCTCTCCATCACCAGTCTGGGCGTGAGGCCGTTTGGCCGAGATATTGCCCGCACGAACATTGCACTGTTGCTGTTGCTCCTCGCTGCTCGTCGAGGCCATCATCCCGGGTTCCGTAGCTGCCAAAAAGCTATCTTCCTTCTCCTCAGTATCAGCCCAGGCCGCTGCCGAGTCTTTTCCTTCAGGTTGCCTCTCTGCCTCACTTGACACGTTTGTGTTTCTGCTAGAAGTCCCAGAAGAGACGGTCGCCGCTTCCGGCTTGCCTGCTTCCTCGACTCCTTTCGCCGCTTCCTCCGCCTCTGATACGTCCATCTGGTGTTCGGCTATCTCCTCCCTCGATGCGAGCCCCGTGGCCACCGCATATGTACGGACACACTCACTGTCGACGTGGCCGTAACGCCTGCATTTCGAACACCGGGGCACCTTGCATTCACGTCTAACGTGACCGCTACCACGGCAGCGCAGGCACTGCATAGGCCGCCCAGGCACCACTAGAAGGGCCAACTCACCGGCGACTCGCAGCTGGTGAGGTAGGTCATCGGTCTTAATACCGGGTTTCAGTTTCAGGAGAACTGTTCTCGTTGTTGACCCCTTCTCTTTGACGCCTTGGACGCGCCACCGCTCCCGGGTCACCTCGGTTACGTTACCGAAAGCAGCAAAGGCCGTCCGGATGTCGTCGTCGGCCACACCGTGCAACATCCAGTGCAGCCGCAGCTTCACCTGTTGGTCCTCTGGATCAATGATGATGCAGCGACGTCCCTTTACTTCTACTTGTTTCAACGCAGTCAGCTTCTTTGTTGCTTCAGCGCTGCTGAGCGTGACAGCCCAAACGTGGTTAATCTGGTACGCCCCCAACGCCACAACATCGGGGAGCGCACCAACGTTGGCAAGGGCATCGCGAAAATCTTCCACCTTGTACGGCCTATTGCGCACGTCGCCGTGCAAAAACACGGTGTTTAAAACAACAAGTCCTGTAGGCAGCGTCGGCAAAATCAACTCATAGTCCTTATCATCCGTATCGAGATTCCTGTTTCCGCGGCCGGCAAGGGCCGCTGTCGCCGCTCCGCTGGAGCTCATGATTCTGCGACCGTCCCGCTCGGTGGCCGGAAGTAGAATGCCACTACACCAGCGGCGCGATGGTTTCTCCAGGACGCAGAATATTTTCCTGCTCACGCTCTTCTCAAATAGTGCGATATCGGGCTGTGAAGCTTGGAGATGCGCAAAATGAAGAGCGTCTGTGTCCACTGACATTAGGCTATAAACTAAAAAGAGGGCAGGAAGGCAATTATTTGTGCGCCGCCCGGGAATCGAACCCGGGTCGCAAGAATGGGAATCTTGCATGATACCACTACACCAGCGGAGCGATGGTTTCTCCAGGACGCAGAATATTTTCCTGCTCACTTTTTTTTTCTTTATTGCCGTGACACACAAAAACAAAATACGCATGATAAAACACGTCAACTACACTTGAGCTAACGCGTACGCGGCTAAAATCTTTTCAGGTTCACCAACTCATCAAATAGACATTGCCATTGTGGTGGATCCTGCTGCATCCTGAAAGATTCGCGTATATACACCGCACTTTCAATGAAGTTTTCACGCGCAGATCGTGTATTTATATCTGCGTTACGCACCTGCATTCGTGTTTTCCACAAACTATGGAGGCCAAGAAGCATAATTAAATCATAAGGTGCATCATCGTTCTGCACTGGTAGGAATCTGATACCGTACGGAGTTAGGGGAAGTTCCTTTTTAATTGTCCTTTGGAGGACGTCCCATAGAAAGACAGCATCCCAACACTGTAAGAAGACGTGTTCAATTGTCTCCGGTTTTTTGCACAACAGGCAATTCGTTGTCCATGGGACGAAGATACCTTTTTCATTCAGCCAGGTTTTAACAGGGAGCGTATTAGAGTGAAGTTTGAAAAGGAACATTTTAGCAGATGGCCTCAAGGGCATCTTCTTGACTCTTTTCAAAACGTCCTGCTTTGGGCCTCCACAGTGTAATGCCCGGTAAAAAGGCACCGGCAGCATCACGTCAATGAGATCTTTATACAGCTTTTTTTTTTTTGGAACATTGAAAAGGTAATCAAAAGAAAACCGCACTTCCAGCAACTTGCACGAAAAAACAACCTCGCGCAGGTAGCCAGTCACAGTACCAGGCATGCTTTCACATGACACTATCCATTCAGGGAGCAACCTCTGCAATCGCACTTGCATCACAGTTCTTAGAAAGATATCTTTTTGATCACGCATGAATATAAATCGCGAAACCACTTGACGCAAGAACAAATGGACAAGGCCAAGCCCGCCCCTTTTAACAGAAATAAACAAATTCGTCCGGGCGGTTTTTTCACATGTGGATGCCCAAATAAAAACAGTAAAAACGCGGTGCATTTTCTGAATTGAGGTTCGTGAGACACACAACACATTCATGAGGTACCACAGCCTCGAAATAAGAAAAACATTGCAAATAGAAGCGCGCGAAAACATTGAGAGCTGCCTTCCTTGCCACGCATCCGCTTTTTCTTTCGCCCTGGATGTTTCTTCCACCCAGTGCACGTTGGGATCTCGATAGCAATCTAAAGGCACGCCTAGATATCGCGTAGGGAGAGCAGACCATCGCAGCTTACAGAAGAAATCAGGTGTCACGTCCCAATCACCGTGCCAAAACCCAGAGCTTTTCTCCCAATTGATCTTGCATCCGGTGTGATCACAAAATGTTTGGACGACACCCGTAACTTCACAGATGCTCTTTCTAGTTGCACAAAACACTGCTATGTCATCAGCATATGCTAGCATTTTCACGTGTGCTGATTGCAGCTTGAACCCTAAAATGCGATCGCTATCATTGATAGCCAAGCAAAGTGGCTCTAAATACAGTGCAAAAAGCAGGGGTGAGAGTGGGCAGGCCCGCCTTACCGATGAACGTACTGCGAGGCTGTCAGTCAGTTCACCATTCACTATAATACGGGTCGTGCAGTTCGCGTAAGCCATTTTAACACCCTCCACTATGACTTTTCCAAGGTTAGAATGCTCCAAAATGGAAAAAAGAATTTCGTGGGAAACACGGTCAAAGGCTTTCGCCAAATCTAACTGCATCATGGCTATCTGACCACCGAGTGCATCAACACATTCTAGTACGGTTCTTGCGACATGTATATTCGTGGCAATGGATCGACCCTTGATGCCGCACGTTTGATGAGACGCAACCAATTCCTTTATTACGCTTTGCAGTCTTTTTGCTAAAACCTTCATGTACACCTTGTAGTCAACATTGGTGAGGCTTATCGGTCGATATGACCCCACCAACTGTCGTTTCTCCGGATCCTCTGTCTTGGGTATTAGAACAATGTGCGATGTAGAGAAAGACAATGGAACAGCATTACGTTCGTAAGCTTCAGTGATTACATCGAGCATAAACTGAGCCGCATAGTGCTGAAACGTTTTAAAGAACACAGCGCTCAGACCATCGGGCCCAGGGGCTTTCCCAGGTGACAGGTCATCTATTGCAGATTCTATCTCCTGTAACGTTATCGGTGTTTCTAGGCGCGCTTTACTTTCGTCATCCAGTGCAGGCATCAGTCTTAGAAAGTCTGTTTGAAAGCCGCCTACAGTCTCAAGCTTAGCGCTAAGCAGTTCTTCGAAGTGCCCTGCTAACGCATGCTGAATATCTTTAGTATCTTCTGTGATATGGCCGCCATACCTTCTACTCCTAATTTCTTTCTGGCAGGCGTATCTTTTCTCGTCTGCTAGGGCTCGTTTTGTCGGCACTTCTCCAGCCCAAAGTTTTTCAGCCCTTGCACGTATGACAGCCGCTGTGTATCTTTCGCTGTCGATTGTTTCCAGCTCACTTTTAAGCTCTCGTATTTTACTGGCGAAATGCCCTGGCACAGTACTTTCCATGCTCAAAAAAAGAGCAAGTTGTTCATTCAGTTCTTTTTCTTTTTCTTTCTCTTTGTACCGCAGCTTACTACTCTTTTCTATTGCTTTAAATTTGACCCACTCTTTGAAGCTGTCCCATTCCGCTGCAAAACTTACTGGTCGCATAGCAAGACGATTTTCAAACTCTGTCTTAACTTCAGTAAGGAACTCTTCATCGGCAAGAAGTTTGGCATTCAGTTTCCATAGGTACCAGTTAAAGCGCGATTTCTTTCCTTTGCGACCAAACACTGCACTCACGAGACAATGATCGCTGAAAGACACAGGTTTGACCTCATATGCAGTACATAGGGAAACAAGATCTACCGAGGCATACACCCTGTCCAATCTGGCATGGCTATCTCGCTGAAAGTGCGTGAACTCTGGCTGGTTTCCAGTGGAGAACACACTACCAACATCCTCAAGGCTATACTCATGCACAAGTGCATTCAACAGCACGGAGCTTCTGTCTCTTGGAGGTTTACACTTGGCCGCTCGGTCCACAGCAGCGCACACACAGTTGTAGTCACCAAGTACAAGCAAGATTTTGTCGACCTTCAACCACAACTCAATAGACTGAAAAAACAATTCACGCTCACGCCCTGAATTGGGAGCATACACACACACAACACGCCAGCATAAATTAGAGTAGGTAAAGTCGGTAACCAAAAGCCGACCACTTGGACAGGCAAAAACGGACTCTACGCTTACTCCCAGCGTGTTACGTATAAATAAAAGGCATCCACCCGATACACCAACAGAATGGCATACACACACATAAAAGTTTGTTTGAAAAGAAGCCACCATACGGTCAGTGCTTTCTTGGCTCTCAATCTTTGACTCTTGCACAGCTGCTGTATCTATATCATTATCCACAAGGAGGCGACTGAGCTGGCATTGTCGCCTTCTCGCTCCCAGTCCTCTAACATTCAAAGTAGCTACGTGTAACGGCGAATTAAGCTTGAGAGTCATGTACTAGAGAGAGGCCAGTACCGGCATGGTGCCTACCTTCATGGTTGCGTGGCCTCCGCTTCTGACAAAGAGCGGCGTATGCATGCATTGTAATGTCCTGCCAGCAGAATGTCGGGATGCATTCAAACGAAGTCCAAGCCCATTGTTTCATTTTTGCTAACACACGCACCACTTGGTTGTAGAAGGTTCGTGACGCTGGTCGGTAGGCAGCCGATCCACAAATCGTTCAGGTCACCACGAAAATTACGGAGGCGGTTTCCCCGCCTGCCGCGTGTCGGCCGAGAAGTTCGGCTTCGGTCTTAATGTGGCTCTTCGGATGCCAGAAGTTTTCGGCGGCGGCTCACCACAAAAACCGCCTGGCAGCTGAGTCTCCTCGACGCTTTCCTCATGCGGACGTTTCGCGGCAATTAAGGCTGCTGTCTCCTGCCCAACCTCCATGGCATCAGTACAGGAAGGCTCAGTACTGAGATGATCCTCAGCGTCAGAAAATTGGGTTAAGTCTTCTGACCCTTCCTTTGACTCGCTTTCACGGTCCTGGGATGGAGCGTTCAAGACATGCCGAGGTTCATTCTTTTCATTTGAGACCGTCACCTTATCCTTTGTTAAAACCGTCATGGAAGGCGCGTCCTGTTTCGTTGACTGACCTCTAATGTCAGCAGCCTCCTCCGCATCCGCCTCGTCCATAATTAACTCGGACGAGTCTTCGCTAGTCCCAGGTCCGGCAATGCTAGCGTAGGTTCGTGCACACTGGTTGTCTTCATGCCCGAACCGTCGGCAGGTTCCGCAGCGAGGAACCCGGCACTCTTTGCGGATGTGACCCGTACTCCGGCAGCGTAGGCACAACGGGGGTCTGCCTGGCACAATGACGAGCGCGAGCTCACCGCTAACATTCAGCTGATGCGGCAGGTCGTCGAGCTTCATGCCAGCTTTCAGCTTCAGCGTGACGAGTTTAGTTGTATAGCCCTTTTCCAGCATACCTTTAACACGCCAGCGCTCCCGGGAAACGTCTGACACCTTTCCGTACGGCGCAAATGCAGCACGAACATCTTCATCTGGCACGTTGTGAAGTAGCCAGTGAAGTTTGAGTCGCACGTCCTGGTTCGCCGGGTCAATCACCAAGCAGCGACCGTTTTTCACAGACAGCTCACCTACACCGACAATCTTGTTGACGGCTTCAGTATCCTTGAGAGTGACGGCCCAGACGTGGCTCATCCGATACGCCCCCATAGCGGTAACATCGGGGATTAGCGAGTGTTGTGCTAAAGCATCCCGGAAATCTTCCACCCGGTACGGGCGGGCCCTGATATCGGCGTGCAAAAAAACGGTATTCAAAACAAACCGACCTGTTGGAAGTGCAGGCAAAACGACCTGGTAAGTGTTGTCCTTTTCAGCAGTCCTGTTACCGCGGCCTGACATGGCCGCTGAAGCCGCTCCTGAGGAGCCCTGCATCCTGCGTCCGTTCACTGGCGTGGCCGGAAGCAGAATCAATATTTTCCTGCTCACGCTCTTCTCAAATAGTGCGATATCGGGCTGTGAAGCTTGGAGATGCGCAAAATGAAGAGCGTCTGTGTCCACTGACATTAGGCTATAAACTAAAAAGAGGGCAGGAAGGCAATTATTTGTGCGCCGCCCGGGAATCGAACCCGGGTCGCAAGAATGAGAATCTTGCATGATACCACTACACCAGCGGCGCGATCGTTTCTCTTTTTTTTTTTTTATTGCCTGGCTTTGACACAAATACACCGCACTGGAACTCAAAACAACAGGAAAAAAAGGAATAATATATGTACACAAAGCTAGTTCGCGTTGCCTATTCCCCACTGAGGGGCAGGCATTGTCATTTTAAAATTCCTTGAGCACCGTCAAAGGTTCCAGCTTTGACAGCCACTCAGGAGCACATGGTTGCAATTTAAGCACGTCGAGCCATCGCTGCACACTTTCACGGAAATACATGCGGGCTGGCCGTGCATCTGGATCGCAGTGATAACCAGCCATTCGTGCGCGCCATATACTGTGGAGGCACATTAACATAACCTGGTCTAACGGCATATCATCGTGGTTTTCCAATGGCAAGTACCTAATGCCATGGGAATCAAGTGGCAACTGTTTTTTTATTGTCCTTTGCAGAACATCCCACAAATATACCCCCTCCCAGCAATGCAAAAACACGTGATCTATTGTCTCTGGCTGTTTGCAGATGAGACATTGGGCCCCCCACGGTAGGAACATACCCTTCTCCTCCATAAATGATTTTACACTCAAAGTACCGGTATGCAGCATAAAGAAAAACGTTTTAGCTCCCGGAGCAACTTGCATTTTCTTTACGCGTTTTAGTACATTACTTCCTGTGCCTCCATAGTATAAAGCTCGGTACAAGGGCACCGGGAACACCACTTCACAAACATCCTTGTATAATGTTCTCCTGTTAACATTACTTAAATACTCTTTCGAAAAACGTGCGCTTAAGAATTTCACACTCAAAACAATTTCCCTAAAGAAGCCAAACAGAGAACCAGGCATACATTGAGTATACACTACGAAATCAGGCAACGCTCGACCAAGTCTCTGTTGACACACTGTGCGCAGGAATGGATCACTGGCATCCCTAAAAAACATAAACCGGTTGACAATCTGTCGCACAAACAAATGACCCAGACCAAGCCCCCCATGCTTCACCTGCCGGAACAAATTTGTCCGACTGCACCTCTCCCAACTCGAGGCCCAAACAAACACCGCAAAAACTCGATGCAATTTTTGCACATTTACACGGGAGCAATGCAACACTTGCATAACATACCATAACTTACTAATTAAAAACAGGTTGCAAACTGCGGCTCTTGCAAATATTGATAATTGAGCGCTTTTCCATTTCTCCGCTTTTTCACTGGTTTCTTTGACCTGCTCTCGCCAGTATGGCTCGCTTTCCTTGTAAAATTTCAAGGGCACACCCAAGTACTTTGCAGGCGTTGTAACCCACGACACATTAGCGAAAGTGTCGGGGGTCAGCTGCCATTCTCCGTGCCAAAATCCCAGGCACTTACCCCAGTTAACTTTACTCCCTGTGACTTTGCTAAAATGTTTTACCACATCCACTGTCCTCTTTATACTCTCCTTATTTACACAAAAAACCGCAACGTCGTCTGCGTAAGCCAACAATTTGACTTCTGACTCCTGCAGTCGAAAACCATCAATGTCATTGTTTTGTAGGATGCTTAAACACAACGTTTCAATATAAATGCCGAACAAAAGAGGGCTGAGGGGGCAACCTTGGCGCACCGAACGTCGTACGTTGATGGGGGCCCCCAGTGACTTATTGACAATTAATCTCGTAGTGCAGTTACGGTACGCCAAAGCCACTCCCTCTCGAATAACAGAGCCGACATTAACATAGTCTAATATACTTAACAGAATAGTATGTGCCACACAATCAAAAGCTTTCTCCAAGTCCAACTGCAGTAACGCAACACATGCATGAGTTGCATCGCAGCATTCGAGCACACTTCGCGCTTTGTGAATGTTCTGAAAGATAGATCGCCCTTTGATACCGCACGTTTGGTGAGGGCCCACTAGTTCGCATATAACCGTTTGTAGTCTGCCAGCAAGCACCTTCATATAAATCTTGTAATCAACGTTTGTCAGAGCAATGGGCCTGTAAGACGACAACTGCCTAAGCTTATCTGGTTGGTCAGTTTTCGGAATAAGTACTGTGTGCGACGATCCGAAAGACGCAGGCAGTGCCTTCAGTTCATACGCTTCATTAAATAAGGCACACAACAAAGGTGATAGCTGTTCATTGAACGCTTTATAAAAAGCCGCACTCAGGCCATCAGGCCCGGGTGATTTCCCTGGGTTTAAATTTTCTATTGCCTGCTGCACTTCTTTTTCGCTTATTGGCCGCTCCAGTCTTTCTTTTTGTTCCTCGTCAATTTTTGGCATCGCGTCAAGAAAGGATTCTTTAAAACGGTCCAAATAAACCTCTCGGGACGAAAATAGATCTTCATAATACTCCCGGAAAGCTTTCGCGATTCCTTCGTTATCAGTTTCTGTGCGTCCTGCCCAATCTACCTCTGCCACGTGATTTCGCCTTGCATTTGCTTTTTCTATTCCCAACGATCTTTTTGTCGGCGTCTCATCCATGGCCAATTTTTCCGCTCTTGCACGCACTAACGCTCCTTGGTATCTGTCTTCTTCTATCAAGTTAATCTGTTCTTTTATTTTTCGAATATCCTCTATCCATCTGCCGGGTGCCTTACATTCCTGTTCGTGTAGTTTTGCGAGCAAAGCCTTAAGCTGGGTTTCTGTAATTTTCTTCTCGTACACCAGGCAACTGGATCTGTCAATGGCTTTAATTTTAATCTGTTCCTTGCACAACTCCCACTGTTTCCAGATTTCGAGCCAAGTCCCTGGCCTCACTTTAATCAATTCATTCAATACCACGCGTCTAAAGGCATCATCCTTAAGCAAGTTGTTGTTGAATTTCCATAACTCCCAGCTAAATGCATTGCTCCGTTTTTTGGTGCCGAATAAGCATTGCACCAAACAGTGATCCGTGAATGTCATAGGCACCACTCGGTATTCATTGCATGAATGAATCAAATCCAGCGACGCGTAAATTCTGTCCAGACGCGCGTGGCTAGAACCTTGGAAGTGCGTGTACTGAACGGCACGCGGTCCTTCCAAGCAATCAGCCACATCCTCCATATTCCATTCGCTTATTACCTGGCATAACATTTTAGTGTTCTTGTCTCTGAATCCGCGTGTGCTGGTTTTGTCTCGAGCATTCAGTACACAGTTAAAATCGCCCAGCAATACTACCTGCCTTTCCGTACTTAACTGCTGCGTAACATTCTCGAAAAACACTGTTCTTTCCTCCACACAGTTAGGAGCGTACACACAAATAATGCGCCACTCAACACCGCTGTATACACAATCAGCCACTACACACCGTCCAGAAGAGCATGAGGAGTAGCCCTTTACAACCAGACCAGGCAGCTTTTTGACGAACAATACACACCCGGCCGATGTCCCAACTGCGTGGCTAACAATGGCGTAAAATCTAGCCGTGAAACGTCGCACCATGCTCCCGGTCTCTTCCTCCCCATCAACCTTAGTTTCTTGCACGGCAAGCACGTCAATATCGTGGTCAGTTAAGAGCCGGTGCACCTGGCTCTGCTTCTTTTTGCCTGCCAATCCCCTGACGTTTAACGTGGCTACTCTTAAGGTGGTTTCGGGCGCCATTTTCATCAAGGGTGAAGAGACCGAAAGCATGGTGCTTACCTCTCCCGTCTAGCGCGTTGCTAGACGCCGTCGTTGGATCCATCCCCGTCCGGTGCGAGCGGCTGACCCGGCAGCGGGGGCACTTTATCCGCTGCCCGTCTCTCTGATGATATGTTTGGCCGCGGACGTAGCGTGGACCGCCGGGATTGCCCCGTTTTTGCTGGTGGCTCGTCGACGCTGGGGGCTGACACCTGGTTACCTTCAGGTTCGGACTGTTTGTGGGATCGCTTGGCTGGGGCTGGGACGCTTGGCTTACGAACAGCACTGGTGTCCGAGTGGTCCTCCCCATTATCCTGTTCCATACCATTTGCCGGCTCAAGTGCCGTGCCTTCCTCATTGATAGTGAGCTCAGGTGCAGAGTCCGCTCTCCCCACATCCCTCGCAGCATTGCCGCTTTCTGCCGAGTCCACCGATGAATCCGTCTCCCGTGTCTTCGTTCGAACCTCTCCGGCACCCTTCGCCGCCTCCTCCGCCTCGACCACGTCCATTGTGAGCTCCGCCGACCGTTCCGCAGTTCCATGTCCCGCGGCCGAAGCGTACGAAAGCACACAGGCAGCCTCGTCATGTCCGTAGCGTCTACACTTTGGACAACGCGGTACCTTACATTCACGTCGAACGTGACCGGTACCGCGGCAGCGCAGGCACTGCATCGCTCGCCCAGGCACCACGACAAGGGCTAGCTCTCCGGCAACTCGCAGCTGGTGAGGCAAGTCGTCGACCTTAATGCCGGGTTTCAATTTGAGGAGCACAGTCCTCGTGGTGGACCCCTTCTCCTTGACGCCTTGAACTCTCCACCTTTCCCGGGTCACCTCGGTCACATTCCCAAACGCAGCAAAAGCCGTCCGGATGTCGTCGTCTGCCACACCGTGCAACATCCAGTGAAGTCGCAGCTTCACCTGTTGGTCTTCGGGATCAATAATGAGGCAACGGCGTCCCTTAACTTCGATTTCCTTGAAAGCCGCCAATTTCTTCGTTGCTTCGGTGCTGCTTAACGTGACCGCCCAAACATGGTTGATCTGATACGCCCCCAACGCCACAACGTCGGGGAGCGCACCAGCCTTGACCAGGGCGTCGCGGAAATCCTCGACCCTGTATGGCCTGACTCGCACATCGCCGTGCAAAAAAAGCGTGTTAAAAACAACGCGTCCGGTGGGCAAAGTTGGCAGAATAATCTGATACTCGGTATCGTCCATGTCGTCGAGCCTGTTTCCGCGGCTGGAAAGGGCCGCTATCGCCGCTCCGCTGGAGCACATGATCCTGCGACCGTTCACTACGGTGTCCGGAAGTAGAATGGCGCGATCGTTTCTCCAGGATGCAGAATATTTTCCTGCTCACGCTCTTCTCAAATAGTGCGATATCGGGCTGTGAAGCTTGGAGATGCGCAAAATGAAGAGCGTCTGTGTCCACTGACATTAGGCTATAAACTAAAAAGAGGGCAGGAAGGCAATTATTTGTGCGCCGCCCGGGAATCGAACCCGGGTCGCAAGAATGGGAATCTTGCATGATACCACTACACCAGCGGCGCGATGGTTTCTCCAGGACGCAGAATATTTTCCTGCTCACGCTCTTCTCAAATAGTGCGATATCGGGCTGTGAAGCTTGGAGATGCGCAAAATGAAGAGTGTCTGTGTCCACTGACATTAGGCTATAAGCTAAAAGGAGGGCAGGAAGGCAATTATCCGTGCGCCGCCCGGGAATCGAACCCGGGTCGCAAGAATGGGAATCTTGCATGATACCACTACACCAGCGGCGCGATGGTTTCTCCAGGACGCAGAATATTTTCCTGCTCACGCTCTTCTCAAATAGTGCGATATCGGGCTGTGAAGCTGGGAGATGCGCAAAATGAAGAGCGTCTGTGTCCACTGACATTAGGCTATAAACTAAAAGGAGGGCAGGAAGGCAATTATCCGTGCGCCGCCCGGGAATCGAACCCGGGTCGCAAGAATGGGAATCTTGCATGATACCACTATACCAGCTGCGCGATTTTTTTTTTCTTTATTGCATGGAAAAACTTCCGTAAAAAGGAACAACTCCACTTACATAAACATGTCCATGTCTAAAGTTACCGGGCTGCTTAATACGAGCCCGTCATATCCCCAGCCCGACAATGCACAATCATCAGAACATCAAAAGTCTGGGAGACATACTCATGCGTCTAGATACGGCATCCAGTTTGGAGGTTCTTCACGTGCAGCATATACACTTCTCACCAAAGCACACTGCTCCCGAAACACGGATTTCGACGATCTTGGTGGCTCTGCATGCCTGTCGATCATGCGGCTTTTCCAAAGGCTGAACAGTCCCATCAACACAAATAGATCGTAAGGCGCGACAGAGTTTTTGTCAGGAGGCAAAAATCTAATTTTATAAGGCGTAATTTCAAAGCCCTTTTTAAGAGTTCTTTGTAGTATGTCCCAAAAGAACATAGCATCACGGCACAGAATAAAGCAATGATCAATTGTCTCAGGCACGTTACAGAGACGACAATTTACCGACCAGGGCACAAACATCTCCTTATTGTGAAGAAATGTCTTGACAGGCAACGTCGCTGTATTTAATTTGAAAAAGAACGTGTTTGCAGGTGCCAGAATGCACATTTGCCTAACACGCTTTAGAACAGTGGTGTCCAAAAACCCCAGATAAGGCTGCCGATACAACGGTGTAGGGAACAAAGACTCAGTGAGAGCGTGGGTCATCTGCTTTCTCGAGAGGCTATACAGGTAATCTACAGAGAAACGCACAGTGAGAAAATTGAAAGTGTCAGCAACCTCCTTAAGGAATCCCCATAAACGCCCCTCACGAGCCTGCCCAGTTGGTGCGAATAAGTAAGGCAAATGTGGACTAAGACGCCTAATGAGCACAGTTACAAGAAACGGATGGTTTGCCGATTCGAAAAAGAAAAAACGGGAGACAATTTGATGCACAAACAAGTGAACAAGGCCCACTCCACATGACTCTAAGGGAAGAAACAAGTTGTCACGCCGCATGGGCTCCCATTGAGAGCGCCACACAAATGTTGCAAATATTCTGTGTATAACTTGTACTTTGCTCCTCGCACAATGCAGGACTTGAAGGACATACGCAAGCTTTGCAAACAAAAATATGTTACAGACCTGTGCCCTAGCAAACACTGAGAGTTCCCTACCCATCCAAGCCTGCGTTTGTCGCCGCATAGGTACGATTTGTGAATCCCAGTAGGCTGCGCTGTTACGAACTTGGTGCAGCGGAACCCCTAGGTACTGAAGAGGACTACAGTCCCAGCATATGCCTCAAAACTGGCTTGGTCTAGTGCCCCAGTGTCCCAACCAAAAACCTTTGGATTTATCTAAATTAAGGGCCGCGCCTGATACATCGCAGAACTGTTCAGTCAAGAGTAAAGCCTCAAGTACACTCTTTTTGTCAGAACAAAAGAGGACAATATCGTCCGCGTAAGAAAAAATCTTAACTTCACATTGAGCCAGAGAGAAACCACGGATGGCTGCACTGTTAATTACACTGAGACAGAGGGGTTCCAGATATAAGCCAAACAACAGTGGAGACAGTGGACATCCTTGACGAACAGATGATTCCAGTGGTATTGGTTTCGTTAGCTCCTGATTAACAATTAGTTTTGTATACGAGTTCATATAGCACAGCCTTATGCCTTTGAGCAAAACGTCACCAATGTTTGCATTCTCCAAGACCGCGAACAAGAAATTGTGCCGAACTTTATCAAACGCCTTCGCCAGGTCAATTTGAATCAGAGCTACTTGGCCTGTCTCATCTGATACTGTCTCGATTACTGAACGTGCAATATGGATGTGTGTTTGAATACTGCGCCCTCTGATACCACATACCTGGTGCGAACCTATCAAGTCCATGATAACCAGCTGCAAACGAGAACAAAGGACCTTGGCAAAAATTTTGTAATCAACATTACAGAGGAAAATTGGACGATATCCTTCAACAGTTTTCAACCGATTAGTATCTTTGCTTTTGGGTATTATTATTGTGTGGCCTGAATAGAAAGTGGGAGGCAGGAAACCCACATCATAAGATGCTTGGAATACTTCCATCAAAACAGGCGTTAAGCAAGGCGAAAATGTTTTATAAAATTCGCTAGTAATACCATCTGGGCCAGGAGATTTCTGGTTCTGAAGGTCTGAAATGGCTGATTTAATTTCTTCCAAAGTGATGGGTCCCTCTACTACTGCACATTTCTCATCGTCTAGTCGAGGAAAGTTCTCAAGTATGGAATTATAATCGAAACCCTGATTTGGATCTTTACAACTGCCGAACAGCTTTCGATAATAATCATAGAAAGCAGCAAGAATACTAGGAGCATCACGATATGTGCAACCCCCATACTGAATTTCCAATATTTCCTTCGTAAGAGCATTCTCTCTTTCATCACTGAGGGCCCGACGTGAAGGTTGCTCGTCAAGAAACCTTCGAGTCCTAGATCTTATTAGGGCCCCCTTGTATCTTTCCGTCGCAATTTGTTGAACCTCTGCCTTTACGTTATTAATTTCTTCAACATAGGCACCCGGGCTAACCCTCTCTAGCTCATGTAGCTCAGTTAGAGTGCGCCCAAGCTCACGAAGGTGGTGTCTCTTTAGGAACGCGATTCTTGCAGAGGCTTCAATTGCCAAGTTTTTGGTTTCCTGTTTGAACAAGTCCCATTTTTGAAAAACTGACAGATCATGGCGTGAGCATATGTCTTTCAAACAAGTAGGTACAGCACGCTTAAAGATTTCATCTGAGAGCAGACAGTTATTCATTTTCCACAGTTCCCACTGAGGGTGAAGTATCTGCCGACTGTACCTCCCTACCTGAAGAGACACCATACAATGGTCACTGAAGAAGATGGGCCGCACCCAGTAACCAAACAAATTTGCTAACATGTCTGCAGAAACATAAATTCTGTCAAGGCGGGCATTAGAGGAGAACTGAAAATGAGTGAAATGAATACTGTCGCCTTTTTCCTGCCCCACATCCACAAGGTTGTATTCACAAGCCAAATCGTTAAGTAATTAATGCAGCACTAGGGTCATATCTCTTACACAAGGCTGATCGGTCCTCATCCCTACAAACACAATTAAAATCTCCCAACAACATAATTTTGCGATCTGTGCACAAATGATTAACTAATGAAAGAAAAAAATGCCTTCTGTCTCGCTGTTTTACAGGGGCGTAAACACAAATAACTCGCCACTGCACACCTGAGATTGTGAGGTCACAGCATATAAGTCGTCCCTCGCCATCTATGCAATAAGACATGGCTGTCATCTCTAGTGTTTTGGCCAGGAATAGCATACACCCTCCGGACAAGCCTCTAGCGTGGCTAACAATAATGTTATATTCCGGCAAAAACGGCTCAAGAGCAGCTTCCGTCTCTTCATCGGAGGACAACTTTGTTTCCTGAATTGCTGCTACAGACACACTCCATTTCTTTAACAGATGTCTTAACTGCTGCTGTCTCCGACGATTACGCATACCCCTGAGGTTAAGGGTAGCGACTTGATATGCTGCGATTATAGCCATTTTTAGTACTAGTCTTTTTAAACATCATCCCCTGGAATGGGGTGGCCCGCCTGCAAATTGGCGGCCTTTCGGGCAGACATCGCCCTCCTCTTTAAAGTCACCCTTCCTGTGGCCTCTACACAGTGTGCCTTCTGGCCAGCACCATCGATACACACCTCATCATCTGCGGGACGCTTCAAAGACACTGTGTTGTCCATGTCCTCCTCTGAGACACTCAAGGCTTCGGCCCACGAACCTGATTGGAGCACCTCGCTCGCTACCACACTGACAGCCGACAGAGAACCGGACGCACCAGAGATCGGCGCCACAGACGGCTCACTGTTACCCTCCAACGACGAAGGAGAATCAATGACGAAGGAGAATAGGCGAGCATCCACTGGCAGTATCTTCTCCATTGATTCCATAGGAGGCATATCCAGACGTCCTTCATTGACAGGTGGTTCTTGGGCAGCAAGCGCAGCACTCTGAGTGGCACTCACAGGCGGGCCCGGGTCCGGCGGTTTTGGCTCTGGAGACGCTGGTTCTTGATGGCCAGTCACTGCAGATTCTTCTGAGTTGGTGTGAAGTGCAGAAGGCTTCTGGTCCCCATCAATTTGAGGTTCACGACCTAACTCATCAGTTACATCAACAACCTCTGACACATCCATGATATGTTCGGACGCCACGTCATCTTCTCGTGACCACTGGCCTTGACGCAGTCTATCGGCATAACTTAATACACAGTTCTCCACAGTATGGCCAAAGCGCCGGCACTGGGTGCATCGAGGCGTTCGGCACTGACGCCGTACATGACCTACCCGGCTGCATCGAAGACACAGTGGAGGTATCCCTGAGATAAGCACTAATGCCTGCACCCCATAAACATTAAGAGTGTGAGGAATTGTACTTGCTGACACTCCGTCCTTGAGCGTGAGGAAGATTTCACGGTTCGCCGTTTCCATGTGCTCCATCCCTGGGCACCGTCACTTTTCACGTTCCACAGATTGAATCGTTCCATAAGGCTCGAAAGCTTCCCCAATCCTCCGGTGCTCCATATAGCGTGGAAGCCAAAGGAGCTTAACCTTGACATTCTTTGTATCCGGGTCGAACACCATGCACCGAAGTCCTTTCACAGGGAACTCAGCTTTGTTAATTAGCTTCTGCTTTGAAGAACTACTCTCGCAGGTAACCATCCACACGTGGCTCATTTGGTATTGACCAATGTACAAAATTTCCCGGAGGTCCAAAATCTGTGCAAGTGCGTCTCGAAAGTCAGGTGCTCGGTACGGGCGACCCTTAAGGTCGGCATGCAGGCAAACGGTATTAAGGACAACATTACCGGTGGGCAGGCGTGGAAGGACAATTTGGTACGTTTCGGTATTGTCCTGAGGAGTCGAAAGACCTCGGCCAACGGCCGATGCGCTGTTTCCAGCAAGCAACATTTTCAGGCTCAGCCGCCCAGAACACCCTTCAGCGGCGCAATGGTTTCTCCAGGACGCAGAATATTTTCCTGCTCACGCTCTTCTCAAATAGTACGATATCGTGCTGTGAAGCTTGGAGCCGCGCAAAATGAAGAGCGTCTGTGTCCACTGACATTAGGCTATAAACTAAAAGGAGGGCGGGAAGGCAATTATCCGTGCGCCGCCCGGGAATCAAACCCGGGTCGCAAGAATGGGAATCTTGCATGATACCACTACACCAGCGGCGCGATGGTTTCTCGAGGACGCAGAATATTTTCCTGCTCACGCTCTTCTCAAATAGTGCGATATCGGGCTGTGAAGCTTGGAGATGCGCAAAATGAAGAGCGTCTGTGTCCACTGACATTAGGCTATAAACTAAAAGGAGGGCGGGAAGGCAATTATCCTTGCGCCGCCCGGGAATCGAACCCGGGTCGCAAGAATGGGAATCTTGCATGATACCACTACACCAGCGGCGCGATGGTTTCTCCAGGACGCAGAATATTTTCCTGCTCACGCTCTTCTCAAATAGTGCGATATCGTGCTGTGAAGCTTGGAGCCGCGCAAAATGAAGAGCGTCTGTGTCCACTGACATTAGGCTATAAACTAAAAGGAGGGCGGGAAGGCAATTATCCTTGCGCCGCCCGGGAATCGAACCCGGGTCGCAAGAATGGGAATCTTGCATGATACCACTACACCAGCGGCGCGATGGTTTCTCCAGGACGCAGAATATTTTCCTGCTCACGCTCTTCTCAAATAGTGCGATATTGGGCTGTGAAGCTTGGAGATGCGCAAAATGAAGAGCGTCTGTGTCCACTGACATTAGGCTATAAACTAAAAGGAGGGCAGGAAAGCAATTATCCGTGCGCCGCCCGGGAATCGAACCCGGGTCGCAAGAATGGGAATCTTGCATGATACCACTACACCAGCGGCGCGATGGTTTCTCCAGGACGCAGAATATTTTCCTGCTCACGCTCTTCTCAAATAGTGCGATATCGGGCTGTGAAGTTTGGAGATGCGCAAAATGAAGAGCGTCTGTGTCCACTGACATTAGGCCATAAACTAAAAGGAGGGCGGGAAGGCAATTATCCGTGCGCCGCCCGGGAATCGAACCCGGGTCGCAAGAATGGGAATCTTGCATGATACCACTACACCAGCGGCGCGATGGTTTCTCCAGGACGCAGAATATTTTCCTGCTCACGCTCTTCTCAAATAGTGCGATATCGGGCTGTGAAGCTTGGAGCCGCGCAAAATGAAGAGCGTCTGTGTCCACTGACATCAGGCTATAAACTAAAAGGAGGGCACTAAGGCAATTATCCGTGCGCCGCCCGGGAATCGAACCCGGGTCGCAAGAATGGGAATCTTGCATGATACCACTACACCAGCGCCGTGATGGTTTCTCCAGGACGCAGAATATTTTGCTGCTCACTTTTTTTTTTCTTTATTGCCTGGCTTTGACACAAATACACCGCACTGGAACTCAAAACCAGAGGAACAAAGGAATAATATATGTACACAAAAGTAGTTAGCGTTGCCTAACACCCACTGAGGGGCAGGCATTGTCATGTTAAAATTCTTTGAGCACCGTCAAAGGTTCCAGCTTTGACAGCCACTCAGGAGCACATGGTTGCAATTTAAGCACGTCGAGCCATCGCTGCACACTTTCACGGAAATACATGCGGGCTGGCTGTGCATCTGGATCGCAGTGATAACCAGCCATTCGTGCGCGCCATATACTGTGGAGGCACATTAACATAACCTGGTCTACAGGCATATCATCGTGGTTATCAATGGCAAATACCTTATGCCATGGGAATCAAGTGGCAACTGTTTTTTTATTGTCCTTTGCAGAACATCCCACAGATATACCCCCTCCCAGCAATGCAAAAACACGTGATCTATTGTCTCTGGCTGTTTGCAGATGAGACATTGGGCCCCCCACGGTAGGAACATACCCTTCTCCCCCATAAATGATTGTACACTCAAAGTACCGGTATGTAGCATAAAGAAAAACGTTTTAGCTCCGGGAGCAACTTGCATTTTCTTTACTCGTTTTAATACATTACTTCCTGTGCCTCCATAGTATAAAGCTCGGTACAAGGGCACCGGGAACACCACTTCACAAAGATCCTTGTATAATGTTCTCCTGTTAACATTACTTAAATACTCTTTCGAAAAACGTGCGCTTAAGAATTTCACGCTCAAAACAATTTCCCTAAACAATCCAAAAAGAGAACCCGGCATACATTGAGTATAAACTACGAAATCAGGCAACGCTCGACCAAGTCTTTGTTGACACACTGTGCGCAGGAATGGATCGCTGGCATCCCTAAAAAATATAAACCGGTTGACAATCTGTCGCACAAACAAATGACCCAGACCAAGCCCCCCATGCTTCACCTGCCGGAACAAATTTGTCCGACTGCACCTCTCCCAACTCGAGGCCCCAACAAACACAGCAAAAAACTCTGTGCAATTTTTGCACATTTACACGGGAGCCATGCAACACTTGCATAACATACCATAACTTACTAATAAAAAACAGGTTGCAAACTGCGGCTCTTGAAAATATTGATAATTGAGCGCTTTTCCATTTCTCCGCTTTTTTGGGTTTCTCTGACCTGCTCTAGCCAGTATGGCTCGCTTTCCTTGTAAAATTTCAAGGGCACACCCAAGTACTTTGCAGGCGTTGTAATCCACGACACATTAGCGAAAGTGTCGGGGGTCAGCTGCCATTCTCCGCGCCAAAATCCCAGGCACTTACCCCAGTTAACTTTACTCCCTGTGACTTTGCTAAAATGTTTTACCACATCCACTGTCCTCTTTATACTCTGCTTATTTACACAAAAAACCGCAACGTCGTCTGCGTAAGCCAGCAATTTGACTTCTGACTCCTGCAGTCGAAAACCATCAATGTCATTGTTTTGTAGGCTGCTTAAACACAATGTTTCAATATAAATGCCGAACAAAAGAGGGCTGAGGGGGCAACCTTGGCGCACAGAACGTCGTACGTTGATGGGGGCCCCCAGTGACTTATTGACAATTAATCTCGTAGTGCAGTTACGGTACGCCAAGGCCACTCCCTCTCGAATAACAGAGCCGACATTAACTTAGTCTAATATACTGAACAGAATAGTATGTGCCACACAATCAAAAGCTTTCTCCAAGTCCAACTGCAGTAACGCAACACATGCATGAGTTGCATCGCAGCATTCGAGCACACTTCTCGCTTTGTGAATGTTCTGAAAGATAGATCGCCCTTTGATACCGCACGTTTGGTGAGGGCCCACTAGTTAGCATATAACCGTTTGTAGTCTGCCAGCAAGCACCTTCATATAAATCTTGTAATCAACGTTTGTCAGTGCAATGGGCCTGTAAGACGACAACTGCCGAAGCTTATCTGGTTGGTCAGTTTTCGGAATGAGTATTGTGTGCGACGATCCGAAAGACGCAGGCAGTGCCTTCAGTTCATACGCTTCATTAAATAAGGCACACAACAAAGGAGATAGCTGTTCCTTGAACGCTTTATAAAAAGCCGCTCTCAGGCCATCAAGCCCGGGTGAATTCCCTGGGTTTAAATTTTCTATTGCCTGCTGCACTTCTTTTTCTCTTATTGGCAGCTCCAGTCTTTCTTTTTGTTCGTCATCAATTTTTGGCATTGCGTCAAGAAAGGATTCTTTAAAACGGTCCAAATTAACCTCTCGGGACGAAAATAGCTCTTCATAATACTCCCGGAAAGCTTTCGCGATTCCTTCGTTATCGGTTTCTGTGCGTCCTGCCCAATCTACCTCTGCCACGTGATTTCGCCTTGCATTTGCTTTTTCTATTCCCAACGATCTTTTTGTCGGCGTCTCATCCATGGCCAATTTTTCCGCTCTCGCACGCACCAGTGTTCCGCGATAACGGTCTTCGTCATTCAGTTGAAGTCTTTGTTTTATTTTTCTAACGTCGTCCATGTATAACCCTGGCGTGCTACACTCCAGGGCTAACAATTTATCTAGCAAAGATCTTAAATGCATTTCATTTTGTTTTTCTTGAAACCGTATGCAGCTGACCTTTTCTATAGCTTTGATTTTAATTTGTTGCTTACACAGTTCCCATTCTTGACCCAGTTCGTGGGTGTCCTCCTGACAAATCTTACAAATTTCTTCTTCTACTAGTCTGGCGAATTGCTCGTCATTCAGCAGTTTATTATTTAACTTCCACAATTCCCAATTAAAACCGCTACCTCCCTTTCTTGTTCCAATTGTACACTGAACCATGCAGTGATCTGAGTACGTTACCGCCAAATCATAATAATCCTGGCATTTTGGGGCCAGTTCTGGGGACACATAAATCCTGTCAAGGCGGGCGTGGCTAGCACCCTGAAAATGAGTATACTGAACCCGTCGCTCGCTCGTGAGACACTCTGCAACGTCTTCCAGTGCAACCTCGTCAATCAAGCGCGAAAGTACCTCTGTGCTACGATCCCTAAATGTACGATGGCTAGTTTTGTCACCGGAGCTCAGTACACAATTGAAATCTCCCAGGAAGACAAGTTGCTTATCCGTTTTTAAATATCCTTCAACAAAATCAAACAAAGCAGCCCTCTCATCAACTACCGTAGGTGCATATATACAAACAGCACGCCACTCCGCCGAGCAAAAACTAAAATCGAGGACCACACCCCGACCCGACGGAAAAGAAGCATGCGACTGCACTACAAGACCCGGCAACTTCGTCACAAACAGGACGCATCCAGCAGGAGTACCGACTGCATGGCTGACAACTGCGTAAAACCGCGACGTGAAACGCTGCACCATGCTCTCGGTCTCTTGTTCACCCTCGACTTTTGTCTCTTGAACTCCAAGTATATCGATGTCATTTCATTTAAAAGGCGCAGGACTTGGCTCTGCTTCCTTTTCGCTGCTAGACCTCTCACGTTAAGGGTCGCAATCTTTAGTGACAGTTCATAAGCCATTTTCTCAGAGTGAAAAGACGCCAAGAGCATGGTGCTTACCTTTCACGTCTAGCATGGCGCTAGACGCTTTCGTTGACGCCAGAGCAATGAGGTTGGACTGGCAGACCTTGTGACGGGGGCGGCTTTTCGGCAGCTCTCCTGTCCGCCGAGACATTCGGTCGTGGTTTGAAGGTCGCCCTCCTCCCTATTGGCGTTTTTATCGGCGGCTCGTCGTTGCTAGCTGCCTCTGCCTTGCTTGTCTCACTTGTGCTCTCGTAGTGGGCACGCTTCGCAGGGCCTTGGACGTTGGTCGCTCGGCCGCTGCTCTTTTCAAGGGTTTCCTGTCGGCCCGCAGACTCCGGAAGTTCTGTTTTTGAGCTCTCGGCATCGCTCACCCTTTCTTCCTCTGACGGTCCTTCTTCTCAAATAGTCCGATATCGTGCTGTGAAGCTTGCAGCCGAGCAAAATGAAGAGCGTCTGTGTCCACTGACATTAGGCTATAAACTAAAAGGAGGGCAGAAAGGCAATTATCCGTGCGCCGCCCGGGAATCGAACACGGGTCGCAAGAATGGGAATCTTGCATGATACCACTACACCAGCGGCGCGATGATGGCTCCAGGACGCAGAATATTTTCCTGCTCACGCTCTTCTCATATAGTGCGATATCGTGCTGTGAAGCTTGCAGCCGATCAAAATGAACAGCGTCTGTTTCCACTGACATTAGGCTATAAACTAAAGGGAGGGCAGAAAGGCAATTATCCGTGCGCCGCCCGGGAATCGAACACGGGTCGCAAGAATGGGAATCTTGCATGATACCACTACACCAGCGGCGCGATGATGGCTCCAGGCCGCAGAATATTTTCCTGCTCACGCTCTTCTCATATAGTGCGATATCGTGCTGTGAAGCTTGCAGCCGATCAAAATGAACAGCGTCTGTTTCCACTGACATTAGGCTATAAACTAAAGGGAGGGCAGAAAGGCAATTATCCGTGCGCCGCCCGGGAATCGAACCCGGGTCGCAAGAATGGGAATCTTGCATGATACCACTACACCAGCGGCGCGATGATGGCTCCAGGACGCAGAATATTTTCCTGCTCACGCTCTTCTCATATAGTGCGATATCGTGCTGTGAAGCTTGCAGCCGATCAAAATGAACAGCGTCTGTGTCCACTGACATTAGGCTATAAACTAAAGGGAGGGCAGAAAGGCAATTATCCGTGCGCCGCCCGGGAATCGAACCCGGGTCGCAAGAATGGGAATCTTGCATGATACCACTACACCAGCGGCGCGATGATGGCTCCAGGACGCAGAATATTTTCCTGCTCACGCTCTTCTCATATAGTGCGATATCGTGCTGTGAAGCTTGCAGCCGATCAAAATGAACAGCGTCTGTGTCCACTGACATTAGGCTATAAACTAAAGGGAGGGCAGAAAGGCAATTATCCGTGCGCCGCCCGGGAATCGAACCCGGGTCGCAAGAATGGGAATCTTGCATGATACCACTACACCAGCGGCGCGATGATGGCTCCAGGACGCAGAATATTTTCCTGCTCACGCTCTTCTCATATAGTGCGATATCGTGCTGTGAAGCTTGCAGCCGATCAAAATGAACAGCGTCTGTGTCCACTGACATTAGGCTATAAACTAAAAGGAGGGCAGAAAGGCAATTATCCGTGCGCCGCCCGGGAATCGAACCCGGGTCGCAAGAATGGGAATCTTGCATGATACCACTACACCAGCGGCGCGATGATGGCTCCAGGACGCAGAATATTTTCCTGCTCACGCTCTTCTCATATAGTGCGATATCGTGCTGTGAAGCTTGCAGCCGATCAAAATGAACAGCGTCTGTTTCCACTGACATTAGGCTATAAACTAAAGGGAGGGCAGAAAGGCAATTATCCGTGCGCCGCCCGGGAATCGAACCCGGGTCGCAAGAATGGGAATCTTGCATGATACCACTACACCAGCGGCGCGATGATGGCTCCAGGCCGCAGAATATTTTCCTGCTCACGCTCTTCTCATATAGTGCGATATCGTGCTGTGAAGCTTGCAGCCGATCAAAATGAACAGCGTCTGTTTCCACTGACATTAGGCTATAAACTAAAGGGAGGGCAGAAAGGCAATTATCCGTGCGCCGCCCGGGAATCGAACCCGGGTCGCAAGAATGGGAATCTTGCATGATACCACTACACCAGCGGCGCGATGATGGCTCCAGGACGCAGAATATTTTCCTGCTCACGCTCTTATCATATAGTGCGATATCGTGCTGTGAAGCTTGCAGCCGATCAAAATGAACAGCGTCTGTGTCCACTGACATTAGGCTATAAACTAAAGGGAGGGCAGAAAGGCAATTATCCGTGCGCCGCCCGGGAATCGAACCCGGGTCGCAAGAATGGGAATCTTGCATGATACCACTACACCAGCGGCGCTTTTTTTTTTTTTTTTTTTTTTTTTTTTTCTTTATTGCCTGGCTTTGACACAAATACACTGCATTGGAACTCAAAACATCATGAACAAAGGAATAATATATGTACACTAAGGTAGTTAGCGTTGCCTAACACCCACTGAGGGGCAGGCATTGTCATGTTAAAATTCCTTAAGCACCGTCAAAGGTTCCAGCTTTGACAGCCACTCAGGAGCACATGGTTGCAATTTAAGCACGTCGAGCCATCGCTGCACACTTTCACGGAAATACATGCGGGCTGGCCGTGCATCTGGATCGCAGTGATAACCAGCCATTCGTGCGCGCCATATACTGTGGAGGCACATTAACATAACCTGGTCTAACGGCATATCATCGTGGTTATCCAATGGCAAATACCTAATGCCATGGGAATCAAGTGGCAACTGTTTTTTTTATTGTCCTTTGCAGAACATCCCACAAATATACCCCCTCCCAGCAATGCAAAAACACGTGATCTATTGTCTCTGGCTGTTTGCAGATGAGACATTGGGCCCCCCACGGTAGGAACATACCCTTTTCCTCCATAAATGATTTTACACTCAAAGTACCGGTATGTAGCATAAAGAAAAACGTTTTAGCTCCCGGAGCAACTTGCATTTTCTTTACGCGTTTTAATACATTACTTCCGGTGCCTCCATAGTATAATGCTCGGTACAAGGGCACCGGGAAGACCACTTCACAAACATCCTTGTATAATGTTCTCCTGTTAACATTACTTAAATACTCTTTCGAAAACCGTGCGCTTAAGAATTTTGCGCTCAAAACAATTTCCCTAAAGAATCCAAAAAGAGAACCCGACATACTTTGAGTATAAACTACGAAATCAGGCAAAGCTCGACCAAGTCTTTGTTGACACACTGTGCGCAGGAATGGATCGCTGGCATCCCTAAAAAACATAAACCTGTTGACAATCTGTCGCACAAACAAATGACCCAGACCAAGCCCCCCATGCTTCACCTGCCGGAACAAATTTGTCCGACTGCACCTCTCCCAACTCGAGGCCCAAACAAACACCGCAAAAACTCGATGCAATTTTTGCACATTTACACGGGAGCAATGCAACACTTGCATAACATACCATAGCTTACTAATTAAATACAGGTTGCAAACTGCGGCTCTTGCAAATATTGATAATTGAGCGCTTTTCCATTTCTCCGCTTTTTCACGGGTTTCTTTGACCTGCTCTAGCCAGTATGGCTCGCTTTCCTTGTAAAATTTCAAGGGCACACCCAAGTACTTTGCAGGCGTTGTAACCCACGATACATTAGCGAAAGTGTCGGGGGTCAGCTGCCATTCTCCGTGCCAAAATCCCAGGCACTTACCCCAGTTAACTTTACTCCCTGTGACTTTGCTAAAATGTTTTACCACATCCACTGTCCTCTTTATACTCTCTTTATTCACACAAAATACCGCAACGTCATCTGCGTAAGCCAGCAATTTGACTTCTGACTCCTGCAGTCGAAAACCATCAATGTCATTGTTTTGTAGGATGCTTAAACACAAACTTTCAATATAAATGCCGAACAAAAGAGGGCTGAGGGGGCAACCTTGGCGCACTGAACGTCGTACGTTGATGGGGGCCCCCAGTGACTTATTGACAATTAATCTCGTAGTGCAGTTACGGTAGGCCAAGGCCACTCCCTCTCGAATAACAGAGCCGACATTAACATAGTCTAATATACTGAACAGAATAGTATGCGCCACACAATCAAAAGCTTTCTCCAAGTCCAACTGCAGTAACGCAACACATGCATGAGTTGCATCGCAGCATTCGAGCACACTTCTCGCTTTGTGAATGTTCTGAAAGATAGATCGCCCTTTGATACCGCACGTTTGGTGAGGGCCCACTAGTTCGCATATAACCGTTTGTAGTCTGCCAGCAAGCACCTTCATATAAATCTTGTAATCAACGTTTGTCAGAGCAATGGGCCTGTAAGACGACAACTGCCTAAGCTTATCTGGTTGGTCAGTTTTCGGAATAAGTACTGTGTGCGACGATCCGAAAGACGCAGGCAGTGCCTTCAGTTCATACGCTTCATTAAATAAGGCACACAACAAAGGAGATAGCTGTTCCTTGAACGCTTTATAAAAAGCCGCACTCAGGCCATCAGGCCCGGGTGATTTCCCTGGGTTTAAATTTTCTATTGCCTGCTGCACTTATTTTTCGCTTATTGGCCGCTCCAGTCTTTCTTTTTGTTCCTCGTCAATTTTTGGCATCACGTCAAGAAAGGATTCTTTAAAACGGTCCAAATAAACCTCTCGGGAAGAAAATAGATCTTCATAATACTCCCGGAAAGCTTTCGCGATTCCTTCGTTATCGGTTTCTGTGCGTCCTGCCCAATCTACCTCTGCCACGTGATTTCGCCTTGCATTTGCTTTTTCTATTCCCAACGATCTTTTTGTCGGCGACTCATCCATGGCCAATTTTTCCGCTCTTGCTCGCACTAACGCTCCTTGGTATCTGTCTTCTTCTATCAAGTTAATCTGTTCTTTTATTTTTCGAATATCCTCTATCCATCTGCCGGGTGCCTTACATTCCTGTTCGTGTAGTTTTGCAAGCAAAGCCTTAAGCTGGGTTTCTGTAATTTTCTTCTCGTACACCAGGCAACTTGATCTGTCAATGGCTTTAATTTTAATCTGTTCCTTGCACAACTCCCACTGTTTCCAGATTTCGAGCAAAGTCCCTGGCCTCACTTTAATCAATTCATTCAATACCACGCGTCTAAAGGCATCATCATTAAGCAATTTATTGTTAAATTTCCATAACTCCCATCTAAATGCATTGCTTCGTTTTTTGGTGCCGAATAAGCATTGCACCAAACAGTGATCCGTGAATGTCATAGGCACAACTCGGTATTCATTGCATGAAGGAATCAAATCCAGCGACGCGTAAATTCTGTCCAGACGCGCGTGGCTAGAACCTTGGAAGTGCGTGTACTGAACGGCACGCAGTCCTTCCAAGCAATCAGCCACATCCTCCATATTCCACTCGCTTGTTAACTGGCATAACATTTCAGTGCTCTTGTCTCTGAATCCGCGTGTGCTGGTTTTGTCTCGAGCATTCAGTACACAGTTAAAATCGCCCAGCAATACTACCTGCCTTTCCGTACTTAACTGCTGCATAACATTCTCGAAAAACACTGTTCTTTCCTCCACACAGTTAGGAGCGTACACACAAATAATGCGCCACTCAACACCGCTGTATACACAATCAGCCACTACACACCGTCCAGAAGAGCATGAGGAGTAGCCCTTTACAACCAGACCAGGCAGCTTTTTGACAAACAATACACACCCGGCCGATGTCCCAACTGCGTGGCTAACAATGGCGTAAAATCTAGCCGTGAAACGTCGCACCATGCTCCCGGTCTCTTCCTCCCCGTCAACCTTAGTTTCTTGCACGGCAAGCACGTCAATATCGTGGTCAATTAAGAGCCGATGCATCTGGCTCTGCTTCTTTTTGCCTGCCAATCCCCTGACATTTAACGTGGCTACTCTTAAGGTGGTTTCGGGCGCCATTTTCATCAAGGGTGAAGAGACCGAAAGCATGGTGCTTACCTTTCCCGTCTAGCGCGTTGCTAGACGCCGTCGTTTGATCCATCCCCGTCCGGTGCGAGCGGCTGACCCGGCAGCAGGGGCACTTTATCCGCTACCCGTCTCTCTGATGAAATGTTTGGCCGCGGACGTAGCGTGGACCGCCGGGATTGCCCCGTTTTTGCTGGTGGCTCGTCGACGCTGGGGGCTGACGCCTGGATACCTTCGGGTTCGGACTGTGTGTGGGATCGCTTGGCTGGGGCTGGGACGCCTGGCTTACGAACACCGCTGGTGTCTGAGTGCTCCTCCCCATTATCCTGTTCCATGCCGTTTGAAGGCTCAAGTGACGGGCCTTCCTCATTGCTAGGGAGCTGAGGTGCAGAGTCCGCTTTCCCAACATCCCTCGCAGCATTGCCGCTTTCTGCCGAGTCCACCGACGAATCCGTCTCCCGTGTCTGCGTTCGCACCTCTCCGGCACCCTTCGCCGCCTCCTCCGCCTCGACCACGTCCATGGTGAGCTCCGCCGACCGTTCCGCAGTTCCATGTCCCGCTGCCGAAGCGTACGAAAGCACACAGGCTGCCTCGTCATGACCGTAGCGTCTACACTTTGGACAACGCGGCACCTTACATTCTCGTCGAACGTGACCGGTACCACGGCAGCGCAGGCACTGCATCGCTCGCCCAGGCACCACGACAAGGGCCAGCTCTCCGGCCACTCGCAGCTGGTGAGGTAAGTCATCGACCTTAATCCCGGGTTTCAATTTCAGGAGCACAGTCCTCGTGGTGGACCCCTTCTCCCTGACGCCTTGAACTCTCCACCTCTCCCGGGTCACCTCGGTCACCTTCCCAAAAGCCGCAAAAGCCGTCCGTATGTCGTCGTCTGCCACACCGTACAACATCCAGTGAAGTCGCAGCTTCACCTGTTGGTCCTCGGGATCGATAATGAGGCAACGGCGTCCCTTAACTTCGAGCTCCTTGAAAGCCGCCAGTTTCTTCGTTGCTTCTGTGCTGCTTAACGTGACCGCCCAAACATGGTTGATCTGATACGCCCCCAACGCCACAACGTCGGGGAGCGCACCAGCGTTGGCAAGGGCGTCGCGGAAATCCTCGACCCTGTATGGCCTGACTCGCACATCGCCGTGCAAAAAAAGCGTGTTAAAAACAACGCGTCCGGTGGGCAAAGTTGGCAGAATAATCTGATATTCGCTATCATCCATGTCCTCAAGCCTGTTTCCGCGGCTGGAAATGGCCGCTATCGCCGCTCCGCTGGAGCACATGATTCTGCCATCGTTCACTACGGTATCCGGAAGTAGAATGCTACACCAGCGGCGCGATGATGGCTCCAGGACGCAGAATATTTTCCTGCTCACGCTCTTCTCATATAGTGCGATATCGTGCTGTGAAGCTTGCAGCCGATCAAAATGAACAGCGTCTGTGTCCACTGACATTAGGCTATAAACTAAAGGGAGGGCAGAAAGGCAATTATCCGTGCGCCGCCCGGGAATCGAACCCGGGTCGAAAGAAAGGGAATCTTCCATGATACCACAACACCAGCGGCGCGATGATGGCTCCAGGACGCAGAATATTTTTTTTTCTTTATTGCCGTGAAACAGAAAACAAAAGTACACATGATAAAACACGTCAACTACACTTGAGCTAACGCGTACGCGGCTAAAATCTTTTCAAGTGCACCAACTCATCAAACAGAGAATGCCATTGTGGTGGATCCTGCTGCATCATGAAAGTTTCGCGTATATACACAGCACTTTCAATAAAGTTTTCAAGCGCAGATCGTGTATCTATATCTGCATGACGCACCTGCATTCGTGTTTTCCACAAACTATGGAGGCCAAGAAGCATAAATAAATCATAAGGTGCATCATCGTTCTGCACTGGTAGGAATCTTATACCGTAAGGAGTTAATGGAAGTTCCTTTTTAATTGTCCTTTGGAGGACGTCCCATAGAAAGACAGCATCCCAGCACTGTAAGAAAACGTGTTCAATTGTTTCCGGTTTTTTGCACAACAGGCAATTTGTTGTCCATGGGACGAAGATACCCTTTTCATTCAGCCAGGTTTTAACAGGGAGCGTATTAGAGTGAAGTTTGAAAAGGAACGTTTTAGCAGATGGCCTCACGGGCATCTTCTTAACTCTTTTTAAAACGTCCTGCCCTTGGCCTCCACAGTGTAATGCCCGGTAAAAAGGCACCGGCAGCATCACGTCAATGAGATCTTTGTACAGTTTTTTTCTGGGAACATTGTAAAGGTAATCAAAAGAAAACCGCACTTCCAGCAACTTGCACGAAAAAACAACCTCGCGCAGGTAGCCAGTCACAGTACCAGGCATGTTTTCACATGACACAATCCATTCAGGGAGCAGCCTCTGCAATCGCACTTGCATCACAGTTCTTAGAAAGGTATCTTTTTGATCACGGAGGAATATAAACCGCGAAACCACCTGACGCAAGAACAGATGTGCAAGGCCAAGCCCGCCCCTTTTAACAGCAATAAACAAATTCGTCCGGGCGGTTTTTTCCCATGTGGATGCCCAAACAAAAACAGCAAAAACGCGGTGCATTTTCTGAATTGAGGTTCGTGAGATACACAACACATTTATGAGGTACCACTGCCTCGAAATAAGCAACACATTGCAAATAGTAGCGCGCGAAAACATTGACAGTTGCCTTCCTTGCCACGCATCCGCTTTTTCTTTCACTCTGGATGTTTCTTTCATCCAGTGACGTTGGGATCTTGATAACATTCTAAAGACATGCCTAGATATCGTGTTGGGAGAGCAGACCATGGCAGCTTACAGAAGAAATCAGGTGTCACGTCCCAATCACCGTGCCAAAGCTCAGAGCTTTTCTCCCAATTGATCTTGCATCCGGTTTGATCACAAAATGTTTGGACGACACCCGTGACTTCACAGATGCTCTTTCTAGTTGCACAAAAGACCGCAATGTCATCAGCGTATGCTAGCATTTTCACGTGGGCTGATTGCAGCCCACGTGAAAGCGGTGCAGCGGTGCAGCGCCCGGGAATCGAACCCAGGGCGCAAGAATGGGAATCTTGCATGATACCACTACACCAGCGGCGCCATGGTTTCTCCTGGACGCAGAATATTTTCCTGCTCATGCTCTATTCAAATAGTCCGATATCGTGCTGTGAAGCTTGCAGCCGAGCAAAATGAAGAGCGTCTGTTTCCACTGACATTAGGCTATAAACTAAAGGGAGGGCAGAAAGGCAATTATCCGTGCGCCCCCCTGGAATCGAACCCGGGGCGGAAGAATGGGAATCTTGCATGATACCGCTACACCAGCGGCGCTTTTTTTTTATTACCAGGCTTATGACAAGTACAAAACACAAAATCAATGATAAAAGAGTCGCCAATCCTTCGGCTGACACATGTGATTTAAAATTGCTTGATGCCAACCAACTGGTCAAGTATATTCATCCATTCCGGTGGATCAGGCTCGCTTTTGTACACATCTCGGATATACGCCACGCTCTCGACGAAATTTTCTCTAACAGGTCGCGTATTGACGTCCGCATGACGCACTTGCATTCTAATCTTCCATATAGTATGGAAGCTAAGGAGCATTATCATATCGTATGGAGTTTCTTGTTTTTAACTGGCAGGAAGCGTATACCGTAGGGATCTATTGGGAGTTCTTTTTTTATTGTTCTTTGAAGAACATCCCAATGAAATATCGGGTCCCAGCAGTCTATAAAGGCATGCTCAACTGTTTCGGGTTTCTTGCAGAGGAGGCATTTGGTTGTCCACGGGACAAATATTCATTTTTTTTCCAGCCAAACTTTGACTGGAAGCGTCCCGGTATGTAATTTGAAGAAAAACGACTTTGTCGTAGGCTTAACTGGCATCCTCTTTACTCTCTTCAAGACGTCCTGTCCTGGGCCTCCATAGTATACAGAACGGTACACAGGCACAGGTAGCATAATGTCTATAAGGTCTGTATACAGTTTGCGCCTTGAAACTGAAGAAAGATATTCCATTGAAAATCGGACACTCAGCATTCTGAATGCAAGAACAACCTCACGTAAGTAACCACAGACCGTGGTACAGGGATCTAAAAATGACGTGACAATGACTTGTGGTAGCATATTGCACATTCTTATTTGTAAAACAGTTCGCAAAAACGGGTCTTGCTGGTCTCGAAGATATAGAAACCGAGATACTATCTGGCGTAAAAACAAATGAACGAGACCATGGCCTCCGTATCTAACAGGCCGAAACAAATTTGTGCGGCTCATTCTTTCCCATGTGGAGGACCAAATAAACACAGAAAAAATGCGATGCACTTTTTGTACATGGACCCGTGACATAGATAAGACATTCATTATATACCATATTTTGGAAAGCAAAAAAACTTTACATATGCTAGCCCGCGCGAACATAGATAAATCCCTTCCCTGCCATCCTTCCACTTTTTCCCGTACTCGGTTGGTTTCCTCTGCCCACTGTCGCTCAGTGTCACGATAACAGCAAAGCGGCACGCCAAGGTACTTTGTAGGTAATTCCGCCCACTTCATGAAAGCGAAATACTCGGGTTTATTATCCCATTGTCCGTGCCAAAAGCCTGAGCTTTTTTCCCAATTAATTTGGCAGCCTGTCTGTTTGCAATATTTCCCCGTAAGGGTAACAACTTCCCGAACGCTGTCTTTATCTGAACAGAAGACGGCAATATCATCCGCATGAGCTAGGACCTTAACATGAGCGCCGTAAAGCTTAAAACCGATCACCTTATCGCTGTGAAGCAAAGCTAAACACATTGGTTCGAGGTAGATTCCAAATAGTAGGGGCGACAGCGGGCAGCCCTGTCTTACCGACGAGCGCACTGGCATGCTTTCAGTAAGAGTGCCATTTACAATCCCACGTGTCGTTCAACATGCGTATGACATCTTAACGCCTTCTAGTATGACTCGACCGACGTTGGTGTGCTCAAGGATACTAAGTAAAACCACGTGCGATACGCGGTCAAAAGCGTTTGCTAAATCGAGTTGCAGCATAGCAACACGGCCTTCACAAACATCGCAACATACCAGAACATTACTGTCGACATGAATATTTGTAGCTATTGTGCGGCCTTTGATGCCGCATGTTTGGTGTGGACCTACCAAAAGCTTTATTACGGTTTGTAGTCGGTTTGCTAAGACTTTAGTGTAGATTTTGTAGTCTGTGTTGGTAAGGCTAATTGGACGGTACGACCCCACCAATAACCGCTGCTCGGGATCATCAGTTGTGGGTATAAAGGTAATATGGGAAGCCCCAAAGGACAGTGGCACTCTTTGCTTTTCATACGCTTCCGAGATCACACGGTGTAACAGAAGGGCCACTGGTGTTCTAAACACCTTGTAAAAATTTGCAGTTAACCCATCCGGTCCAGGGGCTTTACCAGATTGTAAGCCATCGATTGCACTTTCAATTTCGCTAATAGTAATTGGTTCTTCAAGTCGCGCTTTTGTCTCGTCATCAAGCGATGGCATAAGCGGTAAAAACTCTTTTGCAAACCCGTCTTGAACATCTCTTTCATGACCTAACAAGTCGCTGAAATATTCAACAAAAGCTTGCTCTATGATTTTACTGTCCGAAATTACCTCGCCTTGGTATCGTATCTGTTTAATTTCTTTCCGGCACGCGTACCTTTTCTCGTCCGATAAGGCGCGTTTTGTTGGCGTTTCGCCTGCCCACAGCTTTTGAGCTTGCGCTCTTATCACCGCCGCTTTGTAGTTGTTCGTGTCAATCTGTTGCAAGCGGCTCTTTACTTCTCTCATTTCCTTCGAACAGCTTCCTGGCTTGTCGATTTCAATGCCCAAAAGAAATTCAAGACGTTCATGTAATTGCTTTTCTTCATTGTTGTGCTTGACCTTATTGATGCAGCTTCTCTCAATAGCTTTTATTTTTACGCGCTGCTTGAATTCATCCCATTCGGCAACAGCGTTTGCCGATCTAGCCTGAATTATATATTTTATTTCTTCATCTACGTAGTTAATAAATTCTTCGTCCTCTAAAAGCTTGTCATTCTGCTTCCATAGATCCCAGCTAAATTTCGGTTTTTCCTTCCTTGTTCCGACAGTTGCAATTACTAGGCAATGATCACTAAACTGTACAGGTACGACCTCATATTTGGTACACAGCGGCAAAAGCTCGACAGAAACATATATTCCGTCATGTCTTGCATGACTTTCATTCTGAAAATGCATAAATAGTGGACGCATACCATCTGTTAGAGCTGCCCCCACATATTCCAAATTGCATTCTTGTACAATCTGATTAAGCGCTAACGCACTCTTGTCCCTAACAGGCAGCTTTTTTAAGCGATCAGCAACGCTACAGACACAGTTAAAGTCTCCTAACAGGATTACTTTCTTGCCGCATGAAAGATACTGATAAAGATTATCAAAAAACACTGCGCGGTCAGCCTCAACGTTTGGCGCATAAACACAAACTGCTCGCCAGTTGCACGCATGGAAGAAAAAGTCTACGACAAGAAAACGCCCATTTTCACAAATGACGACAGATTCAGGGACAACTGTTATGTCGTTACGAATAAAAAGAACGCAACCCCCTGATGAACCAAGAGCATGGCAAACACATACGTTGTAGCGGGTCTGAAAGGGCGCCACCATACGATCTGTTTGCTCAACACTTTCGATCTTTGTTTCTTGGACGGCTATTAGGTCAAGTTCTTTTTCCAAGAGAAGTCTTTTAAGCTGGTACTGTCTTTTTCTTGCTCCCAGTCCTCTTACGTTTATTGCGGCAATACGTAGTACTATCTTATTGCTAGGATCCATGATTTAGGTTGAATATTTGAACGTATGGTGACGGCCTTTGCTGGTAAAAAACAAACAAACAAAAAAGGCTTACTGAACTTAGTTGCATATGCTCTTCATGATGCAGACACATAGTTGCACCAGACAGTAGCCAGAAACTGTCCTCACAAAGTCCCCTCAGCACCTTCCAACGCAGCCAGCAACAATGCAGAGATTCACGATAGTTACGGTGGCGGTTTTCCCGCTGACCGTGTATCAGGCGGGATGTTGGGGCGCGGCTTAAAACTCGGCCGTCTGGTCGAAGCCGCTTTTGGTGGCGGTTCATCTCCAATGCTGCTTCCTGGCGTTCCCGATGCGTCGCTTGTTGCATCCCGTGGGCGCTTTCCCGCTAGACTACCGGTTGCATCTTCCGCGACGTCCATGGTCTCACCTTGCTGATGCATCTCGTGTGATGAATGTTCAGCAAGTGGCCTGTCCTTTCCTTTATTTGAAGTTGTTTTGTTGCCAGAAACTACCATCTGCTGAGTCTCGGTTGAATTGTCCATTTCAGGGGTCGTCTTCTGCTCAGATCCTGAAGCAGCTGACTGTGTTTCGTCCACATCAGTTACATTTTTTGCTGCCTCTTCAGATTCAACCTCGTCCATGAGCAGATCGGACGTATCCATTCTGCTCACGGGGCCTGCAGCGCTGGCATATGTGCGGGTGCATTGGGTCTGTTCGTGTCCACACCTTCGGCAGGCACCGCAACGTGGTACTTTACACTGCCGTCGGATGTGACCAGTAGAATGGCACCGGAGGCAGAGTAGCGGTCGTCCCGATACAACCACAAGTGCCAACTCGCCTGCAACAATGACTTGGTGTGGAAGGTCGTCAAGCTTCATCCCTGGCTTGAGCTTGAGGGACACCAACCTCGTAGTTGAGCCTTTATCGGCGACACCTTGAACGCGCCATCGCTCTTTCGTGACATCACTGACTGTTCCGTATGGCGCAAAAGCTAGCCTCACGTCTTCGTCTGTCACGCCATGAAGAAGCCTGTGCGATTTCATACGCGCGCATTGGTTCACCGGGACAATAACAAGGCACCGATGCTCTTTAACCTTCAGCTCGCCTGCATTCAAAATCTTCTTCACACCTTCCGCATCCTTGAAAGTTACCGCCCATACATGGCTCATTCGATACGCCCCCAGAGCGATAACGTCTGGGAGCAGCGACATTCCGGCTAGCGCATCGCGAAAGTCTTCCACCCTGTATGGGCGGGCCCTTATGTCAGCGTGCAGAAAAATAGAATTCAAAACAACTCGCCCGGTTGGCAGACTTGGCAGGATAACCTGGTATTACTTGTCAGATGCAAAACCCTCGTTTCCGCGGTCAGACATGGCCGCTGTAGGCGGTCCGGCGGAGCCTTTCATCCTGCGTCCGTTCACTAGCGTGGCCGGAAGCAGAATCCCATGATACCACTACACCAGCGGCGCGATGGTTTTTCCAGGACGCAGATTTCTTTCCTGCTCACGCTCTTTTCAAATAGTGCGATATCGTGCTGTGAAGCTTGCAGCCGAGCAAAATGAAGAGCGTCTGTGTCACCGAAATCAGGCTATAAACTAAAAAGAGGGCAGAAAGGCAGTTATCCGTGCGCCGCTTGGGAATCGAACCCGGGTCGCAAGAATGAGAATCTTGCATGATACCACTACACCAGCGGCCTTTTTTTTCTTTATTGCATGAATTGGTACAAATACATCAGTAAAAGATCGTGGTTGCCATGCCCCTTCGCTGACAACCGTGTCTAATGGACTTTCATTACCACAAGTTCGCCCATCAGACTCAAGACCTCCTCCGCAGCGTCCTGCTGCTTCAAAATTTCTTTTAGTTTATACACTTGTTCAACAAAATAATCACATACAGATCGTGCATCGACATCACAGTGTCTATAAGCCATCGTACTCCTCCAAATACTGTGAAGGCCTAATAGCATGATGAGGTCATACTGAAAATCATCATTAATAGTTGTCAAGTACCGAATTCCACGTGGCGTCAATGGCAGGTCTTTTTTAAGTGTCCTTTGTAACACATCCCATTAAAACACCGCATCCCAACAATCCAGTAACACGTGCTCAACTGTCTCAGGTTTCCTACATAGTAGACAGTTTGAGTCCCAAGGTACAAAAAGGCCCTTTTCTTCCATCCATGTTTTGACTGGGACGGTTCCTGTATGCAATTTAAAAAAAGAATGTTTTTACGCCCGGTGCAACAGTCATGTTTTTAACTCGTTTGAGCGCATCTTTCCCTGGGCCTTCACAGTATAAGGTTTTGTACAATGGAGCTGGGAACAATTGTAAAATAAGATCCTTGTACAGTCGCTTAGGCGGTACCGTCGCTAAATACTCTACAGAGTACCTCACGCTCAAAAACTTGAGCGACCACACCACTTCTCGCAGGAAGCGTGGCACAGTGTATGCCCGAGCAGAGCATGAAGAGACTATAAACTCTGGAATTGCACTGGATAGCATGATTTGCATGAAGGTTCTCAGGAATGCATCTTTTTGGTCACGTAGGAAACAAAACCTTAAAACCATCTGCCGCACATATAGATGCATTAGAGACAACCCTCCGTCTTTAACTCGCCGAAAGAGATTATCTCTGCTAATTCGTTCCCAGTTGGACGACCAAATGAAGACGGCAAATACACGATGGAACCTTTGTATATTGCTTCGAGCACAGTATAATACTTGAAGTAAATACATTACTATTGCAACCAAAAAGGTATTGCATACAGTCGCATGGGCGAAAATAGAGAGGTTACGTCCCACCCATCCTTTCGTCCTTTCCAGTATTTCTTCCGCTTTTTCATTTCAGTAATTCGTATTTTCCCCGTGTTTGTCCAATGGGACTCCCAAATAAACTCCGGGCTTTGTAGCCCATCTTACTCCACAGAAAATTTCCGGTTCCTCTTCCCATTCCCCGTGCCAGATTCCGAGACTTTTCTTTAAATTAACAGCACTACCAATCTGCCTGCAATACCTTTGTGGTACTTTCAAAGCTTCCGAAACGCTTTCGCGATGTTCCCAAAAAAGCGCCACATCATCAGCGTGTGCCAATATTTTCACTTCGCATACTCCCAGCTTAAAACCACGGCTTCCGTGGGAGACGGACGTGTGATGGCAAGCTCGGAGCGTGCCACGGTATCGGTCATGTCTGGCCGAGGATGCGGCGAACGACGCCCACCACTGGGCTATCGCATGGTTCTACCTACGTTTCCTTCGGGAGAAGCAATGAAGACAACGGTTTTCCTTCAATGTGATATTGCCGATCGGCCTTATCGCATACAGGATTTTCGTGAGCCGTTGGAAAAGACCGGTGTACTACCCTACGCGGCTGGCATTGGACCCGTTCAAATGTCTCATATCTGGATGCTGAAGATGAAGACTGAGGAAGCGAAGTAACGCCTGCTGAAAGAAGGTGTGCTGGAAGTGAAGAGACGCTACTGTGCGGTCATCGACCCGAACAAGCGTGAGTTGGTTTTCAAGGTGCACTGGGTGCCTTTATACGTTTCGAGTGAAGCGGTGCAGAGGGCGTTCGAAGACTTTGGAGATGTGAAAGAAGTCACTTATGAGCAGTGGAACTGCCCGGGTTTTGAAGAGGCCGAATCGACAACTAGGCTAGTAAAAATAGTGCTCAAAGAGGGGCTTTCGATCGATGATTTGCCCCACATGTACAAGTTTTACGGAGGGCTTGTGTTAGTGGTGGTGCCTGGACGGCCACCAATATGCTTAAGATGTAAGAAGGCAGGCCACATTCGACGTAATTGCCGCACTCCGAGATGTAGTTCGTGTAATATCTTCGGGCACGACCGGGAGGGATGCGTCCGCACGTATTCCCGTGTGGCCACGGGTATTGTGCCCCCTCAAGACGACGGGAGCGAGTTGATCATGGGCCAGGAGGAACTGGGGAACGCTGGAGCCCTGCCCCCTACAGGATCCGGAGAAGGACCTGATGTCCAACAGCCGGAGCACACCACCGACGGAGGGAAGACGCAAGTTAGCGAACCCGCTGCAGAAAAGACTGGAAAGGGGGAGGAGGCTGCTATGTCGTCAGATCAGCCAACAGCGAAAGGCACTTCGGAAGGAAGCGTTGCTGAGTCCCCGATGGATATGACAACCGCCTCCATGAAGAGACCACGAGACTACTAAAAAATACCAGCTACAGAACGGGAACTGCGTCGACTAGAAAAGCAGTGGAGGGTGGAAGGCGCTAAGAAAGGCAAGTTAGCCTTATCGCAAACCGCGTTGCGTTCATCGTCGCTCACTCGCGGCGAGAGACTGAAGAAGTGAGCCTTTAGTCATTGTGTTTTAGCTGGGTTCTGGGTTTAGAGTATGGCTCTTTGGAAAAAACCGCTAAAAGTGTGCACTCTAAACGTCCGAGGGCTCGCCTCGAGACGGAAGCAAGTGCAGTTGAACCGTTTTTTGAGCGAACTAGATTTAGACATCGTAGCCATACAAGAAACAAAGGTTGAGGATGAGCAGCAAAAAGATAATATGGTGTTTGGTTTTCGGTCACTCTTCAATGTTTGCGTAAGCCATGCAGTCGGTTTGTCGGCAGGTTGCTGTTTTTTCTTGAGGAAAAGTGTAGGCATAGCAGTGGAGCAAGTAATAACTTGTGCAAGGGGGCGTTTCGTCGTGTGCGACATCAAGTACGAAACCTGTGCGGTGAGGGTGGTGGTCCTGTATGCACCAACGACACGAAAAGAACGGCGCGACTCTTTTGAGCAGTTGGTGCCTTTCCTTGAATGCAGTCGCGCGCTTATATTTTTGGGAGATTTCAACTGTGTTGTAGATTCTAAGGATCGTTCGAATAGAAATGTTGGAAAAGACCAAAGTGCCGAATTGCTAAAGTGTGTCCTCAATGAGTGCAGCTTAGAGGACGTACCAGTCCTGGTGAATGGTGAAAAACGTGTGCATTTCACACATTTTCAAGGTAGTAGTCACGCGCGACTTGACAGAATATATGTGTCGCCAGAGTGTTCGCCTACCTGTGAACAGTATGAAGTGAAGCAAGTGTCATTTAGCGACCATTGCTTAGTTACGGTCACGCTCGGTGGAACGAAGCAGTGTAAATCAAAAATGAACTGGGACTTATGGAAAATAAACTCGAGGCTTACAGAAGACGAACTAGTTTTAAGAAAAGTTAAGGAAAGCATTGATATTTTTTATGAGAGCGAAACAGGCTGTATTGAATCCTGGGAACGATTTATACAGGAGGTTAAAATGAATGCAATTCAGCGCTCTTCCATTATTAAGTATGAGGAAAAGACAGAAGAAAAGCAACTGTAAGAGCTCTTAAAATATTTAGGGCGTGAAGAAGAACGAATGCCGGGTATGTTCATGCTTGATATTAAAGGCATCAAAGTTAGGCTAGAAGCTTTGGATGCCCAGAAGTACAGAGGCGCTGCGATAAGAGCGCGCACGGAAAAATGGCTCGGTGGCGAGACGCCAACAAACCGCGCCCTCGCTGATGGAAAGCGATATGCGCGCGCGAACGAGATAACGGTAATTGAATACAAGGGGCAGAGGCATGATGATCAAGACGGAATTACGGGCGCCTTCGTGGAACATTACCGTGAGCTGTTTTCGAGCAAAGCACCAAGTGAAGAAGGGTTTAGAGATAACTTTTTGCCTCTGATGCCAATATTAGGCAAAGAAGTTACTGAAGGGTTAGAGAACGAAATAAGTGTGGAGGAAATAGAAAAGGCTATTGATGAATTGAATGTCGGAAAGTCTCCGGGTCCAGATGGTTTGAGTGCGGCCTTTTACAAGAGCCTTAAAAGTGAGTTATCTATCATGCTCTATAGGCTTTTCAAGGAGTGCTTTGATGTGGGTTATCTGCCACCGTCGTTTAGCAACGCGCATACGGTCTTGGTTCCCAAGACTAATGAGCCAGCCATGCTTTTAAAAGTTACAAGCTATAGACCGATCACGTTAACAAATGTTGATTATACAATTCTGATGAAGGTGTTAGCTAAGAGATTGCAATGCATTATAAAAGATATTGTTGGACCTCATCAAACATTTGGAGTAAAGACCAGAATAATATTTAATAATATTCATGTAGCGCGTAGTGTGTTCGAGTGCTGCGATGCTCTGAACAGGAGAGTGGCCATGGTTCAAGCTGATTTCGAAAAAGCATTTGATCGTGTGTTTCATGAAATATTGTACTCTTTGTTGGAACATATTGGTGTTGGCGCCGTTGTATTGAAAGGAGTTAAAATGGCTTATGCATGTTGTTCTACACGCCTTATGATTAACGAAGTGTTATCTGAAAGAATTTATGTAAGAGCATCTTGTGCGACAGGGATGTCCACTGTCTCCTCTCCTCTTTGCTATTTATTTGGAACCATTGTGTGGAATGGTAATTGCTAACCACTACACCAGCGGCGTGATGGTTTTTCCAGGACGCAGATTTTTTCCTGCTCACGCTGTTTTCAAATAGTGCGATATCGTGCTGTGAAGCTTGCAGCCGAGCAAAATGAAGAGCGTCTTTGTCCCCGACATCAGGCTATAAAATAAAAAGAGGGCGGAAAGGCAGTTATCCGTGCACCGCCCGGGAGTCGAACCCTGGTCGCAAGAATGGGAATCTTGCATGATACCACTACACCAGCGGCGCTTTTTTTTCTTTATTGCCTGATATGCAGCCAATACAATACATGTTTACATATACACACAATCGGAATTAAAAGCGCTTGCCAACCTTTGGCTAGCGCATGTGTTTAAAAACGCTTCACGTTAACAAGGTCATCTAACACCGGCAACCATTCTGGTGGGTCTGTGCTCGATTTACATACTTCACGAATGTACAGTACACTTTCCATAAAGTACTCTCTGGCGGGCCTGGGGTTTAGATCTGCGTGATGTACCAACATCCGAGTGCGCCATATGCCGTGCATGCATAGTGCCATTATCATATTATGCGACACCCCTCCATCGTTTGATGTAGGTAGAAAGCGGATGCCATATGGTGTTAGCGGTAAGTCCTTTTTTAAAGTGCGTTGTAGTATGTCTCACAGAAAAACAGCATCAGAACACTCAAGAAAAATATGATCAATTGTCTCTGGTCTTCTACCATGGAAACAGTTTACTGTCCACGGAACAAAAATACCTTTCTTCTCGAGCCATGGTTTCACTGGTAGAGTTGCAGTGTGTACTTGAAAAAAGAAACTTTTTACCGAAAGTCGAACTGGCATCCGCTTTAGTCTCTTCAATCCATCTTTACCTTTACCTTTTGGATACATCAAGCGATACATTGGCTCTGGCATGCATACATCAACAACATCCTTGTTCAGTTGTTTTCGGGTTACGTCGCCCACTATTTTACTGAAAATCGTGCTTGGAGAAATTGAACGGACCCAATAACCTCTCGAAGAAATCCGCGCACCCTTGATCCCTTAACTCGAGTTGAAGACACAACAAAAGATGGCACATGATCACACAATCGAGTTTGAATCACAGTCCTTGAAAAAGCATCCCCTTGGTCTCGCACGAACAGAAACCTCGAAACCACTTGTTTCAAGAACAAGTGAGCTAAACCCAGTCCGCCCCCTTTTACTGTACGAAAAAGGTTTCTTGCGGCTTGTGCGCTCCCATGTCGACCTCCATATAAATACTGCGAACACCCTATGCAGCTTTTGTATGCTCCCTCTCGAAACACACATGACTTGCAGAACACACCAAATTCTCGCTACAAGAAACAGGTTACAAACAGTTGGCCTCGCGAAGATGGATAGGTCCCGCCCACCAAACTTCGCTGTTTTTTCTTTGAGCTGCTCTGCTTCCAGTTTCCAATATTCCGAGGTGTCTTTATAGTGTTGTAGGGGCGCACCGAGATACTTCGTTGGCGAGCGTGACCAATTCATGTTTTCAAAACGTACTCGAGTGGGGCCCCATTCCCCATGCCATATTCCTATAGATTTTTCTCAGTTTATGCTGCTTCCCGTCATCCTGCAGAACTTTGTTGCTACGCTTACCGCGTTAGTGATACTGGTCTCATCAGTGCAGAGTACAGCTATGTCGTCCGCGTATGCTAAAAGCTTAACTTCACTTGAAGAAAATCGATAACCGGTGATAGCATTGTTGGTTATAATGCTTAAACAAAAGGGCTCCAAAAACAAGGCAAATAGTAAAGGCGACAAGGGACACCCTTGCTTAACAGATGATTTTACTTGAAATGGAGTGGTTAATGCCTTATTGACTACAATCCTGGTGAACATGTTAGTATAGCATAACTTAATTCCTTCTATTAGTACCTTCCCGACGTTCACATGTTGCAAGATACTGAACAGGATTTTGTGAGCGACTTTATCGAACGCTTTCTCTAAGTCTAACTGTATCATTGCTACCATCTCATAGTACGAACCACAACACTCTAGGATAGTTCTAGTCACGTGGATGTTTGTTTGAATAGAACGCCCCCTGATACCACACGTTTGGTGTGTGCCTACCAACCTCTGTATTACGCGTTGGAGTCTTTTGCCTAATATTTTCGCAAAGATCTTGTAGTCTGTATTTGCAAGCGTTATCGGCCGGTATGCTCGTACTGACGACAGCGTAGTAGGATCGTCCGATTTGGGAAACAGCACCATATGACTGTGCCTAAAAGACGGAGGCAATTGCTTTATGCTGTATGCTTCTTCTATTACGTGGTGTAGGACTATAGCGAACTCGTCTTTAAACGCTTTATAAAACTCGGCGCCGAACCCGTCAGGTCCCGGCGCTTTGCCTGAGCCTAATTCGGCTATTGCACACACTACTTCTGTAACGGTAACTGGCGCTTCCAAACTTGCTTTCATCTCATCTTCTATTTGCGGCATGAGCTATAAGAATTGCGTTTCAAACCCTTCTTCCAGTTGTTGCTCCCGACCAAGTAATTCACAGTAATAATCCACAAAAGCGCGTTGTATCTCCTGGTTATCTCGCACAACCTTGTCCCCGAACGTTATCGCTCTTATTTCGTTGCGCGTAGCATAACTTCTTTCGTCTGATAAGGACCGTTTTCTTGGAGCTTCACCCATGTACAGAGTTTCTGCGCGCGCACGGATTACCGCTCCCCTGTATCTGTCTACGTCGATTATTTCTAATTCGCTCTTTACGTCCTTGATTTCCTTACTGAATCGGCCTGGCGACGATGCTTCGGCGCTTAAATAAAAATCCAACTTAGTAGGCAGTTCATTTTCTTTCTTCCTTTTGTTTTTACTCATTACACCGGCACTTTCGATCGCAATCATTTTCGCCTCTTGTTTAAACAGTTCCCATGCCTCACTGTAGCTTAACTGCCTACGAACAAGCAAGTCGTCAATTTTTCTTTGAATTTTTTTAACAAATGATTCATCATCGAGAATCTGTACGTTGAATTTCCACAGATCCCAGTTGAATTTGGGCGGTTTTCTCGGACCCAGCATCACCATGACCAAACTGTGGTCACTGAGAGAAACGTTTTTAACACCATACTCGGTGCACACAGGTACTACTGTTGCAGATACATAAATTCGATCCAGTCTGGCGAGGCTGCCTCGCTGGTGATGGGTAAACCATTGTGATGTTGGATTCAACATAAATAACCCTATATCTTCTAGTCCGCGGTCGTCAACCAGCTCGTTCAAAAACAACGAACTCGCATCTCGAACAGGCGCCTGCCTAATTCGGTCTTCGGATCGGCACACACAATTAAAATCACCCATCATTACGATGATCATTTCATCTGTGTTTAGGTGGCGCTCAACTGACTCGAAAAATATTTTGCGTTCACCCTCCTTATTTCGAGCCTATAAACAAATGACTCTAAACTTGTTACTTTGCAATATAAAGTCACACACTATTAGACGGCCACAGCCACAAGTATAAACGCTTCCAATGGTTGCTTCCAAGGACTTCTTAACAAAAAGGCCACAGCCACCCGCTGTGCCAGTAGCGTGCGAAATGCACACATAATGTGCTCTGAAAGGTTCCACCATGCGGTTTGTTGCTTCCTCACTTTCAACTTTTGTCTCTTGAATAGCAATGACGTCGAGGTTTTCCATGAAAAGCCGACTTAGTTGATAATGCCTTCTCCGAGTGGACAAGCCCCGCACATTCAGCGTGGCCACATGCAAACTTATTTCTATGTTCACTGCCATTTTTTTTTTCTCAAGGAGCTCCCGAACCGCATGGTGTTACCTTCGACTTTGGAGCCCCCGATCGAAATCTCATTTTCTCCCCCTTGCACAGTCTTTTGCAGTCTACAGTTCTTAGACACGGCGTTTTTTAAATCGCCGCGAGAAGCTGTCCCTGCCTTAGCCATCGTACCCTCGTTGGCGGATCCAACACTCACTTGGCTGGAGATCACGTCGGTGGCATCACCGACGGTTTCCGCTCGGGTCTCGGCTCCGGCGGAATTTTGGGTGCTACTCTTAAGGACGGCCTTCGGTTGGGCAGAGCTTTCACTGGTGGCTCCTCGTTGGCTTCGTTTCCTTTGCCGTGCACATCGTTGCTGCTGTCGGCGTGAAGTTGTTTCGTTGCTGTAGGCATGGTTGACATCACGACGTCTTCACTATCCTGAGTTTTCCCAGGCGATGCACAAGTAGCTTCGCTCCTATTTCCACCATTCTCGTCCGCAGCGTTTTCCGTCGCAGGAGAAGCTTCCGATATACTCTTTGTTTGCGCTTTAACTGGTCCTTCTGTTTCAGGAGCAAGTGCGGAATCCTTGTCTGCAGTAGGTGGCACGCTCCCTCCACCAACTGCTTATTCTGCGTCCACTGGGTCCACGAGATGTTCTGCCTGGACTTCGTTGCCCGCACTGATACCTGCTACATATGCATACGACCTAGAGCTCATAGCTTCTTCATGGCCGTATCGCTTGCACATGGCACAGCGAGGCACTTTACACTCCCTCCTGATGTGCCCTCGACTACTGAATCTCAGACTTAACGGCGGGCGCCCCGGTGAGACTAGTAGTGCCGTACTTCATGAAATGCGCATTTGGTGAGGCAAGTCCTCCAGTGTCACACCGGGCTTTATCTTGAGGATTACAGTGCGAATAGAGGAACCTTTGTCTGCCATACCCTGAACGCGCCAGCACTCCCGAGACAGGTCAGTTACTTTGCCGTATGGGGATAGTGCCACACGAATATCTTCGTCAGGGACGTTATGAAGCACCCAGTAGAGCTTCAGCCGCACATCCTGGTTAGCCGGGTCGTTGAGAAGGCACCGTTTTCCTTTCACTTGAACATCGCTAGCTTCCAAAATTTTTCTTGTCGCTTCTGGGCTGTTAAAGGTGACCGCCCACACATGGTTCATCTGGAACGCCCCCAAAGCTAGCACCTCAGGGAGCATTCCGAGACGGACCAGCGTGTCGCGAAAGTCTTCCAGGCGAAAAGGCCTGGCTTTCAAATCACCGTGAAGAAAGACGGTGTTCAAAACGCACGCACCTGTTGGCAATTGCGGCAGCACAACTTGATAATCCTGGGCATCACCAGCAAAAAACCTGTTTCCGCGGCCCTCACGGGCCGCTGACACCGCTCCACCGGAGCTCATGATAACACGACCGTCACGGTCGGTGGGCGGAAGTGGAATCCACTACACCAGCGGCGCGATGGTTTGTGCAGGACGCAGATTTTTTTCCTACTCACGCTCTTTTCAAATAGTGCGATATCGGGCTGTGAAGCCCGCAGCCGAGCAAAATGAAGAGCGTCTGTGTCACCGACATCAGGCTATAAACTAAAAAGAGGGCAGAAAGGCAGTTATCCGTGCGCCGCCCGGGAATCGAACCCGGGTCCCAAGAATGGGAATCTTGCATGATACCACCACACCAGCGGCGCTTTTTTTTTTCTTTACTGCCTGACTTTGACACAAATACACCGCACTGCAACTCAAAACAACAGAAACAAAGGAATAATATATGTACACAAAGCTAGTTCGCGTTGCCTAACACCCACTGAGGGGCAGGCATTGTCATGTTAAAATTCCTTGAGCACCGTCAAAGGTTCCAGCTTTGACTGCCACTCAGGAGCACATGGTTGCAATTTAAGCACATCGAGCCATCGCTGCACACTTTCACGGAAATACATGCGGGCTGGCCGTGCATCTGGATCACAGTGATAACCAGCCATTCTTGCGCGCCATATACTGTGGAGGCACATTAATATAACCTGGTCTAACGGCATATCATCATGGTTATCCAATGGCAAATACATAATGCCATGGGAATCAAGGGGTAACTGTGTTTTTATTGTCCTTTGCAGAACATCCCACAAATATACCCCCTTCCAGCAATGCAAAAACACGTGATCTATTGTCTCTGGTTGTTTGCATATGAGACATTGGGCCCCCCACGGTAGGAACATACCCTTTTCCTCCATAAATTATTTTACACACAAAGTACCGGTATGTAGCATAAAGAAAAACGTTTTAGCTCCCGTAGCAACTTGCATTTTCTTTACGCGTTTTAATACATTACTTCCTGTGCCTCCATGGTATAAAGCTCTGTACAAGGGCACCGGGAACGCCACTTCACAAACATCTTTGTATAATGTTCTCCTGTTAACATTACTTAAATACTCTTTCGAAAAACGTGCGCGTAAGGATTTAATGCTCACAACAATTTCCCTAAAGAATCCAAAAAGAGAACCCGGCATACAATGAGTATAAACTACGAAATCAGGCAACGCTCGACCAAGTCTTTGTTGACACACTGTGCGCAGGAATGGATCGCTGGCATCCCTAAAAAACATAAACCGGTTGACAATCTGTCGCACAAACAAATGACCCGGACCAAGCCCCCCATGCTTCACCTGCCGGAACAAATTTGTCCGACTGCACCTCTCCCAACTCGAGGCCCAAACAAACACCGCAAAAACTCGATGCAATTTTTGCACATTTACACGGGAGCAATGCAACACTTGCATTACATACCATAACTTAATAATTAAAAACAGGTTGCAAACTGCGGCTCTTGCAAATATTGATAATTGAGCGCTTTTCCATTTCTCCGCTTTTTCACGGGTTTCTTTGACCTGCTCTAGCCAGTATGGCTCGCTTTTCTTGTAAAATTCCAAGGGCACACCCAAGTACTTTGCAGGCGTTGTAATCCACGACACATTAGCGAAAGTGTCGGGGGTCAGCTGCCATTCTCCGTGCCAAAATCCCAGGCACTTAGCCCAGTTAACTTTGCTCCCCGTCACTTTGCTAAAATGTTTTACCACATCCACTGTCCTCTTTATACTCTCCTTATTTACACAAAAAACCGCAACGTCGTCTGCGTAAGCCAGCAATTTGACTTCTGACTCCTGCAGTCGAAGACCATCAATGTCATTGTTTTGTAGGATGCTTAAACACAATGTTTCAATATAAATGCCGAACAAAAGAGGGCTGAGGGAGCAACCTTGGCGCACCGAATGTCGTACGTTGATGGGGGCCCCCAGTGACTTATTGACAGTTAATCTCGTAGTGCAGTTACGGTACGCCAAGGCCACTCCCTCTCGAATAACAGAGCCGACATTAACATAGTCTAATATACTGAACAGAATAGCATGTGCCACACAATCAAAAGCTTTCTCCAAGTCCAACTGCAGTAACGCAACACATGCATGAGTTGCATCGCAGCATTCGAGCACACTTCTCGCTTTGTGAATGTTCTGAAAGATAGATCGCCCTTTGATACCGCACGTTTGGTGAGGGCCCACTAGTTCGCATATAACCGTTTGTAGTCTGCCAGCAAGCACCTTCATATAAATCGTGTAATCAATGTTTGTTAGAGCAATGGGCCTGTAAGACGACAACTGTCTAAGCTTATCTGGTTGGTCAGTTTTCGGAATAAGTACTGTGTTCGACGATCCGAAGGACGCAGGCAGTGCCTTCAGTTCATACGCTTCATTAAATAAGGCACACAACAAAGGAAATAGCTGTTCCTTGAACGCTTTATAAAAAGCCGCACTCAGGCCATCAGGCCCGAGTGATTTCCCTGGCTTTAAATTTTCTATTGCCCGCTGCACTTCTTTTTCGCTTATTGGCCGCTCCAGTCTTTCTTTTTGTTCGTCATCAATTTTTGGCATCGCGTCAAGAAAGGATTCTTTAAAACGGTCCAAATAAACCTCTCGGGACGAAAATAGCTCTTCATAATACTCCCGGAAAGCTTTCGCGATTCCTTCGTTATCGGTTTCTGTGCGTCCTGCCCAATCTACCTCTGCCACGTGATTTCGCCTTGCATTTGCTTTTTCTATTTCCTCCCAAAGATCCTTTTGTCGGCGTCTCATCCATGGCCAATTTTTCCGCTCTCGAACGTACCAGTGCTCCGCGATAACGGTCTTCGTCATTCAGTTGAAGTCTTTGTTTTATTTTTCTAACGTCGTCCATGTATAACCCTGGCGTGTTACACTCCAGGGCTAACAATTTATCTAGCAAAGATCTTAAATGCATTTCATTTTGTTTTTCTTGAAACCGTATGTAGCTGGCCTTTTCTATAGCTTTGATTTTAATTTGTTGCTTACACAGTTCCCATTCTTGACCCAGTTCGTGGGTGTCCTCCTGACAAATCTTACCAATTTCTTCTTCTACTAGTCTGGTGAATTGCTCGTTATTCAGCAGTTTATTATTTAACTTCCACAATTCCCAATTAAAACCGCTACCTCCCTTCCTTGTTCCAATTGTACACTGAACCATGCAGTGATCTGAGTACGTTACCACCAAAACATAATCCTGGCAGTTTGGAGCCAGTTTTGCGGACACATAAATTCTGTCAAGGCGGGCGTGGCTAGAACCCTGAAAATGCGTATACTGAACCCGTCGCTCGCTCGTGAGACACTCTGCAACGTCTTCTAGTGCAAACTCGTCAATCAAGCGCGAAAGTACCTTTGTGCTACGATCCCTAAATGTACGATGTCTAGTTTTGTCATCGGAGCTCAGTACACAATTGAAATCTCCGAGAAAGACAAGTTGCTTATCCGTGTTTAAATACTTTTAACAAAATCAAACAAAGCAGCCCTCTCATCAGCTACCGTAGGTGCATGTATACAAACAGCACGCCACTCAGCCGAGCAACAACTAAAATCGAGGACCACACCCCGACCCGACGGAAAAGAAGCATGCGACTGCACTACAAGACCCGGCAACTTCTTCACAAACAGGACGCATCCAGCAGAAGTACCAACTGCATGACTGACAGCTGCGTAAAACCGCGACGGGAAACGTTGCACCATGCTCTCGGTCTCTTGTTCACCCTCGACTTTTGTCTCTTGAACTCCAAGTATGTCATTTTCATTTAAAAGGCGCAGGACTTGGCTCTGCTTCCTTTTCGCTGCTAGACCTCTCACGTTAAGGGTCGCAATCTTTAGTGACAGTACATAAGCCATTTTCTTAGAGTGAAAAGGGGCCAAGAGCATGGTGCTTACCTTTCACGTCTAGCATGGCGCTAGACGCTTTCGTTGACGCTAGAGCCATGAGGTTGGACTGGCAGACCTTGTGACAGGGGCGGCTTTTCGGCAGCTCTCCTGTCCGTCGAGACATTCGGTCTTGGTTTGAAGGTCGCCCTCCTCCCTTTTGGCGTTTTTATCGGCGGCTCGTCATTGCTAGCTACCTCTACCTTGCTTGTCTCACTTGTGATCTCGTCGTGGGCGCGCTTCGCAGGGCCTTGGACGTGGGTCGCTCGGCCGCTGCTCATTTCGAGGGTTTCCTGTCTGCCCGCAGACTCCGGAAGATCACTTTTTGAGCTCTCGGCATCGCTCACCCTTCCTTCTTCTGACGGTCCGTTGTTTGGTAGTGTGACTTCCTTGTCTGGCCTACTGAAGGTCTCGTCACCTCCCCCCGGGGGCACTAACATACCTAGATACTTTGTTGGGCGAGTTGGTACTTATTCATTTTTAATACAAACAGCGCGAACACGAAGACAAGGGACAAGAAACAAGAAAGCCAGAGTACATGCGCTGTACTGTGGCTTTCTAGTTTCTTGTGCCTTGTCTTCGTGTTCGCGCTGTTTGTATTAATAATGACTAACATACCTGTCGTTGCTGCTAGCTTTTCAGCTTCTCCGACCCCTTTTGCGGCCTCTTCTGTATCTGCCACATCCATTTGGTGCTCAGTCATGTCCGCCCTCGCTGTTGGTGCAGTAGCCACTACATACGTTCGTACGCAATCTTCCTCGGCGTGGCCAAAACGCTTACATGTTGAGCAACGCGGAATCTTACATTCCCGGCGCACATGACCGGTCCCGCGGCAGCGCAGCCACTGCATTGGCCGCCCAGGCACCACAACAAGGGCCAACTCCCCTGCTACACTTATCTGGTGAGGCAGGTCTTCTATCTTAATCCCGGGCTTCAACTTCAGGAGCACGGTTCGCGTTGTTGAGCCCTTTTCGTGAACGCCCTGGACTCGCCACCGCCCACGGATCGCTTCGGTAACCTCACCGAAAGCCGCAAACGCAGTTCGGATATCCTCATCCGCCACGCCATGCAACATCCAGTGGAGCCGTAGCTTCACCTGTTGGTCCTCCGGGTCAATGATGATGCACCGTCGACCTTTCACTTGAAGCTCCTTGAAGGCTACCAGCCGCTTGGTTGCTTCAGTGCTGCTAAAAGTCACCGCCCAGACATGGTTTATTTGGTAAGCCCCCAAGGCCACCACGTCTGGGAGTGTACCTGTCTTGGCCAGGGCGTCCCGGAAATCTTCAACCCTGAAGGGTCGCACTCGTACGTCGCCGTGCAAAAAAACTGTTGAAAACAACACGTCCGGTGGGCAGATGCGGCAAAATGATCTGATATTCCTTAGCGTCGTTTCCGTTAAGCCGGAGCTCATGATTTACCGTCCGTACACGCCGGTGGCCGGAAGTAGAATGACTACACCAGCGGCGCGATGGTTTCTGCAGGACGCAGATTTTTTCCTGCTCACGCTCTTTTCAAATAGTGCAATATCGTGCTGTGAAGCTTGCAGCCGAGCAAAATGAAGGGCGTCTGTGTCACCGACATCAGGCTATAAACTAAAAAGAGGGCAGAAAGGCAGTTATCCGTGCGCCGCCCGGGAATCGAACCCGGGTCGCAGGAATGGGAATCTTGCATGATACCACTACACTAGCGGCGCGATGGTTTCTCTAGGACGCAGAATATTTTCCTTTTTTTTATTGCCTGCTTAGACATACATCGCTACACAACAAAAGTGAAAGAACACTGGAGAAGAATGCACATAGCGTCGGTATGGGCTAAAACTTCTAGCCAAACCTTGACTGATGTAAAGGGGCTACAAACTCTTCATGTGCATAAGGGGCTCAATCCTCGATACCTATTCGGGCACCGGGTACACATTCTTGTGGGTTGTCATGAGCGCCGCAACGGATTCGCAAAAGTACTGGCGTGGCGGCCTTGCATCAATGTCGGCGTGTGGCGCTACCATGCAGGCCTTCCATATACAGTGCAATCCCATCAGCATTACTGCGTCGAAAGGGACGCCTTCATCATTTTCCAAAGCTTGGAAACGAATTCCTCGGGGGTCTAGTGGCAGGTCTTTTTTTCAGTGTTCTTTGCAGTATGTCCCAAAAGAACACGCCACCCAAACACTCCAAGAAGACGTGCTCGATGGTTTCGGGCTTTCTGCATAAAAAACAATGCACACCCCAGTGAACGTACAGTCCCTTTTCCTCCATCCAGGTTTTTACCTCTAAGGTTCCGGTGTGCAGCCTAAAAAAAAAAAGGACTTTGCGCCTGGAGCCACATGCATTCTCTTTACGCGCTTTAAAACGTCGCTACCGGGATTGGCACTGTACATGGTGCGATACAGTGGTACAGGGAAAACTACGTGTACAAGGTCCTTGTACAACTTTTTGCGCTTTACTACAGCTAAATAATCGCGTTAGAATCTCGCACTTAAGAAATTACAGGCCGCCACGACCTCCTTGAGAAAACCAACAGCACGTGCTGTTACGTATTCGGTAGAAACAACAAAATCTGCTTGAAGTTTGCTTAATCTGATCTGTAACACAGTGCGTAAAAAAGGGTCCTTCACGTCTCGAAGGAAGCAGAAATGATTAACTACCTGCCGCAGGTATAAATGCGACAAGCCAAGGCCTCCATTACCAACACTACGGAAGAGGTTTGTACGGCTTGTCCTTTCCCATACCGACCCCCACACAAAGACAGCGAATATGTGGTGAAACTTTTGCACATTAGCGCGCGAGCAGTGCAGAAAGCTTAGCAGATACCCCAATTTACTAACAAAAAACACATTGCACACAGTGCTGCGTGCGAACATGGACAAGTCCCAACCTTTCACCCTCTCCGTCCTATCACGCATTTCCCCAACTTGATTCCGCCAGTAGGGCTCACTGTCGCGGTAAAACTAACGGAGCACCTAGGTACTTCGCGGGTGTACTAAGCCATTGCATGATGGCGAAAGTACCAGGGGTCTCTGGCCAAGTACCATGCCAAAATCCAAGGCACTTAGCTCAATTGACAGCACTACCGCTGGCAGCACAGAAACGCTTCACAATATCCAGTTTTCAAAATGTTCTCATAGTCAACGCAGAAAACCGCAACGTCGTCGGCATATGCAAGGAGTTTGACCTCGGCTTGCTGTAGTTTGAAGCCTTTGATATAACAAGTCCCGATGACACTGAGGCAAAGGGGTTCTATGTACATATCAAAGAGTAGAGGCGAGAGGGGGCAATCCTGGCGGACAGATTGTTGCACCTCGATGTGCGCTCCCACCAACTTGTTGATTATTAGCCGCGTCGTGCAACCACTGTACGCCATTTTGACACCCTCTGTGATGACTGTTCCATCGTTTACATGTTGCAAAATGGTAAACAGAATTTCGTGTGGCACTCGATTGAACGCTTTCTCCAAATCGAGCTGGAGTATTGCGACGCGCATGTGTAGAGCATCGCAGCAATCCAGCACGCATCTCGCCGTATGGATGTTTGAGAATATTGATCGGTCTCTGATACCGCACGTCTGATGTGGTCCAACTATATCCTTCATAACCGTTTGAAGTCTTTTAGCGAGTACTTTCTTGTATATCTTATAATCAACATTGGTTAAGCTAATAGGACGATAGGCAATTACTTGCCTTAATGCGGCTCGATCATCTGTTTTGGGGATCAGAACTGTATGAGTGGACAGGAAAGAAAGCGGTAGACGCTTTCGTTCGTAAGCATCATCTAAAACTCGAACCAATATAGGCGCTAGTTCCTGCTTAAAAGCTTTATAAAAATCGGCGCTTAATCCATCTGGCCCCGGGGATTTCCCTCGTGTTAAGTCGTCAATTGCCAACTCTATTTCATCGGCTGTAATCGGGCGCTCTAACCTCTCTTTTTAGTTGTCATCAATTCTGGGCATCAAATTCAGGAATTCTGCCTTGAAGCTGTTTGAGCCGACCCCGCTACGCATGAATAAGGCTGTATAGAAAAATGTGAAAGCGTGCTCGATGTCGTTTTTTCCTTTTACGATAACTCCGTCCTGCTCAATTTCTGAAATCATGTTCTTGCTGGCCCATTTGCGTTCCATTGCCGGGGTCCTTTTAGTTGGCGCCTCACCGGTTATCACTTTATCTGCTCTTGCTCGAACAAGCGCTCCGTGATAACGTTCGATATCTATCTTCTCCAGCTTTTGCTTGAGTTCACAGATGTAGGCCTTGAATGTGCCGGGGGCTATATTTTTTCATTTATTAGCATTTGCAAGGTTTTCCGCAAATCTGCCTCATACTTATTCTTCGCATGCTTTATGGCACTGGCTCGTTCCAATGCCTTCATTTTTGTTATTTTTTTAAAGTTTCCCATTGCTCGCTTATCGCTGTGGCTGTGTCGTTCTCAATTTTTTCAAGCATAACTGACACCTGTTCTTTGAAAGCATCGTCATCCAAGATTTTCGCGTTCAATTCCACAGATCCCATGTGAAGATTTCCTTTTTTGCCTTATGTCCAAATCCAAATCCACTTTATTTCCAACCTACAAGTTGGGGGCCCCCAGGGAAAAAGCTGTTGCAGACAGCTTGACTGGGCCCTGGGGGCCTACAGGCAGCATCTCGCAGAGGATTTCACAACACAGTCAAAAATGAATATGTACATGAGATCAAAATCAAAAGAATTATACACACATTATACACACATCAGTATTTATTCATTGCCTCATCATAAAATTTGTTAATTCGTGTCTAAATGTGTTAAACGGGGCAGTAAAGTCAATGTGGGCTTTAAGTTTATTATAAAGTGATGGTATGCGGTAGCCAAGAGTGGCCCGGCCATAATTTGTTCGTGTATGTGGCACTGGCGTTAGTTCCCTGCGTAAGCTGTAAGCATGCAAGGGACGGTGCGTATCATTGGGAAGGTTACGTTTATGCATATAACGAGACAGTTTGTAATCATATAATTTAGTTGCTTTAAGCATACTATGTTTAGTAAACAAGGGATCAGTAGATAACTGGCTAGGGTTTCCATAAAAGTTTTCAAGAATTCGTAGCACCTTTTTTTGTAGCTGCTCGAGTTTATTATAATTATGGAAGGTTGTAACTCCCCAAACTAAAATGCAATATGAAAGACGAGAGTAGAAATTAGCAAAATATATTGCTTTTTTGAGCCTCACTGGAAGTAATTCTCTCAGCTTATAGAGACAGCCAACTGTTTTGCTTAATTCTATCGCCAACTTGCTAACATGTGTGTTCCACGACATGGTTTCTTCAAACCAGACGCCTAAAATTTTTTCTGAAGTTGCACGCTGCAACGCTGTACCTTGAAAGTTTAGGACTAGCTCAGTGTCACAGGCTTTGTTATAAGGCTTGAAAATAACATATTTAGTCTTTTTACCATTCAAGGTTAATCTGTTTTTATGCAACCACTCTTCAAGTTTGATCAAATAACTATTTATGACAGTGTTCAATTGGGTTACGGTTTTTGCGGAGAAAAAAATATTTGTATCATCAGCGTACATGACCAGTTTCGGTGAAAGAGGCAAATAGCACATATCATTAATATACAAAATGAACAACAAAGGTCCCAGGATCGATCCCTGAGGTACACCATGTCTTACTGTTGTAATCGAAGAAGTCAGATCATTAACTTTTACACACTGTTTTCTGTCTGAGAGGTAACTTGTGATAAGATCAAGAGCAACACCACGTATGCCATAATCTTGCAACTTTGAGAGTAATATATTATGGTTTACACAGTCAAATGCTTTTCTGAGGTCAATGAATAAACCTACAGTGAATTTTTTGCTATCCATATTTTTAAGTATTTCATCTTTGATTTGTAATAAGGCCATTTCAACTGATTTTCCTTTCTGGAAGCCGTACTGCGATTCACTGATAGCATGGTATTTAGTAAAAAAATTTGTAAGTTGAGCATTAATAACATTCTCAAAACCTTAGAAAATATGGGCAAAACGGATATTGGGCGATAGTTTGATATATCACTAGCACTTCCACCTTTGTGGACCGGGGTTATACGCGCTTGTTTAAGGTCAGAAGGAAATATACCAGTTTCAATCATTTGATTGATTATAAGTGCGAGTGGTTTGGCTATAATAGGTGCTACATGTTTAATAGGGACACAGCTCAGGCCATCTAGTTCAGCTGCGACATTCTTTCGAATTCTGGCCATGAAGCTGATGACTTCTTGGGAAGTAACTGGGGAGAGCATAACTGAATTCTCAAGCCATGGGCGAAGTCTCGAAAACGAATTAGTACAGTCTCTGTTTGGGGAAACGTATTCGCCAACATTAGCAAAAAACTCATTCATTGTGTCCAACGCCTCTATATCAGTCTTCCCATCAGCAAAAGCTGCAATATTAAGGGGACACTTAGCTTTAAGGTTATTGGTCAAATTACTGACTTCCTGCCATAGCTTTCTTGGGTTGTTGTATATCTCAGCAAACAGACACTGATAGTAGTACGCTTTTGCAGTCCTTAAATCAGCATTTAATTTATTACGGAATGTCTTGTATTGTTTTAGTAGGATAGTGTCACGTGATCGGAGGAAAGAATGGTACATTTTGTTTTTTACTTTTATTTTCTTATGCAGGGTGGTCGTAATCCAAGGCTTGCGTATTTTTTTTCTTCGGTTAGACTTGTGCACCAAGGGAAAATGTTTCTCATAGTAGGCCTTGAATATACCCAGGAAAAGACTGTATGCTTGACTAGGATCGCATTTGGCGTAGACACCTTCCCACTGAATATTTTCTATTTCAGTGTAAAATTCATCGAGCGAAGCAGAGCTAATGTCCCGATAAGTAGAGCTAAAAATGACTTTCTGCTTGACGATCACTGTCGGCAAACATGTAAAAATCGGGAGGTGGTCACTGATATCAAGGGAAAGCACACCTGATAAGCACTGGTCACAAGGTACATTGGTGATGCAGATGTCTAGAAGTGTGGCACTGGTATTGGTAACACGGGTAGGCAAAGAAATTATATTTGAACAAGCGAAAGTGCGAAGTATCGTTTCTAGGCGTTCAGAAGATGAATCTTCGCCAAGCATATTGATATTCACATCGCCCATAACTAAGAAGGCTCCTTGCATTGAATGGAGGCTTGACAGCAAAGTTTCTATGAATTCAAAAAATTGGGACTTATATCCTAATGGTGGCCTATAGACAGCTGCTATAAGAATATTTTTTAACCGTACCACAAAGCACTCAACATTTGGTGTAATACATGTCAATTCGCTGACAGCTTCACAGGCAATTGTGGCTTTGATGAACATAGCAATTCCACCACCTCGGTTTGCGGGCCGCACGATGCCGTGATAAATATAATCTGGTATTGTCGGTGGACTATCAGTAACAGAAAGCCAGGATTCTGTGAATAATATCGCATCAAATTTATCCCGTAGGTCATCAAAGAACATGCGCAGATCGTCCATTTTATTTTTAATGCTTCGAGCATTTAGGTGAAATGCCCTGAAGTAGTGGGACGGCACTTCCAGTGCTTTGTTGAAATTGCCAGGTTCATAGTATTTACACTCTGGTGCGGTAGCCATATCGCTGTTTGCGCGAAAGGGAGTTTAAAAAGCATTTTAAGTCCTATTGCATTTTGCTCAAATCTTCCTGGCAGGTGATTCTTACCATATCTGATGAATCTGTCTTCCTTGCGCAAATTTTTCCGCCCTGTGTCCAAACAAATTTCCATCCTGCCTTTCGTTTCTGTGCTACTGCGGCTCCCAAAAGCTGTTTGAGTTGCCTAGTCAGGTGCTCATTGACAAAAACAGAAGCATCTGTTTGGAAACCAATGTCTGTAGTGGAAAAACGTGCCTTCCTGGCTTTAGCTAATACAGCATTTCGCTTGTCACGTCGCACAAAGCGTACAACAATGTTCTTTTCATTAGTTTTGTTGGTTGGTACTCTGTGGCAAATGTCAACATCTTCCTGGGTTACCTGCTCCCCTACCTTTTCACAAATCTTCTGCACAATGTCGAAAACATCTCCGCTATCAGGCACACCCTTAATTTCGAGTTTATTGGCCCGTGAGTACTGTTGCAATTCTGAGATTCGCATGTGCAGTTTCTGATTTTCTGCAGCGAGTTCTTGGTTGCAGTTGCGCGTTGCGGCAAGTTCTTCACGTAGTGCCTGTATTTCTGCGGAGAGTGTGTTGACACTGTCACAAGATTCACTGCAATATTCTACACTCTGTTTGAAGGAACGAACCTTACCAGGCAGTGGTCAATGAATGAAACAGACTTCACGTGGTACTCACGACAAAGCGCAATCAGTTCGGCCGACACGTACTACACCCTATCTAGTCTGGCATGACTTGCTGCTTGAAAATGCGTGAAGCGAACGCACAGCTCGTTTCCCAGGAATTCCGCCACGTCTTCGAGCCCAAAATTCGTCAGTAATTTTGCTCAATACTGCCGTGCTGGCGTCTCTGTGCGGTGTAACACTCGCTTTATCACGCGCCGATAGCACGCAATTAAAGTCGCCCATCAGTGCAAGTTTTCGGTCAACACTCATAAAATTTTTGAGACACTCAAAAAACTGTCGTCTTTCCTCGAGCACATTAGGAGCATACAAGCATATCACCCGCCACTCTACTGAGCCAAAAGCAAAATCGCTTACAACCGTGCGCCCCGACATGTCCGTCCTCACTGCCTGGACATCAAGCCCCAAATGTTGCCGAACAAAGAGTGCACACCCCGCGGATCTCCCGACAGCATGACTAACACGTGCGTAGTACACTGACGTGAAAGGGAGCACCATACGCTCGGTCTCATCGTCGCCTTAGATTTTAGTTTCCTGTACAGCAAGGATGTCTATATCGTGTTCCACTGCCAACCTACATAACTGCCGTTGTTTCCTCCTTGCTGTAAGCCCTCGAACATTGATTGTGGCGAGTCGCAAGGACCTATCTGGTAGCGCCATTATAGCATGAAAATAGACCGAGAGTACGGTTCGTACCTTGGACGACAGGTCCCGAGGCGCAGGATCCAGCGCACAGCATGTGCCTGCGCTTACAACTACGAAGCAGGTGGCGGCGGAGGTGGAGCCGGCGGCCTTGTTGCCGTCAACCTCCGCTCGGAAGCGATGTTCGGCCGTAGGCGTAACGTCGGCCGACGCATGGGACCTGCCTTTGAAGGTGGTTCTCCGGTAACGGTCAGTCCAGGAGATGCTCCCTCTGGCTCGGCTACTTCGTGCGAGGGCTTAGTTGCCGAGACGGCGGCGCCTTCCTTGGAAGTGTCCATGGCCTCCTGCAGCTCGCTCACGCTTTCCACCGACAGCACGGTGTTGTCTTTTTCTTGCACTACGGCTGGCGTACTCGGCTCCTCTGTTGACGCAAGTGCGTCTTCTTCAAGGTTTCGCGTTTTTTCTGCGACTGGGTTCCCTGATGTATGCTCGGCAGACGCCTTTTCGTCCTTAGCGATACTAGCTTCTACCCTTGCTGTTGCTTCAGCATCAGCCTCGTCCATTAGGAGGTCCGAGTTATCGTCACTCCCCATGGGCCCTGCGACGCTGGCGTAGGTGCGCACGCACTCCGTCTCGTCGTGGCCAAAACGACGACACAGCACGCAGCGCGGTACCTTGCAGTCTCAACGAATATGACCGGTGCTCTGGCAGCACGGGCAGAGTGGTGCCCTACCCGGCACTACCACAAGGGCCAGCTCACCGGCAATTCTCAGCTGATGTGGTATGTCCTCCGGCGTCACCCCCGCCTTGAGGTTCAGCGTCATGGTTCGTGTCGTCGAACCCTTGTCGGAAACACCATTGACCCTCCAGCGCTCCTTGACCACTTCAGTCGGTCTTCCGTATGCGAGCAAAGCTGAACGTACGTCGTAATCAGGTACGGTGGGAAGCAACCAGTGCAACTTCAACCGGATGTCTTGATTCGACGGGTCGATGAGTACGCAGCGATGACTCTTCACTTGTGCTTCGGCATTCTCGAGCAACCTCTTTGCACCTTCAGCACACTTGAACGTGATTGCCCAAGCGTGATTCATTTGATACGACCCCAAGGCCGAAACCTCGGGGAGCAGTTTCAAACGGGCCAGCGTATCCCTGAAGTCTTCCACACGGTAGGGCCGGGCTGTCACATCAGCATGCATAAACACGGTATTCAAAAACAAACGCCCTGAAGGCAGACTAGGTAAAACAACACGGTACTCATCATTCGATGAAGCAGAAACCCTGTTACCGCGGCCAGAAACGGTCGCTGACACCGCTCCGTTGGAGCACATGATAAGCACGTCCGCGCGCTAGCGCGGCCGGAAGTGGCATCCGCAGAATATTTTCCTGCTCACGCTCTTCTCAAATAGTGCGATATCGTGCTGTGAAGCTTGCAGCCGAGCAAAATGAAGAGCGTCTGTGTCCACTGACAATAGGCTATAAACTAAAAGGAGGGCAGAACGGCAATTATCCGTGCGCCGCCCGGGAATCGAACCCGGGTTGCAAGAATGGGAATATTGCATGATACCACTACACCAGCGGCGCTTTTTTTTTTATTGCCTGCTTTGACAAATACACTGCAAATATATACAGATAAAACACGGTGACCATGCTGCGGTCAGCGTGAATGCTTAAAACTTCTTAAAATGAACAAGTTCATCTAGGAAGCCAATCCAGTCTGGAGGTTCTGGCAATGTACGGTAAACATCTCGTAAGTACATAATGCTTCCAATGAAATTCTCCCTGACTGGACGGATGTTTACATCGGCGTGCCTAGCAGCCATCCTTGTTCGCCATATGCTGTGGAGCCCCAGAACCATGATTAGCTCATAAGGAATGTCTCCATCGATTTCAATTGGTAGAAAACGGATTCCGTACGGTGTTATTGGTAGGTCTTTCTTTAGAGTCCTTTGCAAGATGTCCCAGTAGGACACTGGATCCCAGCAATCAATAAATACATGATCTATCGTTTCTGGTTTCTTGCATAATATACAGATAGTTGTCCATGGAACGAACCTCCTCTAACCAAGTCTTAACTGGGAGCGTGCCTGTATGAAGCTTAAAGAAGAAGGTTTTAATGCTGGGCTTAATATTCATCTTTTTAACTCTCTTTAAAACATCATTTCCTGGGCCTCCACAGTATATTGTTCGGTACCTGGGTGTTGGCAACATTGTATCCAGTAGGTCTCTGTACAGTTTTTTCCTTTGCACTGAACTTAAGTACTCAAGGGAAAATTGAGCCTTTAAGATTTGGAATGCAAGTACAACTTCTCGCCAAAACCCAGTTACTGCGCGTCCACCGTCATTGCATGATGAAACAATAAATTCAGGTAAGGCATTGCCTAAGTGCACTTGCATTACTGTGTGCAAAAAATAGTCTTTCTGGTCCCGCAGAAAAATAAATCGCGACACAATTTGTCTTAAAAACAGGTGAGACAGGCCTAATCCACCATTACAAACAGAATGAAACAAATTCGTCCTACTAGTACGTTCCCAACTTGCCCCCCAAATGAAAACCGCGAACACTCTGTGAATTTTTTGCAGATTTGTGCGTTTCATGAACAAAAATTGGAGTACGAACCACACCTTGGATATCAAAAAAAGATTGCAGACAGTCGCGCGGGCAAACATGGACAAATTACGACCTTGCCAGCCTTGCGTCTTTTCCCTGACCCTTTCTGTCCCTTGACGCCAGTACTGTTCGCTATCTTGATAGCTATCAAGTGGCATACCCAGATACTTCGTAGGCAACGATGTCCATCGCATGTTTGCAAACGTTTCCGGTCTTTCTTTCCAGTTACCATGCCAAAAGCCAGCCGATTTTTCCCAGTTAATCTCACAGCCAGTTGCGGTGCAAAAACCGCCAGCAACCTCGACTGCCTCACTTACGCTTTGTCGGTTCACACAGAAAATGGCTATATCATCCTCGTACGCAAGTACTTTCACTTCGGATGCTTGTAGCTTGAATCCACGGATTCTTTCATTATTAATCAGGCTTAAACAAAAGGACTCTAGATACAAGGCAAATAGAAGAGGGGACAATGGACATCCTTGCCTCACTGACGATCGCACGGCTATTGCGTCAGTAAGACTTTTATTTACAATATTACGGGTAGAGCACCCAGCGTATGCCTTTTTGACTCCATCTACGATAACACTTCCGATATTTACATGCTCTAAAATGGTGAAAAGGACGTCATGTGAAACGTTGTCAAATGCTTTTGACAAGTCAAGCTGTATCATTGCTACATGTCTTCCGTCTACATCGCAACACTCTAAAACGCATCTTGCTGTGTGTACATTCGTACAGATAGTGCGGCCCTTAATGCCGCACGTTTGGTGTGGACCTACCAATTGTTTAATGACACCTTGCACCCTCCTTGCCAACACTTTCATAAACAATTTATAATCCTCATTTGTGAGGCTTATAGGCCGATAGGACCCCACCGATAGAAGTTTGACTGCGTCATCTGATTTAGGAAATAAGACAATATGTGTAGCTTTGAAAGATGGCGGCATTTGTTTACCATGGTATGCTTCCTTTATTACGCAGTACAATGCCCTGCTGGCTTCCGATTTGAATTTCTTGTAAAAAGCAGCCCCTAATCCGTCAGGACCGGGTGATTTTCCAGCGCTTGTTTCTTCTATAGCCTGCTCAATTTCAAGTACACTGATTGGTTGCTCAAGCCTGGCTTTAACTTCATCCTCAAGCCTGGGCATGGTCTGCAAAAACTTACTTTCGAATTGTTCTTTGCTTTGCTTAGCCCGCCCAAGTAGCTCACTATAGTACTCTGCAAATGCTTCTTTGATAACCTCGCATTCTGTTGCAACTTCGTTATGTTGAAGTATCTTTTGAATTTTGTTTTTTTCCGCGTATCTTTTCTCGTCACCGAGTGAGCGCTTGTTCGGTGTCTCGCCAACCCATAATCGTTTTGCTCGTGCTCGCACAATAGCTCCCCTATATCTTTCTTCATCGATAAGCTCAAGTTTATTCTTAACTTCTTTAATCTGCTTCGACCACAATCCAGGCGTCCCGCTATCTAGGTTCAGCAACAAGTTGAGTTGACGGTGCAGATCTTTCTCGTTCTCTTTACTGACATGTCGTAAAATGGTTGCTCTTTCTATTGCTTTCATTTTTATATTGTTCTTAAAACTTTCCCACTCACTCATCCAGTCCCCTGATTTGGTCGCAAACAGTGCGTTGAACATTTCCTTTACTTCGTTCACATAGCTCTCATCATCCAAAAGTTTAGAATTAAATTTCCAAAGCTCCCAGTTAAATTTAGATTTATTTTCCTTTGCTCCTATGCAAAAAACTACTAGGCTGTGATCTGTAAAAGACACGTGCTTAACTTCGTAACTTCGGCACAGAGACGCGAGTTCTAGGGAAATGTATGCACGATCTAGCCTCGCATGGCTTTCTCTTTGGAAATGTGTGTACTGGCGTTGTCCACTAGGTGATAAAAGCCAACCAACGTCTTCTAGATGATACTCTGTGGTTAACGTCCTTAATAAGTGCGCGCTAGGGTCCTTCACAGGCTGAAGTTTTACACGATCTTCAGGCATACATACACAATTGAAATCACCCACCATAACAACACATCTTTCACCCTTCAAATGCTGTTCAAGCTGCTCGAAGAACAACCTACGCTCCCCTTCCTTATTAGGTGCATAGACGCATATCATACGCCATTTCAAATTAGAGAAGGAAAAGTCAACAACAATCAGGCGTCCAGAAGGGCACACAGTGACTGCCTCTTCGACGAGGCCCAGACTGTTGCAAATAAAAATAACACACCCTGCCAAATTGCCAACAGCATGACACACACACATACATTGTACCTATCTCTGAATGGTTGCACCATGCAGTCCGTTTGGTCTTCGCTTTCTACCTTCGTTTCTTGTATAGCGACCAAGTCGAATTCGTTTTCAAGAAATAGCCGACTAACTTGATATTGCCGCCGCCTCGCTGCCATTCCGCGAACGTTTAATGTGGCTATACGTAACGCAGACTGGAGGTTTACTGCCATTTAATTTCAAAACAAAAGGACCGCACGGCGCTTACCTCGGCAGTCTGGGAAGCAGTTGAGCATGTGCACTTGCTTTTTTGGTTGAGCCCGTAGACACTGCGAAGAAGCCTTGCCTCTCGGTCGAACCACCTTGAAGGGTTTGTCCAGTTCCTTATGCACAAACTTCACAATCCCTCTTTGCTACGAGGGCGGTGACCAGACCGTATCCCGGTCGAGGGAGATGTTCGGCTTCAGTCTGAAGCTAGGTCGCCGTGGCATGACGGCTTTGGGGGGCGGTCCCTCGTTGTTAGTGTAGTCAAGGCCGTCTCCTGCTCCGTGCGTTCTTTTTGAGTTCACAGTAAATTCCATCGGCTCCCGCTGACATCCATTGCCTGCGGCTGACGCTGCTCTTCGGTCACTACTAGACGCAGCCTTCGTAACTCCAGGCGGCTGCACGCCGTCCTGGGTGTGTTCGTCTCGCTGGCCCTCCGACAAGGTGCTCTCGGAGGACTTCTCAGCAGCCTCCGAAGGCGTCTTTACTTGTGTAGCAGGTGTCTCGCTTTTCGTGTCACGGCTTGCGGCCTGCGTGGAGCCTTCAGAATTTTCGGAAGACGTGTTAGGGTATCGCGTGGACAATTCCAGCCTCCCTTTTGCTGCTTCCTCGGCGTCGGCTTCATCCATGATGAGGTCTGAAGCGTCCTCTTGTTGCAGTGGTCCAGTAACACTCGCGTAAGTTTTAACGCACACGTCTTCCCGATGACCAAAGCCCGATGACCATCGGGTGCCACGAGGAACACGACATTCGCGTCTAATGTGCCCCGCAGCCCGGCACCGGAGACAAAGCGGAGCTCTGCCCGGCACTACCACCAGAGCCAACTCGCCTGCTACGCGGAGCTGGTGCGGGAGGTCGTCCACCGAAACACCGGATTTCAGCTTGAGCCCAATTACTCTGGTCGTTGATGCTTTGTCCGCAACGTCACTGACCCGCCACTTTTCCTTCGAAATGTCCGTTACCTTCTCAAAAGGTGCCAGGGCAGATCGCTCGTCGTCGTCATGGACACCGTAGACAAGCCAGTGCAACTTCAGCCTCATGTCCTGGTTCATTGGATCGATGATGACGCATCGTCGTTCCTTCACCTTGAAATCACGCAAGGCCAACATTTTCTTCATCCCGGCTCCGCTCTTGAATGTAAGCGCCCAGACGTGATTCATCTGGTACGCCCCCAAGGCCATCACCTCGGGGAGCATATCCAGACCATCCAACGCATCATGGAAGTCTTCCACGCGATACGGCCGACATCTCACATCAGCATGCAGAAAAACAGTATTTAAAACATTCCGACCTGATGGCAGTTGAGGCAAAATGGCTTGATAATCCTGGTCCGGTAAGTCCGCAATCCTGTTTCCGCGACCCAGCTGGGCCGCTGTCTACACCAGCGGCGCGATGATGTCTCCAGGACGCAGAATATTTTCCTGCTCACGCTCTTCTCAAATAGTGCGATATAGTGCTGTGAAGCTTGCAGCCGAGCAAAATGAAGAGCGTCTTTGTCCACTGACATTAGGCTATAAACTAAAAGGAGGGCAGAAAGGCAATTATCCTTGCGCCGCCCGGGAATCGAACCAGGGTCGCAAGAATGGGAATCTTGCATGATACCACTACACCAACGGCGCATGGTTTCTCCAGGACGCAGAATATTTTCCTGCTCACGCTCTTCTCAAATAGTGCGATATCGTGCTGTGAAGCTTGGAGCCGGGCAAAATGAAGAGCGTCTGTGTCCACTGACATTAGGCTATAAACTAAAAGGAGGGCAGGAAGGCAATTATCCGTGCGCCGCCCGGGAATCGAACCCGTGTCGCAAGAATGGGAATCCTGCATGATACCACTACACCAGCGGCGCTTTTTTTTTCTTTATTACCGACTTGGCAACTACAAAGAACGATGAAAAGGCGCATGGAATTAAAAACACAAGTCACTTTCTGACAGGTTTCTTGTCATAGAATGGATTAAGTGACATGAGCTTGTCCAAGACTGGCAGCCATTCCGGGGGTTCAGATTGCACTCCGAAAACATCACGCGTGTACATTACACTTTCAACAAAATACTGATGGGCTGGGTGTACGACAACATGCTCATGGCGAACATCCATCCGCGTTCTCCATATGCTGTGCATACACAAGACCATTAATAAATCAGTGGGCACTTCTCCTGGCTGGGCGCATGGAAGGTAGCGTATGCCAAACGACGTTATTGGTAAGTCCCTTTTAATAGTACGCTGTAGCACATCCCACAAAAAAAACCGCATCGTGACAATCAATGAAAATATGCTCTATGGGTTCCAGCTTTTTGCAAATTAAACAATCAGCAGACCAAGGCACAAAAAGGCCTTTGCTTTCCAGCCATGGCTTCACCGGAAGAGTGCCGGTATGCAAATGAAAAAAGAAAGATTTAGCGGACAATCTGATGGGCATTCTTTTCACTCTTCAACACGTCCCGCTCCGGACCCAAAGCATATACACCGCGATAAAGAGGCACAGGTAAAAAGGTTTAAAATAAATCTTTCTAAAGCCGTTTTCGCGTAACAGTACACATATACTAATTTGAAAATCTCGCCTTCACTAATTGGAAGGACGCGACAACTTCGCGAAGAAAAGCACTTAGAGCCATTGGCCCTGTAGACATAGTCGAAACTACATATTCCGGCAGTGAATCACGCAATCGCACTTGGATTACCGTTCTAAGAAAAACACCGCTTTGTTCGCGCAAAAAAAAAGAACCTGGTGACAATCTGCTTTAAGTATAAATGTGACAATCCCAGTCCACCACTATGCACCGTATGAAACAGATTGCATCGACTGGTACGCTCCCATGTTGAAGCCCACACAAACGTGGCAAATACCCTATGCAGTTTTTTGAACAGAAATTCTTGATATAGATAACACTTGCAGCATGTAAAAAATTTTTGCAACTAGGAACATATTGCAAACGGTAGCTCTTGCGAACATAGAGAAGTTATGTCCTCCCCATTTGTTTGTTTGGGTTTTCACTTGCTCAACTTCACCGGCCCAACATTCCTTTCTTTCACGGTAATGCTTTAGTGACACACCAAGGTAATTGCTTGGCGTTACTGTCCATTGGATACTGGAGAACAGTTCAGGCGCGTATTGCCAGTTTCCATGCCAAAATCCTAAACACTTTGGCCAACTAATTTCACTTCCACTTGCAGTGCAAAAAGCATTGGCTTCTTTTACAACTTCTTGCACGCTCTCATGGTCAGTACAAAAAACCGCAATATCGCCCGCGTATGCCAAAACCCGAACTTCACTTTGAAAAAATCTATAACCGCGTATGTTTGGCCTTGTAAGCAATCTTAAACAGAAAGGATCCAGATAAAGCGCTAACAAAAGGGGAGACAGAGGACAGCCCTGCCTTACTGACGACTGAACAGGTATACTATCGGTTAAAGGCTTATTCACGACCGGTCTCGCTGAACAGCTGTCTTAAAACATTTTCACGCCATTTGTAATCACGGAACCAGCATTGACATACTCTAAAACAGAGAACAATATTTTGTGTACCACTTTATCAAATGCTTTGTGGAGGTCTAATTGCATCATGGCTACGTGGTCATGCATCGCGTCACAACATTCGAGAACACTCTTTGCTGCGTGTATATTAGTAAAAATGGTCCTTCCTTTTATACCGCATGTCTGATGTCGGTTTACGAGAGAAGTAATTACACGTTGGAGCCGTCGCCCTAATACTTTCGTGTAAATTTTATAGTCGACATTCGTTAGACTTATAGGACGGTAAGACGCTACAGACTGAAGCTTAACTGGGTCATCTATCTTCGGGATTAGTACAACGTGTGACATTCGAAAAGACGGAGGAGGTGCGTTCTTTTGGTAGCACTCACTAATAGCTCTTTCCAGTAAAACAGCCACTTCAGTTTTAAAGGCCTTGTATATGGCAGCACCAAGACCTTCTGGTCCGGGTGACTTATTGGAATTTAATTCCCGGATAATGGCCTCAATTTCCTCTGAAGTAATACTTGCTTCAAGTGTCTGCGCGACTTCGTCTTCCACTCTTGGCATCAGCTACAGAAAGTCTTTCCTGAAGCGTTCAATGTCAGGTGTTTTCAGGCCAAACAATTCACTGTAAAATTCTGCAAACGCCCGTTGAATCGTTTTCTTTTTCGAGGTTACTACGTTCTGATAGCAGATTTCTTTTACCTCTTTTGACACTGCGTACCTTTTTTCATCACTAAGTGCCCTTTTCGTGGGCGTCTCTCAGTGCCACAAGTTTTCGCTGCGTGCCCTTATCACCGCACCGCGATACTTCTCTTCGTCTATCACCTCAAGTTTGTTTTTTATCTTTTTTATATCTTGGACGAACAAGCCAGGCGTAACGCTCTCCACGCTAAGCATGTATTCAAGTGTGCTTCGAAGTTCTTTTTCTTGTTCTCTTTCTTTACGTCGGAGAGTGCATGCTCAGTCAATAGCAGCTATCTTTATATCGCACTTAAACTGCTCCCATGCTTGTATACAATTAGTCATTTTGTAACATATGCGTAACATATGAGGCTGTTACATTAAGTACATCCCCGTAACATCTTGGTGGAGGTCGCGGGTTCGACACAATCTGACGCTGGATCTCCGCAGTGGCCGTCACCTCGGAACAGTCACGATGACAACCGACGCGGCTTCATCTACCCCGCACCTCCACCAAGATGTTACGGGGATGTACTTAATGTAACAGCACCGCGAGATGGGCTGAACTCGACGCTGAGACTTCAGTAGCCGTGCAGTGTCCACTCTGTCAGAGCGTCGTCCTCTTTTTCAACGCTTTGTTGTGCCCGTGTTCCTCGGTCGTCGTCTTCGTCAGGGTCCCGCGTTTCCAGGTAACAATATTATTTCACTTTAGTGGTAAACTCTTCATCCAGCATCAGTTTTTTATTAAATTTCCATAGCTCCCAATTGAACTTTGTTGCCTTACTTTTCATGCCTAGAGTAATCATTACGAGGGAGTGGTCACTAAAGCTCATGGGAAGTGTTTGATATTCCGAGCACGAGGGCACACAATCAATGGGAACATATATTCGGTCCAACCTTACATGACAGCTACCTTGAAAGTGCGTGAACTTTGCTTGGCCTTCATGCGTCAGTATACAGCCAGCATCTTCAAGCTCTGCCTCGTTAACAATGTCAATAAGTAACTCTGCACTCTTGTCACGAAGGACACGGTCTGTTCTATCTTCCGGTCTACAGACACAGTTGAAGTCTCCAAGCAGGAGAACACGCCTCTCATGTATTAGGACGGATTTCATATAGTGAAAAAACTCTTCGCTCTCAAACGTTCTGGTCGGGGCATAAACGCAGATCACTCTCCAGTCCAATCCAGAAAAACTGAAATCACATATCAATAGCCGTCCACTCTCACACGAGAACACAGACTGTACACATTCTATGCAATTTCGGATGAAAATGACACATCCCCCCGATCTTCCAACAGCATCACAAACGCAAATAGTATATCCAGAACGATATATTTCAGCCATTTTATCTGTTTGTTGTTCGCTTTCCATTTTGCTCTCTTGAACTGCTAGCACATCAATTTCATTTTCCAGCAGAAGGCGGTTCAGCTGCTGTTGTCTCCGACGCGTTGACAGCCCCCTCACATTTATCGTGGCTACGCGCAAGCTAATGGGTAAATTGGTCGCCATCTCAAGAAATCATAAATCGCGAAACATATCACTCATATCTCTTTTGCAGAAAGACAGCATTGCGGTTGATCTGTTGCACGGGATGACCATTCTTCCGTTTTGGCGAGTCCGTCCGTCGTTCCAAGCGCTGCTCCCGATCATGGATCGGGCTTGTAGCGTCTCGACCGAAAAGGGTACCCCCGATATGGCGGAGGCACAGGTGACATAGTTCTCCGGTCTGGAGGCACGTTTGGCTTTGGCTTGAAGGCCGACCGGCTAAGGGGGGCCGCCTTGCAGTGGAGGCTGACCGTTCCCCTCTCCTCCTTGCGTTGATCCCTCGTTGACACTGTCTTCGTGCACACGCTTCACAGGCAAGGTAGAAGCAGCTGGCATCTCAGCTTCAGTGTCTCCCTGTTCCTCACTGTGTTGTGTAGTCGAAGCTGGGCTTGCAGCACTGGCATTGCCGCCGTCTTCTTTCGTGGGTGTCTCGGTCTCAGTGAGATTTGACAACGGGACTATCAAATCTGATTCACGGTGTTTTTTCAGAGCAGGGGTCTTCTCAGAGTATGGTTCTTTCTGCTCTGCATCCTCAGTGATTCCACTGCTAGCTTCCTCGGCGTCCACAGCGTAGATCAAGTACTCGCCTGCCACTTCACTCGGCAAGGGGCCTGCAACGTTGGCATACGTGCGCACACACTGGGACTCGTCATGGCCGTAGCGAAGACACAACCGCAACGCGGCACACGACAATCACGACGTATATGTCCTTTCCCCCGGCACGGGAGGCAAAGCGGGGCTCTGCCTGGCACGTGGACGAGTGCGACGTCCTCGGCGACCCGAAGTTGATGCGGCAGGTCCTCAATGGTAACGCCCACTTTTAGCTCCAGCGTGATCGTTCGTATCGTTGAAGCCTTGTCGACACACCCTTGCGCTTTCCACTTTTCTCTTGATATTTCGGTCACCTTTCCAAAAGCCGCCAACGGCGCTCGCACATCATCGTCGTGCACGCCGTGAAGCAGCCAGAAATGTTTTAACCTGATGCCTTGGTTATAGGGGTCAATGACCACGCATCGGTGCTCCTTCACTTCAAAAGCTTCGGCTTGTAAAATCTTTGCTTTCGCCTCTTCCTTTTTAAGCGTTATCGCCCACACATGATTCATTTGATATGCCCCGAGGGCAACCACTTCCGGCAAAAGTGAAAGACGAGCGAGGGAGTCTCGAAAGTATTCCACCCGGTACGGCCTGGCTTTTATGTCGCCATGCAAAAAAAACAGTATGCAAAACACTCGAACCTGTAGGCAGATGCGGCAGAACCAGTTCATAATCTTTGGCAGGCCTTTCCGTACTCCTGATACCACGGCCCAGCTGGGTCGCTGAATCCGCTCCTTGGGAGCACATGATAAACACGTCCGTCACGCTCGGTGGCCGGAAGTGGAAAATCACTACACCAGCGGCGCGATGATGTCTCCAGGACGCAGAATATTTTCCTGCTCACGCTCTTCTCAAATAGTGCGATATCGTGCTGTGAAGCTTGCAGCCGAGCAAAATGAAGAGCGTCTTTGTCCACTGACATTAGGCTATAAACTAAAAGGAGGGCAGAAAGGCAGTTATCCGTGCGCCGCCCGGGAATCGAACCCGGGTCGCAAGAATGGGAATCTTGCATGATACCACTACACCAGCGGCTTTTTATTTTCTTTATTGCCGGCTGTCATACACATAACCAAGGTTGACACACAAAGTGAACTGAACACTCCAGCTCACATAAATATGACACAGGTAGAAAAACCGTTGACCCTATTGGGGTTGACGTTGTCGAGTTAAAATTCTTTTAACTCTACCAATGGTTCAACTTTCACCACCCATGCTGGGACTGCACTCATCGCTTTGTGCATTTCAACAAACGTGTGCATACACTAGCGAAAGTAGAGCCTTGCAGAGCGAGCTTCAGGGTCAACGTGGAAGCCCGCCATTCGGTACCGCCAAAGACTGTGTAATCCTAGCAACACTACGGTGTCTAGGGGTACATAATCTTCATTATCTGTCGGCAGGAACCTGATTCCGTGTGGATCTAAAGGTAATTCTTTTTTAAATGTTCTTTGTAATACGTCCCAAAAATAAACCCCCTCCCAGCAGTGCAGACAAACATGGTCTATTGTCTCTGGTTGTTTACATATTAGGCATTGTGAACCCCAAGGCAGATAAAAACCCTTGTCTTCGAAAAATGTTTTCACCGATAATGTACCTGTATGTAGCTTAAAGGAGCCCCGAAACGATTTTTAAGCACATTATTTTGCCTCTTGGTAACGTAGATTGGGTTATAGTGAAACTATTAACGGTGGTTGTTTTGTGTATTATCCAGTATTTATTATTTTAATTTGTTCGTGAAAGCGAGTTCGGACCACTGATGTTGCCGACACCCAGCGGCCATTTTTTGGCAGCGGATATGACGACATTGGGTCCGATTTGATGATTGGACGAACAATAAATTCACGGCTAAATGAACTCTTGATTAATGATACGCTCTGTCACGTTCTTGCGTTTTCTAATATACTTACAAAACCGACATATTTATTTTATATTAAAGCACTTCAAATAAAATGTTACAAAAAAAAAACGCTAGAGGCTCTGTCTATTTTCCCGAATCCAAGAATTTTGCGCCCCTCTAGTAGAAATAGCTGCACATGTAGCTCCTGTTTGCCCTGTGTTTGCCTCATGTGACACGCACGTGGTTTGCCGTTTGCCTATTCCTCGTGGTTTGTTGGAGGTGGTTCTTCGTATCCTTCGCTCGTGAAGCCTGCTGCCTGGTTATATTTCGTGCTGTCATGAAGAAATTCTGCGCAGTCCCAGGCTGCTCGAGCAGCGAAGGCGTTGGAGAAGTGTCATACCGCAGATTTCCTTCCCATAATGAACGAAAAAGAATGTGGTTAGAAGCTCTGGGCATTGTGGAAGAACCGAATCGGCGTGTGTGCTTGGCGCACTTCACTCCAGACGCCTTCGAGTGTTCATCGGTAGCTTATGCATCCGTAGGCTACAAGCAACGGCGGCTACGCAGCAACACGGTGCCAACGATGCCAGGCGCTCTGCAACAAACAGTCGAAGACGTAAGTATCGTGACGGACTGAGCAGTGAAAGTTGTGCCAATGACCAGGTTTTTGGTCAGCGAGTCTGTCGAAGTTCATACACGATCAAGGATTCAATGTTTTAACTGCTGTTGTATACTTTCTGAAAGAGTCATCGTTACGAATAACGACCTTGGCAGCCGCTCACTGTTCTCTCGACTGTCAACATATCGGGCCGCGTGAGCGCGTAAGCACACTTGAGAGCTCGAGCGGTGCCATGAGGAGGATTAGCAAAGAAATTTTAAGGTCGAGCGCTGCGAGCGCTGCGTACAACCTCTCGAATTATATAATATTGGTCAGCTGTCGATGGCGTGGCTTGTCTGAGAGTTTGCGCAAGCGTGTCGATTTTTTGTTGTATTATTTTAGAGCATGGCTTGCCAGAGCTCTGACCGCATTATCGAGAAAGAAAAAAAGGGGGGGGGGGGCGGAGTACATCCCGAGCACGCGCGTTCCCCTGTCCCTTGCCACAAGGTCTGTTGACGCAACAAAGTAGATGAAGCACGTTTTTACCCCCCCCCCCTGCTCTATTTTTTTCCCCACTGACTTGAACCCGCACATGGCAAGCACAGTTGATAAAGAAAATGAAATTCGGCACCCCATGCTAAATATTATTTGGAATGTGCACCTTTTGATTTTCGTCTCAGGTAGCAAAATAGGAACGCAAAAACAAAGATAACCATCCTATTCGGCTTGAAGCGACGTAGAGCTATAATATAAAGGAGCGCATCTTTCGAAAGCATGTTCCCAATGTACTTTTTTTAATGGATAGTGTGCTAGACCTTGATATTAGTATGCTGCTACCAACGATCTGGGCAAGTTGCGAGAGGCTAGAGCTACCACTCATCTCAAGGGTATATGCAGCTAATGTTTTAATAAAACTTCCCTTGAAATGGTGGCTTGCAGCTCATATTACTTCGTCACTGCATATTTCAGGAGGATATTGAAGAAGCAGACCTTGCTGAAGCCTCTCCACCTGAAGTAACATCTATCACAAGCCGAAATGTGAGCATTTAAATTTTATGTGTATGGTGGCATATGTGCAAAAAATTGTGCTACAAAACAAATTTTTACATAGGTTCCTATGGCACAGACTTCACCATTTTCCCATGAGATAGCAGCTAATGTTGAAATTGGGGCTTCACTTCTTCAACTTGACGTGTCTGGCCCTAATCTGCACGCCAGAGAGAAAGTATGTGGACACATTAGCTGAGCAAAGATGTATTTTGACACACGAGTTTTTCATTTTTGCCCATGTATTCATTGCAGCCTTCGACAAGTTACAACGCAGACCACGACTACTGCAGGCAGGCTATAGCTTCAACACAACCTGATGAGCCTGTTGTGGATCAAAAGTCAATAGGTAAATTTTTAGCTCCAAAGATTACTTCATCTCATTGTGTATGCGTAGCTTATACTGTTTCATTTTACCACGACATTGATAGCAGGATTGAATTTACTGTACTTGATTAAGCGCCATCATGCTTATCATTACTGAAAATGCCTCACTTTACCCTCAGGTGTGCAGGCCAGCTTCCAGGTTAATGTCATGAAAGATCGATGTATTCAAACAGAGCCTGTGTTCTCTGAAGTGGTCTGCAGCAAATGCAAAGAAGGTGGAACATCTGATGGTGCCTTGGACACCTCACTGGAGCTTGTTGGAGACTCTGCCAATAGAAGGTGCTCAACGCCAGTGGATAATTTGCCAAATGTGTCATTGCAATCAGTGGTTGAGCCATCCCCTTTGAAATTTCCTGCTGACGACACCTACGAACCATCAGTTGATGAGTCATTTTTGTGAGTGTCTATTCTCTATCTCTATACTAGTAGCAACTGTGTTTGTTCTTATGAATTTATTACACTAGATGTTACCTATATCTTTGCAGAAGTAGCGAGTCTCCTACTGTGCCAGTTCACTGCCAGAGGAAGTTTATCGTCTTCGAAAATAACCTCCTGGAATTGTTCAGAACTTGCAAGCAGTGCCAAGCGCCTTGTAAAATATTAACAAGAGTTTGTGGTTCTGCACTTTATGTGGCCACAGTCTGCACAGGGGAGCACTCATTGACCTGGACCAGCCAGCCAATGTTGAACAGAAAGGCAGCGGGAAATGCATTGCTCTCTGCTGCCATATGTTTTTCTGGAGCGAGCCCAGAAAAAGTGCTGCGACTCCTTCAGCAGGCTGGAATTTGTGTCCTTTCAACCCGCTCATACTATATTTATCAGACATTCATCTTGCGGCCAGCTATCAAACAGGTACGTAACAAGTGCAAGTACTGCATTTGAAAGTCAGAGTGTTAGTGCTTGATTCTTGTGTGTCTAATTATCCGGTGTTGGGGCATTTTTCTTACCTATATTTGTCTTATCTGTATTCAGTACAGAAAATGTTACAGTAATTTGGTGTACATATTTGTGCATAGCTCAGTGGGCCAGGCCCGAATTTTTGCAAGATACATACTAGTAAGTGCAAAAACATTTGCACTTAGTTATCTTGTGATGTAATCTAACCAAATCAAAATTAACTTTATTTAGTATACCAATTTTCTGTTCTGTAAGCTATAGCTTGGGACAAATATTGAAAAATATGGAGTAGCAACAGAGCATCACATAGTTTTGCTTAGTGTCCAATCGGCTGCATATGAAGCAGCTCTTTTTGCATACCTTTCAAGCTCATGTTATATGAATTCATTCACCAGATATGGGAAGCTGAACAACAAGATATGCTTGAGACTTTGGAAGGTGAATTGCACCTGGCTGGTGATGGGCGATGCGACTCACCAGGTTTTTCAGCCAAGTACATGACCTACAGCTTCATGGACACTGCTTCCACCAAAGTTCACTTCGTCCAAGTGCAGTTGGGAGAGGGGGGTGTCAAATTTTTTCTGACCTCTGAATTGTTGCCAGCCTTACTTGGCAGCCAGTTGCCACTGTTGTACTGCTTGTGTAATTCGGGATACATCACATTTTTAGAGCAAGGAAGTGGCAACAAGCAATGCAATAGAGAAGTATGGACTTGTGAAAGGCTTGCAAGAACTGCGATCACAAGGCGTGGGCATTGCATCGCTGACAACCGACCGTCATGCAGGTGTCAAGAAGCACATGCAAGTGCATGAACCCACCGTCGACCACAAGTTTGATACATGCACGTTGCAAAGAGTAAGTGATTAATGCAATGCACTGAATTGGCAGTTTTGTCATACCTGTGAGAATTGTATTTTGATAATGAGAATTCACTTTTTGTGAATATCGAAACATGTAAAAATGTGAAAAATTTTTCTTATTTCATTAGCAGGGAGCAAGCATGCTAAGCATTTGGGCGTGGCCACATTTTTACTTGTTGCAACATGTAAAACTCATTGTCTCGTGGGCACTTTCAAGTCGCGCTGAATGGAGAGTCTTTCAGATTCCCAATGCTTATTGAATCCAAAAGAGTTGTGCCACTGCTACACGGCACACTCAGTTGCAGTTGCGAGATTCCATTATCTCACACGAAGGTTCTGCAGCACCACTGTCGCTGCCGTTAATTTTCCAGGCATGCTGGCAATTAACCTACATGTTTAAAACTTGAAATGGTAAACAGAAGAATAAAATGTTTATTGGGTACAATACATAACCACATTTGAAATAAAGTTGACTTCTCTACCTTTGAGGAAGTTAGTGTTCGTTGTTATTGTGTTGTAGGAAACAATAGTATGGTGCCATGTTTTGCTGCTTGGCCTTTCTTTTTATTATGTGAATTAAGTTTCACGTATTGAAGTTCCTACTTTTCTTTCAGATGGCACTGCTGTGATTTTACTTCCCGTCACATTGCTGTGAGTGCTTAGTGGCTTGGAGTGCAAGTGACTGCTGTTCAAGGACACGCGCAGTCTCATTCGAGTTCCTTGCTCTTCTGCTGAATTAATAGACTATTCAAGCGATGCCGTTTAAGCTGCCCATATCGCAGCACTCGTTTGGCTTGCGAGTCAACAGCTTGTTGGTTTATGGGCCTTCAAAATGATCCTATGAGAGAGGTATAAAATAGTTGACTAAAATATACAGAGTGTAGCATCAAATGAACACTGTGGTCATAGAGCCTGACAGCACTGACGTAAACATATGAAAAATATGTTAGCACTTGTAACTTATATGCTGCTGTCCAGACAATCATATTATGGGTAAACACAGTATTGTCGTGTGGTAGTCACAGCGCTGTAGACTACAAATGGACAGGCGTAGCACTGGTCATATATTAATTGGGCTAACATACCTGAAAAGAGCTAAGCAACTCGGCATAGACAATAGCAGCAAACATGCTCGCTGCATTCGGCACCACTCGGTTTAAAGTCTGCATGGAAGCGTCGATGTTCAAGTGCCAGGCTTTGCAGCAATGAGTCCGGATAAATCTCAGCATATCTTGCACTACAAAAGAAAGTTGTAAGCAAAAAACTTAAAATTATCCTGTGTTAGCACTGCAAGTAATATGATAAGGCCAGTGGTAGTTGGCTGCGACAGGCAAGAATTACAATGGTTCATGACAGTATTTCAACTGTAGCACATAAAAGGATACAATGAAGCTGTGTATACATGCTTCCTTTTTGTCCTTGTCCCTTTATGGTACACATTTCAAGATTCATCTGCTTGTTCGGTAAGAAATGTACTATTTGTTTATTGAAAAAAAAAATTGGCCATTTTCATTGCAGCAATAAAGAAAAAGCTGGTTGCAGGGAGCAAGAAAGCAGGCTGTAGTGACCTTCATCACTGGATCCAACCAGTAGTAAACCACCTATATTGGTGTGTCGCTGTGAGCGCAGGGGATGGAAAAATGTTGGTGGCCATTTGGAAAAGTAAGCTTGCAGAATCCTTCATTTATCATAAAGCAATTTTAAGACTCTGATAATTTTCATCCTGAACTGCATTTGACAATATTTCTACACTCCTTAAATTAACAAGTTAACAGCATAAACGCTCATTAAGCTTTAACAGCTATGCAGAATTTGCATGCTTTTTGTGTGAACTGAAAAAAATTACACTGAGCCTGAAAAGGGAGCAAAATTTCAATTTTGTTCACATTTTCCTCTGCTGCCATTGTGAGTATGCAAGTAGGAATTCGCACAGTTGAGGCTTGTGCAGATTTGGCCGCATGCATTATGCCTGACCACATTCTAAGCTGACTTGTGAAGGTTACTTGTCCTCTCGAACTGTTTCTTGATGGCTAACACAGTCTGATTTTGTGCATTGGTCCCAGTATTGGGCAAAAATGTTGCAAGCCCAGAATTTCGTTATCTAGACACACCGTCTCGTACTCATGAGTGTATTTTTTTGTAGGCATGCTGAACCATGTCGCCAATGTATATTTTGGGCATGGTGAACCATACCCAAGGTGCCTACATGACAGCATACCGAATGGAAAGTGGCTCTTACCAGGTATGGTCATGTTTTGAGCCTGTAGTTACGTCCACTAAAATTGAAATGCTTTCAGGCACACCCGCTTATGCCCGGCTTGTTGCTGTGGCATCCGAGAGGATGCTTCTCAGGGACATCGAGAGGCTTTCATCATGTGGGCAGACCTACAACCTTGAGTCATTCCACAGTGTACTGATCAAGTTTGCCCAAAGTCAGTGTCCTATTCACCTGACATCATGTGTGCAAGGTACAATCATCACAATTTTATTTATTGTGAAATAAGCCTTATTGTGGCTTTTTATGCATTTCCTACATATTTTGATGCATGATTAGGACCCAGCTAGCTATCCTTCATCACAATGAGAATGTTGGCCGTGCTCAAGCCATCACCAAGGGTGGAGAGCGAAAATGGAAAAGGAAGCAGCTGAGGACCAGAAAAGGAGAGGAAACAGTGTGCCCAGTCAAGACTGCAACAACCTATGGTGTGTACAAAAAGATCAGATATACATGTTGAGTAACTGGTTTGTTATTAGGGAGCAAGGAAAGAATTTTTTTTATGGATGATATATTGCTTGTCAACCACATAGTTTCTGACAAAGCAGTATAGCTTTCATTCGTAGCTCTATGCATGTGCTCAGGTGGATGCTAGCGGGATGTTCTGCCTGCAGCTTTTTTGCCTTGCGGCCTCCTTTGGTATATTTATCTTATGTTAGTCAAAAGTTTGTCTAAATAAAACTGAAATGGAAAAAAATATTTAAATTATGTACTCTATCACTGATTACAAATGTACCCCACCTTGGGGAATTCCGCACAAGACATTGCAGTGATGTTTTATTTTTGCAGCGTATGTTTCAGCATTCATGGACAAGGTTGAGGACCGCTGCAACTCCTGCCTTTCATTCAAGGAGGCGCAGAGCGAGAGTAGCAGCAGCCACAACCCTCCGATGAGCGAACTTCATGCGCCACGGCGCACAAAGCAGGAGCTTATTGCTGCAAGGCAGTCACGGTTTGCAAAGAGTGCTATGACTGGTACAGTGGATGCTCCCCCCACAACGAGCAGGTAACTCAGCCTTTGTTATGGTGCCTACTCACAGCCTTAGCCAGATTTTAGACTATCCCACTGACCCCAATGGAAGGCCTGGTATGCTTGTACCAAATTCTGCACTGGTCACCTACTGGGGTAGAAGCTTGGGCTTGTTGGTACGTGATTAAAGGGAACAAAATGAAGCGCACCAAGTCAAGGATGGAAAAAGAAGACACACACAGCGCTAACTTCCAACTAATATTTATTAAAGAAAGGAAGGATGGTTTTTATACCACCGCATGTCACATGTGCCTAACGAACATGCGCTAGAAAGACATATCAGCCAGATACGCAGTCTCCTTTGGCAACAATGCAACGGAAGGGCTACTTAAACATTCATCTTTCGAAAGAGCAATCCATGCAGTTTCAGCTATTTCATGCGTTAACCGGTTTTTGTGCACTTTTAAAACCAAACTTTTTTTTACAAGGGGAATGCAATTGCAAACATGGCAATGAGCCGACAAACCTTTACATACACACGTTACTTACACCTTGGCCATGCTCACGGAGCCTATCATTGAGACATCTGCCTGTTTAACCAACATATTGCTTACCACAGGATAGAGGTATCTGATAGACTACATTTTGGACGCAATTAAGAAAACTTCTTTTGGTTTCTTTATGCAGCCTACTACTTTCTTGACTTCTGACGAAGTTTTAGTGCATAGATGAATCCATTTATTCGGAGTCAAAAAAGCCACTCTAGCTCCCGATCGCTGCTCAACTTTTTTTAGATTATGGGGCAGCCTACGAATGTAAAGGAGGATGGCAACTTTTTCCTTCTTACACGGAGCCTCTCGACTGACATCCGCTTTTTTCTGACATACTTTCTTGAGAACAACTTTAGCCACAGACACAAGATGGGGAGGGTACCCGGCGCATTCTAGCCACTTACACTGTTGTGAAAATAAATCACTTAGGATGGGGGCTATGCACGACCCAATGCAAATGCCTTCTTCCTGAATATATGGTTTTCTGTCTAATGCTGTGGAAGTAAAGTCGGGTAAAATCTTAATAGTAAAAATCCATTCACTGAAATACCACAAGCATCGATCAGTACGGACCGATTGCCTTTCAAAATGCTTGTGGTATTTCAATGAACGAATTTTTAGAACTATTAAGGTATGTTGACGACTATTTCATTGCACATAATAGAAATGATGATTCCTTCATGAATGACGCTTTTAATGTCCTCGCACTGTTTCGTGACCACTTCAAACCTCTGGAACTAATGTTTGAATTACCTGAAACAGGAGTTATATTCCTAGATATTAACTTCATACTGCATCATGGTTGGGCGTGCTGGATGTTCAAACCTCATGGCAAAAAACTATTGTTACCTTCATTGCACTCTAAACTTGTGAGACGTTCCATTGCTCGCCTTTTATTTCTTAATTCTCAAGAAGTCTTGGCTGCATCTCATGCATGAGTTTTTCACAATAGTGTAAGCGGCTGGAATGCGCCGGGTACCCTTCCCATCTTTTTGTGTCTGTGGCTGAAGGTGTTCTGAAGAAAGTATGTCAGAAAAAAGCGGATGTCAGTCAAGAGACCCCGTGTAAGAAGAAAAAAGTTGTCATCATCCCTTACATTCATAGGCTGTCCCATAATCTAAAAAAAGTTGCGCAGAGATCGGGAGCTAGAGTGGCTTTTTTTGACTCCGAATAAATTGATTCATCTATGCACTAAAACTTCATCAGAAGTCCAGAAGGTGGTAGGCTGCACAAAGAAATGCACACAAAAAAAAACAGTTTGCTAATGGCATCCAAAATGTAGTCGTCAGATACCTCTATCGTGTGGTAAGCAATATGTTGGTCAAACGGGCAGATGCCTCAATGATAGCCTTTGTGAGCATGGCCAAGGTGTTAGTAATGTGTGTAGCAAAGGTTTGTAGGCTCATTGCCGTGTTTGCAATTGCACTCCCCTTCTAAAAAAAAGTTTGGTTTTAAAAGTGCACAAAAACCGGTTAACGCGTGAAATAGCTGAAACTGCATGGATTGCTCTTTCGAAAGATGAATGTAAAAGTAGCCCTTCCGTCACATGGTTGCCAAAGGAAATTGCGTTTTCTCGTTCGGATGGCAGGCATATAGTTTTTTTTCGCTCTCTCTTCTCTACCTTTTTCTTTTGTCTCCTTCACCATTCTTCGAGGTATTGGTCCTGTACTGGAGGGCCAACAGACCTAAGCGTGGGTGGGCGTCTTGCCTGCTTTTCCATATAGGCCAATGCCCATCTTTCAGCCCTTCCTTCCCCCTTTACTTTCCTTTCTTCACTTCTCTTGCCCCTTTTATTTGCCTCTCGTGCTTTCTTTAGCTGCATTTTCATTTTGACAGTGTAAATTTTTTTTTGTTTATGCCGCAGTACTTTACCTGGTTTCTTTGTTTTTCTTTTTTCTGGCATTGCATCTGCTACCTGGCTTTCAATTTTTTCATCATCTACCCACTTGGGCGTGTTCCTCAGCTCTCACTCTCTTTCCACTGCAATCATATAGTGCCTCCTGTTCTCTTCTTGCAACACAGTAGTAACACGGATGAGACGAGAAGAATGCAAACACAAGCGGTGACTAACAACTGTGTTTTATTACCCTGAACCAGGTTGTATAGGCATTAAGTCCAAAACAAAACGAAGAACCAACTCTTCACGCATCCGAGGCCTTCGTTATCTTGCCTTTGTCTCCCATTCTTTCATCTTATCAATGGTGTTCAGAAACATTTATTTTTTGCTAAGGCATACAGACGGGGTACTGACACATTTACCAGCATATTTTGAAATCACCAGAGCCTCTACTAGTACCACCCTTGAGGTGGTGTCCTGACAATTGCGAAGGATAGCTGTTTTTTTTTCAAGGGTAGGGGTCTAGCCCTCAAACTGGCTGCATGCAATGTACAGTGAATTCCTCAGAGCTTGTGTCCCTTGATTTTCTTTTATTTGCAATCTTGTGTCTAGGCTTCTCCTTGTTTGGCATATGTAGATGTTGCCGCATGACATGGGAATTGAATACACATCTTCACAATCTACGAGACGTAGACGGTGCCTCGTCATGCAGTTGGGATCGCTTAGGTCTTGAAATTCACAGCATTGCACAACTGATGCAGAGTCTTTGAGGCAGAGAAGAAAAATTGACACCCGCTCTATTAGTGCAGGTCGATATTTTCTTCTCGGCCTCAAAGAAACTGCATCAATTGTGCAATGCTGTGAATTCCAGCACCAAAAGTGAGCTCGACTGTGTGGCGAGGCACCGTCTGCGTCTCGTAGATTGTGAAGATGTGTATTCAATTCCCGTGTCGTGCGCAACGTCTACATACTATGCCAAACAGGGAGGTGCCTGGACACAGGAGACACAAGCTCGGGGGAATTCACTGTACATTGCATGCAGCCAGTGTGAGGGCTGGACACCTACCCTTGAAAAGAACAGCTATTCTTCGCAATTTGTCGAAACACCACCTCAAGGATGATGGCAGAGACTCTGGTGATTCCAAAATACGCCGGTAAATGTATCAGTAACCTGACTGTACGCTTTAGCAAAAAATAAATGTTTCTGAATGCCATTGATAAGATGAAAGATTGGAGGAATGGGAGACAAAGGCGAGATAATCGTGCCTCAAATGCATGAAGTGTTGGTTCTTCGTTTCGTTTTGGACTCCATATAACCTGGTTCAGGACAATAAAATACAGTTGTTAGACACCGCTTGTGTTTGCATTCTTCTCATCTCGTTCGTGTTACTGCTGTGCTGCAATCTCCAGTATGCAAAATCAAATAGCCTGTCACTATGCTTTAAGCAAATTTATACTTTCTCTTGGGTTTCTTTCTTTTTTTAGCCCTTTTTCATTTATTTGTTCGGCTTATAGCAAGAATCCTACACTTGCACGACAACTGCCCGTTTTCTGCATTGCTTGCACGATCGCTGTAGTCTTCCCACTTATGGTTGAAAAACTAAGTCTAAGCTAATTGCAAAGATTAAGATATTTACATTCCCCAAGTGATCAAAATCATCCAAATCAATCTACTAAGGCACTCCTCATAGCCAATCTCTATGGGACACTAAACCCCACAAACAAAACCATGTTACGTTTTTTTTGGCATGCATTATTAAATGTCATTTTTGTGTGGAGAAAGCAAAGGGCAGAGCGCATGAAATACTACGTTTGTTTGACTTGCTGATCACATTCCCCAAGTGATCAAAATCATCCAAATCAATCTACTAAGGCACTCCTCATAGCCAATCTCTATGGGACACTAAACCCCACAAACAAAACCATGTTACGTTTTTTTTGGCATGCATTATTAAATGTCATTTTTGTGTGGAGAAAGCAAAGGGCAGAGCGCATGAAATACTACGTTTGTTTGACTTGCTTGCTTGCGTTGCAAGTTTGGAAAAACTACTGCATCAAAAAGTGGATTGCTTTTGCAACATTTAGTCAAATGATAATATGTGTACATTCAAATGATTTTTGGCTCCAGTGAATAGTTATTCAGAGCCAACACTAAAAAACTGCTACAAATGACAAAAAAGCACAAAACTTTTATGTAAAGTTAGCATCACAATTTCAAGTACTTCAGTTTTTCAGTTGTCTATTGACGGAGTTTTTTACATCACTACCTCTGTGCCATTTTTCCAGCTTCAGTGATTTCTAGCGATGCAATATCAGTTGTATGTATAAGTGCTTGATTCTAAGCAGAGTTATGTCTTCTGGCTCAATTCCTAGAAAATCTGTTAGCCTAGATTTGAGTAAATACCACTAGTCAAACATCTGAGGTCACATTTTTGAGATGACAGCTATTTTTTAACAATTAAGACTGAAACCTTATCTGCAGTAGCAAGAATTGTCACGTAATGAAATGTACACGTCCCTTAAACGTCCCAAATATGCATTTTTTGTCAAGTACATGACATGCAATTATGCCTTTAATAGATGTTATATTTGTTTACTTGAGAATGTTGATTTTAAGTAATTCCCAGTGCAGCATAAAACTGCTCACCTTGAAGATATCATTTCATTTGAATACTGTACTAGAGCACAACACTGTTTTCAAACACATCAGGATAGCAGGCTAGTTGAAGCAAATTATAGTTTTATGCCTTCTGTATTGTTCATTGCTAATCACCAAAAACTTGTTTTTCTATTTTAAGCAGGACTAAAACAATCCTGCAAATATTGTAGAATGTGGCAAGAGGCTGCACAAGTATAGGATCCTCAATACTGAGCTAGCTGTGCTGGGGCAGGCATACTGTTTTTTTTTCTTTCAGAGTGACTTCAAGGTGAAGAAATGAGTTGCAACTCCTGCAGTTCCTGGGCATGCTGTTGGCCATCCTACTGACCCATCTGGAAGGCCTACATATGATGGGCTGGTACACCACGATGCTGTGTGATGCTGGCTAGGTCCTTGATGTGATCTGTGTTGTCCGGTCTCGTTGATGGTGTGTTTCCGATGTCACAGTGAAAGCTTACGACTTACAGTAGGGCCCATATTCCGAGTTTTCGTTGTAATCGAAGTGTCGCTAGCTCATGTGACCTCGAGTCATCTGATTGGTCGAAACGCCGGAACTGGGTGTTGCCACTGTGGAACCGGAAGAGGTGGCAACATCAGGTTCTAGCATTTTCGCCAATCAGATGACTCGAGACCGGGAGATAGCGACACTTATGATAACAACGCTAACTCTGAATACGGGCCTAGGTTTCTCATTTCTTGGCGTATCATGGCTGGTGGTGAAATTTATGGTGACAGGCCTGTATTTGTGCTGTTATCATCTGTTTTGGTTTGGCTTGGCTTGGTTGGCAGCTGCGACTGCGATAGTGGCGCTAGTGTATCTGTGGCGCAAGTGTGGCGCATGTGTATAAAAGTGGAGTGCGAGAATAAACGGGGGTTCATTTCGTCGCTTGGGAGCTCGGTGTCTGGACTGCTTTCTCTGGCAGCGTTCTGGCGCGGGTGCAACGGCGCCCCCCCTGCCTGGGCTAACACGACATGGTGTCAGAAGTGGCCGTCTACGACATGATGTCAGATGGTCAAGAATCTTCGCACTGAGCCAGGCACCTTCCATCCACGATGTCGAAGACGCCTTCAATACGGCTGCATGGACTGCAGCAACCGCCACCGCTGGACTTTGACCGCACGTCAGAGTGGCCGGCGTGGATCGAACATTTCGACGACTTCCGATATGCAACAGGACTCAACGAATGCTCCGGAGAGGCTCAGGTACGAACGCTGTTGTACACAATGGGGAGGCAAGCTCGTGACATATTCAAGACGTTTTCACTATCTGACGAAGACGCCAAGAACTATGAAACCGTAAAGAAAAAGTTCGACGGGCACTTCGTAAAAGAGAGGAACATCGTGTACGAAAGCGCCTGTTTTCACAGACGCGTACAAATGCCAGGAGAGTCGGTAGACCAGTTCGTCACTGCGCTACACGGCTTGGCGGAACGTTGCGACTACGGTGAACTAAAAGAACGAATGATCCGAGACAGACTGGTTGTCGGGCTCCGCGACGCAAAGCTCTCGGAAGCTTTGCAAATGGATTCTCAGCTAACGCTGGCTTCGGCGCTGTCGAAGGGTCGCTTAAAGGAAAGTGTCCAACAGCAGCAAAGTACTCTACGAGGACAGCACAGCCATCAGTCATCGGAAATTCGTGACCAGGACCCCAATGTGGACGCGGTGGTTCAACAGAGGCACAAGGGACGTCTGCATGGGCAACGAACGCCGGAGGTGCGGCAGCATGGGCAACGAACGCCGGAGGTGCGGTGTCCTTTCTGCAGTGGCGACGCCCACCCCAGGACAATGTGCCCAGCCAGAGCTGCCAAGTGTCTTCACTGTGGCAAGAAGGGACATTTCGCAAAGGCCTGCTTGAAGAAAGCAACGGCTTCCGCTCAACGAAAGGTACGCGTCTCAGCGGTCAACCAGGAAACTGGAGAGCTACGCGTCTCAGCGGTCAACCAGGAAACTGGAGAGACTTTCGTGGGATCAATAGATGCATGCAGAAAAGCGCGATTTGTTCAGGTGCGCATTAATTCTGTGCCCATTTTTGCAAAGGTTGACTCAGGTGCTGAAGTGTCAGTATTAGCAGCAACGTTTCCGGGATTACCGTCCCGACTGGTAAAAACCGATGAAATCTTGCTAGGTGCAGGAGGCAGTAAGCTTAACGTACTAGGCAAATTCGTAGCAGAGATCGCATGGAAAGAGAAAACTGTGTATCAAACATGCTACGTTGTCAGTCCGTTACGCGACGTCCTTCTAGGATTACCTGCACTTGAGGTCTTAGGTATCGTGAAATTTGCAGACGCGGTCGAGTCGGGAAACCTGCAGTACGAGACGCGTTTTCCAGAAATGTTCCGCGGTCTAGGTACGATGCCAGGGCAGTACACCATCAGGCTACAAGCTGGCGCTATCCCGCATGCCATAAGCGCTCCACGCAGGGTACCAATTCCCCTGAGGGAATCCCTGAAGCGCGAAATAGATAAAATGGAGCGTTTAGGCATAATCAGGAAAGTGGATGGGCCCACCGAATGGTGCGCCGGAATAGTTCCGGTAGTGAAACCCTCAGGAGACCTGAGAGTTTGCGTAGACCTCACTAAATTGAACAAATGCGTAGTTCGAGAGCGATTTACGTTACCAACTGTGGATCAAGCTCTAGGGTCACTGTCGGGAGCGAAATGGTTTTCAAAGCTCGATGCCAACTCAGGCTTCCACCAGGTGCGACTCAGTAAAGACTCGGAAGAGCTAACCACGTTCTTAACACCCTTCGGTAGATACTGTTTCACGCGACTACCCTTTGGAATTACCTCCGCTCCGGAATACTTCCAAAAGAGAATGTCTGAGATACTAGGTGGCCTGCCGGGGGTCGTTAATCTCATGGACGATGTCCTAGTGTTTGGCGAAAGCAAAGCTCAACACGATGAGCGTTTAAGTAACGTGATCACACGCCTAGCAAGGGCAAATGTGACATTAAACAAAGAGAAATGCTTATTCGGGGTTAGGCAAGTGCGTTTTTTTGGTCACATTTTGAATGAGGAAGGTATTCATCCCGATCCAGCGAAGGTCAGTGCTATAAAAGATTTGAGAGCACCCAGAAACGTTACTGAGCTTAGAAGCATTTTGGGCATGGCGAATCATTTGGGCCGCTTCCTGCCACATTTAGCCCAAGTGACTGCTCCCATGCGTGTTCTTTTGCACAAGGATAGGGACTGGGTCTGGGACAGCAATCAGGAAAAAGCGTTCCAAGAACTCAAAGAGCTCATTTGTTCAGCGCAATGCATGGCTTTGTACGACGCTTCGCTACAAACCACTCTTTCAGTTGACGCATCGTATTTTGGTCTGGGAGCAGTTTTGTTTCAAAAGCAAAAAGACGGGCAACGTAGACCAGTTGCATTCGCTTCTCGTTCGCTCACCAAAACCGAGCAACGGTACTCCCAGATCGAAAAGGAGGCGCTGGCGTTGACGTGGGCAGCGGAAAGGTTTGATGAGTATATACGTGGTCTGGAAGTTGTTTTTGAAACTGACCACAAGCCCTTGGTGTCGCTGTTAGGTCACATGGCAATCGACGCTATGCCCCCAAGAATTCAACGTTTTCGTCTGCGCCTGATGCGATACAGTTTTTCTGTATTATATGTACCAGGCAAATCGCTAACCACTGCTGATACTCTTTCACGTTCGCCGTTAGCTCGTACGAAAGTGGAAAGCTGTTTAACTGTCTCAGAGGTAACCGCTTACTCGAAAGCTTGTTTACTGGGTTTAGAAACAGGCGACGATTTCTTGAAAATAGTAAAAGAAGGTCAAGCAAAAGACGAAGTGTGTCGAAGCTTGCGCACAGTGTGCAAAAAAGGGTGGCCCAGGAAACAAAATGTTCCCTGTTATCTTCTGCCATACTGGCAGGAACGTGCATGCATTACTTTGGTGAACGGGTTTCTGCTCAAAGGTATGAGGCTTATCATTCCTCAGACCCTTCGCAAGGAAGCGCTAAGCAAACTGCATGACGGTCACCAAGGCATCTCGCGATGCCGCAGCGTGGTTCTGTCTGGTGGCCGGGACTTAGCACTGAGATAGCGTCATTCGTGAAACAGTGCAGCGTTTGCGCGAGGCATGCGCCAGAACAGATCGAACCGATGATTGCATCGCCAACGCTCTCTTTTCCTTGGGAGAGAGTAGGGGTCGATCTGTTTCAAATTCAGGGACAGCAATATCTTGTCGTAGTAGACTATCTTTCGCGATACCCAGAGATTGCCATTCTTCCGTCAACAAAGTCTGCTACCGTGATAAGCCGAATGAAAAGCATTTTTGCGAGACATGGCATTCCCGAGTGTGTGGTGACCGACAATGGTCCCCAATTTGTCAGTGCCGAGTTCGAGAAACTTGCAAAACTGTATGGCTTCCGTCATGTCACCTCGAGTTCGAGGCACCCCCAGGGAAACGGGGAAGTCGAACGTATGGTAAAGACGGTTAAGAATCTCATTCTAAAATCGGACGACACTTACTTAGCCTTGCTGGCTTATAGGGCCACACCTGGTGTTCTGAACGTCAGCCCAGCGGAGATACTGATGGGTAGAAGGCTTAGGACGAGAGTCCCAATGCTGCCTTCGCACCGCAATCCGGGACAATGCTGTCTACAAGAAGCGGCAGCCAAGGACCGTAAAGTCAGAAAGGAGCAAAGCCGCCACTTCGACCGACGTCACCGGTCTAAAAATTTCCCAAAGCTGGAAGCAGGTGATGTGGTGTGGGTGACTGATCTCCGTACCAAAGGTACAGTGCTCGGAGCAGCACCACAGCCGCGTTCATACCGTGTTCAAACGGAAAACGGGGTTGAAGTCCGTCGAAACAGGAGAATGCTTAACCGTCTCCCAAAAGACCGGGTAGATAGCGGGAACTACGAATTTCCGGATGGTCAGGAACAGCCCAGCAGGGCCGGATTGGTAACTGGAGTAGACAACCAATTTGACGAAGCTCCGGAAGCTTTGGTGCCTCTAACTCAGACGGAGACTATCGGTGGCAATTCTCAAGCTAGAATTGTAACTACGACCAGATTTGGAAGAGTTGTTCGCAAACCCATAAGGCTGGGCGTGACGACTGATGCTGGAGTGACTGTGTTTTGTCGTGTTTTCTTGGGTGTGTTCCAATGTTATTTTGAAGTGTATGCATGTAAAGTTAATAGTGCTTGAAAAGGGGGATGTGCTGTTATCATCTGTTTTGGTTTGGCTTGGCTTGGTTGGCAGCTGCGACTGCGATAGTGGCGCTAGTGTATCTGTGGCGCAAGTGTGGCGCATGTGTATAAAAGTGGAGTGCGAGAATAAACGGGGGTTCATTTCGTCGCTTGGGAGCTCGGTGTCTGGACTGCTTTCTCTGGCAGCGTTCCGGCGCGGGTGCAACGGCGCCCCCCCTGCCTGGGCTAACACGACATATTCATCAGTGTCGAGTTCTCACTGGTTTTCAAGCCTAGCCTCTTGAAGTTCCGGCCTGTTGATAGCTTTGCTCAGGACTGTCGTGAATATGTTAACATTTCAAAGAACAAGCAATAGATGAACAAAGAATAACTGAATTTAACACTGGGTAAAATATAGGGTGATGACACAGAATGATATAAACACTGACAAATCATTCCCTTTGATATGTAGAGGACCACTCAAGTGAACACCAGTAACTTGAAACAGATGGGTCTTTGTGATTCTGTCTCTTGGAAATGGCTTGCACATCTTGTTGGCTAGCTGCACATCGTAGCTCTGACAGATAATGCACTCCTTGACTATTTGCTAATTGCCTTGTGCTCTTCACCCAGAGTTTCCCTCCGAGTGTAGTGAAAGTTTCCTGCATGCCTTCAAGCAGCACTTGTCGGTGGCGGGCTTTAGCAATAAATTTGGATAAGTCACTGTGCTTAGGCAGAATGATGGGCCATTTGCCATAATAATTAAGTTGGCCGTGTTGAAGAAGTCTTCCATGCACTTTTAAAAGCCCCATGACTGATGAGCTGCAAACAGTCACAGGCACATTCTTTTGTTGCCATGCAATGCTTCCCTTGAAGCTCCATTTCATGCTGGGTGTTGTTGAACTAGTTCTCTCGACGCGTTTACAGCTGTAGTCAAGAAGGATCGTTTGTCATGTGACAGGCGCCAAAATTAAGGTATAGGGATTCTTTTTGTCTCTAAGCCCTTGATGTGTGTGGCTAGAGTATCATACAGACGGCAATGTCTGAGTATGTCGTCTGAAGACCAAACTAGCTTTACGTGAGTCAAATTCTTCATATGCTCTTGGATTAGAAGCTCTGCATTGCCGAAGCACTTCTTGAGAGGCTCTGTGGTGCTGCTGTAGCATCATGGAGGTGGTTGAAGTCTGGCACGTGCAGTGGCTGTTTGTGACCAATGCCTTCAGGTAGTGGTGCTTGTCAACAGATAGCAGTATCTTGTTCATGTCGGTGACTTTTAGAATTCCTGCCAGAAGAGCTGCCAATCTTGTCGTCGTCCGCTACTTTGGCTGCCAGTTGTAGTTCCTTTGCCACACTGGCTGTAGCTGTGGGTAAATGCAAGAGAGGGGCGGGGGGGGGGTAATAATTGCAATTTTATTGTATTGTTTGCAGACTTGGAATACGGCCGCATCTTCAAGGCAGTGCTGTCCCTATGGGAAGGATATGGCTGCTCCAGCATGAGCATTTCTAAGGGGCCAGTGACAACCAAAGGAGGCCAGTGCTGAGGAATCGGCCGTGGGTTAATGGAGCTGCCAGAGAATGAGCAACAATTCAGCGCGGCCACATCACTCAACGATCACGAGAAGTGACAAGATAGTGGCTGGTATAGCAATGTGGACAATAAGAGTCTGAAGCAAAGAATGGCATGGATTTCGGTGACACTTATTCCAACGGAGAAAGGCGTCATTTTTAAAAGGCAAAGCTTCATCATGTTCCTTATGAGCCCATAGTACTAGTACTGGGATCAGCACCGACTCGCAGCTGATTCTCAATGCAAGGGCGTGCACATGAATGTTCGTACAGAAGAGCAAGTCGCATTCTTCTCATCCCATATTGCCAACATCACAGTGAAAGCCTGGTTTCTGCAAGCCACATAAGAGGAGATGTGTTATTAAGGTGTTACGACATGATACATGAAGAATGACCTTGCTCACTGACTGCTACAAAGTGTTCGTGCACTGTTCTACTGTGTTGTCCTGACATTTTCCATAACAGCATATGCCACAGAAAATTTGACGGCGGATTCAAAGAGCATGCAGCCATCAAGCTTGCTGAAATGCTTTCCCGTTGCCTTAGATGCAAAATGTCTTAGACAAAGTTTTGTACCAAGAATCATTGCTGCACGTTGTGTGGTTTCATCCATGACTTCAAAAGTTGCAAAATGGACTTTATGCCAGCTGTGGTGATCATCCAGCTGGTTTTGATAGCTGCTCCTACTGGCTGCCACTACACCATTGAAAGTTCCTTGTTGCCAGTCTTAAAATCTAACCATGCCGTGTCAACCGTGTGCATGACCTGTGTGTTGAAGATGGACGTTTTTCTGCATCTGCAAAGTGTGTCCATGTTTTTGACCAACTGCATTTGATCCAGTCTCCACTGTCCCCTAAGTGCAAACAAGTTCAAACTGCTGTAGAAAAAATGTTCGTGTTCCTGAGGGACCAGGCCACTGCAAGACGTCATAAGTGGCATGCAAACAATCTGCTGTGGTCGAGTGTGTCCCAGTCAGCATCTTTTTTCGATGTTATGAGGGATTATGGTGTGCAAATTACGGAGCTCAGAAATGAAGATCTGTCCTTCCTTCCTTTATATTTTGTTCGAAGCCCTGTGTTCATATGTCCAGCGATATTACCTGGAACCTTAACCAACTCCCTACAGCTGTGCTTTTCTTGTAGCTAATGATTAGCACTTAGAAAGCAATGCTTGTTGTGCTGTATATGACCCTGTTGAACTTTGCAGAACTCAAAACCAGTGAAATGTGCCAGTTGTAATGCAGTGCAGCTGTGCTGGGATGAACCTGAACTGAAAATATTCTTGAACAAAACCTGTGGTCCAGATTGTGGCCCTCTCTGAAACTGGCTTGCTAAAAGGAAGATCTCTGTCTAGATATGTGACCGATAAAAACTGCCACGTAAACTGTTTTTCTGATGTAAGTCTCGCTGCTATACATACTCCAGGAAATTCCGCATGTGTCTTTTGATAACATTACCATTCTTTGGTTGGATGTCATTAATGTAGCGGCTGTGAGGATACAACTCTGCTCACAAGCTCTTTCTGTTGTTTCTTTGTATGTGCTTCTACAGAAAATTTCAACTGTAGCTTTGTAACTGGTGCCCATCTCCTCAGATCAAATGTGTTGATTTAAATTTCTATCCGTCTCTCAGGGTGACAAGAACAGATTCCCATTTGCGAAAACTTCTAGATATTGTTGACAGTGATAGAAGCCACGCTTCCTATTATCCTTCAGCCTCTGCTGTACCTGCCCCTGCATTCATCCAACATCCAAGTGAAGTGGTCACTGGCACCTTGCTGCATTTGGAGTGACCATTGCTTGCATTTAGTGCTGCCTACCATCTATGTGGCTCCAAAAGTGCTATCCGGGTTAATATACTTGGCAGCAAGGAGTAGGTGTCGAATCTTGCACATCAAGAATATGAACCTCTTTTTCTTTTTTGGTATGCTCTCGATATTGGAAGCTCAACATGGTCTGCTTCATACCTTCATACCTTGCTGCAATATTCCATGCGTCAACATAGCTGCAGGTCAAAGTTATGCAATGCCAGAACTTTTGCCTCATTATCAGAATATAGGTATTGTTATGGCTGAGCCTTGGAACAGACACCTAAATGTGTATCCTAAGTGCCAGTGGCACAAGAGCCTTTCCAAAATGCATCACTGAAAGTAGCCTGGCCAGTTGGTGCATGCCTCTTTGTGAAGCAGCTATTCAGTTGCTAGCGAGTTCTGTGTTGGTGTCTTCATGACTCTGTTCCGTCACCCTGTGCACTATTTTGCTAAGGAGAATTTAAAAAATGGCCATTAACATGGCCACAGGCGAAGCATTTGCTTTTCTTGGTTCTTCCCGGTGTTGCAATATGGTGTCGTAGTTTGGCCCCATGGTTCCGGAAAGTGTAAGACCAAAAATGAAGAGCCCTGAAAAAAAGTGTTTCAAAAGTTGTATATCTGTGTTGCCCTTTTCTGTCTTTGCCTAGCATACTAATTGCTTTTTGGCTTAACAGTACCACATGCTGTAATCCGTGCTGCAAGCTGTGCACTGTATGAACAAATGAAGCTTGAAAAAACTGGTTTATTTTTTTTACCCCTCACAGTTGGGACGTTTAACCCTATGTAGCGTTCCGATGGAAACATCTTCCTAATCATGGTCACCGCACTTGAAGGCATCACTCTTTGTTCTCCAGTTCAGTCTCTCCCACAAATTCATCTTGCAAACTGGTGGTAGGCCACCTAATATTTTCTAGAATGAAAAGAAGAGAGATCTGTGAAAGAGCAATCTCGGGATTTACAAAGCTCCAGTCCACATTGGTTTGACTCAAATGTCTAGCGTACTGCAAAGAGTACCACCACAAATAACTCCATACCTTGAGACAGAATACCCTATGTAGTGTTTTTTTATTGTTTTCTCGCCTCATGAAATAAAAGAATATAAAAGAAAAGGTTGTACATTCTAATAAGTTCTGCAATAGATTAGTCATTACATTACTGATAGTGCTTTGTACACATATGCAATGATAATAAATGAGTAAGCTGCACTAGTGAATCCAGTGAAATACTGTGCTATTACAGCATGCACACATGTTGGAAAGGTTCAAATTTCCTTAATGTGGAAACCTAGTCTGCCAGTTTCTGGTGCACTGCACCCTTCTCATTTTTGAAGGGCATGCTGTACGCTTTTAGAAGGCCTCATTCCAAAGAACAAAACGAAATGCAATACGTGCACAACGCGCGAGCCACCCTTAGTGTTTTTTTTTTCAGGGGATTCAACCTCGGAAATGCCTTGTTGTGGATATCCATTTCAGGCTCCTAGCTGGCCCCTCTCGATGAGGTCGCCGTATGCGATTTGCAACACCTCGGTATCCAGGCAGAGTACAATATATATATATATATATATATATATATATATATATATATATATATATATATATTCGTCTTTACATATGCAGTCCCGGTTCCTGGCTCAACATCTCGGCAGCACAGAGGCTCATAACGCAGCAACAGTTTCAAGTCATCAGTGTGGTGTTCTCTCCGCTCGCGTGACTTTCGGGGTTCAACTTGAACGTAATGTTACTACAGTGGCTTTATCATCACATTTTTAATCGCGATACGGACAAGGCACATTTCGTGAATAACACGTATGTTGTTTTTCGAAGTTCGCGAGGTGTGCCTGCGTACCGAGAACGACTTGGCAGAAACGATCTAATCGACCCACTGCATTCTACAAGAATTCGTTCCAGTCCCAAGAAAGGATGCAAAAAAAGTGCTGCGGTTCATATTTACCAGTGCGCATCGTCAGCTTGGTGGTGATCTGGTAGCGTTGCTGGGCGATCATCTTCAACACCGCGCGGTGGACGCGACGACGCTGATCGGCTGCTGTTCGTCCCCTTTCGGCGTATCCCCGCACGGAATAACGCGCAGATTGTCGCTCCGTCACGATATCTCGCGTTCGAGTTCCGATTAGTCTGGCAAGTCCACTTACGGTGACTTTTTATGCACTCCTAAGGTGCTAGCAGTGCTGATATCGGATGGTGAAGCGTCGCTGACCATCCACCTGTTTATCACCATGGGAGCGACGCTGTCAACTTACGCCCACGTGTTCCTTGTAACCATAGAAACAACGCTGCCATCCTTGGCAGGAGCGAGTTAAAGTAAACAGGCAACCATGCACTGATAACTTCCGCGACGTCATCGGTTTGCCTCTTTTGATTGGTCGCACCCAATGATGTCAATGGGAGAGCGAAATGGGAATGGGAAGCCCCGCAAAATTTGAGTTGAGGGCAGTTTTTTGTTTGCTTGTATTTTTAAATTTCTTCATTTAATAACTCCCGTTCCTGTGCACCGATTCTTGTAATTCTTTTTGAGCTAGCATCCCTGTGACATAAAGAATTGACCTGAAGCGTAACCGACATCACATTACAAAGCGCTTCGCGGCTCCTTTAAAGAAAAACGTCTTTACCCCCGGAGAAACTGGCATTCTTATCACGTGTTTTAATACGTCTTGACCTAGACTCTCGCTGTACAAGGCTCTGTACATAGGAAGAGGAAAAAGGTTGTCACAAATATCATTGTACAGTTCCTTCTTTTTGACTGTACTCAAGTATTCTACCGAAAAACGAGCAGTTAAAATTCGGACACTGCTTACTATTTCTTGAAAAAACTTGGAAATTCGCTCTGGAATACTTCTCGTAGAGACAACAAAATTGGGCACTGCCCGCACGAGCCTTACTTGGCACGCAGTACGTAAGAAAGGGTCTGAGACGTCACGGAGGAAAATAAAACGATTAACCAGTTGGCGTACAAATAGATGAGCAAGCCCAAGTCCACCTTCTCGAACCCGGCGAAACAAGTTATCTCGGCTACACCTTTCCCATTTGGATGCCCAAATAAAAACTGAAAAAACTCGATGAAGCTTTTGTACAATTATCCTGGAACAATGAGGTACCTGCATGGCATAGCACAACTTTGCCACAAAAAAAAACAGATTGCACACAGTGGCTCGTGCGAAGATAGATAGCGGCGCCCCTTTCCGCTTGTCGACCTTCTCGCTTATTTCTTAAGCTTGGGCACGCCAGAATGAATCACTGTCTTCATAGCATTCCAAAGGTACGCCCAAATACTCCACCGGTGTTGTGACCCAGGTTACGTTGGCAAAAACATTGGGTGTCGATGACCACTCCCCATGCCAGAACCCTAAGCGCTTTCCCCAGTTTACTGGCCTTCCTGAGATCGCACTGAATTCTTTCACTATCTCAACAGCCTTGAGTACACTTTCTTTGTCCAAGCAGAAAACTGCTACGTCATCTGCTTACGCCAAGAGTTTCACCTCGCACATATGCAGTTGGAAGCCCTGGACAAATTCGCTTCGTATAACAGACAAGCACAAGCGAGGGGGCAGCCCTGGCGCACCGAGCGTTGCACATTTATTGGATCGCCCAGTTCCTTGTTGACAATCAATCTCGTGGTGCAGTTTCGGTACGCCAGGGCCACGCCCTCTCTGATAACAGAACCCACGTTGATATAGTCCAAAATAGAAAACAAAGCATCATGAGAAACACAATCAAAAGCCTTTTCTAAGTCGAGCTGGAGAACCGCGACCCTAGCGCAAACAGCGTCGCAGCACTCCAGCACGCACCTCGCCTTAGTTATGGACCGTCCTTTGATGCCACAAGTCTGATGGGTGCCGACTATCTCTTGAATTACTGCCTGCAGCCTGGCCGCAAGAACTTTCATTAGAATTTTGTAATCGACATTTGTTAGTGATATAGGCCTGTATGATGTCACAAATCTTAATTTCTCCGTTTCATTAGTTTTAGGTATTAACACAGTGTGTGACGTGGAAAACGAAGGCGGCAACACTTTAAGGTGGAAACCTTCGTTAAAAACTTCTACCAACAGCGGGGATAGCTCCTCCTTAAATGCTTTGTAGAAAGCTGCGCTCAAACCATCAGGCCCAGGCGACTTCCCTGGGTTTAGGTTTTCTATTGCTCGTGCTACTTCTTGCTCGGAAATTACCTGCTCTAGTCTTTCTTTTGTGCAGTTGTCCAGTCGGGGTAATGAAGAAACAAACACCCCCTTAAAGTTCTCCAACTCAATGTCCCTTATTGCGAATAGCTGCTGATAGTAATCATAGAACGCACGTGCTAAGTCATCCTTATCCGTCATACGGCTGCCGTTACATTCTATTTCTAGTATTTCGTTTCGACGAGCGTGTGCTTTTTCGAGACTGAGGGCCCGCTTAGTGGGGGCCTCGCCGGCTGTCAATCTTTCAAACCTTGCACGAACGATCGCTCCACGATATCGTTCCTCATCCATTAACTCTATTTTCTTTTTAATATTTCTGATGTCATCTTTATACACCCCCGGCTGTTTGCTTTCCTGAACAACTAACATGTTTAGTGTTGACCTTAGTCCTGCCTCTTCTCGCTTTTCATTATGACGAATGCAACTGCCTCTTTCTATCGCTTTCATCTTTATTTCTTGTTTAAATAGCTCCCACTGCTCCCCAATGTTACTGTTAGGTCGCTTCTCTATTTCTTTTATCTTCTCTAATATAGTATCACGTAAAATCTGGTCATCTAAGAGTTTAGAATTTAACTTCCAGAGTTCCCAGAGGAAATGTTTGCTTTGATTTCTAGGTCCCATACTGCACTTCACAAGACAGTGATCGGAAAACGAAATCGCAATAACGGCATAATTTTGACAGGTTGGTATCGCATCAAACGATACATAAATCCGATCGAGTCGCGCATGACTGGATCCCTGGAAATGAGTGTAAAGCACACTGCGCGCACCATCCAAACACTCCGCAATGTCTTCCAGCGAAAATTCACCAATCATCTGGGACAAACAGTCAGTGCTTGCGTCTTTGTAGGCACGGTTTGAGGTCTTATCTCTAGCGCTTAACACGCAGTTAAAATCCCTCATCACCACGAGTTTCCTCTCTGAACATAAATATCGTTGCATGCCTGTGAAGAAGTTGAACTTTTCTTCCACAGTATTGGGTGCATACACACACAGAACGCGCCATTCGCTATTGTGAAAAACGACGTCGCAGACAATGAGCCTTCCACATGCGTATGAGGTCACGGCCTGCACCGTCAGTCCTGGCAACCGCCTAACAAGCAGAAGGCACCCAGCCGATGAACCCACCGCGTGACCAACAGCCACATCATACCTTGACGTGAAACGCTGAACCATGCTCCCAGTCGCCTCCTCCCCTTCCACTTTGGCTTCTTGAACCGCTAGCACGTCTATGTCTAGCTCTGTCAAAAGGCGATGTACTTGGATTTGTTTTCGTCTCCCTGCCAACCCACGGACGTTAAGCGTTGCTACTCTCAGGGCCTGTTTCATCGCCATTTTCATGCATAAGGAGGACACCGGGAGCAAGGCGCTTACCTCTCACGTCTAGCGTGCCGCTAGACAGTTCCAGAGGTCCCACCGCCATCACTTGTGGTGGGCCCGACTTGCTGCGGGGAAGCCTTTTCAGCGGTTTTCCTGTCTGCCGAGGTATTAGGTTTGGGCCTGAACGGTGGACGTCGGCTCTGTGTCGCTTTCGCTGGTGGCTCCTCGTTGTTGCTAGGGTTCCCTTTGTCAGCACAGTTGCCGGCCTCGGCATGCGGACGCTTTGGCGCACAAGCGGTGCCCGTTGGCCGAGCTCTGACTTCCGTGATAGCGCTCACACTCATTGCTGGTCCCTGTTGTGCGGCGCCTTGACTGAACACGTCCTCTTTCAAGGACAACTCCGCTACAGCCGACGCTGGCTCTTGAGTGCTGGTGTCCACGCACACCTCTTTATCCGTGCCATGCGATGTCGCCACCTTATCTGGCACTGCGGAACCTCCCGTGTTGTCTTGGGTTCCCTTCGCTGCTTCTTCAGCCTCGGCAACATCCATCACGTCCTCGGGCGTCTCCTCTTTCATAGCTGGTACCGTTACCACCGCGTACGTGCGCACACACTCCACTTCCGCGTGTCCGAAGCGCCGGCAGCGAGAGCAACGCGGCACTTTACACTCGCGTCGCACGTGTCCGGAGCCGTGGCAACGTAGACATTGCATAGGCCTTCCGGGCACTACGTCGAGGGCCAACTCGCCTGCTACCCTCAGTTGATGGGGAAGGTCATCCAATTTCATCCCTGTCTTCAACTTCAGGAGTACGGACCGTGTTGTGGAGCCTTTTTCGTTTACACCCGAGACGCGCCATCGTTCACTGGTGACTTCGGTTACGTTGCCGAATGGGGCGAAAGCCGTGCGAATATCTTCGTCAGCGACACCGTGGAGCATCCAGTGAAGTCGGAGGCGGACTTGCTGGTCTTGAGGGTCGAAAATAATGCATCGTCGCCCCTTAACGTTAAGCTCTTTCAAAGCACAGATGCGCTTTGTGGCTTCAGCGGTCTTGAAAGTGACAGCCCATACGTGATTTACCTGATACGCCCCCAAGGCGACAACCTCGGGGAGCGCGTCCGTCTCGGCGAGCGCGTCGCGGAAATCCTCGACTCGGAAGGGTCTAGCTTTAACATCTCCGTGCAAAAAAAGCGTGTTTAACGCAACACGTCCTGTAGGCAGCAGAGGCAAAACGATCTGACACTCGCTATCAGTACTTGCGTCGGACCTGTTTCCGCGGCCAGCCTGGGCCGCTATCGCCGCTCCGGTGGAGCCCATGATCCTGCGTCCGCACCGAACGGTAGCCGGAAGTAGAATGACTACACCAGCGGCACGATGGTTTCTACAGGACGAAGAATTTCCCCTGCTCACGCTCTTCACAAATATTGCGACATCGTACTGTGCAGCTTGCAGCTGAGCAAAACGAAGAGCGTATGTGTCACTAACATTGGGCTATAAGATAAAAAGAGGACCTAAAGGCAATTAACCGTGCGCCGCCCGGGAATCGAACCCGGGTCGCAAGAATGGAAATCTTGCCTCATACCACTACACCAGCGGCGCTTTTTGTTTTTTTTTTCTTTATTACCTGTTTTGAGTTTACATCAATTAAAAAAAGATCCACAATAATGGTAAAACTCGCAACAACCAGACTTCGGCTGTCATGAAAGGTTTAAAATTTCTTGAGGACAGCCAGTTCATCGAGCACACTGACCCAGTCAGGTGGATCAGAAAGCACCCGGTACATTTCTCTAAGGAGCAGCACACTCTCGATAAAGTTCTCGCGTACAGAACACGTGTTGACATCTGCATGTTGCACTTGCATCCTTGTTTTCCACAGGCTGTGGAGGCCCAAGACCATGACTAAATCCAAAGGAATACCCTCACTCTCGACTGGAAGGAACCGTATGCCATACGGATCTAACGAAAGGTATTTCTTTAGTGTTCTCCGGAGAACATCCCAGTGAAAGACTGGGTCCCAGCAATCCAGAAAGACGTGCTCGATTGTCTCTGGTTTTTGCAAAGGAGACAGTCTGTTGTCCAGGGAACGAATAAGCCTCTTTCATGTAACCAGGTTTTAACAGGTAATGTGTTGGAATGTAGCTTAAAGAAGAACGTTTTAACTGAAGGCCTAACTGGCATCTTTTTCACTCGCTTTAAGATATCCTGTCCGGGACCTCCACGGTGTGGTGCACGGTAAATCGGCAACGGTATCGTCACATCCAGAAGATCTTTGTACAGCTTCTTCTTACACACTTTGCTCAAGTATTCCATTGAAAAACGCGCATGCAACATTCTGAAAGACAAGACAACTTCGCACATGTACCCTTTTAAAGCACCACTCATATTCTCACCAGAACAGACAACGTATTCTGGAAGCATTTTACACAGTCGTACTTGCATGACCGTCCTCAAGACTACACCAGCGGCGCGATGGTTTCTACAGGACGCAGAATTTCCGCTGCTCACGCTCTTCACAAATAGTGCGACATCGCACTGCGCAGCTTGCAGCTGGGCAAAACGAAGAGCGTATGTGTCACTAACATTGGGCTATAAGATAAAAAGAGGACCTAAAGGCAATTAACCGTGCGCCGCCCAGGAATCGAACCCGGGTCGCAAGAATGGGAATCTTGCATTATACCACTACACTTTTTTTTTCTTTATTGCCTGACTTGGACACAAATACACCGCACTGGAACTCAAAGCAACAGGAACAAAGGAATAATTATGCACACAAAGCTAGTTCGCGTTGCCTAACGCCCCCTGAGGGGCAGGCATTGTCATGTTAAAATTCCTTGAGCACCGTCAAAGGTTCCAGCTTTGACTGCCACTGAGGAGCACATGGTTGCAATTTAAGCACATCGAGCCATCGCTGCACACTTTCACGGAAATACATGCGGGCTGGCCGTGCATCTGGATCGCAGTGATAACCAGCCATTCGTGCGCGCCATATACTGTGGAGGCACATTAACATAACCTGGTCTAACGGCATATCATCATGGTTACCCAATGGCAAATATCTGATGCCATGGGAATAAAGTGGCAACTGTTTTTTTATTGTCCTTTGTAGAACATCCCACAAATATACCCCCTCCCAACAATGCAAAAACACGTGATCTATTGTCTCTGGCTGTTTGCAGATGAGACATTGGGCCCCTCACGGTAGGAACATACCCTTTTCCTCCATAAATAATTTTACACACAAAGTACCGGTATGTAGCATAAAGAAAAACGTTTTAGCTCCCGTAGCAAATTGCATTTTCTTTACACGTTTTATTACATTGCTTCCTGTGCTTCCGTAGTATAAAGCTCTGTACAAGGGCACCGGGAACACCACTTCACAAACATCTTTGTATAATGTTCTCCTGTTAACATTACTTAAATACTCATTCGAAAAACGTGCGCTTAAGAATTTCACGCTCACAACAATTTCCCTAAAGAATCCAAAAAGAGAACCCGTATATAGTATAAACTACGAAATCAGGCAACGCTCGACCGAGGCTTTGTTGACACACTGTGCGCAGGAATGGATCGCTGGCATCCCTAAAAAACATAAACCGGTTGACAATCTGTCGCACAAACAAATGACCCAGACCAAGCCCCCATGATTCACCTGCCGGAACAAATTTGTCCGACTGCACCTCTCCCAACTCGAGGCCCAAAGAAACACCGCCAAAACTCGATGCAATTTTTGCACATTTACACGGGAGCAATGCAACACTTGCATTACATACCATAACTTACTAATTAAAAACAGGTTGCAAACTGCGGCTCTTGCAAATATTGATAATTGAGTGCTTTTCCATTTCTCCGCTTTTTCACGGGTTTCTTTGACCTGCTCTAGCCAGTATGGGTCGCTTTCCTTGTAAAATTCCAAGGGCACACCGTAGTACTTTGCAGGCGTTGTAACCCACGACACATTAGCGAAAGTGTCGGGGGTCAGCTGCCATTCTCCATGCCAAAATCCCAGGCACTTACCCCAGTTAACTTTACTCCCTGTGACTTTGCTAAAATGTTTTACCACATCCACTATCCTCTTTATACTCTTCTTATTTACACAAAAAACCGCAACGTCGTTTGCGTAAGCCAGTAATTTGACCTCTGACTCCTGCAGTCGAAAACCATCAATGTCATTGTTTTGTAAGATGCTTAAACACAATGTTTCAATACAAATGCCGAAAAAAAGAGGGCTGAGGGGGCAACCTTGGCGCACCGAACGTCGTACGTTGATGGGGGCCCCCAGTGACTTATTGACATTTAATCTCGTAGTGCAGTTACGGTACGCCAAGGCCACTCCCTCTCGAATAAAAGAGCCGACATTAACATAGTCTAATATACTGAACAGAATAGTATGTGCCACACAATCAAAAGCTTTCTCCAAGTCCAACTGCAGTAACTCAACACATGCGTAAGTTGCATCGCAGCATTCGAGCACACTTCTCGCTTTGCGAATGTTCTGAAATATGGATCGCCCTTTGATACCGCACGTTTGGTGAGGGCCCACTAGTTCGCATATAACGGTTTGTAGTCTGCCAGCAAGCACCTTCATATAAATCTTGTAATCAACGTTTGTCAGAGCAATGGGCCTGTGAAACGACAACTGCCTAAGTTTATCTGGTTGTTCAGTTTTCGGAATAAGTACTGTGATACCACTACACCAGCGGCGCTTTTTTTTTTCTTTATTGCCTGGACAACATACACACATATATAGCACTGCTACAATACAAAGGTTAATAAAAGACGTCCAGCCTACTTGGTCAGTACGTCGCTTAAAAGGGCTTCAAGCTGAATAGCTTGTCCATCTCCGGTAGCCATTCAGGCGGGTCACTTCGGCTTTTCAACACTTGTTTGATGTAGACCAAATTTCAATAAAGTACTCGCGCGCAGGACGGACATGTTCATCAGCATTTCTCACAGCCATAGGGGTCTTATATAGACTGTGCAGGCCCAGTAGAATAATCATATCGAGGGGTAGCCCCCCTTCATCAGTTGCATGGAGGAAGCGGATACCACGAGGGGAAATTTGAAGCTGCTTTATGAGCGTGCGCTGCAAAATATCCCAAAGGAATATCGCGTCCCAACATTCAAGAAAAATATGCTCTACGGTTTCAGGCTTTTGACAGATTATACAGTTCACTGACCAAAAGACAAATATACCCTTTTCATCCAGCCACGGTTTAACCGGCAGTGTTCCGCTGTGTAGTAGAAAAAAAAATGTCTTTGTTGACGAGCGCACGGGCATTTTCTTCACTTTTTTCAGGACATTCATTCCTGGGCCTGCACCGTATATGGTGCGATACATTGTAACCGGGAGCATTACATCTAGTACATCTTTGTACAATTGTTTCTTTGTTATTGAAGACAGGTATTCTTTGGAAAATCTAACATTTAACATTCGGAAACTCAGTACGACTTCACGCAAAAAACCACAAATACTTGTTCGCCTTAATTCTGAAGAAGACACAACAAATCCTGGTAACTCGTGCCAGACACGCACCTGTATCACAGTGCGCAATAATGGATGGCTCTGTGTACGCAGAAACATAAAGCGAGACACAATCTGTCTCAGAAACAAGTGAGTAAGACCGAGTCCCAGTTCTCTAACCGGACGGAAGAGATTGGTACGACTTGTTCTTTCCCACACTGAACTCCACAAAAAAACAGCAAAAACTCTGTGTAGCTTTTGAATACTGACTCGCGACATGCACAACACTTGAAGAACATACCAAACTTTAGCAACAATAAACAAATTACACGCAGTTGAACGGGCGAACATGGAGAGCTCCCTTCAGCCCCACCCTAGTGTTTTCTCCCGAGAACATTCAGTCTCTTGCACCCAATAATCATTTGCGTCTTTGTAATGTTCAAGTGGGACCCCTAGGTATTTCACTGGTAGAGACAAGAATTTTATGATTTCGAGGGATTCAGGAGTGAAATCCCAACTGCCATGCCAAAAACCTATACATTTGTCCCAGTTTATTGAACTACCCGACATCTGACAAAACTTCTTTGCTAAGTTCACGTAGAAAGACGGGCTAGTTGGTCTTGATAAGTAGAGTGCATATTTTGGCAGCGTAAAATTAAAGACAGGACTAAAGGAGAAAGACAAGGGACAAACGCTGAACTTCAACTGATAGTTTAATGGACGTAACATCAATATATACAAAAAGTTTTTCAACGCCATCACTTGAGCGCATGCTCCCAAACCTTCGCCTCTGCATTATCGAACAGATTAGAGCCTCATCACCTATGGCCACGTGTCATTCTCTTCTTTAAAAATTCCAGCTCTTTGGGTGACAGCACAACCGAGCTACTGCTAACACAATTATCACCTTGATTGTGAATCTCAAGGGCCTCAAATATCTCCCTGCTCAACTGCTGCTTGAAGCTGCGCAGCACACGTGTGTCGCTGAACGCAGGGGTGCATGATGGACGGGCGGGGCTAGGGCAGCGGCTGCAGTGCAAGGCTAAATGACTGCTCTTTACAAGGGATCCTACTGCTCTTCGGTGCTCTCGCAATCGGTCGTTTATGCACCTGCCCGTCTGTCCAACGTAGGTTTTCCCACATGACAGAGGAATCTTGTAGACTACCCCCGTTCTACAGGGGACGAAGCAGGTGTCATGCTTCTTCGTGCATGCATCAATGCCACTCTTTTGCCCATTCACTTTAGGGCAAAGCCGCGACAACTTTTCAGGAGCAGAGAAGACGACAGGGACGCCGCACTTCCCTGCAACCTTCTTCAGACGGTGGGAGAAACCATGCATGTAAGGAACGGCAACAGGCCTTGTTTCCTGGCGTCTGGATTGTTGTGATCGCCCTCGTTCCTCACTCTCCACTTCCCGCAACAGCTTATTCGCTACCGAAGGCAGGAGTTCATTCGGGTAGCCAGTGGCTTTCAGGCGTTCGATCTGGCCCTGTACGCTGATGTTCATAAAGTGTGCGCATGACTTTGCGAGAGCAGCACGTAGAGAATTAACAACGATCCCTCTTTTTACCAATTTCGAATGGGCCGAATCATACCTCAACACTTCTTTTTTCGACCGCGGCCTGTAGCTCCAACACACATTCGCCTCCCTGAAGATCTTTTCAAATAGTGCGATATCGTGTTGTGAAGCTTGCAGCGGAGGAAAATGAAGAACGCCTTTGTCCACTGACATTAGGCTATAAACTAAAAGGAGGGCAGAAAGGCAATTATCCGTGCGCCGCCCGGGAATCGAACCCGGGTCACAAGAATGGGAATCTTGCATGATACCACTACACCAGCGGCGCTTTTTTTTTCTTTATTGCCTGAACAACAAATACTTATGTAACACTACCAAAGTTCAATGGTTTATAAAAGACGTCCAGCCTCCTTGGACAGTACGTCGCTTAAAAGAGCTTCAAGTTGACTAGCTTGTCCATTTCCGGTAGCCATTCAGGTGAATCACCTCGGCTTTTCAACACTTGTTTGATGTAGACCACATTTTCCATAAAGTACTCTCGCGTAGGACGGACATGTTCATCAGCATTTCTCACAGCCATACGGGTCTTCCATAGTCTGTGCAGGCCCAGTGGAATGATCATATCGAGGGGTAATCCCCCTTCATCAGCTGCCGGGAGGAAGCGGATACCCCGAGGGGAAATTGGAAGCTGCTTTTTAAGCGTGCGCTGCAGAATATCCCAAAGGAATATCGCGTCCGAACATTCAAGAAAAATATGCTCAACGGTTTCAGGCTTTCGACAGATTGTACAGTTCACTGACCAAGGGACAAATATTCCCTTATTCTCCAGCCACGGTTTAACCGGCAGTGTTCCGCTGTGTAGTAGAAAAAAAAATGTCTTTGTTGACGAGCGCACGGGCATTTTCTTTACCCTTTTCATGACGTTCATTCCTGGGCCTGCACCGTATATGGTGCGATATATTGGGACCGGGAGCATTACATCTAGTAAATTTTTGTACAATTGTTTCTTTGTTATTGAAGACAGGTATTCTTTGGAAAATCTAACATTTAACATTCGGAAACTCAGTACGACTTCACGCAAAAACCCACAAATACTTGTTCGTCTAAATTAAGAAGAAGACACAACAAATCCTGGTAACTCGTGCCAGAGACGCACCTGTATCACAGTGCGCAATAATGGATGGCTCTGTGTACGCAGAAACATAAAGCGAGACACAATCTGTCTCAGAAACAAGTGAGTAAGACCGAGTCCCCCTTCTCTAACCGGACGGAAGCGATTGGTACGACTTGTTCTTTCCCACACTGAACCCCACAAAAAAACAGCAAAAACTCTGTGTAGCTTTTGAATACTGACTCGCGACATGCACAACACTTGAAGAACATACCAAACTTTAGTAACAATAAACACATTACACACAGTTGAACGGGCGAACACGGAGAGCTCCCTTCCGCCCCACCCTAGTGTTTTCTCCCGAGAACGTTCAGTCTCTTGCACCCAATAATCATTTGCGTCTTTGTAATGTTCAAGTGGGACCCCTAGATATTTCACTGGTAGTGTCGAGAATTTTATGTTTTCGAGGGATTCAGAAGTGGAATCCCAACTGCCATGCCAAAAGCCCATACATTTGTCCCAGTTTATTGAACTACCCGACATCTGACAAAACTTTTTTGCTAAGTGCACTGTTTGACTAATACTTTCCTTGTCTTGACAAAAGACAGCAATGTCATCGGCGTACGCCAAAATTTTAACTTCGCTAGCCATCAGTCTGAATCCGTGTAAGTGTTCACAGTGAATGACCTTTTGGCAAAAGGGTTCGAGGTAAATCGCAAATAGCAAGGGCGATAGTGGGCAGCCTTGTCTAACTGATGACATCACTGGAATATTTTTCGTTAGTTGCTTGTTTACAACAACCTTAGTATAACATTCGTTGTAAGCCATTTTTATTCTATCTAATAAAATAGATCCAACTTTAATATGTTCTAGTATTTGAAAAAGTATGCTATGATCAACAAGGTCGAAGGCTTTCTCAAGGTCTATCTGGAGCATTGCAACGTGGTCACCCCAAGCGTCACAACACTCCAGAATGCTTCTAGCTACATGAATGTTTACACTTATTGTTCGGCCTTTAATACCACACGTCTGATGATGCCCTACTATTTCCTTAATGACCTTCTGTAACCTACTCGCAAGAACCTTCATAAAAATTTTATAGTCAACGTTAGTCAGACTGATTGGACGATATGATGTTACAGATAAGAGCTTTAAAGGATCGTCACTTTTTGGAACCAGTACAACGTGTGTTTGACGAAAGGACGGAGGGATGCAGTTTTCTTCATACGCCTGTAAAATCACTCGGTGCAAGGCGGTTGCGATTTCGCTCTTAAACAACTTCTACAATGCTGCACCAACACCGTCTGGACCAGGTGTTTTCCCATGGCTTAGTTCCTCAGTAGCTTTTTCAATCTCATTTACAGTTATTGGCGCTTCAGACCTTCTGTAACAGTTGGGTCCAATGCTGGGATTAATGCAAGAAATTCATGTTCGAAACCTTCTTCCACTGGCCGTTGGCGCCCTATCAGGTTGCGATAGTGCTCAAAAAAGGCCATTTTTATTTCCTCGCCGTCACTAGTAACCGTATCTCCGTATCTTACGTCTTATTTCGTTTCGTTTCGCGTATCTCTTTTCATCACTTATTGAGCGTTTCGTCGGCGCTTCACCATGAACAACCTTTCCGCCCGGGCTCGTACTATTGCTCCCATGTATTTTTCTTTATCTGCACATTCTAACTGCACTTTCGATTTTCTGATCTGTGCGGTATATTTTCCAGGCTGCACATTTTCTAAGCTTAAAACGAAACTTAACTCCACTGCAGTTCGTTTTCTTTCTTCCTTTCTTCTTGTCTCAGGACGGTGCTCCTTTCAATAGCGCCTATTTTAATTTCTTGCATGAATAGTTCCCACGCCGAGATAGATTTCGAAGGCTCACTTTCATGCAATCGCTGTATCTTCATTTTAACCTCATTTACAAAAACTTCATCATCAAGGAGCTTAACGTTAAACTTCCATAGGTCCCAGCAAAATTTCGATTTTTTTCTGCTTTGTGCAGATAGTAAAAGCCACTAAGCTATGGTCGCTGAAAGAAACATGTTTAACTTTATAATCCGAACACCTTGGTAGAAAAGCCAGAGACAGGCACGATCCAGTCTGGCGTGACTTGCACGCTAGAAGTGCGTAAAGTGTGGAAAAGAGTTGCAAGCCAAAACATGACCAACATCTTCCATTTCGCATTCTTGCATTAACGTGCTCAGTAGGAGAGCACTTCTGTCTCGCACCGAACTCTTGTCTGACCTGTCCTTGGCATAGCAGACACAGTTGAAATCGCTGAATAGAATGACACTCTTTGGACATTTCAAGTATACACCGATTCGCTCAAAGAAACTACGCCGATCATCCTCTCTGTTAGGCGCATACACTCACATGACACGCCACTGTACACCCGTCAAAGAGAAATCGCAGACAACGAAACGGCCATTATCACTCACAGTTACTGGTTCTACTAAAATGCCCAACGACTTGCGCAAGAACAGCGCACAGCCACCCGAGGTACCAACCGCATGGCACACGCAAATATTATAGCGAGCAGAGAAGCGCTCGACCATGCGGCTCGTTTGCTCATCGCTCTCCACTTTCGTTTCTTGTACCGCCATTCCATTGTGTCTATATCGTTATCTAACAATAGACGGCTGACTTGGTACTGTTTTCGCCTGGCTGACGACCCTCGCACATTAAGCGAGGCTACACGTAGAGCTACTTCTGGATCAACCGCCATGCTGAATATGAATTAAACGAGCCGCACGATCTTACCTGGTATATTGGGGTCAGGAGCGGACAAACTGTGCAGTACAGGCTGACATGACCGAAAAATAATGCTCCAAGGTGGCATCACTGGTTCATGCTGGTGGCGTTGAAACAGAGCGACGCTGCATTCGTCGCCGCTCCGGGCCGCATCAGGAATCCTTGAGCCCCAGAAGCGGCCCGAGCAGCCACGAACTCGGGGCTCCTTCATGGCGAAGGCTGCATCCCTGGTGGGTTCCGGTCAGGCGGAATAGTGGGCTTTGGCTTGAAAGATGGCCGACGTAGAGGGGCCACTTTGTGGGGCGGTTCCTCTTGATCGGTCTTGTCGGGGGCACCCGCTGCGTCGGTTACGTCGCGCGTGCGTTTCGTGGTCGCACAAATACTTGTACTATCGCGCGTGTCCATCGGTGCCTGTTCCTTTGAAGACGTTGACGTCGACTTACCGCTGGCACCGATAGCGGCAACACATGCTTCGGTGACCTCTCCCGCAGCGCTCTTTTCATGTTGCAGGGCTTCTTGTCGCTCAGAATTTCCCTCGAGTTGAGGGGCTGGTTTGTTCTCTCCTTTGAGTCCTTTGCTCTCGCACTATCTTCCGCACCGGTGACATCCACGACGTCCATTTCGTCCATGAGGTGTTCTGAGAAGTCGTCAGCTCTTGCAGGCCCTGTTGCACTGGCGTATGTGGCGACGACAAAGGCTGCATTTCGGCACTTTACAATCCCGCCTAATATGTCCTGTGGCCTTGCACCTCAAACAGAGCGGCGCCCTTCCCGGAACAACAAGAAGTGCGGGCTCACCTGCTATCTTGAGCTGGTTGCGGAATGTCATCCCTCGAAATTTCATTTTTCAACTTGAGGGCCACTGTTCTCGTAGTGGACCCTTTGTCTGCGACACCGAAGGCTCTCCAACGCTCTTTGGACAGGTCAGTCACTGTTCCGTATGACAGCAAGGCAGCACGGACATTGTCACTAACGCCATGCAAAACCCAGTGGATTTTCAGGCGCACATCCTGGTTATTCGGGTCAATAAGTAGACACGGCCGCTTCTTCACCTTGACGTCAGTAGCCGCCAGTAGTTTCCTCGTTGCCTCGGCACTCTTGAGCATAACGGCCCAGACATGGTTCATCTGATACGCCCCCAAAGCAAGCACTTCAGGGAGCGCACCAAGATGAACCAAAGTGTCTCTGAAGTCCTCGACGCGATACGGTTTATCCGCTGGGTCTGCGTGCATAAAAATTGTGTTCAACACAATTCTTTCTGTCGGCAAACTTGGCAGTATGACTGGTAATCTTCATCGACGGCAGACAAAAACCTGTTTCCGCGGCCAGACTGGGCCGCTGATACCGCTCCGACGGAGCACATGATTAAACATCCGTTCGCTTCGGCGCCCGGAAGTAAAATCCACTACACCACCGGCGCGACGGTTTCTACAGGACGCAGAATTTCCCCTGCTCACGCTCTTCACAAATAATGCGACATCGTGCTGTGAAGCTTGCAGCCGAGCAAAACGAAAAGCGTCTGTGTAACTGACATCAGGCTATGAACTAAAAAGAGAACTCAAGAGCCAATTAACCATGCGCCGCCCGGGAATCGAACCCGGATCGCAAGAATGGGAATCTTGCATGATACCACTACACCAGCGGCGCTTTTTTTTTCTTTTTAATTTTTTTTCTTTATTGCCGTCTTGGACATTCAAAACAAGATGATTAACAATCTAACATGCCATCACACCTTCGCGTGACACGGCGGGTTAAAACTTTTTCAGTTTTACCAAACTTTCAAGCACATGAATCCGATGTGGCTGCTCGGGGAGTGTCATATGCTGCTCGGGGAGTGTCAATAACCCGCCGTACAGTAGTGCTTAAGGTGCCCGTCTAAAGAGCATGAGGACCGAGGTTCGATTCTACGCTCGGTAGTAATTTTCATAACCCGGCACATTTTTTTTAATTGCCTAATTTATGATCAGATTTTACACATATAGAACATCACACACATACATACACACACACGGAGAGTGAATATTACGCAACAAATACACTACATGGGTTAAAACCACGCGATTTGGGCTGCGTGATCCATTACAAATCAGTCATTTGCAGCAACACTTCCATTCTCGGAGCCACTCAGGCACTTCGTCTTGTGTCTTGAGAACTTCAATAACACTCGCAACGGCTTCGAGAAAATACTGCCGTATTTTGCGCGCATCAACATCAACATGCCTGAAAGCCATTCTGGATCGTCAGATACTGTGCAGGCCCAATAAATGATCATGTCCAGCGGTAGCCCATCATCATCTTCAATAGGTAAAAATCGAATTCCGAAAGCATCCACGGGTAGGTCGTTTTAATTGTTCGTTGTAGAATGTCCCAGAAGAAAAAGGCTTCCCAACAGTTGTGGGGCCCTGCACCACGTATCCGTACGGCCCGTGCGCGCCGCACATTCGAAGGCCGCGCCACTATCCCAATGCCCCCTGCGCGGTGCCTGTTTCCCTCTCCCCGCTCGTTCATTGATAACCGGTCCCGTGCGAGGGGGCTATAAAGGAAGCCTCGCGCCGCCGTCGCTCTCTCTTGGTCCTTGGTCCCTGCACCCTCGTTCCTGCTTCGCTCCTGGCGCTCTCTACGGAAACGACCCGCAGCCACCCGGATGACGACCTAGCACCGACTTCGACGATCCCTGTGAGATTAAAGATGTTTGTCATACGGCCCACTGTGTGTTTGTAGTGCGCATCCCTCGGGTAGAGAAATCGCCCACAATTGGCACCCAACTGGGGCTGAATTAGCACCCATGTGGACGATTTCTCTGCCAACGTGGCGGCGCACGGCAACACGACGGGCCGGTCCTTTGTATGTTAGGCGCGACGCCATTTTGAGTTTAGGGCTATCGTGTGTGCAGATGACGCGGAGTGTAGTATAGTAGCGTTCGTACAGTGTTTTAATTTTGTTTTGGGTTATGTGTGTGTTATTTAGTGTCGGGCGGTTTGTGTTTTAATTTTTTTGTGCATATGTTAGTTTTATGAAGTGTTTAGCCTTTGTGACTTGCCTCTTGATGCGGGCTAGGTGGTAGTCGTGCGCGTGTAGGCTCCCGGGCGGCCTTAGTTGTTGAGTGCAATGCCTCCTAGAAAAGACGTGCCAGATAGGGCCGCCGCTTCGGATGCCAGTGCGTCCGGAAGTGAGGTAAAGGACGCGGTAGAGTCTGCGCAGGTTACAGATGCGGCCGCCCTGATGAGGCAGATGAACGAAGTGTTGTCGGTGTTCACTCGTCAGCTCGGTTCGGTGGCTAGCGCCAACCAAGCGACAGCTGCGGCGACAGTCTCGCGTCCGCGGATAAATGTAGATGTTCCCTCCTTTCCCGGCTGCACGGACGTGAAGTCAGTCCACGAGTTCTTGCAAGAACTCGAGGATTATCAGACGGCACTGGGTTCCCCAGACGACGTGGTGCTAGCGCAGGTAATCCCCGTGGCACTTGTTGAGAGCGCGGCGCGGTGGAGACGCTGTCAGCCGGCCTTCCAGTCGATGGCAGACTTTACATATCGCTTCCGCGCCGAGTTCTTGCCGCCCGATTACGAACGCCGGATGCTTGAAGAGCTAGCGTTGCGCACACAGCACCCAGAGGAGAGCCTCCTCGAGTATGTACGCGCAATGCAGGTGCTCTACAAGAGAGCAGATCCCACGGCAACCGATCTAGAACAGGTCACGCGCGTGATGAGGCAATGCCATCCGCGCTTCAAGCCGTATTTGCGGGGACGTGGTTTTGCAAACCTCGAGGCCCTAGCACAGGAAGCGAAGGTAGTACAGGCGGATTTACTCGCTGAATTGCGCTACCAGCCACCCCCCAGGCGAGCCGAATCGCTAGACCCGCGATGCGCCTGGGTCGGAGGCCAAGACTCCGTGCCGCGCGCCAGAGGCGCAGACGTAATGACGGTAGGGCAGGAAAGGCGAGCGGAAGGCTCCGCGATTCCTCGCGCTCTTGATCCGTCCGCGTTCGAGCAGCGGCGTCGAGCTAGGCTCGCCAGCGACGTCCGCACAGGCGCGGAGAGAGGGGAAAGACGTCCCCAGCCGCTTCGTGGAACTCGGCATCCCCCGACCGCGCGGCAGGTGAACGATCGGCTTTGCTGGAATTGCAACCAGCCGGGCCACATGGCACGAAAGTTTCAAGCAAGGCGTATGCAGGGAAACGCGGACCGCCGGCGGCCATAATTGGTAACACCAGCCTGTCGCCGTCGGCGGGAGAATTTCGTGGTAGCCACGGCGGAAAATGGGAAATGTACTCCCACGCCGCGTCACCGGACGACCGCCCCGGGGGCAAAGAGGCTTTTGTCCCCCTCGCCTGTAGAGCGCAAGGAATGTTGTCGTGCTCGAGCCCTTTTATGCTAGTGCGGTTAGCTGGTCAAAGCTACTCGGCACTCATTTACACTGGCTCAACTCTGTCACTGGTCGGTGATGATGTGTTCGAGGCCTGCCGTAGATGTAACATCCGTGTCAGGCCAGGAGAAACCCCTTTGAGCTTAGCAGCAAGGACGACAAAAGCGGAAGGAGCGGTGCGTCTGGTCCTGCGTTTTGACGGCAGGAAGCGGAGGCATCGCTTCGTCGATCTGCCCGGCTTAGCCATACCAGTTATTCTGGGAAGAGATTTTCTTTCGACCGAAGGCATTGTGCTTGACATGGGGTAGAACGGCTATCGCTACAGCCCCTTCACCCCCCTCATTCCCTTTGTTAGCGCACCCAAACAAGAATGCGTCGCTCAGCGGGCAAGCGTCCACGCTTGTGTGGCAGAGGGCTCCCCCGCGACACTGAATGGTAGCCCATTAGAAGCAATTATCGCGTCCTTCTCAGGAACCGGTAGTCAGCGCCGAAGGCTCGTGGAAACTTTACTCCTGTTTTCGGATTACTTCACTGAGAAACCAGGCAGAACCGACTTGCTTCAGCACGAGATCGAAACGGGTGATGCGCGCCCTTTCAGATGTAACCCGCGGCCGTTAAGCGCGCATAAGAGACTGCTTCTGGACAGCGCCCTTGACGAGATGATAGATACCTGCGCGGTGAGACCCTCACAAAGTCCCTCTGCGTCCCCAGTGGTTTTAGCGCCAAAAAAAGATGGTTCGGTCAGGCTGTGTGTTGATTATCGAAAGCTCAACTCACTGACGCCTACGGTTGCGTACCATTTCCAGTCTATCGAGGCTGTAATGTACGCGTTAGTGAACGCAAGGTTCTTCAGAGTCCTGGATGCAAGCAGAGGGTACCTGCAGATTGAGGTGGCGGAAGGTGACATTCAGAAAACCGCATTCACCTGTCACCGCGGGCTCTTCGAATTTACTCGACTCCCGTTTGGTTTGTCTAATGCACCGAGCACGTTCATGCGATTGATGGACATCGTGCTGGGCGATGCAAGGTTCAACTACGCGATGGCGTACCTCGACGACGTCGTCATATTCTCACAGTCGTTCGAAGAGCATCTCATTCACTTGAATTCCGTTCTTGAAAGAATGAGACTTGCGGGTATAACGATCAACCCAAAGAAAGTGCAGTTGGCATCGAAGAGAGTGAACATCTTGGGATTTGTGGTTGATGATGGCACTTTGAGACCGAACGATGACAAACTGCAGGCAATTCTGAACTACCCCTGCCCGACGAACGTGAAAAGCTTGCAGAGGTTTTTGGGAATGGTTGGCTTCTACAGACGATTCATCCCTAGTTGTTCAGAGCTCGCTAGGCCGTTGAATCAGCTGTTGCGAAAAGGCTCGAAGTGGGTCTGGGGCAAGGAACAGAACGACGCTTTTGTTGCCTTGGCTCGCGCGATAGCGAACACCGCTAGTTTGCGCCTCCCCGACCTGAACAAGCCGTTTGTCTTGCAGACAGATGCTAGTGATGCCGGTGTAGGAGCTGCTTTGTTGCAGGAACACGAGGGCAAGCTGCGCCCTGTCGCGTTCACTAGCCGCACGCTCACATCGGCGGAGCGGAATTACTCCGTGACCGAAAAGGAATGCCTGGCGATAATGTTCGCATTCTCAAAGTTCGACATGTACCTAGACGGAGCGGTTTTCACCGTGCAGACAGATCACCAGGCGCTTTCGTGGTTAAAGAAGCTGAAAAACCCCGCAGGCAGACTCGCGAGATGGGCGCTGACGTTGCAACGTTACGCGTACGCCATTGAGTACTGCCGGGGCAGCATGAATAAGGTGGCCGATGCTTTATCGCGCGCACCGTTGAAGGCTGGCAGAAGCGCAGAAGAGGCGCAGACCAGCATTGCTGAAAGCGGCGTCGCCGCTAGTGGAGAGGTGGAGAGGGCGGACACGAGTGTCGCGCCCTGCGTAGTTAAAGACAGAAAGGAGGCGGACAGAGTTGCCGCGCTGTGCTGCGAGAGAGAGAAGGCGCAGCAGCTGGTGGCGGCGACTACTCGCCTGCCAAGAAGCAAGGCAGAGAGAAATCTGTCTTGGGGAGTAGCGGTCAGTAGGGAAGAGCTAATTGAGGCCCAGAAAGCAGACGGTTTATGCCAGCGGGTGCTGACAGAGCTTGCGAGGAGTGCAGCTTGCACCGGGAACGCTGAGGGCAAGTACGACGCGTATCTGCTGGGCGATGATGGCTTACTGCTCCGCTACATCCCCCAACTTGACGAGGAAGAGGCGATTGCATCCCCCTTCCGAGTCGTGGTCCCGAGGAAGTTGCGGAAGCGATTCCTCCAGTACTTCCATGACTCAGCGCTGGCAGGCCATGGCAGCGGCAGTAAAACTTACGACAAGTTATGCCGTGTCGCGACCTGGCCAGGTATGAGAAAGGATGTGCTGGGTTACGCCCGTACATGTCCTGTTTGCCAGGTAGCCAAGCCTCGGGCGGGGAAACCCGCTGGCATGATGAAGCCGGTAGTTAGCAACTATCCGTGGCAAGTGGTCGCGTGCGATATCATGGTACCCCTCCCTCGCTCCGCGCGTGGACACCAATATATCCTGGTAATAACGGACCACTATTCCAAGCGGGTTGAGGTTTTCCCCCTTAGGAAGCTTGTGTCAGAACGGATTTGGGAGAAACTGTTGGAGACATTCACTCGTTTCGGTTTCCCTTCCGACCTGATTACAGACAATGCCTCGTATTTCACAAGCAAAGTCTTTGTTGATTCCTGTCGGGCGCTTCAAATCCGCCACAGGAAAACGAGTCCCTACCACGCTCAGAGCAACATAACCGAGAGAGTGAATCGGAATGTTAAGAGTATGCTGGTTGCGACGACCGAGCAGCACAGAGATTGGGACGCACGGCTGTCCGAACTGGCTTTCGCCACTAGAACAACCGTGAACAGGTCGGTGGGTATGACACCTGCTTACTTGAATTTTGAGAAAGAGACCGCTTTTCCGCTAGAGAACGCCCTACTTGACGCGGCGGGGCCCGCGCCCCCTCCGCTTACGCAGTACACGGCAAAGCTCCGCGAGCGCCTTGAGGCAGCGCAGCGCGCGGCTCGTGAAAACCTCGATGTCGCGCGCATGGAGCAAGCGGATAAGTACAACAAAGGTTGTCGTCACGTCGTTTTCAACACGGGCGACTTGGTAATGAAAAGGACGCACCCGCTTAGTAACGCAGCGCGTGGTTTCGCCGCGTCGCTAGCGCACAAGTGGGCTGGACCGTTCGAAGTTACGGCATGGACTACGCCACTCACCTACCAGCTGCGGTTGTTGGCGAGCGGTGAAACCGCTGGTCCGGTGCACGTCGCAGACTTGAAAGCTTACCACCTTCGCAAGGACGATAACTGCGAAGCGGGGGAAGCTCAAAGCAATGCAGCGATCTCCCCCAAAGTAAGGCGTACAGGTAGCAACCCGGTTCGCAACCGACGCTATAACCTAAGGCCAAGGTAGTGCACTACTTTGTCTAACGTCTTTGCTTCTTTCAGAATGCATTCTAAGATTTTGCAGTAGCCAGATGAACCACCGTCGCTGGGGCGGGAAACCGCACCCAGCGCATGGTTCCAGGAGGGGCCACATAAACAGGGGGTACCCCCCTAGTTTGTAGTGGTTTGTGGCCCATCATTATGACCAGCGCGGCCATGCTGGCCGTCTTCAACGAGTCTGGATTGGAGCCCGCTGCCCAGACCTGGAGTACGGGCCTCAGGAAGCCAAGTGTGCCCGGGGCGGAAACGCCTGCTGCAATGTGCATCCAGCACGGCGCCACATGGAAAGGGGTCAACGATGTAGAGCAGCAGCTCAGGGCCGCTGCCAGGCGTATCTGTGGCCGAGCCCAGCTGCACCCCGAGGATGTGGCCGCTGCCGGAGAGGGACCAGTCGGAACAGTCCCGCCATGCCTGCTGCTTCTCCCGTCACACGAACCAGCTGAGAGGGCATCCTGCCAGAGCCAAGCGACAAGCCTCCCTATTTTACGCCGACCCGGGCTCGGACATGGACATGGCCCGGCTGTTGGCGTAGCCCGGGTCGGACGCTGAGAGGGGGGGGGAGATGTGGGGCCCTGCACCACGTATCCGTAAGGCCCGTGCGCGCCGCACATTTGAAGGCCGCGCCACTATCCCAATGCCCCTTGCGCGGTGCCTGTTTCCCTCTCCCCGCTCGTTCGGGGATAACCGGTCCCGCGCGAGGGGGCTATAAAGGAAGCCTCGCGCCGCCGTCGCTCTTTCTTGGTCCTTGGTCCCTGCCTCCTCGTTCCTGCTTCGCTCCTGGCGCTCTCCACGGAAACGACCTGCAGCCACCCGGACGACGACCTAGCACCGACTTCGACGATCCCTGTGAGATTAAAGATGTTTGTCATACGGCCCACTGTGTGTTTGTCATGCGCATCCCTCGGGTAGAGAAATCGCCCACACAGTCTAAGAAAACCTGTTCGATAGTTTCCGGTTTGCGGCATATGAAGCAGTGATTTCCCCAAAGTACAAAAAACCTTTTATTTCTAAATAAGTCTCAATTTCTAGTGTATTGCTAAGGAGTTTGAAAAAGAAAGTTTTTGTTCCCCCTGGTACAGCCATATTTTTACTCGTTTAAGGACTGACTTACATGGACCTGCACAGTACAACGATCTGTACAATGGGATCGGGAGAAAGACATCGCTCTTGTCCTTGTAAAGAATATTTCGCGTCACCATTTGATAAATACTCAAAAGAAAAAACGGGCTTGCAATACACCACATGACATGTACACTTCTTTAAGGATTTCGAAAATCCTCCCTTGCATGCTCGCGGAACTTACTATGAAATTTTGAAGCACTCTGTTCAATTTAACCTGACACACAGTTCGTAAAAATGGGTCCTTTGTATCACGAAAGAACATAAAACGGTTAACCACTTGACCCAAATATAAATGCTCCAAACCAACTCCTGCCGAGCGGAAGCGATGAAACAAGCTGGTTCGGCGGGTGCGCTCCCAAATACTTCCCCACACAAACATGACGAATACACGGTGAAATCTCTGCACATTCACATGAGAAAAATGCAGTACTTGTAACACGTACGATATCTTGGTAACAAGAAATAAATTACAAATCGTAGCACGTGCAAACATAGATCAACCGAATCCTTTTAGTCTGTCGGCCTTCTCACGTACTTCTAAAATTTGCTGGTTCCAATATGACTCACTGTATCGGTAGTTTTCCAGTGGCACTCCTAAATACTTCACTGGGGTTGTTACCCAAGGCATGTTCACGAAATTCGCAGGGGTTGTGTGCCACACTCCATGCCAGAAACCCAGTCACTTATTCCAGTTCACCGCACTACCAATAACAGAACAATAGTCCTTCACCTATTTGACAACACTGCGAATGCTTTCGTAGTTGGTACAGAAGACGGCAATGTCATCAGCATACGCAAGTATGCGGACCTCTGCTGCATGCAAACGAAAACCTCGGACACTGCTGCTATCGATAATGTTTAGACAAAATGGTTCAATATACAAGCAGAAAAGCAATGGCGACTGGGGGCAGCCTTGACGCACAGAGCGTTGCACTTGGATGCGCTCACCCACCTTCTTATTTACTATCAGGCGCGTCGTGCACCCTCTGTACGCCATTGCGACTCCTTTGCAAATAACTGAGCCCACATTTGCATGCTTTAAAATGGATAACAAGACATCATGCGGCACCTTGTCGAAAGCTTTCTCTAGGTCAAGCTGGAGCATAGCAACACTCTCATACAAGGCGTCGCAACACTCCAGCACAGACCGCGCCTTGTGGATATTAGTATATATGGTTCGGCCTTTAATGCCGCAGGTCTTATGCGGTCCTACTAATTCTTCCATTACAGTTTGAAGCCTTTTAGCAAGAATTTTCATGAAGATCTTATAATCTGTGTTCGTCAGGGTTATTGGGCTCTAAGCGGTAACTTGTTGAAGCTTGGCTTCGTCAACGTTTTTTGGTATTAAAATTGTATGGGCTGTTAGAAAAGGCGCGCGAATCATATCTTTGTCATAAATCTCATTAAATAATGTAGTCAAAACTGGGGCTAAATCGTATTTGAATTCTTTATAAAGGGCGGGTGCAAGCCCGACTGGTCATGGAGATGTTCTGGGGTTGAGGTCTTCTATGGCTTTATTTACTTCTCTTTCAGAGATTGGCAGCTCTAAACGTTTTTTTGTTTCGTCATCCAGTCTTGGCATAAGAGAAAGGAAACTGGACTTGAATTGTTCGATTTTACCTTCTGTGTGACTAAAAAGTCCGCTGTAGTATTCATAAAAGGCCCTCTCTATATTCGATTTATCTGAATAGAGTAAACCTTTCCATTATATTTTTGATATGTGATTCTTGCTGGTGTGCTTTTTTTGTAATCCAAGAGCACGTTTTGTGGGCATTTCGCCCGCTAACTGGCGCTGTGCCCTCGCCCTCACCATCGCACCTTGATAAATCTCCGTATCTATTGCCTCCAATTTCTTCTTGACGGAACGGATTTCTTCCATGCACGAGCCCGGCTGCTTGCACTCATGCGTCAGTAGAAACGTGAGGTCGTTTTTAAGCGCCTTTTCCTTTAACTTTTCTTGCTGTTTTATAGCACACGATCGTTCAATCGCATTCATCTTTACTTTTTGTTTAAATCTTTCCCATTTTCCCCCTTGAGATTCATTACTGGCAAATTGCATCCCATTTAAAGCTGACACTACTTGTCCCACAAAACTATCGTCTTTCAGAAGCCTCTCATTAAGTTTCCAATTTTCCCATACAAATTTGTTTCGTTTTTCATTTCTTTTTCCTACCCCAAAGACAACAAGACAGTGGTTACTAAACGGCACTGGTTGTACGCGGTATTCACAGCAGTATGGTATTAGTTCGGAGGATACGTATCCCCTATCCAAACGTGCGTGGTTTCTTCCCTGGAAATGAGTGAAAAGCGCTACAGTAGCGTTTGCGATGCAATCACCCACATCATCAAGATGGCATTGCTCAATTATGTCACTCACACAGGCAGTACTCGCATCTCGGAAAGGCGTAGTACTAGTCTTGTCTCGGGCCATGCATACGCAGTTGAAATCACCAATTAAAACGGGCATACGTTCTGTGTCACAGTAATAGCCGATATTGTCAAAAAGTTTTCGCCTGTCATCTGAATTAGCGTGCGCGTAAATAGAGATAATGCGCCACTTCAAACCTACTAATGTGATGTCACAAATAATTCAACGACCGCTATCAGTGGTCACAACGCTTTCCACAACCGCACCCAACGATTGGCGAATCAAAAGCATACAACCTGCCGAAGTCCCTACCGCATGACACACGCAAACATCATATCGACTGCTGAAAGGGGGCACCATACTGTCGGTCTGGTCTTGACTCTCAATTTTGGCCTCTTGCACCGCTACAATATCTAGTTCCTGCTCCGTAACTAGTCGCAAAAGTTGGTTTTGTCTCCTTCTGGAGGAGAGACCCCTGATATTGAGCGTTGCTACTAGAATGCCCCTTTCAAACGACGCCATCGCTTAGCAAGACCAGGACGCCAGTATGGCGCTTACCTTTGCGCGCACAGCGCCGCGCCATGTAGTGCCGTCCCGCTATTGTTTAGGATTCCGGGTTGTCGCCGCGAGGAAGCGACGACGATCGTGTCCCTCTCGTGACGCGCTGCTTCTGCAGATCGGCGACGCATCACTGACGTTCTAGACGCCGCAGTCGCTGCTCTTGGCTCTCTCTAGTCACCTCATGATGACGCCATTTAGCCGTCACCAAATTAAAGTTCATAGCTGTCATACTGCCTTTTCCAGTAGAGTTCAGGGCAACTTGCGGCGAACCGGTAGTACTGCTCGTGGTATCCGACTCTGGTGGACTAAGCTTTGATGCAGGAGTATCTTCTTCAGCGCATCCCTCTCCATTGCTCTGCACTGCGTCCGTTTGTTTATCAACCGCTGCGTTCGCGGCTGCCTTCTCCGCTTCATCCTCATCCATGTGCAGATCGCTGTTGTCGCCGAACGCTCCTCTTCCAGCAGCTCGGGCATACGATATCGTGCATTCCGCCTCTTCGTGCGCACTCATTGCATTTGGGTACACTGCAGTCCCGCCGGATGTGGCCAGTCTTGTGGCAGCGCAGGCATATCGGCGCCCGCCCTTGGACGACGACCAAAACGGTGGCGTTCTCGATACGCATCTGATGTGGTATGCGATCCAGGCTGCCACCTTCACGAAGTATCAGCCGAACAACTCGGGTGGTCGAGTCAGCATTTTGAAAACCGCCGGTCTTCCATTTGTCGCCAGATACTTCTTTCTCTTCGCCGTATACGGCAACAACGCGTTTCAACGTATCGTTGCTGACGTTGAACACGCACCAGTGCACTTTAAGTCTTACTTCTTGCCTTTCAGGATCAAAAAGCACGCACGTTTTTCCTTTAACAAGGATGTGGACTAAGCCAAGTAACTTTTTCTTTGCCTCTTCGGTTCGAAAGTTGACTAACCAGACACGAGACATCTAGTATGCGCCGATACCACCTACCTGTTCGATGACACCAGCGTCTTTCATCGGTTGGCAGAAATCTTGTATCCTGTAAGGCCTTCCATTGATGTCGCAGTGAAGAACAAGCATAGCTTGAAGTCCTTCCCCGGTAGGCAGCGGTGGCAGTACAATCCTGTAGTCTTGAAGTCCTTCCAAAAACAATGTTCCACGGCCATCATTGGCCGTTACCAGAGCTCCCGAGGAGCCAGCCATCCTGCGTCTGCACACTACGGCGTCAAGAAGCAGAATCACTACACCAGCGGCGCGATGGTTTCTACAGGACGCAGAATTTCCCCTGCTCACGCTCTTCACAAATAGTGCGACATCGTACTGTGAAGCTTGCAGCCGAGCAAAACGAAGAGCGTATGTGTCACTAACATTGGGTTATAAACTAAAAAGAGGGCACAAAGGCAGTCATCCGTGCGTCGCCCGGGAATCGAACCCGAGTCGCAAGAATGGGAATCTTGCATGATACCGCTACACCAGCGGCGCGATTTTTTTTCTTTATTGCATGGAAAAACTTCCGTAAAAAAGAAACAACTCCACTTACTTAAACATGTCCATGTCTAAAGTTACCGGGCTGCTTAATACGAGCCCGTCATATCCCCAGCCCGACAATGCACAATCATCAGAACATCAAAAGCCTGGGAGACAAACACATGCGTCTAGATACGGCATCCAGTTTGGAGGTTCTTCACGTGCAGCGTATACACTTCTCACCAAAGCACACTGCTCCCGAAACACGGATTTGGACGATCTTGGTGGCTCTGCATGCGGGTCGATCATGCGGCTTTTCCAAAGGCTGAACAGTCCCATCAACACAAATAGATCGTAAGGTACGACAGAGTTTTTGTCAGGAGGCAAAAATTTAATTGTATAAGGCGTAATTTCAATGTCCTTTTAAGAGTTCTTTGTAGTATGTCCCAAACGAACATAGCATCACGGCACAGAATAAAGCAAAGATCAATTGTCTCAGGCACGTTGCAGAGACGACAGTTTACCGACCAGGGCACAAAAATCTCCTTATTGTGAAGAAATGTCTTGACAGGCAACGTCGCTGTGTGTAATTGAAAAAGAACGTTTTTGCAGCTGCCTGAATGCACATTTGCCTAACACGCTTTAGAACAGTGGTGTCCAAAAACCCCAGATAAGGCTGCCGATACAACGATGCAGAGAACAAAGACTCAGTGAGAGCCTGGGTCATCTGCTTTATCGAGAGGCTATACAGGTAATCTACAGAGAAACGCACAGTGAGAAAATTGAAAGTGTCAGCAACCTCCTTAAGGAATCCCCATAAACGCCCCTCACGAGCCTGCCCAGTTGGTGCGAATAAGTAAGGCAAATGTGGACTAATACGCCTAATGAGCACAGTTACAAGAAACGGATGGTTTGCCGATTTGAAAAAGAAAAAACGGGAAACAAGTTGATGCACAAACAAGTGAACAAGGCCCACTCCACCAGACTCTAAGGGAAGAAACAAGTTGTCACGCCGCATGGGCTCCCATTGAGAGCGCCACACAAATGTTGCAAATATTCTGTGTATAACTTGTACTTTGCTCCTCGCAAAATGCAGGACTTGAAGGACATACGCAAGCTTTGCAAACAAAAATATGTTACAGACCTGTGCCCTAGCAAACACTGAGAGTTCCCTACCCATCCAAGCCTGCGTTTGTCGCCGCATAGGTACGATTTGTGAATCTCAGTAGGCTGCGCTGTTACGAACTTGGTGCAGCGGAACCCCTAGGTACGAAAGAGGGCTACACTCCCAGCATATGCCTCCAAACTGGCTTGGTCTAGCGTCCCAGTGTCCCAACCAAAAACTTTTGGATTTATCTAAATTAAGGGCCGCGCCTGATGCATCGCAGAACTGTTCAGTCAAGTGTAAAGCCTCAAGTACACTCTTTTTGTCAGAACAAAAGAGGGCGATATCGTCCGCGTAAGCTAAAATCATAACTTCACATTGAGCCAGAGAGAAACCACGGATGGCTGCACTGTTAATTATACTGAGACAGAGGGGTTCCAGATATAAGCCAAACAACAGTGGAGACAGTGGACATCCTTGACGAAAAGATGATTCCAGTGGTATTGGTTTCGTTAGCTCCTGATTAACAATTAGTCTTGCATACGAGTTCATATAGCACAGCCTTATGCCTTTGAGCAAAACGTCACCAATGTTTGCATTCTCCAAGACCGCGAACAAGAAATTGCGCCGAACTTTATGAAACGCCTTCGCCAGGTCAATTTGAATCAGAGCTACTTGGCCTGTCTCATCTGATACTGTCTCGATTACCGAACGTGCAATATGGATGTGTGTTTGAATACTGCGCCCTCTGATACCTCATACCTGATGCGAACCTATCAAGTTCATGATAACCAGCTGCAAACGAGAACAAAGGACCTTGGCAAAAATTTTGTAATCTACATTACAGAGGGAAATTGGACGATATCTTTCAACAGTTTTCAACCGATTAGTATCTTTGCTTTTTTGAATTAATATTGTGTGGCCTGAATAGAAAGTGGAAGGCAGGAAACCCACACCATGAGATGCTTGGAATACTTCCATCAAAACCGGTGTTAGGCAAGGCGAAAATGTTTTATAAAATTCGCTAGTAACACCATCTGGGCCAGGAGATTTCTGGTTCTGAAGGTCTGAAATGGCTGATTTAATTTCATCCAAAGTGATGGGTCCCTCTACTACAGCACACAATTCCCATCGTCTAGTCGAGGAAGGTTCTCAAGTAAGAAATTATAATCGAAACCCTGATTTGGATCTTTACAACTGCCGAACAGCTTTCGATAATAATCATAGAAAGCACGCCCCGCCGGGGTGGTGCAGTGGTAAGACGCCCGACTACTGTGCCGGAGTTCCCGGGTTCGAACCCGACCGCGGCGGCTGCGTTTCGATGGAGGCGAAACGAAGAGGCGTCGTGTGCTGTGCGATGTCAGCGCACGTTAAAGATCCCCAGGTGGTCGAAATTACTCCGTAGCCCTCCACTACGGCTCCTCTTTCTCTCTTTCCACTTTCATTCCCACCTTCCTCCCTTCCCTTACGGCGCGGTTCGGGTGTCCACAGAGCAAGTGCGACAGTTACTGCGCCTTTCTCTTCCTGTGAACCAATTAAATCATAGAAAGCAGCAAGAGTAAGAGGAGCATCACTATATGTGCAATCACCATACTGAATTTCCAATATTTCCTTCGTAAGAGCATTCTCTCTTTCATCACTGAGGACTCGACGTGAAGGTTGCTCGTCAAGAAACCTTCGAGTCCTAGATCTTATTAGGGCCCCCTTGTATCTTTCCGTCGCAATTTGTTGAAGCTCTGCCTTTACGTTATTAATTTCTTCAACATAGGCACCCGGGCTAACCCTCTCTAGCTCATGTAGCTCAGTTAGAGTGCGCCCAAGCTCACGAAGGTGGTGTCTCTTTAGGAACGCGATTCTTGCAGAGGCTTTAATTGCCAAGTTTTTGGTTTCCTCTTTAAACAAGTCCCATTTTTTTTAACTGACAGATCATGGCGTGACCATATGTCTTTCAAACAAGTAGGTACAGCACGCTTAAAGATTTCATCTGAGAGCAGACAGTTATTCATCTTCCACAGCTCCAACCGAGGGTGAAGTATCTGCCGACTGTACCTCCCTACCTGAAGAGACACCATACAAGGGTCACTGAAGAAGATGGGCCGCACCCAGTAACCAAACACATTTGCTAACGTGTCTGCCGAAACATAAATTCTATCAAGGCGGGCATTAGAGGAGAACTGAAAATGAGTGAAATGAATACTGTCGCCTTTTTCCTGCCCCACATCCACAAGGTTATATTCACAAGCCAAATCGTTAAGTAATGCAGCACTAGGGTCATATCTCTTACATAATGCTGATCGGTCCTCATCCCTACAAACACAATTAAAATCTCCCAACAATATCATCTTGCGATCTGTGCACAAATGGTTAACTAATGAAAGAAAAAACGCCTTCTGTCTCGCTGTTTTACAGGGGCGTAAACAAATAATTCACCACTGCACACCTGAGATTGTGAGGTCACAGCATATAAGTCGCCCCTCGTCATCTATGCAATAAGACATGGCTGTAATCTCTAGAGTTTAGGCCAGGAATAGCATACACCCTCCGAACAAGCCTCTAGCGTGGCTAACAATAATGTTATATTCCGGCAAAAACGGCTCAAGAGCAGCTTCCGTCTCTTCATCGGAGGACAACTTTGTTTCCTGAATTGCTGCTACAGACACACTCCATTTCTTTAACAGATGTCTTACCTGCTGCTGTCTCCGACGATTACGCACACCCCTGACGTTAAGGGTAGCGACTTGATATGCTGCGACGCTAGCCATTTTTCGGTACTAGTCCTTTTAAACATCATCCACGGGAATGGGGTGGCCCGCCTGCAAATTGGCGGCTTTTGGGGTAGACATCGCCCTCCTCTTTAAAGTCACTCTTCCTGTGGCCTCTACACAGTATGCCTTCTGGCCAGCACCATCGATACACACCTCATCATCTGCTGGACGCTTCAGAGGCACTGTGTTGTCCTTGTCCTCCTCTGAGACACTCAAGGCTTCGGCCCACGAACCTGATTGGAGCACATCGCTCGCTGCCACACTGACAGCCGACAGAGAACCGGACGCACCAGAGATCGGCGCCACAGACGGCTCACTGTTACCCTCCAACGACGAAGGAGAATCAATTACGAAGGAAGGTAGGCGAGCATCCACTGGCAGTATCTTCTCCATTGGCTCCAGAGGAGGCATATCCAGACGTCCTTCAATGACAGGTGGTTCTTGGGCAGCAAGCGCAGCACTCTGAGTGGCACTCACTGGCGGGCCCGGGTCCGGCGGTTTTGGCTCTGAAGACGCTGGTTCTTGATGGCGAGTCACTGAAGATTCTTCTGTGCTGATGTGAGGTGCAGAAGGCTTCTGGTCCCCATCAATTTGAGGTTCACGACTTAACTCACCAGTTACATCAACAACCTCTAACACATCCATGATACGGTCGGACGCCACGTCATCTTCTCGTGACCACTGGCCTTGACGCAGTCTATCAGCATAACTTAATCCACAGTTCTCCGCAGTACGGCCAAAGTGCCGGCACTGGTGCATCGAGGCGTGCGGCACTGACGCCGTACATGTCCTACCCGGCTGCATGGAAGACACAGTGGAGGTCTCCCTGTGATAAGAACTAATGCCTGCACCCCATAAACATTAAGAGTGTGAGGAATTGTACTTGCTGACACTCCGTCCTTGAGCGTGAGGGAGATTTCACGGTTCGCCATTTCCATGTGCTCTATCCCTGGGCACCGCCACTTTTCACGCTCCACAGATTGAATCGTTTCATAAGATTCGAAAGCTTCCACAATCCTCCGGTGCTCCATATAGCGGGGAAGCCAAACGAGCTTAACCTTGACATTCTTTGTATCCGGGTCGAACACCATGCACCGAAGTCCTTTCACAGGGAACTCTGCTTTGTTAATTAGTTTCTGCTTTGAAGAAGTACTCTCGCAGGTAACCATCCACACGTGGCTCATTTGGTATTGACCAATGCACAAAATTTCCCGGAGGTCCAAAATCTGTGCAAGTGCGTCTCGAAAGTCAGGTGCTCGGTACGGGCGACCCTTAAGGTCGGCATGCAGGAAAACGGTATTAAGGACAACATTACCGGTGGGCAGGCGTGGAAGGACAACTTTGTACGTTTCGGTAGTATCCTGAGGAGTCGAAAGACCTCGGCCAACGGCCGATGCGCTGTTTCCAGCAAGCAACATTTTCAGGCTCAGCCGCCCAGAACGCTGCCTCGTGCGCCACGCTCTCCAGCGGCGCGATGGTTTCTCAAGGTGGTTTCTCAAGGGTGCGTCCTTGAGAAACCACCAGCGGCGCGATGGTTTCTCAAGAACGCAGAATTTCCCCTGCTCACGCTCCTCTCAAATAATGCGACATCGTACTGTGAAGCTTGCAGCTGAGCAAAACGAAGAGCGTCTGTGTCACTGACATTGGGCTATAAACTAAAAAGAGGACCTAAAGGCACTTAAGTGTGCGCTGCCCGGGAATCGAGCCCGGGTCGCAAGAATGGGAATTTTGCATGATACCACTACACCAGCGGCGCTTTCTTTCATTTATTGCTGATTTTGATTTTTAAATCGAGGTTACAAGAAATAAAACATGCCGTCAACGCTTTGGCCAACACGACTTTAAAATTCTTTGAGTGACATCAGTTAATCAAGTACAGATAACCATTGTGATGGATCAGGCAGTGCGCTGTACACATTTCTCAAGCGCACAACGCCCTCAATGAAATGTTCGCGAACCGGGCGAACAACCAAGTCCGCGTGTTCAAACTGCATTCCAGTTTTCAACACAGCGTGGAGGCCGAGGAGCATAATTAGGTCACACGGTATTTCCTCTGAGTTATTCACAGATGTGACAAACTTATTCAAACGGATCTCGTATGGATCCAGGGGTAGCTGTCTTTTTAAAGTTCTTTAAAGGACATCGCAAAAAACGATCGGGTCCCAGCAGTCTAAAAATACGTGTTCTATTGTCTCCGTTTTCCTGTATAAAAGGCAGTCGGTGTTCCAGGGATTAAAGTAACCTTTATCTTGGAGCCATTTCTTAACTGGGAGGGTGTTATGGAGCTTGAAAAAGAACGATTTCGCTGATGGTAGTATAGGCATTTTCTTTACCCTTCGTAGGACGTCCTGCCCGGGGCCTCCGCGATGTGTGGAACGGTGCAAAGGTTCACGCAACATGACGTCTACAGGGTCCCTATAGAGGTTTTTCCTTGTAACAATGGACAGGTACTGCTGGGAAAAACGTACATTCAAAAGCCTGTACGACAAAACTACCTCGCGCAGGTACCCAGTCACACCTCCGCACATATTCTGAACAGTCGAAACAACGTATCCAGGGAGAAATCTGGCCAGCCTTACTTGCATAACTGTGCAGGGAAAGGTATTATTTTGATCGCGTTAAAAAACAGTGACACGATTCGTCGCAAAACCAAGTGAGCTAGGCGAAGGCCACCTTTCTTGACAGGCAAAAACAAATGATTTCGACTGGACCGCTTCCAAGTCGAGCCCCAGATAAAAATAGCAAATCCCGGTGCATCTTTTGAATGCTCATTTTTGCAGCACACAACACATTCATGACGTACCACATTTTTGATACCAGAAAAAAGGTTGCCGACAGTGGCTCTAGAAAACGTGGAAGGTTGCTTGCGTTGCCACCCGTCAGCCTTTTCCTTTGCTCTTAATGCCTGATCGGCCCAGTATGGTTCAGGCTCATTGTAATTTCCGAGAGGCACACCTAGGTACTGTGTTGGTAAGGTTGACCAGGTCAGCCGGCAAAACATTTCTGGTGTGTTTACCCAATCACCGTGCCAGAAGCCATGACTCGTATACCAGTTTATCTGGGATCCAGTATCATCACAAAACTTTTCGACCCCATTAGTTGTCTCTGTAAAACTCGCTTTGTCTGGGAAAAACACCGCGATGTCATCCGCATACGCCAGAATTTTAACTTCTGCTTCCTGCAACCTATGTCCTCTTATGCAGGCACTATGTTCAATGGCCGAACAAAGGCGTTCAGGATAAGCGGCAAACAGCAGTGGTGACAGCGGGCATCTCTGCCTTACCGACGACAGCATGCACAAGCTATCAGTAAGCTCGCCGTTAGCAATAATTCGCGTTGTGCATTTTTTGCAATCCATCTTGAAACCTTCCGTAATGACAGTGCCCACGTTCGTGTGTTCAAGTATTCAAAGCAATGCCTTGTGCGAGACACGATCGATGGCTTTTGCAAGGTCAAACTGTATCATCGCGACGTGACCGCCTAGCGCGTCACAACACTCGAGCACGCTTCGAGCCACGTGAACATTTGTCGTGATACTGCGACCTTTAACACCACAAGTCTCGTATGGCCCAGCCAACTTTTTATTAACGCCTTACAGTCGCCTTGCAGGACCTTTGGTGAATATTTTATAATCGACATTAGCAAGAGTTCTTGGGCGATATGACCCTGGCAACAAACGTTTCTGAGCATCACCGCTCTTTGGGATTAGCACAACATGTGAAGTTGTGAAGGAGAGAGGCAGTGTTTTCCGGTCATACGCTTCATTAATGCCATGGTAAAGAAATTGGGTTAGCTCCGAATAGAATGTTTTATAGAAAATGGCCTCTAAGCTATCAGGCCCAGGTGCTTTCCCGGCAGCTAGGTCATTTATTGCACATTCTATCTCACTTGGAGTAATTGATTGTTCTAGTTGTGTCTTCACTTCTTCGTCAAGCTTTGGTATCAGTGGGAAGAATTCTCTTTGGAACCCATCTTTAAGGTCCCGTGGATGACGTAGAATTTCTTTAAAATGCTCTGCAAACCCTTGCTTAATTTCATTTTTCTCCGACGTAATGTTGTCACCTGTAGCTAGCTGGCGGATTTCCTTTTGACATGCGTATCTCTTTTCGTCTGAGAGAGCGCGTTTGGTTCGCATTTCATCCGCCCAAAGCTTCTCTAACCTTCATCTTACTACTTCCGCCTTGTATTTCTCCGTATCTATTCTTTCACGCTGTTTTCATTTCCTTTATTTCGTTAACAAAAAACTGCTGTTGATGGCGAAGCGTTTTTTCTGCTTCTTTCTGCTCGCGTCGAATGACACCACTTCTTTCAATAGCTCTTGTTTTTACTTTCTGCTTAAACTCTTCCCAACGAATGGCGTAGCTTACTGGCTCGTCTGTAGTCACATATTTCAATTCCTTCGTTACTGTGTCCACAAAAGCTTCATTATCCAACAGCTGCGCATTCATTTTCCACAAGTCTCAGCTAAAGGTCCGTTTACTCTGCGTCTTTTCAAAGGTGGCAGTTACCAAGCAGTGATCGCTATATGCGACGGGTTTCACTTCGTACGCACTACAACAGGGCACCAATTCCGCAGAGACATACAATCTGTCTAACCTTGCGTGGCTGTCTCGCTAGAAGTGGGTAAACTGTGACGAGTACCGCTAGCAGAAACGCTACCAATGTCTTCAAGGTCTTATTCATGCACCAGTGTGTTCAAAAATTCTGCACTCTTGCCACGAACACGCGAACATTTTGCGCGGTCGTCAACATTGCACAGACAGTTAAAATCGCCCAGCAGTATTGTAACATAGCCGCGGCCGATAGGCCACGGCAAGAACGGAACGCACGTACACGCTTGGGAACGAGGCAGGTAAGACACGGCGTTTATTGCAACAGAGGGCGGTTATAAGTAATCCAGGGGAGATAGGGAATGGAAAGGGGACCATGGCGAGATAGAAAGAAAACTTCACGCTTGCGCAGTGTGTGGCCCGCATTACGACACAGCACTGTGACACAACACTTCTTCCTCCTAAAATCAGTGAACTGGTTTCCTCGTCCGCGTCGAGCGTCGTAGGACTTGAGCGGGTTCGCTTGGCACTACTGCCCCGGATGACGGAAGTGGCGGGAAGGCGCCGTCAACATGATGATCCCCAACTGCAGGCGGCGAAGCAGATTCTTGTAGTCTTACATCCAGCTGTGATGCGGATTTCTCTGGCCTGAATGTATCACCGTCCGGGCGCGCGTCTTCCGCAGTGTCGGGTGACTGTGTTTCTGTAGGCTGAAGAAGTACCTGGTCCACGTGCCGCTGGACAATTGCTCCACAGAGTTTATATACAGCTCAAAGCGTTCAAAGAGGGATCGCCGCTCCATGTCAATATTCGGCGCATACACACAGATAACGCGGCACTCCAATTCCCCAAACACTACATCAGCCGCTAAGAGGCGCCCACTGTCACATGAGAACACTGATTGCACCGAGATGCCAAAGTTTTTTCGTGTAAATATGGCGCAACCACCTGATTCATCAATCACGTGAGAAATACACACATCAAAATGAGCTTGAAAATTGGACACCATTGGGTCTGTGAGCTCCTGGCTCTCAACTTTTGTCTCTTGAACTCCCACTATATGCAAGTCATTATCTAATAGAAGGCTAGTCAGCTATCATTGACGTCTTCTTGCTCCGAGGCACTGTATGTTTAACGTCGCTACCCGTAGCGCTTTTTCGATACTAACCGCCATGGCTACACGATAATTGGTGCCCGTTACAATAGACCGAGGGCGTGTGCTCATGATACTGTAGTGATGAGCACGTCGACGGGCCGAAAAAAGAAATAAATAAAACCCAACCGTACAAAAACGACAATCAAAGTAACCCTGGCGCCTCTTTCCTAGTCCAAACACAAACAACAAACCGCTCAGGGTAACAGCCATGGCGTTTAAGGAAACCTCTCAGCCCTCTAAGCTATACAGAACACGTTAACGGAGGCGGTTTACTCGCCTGCCGGCCATCGAACGGTATGTTCGGTCGCGGCCTCAAGGTATGCCTCCGCATACCTATGGTTTTGGTCGGTGGCTTGTCACCGCCCTCGCCGTCCTCCTGCGTGTCCAAGCTGAGGGTTTTGTCATGGGGTCGTTTCCCCGCCGGCGGGCAGGCTGAACTGGTAAGGGTTTCCATAACCTAAGGTTCTGAGGTGCCGGGACGTGGCTCAGAATCAACTGAGGTTTTGAACTCGGCACTCGGAACGGTCGAAGAGTGTGTGAAAGTGGTCGTTGGTGCTCTGCAGCGACCGCTTCAGCTGCAGGCGGCTCCTGCGGCGGCAGTGGTACCGCCGCCTTTCCGGTGACTTCCGGTGACCTCAGTTGTTGCACTTGCCGCCACGGTGAAAGAACTACTCTTACACGGTGCTTGCCGCCGATGCTGCCTCCTCCATGTCCGACTCGTGCGTGAGCAGGTTTGAGGCGTCTTCGCTGGTTGTCGGTCCTGTTACGTTGGCATACGTCCGCTCGCACTGGCTGCTCTCATGGCCAAATCGTCGGCACACACTGCACTTGGGAATGCGACAGTCACGACGAGTGGAGCCCTGCCTGACACGACCACGAGGACCAACACGCCGGCGACGCTCACCTGGTGTGGCAGGTCGTCGAGCTGTACGCCCGGTTTCAACTTCAAGGTGAACAGTCTTGTAGTTGAACCCTTATCAGCAAGGCCATGCACACGTCAACGCTCTCGGCCGACGTCTGTGACCTTCCCGAATGGCGCGGAGGCAAGCAAAAGCAGTACGCCGTGGTCGGCAATGCTGTGTGGCAGCTGATGCACTTTGATGCGAACGTCCTGTTTGCTAGGATCAATCACGATACATCGGCACTTTTATTCCGAAAGCAATACTACTTGCACTTTCAGCCTTTGCCGTGGCGCGGCGGTGCCACCATTCACCTTAATTGACCTCTGTGTGACGTCATGTGTGGCATCACGCTGAAGAGAAGGGCGACCGACTCGCGCCGTCGCAAGCCGCGGCGGTGCCACCACCAGCGCCTAACTCCTGCGCTCTCCACTAGGAGCGCAACAGCTGTTGTGACGTCACGCTGAGACAAGGGCGACCGACTCGCGCCGTCGCAAGCCGCGGCGGTGCCACCACCGGCGCCTAACTAGCCTAACACCCGCGCTCTCCGCTAGGAGAGCAACAGGTGTTGTGACGTCACACTGGAGAGAAGGGCGACCGACTCGCGCCGTCGCAAGCCGTGGCGGTGCCACCACCAGCGCCTAACTCCTGCGCTCTCCGCTAGGAGCGTGATTGTGGTGTTGCGCTTAGGGTGCCTCGATACCAGCGCCGCCGTACAGGGTGGTGTCACCCTTTGGCAGGCCTCGTGCCGCCGCGCTCGCCATCTTGGGGCAAGTCGCTTCGGGCCGTTGCTGCGGAGTGTCCGAAGCGGTTGCGCTGTGCGCTGGGTGCTGGGCGATTGAACTGTGTTCAGTCGCGAAAACTAGCATGCCAGGCTGTTGTGTTCCATTGTGTGCTGGCTCAGCAAAAAAGAAAAAAAAAAGGAGCCAGATGTTTTCGTTCTTCATGGGATAAGACGGAGAAATGTATGCGACGCGAAAGTGAAGCGTGAAGACTGCGTAGTAAGCCACAATACCTGCGCTTCTTTTATGCATTCATAATTTTTTCGAGCGAATAGGTGCATTTCAATCGTGTAAAAAGGTCTAGCGCAGACAAAGACCACTAGAAAGTTGACAAACACACACAAGCGCTTGCGTGTGTGCGCGTGTCGTCTTTCTTGCGGTCTGTATCTGTTTATACGAAATCGTTTTAAAAGATATTTTTGTACTCGCCCAACGCAGTTACGCACTTCTGTTTGGAATGACATTATCTCCCGCCGCTTCACCCATATGCTTGTAATCACGAGCTTTGTGCGGGTTTTGGCTTCCCCATCTAGCATTGTGCGTAACAGATTTTGGTCTGCCTTCTTCAACGTTGAAGCAGGTCGAAGCATCGCATTGCCTGGCATCGCGAGTAGCGCGCTGTGTTTTTAAGTGTAAATTTTGAATTTTCAGCGTACGTGAGGGCTTATAAACTAAATATATGGACAATTGCGTCTGCTTATGTTGTAGTCACTCGGGGAAATTTAGTGTAACTTTCAGTGAGTGACACTCGACTTTAGTATCATACGCGTAGTGTCACACAATAATATCTGTTGTTGAGGATCTGCCTTTCTGTGTTCATAGCCGCACCAAGAACATGTGGAGAAGGTCGAGCCTGGTATTTGTCAAAAGAATGCACCATTTTGCCCTTTCGACCGCTCCCCTTTACACTCGATCTTGAAAGCTGGTGGCAACCGCCGAGGCTTCAGATTCACACAGATTACATTTCCTCTGTTCTCGGGAAATAATACATTGGAGAGCGACGGATGGCATGTCATCTCGCGACAGAGTAGGAAGTGAGACGCAGTTTGCAACAATTATTTTGGTCGAAAAAAAAAAACACCCCGTGAGTTGGCCGCGCTGGAATTTGGCAAGTGGGCTTATCGTTAGTACAATATTTCGCGAAACCGAGATAACAGGTCCCCTGAAGCCATTCTTTTTTGATTATACACAGGAGCAGTTTTACGCGAGGTTTTTGAGATCCGCAATAATATAAAAAGTTGGGTTCTCACGAAAATTAGGTCGTTTTAAGCATATGATTGGCAGCTCGACAAGTCTCAAAGAAACTGCTCTCGTGAGCTGGAAGGTGTAGCGGCATCATCTTGTGAAAGCGGTCGTGAGCAAGGTTCTTGCGCAGTACAACCGTTCATCCCGAATGCAGCCTTTTCTTCCCTGTATTATAATTACGTATCGCGAGGCGATATTCACACCCTGTTGTCACCGCAAGTACTTGTCGGAGGTTAAGCTAAATTTAGGTGAAGCTAAATTTGACCGCCTGACACCCGAATTAGTGCAGTCGCTGGTTTGGCATCCATATAAAAAATTTGCGATCGTACATGTAAATATCGCATTGCTTCCATAATGTTTTTATTATTTCATTCCTTTGCATGCACACTACAAAATACGCAAAATGACTGTTTCGTCGCCTATCTCATTTCAGTGCCAGTTCGAGGGCAAGCAGTGTATGGACGGTGGCTCCTCAAGTCAACAGCTGTCCCAACATTGTTTGATTGCGTGTAAAAAGTTTTGCGCGGGATACCCAAAGCTTATGAACAGACTGTTAGAGCGGTTTGGGACGATGGGCTTGCGCATTTACTTCAGTTGGCTAAGTCAGCCAGAAAAATCGAATGATGGGTACGGCAGCAAAACTGTAGCTGGCGCCAACTTTTATTAAAAGATGTCTCCTAGGCGTGCATCTAAAATCAGCTTCAAAGTCTTAATGAGGATTGTTTTGGAATAAAATGTCGTGTGCATCAGCATGCGACACGTGTCAAAGATTGATTTACGCATCGTTTTTTGCTATGTCTTTTCTACGGTTTACGATGGGCCATTGCGATCCAAATTATTTTCGATATACGGCTCCCTGAAACGTACACGTTTGTTGATCTATAGCAATAGACGCAATTGAATGTTATGCACCTCATAAACTCATTCATGTCCGGCAGTGCAAAATGCATTGCTTTATAAAACAGCCAGTCGTCAAAATAACCGCATTTGAACATCCGTGACGGCGAAAGAGTAAATGCTTACCATCTGCAATTTGATCATTTCCTCTTAGAACTACGCATGCTAGCAAGCAGTAGTTGCTTTCACTTTTTTTTTTCCGAGCAAAAAAGCGGCCAGGATTGCGAGTATGTGTGTAAAAACGGTACACAGTTGAGCCTGCTAGCGCAAGCGCGTGCTGAACAAGAAATCGGACCGACGCTCCATAGCCCGCCGTATCTGAGCTTGCCCCAACATGGCGCCGTCGAAGGCGGTGTCTCCACCCTGTACGGCGGCGCGCTACATCGAGGCACCCTAGTTGCGCTTAAAGCCCCCTTTAGTTACGCTTAGTTACGCTTAGGGTGCCTCGATGTAGCGCGCCGCCGTACAGGGGGGAGACACCGCCGTCGACGGCGCCATGTTGGGGCAAGCGTAGACACGGTGGGCTATGGAGCGTCGGCCCGATTTCTTGTTCAGCACGCTCTTGCGCTAGCAGGTTCAGCTGGTTAACGTTTTTACACACATACTCGCAATCCTGAGCGCTTTCTTGTTCGAAAAAAAAATGTGAAAGCAACTACTGCTTGCTAGCATGCGTAGTTCTGAGAGGAAATGATCAAATTGCAGATGGTAAGCATTTACTCGTTCGCCGTCTCGGATGCTCAAATGCGGTTATTTTGAAGACTGGCTGCTTTATAAGGCAATGCACTTTGCTCTGCCGGACAAGAATGAGTTTGTGAGGCTCATAACATTCATTTGCGTCTATTGCTATAGATCAACAACGATGTCTACGTTTCAGTCAGCCGTATCCCGAAAATTATTTGTATTGCAATGGCCCATCGCAAACCGTAGAAAGACACAGCAAAAAACGATGCGTAAATCAACCTTTGACACGTGTCGCACGCTGATGCACACGCATTTTAGTCCAAAACAATCCCCATCAAGACTTCGAAGCTGATTTTGGATGCACGCCTAGGAGACGCCAGCTACAGTTTTGCTGCCGTACCCATCATTCGATTTTTCTGGCTGACTTAGCCAATTCAAGTAAATGTGCAAGCGCATCGTCCCAAACCGATCTAACAGTCTGTTTATCAGCTTTGGGTGTTCCGCGCAATCAACCACTGGAATCGGAACGGTTTGTTCGATAAGGCATTACACGGAGTTTACTAGACTTTTCAAATGGCAGATATTTTATTCTGATAAATTTTTACACGCAATCAAACGAGGTCGGGACAACCGTTGACTTGAGGAGCCGCCGTCCATACACTGTGTTTGCCCTAGAACTCGCGCTGAAATGAGATAGGCGACGAAACAGTCATTTTGCGTCTTTTGTAGTGTGCACGCATATGAATGAAATAATAAAAACATTATGAAAGCAATGCGATATTTACATGTGCGATCGCACAATTTTTCTATGGATGCCAAGCAAGAGACAGCACCAACTAGGGTGACAGGCGGTCAAATTTAGCTTCACCTAAATTTGGCTTAACCTCAGACGACTCCCGCAAGGGCACCTTGTGTAAACTAGGTGTTGGTGCTTGGTGCCACCACGGACCCTGAGCCCCCATACCGAAGCTGTAATCCGTACCGTGGCGATAGGTTGAAAGGTGAAGGGAAGAAACCTTGAACGGTGGCGGTCGAGGCCATGGTCAAGCCTCGGCCGATGGGCTCCTCGCCTGTCCACCAGGCGAGGGGCTCCGGGACCTTCCTCTGCGTATAAGGGTGAACCAGAGGCGACATATATTAGGACCCCTTAAAACAATCCATACTGCATGGAAAAACTACCTTTAAAAAAACCTGATCGACCCCCGAAAAGGAGTCGCACCGAAGTGACGCAAAAAATCAGTACACCAACTGAGAACTTTCCAAAATTTCTTGTCTTGCACTCTGTAACCGAATCTCAACCAGTAAATGCACTGTCAGTCTTTCTGATTGCCAACTCTCTGAAGGCCATCATTGGGGCAAACTACAAAGCGAAAAAACTAGGATCTGGTGACCTGCTAATAGAGGTATCAGACAAAAGTCAATCTGACAACCTTCTCATAACAAAAACGTTTGCTCACCTTGACGTTCAGGTATCACCCCACCGCAGTCTTAACAGCTGCCAGGGAGTTGTCTCTGAGCGAGACCTCCTAAACGAAACAGAATGAGATCTCCTTGAGGGCCTACAGAACCAAGGTGTAACTGCAGTACGAAGAATAACAATCAGGCGAAAGAACGAAGAAATAAAAACGAAACATATTGTTCTCACCTTCAACCAGAGCACACTTCCTGAATTTGTCAATGTGGAATTTATCCGATGCAAAGTTAGCCCGTACATACCAAGCCCCCGCAGGTGCTTCAAGTGTCAGCGGTACGGGCATGGTAGCCAGACATGTCGAGGACGCCTTACCTGTGCAAAATGCAGCGCGCATGACCATGCAACCGATAAATGCAGTGCAACTGACTACAAATGTGTGAACTGTGAGGGCACCCACCCTGCATACTCACGGTCCTGTGCAGCCTTTCAGGCCGAAAAAGAAGTAATCAATATATAGATAACTGAGAAGATAACATACGGAGAGGCCCGAAAAAAGCACAGAATGCTTTCCTCCGCTCCCTATGCTAACGCAGCCCGCAGAGGGGCCAGGCCGCGTCTAGTAACGGTGAGCACGCAGTGCAATGCTGCTGACGTGCTCCCACCACGGCTCCTCACTAAGCAGCCACCGGCTGCACCAATCTTTGCAATCCCGGAGGTCACTTTCCCCCAGACGTCCGGGACACCAAAGACATCTGAGAGGGACTTTGTTCCTCTTGAAAAACCTCCTGCCTCCATGCCTTCACCAGAGGCGATGGAGGTGAGCACGGACTCCGCAGCGTCAGCGGCGCCTAGGGAGTCCGCCAAAGAGAGGCGGGGCCTGCTGGACCGTCTCAAATAAAAAAAACATACACCAGTTAAGCCCCCTGATAAGGGCGGCGAGTCCTAACCCTATTCTATATTCCTTCCACACCTACCAAAATGGCTACCGAGAGTATCATTTATTGGAACTGTCGAGGACTCCTAAAAAATCTGGATGACGTATATGAAATCCTCGCCGAACACCAACCAAACATAGTTTGTCTGCAAGAAACGCATCTGAAACCAACAGACACCAGTTTTCTCAAGCAGTATCGTATATTCAGGAAAGATAGGCAAGGCAGTACTCACCCCTCCGGTGGCGTTGCCATTATAACACAAAAGTCAATCGCTTGTCGAAACATCTAGATTAACACAGACTTAGAGGCAGTGGCAATACAAGCCTTAATATTCGGTAAAATAACAACGGTATGTTCGCTGTATATTCCGCCAGATCATAGACTATGCAACAAAAATTTTGAAAAGCTGATTGACCAACTCCCAGAACCATGGCTGCTGGTCGGAGACTTTAGTGCCCACCACCCATTATGGGGATGTACAAGAACGGACTTCCGAGGTGCACTAATTGAAAAGTTCTTGTTGTCCTCAGGATCATGTTTACTCAACTCAAAACAGCCAACATACTACAGCTCAGCTCATAATACGTACACAGCCATTGACTTAGCCATTGGCTCTCCGATGCTCTTGGCAGCTACAGAGTGGGTTGTTATTGACAATCTATATGGAAGCGACCATTTTCCCATCTCTGTGAAGTACACAGGCAATAAAAATGTAAACAAATCTAGTCCCAGGAAATTTAAAGAATATGTGGCCAACTGGGAGATGTTCAGGGAACACTCAGCTCTGCCCTCTTTATCAGTTACTGGCTTAGGCGTTGACGAATCTCAACTCTTGATCACGCTGCACATTATAGATGCTGCAGAAAAACACATTCCACAAACATCAAGTAAGCCACGAAACAAACGAAGGCCCTGGTGGAATGCAGAATGTAAAACTGCCCGTGAAACACAAAACAAGGCTTGGTCGAAGTTACGCCGATACCCCACGGCTGAAAACCTAATAGAATTTAAGCGCGCAAAGGCAAATGGCAAACGTGTTCGACGCATCTCCAAGCGAGAAAGCTGGTCATCATTCCTTTCTTCTGTGAACTCTTATTCTGATTCTCACAAAGTATACAACAGAATAAGAGCTCTCAAAGGAAATAACACTCTCCCAACACCCCTTGTCAGCACTAGTGGTGACTCTCTTGAACACCAAGCAGACACACTAGGGCAACACTTCGAATATGTATTCAGCTCAGCGCACTATACAGATTCTTTTTTGCGGCACAAGGTAACTGAGGAGAGGAAGCCTATATGTGATAAAAGACCGTGCACAGGAGGGTACAATAGCCCTTTCACCATGCAGGAGCTGAAGATTGCACTTGGCACATGTGGGAACACAGCACCAGGTCCTGACAGGATCACATATGGAATGCTCAAACACCTGCATACGGGCACGCTTGAAACCCTACTTTGCCTGTATAATAAAATATGGGCCACAGGACGCTTTCCTAAAGCATGGAAGGAAGCGATCATTATCCCGATATTAAAACCCGGAAAAGAACCCACTCTTGCTGCCAGTTATCGGCCTATTGCTCTAACCAGCTGCTTATACAAGCTTTTTGAAAAAATGGTAAATCGCCGCCTCCTACATTTCCTTGAATACAATGGTCTTCTTCATCCAAACCAAGCTGGTTTTAGAGCTGGGCGGTCAACTGCTGATCAGCTCATTGCATTCGAGTCTTATGCAAGGGATGCTTTTGTACATAAACAGCATTGTTTATCTGTCTTTTTCGATCTCGAAAAAGCATATGATACCACTTGGCGTTATGGTATCATCCGCGACCTCTTCTCTCTTGGCATTACAGGGAACATGTTGAATACAATTCGAAGTTACTTGTCTGAGCGGGCCTTCAAAGTTCGTGTTGGCAATGCATACTCAAAGCAGTACATACAGGAAAATGGTGTCCCTCAAGGTGGTGTTCTCAGTTGCACACTTTTCATAGTCAAAATGAACTCTTTAAAAAGTGTGTTGCCAAAAACCATTTCTTGCTCTGTATATGTTGATGACATCCAGATAAGCTTCAAATCTTGCAACTTGGCCATCTGTGAAAGACAGATTCAGCTAGGTGTTAACAAACTGTCCAGATGGGCTGATGACAATGGGTTTAAATTTAACTCTGAAAAAAGTGTTTGTGTACTTTTCTCTAAGCAGCGTGGCGTCAGACCTGACCCCAACATTACACTGAATGGTCAAAGCCTTGCCTTTAAAAAGGAACATAAATTTCTTGGCGTAGTTGTTGACGAAAAACTCTCCTTCATTGCCCACATAAAACAGTTGCGACTGAAGTGTCTCAAAGCAATGAATCTGCTAAAAACTCTCTCTCACCGGTCATGGGGTACAGATCGCGACTGCCTTCTGAGCCTTCTGAATAGTGTAGTTCTATCACGCATAGACTATGGCTCGATGGTCTATGGGTCAGCATCATCCTCTGCACTAAAATTACTCGATCCCGAGCACCACCTCGGCCTTCGCCTCGCTACGGGCGCTTTCCGAACTAGCCCAATTGCTAGCCTCTATGTCGAGGCGAACCGATGGTCACTGCAACGAAGGAGACAATTTACTTCTCTAACTTATGCTATGAAGGTACTATGCCAACTGGACCATCCATGTCGTCGGCTCCTGCTTGACAAAACTGGCACAGCACTTTTCTCAAAAAAACCATCTCTAACACCACCATATCCAATCAGAGTTGCCACGCATATTGAATATCTGAATGTTTCGGTTACCAGTCTTCATACAACTTCCATAAAAGACCTAATTGCTCCTTGGAAAATGCACGGTGTTAATTGTGACCTTTCGTTTCTTGAAGTGGGCAAACATGCATCCCCTATTGCCATACAGCAGCACTTCATGTCACTTCAGGAGAAGTACACTTGTGATGAATATTACACTGATGCTTCGAAGTCTGCTCAAGTCTCCTGTGCAGCACATGGACCACAGTTCTCACAGTCAAAAACCCTGAACAGTTATACTAGTATATTTACCGCTGAATACCATGGTATCCTTTTAGCTGTGAGACACATTATAGAAAATAAAATACAGACATCAGTCATCTACACAGACTCCCTCAGTGTTTTAACGTCCCTATCCTTTTGGAAATTGCATAATAAGAACCCAGTCCTGAACTCTCTTTATAACCCCCTTATGTTTGCCCATGAACTAGAAATTAAAATTACACTGTGTTGGGTGCCAGGCCACCGCTGTATACCGGGTAATGAGGCAGCTGATAGGCTAGCTGCGTCAGCTGCCCTTCGAAATGGCACAGACATTGATAAGATAACTTATCATGACCTCAAACCACACATAAAAAACATGATTCGACAACAATGGCAAGAGGAATGGGACGCAGCATCAGAAAATAAACTACACACAATAAAGCCAAGGATAGGCAGATAGACCACAGAAAAACAAGACAGATTTAAAGAAGTAGCCCTGTGCAGGCTGAGAATTGGTCACACATACATAACCCATACATATCTTTTAACCAACTCTCCTGCACCGCACTGCTCGAGATGTGGTGATCGGCTCACTGTTATTCATGTTTTAATCATATGTGTACAACTGGAACAAGAAAGAAGACGTCATTTTCCCTCCTTGTTCACTCATCAAATACCTGCACACCCATCCATTTTTATTGGCGACAACCCAATGTTTCCTTTAAAACAGGTGCTTAAATTTTTATCACAAGTAGGCTTTTTACATGAAATTTCTTATCGACGTGGGTCTCAGCCCGCTCCTCCTTAAGAGGACGGATGAGATCCTTTAAAACATCTACTTATACATTGCACATCCATTATATATCGCAAATGAATTTTAGGCCCTATACACCATTGTTTTTAGCAATTTTACAGAGCGAATACATTTTAGGCCCTATACACCACTGTTTCTTATTCTTTCATGAAAAATCACAACTATTCCATTATATAAACTTGAGTACACCGTTAACCTTGAGTCTGGCGCTCTTTGGCCTGAGTCGCCCTTGCGCCATTAAAAAACCACCATCATCATCAACCTCAGACGAGTGCGGGGACAACAGGGTGTGCACATCGCCTCGCGATGCGTAATTAATAACACAGGGAAGGAAAAGCTGCATTCGGGATGAACTTTTGTACTGCGCAAGCACCTTGCTTTCTCACGACCGCTTTCACAAGAAGATGCCGCTACACCTTCCGTCTCACGGGATCAGTTTCTTTGTGACTTGTTGAGCTACCAATCATACTTAAAACGACCTAATTTTCATGAGAACCCAATTTTTTATATTATTGCGAATCTCAGAAACCTCGCGAAAAACTGCTCCTGTGTATAATAAAAAAAAAACAGCTTCAGAGGACCTGTTATCTTTGTTTCGCGAAATGTTGTACTAGCGATATGCCGGGCACACTTGCCAAATTCCAGCGGGCCCACTCACGGGAATTTTTTTTTTTTTTTTGCGACCAAAATAATTGTTACAAACTGCGTTTCACTTCCTACTCTGTCGCGAGGTGACACGCCATTCGTCGCTCTCCCTTGTATTATTTCCCGAGAAGGAGAGAGAGAATGTAATCCGTGTGAATCTGAAGCCTCGGCGGTTGACACTAGCTTTCAAGATCGAGTGTAAAGGGGAGCGATCGAAAGGGCGCAATGGTGCATTCCTTTGCCAAATACCAGGCTCGACCTTCTCCGCATGTTCTTGGTGCGGCTATGAACACAGAAAGGGAAGAGATCCTCATCAACAGACATTATTTTGTGACACTACGCGAATGATACTAAAGTCGAGTGTCACTCACTGAAAGTTACACTAAATTTTTCCGAGTGACTACAACATCGCAGACGCAGTTGTCCCTATATTTAGCTTATAAGCCCTCACGTACGCTGAAAATTCAAAATTTAGACTTAAAAACACACCGCGCTAATACCGATGCCAGGCAATGCGATGCTTCAACCTGCTTCAACGTTGAAGAAGGCAGACCAAAATCGGTTGCTCAAAACGCTAGATTGGGACGCCAAAACCCGCACAAAGCTAGTGCTTACAAGCAGATGGGTGAAGCGGCGTGAGGTAATGTCATTCCAAACAGAAGTGGGTAACTGCATTAGAAAAGTACAAAAATATATTGTAAAACGCTTTCGTATAAACAGATACAGACCGCAAGAAAGACAACACGCGCACATACGCAGGCGCTTGTGTGTGTTTGTCATCTTTCTAGTGGTTTGTGTCTGCGCTAGACCTTTTTTTACACAATCGAAATGCACCTATTCGCTCAAAAGAAATTTTATGGATGCATAAAAGCAGCACAGGTATTGTGGCTTACCTCGCAGATCTTCGCGTTGCCATTCGCCGTCTAGTCTTCACGCTTCACTTTCGCCTCCCATACATTTCTCCGTCTCTTATCCCGTGAAAAACAAAATCATCTGGCTTCTTTATTATTTTTTTTTTCGCTGAGCCAGCGCAGAATGAAACCCAAGAGCCTGGCATGCTAGTTTACGTGACTGAACACAGTACAATCGCGCAGCGCACAGCACAACCGCTTCGGACACTCCGCAGCAACTGCACGAAGTGACTTGCCCCAAGATGGCGAGCGCGGAGAATGCGGCGGCGCGGGGCATGCCAAAGGGTGTCACCACCCTGTACGGCGGCGCTGGTATCGAGGCACCGTAGTTACGCTGAAGAGATTAGGCTCGACTCACGTCGCTAGAAAGCAGTAGCTGTGCCAACCACCAGCGGCTTAACATTGCTTCGCGGCGATGCAGCCTACTACTAGGGAACCTCGTCATAATGCGCGTAAAAGAGAGCAGCGAGCTACAGACACAGAGGAAGAGCTGGAAACAAGACTCGCTAAGCGACGTTCCCAGTATGCGGCTCGGCGAGAAAGTGTGAGCTCTTCAGTGGATGATGGGACTGATTCGCTCAGTGTTGCCGACAGTGAAGATGGAGCCAGCTGTAGTCTTAGCAGTGACGAACGTTGGAACTTGACTAAACGGCTGCGACGAGCCCATGAAACCCAGGAAGAACGACAGGAGCGGCTTCAGAAGGAACGTCCATTGCGGATTAAGGATAACGAACGCAAGAGGAAAAGGCGTGCTGAAGAAACATCAGAAGAGCGAGAACAGCGTCTAAAGAAGCCGCGCGAAAGTTCCCTCATCAGGGCTGGCCTGATTCAGACTGATCGAGACATTAGTGAAGAACATTGTGCTGACTACAAAAGAAGAGTCGATGAGTTTGAAACGGCCACGCGCGAATTTCGCAGACGTTTCACGAACATCCCATTCGGTTATGCGTGTTCAGTCTGTGACCGGCTATGGCACAAGGATAGACTTACACCGGTGAGTGCCTTGGTGTTTCCAACTTTGCTGAAAGTGTATCCCAGTGCATTGTTAACCTTGTCAGCATTCGAGGTGCATTGGCCGCTGCTTCGTGTCTCTTATGTGACTAGTGTGCACCTTGTATTTACCAGGACACTTACCATGAGTGCCAAGCATGCCGTTGTAGCCAGTGCAGGAACAGCAGTTCTACAGTGTGCATTAACATCACCAGCAACCAGCTATATCCTCACAGCCGCAGTGATTATAGTTTCACTACTAGTTGTACATAGAATAGCCAAGTGATCACCACAGCAGCACAAGGTATACAACAAGTTTCGCACAAGCACCACAACAGCACGACTATCACGTGAGCGAGGGCGTAGCCATGGGTATTGCTTTCGCAATTTTCCGGCTTAACCAAGTTTAGCCACAGCCATTTCGCACTAGAAGCTCACGCTTGCCGGCTATTTTTTTCACCACTTCTTCGTCCTTGAAAGTGACCGCCCACACATGGTCCATGCGGTAGGCTCCGAAGGCAATCACATCCGACAGGAGCGATAACTTGGCGAGCGCGTCGCGGAATTCTTCCCCTCTGTACGGGCGGGCCCTAATATCACAGTGTAGAAAAACTCTATTCAAAACTAAACGCCCTGCTGGCAAACTAGGCAAAACAACTAGATACTCGTTGTCCGAGGCAATATTCCTGTTACCGCGGCCCTTCTGGACCACTGAAGCCGCTCCTGAGGAGCCCTGCATCCTGCGTCCGTTCCCTAGCGTGGCCGGAAGCAGAATCCTAAACCAGCGGCGCGATGCATACTCCAGGGCGCAGAATTTCCCCTGCTCATCCTCTTCTCAACTAGTGCCACATCGTACTGTGAAGCTTGCAGTCGTGCAAAATGAAGAGCGTCTGTGTCACTGACATCGAGCTATAAAGTAAAAAGAGGACATACAAGGCAATTATCCGTGCGCCGCCCGGGAATCGAACCCGGGTCGCAAGAATGGAAATCTTGCATGATACCACTACACACACGCGCGCACACGCATACACACACACAACCACGTGATTTGGACTGCGTGATCGATCGATTATAAATCAGGCCCCCCATTCGCAGCAACATTTCCATTCTCGGAAGCCACTCAGTCACTTCGTCTTGTGTCTTGAAAACGGCAATAACACTCGCAACGGCTTCGTGAAAATTCTGCCGTATTTTGCTCGCATCAACATCTGCATGCCTGAAAGCCATTCTGGATCGCCAGATACTGTGCAGGCGCAATAACAAGATCATGTCCAGCGGTAGCCCATATCATCATCTTCAATTGGTAAAAATTGAATTCCGAATGTATCTACGGGTAGGTCTTTCAATTGTTCGTTGTAGAATGTCCCAGAAGAAAAAGGCTTTCCAACAGTCTAAGATAACGTGTACGACAGTTCCCGGTTTGCGGCATATAGGACAGTGATTTCCCCAAGGTACAAAAAAAACCTTTCATTTCTAAATAAGTCTTAACATTTAGTGTATTGCTATGGAGCTTCGAAAAGGAAGTTTTTGCTCCCCCTGGTACAGCCATATGTTTGCTGGTTTAAGGACTGACTTCCATGGACCTGCACAGTACAACAATCTGCACAATGGGGCCGGGCGAAAGACATCGCACAAGTCTTTGTAAAGTTTCTTTCGCGTCACCAGTTGATAAATATTCAAACGAAAAACGGGCTTGCAATACACGACATGACATGTACACTTCTTTAGGGATTCCGAAAATCCTCCCTTGCATGCTCGCCGAACTTACAACAAAATTTGGTTGCACTTTGTTCAATCCAACCTGACACACAGTTCGTAAAAATGGGTCCTTTGTATTACGAAAGAACATAAAACGGTAAACCACTTGGCGCAAATACCAATGCGCCAAACCAACTCCTCCAGTGAGGGCGTCGATGAAACAAGCTGGTTTGGCGAGTGCGCTCCCAAGTACTTCCCTACCCAAAAATGGCGAACACATGGTGAAATCTCTGCACATTCTCACGAGAACAATGCAGTATTCGGAACACCTGCCATATTTATTTTATTTATTTATTCGATACTGTTAATCCCATCAGGGATCGTAACAGGAAGGGCATAAAAATACAGAGGTACAAAATATAGTAATGGTAATTAATCAAGTACATGAAAGAATATGATACCAAAATTATGCATAACAAATTATACTATAGCAATAAGACAGACTGAGGAGCGTATGACAAGATTTTCGCGGACAAATAATACGACAAGTGAAACACAAACGGAAGGAGAAAAATTCGTAATGACATAAGAACACAGTAATTAGTCAGATGTAAGTAGCTTATGTTTCATACATGTACTAAAAGCATTTAATGATGAATTATTAACAATGGATGTGTGTAAGGTGTTCCATTCGCGTATAGCACGAGGGAAGTATGAATATTTGAAAGTGTCAGTACGGAATGAAAACTCGTTTAGAGTGTGAGCTTGATTATTACGTGTTTGTCTTGTTTGTGATTTTGATATGTATCTTGAAGTGTCGATTTTTAAGTGTTTGTGTATTAGCTGGTACATGGTTTTAAGGCGCGCTAGTTTTGCTCTGTTTTGAAGGGTTAGTAGTCCTGCCTGTTTGAGTAGTTCTGTTGGTGAGTCTGTCAACCTGTGTTTGTTATATATACATCTGACCGCCTTCCTCTGTACTGCTTCTATCTGTTTAGTAAGCTTGTTAGTGAAAGGGAACCAGACAACATTGGCATATTCTAGAACTGGCCTGACAAATGTCTTATAGGCGAGTAGCTTTGTTTCCGATGGTGCTTGTTTAAGGCGTCTGTTAATGAAAAATAGCTGTTTTAAGGCGGTTGATGTGACAATGTTAACATGAGAATCCCATCTGAAATCAGAGGTCAGTGTTATGCCTAAATATTTATATTCGGAAACCGAGGCAAGGGGAATGTTGTTTAATGTGTACTGAAAAACTGATCGATGTAACTTTCTGGTTATGGATAAAGTAACTGATTTTTTAACATTAATAGTCATTTGCCATTCTTCACACCACTTTGTCACTGCTGTTAGGGCGTTATTTAAAGTTATATGGTCATTGACAGAGTTAATTTCCTGGTAAAGTACACAGTCATCGGCGAAAAGTTTAATATTTTGAGAAACACTAGTAGGTAAGTCATTTATAAAAATTAAAAATAATACTGGGGCCAGAACACTGCCTTGTGGTACACCGGATGTTACATTGGCTGTTTCGGACCTCGCGTTGCTAATTTCGACGAATTGAGTACGGTCAGTCAGGTAGTCAACAATCCAATCTACTATGGGGCCAGCTCCAAAGGTTGCAGTTAGTTTCATAATAAGTTTAGAGTGTGATACACGGTCGAAAGCTTTAGAAAAGTCTAAGAAAATTAGGTCGATTTGTTTCTGCTGATCAATGGCGAAGGATATGTCATGTGTAAGTTCGATTAGTTGTGTGACTGTAGAAACTCCTTTCCGAAAACCGTGCTGAAGAGGTGTTAAAATTTGATTTTCTTCTAAGTAGGTTGTTATGTGTTTTAAGATAATGTGTTCTAGTAGTTTGCATACTGTGCTGGTTAGTGAAATTGGTCTGAAATTTGAGAGATCTGATTTGCTTCCTGTTTTATGTATAGGTGTCACTTTAGCTATTTTCCATTCTTTAGGAAGGGTGTGCGCTGACAACGACTTGTTAAAGAGTACCACCAAAAATTTTGCTACCCATTCGGCATATCTACGCAAGAAGATGTTAGAGATTCCATCAGGCCCTGATCCTTTTTTTGTGTCCAAGTTTAGTAAGAGGTTTAAGGCACCTGTTTCTGTTACGGTAAGGGGTTTTAGGTAATTTCCGGAGCAAAAATTAGTACGAGGCGTAGTTCCGTTGTCTGTAGTGAAGATAGAAGTAAAGTAGTTATTCAGCGCGGCTGCAATATTTCGGTTTTCGTCTGGAGAAGATTGGTTTTCATTTCTTGATTTAGGGCTCAGGTGACGCCAGAACTTTTGGGGAGCATCTTTTAAGAAGCGAGTCAGCGTATTAGTAAAGTAAAACGTTTTAGCTGTTTTTATTTTGGATTTCAAATCAGTGATAGCCAAGGTTAATTTTTCAATTGTTCTCGGTGATGGATGGCGTTTTTGCACTTTTTTCAGTCGTCGAACTTTTCGTTTGGCATGAATTACGGCTCGAGTTATCCATGGATTACGTTTGCGTATTCTCTTAGTCTTGGTAGGCACATAATTAGTGATGCAATATGACACAACGTTTTTAAATCTCTGCCACAATGTTTCTATATCAGTGTGTATGTCATCCGAGAGATGTTGAAATGATGTTAGTTCGTGCGATAAAGTATCAAGTATGGTAGTGTCGTCAGCTCGGTTGTAGTCGGGATACGTTATTGTTGATTGCAAACAAGGTGCATTATAGTGATGCGGGACAGAACACGTTACTAGTTTGTGGTCAGACAGGCCATTTAAAATTTCCACATTGGTTTCTTGACAGGGGAAATGACTACTCAGGAAAACTAAATCTAGAATGTTGGAGCTGGTTCCTTGTACACGTGTGGGTTCTGTTACGATTTGCGAAAGGTTAAAAGAAAGCATTATATCAAAAACAACATCGGCGCAAGGTGAATTATGGTGCAGGGTGTTCCAGTTAATATCAGGAAGATTGAAATCACCTAAAAGTATTAGTCTCGCCCCCTTAACATGATGTTGCATATACGTATACAATGATTGGAGTATGATAGGATCAGAACAAGGACTAAGATAGACGCAACCAACAACGATGGTAGAATCAGAAAAGCAGAGTTTGCAAAAGATGGCTTCTACCCCTTCAACTTCAGGTAACGTAAGGAATCTTATATCTTTTCTTATCAATAATGCCACGCCTCCGCCTCGCGTCGGCCTGTCTTTGCGTGATATGGAATAATTTGGGGGAATTACTTCAAAGTCTTTAATTTCTTTTGTTAGCCATGTTTCAGTTATCGCCATGAATTCTGGCTTTAAACCTAATAATAAGGATTCTAGGGGACCGACCTTATTGATAATACTACGCGCATTAATGTTCACGAAGGTTATTTGGGACGCTGTGGACGGCGCGAGCGTAGAGTCCGTGTACCTGTGTTTTGGTTTTTTGTCTCGGTTAGTGAAGGTGTAACTGGAGGAGCTGCAACTGGTAACACTTCACAATTTTCGTTGTCCCAAAAATAAAGTTCACCGTTTATTTTTAGTTTGTCGTAAACCAGCGACACTTTTTCGCCGCGATCTTTTCTTGGTTTCCCGTATTTCCATAGCTTTTTTCTGATTTCGCGGACACGAAGCGAAAAATCTTCACTTATGGTAAACTCGGTGCCCTTTAATTTGTGACAGTTGCGCAAAATGTTCGTTTTTTCCCTGAAATCTAGAAGGTTTAGTATTACAGGCCTTGTTTTGTTTTCCGTTGGTCTACCTAGTCTGTGAATGCGTTCTATTGCAACTTCTTCCATTTTTAGGGATTCTTTCAAAACTTCTTCATTTACAGTTCGCTCCAGGGATTCGCTATTTTCTTCTTCCTTTTCAGGGATGCCATAAATAATAAGATTTGATCTTCTGGAGCGATTCTCAAGATCGTCTAGCTTTAATTCCAGAGATAATACGACCTGTTGAAGATTGGCAATATGATCGGTACATGACGAAAGTTTGTCTTCAAGGAGAGTAAGACGTTCTAGTTTGTTGTCTATTGATGTTAACCTTTCTTCTTTTATTGTCTTTATATCATCTGCTATATTCTGTAACTGTTGCGAAAGTTCTGCCATGTCAGGCCCAGGATTACTCTCAACGTCACCCGCAAGCAGTAACAATTTCATCACATGCACCACATCGCACACTGTGTCAAGAAGTACCGCAGGGCACGGCAGCACAACAAGGCAACGTTCGCTAGATCGAAAACATTTCCCAAAGCGCTTTCTTACCTGCACGAGGAAGACAAGCGGATTATCCATCTGTGCGCAATCCCAGCTGCCGTGCCCTTTGGTTCGAAATCCTTCGGTCAAGCCTTTTATAGTCCAAGAAGCTTGCAGCGCCGCTCCGCATGGCTTGAAGGCCACACAGTCGCTGCCGCTAGTCGTTGGTGATGGTAGGTGCCAAAATTCGTCCGTGGATCGTAGGACCGGGGGCGTTGCAAAATTGTCGTTCCGTAGCACTTGCACATGTTCGGGCTGGAAATGCTGACGTGGTTGTTGGCATCCTGACGGTATCACCAGCAGGCTGGCGATGATCTGCACGAGGAAGACAAGCGGATTATCCATCTGTGCGCAATCCCAGCTGCCGTGCCCTTTGGTTCGAAATCCTTCGGTCAAGTCTTTTATAGTCCAAGAAGCTTGCAGCGCCGCTCCGCATGGCTTGAAGGCCACACAGTCGCTGCCGCTAGTCGTTGGTGATGGTAGGTGCCAAAATTCGTCCGTGGATCGTAGGACCGGGGGCGTTGCAAAATTGTCGTTCCGTAGCACTTGCACATGTTCGGGCTGGAAATGCTGACGTGGTTGTTGGCATCCTGACGGTATCACCAGCAGGCTGGCGATGATCTGCACGAGGAAGACAAGCGGATTATCCATCTGTGCGCAATCCCAGCTGCCGTGCCCTTATATCTTGGTAACAAGAAATAAATTACAAATCGTATCACGTGCAAACATAAACCAACCGAATCCTTTTATTCTGTCGGCCTTCTCACGTAGTTCTAAAATCTGCTGGTTCCAATATGACTCACTGTCTCGGTAGTTTTCCAGTGGAACTCCTAAATACTTCACAGGGGTTGTTATCCAAGGCATGTTCACGAAATTCGTAGGTGTTGTGAGCCACTCTTCATGCCAGAAAACCAGGCACTTATGTAGTTCACAGCACTACCACTCAAAGAACAAAAGTCCTTCACCAATTTGACAACATTGCGAATGCTTTCGTAGTCGGTACAGAAGACGGCTATGTCATCGGCATACGCGAGTATGTGGACCTCTGCTGCATGCAAACGAAAACCTTGGACACTGCTGCTCTCGATAATGCTCAGACAAAATGGTTCAATATACAAGCAGAAAAGCAATGTCGACAGGGGGCAGCCTTGACGTACAGAGCGTTGCACTTGTATGCGCTCACCCACCCTCTAATTTACTATCAGGTGCCTCGGGCACCCCCTGTACGCTATTGCGACTCCCTTGCAAATACCTGAGCCCACATTTGCATGCCGTGAAACTGATAACAAGACATCACGCGGCCCCTTGTCGAAGGTTTTCTCTAGGTCAAGCTGGTGTAGTATGGTGTTGCATAGGAGCGTTGCCATACTACACCAGCGGCGCGATGGACTCTTTAGTGACAAGCAGCTGCTTGGGTTACCCGGCACTTTGATAATCGAAGCTGGCTTTCATAGAATGGAAGAATCATTTTTTAAGTTCATTAACAGGACTTGACAACGGCTCTTTTCACCAGTTTTGAATGAAATGATGCAAGTGGAAATAACGGTTTAGTGTTTTGTGGTTCATACATCCAGCATGTATGACTAGGCGAAAAAGATTGCTTGAGGTCAAGAAATCTGATTGCATTATCTTTAGGAAATTCATAGGTTAACTTCAGCGAATGAAGGCACTCTTCGAAAATAGATTTATTGTCCGGCATAATTGTCTCAAAGTCTTAACGTTAGTGTCGGTCAGGACAAGAAAATCATAACGAAACGGAAGCACTGCACAACCTTCGATCCTCTTAAACCAAACCGGCAGTTTGCATTGGTTCGTGTATTGCACCCGTGCTAAGTAATCATCTTTTAGCGCAAAAAGGCAGGAAGCCGAGAAATCATTTGCAAAGGTCGAAGGTTGTGGAGTGCTTCCGTTTTAGTGATGACTTTCTTGTCCTGATCGACACTAACGTTAATGCAAGAAACAAACATGCAAGAAGGTAAACAACGCTGTGTTCGTTGCACAACATTGCTCAGTTAGGCACAAAAATTAATTTGCCCCCTGACAGGAAGGTGTTTATTCCATTTCTTTTTCTGGCGGGAAACAATATATCGTGCAGACGGGACGATGCCTCAATGAGCGCCTCAAATAAGCATCACTGCTATGTGTACGAAGCAGTGAAAAGACACCTCGGCATTCACTGCAGGGACTGTGATAATTGCACGCCACAATTCGAACAAACGAGAGGGATAAAGAAACACCGTAATCAGCTAACCCGTGAAATTCTGGAAGCCACTGAGATTGCGAGGGTAGATGATTGTGTTAGTAGTGCTTCGGTGACCCTAACAGCGAAGGAATTAAGGTTTTTGAACACCCTCAATGGATTGCCAACTTGCCCAAGCGTCTGTTGTAGCAAGTTAAAGAAGCTATGTGGGGAAAGTGGCGTCTGAGGTGCTGCCGGGAGCACCGCGCGCAGATAAGCGCATTGTTTACGGCAAGAATAGAATAAGTGAAATGGGTTTAAAAATCCTCGTGCTGTAATCGCGCTGACAGCATCGAGCGTGTGCAAAGGCGCTGGAAGTCGCTCCGGGACAAGCTTCAAGTAGCAGTCGAAATGTTTCGGCCGGTTTTAGCCTACGAAGTCTTGGAACAACACAGGAGAGCGCGCACCAGAGACGCCCCATCGAGATGCGTACTTTTTCCAGCGTTGTCAGGGCACGGCACTGGGCACTTAGGCGCCCTGCTTGTGCGCCTCTCGTGCGCCCCACGGAGTAGGGCCTTAACTTTCATTTTGCCAGCGTCCTCACGCCGAGACGCTAGTCGTCATTGGCCAGCTTCGCCCGATCCTTCTGGAGAAATCCGGTTGCTTCTCTGGCCGTGTGAGTCACCGTCGCCGCCGAATAATGAGGAGGGAATGAAGCCGACGCGTGCAAGGCTACGAGCTTTCCTTGCGCGGGAAAGCAGACGTTTGTCCAATTTTCTGGTAGCCTCTACGCGCCGCCACACCATGCGCGACGCTACGCGCGCGCCTTCTTCACGCTGCACAGACTCAACAAAAATATGCGCACATTTCGTGACTCTCAGCCTAATAAATTATTGCCTACATGTTCCGACCTCTTCATGGATCACTGCCTTGTCGTGGCGGATGGGCTTGCGAAACTCGATGAAGTCGTGAGCTCTACTGTGTAGGGCCACGCAAGATAAACAGGTCACGGCAGTGAGTTCTGACAAAATGTGATTCACTGGAGAAGGTAATGGCAACCCACTCTAGTATTTTCTGCCAAGAAAACCCTATGGCCAGTCACAATACCATTAATGATATGGCACCGGAAGATGAGCCCCCCAGGTTGGAAGGCGTCCCGCATGTTACTGGGGATGAACAAAAGGCGATTCCTAGTAGCTCAAGGACGAATGAAGCGGCTGGGCTAAAGCCAAAAGGACGCTCAGTTGTGGATGTGTCGGGAAGCGACCGGAAAGTCCGATGTTGCAAGGAGATATATCACATAGCAACATGGAATGTAAGATCTATGACGCAAGGTAAACTGGATGTCGTCAAGCGAGAAATGGACAGATTGAACATTGATATCTTGGATATCAGCGAGCTCAAGTGGACCGGAATGGGAGAATTTAACTCCGGCGACCATTATGTCTTTTATTGTGGGCACGAATCCAAGAGAAGGAATGGGGTCGCTCTCATAGTAAACAGAAGAATGGGCAACGCAGTGCTAGGGTACAACCCCAAAAACGACCGAATGATTTCACTTCGGATCCAAGGTCACCCTTTCAACATAACAGTTATCCAAGTCTATGCACCGACCACTACTGCTGAAGAAGCTGACGTTGAGAGATTTTATGCGGACCTACAATGCCTTTTAGACCGCACCCTATTATCAGACGTCGTTTTTCTCATAGGAGACTGGAATGCTAAAGTCGGGAGTGAAGAAATATCCGGAATTATAGGCAAGTTCGGTCTTGGCGAGCCAAATGAAGCTGGGCAGAGGCTAGTAGAGTTTTGTCAAGAAAACAACCTGACCATAGCGAATACTCATTTTCAACAGCACAAGAGGCGCCTGTACACATGGACTTCACCGGACGGTCTGTACAGAAATCAGATCGATTATATTCTTTGCCGGCAGAGATGGAGAAGCGCTATACTAGCAGTAAATATAAGGCCTGGGCCGATTGTGGCACCGATAATCAGCTTCTTGTTGCCAAAATTAAGCTTCGATTGAGGAAAACGCAGAAAACTAGAAGACCTTTCAGGTATGATCTTTATCAAATTCCATTAGAATATGCTTTGGAAGTGAGGAATCGATTTCAAGAATTAGATCTAGAACACAGAGAGCCTGAAGAGATGTGGACTGATGTTCGTGATATGATACAAGAAGTTGCTACTAAGGTAGTTCCAAAGCAAACGAAATGCAAGAAAGCAAACTGGTTATCTGAAGAGGCTTTGCAAATAGCTGAGGAAAGGAGGATGGCAAAAGTTATGGGGGAAAGAAAGATACAAGGTTCTCAATGCGAATTTTCAGAAAATAGCAAGGAGAGATAAGAATGGCTTCCTGAACATACAGTGCCAAGCAGTTGAGGATAAAAGCCAATTAAGGAACACAAGAGCTCTGTATAGGACAATCAAATATATCAAAGGAAGCTTCTGTGCTAAGCTGGGCGTGATAAAGGACAAACGAGGCAAGGACCTCACTGAAGCCTCAGAGATAAAGAAGATGTGGCAGGAATACACAGAAGATCTGTACAAGAAGAACCCGAATGTGCAAACCAAACATTAGACGGTTGTGATTACTGATCTCGAGCCGGGCATCCTGAAGAGTGAAGTTGAATGGGCCTTAGCCAGCCTTGCTAAGAACAAAGCTAGCGGAATTGATGGCATTCCAGCTGAGTAGCTTCAAAACCTCAACCATGACACTGTTAACATTCTGCATAGATTATGTCAGAAGATTTGGACAACCCTGCAATGGCCACAGGATTGGAGGAGGTCAGTTTACATCCCCATTCCAAAGAAAGGCAGTGCCAAAGATTGTTCCAACTACCGCACGATCGCGCTTATTTCGCATGCTAGCAAGGTGATGTTGAAAATCCTCCAAGGTAGGCTGCAGCAGTATGTGGATCGAGAGCTTCCGGACGTGCAAGCTGGGTTTCGCAAGGGCAGAGGAACTAGAGACCAAATTGCCAACCTTCGCTGGATCATAGAAAAAGCAAGAGAGTTCCAGAAACCCATCTACTTCTGCTTTATTGATTATGCAAAAGCGTTTGACTGCGTAGATCACAGCTGATTGTGGCAAGCTCTCCAAGAGATGGGAGTTCCAATTCACCACATCTGTCTCCTCAGGAACCTGTATGAAGGGCAAGAGGCCACAGTCAGAACTGGGCATAGTCTTACTGATCGGTTTTCGATTGGGAAAGGAGTAGTGAGGCAAGGCTGCATACTGTCGCCCTGCCTATCTAACCTATATGCAGAGTGCATCATGAGGAAGGCCGGTCTGGACGAGTCTTCAGCTGGGGTGAAGATTGCTGGAAAACGTATCAACAACCTTAGATATGCGGATGATACCACTTTAATGACAGAAAGTGAAGTGGAGCTCAAGAGACTTCTTATGCGCGTACAAGAAGATAGTGTGAAGTTGGGGCTTAAACTGAACATTAAAAAGACAAAGATCGTGGCGTCTTGCCCTATCAAGTACTGAAGCATCAATGGACAAGAAGTGGAAGCTGTGACAGATTTTCTCTTCTTGGGCTCCAAGATTACCTCGAAAGGAGACTGCAGCCATGAAATTAGGAGACGCCTGCTTCTGGGAAAGAGAGCAATGGTTAGCCTTGACCGCCTAGTCAAGAGCAGAGACATTAGTCTGCTAACCAAGATCCGTATAACTCGTGCTATGGTCTTTCCAGTTGTGATGTATGGATGCGATAGTTGGACTGTGAAAAAGGCTGACCGCCGATGAATTGACGCGTTTGAATTGGGGTGCTGGCGAAGACTCTTGAGAGTTCCTTGGACTGCCAGAAGATCAAATCAGTCCATATTGTCGACCATAAACCCTGACTGCTCATTGGAGGGTCAAATTCTAAAGTTAAAGCTCAGCTACTTTGGTCATCTGATGAGAAGAGAGGAGTCGCTGGAGAAAGATTTGATGTTGGGAAAGGTTGAGGGAGAAGGGGTAGGCAACGAACGCGATGGTTAGATGGCATCATCGAGGCACTGCAGATGAGAGGCACTGCAGAGGCACTGCAGACCGGAAAGCGTGGCGCGTGACATGGTCCATAGGGTCACGAAGAGTCGGACACGACTGAACGACTGAACTGAACTGAACATGTTCCGAAAGATGTTCTTTATTGTCTTAGACAATATCAAGCAAGTACAAATTGTTATACGCAATGTATCAGTGTCACAAAAGAACACATGGCTACATTAACATTTCCTAAGGTGTGCGATTAGATTACGGCCCAATGGGCAGCGGTTGAGAAACACTAAGGTTGTCGTTACAACCCTGCTGATGCCCTGGCAGAGCACTTGCCGACTCGGTCATGTCCCATGGTCTTCTGGCGTTAGAAGCCGCAACGACTAATGAGCGCTGACGCGTGACTTTCCATTTCTGCTGCAAACGTATGTTAAGGAGGAGGAGGAGGACAACGCATTTAAGTGCTAGCTTAACTCATTCGGCTGAAACACCGTGGGTGTCGTAGGACTAGTTGGAGTTGTCGGCACCGCATGTAAAAATAATTGTGGGCTGCGTGAAAAAAATTGTATAATGGTAATTTGTGGTTCTAGTGATTTGCGATTGATTGGTGTATGATAGGCGATAGGAAGCTTATGAAATCATCGTAAGTATTGAATAATTGATGAATAGAAAACAAAGAAAGAAATAACAAAATAAGGGGGCACAATACAAACCCACTGCTCAGCTTATATGCTAATTAAGTAATTGTATAGCGTGTAAGTGATGAATTCATGGACTAAAATTAAAACGAAAATTTGAAAAAAGGGGAAGCAAAGGTGCCAAAACGCTCGGAATCAAAACTCAATGCTTAATAATGATGATTAAGAAAATTTCAAATGTGTAACTGATAATTTATTTAAAATATTTGAAACAATGAAACATTGGAAAAAGTAGGATACAAAAGTCAATGCATAGTGGAAAGCCAATGTTTACAGATGTAAGTACCAGTATAAAAAAAGTTAAGGCATAAAAAAGTGGAAAAAAAAACACACATAGTCCCTGTGCGTAAAACGCTGTTGCGTCATACCATTGACGGGGAAGTTCACCGAAGTTGCATCAAACGCAAACAGTGCGTTACTCTGAACTCGCACTAACACAAGAGCACTTTAAATCAAGACGAATGGAAGATCATTTCCAGTGCTATCAGGCGGATTGCTGTCCAAGGACTTTCTTTTGCCTTATAAGGGTGTCTCCCATGTAGTCAGGGTGCACTGAAGTGCCATGCAGGGGACTTCGCCTCCACTGTTTGTTCCAATGGCAATAAAATGTTTCTACCTCCACCACGTTTCGAAAAGCGGCATCCGAGCTTAGCGGTGACGTCATCGCCCGGCCGGCTATAAGCCAAAACTATAAAAGAAAAAAGAAAAAACAATTTACCCCGCCGGATTGTTACAGAGGTAAGACGCCCGTCTACTGTGCCGGAGTACCCGGGTTCAATCCAGACTGCCGGCGGCTGCGTTTAGACCGAGACGAAACGAAGTGGCTTCCGTGTGCTGTGTGTTGTTGATGCACGTTAACGATCCCCATGTGGTCGAAATTACTCCGCAGCCCTGCAGTACTGCACCCCTTTCTCTATCCGCTGTTACACCCACCTTCCCCCCTTCCCTTACGGTGTCCATAGTGTGACAGATACTGCGCGTTTCCTTTCCTGTGAACCAAGTATTAATAAAAAATTAAAAAGTTAAAAAGCATCTCCAGTGAGCGCTTTCTATTGCGTCATGCCAGTAAAAGCGGCTGCGTCCTCCTAATTTTTATTTGCAGAGGTATCGAGGACCTCTCAAGGCCACCTGGCCAAGCCAAGTGCTGATCTGCGGAGAGGTTTGCGTTGTCCCATGAACACACGACTTCAATTGACCAACCAGGAAATGTTCTGACATAGGACACCATCGAATTTTTATTAGGATGTGGACTGTAAGGCTATTCCATAAATATTGATGCTACGAACTAAACAATCTCTGTAACATGGTAATGTTGGAGGGCACAAGCAAATGCTGACTGAAGAAGATGAAATGATTAAAATGAAAAAAATATATAATCAAGAACTATAGAGAAGCCTTTCAATAGTACTGTGCTCAGGCTTAAGCGAAAGAATTTAAAATGGCAATGTATAATATGAGATTACAGAACTGAAGTTAATCGCACAAAACAATAAGAGGGCACTAACTGAAAATTATGTCAATAATATTTCTTACCAGTCCGATTTCGTCATATACAAAGAAAGTGACATGATGACGGGACCATCAGATAAAATGCCTTGCTCATTATCAGGTGCTGCTTGGAACACTTGGAACAATATTTTTTATACGAACGCTAAAAAAACCATCTCAGAAGAGTAATAAAAGAAAATAGGTTTACATAGGAAAACAAATTTTTAGGCTGAAACAAAAGAGATCAATGATTGTTAAAAGCATGAACAGTCAATGAAATGGATGAAACGCAATACGGGTGTACTTAGGAAAGCGGGGATGCCTTTTGGTAAGGGATAAGAAGGCTTTTCGTGAAGCCCTTCGAGCAATGAGATTAGCCAAGAGTCTACAGCGCTGAGGATTTTCTCTATTCGTCAGAATGAATGTCTTCATTAGACCTCAGCGTTAGATATCTATGACATCTGTCAGGCTGAGGTAGGAGGCGATGAGAGCGTGGACATCCTTCCCTAGTTTGTTGAACGTAGGCTTTCCTTTCGGATGGGGATAGCAGGCTATCTTTGCTTTGACGACGCCCGTGTAGATGAAGTAGTTGACGGCCAGTCTGATTCGAGCCTTGTCAATTTTCTCTTTTGCGGCAGCTTCTTCCTCGGAGTCCTTGCAAAGGTCCGTGAGAACAGTGCGAGAGTACTGCAAGGTGTCGAATGCCAGAGCATCCTTCTTACTGTCGGACCCCTTGACAAAGTGGACAGCTTGATTGAAGAGAATCTGCGTTGCAGAGACGGGAGAGTAAGAAAAACAAATGAGAACGCCTTTGCACGAGAGCTGACGTTCGGTGGCATGCTGCAAATGGCCGTTATTCGGAATCTGCGTAATCAAAGGAATTATGATTATAATAATTGTGTTAATTTTTGCCGTAAAAGCATCTTAAACAGTCAGTGCTGTACTTAAACTGAAGGTGGGATGAGAGATCAATTTATCAGTGTTTATTCCAAAGGCACTGAAGACCAAGCCAGGGAAAGTTATTATACCTATTGGAAACAGTGTTACTCAGCGGCATTCGAAACTGAACCGCCATCCCTAGACCATGCCGAAGCGAATGCTCAAACATGTAGGGATCTACTCTCAGGATATATCAGAGTAAGGACCCCGCGATATTCTGTGGGGTAAACAAGGGGGGGGGGGGGGGGGGGGGGCTTAATATATTTTACGACAATTAATTTAATACCTGCCTGCAGGTAATGACGTCACTGCAATTGCTGCAGCCCACTCAATCCAGCAACCCGGGCCAGATCTGTGGTACCTTATGTTTCATTACCTCAAGGTTATTTACCTATGAGGTTATTTATTTCAAGTTCGAAAGTCTGGTGTGAAATGCGACGAGAACCTTTTGAGATTCTTTTTTTTTTTATTGTAGCTTGCAGAAGGAGGAACAATGCGTTTCCAGTGTTTAACAGTTTTCATTTAACTATGTTTCAACGTCAGGCGGTTCGAGCGAATAATGAAGTGGAAGGAAATGCCGATGACATGGATAGAAATTTGTATGTCCCTGCAGGAACAATAAAGATTGATAAGCTGAGATATATGCCTGACTAATCAAACATATAGCTTCATGTCTTCCAGGTGGCAGCTACAACCACTCGGTGGCTTGCGAAAAATTGCTACGCAGCGACAGGTGCTCGTTTTTTCAACTGCGATCGCAATGGAAATGTCAATGACGTGTTAACTTCTTTTTGATCCATACTGGACCTTCTTATTGCTGTTCATTATGACAAGAGATGACGGTTACCGAGTCTTACTGTGCGTTGGTACAGATCACTGACTTGATTAGATAAAGAGGACAGCTACACGCACATGAGCTCATCCCGATACGGACTGCTCCATGTATTTGCAAACGTAACGCTATGCTTGCTAGCGCGCGCACATGTGCTTCAGTCCCATGTGCGACAACCATTCAGTCAGGCGTGAAAATGACGAGGAATAATAATTCGCGTCATCGTTTGACTTTCACTACATCGGAGGCAACCGAAAATAGTCCCGAAAAAAAGTGGTGGTATTCATGACATGTGTGCTGTTCTTTTTTTCCCTTCTGGCTTACCTCCTTTCCTCTTTCTAGATGCTGACCTCTTATAGAAGAACGTTTGACAATTCGACTTATGTGGGAGGTTGATTTTCAATCAGTGATCTAGGCGACATGACTTCAGGTGGTACATTATCGGGTACTTCGAGTCGTTTCTGCTCCTTTGACATTTCCCTCGCCCTATGAGTGTCCGCTTCCGTGCGACCGCCCCACCACTTTCGCTTTCCCTTCTTTATTTCTCTTTCAAGAATGAAAGAAGGAACTGTGACAATAGGATGTTAGGCCTTACGAGGTCACAGTTGCCTCGTCAGGTCACGCTTTCACAGGTCACCATCTTGGCAGAGCTAACAGACCTTCTTCCCCTGGCTTTTTTTCTAAGCTTCGCCTCTGAAGCAGTGTCCTGGCCAGCAGCTCGACAAAAAGCAGGCGGCGTTGTTTCAGGATATGCCGGCTCGACTCTTAGAGCTTAAAGATTGACCGCCGCTGTTTTGCAATCAGTACAAGCCATCACCGGGCCTCGAGTGCAGGTTTGCGGGGGTAATTTTCTGGAAAAGAGTTATGCGTCTACACATCCTCTCGCATTCTCTCCTTTGATTTTGGGAGACAGGGTGTTGTCAAAGCGCGCACTACAGCGTTTCACGAAACAGCACATATTGCTGAAGCTGTAATAAAGTGCTCGCGATTTTGTTTGACCTCACGAGAGAAGAGCACAAGAAATGTGTAGCAATTTCATGCGTCAAACGTATTTTGAGGGCGACAAGAACTATAAAAATGACGATATAGCTTTCTTGGATGAGAAATATGTACGCAACACGCCGCCTTTCACTGCAGAATCGGGTGTAGGCTCAGGCTTCATGTAAACATTGGCGAAAACGGTGATGGGGCATTACTTGCAGTCAGGTGTAAAAGTTTGGGACCACTTAGCGCACTTTATTGGGAGTTCGCGATTACGACAAAACAACATGCCAAAAACGAGCCAGAAACCTCAAATGCGCCTTATAATCACTGTTTTTAATATGGCCTTGATTGGTTATTGACAACAAGTTCAATTTGCAATCCATAAAGCTTTACACTTCCTTTATGTGACGAGCGCCGGCTACCCACTTTTACTCTAGTCGGCCTACCATTCATTGAACCTCTTGTTGGGCTAGTTGGTGCCTATTCATTATAAGTTAAAGGCGCCAAGACAACACGCACACACACAAGAAAAGAACGGGACAGGGACCACTAAACGTTCCGGTCGCTATATAAATCGTACAGGTTTAACTGTCATTGAACCAAGTTTCACGATCGTTAGCCATTAGCCGCGGACGCAGTTTCTGCTACTGCTTCGATCTTGGCACGATTCCATGCTTGGAAAGCTTGTTGTTTGGTGGTCTCGACAGCCTGCCTAGCACGGCTGCTTTCTCTCTCTTAGCGAGAGTGCCTTCGTTTACGCCACGCCGTCTCTTTTGTTGCGTCACCTGGTGGATTCGAACCACACTACGCTAGTGGACCTTGCCCGCGCTCTACCAGATGGCGTGTGTAAATGGTGTATTTACTTAAGTTAAACGTAGACATTCAGATCGAAATTCATGAAGACGACAATGTTCACTACACAATGCGATAGTGTGTTGCATTTAGAACTTGATGACGATGATGATCTTTTCTGGACAGTGGGCGTGTGTACGACAATTTGACCAACCGCTTGTTTAGCAACCGCTATATTTTAGGGGTTTTCTTTCTTCTCCAAAGTACGGTATGTGATGCTGGCTTCGCACTCCTCGAGATTAAACAAAAACTACGCAGGGCCCTTTCAGTTTTTATCTGGGCCCCAAGAGAAAAAGAGCCGACCGAACCATTTCCGCTGCGTAGTTCTGGTGGATTTCCTCTGTCATACTTATTTTTGAGGTCCAACCTCTTATGTGAACCATTTCTTATTATTACGAGATATATCGAATCCATTTCTATGCTCCGTTTCTCAATTACGATTAGCAAGAGCTTTGTCAATGTTCGTTGTATCAACTGCTTGTTAAGTCACTGGTGGAACGTATGAATATTTTCGTGAAATAGTCCAACCATCACGGTTTTTACATACTGGATGCTCATTGAAATACTTAACTAGTATTAAACAAAAAAGGTTCTACAGTGAAATAGTTTTGTCTTTTCTTCTGTGCAGTTTACCTCGAGATTGAACTGAGATTTCTTCTTGGCCGGGGCACAATGCTCTGAAACGGGCAAAATGTATACCTGTACTGCCTGCTGAGAAAACGTTCTTTTAATTTCATGGGAGGGGGGAGGTCTTCCCACGAAGATGTGGATAGCGTAAAAGGAATTCCATGTACGATGGGACGTTAACTCCATTGTATGTAAAAACCCGGATGCTATTGAACTTGTGTTTATAGATTGTTGGGATGTAGATTTCTTTTGGGATGTCTTACTGCGAACTCTACACGAAACAATGTGCCTTTAAATCCTCATAGAATTCGGTTTCTGTTGGTGGGGAATGGCGATATTCTCATATGATGCGGTAATCTTATTAGGATTGCATACCATTTGGAAAGGCCGAATGACTGTTCGGCATGGTGATCTTCATGCAGCTGTCCGGGAGTAATTCGGGAAGCTTCTACGTCACTTATAAATGATATCTTGAAATCTCGGGTATGTATACCCGAGTTTCGGGGCCTATTGAAGAAGGTAATCAATTTAAACATTTTATAATGACATGTGTTGCCTGTCTGTAAACTGGATCACTTGAGAATTCGGCCAGTCTGCAGTTCTTTGAAGTAAAGGCATGAGACAGAAAACGGCAATAGGATAGGGTTTACTGCAGTCCCTGGTTCAGGGGAACCGATCTGTTTGTTGTCACGTGGGTTTAAAACCCAGTCATGGCAATGGTTGTTTTTTTTTTCGGCGCTGCGTTGGCGAGACGCAGATGAAACTGGTACTTAGATGGAGATGAGTAAACAAGAATGGTAGCAGTATAGCCTACGCTCTAAATATTAACTTCATAAACAGTAAAATGATAAAGCCCTCGAGGGCGAAATGACCGCTCACCCTGTTTCGCCTCAGAGCGTCCTTAATGACGAAGTCTGTGACGCCGTTGCCGGTTCGCGTATTCACGGCCACGTTGGTCAGGAAGCGGTTAAACGTCACGGCCTCCTTGAGTTCTCGGCAGATGGTGCGAAGCTGCGAGACGCCTCCGTGGGCTTCACTTTTTAGGTCTACAAAAAGCTTGTGTAGCATGCGGTTCCGCTCAACCAGCCGGCCTAGAGCCTTGGAGGCCCTCTTGCTGAACGTCGTCCACTTTAAGTTGAGCACCGAGACGCTGCGGTTCTGTTCGAGAGATCGCAGCACGGTGCCGATGCTGTTTTCAGGCCAGTCGAGAAGCAGGCTTAAGTTCCTGAAAGAACGAAGTGCCAATATTATTTATTTCGGAGACAGTATACCAAGCAGCAGCAGTGGCTAGGTGGATGTGCACCACATTTTCGGGTGATCAATACAATTCTGCCCCGAAAGAACTGAAAAAAAGTCAGGACCTTTTCATTAATTATGGTAGCGTTAGGATGAAATGAGTATTACTGGCCATATCCTCTCGTCTAGATACATTCCTCTGCTTTACTCAGCGCCTTCATTTCCTACGTTTCACACATAGCGCCTCCCTCTCGGCTTTAGTAGTTATCTCAGGGCCTTCATTTCCTACGTTTAACACATAGCGCCTCCCTCGCATCAGCCTCGCTGAATGATATGTCCGCATGGGCTTATATGGAGGACGCCTAGACAGACATCGATCAACACGAGCTTACTCGTCCCACGCGCCGCAGTGAATCGCAATTCGAAGAAGTCTTTGGAAGATGCGTGCACAGTACTGTTGACCTGGTGCAGCGATCGCACTGACACCGACATGAGGAACATTAATGTATGCTCACTGCTGCTGCTGAGTACAGCAGACAGCAGCACGGACTTAAAAACGTACCTCGTTCAATGGTGCCCCATGCTTGCGTCGGTACGTGTCACGTCTGTGGGCGCGTTTGAGGTGTCAACCGAGAAGTGCGATAGTTAGAAGAAATGAAAATCTTGTTTCCTGAGGAAAGCAAATGCTCGAAGGCAACCACCATGATCCGGTATGAATCTGGGTATTCCTTTCATTAGCCGAGTGTTTTAACCACTCGACCAGTCTCGTGGCTGGAATGGTTTTAGTAATTGCTTTACTAGTAGTGATTTGAGGCACACAACCATTATGGAGTTATGGACGCTACATGCCGACGTTCACAGCACGCAGGCCCCAGTTCACCATCGTGGGGACATGTGAAAAGAGTGCTGAAGATTCTGCGACCTGAACTGGGGCGACAAGTGCGGTTTACTTCGACTGGCTGAGGGTTGCCGCCTATACTCAGCACCCAGGATGTATAGCAGAAAGGTGGTTTATCTCTTTGAGACGTGAAGCTTCTCGGATGACAGAGATCTGGTGGAATTGTAACCTTAGATGGATCCTTAGTGCAATGGGGAAGCCGAAGAAGCCGCTACATCGAAGAGGCGGCCTAATTGTCATGGAAGGTGCCTCTATCCCCTCCAACATTTCAAGCCTGCTTGAAAAGGGTCCGAAGTTCAGTCTGGAGCCTCATGTTCCTCCTCATGAACTCACTGCTTAGAACAGAAGCATAGCAAAGAAGGCCCCGCAAGAAGATCGCGAATGTTGCTTTTTGGAAGCAATAGACTGTCTTGCCAAGAATGTGAAGCAGAATAGACCCGCGTGTGCCAAAGACCCTTTGCTTAGTATTGTGAAGTTTTTTAGATTTGTCTTTTACAGGCTGATAAAGTGGGCGGCTTTGTTGCCTTGCCAAGATCAACGTATCAAGAAAAAGCTGCTCAGGCCATTAATAAGAACTTTTCGCTTGTGAAAAAAGGTCAAACTAGAATCAAGACCACAGCAGTTGTTTTTTGTAAGCAATTGGATTTGCAGAAACTAGCACGAGAAATCACAAATGGCGAGTGTGGCGCGTTGCATGGTTTCTTTACCATCAAGACGCATAAGCCGGATCATAGCCTCCTTTTATGCTTTCTGTGCCTAGAATCCGCCTTTTGCGCGAGTTTTCTGCGCATGCGCGAAGCCCAGCGGTGATTGATGAAAACACACTGAGCGGCGTCGACGGCGCTTCTCGTCGCCGCACTCATAGCAAACGCACGGGGGCCGGAGGCGCGGTCACGTTCACAGCCTCGGTAAAACGATGCCAACCACCTGTGCCGCTTACGGCTGCCACTCTCGAGGCGTGCCGGGATGCAAGACGCGTTTTGTTAGGTTTCCTTCGGCGAGCCGCGACCTGCAACGGCGTGAAGCTTGGATTAGGGCAACCAAGCGTCAAGACGTGAATGGGCGACCTTGGCAGCCGACTGCGTGCTCTCGACTGTGCGAAAAACACTTCGTTACAGGTATGTATGCATCTAAAGGAGATGTGCATGATGAAAAGTATCTACCGGAGTTTGCACCAAGCCTGTAACTCACCAGTGATAGCCGCAATGAGCATTTGTTCGGGGCGTCTGATGGCGATGTATTTTGTCGTTTGTTTTATTTATGTGCGAAGGGGCCGGGTAGCGCAGATATCACAGGTGGCTGTGTGTGCTAGACCGTAATATTTAGCATGTTTTATTGCGACTGCCGCCTGACTAAAAAGAAGAAAAAAAGGGTGTTTGTTGTGATCACCGCCGTTAGCGAGCCGAGTGGTTGAGCTGGTCATGAGGCTCGCGAACGGCAGTGCGTTAAAACGCCGTATTTTTTTCTTCTTGTTAGTGAGGTGGCAGTCACGATAAAACATGCTAAATATTACGGCCTAGCGCACACAGCCGCCTGTGATATCTAAGCTACCTAGTCCTTTCTCACATAAAGATAAGAAAGGACAAAATACATCGCCTTCAGGCCCCGATGCAACTGAAGCAATCACGCATCGAAGAAATCCTCATTGCAGCTATCACTGGTGCGCTACAGCCTGGGTGAAAACTCCAGTAGGTACTTTTCATCATGACTATTTCGCTTAGATGCATACATACCTGTAGTATCTGTGTTTTTGCCGCTCGGAGCATATGACGCACTTGCACGGCCCACAGTATTTTTTTTTAATTAAAGGCTCGCCTTCGTGCACGCCAAAGCATCTGGACTTCGTTCCTTTAATGTACGCAATCAGATGCACTTCGTTAGGGAGCTTGATAATCGTCGTCTTCGTCCAACCGTTTGCAACGGCAAGGAAACCGCCCGGCACAATAAATGAGTCTCCTGGAGGGTTCATGCTCGTTCACTTGCAGAGTGGATCGCTCTGGACGTAGAACAGGGTTGGTTCCTGACCGAGATGCGCATCCGATATGTAGGAGATTCACATGTGTCACCAAGTTGTTGATTCCGCAGAAATCGCGGCGGAGGCAGAAATGAACGTTGGAGATCCTTTCACAACAGAATGACCATTCTCTGCGCACCGGGAACCTTTTCACCACTGCGATCACATCCGTTCTGACTCCTGAGGCCAGAAACCGGCTACAGCTCTGGATCATCCATTGCCAGAAAAATGCAGCGCGTTTCCTGCAGGTGTGCATTCCGGCCGGGACAATGCCCTTTTCACAGGGTGTGTATATGTGACTCGCTGCCGATCTTCGTGGATGAAATCCTATAGCTGCACGGTTGTAGATGACGCGAGGAGGAAGCGACGCCCATTGCACCATGCCGGCGCCGCGGTGACCGCATTGTGCTCGGTAACTCAAGACACCCCGCGCATATGCGCCGCTCAAAGTCACAGGAGACGATTCCACCTAGCTCTGCAGCATCAACAAACCCCTGGCTGCTTTGCCCTTTGAGATCCCTCTCTCTCTCTCTCTGCCCCCACGCTCTCCTGTCTGCCGAAAACCTGCACGCTGAGAGCGTCCTCATTCTGTCACGTCGAACACGGCCGGCGCTACACGCTCTTACAATACGAAAATAGTATATGCGTACGTGCGTTATGAGTGGATTGTGAAAACGCTCTACCTTCCCCCATACTGCGTGAACATGATATGCTGCAATCACTGTCACTACTTTCCGCTCCGAGGCCAAAAAAGGGGGGAAGTTTTCGCTTTCTACCAGCGTTGGCGTGGCCATTTCGTATGGTGCGCTTTCGCGTCGTCTGCTACACTGCCGCTCAATGTGTTTAACGCCCGCTCCCGCATGATGGCGCCACATCCTCGCGCAAAATAAAGCCCCTCTACCCTTCCAAAGTACCGCCATTATTAGATCTTGCCGCCTCCGCGCTCCCCCTCAAAATTTCCTCCTCGCCACCTCTGTCTCCCCAGCCTCCTCCGCTCACCCATTCGCCGATGCGTGTCACGTGGAATCGCGTGTTGCGCTTTTGTGTATTTTTTCTTCCCGGCGCGCGCCGGCTGCCATTTTCGGACCAGCACGGCGAAGCAGCTGCACGATAGAGGGGCTTTAGCTGCACGTGGGCGCTTTAGCTGCACGTGGGGCTTTATCCGCACGCGCAAGCTTCATCGTGATGCCGTGTTGCTGTGCCTTCGGTTGCCGGAACCGACAAGGCGAAGGCAAAAGGCTTTTTTGTTTGCCATCTGGCCCGCGCAACGCGAAAAGAAGAAGAGTTTGGATGAACAGGATCGGGCGGGCTGACTGCAAAGAAGTTGCAAAAAACGCACGGCTTTGTGAAGTAAGTGCTACGGTTCATTGCCTTTTTTTAACCTTGCCGACTTCTGTCTTTTTAGGAAAGTGCATTTGTGTCAGTTGTGCGCGGTTTAAGCGTGTGTAAGCTGGCCTTTTTTTTAACACAAGCTGTGCATAAAAACGAATTTATCCAGGCCATGATTTCAACTCCGCTAGAAATTAGCACATCTCGACACTTTTGCAGGGCCTTGAATACAACCGGCTAGCTTCCTTCCGCGTACGCTCGCACGTATTCATTTAGTTTGCGGTATTAATTTTTTAACCTACCGAAGTAACTTAGCTATGAGGAAGGTCGTAATGTATAGCAGCGGGTAACTTAATTTAGGGCAAATGGGGTGCTTCACGGGCATTTCAATCCCACAGTACACTGGTATCTTGCATTCTGCTTCCATCTTGGCTACTGCCAGACGCGACCTTGAATTGAAGGGATGACAAGCAGCTACTTGCAAATTTTGTGTGTGTTAGCAGACAAAGGCTGTAAAGTACCATAGGCCCCTGGAAATTGATAGCGTTGCTTTAATCTAAAGCTTCTACATGATTCCTTTCATTTTGTTGTTTTTCTTAGAAAGAGTATTACTTTAGAATGGGACCAATTAAGCAAACGGGAGCCGTATTGCGCAATATGTTGCCTTGAATTTGGGGTGAAGTCCTTCCCTCACTGTGATAGCCTAATTGCCACAGTAAATGTAGCGTTTTATTATGGTGTGCTAGCGGATTGCCTATGGAAGCGCACGCACAGCAGTTATAAAGTCTTTTCTCGGTGCAGTATTCAATCGTATTGTTTTCTGCTTTCTTAGGACCATTTCACTGCAGACCAATTTGAACCTCTAATCCTGAAAAACAGCAGCATTAAAAAGCTGAAGCCAGATGCAGTACCGAGCCTGTTTGTACATAGGAAGCCAACAAAATTAAGGAAGCCACCAGCCCACCGTATGTTATTTTTTTTTATGCATCACAGGCAAATTATGTTTTTGCATTATGTCAAACATTACTTTCTTTATTTGTGCGATACTAGGTGCAGGAATTCATACAACGCTGCAGAAGCTTAGTGCCACGCACCTCGAAGATAATGGGTGTTTTATTAAAAGAATATTTATTAAAGCTATTTGAGAACTGTTTGGTTGTAGAGCCCTCTTATTGCTTTGCCTTAAAGTTGTTTCTAGCCTTGTATTCCTTCATGCATTCCTTTTGTGTTGTATGATGTTATGTGACACATTTTAGTTATACAAATAAATAAAGTATTATTTTAAATGCAGTGCACTGCTGTCCACATGTCCAATTTTCCTTTCGTCACAATTTTCCCTCTGACAGTTGGCTTAGCACTTTAAAGAAAGCGTCACTTGTGCTAATGGGGGAATAGTTTTTTTTTTTCGGAATCTATGCCCAGTATTGCCAGTTCAGGTTAGACGAATAAAATCTCGCTTCAAAAATTCCGCGTGGCTCGATCATTGCTTTCCGCGTTTTTCCTTCGTAGCGCGCCAGCCGTCGTCTGCTACGGCAGGTCCGTCATAGTCGGCGCCACCGTCGAGGCAGCGCGCGGCCTCGCCGAGTGGGAGAGTGGAACGGAGGAGGAGATGAATGGTTGGCGCTACTTTCCTTGGAGGGGTTTTAGCGCAAAAGGCGGATTCTGCGCTCCGCGGCCGTCGTTGCCGCTCCTCCTCCGTTGAGAAGTTACGCCGCTGGCTGCCAAGAGATGGCGAAAGCGACATAGGGTCACCCTCGCCAGGCGAGAGCCGGGTGCGCCGCGTCGCAGAGCAGTCCGGGCAGCCACGTGCTGTCGGTCTCTCGTTGTTTCGTGGGCTATTTCGCATTGTGCAAGGTGTTGCTTTTTTCTCTGCCTTCGGATGCTACAGGAATGCAGCATTGTACCAAATGGTAAGTGCCAGCTTTGGTTTATCCTTCCGGCGATTGCTGCGTCGTATTCAGCTGCATTGAGGCTTGTGAAAAATAGTGACGGCACAAAGAACTGTGTTTATTACGCGTCAGTACTGCAGTAGCAATATTAGATGTTCACGTTTGTTTTGTGGACATGCAATGCTAATTGCTTCCCTGCCTAACTCGTCTAGTATTTTGGGCGTGCTCCTGCGCAGTTTTTTTTTTTTTGCAGTATACGCTAATTGTGATACTTTGTGATAAAATTGAAACACAAGCTTTACCCATTGTGACTGGCTACTTTGACTTGAGTTAAACCGAACGTTGAAAAGTCTACATTAGTCTCCCTTGTCAACTCGATCGCTGTGTCCCTCTCTAGCATCGGAAACCGCAGAACTCATATTGAACCGCATTGAGGCCTGTGAAAATAATGACAGCACCAGAAACGGTGATTATCACGCGTCAGTAAAGTAATAATAATATTAAATGTGCAGGTGTATTTTCTGAACTGCTATGCTAATTTCCTTCCTTGTTAGCTCGTCTGTGTGGTATGTTGCATATGCTCCAGTGCAGTATTTTTTTGCAGTGTATAGGCTAATTGCATAATTCTGTGATAAAATAAAAACACAAGCTTTACCTCTTGTGACGATTACTTTGGAGTGAGCGAAACAAAGATACAACGCGTATATTTGTTTTCCGTGTTCATTAAGTTAGAAAAAAAAATTATTTTGCGCGCCGGGCCGAATCATTGAAAGTAACAGCTCCTTATTCTCCTTGCAGATCTCAATGACATACTGATGTGTGCCATTGTGCCGGTCGGACAGTAAAAAGAAGGAGCCTGGTGTTTCTTTTCATGAGATGGCTGACAGCAATACGAAGAGAAGACTGGGTACCGAATTGCACTTCCAACTATTCAAGGGTATGCAGCAAACATTTCAAAAACCCGGACTTTTTGGAACCCTGAGGCGGTCACTGGGATGCAACGACCAACTTGACGTGTGGTCAATACTCTCAGCACTCTGAAAAGGTCTTGAAGACTGGAATTGCCGCGACATCTGAACACAGCAACGTGCTCTCATGAGAGTCACCACAGCACTGACTTAGGTCTGCAGGGCTATGTGCACTTGGGAGCAGCGATGAGCTTCCAGAGGCTGCTTTGGAAGCCTTGGGACGCTTAGATGTGCAGCATGTCCCTGCTTCTCTACCTTTCTTACAGCTGCCGGCTACGTTCTATGTAGGTGGCTACATTACTCGTGTAATAAGTGAGCATATGGAATGTGAGCAGTGCTGTTTTTCACAACGAAGCCACCTACTAGTAACCCACTCCAGCTGTTCACGCGGCCTCAGGAGCGAGGTGGGCTGCTTTACCCATCTGACGCCTTACTCTATGTCTTAGACACTGTGCGGCTGTTTCTGGAGAGAACCTTAAAAGAAAAACCAAGACTGCAAAATCCACCTAAAAACCTGACCGGCGCAGCTGTTCCAGCCATCTGCAAATAAAACTTGCTAAAGTGCCTCGTCAGTGACAGCAGCCACCGTCAACAGTTTTCTCGACTTGTGGCAACAAGATTTATCAGACCGCTGCTGGTGAACTAAGTCTCTTCGATAACTTACAAAAATGATCTGTATAAGCCGCTGTTTCAGCAGAAGCAACTTTCACCAAAAGTGATGAAGTTGTAAAGGTGGTTACTCTTGTAGCACAGCTGCTGTTTCGAAATGTGTTAATAGATGTTGGTGCCTTTCTTCCTAAGTTTTGTTTCACCGTAGCATGGACTAGCATTGCAATTTTCTGTTACCATTGACGCTATCGGAGCAGTGTTCCAGGTTTTCGAGCCATGCGCACATTTTTTGAAAGTGCCTCACAAAAATGTTATAGCATTAGTGTCATTGTGAAGCAAGTACCGTGATCACTTACTATGCTTTACGAATGTCGGCCTTACAAGTAAATATACCTAATATATACGGTTCATGCTTAGTAGTAGTTATCCCGCAAGCAAATAACAGCGCTCCCGCCCCCACGCCGGCGTTCGCACCCCTGCACCTCGACCCCTACGTCAGTGGCGCCCTCAGCGGCAGTGCCACGCAACTTTACTCGACTGCGTCGCTCTGTTGTTCGCGCGGCGCGTTGACAGGCACAGAAAGTATAAAGGAGGTTATGGCCGGATGCTCCATTTCGTACGATTGTAAGCGAAGGTGGCATGTGGCAACATTGCGTCAGCAAGTTTCTGCTAAGAGCCTTGAATGGCCTCAAGATAAGTGACCCTTTCCTAGTTAAAAGTTCAGCTGATGTCGTTAGTTTTCTTGATGCCACCGGTGACATAGATTTTGCATTTTCAGTTGATGTGGAAGAGCTTTTTTATTCAGTGCCGGATCCTGAGCTTTTTGCTTCCGTGAAAGACGGCATAGACGAAATGGTTGTGTCGCTTTCCAAAATGCAGCTGGCACAACGGTAGAGAACTTTTTAGCTATTTTAAAATTTTACATTCGTAGTACTTTTATTAAATTTGACGTCCAGTTCTCTCTGCAAAAGAAAGGAATTTGTATCGGGGCATGTATTGCCCCGGTACTGTGCAATATATATTTATCTTACATCGATCGCTCTTTACAGGATTGTTTTAATCATTTTAACAATAACAAAGTCCTTTAAGTGCTTCAGTATATGGACGACTTTTTAATTGTTCTTAATAAGTATTGCTCCTGGTGAAGAAAATGAAGCCCGGGACTTGCAGTAAAGCTGCAAAAGCTTTGGAAGGCAACAAGAGGCCCGAAGTTGTACCTTATATGCATAAAGTCACCCACAGCCTTAAGAAGGTGGCTGAACGGTTCAACGTGCCGATGGTTTTTTCTGCCCCCAAGAAGCTCGCTCAGCTCAGCCGTCGCTTAACTTGCGAAGACAAAAAGCAGGGCTGTAAAAAGAAGCATGAACAGCGTTTTGTTCGGTGTGCCAAGAACATTGTGTACGGGATCCGCTTGGCATGTGGCAAATCGTATATCGGCTAGATGGGGCGTTGCGTGAACGACTGACTCAGGGAGCATGCAAAAGATCTAAACAACAGGGAGGCCACGCATCTTGTTGACCATTACCTCGCTTGCACCAACTGTAAGCCTTTGTTCCGTAATGTTAAGATTCTAGAGAGAAGTATGCAAAAAACTGTCCGGTAAACTTTGGAGGCATTCTTTATCAGAAAAGCGGGTCAAGATTGTGTTAGTGACACCCCAAGTGCTCTGCCCAATGCAGAGATGGAATTTCTTTCGCACCACGTGTAACCACTTTCTGTGTGCTGTACTCAGATTACTTGCCAAACTGTGCGCGCGCAGGCCTGTGAGTATATATATGCGTATTTTAGGCTTCAATAAACCAGTTGTGAGTAGCGCTTGTGGTGCACGTGTCTTCTTACTGTGTGTCCTGTCCTTTTACGCTAAATAAGATGAATTTTAAGACAGTGTGAAAGTCGAACAAATTAAAATCCTGGGGCTGTTTGTACTAGCAGATGGGCACAACGATATAACGGTAATAAAGCTGAACGCCTACGCCACGCAAGTCACGGGACTGTTCAGGAGAATCGCACTCAAGGGTCGGGGCCTTAAGGAACGAAGCCTCCTGAAACTAATGCAGGCTTATATCACTAGCCGCATATGTTCCGCCACACAATTCCTGAATATCAGATCAGACGAAAAGCAGAAAATAGACGGATTCATCATACGATGCGCGAAGAGGGCTCTGGGACTACCCATCTCGACCTCGACTGAACGCCTGCTCGAAACAGGGGTGCACAACAATTGGACGGAACTAGCAAAAGCTGTGCGCATGGCGCAACTAGAAATATTGAGCAAAACCACCACGGGCACAGCCATCCTCGGCTGGTTGGGACTGCAATCAGAGGAAAAAGCGGCAAAGTGGACATTCCACTAAAGTGTCGCGATTATATAATAATAGTGCCCCCCCCCCCCCCTAAAAACATGCACACTACGTACAACATGGAGAGAAAACAAAAGAGGGCCGAGACGCTCCTAAGGAGACCGGGGAAAATGAAGACGGAGGAGATCGCCTACGTGGACGCGGCTAGCGGGAAGTCAGGAGCGGTGGCGGCTGCAGTCGGCAACGGCCGCTGTGTACCCGCGGCGCCTTGTCCGTTAGAAGCCGAAATGTGGACACAGCTAAAGAAATTGCGATAGCCCTCCCTTGCGTTGGAACGGAAGCCATCATGGTTATTAGTGACAGCAAAACGGCTGTCTGGAACTTTGGAAAAGGAAGGGTCTCGAAGGAGGCAGTCATAAATGAAAAATGAAAAAAAAATAAAGAACAGAAAACTTGAAAGAAGGATTCTAATTATTTGGACCCCCGCGCACGAATCCGTCCCCGGCAACGAGGCGGCGCACAAGCTATCCCGAGCTCTACTTCCGAGCAGCCGTAGAGCCTCGTGATTGCGATGGGATGGACGAGAGGCTGCAAACATATACGGAAAGCTCAGAACACTACACACTGAGCAGAAGGTGCATGCCACAAACGCATCGAATGCGGCGCCTGCAAGATGGGAATTTTCCACGTCCTGTTTGGCTTTTCCACACGCAAGTGGAGGAAAAGGCGGGTGATAAATGCGAAACTTGAGGGGAAAGGGTACTCTGGATCACATAATCTAGCATTAGCTTGATTCCCTGGGCTCCAAGGAAAGCATAAATAGTAGAGAAGCCTGAGAACTGCTACTGCGGAGCCGCCAACCAGCAGCAAGCTATCCGCCTGGCGGCTGAAGCCGCGAAGAAACACTGTTGCTTCGCCTGTTTTTAGTCGCGGAGGCCTCGGATCGACTCCGTCCCATAGGCCTGCGTGCTGGGGACGGGGATTAGGAAGCCTTCTACATCGGTGGAAAAATAAAGTTCTGAACAACAAGTCATCGTTAGTCGTCTTTACTCATGACTATTCAGTCATATGATAAGGTCTAACAGGATAGTTAAGCGGGCGAGTTGGTGATACATCATCCAAAAAACAGCGCGAACAAACGGGGACCAGAGGAAGAAACCACAGGAACAAGTGCTGACTCAACTAAAGTGTAATCTTTTATCGTGTTTAACAGGTATGAAGTTGATGTTTTTTCGGCCCCTAATAAGCTCAATAAAATTTGTTCAGCGGTAGAAAATAAGTCCCGCAATCCTAATAAATCTGTAGCGTCTTGTGCTGTTAAACACGATAAAAGATTTGTGCCGTGCTCCAAAGGGGTAGTTTATAAAATTCCCTTGTCCTGTGGTCAGATATACATTGGGCTAACGGAACGATCTATTAACACACGACTCAGAGAACATCTCAACTCATTAGAATCTAATCGCTCCACTAATCTAGTTGATCATTTCCGTGAGTGTCAATCTTGTTTTCCGTACTTGCATTTTACTGACATTTTGTACAACCACCCCGACCAGTTGACCAGGGAAATCATCGAGGCGTATAATATGGCTAAGAACGAAAGATTATGTGTCCGCAAACCTTCCCTGCTCCTGCGTGACTGCGAGGTTGCATATCTGGATATCACGTGCGTTCTGGTTTTAGTGTTTTATTGTTTCTGTTCCTTATATAAATGTGTTTCCCGCGATTAAACTTTAGTTGAGAGTCAGCGCTTGTTCCTGTGGTTTCTTCCTTTCGTCCCCGTTTTTTCGCGCAGTTTTTTGGATGATAAGGTCTAATTAGTACTAATTAGTGTCTAGTTAGTCATTTGTTAGTACTAATTAGTGTCTAGTTAGTCATTTGTTAGTACTGGTTAGTGACTAGTTAGCCATTAGCACTGGTTAGTGACTAGTTAGCCATTAGCACTGGTTAGTGACTAGTTAGCCATCAGTCATTAGTATTACACCACTGATGAAGCTCGCCGGATGTTATGTAGGAGCTGTGTGACCATGGCTCGGCCACCGCCATAGCGAAAATGCCACTTTTCGGCCAATGTAGCTCTCGCTACAATAAATTACTAAGATCTTTCCTGGGGTGTGTTCCACTTTTGGTTGCATAATGTGATCTTTTTGATTCTTCATACCCGCAAAACCAACCGTGAACATAGCCAGGAGGTGATGGGATGACAACGGTAACACTAGGCAGCTACCTTTGCCGTAACCAATTCCTGCCGTCAGTGAGCAGCACCTTTAGGTTGCGTTCAGACAGACATCAGCAACAATCGCCGTTGACCTCGCTGAGCGACAACCAATGAGGAAAAAAAAAAGTTGCGGGAATCTACCATTCGTAAAATGCAATTACGCCGCTCCGATCAAATCTGGCGCGACGGACGCGACCGATGTGTTAAGCTCTCTACTGTGAGTCATTTGAATAAAAAAAAAAAGCTATTTTATTTATAGTGCATTTCAGTTTGCCTACTGCGATGTGTGCTCGAAAAACCATAAGGCTGACTTAATTTTTGCTGAATTTTATCTTCTACTCAGTACCCGGCACCTCAGTTGCTGCAGCTTTCAGGGAACGGCAATACGCGGCACCGATGCCGCACTTTGAGGGAAAAGCGTTCAATGGCTCATGACTCGCTAGCATGTCCGTCTGTGCGTCTGCCTGATGTGTCCCACTTCTTCGCGGGATTCCACGGAACACCGCGGTATTCCACATGTCAAGCATCATGATGACGTCAGCAGAAATATAAAAATTCTGTCTCCACTGGTAATCGAACCTCCATCCCTCGGATCCCAATCCAAGCGCTTTAACCAACTGCACCACGCCCGGGATTTTTTTTCAGCACTGTATTTATTGTATGCCTTTAAATGCAGGAAAGAGCTGTACGCATTATTTACAAAGTAATCAGCCTGTAGCCAAAAAGTCCAATTGAAACATACACCGCAACACCACACAACTAAAATACGACTTAGCACAACTTCACTAAAACGGTGCCAAGGAAAGACAACACAACAACAATGGCAGCCAGACCGGTCGATAGTTACTATCTTCGTATCTCTCAAATGATGGGCCATATGGCCGACATGAGTACTGGGGGAAACGAGAGGCTCAGCATTCCGATCCAACATACGTGTTTTCCACAGGCTTTGCAGTCCAAGCAGCAAAATCATGTCAAAGGGTTCATGGTCATGTTCGGTGGCCATTGAGTAACGCACACTGTGGGAATTCAAAATAAAGTCTTTCTTCAATGTTCTTTACAGAAAGTCCCAAAATAGTATTGCATCTTTGCTCGCACTAAAACAATGTTCGATGGTTTCAGGTGTATCACATCATCATCATCCTGACTATACCCACTGCAGGGCGGAGGCCTCTCCCATATGCCTCCAATTAACCCGGTCTTGTGCTAGCTACATCCACTCGACCCCCGCGAACTTCTCAACCTCATCCGTCCACCGAATTTTCTGCCGCCCCTTGCTACTCTTTCCTTCCCTTGAAATCCAGTATGTTACCCTAAGCGACCATCGGTTTTCCTCTCTTCGCACTACATGTCCTGCCCATGCCCATTTCTTCTTGATTTCCACTAGAATGTCAATGACTTGAGTTATTTCTCTTACCCGCTCAGCACGTTTCCTATCTCTTAACGTTATCCCTACCATTTTTCGTTCCATAGCCATCTGCGTTGTCCTCAACTTAAGTAAAACCCTCTTTGTTAGCTTCCACGTTTCATCCCCATAGGTAAGTAAAGGTAAGATGCAACTGTTGTATACTCTCGTCTTGAGCGATACCGGTAAGCTGCTAGTCATAATCTGGGAGTGCTTGCCAAATGCGCTTCATCCCAGTCTTATTCTCCTTATTTCCCTTTTATGGTCCGGATCTGAAGTTACGACCTGTCCTAAGTAGACACATTCGCCTACTGCTTCCAGCGCTTCGCTACCTAGCGTAAACTGCTGTTCCTTCCCTAGGCTGTTGATCATTACCGTAGTCTTCTGAATATCGATTTTCACGCCTACCTTTCTAATTTTCCTGTCTAGGTCATCCATCATTATTTGCAGTTCACCCCTGAGTTACTTAGCAAGGTAATGCCATCAGAAAATCGCAGAATACTGAGGTGTTCTCCATCTACCCTTATCCCTACCTGCTCCCATTCCAAGTCTGTGAATGCTTCTTTTAAAGGGCCACTGTCCAGGGAAGGCCCTTTTAAGAAAAGGAGCCCAGTGTTTCGATCAGGTACCGGAGATAGTCTGTGCAAAATTCAACAGCGACACGCGCGCCGCAAAGCATCGAAGATACAATTCAAAGCTCCCTCATGCTCTCCTTTGAGAAGCCAGCTTCACCGCTCCCTGCGCTGGCCCGACGGGCCCCGATAATGACGTACGTATCGGGAACGACGTCCATTGGTCCGTCTAGCTGACTGACGGGAGAAGAATGGGTGTCTACCGCTCGCAGCGCGCTTTTCCCTCGCCACGGCCAGACTGAATCCAGCGGCGCGCGCTCCCTCGACCGTTTTTTTTTTCGCGCTCGCGGAGAGCCACGCCCCACCTCCCGCCAAACGCAGAGGAGGAAGGGGAATTTGTATTGCCGAGGCTAGACGACCTCGGGCAGGAGAGTGAAAAACCTTTGCGAGGGAACGGAAGGAGAGAGGCAGGATAGAATCGGGTGATTGCGGTGGCTGTAACTGCGTTATTAGTTACTCTTTTCAAAAACATTTTGCGGCCTTGCGTTCAAGGGGCGAAGTCTCACACTCACCGGGGAAGAAAATATTTTCGACCGGAGGGTCGACAGTGGGCCTTTAAGCAAGCGGTGAATAGTACTGGGAAGATCGTGTCTCCTTGTCTAACATCTTTTTTTATAAAAATTTTGTATCACATAGCCGACAATTACCAGAAGAAACACAAATATAATTTTTTGTGAAGCCACACTTTAACAGGCATGAAGTTTAGCGAGATCGGCATTTTGCGTACTCTTTTTAACACATTATGCGCCCATACAATTAGAATAGACTGAACGATATAAGGGATGCGGGAACAACATAGATATCAATCATTTGTATAAATTTGTCGTGATAAAGAAAATAAGCACTCATAAGGAAAGCGAACAGCCAGAAAACACACTGAATCGTAAACGTCTTTCATAAAACCAAATAATAAGGGCCGATCAGTAATATTGGAAGAGACCATTTAATTGGGAAGAAGGTCACAAAATTGGTTTGCAGGGATATCTGACAATTGGATGGGAGCTATTATGGAAAAAGAAGAAACGAGTAACTAACTGTCCCACATAAAGATGTGTCAACCTAGTCCACCAGCAGAAACAGGGCTGAATATGTTATCGCGTGGCATTGACTCAAAACTGGAGGACCATATGAACGTTGCTAACGTTCGATCAAAGCTTTGGATGTAATGTCTCGCTCAATCGAGTACATGCAAAACAAATATTTGCGGCCAGAAACATGTTACAGGCCTGTGCTCGACCAAACATTTATAGGCGGTGCGGAACAAAAGTCTGAGCCCGTCCTGTGTGTCTCGCTGTGTCCTTGTCTTTTTAGCGCTATGCACCGATCGAACCATCACCAACTCGCCCACGCTTCCACTCTTGCAAAAGTCTGAGAGTAGCTTTGGAGGGCCAGGACCAGCTCTTTCCAGTAGCGCTCACTAGATTCGAATGCATGAAGGGGAACTCCAAGATATTTAGGGGGAACACGAGTTCATTAAATTCCAGTATAATGAGTCGGCATTGCTTCTCATGAGTCGCACTACAGACCCGAAATTTGAGACATATTCATTTGAGCGCCAGATACAATACCGAACTGCTCAATAGTAGTTATAATTTTGTCAATGCTTGGTTTGTCAGTGCAGAAAAACGCCAAATCATCGGCGTAAGCAAGCACTTTGACTTCATTACTAAACTCAACGTAGCCACGCATATTGTGTTGCAGTACAAACAGAGTGGCTCTAGTAGAATACAAAGGGTAGTGGTGACATGGGACAACCTTTCTTTACGGATGATCGAAATGGCACAGGCTCTGAGAGCTGACCATTAACAATCAAGCGCGTGAACAGTTGTCGTAACAAAGTTGCGCCCATTTAATACAGTTGATCAAACATTGGCACGCTCGAGAAAAAAAAAAACAGGAACGGATGCCGGACACGATCAAATGCCTTCGCAAGGTCAATCTGGAGTAGAGCAAGCTGTTTATAAAATCCAGAGCAAGATTTCAAAATTGTACGTGCAATATGTATGTTATTTTGTATGGAGCGGTCACTCAAGCCACACGTCTCATGAGGGCCAATGAGAACCGCCATCGCGTGTTGTAAACGATTTCATAAAACTTTCGCAAAAAATTTGTAGTCCACATTAACTAGCGTGGTTGGTCTGTAGCCATCCACTGAGAGCAGTTCTTTATCCATGCTCTTTGGAATTCAGACTATGTGATTTCTAGTAAAGTACTGAGGAAGAACCCTTACATATCAGCTTAAAGGGAAGATCTGCAGCAGGACAGGGCTCAGAAAATGTTTAAAAGCTTCATAAAACTCCCTTGGTATGCCATCAGGGCCAGGTGTTTTAGAGAGAGGTAGTTGGTCAATTGCCGGTTCTATTTCTTGCAACGTGAAATGGTTATTAATAACAGCACAGTCATCAACTGATAAATGCTTTATAAGAACTGTGAAGTTAGCTAGTCTGTCAGAATTAGGAGTAGCAGAAGCGTCACTGAACAGTGTAGTGTAATAGCTCACAAATAGATATGATATCACACGTTCTTGTTATAACGGTGCCATTGGACATCATTTCCGGTATTAACTTGGCAGTAGCATGACGGTGCTCGTCAAGTAGAGCTTATCGCGTAGGGGTTTCACAGTGCAAAACATGATTTGTACGAGATGACCTCCGGCACCCTGTATTTTTCAGCGCCCTGTTTTTGTAGGTCACACTTTACACTAGCAATTGCGTCTCAATATACTCCGGGTGCCTCACATTCTAATTCATAGAGGTTATACAAACTCTTATGCAATTTCCTCTCTTGAAATTTCCTGTAAAAAGACCTCACACCCAATATCAGTAGCTATCGCTCGCACCTCCTGTTTTAAAGCTCCCATGCAGCAAATACTGGTATGGCACATGTCAAACAAACTTGCAGTTGTGAGCGTATCCGAAAGGCAAGCACCTGGTCATTTACAAGCAAAGAATTACTTTGAAAATCTCCCACTGCGACCTAAATTTTGAACAATAGGTACTCCCGAGCCGAGCAGCCACCATACACTCTGAAAAAGAAACCGGTACAGTTATACACATAAGATCACAGGAAATCAGCGAGGAGGAAGCATAAATCCTGTCTAGGCGCACGTGGGACTTCCCCTGGATATGCGTGAATAGTGTAGTTGTATGCGACGAGGTATCAATGAGTGCTGAGTAATCGTTAACATGCGACGACACTTCACCACTTCGGTCTCTGTGTCCACCAGTCAAGGCACGATCTTCAGGTGACACACTATGAAAGTCTCCCATTAGCACAACGTTCTTATCACAACCTAGGAGGGTAGCCATGCCTTCGAACATATCGACACACTCAGCTGCACTATTGAACGCATAAATATTGATGTCTCCGTGTCTTCCTGTGGAGCGAAATATCACAGCTTATTAGCCGCCCTTCAAAGTCGGTGTAGTAAAAGAACGCAGAATAAGGGACAGTCTGTCGCAAAATCAAAAGCAACCCGCCGAAAAACCAACAGGATGCATCGCAATACTATATTGTAATCCGACAAAGAGGGCCCTAGTGCCCTCTCTGTATCCTGCTCACTCTCAATCTTGGTTTTCTGGATGGCGACAAAATCAAGCCGCCTGCTGCCGAAAAGTTGGCAGAGTTGCACCTTCTGATGAAACCTAGGGCCTCGCAGATTCAGTGTTGCGAACACCAACTCCGCAGGAGTCGCCATGGTGGCCACACAAGTGGAAAGTAGACTTGCATTTGTCAGTCCGGAGACGGCGATGTCGCCTCCGGACGACTGCGGGAACGCAAACGTTGGCGCTTCCCTTTGTGTTTAGACGTGCGCGGGCGACTGCGATGCTTCACGCTTACCATCTTTACTTGAGTCAGATGCGCAATGTACACGGCGCTTATGAAGATGTTTTTAATAGGAGGAACGGCCTCAGTTACAGGTTCAAAGGCCTGACCTGCAAGCGCTACTTCAGCATTCACTTCAGTGGCTGGAGTAACCGGGTGGCATCTTTGGTAGGATAAGAGCGGGTAGCGGGCTCTCAACCATATTTCGGATTCGGCGTCTCACATCGAGGCAGCGTCTCACGTTCTTATGCTTCCTCCTCGCTTTCCCTTGGAGCAATCCTGGATGATATGCACCTTGATCTAATACACATCTGAGGTGCGTGATACGCCACGTTTTATTTCGAAACCTGACAGGACTGCGGGGAGATTAAAAAAAAACTGCCCACCTGATGGATTTCGTCTTGCCAAGCGCATCTGCCAGTTGTTGAACGACGAGGGGTTCCACTGGATCAGTACTCTGAATGCACACTGACGTCACGTTAGTGGTGGAGGCCAGATGTTCCATAATTTTGGTCGCATCTTCAACACTTTGCTTGTCCAAATTTATCAAGAGCTCAGATATTCTGCGCAAAGAGATTCTGCCTTGCGCCAAGAGCAACGGGCGAGGATTGCTCCAGTTGATGTCGATTCGCGACGAGGCGCCGATCTCTCGAATGGTGTTGAACAGTGTGAACAGGCAGCTGTCTGGCAGCGAGCCGTACAGGTCGAAAGCCAGCTTCTCCAGAGTAGAGTTCACCTGGTAATTCCGGACTTGTATTACTGGACCTCGCAAAAAACGAGGCGTTAACGGCTACACACGGTAATCTGTTTATAACTTTACAACAGAGCAGGTACTAAAAGATCAAATGATGCCATTACGGTCATGCAAAAAAAAAAACAGAGTGTAAAAGCTGTAAAATATAAAGAAAACTTAATACCACATGTTTTCAAATAATATGAAACAGATTATATATATTCCGCAACAAAAGAAAAAAGTCAAAATATACGAAATACATTAAGAATATTTCAGAACTTTAAAAATTGAGGGATGATGCAAAATGTAAAAGGCAACTTGGCGGTGAAAAGCACTCAGTCAGTATCTGTGCTTGTGTCGTTGTTGGCGGCTGGCTTCATATCAAAGACAAAAAAAGGTAACATAACGTAGCAAAACCGTGCTCCCACGAAATGCAACTGCCTCTGTAAGCTATGCAACGAGCAGGTGTGGAGGTCGTCTACTCGCCTCCCAATTATTATCTGTTATCTGCTAAAAGGTTTAACTACATCCTGATATCCCCTGCGTGCGGCCAGACGTATTCAGATCACCTGTGATATAGGGGTCCTCAACTCTGTGCCGGTGCCTTGTAGAGAGAGGTACACCCTCCCAATGTTTTTACCTGATCGTGCGAGCGCCAACCGCCAAGTCAATAAGCCAGCAAAGGCGAACTGTGCGAGCATACCTACGTGCGTACTATCAGCAGTCCAGTACACCTGTCCTCTAAGGCTTTCTGAAGAACAGACCCACTCCCGCTTCTTTGGAGCATCGTTATCGCCTTAATTACCTGAAATTTTTGAACGTTGCCATCATGTTATGTAAAAAAGGGCAAGTGGTAGAACCTGAGCTGAATGAAATGCGAAGTACACACCACACACTGATAGTGCGTACGTATCAGATTTTTTCTTTCTTTTTTTATGGTTCCAGTGACGCTTTCCTGCCACAAAAAAAGAAAACAAAAACAGGCATATTTCACTGCAAGTCCTGCTGATTAGGAACTTCCATCTTGCAAAAGAGTAGCGCAGGAGCCTTGTCAGTGTCTTAACAGAAAAATTTATTGTTTTTCTTAAGCAAGAACATAAAAGCTAGACCTCAATAGCGATCTGTTATCTCGCACTGATAACAAAGCAGACGAATGGCGCCGACAATGTAAAACTCGATAGCAACCACGTCGTTTCGGATTATTTCGCTTATAAATTCACGCCTTTCTGGTCTACAGGAAAAAAGGCAGCCTCGCATTTCCTCTCCTAATCTTTTCTCCCCTGCTTGCACAAAGCCGAAGAGAAACCGATAAGAAACAGAGAAGCAGCTGGCATCGGGTTCAGTTTCGCTACCAGCGTTGCAGAGGAAAGGTGCACCAGACTGTTCATTGTGCGCATGCACGTACTCTCGCCAATTTCACCGCTGCGCTCCATCATACGGTGATATGGACTCGGCACTCGATGGTCGGGCGCTTCTATAAAAAATTTGGGAATGTATACTTTTATCCTACAGGCATGGGAATCAAAACAAATAATATCCGTATTGCTTAAATACCCAAGCACTTCGCCAAGTAACACAAAGAACACGTCTAAAAATGGCCCCCCTACTGATGACTGTATTCCCTAATCTAAAGGTTGCCTTTTTATAACCAGAGGAAGAGATATCTAGGCATTCAATATAAAAACCAGAGACAAAGCTGGGGCACATGACATCCACCATGCAAATGATCACTGTGCACCAACCCTGTGTTCTTCGGAGAGCTGGAATTTTTGAGGCGCACGAAAATGTTTTGTTGTTTTCCCTGTGCTCTTCATGGCCCTTCGTTATTAACGGATTTTAGCAACCGTTCATCAGTATCTTGTTTTATTGACTCTGCTCTTTTTCTTTAACGCTACTCTTGGCCAATTTTGCCGCGTCTTTTTTGTTCTTAATTATTATTTTGCGGCATCACTCCACTCTGTAACTTGCCGTTTTACGCATCCTTCTTAGTACTTTATTACCTTTTATCGTCATTGCTGTGACTACGTGATCGCCCAGGAACCACTCGGCTACAACGTTTCCGATATATACGGTTCGCATCAAAATTATATTTTCATTGATAGTCAGCGCTCGCATCCGTCGTTCTTGGAGGCTGCATTATTTTTTGCAGCGGTATATTTAGTTCCGCAGTAACACGTATTCCGAAAGATCGCTCTTCTACGGCGGGCTACAAGTAGATGCACGGAAACGATTCCGTACACCTACTTGTGATTTTTAGGACTACTGTGTGAAATACTGTACAGAGCTTTTGCCGTCTTAAAAGGAAAAAAAATTGTGGCTTCAAGTTTTTTTTTTCAAGCAAACTTGAGTGAAACCGAACACGATGGTCAGGTAGGCTTTAGAACCGGAAGGCGAAGCGACTGCTTTGAGTGAGTACAACTGAATGTTGCTCCATGTATTGTATCATAGCCCTATTGCTTTACTGTTCAGAACAGAATGATTTGAAATTTCACAAAGAAAGAATTAGCAGTTAGAGTAACTCTCGATATATAAAACGGATGAGTGCAATCACCTGAGGCACCATAACCTAAGCTACTCTTAAGATAAGCATAACCTAGTGTGGAATAATATAACGATTCTATTCCATCCGGAAACTATTCTATTCTATCGCCTTCTCTGCCATTGGCCGGTTAAAATTTCAGCCTGTTCAAATAAAGTTGCGTTGGAGGACGCCACAGGACGTTCACGTAATCGTCACCTCATACACAATTTTGACGTCATCGCCGGGGCAACGGAATAGATTTTGAAATCGCTGTATTATTCCACACCTAGGCTACAATATGCTTTGAGGATTCTGATGTTTAAATATATGTTTGCGTCATTGTCTCAAAGCTATTTAAATGTATGTTGCACGAGGGAAAATGGGGAAAAAGTGGTATCGAACTTATGCTGTCGCTACTTCATGTTTTGTGGACATATTAACAACACCACAGCGAGGCTTCTATTAAGGTAGTTTCTTTTTTTTTAGCCTTAAGGGTGCCATTTTGCTGAAAACCCGGCGTTATTAGCGAAAAACTGACCACGCCACTGGTAGGTTGTAGTGGGCAGGTGATAAAGAAGGACCCTGGGTCGTCTGCGGGTTGTGTCACGCCGCGAGACCACATGGAGAAGCTGAGCTGGCAGTAGCTGCCAACTCGAGCACCCGCTGTTAGCTATAGGGAAGGAACCCGGCGCCCATTGATGTCCCAGTCAGATGAGCTACCCCTGGGTCACTAAGGTACCGTCTTGGTCAAAAGGCCTGAAGCCAAAAAATTTCGTATAGGCCGCGAAAATGAACCGTCAGGCCACCATTAAAGATCAGTCAGCATTTAAAATGCCAGGAAAGGATTTCGTAGCCAATCAAGAAACTCTCATAACAATCCACGGCCCTTTAGCCTTTTATGGCACCTTGACTGCTTCATTTTGCGGCAGAGGCGTAAATTCGCTAGCTAGGAGTTTTGACGAAAACTGCACATTTTTACAGCACGGAAAAATTGGAATTTTATATGTATGCCAGATGCATTATCTTCCGCATAATATGCTATCTTACGAGTGCTTGCAAAAATATATATGTGAGAGATAACAGAGTCATGGAAAAAGGATTGGTGAAAGAACGAGTGGTAGAGTGCAGGCACACGAGCCAGGATACGCAGAGGTGATCTTGAAAAGCTGTCGTGTCGTGTACGTAAAGGTGACGCTTAATCAGTCTCCCTCGAGAGCTGCCTGAATGCATATATACTTTTAGTGTCTGACGCTGTATATTGATCTGATTGTGGTCGTGCCTACGGCCAAGACCCAGAATGGTGACTGGGCTCAAAAGTTTAGTATTTGATTTATATTGAGAAGACATTGCGATCAAATACTACACAAATACTCGTAGCTGGGATCAGGCCTCACATCAGTCTTCATCACATCAAGCGGGATACTCAACAGCAAAAGCTCTGGGATTTCTTTAATCCCGCAGGAATTCGCTTAGGGAACTGTAGTGGAGCGGTGATGTTCTCGCAGCAATGCGGAGGCGTAAGGTGTCCGCCATTTCCGGACATGTCTCAAATGTACTCAGGCATAGGCAGATATAAAGGATACCATTACACATTTTCGTTTTGGCGTTCGATGCAGTATAAAGAGCTGCATGCGCAGCGGACAATCCATCTCCAGAAAATGCTTGTCGCATCGCGAGGTTTTTTTTTTCACCTGAGGTTACACGGGAATGAGCGATCTACGCAGGTGTGTCAACGTCAGAGTTGTCGCTGTTGGAGGATGCTGCCAGGTGAAGATGCTTATGAAAAGGAAAGGGCAGCAGCTGCCACTAGCAGAAGGGGAAAAAGTGCTGGCGCACAACAAGTAAATTCGAGGATTTCAAAGCATCCTTACGCAGTATCAAAGCGAATGAGTGCGGCTTCCAAAGCTAATGCTAGCCTTAGAAGACCGCAGTAGCATCTGCAGTTAATCTCTGCTTTGATTAAACTTCAAATACCTTGAAATGTGAGTTTATTTGGTTTATTAGCTAGTAGTCGGGAAGCCTGATTCTGCCTCCAATCGCGTAAGCATTGCAGCGTATTATCGTCCGGATAATGGGAGTCCAGGAGAAAAGTGTAGGATTCAGTTGGTCTTGCAATCACTGCATGTTTAAAAAAGACTGATATGTACGACTCACTTCCAGTGCCTGGACGAGGGCGCAGATGGAGCTGGCCGAGAGTTCTTCATCCGTAACGTCTAGCACGCGCAGCCGAGAGTCGCACTGAAGCCGGGAAGCTGCATCGATCGAGAACGCCTCGTTCAGGTTGCACGTGTTGATTTTTAGCTTCACCAGGGCACCTGGGCGAGAAGAGACGGAGCAACGTGGCTTGTCTGAGAAGGTGCCGATGTCTGGTGCTGGCGACCAGCATTAGACGGCCAAGGATTCATTAGCGTAAAGAAGCCCTGATTACAAGAAGCAGGGAGTAATGTATCCTACCTATATGTGGTTGCACACACCCCAGAACTAGGAGTTGTTCCAGAATGGGATTTCATTCCCGTACTAACCAAAAATATATGCGAAAGAAACGATAGGCCGAAGTGTTGCTCAGAAAAAATGCAGTTAAACACAGAAATATCTAATTAGATAGGAATCACTAAATATATTGTTAAAAATTTGGTTATTCAGTGCATAAAAATGCCGATAGATAACTCATTGGTAAACTAGAAGGAATAATAAATTCGACAGTCTGTAGACGCGCTCAATGCAGTGATGCGCCACCCGCCGGTTAGACATGTTCATCTGGAAGCGTCAAAGGAGTGTTCTTTGGGTCTGGTCACCATCTGTTATAAAATGTATGCTTGCGTTTCAAGCGGATTATAAACGGAGTGTTCTCAATGCAGTGAAAGCAGTTTCCGCAACACCTTCGCAAAGAAGCAGGTTACGGAATAACTGCCCTGAAGCCTTAGGTGACCAAAATTGTTTTGTCGCATCACAATGATATGATGTGAAAAATGAGTCGGAGAGACTGAGGGCTATCCTGAAGGTCACCACCCATTATCCTCGCAAAAAGGTTTTACCGTGTCATCAAGTGCGCAAGCGACGCAAACAACCCGTATTCGCGCGAGAAAAATAATCAAAGTGCAATAGGAGAAGCGTCACTTGCAAGGACCAGGCTCACACTTCGATATATGAAACGACTGTTGAAATTTATGTTCAGCACGGTAGTATACGTTACGACGCTAGTTGGTTCATGCTCATTGTAATTTAAACGCAGAAAAAAACAGCACATCAAACACTGCAGGATAGCACCCCATCCTGTCTTTCTTGTCTGTTGTGTCGTCTCTTTCGTGGTTCATTACGGTATTCGAGTTTTGCTTACTTCCACACAGTTTTGCCTATAGAAAAAAGCTGCATTTAAATTAAGCAATAATTCTAAATAACCATGTTAACTATATTTGGTGTTTTATGGAAAAGTACCGATACTTAAAACTGCGGAGGTTTTCATACATCATGACGAATACGAGGATAGTTACTGATATGGCTAAAAATAAACAGAAAGAACAGATGTAAGATAAAAACGATGGCAAAAATGATAACAAGAATGAGATTAGGAACAGCACGGGAAGACAGGCAAGCGTATAAGTCATATGCAAAAATATTTTAGAAAACAAATACTGAAATACACCTGGAAACGGAACAAAAGTTTACTTGCTGATAAGAACAACATGGTTTTGCATGTTATTTTGTAATTATAACCGCAATGTCTCGCTATGCTCGAAATAACTAAATTTTACTTTTTCGGTGTGTCTGTTCCCGTACGTACAAGTGCTCCATAAAAATTGTGTTATATTGCAAAGTATTACTCATTATCCATACCTGCCAGGTTCACAGAAAAGGCATTTTAGGAGATCTCATCGGGCCGGGGAGGGGGGGGGGGATGAAGGAGTTACCAGGCATTTACATTGAATGAGTTGTTTTATTTGGTTTAAAAGAGCGGAATTTGGGTGGTTTTTGTTTGAAAACCACTGATGTGCCACATCACTGCTCACTGTTGGGGAATCTTCGATGTGGCAGATGCTGCCCTTTTCAGAAATTCATTTGAGTACTGCCGAGAGTAAGTGTTCGCCCCTGCGACATTTAGCCAAAAGAATGTGACCGAGGATTGTGTCGGACATGGATGATCTGAACTGGGTGCGATTTTGTTTTTACAATACTGAACTGCCTCTCACATTCAGCATTGCTGTGTGGTATTCAGAGGATTCCAAGTATTACGGCTGAGATACGGCTAAATGTCTTTTGTCCACCTGTGCCTTTCAGCTGGGAGATGGCGCTCCACTGTCTGTCAGCACGTTTCTCTTGCAGCACATTTTGGGGAATGTCAAACGCCTGCAGTTTGAGAAATTCCATTTCCACAGAATTCAAAGCTTGGTATTTCGACTCTTGCTGCTTTAGTGGCAGTAAGACCGGAAATCGCTCCAAAAAAAAAAGCACACTCTGAAAGGACATAGTGTCGACGGATTTCAGATCTGCCACTCTAGAATTAATTACAGCATTGTCAACCAAAGGAAAATTGAGGCTAATGTAATCGCAGGCAGCGACCATGTACTTCCGAACAGCTTCATAAAATTGTTCTTGCTCACTTGGCTTGAGTTTCTGAACAATGCGTTTGGCTTCCAGTCCCACCACGACGTCTTCATTATCCTTCTATCCATCTTTGTCATGCTAATCAACTGTAAGTAGGTCCTTGTGTTCCTTTAGAAGGCGTGGCAGCACAAACTTTGAAAGAAGGTCTTCAAGAAGCCCAAAAAGTAAAGATTGCAATGCGTGTATTTGAGGAGCTTGAGACTGCAGCCGACCGTTCAATGCCTCAAAGCCAGGAATGGTGTTATTCAAAAAAAGACAGCTCGATTTGTTGAGGTCCGAGCTCAAACTGAAACAGCCTCTCTTCACGGGTTATGCATGGTGGCCAACTCTAGTCCACCATATCAATGGCCTTGGCCTTTTTCACTGCCACTGGTGCCGCACCTGCTGCCTTCTTTCTCTTCAGTTTTCGCGGCATGTGTTCCAGTTCTGCACTTTGCGCCGACACCACTGGAGTCTTTGGAATTTGGTAGTATGACAGAAATTGCGATCTTGCGGCTTCTTTTTTCACCTCAAAAAGGAAAAAACTCAACAGAGGTCCCCATTAATTCATTAACCTTTTCAGGCATTTCCCAAGCGACAGCCATCGGGTTGGCGCGTGTTTAAGAATTTTTCGGTACTCAACGTTATGCATTTCTTGGAAATGCTTAAGGGAAGCTTTTCTTTTTGCACTTTTTTCCAAATAAAAAAATATCTACGAAAATAAAAACGTTACAAGCTAGCAAAACAGTGAACGCATTGAGGCGCTTTGCAAAGCGAACGCAGAAAAAAAGAAACGGGAAAGAAATCCAGCGAAAAAAAAAAAAGGAAAAGGGGCAAATGGCCAAAGGAGATGTGTGAAAAAATTTCTTTCGGTCTCCACGGCACTTGCAAGCCACGTGCGAGTTCAAGAACGCTGCAGCGGTTTCAAGATGCGTTGGACATAATCTCGGGTCCATAACCTCAGATATTGCTCTCGTAGCAAATGGTTGTACGTTATAAAGCGTGTGCTAAAACATTGATGAGAAAAGCAAACAGGTTGTACAGGTAAAGGCTTTTCCTCTGGCGGGTATATTAGAGCTGAAACATGACGGGAAGACTGGAAGAGGCGTGGGAGCTAGCATACTAGCTTAAAGTAGAGATTAGGTAGAGATTAGAAGCGTAGGTGATAATAGTAGTTCAGTTTTGGCTTTGTAATAGTTTTACATACCCAGATATGCGATCATGATACAGCTACGGTTTTAACTAGCAGCAAACAATACATATTTTAACACCGGCGGTTTCACAATGTAGGAGCAACAGTGTCTTGCGCATTTAGAATGAAACTAACAGGTACTGTTCGCAGCATGTTGTTCGCACGAAAAATATAATCTGGACGGCGTTGTTTCGCACTGGCTCTATGGGAAACTCATTGCACGAAATGGCATGTTTATCAGCGAGACCACCTTCCCAGGACTTCTCGGTTCGCAGCACCCTATCCTCAGCCAGATGCTAGTTGCAAGTGCGCCCTTCTTTAGGGCAATTGATAGGGAAAGGGGACGTCAGCATTCGATAAAGAAGATCGAAAAAGGAACAAAATAAAAGAAGAAAACTGTGCGCACATGGATTCCATCTGCGTTGTTTCCTGTTTGTACCCTATGCACTCCATTTCATTGTTTTCTGTTCTCACTTTTTGGCTGCTTCAGCATATCCGTGAACTACGCGGAGAAATGTACTTGCCTCCTATGAGGGTGGCATAAGCGCGCTGCAGACGCTGGTCGCGCGTGGCACAGTCCAAGAATGCCAGGCTTTCCAGGCAGCTGGTGGGTATCGACAGTTGTGCTGTATCCGTGCCGGTCACACTCGCATATGATGCAGGGCGCAGGGTCAGGACAGCGGCCATAGTTTCGATGTCCTCGGCTAGGATGGTGAAGCAGTGCACCGTGAGAGACTTGAGGCTGCAGCTGGCCATCGCACCCCTCAGCACGGCTGTGGGAGGGCAGCCGTCGTCACTGCCGCTTATCTGTCACCGGAAGGAAGATATTATTGCACTGGATCTATTGGAAAGAGATTTGCCAAAAGCGAGAGAAACAAACGACGCTCTAGTGAAGAAAGATGGTGAACAGAAGAAGATGTGCGAAGGAAGTTCTAGATACAGGAATTCAGCACACGAACAGTGTGTTCTGCGGAAGGAAAATGTAGATACTAGATTTCTTTAGCAAAGCTAAAATACGCTGCACTTTAAACTAAATCCACAATAATTTTCGGCGCTGACTGTCTATGAGTGTTAAAATAGAGCAAAGGCACTCAGAACCGAATTGCGTACTTCAGAGAGCGAATAGGCTGGATTCTGGACGTTACGTCTCAGTCGGCCTTCGAACAACCGTACTTACATATTTGAACAACACAGCTAACAGATGAAGGTGGTACTAAAGTTCCTAGCTTAACCTGCTGAAAAAAAAAAAAGTTTTTTCTAAGGCACGACGAGTCGAAAATTTTCAAGTGCAAATTAATAGCGGTAATGTCAAGATTGCTTAATTAAGTGTGCGTCCACATTATTTGTGCTCGGTTATTTTAATCCAGAATTTTTAATAACCATGACGAACTCGACTGAATCTCGTCTCATTAAGGGAACAGTTTAAAACTGCCGTATTCATATGTTACAAAAAATAAGGCTAATTTTCGTGTAAAATGTTGAAGTGTCGTTTGTGAATATTTAACTCTTTTTTCGGAATTATCTCATATTGATCAAATTTGACGTAGGCTTCATAAACTGCCAGGGTCAGATGGAAACAAGAGCGCGCAATGCGCGTGCGCAAGACAGGTGATAGGCTTACCGACGCCCTTAGGCCTTGCTAAGAAAAGACGTCCGCTTTCATCAATGCCCACATCCTCTCGCAGTCATTCGCCTCGACTTGTGCACGGGTCTAAAAAGTGGCCGATGATTACGGCATTCGGGGAAGTGAAATATAAGCGCAGCTCTTCCGATATTACCGTGATAGCGTTGAACACGCCGTTCTGAAGAAAATCTGTTTTGTCGGTGTCGCCATTGACGCGTGAAACTTTAGAGAGAACATGGATTGCAGACACGGAGAATTCGCCGTGCAACGGAAGATTATACCACCCCTATGTAAATGCTCAAAGCGGAATCTTACAAGTTATCGTACCTGTCTCAATTATCCTGACAAATGACGCAATTTCTTTTAGTGCGCACTACTTGACTTGCAGAATAACTTTTTCGCTATTATTGTGAAGCATCTGTCGGCATCAGACAAATCAAAGCTAACCAATGCGTAACGTTGCAAAAGCATGGTGGCCATGAGTGAACACAGTCTGTCTACCCCTTGACCTTCGAACTTTGACTTTGACATTTATAAAGCAAATTTTGACTTTGAGACAAGAGCTCTCACGTGTTATGGCAATCTTAACTTCTTGGCGTGAGCATCAGAAGAACTTAAAAAGATTTTTAAAGCTGGATCACTTCCATTAATGTGTTTATCACAATTCAACTGAAGTGATGAACAGTTTGGTCGACGAAGTTTTCCAATAGCATTTCATTCCAGAAAATTCAAACACGAGGCCAAGAAAAATATTGTATCCTTAGAAAACCAATGGGTACGCGGCGGCGATCGAATCTGGTACCTTCCGAATGCGAGTCTCGATGTTCTGCCACAAGGACAGCTCTTCAGCTACATTTAGTCTCAGAAAGCTGGTATTGTGGATGGTTCTAGAATAATTTCGACCATGCTGGGTTCCTTAACGTGTTCTGACATCGTTAATACAGCGACGCCTTCTGTTTCACCTCCATCGGAAATGGGCGGCCGTTCCAGGGATCAAACCCGCATCTTCAGGCTTAGTAGTTCAGCGCCCTAACAACAGCGCGTCCGCTGCGGGGCCGGTGTTCCGATGCTAACGCGTTAAAAGTTACGAGTCCTAGGGGCCACATCATGTACAGCCTCGTCCACTTCTAGCTATAACACGGTCACTGCTTTCAAAGCGTCATTGCGTCCGACTCGACCAAGCAATATAGCTTAGTGGCAGGCCATGTGAAGCAACACGCCCAGGTCCTTCTGTGATTGCATCGCTTTGCATCGATATATGCTTACCTCATGCGCAATGTTGCTTTGAAAGCAATGACCGTGTTATAGCTAGAAGTGGACGACCCTGTACATACAGGTTGTCGCTTTTCGAGACTTTAGGAATGGAAAAATAACGGCTGTTTTTTAAGCTTCAAGTATGTTTCCCGATGTACAGCCCTTGTCAAATGTGTAGAGTCCAAGGGGTCTGCTTGCGAGCCTTGTAGTGGTGCTGATTTAGCATTAGGGGAGGCCCTTCCCATTGGAGACGTTAGGACAAAAAGATCTAAACATATTTGTAACACTGGAAAGGCATTACAAGTTGCACGACGTGGCTCAGAAGCACACCCCATGGGCTCTACACGTTTGACAAAGACGGTACATACTTCGTTAAGGGCCCCGTAAACCACCTCTAGAGACGGTGTAAATATATAGATTAGCCAATTATAGTGCCCTTTAGCAGGACCCGGTCATTACGCTTGACGAAATAAAATTTTATGGCATCTTCTAATTTGTTATTGATTAATTATAGAGGCAGGTGTTTGTTGCAACTGTTAGCGTGTTTCCGGCTCTCTGTTCGGACTTAAGTGTGTAGAGTGAGGGACTGCAGAGTCAATAAATATGTTTACCTATTAGTCTTCTTAAAATGATTGAGCTGTAAGGGCGTTAAAAAGGGAATTATGTAGCACGGAAACTCCAATATAGATCACGAACTAGTCGCCCCCCCTTTTTACTTGATGGAGCTGTTTGTTAATGGCACAATTTTTTTCAAGGGGTTCGCATTATGACTGGTACCCCTTTGTTCACCTTGAACCATATAAAGTTAATAGGCGCTCTTCAGATGTGTACTAGTATATTTTAAATGCTTCATGAAGTATCTCTTTGCTTTGGAAGATATTCACCTGTACTGAATATTTGGTTTGGTGCACCACTCACTAGCACTGAGGAACCGCTAGGCGCGCTGCCTCAATGGCAAATGCAGTGAAACTTTTATTTTGATCCAATAAGCGATGGAGTTAACCTGTTGTGCTGTTGAAGTAAATAATGATGATTCCATTTGGAAATTCGGTCTGCAGCATTTGTACGACTCTCTGCACCCCTTTGTGGCCTCCCATAAACCCCAGTCTGCCAGATTGAGAATAGCTCATGTACGCTTCTTGGACTGTTGAAGGTGAGTGCACACCACCCTAAACTCGGTGACATATTTTCCCTGTAACCCATCGTGACGAATAAAATACCGGTGACTGACTTTCCTTGTATGTGCTTGCAACGTGCCCATGCGACTGAGGTACGTACATGAGTAAGTTGGCGTCAGCCCTTTGCCCTTTAACCAACTCTTGGAGGTATACGCACAGGCGTGTCTTGCGAGGCATCAAGCTCATTCATCGATTCCTCATCGCACCCGTGTGCTCTAGTCACCACAGGGTAGGTTTCAGTGTTACCTGCATGGAGTGCGGCGCCCTCGGTGCGAGGCGCTTTACCTCTCCAACATTGTGGACCTCGTAATCTTGCTTTCCTTTGTCTAGTGACAGTTTGGAGCGAATTTTACTGCTCTAGCACCTTCCACATTTAATTACTATATTTTTAATACTAAATAATGAATCCACAAACAAGGCACGCTATTTTGGCTGAATCCGTGATATCATGCATTCCAAAGTACGCTTTCAAGCGTATCTAGAAAGTTTCCCAGGCGCCATCAGTTTCAACGAAATCCAGAGGCCGGTAGGCAGGCATCGCTTTAAAAGCGCGAGTGAAGCGGTTACTTCCCCCGGGCCGTTCGCTCAGATCCCATTCTAGTCGCCTCTGTTGTATCACAAGAAGCGCGCTCCGTACATGACCAGAAAAAGACAAGGGTTTTTTCAATGAGTCGTGATTGTGCAGACGGCACTTGCATTGTCGCCGTGCTACGTCTTCCGCGTGAGTGCCTTTATTATCGCAGTCAGATCGCCTGCTACTACACAGAAGTTTGGTGTTATTTATAGATTTTTTTTGCCTGATTTTAACTGTCATGATTCTCTTATTTAATTTACAGAGTCGTCTCTTATCGCGAACTTCTCGGTCTAGCTTATGGTGTTCTGTTCTGTTGGGTTTAATGGAGCATAAGCAGCTCACGCAATCATGCACCACGTACAGGTTTGTAGGTGGCGTGTACTATTTATTCAACAATTTCTTTAAAACATTTGCTTTCTTGTAAAGCTAAATACGCATAATAGATCAACAAGTCCACTTTCACCTAAAATCAATGATGGATGCAACAAAATGTGCTTATCGTAAAACTGAGTAAAATATTTTTCTCTTTGCGTTTCAAGTCTTGTGTATGAGAATAAAAGGCTGTTAACTGTCCGTTACTCTTCGCATTCTTCACACAGGGGTTTGCTCTCTTCTCTCAACAAAGCGTTGTGTGTCGTGCATGGGAGTGGCTAATGCCAAGACAGCATAATTTCACTTCGATGAAGCGTTCCTGATCACGACATGATTTCAATTCCCCCAAAATTGGCTTTACGAACTTCAGTTTATAGCTCGACTCCCTGCTCCGTAAGCACTGCCATGCTTCCTTTACTTTGTTGTGCACTAGAGTCATGCAGTCTCTGGGCGGCATATTTATGTTCTTGATTTGTTTTGCATGGGCTTGGGCAGCGTAAAAGTCTGCTCTCTCGGTGCTTCCAATGCCCCCCCCCCCCCCCCCCCCCCCCCCCCAAATGTTATGCCTTTGAGCAGTGGCTGTTGATATATTGTGTATGATGCCAAAAGTAGTGGTCCAACTTCGTTTTTGTGATGGAGGGCTATGAGAATACGTAAGGAACCTGTGCAAACAATGTGATGTTTGTGATGTGTTTGTGAAGTTCTCGTTTACTATTTTTCTCATAGCCATAGCAGTGAAACGGGCAGTGTTTTCAGCAGTGAAAACATTTGCACACTGAGGTAGTGTCATCGTTACTTCCTATTTTCATTGTACAGCTGCACAATCAACGTGCTTGGTAGTTTTGGAGCCATCCGGATAAAATTGTGTGCAATTCTCATTTTTCTTTAAGAGCTACAAATTCTTAAAGAATGTGCTCATGTGGTATTTCCTGATTACAAAACTGAGTGTGAAATTGCAAAGAATAGGAATGCTGTAACATGGTGGCAGTGAATCGTGTCTGATCCAATATCAGGGAGGGCATTTAGTATTCCTAGTTCTTGGCATTTATCCTCAAATTCAAGTAACAAGGTTTTGATTGACTGGGGCCTATTGTTGAACACTACTATGGGGGTATACTTAGTGACAATAGGGCAGCATATATGTTTTGGTAAAAAGTGTGTTTTCAGAATATATGAAAATGTAAGCATAGTCCTATGTTCTAGAAATGGTTCGTTTGTGCCTGCTAAAGACTGTTTATAGGTGATAGGGTGATATGCGCCAATCAAAAGACGCAAGCCTCAATTATGCACATGGTCCAAGCGCTTCAGGTATGAAGGTCTTGCTGACCCGTATACTGTACAGCCATAATCCAGGCAAAAGGAAACGACAGAGCGGTAGATGTGCAACAGGTAGGTCTGGTCAGACCCCAGTATTTGTGTGAGAGAACTTTGAGCATATTGTGAGATTTGGAAGCTCTCTGTCTGGGGGGGGTTTATGTGATTGGTTAGTGGGGTTTAACGTCCCAAAGCGACTCAGGCTATGAGAGACGCCGTAGGGGAGGACCCCAGAAATTTCGACCAGCTGGGGTTCTTTAACGTGCGCTGACATCACGCAGCACACGGGCGTCTTGCTTCTCGCCTACATGGAAAAGCGGCCGCCGAGGCCGGAATTCGATCGCACATACTACAATAATCGTAGAAGTAGAGTACAGTAGTCGAGCGCCCCAACCCCTGCACCATACCAGGGGGTGTTTATGTGAGGAAAAAAAAAAAGCTCGTCAAAAGTTACACCTAGAATTTTGTGTTCGTGTTTTACCGCTAGTGTGATTTCATTTAGGTAGTGTGATTTCATTTATAGAACGCCTACAGAATTTTGCGTACAAAACCTGGAACCATTCCTACTGGCCGATGATGTCAACTCTTTTGCATTTCGCCGAATTTGCCTCTCACATGTTGCTATGCTAGGTGATGCGCATGCAATTTTTAAGTCGTCTACGTAAATAGAATACGTAATATACTTCGGTATTATTATTCATATAGAGTTCATTTTACTATAAAAAGCGGTGTAGTTAAAATGCACACCAGAGGCACACCATTTTCCTGTGTAGAGTTTTTAGAAACGCTGGAACCAAGACGTACTTGAAATGACAGGCCTGACATTAAAGTCCCCCAAACATTTTAAAATTCTGCACCGAAAGCCAAGCTCTCCTATGATGCAACAGATGTTTGGTTTGGGCTAGTTGGTAGCAGTTTCTGTGGTAGCGCCTGTCCTGTCTACATCTGTGTTGTCCCCGTCTTTTTTGCGCTATGTCTTCAAGAAGCTCTCCTAAATCGCGCAGGATTCCGAACCTTCACGTAGTATCCTAGGATTTTTCAAGGTGAAAAGGATGGAACGGCAGTGTTAATTTTCGAGGCAGTCAAGGTGATCAGTGGTGGAAAAAGTTTTTTTTTTTTAAAACCGCACTGGTGAATGTCAAGCACTTTTCGGGATTCGAGAACAAACATCAATCTTATATTCAGAATACTTTCAAAACGTTGCACAAGACAGCTCCTCAGAGCTATTGGCCTTTAACTGCTTTGGGAGTTTGGCGACTTCCCAGGCTTGAAAAGTGTCACCATAATCGCCTTAATCCAGGTCTTAGAAATGTTTCCAGATATCCAAATTTTATTAGAGTCACCAATGCTTGTACAGAGGCTTCCAGTAATGAGCTAATATTTCGTAGTGAACATCACCACGCCCTGGTGCAGAGTGTTTGCCAGCTAACAGTACTGTATTTCATCTAGTGTAATTAAAGCATTGAAAGGCTAATTTACGCTACCAGTCATTGGAAGCTTGTTTTTTAACTCATGATTTGTACTTTAAGAAAAAGATTCTGTATAATGTGCAGAATTTGAAATAATGTTCTCTAAACGCGTCTGTTTGCTCCTCTGTACCTAATTCTGGGCCAGGGGTTGTAAAATTGGAAATGTAAAGCGGAGTATTTTCCATCCAGGTTACGAACTTTTTCTCACATGTTTTTGGATGGGATCGAGCTGTTGATGGAAAACACATAGCTACGCCATTATTGTTTTTCAGCTGTTCGGCGGATATAACGCGCTTTAGCTTGCGCATTCTTGAGTTTTAGAATGTTTTCATGTGTTAGACATCGCGGTAAACTTCCCCATAATTTATTTTGTACCTTTTTTGCTTTTGTACATTCTTGCGTATAACAAGATTTACTTTTCTGCCTTACCACTTCCAAAGCTCAAGGAATGACTAGGTGTGCAGCGGCAATAATACATGCTGCAAATTTTTCAATTAATTTGTCCACATCAAAATTGTCCTGATAGATTTTTTTGTACGGCAGCCTTTTCGAGTAAGAGCTCCGAATCGGCAAAATGCAGGTTCCAACGCTGTGGTTTTGTTAAAGTATTCAATAATAAATAAATAAATAAATAAATATATAAAGTAATTGATGGTTATTACACTAGACTGATATTGGCAGGAAGATGATCGCTACCACAGGGGTTATCATGAACGTCCCAAATCGGTAGAACCACGTGGTGAAGAAAAAGACAAATCTAGGCAGCTTAATTTGCCAGTGCCTGGAGAGCAATACTTGTGCTTGCCCGTATTCAACAGGCAGACATTGTTGCCCAAAACAAAATCAAAACTCTGGCATCTGACGTCCGCTTGTTCGCTTCCCCAAAGAGCGGGGTAAGAATTAAAATCACCAACTAAAAGATATGGCTTCCGTTGTCGTATTGAAAGAGTTTCTAAATGGTAAAGTGTGACGGTTAAATGAGGTTCAATCTATATAGAACATACTGTGTTTTAAAAGGGAGCACTGTGACCGCGACTGCTTCCTATGAGGTTTTGAGGTAAATTTTTCTAGTTGTTACACTGCCTTGGACCACGATAGCAATGCCTCCGACAGCCTGCTTGATTGGTTTGGACTACGGAGTTTAAACGTCTCAACGCGACTCGGGATATGAGACACGCAGTAATGGAGGAATTTAGACCACCTGGGGTTCTTTAACGTGCACTCACATCGCACCGCACACGGGCCCCTTGCTTTTTACCTCCATAGAAAAGCGGCCGCCGAGGCCGGGATTTGATCCCGCATCCTTGGGAACAATAGTCAAGCGCCGTAACCACTGCGTCACACCAGCTAGACAGCCGGCTTGAAATTTTCGCATCGAAAGACCATGGTACGTTTTAAGATATTTTTTTTTCTGTGATCCTAAGTTAGTTTCCTGTAGACACAGTGCTACCGGGAAGAATGAATTTGGAATATTTGTTATATCGGTGTAATTGTTTAGAACTTCACGACAGTTACAGTGAACTAAAAACGCAGTTAAATTTACTTGAAGATAGTGCTAGCAACCTAACATTGTAGGCCCTTTGAACTTGTTACGGGGATTTTCTCCCTTCTTTACCGCTCAAGTGAGCTTTGGCGATTAAACAGGGGGGGGGGGGGGGGGGGCAGTGAAGAAGTTCCGTTCATCGCAACTTCACATGCGTTGAATAACTGTGCAAGGCACACGTTTATCAGTTTTAGACCTAGCCTTATGTCTCAAGGCCTTAGGGCCGACTGACGTGGAGGTCCGTGCAGCCTACTTTGTGGGGGTGGAGAAACGCTAGCTGTCTCCACAGAGGGCGGAGATGACGGATCAGGCTCCGATGACCGATTTGACTCGGCGCCCTGCTGTGTCACAGTGCAATAGGAAGTCTGTTCTAGCGATGAAAATCTCTTCCATGCTTCCCCGTAAGTTCGATATTCTCTGACTTACAAAGTTATTACCTCATTTTCTTTTTTCAGCTCTGGGCATGACCAAGAGTAAGCCGGATGATTTCCTTGAGAGTTTGTACACAGGTGTGGTTCGACATCGCAGTTGTGTGTAAGGTGAATTTGGGAAGTGCATTTGCCACTCTTACGTTGGCCACGGCAGCTCTGTGAGCTGTGGCCGTCCCGTTGGCAGTTGTAGCATAGGCGGAGATTTGGGATTTAAGGTTCGAGCTTTATCTTTGTATAACCTACTTCGAGTGATTCTGGGAGAGCAACTGCAGCGATCGTGAGTATATACAATGTCCTTTATTTATAGCTCTTTGTTGCCGCGCCTGATCCTTATCCGGTAAACATCTGTAACATTCTGTTCTTTTAGACCATCAAGTAGTTTTTTTCTCACTCACATACCTAATATCATCATAACAGATGACTCCTCGGACAGTGTCAAGTGGCTGGTGCGGGATAATTGTGATTGCTATTTCTCCAAACGATTTGACTGCACTTAGCTTTTGGTGCTGATGTTTTTTTTATATTACAGCCCTTCCCTCTGACCTCAGTCAGTGTTCTTGAAAAAAGAAATGGGGGCACGAGTCCTGCCGCTAATTTCTAGTGGTCACTGTTGACCGCGTGGAAACGACGAAAGTTGTTGAAGTTCTTTGAGAAGAACACGGTGGTATCGGTGCCACCCATTTTATTAGGAGAACGAGAAGGAGTGAGCCGTTTAGAGCCCTTAAACGAGTATTCTTTTAGGCCAGGCCGGCGGATAGCCACCGCGAAGCCCAACAAAGTGACGGTACAGGAGCTTGCAAGAAGGTCCTGGTCACGCCAGTCATACACCTTTACTACAATCAAAAATGGCATAACGCAGGGAGGTTAGCCACTCGTGGTTAGCCCTTGCCGCCGGGAAAAGAAAAAAATCCAAGAAAAAAGGAGGAGACAGGACAGTTGTAAAAAGGAAGATAGGAAAGCAAAAATTGTAGAGGTAGAGGAGGATAGGAAAAGGCGGCAGCAGATTTCCGCAGGTTGGGTCAGGCCGGAGGTTCTGTCTATGAGAAGCGTGGACCAAAGTGGTGTGTTGCCTCAGCCGAGGGGCCTTAAGTTCCAAATACTCGGCATTGGCTCAACCACCAGTATCCCCTTTTCCTCGGACACGGCGAGCCCACGCACGCTTTAGCGTGTGTGGGGGTTCCTGGTGTCGTACAGTACACGCAAATATCAGCTTTCACAGATACCCTCTGCGGAGGCTTATGGTATTCTGGTTATTATACAGCGTCATTTTATCTACTCCCTATAAATATCCATTCGGTTGTTAGAGAAGTGCTTATGGTATTCTGGTAATTATATAGCGTCATTTGATTTACTCCTTAATATCCATTCGGATGTTACTGAAGTGACACTCCTGAACGTTTTCCTCAGTCAGACACCGACGCATTTACTTCACGGGTTGCCTGCCTTACCTTTTATCTGAATCCGCAAACTTTAATAAAGGGGCGGCTGGTAACCGTAATGAGGACCTCCTGCCTTTGCTGATCTCATTGTCGCAGGTTTGTAACACACGTGTTTAACATGCAACCCGTTTATCCTACTGATGCCTAGAACTTTGTGGATAACGCTTCTGCAGCGCTGCATATACCTGGCACCTATGAGTACCTAATAAAAAGTGGTAAATATCAAGACGCAAGAAAAAACTGCCGTGCTCCTTACCTCTAGGTGCTTTAGAGAGACATGGCTTCGCAGGACATGTTCAAGAGCTACGCCACCCTTCGTCATCACGAGAAACTCTGGCAGCGTGAGGCTCGTAACTGTTTTGTTGTCACATAGATACTCCAGGAATGCAATAGCAGCATCCTCTGTGCCCTACAGAAACAAATAGAAGTTAGGCAGCTTATCAACTTTTTTGTCAAAGCAGTGGTTGCGGAATGTGCTGTAAGAAACTTCTCACCAGACGCAACAACACGTAGCAGAGGCAAAATTAACCGAAAATAAAATGGCTTCTTCGATTGTCTGCAGGCATTGCGCTCTAATCGCATCTTGGAAAAACCTGTTATTTTCATGCGCTAAAAAAACGCTGTCGAATACGATTACAAAGCGCCGATTTCATCCAGGTTCCCAAAAGCACATCCTCGACAGCTCCACGAAACAAAGCAGACTGATCCTGCAGTCGGCTCATAATGATACCTGCGGGTTTGTTGCACTGTTCACTGAATAACACGGTTTTACTATGGATGTAATCCTTCGTGGCTACCTTCTGATAATTATATTTATCAATAACTATAACTGCTTTCTTTATTTTAAAAAAGAACATGATCTTGTGGTCGGGTCACCGCAAAATGTGAAGGCGCAGCTCACGTGTAAGGATTTCGAGACTAACATTCGTTGGCCTCAAGCTGTTTCTATATTTCCTAATATGCACTTTTCTGGAAAGAGAGCACATTGGTAAGTTGCCCGTACCGGTAACGAAATCGTAGCAATGCAATAATTCCACCCGGTGACTAATTTCATCGCACACAGGATCTGCGAAAAGGAGACTGACTAATCCCTCTAGCAGTAGGGGCAAACGTTCTGCCACACTGCGCCAATTATGTCAATTTGTTCCAAAATATGCGCGGTCGCCAATATCCCGTAAGGCTTTGTAAAATAAATATGAGATTCTGACGCGTAATTTTCATCTACGGGAGAGGAGGGCACTCGAGATCACTTTCCCAGTTTGTTCTTGGATACCTGCCTGATTCGGAGAAAGCATGTCACCTTTTGCATGTTCGTAACGTTATTCGGCAACAAAATTTCAATTTTACAGTTCGTTAAAACATTGTTCCTCATTTAACGACGGTTGAGTAAGGTACACCAGTGATACTTCAAAATACAGCATTTTGTATTTGTATTTTGTACTTGCATCGTAGAGAACACGGGCGCCATGCTTTTCGCTGCCATCAAAAAGCGGCCGTGGCTGCCCGCTTCCTTGGCCATAGCAATCAAGCTTCCTAGCCGCTGCATCACCACTGGGGGGTGAAACCAGGTAGTGAGCAGGGGAGTGGAATGTAAAGAAAGCATTTAGTGCCACAAAGGTGTCTCTCCGGAAAGCCTTTGCGCAGCCCACAAAGGCTTGTAGAGCGCCTCACCGCACGGCCCAGAGCACTGGTGTATCCATCGGAACTGGAGGCGCGCAATGGCTGCGGGATCATGTCGTTAAATAAGGCGGCACCCACGGTCCCGTCTATAGAGCGCCTACAAAAAGATGAGATACATTTATCCATTGCGCCGAAAAGTTCTTACACGAAAGAATGTCACTATGGTCCGCCGACACCACACATTGTCAATTATAATACATTCGGGATTCTAATTAATCACCTACAGGGAATACGACCTCACCTGTTGAAATTGTCCAGAGGACGAAATAGTCAGTCAAGCGCACTTCCCCTGTGATAGTACAGGACACCTGCACACACTACTGCGAGCTCCTAGGAGAAGAGCTGAACTACACTCCTTCGGAGACGGGATAAACCGACCCAAACAGTATTGGTCTCGTGGGCCCGAAACGTCACCTACTGCTGAGCGTCACTCTGATCCTCCATGCCTAACCAATAATGATTAAGGCAATCAAGATGATTTTCTCTACATACCCCACATTCAAACAGCGCTGCCACGTCCATGGACGAGCACTCAGAACGAGCAGTCTTGCTTGGCTAGAGAAAATATGCCAACATTAATTCTGATATAACTTTACAAGCATTCGTGATGGCGGCCGCTCTGTGCCGTTGTGAAACACTGCGAATTGGCAGCGGTCGAGTAAGTCATTAAGGCCTCCAAGATTTCGACGCAGAGCAAGACAGTTCACTGTCATAGTTGTAAATACAAACCAGAAGCCAGCGAAACGAACATGATGGTTTTTTGACTTAGTTTTTACGCTGCGAGCATTTTCACACATATAACAGAAACGGTCACGAGTAGGCCGCTTTACCTCCAAATCGTGAAAGGCGATGCACTTGAGAGTGGTGGTTCGCTTCAGGTAGCTGCCTAACCTGCGCGCAACTTCATCGTCGAAGTCAACTCGCCATACCTCCAGTGTGTGGAGGACCGGAAGGCGGACTGCCGCGTTCGACCACAGTCGCATGTCGAAGTACCGCCGCTGTTGGAACCAGGCATGCGCAGGAAGGAAGGAAAAACGTCTTGAGATATTTGGCCACCATAGATGCGAGGAATAGAATTTGAGCATAGAGTGTTAACGCATGCTAAAATGAGCGCGAAAGAACAAACACGGAAGAGAAAGCAGCACAACACAAGAGCTCACTCGTAACTGAGTGGTTTATTCAGGAAAAAAAGAACAGGTTAAAGAAAACAAGAGAGGAGAGAAAACAAACAAAACTTGAAGCCGCATCATAAACCATTCAGTTGCGAGTGAGCGCTTGTGTTGTGCTGTCTTCTCTTCCGTGTTTCTTCTTTAGCGTTTGTTTTAGCTTGATTACCGATGAACTCGCTCAACTTCTCACGTTAAAGCATGCCTTCTTCCCACGAGGTATACTGTCACGCTGATTATTGAGAGAGCATGTGGTGCAGCTCACCGCGGGGTACTGGTCGCTGAGAGAGCCAGAGAACTTTAGGTAGCGCACCCCGGCGCCTCCAATCTGCAGGCCCTGCCAGAAGACTTCCATCTCGAGGAAGGTGACAGTTTGATCCATCAGAACGCGAGTCACACACCTGCGCCATTGCAAAAAAATATATATATTACACCCTAAAAGGTATGCTGTTCATTTTGCTTGTTCCCAGTCGAAAAAAACTACAGAACTGTGTCAAAAATACGACAAAATATCCTGTAGTTCTGTCGCAACCATCAGATTTTTTTTTGTAGTTCTGTAGTTTTTCTGTAGTATATATCTGTTGTCTGTAGTTCTGTAGCACTTTTCTGTTGTAACTACAGAAATTTCTTATGTTACTACAAAATATTCTGTTGTCACAACAGGTTTCCCGTCAAAAACCGCACAGAAATCCTGTCGTAACATCAGAACATTTTCTGTAGTTTTTTGCATAGGCATTAACGCCCATTAATAACAACATGTTTGACTTCATGCAATCGTCTTTTGCGTTTTCTCTATTTATGGCTCCTTCAATCAACGTCATAAGCCCGATTATGCCCTTCGTTAAAAATTCCAAGGATGTAACTTGGTGTACAAATATGTGTGGTAAAAGTCTTTATCGGCTTGTCCTCTGGAACTCCGAGAAAACGTCTTCGTTTTCTTCTTTTTTTTGTGAAGATCAACGGATCTGCGTGTGAGGCCGGTGGGTTCAAGGGCAGCTGTGGCACATGCCACGCAGTCAAAACGGCTGGTGCAGCGCAGGCGCATGAATGGCATGCACGTCAAACAACACCAAAGATGCTGTTTTTTTCGCGCCGTCTTCGTTCTAGTGCACTTGCGAAAAGTTGTTTAACGCTTCATATCTCCAATAAATAAACCAGCGAATAAGCGTTATCATTTATGTTTGCTGTGCATATTAGGAACATTACTGCAGACATCACATATATTGAGTGCAGGAAGGTTTCTTGGACTGTGCAAAAGAACAATGGAAAACCTTTTTTTTTTGCGCCAAGTAACACCAATGTGCCTTCTCAAAAATATTTAGAAAACGGTCTTCACCACCAGTTATTCACGTCATATTGTCGCGATAGACGGAAAGCGAGAAAAAAGCTCTTCATGTCTCCGCTGTTTCTTGCCACCTCTCAGGCATCCTTCAATATCGATTAGCATACTTACCTCCTTTTTAATGTCGCGATTTAATCAGGTAGCTAAAATCTTTGGCAATGACTTCATTTCCGTTAGTAATTCGAGCTGCTGCTTCAGCTTCACGTTAGTCCCCATATATTTATTTGCGTAGCTCGTGCTCAACGGCAAGACTCAGCAGGCTGTACAATATGAAAAAAACAGGGTGGGTGTGGAAAAAAATAGGAAACTGCGGAGAAGGGAATGAGAACTGTTGCAGTTGTCTAAAGAATGTGCTTTGTAAGTAGTATAGTATGAAGCAGGGAGCAGAGAATACGACGCGATTCCACCGATGGTGCTGCATTATGGTTCGGTAGTTGAAATTACCGATTTGTATGTTTGTAAACGGCTTTGGGTTGAATCAATCATCCAGTGGCGCCCGGCCGTTATGCTCGCTTTAAAACGCATGATCCTACTCATTTATAAGGTTTAGGTCATAGGTCATGGCCAGAGCCCCATATTATAGCAACAGGTTGCTGGGGTGCTGTTGGCGTGGATATTAAGCGGGCTGATAATGTAGAACGGTCCGTTTATGAAAAAAATCTTCCCTCAGTTTGGGAGTAAAAGCAGTGTAATGAATATCCCATTACTGAGGCAAACATCAGGACATCTATTTTTAAGCTTCTGCATGTTTATAACATGAACATTTATTTCTGAATAAATTTTGAATGCGCAGATATGTCCCATGAACAAAGGTATGACATTTTACCTCGGAATGTTCATTGTTTGGAGCGTTGCTACTGATCGGGTAATGCTAGCGTCTAAAATGGTGATTGTGTGGTTTCGTGGGCCTTGTGGGTGTGGTGTTCTATCAGTAAAAAAAACTTTCGTGGTTTGTTGCAATGTTTTGTTACATATGGAACGTAGGTGATTTTCTGCAAGTACTCTGGGTTTATAATCTGAGGCAGTGCACGGTTTCGGCCAGTTTGGTTTGTGAGTAAGGTCTGAGGGTGGTGTTTGCACCTGGCATGTTGTACCCCAGCGCTCTGATTAAGATGGAAAACAAAAACTCGTGGCTCATAGCCATTAGCAGTATTTAGATCCTTCAAGCCTTAAAGATTTAATATCCTAATCTAGTCGCATATGTAATAATTATCTAAGCGCATTCATTGGAGGTCATATTATTGTTTATATAATGGGGCGACTTGCAGAAGTCAAAGTCTAGCGTTAGTTATTTTTTCAAAGCGGCAGCTTTACTGCGCCCTTTCATAACTTGGCCGCCATCCGTTTTATATGACCTTGAACGTGCTCAGTAGCGCTCGGCCTCGGCGCCTCCCGCATCTTATTCCAACGCGTGGCGCGTGAAGGCGGCGCCCATCGCTTCTTCTGCTGCTGTTTCGCTTCGAATACTTTGCACGCCTGAAAATGTTCCCTCGTACCGTTGCATATTATCACAAATATACAACATTGCCTGACACAATGCAACACAGCCATCCAGTCTCCTGCGTACCCTTTCCCGCCACCGCTGCCCATCTGTCTCGCCTCCTGGAATCTCCCTATTCAAAATGCCCTCGGTGTCGTCCAGAATTGTAAGGCCAGTTTACTCAAGGCTGAAGTCCCTCTATAAAGAGTTAGCAATGGCCATAAATATCCACCGCTAACGGGTCATAACGGTCAATACCTACGCATAATTTCTCCCTTCAAAGTGCCCTCGACACCTTCGTGTCACCGTAACCCGGCTGTGGTGTCCTTGATGTTCGCAAACATTCATGGGAGTTTTCTTAATTTGCTTTACTATTATTCTCATTTTTGCCATCAGCCGTATTATAATTTACCTAACAGTGCCCGTGTCTTTCATCTAGATAATTTAGTCAGCTGCAACAACCTCCCGACTGAAGTAGCGACCAGAGAACCATCGACTATTGAAATCCGTATTGTGAACATTTTAACAAATGTTAATCATGATCAAGCGCTGTAAATCATGTATATTTTCGCCATCGTCTCCTAGCCACTCATGTAATGTGTGGAAATGATTTTTTAAGGAATAAAGAAACCGACACCACAAGAATACCGTACTGTCATTTACTAATAGACTGCCTTCTCAGTAACGCTGAACTAAGATGACGTTCCCAAAAACTGCTCATACACAATTCGATAAAAAAAGGGCTCTTGCAAATAGTCTTTTGGTACAAAAGTTTTAGGTGCAAATAAAAATTTAAGGATTTGCATACAGTTGCTTTCGTTAAAATGAAAATCTATATTTTCTTATTTTTGTCCTATCAACGTCATTCATGTGGGTCGCATTCCACTCGCCTGTGCTGCCGCAGAAGTAAATGCAGAAGTAGGGAGATCTGAAGGGCATCGCGGACATCCGGGATGTTGTTGTCAGGCCAGTTGAATCCCCGCAACGTGAGCTCACCCCACGAGTGCTCACGGAGCTCCACGCAGTTGCGAGACAAAACACGGTTCCACGGATCGAGCTCGGAGATGAGCCAGCATTGCTTCTCTTTTCGCACCCACGTGCAGGGCCGGTCGTAGGGCTCGCGGTACCCGCAGCTATCCTTTAGCACTGCGTCGGCATTAGGAGAGAAGCGGAAATGAATTGGCTTCTTTTTGTGAGTTTCTATTACCAAAGAAACATGCAATTCAACTACACCCCATGTTTATAATCACACAAATTCATCATAATGTAATGGTCTTTTGAGAACTCAGTGGGTAGTGTAGACCCGCATGTGATGCTTAATCGCTTTTTCGAGCTCGCACTTACCGGATTCAGGAATTTTTTTTTCCTTCCCAGTCATTGCAAATGCTAGCTAGCAAGGAGTAGCTGAGGCGAAAAGAACCTAAAATGAAACACTGCCTTGCCACGAGTGGCTATCAAATGCCCAATGGCGCCAACTATTAGGCTTTGTTGACCCCTGCATTAGACGCCAACGCCATGGCCGCAGCTGAAAATCCCACTCCTTCGACATTTGCTGTAAGTCACGGTCTTCATCAACCTCCTTTCGTGTGGAATTAATCCAGAACGTAGCGCCATCGCATCGACCTCTTACGCTGCGCTGGGCGATCCCAAATGTTTATAGTTTATATGTTTATTTTTATAGTATTCTGTCACTTATGGTCATAAGCACGTATACCACGGATCTTTGTCTGACGTCCACTTGACAGCGAAGTAGAGCGTGGAACCATAAAACAAGTGCTAGTGCAGCCATTTCGGATTTGCCCGAACCATGCTAAACCTTTAGTCATTATTTGTAGCAATTTCGGCTGTAGTAACGCGACACAGAACTTATAATCGAATATTAGAAGAAACTTCCTCCCTTATATATTTTCAAGATTTTGTGAACGGCTGTGTCTTGTTTAGACTGCCGACATGAAAAATATTAGCTGAGAAGGAAGTTATCGCATTGCCACTTAACGCACAGTCCGCGGAGTGTCAAATTAATATATGGAAAGCCAAAACGGCTGATTTGTTCCACGGCGTGTAAACGGGTACTTGGGTCACCAGATCTAACAACTCGAATATATTTCACCGTTAATTTGTTACAGCTCTGAATGTTGCCTTGGTTGAAATCGTAAAGTAGTCGGGTCGTCCAAATTTCAAGGACTTATCCGCAGCTTCCCTGTTTGACGACGTCTAAGGGGGAGATAGATGGTGAAAGGGGAAGCTGCGTCTCACCCGATCATCCATAATCTCTATATTAAAGTGTTCTCTCTCTCTCCACCGAATTTGGAGTATAAAGTAGGAACGTTTACAAAACTCTTACCTGTTCTCGTCCGCTATGGCCAAAGTGTAATGTAGGACTAATTTCACGCAATAGCGATGCCAGACATGTGTTACAGTCATGAAAAACTAAATACAACGGACCAAAACATTGCTCTGCCCCACGATTTGTACATTTGAATAAGAGTTACTCGGATACATATGTATTCGGAAGCGACTTCAGAACAAAACTATTTACTCATTGCAGTGCAGGCAAGTGCCCCTCAAAACTTCCTAAACCACTTATTTTCGCCAAATGCATGAGAGGCCACTAAGGTGGAAACAGGGCCGTAAGTTGCAACAGCGTTAAGCTGCTCCCTCTGCATGAATCATTGAGGAAGAAATTACCACCCGTCTGGGTTTGTTCCAGTCATCACTTTTGAGATGAAATAAGGCAGTCTTCCTTTTTGGTAACACTGCAAAATGTAATAGGGCGAGAGGCTCACCTGCCTCATGTGTGGTACGAATCCTTTTACTGGAGCATTGTTACTAACCGTCTGGCTGACGTGCGTGACTCTTACCGCTTTTCGTACACAGTTCTTTGACAGTATGATAGAGCCGCCTATTAAAAATTGGCATCATTGTTAAGTACATCCATGTTAATCATCTAGGCACAGCGAAGAAGCTCTCTGCTCAGTTGCCGCTAAAGTTCACTGCGCATGCTGACGTGCAAATTCTTACGTGATAGCTACATATATATATATATATATATATATATATATATATATATATATATATATATATATATATGTATATATATATATATATATATATATATATATATACATATATACATACACTTTATGCCACATTATATATATATATATATATATATATATATATATATATATATATATATATATATATATATATATATACATATATACATACACTTTATGCCACATTATAGTTAAGAAGGGTGAGTGTTAGTAGTTTTTTGCTTGCCAAATTGCATAGAAAACCCCACCGGGGGCACAGTTGTTAGGGAGCTCGATTAAGTATGCGGATTCGTATCCTCAACTCGGCGGCCGTTTTCCTAAACCAAGGCGCCCGTGCAATGAGCGATGTCAGTGCACTTTAAAAAACTGGAGGGGGCCATTCCTTCCGGAGCCCTCCACTACGGCGTCTCTCATAGCCTCAGTCGTTTTGGAACGTTCAACCCGGAAAACGAACCAACGAAAACCAAGTTGCATAGAAAGTGTCTCCGTCATAGGTTAGGTGCATGAGTAAAAAAAGTAAAACCAATGAGAATACTCGAAAAGTGTTACTTGACATTGCAAATGCCGATGTGCGAAGCGTTCCATCATCTTTATTATCTTATGTTCTAAGGAATTATGCATATGTGTTCAACACGTGTTACAGAGCGGAAGTCTTTATACAGTAGCACTACTATTTTAGGATAATGTTCAATAGCCTAGGGAAGGAACAGCAGTTTACGTTAGGTAGCGAAGCACTGGAAGTAGTAGGCGAATATATCTATTTAGGACAGGTAGTAACCGCAGATCCGGACCATGAAAGAGAAATAACAAGGAGAATAAGACTGGGATGAAGCGCATTTGGCAAGCACTCCCAGATTATGACTAGCAGCTTACCGGTATCGCTCAAGAGGAAAGTATACAACAGTTTCATCTTACCTCTACTTACCTATGGGGCTGAAACGTGGAAGCTAACATAGAGGGTTCTACATAAGTTGAGGACAACGCAGAGGGTTATGGAACGAAAAATGGTAGGGATAACGTTAAGAGATAGGAAACGTGCAGAGTGGGTCAGAGAAATAACTCGTCACTGACATTTAATGGAAATCAAGAAGAAACGGGCATGGGCAGGACATGTAGCACGAAGAAAGGATAACCGATTGTCGCTTAGGGCAACAAACTGGATTCCAAGGGAAGGAAAGCCTTGCAGGGGGCGGCAGAAAATTAGGTGGGCGGATGAGGTTAAGAAGTTCGCAGGGGTCAAGTGGATGCAGCTCGCACAGGACCGGGTTAATTTGAGGAATATGGGAGAGGCCTTCGATCTGCAGTGAGTATAGTCAGGCTGAGGATGATGATGGTGATGATGACTACTATTCTTAACCTGAGTAACAGCTCTTTCTCTTATGCCAATATTACATTGAAAACGAATAAATAAGGACAGTTCCGCAGCTATTTGGTCTTGATACGAGGCCGACGCAAACAGACCAGATTCGCTGGCCAGAAAGCACGGCGGAATATCGGTAGCCTGTTCCTTCACGTGCTAAGTTGGAAGTCAATTAGGCTGCGCTTCGGATGTCTTCTCCATAGCACTGACCTGCTGTGGCCAAGTTGCCCTTAAAACCGGAATTAGCGGTATTCATATTACCTTCTTCCTTCTATGTACTCAGTTCTGTTTAAATGTCATCTACTTTTTCATATACTTCAGAACCCTATTACCCACGACTATAAAGCTTCTAGCACTTTCTAGATCTGTACGGCCGAGTTTCTGGTTAGGGCTGCTGCTGTTTCTGCACATGCTGCAGGCTGGCGGCTGGGCTACGACGGCTTCATGCAAAGACAAGAATACACGAGACATCACAAATTTCACGCTGTAGTTTTAGGCTCCGCCGCCAGGTCAACTCTTAAGGCGAAAATAAAACGAAAATGTGCTTTAAACTGCGTTTGTTCAAGAAACGATGCTACTTTAGAGAACTTGAAACATCCGTTTTTACTGTGGTACAAAAGGAGGTAGTTTAAAATTTAATGCAGTCACCCTTTATTCGGTTCAAGCAGAGTCAATTTTGATGCTTCTTCTTTGGTCAAGTTTGGTACGATCGGGATAATTGTCTAGCAGCAATTAAGGCAGTCAGTGACGTCGCAATGATGGGTTAGTGGTAATTTCAACATCTTGGCCATTTGATAAGCACTGACTTCGCACAATACGGAAGCGCCTGAAAGCTCGCCTCCATCGAAACCCATCCTCAATGCTGGGATCGAATCTTCGTTGGTTGAGAACCACAATCAAGCACCCTGACCACTCAATCGCCGAAATTGTGTGTTTTCGGCTCTACTTGTGTTGTGTCGGGTTGGGTTGGGTTTTATGGCGCATAAGCAACTAAGGTTATAATGCGCTAAGACGTGGTTCTACTTGACATGGTTCTCATGCTGTTTCTTGGCCACCGCCACATATTTTCCAGAGTTTCTATAATTAAATTTGCCTGTTTCTAGGTGCGGTTAGCAGAGGACCATGTTTAGTTAGATTCACTTACATCGTAGCCGTGTGCTCTCTCAAGTGAGCACCATAAGCTGTTATTCCAGGTCTGGTAGAATGTCCTAACGCCTGAAAAGCTGATATTTCAGGCAGAACCAATTGCAATGTGTAGAACTGTAAGTGACTGTGGGTAAGCTTTCATGATGCTGCCCATGACATGACTTACTAGAAATTGTAAGAAGGTACGTAAATCCGACCGAAGCACCAGAATCCGTACGCAGCGCTGGTTCACGTTGCTATTCGAGACAGATTGGCCGGTTGCCTACTAAATAAAAAGGTGGCGCTGTTTGCAAACCTATGTGCAGATAGGACAGCATACCGATGCGTTATAAATAACAGGTAAACACAAAAGCATTTGTTAGAACAAAATGCATTAACATCTGAGCATGCAAAAATTATCGCTTTATTGAAAGTTCCTTTTGGACCTTGTACATTATTGGATTAACTTGAATTGTTCAGACCAATTCATTTCTACCGCAATGAAAACCGATTACTCCTATATATTCCGCAATTTTATGGGTAATCGACGTATTATGCTAATCCAAACCTTCAATTCACCGACTAATTCATCCTAATCACAAGTTTCTTAAGTAACATTATCGAATATTCTAACATCACATTTTGTTCGCCGACGATACCACTTTAAATAGAAAAATGTAAATTGGTTGATGGGAACCTGATCATAGTCATAAAATAATAAAGTAATATTAAAGAAAATGCGCAGTATAGGCTTCCAAACACCCGCGCGGTGCCGCTGCTGCTGATGAGGATGATGTTCGGGTTAGCAACCTTTTTGAACGGGTGGTCACGTTGCTCTGTCCTGCAAAAAAATTACATAACAAAAAACGAACTGCATACACTCGCGGAGACACTATAGTCACTGAGCTTTGATGGACCCGCGCTTGGCCAGAACCCACCAGTGTTGCAGACGTGCCTTGGTTATTGCAACGTCCGTCTCACGCTCTCGTCCTATTTCCGTTAAGCCCAGCGCATCAAGAAGGGTGGCACCCTTCCTCGGCTGCGAAACCAACTTCGCGCAGTACAGTATAAAGTGTTCCTGCGTCTGAGTTTCGCCGCAGGCCCTGAAGAGGCCGTTTTGGTTTCGGTGGCTTTAGAGTTACTATACAGTAACTCTAGGTGGCTTAGTCGAAGTGTCGGCGGTATTCCAATGTGCACAATGCACCTGCGCGGGCCTGTAACATCATTTCTCTTCGTATGCTCTTGTCATACAGGTGGACACCTCCAATTTCTGTCTTATACATGCGGTGCAATAACACTGATGCCTTGGCCGTACGAGCTTTTCGCTACGCCGCTTCCTCGCTATCAAACACACGTTTGCGTACTTCCCTCGACGAGGGAAGTACGCCTCCTGAATTGACCTTTGGAAAGGGTCGAGCTTCTTCTGGATTGAGTACAGGTGCCTAGCTGACCCAATTTGTGCAGATGCAGGTAGTTGCCAAGTGCTCAAGCACTCTTCGAGCCCGCCCGTCAACTGGAGGAGGCCCCGGTAGGGAGTCTTCTTGAAGCCTCTCGCGCATCGAAGGATGACCAGCTGAGGTGGACCTGAATCGCTTATTTGGCTATTACCCCTTGGCACTTAGGTGCTGTGCGGCCACCTTTCCCCTAGCGCCGCTTCAACCATCCTCTTGACTCTGATGGGAGGCAGAAAAACGCGTTCGCGAAGGGGAGGATAGGGAGATAGACAAGCTTCCAGCGGTCTCGGACCATCACGAATCGGTTATAGCCCTATAATAAACATCGGTGGTGAAGTATGCACGGCGCATGAACTGACGTCTGGCATGCACTTACAGCGTGCTTATGCTGTAGCTCAATTTGATCACAGACCATGAGTCCCAGGAATTTGAACTTCATGCCTACGCTCAAAGGTTGCCCGCAGAGCGACAGACAAGTCATCTTTGGTTCAACCACTGAGTTTCGGTTATAGGAACGAAGCCCAGTACGATATCTCCGTGTGGCAGATATCTAGCAAACTATGCAGGCTTTGGGTGTTTTCGGCTATCAATACCAGGTCGTCCGCAGATACCAAAGCCGCGAGTCGGCGCTTTTTGTCGATCCCGTTGGTGGTGTACTTTAAACCAAATCCCAGGTTCGACTGAATCAGACGGGAAACGCCATCTGTGACAGAAAAATAGAAACTAGCAATTTGGTGGCCGCGCCAGCCTCGCATTCTCCATACATCCTCAGGCAGTTGGGATGCTCTCCCACACAGACAAAAAAACTTGATGTAGAAATTCCTACTAAGTGAGGCAGAAAATAAAAATCCCACCTGTACCATGGAATATTCGCCCCTTTTTTCATGAGGCACTTAGGAGAGACAGGGCGGAAATGTTGCATCGCAAATACACCGGGTGCCAGGACGTCGTATATACTGATGCTGCGGAGCACAATGGACGAACAGTGAAGGTGGCGGTGGTCGCAAAGAAAGGTGCCCGGTTGTAAGTAGCAGCACATTCATAAGATCTACGGTCATGACGGTAGAAGAGGTGGACAGCACTCTCACGCTCACCAAAAGGGCATAAAAATTCTCATTAGTGACTCTACGGAAGCGATACGCAATTTTTACTTAAGCAGAGTATCAACAGCGGCACCACACGCATACTGCCGAATGGTAAAATTGAGTTCAATCCTCTTGCTTTGGACGCCTACGCAACCATATCCGTCAGGGTAATGTTAGAGCTCACGAGCTCGTCCGAGGGCTGACTTCCGACCGATCTCCACGACTCCCTTCGAGGATGGACGCATTTCAGGAAATGAGCAGCTATACTCTTTCCGCGATATCACGCAGTACTACATGTGTAGTAGAAGAGAACATTTAGAACCCCATAAGCAGTGCAACAAGGAGGAGAAAGCAGCATGGAGGCAGTTGCAGGTGGGAACTTTTTCGAACCCAGACAAGTTGAGTAGGTTCCTTAGCATATTGAAGAAAACAGTACTCGCCAAGGTCACAGAGGGAAAGGAAAACATACAAAACATACATTGACGTTTCGGCACCGCTACGGGTGCCTTGTTCACAAAGAAGATGGAACGAGATGGGATATGGTTATGAAGCGAAATTTTGCGTACAGAGCATGTGTACATCTTGGGTAGATTTCCCCGTATCCTGTTTATCGCTTCGCTTGTCATTTGGATGATTAATGACTACTTGAGTAGGCAGGTAGATAAGTTTTCCTCTTTCAAGTATCCGTGCGGAATCCCAGTCAACCAGGTGGCCCTTGTCTTGATTGTGCTCTGCTAGAGCGTTAGAAGTCACTTGTTTTTAATGTCACGCTGTAGTTCTTTCAAGAGTCTTTAAAATCGCCAGTCTCGCCTATATAGAAAGCGCTGAAATCATTGCAAGGAAATTTGTAGACGATGCAAGGGTAGCTTGTCTCCTCCAACGGGTCCTTCCCCCGCACCAGATGGTTTCGGAGCTTGCTGGATAGCACGCAGGACACTTGGACGTCGTAGCCAACGAATATCCTGCATAGGGTTTCGCTGACACCCTGGGCATAAGAAATGACAGCATGATTTTTGTTTTCTCTTCTTTCTCTATTTGAAGGGGCTGCAGCGCGCGTAGTTCTTGCGAACGGAGCACTTGAGAAGGGTATCTGTCTTCTATAAGGTCCTTCCTTGTGCGGCTCAATTCGCGACCTGTTTTCCCCGGGCTTGTGCAAGGAAGGCCGGATTGAAAAGCGCCGTGGCGCTTTCCAATCCGTCTACGTCCTAATGTGTGTGCTGAATTAAAATTCAGGTGTTTGCCAGTGTTGGTGGGCTTCCTTTATACACTCGTCGCGAAAACGTTTTTTGTGCTTTCGACAAGGACGTAAGGAAGAGGACGCGCCCGTTGACTTCTTTCATACTGAAATGTACGCTTTATTGAAGCCAGTTCACGTGCCGCTGGAACCTTTCGGCGTCATCTCGACGGATGAGGCAGAAACGTGCGTCAAAGTACCGAAGAAACAGCCTTGGTGGAGTCGAATGACATGAAATCAAGGTTTTCGATCATTTCTAGAGCCAGGTTGGCACACACTATGGAGACGAAAGCACCTATTGCTGTCCTGAAGTCCTGCCTGCAGAATGTCTTACTGAACGTAAAGTACGTGTTCGATGGTCAGAATTTGAGAAGCTGGCACAGATCGCCTGTTTCAGTAGGTGTACGTTCTAGCATGGACAGTAGTTGTTCATTGCTGTTCTTCAACATTCGACTGCGAAGTACAGCGGCACGCATGTAAACATAAATTTCATGACCAAAGACACCACGGTGTGGTCGTCGTCAAATGTTACCGTCTTTAGTTCTTCCACAAACTGTGTCAAGTGTTTCACGTGCGTGCTGGTTCTTCCAGCCAAAAGAGCCGGAGAAGGTAGCCCGACAAATTGTGCAATGAAGACCGGGTTAAGTCCACAGTCGGGGAAGTGGCATATCTTTTGTGTGCAGCTTTGGTACCCCGTATATGGCTGTTGGGGAGCCATTGTGGCAGAGCATGCGATTGTAGAGTTAACCCTTGTTCGGAGGGAAGAAACTTGAAAATATCTGTCAGATGTCACTGCAACTCGGCTTCAATTTTCTTCGTAGGGTCTCGGGACAGCTTTGCGCATGTCGCATCATTCAAGAGAGCATCCATTTTTTGCACGTAGTAGACGCGGTCCAACGCAACAGCGGCGTATTGGTAATAGATGGTGGCCCATGTTTCTCGCGAAGGCCTACATAGTTGAGGATTCGACGGAAACCTGCCCGGCGAGGGCAATTCGGCATATTAAAGAAAACAGCACTGGTCGAGGTCACAGAGGAAAACAATTACATACAGGATCTTGAATATTAGGGGGCTGGGATTTAAAAAATTCCTATGCAAAATCTACTTCCCCATTCGTGCTGAAATAACGTTCACAAAGTAGCATAATATCGTCTACGTTATCTGATAAGTGATTCAACATCGGCACTTGCCTAGATTTTTCGAAATCGAAGAAAACCTGCTCTCGGCGGCGTGCACAATTTTCGCAGAAAAGAGTCGAAACGCTGCTTTGACATGGTACGTCGTCTGTCGAGCAGTGAGGCAAGCTCCATCCCGGCCGTTGGCGTGCTTGCCTCGCTTCCCGACAGATGACGCACCATGTCAAAATAGCTTTTCGACTCTCTTCTGCGAAAATTGTGTACGCTGCCGAGAGCAGTTTTTCCTCGATTTCGAAAAATCTAGGCAAGTGCCGATGTTGAATCACTTATCAGATAACGTAGACTATATTTTGCTATTTTGTGAACGTTATTTCAGCTCAAAGGGGGTAGTAGATTTTGCATAGGATTTTTTTAAATCCCAGCCCCCAAATATTCAAAACCCTGTACAAAAGGTATTGACGTTTCGCCACCGCTACGGGTCCTTGTTCACAATGAAGATAGACCGAGATGGGCCGTTGATTGTGAAGCGAAAGCGTTGCGTAAAGAGTGCACGTACACATCTCTGGTAGATTCCCCCCCGCCTTGTTTATCGTTTCGCTTGTCATTTGGATGTGTAATGTTTCCTTAAGTAGGCGAGTAGATAACAGTATCTCTCTTTCAAGTATCCGTGCGGAATCCCAGTCAATCAAGTGGCTGGTGCCTTTTTTGTCGAATTCTACACTATGAGTAGGTACCTGCCTGGTTTAAATTACTGTAAATATAGGGCCCATGGAGAATGGGCTACCCTAGTCCACATGATGTGGTTAATGTGCCCAATCCACAACGTTAGAAGATGGCAAGAAGTCATGGGAGGGTTTGCTCTCATCCAGGACCTCGAAGATAAAAAAACAACAACAAGCAGACAAGCCTTCGATGCCGCCAGGTTCCGAGAAATCTCAGCTGTCCGATAAGGACGGGTAGTAAGGGCGCCCTTCTGAAGTGCTGATAAAATAAAATCTATGCTATTTTACTGCCGCATTACCACTCCCTTCCGTGCACGTGCAGATTTCTCGCGCTGTATATACGGTGCGTCGCAGTGCTCCGCCAGAGGCGCGGCTGCAGAAAAATCTGCTTGATTGGCTTTTATTTTCCGTCAACCGAACTTGAATAAGGCTGACAAGTTCGTTGACAGCGTGCGCTGTCTGAAGCATACTGTCGACAACTACGATACACGACTTGACGCCATGTGCATTTCGAAAGTAAGCAATCAAATTGCGTACATATCATGCTTTTTGTTGCAAAAGCAACACTACGCCAGCCAATGGTTGCACCTCCGCCGTGGCGCCGACACCACGAATGACATTTTGCCTAGAAGAAGAAGACGAAGAGGGAGAAGAAAAGCGAGAAGAGGGAGAAAAAGAAGAAGAAGAAGAGAAGAACAAGAAAGGAGAGAAGGAGAAGAAAACCGCTGGTGGGATAACAACTCGGTAGCTGCCACCCTGGTAGAGACGAACGACAAGAGCGAGTTACCCGCACCGAAAGCTTTCGCTCCACATCCAGTTCAGCAGCGTTGAACCACTTTAATTTTTATTAGTCATTTTAAGCGATAACTTATACAGCTCGGCCGGTCGAAAAACCGCTGGCGTATTAGTGTTAGTATAGTGCCCACCGCGCGTCAGAAATAATGGGGCCAGGGCAACGTTATCGTATCCTTTTAATCTGTTGTTCTAGTGATTTATAATTGATGCAGGTGTAACAGGCGATAACGAGTTTATAAAATCAATGTATTCATTTGGTGAATTAAAGGAATTAAATTGAAAGGGGGTTCGGAGGTGTCAAAATGCTCGGAATGAAAAGTTGATTAAAAAAGCAACGCAAATATAAAAATTTGTAACTGATCAAATATTTCATTCAATTATAGAAAAAATGAAACTGCCCTAAAAAGTCTCACTGCTAAGAATGGATAGCCAGTGCTTGCTGATGCTAAGTATCTGTGTATAAAATAAAAATAATTAGAAAATTAAATGACAATTACGTCAAACAAATATAAGTAAAGAAAAATAAAAACTAAAACAATTCGTGTATACGCGAGAGGCTATCGTTTCGTACCCTTAACGGCAGAGCTTAATTGCCCTCTGATAATTGATTTGTTGGTTTGATTTAAGGGGTTTAACGTGTGAACGCGATTGAGGCTATGGGAGACGTCGTAGTGGAGAGATCAGGAAATTTCGACCACTTGCGTTTTAACCTGCATTGACACGGACGGCGGGAACAAAAGAATCATTCGGCGCTGCGTAGTATGAAAAAGTTTTAAACGCTTCACAGCCTATAAGAATAAACATCTTTTAAAATCCTTTCTTTTTATTGTTACCTGAGAATAAGGGAAGCCGCCTTCCACCGTGATTTATTGGGTGGCGTAGCAAAGCAAGAAATGCAGCGATTGTGACGCCAATGGTATCGACGACGACCGACGGCGCCCATGGAAGAGAGTTGCGTGCGCGGTATTAAAGTGCCCTGGGCCGGCTTGCACGATAAAGTCCGAGCTAAGTCCAGACTTAAATGGCGTCTTTAGAAAGGCCAAGCTTATTTAAGACGGCTCGTGTTCCGAACGTCGAACGCTTCGGGTTCATGTTCCCCAGAGTGGCTTCCCAGAACGGCCTCAGCAACCACTTGGGGCATTTTTCCTCGTAACTCAATCTTAAGCCGCAAAAAGCAATGACACGGATTTTACACAACGCAAAATTGACGGAATGTGTACATCTTACAGCAGGGACAGTGCCAGCGCATCCTTGTATTTCCCTAATTTCTCTACTTATGTACCTGGCGTCCTTGTGTCTTAACCAAGACGGCGCTAGAGTCGTAATCATACAAGCGACTTATTCAAGTCAGGACTGAAGCCCAGTCTTGACTCCACTCTTAAGCAGCCATGCTAGTGGCCTATTCTTTAGACTCCAGTTAAGTCTGGACTTAGCTAAGACAGTCTTAAGATTGTTTTGTGCAAGCGGGCCCTGGTGATAAACTAATTGCGATGAGATAAGTGTAGGACTTTGGGCAAAACTACATTAGTTGGAAACTAAACCTTAAGCAGACTAAACGAACGTGCTGACCCTTCAATGCTACATGCGGTACACACGACAATGTTCTCATTGTTACACAACACACAATGGCTTAGGGGAAACCTCATCAAACTCATGAGTGCTATACCATTTTTGCTTTTCAGAGCATTCTATCTTCAATACTGGGGGGCTGCTCTAAAAGCTGCGAGGCGCGCCCACTCTGACGCATTGGGGTCTATATGATCACCGCTCGAAGTTTTGAAGCGAAAAGCTTCACTAGGCTAATCAACTCCAAGTTTCGTGTGTGCTCTGTCGTTAGAAAAAGCCACAACTGCGCATGCGCAAACCACGTAACGTCGCAGGAGAAGAAGAAGAAGAAGAATGTACTGCGCTAAGTTTTCAAGCCGTTGGCGTGGCACCGTGACACCGTGTGCCGGGAAAGAGAAAAAGAATGACAGGAGACGAAGCGTCGGGTGCTGCTGCTCAGGCCAAAGCAACTGCTGCACGGCGGAATGAAAACAAGAGGAGGCGGCGGGCCGAGGAAAGTGAGGAACAGCGTGCCGAGCGGTTGGAAAAGAGACGTATTAGTGACGCAACAAGACGGGCGCGTTTTACTACTGAGACGAACACTGGATGTGACGATGAGGTTAACCGTTTACGAAAAGTGGGCCTTGACATTCGGGTGAGTGAGCTTATTTATGCTACTCGTGAGTTTCAGCCTCGCTTCCAAGACAATAAATTTGAAAGTGTGTGTAGTGGGCCAAATACGCCAAGGAACCACAAGCTAAGCTATGGCATCGCCGAACCTTTTCGCTTCTGATATCCAGACGTGACTGGTCAAAGAGTTCTTGTTTTGCAACAGCGCTTAATAATAATAATAATAATAATAATAATAATAATAATAATAATAATAATAATAATAATAATAATAATAATAATAATAATAATAATAATAATAATAATAATAATAATAATAATTGGTTCGCAGGAAGGGAAAGGCTCAGTATCTGTCACGCTTGCTGCTGTGGACACCTGAATCGCAACAGCGCTTAGCGAAACAGCTTTACCATCACTACCATCTTCGCACATCTTTTTGCGCGTCTCTTTTACAACCCTAAAGGCACTGTGGCATCTCATTATTTTCCGCGACTGGTGCACGAGAGAGCGAGTTTTCCTCATTTGGCTATAATGTTCCTCCGCTGACAGTTCATAAAGAACCGTTTCGCCAGTTCAGCACTCCTCTGAATACTGACCTACACCACTTTTCGTTCCCCTATGTACAGCAATCGTCGACATCTCCACAGAGGAATTCACATGTGAAGTGAAAGTTAGCCAGTCACCTCACCTGTGCTTATAGCAACTTGATCTATCTTGACTCTCCATAATTTTTCACTTCGTTAAAGGATGGTGGATAGCCGTAGAATGGCTACGCAGACACCACAGTCAAGAAAATACCAACAGAATGAAACTCGCACGCAAATGTCTTGATTTTGTCCACATTAGTAAGGATCGAAGAGGTAAAGGCCAGACAAACTTTCAGCGGTAGAGACTATAATGTATGCGAATCGGAAGCGCAATTTTGAATTACGAAACTCTATCCTCGGTTAACGTTGCAGTTCCTTGTGTCATGTTGAAGAGCCAATTTTCCTTTCAATAGTCGATCGCACTCGCCTTCATAAGCAGCTTACAAGAATATCAATCGTTTGGACCGGTACTTGTGCCCACGCTAAAGCATTCAGGTAGCCGCTTTGTCCTTTGGGAAAACACTCACCGATTTTGTCTCGGCGGCCCCTGGGACGACGGGATGATGATGACGTTGTTTCAGAAATCTTCAACGGACCCTTACTCAGAGTATGGCACAACTCGTTGAAGTTTTCAATGATGTCATTTCGGGTAGCGACAGTGAAAGTGCACATGCGCTGGAGCGTCTGTATGCCTCGGGCAGAGATGACCCCGGTGTGCCGGTTCTCCTTCTGCGACGTTGTCATTTTCTGCATATGAAGCAAAAAAAAAAAAAAAAAATAAGTAGGAAATATGGACAAGAGTCGTAGGGCGCAAAACAGAGTTCAAGACCTCTTGTTCCTTTAGAATAGCTTAAGACGCCCCACACTTATAATTCCTTTATCGAAAAAACGTTTTCCTCCTCCGCTTACAGCCTCATGTTCATCGGCAACCTGGAAGTTCGAATTAAGGGTTACAGTTGAACCGTATGTATGCATGTAAACTCTCTGGGCAACTGGAAGCGCAGTGAAGCCATCAAAACATGATGTAATTCCTACTGACACCGGGTTTCATACCAGGCCTCAGATTGCAGCTCACTAACTGACAAAGCAAAGGCTTCCTTTCAGCGCGAAACTGCAGCGGCGTTGAAATCATTGTGTGCGTGAAATAACGAGCATATCAGGCGGTGGATTACACGTGAAATGGTCAGGCACTCATTGGTAAGCGCTCTGTATGAACTCGCGAGACCATATGCCATCAGGTGGCAGGAGCCAACGAAGGAAGCTCCTGTGATATGCGATTATAAGATGGCTATCAAAGCCGGGACCAATATAGATCGCGAGCCAGACACGCAACAATTAGGCACGGCAGGCACGTTGGTACGGCTTTCCTAAAGAGGAACATTATAACGGCGTAGACTGCTTCTGTACACAATGTGGTAGCTACGACTGTACTCTAATGAGTATGCTGCTTGAAATATTTGAGAGAGGAATTGAATGCTTGTTAATTAGGCGAGTGGCAAAATGCATGCAAGCGAATGAGTATGCGTAAGATTAGCGGCAGACGGGACCTATTGAAAACTTTGAGATCACTGAAAGTGCGCGTGAAAAGCAAAGTACGAAAAACTAGAAAACGGCGAGTAATAGGTATCCCAGTAATTGTCACTGCAAAGGAAACATTTCTCGAGCTACTTTTTTATGAAGAAATTGGCGATAGAAAATGATGCTCATCCTCTCTCCCCTCAACTCAGCCCACGTCGGCGAGCAAGAAACAAGAAGTAAACAAGTCGCGACGGCGCCACTAGTTCTAAAAACATTTATTTAAACAAAGAAAATCGGGGCACGCAGGCCCGTGGGCCCCCAGAGCACGCTCCGTCGCGCCCGCGTAACATGACAGCGTCCAATCAGCGAGCGCGCCCGGCAAGCCCATACGACGTCAAATCGACGTTGCGCGTGTTGCGCACTGGATGTCTCACAATCGGTCGCGAATGGTCGCAATGAGCAGTTTTTAAAAAACTATTGTAAATTACACGCAAAATGCAAAGCTTACAAATTTGACTCGAATACTCAAAGGACAACCTCTATGCATCTCATGCATTACAGTATGATCGCAATTAGCATACAGGGTTCCTTAGCAAACTGCGTCAAAGACATGCGAAAGCATCCTGATCACTAATTTCTTATCAACAATTGCTTGTCACTAATTCATTACCCCTAATATTGCTATCAGTACGCGCCAAGATTTGATCGTCCCATTCCAATACTGGTAACCCTAGGTAATTACAGTAACTAATTAACGCATTGATGCAAATTGTTCAATAACACTGATAAGTTCAATATCCACCAAATTATTACACCTAATTATAATAATGTATTTTCATCTATTAACGTTCTTTAATTAGTGTAATTACTTAACAAACAACTGATCTTGACTTATGGCTGATGACGTCATTAACTGATGACATCGCATCCGAAGACACACTTTGCGGAAACTTCAGGTACCGACATAGCCTAATACGGTCTTAGCTTTATATTTGTTGTGGACTATTGTTAGAGCTGGAGGTTTAGTGTCCTTCGAATTTTGATCACTATTTTAACCAAAGTTGAAAGCCTAGAAGGTACTTCTGCCAGGGCTCTTACCTGTGTCTACCTGTCGGAAATTAAATATAGTCTTGTCGCTCGAATGTTCGTCTGCTGTGGTCCAGATCATCCAGCAGATTTGGATCCATTTGCACCTCAACGAGGGAAGAGAATGCGTCCCAGAAAATATGGACATGCCTTCGCTTATTTACAGCAGAATAGTCAGAACAGACGAGTAACTTTTCATCATCATCATTATCATCAGCCTGACTATACCCACTGCAGGGCGAAGGCCTCTCCCATATTTCTCCACTTAACCCGGTTCTGTGCTAGCTGCATCCACTTGACCCCTGCAAACTTCTTAATCTCATCCGCCCACCTAACTTTCTGCCGCCCCCCTGCTACGCTTTCCTTCCCTTGGAATCCAGTTTGTTACCCTAAGCGACCATCGGTTATCCTCTCTTCGCACTACGTGTCCTGTCCATGTCCATTTCTTCTTAATTTCCACTAGAATGTCGGTACCTTGAGTTATTTCTCTGACCCACTGTGCACGCTTCCTATCTCTTAATGTTGCCCTTACCATTTTTCGTCCCATAGCCCTCTGGGTTGTCCTCAACTTAAGTAGAACTCTCTTGGTTAGCCTCCACGTTTCAGCCTCATAGGTGAGTTACGGCCGCTCGATCTCCCTTGGGTGCGGCCTGCCGAGTCGCGGCGTGGACAAAGCAGAGGGTGTGATGCGCCTGGTTGCCCTTTCGGCCGCTAGGGGCGCATGGCATCGGTGAAAGCTCGTAGGGGCGCATGGCATCGGTGAAACGAGGTAAATTGTTTAAAGGGAGACAACGCAGTGAACTACATTACATCAGTTATAGCCGAGTCACTTAAGAGCGACGATAGGGTAATCTCCGTAAATCAGAAAGCAACACAAGGTAGAATACAAAGCAGCTTAGAACTGACCAATCTAAACTGGAAAAAGGCAGAAAAAAATATTGCCAGAAACACATCTACAGAAATAGATGGAATTCCGATCAAGCTGATTAATGAACTCGCGGTCCAAAAAGTAAGGAAACGTTGTTAAAAGCTCTGGAAACAGTCATGACGAATAAGAAAATTCCGGACAGCTGGCGGCAGAGTAAAATGAATTTGATTTATAAAGGGAAAGGAGACAGGATGCACATAAAATCCTACAGGCCGATCACCATAACATCTGTTATGTACAGGTTAGCCATGCAGGCGGTGAAATTAAAGGTGCAAACATGGGTTGAAAGTAACAAGATACTCGGAGAACTTCAGAACGGCTTTAGAAATGGTAGGCGCTTAGATGATAGCCTGTTCGTGCTTACCCAATGCATCGAAATATCTAGAGTGGAAAATAGACCTTTGTATTTGGCCTTCCTGGACATAAATGGGGCGTACGACAACGTAAGCAGGGAACTCCTGTGGAACATATTAAAAGAAGAAGGCATCGGTTATGAGATAATAGAGTTCCTACAGGAAATATACCGGGATAACAAAGTAGAAATTACGTGGGAAGGGATAAGAAGTACGGAGGATGTCAAAGTATGCAAAGGATTAAGACAAGGCTGTCCTCTATCACCGGTTCTGTTCATGCTTTATATGATAAACCTGGAACGGAGGATACAAAACAGTAACCTAGGTTTTAACCTGGCATAGATTAGGTGGAAAGGCAGTAGAGCAGCGTCTCCCCGGTTTGGTGTATGCAGACGATATTGTGCTGCTAGCTGAGAGTCTGGAAGAATTGCAAACTCTAGTTAAGTATTGCGGAGACGAAGGGAACGCTCTAGGCTTCAGTTTCAGCGCAGTTAAGTCGGGTCTGATGATTTTCAACGGCTCAACTGATCAGGGTCTTAAAATACAAGGCCATGAAATACCTAGAGTAGCAGAATATAAATATCTGGGGGTATGGGTAAACGAGGGATTGGCATACATTGGGAAGCATGAGCAATCACTTAAGGCCAAAGGGCGAAGGAATGCCGGGATAATGAAGCATAAGGCATTGTGGGGATACAATAGGTATGAGGTTTTGAGGGGCATTTGGAAAGGAATTATAGTGCCCGGACTTACTTTCGGAAATGCGATTTTGTGCCTAAAATCAGAGGTACAGTCGACATTAGAAACAAATCAGAGATCCGTTGGACGATTAGCACTAGGTGCCCACGGCAAAACTACAAATAAGGCGGTACAGGGAGATATGGGCTGGGCATCTTTCGAAGTACGGGAAGCTCAGAGTTAAATATTATATAAGGAACGCCTGAGGAAATTGGACAGTAGCAGATGGGCAGTTAAAGTATTTAAATATCTGTACCTAAAAAGCGTTGACTCACAATGGAGGAAAAGAACTAGGAAACTAACTAGTAAGTATGCTAGTAACAAGGACGGAGAAATAAAGAGCATTAAGCAACAGGTGAAAAACACAGAAGGTAAAAATTGGATAAATTCGATGGAAAAGAAACAGATTGTGGAATTATACCGAAAGTGGAAAATGCAGACCAGGAAGGAAGATTTCTTTGATAACTCAAGAGGCAGTGCCCTACTTTTTGAAGCTAGATCAGGGTGCTTTAGAACCTGCAGCTACAAAAAGAAATTTAACAATGGAGATGACGCATGTGCTGTATGTGGAAACTCCAGTAAAACAATTGCCCATATTATACTCGAATGTAATGGTATCCATCCGGAAGTTGGTGCAGGCGCAATCACTGTTCCTGAAGCTCTGTGGTTTAGAGATAACAGTGGCCGGGTGAATAAACCGGCGGTGGAAACTAGCAAAAAACGACTGGAAGATTGGTAGCTTAAAAGCAGAGAAGTGACAATGTTAGTAATCTAGGAACAAAATTTAATAAACAGAATGATGGTTTAGTTAACCATTCTAAATCAATAATTAAGATATAGGGAGAAAAATGAGCATGATAGCTACTGCTACCACCCCGTTTCAAAGGGGACGCTCCTATATTCCATCCATCCATCCATCCATCCAGCACCCGGGGTGCGGCGCCGCGGGAGGCTGGAAATCTGCGGCTGTGTGTGCTTTTATTTTACGTGTTCTGAGTGTTCCTGCTTGAACTTCACTGCGTAAACAGACGTGCGTCAAAAGCAGGTACTGCGAACTTGTTTATCCGAGCGAAGCAGCGCAAATACATACATCCGAAAAGTTGGAAACGGGGTTCCTTGTCTATGACTTCGACAAGCGAAAGAATGCTCCCCGGTAAGCACTGTCGATCCAACAGAAAGTAATTTATGATCGTCAGGTAGACAAAATATTTGGGCTGGTCGATAATGTGTGCGAGTCAAGAAAAGGTGCCACTGAAGTAGCCACCAGACTCCTTTGCTTCGTAGTGAGGGGGCTGTCCACACCCTATGTTATTCCGGTCGGTTACTTTTTTACAATATCAAACATGACCAGCTGCTCACTCTGACGCTAGATGTAATCAAGGCGGTTGAAAAAGCTGGATTCCGCATTGTTCGTGTTGTTACCGACAACCACCAGACCAACACCGCGATGTTCCGTGACATGTCCGATGACAATACGTTGAAACCTGTTCCTCATCCAGTACGCGAAGGTGAGCCTCTCTTCCTCTGATTTGACCCTAATCATCTCATCAAGAATCTCAGAACCAGCCTCCTAGAGAGAGATGTTTGATGGGGTAGAGCCTATTAGAGGTGGTTTTTTTTTTTTCTCAATACGCTCTACGAAATTCAGAAGCACCTGTTGGTGAAGCCAGTGCGACTTCTAAGTCGAGTTCACGTGCAGCCAAACAATCTAGAGAAAATGAAAGTATGCCGCGCTACATTAATATTTTCACCTGTCGTAATCAGCACCTTGGAATACCTTCAGGAGCATCCCGACTCCCACGAAAAACCATCAGAATTCAGGCACTGTGGATCGACCATCACACTTATGAAGGCAATAAGTATGTGGTATGATCTCCACATCTCCGCTTGGAAATCAAGGCAAACAACATTTGTCAAAGCAGACGACGATCGGCTCACCTGGCTTGAGGTCGACTTTATCAGCTTCCTCGAATACATCAAAGTGCGAACTAGTGCGGGATCTCGGGCAAAGTTCCTCACGAAGGAGACGTATGAAGCCACTATCATGACGACGAGGTCAACAGTCGCTGTGGTCGAGTATCTGCTGACCGATCTCGGGTAAGTATAAATTTTATTAAACTTAATTTAACTGCAGCCGTTTAGTCCATGGCGCCAAAATAGTGTCCCTAATTAAGTCTTTTTTTTAGCTTCAAGTACGTACTCACCCGGCCATTTAACATTGATCCTGTTGAGTCTCTGTTCAGTTGCTTCCGCCAATTCAACGGCGGCAACAACCGAATAGACGCCAGAACAGCTGTTTTCATGGCGGAAAAGTTGCTCAAGGCAAGTTTCATATATTGCAGTCAAACTCAACCGTGGTCTTACATTACGTTTCTTTATATTTTTTTCACGAACGAATGAAAATATTAATTTGGAGGTAGGCATTTTGGAGGCTGCCAAGTATGGAAATGCACCATTCAACTCAGAGTCTCAAGCGTCACTAAGATCTGCAAATGTCACCTGCGAAGCGAAAAATCCAGCATTTCCAGAAAACGCGCTGGCTGTGCTTTGGAAAATTCAGCACGTCATGAAGTACGACGAAGTACCTTCAGAAACTGAGTTCGCGCCGCTCACTTACTTGGCTGGGTACCTGGTTTTCATTTGCGAACAAAAGGTGAGCATATTCGTTTTTAAACTAAGACATGATAAATTCCGCACGTGATTACTTTTTCAGATTACGTGCCCTGAGTGCAAGCTGCTGCTTAAAGGAAAGCCTTCACGCGATGGAGCATACACGTTTATGCCTGGCCTTGACCAAGGAGGTCTTAGTTATGCGCGCCCTGAAGCTGTGTGGCTATGCAAGCTTGTCTACACCTTTGTCGAGAAAGCCCTTCTGTCAGCAAAACTTCGTCGCTGTACACGCATTTCCAGACTTCTTTCGGACGCCGTGCTTCCTCACCTCAAGGACTGCCCTCTGATGTGGTGCAAAGACTGCGTAAACCCGCAACACTGTGAAGAACTTTGTGCTATTTTTGTCAAGGAAATGTTGAGGCCACTCCTTGCCAAATGGGCAGGAGACGTGAATAGCTCCCTGGAAAGTATTCTAAAACTTTCGCGTAAGCCTCTGCCCCGGAAAGTGTTGCGTTTATAGACAGGACATGTTGGACGAAAGGCCTTGTTAAAGTGTTTTTATATATTACATTTCATTTTTGTATGGTGCACATATATAATTGTATCAAAGATACATAAGCATCCTTGTGAGTTTTGTCAGGTGCGCAAGTTTGGAGGGAAGGCCTCGTCAGAAGCAGATGGTACTTCTTTAGCCCCACCTCCTAGACATAATTCACAATATGCATTTATGCCCTCCATAAGCGGAAGTGTAGTCAAATTACTCCCGGAAAGTCTTTACTACTCGCCGTCTTTTTTATACAACACTGCACAGGAATATATTTCTCTATTTGATGAAGCGCTTTCTCCGAAAAAAAAAAATCATTGAGTATGTTTTGCGCCGCAAATAAAAAGCGTAAGTTGAGCATGCGCGCTAAAAAGCACTGTCACCGGTTGTTATTACACTCTCAATTGCGTTTTCTGCACAAATTTGAGTGCTGTAAATTTAATTGACCATGGGGGATATCATAAGCATCTGTGTTTGTACCCCTGATCATTTTATATACGCATCAAAAAATATGAAATTATACCAGACTAACTCATTCTCTCATTTGGATCATTATAAATACTACTGGATAACGAAACAGCAACTTTAAACGCAATTTTAAAATGCTAAATCGCAGAGCTCCGAGGCAACGTACGAGGACCCTCAGCATACAAATATTGTGTCACAAGATCCAAATTGGCAAGGATTTGAACGAAAGTTTTCGGAACCATTTTGGGAATCGCAGTGCTTACCGCGAAACCCCAGACAGCAATTCCGCTACCAATGCGCCCGGCGCCCCGTCAGCGCCTCAACGCCTCAACTCCTTCACCGACACCCAGCGCCACGGCCGCCGCGGCGGCGCAAGCTGACACTTCCGCAATCGCAGCCCGCGAGGCGGTTTCGGCGGGCCGCTCCCAAGGGAGATCGAGCGGCCGTGGGTGAGTACATGCAAGATGCAACTGTTGTATACTTTCCTCTTGAGGGATACCGGTAAGCTGCTAGTCATAATCTGCGAGTGCTTTCCAAATGCGCTCCATCCCAATCTTATTCTTCTTGTTATTTCCTTTTCATGGTCGGGATCAGCGGTTACTACCTGTCCTAAGTAGACATATTCGCCTACTACTTCCAGTACTTCGCTACCTAATGTAAACTGCTGTTCCTTCCCGAGGCTGTTGAGCATTACCTTAGTCTTCTGCATATTGATTTTCAAGCCTACCTTTCTACGTTTCCTGTCTAGGTCGTTAATCATTATTTGCAGTTCATCTCCCGAGTTGGTTAGCAAGGCAATGTCATCAGCAAATCGCAGATTACTGAGGTATTCTCCATCTACCCTTATCCCTAACTGCTCCCATTCCAAGTCTCTGAATACTTCCTCTAAGCAAGCTGTGAATAGTACTGGAGAGATTGTGTCTGCTTGCCTAACTCCTTTCTTTATCGGAATTTTGTTACTCTCTTTATGCAGAACTATGGTTGCTGTGCAGCCACTATATATGTCTTCCAGCACTTTTACGTACGGCTCGTCTACCCCGTGATTTCGCAATGCCTGTATCACCGCCGAGGTTTCAACTGAGTCAAATACTATTTCGTAATCAATGAATGCTATGTATAAGGGCCGGTTATATTCCGAGCATTTTTCTATCACCTGGTTGATGGTATGGATATGATCGATAGCAGAGTACCGTTTCCGAAACCCTGCTGATCCTTTGCTTGATTGCAGTCTAAGGTTGTCCTGATTCTATTAGCGATTACCTTAGTAAATACCTTATAAGTAACAGACAGTAAGCTGATTGGTCTGTAATTTTTAAGGTCCTTAGAGTCCCCTTTCTTAGGAATGAGGATAACGTGTGCATTCTACCATGGTTCCGGTGCCGTCGATGACACCAGGCACTGCATATACAGGGTGGCCAACTTTTCTAGCATGATATCCCCCCTCCCCCCCCCCCCCCCCGTCTTTCAGCAAATGTGTAGTTATCTGATCTTCAGCTGATTTCCCCCTTTTCATAGTTTCTAGTGCTTTCTTGACCTCTTCCTTCGTCACTGATGGAACGTCTGACTGTTTTTCCCTACCGCCAATCTCATCACGGTCCTGACTACATTGGCTACTGTAGAAATCTGTATAGAACTCCTCGGCTACTTTGACTATTTTGTCCATATTCGTGACGAAGTTGCCCGCCTTGCCCCTTGTCGCATACATCTGGTTTTTGCCTATGCCCCATTTCTTCTTTACCGCTTCAAGGCTTCCCCCGTTCTGTACAGCATGCTCAATTTTCTCCATGTTATACTTCCTTATATCGGCCACCTTGCGCTTATTGATTAGCTTTGATATCTCGGCCAATTCGATCTGGTCTGTTGGATTGGAAGCTTTCATACTCTGGCGTTTCTTGATCAAATCTTTCGTCTCCTTAGACAGCTTACCGGTATCCTCTCTAACTATCCTACCGCCTACTTCTACCGCGCACTCAGTAATGATATCTCTGAAATTATTGTTCCTTGCTTCTAGGGTAATGTCGCCATCTTTGGTTAGAGCTGAATACCTATTCTGTAACGAGATCCTGAACTCTTCTGCCCTCCCCCTAACCGCTAGTTCGTTGATGGGTCTCTTTCTTAATAATCTGCTGCGTTCCTTCTTCAGATTTAGGCTAAATCGGGACCTCACCATCCTGTGGTCACTGCATCGCTCTTTCCCGATTACCACTACATCTTGCATAATGGCGGGGGTTGAACACATTATGAAGTCGATTTCATTTTTAGTCTCCCCGTTAGGACTTTTCCATGTCCATTTCCGGTTCTTCCGTTTGCTGAAGAAGGTATTCATGATTCGTAAGTTATTGCGCTCTGCAAATTCAACTAGTAACTCCCCCCTGCTATTCCTAGAACCAATGCCATAGTCACCTACTACCTTGTCTCCTGCCTGCTTTTTTCCTATCTTGGCATTGAAGTCGCCCATTAGTTCAGTATACTGCGTCTTTACGTTTCGCATTGCCGATTCTACATCTTCGTAGAAGCTTTCAACTGCCTGGTCATAACTACATGTAGGTGCGTAGGCCTGTACAACCTTCAGATTATACTGCTTATTAAGCCTAATTACGATGCCTGCCACCCTCTCATTAATACTATAGAATTCATCTATATTACCCGCTATATACTTATTGACAAGGAAACCTACTCCTAGTTGTCGCCTCTCTTGTAAACCTCGATAACACAGTGCATGCCCATCCTTCAGTACAGTATATGCCTCATTTGGCTTCCTAACCTCACTAAGCCCTATGACATCCCATTTCATACCCTCTAGTTCCTCTAAGAGCACTGCTAAACTAGCTTCACTAGCTACGGTTCTAGCATTAAACGTTGCCAGGGTCAGATTCCAATGGCGGCCTGTCCAGCGGAGTAACTTTTGGAAAAGGTCAAATACTGTGACATAGTGGTGATGAACCCTGTAGCCACAAACGAGGAGACTGGTGTTGCACAGAAATAAACTCTCTATAGGGCTGACTAGCACTCGCAAAAGGACTAAGCAATTCGGCGATAACAGCAAGCGTACTCGTCAGTCGTCGAAGTAGGCCTGCCCGTTGCTTTTGGCAGTGCTCAACGTAAGGTAGGCGCAGTAACATCTAGATAAACCATATACTGACAAAGTCCAGATTAAGACGGAGACAGTTGTGATTGACTGCGATCATTTCAGATGAATTTGGCTCACCTCGCTCTACAAGGAAAGGGATAAAGGTGCGTTTCTCAATATCGAGCATGATGAAACAAAGAGCGCGAGGCCAGTCCGGTCGCTACAATCACAATGATAAGGCCGCATGCTGGCGGCTAAATAAATAAAGATTCGCGTGAATAGAATATGCCACATTATTGGTAAATTTAAGCGGATACTGGAAGGATTATTCATGTGGCTGTACTTTGCAAAGTGCAATGCCATTACATGGGTAACGTCTAACTGCATGTCAATTTTTGCGCTTCTCAAATGAAAAGTACATCAGTGTACTCGAAAGCGTGTACTGGGTAATTATGAGTTCTTAATATCAGTGTGAATATTCCGGTGCATATGAAGCAAACAGACACGTCTATGTAGCACAAGGATGTTTAAAGAGGTACGTACAGCACTGATTTGACGCCCATTATTAATATAACTACTGTGTTGCCATTCTCGTTTTTTTTTGCTTGCATAATCATTCTTCTTAAGGCACGTGGCTGAGCGATATTACTGAGCATGTATACCAGATGAGAGAATCAATAGAGATAAAAAAGCGCCAATTAAAAATGAAAATAATTAGATTCGACACTTACTTACCTTTGGGTATGACGCCGTAGCTTAGGCTACCACGCGACCTATAAAGCCCCACTTTAGCAAAGTCTTGTGAACATGCCTACATGGCCAAAGATTAGCGGCCTGCTTCGGCGTCGAAGAGCACTGGAAGGTTGATTCGTATTCAACCTTCCCACCTCAAAGATAAAGCGACCCGAGTTGGCAGCTCCTCCCAACTTTCTGATATTAAGTGGTCTTGTTATGCAACTTGATCCACCCTAATACAGTGAGTACACGCTGAAACCTCTGTAATTCATCGTAAAGCACCTTAATCTAACAAGATAATTCAATAATGAAATGCTATCAACCCTTAATCCAATCTTATCGACAATTAAGATAAAACTATTCAATCTCAGGTTAATAGTAGACCGAACACACCCACTCCCTTTTAGCTGCATGCGATAACATGACTGTTCGGAATACTCTATGACAATTTTTGTACCCCTGTCACTATCGCAACTACTGACTGCATCGCACACTGACTACATCCATCAGCATTCGGCTCGGACCAGCTAGCCTTCTCTCCAATAACTGTCCAACTGGGGCACGTGTAACAACACAACGGCTTTCAACCGCAGTGACACGCTCTCTTGGTGCTCTAGTGCTCTCTAGTGCTCTCTCACGGGGTATAATGGAGCTGCCTTTTAACGCGATAGTGTTCAACGCCGCGTTCACCGAACATCCGGCGTCGGCGGCCGTCCGCCGGCGTTGTGAGAGACATATCACCAGCATGGCACTGTCAGGCGACATCTGGCAGCTGATATGGCCAAGCATTAACTTGACGTAGCGCTGCGTGATATTACGATTGGATGGAGATGACAACTCAGGCCTCTCCTTTCATATGGGAGGGTTGATATCACAATCAGCCTGTCAGGTTCCTTGCATTATCTTATCCCTTAGGCCACGCAGGCACGGTCATACGAGATGGTTATAGTGGGCTGGTAGCCTACAATATCACGCCATACCGTTAAAGATGGAGCTTAGATGTTCTCTTTATTTTTGTGGCGTTGCATAGAGCATCTATAATCCTTCATATAATTATACCCCATATTTCTGTAATAAATACCATGATAACAATAGCTTTCGTGGCCTGGGGCTAGCCTCTCTGCCTAGCAGTTCAAATGTTCCAAATTCAATTCCTCCCCCCCTTCAGACGTACAATTTTTTTGTTAGCTGAAAAACTCATTTCATTACAGGAACCTTCGCGACTACTCCGGCGCCAATCTGAATGCTTTCGACCTTTAACGTCCCGCGTAGGCAGATGTCCTTTCTATGTTTGCGTCAGCTGCACTTTGACCAGCTAGGTGATGACGTCTCCGTACTGCTTGAACAATGTGACGCTCCGGAGACCCCTATTTCTTCGGCAATGCCAGGTTTCGCTGCTAGTGGGGCACAAACTAGGTTTTTGTCTTCAATCTTAATATGCCTCAAGAAAGCTGGCAATTCTCTTGGCTGCGGTGGATGACCCGAGTGAAATCGGACTTATCAGTTGGTAGCCGGGAACGCACACAGTTGTTTACATCTAATCCTACTTACCTTTAGCACTTGTACCTGCTGATATGGCCATTTGGTGTAACTTAAATTTGAGATTCCGACTTTTTGAACTGGTTCTGCTTGGGTTGAAAAGTAGGTTTTTTTTTTTTCTTTTTCTTTTTTTTTTTTTTTGTGGTGCCGTCTGCAGGAATACGTCGTTTAAAGGACGTTTACAGCCACCAAAATACGGCGGCAGGAGATATTCCGAGGAATGGATTAAGAAATAAATCAATAAAAGGGCTAGTTTGGTGTCAGCCACTATAAAACGATTTAGCTCCAATGCTGCACACACCAAAAAGAGATACAAGAAAGAGCAGTGTTGTTTTTTTTTGCGCACGTTTTCCGCGGCGAATTATTTTTATAACGACCTACATCATTGTAATAGTCTGCATCTTGTTCAAGTAGGCTGTGCTAGCTCGCAGAACCACTGCTTTAGCAATCTGAAGCAATGGTCGAGCTATGCTTAGCCATGCATAGCTGAAGCTATGCTCTGCAAACGTTGATTTAATCTGTAAACTTGTGGTACGAAAAGGGAAGCAAACCGCTCCAAGATTTTCTTTTCCTCAAAACGTGTTAGTCTAACTTATTTGGTGACCTCAGTTAAGCGGCTATAAATGAAATTATGTTGCCTTAACTTACACGGTATAACACATCGCGGGCTAGTAGGTTCACCTCAAGGCAGAACAGCGCAAGCTACACAGGGACAAGAAAAGGAGTCGAGGCACACACGACACTGTGTGTGTCTCATGTTCTTATTTTGTCCCTGGGTAGCTTGTGCGTTTCTGTTTTTACGCAGTCTACATCTATTAATTAATCTTTTTATAATTAGCGCAGACAGCGCCGGAATTTGTTCCTCTAGAGACTGTTGGACAGGATATTTCTAGAGAACGAGCAGTGTTAAAGTAGACTAATGTAGCCATGCAGTGGAAGGCGAAAATGAAAGCATTGTTATGACGGCGATGTAATAGCTGTCGACTGAATGAGCATTGTTTTTCTTTTTTGCTCTGAGTCGTCTCATATCTGCTTCGTCTGTTCGCACATCGAACTGCTCTTCAACACTGTGAGCTCATTTATTTTTCTTTATGGAATCTTGGATCAATACAACGACATTCTAAACTGACATAAACAATAACACGAAATAGAGCTTACCTTTGGTCTGTTGTGGAGCTTAGACGCGACGTAACCAATTCATTTGCAGGACGAATGGATTCCTGATGCAAACCAAGCGTTGCTGTGGATGCCACCAGCATGGGTAACAGTATCGACTGAGCGGACGCAGGAAGTTTTTCGGTAGGCGTGTCCTCTAGAATTAAAGAATTTCGCGCTGCGATTGATAACAATGGGGGGGATACTAAGCGGCGTGCATCTACCGTGGACGCTGCTCATTTGCGCATGCGCTACAGATATCATAGTTCTTTGATTCATGGAACTCGATATGCTAACCTTAACTCATCAAATTGGGAGCGCTGTTGTGGTTTGACGATGCAGTCTGTAAGATTAAATAACGTACATACACTAGCATCGTCTTGACCGTTGCTTCCTTTCAACTTGTTGCACAGGTGTGGCAGAAAGTTAACAGCTAAGCTAGAAAACTTTGAGTGTGAAACGTCAAAGAGTACTACGGCATTATGCGCCTTATGGTGTCTATGCGAAAGAACATTGTTGCGCTTTAATAAACTCTTCTACTACTACAATGGAATTATTTGAGTCGCACCCAGTAGTTCCCTGTCTGTATTGCTCAAAGACAGCGTAATAATTATGCTGTAATTAGGTCATCTTGATGTAAACTGTATGTGCCTGGGAACCGGTACACTGCTCCAGCCATCGTCTTGATCAAGCACTCTTTCAACATGCAGGTGTGTAAACTTTCATACTACAGGCAAATAAATCTATTGACAGATACTCAGTAGTGTACCCGTGTTCCGGAACGTTGTGCGAGATATTGTGTGAATGCTTCTCGATGTGGTCCCTTTTGTTATGTTGCGGGGACATCGAATCTAACCCTGTTTTTATGCGCGAACCCACTCCCACTGCATTTGAAAATGTACCATATGAACCTGTCAAGCAAATCACTCTCCTTTTCCAGATGTGCAAAAATTTGCACACCCGTTTGTCACAAATCGCGAAGTGTCAAGATGAGTTGGCCGCGGATATAAATTCCGTAAACCCAGTGAAATATCTATAAAGTCGGAAAACACCGTTATTCGCAAGCCACTGGAGGATCTAGAAAAAAAAAAGATTTTTTCGGCCATCTATCAAAACAAATCACAAGGACACAGTGATTAGTAAAAAAAAATAAAACCTAAAAGAACTACCGCTTACAGTCACGTTTGAACGATCCAGAAGATCGATCCTTTAGGCACAATGTAATATTCTGTGGTGGTCGTGATTTTCAAGAATCTTGGTTCTAAACAGAAGAAAATCACAAATCGTATTAAGACTGTGTTTGAGTCATTTTTCACTGACTCATTTAATCCTGCCAATCGTTCTGGTGTTTTTATTGCTAACAAATGTCGCACCCGTTATCACAATGTTTACTAAGTTGACAATGAGAGTTATAGTGCTGCCACTGCGCAGAGGTTCGAAATCTAAAGATGTCACCGTAAACGAAGATTTCCCGTTAGCTGCGCAAAAAGCTAAGCGATTTTACGAAATCTTAACCTCAGTCACCAAAATTCAAGCTAACATACGATAAACTGTCCATTAATAGCAGGCTGTACATATATTACGCAATATAGGTTACCGTTCAAGAATTAAGGACACGCACTGATAACACTGCAAGTCGTTTAGATGCGTCATTCGCCACTGCTATCTCGGGTAGCGAGTGGGTGGTTCCTTGCAGTTTTCTTCCAATTCACAACTGTCCGTTATATCTACTAAAGATATAGGACTGTATCATATATAAACGTGATGCGTTATCTTGCATTACTGATACCTGTTCTGCGCATTCTGTTGCTCTTAAAGAAACATGGCTCGCACCTAACGTTGAAGACCATGATGTTTTTCATAATGCAGCTATTTGTAGCATGTATAGATGTAATGTGCTGGTTCATCGCGGTTGGGGCGTTCTACTCGCTGCTTCTTATGATATTCCTTCATCAATTATCAATATTAGCACTAGCCTTGCAATAATGTGGGCGTCATTAACTTTTGATTACCGTAAATTAATACGGGTACATGATACAGATATCCCCCTGCTCCGCCTACGTTTATAAAGGAACACCATGACAGCCTTAACAAAATAGTTACCGCAATCCCTACTGCTCCTATAATTATACTCGGAGATCTTAATTTCCTAACATTGTTTGCAACACTAATGCGATTACCAGTCTGTCTCTCTTCTCTGTGCAAAGTGATGAATTCATTAACTTATGCTCGACATCCTCACTGGCAGAGCTAATTACTGAACTAACTAGAAACCAGCTAATTCCTCAAAAAGATTGATCTCATTCTGACTTATACACCCGATACTGTATCCACAATTACTCTTTTTTCAGGTATTAGTGGCCGTTCATGAATTAATTTTTATCATGATACAGCGCGCCCGAAACCTTCTAAGGCGAATAAGAAAATACTATGCATATTCATGAAACCTTTTGTTTCAATCTTCTGCGATCGTTCCATTCAGCCAAACTGGAATATATTTCCAGTTGAAGTTAGAGTTTAACAAACATATATATTCCGGTACGCAGCATCGTTTCTAACTCGAATGCGTCATGGTACAACGCCCATTTAAATATAATCACACAAGAAAAAACGCCTTCATCGCCCAGCAAAACGTTCAGCAACTACCTAGTGACTGGCTGCTTACAAAGCTGCCTCCAAAATATACATAACGAGCCTAAAACGTTAAAGATTAATTCTTTTCTAATGTCCCCGGTGACTGTTGAGGCAGCTGATATGTCTCGTTTAATTATTACACTAAAAGACCATTCTAGACTAGGGTGCGATTTGGTCAATTTTAAATTCTTAAAAACATTTGTGCCTATAGCTCACTATTTTAATCAAAGTCTTTCAACACTCACTGGCCCACTTCCCGAATAATGAAAAATTTGGAAGATTGTTCCTGTCCAGAAATCTGGGACCAAGTCTTCTCCTGCTAATTATCGCTCTATATTTCTTATAGCACCTGTTGCAAACTAACCAGTTTGCAACAGATATCATATCCACCACATTTGTAAATGTTCTCAAGAGGGATTCATTTTTCCCTACAGCGCGAACATGGATTCCGCAAATCATATTCAACTGCGGCTTAACTAATTTTTTTCAAAATAGCTTATATCATATAATGGAGAAATCATGAGTCGTTGACTGTACCTTTCTACATTTCTCGAAAACATTTCGTCAAGTTTGCTATCATTTCGTTCTAATTAAGTCTCCTAAATACTGACACCGACTTTTCCAAGTTGGTTCATTGCTTCCTCATTAATCGCTCACAGTATGTCTGCGCTAACGGCTACAACTCACCATTCACTAATGTATTTTAGGTGTTTCATAAGGTTCCGTTTTTTGACCACTACAGTTTTTATTTATAATAATAATCACCTCTCTCATTTGTCATCTAACGTACAATTAATTGCATATGATTGCGTTATTTCTCGCCAGATTAAAAAAGATAATGATATATTCTTCAGAACGAACTCACGGCTACAATTCAGGGCTGAAATAAGTGGCTGTTGGAACTAAACATTAACAAAAGCAAGGTAATGGGCGTCACCCTATTGGTAATCCGTCCCCTGTATACTACCTGAACAATAGTACAGTTGACAGTATCAATTATTATAAATACTTAAACATTCACATTTCATCCGACCTAAACTGAAGGTTTCATTTGGTTGAGCAGTAATCGACGCTAAGAGAACACTACTCTATCTGCAACTTAATATTTCTCGCGCACCGTATAACTTGAAATCAGTTATTTAGCAAGCATTAATACGCCCAAATCTTAAATATTCAAGTGCAGTCTGGGATCCTGACCATGAATATTTAACTTCACTTGAACGCGTCCAGAATAATTCAGCCAGCTTCATTTTTCTAACTATAACAAAGCAACAAGTATAACAGAAACGAAAACTAATCTGAGTCTTCCATATTGGCTTTGTGCCGAAAGGTTTGTCGTATAACCTTGCTCCAGAAATTATGCTATCGTTCCATCTGAGTCAACAAGTTCTTTCTGAGACCCTATTACTTATCGCGTCCCATTGATCATTCTCACAAAACAGCCATCCCCTTATGCAAGAAAGATTCTTTCTGAGACGTATGTGTTCTCTGCGCTTCTAAAGAATAGAACGTTTGTCCTAATGAAATTGTATCTATTACAGGTACTAGCTACTTTCGCAAAGTTATAACTTTGCGATATATATATATATATATATATAGTCACGCTCTTCCCGCAGTCCTGTATTGGAAGAAGAGGAGGCTTGGCGGGATAAGCAGAAGAAGAAGAGGAAGCTGGTTCTGCCCGCGCTGGTGTGCTAATCTCTAGTGCATCCTAAGATCTGTCTAAATAAACCCCGTAACAAGTGTGGTGGAGTTTGCGGGCTAAAGATCACCACGGAACCTCTCCTACACCGCCGAAGCAGAAGAATTGCTGGGCTACCCCCCCTACGGACAGAGATGGCGCAAGCAGATGTTTCAACGCCGCCCATGCCAGCAGCACAACCGACCACCCCACAGCATTATCGGGAACCCCGACACTTTTATGGCAAGCCTGGGGGAGACGTGGATGACTGGCTCATCCACTACAATCGGGTGAGCAAATACAACCGCTGCGAATACCAAGCTGGCGAATGCGGTATTCTTTCTTGAAGAAACTGCACTAACATGGTTTGACAATCATGAAGCATCCCTTACCACCTGGGATCGCTTCATGGAAAAAATGAGAGCGGGATAGCGGGATTCGGCGATGCCGATGCTCGAAAGAAGAGCGCCGAACAGACTCTGGCTCAGCGAGCGCAAGTACCGGGGGAGACCTGCACAACTTATATAGAAGTCCTCAAGCTATGCAGAATAGTTGATGCTGGAATGACAGAGGAAGACAAAGTGGGCCACCTCCTCAAAAGAATAGCGCAAGATGTGTACAGCTTTCTCATCTGCAAGGAGGATTTGAATACTACTGCTGATGTAACACGACACTGCCGCACGTTTGAAGGTTTGAAGCGACGCCGTATCATTCCGAAGTTTGGTCGGTTGCCTAATGTCACAACTGTCGCCAGTGTGGATGTATCTGAAGCGACGAGCATGGCAGATACAATTCGACAGATTGTCCGCGAGGAGCTTCGGAGGCATCAAGATGTTGGGGGCCATGTCAAACCCGTCTACAGTAGCACCTCTTCGGCAGACAATGGCCCATCTTCTACCGATTATGCTCCCTCTGTTACAACTCCTTCGGACATCCGATGCTCTGCAGCTCATCGCCCAAACACGCAACCTCTCACCATCAAAGCCTACAACAGCGAGCACTCTCGACCTCCTCGTCGACTACATCCAGAACACAATGCGCTTAATCCAAGCGTCGACGAGCCTAATTCATCGAATGAACGTGAGCCGCCAGTGTGCTATGCCTGTAGAATGATCGGCCACATTTTGCGTTTTTGCCGCAATCGCCGTCCGTACCAGCAGTATCGCCGACAGTGGGTGAACTCCCGTGCAAGGTTTCCTGCAGACAATGATGATTCATACAGAAGAACACCTGGCCGGAATGAGTACAGAACAACAGCCAGCCGACAATAACGCAGAATGGCGCTGAACCGAAACGAATCCCCGGCCTCTGACCGTAGCCTGACACCACCATCTAGGCGCCTACGACGCTCCACTTCTCTCTGACGACGGTCGCCACCTCCGGGAAGCTAGTGAGTGCGGCCGATGGAGGTGACGTCACAAATGATTTTAGCTTACCTATGCCTCTGCCCGTTTCGATGTTAAAGAACCGAATTGAAGTGTTTGTGGATGGTGTACAAACTATGGCGTTGTTGGACACAGGTGCAACCATTTCTATTATAAGCCTCGCTTTTAAAAACTGCCTTGGTCGTAAAATTATGTTTGGTTGGGATAGTGCGGTGACATTGTGTGGTATTGGTGGCGAAACGCTGAACCCACTTGGAGTCTATTCCGTGAATCTTGTTATCGCCGGCCACACATTCCGAACTGAATTCGCAGTACTTGCTCGATCAACGCATGACGTAATTCTTGGACTCATGTTCTGGAACAATGCGGGGCCACTCTCAACTTTCGCAACGGAGACATTTCTGTGAGCACTCGAATTGAATCTGCTCTGTGCGAAAATTCGCGGACCAATCCCAGCACGCTTTCGGTTTCGGACAACATAGTTATTCCAGCAATGTAAGCAGAGTTTATACAAGTTGTTAGTTCAAGCTGTGCCAGTTATGATTTAGACGCTGTGGTTGAACCACGCACCCTCAACTGCGGAAAGAAAAGTATTCTTATTCCCCGCTACGTCATCTCAGTCATGAATGGCCATTCTTCTTTGTGGACGACTAACTGCTCTAACGAACCTGTTGTATTGCCACGCGGTCTAAAACTTGCCAACTTTGGCGAAGATGCTTTTAAATCAGTGGCAGTGCTCAGCACCACAGACAATTCCCAGCCTACCGCATGCTCAGAAGTACAAAAGACAAAATTTTTTGCCATGGTTAACAATTCCCTGTCAACAAGTGACCGTTACAGTTTAGTAGAAGTTCTGTCGAAACACACTGCGGCTTTCGATTTCTCTCGGGACTCACCACCGCGGATTCCTATTTCCCGTACTCAGCACCGAATCAATACTGGGACTGCTGATCCAATCCGTCAGAAGCCTTATCGTGTATCCCCATCATAGCGACAAACAATCGAAAAACAAGTTCGTGATATGCTGCATAAGGACATCATTCAGGAATCGTCTAGTCCGTGGGCTGCCCCTGTGATACTAGTCAAAAAGAAAGACGGCAGATGGCGACTTTGTGTTGATTATCGACGGCTGAATACTGTTACCAAGAAGGACGTGTGTCCCCTGCCACGTATTGATGACGCCATTGATTGTTTACATTCTGCCTCCTCTTTTTCCTCAATTGACCTGCGATCAGGCTATTGGCAGATCCCCATGCACCCGGAAGATAAAGAAAAGACGGCACTCATCACCCCAGATGGGCTGTATGAATTTAATGTGATGCCGTTTGGATTATGTAACGCTCCAGCCACGTTCGAAAGAGTCATGGATACAGTTTTGCGCGGACTGAAGTGGCACATTTGTATGTGTTATTTGGACGATGTAGTGATATTCGGGACTACTTTTCGTGAACACAACAGTCGATTAGAGATTGTCTTGGAGTGTATTGAGAACGCTGGTCTGGTACGGAATTCCAAGAAATGTCGTTTTGGAGAACGCCAGACTGTGGTACTAGGACATCTTGTAGACAAGGATTGTATCAGGCCATATCCCAAAAAGATCGAAGCTGTCACTTGTTGGTAACCGCCGAAATCGCTAAAACAGCTGAGGATGTTTTTGGGGCTTTGCTCCTATTTCCGGCGTTTTGTTCTGAAGTTTGCTGACCTAGCATATCCCCTTACTTGTCTTCTGCAAAAAGATGTACCTTTCAAGTGGACTGCCGATGGTGATTCCGCCTTTCGCCAGTTAAAATTTATTTTGACATCTGGGCCTGTACTACGCCACTTCTGCCCATCAGCTCCAACAGAACTTCACACTGACGCCAGCGCAGTTGGAGTTGGTGCTGTGCTCGTACACCGTCACAATGGCAACGAACATGTCGTTGCATATGCAAGCCGCTCTTTGAGCAAGGCTGAGCGTAATTGCACAGTAACTGAACAGGAATGCTTAGCTGTTGTTTTCGGTGTGCAACGGTTTAGGTCATATCTTTATGGATGTGCATTTAAAATTGTGACGGACCATCATTCCTTATGTTGGCTTGTAAACCTTCGTGACCCCTGTGAACGCTTTGCTCGGTGGGCTTTGCGCCTGCAAGAATTCAATTTTACTGTGTCTTTTAAGAGTGGTCGTAAGCACGGCGATGCTGGCTACCTGTCACGGTTGCCGCTTGAAACTACTGATTGCGACAATGAGATCTTGGACGAATATATGCTGCCATCTCTCCAAGCTTCGCCGATGTTGGTGAATTCAAGATTGCGCAGCGGACCGACAAGGAGTTGTCACCGCTTTTTGATGCAGCAAGTTCCCGGAACCCTCCGCCCTCATTCTGCATTCGTGACGGTCTACTATACAGGAAGAACTACTCGTCAGTAGGTGCGCGGTTTCTTCTGGTAGTTCCTTCAAGTCTTAGGTGTCAGGTTCTTCGGGTAATGCACGACGATGCCACAGCTGGACACTTGGGTTTCGCAAGGACATTGCACAGGACTAAGGAACGTTTTTATTGGCCGAAGATGCGTCAAACTACTCCACGTTATGTGGCCAGCTGCCTCCAGTGCCAGCGTTTCAAGCATCCAACCTGCTCTCCGCCAGGCCATCTTCAGCCTATAACGCCACCACGAGCACCATTCGAACAGGCGGGAATTGACCTTCTAGGACCATTTCCCCGATCCTCCAACGGAAACCGCTGGGTCATCATGTGCGTAGGTTACTTTACGCGGTACTGTGAAACTGCTGCCATACCGTCAGCCACTGCTTCTCATGTCTCGGCTTTCCTCCTACGGTCTATCATTCTTCGACATGGGCCTCCTCGTGTCTTAATAAGCGACCGTGGGCGACAGTTTACGGCAGAAGTTGTAGAGGAACTTCGCCTCTGCTCATCCCATTTTCACCATTCAACTCCTTACCACCCACAAACAAACGGTCTTACCGAACGCACCAATCGTACGCTTAGCAATATGCTCGCAATGTATGTCGACTCCCGCCACAAAAACTGGGATGAAGTCCTTCCGTTTATAACGTACGCCTTTAACACTGATAGGCACGAAATGACACGCTACAGTCCGTTTTTCCTTCTTTACGCATGACCTCCACGAACTACTCTGGACACGTTTTTACCTTTCTCACTCCCTGCTGAAAGTTCACTCGCGCATACTCTCTCTTTGGCTGAAGAAGCTCGTCGACTCTCTAGACTTCGCACACTTGCCTCCCAGGAACGCTACAAGCAACGCTACGACAAGCATCATCAAGATGTTAATTATACCCCTGGTGATTTGGTGTGGCTTTGGACGCCACTGCGTAAGCGCGGCTTGTCCCAGAAACTTTTGCACCACTATACTGGTCCTTTCGTTGTACTGGAATGCCTCAGCGCAGTCAACTTTGTAGTCTTTCGCCTGACCAACCAAGGTCGTCGTTCTCAGAACACCCAAGTAGTCCACGTGGCCCGCATGAAGCCCTGCTATCAACGTGACGAACCTTTGCTCGCCCGGTGAGCATCGTCTACGAAGGGGGCAGTGTCACGCACTTCCCGCGGTCCTGTATTGGAAGAAGAGGAGGCTTGGCGGGATAAGCAGAAGAAGAAGAGGAAGCTGGTTCTGCCCGCGCTGGCGTGCTAATCTCTAGCGCATCCTAAGATCTGTCTAAATAAACCCCGTAACAATATATATATATATATATATATATTGAAAAATGCTTCATACTGTTTCCAAGTTAATTTGGAGTCAACGTTTCGGCAGGAGCCCTGATCATGCCGAAACGTCGACTCCAAATAAACTTGGAAACAGTATGAAGCAATGTTTCACTTATATGGGACCTCTAGCAACCAAGTACGTCTATTTAATTATGCTATATATATATATATATATATATATATATATATATATATATATATATATATATATATATATATATATATATATATATATATATATATATATATATATATATATATACTTTTCTTCTACTTTGTGTCTAATTATCTTTCCCCTAAACAAATTTCATTACTAATTTCTGTGATTATCTAAGTAAACAAAAAAAAAGACAAAGTACCATCCCCAACGCTTTCCTTGGCCTCGCCGACGGTTGGCTTCTTTCCTTCACACACATATATATATATATATATGTGTGTGTGTGTGTGTGTGTGTGTGTGTGTGTGTGTGTGTGTGTGTGTGTGTGTGTGTGTGTGTGTGTGTGTGTGTGTGTGTGTGTGTGTGTGTGTGTGTGTGTGTGTGTGTGTGTGTGTGTGTGTGTGTGTGTGTGTGTGTGTGTGTGTGTGTGTGTGTGTGTGTGTGTGTGTGTGTGTGTGTGTGTGTGTGTGTGTGTGTGTGTGTGTGTGTGTGTGTGTGTGTGTGTGTGTGTGTGTGTGTGTGTGTGTGTGTGTGTGTGTGTGTGTGTGTGTGTGTGTGTGTGTTTAGACATACTGTCAATCCACTGGGGATTTTAACTGGAAGGGCATTTAGTACAAAGCATATCAGGGGGGAAAGGACTACATGGCTAAAAATGTCAGATGCAGAGTGCGTAGTCTTAAAAGGAACTTAATAGGTGAAACGATGGGAATACAGTGTCACACTTCATTATACAGTTATACAGGGAAGATCACCGACGCCTGGCAAACATGGTCACACTGATAGGTTAGGCATGGCCCACATAGCATTACACAGAAACAATATGAACGAAAAATGTAGCACTAAACATGAAGTTAACTATTTAGGATGACATTTGGAATATGTGATAATGACAGGAGGTGATTTTCAACAAGTTCTGCAAAAGTATCTAGTGATGTACTATTAGTTATGGGATGATGAAGGTTATTCCACTCTCTTACTGCAAAGGGGAAAAAGGAATATTTCAGGCAGTCAGAGCTGAAAGAATATTCTCTTAGTGTTTGGCTATATTTATGCCTAGTTGGTCTCGCCTCTGAGGTACTTAGTTTTATCAAGATTAAGTTGGTTATGCAGCAATTGATAAAGCAGCTTAAGACGTGCAAGTTTGGCTCTATTTTCCAGAGTAAGAATGCCGGCGTCAATTAGTAGTTCAGTCGGTGAGTCAGTATACCTGTACATGTAAAACACAAACCTAGCTGCCTTTCTTTGGATGGATTCTAATTTACTTATGAGACATTTCGTGTGAGGAAACCAAGCAACAGTCGCATATTCCAGAACCGACCGAACAAAAGCGTTATATGCAAGTTGTTTTGTTGAAGGCGGGGCTCGACGAAGGTATCTTCTGAGAAACAGGAGCCGTTTAATGCGGCTGATGTCACATAGTTGACATGCGACTCCCATCTGAGATCATGTGATATTATAACACCGAGGTATTTATAATTGTTAACTCGCGTCAGGGGGATATTATTCACGATATAGGAATATGAATACTGACTTTTTTTCTCGTTATTGTTAGAAGAGCAGACTTACTAATATTAAGGTTCATTTTCCAGTCAACACACCACTTGGATACGGCTTCTGCAGCGCGGTTTAGAGTAATGTGGTCATCGGGAGTATTAATTTGCTGGTAAATTATACAATCATCTGCAAAAAGTTTAATATTAGCATTGACATAAGAGGGTAGATCATTAATAAAAATTAAAAATAAATTTGGAGCCAGGACGCAGCCCTGAGGCACACCTGATGTTACTCGTTCAATTCTAATTTATTAATAAGTTTTCTGTGTGAAACGTGGTCAAATGCCTTTTAGAAGTAAAAAAAATCATATCTACTTGTTTCTGACTGTCGATGCTCAATGATAGGTCATGAATTAGTTCCAAGAGCTGAGTAACAGTGGAAAGTCCTTTCCGAAACCCATGCTGGGATGGTATCAGAATGTGCTGTTGTTCGAGAAATGTGGTTATATGCTTGGTCAAGATGTGTTCGAGAAGTTTACATATTGTGCAAGTTAGGGAGATGGGTCTGAAGTTAGAGGGTTCACTCTTGCTTCAACTTTTGTGTACAGGAATAATTTTGGCGATTTTCCATTCTTGGGGTAAGGCGCTTGTTGATAGCGATTTATTAAATAGTATGAATAAATATTTGGTGATCCACTCGGCATATCGTTTAAGAAATATGTTTGGTATGTTGTCCGGGCCAGGGGCTTTTTTGTGTCTAGTTTAAGTAAAAGATTCAATATACCTGATTCATTTATATTTAAAGAGGCTAGAGGTAACCTATATAAAGGGGCTATGGGCGCGAGCTCATTATCATCAACTGTAAAAACAGATTTAAAGTTCTTATTCATGCTATTAGCACAGTTAAGACCTTGTTCTTGTGAGTTCTGGTTCTTGTTTTGTTTTTTGGCTTTGAGAAAGTTCCAAAATTTTGGGGGGGAGCTTTTGAGAAAATTAGGTAAAGTATTTGTGAAATAGTTGGTTTTAGCTGAGTTTACCTTTGATTTCAAGTCTCTAATGGCTTCAGCGAGACGATTTCCGAGTCCAGGTGTGCGTTTCATCTTCGCTGATTTTCTTAGTCTTTTAACTTTGCGTTTAGCATGAATCACGTCTCGTGTTATCCAAGGGTTGTGTTTTCTGGTTAGTTTTGTTTTCGTCGGTACGTAATTCTGAATACAGAAGAAAACAGTTTGAATCTGCACTATAAAGATTCAATATGTGTCGAAGGCTGATTGGACATTTCTTTAAATGCCGTGAATTTATAAATAAAGTGATCGAGGATATTCAAATCTTTAGCATGACTGTAATCGTGATAGATAGTTTTAGACTTAGTGGGAGGCTGTGTTTTATAAATAGGAAGAATGCATAGGACTAATTTGTGGTCAGATATGCCATCAATATATTCGAGTTCTGCCTGGTCTGCTGAAAAGTGGCTACTAAAAAATATTGTACATTGTATGTACAAAAAATTGTACATGTATTGTATGTACAAGAAAATGTACATGTGTCGACTTATTTACTACCTGACAAAGATTAAATTGAAGCATAACATCTAGAATTATTTCGGAACTCTGGGAGTGAAACTATAAGGATTGCCAGTTTATAACTGGCAGATTGAAATCTCCTAATAAGATTAGTCCAGAGCCTAGAACATGGCGTTGCATGTAATCATACAAGGATGACATTGAGAGATGGTCGGATGAAGGACTACGATAGACACACCCCACTATGATAACGCGAGAGCCTAATTTCAATTTGCAAAAGATTGCCTCAGCACCCTGAACATCCGGCAGTACAGAGAAGTGATTTTTTTTATTAGAATGGCTACACCGCCGCCACGTGTAGGCCTATCCTTGCGTATGATTACGTAATCTGGAGGTGTAATCTCGCCATCCAAGATATCGGCTGATAAGTTTCTGTTATTGCCATGAAGTCTGGCTCAATTCCAACAAGCAGTGATTCGATCCAATCTGTTTTGTTCAGAATGCTGCAGACATTAACATTTGCGAACGTTATATGCGGCGCTGTGGTTTCCGCCTGGGGCGTGGTTTCAGTGCCTCTCCTGGAGGATTTTGTGTTTTTTGGCTGTCTGAAATGCTACGACGGGACACCTCGCCTTCCAAATCATCCGTGCTTTTTTTGGTTGTCTGGACTGCTAAGATGAGTTACAAGGACTTCGCAATCATTCGTGTCATCCCAGTGGTATAACTGGCCATTTAGGCGCAGTTTATCATAAATTAGCGGCATTTTGTATCCTTGTTCTTTAATCGATTTTGCCCATTTCCACAACTGTTTTCTTACTTCTCTCACCCGAGCTGAGGAGTACTCGCCTATTGCGTAGTTAGAGCCCTTCAATTTGTGACAGTTTTTTACACATTTACTTTGTCTCGGTAGTCTAGCAGTTTAAATATTATGGACCTAGTTTTATCCGTCGCAGGCCGTCCTAATCTATGAATTCTTTCTATGCTAACAGGTTCGATTTTAAGAATGTCCATCAAAACTTTTTCATTCATCAAGGGAAGCAATATTTTCCTCTGGATCTTCTGGGATACCGCACATTATTAGATTGGATCTTCGAGAACGGTTTTCCAAGTCCTCCACTCTAGATTCAAGAGAAGATAACTTTTTGTAGGTTAGCAACCTCCTCCATACAGTTTGATATTTTGCTGTTAAGAATAGCTAGAGTTTAAAACTTCGTGTCGATGGATGCTAAGCGTCCATCCTTAATTTCTTTAATATCTTCAGCAATCTTTTGTATTTGGTGAGCGAGTTGGGCGAGGTCGGGTACCGGGTTGGTTTCAACATCACCGGACAGCAGTAATATATTCACAATGGTACTGGCTAAATCGCAAGTTAACACACACAGCCGCCCAGGGCACGGCAGCACAACCAAATACGGGTCGCTCGAACGATAGCATTTTACATAACATTTTCTCACCTGCGTGAAAAAGACGAGGGGGTTAGCGATCCGCATTCTGGTCGTGCCACCGTGCCCATTGGCCTATGGAAGATACAGCTCTGGTTTTATTCTCCGAGTTGGCAGTTCCTCCACCAGGGTAGCACCGTTGACGCCGAGTGAAGCAAAGACAGAGCGGCCTTGTCTGCAGTTCCAACAATCCGGAATCGGGGGCGTATTCCGCCCGTGGAAACTTTGATTGCAGATCAGCTGCTTCGCCCAGGCCTCTATCGATGGCTGTGGACGGTCATGTCCCACTGATGTCGGCAGCAAGATTGCAAAGAACTGCGTGAAAAAGACGAGGGGTCAGCGATCCGCATTCTGGTCGTGCCACCGTGCCTTTCCATTCATATATATATATATATATATATATATATATATATATATATATATATATATATATATATATATATATATATATATATATATATATATATATATATATTTCATAAAAGTCTTCCAGGATCCAGAAATATGTGTAAAATGAGGTAGGGGCGCACAAACGAAAACAACGGTTTCTTTCCGACGTTTCGGCCGGGGCCATATATATATATATACATATATTGTAGGGGTGTGTTTATCCAGATGGATATAGCCGCTCAGGAGGAACTCGCAGCGGAGCGTCAGGCGTGGCGAATCAGCAAGGCAGCGACCAACTTCGTCCTCGAGCGCGCCAGCACGCGATGCATGGCAGTGGCTATGAATACGCAAATTACCACACTACATTTTCCCCCTGGTAGAGAAGGAGCCACCCTGGCGACTTATGGAGCCGACAGAGCAGACGGATCGTAGTATGGCTTGATTCGGTTGACATGAACTGTTTCGCGTCCACGGCGACGCAAGTCCGCAGAGGGCGTAACCGGCTCAACTACGTAGTTGACAGGAGATGTTTGTTGGAGGACTCGGTATGGACCATGATATCGAGCAAGAAGCTTCGTTGAAAGGCCGGTGGTTGTGGCAGGGACCCAGAGCCATACCAGGCAGTTAGGTGCATATGTAGAAGGCTCGCCGGTGTCACGGTGGTGTTTTTGTTGCCACTGGTTTTCCGTTGTAAGCGAACGGGCGAGCTGACGGCATTCTTCTGCGTACTGGGCGGCGTCCGAGAGTGGCGTCGATTCAGAGACATCAGGGCGGTAGGGAAAGAGCGCGTCCATTGTACAGGTTGGCTCGCGTCCGTAAAGAAGAAAGAAGGGAGAGAATCCAGTGGGGGTCTGTATCGCAGTATTGTACGCGTAGGTTACGAAGGGAAGAACTTGGTCCCAGTTGGAATGAGCGTCGTTGACGTACATGGCCAGCATGTCACTCAGAGCACGGTTGAAGCGCTCGGTCAGGCCATTCGTCTGAGGGTGGTAAGAAGTTGCGGTGCGGTGAATGATGCGGCATTCTTTCAGTAGTGCCTCAAGAGCTTCGGACAAGAAAACGCGTCCGCGGTCACTGAGCAGTTCCTTCGGAGTCCCGTGGCGAAGAATCAAGTTGTTGAGAAGGAACAAAGCAACGTCTCTTGCGCAGGCAGAGGGTAACGGTGATGTTTCAGTGTAGCGAGTCAGATGGTCTACTGCCACGATAATCCACCGGTTTCCAGTGGAAGTAGTAGGAAGAGGGCCATAGAGACCTATGCCAACGCGGTCAAACGGACGAGCAGGGCAGGGTAACGGCTGCAACGAAACAGGGGACTTCTGTGGAGTTTTTCGGCGTTGGCAAGATTCGCAAGCGCGTACAAAATGTCGAACAAAGCGGTACATTCCACGCCAATAAAATCGCAGACGTAGGCGCGTGTAGGCTTTCAATACGCCACCGTGGGCACACTGTGGGTCACCATGGTACGCAGCACAAATGTCGGCGCGGAGATGACGCGGGATGACTAGAAGCCACTTCCGTCCATCAAGCAAATAATTGCGACGATAGAGAAGACTATCACGAATGGAGAAGTGATGGGCTTGCCGGACGAGCACATTCGATGAATGACTGGGAGTAGGACGAAAGAAAATGCAAAAGTGCACTGATACACGGGTCATTTCGCTGCTCGGTAACCATGTCGACAGTGGAAAGAGTCGACAAATCGTAAGCACAGACGTGCTCAGACGATGTATCACTAGGCAATGGCGAGCGGGAAAGAGCATCCGCGTCCGTATGCTTCAGACCTGATCGATAAATGACATGGATGTCATACTCCTGGAGACGAAGAGCCCAGCGAGCAAGGCGACCGGATGGGTCTTTCAGAGAAGCCAGCCAGCACAAAGCGTGGTGATCGGTCACAACATAAAACGGTCGGCCATACACATAGGGATGAAATTAGAAACTACGTGGCCTTAGAAACTACGTGGCCTAAAATTGTGAGTTTTCGAGCGGCAAAGTGGCACTTCTTTAAATTCAACTGAAGCTCAGCGTCTGCGAGACACGTGAGGACATCCTATAGGCGGAGAAGGTGTGAAGAAAAGTCGGTAGAAAAAACTACGATGTCGTCCAGATAACAAAGACAGGTCTGCCATTTGAGTCCACGAAGAACAGTGTCCATCAGGCGCTCGAAAGTACCCGAGGCATTACAAAGGCCAAAGGGCATAACGTTGAACTCGTATAAGCCATCAGGTGCTATAAAGGCAGTTTTCGAGCGGTCATCGTCAGCCATCGGCACCTGCCAGTAGCCAGAGCGCAAATCCAAAGAGGAGAAATACTCGGCTCCCTGTAAACAGTCCAAGGCGTCGTCGATCCGTGGCAGAGGATAGACGTCTTTGCTCGTGATCTTGTTTAGCCTACAGTAATCGACGCAAAACCGGATGGAACCATCTTTCTTGGTGACAAAAACAACCGGCGAAGCCCATGGACTGTTTGATGGTTGTATGACGCCCCGGCGAAGCATATCGTCCGCGTTATCAGCAATGACTTGGCGCTCAGAGGCCGACACGCGGTAAGGACGCTGTAGTAAAGGTGCGTTTGTACCAGTGTCGATTGTGTGCGTAATGACAGACGTGCGGCCCAGAGCAGTGTGAGGAAGGTCGAAGGCAGAAGTGAAGCTCCGTAGAAGGGCAGAGAGTTGATCGCGTTGCGCGGGTGGAAGATCTGCCTCAATAGCTTGTTGAAGAACATCGGGTAGTGTCGAAGAGGTCGCTATATCGCAAGAGCGGAGAACATTAACGTCTAATGAAGTAGGCGTGGCAGGAAGAGTATTTACACGCGCAGGATCAAGTTCTTCAATACGACCGAGACACTCGCCGTGTAGCAGGACGGATGGGCACGAAAATGGATTCGATACATACATTGCACTAAGACCTTCTTCGAACTTGAGAACAGCAAATGGAAGCAGGAGGCAGGGATGGCGTGAAGCGGCATCGGAAGGTGTGAAGAAGACAGTCGAAGTAGTAACACTTTCACAGGAGAGTGGAACGAGGGCAGCCGAAAATGGAGGAATGTCTGTGTCATTGGCGACATGGAGTTTTACAGACCGGGTAGGGGCGTCACACAATACAGTATCACACACAGGAAAAAAGGCAACTTCCGCGCAGGTGCAGTCAATAACGGCACGATGAGTGGAAAGGAAATCGTAGCCCAGGATGATGTCGTGTGAGCAGTGAGCCAGTACAATAAACTCGAGGGTGTATAAGACGTCTTCCATGAGAACATGGGCCGTGCACGCTGCTGAGGAATGAATGCGCTGGGATGAAGTGGTGAGAAGCGAAAGGTCGGGTAGTGCGGTGGTCACCTTGCGAAGACGACGGCAAAGAGATTCACTGATGACGGATACGGCAGCGCCCGTGTCAACAAGAGTGAGTATTGCGACACCGTCGACGAACACTTGTATTACGTTAGCGAGAGAAGACGGAGGACTTGAAGAGTTCGAACCAAGCGCAGTTCTTGCCCCGGGAACTGCGACTGTTAGTTTCCCTCAACAGCGCCGATAGAACGTCGGGGAAGCGGTGATGGTGAACGGCGACGAGGGGAAGATGATCGGCGAGATGTATACGTTTGATTGTCCCGAGAAACGAAGTCGGAACCGGGTTGAGTTCTCGGCGAGGGCTGGTCGGCGTCGTACGAGTAGTTCCAGGGGTCAGGGCGAGAAGGTGGAAGGCGTTGGCGACAAAGACGGGCTACATGGCCCGGCAGCCCGCAAGAGTAGCAGATTGGCCGGCTGTCTGCGGTGCGCCAAGGGTTCGTAGGGCGTTGGCGTACCCTTGGAATAGGGACATGGAACGCCGACCCAGGCAAAGACGAAGGATGGTTGGAAGGGGTGGCCTGGTAGGAAACAGGTGCGGTTGGCATTAGCGGCCTGGCTGTAACTTGGGCGTACGTCAATGGTGCCATTACTTGCACCTGCACAAGGCTGGGCGGCAGCACGGGGCTGGACGGGAGCACGGGGCTAGGCGGAAGGACATCAGCGATATGGTCTTGCACGACACGCCGTATGGTAGGGGCCAAGGATGGAGCCATGTCAGGAACAAAGTGACCAGTGTCTTGTAATTGAGGGACCAGGGACAGCTGGCGGGCGACCTCTTCGCGAACGAAGGCTTTGATCTGTTCAATCAAAGGGCTGTCCTCTGATGAAGTAGAACCACCCAGTTCTAGTGTAGAGATGGTGTCGTCTCTAACACCGGACCGCCGGGTAGAAGCGCGCTGCTTTCGAAGCTCGTCGTAGCTCTGGCAAAGTTTAATCACGTCACTGACGGAGGCAGGATTTTTCACCCAGAGCATCTGACACGCATCCTCGGAGATACCTTTCAAGATGTGTCCGATCTTAGCCGCTTCGGACATTAGTGGGTCAACACGTTTGCACAGGTCAACGATGTCTCCTTTATAACTTGTGAATGGCTCTTCGGCATGCTGAGTGCGCTCACGCAAGCGTTGTTCTGCTCGGAGCTTGCGAACTGCAGGACGGCCAAACACTTCAGCAAAATTCTTCTTAAATGCAGACCAAGATGGCAGGTCTGCCTCATGGTTGCGAAACCAGAGGTTCGCCACGTCGGTCAGGTAAAAGATTACGTTACTTAGCTTGATAGTGTCGTCCCATCTGTTATAACTGCCCTATTGGAAAACGCAGTGCCACTGGGAGACACTGGGCCAGTGTTATACCTGATTATCGGACCAGTGTGGCACTGCATACTGGCACACTGGCATGCTGGACTACACTGGCATGCTGGCCTACACTGGCATGCTGGGTGACACTGGCATGCTGGGTGACACTGGCATGCTGGGTGACACTGGCATGCTGGGTGACACTGGCATGCTGGGGGACACTGGCATGCTGGGGGACACTGGCATGCTGGGGGACACTGGCATGCTGGGGGACACTGGCATGCTGGGGGACACTGGCATGCTGGGGGACACTGTGCTGGCACACTGGCAGTAGGTAGCCAGCATACAGACCACACGTGATACTAGCATGCAGGACAGAATACACCCTGCACAGAAGCGGGTGATGCCGTTCCCATTGACTATAACGTAGAGCTTCGCATGATATATGCAATTTTATTTTCACACATTTCCTTCTGACGGCCCACACGACTGACTTCTGCAAACATATCATCAATGGCCTTTCGGTCAGAGATCCTTTTGGCAGTCGACATATCACTTGGGTTTTCAGTGACCACCTTTTGTATTAGATCTAAAAAAAAAGAGAAGATATGCATAAGTAACGGAAGCAAAATGATGTTTAAGGTCATGGTATAGAAAAACACTGTTGATCTGCCACTAATTTTAACATTCATTTCACAGGGGTGCAATAGAAGAAATAGGATTTGTAGCAATTTTTGGAGCAGCAAAATCCGTATTTGGAGCAGCTCACAGAAAAAAAACCTGTGCTTTGCAGAATGAATTTAAATTTTGAAGCCATTTACCAGAGAAGAAACCTTACCTTCGGGGCAAACAAACAAAAAATATGTGAATATCGGACCGTATGGATGTGATCCAAAGGAAATTGACACGTTCATACGCCGACAACCAGTCGTCGACGTCTTGGTCAGCCGTGCCACTGAATAGGCATGGATCACGCTGCCGTAGAACGCCAGAACACAGTACCGTGGTTGGTATGGGCGCCGGTGTCAAGGTGGTCTCCTCCGGCATGTTGGAAGCAGAGGTCAATGTGCGGCTTTTAAGTTCCAGCGTGGATGGGAACGTACCCAGCAGCACCTGCACCAATTGTAGGGGTGTGTTTATTCAGATGGATATAGCCGCTCAGGAGGAACTCGCAGCGGAGCGTCAGGCGTGGCGAATCAGCAAGGCAGCGACCAACTTCTTCGTCCTCGAGCTCGCCAGCACGCGATGCATGGCAGTGGCTATGAAGACGCAAATTACCACACTACAATATATATATATATATATATATATATATATATATATATATATATATATATATATATATATATATATATATATATATATATATATATATATATATATATATATATATATATATACATATTGTAACGGATGAAATTGTTTTCAATACAGGTGAACGTCGATTGAAAAACGGACGCACAGTCTGCGCGCGCCTCGCTTCCCCTGCTTCTTCTACTGCTTCTGCTGCTTCTCAGTAAGCCGCTACGTGGCGTAATAATTTACCCCCGGGCAAACGATTCTCGCCATTTAGAAAATTAGGCAGATCGAAGATGGCAGCGCTTCAGGCGAGCCACGTGAACAACTTGTGTCTTGCAGGATCGGCGGTTATCCGTCGTTACTTTGGCGATGATGTAATTCATGTCATTCAGTCGGTCCAACACGACGAAGGAGCCATCGCACTTGCAGAGAAACTTCTCATATAATCCTCGCTTGCGAATAGGGTCCAAACTTCTCATATAATCCTCGCTTGCGAATAGGCGTCCAAAGTCAGACATAGTCTCCAGGGAAGTAAGCAACTGCACGGTGATACAGATCGTAGTGTTCTTTGGAGCGTCTTTGAGAAGCCAGGATAAGTAAGCGTGCTATACGACGGGCTTCTTCGGCACGGCATTAATATCTGGGAAACAGACGCATCGTCGTTCGGGGAAAATGGGAAGATGGTGTCTAGGAAAACGTGGGGAATTCTTGCATAGAGCAAATAGAAAGGAGAATAGCCGGTAACTTCATGTTTTGCAGTGTTATAAGCGTACGTCACATACGGTAGCACTGCATCCCAGTTGCGATGGTTAGACGAGGCGTACATGGACAGCATGGTTGTCAAGGTGCGGTTGGTGCGCTCGGTGAGACCGTTGGTCTGCGGATGATACGGTGTCGAGTGGCGGTAGTGTGAACCACAAAGTCGGAGCATTTCTTCTACGACATCAGCAGTGAATGGCGAAGAATAACGGAGTGCAAAAGAAACGACAAAACATCAGCAGCCTTTGCGGTAGCGAGAGCAGCGGTATCCGCGTATCTAGTAAGATAGTCAACGCAGACGATAACCCAGCGGCAGCCCTTACAGTCTTTGGAAAAGGACCGAGGAGGTCAATTTCAATCTTTTCAAAAGGTGAGGTAGGGGGCTTGACGGGTTGTAAAGGTCCGGCCAGCGTGGTGGTGCGTACCTTAAGTCGTTGGCATTGTTCACATATCGCAACGTATTGCTTGGTTGTCTTATAAATTTGTGGCTAATAAAAACGTTGGCGAATTCGGTGCAGGGTACGACAGAAGCCTATATGTCCAAAAGTAATGTCATTGTGCATGGCATGCAAAACGTGTGCACGGAGACTTTTTGGGACGACCAAAAGGAAGGCAGCACCGTCAACTGAGTAGTTCTTCTTGGACAAAACACCGTCTTCGATAGTAAACTGCGTTGACTCTGCTCTGCTTTCTGCCTCTTGTATAAGAGGCTGTAGTGACCGGTCGTTGCGTTGTTCTCGCCTAAAGGTCGCCATACTAGGAAATGCCGACGCGATTGAGGCTAAACACCCGTCGAAGCCGTCATCATCGTTAACGGAAGTTGGCAATGGGTGCCGTGAGAAGCAGTCTGCATCACTGTGATGTCCACTCTTGTAAGCGACACCAATGTTGTATTTTTGTAGGCGTAATGCTCAGCGCGCCAGACGAACTGATGGACCGCAAAGTCCGATGAGCCAGCATAGCGAATGGTGGTCAGTAACTGTGGTGAAGTAGCGTCCATATAGGTATGGTCGGAACTTGTGCACAGCGAACACAACTGCGAGGCACTCCAATTCGGGAACTGTGTAGTTCCGTTCACATTTTGTCAACGTGCGGCTGGCATATGCAACAACGTGCTCAGCCCCACTACGCAGCTGCACAAGCACCGCCCCAAGACCGACGCCACTGGCGTCAGTGCGAACCTCCATCACAGCAGAAGGGTCGAAGTGGCGCAGCAGTGGTGCTGAAGTTACAGCAGACTTGAGCAAATTGAGAGAAGATTCGCACTCTGGGGTCCACACAAATTTCGAATCCTTGTGCAGTAGAGAAGTAAGGGGATGGGCAAGTTGCGCAAAACAAGCAATTAAGCGACGGAAATAAGAAGAGAGGCCAAGCAAGCTCCGGAGACTTTTCAGGGCGCGTGGAGTTTCGAAGTCGCGTACTGCAGCAGTCTTTTGCGGATCCGGCCTGATACCATCCTCGTTGACGAGGAACCCAAGAACTAAAGTTCGTCGCTCTCCAAAATGGCACTTCTTCGAATTCAAAATGAGGCCCGCTTTGCCAATGCATTCAAGAGCATTATGGAGCCTCTCATTGTGCTTTTGGAAGGTCTTTCCAAAAACGATAACATCATCAAGGTAACACATACATATTTCCCATTTGAGGCCACGAATAATAGTGTTCATAAATCGCTCGAACGTCGCGGGAGCGTTGCATAATCCAATGGGTATCACATTAAATTCGTATAAACCATCTGGTGTTACAAAAGCTGTCTTCTCATGGTCGGATGGATGTAGAGGAATTTGCCAATAGCCAGATCGTAAATCAACAGAGGAGAAATACCACGCCGAATGCAGACAATCGACAGCATCATCAATGCGGGGTAACGGGTATACGTCTTTCTTTGTTACCGCATTCAAACGACGGTAGTCTACACACAATCGCTAGGAATTTTCTTTTTTTTTCGCACTAGAATCCCAGGTGCAGCCCAAGGACTGGAAGCCTCTCGGATGATTCCTTCCTGCAGCATTTCGTCCACCTGTTCTTGAATTATCTTGCGCTCTGCCGGGGAGACTCTGTAAGGTTTTTGGCGAATAGGTGGTGCGTTTCCTGTGTTAATTTTGTGCTGTAGCCGAGAAGCTAGGAAATGGCTACCTGATCCGTTCGAGGCAAAGTCGAACACTTGGGCATGAGTTGTCAAAATTTCTTGCAGAATATGACGTTCACTAGATAGGAGGGGTTTTTTGACCATGCCCTCAAACTCAGCACAAAATTCGGACTTGTCTTTCGCGGCTCCTCTGCAATCGGAAATAATTCCAACAGTATAAGTCACTAAGTCACGTAATTCTCAAATCTCGCGAGTGTCAAACCAGACGGAAGACGAACAGGCTCTTCCGATACGTTCACAGCTAGAGGTATGCACGACCATCCTCCGCCTCCACGACTCCTCCCCCCCCCCCCCCCCCCCCGGAGCGTGGCACCAAAATATTTTTTTTCGCTCCATTCGAGACATCTGGCTCGACGACTTTTGAATGTTTACCCATGAAGGATTCAGATGACTTCACGGGGAGAATCGCCGTCATCACAGACAGCAGCACATCTTCCTTCAAGGCGAGAACCTTGATGACTCTGAGACATGTTATCTACTAATGCGGGGATAATGTTCGGCTGCAAACAAATTTCACCGGCACTAAAGTCTAAAGTCGCACCACACTCGCGCAAAAAGTCAACACCCAAAATCACGTCATCCGTGGCGCGTTTCAATTCAACGAATTCTCTCCTATGGCACTCGTCACAAATTACAGCTGAAACTGAACAGAGGCCAACCGGAACTAAAGTTTCACCCCAAACTCCAAAAAACGCACTGTTTTTGTCCCACACAAGCATACCTTTCTGTCGAAGGCGCCTCTTAAATGAAAGGCTCGCAACTGACACAGCGTCACCAGTGTCAACCGAAGCATTCGTTTTAACATTGTGTACACACACAGAGGACCGGGGTTCAAATCCCGGTGCCGCGCAATTCTCCACCGGATGAAAAAAAAAATCCGCGTGTCGATGGAATTGCATACACAGGTTTGGGGTGCGACCTGATGCCGGTGAACACCTCCGGCAACGCACTCCCTCACCAGAACAGGAGTTGGCCACCCTGGTGCAGTAATTGGCCGCAACCTCCTATGATAAGCTCCATAAAACCCCGGCCCTCAGTCACCAGCGGCTGCGGAACAACTGACCACTGCGGCGGTCAGACCTGTGACGCAGCAGGAGGTGCTAAGAAAGCCTGGCTCCGCTGGACAGGCCGCCATTGTAAGCTGACCCTGGCAACGTTTAATGCTAGAACCCTAGCTAGTGAAGCTAGTTAAGCTAGTTAAGCAGTGCTGTTAGAGGAACTAGAGGGCAAGAAATGGGATGTCATAGGGCTTAGTGAGGTAAGGAGGCCGAATGAGGCATATACTGTACTGAAGGATGGGCATGTACTGTGTTATCGAGGTTTACCAGAGAGGCGACAACTAGGAGTAGGTTTCCTTGTCAATAAGTATATAGCGGGTAATATAGATGAATTCTATAGTATTAATGAGAGGGTTGCAGGCACCGTAATTAGACTTAATAAGGGGTATAAACTGAAGGTTGTACAGGCCTATACACCTACATGTAGTTATGATGACCAGGCAGTTGAAAGCTTCTATGAAGATGTAGAATCGGCAAATCCGAAAAGTAAAGACGCAGTATACTGTACTGCGACTTCAATGCCAAGGTAGGGAAAAAACAGACAGGAGACAAGGCAGTAGGTGACTATGGCATTGGTTCTAGGAATAGCAGGGGGGAGTTACTAGTTCAGTTTGCAGAGCGCAATAACTTACGAATTATGAATACCTTCTTCAGCAAACGGAAGAACCGGAAATGGACATGGAAAAGTCCTAACGGAGAGACTAAAAATGAAATCGACTTCATATTGTGTTCAACCCCCACCATTGTGCAGGATGTAGAGGTAATCGGGAAAGTGCGATGCAGTGACCACAGGATGGTGAGGTCCCGAATTAGCCTAAATCTGAAGAAGGAACGCAGCAGATTAGTAAGAAAGAAACCCATCTACGAATTAGCGGTGAGGTGGAGGGCAGAAGAGTTCAGGATCAAGCTACAGAATAGATATTCAGCTCTAACTGAGGATGGTGACATTACCCTAGAGGCAAGGAACCATAATTTCAGAGATATCATTGCTGAGTGCGCGGTAGAAGTAGGCGGTAGGATAGTTAGAGAGGATACCGGTAAGCTGTATAAGGAGACGAAAGATTTGATCAAGAAACGCCAGAGTATGAAAGCTTCCAATCCAACAGACCAGATCGAATTGGCCGAGATATCAAAGCTAATCAATAAGCGCAAGGTGGCCGATATAAGGAAGTATAACATGGAGAAAATTGAGCATGCTGTACAGAACGGGGGAAGCCTTGAAGCGGTAAAGAAGAAATGGGGCATAGGCAAAAACCAGATGTATGCGACAAGGGGCAAGGCGGGCAACTTCGTCACGAATATGGACAAAATAGTCAAAGTAGCCGAGGAGTTCTATACAGATCTCTACAGTAGCCAATGTAGTCAGGACCGTGATGAGATTGGCGGTAGGGAAAAACAGTCAGACGTTCCATCAGTGACGAAGGAAGAGGTCAAGAAAGCACTAGAAACTATGAAAAGGGGGAAATTAGCTGGAGAGGATCAGATAACTACAAATTTGCTGAAGGACGGGGGTGATATCGTGCTAGAAACACTGGCCACCTTGTATACGCAGTGCCTGGTGTCATCAACGCTACCGGAACCATGGAAGAATGCAAACATTATCCTCATTCACAAGAAAGGAGACTCTAAGGACCTTAAAAATTACAGACCAATCAGCCTACTGCCTGTTACGTATAAGGTATTTACTAAGGTAATCGCTAATAGAATCAGGACAACCTTAGACTGCAATCAAGCAAAGGATCAAGCAGGGTTTCGGAAATGGTACTCTACTATCGATCATATCCATACCTTCAATCAGGTGATAGAAAAATGCTCGGAATATACCCAGCCCTTATACATAGCATTCATTGATTACGAAAAAGCATTTGACTAAGTTGAAACCTCGGCGGTGATGCAGGCATTGCGAAATCAGGGGGTAGACGAGCCGTACGTGAAAGTGCTGAAAGATATTGTCACGTAGTGGTGACGAGGTCGACGACACAAATGAAGGGTCGATGATTGCACTAAAGAAACTCTTTATTTGGGCTGACTTGCGCCCGCAAAAGAACTAAGCAACTCGGCGGCGGCGATAGAAACAAACGTGCTCGTCGATCGTCGAACAAAGAATGCTCGTCACACTCGGCAACGCTCAATTTAAAAGGCTGCACAGAGCAATCTAGATAACGTCGCAAACAGCTACCAGCATGGGCTGGAACATTGTGGAAAGACACCCGAGTGGCCGGAACCTTCGAGACAGATCTCGGTGCAACTTGCGTTACAACAAAACTGATAAAGGTGTGACTCGCGACATCGAGCATTAACAAAGATTACGGAACTGATACGCGGTCCAGAATCAGAGTGATAAGCCTGTATGCCGGCGGCTGTTAAAAAACAACAAATACTGTTTTGAAGGTTTCGCGGCAATATATACCGGGTGTCCCAACTAACTTGAACCAAGGGATACAAAATAATACATTTGAGGTAGGTCAGTGAAGCCAAATGCATCCAACTGCCAGCCTCCTTGCGCACTACAGGCGATTTTTTGTTTTGCGATTACTTAATTAGCTAATTATGTTAATTTTTCAAATTTATTAAATATCGGCTTTAGACCAAACATGTGAATTGGAAACTTGTAGAGCACCTTCCGAAACCCCCATTCCATTAATTGCGATAAAGAAAGTCTCACGTGTATCTTTTTTCTGGGCTCAAAAGAAAGCCCGCGAAATACAAATAATACCACGTGACTACTGCATTTGTGCGCCGCGATTGTGGTGCTCTCAGTCGTGGTTTGAGCGAACGAAATTAGCTGCGGCCGTGTCTCCTTTGCCCGCTAAAGCGGCAGGCCGATATGCCTGCGATGGCTTCTTCGCCCGCGTCCGACAGCCGGCCCACGTGATGGTGCAAGTAGCACCGAGAGCGGCGAGCCGACACCACCGGGATTCTAACAAATCCTCCTTCTCTCCCATCAGCGAACTTTACGGCAAACGGATCAGCGATAAGGTATCAGCCACTGAATCTGCGCATACAGGCTTGGGTAAAGGGGCGAGATGACATGTGACTCGACTAAAATTAGCGCTGCGCCTTCATTTGCCGGTTCTTTATCGTCATCCGCCTGTCGTGATGTAGGCTGCTGCGGTGCACAGGCCCGGCCAAGATCGCGGTGACGACGGGCGAGCTCGAGCTCGCTCCAACCATCGCCAACATTTCCGCCTGCCGCTGCAACGGGACCATCGGGTCACGGCCGCAGCTGATTTCGTTCGCTCAAACCACGACTGAGAGCACCACGATCGCTGCGCTCAAATGCGCTAGTCACGTGGTATTATTTGTATTTCGCGGGCTTTCTTTTGAGCCCGGAAAAAAAGATACACGTGAGACTTTCTTTATCGCAATTAATGGAATGCGGGTTTCTGAAGGTGTTCTACAACTTTCCAATTCACATTTCTGGTCTAAGGTGAATATTTATTAAATTAGAAAAATTAACATAATTAGCCAATTAACTAAATGCAAAACAAAAAATTGCCTGTAGCGCGCAAGCAGGCTGGTAGTCGTATGCAACTAGTTTCACTGACCTACCTCAAATATATTATTTTGTAACCCTTGGTTCAAGTTAGCTGGGACACCCGGTATAGTGGCTGCACAGCAACCATAGTTCTGCATAAAGAAAATAACAAAATTTTCATAAAGAAAGGTGTTAGGCAAGGAGACACAATCTCCCCAGTACTATTCACAGCTTGTTTAGAGGAAGTATTCAGAGACTTGGAAAGGGAGCAGTTAGGGATAAGGGTAGATGGAGAATACCTCAGTAATTTGCGATTTGCTGATGACATTGCCTTGCTAAGCAACTCGGGGGATGAACTGCAAATAATGATTGATGACCTAGACAGAAAAAGTAGATAGGTAGGCTTGAAAATCAATATGCAGAAGACTAAGGTAATGTTCAACAGCCTCGGGAAGGAACAGCAGTTTACATTAGGTAACGAAATACTGGAAGTAGTAGGCGAATATGTCTACTTAGGACAGGTAGTAACCGCAGATCCGGACCATGAAAAGGAAATAACAAGAAGAATAAGATTGCGATGGAGCGCATTTGGCAAGCACTCGCAGATTATGACTAGCAGCTTACCGGTATCGCTCAAGAGGAAAGTATACAACAGTTGCATCTTGCCTGTACTCACCTATGGAGCTGAAACGTGGAGGCTAACCAAGAGAGTTCTACATAAGTTGAGGACAACCCAGAGGGCTATGGAACGAAAAATGGTAGGGGCAAAATTAAGAGATAGAAAGCGTGCAGAGTGGGTCAGAGAAATAACTCAAGTTACCGACATTCTAGTGGAAATTAAGAAGAAGAAATGGACATGGGCAGGACATGTAGTGCGAAGAGAGGATAACCGATGGTCGCTGAGGGTAACAAACTGGATTTTCCTTCCTTTCCTTCCAACTTTCCTTCCAAGGGAAGGAAAGCGTAGCAGGGGGAGGCAGAAAGTTAGGTGGGCGGATGAGATTAAGAAGTTCGCAGGGGTCAAGTGGATGCAGCTAGCACAGAACCGGGTTAAGTGGAGAAATATGGGAGAGGCCTTCGCCATGCAGGGGGTATAATCAGGCTGATGATGATGATGATGACACACACTGACACTTTGTTCTTTAGCATGACGATAGGTAGAGGTACGCGTGAAATTGACCGTCCGGCGACCTTACCTCCATCGGTCGCATCATCTAGTTGCCCAGCGGTGGAGAGACAAAGCGGCGACGTGGAGATGGCGAACAAGGTTGTCGCTGCGGCGCGGAAGTGATGCTGCGATCGGACACAGGGGAGTCATTCCGTGCATGATGTTGAGGGGAAGGGGGCCGATAGAAGGTAGCGGGTGGCTGCTGCTCCCACTGGGCACCATTCGTGAACGCGGTGCTCATTGGACAGGGGTTCGGGTAATTTGACGACGCGGGCAAAAGCGGAAGATATGTCCGCAGACCCCACAGCCGTAACGTACGGGTGGCTGGCGGCTCTGGTAGTCCAGTTCAGGATCCCTTGGAGGTCGAGATGGGGCGACAGAAGTGCGACGAGGAGCACTACGAGGCACTTCATCCGGATGAGATGGACGCTGCTGAAATTAAGGGTGCGATGTTGGTTGCAGGGTCCGCTCCACTCCGTTGTTGTAAGAGGGTTCGCTGTTATTTTGTGCAGCCCATGGCGTGCGCTGTTCCCATGATGATACGGACCTCGATATCGGGTGGTAAGGTACATCGACATTTATACGTTGCCCCTGAATATCCAGCTCCTCGCGTATAATCCTCCTCACCATAGAAACCATAGAAGCGATGTCGTCAGCCTCCAGAATGTCGATACCGGCAGCAATTGTCACATTAGAAAGACGGCCAAATTTGGGCGCTATCTGGCGTGCCTTTAACGCCTCAAATGCCCGGCACTGCTTGATGACATCTGCTACTGTGGCAAGGATGTCCCGCGAAATAAGGAAGTTGTACACATCCTCAGCAATCCCCTTGAAAAGGTGCCCTACCTTGTCTTCTTCTGACATCTGCCAGTTTAAAATGCGACAAAGTTTCAATATTTCCTCGATGTAACTTGTGCATGTCTCACCGGACAGCTGAGCTCTCTGGAAAAGCTGATGCCCAGCGCGTTCCTTCTTCGCAAGGGTATTCAAAAGGCTTCATAATTTCTTCAACGAATCGATCCAGGTCGTCAGGATTTCTTCGTGGGTATCAAACCAAGTCAGAGCCGGGCCAGCGAGGAAGAAAACAACATTGTACAGACGTGCGATTGAGTTCCAGCGGTTGTACTTGCTGCATCTTTCGTAATGTCGGAGCCATTCTTCCACGTACGCGGCTCTCGCCTGTGGGGAAAGGTCGTCGTCTCTTCAGGTCACTGTTCATGAGTCTGCGTCGGGCGGGTGGTAGCCATTGAAAGGTACTGTTGAGGAGATAAAGGTGGCAAACCTGCTACACGACGGCTGCGACGAGGTACTGGCGGACCCAGAACGTTTTTACCCAACGCCTAGCACCAAATGTAACAGATGAAATGGTTTTAATACAGGAACGTCGAATGAAGGACGGACGCACACGGCTCAGAAACCCGGAACAGTCTGCGCGCGCCTCGCTTCCCCTGCATCATCTTCTGCTTCTGCTGCTTTTCAGTAAGCCGCTACGCGGCATAACAATATATATATATATATATATATATATATATATATATATATATATATATATATATATATATATATATATATATATATATATATATATATATACATATACATATATATATATATATATATAGCCTCTCTTTGCCGCCGTCTAAGCCAGCGTACCTGCAGCGTAACTATATATATATATATATATATATATATATATATATATATATATATATATATATATATATATATATATATATATATATATATATAGTTACGCTGTAGGTACGCTGGCTTGGACGGCGGCAAAGAGAGGCTGCAGACTGCTATCATTTTGCTGTTCCGTTTTGAAAACATTCGTGTCGGGGAACGCTGGCTCGAGGGTCGATATATAACTGTCGAAATCGTCACTGTCAGGTCCAGTCGTGGCCATTGGCATCCTAAAAAGACAATCTGCGTCTGCATGACGCCTCCCGCTTTTGTACACCACGGCAAAGTCATATTCCTGTAACCGGAGGGCCCAGCGTGCAAGGCGACCACATGGGTCTCGAAGGTTCCGCAGCCAACAGAGTGAATGATGGTCAGTTACGACAGTAAACAACCGTCCGTACAAATATGAACGGAAACGCTTTACAGCGAAAACTACAACCAGGCATTCCTGTTCGGTGACTGTGTAGTTTCGCTCCGGCTTGCTCAGGGAACGACTTGCGTACGCGATAACATGCTCTCGTTCATCATGCCGTCAGACAAGGACTGCACCGAGATCGGTTCCACTAGCGTCTGTGGGAACTTCTGTCACTGCAGCAGGATCGAAGTGACGTAGAATGGATTTCGATATTAAAAGAAACTTCAGTTGACGAAATGACGCGTCGCAGTCTGGTGTCCAGTCAAAAGCGGAGTTTTTGTTGAGAAGGCACGTCAATGGGTAAGCAACGTCAGCAAAGTGATGTATAAAGCATCTAAAATACGAACACAACCCTAGAAAACTGCGCAAATCCTTCACTGTCTGCGGGGGCTTAAAAGACTCAACAGCGGCAGTTTTCTGGGGATCCGGCATTACACCATCACCATTGACAAGGTGTCCAAGCACCAGCGCTTGGCGCTCTCCAAAGCGGCACTTTTTCGAGTTTAGAATTAGGGCGGCGTTGTGCAGACAATTCAAGACGCGTACTAGACGGTCATTGTGTTCTTGGAATGATTTCCCAAATATGACGACATCGTCCAGATAGCAAAGACAAATGTCCCATTTTAAGCCGCGCAAAACTGTGTCCATGAAGCGTTCAAATGTGGCTGGCGCATTACACAGCCCGAGTGGCATAACATTAAACTCATAAAGGCCATCTGACGTTACGAAGGCTGCTTTTTTTCTTATCCGCAGGGTTCATTGGAATTTGCCAGTAGCCAGGTCTGAGATCAAGACAAGAAAAATAGGACGCACCAGAGAGGCAGTCGAGGGCATCGTCTTTGCGAGGAAGAGGATAGACGTCCTTTTTCGCAACAGAATTTAGACGCCGATAATCGACGCAGAATCGCCACGAACCGTCTTTCTTGCGTACAAGAGTAACTGGGGCAGCCCAGGAGCTAGATGTCTCCTGTATCACCTTCTTCCGTAGCATGTCCTCCACTTGCTCATGAATGACTTTGCGCTCAGATGGGGACACGCGATATGGCTTTTGGCGAATGGGACGAGCCAACCAGTGTCGAAAGTATGATGGGTCCGATGTGCAGGGCGAGAGGTCGGTCCATCTGTTTGAGAAAAGTCAAACGTAGGCGAAAAGGATAGAAGAATATCCACAAGAGCACGGCGTTGAGGTGAGCTGAGATCGGCGCTGATCATGCGGAAGATCGACGTTTCATCAGCGGGCAGAGGTACGGTGGCACTCGTAGCATCTGTGACCAAAGCAACGATGTGGGGCGCATCGGGTCCACAGGAGGCAAGCTTCAATCCCGTTGGTAAAACTGCGGGCTCGGACGATGGATTGATTGTCCATAACGAGGCCCTACCGTGATTCACGGAGATCATGCAGTGAGGGATAATAACATTTTTTCTTCAGGCATGTTGAGTGAACAGGGTGCACCACGGCCTGAAATGAAACCTGGTCAAGAAGTGGAGCGGACACGGGGACGAACATGGCCGACAAAGGTGGAGCTACTGTGTCTTCGGTAATACTAAAAACTGTTTCTTCACTGCGGCCACTTTCAAAAAGAGTCGGCAGATGCGAGCCGTCAAAATGAACCTCTTGACTTCGGCAGTCCACGGTAGCGCCACAAAACTTCAAGAACTCCATTCCTAAAATGATTTCATGTGTAGAGTGGGGTAAGACTACGAATTCGGCTTGAACATTTGCACCACCCACAGAATCTTGCGCACTACACACACCCAGTGGCCGCAACGCCTCTCTACTCACACCACAAAACGTTGAAGCACGGTGATATTCAAACATCACTTTGCGTCCCAACAAGCGCCAAAACTTATTACTCATCACAGACACAGTCGCACCCGTTTCCACCAAAGCTAATGTACACACACCATCAATGAACACACGAATTTTGTTTTTGAGCATTATAGTTGGAGGGATGTTGGCACACAGTACATTTCCAGCGGCCTCACCCCCATTGGTAGCGCTGATTAGCTTTCCTTCTGAGGCGACATGGAGCGCCGCCGCGGTGATGGAGAACGAGGCGCGCGGAAGGCGGGTGGAGGAGTAACACTTCTATCAGACGCAGGGGAATGGTCGCGGAGATTCTGGTTATGGATGTTGCGGTAATACCCACGCTGAGTATTTGATTGCTGAAAAACGGGGCTGTATTGTCGATTGTTGTGTACTGCTGGAGGCGCCGGGTGGTTATAGCGTGGCGGGAACCTACTGCGGCAGTATCTGGCGATGTGACCTTCGACGCCGCAGCGGTAGCATATCGGCGGGGAAGGTAGAAAATGCTGTTATAGATAAGAGCAAGGAACAGGTGGGCGCGTCGTAGGTCTGGCTGAGTGCTCATACTGCTCAGGAATTCTGGTAGATCGAATGGAAGATTTGAGGCGACGTCATACCTTGGGGCGTCAGGCATCGACGCATTCCGGTTGGCGAAATGCATAAGAGGATAGTAAATATTTATTTATTTATGACGCTGAGTTTGCCACACGGCATAAAAGGTGGTGGTAGAGTCACAGGAATATGTGGAGTGCAGCCATGTGCAATAAGTTACACAAACTGCGTGCATAAATGTTGCTTGTTATCCATAAGTGGAAATGAGAGTCATTACTCGGTGAAAGTCCAGATTTTTGTAAAATGATCTTTCGTATATGCGAAGTTCCTGGGCATGTCCATATTAGATGCCGGACAGTGGTGTCGCAAGCGGGCTCTTCGCATTGTGGGCATTTGTCGGGAACTGGAATAGTAGTACTTTGCCACTGGTGTCGAACGGCGGGCGTAAGGGCCACTCCGACTCTCCGCCGTCTCAGAGATACCTCCTCCACCCTTGTTAGATTGGGGGGAAGGGAGTACGTACACGGGGGAATTAGAGCACGTATACGCTGCCTGAGGGATGCTGATGATGTCAAATGGGTCAGGAGTGGATCCGGTGGCAAGGAATCATGAATAGGTTGCGACACATCTGCTGCATGAGGAAGCACGTCTGCTGTTATGGTATTCAAAGTTTTGTTGTCTTGAACCCAGTGAATTATTATAGTCACTGGATAACGGTGACAAGCAGCATGTATAGTCTGTGCGACCCTAAGAGTGCCATGGACTTTCTTTAAATGTTTTAGGGGTTCTTTAGAGTGAGTCATTATGTGTACTTTTTTAAACGTAGGGTCGGCAGGTAACACTTCTATGGCGTTTAAGATAGCTTGCAGTTCGAAGGCAAGAGTTGATTTGGCGTCGGTAAGGTAACTTCGATTGGTGTTCAGGTGAGGGTCGGTTGAACTTATAAAAGCAGCTGAACTACCTGTTAGGGTTACGGCTGCATCTGTGTAAATAATACAGTCATCATGTGTTGCGCAAGACGTTATTGGGAATGATGATGAAAGCTGCGACTTGTTGGTGAGTAGAGGCTTATTAGAAGTAAGGTGGTAGTAAACCCATGGAGGTGGCTGATTCTCTAATTCAAGACGAAGGGAAGCTTTTCTTGCTCTGCTTGTCTGTCTTTGGGGAGTTAATTCTGCCAACGTGTTAAGGTGGGCATACTCCTGGAGTAGACGGATAGGAGTTGATCGAGGCAGTCCCGTAATGACTCGCTTGCCCTCGTGATTGAGTGCCTCGAGTGTGGACCATTGCCGTTTTGTTAGTTTCTGAAACTGTGCCTGGTATAGAAGCCGCGGTTGAAAGACAGCACGAACAAGTCGGCGAGCGGTATCTGATCGGGCACCACCAGAACAATTTGCTATTCTTCGAATTAGTCCCAGTGTGTTCATGGCACTTCTGCGTACATCTGATAGCCAAACTGTGCCTTTTCCTGAAGAATGTACAGCCTCGTCCACTTCTAGCTATAACACGCTCACCGCCTTCAAAACGCTGTTGCGTTCGAACCGGCCACACAATAAAGCTAAGTGGCAGGCCATGTGAAGCAGCACATCCGGGTCCCTGTGTGCGTGCATCGATTTGCATCGATATGTGGCTGTTTAGTACGTAATGTTGATTTAAAAGCAGTGTCTGTGTTATAGCTAGAAGTGGACGACCCTGTACATGGAGGCCCAACACCTTGGTATGTTCCACTTCAAGAAGGGGTGTATTGTCAATTGTCAACGCGAATGGATTAGCTTTGAAACTTCTGCGGCCGGTTTGTAGACCACATAGTAATGTCATCTGCGTGGGCACTTAATATTAGGAATTGAGGCAAGTTCATGTATGAGAGGAATAAATGCAATATGAAACAAAGTTGGGGCTAAAACTGAGCCCTGCGGTACTCCACGATTAGAAATGAAATGTCCTGTTGGTTTTCCATTTACACGGAAAGCAAACGTTCGATGGGAGAGGAACGCGTGAATTGCACGACAAAGCTGTAAGGGCATTCCAAGTGATGACATAGTATTGAGGATCATTGTGTGGAGGATGTTTTCGTAGGCTTTCGTGATATCTGTTGCCACGACTGTGCGGACGAGACGACTGTGAGATGAACAATATATTACTTCATTGGCAAAATTTGAAGACCATCTTCAGATCCGTAATCAGGCCGAGAGCCAATCTGTGAAGACGAATATTTGGGATGATGGTCAAGCCACCAGGATATTCGAATGGCAAGTAGCTTTACAGATAGTTGGGGTGAGAGAAATCGGGCGTAGAGCACCAAGGGTTGTAGGTGGTTTTCCGGGATTTGGTATGGGAACTACTACAGAATATTTCCAATCTGGTGGCATTTCACTGGAAATCCAGATTTTATTGAAAATGCTCAGACGTGAGGTCAATGATTCACCTTCTAGATTGCGGAATAGTGTATAAGGCACACCATCATGACCGGGTGTGGTGTTTGGGCGGATGTCGTCAATCGCAGCGATCAACTCAGCCATGGTTAAAGGGTTCCTGATGTTATCTTCTGGGAAATGGTTGGCGAGACTGAGTGGAACCGGTGCAGGTTGGCAGTCATAATTGGGAAAGAACTGAAGAGCTGCTTGCTTGGCAAATTCTTGCGGTGAAAGACGCAGGGCTGTTCGAATACTCTCGGCGTAGTCTTTAACTGAGGGTTTTCGTTCCATTGAATGAAACACACGCCATAGGTGGCGGTTTCCGATCGGAGTACTTATGTGAGAACACCAGTCTGTCCAACGTTTGTGTAGAAGGTGCTTAGAATACCGACGGGCTTTAGCAGTTAGTTTAGGTAGTTCTGCTATGGCAATATTATTGGACGGATGCTGACTGACGTATACGTCCATTTGCTTGCGCCGTGCCCAGAGGTTAAGGAGGTGAAGGTCAGGGTTTGGTTGGTCTTCATTGATGGTTGAAGACACGGTGTGCTGATTTAGAACTTGCATGAAAGTAGGAAGTGCCGAATCAGGAGTTATTGAGATGAGGCGAGCATCTGTACGTAGAGTATCCCAAGAAGTAAAGTGAATTTTGCGGCGAATTTTACGTAGTGTGCTTGAGGTAAAATCGATTAGAATGGGGGAGTGGTCACTGCCCCAGGTGCCTGGTTCGCAATTTCAGCGAGGATTCCCAGGGCCCAGCCACCACGTAAGGTCCGGAGTCGACACCGGTGCACGCGGGTGGGTACATTTTGACAAACTGTTGAGAAGTGTAAACGACTGGTCAAAAAATGTGTCGTAAGTTTGACATCCACGCTTAGAGTCTTGTATATATCCCCAGGCTGTGTGCGGTCCATTGAAATCTCCTCCGAGTATGGGTATACCTGGGTATGAGGTGCGTAGATGTGTGAGCCATCCAAAGTTGAGCACAGTAGATATCGGTCGTGCGTAAAATGATACTAATATAACTGGAGTACGTTGGGGCTTAGTAACAATGGCTATCACTTCTTGACGGGTATTGCACCAACGGGAAAGGTCTATTGGAGAATGATAAGTCGATGAATGAACATATATTGCCGCTTTACCAGGAGTAAGACCACTGCAGCGGTCGGGTATCGAGGGGCAGTGATATATGCAATAACCAGATAGAAGTGGAATAGCGTTATGCTCTTGTAAAAGGAAAGCCCAGGCATTAAGTTTTCCTTCTTGAATACGGAGCTTCAATTCAGGTAGTTTGTCAGTGAGACCCCTACAGTTCCATTGCATTACAAGGGATTTATGGTTAGTGGCCATTAGTTTGCAGAACAGATGCTATCATTTCAGACAGTTGCTGCAGCAATGTAATCAGTGATGTCATTGAAGTTGTAGCTGCAGAGTATTGAGGCTGGGCATATTTTGACTCAAAATGACTGTACTCATTAGAGCAATGATTTACTTGACGTGTAGGCTCAACAGGCGATTGATGCGAACGTTGCAGTAAGATTAACCGACGTTTGCAAAGGTGATCAAGCTGTTGGTGAACTTTGGCAATCTCTTCATCTATGACAGAAATATCGTTAGGCATAAGGGAACCAATTGGTGGAAATTCATCTTCTGTTTGACGAAGAGTATGGAAACTATGCTTCGAAACAGATGCATAAGATGGGCGGATTTGAGAGGGCGGAGGTAAATATGTTGACGTCAAGTCGGTACCATCCTCCTCTGTGTGGTTTGATAGAGCAGCAAAACGGTTTGAAATCTTGACTGCATCATAAGTAGGCTTATGTACTACACGACGTTTCTTGCGAGGGCACTTGGAATACGTAATGTCGTGATCGTTTGTTTTACAAAACGGACACTTGAAGGAGGGGAGGCCGTCCGCTGATTGTTTTGGTAAAGTGTCCTCGGATGCAGGGCACACTTTTTTGATGTGGCCTTGCCGTAGGCATCGGTAGCAAAACACTGGGGCAGGGCGGAAAGGCTTCGGATGAACGACCAGCCCGTTGTAGAACAAATGGGTAGGGAGTTCTAAAGGACCCATCAAAAGTAGAAGAAATGCGCCTCGGTTATCTAGTTGGCGGGCATTTAGCACAGAGTGCGTGTCTGATAAAAGATCCCCCATAACCTCATTTGGAGGTGCTTTAGGGTCGAGGTTATAAATGACACATCTTTGCAAGCCGGGTCCTGATGCTAGGTATGCGTGCACAGGTACATATTGAGAGTCACTGATATATATTTTATCAGTATGACAGATTTTCTCAGCATCGCCAAGAGAGGCTACTTGCACTGTGATTGAATTAGAGGGACGGTGGTAAATAATACCTCGGTAGCCTGTTGTACCCAGTGCGCGGTCAATAAGCTTTTGCACTGATCTTGAAGAAATTGACGTTATGTCATATTGAAATGTAGGCTTAATATGTACTCGGAAGGAGCAGCGGCGTCAGGGAGCCCGTATTTCGATGGGGTTCTTGACGAATTATGATCGTCTGAAGAGGGTTTTACCTTCTTCAGCTGGTTCTGTTGAATCGGAAAGAGACCGCATAGGAATGGTTACAGGAGTAGGCAAGCTGTTGGAAGCTGAAGTCGGTTGATCCCCTGAAGCTGGACGCGGCGACTTTAGTAGCGATGAAGTAGGTGCTGAGTTGCTTAAGGGACATCCTTGAGGTGAAAGGTTAGGCAAAGCAGTAGAGGTGGTGACAACTGCATGCGATATTTCCATGTCATAGTTATTGTTCATGTCCATTGGCCAAGTTGAGAGAGGCCTGCGCGCCTCACGAAGTGAACGTTGGCATTGTGATGGGTGCGCTGGAGGGGTCGTCTTGAGGCTTTCTGAAGCTCCTGGGATCTTTAGGCAGCGTTAACAGCTGACATTATTGGCGGCGAAGTCAACACAGCTCAAAAAGAACAAAAATTGCCAATCGGTAGAGACAGGGCGACGGCCTAATTTCATCTTCATCGTCGTTCAGGATAGTCAATAGAAGCTGCAACTTCAGGAGCTTGTGGGAAAGGCTGTACTGTAATTGCTTGTGGTGGTGAAGCCGGCCGTCTAGATACCCTTTGGACAGAGACCTCAGCAAATTCGTGCAGTTTTAGTGGGTTGAGCCGCAGGAGTTCTTCCCGCACGATTTGCCGGATCGTCGACGGAAGATCTAGTTGGGCATGGTCATCAAGGCTGGCCACGGTAGGCACGTCGGCCAGCCGCCCAAATTTTGTCGCAATACGACGCGTTTTGAGAGCTTGAAAAGCGCGGATGTGTTTATTAACATCGGTGACGGTTTCAATGGTGTCTTTGGCGATTAAAAAATTGTACGTGTCAGCCGCGATGCCCTTCAAAATGTGGCCGACTCTGTCTTCGGGCATGTTGGAATTCACACATTTTCACAATCTGAGGATCTCTTCTGTATAGTGGTACAAGTTTCATCCGACAATTGAGCTCTTTGAGCAAGGGTCTGCTCAGCCCGCTTTTTGCTCGGTACAGAATCACCAAAACGCTGTTTGATCTCGGTGGCAAACCGTTCCCAAGTTGTCAAATTGTCCTCATTATTCTCAAACCAGGTCATAGCCGTGTGAGTTAGAAAGAAAACGACATTTGTGAGCATGGTGATAGGGTCCCACCGGTTGTACCGACTAACTCTTTCATAATGAAGTAGCCTCTTCTCAATGTCCTCACCTTCTTCTCCTGCAAACGGTCGTGTTTCCCGGCAAGGCTGGCAGGGAATAGAGCTGGAGGGGGCACGCCTGTCACCAGCCTGGCTTGCAGCGTCGCGGCTGGCACGGTTAGATTCGGTGTGATCCATGATGGCTGGAAGCGGTTGCAGTTCAGCAAGGCGGCGACTACGTCGAAACTCCAGTTGGTCTTGCTGCGCCGTACTTAGGGATCGCACCCAGCACCTCCACCAAGTTGTTACGATGAAATTGCAAGGGGTGTTTATTTACAGTGATATGGCAGTGGGATCAGGTGAAGCCTACTAGCCCTCAGGCATCAACGCTTTCTCCTCTTCATCTCCCAGGCCAGCACAATCCTTCCTCGTCGTCAGTGGCGTGACAATATATATATATATATATATATATATATATATATATATATATATATATATATATATATATATATATATAGCATAAGTAAATGGACGTACTTGGTTGCTACAGGTTACATACAAGTGAAAAATTGCTTCGTACTGTTTCCAAGTTTATTTGGAGTCGACGTTTCGGCATTAGCCCTGCCTTTCTCAAGACTGAGGGGGCATGGTTCTTGTTCGTCTTCTTATAGTGTTGGCAAGAGGTGATACAAACAGAATATGGGCACATACAGGTGAACCAGCTGGACACGCACAACACACACATGGGGAGAGCAGGCTAGGTCCAAAGGGCCATCCACCTAAGGCGCCGGCCGCCGGGAGTCATCTGTATACAATATATATATATATATATATATATATATATATATATACACGCCTTATGTTCGGGAGGTACCAGGTGCCGCCGCGTACCCACCGGATTTTCAATGGGTACAAGCTTTCCCCCGGCCTGGTGCTCGGCTCTTTGGGGTGAAATGTTTGGGAAAGGGGTCATAGGTCTCAAATAGTTGCTCCGATGTGGCAGTGATCAGTTCCGCCATCGGACAACAATAAGTCCGCCTTGTGCTGCAAAAGCCTATTATGTGGCCCTTTTTTCTTCTTCTTGAACCAACATTTTGGCTCATGGCCCCTTTTTCCGTGCTTTTCACTCCAGAAGAGCCGAGCCCCAGGCCGGGGGAAGTCTTGTGCCCATTGGAAACCGGTGGGTACCCGGAAGCACTAGGGATCGAACGCCGTACATCCTGACCTGCGATGGGTAGTACCCTTAACCTGCATGACAGATTCCGGTAACTTGGCAGTGAAAGCAGTGCCTCGGTCCGTTATCATAACTGTCGCGGCGGCGTGCCTCAGGACAATGCGTTCGATGAAAAATTTCCCTGCTTCGATTGCCTTGCCGCCTTGGAGGGCCTCTGTTTCAGTGTAACGTGGGAGATAATCTGTACGCGAAAAGTATCCACATGTTGCCCGAAGAAGAATTCGGAAAAGGACCCAACAGATGCATGCTAACTTTTTCAAATGGTTACCTTGGCACTTGAACAGGATGTAGTAAACCGGCCGGTTTCACAGGCGGAGTTTTCCGTCGCTGGCAATCATGGCATGTTAGCAAGTAATTTAGTACTGCGGCCGCAAAGTTTGCCCAATAATAACAATTCTTAATTCGGGCCAGCTTTCGATCATATCCCAGATGACCTGCGTTGGGCTCATTATCCCATGCCTACAAGATGTATTCGCGAAGAGACTTTGGTACGACTAGGAGTTAATCTCTTCCCTTGCATTGTTTCGCATGCAAAACGTTTACTGTGCTCTGGCGAAACGACGGGGAATTTCTGTAGTATGCGCTTCCAGAAAATTGATGAGTGGTGGGACAGCCGGGTTGTCACGTTGCTGCTGCGAAACAGTGAGCGCGTCGACAGCTGCGATAAGGGGGAAATCTGGTTCTTCGTCATCACGCTCAGCCTCGACAGGCGAACGGGACAAGCAGTCGGCATCATTGTGCTGAAGCCCAGACGCGGGACACATTGTACAAAAAATTGACGGCCGGTATGAGTCGACCACATCGTCCGAGATATATCGCTCGCGAAGCGCTCGATCAGGGCACGCACTTTCCGGCTAAATGCAACAGGACGTCAGGTCCACCTGTTCGGCGATTATAGCTTTGTGCCTTACGTACCGTATGCATCAAGTGTACGTCATAGCCATCGTACAAAAGTGTTGAAACCGAAGCAGCAATCCAGGTATTCTAATTCTATAGGAAATCATTTGGGAGTAGAAAAGAGCAACTTAATAAGATGTGCGTGGTTCTTTAATGCGCAATATGTATAAATGGACGGTTCAATAGTTACAGTAATGGAGTGTTGTGCTATAATTCTTTACGGCCGTGACCGCAATAAATATTACTCATATTGCCCTTAGTTTTAAGATCTGGCATTGACAACCCCATCCAGCGAACCGACTGGCAGTGACAGGTTGTTTACAGCTGTTGATGGAAAGGCAGGCCATCATGCTATTATTGCAGGCATATCTGCTCCTTTTTGTACCTCTGTTTATTGTAATAATAATAATAATAATAATAATAATAATAATAATAATAATAATAATAATAATAATAATAATAATAATAATAATAATAATTGGTTCACAGGAACGGAAAGGCGCGGTAACTGTCTCACTCGTTTTCTGTGGACACCTGACCGCGCCGTGAGGGAAGGGAGGAAGGTGGGAGTTAAAGTGGAAATAGAGAAAGAGGAGCCGTAGTGGAGGGCTACGGAGTAATTTCGACCACCTGGGGATCTTTAACGTGCGCTGACATCGCACAGCACACGGACGCACTTCGTTTCGCCTCCATCGAAACGCAGCCGCCGTGGTCGGCATCGAACCCGGGAACTCCGGCAAAGGTACCCCCATTTAAAACCTCATCCGAGGTACCGAGCAGCAGTGGCATGTTATTTACAGCTGTTAACGGAAAGACAGGCTATCCTACGAGTGCGCGCGCATTTCTTCCCTTTTGTACCTTGACTGAAAGCGACTGAACAGTGGGTGTTGTAAGAGGTGCAGCGTCCCTAGGAATAGGGAACAAAATTAATTGTTTTTTAAAATTAATTTTTATTTATTGCAAGCAAAAATTAATTTTGTTCCCGATTCCTAGGGACGCTGCACCTCTTATAACGCCCACTGTTCAGTCGCTTTAAGTCAAGGTACAAAAGGGAAGAAATGCGCATGCACTCATAGGATAGCCTGTCTTTCCGTCAACAGCTGCAAATAACACTCCACGTCTGCTCAGTGCCTTGGATGGGGTTTTCAATGGGGGTATCTGAGATGCCTAGCAATTGCTGTATTATTTATAACAACCACTGCAGTAAAAAAAAAAAAGGTAACACTGCATCCCTGCAAATGCTGCATGCACCTTTAAACGTGCCTTAATTTTATTGCTTATTTTTATAGACGCAGGACCTCTTGCTATTGGCTCTGTTCAGTAAGCAACCGCTTTTCATTGCTCACTTTCTTGTTGCTTCGAGTGTGATTATTTGATTTTATTGTTCAAACCTTATTATTTTATCATGGGTGAATGATTTCGCCTGCACATAATGTTTTCATTTTTTTTTTTTAGGAGCGCATCGAGATTGTTTTCTACGTAGAAATGGATCGATTGAGTTGTATGACTGGTGCGAAAACAAACAGTTCGGCACCCCCAGGAGATCTGTTTCCTGTGGTTGGAAGGGGAATAAAGAAGAGGATAACCAGTGGAAAAGCCTCCCTAAAAACGTACAAAGGTAGCGCAAAAGCGAAATGCCGATCAGGGTGAGTGTCTGATTACTTTTGTTATCCCACTTCACTTGCTAGGTGATGAGACTATATATGAAGCACCTTAGTGTATTTTGTGGTATATTCGCTGAAAATTGCGTAGACACTGAATTTTTCCTCGTTCAATTATTTTGAGTGACGTACGAATTGGAATAAAACTAAGTCATCCACACATCTAATGCCCATAGACATTAGATGCGGGGATGACTTCATTAATTGTGTTCCTATGTGAACATGCAATAGTTTGTCGAATATATTAATATGTTAAAAATCGACTTTTTTACTGGTAATCGGAGTAATACATATGCTCCATATCATAGCATTATTTGCCTATAGTTTGTAACTGCTCTTTTTTAAATTGCATTCTACTATAGTACACGTGTGTCATCTCGTACGTCTATTCAATTGGCGAGCAATTTGCAATAGAATTCCTTTTGTGATGTTGTTTCAGCTACAAATAACGGACGACAGTTGTGACAATGTAGGTGGTTTTAGGTGTAACGTATATGCCGAAAATCTTCAATATATGCGATGATATTTTTATTCACCGCATTGCCTAAACCAGCCTGTTTGAAGAGACGAAATGAAAACAAATATGGATGTCTTCAGACAGGAACAGTAATCGTGGTGTTATGACCATTTTTTTTTCAATTAAATTCTCATATGTCGTGGGCTAATGCCTCGACGCAAATAAATGACCCTTAGGTTTGTAAGATGCGGCGTAGTATTCTCGAAAAAAAAAACGCCTCACTAAAGCTGGAAAACGGCGTTTTTGTCATTTCAAAAAGTTGCACGTTTGGAGGCCGGCTGGTTGCGTAAAATTTTGTCATCCATTGTTTTTTGCTCACCACGTCTATGTAACGTTTACCTGTATAATAAATATTAAAAGCTTGTTTCATTGATGCAGTTGATTTAGTAAAAAACAGCAAACTTTACTTCAGGAGCAACGCGCCACGAAAATGTTACTTTTGAGCCTTACATACTGGCATATGCGTTACGTTGTTTGCACTAAAACATTTCGTGTTTATTACGCAGGTTATATTGGTAATTTAAGGCAGAATCTGGAGCTCTAAGCTCCTATGTGTGTTCTCCGTAACGCCACCAAAATCATCGTGCTGGAAAACGATTTGCTTATGATTGTAATTATAAAACATTACACATTGAAAATCATCTTCCAAAAAAATATAGTATTGTTATTTATGGTCAAAGCCGTGAAATTGAACAATATAATTATTAAGCTAGATTGAATACTATTGCACCTAGCAATAAAAAAGAATGCAGGACAGAGAAAAAGTTCAGCCTTGACTTGCATTCTGCCATGAAATTGCCAGAAATAACGAATTAATACCATTTTAGGCTATATTAAGCCTTTGCCGACAAGCAGAAAAATGGACTATAAGAGCTAACAAGGCTTTAAATTTTACTTAAGGTAAAATGTAACTAAATTCAGCAAATACTAAATTGAAGGTTTGAGTCCGTGTGCTGTGCGATGTCAGCGCACGTTAAAGATCCCCAGGAGGTTGAAATTACTCCGAAGCCCTCCACTACGGCTTCTCTTTATCTCTTTCCACTTTCACTCCCACCTTCCTCCCTTCCCTTATGGCGGCGCAGTTTATGTGTCCACAGAAACAAGTGTGATAAGTACTGCGCTTTTCCCTTCCTGTGAACCAATTAAAACAAAAATGCCTACTCCATAAGAGGGAGCCATATAAGCACATCTATAGAAAAAAAAAACAGGCATTTTTATATTTCTAATATTACATTTTGCACAATTCAATATATTTACTGACTCATATTAACAAAGCACTTTGAACTGTTTCCAGATATCTCGATAAAAATCGAAGTTGCGGCAGTTTCTTCAATTCTAATCAGTTTACCTTCTTTTGCCACTTCTTTTTATTTTGTCCGATTTCAAAATAATATGCAGAAAAAAAAACACAAATCTAGAGCTTCAGATTTTTGCAGAAATAAAGAAAGAAAACTAGATAATGCGGAAAAATAGTTTCAGTGCCAAGATATAATTGAATCTTGCAAGAATGCAGGCTGAATTTGGCCGTTATCAGGACAAGCACTCGGTTTAATATTTATTATTGTATTTTTAAATAGTATAACGCAACACTTTTTAGTCCGGGATATTTTTAGGTACTGAGAATTCTTGAGAGGGATTTGAAGGAAAATCAAAGATTATCTTTTTTTTAATCGCAGCAAAATTGGCCTTTACCGCTGTTTCTGAATTTTGGGCGATTTCGATGCGTTGTGGGGAACACACCTAGCGGTCTGGAGCTCCAAATATTGCCTGGAATTAAGAACATGCGTTAGGAAGTGAAACCTATTTAGTGCAACCAACCTAATGCATCATATGCCAGTATGTAAGGTTAAAAACGGCCCGTCGGGGTGGCGCAGTGGTTACGGCGCTCGACTACTTTCCCAAGGACGCGGCATTGAATCCCGGCCTCGGCGGCAGCTTTTCAATGGAGGCGAAAAGCAAGGCGCCCGTGTGCTGTGCGATGTCAGTGCAAGTTAAAGAACTCCCGGTGGTCGAAATTTCCGGAGTCCTTCATTACGGCGTCTCCCATAGCGTGAGTTACTTTGGGACGGTAAACCCCACAAACCAACCAACCAGTTAAAAATTGATATTTTTGCTGCGCATCGCTCCTGAAGCAAAGTTTGGGATTTTTCAATAACTCGACTGCAAAAACAAAACGGGTTTCTAATAGTGTTTGTAAATGTCAAACCTGCTTATATTTAGTGAGTAAAAAATTGTACCATATTGAAACCCATTCGCAGCACGAATAAAACAACGACATGAAGAAAACACGCACGACAGGACGAATGCTGCACTTCCAACTAAAGTTTATTATGAAAAAACCAAGCTTAAGTGCAGAGCTACTATCACCTTCTGACAGTCAAACATGTGTGTCTAAAAAAGCAACTTCATTATCATGTAGATAGAGGGATGGGGTGCTGACACATTGATCGCCTGCTTTTCTGATGTGAAAAGCCTCAATTATTTCTCTTTCTACCTGATCTCTTCCCCGCCCAAGAAACTTAGTTTTCCGAAAAATGGGTTTGCACTTACAGTCTCGGCAGTGAATTGCGAGATTGCTGCCTTTTCCTTCTTTCACCTGATCGTGGTGCTCTTTTGCTCTCTGATTAAAACAACGTCCCGTTTGACCTATGTACACACGATTACAGGTGAGTGGAATGCTGTACACTTTCTTAGTAGTGCACCGAGTGAACCAAAGATGGTGCTTGATCGAACAAATCGGCTTTTCTTTTCTCACCATCATAGGACAAATTTTTGAAAGCTTACTCGGCGCAGAAAAGACCACATTTACATCATATCTTTTGGCAACTTTCTTAAGATTGTGAGATAATTTATGAAGGTACGGAATTACTTGAGTGACCTGCCTCTGATCTTGCTTATCTTTCTTTTTAATACCCTTTTTCTTCTGAAGCAGGCTCTCTGCAACTGCAGATAAAGTATCAGGAGGAAAGCCAGACATACGCAATCGCTCTGTTTGCATTTTGACACTTTCGGACATTAGATGCGTACACAATTTTTCTAACGCGGAATTGAGGCAATTCATGGCAATTGCTCTTTTGATTATTTTAGAATGAGCGCTACTATAGGGGAGGAGTGCCTTTTGTGACCTTGGATTGTACATCCAACATATGTGTCCTTCTAAAAATGAAATTCTAAGGTCAAGAAACTGTATGCTATTGTCACGTGGGAGCTCATGGGTAAACTTTAAACCATTTGAGACCGATCTGAATGAGTCAAGAACGTCAGCAACAGCCTCGTCTATAGATGAATTGTGCGGCTTGTCCATTATCACTAGATAGTCGTCTACATACCTAAAAATACGCACGTCAGGAAGCGAGTTTAACAAACTCTTGTCAACGCGAGATAAAAATATGTCACACGGAACTGGCGCCACACACGAGCCAATGCAAATACCTGCTTTTTGCGTGTAAAACCTGTTGTTAAAATTAATGGCAGTGGATTGTAGATAAAACTCTAATAGGGTTAAGAAACGGTCGCTACTTACACCCGACAAGTTTTGAAAAGGCACTTCTCCCGACTCATCAATAACAGACCTTACAGCCTTAAACAAATCTTTGTGCGGTATGGAATAATACAAATCTTCAATGTCAATAGAGAATCCAAAGGTGGCTGATGTGGTGCTGCCGAGCCCTTGCTTCAGTTCTTCAACGATCTGGTGCGAGCTCCTGACGAGGTAGGGGTCTTCTGTCTTCAAAGTCGACAGCTGCTTTTGGAGAAACTTTCCTATAACCGACTGCCAACTACCCTTCTCCGATACTATCACTCTGAATGGGAAATCAGGCTTGTGCGTTTTGCATGAGAAGAATGCTTCTAGTGTGCAACTTTCCGAATTCTTCACACTCTTTGCAAGTGAATCAAGGTGTAGATCCTGGAGCATCCTTATTGCTGTGGTCTTTTGTATCCTCTTCTTGAAGTTAGTTTTCTTGAAATTCTTCTCTACAGCTTGAATGGCTTTCTGCTCATACGCTCCTTCCTGTAGCACCACAAACCCACCCTCTTTGTCAGACTGGACTACCATTAAGCCATGCTGTTTTAAGTAGCTGACCACCTTTCGTTGCTGAGGCAAGCGCTTAGAACAGTGACTCACGTTGTTTGCCACAGCTTCGGCTCCATCCCAAACGGCTCTGTCCTTGTCTCGCTCCTTTGCTTTTCCTGCTATACGTCGAGCCATGGCCAGAAGTTCCGGCTTCCCTGCAGCGGGTTCAAAGCAGAATTTTGGCCGTTGAAGAACTGAAGCAAGGGCTCGGCAGCACCACATCAGCCACCTTTGGATTCTCTATTGACATTGAAGATTTGTATTATTCCATACCGCACAAAGATTTGTTTAAGGCTGTAAGGTCTGTTATTGATGAGTCGGGAGAAGTGCCTTTTCAAAACTTGTCGGGTGTAAGTAGCGACCGTTTCTTAACCCTATTAGAGTTTTATCTACAATCCACTGCCATTAATTTTAACAACAGGTTTTACACGCAAAAAGCAGGTATTTGCATTGGCTCGTGTGTGGCGCCAGTTCTGTGTGACATATTTTTATCTCGCGTTGACAAGAGTTTGTTAAACTCGCTTCCTGACGTGCGTATTTTTAGGTATGTAGACGACTATCTAGTGATAATGGACAAGCCGCACAATTCATCTATAGACGAGGCTGTTGCTGACGTTCCTGACTCATTCAGATCGGTCTCAAATGGTTTAAAGTTTACCCATGAGCTCCCACGTGACAATAGCATACAGTTTCTTGACCTTAGAATTTCATTTTTAGAAGGACACATATGTTGGATGTACAATCCAAGGTCACAAAAGGCACTCCTCCCCTATAGTAGCGCTCATTCTAAAATAATCAAAAGAGCAATTGCCATGAATTGCCTCAATTCCGCGTTAGAAAAATCGTGTACGCATCTAATGTCCGAAAGTGTCAAAATGCAAACAGAGCGATTGCGTATGTCTGGCTTTCCTCCTGATACTTTATCTGCAGTTGCAGAGAGCCTGCTTCAGAAGAAAAAGGGTATTAAAAAGAAAGATAAGCAAGATCAGAGGCAGGTCACTCAAGTAATTCCGGACCTTCATAAATTATCTCACAATCTTAAGAAAGTTGCCAAAAGATATGATGTAAATGTGGTCTTTTCTGCGCCGAGTAAGCTTTCAAAAATTTGTCCTATGATGGTGAGAAAAGAAAAGCCGATTTGTTCGATCAAGCACCATCTTTGGTTCACTCGGTGCACTACTAAGATAGTGTACAGCATTCCACTCACCTGTAATCGTGTGTACATAGGTCAAACGGGACGTTGTTTTAATCAGAGAGCAAAAGAGCACCACGATCAGGTGAAAGAAGGAAAAGGCAGCAATCTCGCAATTCACTGCCGAGACTGTAAGTGCAAACCCATTTTTCGGAAAACTAAGTTTCTTGGGCGGGGAAGAGATCAGGTAGAAAGAGAAATAATTGAGGCTTTTCACATCAGAAAAGCAGGCGATCAATGTGTCAGCACCCCATCCCTCTATCTACATGATAATGAAGTTGCTTTTTTAGACACACATGTTTGACTGTCAGAAGGTGATAGTAGCTCTGTACTTAAGCTTGGTTTTTTCATAATAAACTTTAGTTGGAAGTGCAGCATTCGTCCTGTCGTGCGTGTTTTCTTCATGTCGTTGTTTTATTCGTGCTGCGAATGGGTTTCAATATGGATCATTACCAACTGGCCCAAACATCGGTGTTATTGCAAAAAATTGTAGATGACCAAATCATGGTCTCCAAACTTGCAACATTTTGAAATGGCAAAAACAGTGTTTTTTACCTCTAAAGATATACCGTACGATTATTTTTTTCGAGGAAACTACGCCGCATCTTGCAAAAAGTTAATTCCTTTGTGTCTAGATATTTGCCTACCACATATAAAAATTTCATTGGAAACGAGAGGTGGTCATGGGACCTCGATTACGTTTCTTATCTAAGGCACCCATATATACGCTGTGGGAAAGCCAATATCAAGGGCTTATTTTTAAAATTCCATATTTCGAACGGCTGTGCCATCTAAGAAAATTTGAAAACTAGGCACACCTTCGGTGTCGCCAGCCCTCACTATCTGTGAAAGCTGCACTTACTAAGCTGAATTATTACATTGCGTACTTTATTTTAGCCACGAATATAGCGCTGTTACGAGTCAATTTCCTAGAAAGGCCGCAGTGACGCGATTCCCGTAGAATTTGTAAGAGAAATCTGTAAAGCTTACAAATCTAACCATATATATGATCTGTTGCAGGTTTTATTCAAGCTACATACACCTGCTGTGCCCTATAGTTTTAGCCAAGGGTTAGAATTAAACCATTAGAAACAGGCGATGAAAACCGGTGGCGCATTGCTGGCAGCCACTTAGGACAGCGCGGCGAAGTTTTATTTTGTAAGTAGGGAAGTGATGTTATTCGCTCCAAGTACTAAATATTCACATTAGACAATAAATATGACTTACAGAGTCGGTGAGCACGTTCAGAAACCCCTGTTTCAATATTTGCGGTTAGAAACCTCATGTGTATCATTTTTTTTCATCTGCAGGGAAACTCCGGGGTATGTAGATACCGAAACCGTTACCAGCCCATTCGCACACATCAATTGTGCTGCTCTCAACATCCTTTTGAGCGGACGAAACAACCTTCCGCTACGATGGCTGACCCCATGCATGAGTAAGTGTGATATGTTGGCGATGTTTGCTTCGCGTCGGCCCTTTGGCGCACGTGAAGGCGCGAGTTACAGTGAGCGCGTCGCACTTTGCAGTGCGGATAATGACTACAAAGCGGTAAGGATATCAATGAATGGAACATTATTTTTCGGCTGTAAAATACAAATACAGTCTTGTTAAACGGTTGTGCTGGCGCGGACGAAGGAACCACAGGCAACTTATAGGTCTACCGCTACGCAGGGCTGTCGAGCAAAGCCAAGGCCGCAATTGTATTGTCCGGGAATCTGATTTCAGTATTTTCGGGGTTTCATATTGTATCTGGGGAACAAATGCAGACGTGAGGGTTCTTTGTCGCAAATAATGAAACGTGGTTTGTGCCAGTACTCTTCAAAGTAGCAACACCATTTATTGTGTAAGTCATTAATCAGTAATTTAGGTAAATAATCTCAATTAAGGATCCCTGTGGCGCTAAAGGTACCTTCCAGCAATATGTATCTGGTTTCCTTCGCCTGTCTCTGAAATGTCTTTTTTAGCTCTTGGATCAAATTTGCTTGGACAAGCAGTATATGTGTACAAATGGTGCACCTCATATTTCAATTGACTTCAGATATCGTCCGATGACTACATCACCACTGATTACACTGAAGGTCCTTATAATTGCTTGAGCGACAGCCTTTTATCACTTTAACAGGTTATAAAATTCATATGAATACAGAATGAAGGCTGATGTTTTCTTTCGTATATTTTCTAAAATGCCTGAGAAGAGGCAGCGTGTACCTGAGTGACGTCCTCTCCTGGAAGACTGCAACAGCAATCAAGCGATGACTTGTATTATGAAGTAATGGGACGGCGGGCACAATGAGAAGGGAAACGTGACATCTTCAACTCAGCCTAGCAGCTGAAAGCCGGAATAAATTGCTGTGAAGCCTAACAAACTTAGTAAGCTGTAAGTGCCACTTGTTTATTAGGAGGGCTTTGAGCCTGTTTCGATTATTTAAGGAAAACCAATAAAAAGTGCTGTTTACACGTACATTTGTCGATGCGCACGCTTTTTTAAGCTACATACGTATGTGTTGCTTTTCACCTGCCCGGAGAACACCATTGCTGATGCCATAATTTAGAGCCGCTTGGAGGAGAAGAGGCGCATCTAAAAATAATGCCGCAGCGCTAATTTCCATGCCCAATCGAACTGCAGACGTTTTAATGGGTAAACCGTGGGCCATGGATGAGTAGATCACTAATTATACATGGATAAACCACCGGGCAGCGAGTGCCGCCAAAGTGGTTGGGTCATGTGTGGGTAAGCCATGGCCCATGCAAGACCCTAGCGCGGCAGTAGGCTGGCCAAGTCGGCCATACTCGTTGACCTGAGGTCCACTGTGACGGTGGATAAACCACCGGACAGCGAGTACCACCGAAGTGGTTGGGCATGTGTGGGTAAGCCATGGCCTATGCATGACCCTAGCATGGCAGTAGGCTGGCCAAGCCGGCCATACTCGTCGGCCCGAGGTCGATTGCCGATGATCGGCCGTTCTTAGGCCGTTGTCAATCTCAGACCTCGGGCTGAGATGAGGGGGCCTAGGCCGGCCCGATGAGTTTTAGTCGGTCATATTGGCAAGAGCCGAGCGCGGGCCGACCATAGGCTTGCCGGTTGGGTATGAGCGAGAAGAAAAGGAGAAATTTATAATAGTTTTATGGGCGTCGTTTTTTGGCTAATTCCTTAGGAACCCACCAAAAAAGGAACTCACCGAAACCCGCACTCAGCAATACAACCGCCTAGTACAAGCCTGCGCCGTTTGCCCTCACACTGTGTCCACTGCTAACAACGACTGGCGAGAGTTTATCCATGAAGTAATCCGCAGAGCTCTGCCGATGCCACTCATTGCCCATGCAACCTCAATTAGCGTCGCTCGCGAAGGTCGTGCGTGAAAAGCTTCAGCAGTAATTGGGTGCGCCTCAAGTGACATCTCCGACGGCTAAGGGTAAATGGGGTACACCTCAGTTCGCAGAAGAGCCAACGTTTCGACAAGTGGACTTGTCTTCGTCTGCGCAGACGAAGACAAGTCCAGACGAAGACAAGTCCACTTGTCGAAACGTTGGCTCTTCTGCGAACTGAGGAGTACCCCATTTATTCTTGTTCAGTTATTTTTCATACCGTGCAAACCATCTCCCTCATTTCGTTCTACCTGGATCTCCGATGGCTGCTACATAAGAATCCCCTGCGATGCGGTGCTTTACGCCGTCCTGCATCCAGACGAGACCCGCCAAGCCCCTTCCTCACGAACAAGCCCCTGCTGAACGAGGCCACACGGCCTCCGCCCGGCCAACCTATGAACGACCCCTAAACCCCAGGAAGCGCGACGCCTGGAGGACTACGAACAACCGGCCAATATGATTTCACTGCGGTCAGGCCGGCCACATTCTACGCCACTGCCCATACCGACGAATTGGCCTCCGCGGATTTGAGGCCAACGTCCACGACCCCAGCACGGTGAACGTCATGACGATGCCATTCAGCAACCGAACACCCCATGGGCGGCTCCCGTCATTCTTGTGAAGAAAAAAGACAGAACACTTCGCTTCTGCGTTGATTATTGCCACTTAAACAGCAAAACTAAGAATGTCTACCGCTCCCCCGCATCGACGGCACGCTGGGTCAGCTCTGCAACTAAGTATTTCTCGTCGATGGATCTGAAAATCGGGTACAGTCAAATCAAAATCTACGATAAATCTACGATTGTTACGGTACGCAGTGAAAGAGACGATGACGAAGTGCTGGGCTAGTAGAGAAACACGACGCTGCAGCTACGTCTGGTTCTCCTGTGAGTGTGTCCCTGACGGTGAACTGTTGCGGCTACGACGTACCATCGCCTCCTAATATCTCGACGTGCCTCGTAACAATATATATATATATATATTATAGTGGCTCCACAGCAACCCTAGTTCTGCAAGAAAGTAACAAAATTCCCATAAAGAAAGGTGTTAGGCAAGGAGACACGATCTCCCCAGTGCTGTTAACAGCTTGCTTAGAGGAAGTATTCAAAGATTTGGAATGGGAGCAGTAAGGGATAAGGGTAAATGGACAATACCTTAGTAATCCGCGATTTGCTGATGACAGTGCCTTGCCAAGTAACTCAGGGGATGAATCGCAAAGAATGATTGATCACCTAGACAGGAAAACTAAAACGATAGGCTTAAAAATCAATATGCAGAAGACTAAGGTAATGTTCAATAGCCTAGGGAAGGAACAGCAGTTTACGTTAGGTAGCGAAGCAATGGAAGTAATAGGCGAATATGTCTACTTAGGACTGGTAGTAACCGCAGATCCGAACCATGAAAGGTAAATAACAAGGAGAATAAGATTGGGGTGGAGCGCATTTGGCAAGCACTCCCAGATTATGACTAGCAGCTTACCGGCATCGTTCAAGAGGAAAGTATACAACAGTTGCATCTCACTTGAGCTTACCTTGGTGGGTGAAATGTGGAGGTAACAAAGAAGGTTCTACTTAAGTTTAGGACAACGCAGAGGACTATGGAAAACAAAATGGTAGGGGTAACATTGGGAGATAGGAAGCGTTCAGAGTGGGTGAGAGAAATAACTCAAGTTACGGACATTCTAGTTGAAATCAAGAAGAAATGGGCATGGGCAGGACATGTAGCGCGAAGAAAGGATAACCGATGGTTGCTGAGGGATAAAAAACTGGATTCCAAGGCTAGGAAAATGTGGGCGGCAGAAAGTTAGGTGAGCGGATGAGGTTGAGAAGTTCGCAAGAGTCAAGTGAATGCAGCTAGCACACACGCGGGTTAATTGGAGAAATATGGGAGAGGCCTTCACCCTGCAGTGGATGTAGTCAGGATGATGATGATGATGATGATTATCTACTAACTGCCTCCATCAGTAAACCAGAACCGCTGCCTTGTGCGAACAGAGGAGAATTGAAAGAAGTAACCGAAGGAAGAGAAAAGGGAAAAGACGCGCGTCACAAAAGCCGTCCTAAGCCACTGAAGTGGCGTCGAGTGCAATGATGGCATGCACAACAGGTACCAACAGAGCGGTGGCAAAAGAGCGTCCAACGAAAAAGCCGAAGGCCGATAATTTCCTTGCCCTGTAGGGCTCTGAGAAGCTACCCCACCAAATTTTGTAACAGTTCGTCCTACACCATTCCGTGTAAAGTGATGGCTTGCGGCAGGGATTCAAATCGACGATACACTTCTAACAATATTCCATCCCATACTTTCCTATTGAAACGTTTTGGGGACTCACAGGCTTCAAGTGCCTTTCATTCCACAGTACCTTTTCATTCCATGAATATTCTTTAATTTTGTTTCTTTTGGGGATAAGACGGTGCAGCATTTCACCTCTCAGTAGATATCTCACTTGCCAGAGGTGCAGATGACTTTAGCTTGAATCCTTTCCAGCTCACGTCCACAGGGCCAGAGCTGGAAAATCATACTGAATATAATACAAGGCATAAGCGCCTGTTAGCATTCTTGCTGTCCTACACATAAGAATGCTTTTGCGACTTGAGAAATTCTTTTTCTCTCTTCTGCCATTCCTTAGGGGTTTCATACTATCGCAGGTCTTGCCTCCACAGAATCGGAATTTCCTTTCTCCCTTTCCTGTCTTACTGGCTGTGGTCCCAACCGCGGCACCGCGTTTCACTGGAAGAGAAAAAAAGGCAAATTTATGGCTTGTGATATAAGTGCATGTAAAAGATAAACTATGAATCTGAATTTTTCTGTAGGTAATGAAATGGGCAGCATCTGTACACTCCCTTCGTGAACGCTTTAAGCCCGCAGTATGAGAAGAGGGAACGCGGGATTGAGAGCGGAGAAAAAGGTATCGCATTGGAGGGCTGTGGACCAATTTCGATTACATTGGAATCTTTACCATGCACTGATATCGTAGAGTACCCTGACACTTCTTAGTTTGGCCTCCATCGAACTGCAGCCACTGTAGCTGGTTGGAACCTGGGTTCTCCGGAACAGTAGCCGGGAATTTTAGCAACAGAGCCACCATGGTGGGCTAATGACCCCACAGAAGCCGATCTTAATGCGTACATCGTTGCTACTGCCCTCGTGTAAATCCATGCTACCTCTGGGTTTCCTCATGTGGTGCTTCAGATGTCAATCGAGAAGTCTGAGAGATACTGTGTTTTACCGCTCTCGCGAACAAGTTTGCCTTATTCCTTTTCCATGTTATTGCGAAAGCAATACTGCTAGCACTTTTCTGACGTCGGTGGAGGTCGTTCCTTCGCTCCGACGCACCACGTGACAGCATGACGTCACGACCAGAGGAGAGCAGGGGCCCCAACTCGTCTTTTCGGCTGTAGTCGTTCCTTCGCTCGGCGCGGCGGCTATCACGTGACAGCGTGACGTCACGACCAGATTGATTGATTTAGATTGATTTGATTTATAGGAAGGGAAAGGCGCAGTAACTGTCTCACTTGTTTTCTGTGGACACCTCAACTGCGCCGTAAGGGAAGGTGGGAGTGAAAGTGGAAAGAGAGAAAGAGTAGCCGTAGTGGAGGGCTATGGAGGAATTTCGATCACTTGGGGATCTTTAACGTGCGCTGACACAACACCTCCTAGACAGCTTTCAAAGCCTGCGCGCTCCGACGTGACGTCACTTCCTGCCGGCCTACTCCCTGCGTCCCCGGCGTCCCGGCCCACCGGTCAGCCGCGCGCCATATTTACTTTGTGCCGTGTGCGAGTGGGCTGCTGTTCTGCGTGTGTTTTCTTGCCCTATTTGGTTGCTGTGCGCCCATGTTTTGCGGCATATGCTGGTTTTGACATGCCGAACAAGTGTTGTGTACCGGCATGTTCAAGCAATTACCGAACAGGGGAAAAAGCCCAAGTGTTTTCCTTCCCGAAGGACGAAGTGCAACGCACGAAGTGGCTGCGGGCGATACCGAGGAAGGATTTTATTCCTACAGAGAATAACAAGGTAAGAGATTTGTTTGTTACACTGTGCTTCTAGACTACGTTTGAAGCGCAATTCGATTATTCCTTTTATCGAACGAGAACAGTATATAGCAGGTATTTCGCTCTAGCAGTCGCATATTATCAGTATGCCTTCGCTTTTGTTTGCATGCAGGTATGCGCACTGCACTTCGAGGAGTCATGTCTTGAACGGAAAACTTCGTACACGGATCCCAGGACCGGGCGAGTGCTCGAGGTTTCATTGAAAGTACCCCGGCTTCGAAAAGGATCAGTGCCTGCTCTCTTTCCGGGATGCCCATCCTACTTGTCAAAGCAAGACGCCTGCCCTTCCAGAATATCACCAGATAGCAAACGAACACGCCGAGAAGCATCAGACCTTGCTCGTGCGATTTCTGAATCCGCAGCTTCCTACCACAGTGAAGAAATTAAGCGTAGTTTTTTCTCGCTTCCTGAACTGAAAGAACGATTGAAGACAGTGTGTGTACCTGATGTGTGGGCAGTCATTCATCGCCCTAACTGTGCGCTGTTTTTGAACATAGTGAACGAGAGTGCACCTGTTTTGCAGTCATCCGTGACCATCTCCGTTGATATGGAGTTAAGCGTGTGTTTCTTGGGCAAAAGTTTGAAGCGTTTTGGAAATTACTTGGTGCCAAATAAGGTCATGGATGTCAATGTTCTCCTGGAAATATTGAATCGAATGCAATGCATTGAGAGCGACGAGTGTCCTTCTGATGGCCTTCCAGATATTGTTTGTGCTCTTCTGGAAAAAATTGAGGAACACATCACAGACAGCAAAAGGGATATGATTAGATTTTTGAAAGAACAGGTGACATTGCTTGTAAAGGAACGCATCCAATATTCATCAGAGATTATGGTGCTTGCTTGTATTTTGCACACCATATCCCCTCACGCATACAAGTTCCTTAGGTCATCTTGTGTCCTTGTCTTGCCACATCCGAGTACAATAAGAAATGTCTGCTCTTCATTTCAGTTGTCACCGCAAAATGAATCTGGGAATGGTAATTTTCTGAAGTACATCGCCCACAGATCCAAACAACTGAAGCAATATGAAAAAGATATTGTTCTGATGGTAGATGAAATCCATATCCAACCATTTTTTGATTATAAAGGTGGCAATATCAGTGGAGCAGCGGCAAACTCCAATGTGGCCGCTACATCCGCGCATGTGTTTATGTTGCAAAGCATGCTCAGCTCTTTTCGAGAAGTTGTACACATTCTTCCTGTGCGAACGCTGAATGCCGAGTCTCTGCACAAAGTGCTTAAGGAAGTCATCCTCGGGCTTGAAAAACTTGGATTCAGAGTGCTAGCTGTTGTGTCGGATAACAATTCGATCAACAGGAAAGCCCTTAGTATGTTTTCAAGTCCCCCCAAGCTGAAAATAGCTTATCCGAATCCGGCTGACGCATCACGGCCTTTAGTTTATGTTGTAGATGCCGTGCATTTGCTCAAGTGCATTAGAAACAACTGGTTAAATCAAAAAAATCCTGGAACTAACCTTTATTTCCCACTGTTTGACCTTTCAAATAACACAGTGCATCATGATGCCATACAGTGGGCTTCTTTCAAGGAACTACGTGAGCTTCATAAGCTTGAAGCTTCGCAGCTCCTAAAATACAGCTACCACCTCTCCTCAAAAGCACTGAACCCCAGCAACTTAGAGAGACAGAATGTCAAGCTCGCTTTACAGGTATTTAATGAATTTGTGGCTGAAGCATTAGATGCCCACAGTGACTTGCCAGCATTTCAACATGCTAAGCAGACTGCAAATTTTGTTAGAGTAATCGTTAGATGGTGGAAAATTGTAAATGTTAAAACACCGCACAAAGGGTATCACCATCGAGATGTTTACGAGCAGCCAGCTTCATCAAGGACAGATGACCCTAAGCTGACCTTCTTGGGTGCCTTAGTGACTTGGTTGGACGTGTGGGAGTTTTATAAGCATGACAATGGTACACTCACAAGAGAAACTCTTACTGCTTGGAGGCATTCAGCCTACGCTTTGCTGGAGTTCACAAAGTACTGTACTGTTGAACTTGGTTACAAGTACGTACTTCTCGGAAAGGTGCAGACAGATGGTCTCGAACACAGGTTCGGTCAGTACAGGCAAATGGCAGGAGGCCACTATCACATTAGCATCCGACAACTTTATGAATGTGAAGGCAGGCTGCGACTGCAGAGCACCCTTCCGGCATTAAGCGATGATGATCTGCTAGACACTGCTTCTTCACAAAGTGCCCCACATAAAGCGTCTTTCGACATTAACGTAGAGTCTGAAGACTTAAACAAGTTGAGTTCACGTGTTGCTGTGTTTGGCTATGTTGCAGGCTTTTGCGCGCACTCTGTCTTGAAAGTTTTGAAGTGCGACACCTGCAAGGAAAAGCTTGTTGTTGAGAGAGATGACGAGAGAGACACGGATATGTACTCACTAACAGCGAACCTCAGTCGAGGGGGCTTAAAATTTCCCAGTGCGTGTGTTGTTACCATCGTTATGCACGCCCAAGTTGTTGTAAAAAAATTGCTGCAGCCCGAAAATGCCACGAACTTCTTGCAGATGTCTAATCACAGGGACATTGTGAAGCACCTTGTGATTAAAAGCCTGCCAGAGTTCGAAGAACTGTGCACATGTGAAAACGGCCATGAGCCAGAACTTGTAATTAACATGGCAGCAAAATGTGCTACAAATATAATCCTGAACAATTATTGTAAAGACAGGAACGATACTGCCACTGCTGCTGCAAAAGCTGATGCAAAAGCACGCAAATTAAAGACTGTCACCAAAAAGTGATAATGAAAGCAATTGTTGGCTGTTTATTGTGCTTCATCATTTGTGCCGCAAATAAATTTTGTCCCCATTTGTAAAGCTTTTAAGCATTTTGCATTTATTTAACTGGAGCGAACGTCACGACATGCTATTTGTCAATTTGTCCCCATTTGTAAAGCTTTAAGCATTTTGCATTTATTTAACTGGAGCGAACGTCACGACATGCTATTTGTCAAACGTTCTCATTCTTTTCTATTTTTTTTAACTCTTCCTACATCTCAACGATAATGTGCTACATCTACACGTCACTTGCGCACCAACCACGCGTAGCTTCATGGAAAGCCTGAGCGCGGCTACGCAGCAAGCGCCAACAAGCAGGGGAGAGTTGGAAGCGGCGCGTCGCCTGGGACGGGCAGTGGTGACGTAGCTGACGTCGAGGCACGTGACGCGCAGGCCTGGAACAAGTTTAGGAGGTGTTGGCTGACATCGCACAGCACACGGACACCTCTTCGTTTCGCCTCCATCGAAACGCAGCCGCCGATGTCGGGTTCGAACCTGGGTACTCAAGCACAGCAGTCGGGTGTCTCACCGCTGCCCCACCCCGGCGAGGCGAGGAGAGCAGGGGCCCCAACTCGTCTTTTCGGCCGTAGTCGTTCCTTCGCTCGGCGCGGCGGCTATCACGTGACAGCGTGACGTCACGACCAGATTGATTGATTTAGATTGATTTGATTTATAGGAAGGGAAAGGCGCAGTAATTGTCTCACTTGTTTTCTGTGGACACCTCAACTGCGCCGTAAGGGAAGGTGGGAGTGAAAGTGGAAAGAGAGAAAGAGTAGCCGTAGTGGAGGGCTATGGAGGAATTTCGATCACTTGGGGATCTTTAACGTGCGCTGACATCGCACAGCACACGGACACCTCTTCGTTTCGCCTCCATCGAAACGCAGCCGCCGATGTCGGGTTCGAACCTGGGTACTCAAGCACAGCAGTCGGGTGTCTTACCGCTGCCCCACCCCGGCGAGGCGAGGAGAGCAGGGGCCCCAGCTCGTCTCTACGGCCGTAGTCGTTCCCTCGCTCGGCGCGGCTGCTAACACGTGACGGCCTCCTCGGCCCGCCGCGTGAGGGCGCTCGCTAGGAGAGGATAACGGCTGCTTATCGCGTCGGGCACAGGCTTTCGGCTCTCCTTCTCATGGGCAGGTTCCCGGAGTCATGGACGCTGCCAGGGCTAGCGTATGCGGACGACCTCGTGCTACTAGCCGAGAATAAGGCGCAACTGCAGACCCTGGTGACCATATGTGCTGACCACCTATCTACACTGGGGCTGAATTTCAATCCTCTCAAGTCAGCTGTGCTGCGTTTTTCGGGCTCGCCCGAAGACAACCCTACGGTGCTGCTGCCCTGTGGAGACCCCATACCGCGCGCCGTGGAGTACCGTTACCTTGGAGTGCTCCTCAACACACAAGGTGCCCTATACGCGGCGCCGGAAAAACATTTGAAAATGACCTCAACTTGTGCGTGCCATTTCCTGAGACGACAATGCCTTTGGGGGTGCAATCGATATATGATGGTGCGCGATTTGAGGAAGGCTGTACATGTGCCGGGGCTGACCTTCGCAAACGCCACTTTGTGCATATCTACCCAAATGAGGGAATGGCTGGAACGCGGACAACGCGAGGTGGGACGACTGGCGCTCGGTTGCCACGGTCGCGTTGCTGTGGAGGCCCTCCAGGGGGACATGAACTGGTCAACGTTCGAGGCCCGCGAAGCCCAAAGCAAAATTGGGTACGAGACCAGACTCCGCGCCATGGACAATAACAGATGGGCGAGAAGGCTATTCCGATATATACACATTGCTGGAATTCGGACAAAAGGGTGTGCTCGTGTGCAGACTCTACGACGGAAATACAGCGCGCAGACGGACACCCAGGACCAGACTGCCTTGCCCAAGACCACCATACGCACCCTCGTACAGCAGGCGGAGAACGCGCAGTGGAGTGCTGCTGCCCAAAAAAAGACGACTCTGGCGCTATACAGCGCACACAAAAGAGCGATCTCCGCTGAAACGCTGTACGACAACAGCACCAGTAGCGCACTCCTGTTTCAAGCACGAGCGGTAGCGCTTCGCACACTGGTGTACCGCCGACACTTCGACACCGCCCCGGAAGTTCAAGCGGCGCTGTGCCAACACCTCCTAGACAGCTTGTTTAGGAGGTGTTGGCTGTGCAGAGCCTGCGGGATCGAAGAAGAATCGACGGAGCACGTAGTCCTCAAATGCACAAAGTTGTCGCCTTAGCCGAGAGAGGCCACCACGCTACCCCTAGCGCTTGGATTTACAGCAGCGGAGTGCGGTGAACGCGGCGACAACAGTGGCAACAGTGACAGCTACGTCAGTCACAAAATCCCGTCTCCGCATGTGGTGGACACTCGTCCACCGTTAACTCTTCCTTTTTTTGTCTCTCTTTCCTTTTTTCTTTCTTTTTTGGCTGGGACGCAGTTTAGTGTCCACCCGGTACAAAGGGTGCAGCCTCAAATCATCATCATCATCATAAATGGGGCGCCGTGCTGCGCGCAAACGCAGGCGCCGTGCCGAGGAGACAGATGAAGAAAGCCAAGAGCGGTTGGCTTAAGCAACGCGCCTTTGCCGCAGAATGGCGAGCCCGGCGGCGTTCTATAAGTTCAGTGAGCGAGAGTAGTTTCACGGACTCTCAATTTCGAAGAATCGTCTATGAGTATTGCAGAGCGAGAGTACTACCCAATGGGGTAGCAGTCTAGACTTGATGATGTATAGACATTCGGACGACTATGTAATTACTGGTGTTCAGACCAAGAGCCACTACTTTACGGACCATCAAAGCGTCTTCATTGGAATAAACAAACAGTAGAAACCATGTTGTGTCCAGAGTAAATCCTTTAGTTGCACAAAACGCGAAGCCATGCCAAACCACCAGCAGAGCCAAGGGCAGCCAGGGAGGTATCTTTCGCAATCACTCAGGCTTAACCATAGCTACGCCACAGCTAATGTTTTCAACATTTCCGCCTACCAGTAGATTTATCTTTGACATAACTACGTGTTTTGATCTGGTAATTTGCTGGTTCTACTGGAAATAAAAGTAGTCTGTCGAGAGGGGTGCAATTTGCTAGAAGATGCAATATTTGCCCTGCTGCGAACAGATGCAATTACTGTTTGTAGAAAATGCGTACCTGCTTATCGCATCTAAGCGCGTTTTCTAATATGATATCGAGTCAATATCGTATTCACTACGGCTCCGTATGAGTAGTGGACTAAGGTAGCTTATAGTTGGACAGAGATAGTTTATTAGTTCATTTCAATTGTGTTTTAGACACAATGCGCAACATCAGGGCGCCTGGTCAGGGCGCCCCCAATTACCACGCAGAAGACGAATATATCGAGTCTACATCCCCGCGCCATGGCACCCGATCCGCCACAGGGTGATGCATTGCATTTCCCAGCAGGCCCCAAACTACGTGATCACCTCCTGATCACGGTTACTCTGCAAACAGCCCCCTGATGTGGCGCATGGATGCAGCGGCACCACGCGATGAACAGTGCTTCACTGATATACGCCGAGAGCTGGGCTTGTCTGTGGCTGCAGTTAGTGACGTAACACCTGCTACCTGGGACGCGCTGAAAACACGCTGGCGCGATGTTCTTGTGCGTGCGGGGAAGGCGCGGCGTGGCCGAACTACGACCATGTTGAATGACGTTCTGCGCCGTACGCGCATCGTACGTGGCGGCGAAACGCTTACGTTCGCGATGCACGAATATCTCGCGACGCTGCGCGAGCCTTATCACCGCATCCTCGAAGACAGTTCACGCGCATTACTCTGCGCGGGATCACCCAACGTGCCGCTTGAGGATGCCGCGGACCTCGGACACGCTCGAGCAATTGGCCAGCTCAGTAACAGGCGAACTCGCGTGGAGAGCGTCACGCTTGCGGACGGATGGTACGTCCTCGGAACCCGCGGACATCCACAACTCGTTTAGCGAGCATTTCGCGGCCCTCTTTTCGCCGCAAGGCCTAGACCAGGAGGAGCGTTTTCAAGAAGCTGTCAGCTGCTTCTGTGGGCCTCTTCCTCAACTTCCAGAAGACGCATGTTCGGCACTTAAGGAGTCGGCAACTTTGGAGGAGATGCGTTGTGCCTTAGGCGCCATGAACCAGTCGACCGCTCCCGGTCCTGGCGGACTAGTAACCGGTTTTTATTCTACTTAGACATCCTCGGTCCTTCTTTACTTAGGCTCGTAAATTGTTTCCTCGAGAGCGGCGCCAAGCCACCCTCGTTCACTGTCGGCCGTATCGTTCTAATTCCGAAGGAGGGCATGACGCCATCGAGTCCCTCATCGTGGCGACCGATTACCCTTCTTAACAAGACAATAAACTTGAAGCTACATTGTTGGTCTGTAGAGTGAGAATCTACCTTAGGGATTTGGTTAGCCCATACCAGTCCTATTCGGTACCTGGACGATCGGTGTTCGCTTCGCTGAAACTGACAACAGACGTCTTCGAATAAGCCTTGCCAAACGGATCACTGGAGCTTTCATTTCCTTGGACCAGTCAAAGGCCTTCGACTGCGTAGAACATGGTTACTTGCTCGCCGTGCTCCGCTCATTTGGTTTTCCTGACTAATTAGCTCAGTTCCTACGCGGCCTTTACACATATCTTAGCAGTTAACGAGTACTGACTGGCCAAACTGCCGGCAGATTTCCGATTACGCGGGGAGTGCGTCAGGGGTGCCCGCTCTCGCCGGTATTCTTCATACTGTTAAGGAAAATGTACACAGCGGTTACCGCTAGTTGACTGTCAGAAGCACTCGCCACCAGAACGAACCCAGCTTAGCCTGAGCGTCGTCTTCTTCACAACACACCAGCGCGTCGTCGTCATCTCGAGGCGTGAGGAGGCGTTGTCATGGCGTGAGGAGTTATAGGCGAACGTGACGAAAGGTAAGGAGATGTCCCAGTCACGATGGTGATCGGACAAATACATAGATAGCATGTAGGTCAGTGTGCGATTCAGGCGCTCAGTAAGACCGTTCGTTTGCGGATGGTAGGCCGTGGTGAATTGGTGACGAGTAGCGCATGAGCGGAGAAGGTCATGAACTACTTAGACAGGAAACAGCGGCCACGATCTGTGAGCAGTTGACGCGGAGCGCCATGAATCAAGATTACGTCATGCAAAAGAAAGTCGGCAACGTCGGAGGCGCAGCTGGTGGGGATGGCCCTGGTTACAGCATATCGGGTAGTATAATCAGTCGCCACAGCAATCCATTTGTTTCCAGAAGTCGACGTCGGAAAAGTTCCAAGAAGATCGAGGCCGACACGAGAAAATGGTTCAGTCGGCACTGAGATTGGTTGCAGGGGCCCGCTAGGTTGAAGCGAGGGTATCTTGCGGCGCTGACATATCTCACAAGCGGCGACGTAGCGACGGACAGAGCGGTAGAGACCAGGCCAGAAAAATCGGCGTCGCACACGGTCGTACGTGCGTGATACTCCCAAGTGTCCTGCTGTAGGGGCGTCGTGAAGTTGGGCGAGAACAGTAGAGCGCAGATGAGCTGGAACAACCAGTAAAAGGTCCGCGCCATCTGGACGCATATTGCGTCTGTATAATGTCTCGTTATGGAGCACAAACATGCTGGCGGAAGAATCAGAGTTGTTGTGCAGCTGGTCTATAATTGGTTGCAGGGCAGGATCGCGACGCTGTTCGGAGGCGATATTTATAAAGTCCGAGATGGACAAAACGTAGTCGTCAGACAAATCGGGAGGATCTACGGGATGGCGGGACAAGCAGTCAGCGTCTTGGTGTACGTGGCCCGACTTGTATACCACAGTAAATTCGTACTCTTGTATTCGCAAGGCACAGCGACCTAAACGGCCAGTGGGTCCTTATGTGAGGACAGCCAACACAAAGCATGGTGGTCTGTCACTACACAGAAGGACCGCCCAAACAAACAAGGGCGGAATTTGGTCAGCGCCCAAACAAGTGCCAGTCATTCCCGCTCTGTAATTGAATAATTGCGCTCAGATGGCGAAAGCAGCGGCTGGCATAAGCAATGACGCGGGAGGACCCATGCTGGGACTGGGCAAGGATAGCACCAATACCATGGCCGCTAGTGTCGGTGCGCAGTTCGGTAGGTGCAGAAGGATCGAAGTGCGCCAGAACAGGTGGTGTAGTGAGGGTGGAAATAATCGTCGGGAAGGCATAGGCTTGGTCACAACCCCATGTGAAAGGTACGTTTTTTTTTTTTTTTTCAGAAGAGAGGTAAGCGGACGAGCGATGTCTGGCGAAGTTCCGAATGAAGCGGCGGAAGTAGGAGCAAAGGCCGAGGAAGCTTCGCACGTCGCTTGAGCTACGCGCGGTAGGGAACTCGCGCACGGCTCGAACTTTGTCAGAGTCGGGCTGCACACCATTTGCATCAACCAAATGACCCAGGACTTTGATTTGGCGCCGACCGAAGCTGCATTTTTTGGCGTTCAGTTGAAGACCGGCGCGGCGAAAAACGGCCAGGACTGTAGAAAGTCGATCAAGGTGGGTTGCGAACGTGGAAGAGAAAACGACGACGTCATCTAAGTAGCATAAACATGTTGTCCACTTGAAGCCACGGAGGAGCGAATCCATCATGCGCTCGAATGTCGCAGGAGCATTACAGAGTCCAAATGGCATTACGTTGAATTGATAGAGTCCGTCGGGGGTAACAAATGCGGTTTTCTCGCGATCCCGTTCGTCGACGGCAATTTGCCGGTAGCCTGAACGCATGTCGATGGAAGAATAGCTGGCACCATGCAAGCAGTCAAGCGCGTCGTCAATTCGCGGAAGAGGGTAAACATCTTTCTTTGTTATTTGATTAAGGTGGCGATAGTCGACACAAAATCTCCAACTTTGATCTTTCTTTTTGACCAATACAACAGGGGACGCCCAGGGAGTGCAGGAAGGCTCAATAATGTTTTGCGCCAGCATCTTGTCAACTTCTTTCTGTATAGCATGCCGCTCAGTATGGGAGACACAATAAGGCCGACTGTGGATGGGGCTGGCGTCACCCGTATTGATTCGATGGGTCACAACAGATGTTTGGCCCAATGGTCGGTCCCCGAAGTCAAATATATCTGTGTACGACAGTAAAAGGTTGGAGGGAGCTCTGGCTTGGTCATCTGGCAGATCCGCAGATATCATGTTTGAAAAAAGGTTCGAAAGGGAAGAAGCTGATATATGCTGCTCCGACAGATGCTGAGGCGTTAGAGCAGCAACTTCGCAGTCCGCCAAAGGAAACAGATCAGCAAGCGCGATGCCATGGGCTAAAACTTGGGTCGAGCAGCTGAAGTTAAGGACGGGAAGATAGGTGCGGTTAGCAGTGACAGTCACTGCGGTATGAGGGAGTATGATGTTGCGACGGAGAGCAACATCGGTAATTGGGCAAGTGACGTATGTGCCATCAGTAACTGCGGGGAACGGGGCCAGTGGAACGTAAATAGCAGCTTCGGGCGGTAGGCGAACAAATTCGGCGGATCGGAGTCGGGGCTTGACATCGGTGTTTTTGGAGCAGTAGTGCAGGTCTAAGCGAAGAAGGCCAGTTGAGGAATCAATCAGGGCAGAATGGGCCGTTAAAAAGTCGATGCCAAGGATCACGTCGTGAGGGCAGCGGTCGATAACAGTGAAGAGGACAGGGGTAGTGCGACCGGAAATACTCACGCGCGCAGTGCACAGTCCCACTACGGCAGCGACGCTTCCATCGGCGACACGAACGGCGGATGAAGCGGCGGGTGTGACAACTTTTTTGAGACGGCGGCGAAAGGATGAGCTGAGGACTGAAATTTGGGCACCAGTGTCAATGAGGGCAGTAACAGGGGCACCATCCACACAGATGTCTAGAAGGTTGCGGCAATTAGCGAGGGTCAGCAGAGGATTTTCGGGCCAGGTCGTCAATGCAGCATCACCTCCGGGAGCTGCATTGGTTAGTTTTCCGGAAGAAAGCTAAAGAAGTGGGGAGGTGATGTACGGCGAGGTAGGGGCGAGCGGGACGTCCGGGTCTGAGACGACGGTGAGCGGCTGGACGTGCGCGGGGCTGACAAGTTAAAATAACGAGAGCGCGTATCACGGAAATGGTTTGGGAGTGGACCATATTCGGCGCTGCTATCAGGAAAGTAGCGGGGTCGAGGTGGCGGAATCCAACGGCTGCGGCAATGACGAGAAATGTGGCCGACACGTGAACAGTTGAAGCAGATGGGTCGGTCATCCGAGGTTCGCCATTCGTCCGGGTTGCGGTAGCGGTAGCGGTATCGCGTCGGCGTGGGCGCAGTCGGAGCCGCTGCTGCTACCACCGGAACGGTGGGCTGGACAGATGGCTGTGTGTTAGGTTGGAATGAGGGCTGTGCGGAAGACTGGCCAGAGTTGAAGCTCACGTTCGCGTTGAGGCCCACATTTGCGAACTCCTGGCGAACGACAGATACGAAGGCGAACGAAGGCTATAGTAGCATCTGCCGGCTGAGGAGCGAACGCAACGGGCGCCATAGCTTCTATCTCTTGGCGAATAATCCTGGTCAAGTTAGTTGGATGAGATGGCTGCTGCAGTGTTGGACTATCTTCGCACGAAGACGTAGCAGCTGTGTTTGGCAAGCGGTCGAAGCGGGGAGTAATGCGACGGTGTTTTGCTTGCTCAAACTGTCGGCAAACATGGATGACTGAGTCAACCGTCGGACAGTCTTTGCAAAGCAGCAGACTGTAGACATCGTTTGCAATTCCCTTTAATATATGGCCCACTTTGTCTGACTCGGACATGGCGCTGTCAACTTTTCGGCATAAGGCTAGAATACTTTGAATATAAGACAAATATGATTCTGTTGAAGACTGGGCACGGGATGCGAGGTCTTTTTGTGCGCCGAGCTTGCGTCCGATCGGCTTGCCGAATAGATCGCGAAGCTTCTCCTTGCACATATCCCAGGATGTGATATCGTCTTCATATGTCTCAAACCAGACGCGCGCCGTAACTGCCAGATAGAAGATGACGTTGGCGAGCATGAGGGTCGCGTCCCAATGATTGTGCTTGCTGACGTGCTCGTACATACCGATCCAGTCTTCTACTTCGACATGGTCGGTGCCGCAGAAGGTGCCCGGGTCACGAGGCTGCGTCATGACGACGGTGGAAGCTGGTGATGCCGCTGAAGATGATGTCGCGTCGGATGGCATAGTGACGGCACCAATCTGGCGGCCACTACGGAGATCGAGGTTTGCTAGAATATAGGTTTGCTACGGACGCACTTCCAGCAATCCTCCACCAAATGTTAAGGAAAATGTTCACAGCGGTTACCGCTAGTTGACTGTCAGAAGCACTCGCCACCAGAACGAACCCAGCTTAGCCTGAGCGTCATCTTTTTCACAACACACCAGCGCGTCGGCGTCATCTCGATACTGTGCTCCGTAACAATACTTTCGCTCGATCCGCTGCTGCGTAGGGTCGCCGCGGACAGGCGTATTCGAGGTTTTCCATCAGTAGGACAGGAGACTGTCGTTGTATCTGCATACGCGGACGACATTTCACTCTTCGTGCGTGACAATTACAGCTTCATTGTTTTTCTGAACATCTTTTCAGAATACGCAGCTGTATCTGGAGCGCCGCTCAACAAGAAGGAAAGTAACGCACTCCGCTTCGGTCAGTTCAGAGGCCCTTTAGCCGCCTCTTGGCGTGCCAAGCGGGGTCTCCCCCCTGACACCCTGACATGGGACGTAGTTCTGTCGCGAGAAACGCAAGCCCTTACTGACGCAGCACGTTGCAACCTCACGCTCAATGCTAAAGTTAGTGTCGTCAAGACACGAGCGTGCGCTTTCATCCTTTATGTGGCGCGTATCGCGACAATCCCGCGCCGTGTGGTGAACAGACTCGCGTCCCTTATAGGGACTTTTGTTTGCGATGGCAGGACAGCGCTAGTCGCCCGTCACATCCTACACCTTCCGAGGAACAGGGGAGGCCTTGGCCTTCCGTGCATCCCGACAGTGGCTCGAGTACTCGCGTTCAGGCTCGTGGAGAGACTATTGGATTTACCCTTGTCGCCCGCTCATCCTGTATTGGATGAGCACGGCGTGTCGTGTGCTTACACCCAAACATTACCTCGGTCTTCAGGCGGACAGACCTCTGCCTTTTTACCGCGAGGTTGCCGAGATAAAGTCGACTCTCGATGCAGACCTGTCAAATGTTAATGTAGGTGACCTACCAGCCATACGCATCAGCGAACTAGTAGCCGTTCGCAGGCTTTCAGCTGATGAGCAACGAGAGACCGCTGTACCCAAATAGCGAGCGTGGGCAGCTTGTCGGTTGCCAAATGAAGTGCGAGATTTTGACTGACTTAGGCGCTGAGGCTTCCTCCCCACGGGATGGCGGCTTGCGAGATGGGGTATTATACCCAATGACCAGTGCGCCAACTGCGGTGCTCCCGAGAGCCTCTCGCATGTTTTTTTTTTTTTTTCGAATGTGTAGTTGCGAGAGCAATCTGGCGGCTCGCATATAGGATGTTTAACGTCCGGATGAACCCCGACGTCAGGCGCCGGCGCAACCCTTTCGAACATCTTTTGTTCACTGGGGTTCTGTTTGTTGTATCGACGTCATGGTACACCGAATGCCAGGGGGAAAAGAGCACAGCTTTATTTGAGCAACGCGTATTTATACAGATGGCTTGGACAGCAGCGTATCGGCTGTTGCGTATCAGTTGTACATTTTGAGGCCGCACTGCGCATGCTGTCCCTGACGCATACGATACATCTTCCTTCTTTTGGAAAGAAAACTAAAAACAACAACAAAGCAAAGTTGCAAGCACGACATGGGCTCAGTGCACAAAAGAATAACTTAAGACATTTGCTGAAAGTCTCTGCCGTATTCCAAGCGTCGCGGGGGTGCACGTTGTCTCTGCGATCGTCTTAACCCCGGAGCGCTTGACACTGCATCACCATCAGATGTCACTGGTCGCGGCTGATGCTGCGGCGTGCTGTCCTCACTGGTGTCATCGCTGTCGTCGTCAAGTTCACTCAGAAAGTTTTCTTTCGTAGACATGAGATGTTTTCGATTGCGACGCAGAAGTCTGCCGTCTTCTGTTAGAACATTGTAGGACCTTGGTCCAGCACAGCGCTGCACGACCTTTGCTTTTTTGTCCCAGACAACTTTATTCACGCGCACAACGTCACCTTGTCTCAGGGGTGGTAGGAGTTGCCGGTCTCTCTTACTCTGGCGATGCTTGGCAATATGCAAACTGGGACCTTCTTGGGTGTCTGGTAGCGTTGTTCGTAGCTTTCTGGCCTGAAGAATCTCTGCGGGTGCCGCAGCACCTTCCAGTGGGGTTGTCCTGTAAGCGAGCAAACCAAGCCAGAAATCTTGATTGGCTTCAGCAGTTTTCTTTAATATTCGCTTCACCACCTGTACCCCCTTTTCTGCCAGGCCATTCGACTGTGGGTATCTAGGGCTAGAAGTAATGTGCTGGAAATCATATTCTCTTGCAAATGCAGCGAACTGGTAGCTTGAAAAAGGGGGTCCGTTGTCTGAGCATACCTCCATTGGTATGCCATATCTAGCGAAAATAGCGCTTGTTGCTTGAATGACAGTCCTGGCCGATGTATCCTGAAGTAATTCCACCTCCGGAAAGCTTGAGAGCGCATCGTAAACACAAAGATAAGGTCTACCCCCATAGTAAAAAATGTCGATTCCAACTCGGTACCACGCTTGCGTGGGCACTGAGCGCATCTGCAGCGGCTCACGCGGCTGGCTGTATGCATATTTCCGGCAGACTGCGCATTTCTGGACAAAGGCTTCAATGGCACTATTCATGCCTGGCCAGAATATCGCTTCCCGGGCTCTGGATTTGCATTTGCTTATACCCAAGTGGCCTTGGTGAATTTTTTCCAGAATTTCGTGCTTCATGCTAGTGGGAATCACCACTTTGGAGCCCTTTAACAAAACGCCCTGAACCTGCGAGAGCTCGCCAGTAAATGGCTTCAGCTGACCTTCAACCGGTGCACCTTCTCTCAGACTTTTGAGTACACTGCACAGATATTCATCTTTGTTTGTCTCGGCGACCAGTCGAGTTAAAGTTCTATGGCTCACGCGAGACGAAACTACACTCACGGCGTGTACTTCTGCATCTTGGCTGTCGATGTCGGTCTTGTCACAGTTGAGTGAAGCCCGGGACAGCATATCGGCCAGGAAGAGGTGCTTTCCTGGAACAAAAACAATCTTGATATCGTAACGAAGCAGTCGCAGAAAGAAGCGTTGCAGCCTTGGCGGCATGTCACCAATCGCTTTTTGAGATATCGCTATCAAAGGTTGATGATCGGTTTCCACGATAATGTGACGACCGTATGTGAAATGATTGAACCTTTCACAACCGTACACAATCGCCATGGCTTCTTTTTCTATCTGCGAGTATCGCTGCTGGGCTTCCGTCAGAGCTTTAGACGCGTATGCGACCGGCTTCCACTCATTATCGTGAAGCTGTAATAATGCAGCACCTAAGCCGTTTTGCGATGCATCGCATGAAATTTTAGTTTCTTTTGCAGGGTCGAAAAGCGATAGGAGTGGTTGTTTGCTCATGCTGTCGCAAAGCTGGTTCCACTCTTTGGCGTGGTTCGCCGTCCATTCAAACACAGTGCCCTGCTTTAGCAAAGCTCGTAGTAGTGCTGTCCTGCGCGCCAACGATGGCGATGTATCGTATGCGTCAGGGACAGCATGCGCAGTGCGGCCTCAAAATGTACAACTGATACGCAACAGCCGATACGCTGCTGTCCAAGCCATCTGTATAAATACGCGTTGCTCAAATAAAGCTGTGCTCTTTTCCCCCTGGCATTCGGTGTACCATGACGTCGATACATGGTGTCAGAAGTGGCTAACGCCGACGAGCAGACCGAAGAAATAAGCCACGAAATGGATTTCTTAAGGCCACCGGACGCACTTCACCTGAAAGGGGACATCGCAAAGAATTGGCAGCTGTTCAAGCAGAAGTTCCAGCTTTTCCTGACGGCGACAGAAACAGCAAAGCCTCGACCAGAGCCAACGAAAACAGCGCTACTGCTGACTACCGCAGGTGAAGAAGCAATTGAGGTATTTAACACCTTTACTTTTTCGGAAGATGAAAGCAGCAGTGACTACGCGACGGTAATCAAAAAGTTTGACGAGTATTGCGCAGCCCAGAGCAATGAAGTATATGAGCGCTACTTATTCAGGAGGCGAGTGCAGGAACCTGGCGAGCCATTCGAGCACTTTTTGAGAGATTTGAAGACTCAAGCACGACTTTGTAACTTTGCTGGGTTACTCGATTCAGTGATCAGAGACCAAATTGTTTTTGGTATAACTGACGACAAGATACGCGAGAAGTTATTGAGAGATAACAAGCTCACCCTCCAGAAAGCAGAACAGATCTGCAAGGCTGCCGAAGCAGCCGCGGCGCATAAGGAAATATGGGAACAAGACCATCATCAGGTCGACCCAGTCCACAAAACGAGCTCTACCCATCGTAAAAGGCAGCAGGCCTATATCTGCCAAAGCTGCGCACGAACGCACGCACCGCGGAGCTGCCCTGCTTTTGGTCGTACTTGTTATAAGTGCCAGCGGAAAAACCACTTTGCGGTCTGCTGTAAAGCAAAGCAGCAAATAAGTGAGCTCACTGGTTCCGAGGAAGAGTTCGATGTACTCAACGTGGCTGTCAGAAACACTGTCCGTGAGCGCGATTGGCTTGCTCAAGCACAAGTTGGCAACTTGTCGGTGTGCATGAAAGTTGACACCGGTTCACAAGCCAATATTCTTCCCCTCAGTGTCCTAAACAAGATGCTGCCAAAACCACCGCTGAAGCCCAGTTGCGCGACATTGCGGTCCTTCGGCGGAAGCGAAATTCAACACTTTGGCACGATCACTACGGAAGTGAAGCTTAATGGTTAATGGTTTTTTTTTTTTCGATCACTACGGAAGTGAAGCTTAATGGTTAATGGTTTTTTTTTTTTCGAATGTGTAGTTGCGAGAGCAATTTGGCGGCTCGCATATAGGATGTTTAACGTCCGGATGAACCCCGACGTCAGGCGCCGGCGCAACCCTTTCGAACATCTTTTGTTCACTGGGGTTCTGTTTGTGTTGTGGCGTCGCAGGTGCCTCACTGAAGCGCGTCGCAATCCCGCCCGAGCGATGCACCAAGCCTTGCAGAGGCTGCGCCTCGTCATCTGGAAGTATCTGTCTGTACAGTTAGAAGCGGACGGTGAGACGTGGTTTCTGCGGCGCTGGCACACGAGCTTCTATGTTGTACGGGGTAGCAGACTTGAGATGCCTGTCATCATCTATTAGAACCCCCCCCCCCCCGTAATACTGTTTCCCCCGCTTTGGGGAAACATGTTTTTTTTTTAGTTTATTATGTATATGTAACCTGTAGTGTTTTGTATAGTTGTTTGATGTGTGAGCAATGTGCGTTTTTGTATGTATGTATGTACTGAATAGATTCCCTTTTATGTCTTATGGTATATATATTGATACGTGGCAAGGTAAGGCCAAGAGATTAGTCCAAGATGACTCCGCACACAGCACACAGAAACACAGTACCGTTAACCGGGCACCAACCGACACTGCTCGCACGTCGTCTTCAATACTCACGAGCTTCTTCTTCGGTCCTTATGCAGATACCAGTGCATGCACCGCCTAATGTAGCAATATTATTCTATATGAGCATGCATAATCACATTTTGGAGTTGCAATAAATTTCTCCTCGATGCTGTCTTATGCTATACACATTAAATGAGAAATTGACAATACTGGGGGAGGAAGAATTCCTCCGATGATTTCTTACGAGGTTTATTTTTGTGAATGGCAGAGTGACCGCGCCCATCCTTCTGTAGTAGGAAGGTAGGCAACTGGTGTTTTGAATGGCATGTCCAATTCCAGAGAGTGAGGGTTCATAAGAGTTATTTCAAAGAGCCTGCATGACATGTATATAGCGTGTATGTGCATGGTTCAGTGCTGGTCAGTCCAATAATATCCCAGAGAAATGTACCTGGGTTTATAGATTACTATGAAAAATGAAATTTTCTTTAGTGAGTGTTGCGTCATGAGGTACGTTAAGTGCACTGCCACCCTTCACCGTTTCACTGTACGTTAAAGAACCCCAGGTGGTCGAAATTTCCGAAGTCCTCCACTACGGCGTTTCTCATAGCCTGAGTCCCTTTGGGACGTTACACCCTACAAGCCGAATCATATCTTGTGCTTTTGTTTATTGATTACAGAGAAGACTGACCAGATACATGGAGGAGAATGAACTAAGGCCCGGGGAGGTCACAGAGTTCAGGCAACATCTTAGTATGCAAGATATTGTGCTCAGGATACACCATTAAATCAAAAAATGTTAAGTCATCTTAGGATCAATCGGGCCTGAAGAGGGCATTTGACAGTTTAAAACACGATGCTATTCTACAGGGCCTCACGGAACTAAGTGTAGGGGAAAGGATGTATGAATATGTAAGAAACTTTCTAACAGGCAGAAAAGCAAAAATAAGATACCAGGGGATAGAATCTCAGATATTCGAACTGGGGAGCAGGGGCACACCACAAGGAGCGGTGCTATCGCCCAACCTTTTCAACATAGCCATGCCTGGACTTCCAGGAAAGCTAAGGAAAATATGACATAACATTCAGCCTATATGCGGATGACATAACCATTTGGACAAACAAAGGTAGCAGTGCTGAAATCGAGCACAAATTGTAATTGGCGGCAAACAACACAGTTCAATATGCAAAAAAGAAGGGCACAAAATGTTCTTCAAAAAAATCGGAGTTGTTTATATACAATCCAAAACACCTAAGGCAAAAAGAACAAGTGGACGTAAATATAGAAGTGGAGGGACAAGCAGTCCAAAACGTTGACCAAATGTGGGTGCTAGGAATGGTCCTCCAAACGAACGGATAAAACGGAGAAACAAAGAAACTGATGGGACCGATGAAACAAACCACAAACCTTATAAGGAGAATAGGTAATAAAAAGGAGACCTTATTAAGGCTCATACAAGCTTTCGTAATAACCAGGGTCGGGTATGCCACGCAAGTAGTAGTAGTAGTAGTAGTAGTAGTAGTAGTATAGTAGTAGTAGTAGTATAGTAGTAGTAGTAGTATAGTAGTAGTAGTAGTATAGTAGTAGTAGTAGTATAGTAGTAGTAGTAGTATAGTAGTAGTAGTAGTATAGTAGTAGTAGTAGTATAGTAGTAGCAGTAGTATAGTAGTAGCAGTAGTATAGTAGTAGCAGTAGTGTAGTAGTAGCAGTAGTGTAGTAGTAGTAGTGTAGTATAGTAGTAGTAGTAGTATAGTAGCAGTAGTGTAGTATAGTAGCAGTAGTGTAGTATAGTAGCAGTAGTGTAGTATAGTAGTAGTAGTGTAGTAGTAGTAGTAGTAGTAGTACAAGACTTTATTGAGGCGCAACACTTAGGCGCCTAATACATCGATAGCCTGCTGGACGAGCAGGCGCTGTTCTTCACCCTCAGCACCAAGCCAGTCCACCCAGGTCCAGATAGTATGGGAGGAGGTGGGAAAGAATCCCGATTGCAATGCAACCGGACATGAAAATAGGCAGTGTGAAAGGTTGGCATAAGGGGAAGGGCAGTTGGCGCATGATGGATCGCGACGGAATTTGTAGAGATATATCCGGGCAGGGGTTATGAGTGTGTTCAACTGTATTTGTCGAAGGATATGAGCCTCCCGAACGGAAAGATTAGGATGAGGGTCGGGGTAGAGCTTGCGGTCTAAGCGAGCAGTATTGTAGTATTCGCTGATGGTGGCGCGAAGAGACACTCTCGACCCGCCTTCCAAGGATCTTGGCCAGGGGATGAACGGTGCCCGGTTACGAGTTTCACGGGCGAGCTGGTTCGCCAGCTCATTGCCGTCAATCCCCGAGTGTCCAGGGATCCATCGGAGGAAGACGGGGCAGGGCTGCAGCGCAACGAGTGCAACCTCGAGCTCCGTAGACAGATGACGTGTTAGACTTTTAGATTGAATGGCCCGGATAGCAGCCTGGGAGTCAGTGTATATTGTTACGAAGCGGCAAGCCGGTGAAGACAGGAGACAGAACATGACTGATGACGATGGTAGATGACGTTTAATGAATGTTCGCGGGCCTAGCGCGAGCGCTCCTGCCCGTGCCACTGCCCGCTTCTTCTTCCTTGTCGTCCGTATACCATGACCCGGGGCCACCGAGCGATCGTCCCGATCGTGGACGAGGAAGTTTAGCGATGTTAATGATTTTATGGCATGATGATGGGCGTGTCTGGATGCTTGAAGAAGAAGAAGGAAGAATAGAACGGCTTGCCGGTACGATGTCTGATGCGTGGGTGATCCACCTCCCTTGGAGCTGTCAACCATCCGTCACCAGAGTCCATGGGACCGATGGCTCGAGGTCACGTCGGGCAGCTTGGGCGGGGGTTGCGTGTTCGTGTCCATCGGTTCCTTCGGGTCATTCGGGTCTTTCGGGTCCTTCATCTCGGTTCTGATCGGTATGTCTGTTCTCCTTGTTTTCAGGTCCGGGCTGGGGGCTGGGCGGTGGCAGTTGTTCAGGTCTGGGCTTGAAGGGCTGGGGCGAAGCTGCTCGGCGATGTCCCTGGGCCCTCGGTGATGGTCCCGGCTTGAAGATGGCGTCTATGCTCCAAGGCGAGGATGGGGATGCCGTACGCCGCACCTCCAACCAAATGTTACGAAGCGGCAAGCCGGTGAAGACAGGAGACAGAACATGACCGATGACGATGGTAGATGACGTTTAATGAATGTTCGCGGGCCTAGCGCGAGCGCTCCTGCCCGTGCCACTGCCCGCTTCTTCTTCCTTGTCGTCCGTATACCAATATAATATACTGAGGCACAGGTGGTAGAGAATGGAAACTTTGAATTGCATGAATGATGGAGAGGACCTCAAGCGAGATAATATCCGGAGGGTGGAGAAAGGGGCCGCTAGTGTGTGTGACAGGGGTAGATAAACGAGGATCAAAGAGGACCTGGCTTCCGGACCCGCGAGGAGCCACATATGAGGCATCCGTGTAAGCGACCCCATGGGTATTGAAGGGCGGACTATGATGAGAGGCAGCAGCATGTCGGCGGCCAGCATGCCGGACCGGTGACATATTGGCTGGAAGAGGAAGTGTACGGAGGTTTGTGGCCTCTGGAGGGGAAGGAGTTGGCAGACGGACTGACTGGATGGGGGAAATGTTCGCCTGGTTTAGAAGCCAGCGTCCATGAACTGTGCCGGAGAGGCGAGCTATCTGTCGGTCACGGTGAAGGGAAAGGAGACTGCGAAGAGGATGAAAAAGCCCGGTGGCATAAAGCTTATCGGTGGAAGTGGTTATGGGAAGACAAAGAGCAGCTTTATAAAGGCCGTGAAGAGCTGTTGCAAGTGGGTCTAGCGGGCCCTGGGTGAATGAAAGATATGGTATAAAGTAAAGGAATTTGTTAGAGCCAGCGTCTGAGCCAGTCGACAGGCGTGAGCTTCCCTCAGGCCAGATGACCGTCTCACAAGTCGGCGAAGTAAATGGGTGACGGACTGACAGGTAGCAACAGCCGCATGGAGAGCCCGGACATTTTTGGCGGCATGCAGAGGCATGCCAAGAACGCGTCATTGAGAAACTTTGGGGATTGGGGAGTGGCCCAAGGTAAGGGATATCAGTGAGTTGTGAGCTCGTTGATAAACAGAGTGAGTCAGAAGTAGGAGTTCCGACTTCTCGGGCGCTGGAGACAGGCCTGCATGGTCAAGAAAGCAAGAAATGATATCCAATCCCTGCTGAATGGTGTCTTGAACTTGACCAGGAGATCCACGCGAGCACCACATAGTGATGTCGTCGGCGTAAAAACAATGCTGAAGATCGGGAATAGACGATAACTGAACCGCGAGAAGAGCCATAGCGATATTAAAAAGGGTGGGTGAAAGAACGACACCCTGCGGGGTACCCCGGGTGAGACGGTGGGGTGTAGAAGTGAAGTTCAATGCTCGGAAACGGGCTTCGCGATTAGAAAGAAAAGCTCGAATGTAGTTATACATTCGGGAGCCGCAGCCGGTGCTGGAAAGGCAGGTAAGAATATGGTCATGGGAGACGCAATCGAATGCCTTGCGGACATCGACTGTGACCAGGGCATGAAGCTGAGAGCTACCACAGGCTAAGAAAGTATGCTGGAGTATAAGGAAAAGGTCCTGTGCAGATACGCGGGAACTAAAACCAATGCGGGTATGAGGGAGCGAGTTTGAAACCTCCAAATGCCTATTAAGCCTAGTGAGCGCCATTCTTTCCATCGTCTTGCCGACACAGGAGGTCAGAGAAATGGGCCGGAGATTTGAAAAGACTGGAGGCTTACCAGGTTTAGGAAGGAGAGAAATAAGTGAGGAAGTCCAGGACGGTGGCAGAGAGCCTTCTTCCCAGGCGGTGTTATAAAGATTGAGAAGGTGCTCTTTTGCGTTATCGGGAAGATTGCGAAGAGCGGAGTAAGGGATTCCATCTTCACCGGGAGCCGACCGAGTGGCGTTAGCAAGAAGTGCAGCTTCAAGCTCGCGCAGTGTAAAAGGAGCATCGAGGTCATTGCTTGCACAGCCTGTGTATTCAAGTTAACAGGGGGACAAAGGGGGTGGAGATAAAGATCTGCAAGGGTTTCGAAAACCTCATCGGGAGACTTTGTGGCTAGGGCTTTAACAAGAGTCGTGGCAGGGGCAGGGGTGGCACCAAGGAGGGTTCGAAAAATAGTCTAGGTTGATTTTTGTATGGAGCGCCGTGTCAAGATTGTTGCATAGGGTATTCCAACGAGACTCCTCAAGCGTAGCACAATATGTCACGATATCGTCTCGCAACTTTGAAAGCGTGGTCTGCAGTTGGATGTTGCGGGGTTGCAGTCTGGCGGTTCGGAGAAGCTTTTTGCGACGCTTCCATAGCCTGATGAGATGGGGATTGGGGATTGGGGTCAAAAGTGGGATATGCAGCGGTCTCCGTGCGAGTACAGGATGAAGCCGCTTGGAGAAGGGTATTAGTCCACTCTTCATAGGATGTGAAGGAAGCAGAGGAGACAGCGAAAGGCCTGCCAGTCAGTATGTCGAATGCGCTGCTTGCGGGTGGGTATTCGAAGAGGGACGGAGATGAAAATAATATAGTGATCACTAAGAATGGTGTCGGCAGTGGCTGACCACTGAGGTGATATAGGACCAGCACAGTAATTGAGGTCAGGGGTCGTGTGGCGTTGGGAGAAGGTGCCCGCCCTAGTGGGTACTTCGGGGGTGTTGAGGAGAGTGAGGTGAGCTTGTTGGGCCATAGAGTGGAGTAGGCGGCCAGCCCGAAAGGTCTGCGGATAACCCCATAGTATGTGCGGGGCATTAAAATCGCCGCAGAGAAGTATAGCCGTATGAGAAGGCAATGTGTTAAGAAATTTACCTAGGGCCGTGAAATGTGTGGCGTGAGTGGGAGGGGTTGTATAAGGACAACAGTGCCAGGCTGAGGTGAGTCTGAGGAAGATAGTAGAGGGTGCCCACTAGGTAGGATTGGAGCGATGAAGGAATTTCAAGGGCTGCTACCGAGAGGTCATGGCGAACGTAGATAGAAGAGAGGGGATTAGTAGCTATAGAGTGAAATGCCCGGTAGCCAGGGATGTTAGCGGAGCAGCGAGTTTCCTGGAGGAGAAGGAAGTGGGGCAGAGAGGGGAGAGTAAGAAGATACTGGTGTACTGGAGTGCGGTTAGTATTGAGATTGCGACAGTTCCACTGAATTATATTGAGGTTCTCCATGTTGACATCTAACCCATTTGATTGCGCTGTGGCGTGCCATCGCGCATCTTTAGGGGAGGTTGAAGAGAATCCGTGATGGCTTGCAATGAAGTCTTAAAGGTGGAGATCAAATTAAGGATGCGTTCGAACTGAACATTGACGTCAGTATTGAGGCTATTGAACTTGGCATCAATTTGGGTGATAGCTTCCTTATGCTGTTGGAGGCAGCGCTCAAGGTCAGACTGGTATTTGTGACAGTCAGCGACGACATTCTCTATGTTTGAGAATTTGGAATCTATTCTAGTGAGTAGCTGATTCATGCGAGCCTCAAGAGCATCTAGGCGGCGATCGATGCTGCTTAGATCTTGTTTAAGGAGGCGAATGGCCGCTTCCAAACTAGCCACACGGAGCTCGAGGGTATGAAAGCGTTCTTCAATAACGGACGGACGAGGGGGCGAATGGGAAACGAGTGACTGTGGAGATGCTTGGAGAGAGTAACGAGGCTTGGGAATCGGACGCGTAGGACATTGACGAGATGGAGAGCACCCGAGCTGAAGCTGGAAGGTGCCTGTGTTACTGCTGCGTAGGAACCGGGAGGGGAATAGAACGCATGCTCTGCAAGAGGAGGATAGCCGCCGTTTATAGGGGGCTGCGGAGGAGCCGGCTGAGTGGCCTGGCGAAGGTTGACACGCTGTTGGTAGGCGTTCTTGGCACACTCCTTGTTTTTCTGCTTATAGTAAGTTGCCAACCTTCGCTGGATCATGGAAAAAGCAAGAGTTCCAGAAACCCATCTACTTCTGCTTTATTGATTATGCGAAAGCGTTTGACTGCGTAGATCACAGCAGATTGTGGCAAGCTCTCCAAGAGATGGGAGTTCCAATTCACCTCATCTGTCTCCTCAGGAACCTGTATGAAGGGCAAGAGGCCACAGTCAGAACTGGGCATGGTCTTACTGATTGGTTTCCGATTGAGAAAGGAGTGAGGCAAGCTGCATACTGTCGCCCTGCCTATTTAACCTATATGCAGAGGGCATCATGAGGAAGGCCGGTCTGGACGAGTCTTCAGCTGGAGTGAAGATTGCTGGAAAACGTATCAACAACCTTAGATATGCGGATGATACCACTTTAATTGCAGAAAGTGAAGCGGAACTCAAGAGACTTCTGATGCGCGTACAAGAATAGAGTGAGAAGTTTGGGCTTAAACTGAACATTAAAAAGACAAAGATCATGGCGTCTTGCCCTATCAAGTCCTGGAGCATCAAGGGACAAGAAGTGGAAGCAGTGACAGATTTTCTCTTCTTGGGCTCCAAGATTACCTCGGAAGGAGACTGCAACCATGAAATTAGGAGACGCCTGCTTCTGGGAAAGAGAGCAATGGTTAGCCTTGACCGCCTAGTAAAGAGCAGAGACATTAGTCTGCCAACCAAGATCCGTATAACTCGTGCTATGGTCTTTCCAGTTGTGATGTATGGATGCGAGAGTTGGACTGTGAAAAAGGCTGACCGCCGAAGAATTGACGCGTTTGAATTGTGGTGCTGGCGAAGACTCTTGAGAGTTCCTTGGACTGCCAGAAGATCAAATCAGTCAATATTGTCGACCATAAACCCTGACTGCTCATTGGAGGGTCAAATTCTAAAGTTAAAGCTCAGCTACTTTGGTCATCTGATGAGAAGAGAGGAGTCGCTGGAGAAAGATTTGATGTTGGGAAAGGTTGAGGGTTGCCGGAGAAGGGGTAGGCAGCAAACGCGATGGTTAGATGGCATCCTCGAGGCACTGCAGATGAAGTTATGTGATGTTAGGAAGATAGTGAGAGACCGGAAAGCGTGGCGTGACATGGTCAATAGGGTCACGAAGAGTCGGACACGACTGAACGACTGAACTGAACTGAACTGAGGGGCAAATAGGGGCGAAAGTAGCATGCTCGTTTGTCTGGCAGTACCGGCACCAGGGCTGCGTGCACTCGTGGACAGAGGGCGGTGGGGAGATGGATGAAGTGCACTTGGGGCAGTTAATGGTGGCACTAGAGCACTGATGTGCGCGGTGGCCAATCTCGAGACAGCGCGTACATGCAGGAACGCGGGGTTTGTGAGGGCGGCATCGAAATGCTGCTTGACGAAAGTAAACAGTGCGGGGGATGACAGTACCAGCAAATGATATTAGTACTCTTTCGGTGGACCCCATCATGCTCATGGTTATAATATCGGCTGTGTATGTCTCTAGGTCCTTCATGAGATCGGCGGTCTAAAGGCCGTGTTCGACACCATGTATGACACCGAGGCAGGAAAGAGGACGTTTTTCAGGGTAGGGACGGACTTTCACAAGCTTACCGGAGAGGTTGATGTGGGTGATATGCAACAGAAGGTTGGCATTGAGGTCAGAGTGCGTTTTCAGAAAGACCAGGTTCAGCACTGGCTTGGTCTCGAGGGTGAGGTCGTTACAGGAGCGTTCAGAGAGGTTGGCAGCATCGATTATAGTTTTAAGTAGTTCGTAGGGCCGAGTGCGGGGAGATAGGGTGCCAGGCGGGAGCTGAAGCCCGACCGATATTACGTCCAGGCGAGATCTGGCAGGTTTCGCGGCCTTGCGAGTGGCACCGACCGTTTCCCAGCCGTCGTCCGGGGATGGAGTGAAGTCCATGGTCGGGTGGAGTGCAGCAGCTGTGAGATCTAGCGAGTCAGAAGAGGCGTCTGCGGTCACTTCATGGAGAGGAGGCGAGTCTGAAGCAGACGACGGAGCTGGCGGGCCACGAGGCGGCGGCGGAGGCACTTGAGACGCGGGCTCGGGGGTGCGCGTCTGAGATGTATGGACGAGGGTCGGCGGTGATGCGGCTGGTGTAGCAGCCCCTTGCGGCTGGTGCAGGGTACGGTCAGGCGTGCCTTGAGATGCGGGCTCGGGGGCACGCGTCTGGGATGCATAGGTGAGGCTCGGCGGCGATGAGGCGGGTGCAGCAGCCCCCTGCGGCTGATGCAGGGTGCGGTCAGGCATGCCGGCAGTCTACATTCCTGTAGGCTTAGCGCGGCGTGGCGCCGCTTCAGTCCTCTTAGAAGTCCTGGCTAGATGGTCGAAGGCCTAACCTTGGTAAAGATGGTATCATCAGGTTCCTTGGAAAGTTAGGGATCGTTTGATGCGAGTCTCGAAGCAGACTGAGTCTGTCGTTAAGTGGTAGGGGCTGAAAGAACGGAGCCCGTGAAGAAGCCCACGGCCATCCACGGCAAGAAGCCGTGGCCATAGCCTCCTTTATACTCCTCTGTGCCTGGCAACGGCGCGCTCCGTGGCCGTCGTTGCCCCTCCTCCCATCCTCCTCCACCATCGAGAGGTTACGCGGCTAGCTGCCGACAGATGGCGATGGCGACAGAGGGTGCCCTGCCGCTCGCGTATCGTGCGTAGCGTTGCAGCAAGTCGCATTTGGCGTACGTTCTTCCGTCGTGCTGTTTTCATTTCGTGCACCAGCATTGCTTGTTGCATCTAGGTTTTGGTGCTACTCTTACTGCATTTGGACGTAGCAGGACTACGCCGCTGGAACAACCTGTAAGTTGCTGTTTTTGTTGTTCATATTACAGACACCTGAGTGATAGCAATTGCTTTATCGTTCAGCGATCGGGCCGTGTTTTTTCGGTGAACTAAATGAAGTAATAACTCATACTTTGCTTCATTAAGACTCGATAAAGATTGATATTATCAATCGGAAGAGCCATATGCGTCAGTATTGCAGTTTCGATAACTTTGCGCGTGAATTTGCATATCCAATTGTTTGTTTTTTTGGTAAGCACGTGTGCGCAGCATGATGCACGTGTTTCTATGCAAGTTTTCTTTGCGGCGCATCGCATTATCAGCTATTTAATTAAGCGACTGTGTGTTCAACGTTACATACGTTAGAGTTGTAAGCATACGTTACCATGTCCGCGAAATCGAATACTGTAATATGTATTTCAGTTTCATTTGTTTGTCAAGTGTGATTAGCAAGTTATTTTGTGCACGAAGTGCAGAAACTTAAAATATTTTGCGAAGAGTCGGAATATTCAATTTACAGATCCCGATGGCATACTGCTGTGTGCCACTGTGCCGATCAGACGGGAAAAAGAAGGAACCTGGCGTCTCCTTCCACGAGATTCCTGCCGAAGCTTCGCTACGCGAGCAGTGGATTAAAAAGATAAGAAGAGATGGCTGGGTCCCGAACTGTACCTCGAGCTATTCGAAGGTCTGTAGTAAACATTTCACAGACTCGGACTTCTTAGAGGGCAAACGGCGCCGTCTGAAAAAGGGCATTGTGCCCTCTGTGTTTGCCGACTACCCGACGTACATGCAACCCCGTACCTTGAAAGAAAGAAAGAAATAGTGAAACCATCAGGAAAAGATCAGCTTTGGAGAGCCAGCACAGCCAAGATGAGATGACAGAGGGCACCGTGAAACTTTGGCTGAACTCATGACCACCAGGTTCATCAGGCCACTGCTAATCAACTATGCAAGTACAATAACGGAAAAACATGACTTGTACAAGCCATTCAGCCAGAAGCCTCTTTCGCGGAAATGCATGAAACTGTAGAGCAGCTGTTTTTGACTTGAAACCTGTCAATAAATACTGCTATGCATGCTCCTCAGTTTTGTTTTAGATGAGTGCAATTTGAATCATTTATTATTTCTAGCTTTCTCAGCAGCTTTTTTTTTTAACCTGTAAATAAACGCTGGTACCTGTGCTGCTGAATTTTGTTTTATATGAGTGTATTATTAATCTTCATTTATTCGAGCTGCAACTGCAGAAAAAGCAGAACACTGTTGATGAATCTTGTAGTGTTATGTGCAGTGCGCAAATTGCATGCAATGTTGAAATTTTCACGTCTCGGCAACAAAATGCGTTAAATGGCCGTTACTCGTAGATAAATCCGCCTTTCAGGTAGAATAGAAAGGTGTAACACAGATTTAATTGCAAACGTTCCGCTTGTGGCAAATAGCAACGACGCGGTACTCCCCCCGCTGTCTGCTCCCTGACCCTCTTTCAGTGGCGGCCCCAGCAGTGAGAACGGCGGCGTCGCGCAACATCCGCGACGGTGCCGCGCTATTGTTATCGCGTTGAGCTGACGGGCACAGAGAGTATAAAGGAGGCTATGCCGTGGCGTGTGGATAGCGCCACCAAGCGGATCACTCTGCCACGCCATAATTAGACCTGAAAAAGGCCGAAAAAGATAGGATTGATAGCGCGATCAAAAAAAAAAAAAAAAGAATTTACAGAGCACTACACTTCTCGGAAAGTACCTCCACGGACAGGCTAATGACCCTGGTAATACACAACACATTAGATGAAATATTTGAGGCAACACTAGCTACACAACAAAAAGACTAGAGAAAATTAAGGGTGGAAGGAACATATTGAGGGAAACAGGTATACAACCGAAGGAATACCGAGACAAGACAGAGGAAATAAGTAGAGAGGTCAGGAAGCAGATCCATATCCCCCATTACCAAAGAACATGCACCATGAATATAATAAGCAAAAACGAGAGAAAAGGGCAGAAACACAGACACGGAGATTCGAAGAAGAAAATCCGGGTAGAAATGCGTATATAGACGCTGCATACTGCGGAAAAGGAAAAATGAATGCAGTCATACTCAATGGCAAGCGAGAAATGGTTACATCAGCCTCTATTTTTTTTTTACATTTTCATGAAAAAAAAATAGAGGCTGATGTAACCATTTCTCGCTACAGACAGCGGATACAGACAGCAGAAATCGATACAGACAGCGGAAGAAGCTGCAATCGCACTGGCTCTTGCTCAAACCGAGGCAAATTACATAGTCAGTGACAGCAAAAGCCCTGCGTTTTGATGGAAGCGAAAGGGAGAGACGTCTGTTTGCTATGCGATGCAGTGTACGTTAAAGATCCCTAGGTGGTCGAAATTATTTTGAAGCCCTCCACTGCCTCCTTCCCTCTTTCCACATTGATTCCCACCTCATTCCCATCCCATTAGGTGCGGGTCAGGTCCACTTAGCACGTGCGATAGATACTGCGCCTTTTTTTTTTTTTTTTTTTATGGATATCTCGCCGCTTGGAGCATGGCGGACCAGACTCCTTCTTCCTGCGAGGCTACGGTTGCCGAAGCGCCGGCTCGAACTGAGGGAATAAAAGCGAGGCGCAGCCGGTTACGAGGCCGATGACGCCGACGCGAAACCCAGGAACGGGCGCCAAAGAGTTGCGCTTTAAAATGCCGTCTTTTTCCAATTCATTCACATTATTTCAGTCGCCCACAACTGCGGAGAGACCCCGCCGCAAGTATTGCTCGCTGCACGCAACTGTCGCGTGGGACCCAACTTGCCGCCGGGAGGGAAAGCGGCGGTGCGAGGTTGTACTAGTGGTACAAAGGGCTCCTCACCCTGAAAGCGGAGGTGAAAGGCATCGAGGCTGCCTAAACACTGCTAAGGCTCCTCTATTTTTAAACACTGCTACGATCTGCTGCCATCTATCGAGCGTGTTCTGACCGACAAGTTGCCGGGTTTGTGCGCTCCCGGCAGAGGGCGTAAAAGACAAGCAGCGAATAAAACCCCGCGAAAACTGCAAAAATTAGTCGCTTTTTTTTCGAATGCAGGCAACGTGGAGTGAAGATCAAGATTTAATCTCATCGCAAATAACAGAACACTGCATGTTACTCGACATGATAGTATTGGCTACGGGGCAGTTGAATTAGCGGCGCCTAGGCAACTAGTCATTCATAAACCTTTATTCATGAGGATGACCTGAGGCCTAGAGGGGAAGGGGCGCACGCTACACATCTGCTCACCACATTCAGAGTTACGAAGACTATACAGCCCCCAGCACCAACGCCAAGCGCAACCTTAGTGCCCTGCTAGACTTCATGACGAAGTCTGGCGCCCTCAACCTAACCTGCGCAACTATGGAAATCTTGGATCAATTTCGAAGCTTTGCCACGAGGCGGCGCTAGCCTATAGGAGGAAGATTGGTGGCTTTAAAGCAGAGAAGTGACATAATGTTAGTAATGTAGAAACAAAAATTTAATAAATGGAATGATGGTTTAGTTAACCAACCTAAATCAATAATTAAGATATAGGTAGACAAATGAGCATGATAGCTACTGCTACCTGCTACCACCCGGGACGCTCCTATAGTCCATCCATCCATCCCATCCAACAAGTATGGGCCGCGATGCGTGCCATCGGCACTTCTAGTGTCGTTGCAGAAATTATTAGATTGTTGACATCGAAATTCAGTGAATTTGGTTAACTGAAGATGCCGGTTATGATGAAATTTACTTTATGAATCCTGCTGGCATCTGATACCCAATTTCGCGTGACGTGCGTTTTGGCCAAAATCGTCTGCACACACAGCTGTGCTGCTGTAAGAGTGTTTAGTAAACGGCCACGAACAGAAAATCGGCAGAATATGGAGATATGATACCTCGTTAGCAAAGGCATTTCTGAAATTTTCGCGGGATATGTGAATATTTATTATGGTTTGTTCGAGGAGATTGGGGAACCAAGGTGCAATAATATAGCGTACCCTCTTTTTTGGTACGCTATATTATTGTTTACTCGTTTGGAGTACCACATCACGTACGATTTTGAAGAAGATACATATATTGCAGAAAAAATTTCTTCTCAGCACTATTTAACTATACCTTACAATGCCCACACATTAGACCTATTTCCGAAAGCACATATAATACCCGTGCTTAACCTTTATAACTACAAGTTAAACCAAGCTTTTAAACAGGAGGTAAAAGAAAATTTAAAATTTTTCATGAATTATGTAATCTTACCAGGAACACACAATCTTATGTCACAAGATGCACAGAACAGTGGAAGTTGGTCACTCCGCAAGCTAATTATTTTACACAAAAAATATCATGCAAATTGCCAGCACTTATAAATTCTTTTCAAAAATAAGGTCTTGATTTCCATACATCTCATGTACGAATAATAGGTGAACTTTACATTCATTATGGCTTCTTAAACAGCTGCAGCAATGTCCAGGTGATTTGTCTCTCATTATGATTTTATTTTTTGCGTATATTTTCTCATTAAGCAAAGTGCTAAGTATGTCTGATTCCTTTTCTATCATTGCTTGCCTTGTAAAGGAGGCTGCGGGCTCTATCAAGTCGCTTGCTTCTAAAGCGACTTTTAACCACAGTCCCCTCCACCATTGATGGAAATAAATTATTATTATTATTATTATTATTATTATTATTATTATTATTATTATTATTATTATTATTATTATTATTATTATTATTATTATTATTATTATTATTATTATTATTATTATTTTCACAATTGGGCAGATGAGTTTCGCCGTGTGCGTTCTCTTTGCAAACGCTTATACAAGCGGGACTACGACTCCTATCTTGAGTCTTTAGAGAGGTATGCCTCAAATCGTCCTAGTCAGTTCTGGCGTTACGTTCGCAAGCGTTCCATTAAATCAGATTTAAGTATCAGCTTAGTTGACTCTCAGGGTTCGGAAATTTGGGATGTTGCCGACAGTTTTGCACAACATTTTTCCTCCGTTTACAAACATCCACATTGTGATTCCGTTTGCCTCCCATCTGGTGCACTATCTAATTCCATTCTCTTTGACGAGGAGTTGATAACTGAGAGTCTTAAGCGTCTGAGACCATCTTTGTCTCCTGGACCTGATGGCATTCCAGCTGCCATAATAAAAGCCTTCAGTTATATCTTCGTACCAGTACTGACTGCCATATTTAATAACTGTTTAAAAAATGCTGCCTTTCCTCGCGTGTGGAAAATGGCACGCGTGTTTCCTGTCTTCAAGTCTGGAAACAAAACTGATGTTTCCAATTATCGTCCGATTTCTCTTCTATGTGCAACCTCTAAGCTTTTCGAATTAGCTTTGCACAGCGTACTTTCCTTCCATCTCAAACATATCATAGTACCGAATCAACATGGCTTCATGTCGGGTCGCTCTACTTCCACCAACCTAGTCACGTTTATGACGTATGCCTCTGCAGCAGTCCTTCAGAGGGGTCAGGTTGACACTGTGTACTGTGATATGAGCAAAGCTTTCGACGTTGTTACTCACTCACTACTTCTTGAAAAACTTCTACTCTCTGGCGTTGAAGTCTCTCTCGTAGCCCTCCTACGCAACTATCTCCTTGATCGCTTCTGCTTTGTCAGTGTCAATGGACAGACTTCTTTCGTTTACCCTGCAACGAGTGGAGTTCCTCAAGGTTCAGTACTAGGCCCGCTTCTCTTCTCCGTTTTTATTAATGATGTTTCCTCGGCGATAAAGAACTCCTCGTTTCTTCTTTATGCTGATGATATAAAAATATTCAAGGTAATACATTCTTTTCAAGATTGCGTGTTGTTGCAATCGGACATATCTGCTTTTTCTGATTGGTGTGCGATGAATCGACTTACCCTCAATTCTTCCAAAACTAGGGTTGTGTCCTTTACTCGTAAAACACATAGCTTTCTCTACCATTATTCTGTCAATTCTGTGCTGTTGGATAGGGTTGATGAAATTAATGACCTTGGTGTACTTTTTGACCGCACCCTCAGCTTCTCCTCTCACACTAAACGCATTGCTCAGCGGGCTATGCGCACACTCGGATTCGTTTGCAGACTTTCGAGAGAGTTCCATACTCCACTTCCGTTCCTAAAACTGTACCTGTCCATATGCCTCCCGGTCTTGGAGTATGCGTCGGTTGTTTGGAATGGCACTTGCAAATCGAACTTGGACAAGGTTGACAGAGTACAAAAAAAATTTTTACGGATATTTCATTATCGCTTTCCTTTCGCAACTTCCCCCTCTCGCTCCACCAGGAGCGCCCAACTGAATCTTCCTTCCCTTCACTGCCGCCGTATCAGACTTGATATCATATTTCTGTACAAACTCCTTCATGGCCACATTATGTGCCCTCAGCTCTTAGAGTACATCCTACTGCGCGTTCCGCGAAAGAGCATGAGGGAATTCAGACCATTTCAGGTTTCTCCTCTTCATTCCCACTCCCCTCTGGACAGGATGCAGTGGTTATTTAACTCTTTTTGTCCTCACCTTGACATCTTCCAAAACTCGCTCTGTTCATTTACATTGGATGTTCGTAGCGTTGTATTCTAAATAGTACTTTATCACATATAACTCCCACTTTCTAGCCTTAAATTGTATTTACTTCACTTTTTGCTTTTTCTCCTGTTCAATGCTGTCTGTATCTTGAACTACTTTTTATCCGTTTCTTGCTTATATTTCAACTTTAAACTTTATATTCGAATCTTACTGTCCCCTGTTCAATTTTACTTCTTTATTGTATTATTCTGTATTTCTAGCCTGTGTTTTAAGTACCATGCACTTGTTGCGCCTGGAATGGTTGTTTATTTTATGTATATTTCTATATTACTATAATCAATATCAGTCATCTGTGTTTTTTTTTTCTCTTCTACCTACCGTTCTTTTTTTTTTCTTTATTTCCTGGTGTGCTAAAAAATTCTCTCACTGTGTATATAAGTGATGATACTCATTGTTTGCTTAATTTCCGTGATACTTTTCGTCTCAGTTTCATTTCATGTATTATTTATTTCTTTTTTTTGTGTTCTCTCTGTGTGTGTAAACATGTTTGTGCTTTTTCATTTTTTTTTTTTTTGTGCTGCAGCACAAAGACCACATGGTTGTTCCTGCGCACATTAAATAAAGATTGATAAAGATTGATTGATAAAGATTATTATTATTATTATTATTATTATTATTATTATTATTATTATTATTATTATTATTATTATTATTATTATTATTATTATTATTATTATTATTATTATTATTATTATTACTTTATCACATATTACTCCCACTTTCTAGCCTAAATATTGTATTTACTTTTTGCTTTTTCTACTGTTCAATGCTGTCTGTATCTTGAACTGCTTTTTATCAGTTTCTTACTTATATTTCAACTTTAAACTTTATAGTCGAATCTTACTGTCCCATGTTCAATTCTATTTTTTTATTGTATAATTTCGGGATTTCTAGCCTGTGTTTTAAGTACCATGCACTTGTTGCGCCTGGAATGGTTGTTTATTTTATGTATATTTCTATATTACTATAATCAATGTCACTTATTTGTTGTTTTTTTTCTCTATCTACCGTTCTTTTTTTTTCTTTCCTGACGTGCTCAAAAATTCTCTCACTATGTATATAAGTGATTCTACTGATTGATTGCCTTCGTTCCGTGATTCTTTTCGTCTCCGTTTCATTTCATGTATTATTTCTTCTTTTGTGTTCTCTCTGTGTGTGTAAACATGTTTGTGCATTTTCATTTTTGTTTCTTTTTTTTTTATTTGTGCTGCAGCACAAAGACCACATGGTTGTTCCTGCGCACATTAAATAAAGATTGATTGATTATTATCATTATTATTATTATTATTATTATTATTATTATTATTATTATTATTATTATTATTATTATTATTATTATTATTATTATTATTATTATTATTATTATTATTATTATTATTATTATTATTATTTACATATTTATTTATTAATTATTTATAATAGAGGGGTCAGGTTGACACTGTGTACGGTGATATGAGCAAAGCTTTCGACGTTGTTACTCCCTCACTACTTCTTGAAAAACTTCTACTCTCTGGTGTTGAAGTCTCACTCGTAGCCCTCCTACACATCTATCTCCTTGAACGCTTCTGCTTTGTCAGTGTCAATGGACAGACTTCTTTCGTTTACCCTGCAACGAGTGGAGTTCCTCAAGGTTCAGTACTAGGCCCGCTTCTCTTCTCCGTTTTTATTAATGATGTTTCCTCGGCGATAAAGAACTCCTCGTTTATTCTTTATGCTGATGATATAAAAATATTCAAGGTAATACATTCTTTTCAAGATTGCGTGTTGTTGCAATCGGACATATCTGCTTTTTCTGATTGGTGTGCGATGAATCGACTTACCCTCAATTTTTCCAAAACTAGGGTTGTGTCCTTTACTCGTAAAACACATAGTCTTCTCTACCATTATTCTGTGAATTCCGTGCTGTTGGACAGGGTTGATGAAATTAATGATCTTGGTGTACTTTTTGACCGCACCCTCAGCTTCTCCTCTCACACTAACCGCATTGCTCAGCGGGCTATGCGCACACTCGGATTCGTTTGCAGACTTTCGAGAGAGTTCCATACTCCACTTCCTTTCCTAAAACTGTACCTGTCCATATGCTTGCCGGTCTTGGAGTATGCGTCGGTTGTTTGGAATGGCACTTGCAAATCGAACTTGGACAAGGTTGACAGAGTACAAAAAAAAATTTACGGATATTTCATTATCGCTTTCCTTGCGCAACTTCCCCCTCTCGCTCCACCAGGAGCGCCCAACTGAACCTTCCTTCTCTTCACTGCCGTCGTATCAGACTTAATATCATATTTCTGTACAAACTCCTTCATGGCCACATTATGTGCCCTCAGCTCTTAGAGTACATCCTACTGCATGTTCCGCGAAATAGCATGAGGGAATTCAGACCATTTCAGGTATCTCCTCTTCATTCCCACTCCCCTCTGGACAGGATGCAGTGGTTATTTAACTCCTTTTGTCCTCACCTTGACATCTTCCAAAACTCGCTCTGTTCATTTACATTGGATGTTCGTAGCGTTGTATTCTAAATAGTACTTTACTTTCTAGCCTTAATGTTGTATTTACTTCACTTTTTGCTTTTTCTCCTGTTCAATGCTGTCTGTATCTTGAGCTACTTTTTATCCGTTTCTTACTTATATTTCAACTTTAAACTTTATATTCGAATCTTACTGTCCCTTGTTCAATTTTACTTCTTTATTGTATTATTCTGTATTTCTAGCCTGTGTTTTAAGTACCATGCACTTGTTGCGCCTGGAATGGTTGTTTATTTTATGTATATTTCTATATTACTATAATCAATGTCAGTTATTTGTTGTTGTTGTTTTTTTCTCTTCTATCCACCGCTGTTTTTTTTTTTTTTTCTTTCCTGGTGTGCTCAGAAATTCTCTGACTGTATATATAAGTGATGCTACTCATTGATTGCTTACTTTCCGTGATACTTTTCGTCTCAGTTTCATTTCATGTATTATTTATTTCTTTTTTTGTGTTCTCTGTGTGTGTGTAAACATGTTTGTGCTTTTTCATTTTTGTTTCTTTTTTTTTTATTTGTGCTGCAGCACAAAGACCACATGGTTGTTCCTGCGCACATTAAATAAAGATTGATTGATTATTATTATTATTATTGTCAGGCATGCGCACAGAAGAGGAGAAGGAAGTGCAAAAAGAGGCTCTCCGGGATAGAGAAAGAAGAAGAGGAAGCTCACCATCTATTACTTAGCACATCAGGCTAAGGTGCAGAATCGCTCTGTAAATAAACCCTAACAGTGTGGTGGAAGGTGCTGCAAAGATCACCACGGATTCCTCTCAACCGCGTTCGAGCCGACGACTCGCTGGGCTTCCCCCTTTGACCACCACAATGATCCAGGACGGCGACGCACGGCAGCCAGGTCCAGCGGCACCCGTATGGCAGGATTACCGTGAGCCGCGGACCTTTTCTGGCAAGGCTGGCGAAGATGTGGATGAGTGGCTCACCAATTACCAGCGGGTGAGCAAGTACAATCGCTGGGATGCTACTGCAATGCTGGCAAATGTTGTTTTTTTCTTAGACTCCACAGCCCTGACATGGTTTGAGAACCATGAAGCGTCTCTAACGAGCTGGGAACGTTTTGAAGAGGAGATTCGAAATTGTTTCGAGGATACCACGGCAAAACGGAAATGCGCTGAGCAGACTTTATTCCAGCGAGCCCAAGGGCCTGGTGAAACATGCACAATGTACATAGAAGAGGTCCTAAAACTCTGCAAAGCGGTCAATCCGAGCATGTCTGACGAAGACAGAGTTGGCCACCTCTTAAAGGGCATCGCGGTGGACGTATACAACTTTTTAATTACAAAAGAAAACTTAGATTCTCCCGCGGCCGTGATCAAGCACTGTCGTACTTTCGAAACTTTAAAGTTGCGTCGCATAACCCCGAAATTCGGCCGTCTGCCTAACGTGACCACTGTTGCAAGCGTGGATTTTCACGAACATTCACATGAGCCTCCGAATTTGGCAGAGATGATTCGCCAAATTGTCCGTGATGAGCTTCCCGCCATCAAGATGTGAACCGCAGTGCAATCCCCTGTGATAGCTGCTCCCTGCAGGCAGCTCCCATCCAGCGCTCTTCTTGGTGTTCTACCGCTTCTCCTCCCGTCCGTGACCACCGAAACGACTCATATGGCCCTGCTCCCCCAGCTCGTACCCACTACAGGGCGCCACCTCCTCCGCAACAACCCCAGCGGCTGGACTTTGCTGATCGCTGCGATCCTGTTACCGAGGCCTATTATTTGGACCGTGCTCGTGAACCACCCGTCTGTTACCGCTGTGGTATGCTTGGCCACATATCCAGATTCTGCCGCCGCCGGAACCCGGCATCACGCTACCAGCGCCAATGGACAAATCGCCGTTCTACTGTGAGCCCAGAAGTCCATGACCCGACCTATCCTCCTCCTTCGGGCTCCTACCACTACGTACCACCACGCAACGACTCGCCAGTTTCTGATCGCAGCCTGACTCCTCCTGCCCGCCGCTCCCGACAATCGCCTTCTCCCCGCCGTTCTTCTCCGCCACCGGGAAACTAGCGTGTGCGGCCGATGGAGGTGCGGTCGCCAGGTCATCGATATTGCCAATTCCTCTACCGGTCGTTATGCTGAAGAACCGCTTGGAAGTGTTAGTGGATGGTGTTTGTGTTATGGCTTTAGTGGATACTGGTGCTACAGTTTCCGTGATGAGCTTAGATTTTAAGAACCGTCTCGGCCGCAAAATTATGTTTGGCTGGGATAGAACTGTCATATTTCGAGGTGTAGGGGGAGAATCGTTGGTTCCGCTTGGTATTTGTTATGTAAATGTAGCGATGGCTGGACACGAGTTTAGAACTGAATTTACGGTGCTCCCTCGCTCTACGCACGACGTTATTCTAGGAGTTGACTTTTTACAGCAGTGTGGCGCAACTCTCGACTTCAACAGTGGCGAGATATCAATAAGCCCCAGCCTTCGATCGGCCCTCATAGAAGAATCGCCGCGGGCGGTCCAAGTGTTTTCTGTCTTCGAAGATACCGTCATTCCGGCGATGTCCGCCATCTTCGTCCCAGTTGTGTCTTCGGGTGCGGTTCCCAATGCCTTCGACGCTCTGGTGGAACCCACTTCCCTTTCCGGTGCCAAAAAAAGTGTGTTGGTGCCCCGCAGCGTTGTCCGAGTGAACGAGGGCCGTACCACGCTTTGGACTGTCAACCACGCCAATGAACCTGCCGTATTGCCGCGTGGTTTGAAACTCGCCGACTTTGAAGAACGCCTTTCTATGCACATCGCCGCGTTCAATGACGGCGTTGCTCGTTCAACTAGACGTCCCGATCATGCTGATTCCCAGTTTAAGTCTATGATAAATGAATCGCTACCCACCAACGACCAGCGAATATTAATGGAGGTTCTTATGAAACATGCGGACGTGTTCGACTTTGCTCGAGATCAGCCACCACCGATTCCGCCTTCCCGCACCCATCACATGATCGGCACTGGATCTGCACACCCGATTAGACAGACACCATACCGTGTTTCACCTTCAGAACGTAAGATAATTGACGAACAGGTCCGTGATATGATGCAAAGAGGAATCATTCAGGAATCATCTAGCCCATGGGCCGCCCCTGTGATTCTCGTGAAAAAGAAAGATGGCACCTGGCGATTTTGTGTCGACTATCGCCGCCTCAATACTGTCACCAAGAAGGATGTTTACCCGCTCCCACGTGTTGATGATGCCATTGACTGCCTCCATTCAGCTTCCTACTTTTCATCTGTTGATTTACGGTCCGGATACTGGCAGATACCGATGCATCCGAAAGACAAGGAGAAGACGGCATTCGTGACTCCCGATGGGTTATATGAATTTAACGTGATGCCTTTCGGCCTATGCAACGCTCCGGCTACATTTGAAAGATTTATGGACACTCTTTTGTGTGGTCTGAAGTGGCAAATTTGCATGTGTTACCTAGATGACGTAGTGATTTTTGGGAGGACCTTCGCCGAGCATAACAGCCGTTTAGCTGTGGTCCTTAACTGCATGGAGAAAGCTGGTCTCGTGCTGAACTCTAAGAAGTGCCGCTTCGGTGAACGCCAGATCGTTGTGCTTGGGCATTTGGTTGACAAAGACGGTGTTAGGCCTGACCTACAGAAGATTGAAGCTGTCAGCTGCGTCAAAGAGTCCAAGTCTGTGAAAGAACTCAGGAGCTTCCTGGGACTTTGCTCTTACTTTCGACGCTTCATCCCTAAGTTTGCTGACGTAGCCTACCCCCTCACATGTCTCTTGCAGAAAGATATTCCTTTCAAGTGGACTCCTGAATGTGATTCTGCGTTTCGCCAGCTCAAGTTTCTTCTCACCTCGCGGCCCATACTGCGTCATTTCAGCCCGACAGCTCCCACTGAACTCCACTCTGACGCAAGTGGCATCGGCGTGGGTGCTGTGCTCATACAACGGCATGACGGAAACCAACACGTTGTCGCTTACGCAAGTCGCACCCTTAGCAAGTCTGAACGCAACTATACCGTGACAGAGCAAGAGTGCCTTGCCGTCGTTTTTGGCGTACAGCGGTTTCGCTCGTACCTTTATGGACGTTCCTTTACAGTCATCACCGATCATCATTCGCTTTGCTGGCTGGTGAATCTACGCGACCCCTGCGGTCGGTTGGCCCGCTGGGCATTACGCCTTCAGGAGTTCAACTTTACAGTGTCGTACAAAAGTGGCCGCCAACACGCTGACGCTGACTGCCTCTCCAGGCTGCCTCTCGCAACTACCCTCTGCGATGACAACTTTGACGACTATCTTGCCGCCGTTTCCGTACAATTTCCGGATCTTGCCACTTTCCAGCGAGAACAACGAAAAGATCAAGACTTGGTAGCACTTTTTAAAAAAGCTCGTGATCCGGCATCTGCGAGCCCTTTCTGCATTCGTGATGGTTTGCTGTATCGAAAAAATTACTCGTCTGGCGGTGCACGCTTTCTGCTAGTCGTTCCGGCTAGCCTCTATTCCTCTGTTCTACACTCTATGCACGATGACGTTACAGCTGGGCACTTGGGGTTTGCCAGGACTCTTACGCGCATTAAGGAACGTTTCTACTGGCCAAATATGCGTCGAACGACTCAGCGTTACGTGAACTCCTGCGTGCAGTGCCAGCGGTTCAAGCTCCCCACGACTTTTCCGCCGGGCCACTTACATCCGGTGACACCACCGACCACACCATATGAGCAAGTTGGTGTTGACCTCATAGGCCCGTTTCCCCGCTCGTCCAAAGGCAATCGCTGGGTCATCGTGTGCGTTGATCATCTCACGCGTTACTGTGAAACTGCCGCCATCCCTTCCGCCACCGCTGCTGACGTCTCGTTCTTTCTTCTTCACGCTGTCGTCCTCCGTCATGGACCTCCTCGTGTAATTATCAGGGACCGAGGCCGCCAGTTTACGGCAGATGCTGTGGAACAGCTTCTGCGCTATTGTACTTGCCAGTTGCGTCACTCTACGCCGTACCATCCCCAAACAAATGGCCTCGTCGGACGTACAAACCGGACACTGACAAACATGCTTGCGATGTATGTTGACTCGCGGCACAAGAACTGCGATGACGTGCTTCCTTTCATTACTTACGCCTATAACACCTCAAAGCATGAGACAACTTCTTATAGTCCATTTTTCCTCCTCTACGCCCGTCCGCCTCGACGTACTCTTGACACCATTTTGCCGTTCTCTCTCGACACCGAGCCGTCTGTTTCGAGCACCCTCTGCCGCGCTGAAGAGGCTCGTCGGGTCGCCCGATTACGCACTCTGGCCTCGCAGGACCGCTCTAAGCAGCGCTACGATCATGGGCGTCAGGATGTCTTCTACCTTCCCGGCGACTTAGTGTGGCTCCGGACACCTATCCGCAAGCGTGGTTTGTCCCAGAAGCTGTTGTCGCACTACACAGGTCCCTTTATTGTGCTAAAACGCATCAACGAGTTGAATTACGTCGTGTCTCGCCAATGTTCTCACGGTCGCCCCTCTCGGAAAACACAGGTAGTTCATGTCGCAAGAATGAAGCGCTGCCACTCTCGCTCGGGACTCTGAAAGCCCAGGGGCTTCGTCTGCGAAGGGGGAAATGTCAGGCATGCGCACAGAAGAGGAGAAGGAAGTGCAAAAAGAGGCTCTCCGGGAGGGGAAGCTCACCATCTATTACTTAGCACATCAGGCTAAGGTGCAGAATCGCTCTGTAAATAAACCCTAACATTATTATTATTATTACTATTATTATTATTATTATTATTAAGAGCATGAGGGAATTCAGACCATTTCAGGTTTCTCCTCTTCATTCCCACTCCCCTCTGGACAGGATGCAGTGGTTATTTAACTCTTTTTGTCCTCACCTTGACATCTTCCAAAACTCGCTCTGTTCATTTACATTGGATGTTCGTAGCGTTGTATTCTAAATAGTACTTTATCACATATAACTCCCACTTTCTAGCCTTAAATTGTATTTACTTCACTTTTTGCTTTTTCTCCTGTTCAATGCTGTCTGTATCTTGAACTACTTTTTATCCGTTTCTTGCTTATATTTCAACTTTAAACTTTATATTCGAATCTTACTGTCCCTTGTTCAATTTTACTTCTTTATTGTATTATTCTGTATTTCTAGCCTGTGTTTTTAAGTACCATGCACTTGTTGCGCCTGGAATGGTTGTTTATTTTATGTATATTTCTATATTACTATAATCAATGTCAGTCATCTGTTTTTTTTTTTTTTTCCTCTTCTACCTACCGTTCTTTTTTTTTTTTCTTTATTTCCTGGTGTGCTAAAAAATTCTCTCACTGTGTATATAAGTGATGATACTCATTATTTGCTTAATTTCCGTGATACTTTTCGTCTCAGTTTCATTTCATGTATTATTTATTTCTTTTTTTTTTGTGTTCTCTCTGTGTGTGTAAACATGTTTGTGCTTTTTCATTTTTTTTTTGTGCTGCAGCACAAAGACCATATGGTTGTTCCTGCGCACATTAAATAAAGATTGATTAAATAAAGATTGATTGATTGATTATTATTATTATTATTAATATTATTATTATTATTACTATTATTATTATTATTATTATTATTATTATTATTATTATTATTATTATTATTATTATTATTATTATTATTTTTTCTTTTTTTTTTCTTTTTTTTTCCAAGATGGCGCCCAGTAAGGACGCATGTGCGCTGTGCTCCCGCCCGTTTTTTGGCAAGCAGCAGTTTTTACGATGTGCCGACTGTGCGAAACGTGTTCACACGAAGTGCGTCACCTGGGCGGATGACGAGCTGCAACTTCTGAAGTCCGGCTCTCGGCCATTCTTGTGTAATTTGTGTGCGTCGTCGTCGTCTGACGGTGTTAGTCTTAGCGACGGTGGTGCTAGAGTCCCTGGTGCCCCGCTCCTGCCCAGCCACCCGACCGGTTTTCCCCCTTCAGCCGCGACCGGCGAACATGGCGGTGAGTTTGCCTCGCTACGGGCTCTCCTCCTCGACGCGCTTGAGGGAATCTCTTTTCTGAGCGATGAGGTTGCCCAGCTACGGGAAGAGAACGAGCGCCTTCGTGTAGAGAACTCGCGGGCTTTCGTACAACAAGCCGAGGTTATCGCCTCTTTACGTGCCGATGTTCGCGGCCTACGCCAGGAGCTTGTGCGGTGCGCTGCTTCGCAGTGTGAGCGTCCTCTCGTCGAGCGTCCTCTCGTTGTCTCCGTGGGCAACCCTACCCGTGAGGAGCAGCCATCTGTGGACTACTCCGCCGCTCTTCATCGAGGGATGACTCCTGGAGATATTCCCTGTTCATCTTCTGCCTCTGCTCCTCGCCGTGCGGTTGACTTACCCAGTGAGATGAAGAAGCACCGAAGTCGAGCCATTACTGGCGCATCGAGCTCATCTGTCCTGAACGTTGCCATTTACCAAAAGAAGCGTCCGAAGACTATTTTCGTCTCTAAGCTCAGTCCCGATACTACATCGGTAGACCTTACCAACCATCTAAAATCAGTGAATATTACTCCCATTTCCTGCCGGCAGCTGAAAACAAGGTACGACTCCTACTCGTCCTTCCATATTGAAGTTGATGAAGAATCCTACAGTAAGCTTGTTGAGCCTTCGATGTGGCCGATGGGTTGCATATACAAGGACTTTCGTGGGAACCTTTACGACGATATGCTTCATCCCTCTGAACTGACGCAAAATTGCAGTGGCCCCTAATTTGGATATCTATTATCAAAACGCCCGAGGTCTTCGGACTAAGGGATCAGAATTTTTTTCTAGCGTCTTGTCCTCTTGTTATACCGCTGTTGTGGTTACTGAAACCTGGCTGTCAAGTGATATTCCTTCCAATGATTTCCTTCCAAATAATTACTCTGTTTTTCGTAGCGACCGCCCTGAAACAGGTCCCAAATCAAGAGGAGGTGGAGTGCTCATTGCTATTGACAGTTTTGTGAAGTGTGTTCGACGTTCCGATCTGGAAACTGTTGAAGAATGTGTGTGGCTCGAGCTCACTTTAAATCGACATGAAAAACTTTTACTTGCAGCTTTCTACATTCCTCCGAATCTACCTCCTTCAGCCTATGATGATGTTCTGCTCTCAATCGAACATGTTATAACCCGTCATAGCAAACACAAACTTCTTATTTTAGGTGATTTTAATACTCCTGGTATCAACTGGAACTCACTTATTTCTTCTCACAACAATCATTACATATTAAGTAAGTGTAACGCTCTACTTGATTTCATAGCCTTTAACTCTTTGCAGCAACACAATTTCATTGAAAACTGTTGCGGTAATATTCTTGACATCTGTCTATCGAATTTTGAAAGTGTTCGAGTCTCGAGTTCGGACATACCGCTGACTCGCTGTGACAAATTTCACCCTCCGCTTCTAGTTACCACTGCTGTCTCTGCCTCACCTTCTACTAACTCAGATCGGGTGGGGAATTCGCCCCGTTTCGCGTATGCACGTGGTGATTATGTCGGTCTTTTCAATTTCTTCTCTTCCGTCGACTGGTCCCTTTTAAATGACATTAATGATTCAGATGGACAAGTCAGTCGCTTTACAGAAATAGTTCTTGATGGTATGCGTCGGTACATACCTTTGCATACTCCTACGCGTAGGAAGTTCCCTTCCTGGTTTTCAAGGGAACTAATAACGGCGTTAAAGCTCAAGGAACGGGCCCATCGTAAAGCGAAACGCCCTGGGTTTCACAATTGGGCAGATGAGTTTCGCCGTGTGCGTTCTCTTTGCAAACGCTTATACAAGCGGGACTACGACTCCTATCTTGAGTCTTTAGAGAGGTATGCCTCAAATCGTCCTAGTCAGTTCTGGCGTTACGTTCGCAAGCGTTCCATTAAATCAGATTTAAGTATCAGCTTAGTTGACTCTCAGGGTTCGGAAATTCGGGATGTTGCCGACAGTTTTGCACAACATTTTTCCTCCGTTTACAAACATCCACATTGTGATTCCGTTTGCCTCCCATCTGGTGCACTATCTAATTCCATTCTCTTTGACGAGGAGTTGATAACTGAGAGTCTTAAGCGTCTGAGACCATCTTTGTCTCCTGGACCTGATGGCATTCCAGCTGCCATAATAAAAGCCTTCAGTTATATCTTCGTACCCGTACTGACTGCCATATTTAATAACTGTTTAAAAAATGCTGCCTTTCCTCGCGTGTGGAAAATGGCACGCGTGTTTCCTGTCTTCAAGTCTGGAAACAAAACTGATGTTTCCAATTATCGTCCGATTTCTCTTCTATGTGCAACCTCTAAGCTTTTCGAATTAGCTTTGCACAGCGTACTTTCCTTCCATCTCAAACATATCATAGTACCGAATCAACATGGCTTCATGTCGGGTCGCTCTACTTCCACCAACCTAGTCACGTTTATGACGTATGCCTCTGCAGCAGTCCTTCAGAGGGGTCAGGTTGACACTGTGTACTGTGATATGAGCAAAGCTTTCGACGTTGTTACTCACTCACTACTTCTTGAAAAACTTCTACTCTCTGGCGTTGAAGTCTCTCTCGTAGCCCTCCTACGCAACTATCTCCTTGATCGCTTCTGCTTTGTCAGTGTCAATGGACAGACTTCTTTCGTTTACCCTGCAACGAGTGGAGTTCCTCAAGGTTCAGTACTAGGCCCGCTTCTCTTCTCCGTTTTTATTAATGATGTTTCCTCGGCGATAAAGAACTCCTCGTTTCTTCTTTATGCTGATGATATAAAAATATTCAAGGTAATACATTCTTTTCAAGATTGCGTGTTGTTGCAATCGGACATATCTGCTTTTTCTGATTGGTGTGCGATGAATCGACTTACCCTCAATTCTTCCAAAACTAGGGTTGTGTCCTTTACTCGTAAAACACATAGCTTTCTCTACCATTATTCTGTCAATTCTGTGCTGTTGGATAGGGTTGATGAAATTAATGACCTTGGTGTACTTTTTGACCGCACCCTCAGCTTCTCCTCTCACACTAAACGCATTGCTCAGCGGGCTATGCGCACACTAGGATTCGTTTGCAGACTTTCGAGAGAGTTCCATACTCCACTTCCGTTCCTAAAACTGTACCTGTCCATATGCCTCCCGGTCTTGGAGTATGCGTCGGTTGTTTGGAATGGCACTTGCAAATCGAAATTGGACAAGGTTGACAGAGTACAAAAAAAATTTTTACGGATATTTCATTATCGCTTTCCTTTCGCAACTTCCCCCTCTCGCTCCACCAGGAGCGCCCAACTGAATCTTCCTTCCCTTCACTGCCGTCGTATCAGACTTGATATCATATTTCTGTACAAACTCCTTCATGGCCACATTATGTGCCCTCAGCTCTTAGAGTACATCCTAGTGCGCGTTCCGCGAAAGAGCATGAGGGAATTCAGACCATTTCAGGTTTCTCCTCTTCATTCCCACTCCCCTCTGGACAGGATGCAGTGGTTATTTAACTCTTTTTGTCCTCACCTTGACATCTTCCAAAACTCGCTCTGTTCATTTACATTGGATGTTCGTAGCGTTGTATTCTAAATAGTACTTTATCACATATAACTCCCACTTTCTAGCCTTAAATTGTATTTACTTCACTTTTTGCTTTTTCTCCTGTTCAATGCTGTCTGTATCTTGAACTACTTTTTATCCGCTTCTTGCTTATATTTCAACTTTAAACTTTATATTCGAATCTTACTGTCCCTTGTTCAATTTTACTTCTTTATTGTATTATTCTGTATTTCTAGCCTGTGTTTTAAGTACCATGCACTTGTTGCGCCTGGAATGGTTGTTTATTTTATGTATATTTCTATATTACTATAATCAATGTCAGTCATCTGTTTTTTTTTCTCTTCTACCTACCGTTCTTTTTTTTTTTCTTTATTTCCTGGTGTGCTAAAAATTCTCTCACTGTGTATATAAGTGATGATACTCATTGTTTGCTTAATTTCCGTGATACTTTTCGTCTCAGTTTCATTTCATGTATTATTTATTTCTTTTTTTTTGTGTTCTCTCTGTGTGTGTAAACATGTTTGTGCTTTTTCATTTTTTTTTTGTGCTGCAGCACAAAGACCACATGGTTGTTCCTGCGCACATTAAATAAAGATTGATTGATTGATTGATTGATTGATTGATTGATTGATTGATTGATTGATTGATTGATTATTATTGCCGCGAAACCATCAGAACAGTATTTGTTTTTTCAACAGCCGCCGGCATACAGGCTTATCACTCTGTTTCTGGACCGCGTATCAGTTCCGTAATATTTGTTTGTTAATGCTCGATGTCGCGAGTCACACCTTTATCAGTTTTGCTGTAGCGCAAGATGCACCGAGATCTGTCTCGAAGGTTCCGGCCACTCGGATGTCTTTCCACAATGTTCCAGCCCGTGCTGGTAGCTGTTTGCGACGTTATCCAGATTGTTCTGTGCAGCCTTTAAATTGAGCGTTGACGAGTGTGACGAGCATTCTTTGTCCGACGACCGACGAGCACGTTTATTGCTATCGCCGCCGCCGAGTTGCTTAGTTCTTTTGCGGGCGCAAGTCAGCCCAATAGAGTTTCTTCAGTGCAATCATCGACCTTTCATTTGTGTCGTCGACCTTGTCACCCCTACGTGACATCTGGTGGAGGTGCTGCCTTTGATCCTTCAAGCGAAGACCCAAACCGTGTTCCTGTCGCCCTGGAAGACCAGCCTACAGGTCACCGAGCCAGCCGCCGCCTTCAAGGCCTACAAACCGAACACGGTCTGCTGCCTGACCCCATTCGATCTCGGAAGGCATCGATGCTGACAATGGCCCAGCCTACAGCACCGGTTGTTTTCGTCCAACCCCGTGAGCCCCCCTGCTTCCACGGACGACCGGATGAAGATGCTGGAGACTGGATGGACCTTTTCGACCGTGTGGCAGAATTCAACGGCTGGAACGAGGCTGCGAAACTCAGGCAGGTCTACTTTGCTCTTCAAGGACATGCCCGAGTTTGGTTCGAAAATCATGAGGCAGCTATGAAAGATTGGGAGATTTTCAAGGAAGCGTTTTTTACTGCCTTTTCAAGCATCGTCCGAAAGGAAAGAGCCCAGGCCCTCCTTCAGTCAAGACTTCAACTTACTGAGGAGCCTGTCCTGGCATACGTCGAGGAGATGAAGCGCCTCCTTCGCCGCGCCGACCCTAACATGACCGAAGGTGAGAGAGTCAAATTTTTAATGCGAGGCGTCAAAGAATCGCTTTTTGCAAGTCTTGTCCGAAATCCGCCAAACACCGTGGCGGAATTTGAAACGGAGGCGTCTACTATCGAGAAGACGTTGGCCACCCGGATGCCCCACTACGAGCGACCACTTCAGCCGGACTGCTTAACCCACTAACCCAACGCATCTTCAAGCGGAGAGAACCTTCGGGACCTCATCCAGGAGATCGTGCGAGAGGAGCTCCGCCGAATGCTACCATCATCGCAACAACCCAAGGTGGCGACGCTCGCGGACGTCGTCCGTGAAGATGTTCAGCAGGTGCTGGGCGTTCCTAAAGCGACGACTCCGACGGCTCCAGAGCATGAATCAGCAGCGATGGACTATGCAGCTGCATTATGTCGTCCTGCACCCCGACGCGACCTCCCAAGCCCTCGTCGCTACCATCCTGCTTCCGAAAGCCGCCCCTTGGTCCACGCCCGCCAAGCCTACCAACGACCCCCAGGCCCCAGAAAGTGCGACGCCTGGAGGACAGCTAACGACCGACCGCTCTGCTTCCATTGTGGTGAGGCAGGACACATCCTCCGTCACTGCCCGTACAGGCGGATCGTCGTCCTCCGTGGTTTCGCTGTCGACGCCCCACGACCCCGTTCTGGCGAGCGACCACAGGAAATCAACGACTTCCTGCGCAGCGGAGAGCACTCGTCGCCAAGGCGTCTGTCACGCTCCCCATCACCGTACAATGCCCGATTTGCGTCGCCGGGCCGCGGTTACGTGCAAGGACGGCCTCCTAGCCCCCGTAGGGGAAACTATAAAGGCAGCAACCTTTGGAGGTGAGGTTGCTCAACGGCGAAAATACGATGATCCTCCGCCGTCGACGACCACTAAAGACGACGCAACCATTTCATCGCCGCTCCACACGACGACGTCGACGACAAGACGACCAGAGTGCAAGCAGACACCGCCGCCCAGCGAAGTAACAACGGTATGCCCCGGCCATGACCTGAAGAAACAACGGAGCCGAGATCGGACACTAAGGCCCACGTGCAATGCGAGGACGCGAACAAGTGACCTTGAAGTTGATATCGACGGTCGCAGAGTCACTGCCCTTGTAGACACCGGAGCTGACTATTCAGTCATCAGTGGACCGTTAGCCTCCCATCTCAGGAAAGTTACAACCGCTTAGGATGGTCCGCTGATTCGCACCGCAGATGGCAACCTGATTACTCCATCGGGACGATGTACTGCAAGAATAACCGTAAATGTGCGTACTTACCCCACCAGCTTTGTGGTCTTGCAGCCTTATTCCCGCGACGTTATTTTAGGCATTGACTACCTAAATGAAAATAGGGCTATCGTCGACCTCCGATCCAAGCTCATCAAGCTCTCTGCAGACAAAGCAATATCTGCTACGATGACTTCGACGCAACACGTCGCTCTATACGTCCTCGACGGAGAATTGACCGTGCCGCCCCTATCAAGCGTCGCCGTCAGCGTAGGTAGCACAGACATCGAAACCACTGAAGGCATCGTCGAAGGAAATATCCAATTGCTCTTGGAACGAGGTATCGGCATCGCAAGAGGCATCGCGAAATTCCGGAGCGGACAAGCTCAGGTGCTGGTAACAAACTTCACTAAAGAATACCGGCATCTCAACAAGGGCACGACCATCGCTTTTCTCGACGAATTAGCGGACCTCAAAGATGCATTCGCCCTCCACGACCAAACGCTGGAAGACGCACCGGACCGATTCCGTCAGCCCACATTTGACATCAACCCGGCATTGACCCACAGCAGGAAAGATCAGATTCTCAGTCTTCTTCGAAGCTACGGGGAGTGCTTCTCGTCATCATCGAAGGTACGACAAACACCACTGGCCAAGCACCGCATTATAACGGACGAACACGCCCGACCTCTGCGCCAAAGCCCATATCGTGTATCGCAGCGAGAACGCCAGGCCATACGCGATCAAGCGCAGGAAATGCTGTGTGATGACGTAATCCAGCCATCGAACAGCCCCTGGGCGGCACCAGTCGTTTTGGTCAAGAAGAAAGACAGCACACTTCGCTTCTGCGTTGATTACCGCCGCTTGAATAGCATAATGAAGAAGGATGTCTACCCGCTTCCCCGCCCCGACGACACTCTCGACCGGCTCTGCAATGCAAGGTACTTCTCATCGATGGATCTGAAAAGCGGATATTGGCAAATTGAGGTCGACGAAAGAGATCGCGAGAAGACCGCATTCATCACACCGGACGGCCTTTATGAGTTCAAGGTGATGCCATTTGGCCTCTGCTCCGCACCAGCCACGTTTCAACGAGTAATGGACACAGTCCTGGCAGGCTTGAAGTGGCAAATTTGTTTGGTATATTTGGACGACGTTGTTGTCTTCTCGTCAAACTTTGAAGACCACCTAAAACGACTACAGACAGTGCTGGAAGCCATCAAGCCATCGGGACTAACGCTAAAAGCAGAGAAGTGTCACTTCGCCTACGAAGAACTCCGTTTCCTAGGTCACATCGTTAGCAAGGACGGTATTCACCCAGACCCGGAGAAAACAGCTGCAATCGCAAAATTCCCAACGCCTCCCGACAAGAAAGCTGTGCGCCGATTCCTTGGGCTGTGCGCTTATTATCGACTATTTGTCAGAAACTTTTCGCGGATCGCCGAACCGTTGAGGCAGCTTACAAAGGCTGACGCACCTTTTAAATGGGAAGCGCCGCAAGGAGAAGCCTTCGACGAACTTAAGCGCCGCCTGCAATGCCCTCCTGTACTTGGCCACTTTGATGAAAACGCCGAGACCGAAATTCACACCACCGACGCGAGCAGTGTGGGCCTAGGAGCCGTTCTCGTCCAGAAGAGTGCCGGACAGGAGAAAGCAATCGCCTGCACTAGCAGGTCCCTCACAAAAGCCGAGGTCAATTACTCGACGACCGAGGAGTGCCTTGCAATCATCTGGGCCACTTCTAAGTTTCGTCCATACCTATACGGCCGACCATTCAAGGTGGTAAGCGACCATCACGCGCTCTGCTGGCTGGCTAATTTGAAAGATCCTTCCGGCCGCCTTACCAGATGGAGCCTACGACTTCAAGAATTTGACATGACTGTAGTCTATAAGTCGGGCCGGAAGCATTCCCACGCAGACTGCTTATCCCGCGCTCCCGTCGATATTCCCCCGAAGGACGATGACGACGACGCCTTTTTGGGACCGGTAAGCGCCAGCAGTTTCGCAGAACAACAGCGATCAGACCCTGAGCTGAAAGCGCTAGCCGATTACTTGGAAGGAAAGACCGCTTCCCCTCCTGGTGTGTTCAGGCGACATTTATCATCCTTCACGTTAAGCAATGGCCTCCTCGTGAAGAAGAACTTCGCACCCAGCAAGACCGCGCAGCTTCTCGTAGTGCATAAAAACCCTTCGGCAAGAAATTCTGCAGGCGTTGCACGATGTGCCCACAGCAGGCCACCACGGATTTGCGCGCACGTTGCGTCGAATTCAGGAGAAGTATTACTGGCCGCGACTGCCTGCCGAAGTTGCCAACTACGTGAAGACGTGTCGTGAGTGCTAACGACGCAAGACGCCGCCGATCAGACCAGCAGGACTACTAAACCCGATTCCGCCCCCAATCCTGCCCTTTCAACAAATTGGGATGGATCTCCTCGGCCCATTTCCATCTTCGTCTATGGATAACAAGTGGATCATCGTGGCCACTGACTACCTTACCTGTTACGCCGAAGCAAGAGCACTACCAAATGGTACCGCCACAGATTATTATTATTATTATTATTATTATTATTATTATTATTATTATTATTATTATTATTATTATTATTATTATTATTATTATTATTATTATTATTATTATTGTTGTTGCAGCGAAACCATCAAAACAGTATTTGTTTTTTCAACAGCCGCCGGCATACAGCCTTATCACTCTGATTCTGGACCGTGTATCAGTTCCGTAAGCTTTGTTTGTTAATGCTCGATGTCGCGAGTCACACCTTTATCAGTTTTGTTGTAGCACAAGATGCACCGAGATCTGTCTCGAAGGTTCCGGCCACTCGGGTGTCTTTCCACAATGTTCCAGCCCGTGCTGGTAGCTGTTTGCGACGTTATCTAGATTGTTCTGTGCAGCCTTTCAATTGAGCGTTGACGAGTGTGACGAGCATTCTTTGCCCGACGACCGACGAGCACGTTTGTTCCTATCGCTGCCGCCGAGTTGCTTAGTTATTTTGAGGGCGCAAGTCAGCCCAATAAAGAGTTTCTTCAGTGCAGTCATCAACCCTTCATTTGTGTCGTCGACCTTGTCACCCCTGCGTGACAGTATTATTATTATTATTATTATTATTATTATTATTATTATTATTATTATTATTATTATTATTATTATTATTATTATTATTATTATTATTATTATTATTATTATTATTGTGCGCCGCGCTGCTTCGCAATGTGAGAGTCCTCTTGCCGCTTCCGAGTCCGTGGGAAATCCTACCCGTGTTGAGCAGCTGTCTGTGGACTACTCCGACTCCCGGCGATTTTGCCGGTCCATCTTCTGCCTCTACTTCTCCCCGTGCGGTTAACCATCCTAGTGCAATGAAGAAGCACCGAAGTCCAGCCATCACTGGCGCATTGAGCTCATCTGTCCTTAACGTTGCCCACCGAAAGAAGCGCCCGAAGAATATTTTTGTCTCTAAACTCAGTCCCGAAACAACATCGGTAGACCTTATCTAAAGTCAATCAATGTTACCCCAATTTCCTGCCTGCAGCTGAAAACAAGGTACGACTCCTACTCGTCCTTCCATATTACAGTTGACAAAGAATAGTACAGTAAGCTTGGTGAGCCTTCGATGTAGCTGATGGGTTGCATTTACAAGGACTTTCATGATAAGCTTCACGACGATATGCTGCATCCCTCAGAACTGACGCTAAATTGTAGTGGCCCCTAATTTGGACATCTGTTATCAAAACGCCCGAGGTCTTCGGACTAAGGGATCTGATTTTTTTTTCTAGCGTTCTGTCCTGTTGTTATACCGCTGTTGTAGTTACCGAAACCTGGTTGCCTAGCGATATCCCTTCCAGCGATTCCTTTCCTAACAATTACTCTGTTTTTCGTAGCGACCGCCCTGAAACAGGACCCAAACAAAGAGGAAGTGGAGTGCTCCTTGCTATTGACAGTTCTGTGCAGTGTGTGCGACGTTCCGATCTGGAAACTGCTGAAGAATGTGTGTGGCTTGAGCTCATTTTAAATCGACATGAGAGAAAGAGAGAGAATAAACATATATTTCATCTATCGAGTTTGTGGTGGTTAGATATCTGCCATCTTCCGTAGCGGTGGTCGTCCGCCCTTATCCCAGGGCCCCGCAGGATGCCGCCGCCAGCTGGGCCCGTCGGATCAGACCTTCTTGGTCTTCCCGCCGGTCGCTAGAGAGCATTCCCTCCCCTGCTCCACACTCGGGTTTGTTATGATAGGCGCTACTGGAATTCCCTGGCATTCCCACGTCGTGTGATATAGCGTAGGTGTCTCTAAGCACCATGGGCATTTATTTGTGTATTATGTGGGGTAAATTTTGTATAGTGTGTGTAGGTTCGGGAAGGAACCTGTCTGTAGCTACCTCCACGTGACGGAGTCCTCCTTGCTGGCATGAAAAAGTTTTACTTGCAGCTTTTTACATTCCTCCGAATCTTCCTCCTCCTGCCTATGATGATGTTCTGTTCTCAATCGAACATGTTATAACTCGTCATAGCAAACACAAACTTCTTATTTTAGGCGATTTTAATACTCCAGGTATCAACTGGAACTCATTTACTTCTTCTCACAACAATCATTGCATATTAAGTAAGGGTAACACTCTACTTGATTTTACAGCCTTTAACTCTTTGCAACAACCCAATTTCATTGAAAACTGCTGTGGTAATATTCTTGACATCTGTCTATCGAATTTTGAAAGTGTTCGAGTCTCGAGTTCAAACATACCGCTGACTCGCTGTGACAAATTTCACCCTCCACTTCTAGTTACTACTGCTGTCTCTGCCTCATAATCATCATTTTCATCATCAGCCTGAATATACCCACTGCAGGGCGAAGGCCTCTTCCATATTTCTCCACTTAACCCGGTTTTGTGCTAGCTGCATCAACTTGACCCCTGCTAACTTCTTTACCTCATCCGCCCACCTAACTTTCTGCCGCCCCTGCTACGCTTTCCTTCCCTTGGAATCCAGTTTGTTACCCTAAGCGACCATCGGTTATCCTCTCTTCGCACTACATGTCCTGCCCAAGCCCATTTCTTCTTAATTTCCACTAGAATGTCGGTAACTTGAGTTATTTTTCTGACCCACTCTGCATGCTTCTTATCTCTTAATGTTACCCCTACCATTTTTTGTTCCATAGCCCTCTGGGTTGCCCTCAATTTAAGTAGAACTCTCTTGGTTAGCCTCCCCGTTTCAGCCCCATAGGTCAGTACAGGTAAGATGCAACTGTTGTATACTTTCCTCTTGAGCGATACCGGTAAGCTGCTAGTCATAATCTGCGAGTGCTTTCCAAATGCGCTCCATCCCAATCTTTGCCTCACCTTCTACTAATTCAGGTCGGGTAAGGAATTCGCCCCGTTTCGCGTATGCACGTGGTGATTATGTCGGTCTTTTCAATTTCTTCTCTTCCGTCGACTGGTACCTTTTAAATAACAATAATGATTCCGACGGACAAGTCAGTCGCTTCACTGACATAGTTCTTGATGGTATGCGTCGGTACATACCTCTGCATACTCCTACGCGTAGGAAGTTTCCTTCCTGGTTTTCAAGGGAACTGATAATGGCGTTAAAACTTAAGGAACGGGCCCATCGTAAAGCGAAACGCCCTGGGTTTGACAATTGGGTAGAGGAGTTTCGCCGCTTGCGTTCTCTTCGCAAACACTAATACAAGCAGGACCACGACTCTTATCTTGAGTCGTTAGGGAGGAGTGCCTCAAATCGTCCTAGTCAGTTCTGGCGATACGTTCGCAAGCATCCCATTAAATCAGATTCGAGTATCAGCTTAGTTGACTCTCAGCGGTCGGAAATTCGTGATATTGCCGACAGTTTTGCCCAATATTTTTCCTCCGTTTACAAACATCCACATTGTGGTTCCGTTTGCCTCCCATCTGGTGCACCATCTAATGCCGTTCTCTTTGACGAGGAGTTGATAACTGTGAGCCTTAAGCGTCTTAGACCATCTTTGTATCCTGCACCTGATGGCATTCCAGCCGCCATAATCAAAGCCTTCAATTGTATTTTTGTACCAGTATTGACTGCCATAATTAATAACTGTTTAAAAAATGTTGCCTTTCCTCGCGTGTGGAAAATGGCACGCGTGTTTCCTGTCTTCAAGTCAGGAAACAAATCTGATGTTTCCAATTATCGTCCGATTGCTCTTCTATATGCAATATCTAAGCTTTTCGAATCACCTATGCATAACGTACTTTCCTTCCATCTCAAACATATCATAGTACCGAATCAACATTGCTTCATATCGGGTCGCTCCGTATGCCTCTGCAGCAGTCCTTCAGAGAGGTCAGGTTGACACTGTGTACTGTGATATAAGCAAAGCTTTCGACATTGTTACTCACTCACTACTCCTTGAAAAGCTTCTACTCTCTGGCGTCGAAGTCTCACTCGTAGCCCTCCTACGAAACTATCTCCTTGATCGCTCCTGCTTTGTCAGTGTCAATGGACAGACCTCCTTCGTTTACCCTGCAACCAATGGAATTCCTCAAGGTTCTGTATTAGAGCCGCTTCTCTTCTCCGTTTTTATTAATGATGTTTCCTCGGCGATCAAGAACTCCTCGTTTCTTCTTTATGCTGATGATATAAAAATATTCAAGGTAATACATTCTTTTCAAGATTGCTTGTTGTTGCAATCAGACATATGTGCCTTTTCTGATTGGTGTGCGAATAATCGACTTACCCTCAATTCTCCCAAAACTAGAGTTGTCTCATTTACTCGTAAAACACACCATTATTCTGTGGATTCTGTGCTGTTGGACAGGGTTGATGAAATTAATGACCTTAGTGTACTTTTTGACCGCACCCTTGGCTTCTTCTCTCATACTAAACGCATTACTCAGCGGCCTATGCGGACACTCGGATTCGTTTGCAGACTTTCTAGAGAGTTCCGTACTCCACTTCCGTTCTTAAAACTGTACCTGTCCATATGCTTGCCGCTCTTGGAGTATGCGTCGGTTGTTTGGAATGGTACTTGCAAATCGAACTTGGACAAGGTTGAGAGAGTACCAAATTATTTTTTACGGATATTTTGATATCGCTTTCCTTGCGCAACTTCCTCCTCTCGCTCCACCAGGAGCACCGAACTGAATCGTCCGTCTCTTCCCTGCCGTCGTGTCAGAGTTGATATTATTTTTCTCTACAAACTCCTTCATGGCCACATTATGTGCCCTCAGTACATCCTACTGCGCGTTCCGCGAAAGAGCATGAGGGAATTCAGACCATTTCAAGTTTCTCCGTCTCTTCATTCCCATTCCCCTCTGGACAGAATGCAGTGGTTATAACTCTTTTTGTCTTCACCATGATATCTTCCAAACCTCGCTCTGCTCACTTATACTGGATGTTCGTAGCGTTGTATTGTAAATAGTACTTTATCCCATATAACTCCCACTTTCTAGCCTAAACTATTGTATTTACTTCACTTTTTGCTTTTTCTCCTGTTAAATGCTGTCTATATCTTGAACTACTTTTTATCTGTTCCTTATTTATTTTTTAACTTTCAACTTTATATATGAATCTTACTCTCCTGCATTCAATTCTATTTCTTAATTGTATTTTCCTGTATTTCTAGCCTGTGTTTAAAGTACCACGCACTTGTTGCGCCTGGAATGGTTGTTTATTTTATGTATATTTCTATATTACTTTAATTAATGTTAGTTATTTGTTGTTGTTTTTTTCTCTCTATCTATCTATCTTTTTTTTTTTCTTTCGGGATGTGCTCAACAATTCTCTCGCTGTGTATATAAGAAATGCTACTCATTAATTTCTTTGATTTCGTGACACCTTTCGTCTCAGTCTCATTTCATGTGTTATTTATTTCTTCTTTTGAGTCCTATCTGTGTGTGTAAAACTTGTGCGTGCATTTTCATTTTTTTCAATATTTGTTTTGTTCGTGCTGCAGCACGAAGAGCACATGGTTGTTCCTGTGCACATTAAATAAAGATTAATTATTAATATTATTATTATTATTATTATTATTATTATTATTATTATTATTATTATTATTATTATTATTATTATTATTATTATTATTATTATTATTATTATTATTATTATTATTATTATTATTATTATTAATATTATTATTATTATTATTATTATTATTGCAGGTTTGTCGAGTTACTGACAGTGACGCGAGTTACTGGTGAGAATCCCAATTTCCTATGGCACAGTAAGTAAAGATCAATCGTTTTTTGTTTTTTTTTGTTTTACTTAGTGGGACCGTATTCGATTGGCCATCAATAAAGCAGATGAAGATTCAGTATTTCGATTTTTGTTACGAATAAAATCCACTACATGTTTTAGTAATTTTTTCCAATTCTCGAAAGCCTGTTCAGCTGTGTGGATCACAGACTACACCTGCGTGTTTGGGAATTTCGACCTACTCAGGTGTGTATATCCCAATTTTATCACGTTTCTTGGTCTTTTATTTAGCGTGAAGTCCCTCTGCCTTTTTTCACTTTCTCTGCATTGTTTTGTGACTGCTCTTTCCTGTAACCGCCGCTAAAAGAGGCTAAGAGAATGAATAAATAAAGGAATAAAAATACCGTAGGGTTTATGTGATTTATGTTTTATAAGTGGCCTATAATATAATTTTGCAGATGGTCTGTGTTATACTTACCGTAGTCAGTCCAACTAAGCAGGGAGATAATTATAAGAGCTAGGTGTTTGTAACACTTCACCTGTGGAATAGGACAGCTAAAAGCGGGTAATTAAACTTCAGGGGATATTCATTTTGTATTACATGCACAAATACAGCTTTCCGCACATTAATAATTATCGCTGTTTTTTACATAAGTTAATAACATTGTTAAGGGTAGTATTTACAAAGGCTTGATGAGGTAACTGTATCGGCTCTTAAAGCATGCAGTTTTTAACGAACGGGATGTTAATACGTTTTAGTTAATGTGCCAATATAAACTAGAACATTTATTGATATTGTTACGAGCGAGGTTCTATCTGACGCAGGACGAAAGTCGGAGATCCAGCTGTGTCCACTTGCGAGGCCTAGCACGAGCCGCTTCTTCGTTGACCTCATCTTCTCTTGTCTCCATCTCTGGGCGTCACACTTCCCCCCGACGCAGCCGAAGCTCACTGGGCGACTTATACATCGTCGCGTGTTCGATAAGGCTTTACACGGACGACGTGGGCGACTTCACATTTCGCAGAACGAAGGCCGCTTTTGGTGAGGCGAGCGATACAATAATTGAGCTCGCTAAGTTGGGCAAGAACGACAAATGGTCGATCGTAGTGGCACTGCGACAGGCCCCGCTTCCTGATAAGCCGCCACAGCAAGACCAAGTCTCCAGGCTGGTAAATAACGTGATGGTGGTGGGCATCGTACCGTGCTTTCGAGCGATCCTGGGGCGCTAGATGCGAAGAGCCGGCGGGCTTCTTCGGCAAAACAGGTTGTCTCAACTACCGAGGTATCTTCATCACTAGTGGTTGAAAACGGGAGGATGCTGTCCAGAGTATATCAAGGGTGGCGAGCGTAGAGCGGGAAGAATGGACTAAAGCCAGTGGTCTCATGACAGGCGGTTTTGAAAGCGTAGGTAATGAGCGGTAGTAGACTGTCCCAGTTCTTATGATTTGCGTCGACATACATGGACAGCATGTTAGTTATCGTACGGTTGGTGCGTTCGGTTAGATCGTTGGTTTGGGGATGAAAAGGCGATGAATGGCGGAGATGACAGGCCCTTAAACGGAGCACCTCCTCCATGACGTCGGCGGTAAATTGGTGACCACTGTCGCTCATAATATCTCGTGGTGGTCCGTGACGAAGAATATCGCCCGCAACATGAAGCAGGAGACTTAGTGCGCGTTGGCCGCGTGTATGGCTGCCGTCTCACAGTATCGAGTGAGGTAGTCCACGCAAACAATGATCTAACGGTTCCCAATATGGGATAGCGGACAGGGACCAAAGAGATCAACGCCCACTTGCTCAAATGGTGCACGGGGTGGTGCGATGGGGTGAAGTTGCCCCACTGCCACGCTTGTGGTACGTTTGTAGCGTTGACACTGGGTGCAGCTGGCGACGTACCACTCAATAGTTGTTCGTATTTTTGGTCAATAGAAGCGCTCCAGGGTGCGGTGGAGCGTTCTAGTAGTTCCAAGGTGACCGGAACTAGGGTCGTCGTGCATGGTTTGCAATATAGGTTGGTATAGGTTTCTCTGAACAACCAGAAGGGAGCGGGGACCTGTTGAGGAATAGTTTTTCTTCCAGAGCAGGCGATCACACACACAAAATCGGTGTCCACCTGACCGATCTTGAGCCGCTGCAAAGGGAGGTTCCAAGGTGGGATCCCTCTGCTGTTCTTCTATAAACGTGGGGATGTCAGGATAAAGCCGATGATACCGACGCGACGCAGTTCTCGAAATCATCGGCGTCAGACTCCATCGTAGGAAGAGGACAGTCTGCGCCAGTGCGTTTACAGCCAGTTTTGTATGTCACTGTAGTCACACTCTTGTAACCGAAGGGCCCATCGTGCAAGGCGGCCACACGTGTCCTTGAGATTAACTAACCAGCAGAGAACATGGTGATCTGTGACAATGGTAAACGGGCGTCAATAAAGATACGAGCGAAAGTGTTGTCTGGCGAAGATGACAGCGAGGCATTCCTGTTCAATGGCAGTATAATTGCGATCCGGCTTACTAAGGGAGCGACTGGCGTACTCACTAACGTGGTCCTTGCTGTCGCAGCGCTGGGCAATAACCGCGCCTGTTCCAACACCACTGGCGTCGGTATGCACTTCTGTGGGCGCTGAAGGATCGAAGTGGCGGAGCACAGGTTGCGACGTGAGGAGAAATTTCAGGGGGCGGAAGGCGGAGTCGCACTCAGCTGCCCACTCGAAAGGTGCATCTTTATGAAGGAGACTTGTCAGGGGGTGGGCGATATCAGCAAAGCGGTGAATAAAACGGCGAAAATACGAACACAAAACAAGGAAACTCCGTAGTTCATTGGCGGACTGGAGTGGCTTGAAAGAGGCAACCGCTGCTGTCTTTGGGGGATCAGGTCTGACGACGTCTTTATCGACGAGATGTCCTAGAACTAGCGCTTGGCGTGCTCCAAAACGATACTTCTTCGAGTTCAGCACGAGGTCAGCTTTGCGCATACAGTCCAGTACAAGAGCTAAACGGTCATTGTGCTCGCTGAATGTCTTCTCGAAAATCACGACATTGTCCAAGTAACACATACACACCTCTCATTTTAAACCGCGGAGTATCGTGTCCATGAATCGTTCGAAAGTGGCGGGTGTATTACAGAGGCCGAATGGCATCACATTGAATTCGTAAAGGCCGTCGGGTGTAATAATTGCAGTTTTCTCTTTGTCCGCCGCATGGACAGGTATTTGCCAATACCCTGATCTAAGGTCAACAGTGGAAAAGTAGGAAGCAGAAAAAAGACAGTCAGTGGTGTCGTCAATGCGAAGAAGAGGGTATGCTTCTTTCCTAGTGACCGCATTTAGACGACGGTAGTCAACGCCAAAACGCCACGTGCCATCCTTCTGATAAGAATCACGGGGGCAGCCCAAGGACTCGATGACTCTTGAATAACACCCTCAGTTAGCATCTCCTTCACTTGTTCATTTATCACCTTTCTCTCATAGCCTGAGTCGCTTTGGGACGTTAAACCCCACAAACCAAACCAAACCTTTCGTTCAGAAGGTGACACTCGGTACAGGGCTTTTGTCGAATCGAATGCAAGGCGCCAGTGTCGATCCTGTGTACGATACATTAAGCAGGAATTAAAGATGAACCGCCTGGTTGGGAAAAGTCAAACAAGGAAGAGTGTCGCTCTAGAATGACCAACAGTGCACGGCGCCCCTTTGTTGAGAGCGAAGGGTCAATCATACGAAGCAATCGTGATTCGTCTTAGATATCAATCACTGCTTTCTATATGGCATCGGTAATCAAGTGAAGAGATATTGGCGGGTAGTTACTGCAGGGTGCAAGTTTCAAACCTGTGGGAAGAACGACAGGTTCGGTAGAGCAATTCACTGCTATTGTGATCGGACGAGCTGTGGAGACCGCCGCGTCGGATCATAAGAACGGCGACAATGCTCGAGACTGGAAGCTGGTGCCACTGATCCCCCCCCCCCCCCAAGCCAGAGCGGAGGGATCGTCTGCGCACAACATCGGTGCCAGTGAGACGCCCTTGCACCTGACACCGGCCGCCCGAATGGAACAGTTCGTCGAGCGGCGGCTTTTAGCGTGCGGGGTCCTGCCAAGTCGATGACCGGACAAAGGAGAGGAAACGACCGATTTCCGGTCCCTTCAAGTGTCGAGCACCGCTACGGAGAGCGAGCGTGCATTCTTTCCTTTCTTCCCGTAGTGGACCACGGGGACAGCTTTCGGCTAAGTTGCCTCGTTGAATGCCGGCCAGCGACGTCGGGACCGATGAGCCAGCCCAGATGCAAACACGCACGGCGACAACCGGCTGACGCCATCTACGCAGTCTAGACGACCACCTCCTCACCCTCAAGCCAGAACCAGTCAGAGGGGTGTGTCAACGAGTGCGAGCAGTGTTGGTGCGTGTGTGTGAAAGTGCAGGAGAGTGAGGCGACAGAGACATTCCCTCATAATCTGGCATGCCTTTCATCTAGGGAACATAAGGATTCACGCCTATAAAAACTGGCGACAACTGTGTGTCGTGGGCCGTAAGAAAAGGAGGCTGTTAATCCATTCAGTTTCCCACTAACCAAACGCTACCATGCAAATACTTTATATAAAGCTTTCCGTCTCATTTCAATGTCCATTTCCAGCCGCCTCGTCCTTGTTTCTGTTTCGACGACCAACCGGGCCTACAACATGCAACCTGGTTCACGACACTGCCCAGAGTGCACTGCGGCCTTTGGCAACAGACACAATGGCATGAGGAATCGAGACATTTTTCTTGATGCAGGTGAGGTGCACCGGTTCTAAAGTCGCTTCAGAGATGTCGGGGGTAGCGTCGCGGCTGGAAACCTGCGCACATAACAGCCGACGATACAGTCATTCATTATCGCTGTTGTGTCCTCCTCTTGTTCTGGGCCGTCTTTGCGCTTAAATAATGAATGTATGTAACCAACTCGACCAAAATGTTGTATTATCGACGATAGAGGCACTACGATATTTTCAGAAACACAAAACACACATCACTACATGACCTTTCCATCAGACCAGGGGTAACACGTTTGCCGACACTAAGCTCACCACCTTGGCAGTCGACATTGGCGCCACACATCTTTAAAAAGTCGAGCCCAAGAATGGCGTCGTCCATTGATCGGCCGAGCACTGCCATTTCCGCATGAAACACTTCACCACCCAAAAAACTAACACTGCACACTCCAACAGCAAGCAATGGTTCGCCACTCACACCACAAAACTGAACCATTTTATCCCACTTAAATGCGACTTTTCTTCCGAGGCGACGCTTAAAGGCAGCACTCATTACGGATATGATGGCCCCGGTATCAACTGAAGTCATCACAGGTACACCATCAACTAAAACGTGGACAATGTTCCGTAACATCAGCACAGGCGGGGGTATCTCTTCTAGCAACGAATGTCCAGCGACCTCACCCCCATCGGTCGATCCGACTAGGTTTCCGGCAGCGGTGAGCGGCGCCGGGGCGATGGAAAACGGCGCGCACGGGAAGCCGGAGGTGGTGTCATACTTCTGTTCGATGCCGGTGAAAATCTTGCAAAGGTGCTAGCCATGGGTCCCCGGAATCAGGAAGGTAGCGCAAACGCCGGGACGAGCCAGGATTGTAATCCTGCTGCTCAGGATAGTTCACGGAGCCGTAGCCGTAACGTGATGCTTGCCGGCGAGAACATGATCTTGAGATGCGGCCAAGTTGGCCGCAGCGATAGCACACAGGAGGTCGAAGAAAAGGTAGCGCGGGGAAGTAGTCGCCACTGAGAGCGTCGCGTCGACTGTTGTCTTACCGGTTATGTGTCGGCTGGTAGTAGCGGGTCTGTTGCCTTGAGGGTGCCCTCGGTATGTTGCTCTACCGCAGCTGGTGCGGTCCCCGGTATTCATCGAACTCCGTTGAATTAAAGAACTCCGCTGCATTAAAGGCAGTTGTAGGAGGCGGACGCGGCGAATACGACGGGGGCAGCGCTGAGGAACCCCAAGCTAGTTCTATCGACCGGCTCACTTCTTCGCAAATGATTTGGCGGATCGTGGAGGCCAGATAGCCAGGCGATGTTACCTCAGCAGCATCGACAGAGGCCACCGACGTCACGCCAGCCAAACGTCCGAACTTGGGTGTTATCCGACGCGCTTTCAGCGTCTCGAACCTGCGGCACTTCTGGATCACGTCAGCCACTGAGTCAAGGCTTGATTGGCCGATAAGGAAATTATAGGTATCTTCCGCGAACCCTTTACGCAGATGGACAACTTTATCACCTGCACTCATGCGAGCAAAGACAAGCTTGCACAGCTTCAAGACTTCCTCAATATACTTGGTGCATGTTTCCCCAGGAAGCAGAGCTCTTTGAGAGCGCGCTTGTTCAGCTCGCTTCTTCTTGGCGTCAGAATCTCCAAAGCACTTTTTTTATCTCTTCCACAAAACGGTCCCAGGTGGTGAAAGAGTCCTCGCGGTTGTCGTACCACGTTAAGGCTGTGTCGTTAAGCGCGAAAACCACGTTAGCCAGCTGGGCGGAAGAGTCCCACTTATTGTAACGGCTCACCCGCTGGTAGCGAGTGAGCGCCTCCTCGACGGCTTCGCTGGATGAGCCCGTGAACGAACGCGGCTCCCGGTGATGCTGCCATGAGCTGCTAGGCACGAACCTCGGAGGGTCTCTGTCAACAGACATCGTAGGCACATATGGCGGCAGGCCAGCAAGACGGTGACTACGGAGCGGTTCAAGCTGGGAATCCGTCTTGGGGGTTTCTGGTGAACGTCTACCCAGTACCTGCACCAAGATGTTACGAGCGGAGGTTTTAGTTTACGCAGAACGAACGTCGAAGACCCAGCTGTGCCCACTTGCGAGTCCCAGCACGAGCCGCTTCTTCGTCGACGTCATCTTCTCTTGTCTCCCTTCTGGGCATCACAATATTAAAATTTGTTAATGTTAGCATCTTTTAGTGTGCACTAATACGTACACTAGAACACTAAATAGTGAAGTACATTCTTTTGAGAACACCTGAGGAGACAGGTAGATGTGAGTAATAGACTCCATCACTTTCCAGAAATTGTGCACAGTCTTTTGAATAGACGGCAATCCACTTAAATATGGCTAGATCTCCAGAAGAGCCATATCTGTGTGATAGTATAGAAAATTATTTTCTGAAACCGTGTTGCCAGGGGCTTAAAGCCGCGTTAGTGTCTAATATCAGAGGAATGTGGTTAACGATAATGTGCAAAAACATCTTACAGCTCATTGTTTACTCTTGTTGTTGTAAATGATTGCCCCTCCACTCTGAAATGTATATGTACATATACCCTTAGGTGAATAAAAATAAATAAATAATAAGAGAAACAAGAGGGTGTACGGAAAATGTGACAATATCTCCTCATATACAACTAGTCTCCCTTCTTATGAACAGGAATAACTTCGTCTTGGGCAGTCGGTAGGTAGCCAGAAAGATTACAGTCAAAACAAATAATTCTGGGTAAATATGTGCTACATGCTGCATAGCGGGGCAAGAATGTATTCGGAACTTTGTTAGGGCTAACAGGACATCGGAGACGCCATTATCAGCTGATGAGTCAATTCCAACCTCAGGTAATCATTTTTATAAAAGACTGAATAAAGTAATTATTAGAATATACAGAAATAGTTTCAGGACATATGACAGCACTTTGTTAACAAGAATCTGATCAATAGGTTTAAGAGCTTCGAGTATAATTCCGAAATTTATGTGATTCATTTTAAAAATTGTGGGCGACTTTCACTAACACAATGTTCTGTAACCGATTTTATACCGGACGAGGCTTCCACCTCAGGCTCTTCTTTCACAAGTGACTGAGCGTGGATGCCACGCTACATTTACCCCCGTGAAGAAGAAGGCATCCTGCCGACTTATGGAGTATACAAAGCCGGCGAGTTGTAGCAGGGCTTGAGTCAGTCGACGTGCACTGTTTTTCGCCTGCGACAACGCATATCCAGGAGCGGAACACAGTTCAAACAAGGGATTCACAGGTGGCGTCTGGCTAGTAACGTGTTGTTTGGAAATGAGTTTGGTAGAGAGGCCAGAAATGCTTACGGGAACCCTCAGCCACACGAGGAACACGATAGTACGGGTTGGAGAACACTGGCGACGAGGTAACCGACCCAGCGACTCTTCCGGAAGCATGGGTAACATCGGGATGTAGGAGTTCGAAGAAGGCTCTGACTGTTCATCCTGGCTAGAACGTCTCGAGTTCAATTTCGAGGCTAACGACGTTACTGCTGCGGCGAAGAAGCGGGCGCTGCTCCTCAGTCAATGCGGTTAGCGCACATACGTAATCATCTGTGCTTTGCTACTACGTACGTTGGCTACGACGAGCTGGTTCGTCTTCTGAACCATCCCTTTGACAACAAAGCCGTCAGGGCTCGTGGGACGCCTCTAATTCTAAAAACGTGACCAGCGACCATCCGAGACTATTTCGCAATACGTCACGGAACTGAAGCGAATCGCCAAGGAATGCAACTTTGGCGCGAGCACTGGATCTGCTCCTGTGGCGGCTGACACATCACCATCCACTTCGACCGCTACTGGTCGCACAAGCTCGACGACAACAACACTGCCACTCGAAGGCTTCACGGCCGGCTCGTGTATGGTGTTCGGGACTTGACCCTACAGCACCGGCTTCTCAAGGAGAAGGACATCACGTTTCAGAGGGCGCTGGACTTTGTTTAGCGATCGAGTGAGCACGGCATCAACAGGCTGGGCTCCGAGAGTCATCAGCTGACTCCGCACAGGTTCTAGCGACGAACAGCAGCGATGGTAGGCGAACACAAAACGACCCTGTAAGCCACATCGCACTTCTGTCTACTTTCGCTGCTCCAGGAAGCATGCCGCTTCTGCCTGTCGTATGAAGAGCGTAACATGTAATTGCTGCCAGAAGAAAGGACACATTTAAAAGGCTTATATAGCAAAGCGGAACGCTCTCAAGCAGCACCCCCATCAAGTGGAGCCTCACGATAATATTTCACGATAAACTTCTGTAAACTTTGAACAACATGTCCACTAACTTCGTACCGACTTTCGCCGTGCAACTATTTTTGGGCGGTATTTCCCATGTAATGGAGGTCGACACTGGCGTGCTGTTCTCGATGATCAGCGAAGATACGTACCGCAGATTATGGCCGATAAAGCCGTCACTCCTTGAGGAAGAGAACGCGATGCTGCGAACTAAGTCGGGTGAGAGGATGCTTGCTGCTTCTTGGTAAAATCGTGGTGACGGTCGCAACTGCACTGAAGACAGCCAAGCTGCTATTGAGAGTTATTAGAGGAACTGGTTCCAGTCTGCTGGGACGCGACTGGTTCACGCCGTTAGGTATAGAGGTCTGTGGAATTCATGAGTTGTGTTCGACATCAAGGAGGCAAATTCTCACAAAGTACGCGGCCGTCTTCAAGTGCAGTTTGGATGGTTATGTCGGAAAAGAGATTTATGTTCCTCTCAAGCCAGACGCACGTCCCAAGTTCCTGAAGTGTCGACAAACTCCATTCGCATTTCGTGAAAGTTCCACTGCGGAGCTGCAAAGGTTTGAAAATCAAGGCATCCTTGAATTAGTGCTTATCTTGGGCAACGTCGGGGGTGGTCATTCGTAAGAAAAACGATGCTCTGCGTAATTGTGGAGATTAACGTCACACGATGAATGCGAACTTGTAATCCGCCTCTTATCCTCTTCCTACAGCAAATGCGTTGCTGGCGACGTTGCGTGGGGGCAGAAGTTTTACGATGATGGGCTTTACACACGCGTATCAATAGCTGCGTGTGAATGACGCCACAGCAGAGGGACTGACTGTCACCCCGATCAAGGGACTTTTCAAGGTGAAATATCCGCCGTTCGGTGTCCCTGTGTCACCACTGATTTTCCAGCAGCTCATGAATAATCTTCTAGGGTGATGCCGCCGCGTACCTAAATGATATTCTCATCACTGGTTCATCAGAAACTGTATATTTCCGACGACTTGCCGTGGTATTTGTACGTCTACAACAGGTCAGGTTGAAAGCCAGCGAAGCGAAGTTCTTGTTCACTGTACCTATGTTTGAGTATCTGGGGTTCTGGATCACCGCTAAGGGTGTACAGCCTACCAAAGAGAAGGTTCGAGCTGTTATTGGACTGCACCTGTGCCAACTAACAAGAATGAGATGCAAGCGTTCTTGGATTATTCGCGTTCTACTGTCAGTTTATGAAAGATCGTGACACGATTTCTGAGTCTGAATCGGCTGCTCGATAAGGCAGTATGTTGGAAATTAACTTCCTAACACCCGTTGGCTTTTGACAAATTGAAGGAGGTTCCTATCCCCACATCAATTCTACAGCACTACGAGGAGAACAAGCCAATTTTTCTCTATTATGACGCGTCATCATATGGTCTTGGCGCAGTTCTCGCCCGGCCAGACAGTCGTGTGAAGAGGTTCCAGTGACATATGTATCCAGAACATTGGGCAAGTCAGTAAGGAATTACTCGTAACTTGACTAGAAGGGAATTCCAATAGTTTATGCTATGCCCTACTTTCACCAATATGTCGCTGTACTTCCGGTTCTTCCATTTGTTGAAGAAGGTACTCATGATCATTAAGTTATCGCGCTCTGGAAGCTCAGTAACTCCCCCTGCTGTTCATAGAACCAATGACACAATCACCCACTGCCTGGTCTCCTGCCTACTTTTTCCCTATCTTGTCATTGAAGTAACCCATTAGCAAAGTATACTGCGTCTCTACTTTCTCCATATCAAATTCTAAGCATTAAAAGCTTTCGACTGCCTGGTCATCATGACTACATGTAGCCGCGTAATTTACACTAACCACAAGTCGCTTCTGGGGATAATGGGACCGGATCGTCAAATTCCGGCCATCCTGTCTCCAAGAATGCTGCGATGGTGCCTCTTACTAGGCGCTAATAGCTACGAGTTGTTATATCAACCCAGAATGAAGCATTGAAACGCCGAAGATTTGAGTGACCTGCCACTGCCTAGCACAGAGGACGAGCCTACGGCTCCGGGAGATATCCTCATGATAGAGGCAAAGCCCGTAGCTCCGTTAACCGCTGCTAATGTAGCGTAATGTAATGCAGGGTTCCTTGTCAATAAGGATATAGCTGGCAGTATAGAGGAATATATAGCATTAATGAGAGGGTGGCAGGCATCGAAATTAAGCCTGGTAAGCGGTATAAGCTGAAGATTGTACAGGCCTACGCGGCTACATGTAGTCATGATGGCCAGGCAGTCGAAAGCTTTTAATGCTTAGAATTTGATATGGAGAAAGTAGAGACGCAGTATACTTTGCTAATGGGTTACTTCAATGACAAGATAGGGAAAAAGTAGGCAGGAGACCAGGCAGTGGGTGATTGTGTCATTGGTTCTATGAACAGCAGGGGGAGTTACTGAGCTTCCAGAGCGCGATAACTTAATAATCATGAGTACCTTCTTCAACAAATGGAAGAACCGGAAGTTGACATGAAAAAGCCCGACCGGGGAGACTGAAAAATGAAATTGACTTCATACTCTATTCTAGCTCCGGCATTATGCAGTATGTAGAAGGAATCGGAAAGGTACGATACAGTGACCACAGGATGGTAAACTCTCGAATTTGTCTAGATCTAAAGTGAGAATAAAACATTACTGAGAAGAAAGCCCGTCAACGACTTAGCAGCGAGGGGGAGGGCAGAAGAATTCAGAATCTCGCTACAGAATAGACATTCAGCTTCAACCGAGGGTGATGACATTTGCATAAAAGTAATGAACAATAATTTCAGAGATATCATTACTGAGTGCGCGGTACAAGTAGACGGGAAGGATAGAGAGGATACCAGTAAACTAAGGAGATGAAAATTTCAAGAAACGCCAAAGTCTGAAAGCTTCCAACCCAAAAGGCAGGGTGCAACTGGCAGAGATAATAAAGATAATCAATAAGCGTAAAGTGGCCGACATAAGGAAGTATAATATTGGAAAAACTGAGCATGGTCTAAAGAGCTTGGAGAGCTTTAAAGCAGTGAAGAGGAAATTGGACATAGGAAAAAATCATATGCATGTGTTAAGGGACAAGGAGGGCAATGTCATGACGAATATGGACAGGATAGTCACAACAGCTGAGGGGTTATGTACTGATCTATAAGTAGCCGAAGTAGTCAGGACAATAATGAGATAGGCCGCGGGGAAAAGCAGTCAGACGCGTTCGGCCAGTGACGAAGGACGAGGCTGAGAAAGCTTTAGAAACTATGAAAAGAGGAAAGCAGCTGAGGAGGATCAGGTAACTGCATGCTCGTTGATGGACGGGGGGATATCGTGCCAGAAAAACTGGACATTCGCAATGCCTGGTGTCATCGAAGGTAGCAGAGTCATGGAAGAACGCTAACATTATCTGAATTCATAAGAAAGGGGACGCTTGAAGTACCTGAAAAAACAGACCAATCATCTTTCCATCTGTTACATATCCGGTGTTTACTAAGGTAATCGCTAACAGAATTAGGACAATCTTACACTTCAGTCAAGCAAGAAATCAAGCAAGTTGTCGAAAAGGGTACCTTACAATCGATCATATGCATACCATAAATCAGGTGATAGAAAAATGCTCGGAATATAACCAGCCCTTATATATAGCATTCATTGTTTACGAAAAGCATTCGACTCAGAAGAAACCTCGGTAGGCATACAGGAATTGCGAAATCAGGGTGCAGATGTACTGGAAGATGTCTATAGTCGGTGCACAGCAGCCATAGTTCTGCATAAAGAAAATAACAAGTAACATAAAGTAACATAACAAGTAACAAGAAAGTAACATAAAGAAAGGTGTTAGGCAAGGAGACACGATCTCTCCACTGCTATTCACAGCTTGCTTAGAGGAAGTATTCAGAGACTGGGAATGGGAGCAGTTAGGGATAGGTTGATGGACAATACCTCAGTAATCTGCAATTCGCTGATGACATTGCCTTGCTAAGTAACTCAGGGGATGAACTGCAAAGAATGATTGATAACCTAGACAGGAATAGTAGGAAGGTAGGCTTGAAAATCAGTATGCAGAAGTCTAAGGTTATGTTCAACAGCCTCGGGAAGGAACAGCAGTTCGCAATAGATAGCGAAACACTGGGAGTGGTATGCGAGTATTGCTGCTTAGAGCAGGTAGTAACGGCAGACCCAGACCATGAAAGAGAAATAACTAGGAGAATAAGATTGGGATGGGGCGCATTTTGGCAGGTATTCGCAGATTGTGACTAGCAGCTTATCGGTATCGCTCAAGAGGAAAGTATACAACAGTTGCATCTCACCTGTACTCACCTATAGGGATAAAACGCGGAGGCTAACGAAAAGGGTTCTACTTATGTTAAAGCCAACGCAGAGGGCTATGGAACGAAAAGTGGTAGGTGTAACATTTAGTTGAAAAGCGTGCAGTGTTGTTCAGAGAAATCACTCGAGTTAATGACATTCTGATAGAAATCAAAAAAAGAAAATGGGCATAGGCAGGGCATGTGTTGCTTGGAGAGGATAGCCGATGGTTGCTTAGGGTAACAAATTGGATTCCATCGGAAGGAAAGCGTAACAGGGGGCGGCAGAAAGTTAGGTGGGCGGATAAGATTGAAAAGTTTGCAGGGATCAGGTGGATGTAGCTAGCACAGGACCGGGTTAATTGGAGGAATATGAGAGAGGCCTTCAACCTGCAGTAGGTATAGTTCGGCTTATGTTGATGATGAGGATGATGATGATGATGATGGTGGTGGTGGTGGTGGGGAATGTAGCGAATTTCACTAGAACCGACCCTGTCCTGGCCGCCGTATATCGCAGTCTTCAGGCCGGCGACTACACAGCGTGGATTGGACCAGATTTTTTCTTCGTACAAGGCGCGTAAATCTGAACTCTCAACACACAAGGGATGTGTCCTCTGGCGATCTCGTGTGGTCATTGCTTCTGGTCTCCGGGAAGCTGCCCTACGACTTGTACACGCCGGTCATCGAGGAATAACAGCTGTGAATCAAGCTGCATGCAGTCATGACGGCTTGACCTTACCATCGAAGAGTGTGTGGCTGGATGTAATATACGTCAGTCTCATGCCGAAGGTAGACTCGCGGTCTCTACTCCAACGTGGACGAGACCTGGAACTCAGTGATCAGTTCTTCACCTGGATTTTGCAGATCCAGTCAAAGGGAACTTATGAGAGCGAGTTGGCGGGCTAGTTGATTTTGCATGGTGATGGAACAGCGCAAGGGACGGCACAGAGAATGATTCAAGAGGCTAAAGTCGTGCTTCACAAATTTCGGAAGGGTGGTATTGCATGTCGACTGTCAAGGTTCCTGTTCACACAACGCACCACTGTTCATGCACCAACTCGTCAGACGCCAGCCTAGTTGATGTTTAGACATCAGCTTAGGACAGCATTGAATTTGATTCATCCAACAAGTGCGCCGGTTGAGGAATGCGAGAGCCAATCCGCTCCCGTCTGCGTGCCAGAACAACCTGTGTTTGTTCACAATTTCTCCGGTTCACTGAAGTGGTTGGCTGCCAGCATTACCAGACGTATTGAGAAGCGGTCCTATGAGGTATATCTGCTCGACGATGGACCTTTTCAAAGGAGACATGTCGACCTCATGCGAAGGCGTCTCACTATCAACGACGAAGGCGGATTACAGTGGAACACACTATTCCGTTTCCCAGGCCTGACACAACCTGACGTGGCCAACAGCTGCACCTCCACTGGCAGGGCTTCACCTGACGTGACACAGCTGTGACTCCGCCGCCATGGCTTCGCCGGAAGTGGCAGACAGCAGGAAGTGGTTGACGCTGCCGTGCCCCTCCTGTTACTGGCATCGTTCCATCCATACCGACTCCATTTCCCAGATCTTCGCGCTGAAGACTGCTTAGAAAACCTGACTATTGTACTGGTTGAAAAACCGCGTAGGGAAAAAGTGCTGTATCCCGTCTGGGCGCCTAGCGACGACGATGAAGTGTAAACATGTCAAGAACGTTCTATTGGCTCGGGCAGCAGCCTTGTTATTAGAATAAATCCTGTATCGGCGTAATCGCCGTCGATACAACAGGTGGGGTCGTGAAGGGTTCTGCGTTGTTAAAGAGCGGGCTAACTGGCGACATTGTTCAGCTTTGGCGTCCGTTTGATAAATTCTCATCGGTTCTTAGACATCGGGGAGATAGGGAAGTACCGTGTCTGTAGTGGAGGTGGGCTCATGTTCGAAGATATCGGGGAGATATGGAAATACCGTGTCTGTAGTGGAGGTGGGCTCACGGCTTTAATGACGAAAGGGGAAGAAGGCAGTCGTGCTATGTGCGGTAGCAATAAGGGATTAATTACTCATTGACATCCGCCGAAATATTCGACCAGCACCATACCCACTTCGAGTTCATAATCGATTGGCTTGCGCCCTAAAATATGATGTGCTGGCGGTCCCGGTTAGCTCAGATGGTAGAGCGACTGCCCGGAAAGCCAGGTTCGATCCCTGGACTAGGGCGAATTTTTTTAACTACAATATTTCTCAGACAGCTATATACATTTTTTTTTTGTACCCATACCCAGTCGAAAAAAGCTACAGAAGTGTGTCAAAAATACGACAAAATATCCTGTAGTTCTGTCGTAACCATCAGATTTTGCTGTAGTTCTGTAGTACTTTTCTTTAGTTCTGTAGTGTTTCTGTAGTATATTTCTGTCGTCTGTAGTTCTGTAGCACTTTTCTGTTTTAAATATAGAAATTTCTGATGTTACTACAGAATATTCTGCTGTCACAACAGGTTTCCTGTCAAAAACCGCACAAAAATTCTGTCGTAACTTCAGAAAATTTTCTGTAGTTTGTTCCGACTGGGTATGGCTGCGTTTGGGTGGATGTCAGTGAGCAGTTACCTCCTTATTGCAAATACTACTCTATTTTGGGGGATAAATTCCCCTAAATATTCGACCAACGCTGTGTGGTATAGTGTTAAAGCGCATGTCACCAATTGGAGAATCCGGTAACAATTTGAGTGTTGGGATGCGACAAACATGGCCAGCATATATCACCTAAGGTACGGTTAAATTGCTCAGTGATGCTATTTGCATTGATATGCCGCGTAGAACGGTGAACAATGCGATACTGCAGAAGGAGGACTTTGGTGGCCTCGGGAAGAGACACGACCGTTGCACTCAGCAGTTCTTTAGGTGAACCGTACCGCATGACGATATGACGAGAGATGAAAGAGGCGGAGGGCAACGACGATATTTCTATGTAGTGGTACGTGGCCGACTACATCGGGGACCCATCGGTGAGGGGCCGGTTTGAAGGAAAATGGCCCGCAGAGACTTATTCCCACGTGGTTGAACAGCAGGGTGGAGCAAATCAAGGGTTGCATCGAAACAGTACAACGTCGAGCATTGTTTTTCTTATGTTGACATTGTGGGCATGGGCGGACCCGTACATGTCCCGCCAGTAGTAGCGGAGTCGAAGACGCGGATATCCCTTCCACGCACCGGCGTGGGCACATTGAGAGTCGACGTGGACTGAGACGCATATGAGCGAACAAAGTTGCCGAGAAATTATAACGAGCCAGTACCGCCCGTCGTGAAACTGCCGTCGCGCATGGCGAAATGGCAGGTTTGGACGAGCACACGGAGAGAGAAGTTGCGCGAAAGGAGAGAGAAGTTGAGCGATCAGCCACCTGGTGCCACAAAAGTGGTTATTGGCCGGTACGCAAAAGCCCGTAGCCTGAGAGCAGATCCAAAGATGAAAAAAATTCAAGATCTTAGTTGCAGTAGAGAACATAATCAATACGTTGTAGACGATTCTATCTTTTGGTCGTAATCTGTCTAAGTCGATGGCATAATCAACGCAAAATCAAATTGGCCCATTCTTCTTCCTGACGATAACAACGGGGGAAACAGAAGGGCTGTGTGAAGGCTGGATGACTGCGCGTTGGGGCAGGTCATCCGCTTGTATGACTAGCCCATACGCGATACGGACGCTGACGCAAAGGGGCGTGCCGGGGCCGATGCAGTGGGTTACGAATTCACGCAGTGGGTAGAGACGGATGGGACGTTCAACTTCATAAACCAAACTAAAAAGATTCACAGGCACACCTTGCATACGATTATTTATTACTTGATAACACTATCCTCAAGGAGAATCATGCTAAAATACCGAGGCTGTCTTTCCTCTGCTTTTCTCAGCCAATGCAATAAGTGGATTTGAAGTGTCGTACTAACACGCACGCTGCATAAATAAATATTCCTAAGTTTGTATATTAAAGCCAAAGGCAATTATGATCGGAAGCTGTGCATTACACGTACTAAGCAAAGCTTGGGATGGCGACAGCTGCGCCACAGAAGATATCTCCGTCGAAAGTTATTGCACACTATGTTTTACGACTTCAACCCCCAAGCTATGTTCGCAACGAAGAATCCACCCAAATAAGGTTAAGCCATTTCAGCGTAAAAGTAGTTCTTTTAAACATTCTTTCCAAACCGGTGCTGCGGGGCTTCTATTTTATCTAATGAAGCTTTCTTTTTACCATTTAACACCTATGGTTTTATTCCGCTTAGAGCCCCCCTGTCTTCTATTATTTCTTTTAAACCAGTATGGTAAGGTCAATGGCCCTCCTGTGTGTCGGGATTTTGGGCTGAAAATTGTGTACTACTGTCATGTACCGTCCAAAGGAACTGTGACATTTTCTAATGTACGACCGTATTTTGCTTGGTTATATATCCCTCCCTACTGTACTGCCTAACGGCACTACAGGACAATGCATAAATAAATAAATACATTTCTTGTGGCTCCATATAGCCTGTCGCTTAAATGCACGATTAGGTCGAATACAAGAATATGTTTTAAAGTTTGGTTCACCAGAACACAGAGTGTTCCATTTACGCAGTATAGGAAGAACTCAACACCCTCTACACAGCTCACCTTGACAGCCAGCTCTCCGAGAGAAGTGCTTTTTTCTTTGCCACTCAACTCTAACATTCATCATTCATGCCGCATTGTTCAAAATCTCTTTTCTTGTAACGAGACGGCTTGATGGGGTAGAGTACTTGAAGCCATCGTTACCTGCCGATGTGCTTTGAAACGCCGTTGTCGACTTAAGGAGATGCACCTCTGCTTGGGCATCCGCTTAATTCAGGCCAATAAAGTCAGTCTTATGACAGGCCCGCGTGTATGCAGAACGGATACGTTGACTACAGTATTCATGACATAACATTGCCCGCTTAGTCTCCTAGCGCTTACACCTCAACTGGGCCTGCGCTCAGTTTTCTCTTGGGCTGTTTTCAAGCTACCGCCGTTATTTAGAGCATGCTCAATTTTTTTCCATGTTATACTGTTTTATTTATTTATTATTAGGACCTCAAATGTCCCTGCAGTGGGGAGGGGAGAGGGGGGGGGGTATTGAATGAGGGGAGGCCATAATGTTTATAATGTTCAAGTTAAAAGCGATTCAATGGCAGTTTTTAAGTTACATGGGTCAGAGTGATGCACAGCGTTGACAGGAAGATTATTTCAATCCCCAGTGGTCTGTACTTTACGCTTATTAATTACCTTTGGTAGCTCTGCCACTTCTGTGCTGTCTGTTGTTCAGTAGAGTATATATAATTTTTTGAACTAGTTATCGATTTAGGCTCCTTTGTTGGTTAGAAACTGTTCACACATTATCATTTCTAAATTATATCTTGTACTTCCTCAAGTAGCTTACTATATCCTGCCTCACTACATTACGGCATACTTCTACCGCGCATTCAGTGGTAATATATATGAAACTATATTTAATTGCTTCTGCACTAACTAGGCGCATAGGCCTGTACAACGCTAAACTTATAGCGCTTATAAGCTTAATTACTCTACCTGCCACCCTCTTTTTAATGCCAAAGAATTCCTCTATATCTCCAGTGATGTGCTTATCGACAAGGAATCCTATATTTAGTTCTCTCTCTGCAAACTCCCCCGCCCTTAGTACAGTATATGCTTCATTTGTCTCCCAGCAACTAGACCATGTACTGCCTTTTCCAAAACCATTGAAGCTCACCGCACTTATCTTCCCTCGAAGTTCACCCCTGCTTCAAGACCGTGCGCACCCATATGGAGCCTACATGAACCTCAGATTCGCCTATCAATTCCTGGCATAAAGAAGAAAGCTGTGGTACCAATCCTTGCCTTGCAACAAATGACACTGGATCACCTTCACTCTAAGCACAATCGCCGAATACTTGTGTATATACGGAGGGCTCAGTTACGCCAGCCAGCTCCGCGAAGTCAGTGGTAGTAGCGGCAAGGTCCTTCTTGATAAAGCTAAAGACTACACATCTCACCTCTTCGACTGGCGCGGAACTAGCTGCCCTGGCTGCAGTCTAATACATCAGCCAGGAACTCCCCAATAATGGTCAGTTTTCACTGACTCCAAAGCAGCGCTTCATGGCATGCAAGCGGCACTACGCCACGGCTCAAATGAACAACTAATTGCAGAGATCCGCACTCTGCACCACGCCGCAATATCCAAAGGCCATGACATCATCTACCGGTGGTTACCAGGACACTGTGGCATTGCAGGAAATAACCAGGTGGACGACGCTGCCCTTTCTGCCCACAACGACGGACTTCCAGTCCAAATTCTGTTATCGAGAGCCGACGCAGCGAGCGGGCTTCGCTGTTTGGCTGTGGAGCTGACACATTCAGCGTGGAACACCGGATAGTTATCCAACCGTCGCCTCAAGGCATTGGACCCCGGACTGCGCCTGCATAATCTCCACCACACAACACGTCGTGAAGCAACGTTACTGTGCCGCCTATGGCTTGGCATTGCTTTCGCAAACAAATACACCTTCCTGATCGGGATGGCTGATAGCCCTGCTTGTGAACGATGTGGCGTTGATGAAACGATTGAGCACCTGCTTTGTGATTGCCCTGTTTTTGCAACTGAACGACATGAGCTGCGTACTGCATTGGATCGTCTGGACGCTCACCCCTTAACGGAAGGGAAGATCTTGGGACCATGGCCACAAAAGTTACCTGCGCTCAAAGCCTACAAGACACTTCTTCACTTTTTAAGAGAGACTAGCCTGATTGATAGACTGTGACACTCTCGCCTCCTCTCCTCTTCTACCCTCCCCCTTTAATCCCCTTCCCCAGTGCAGGGTAGCCAACCGGAATTCATTCTTTCTGGTTAACATCCCTGCCTTCCGCCCTCTTGTTCTCCTCCTCCTTCCTTTGTTCTTCAAACTTCACTAGGCCCTAAGCTCATATGATATCCTTTACCATAGCCTCCTTTATACTCTGTACCTGTCAACGCGCCGCGCGAACAATAGAGCGGCGCCGTCGAACAAAGTTGCGCGGTCCCCTCGCTGAGGGCGCCGCTGACGTAGGGGTCGAGGCGCACGGGTACGAATGTCGGTGCGGGACGGGAGCGCTGTTATTCGCTAGCGAGATAACTGTTCCTAAGCATGAGTCGTGCATATTCAGCATATTTACTTGTAAGGCCGGCATCCACTAAGCATAACAAGTGATCATTATACTTGTTAGGCAATAACACCAACGCTATATGACATTTTATGTCACGCAGTTTCAAGAAATTGCGCATGGCTTGAAAAACTGCATGACTGCTCCGCTAGCACCAATGGTAATAGAAAAATTACAATGCTAGTCTACGCTGCAATAAAACAAAATTTAAGAAGAAAGGCACCAGCATTTATTTACACATTTCACAACAGCAACTGTGCTTCAAGAGTACCATGTAGAAGTGGTGTGATGAATAGCTGCCACAAGTAGGGAAAAAAGTTCACGGCGACTGCTGTCACTGATAGCACTTCAGGAGCCAGCTTGATTTACAGATGATTGGAACAACTGCATCGCAGTATGCCATTGAGATCTGTAAGGAGAGCAATTTTGGTGTCAGCTGTTACTTTCAATGATTCAGCGCGTCGTGCAAACGTTTTTTTTTTTTTAGCTAGAAAAACGACGAAAGATAAATATACGCATTGCATCTTTCTGTTTCGATCACTCCAAAATAATCGTCACAATAGGCAAAGCTCGTTTTTTTTTTTCTCAGAATTGCGCAGTTAGCGAAACAAAAAATACTGCGCTGGAGCACATGTAACATACCACACTGACGAGCTAACCAGGGAGGAAGTTCGCATCGCAGTCCAGAAAATACACGTGCGCATTTAATATTATTATTGCCTTACTTAAGCGTAATAAACACACTTCTGGTGCTGTCATTATTTCTCACAGGCCTTAATGCGGTTGAGTGCGGGAAGGGAAACTAATATAAGCTTTGCAAGATTTGGTTTAACTCACTTTAAAGTAGTCATCTTCACAACAGGCAAATCTTGTGTTTCTATTTTATCACAAATTTTCGTAATTAGCGTATACTGCAAAAAAAAAAAAAGCTTCGCAGGAGCACACTAACACATTACGCAGACGAGCTAGGCAGGGAAGCAATTAGCATTGCAGTCCAGAATGCACAGGTGCGCATCTAAAATTACTGTTCCAGTATTGACGCTTAATAAACACACTTTTTTACAAGCCTCAAAGCAGCTGAATACTACGCAGCGATCGCCAGAATTGGACAAAGCAAAGTTGGCGCTTACCAGTTGGTGCAATGCTGTATTCCTGCAGCACCCGAAGGCCGAGAAAACTAGAAGCATGACCTTTCACACAGCAGAACAGTCCACGAAACAGCGAGACAGCGGCAGCGCGTGGCTATCCGGACCGCTTTGCAACACGGCGCACCCGGCACACTCACGGCGCACCCGGCACTCGCCTGGAGAAGGTGACCCTACGTCGCTGTCGCCATCTCTCGGCAGCCAGCGGCGTAACTTGTCAACAGAGGAGGAGCGGCGGCGACGGCCGCGGAGCGCGGAGCGCGGAGTTGACAGGCTGTTACGACCGTGCATCCGCATTTGCGCGCTCTATTGTTCGCCTGTGGGCATGGAAAAGTATTGTGAATATGTGGTGATGGTCCAATGGCTCTAAGTGAGCCTGTTTCCAGGAATCCTGTTTTGTAAGCCTGTTTTGCTTTGTGGACACCCTGCAAATGCCAAATTGACCCTGTCAAGAGAACGTCTGGAAAAACACAAAGAAACGTCCCCCTGCGGGAAATAGCAGGAAGTGCTTTCTTTCTTTTGTTCACCCTTCCAGTCGAGAAGCCCTATCGTCCAGTGAGGAATGTCTACTTTCCAAAGGAGACGACAGAGTGACATGTCCGCTGACGTGCAGGACAAGAAAGGAGCATGACGCATACAGCCATTAAGTGATTTCCCAGGAATGCAGGAAAAATTTGCAATTGTCGAAAACGGACAATGCTGGGAGCGTATGCGGCGCCCACGTGCACTTGGGTTTCTGAGAAGTAAATCCACTTGCCGGAACCAGCTGCCTATGGATTCTTGGCTGAAGAATAGAAATGTACCTCCTCGCCGTTCCCAAGCTTTTCCCGCCAACAAGTGACCAGGCTCAACGAAACAATGCCGGGCCAGTCAGTGCTTCAGACCATCAGTGCAGTGATGTGTTCGATTGGATGCCGATATCTGAGGGGCGTGCCCTGGATTTGGTTGGTCAGCATCTTCAGGGAGGGGCTGGACATAGGGGGTTTTAAGGACGCTGCAGAGCACGAAATGTCGCTCTGAGCCTAGGTAAACGGCTCATCCAGTCGCTTCTCGCTATGAACTCTTAACGCTTGCCATTTTGCTGATGTACCCTTCTTTTTCATGTAAATATTGTAAATAAGTTTTCTCAAAGTGCCATTAAACCTGCTTGTACATATTTCACCAACTTCGAAGATTCAATCCTACTTCAACCCCGAGTCTCTGCACGCTACCAAGTGAAGGCCGGGTCGACGTAGCCCCAGCGTCACGACAACTGGTGGCAGCGGTGGGATCTGAATCTACAAGCCACAACATCTGATGACTGGAGGTGGGATCTGAATCTACAAGCCACAACATCTGGTGATTGGAGGTGGATCTGAAGCTACAAGCCACAACATCTGGTGATCGGAGGTGGCATCTCAAGCAACAAGCAGGCGCAACAATCGGCCAACAAGAGAGCAGCTCGGAACATCGATCGCATGTGTGGGTGAGTGCTTGGCTTTTCTTCTGATGTGGACCAGGTTCTAGAACAGGGTTAGATTTTAGAACTGGTAAAGAGAGTGTGGAAACGCCTTTAGGTTTGGTAGTTTGCACTGTTGTTTTGGAAGTAGCCGACACTCGGAGCGATCATGGACCTACAAAAGCTGCAGAAACCGGAACTGTTGCAATTGTGTGAGGAATTGGGAATTGATACAAGTGGTTTGGCACGAAAACCTTTGATTATAAAGGCAATCACAGATTTGGGAGCCGATGATGAGGAGCTCAGTGAAGCATGGAACCTCATCGCCCAAAAAAAGGAGGAGCAGCTCAGACAGCAGAAAGAGCGGGAAAAAGAGGAAAAGAGGCGTGAGCGTGAACTTGAGAGGGAAAAAGAGGAAAGGGAGCGCGAACGTCACAGGGAAAAAGAGGAAAGGGAGCGCGAACGTCAGAGGGAAAAAGAGGAAAGGGAGCGTGAACTTGAGAGGGAAAAAGAGGAAAGGGAGCACGAACGTGAGAAGCTTGAAAGAGAAGCAAAAAAGCTGGACCAAGAAATTGAGCTCCGGAAATTAGAACTAGAGTTGAGCAAGAGGTCGGGCGATTGTCCCCAGCTAGCGGTACCTCGTCTCAACAAGGAGGCAGATTTCAAGATGTCAAAGTACATGCAGCCATATGTGATATCAGGGGATATCGGTCTGTATCTGGCTAACTTTGAGCGAACCTGCGAAAAACTGTCCTTCCAGCGAGACACTTGGTCTCAGAGATTATTGACGGTTCTGCCCTGCGAGGCAGCGGAGGTTGTCGCGCGGCTAAGCAAGGAGGACGCGGACAACTACGAGAAGGTCAAAGCTTGCCTTCTGAGAAAGTATAGGCTTAGCGCCGAGGCGTTCAGACAACGTTTTCGGAACGCTACTAAGTCCAGGGACGAGAGTTACCCTGAATTCCTGTACAATTTAAGAGTAAATTTGGGCGAGTGGCTAAAGAGCACAGATTCCTACAGTGATAGGGACGCTGTAGTCGAGCGAATTCTTTTGGAGCAGTTTTATAACTGCCTCCCAGAAAAAGAAAGAAATTGGTTACAGGACCGAGGCGAAATTAAGTCGGCAACTGAAGCTGCCGAACTTATTGAGGAGTATGCTTCGCGCCGACAATTCAGCAACCCAGCAGTGGATAGGCCCCGCAATCCCAAGTTCAGTGTGAAAAACCGTCAGGAAAGGCACTTTGCTAGAGTTGGAAACGAAGAAATGAAGGTTTCTTCAGGCAAATTCCCTAGAAAGGACGGCAGTGAGAAAAGTGGGGAAGTGACCAACGTGCAGAACACAAAGAATAAGCTTGAGGCTAGGAAGCCGCTCACATGCTTTAGGTGTAATGAGCAGGGTCACATTGCCGTCAACTGCCGGAAAGAAAAGATTGCTTTCTCGTATGTCAGGGACTGCGATGAAAATATCCAGCTTTTAGAACCCTACCTGCATGACCTAGTAGTCAACGGGAAGCCTTGCAAGGTACTGCGCGATTCGGCCGCAACGATGGATGTTGTCCATCCGGCGTATGTATCGCCTTCCGACTATACAGGACAGTGTGCATGGATCCGACAGGTAGTTGAGGAACAGAGTGTGTGCTTGCCGATCGCGAACGTGGTCATCGAGGGCCCTTTCGGCGAATTAACAACCGAGGCTGCCGTTTCAGGAAAGCTTCCTAAGTGCTATCCGTATTTGTTCTCCAACAAATCGGACATGCTGCTGCGAAAGAGGGGCATCCTTTTCGGAGACAGAGTTGTGCAAGCCTTAACACGTTCAAAGGCGCGAGAACTAGCTACACTGCTCATTCCAGAAAAATCCACAGCGGAGGAAACGGCAGTTAAAACAGTGGTAAATGCGGAAGATAGCAGGTCAGAAAACTTTGAGAGCGAGGCATCTCAGATATGTCAACTTGAAAGGGAGCTTGATGAGACGCGGAATGAGGACGTTCTTGAGAGTAACCTCTTGCCGCCAGTGTCTGGTAATCTCACGAGACTTTTAAGTGGAACCCGATAGGACTTAGCTATAGAGCAAGCCAATGATCCCAAGATACAGGAGATAAGGGAGCGCCACCGCGATACTAAGACAGCAAACAATATTTCTTTCGAGATGAGAAAGGGAGTGCTGTATCGCTTATTCAAGGATAAGCGCGGAGTAGAGCGGGACCAATTAGTCGTTCCCCAAAAGTACCGCGGAGACTTACTGCGACTTTCCCATGGCAGCTCGTGGTCATGTCACCTTGGAATAAAGAAAACAAAGCAGAGGCTGTTGCAAGAATACTATTGGCCTGGATGTTTTAAGGACACGGAAAATTTTGTACGGTCATGCGACACGTGCCAGCGGGTTGGAAAGGCGCAAGATAAGTGGAAAGCTCCGATGGTGTTAGTACCAATCATTACCGAGCCGTTTCACCGGTTAGTAATAGATGTAGTTGGGCCACTTCCTGTGACAGAGTCAGGGTACCGTTATATCCTCACTATGTTATGCCCAGCCACAAAGTTTCCAGAGGCTGTTCCGCTGCGCGAGGTGACGTCCGAGAGTGTAGTGGATTCGCTGCTGTCAGTGTTTGCACGAGTTGGATTCCCTTCCGAGGTCCAAAGTGATCAGGGTAGCGTTTTCACGAGTGTCCTCACCACCTCATTTCTCGAGCGATGCGGCATTAAGGTAGTGCATAGCTCGATCCATCATCCGCAGAGCAACAGCGTAGAAAGATGGCACTCTGTTCTCAAACGAGTCCTGAGGGGACTGTGCTATGAAAACAAGCGCGAATGGGATACCTGCCTGCCTGCAGCGCTTTTCGCTTTGCGGTCAGTGCCGCACGAATCCACTGGATTTAGCCCAGCCGAGTTGGTGTACGGAAGGTCACTGCGCTCACCTTTGCGAATGGTGCGCGAAGCCTGGGAGGGGCGCGGAGAAGACCCAACAGTAGTAGAATTCATTCTGAACCTCTTGAATCGCTTACATAACACTAAGGAACTCGTTGAGGCCAGCATGAAGTCAGCCCAGGCTCGTTCCAAGGTGTACTATGATAAGACAGCCCGTCAAAGGACGTTTTGTATCGGGGACCAGGTGATGTTGCTGAGAAGTTCAAGGCAGAATAAGCTCGAAGTACAGTGGGAAGGACCGGCTGAAGTCGTTGCAAAGCTTTCTAAGACTAACTACGCAGTGAAAATTCCCGGTAGGCGTAAAGAAGTGCGCATTTATCATTGCAATCTTATGAAGCCTTATGTGCAGAGGGAAGCCGTGGTAAATCTAACGTTAAACCTTCCCGAGGAGATGGGGGACAACTTGATTTGCCTCAGCGGAAAAGGAAGCAACGCTCAGGAGCTTCTCAAAAAGACGGAGCAGAGAGGAGAACTAAAGAAATCCCAGCTGTCCGATCTGGGCGAGATAATAACAGAGTTTGAGGCCTGCTTCGTGGACAGGCCAGGCAGAACTGATTTGACTGAGCACGATATTGAGCTGACTTCAGACGTGCCAGTGCGATCAAGGTGCTACCGATTTTCTCCAAGGCAAAGAGAAATTCTGGATAGGGAAGTAACTCGCATGCTGGAATTGGGAGTAATAAAACCCTCGGAAAGCGATTATGCTTCGCCTATGATCTTAGTAGAAGCTCCAGGTAAAGACCCTAGGCCTGTGGTAGACTACCGAAAGCTAAATTCTCTCACCAGGGATCAAGTGTATCCTATTCCGAATATTGAGGAGAGAGTAGAACAGGTCAGTAGAGCGGCATATGTGACTACGCTGGACCTTACTCGAGGATACTGGCAAGTACCGCTCACTGAACGCGCCAGCAGATACGCGGCTTTCGTCACTCCGACGGGCAGCTACCAGCCAACAATGATGAGTTTCGGGCTCAAAAATGCTCCATTTTGTTTTTCCCGACTCATGGATAGGGTTTTAAAGGGGTGTGAAACATTCGCGGTGCCTTATTTGGACGACATTGCGGTTTTTTCCGACTCATGGGCGGACCATATGGTACATCTAAGAGCTGTACTGAGCCTTTTGCGTCAAGCTGGACTAACCGTAAAGGCCGAGAAATGTTGCCTGGCAAGGGCGACCGTGGACTACTTGGGTCACAATGTAGGTCAGGGTTTCAGGAAACCCAGCGAGATTAAGATTTCTGCGGTAGCAGACTACCCGCGGCCGAGCACGAAGACGGAAATTCGAGCATTCCTAGGTCTGACGGGATACTACAATCACTACATCCCTAACTATTCAGCTTTGGCTAGCCCTCTGACCGACGCTCTCCGCAAGACAGAACCGACAAATGTAGTCTGGGACGAACAAAAGGAAGCCTCCTTCGTAAACCTGAAGGCTGTGCTGATTAGCCGTCCGGTATTGCGAGCTCCAGACTATGACCGAGAATTCACGGTCCAGTGTGATGCCAGTGATCGAGGGTTAGGTGCTGTTCTCTGCCAGAGAGATGACGACGGTAATGAGCACCCTGTGCTCTACCTGAGCAGAAAACTGAGTTCTAGAGAGAGGGCTTATTGCGCGTCAGAGAAAGAGTGCGCTTGCATTGTATGGGCCATTCAAAAATTGCAGTGCTATCTTGGAGGGGCCAAATTCACCGTAGAGACGGACCATTGTCCCCTGGCTTGGCTGCAAACTGCGACATCGAAGAACAGTCGCCTTCTTAGGTGGAGCTTGATTTTACAGCAGTACAATTTTGAAATAAGATACAAAAAGGGGAAGTTAAATGGGAATGCGGACGCGCTTAGCCGCTCTTTCTAAGCGGTCCGAGATGTTCCTCACCATGTATCCAAATTGATAATCAGGTTTTTTTTTTTTTTCGTGCGCTTGTATATGTGTGGCTATGTAAAGCAGCACGTTTGGTTTTCTAGGAATACGTGGGTCCTGAACGTCTTGAGAGTGGGCTTTTCTCGAACAACAATGGCAGTTTTATTTTGACCTGGTCTCTTCAGACGGGAGCCGAGTGCTTGTTTAGACATGTGGTTGAGTTTCAGACAGCTCGAGCAATTTGGCCTACAACAATCAAGACAACGCGACAAGCAACAGCGAGCTTCAAGCGTTTACGTGCAGGCCATTAAGTCGTCTCTTCATGCAGCAGCTGCGACTGCTGCCCTCCGAGACTCTTCTGGCGGGGGAGGAGGCTGTTACGACCGTGCATCCGCATTTGCGCGCTCTATTGTTCGCCTGTGGGCATGGAAAAGTATTGTGAATATGTGGTGATGGTCCAATGGCTCTAAGTGAGCCTGTTTCCAGGAATCCTGTTTTGTAAGCCTGTTTTGCTTTGTGGACACCCTGCAAATGCCAAATTGACCCTGTCAAGAGAACGTCTGGAAAAACACAAAGAAACGTCCCCCTGCGGGAAATAGCAGGAAGTGCTTTCTTTCTTTTGTTCACCCTTCCAGTCGAGAAGCCCTATCGTCCAGTGAGGAATGTCTACTTTCCAAAGGAGACGACAGAGTGACATGTCCGCTGACGTGCAGGACAAGAAAGGAGCATGACGCATACAGCCATTAAGTGATTTCCCAGGAATGCAGGAAAGATTTGCAATTGTCGAAAACGGACAATGCTGGGAGCGTATGCGGCGCCCACGTGCACTTGGGTTTCTGAGAAGTAAATCCACTTGCCGGAACCAGCTGCCTATCGATTCTTGGCTGAAGAATAGAAATGTACCTCCTCGCCGTTCCCAAGCTTTTCCCGCCAACAAGTGACCAGGCTCAACGAAACAATGCCGGGCCAGTCAGTGCTTCAGACCATCAGTGCAGTGATGTGTTCGATTGGATGCCGATATCTGAGGGGCGTGCCCTGGATTTGGTTGGTCAGCATCTTCAGGGAGGGGCTGGACATAGGGGGTTTTAAGGACGCTGCAGAGCACGAAATGTCGCTCTGAGCCTGGGTAAACGGCTCATCCAGTCGCTTCTCGCTATGAACTCTTAACGCTTGCCATTTTGCTGATGTACCCTTCTTTTTCATGTAAATATTGTAAATAAGTTTTCTCAAAGTGCCATTAAACCTGCTTGTACATATTTCACCAACTTCGAAGATTCAATCCTACTTCAACCCCGAGTCTCTGCACGCTACCAAGTGAAGGCCGGGTCGACGTAGCCCCAGCGTCACGACAAGGCACAGGGTGTATAAAGGAGGTTATGCCCGTACAATGCCCGTTAGCTCCTATAACAGCACTGCTAGACTAGCCTAACTTAATAGCGTTCTAACTTTAAACGTTGCCATGCTCAGTTGCAGTGGCGGGCTGCCCTAAGCTAGATATTCCTATCACTCTCCAATGGGTCACAGGTCCGACTGCTTATAACCTACACGCAACTTATTACTATCTGCGGGCGCGCGAGAAATTTGGAAGGCCTTCATCATTCACTATAAGATAAAGAAGCAAGGAAATAAAGCAAGATTAAACGTCCGTAAAATACCTTTGTCAAGTGGTATACGATTTGGCAGTATGGGCGGAGTAAATAGTGCTTGAGCTCCGATCGATAAGCCTTATATTAGTGATAAGGCCTGAGCATCATTACCTACTTCGCAGTCGCATGCCATTAAAATGATGCTAATAACGGAATGCTATATATTAGCAAAGTGAAAACTTCAGCAACATGGTTACTTGTGCCGAGGGTTGCTTTTAGTATCACGGAAATTGGAAGTAGAACAATGTCATCCACAGCCGAGAACCAGAAAGACCTTATTGAGATTATATTTATTTTGTTTAAAAATTCAATCATTTTTATTTCTGCCCATATTCAAGTATTTGACTTAGAAAAATAAGTATTAAATGCACAAGATAGGAATTTGCTTGCACATTAGAATGACGTTAGACGACATTACTTGATCTGGAAATATATACAGTCTGGTGAAAAGAAAAGGTAAGTAAGCAATTTCTTACAGAAGTAATGGGATAGCATATCGGTCACCTCTTGCTGAAATTATAACACATTCCATTGAAGTAACTTCACGAAGTATACTAATCCAACCCATTAACTCACTAATTCACCCGCTACTTAGCGTATTACTAAATTTCCGAGTTATTTCATAGATTATACCTATCCGACCCCTTATCCACCCACTGATCTGTTTACTTCATGGCTACAGAATTTTCAGTTAACTTAGGGGTTATAGCAATCTTACAACATACAAATACCTCCATGCAGCCATTAATCTGCCTTCATCCCCGGACATTTGAACGGCCATGGAACCCATTACGTGGTTCAAAGGTCAAACCTTTTCCATAGACGAACTATCTTGAGTTTAAGAGAACTTGTTCCTGGTCGAGTTGGCTACATTTCATTCTTAATATTTAAAGGCGCGAATAAAATGGGGCAAACACAGTGAAGAGGACGGGACGAAGCGCTTCGTCCCGTCGTCTTCGTGTTTTTATTGTTTTCTTCGCCCCTTTAAATACTATCTTGAGTGTAGGCCGACTGCCAAATTTTTAGCACCCACTTATTGCAAGCCTCTTGGCTCATTTTCAAATTTTGTGCAATCACATGATCGGTTTCGTGATGTCACAACTTTATCTACCAATCAGGTAATTTCCGGTCTCCGAATGCCATGTTTCTCCCTCAACGACATTTTAAACGATAACACATAATGAAGGAAAAAGGAAACGAATCAGTACATCTTGCTAAGTTGGAAAAAGTCACTCTTGTTCACTCGATGCATGTGGCTTACTGCCACACGCATGTGACATGTGGCGTAGTCCTTCGAACGATTGTATTCTCATCAACAATGGACCTACAATGGCAAGTTTTGTAGAATACAACTGTATAGACAAACTTCCGCCGCCTCCTATATCTCGTCTCCTCTCCGCGTCTGTTGTCGGTACACCTCGTTGCCATCCTCGTATACGTTCTAGAGTGCAGCAACAAGCCCTTTGCAGGGGGTTTGGAGGATTAACTGCTGCCGGCGCACGGCTTGAGAGGTCGCTTAGATTGAGTCCTTACAGGCGTAGAGTTTCTCAAAGTTACCTGCAGGAAGAAGTGGCGCCACCGTCTATACGAGATTTGAAAGAGCGCCTCATCTATTGCGACACAGGGGGAATCGTGGCGAGATGATGCTTCGTGTTTGTCTCGGCTCTAGTATTCGCAGATTCTGCCTCCGAATCGGTTATAAATTATTTTAAAAGTGCGGTTGTAATTTATGCATAGGTTTAACTCGAGTGATCTCTGTAAGCAGAATAAATAAATTTTACCGTGCGCTTATCACATGTACGGGTTCAACGCGGATGAAAAGTCGGGATTAGGCTGGTATGAAAAACTTAGGTAGCATTTCTTCAAACTCCTTCGTTTTATTTTTCATTTATTTACCCGAAAGAACCGCTTCCGAAGATTATATTACAAAGCGGGAACAACTAGCTGTAACTATAAATATTAAATGCAATACCTCGCTTCACATATTGCAAGAACAGAAACAAAGAAAAAGAAGCCAAATAAAAATGCAATACGCCGAATCAAAACACAATTTCGTCGCTTTCATCTTTTAATGTGTAGAGCACCTGATACTATTTTGAATGAACGTGTCAAGATTCATTGTTTCAGGAATTCCTGCATGTAGGGGATGGCTTCTATTCATTATTTGCAAGGTGAAGAAAGGGGAACAGGAGCACATCAAAGCGTATAAGTCAGGTTCAGTTGTACGTACGGGATCGAATATCGGAAATACAATTTCAGAATGTTTTAATAACGCAGATTAGCAGCTGATAGGACTATAATATTGTTTACAAAAAAAATCCACTATTTTTCTCGAGTGAACAGTCACATTGTTGTGATCTGATTCTACGTTTAGTGACCAACAACCAAGCAAAGTACAAACTCGGGACTTATTCCCGGAATCGCTGCGCTGACTAAGCGTAGCGGATTAACTATGTTGTCCTTATTGGTAACGTCCGTATTGAGAAACCCTGTGTCTTGACGAGTTCGTGACGTTAATGTCTTCTAGGCGCCATCGACTGACCTAGTTGCTTACTCTCGATGAGGAGACTCATTTCCTGCTTTCTTTCGTATACACAAATATGTTTGGAAGTGCATGTTTGTGCTTTTCTTGTCGCTCCGTCTCCGTCTTTTGTTGTAGCTTTTTTTTTTTTTTTTGTAGTCACCTGCATGCGCACAAGATGCCCCCTCCAGAAAATGCTATAGCGTTCTGCGCATCGCTTTAGAGAGAGAGGAGCATAAAAAAGAAAGGCCTACATAAAGAGTCACCACAAGAGGAGCAACAGGATGGTGGCTCGTACATTTTTATGAAGGGCACAGGGAGAGAGAACTCTATTCTAATTTACTCGGCTTGGACACGCCGAGCGCCTGGTTAACCACCGCCAGAATAAACTACGCGTCTTTGTTTCCGGAGCGCTCTATTGCGTTGGGCGGATACACGTGATGGTAAACTGGAACGAGCCGCCCTTCTTTAGCACTCGTTTTTCGAAGCAAAGCCATCGATCAGGAGTGGGCCCAAATTTCCCAGCACGAAGTACGCGTAGCATTCCAGTGAATGACGTCCACTCGGCCGCTGACTGTGACCTCCTGGAGGCCCTGATGGGTGCTTGCTTTGCGACGTCGTAGAAGAAGCTACACCCCGGCCGCTGATGGCTTTCGTGAACGGGCCGCTTTCTACTGAAATTGCTGAAATAAATCTGTTTCTTCCTGCCGTTTTTCTGCGTAAAATTATTACCAATTGTTATCCACTCCTCCATGCCCAGGACTGCCTGCACCAACCAATTCAACTACACCGGTTTTCCTCTCTGTTTGGCCCCGTGTACTCTTCCGTCCTTCTTCGATGCACTATTTGCCCTTCCGAATCATATAAGACGCTTTTGAGGCCTGTAGTGTTTGTAGTACGTTTGCCAACTTAACTGTGTGCCTTATATGGTCATTACGCACTCGATATTCCCTGGTCACTTACATAACCCCCTACTCTCACTTTCCTCCATCCTCTCAATAATTATCTTCTTCAAAGCTGCCCGCGCCATGGCCTGTATCAGCACCCTCGTGTAACCGTTTCCCTCCAGCCGAAGGGGTACCCTCCTGTTAGTCCTTCGGACGTGTCTCTCCAGCCGTTTTTATCTTAAAGTCGGTTAGGTGTTCAATTGCGCTGCTCTCCAGAGGTATGTTAAAGTCCTCATTCTAGCCTGGCAGTTTAGATTCATTAAAACCCTATAACTGTCGCTAGACACCTCTGTAGTTTTTAAATGAGTCGTCAGTGTTGTCGCCGCAGGGCATCGTTGTCAGCAGAGTCAGAATGGGGCCGCGTTCCTCCGCACGGTGATGCCCGTATTTCGCGCATTCCCACACTCCCTGCGTCCGGATGAGGAGCAGCGGGGCGATTCCTATACGGTCCCGCGCGAGGACCGGCGCCCGCGCGGGGGGCGCCAGGCGGGATGCGATCGATGGCCGGCGCCGCCGGGACGTCCCGCGCCGGCAGCGATCGATGCTCGGGACGCCACCGACGACAGAAGATGGCCGCCACGGGAGCCCATCTCTCCCAGGTGCCGTGGAAACGACGCTCGGTTTACGACCATCTTTCCCTTAGCTACACGTACCAACTGAAATTTTGCTGATGCAAGCTTTAACTGCTACAGATCCGGTCAATGGGAAAAACCAGCGCCATCTTTCCAAGCTGGTGATGCTTCACGCGAGCGTCCTTTCTCTGTTGTTGCTGAATGTAGCAGCGGTTATTAGAATCATTTAATTAGGCGGAGATGTATCAGGTCACGCGTATACCGGTTTACGGGACGCCTGCTAGCAGGCGCAGTGGCAGGGGAAAGGTGAGGTGTGGCCGCTGTGCCTTCATATAAAGCGACCGGCGAACCGGTATACGCGTAACCTAATACGTCTCCGCTTGGTTAAGTCTCTATTAGCTGGACAGACGAGCGATAAACTTACAGTGAACACTTGCACCTTGCCGTGGACGAAGGGGAACAGGGATAGGGGAAAATATTTTAAAGGTACTGAGAATGTTTCCTCTAGTTATTGTTTTTGTTTTCTCGGTGCGGCATATTAGGTACCGCACAATTTCGGGATTTACGCGACGATCGGGAATTTTGCGAATTTCTTGCTCGGTATTTTCTGCTTCCCTCGTACTTCTCGGCAGGCAGACCGTTCGTTCGCCCGTACGGGGACGTACGCAACATGTCGCAAGAAACCCCGCACAATATGTGCGACGCTAACAGAAAGTGTTTCACATTCTTTTCTCATCTGTACCCTCCAAATTCCGCTATATTGTTTTCTTGACATCACTATGTTCGTTTTTTCGGGGAGGAGAAAACCTTTCTGTGCGGTTGGACGCTGGGAATATGTTGAAAGTGCACTGCGTGGCAGTATCGATCCCCCGGAGCCCGCCAATAGTTAGCTTCACTGATTTCGCAACAGCTTGTCTCGACATACTCCGCCCCTTTTGATGACTTGAGTCAGTCTGCGTAGCGGCCGTCCCAGCATCAGCCTCGTTGAGAAGCACAGAGTAACGGAATAAGCACCCTACTCGGTCCAAAAACTTGCTGCTGTAAACGCGCAGGGATGCAAGCTTAAGACTATTCTTCTTCCGTAGAGGCCATGGCAGATCGTGCGTGCTCTCGGGTTTTACTTCAGCAAAGCGTCATTACCGAAGCGTTGGGTATACAAAAAAAAAAACTCCTCTCTTGGCGATGGCTTACTTTGCAGCACAGACACCCGAGGGAAATATTCATAACCTTCAAGTCGCTTTCCCGTGCCGAAGTTCACCGCTCCCTACTAACGGCGGTGACAGCCCACACGTTTTTTCGACGCAGCTTAGGTCGGTGTACATTTCTGGTTGGTCTGTGGTGTTTAACGTTCCAAAATGACTCAGGCTATGAAGGCGCCCCTGTGGTTCTGTAACGTGCACCGAGGTCGCACAGCCAACGGGCGTCTTCCTTGTCGCCTCCAACGAAAAGCGGCCGCAGCGGCCGGCATTCAATCCAGTATCCTTCGGAACAGTACTCGAGCGTCGTAACCATTGCGCCACCTCGGCGGGGATGTACATTTCTAAGGACTCTATGTGCTGCTCTCATGGCGCTACAAAGAGTGATCAGCGTGCGTTTCATTTTTTCTGATTTATGGTAACTAGCGGCATCAGCTCGGAATAAAAAAAAAAAGCATGTATCTTAAAGGCTGGGAAAAATATCTTCTCCAGGACAGCGGGTATTCGAAAACGTGCAGCTTCGAAAATGTGCCTAGTGAAGGTTCCGGTGCGTTTATTGTTCAAGAAAGAGCAGTGCGACGTAGGCGGAGGCCAGTCACTTCCTTAATTCCTAGAACCACCACATGCTCACCCCTGAGTGCTTCTCTAGAGTCGCGGAAAGAGACAGCGCCAAGCGATCCTAGAAAAAAAAAATACAGTCTTGACAATATCCCCAGCTAATGAAGGGAAGAATAAAATGTGTAATAAATTAGTTTTTAAAGAGCCTTGGAAGTAGAACAAGGGAATGCATATATGTATGTAAAAAAAAAAAATAAGGGACTTTCAAGCTTCGCCTTAAGAGTACACGCGATGTCAGTATTTAGCACAGCCTTTTTATTTCGCGGCCATTTTGCTATTACTTTTGTTTAAGCTGGCTTTTGGGGAAAGCAAAACGCTGCATGTGTCATTTAATTCTCGTGGATATCCACACTTAAAATTGACAGCATACAACTAGATGTACATTTGTCATCGGTTGAACTCCCTATCGCAAAATAGCTCCTATCTTACAGGCAGATGGATGCTTGATTGGATGTGAAATAATATGGCACCAACCTGGTGTGGGCTGTACTGAGAACGGTTCTGATAGGCGATCATGTGCGCATTTTTGCGTCCATATTTTCCGCCTATCCTGATACCTTTCTCATCAAACTTGGGTACGGCGACGGCATCTCAGCCGAACGAGCCCTATACCCTATCGCTTAACATGGGTAAACGAGTCATTCAATGGCTACAAAATTTACGACAACCTTCGGCAGATGTGCGCTGGATCTAATCGTCACAGGCGTAACACGCGCCTGCCTCACATACCGAAGCTAGCTGTAATAAAATCACTGACTTCCAGGTGCTCAATTTGGTACAAAATGTTCGTCTGGCGCAGCAAGCATCTTCCCCTTGAAGCTCACGCTGACGTCAGAGTTGCCACTTGTAGGAGTAAGGGTCGCGAAAGGCAGCTTTTGCAATATGCTGCGATGACGGCCAGGTATTGCTAATATGTTGGCCGTGTTAGAGAAAGAAAGCCGGAAGCTGACGTTCTAGATACTTTTTACTCGATCTGTCACAGCCACCTGTTAAAAAAGGCGGTGCGATCCTTTTTCATGACGTTAATAAGATTTTGATCAAAATAGCGCTTTTATTGTTTACGACAAGCAGATATCTACGAACAGGCATGATTAGCGCATTACATGACACATAGCGCCCGCCCTGTGCAAGGTGTTATTCTTAACAGTCATACACTGCTTGTCGGACCTCACTTTTAACAATGCCGTGTGTACAAACATGGTAGTCTCGTTTTCGATAACTATTCTACGTATAAGAAAAATGGTCTACAAGAGCTTAGGTGAGTCGGTACTCAGATATAGTCTCACTGTATACGGATCCGCCTCCACTTACAAATTAAATATTCTAAACAGTATTTTAAGAATTGCCTCTAGCCTTTCCTATGGTACTAACTTCCACAATGAAAGTGTAATGCTGAGCATGGATCGTTTTGACTTATTTTCCGTACAGAAACAGTTTTCATACGAAATTTTGTATAAGCACTACTTTTTTGAAGCTTTCAAATGTAAGAACAGAAAAACTCGACGTTTGCTCCATACAGAAAAAATCTTGGTTCCGCGAGTCTATACAAAAGTACGGGAAAAAAAACCCGGGGTTTTTATTTACCTGCTATCTTCATTAAATTAGAAATCGATACGTCACTCACCTCTCTTCGAAAAATTGAACTGTCCATTTGGTCATTTGTGCAATGCGATTGAGCGTTTTACGGTTCGCCTGTGCTGTTTCATTCTAAATACATTATCAGTAAGGAATACTGTATAGCAGATTTTTTATACATTAACTTTCATTGATTTGTGTTGTAAATGCTTTGTCATTTCTTTTTTTTTTTGCTCTTTTCACTTCATGTATTTTTTGTATCAATGCTGTTTTTGAATATTGTTTTTGTTTCTTTTTTTGTTCTTTTTTTTGTGCTTGGCTCGGCACGTATGCAATGACGCTGTACTGCCCAGCTCCGTTCACAAGCATGTATGCCTAAACGGGCTGATTATTATTTTGTAAAGTTGTTGCTAATAAATCATTATTTTTTTTTTTATTTTTTTTTTTCTTTTTTTTTTTTTTTTTTCCAAGATGGAGCCCAGTAAGGACGCATGTGCGCTGTGCTCCCGCCCGTTTTTTGGCAAGCAGCAGTTTTTACGATGTGCCGACTGTGCGAAACGTGTTCACACGAAGTGCGTCACCTGGGCGGATGACGAGCTGCAACTTCTGAAGTCCGGCTCTCGGCCATTCTTGTGTAATTTGTGTGCGTCGTCGTCGTCTGACGGTGTTAGTCTTAGCGACGGTGGTGCTAGAGTCCCTGGTGCCCCGCTCCTGCCCAGCCACCCGACCGGTTTTCCCCCTTCAGCCGCGACCGGCGAACATGGCGGTGAGTTTGCCTCGCTACGGGCTCTCCTCCTCGACGCGTTTGAGGGAATCTCTTTTCTGAGCGATGAGGTTGCCCAGCTACGGGAAGAGAACGAGCGCCTTCGTGTAGAGAACTCGCGGGCTTTCGTACAACAAGCCGAGGTTATCGCCTCTTTACGTGCCGATGTTCGCGGCCTACGCCAGGAGCTTGTGCGGTGCGCTGCTTCGCAGTGTGAGCGTCCTCTCGTCGAGCGTCCTCTCGTTGTCTCCGTGGGCAATCCTACCCGTGAGGAGCAGCCATCTGTGGACTACTCCGCCGCTCTTCATCGAGGGATGACTCCTGGAGATATTCCCTGTTCATCTTCTGCCTCTGCTCCTCGCCGTGCGGTTGACTTACCCAGTGAGATGAAGAAGCACCGAAGTCGAGCCATTACTGGCGCATCGAGCTCATCTGTCCTGAACGTTGCCATTTACCAAAAGAAGCGTCCGAAGACTATTTTCGTCTCTAAACTCAGTCCCGATACTACATCGGTAGACCTTACCAACCATCTAAAATCAGTGAATATTACTCCCATTTCCTGCCGGCAGCTGAAAACAAGGTACGACTCCTACTCGTCCTTCCATATTGAAGTTGATGAAGAATCCTACAGTAAGCTTGTTGAGCCTTCGATGTGGCCGATGGGTTGCATATACAAGGACTTTCGTGGGAAGCTTTACGACGATATGCTTCATCCCTCTGAACTGACGCAAAATTGCAGTGGCCCCTAATTTGGATATCTATTATCAAAATGCCCGAGGTCTTCGGACTAAGGGATCAGAATTTTTTTCTAGCGTCTTGTCCTCTTGTTATACCGCTGTTGTGGTTACCGAAACCTGGCTGTCAAGTGATATTCCTTCCAATGATTTCTTTCCAAATAATTACTCTGTTTTTCGTAGCGACCGCCCTGAAACAGGTCCCAAATCAAGAGGAGGTGGAGTGCTCATTGCTATTGACAGTTTTGTGAAGTGTGTTCGACGTTCCGATCTGGAAACTGTTGAAGAATGTGTGTGGCTCGAGCTCACTTTAAATCGACATGAAAAACTTTTACTTGCAGCTTTCTACATTCCTCCGAATCTACCTCCTTCAGCCTATGATGATGTTCTGCTCTCAATCGAACATGTTATAACCCGTCATAGCAAACACAAACTTCTTATTTTAGGTGATTTTAATACTCCTGGTATCAACTGGAACTCACTTATTTCTTCTCACAACAATCATTACATATTAAGTAAGTGTAACGCTCTACTTGATTTCATAGCCTTTAACTCTTTGCAGCAACACAATTTCATTGAAAACTGTTGCGGTAATATTCTTGACATCTGTCTATCGAATTTTGAAAGTGTTCGAGTCTCGAGTTCGGACATACCGCTGACTCGCTGTGACAAATTTCACCCTCCGCTTCTAGTTACTACTGCTGTCTCTGCCTCACCTTCTACTAACTCAGATCGGGTGGGGAATTCGCCCCGTTTCGCGTATGCACGTGGTGATTATGTCGGTCTTTTCAATTTCTTCTCTTCCGTCGACTGGTCCCTTTTAAATGACATTAATGATTCAGATGGACAAGTCAGTCGCTTTACAGAAATAGTTCTTGATGGTATGCGTCGGTACATACCTTTGCATACTCCTACGCGTAGGAAGTTCCTTTCCTGGTTTTCAAGGGAACTAATAACGGCGTTAAAGCTCAAGGAACGGGCCCATCGTAAAGCGAAACGCCCTGGGTTTCACAATTGGGCAGATGAGTTTCGCCGTGTGCGTTCTCTTTGCAAACGCTTATACAAGCTGGACTACGACTCCTATCTTGAGTCTTTAGAGAGGTATGCCTCAAATCGTCCTAGTCAGTTCTGGCGTTACGTTCGCAAGCGTTCCATTAAATCAGATTTAAGTATCAGCTTAGTTGACTCTCAGGGTTCGGAAATTCGGGATGTTGCCGACAGTTTTGCACAACATTTTTCCTCCGTTTACAAACATCCACATTGTGATTCCGTTTGCCTCCCATCTGGTGCACTATCTAATTCCATTCTCTTTGACGAGGAGTTGATAACTGAGAGTCTTAAGCGTCTGAGACCATCTTTGTCTCCTGGACCTGATGGCATTCCAGCTGCCATAATAAAAGCCTTCAGTTATATCTTCGTACCAGTACTGACTGCCATATTTAATAACTGTTTAAAAAATGCTGCCTTTCCTCGCGTGTGGAAAATGGCACGCGTATTTCCTGTCTTCAAGTCTGGAAACAAAACTGATGTTTCCAATTATCGTCCGATTTCTCTTCTATGTGCAACCTCTAAGCTTTTCGAATTAGCTTTGCACAGCGTACTTTCCTTCCATCTCAAACATATCATAGTACCGAATCAACATGGCTTCATGTCGGGTCGCTCTACTTCCACCAACCTAGTCACGTTTATGACGTATGCCTCTGCAGCAGTCCTTCAGAGGGGTCAGGTTGACACTGTGTACTGTGATATGAGCAAAGCTTTCGACGTTGTTACTCACTCACTACTTCTTGAAAAACTTCTACTCTCTGGCGTTGAAGTCTCTCTCGTAGCCCTCCTACGCAACTATCTCCTTGATCGCTCCTGCTTTGTCAGTGTCAATGAACAGGCCTCTTTCGTTTACCCTGCAACTAGTAGAGTTCCTAAGGGTTCTGTACTAAGCCCGCTTCTCTTCTCCGTTTTTATTAATGATGTTTCCTCGGCGATAAAGAACTCCTCGTTTCTTCTTTATGCTGATGATATAAAAATATTCAAGGTAATACATTCTTTTCAAGATTGCGTGTTGTTGCAATCGGACATATCTGCTTTTTCTGATTGGTGTGCGATGAATCGACTTACCCTCAATTCTTCCAAAACTAGGGTTGTATCCTTTACTCGTAAAACACATAGCTTTCTCTACCATTATTCTGTCAATTCTGTGCTGTTGGATAGGGTTGATGAAATTAATGACCTTGGTGTACTTTTTGACCGCACCCTCAGCTTCTCCTCTCACACTAAACGCATTGCTCAGCGGGCTATGCGCACACTCGGATTCGTTTGCAGACTTTCGAGAGAGTTCCATACTCCACTTCCGTTCCTAAAACTGTACCTGTCCATATGCCTCCCGGTCTTGGAGTATGCGTCGGTTGTTTGGAATGGCACTTGCAAATCGAACTTGGACAAGGTTGACAGAGTACAAAAAAAATTTTTACGGATATTTCATTATCGCTTTCCTTTCGCAACTTCCCCCTCTCGCTCCACCAGGAGCGCCCAACTGAATCTTCCTTCCCTTCACTGCCGTCGTATCAGACTTGATATCATATTTCTGTACAAACTCCTTCATGGCCACATTATGTGCCCTCAGCTCTTAGAGTACATCCTACTGCGCGTTCCGCGAAAGAGCATGAGGGAATTCAGACCATTTCAGGTTTCTCCTCTTCATTCCCACTCCCCTCTGGACAGGATGCAGTGGTTATTTAACTCTTTTTGTCCTCACCTTGACATCTTCCAAAACTCGCTCTGTTCATTTACATTGGATGTTCGTAGCGTTGTATTCTAAATAGTACTTTATCACATATAACTCCTACTTTCTAGCCTTAAATTGTATTTACTTCACTTTTTGCTTTTTCTCCTGTTCAATGCTGTCTGTATCTTGAACTACTTTTTATCCGTTTCTTGCTTATATTTCAACTTTAAACTTTATATTCGAATCTTACTGTCCCTTGTTCAATTTTACTTCTTTATTGTATTATTCTGTATTTCTAGCCTGTGTTTTAAGTACCATGCACTTGTTGCGCCTGGAATGGTTGTTTATTTTATGTATATTTCTATATTACTATAATCAATGTCAGTCATCTGTTTTTTTTTAATTTTTTTCCCTTCTACCTACCGTTCTTTTTTTTTTTTTCTTTATCTCCTGGTGTGCTAAAAAATTCTCTCACTGTGTATATAAGTGATGATACTCATTGTTTGCTTAATTTCCGTGATACTTTTCGTCTCAGTTTCATTTCATGTATTATTTATTTCTTTTTTTTTGTGTTCTCTCTGTGTGTGTAAACATGTTTGTGCTTTTTCATTTTTTTTTTTGTGCTGCAGCACAAAGACCACATGGTTGTTCCTGCGCACATTAAATAAAGATTGATTGATTGATTGATTATTATTATTATTATTATTATTATTATTATTATTATTATTATTATTATTATTATTATTATTATTATTATTATTATTATTATTATTATTATTATTATTATTATTATTATTATTATTATTATTAGGGAAGCATTTTCAAGCAATACGGTAGTGCTTGGCATTTCGCGCCACAGTTTCATCCCATATGCGAAACTAAGTGCCCTAAGTTTGCTTTTATCATGAACAGCATACACATGTTCCACCGGAAGTGCGGCCAAAGGTGCTATTAGAAAATGAAGACACGAACCATACCTTAGTAATGAGCTGCAAAACCATGATAGCGTTCATGCTTCTCGCGTTCATCGTAAAATTTATTGTGCTAGTGTAAGTATTGTGGGCTTTTCTCATTCGTCCTTTAATCCCTTCCTTTCAGGCGAAGTCCTTGTTTCCGTCCACGGTTATAGGAAAGAAAGTGGCTTTGACCGAGCAAGAACGCTCGAGGTACGCGACGTGGCTTAAGCCCCGCGCCCGTGTAAACGTGAGCCGAGAATTCCGGATATTCGGGCAGCGCGTTTGAGGACGCCGGACTCTCAACTCACGGCCACGTGCAAAGTTCGACAGCGATTCGAAGTCGGTGAACGATGAAAGTGGCAGATATGTATAGAGTCATTAAGTATCAAGCTGTACAAGCAGTCTGCACGAAAATACGAGTTTTTTAACGTTTTCACTGCTAATGTTGAAAGCGATACTTTTGAATATTATGCGCACAAAAAACGGCTAGGTAGAAAACACGAAAATATAAGCTTGTCACGCATAATTAAGGACAAATGGGTGATTTCAGCCCTCGAACCTTGTCTCCTTGAAAACTGGAGGAACATGTACGTACCTCTTACTTTATCGGTTTCATGTGAAGTTGGTTCAGGGCTACCCCACACCAAAACTCGCTAGCCAATTTATGTGTGCCACGGGTTAGCTGCGCGAAATCAAACCCGCCGTAGCAGTACCGACCGGTTTCTGAACATGATCAGCTTGGCTACGGCCTCTGCAGGAGAAACCACTCTCCTATATTCCTTCAATAAAAGCGGTCCTACATATGCTTGTTGCTGTCATCTTATTCCAGCAAACATCCTAGCCTCATCCACACACCTGACTGTGTGCGACCTCCTGCTACGCTCAGCCTGCTATTGAAATCCAGCATGTCACCCTTAACTCCTCTCAGTTATCCTACCTTCGCAATAAGTGCCCTATGGATTTATTTTTCAAGATTTCCACCACAGTGTCATTAACACGGGTTTGTTTCCTCACCTACTCTGCATGCTGCTTCCTGTTGCTTGTCATTACGACAACCATTTCCAATTCCATAGCAGTTGAACACGTGCCATTATCAAGGCAGAAGCGATTGTCAAAGTCTAAACTGCTTTTATGAACCCCCCTTCTGTGAATGCATCAAAATATTACTTATCTTTGCTCCTGATTATTCCGTATATTTCTCCAGATGTCACTGTAATTTGAGCGTATAAAACAATGTGCGGATTTCTCAATAAAGTTGTTGGTAGTTGCGCTGCCTTTGTTCTCCTCGCTCTCAGCTGCTTCTTGTCTCGCGCTGCAGCTACGGATTAAGTTGAACCCTTTTCGTTAGCCTCCGGGATGCTAGTAAGCTGCCGTTCATAACGTGAGAGAAGCGTTCCGCCCCTCTCTCGTTGTCTTACGGCAATGCTCTGGCTCAGCGGTCACTACTTTCCCCTTTCCATGTACTCTCCCCCACTCCCTGCATCTTTGCACTACCTCGCTGCCTACTGTAGACTGCAGTGCCATTCCGGGACGGCCGAGCATTGCTCTAGTTTCTGCATATCATTTCTTTAAACCCACTGCTGTCTCCGCAGCACGAACAGTGTGTATTTATTCACTTGCCCTAAAGACCCACAAATGGGAGTTAAGCAGTAGGTGAGAAGAAATGAGCAACAGAATAACAGATGGTCGATAGTTACAATAGGAAAATTTAAGCGAAAATTTGAACGCAAGTAAAGAACTGGAAAATGCAAGGGCGTACGTATGCAAAAGGAAAACTCTGGTATTATTCGATATAGCCTATACAGATATACACAATGCACACAAAACAAAAAGGCGCCGGCAAGACTTTTACAGATGGACTTTATGCACGTGATCCAAGATAGCTGAACGATGGGGTGATCAATGGGCTATTAAGCGGGATTTGAAAAAATAAATGCTACATTAATTACTTATTCTGCGCGCGCACCTAGTCCAGGTTATATAGAAACAGAGCCGGATTATCCAGTGTTCAAAGGGTTCAAATGAACCGGGCCCACCATTCTGAGGGGCCCCCAGAGAGCAGGAAAAAAATGGTGGATTTCGAGGTTCGGACAGAAAAAGGGAAATCATCTTCCTGGTTTGCCATGATTAAAACTGAAGTGAAGCTTATGTATTACGATGTCTAATGCTTCAAAGGCTGTTCGTCACATCGTACGATTAATCCCAAAGCGAGTCCACATAGTTCGCCAGTCAGAGCATAAAACTTTACACTCGCCTAAATAGATGAAAAATCGAAATGGTTTCAGCTGGTTCAAGCTAGTTTCAGCTGGTTCAAACTTAGGTGAAGGCAAACTAAAATCAGGCGCACTAGTAGGGAGTTATAGGGGCCCTCAAAATTTATTTGAACCGGGCCCTCATCACTGTGAATCCGGCCCTGCATAGAACTCAAAAATACTCCCAGATAGAGATGCATAAGACATAGGCATTTGTTATTATCGATACTGTAATTATTTCGCGACAATTATTATACAGAGGGGGATATCGTGCATGTTAAGTTTTTCTTTCGGTGAAATGTCGTCGAAAATATATCTCGATCAAGTCACGGTATAGACAATGTCGTTTACATAAATAATGAAATGTAAGGCCCCCAACATTGATCCCTGGCTGAAACAAAGTATTTCGCGAACGATTTTCGAAGTGCAGCTTCCAGTTTTCAATTTTGGCTGACAAACACCCTGCTGGAAACAAAAGAGGACTACAACTGACAAATAAACCCCGCGCATAGCAGCAGACGCACACACAACGCTTACAGGCAAGTGAAGTTTCAACAAGGTTGACGACTGGGCGAGTTGGTACCGGTTCATTTTAAACCAGCCAAAGGACGAGACACAGGGAAGAAGAGAACAGGACAAGGCTGGACTAACAACTGAATATTTATTGAAGGAAAGAAGAGAACGAAGACTTTTCTTCTTTCTTTTTTTCTCCTCAATTTCCTGTCATTTCATCGATTGGGTTGTGCGCGCTTTTCAGAACGAGTCTTCGTTGTCTTCTTTCCTTCAATAAATATTCAGTTGTTAGTCCAGCCTTGTCCTGTTCTCTTCTTCCCTGTGTCTCGTCCTTTGGCTGGTTTAAAATGAAGTGAACTTAATTCAAGACAACATATTGTGGAAACAAGAATGATGGAGGTGAGAGAAAAGGAGGGGAAGGTCTACTATGCAAAAATATGGCTCATCAGAAAAAGTCACGTCAAAGAATGAAAGTACTGAAAAAAAAAAACTGCTCACTAAGGTTAAGGTTATAGACCTTTTGCTATTTTCATGAGCAACACGATCGAAAGCTATGAACGATTTCATGAAAATGGCATCTAAGTATAGAGCGAAATGTTCAGGCTCAATTCTGAACACGTTTTCGAGGCAAATATGAGCTTGTGCCACCTGCCTCATGCATTGGGAGCGTGTGAACCGCATTTCCGCGATATTGCATCACCGCAGACTCGAAAACGCCTGTAAATTTACCGCAGCTTGCTTTATTTGAAAATTAAGATAGGGGCTGCACGGTTGGCGCATCTGCTTCATTGTACACATTAGGAAGGTTCGCAATTGGGTAGTAGTGTATAAGGGGGCTCTAACCCGACGCAGCTACATCATCCACCCTTTCAGCGTAGCATTCAACGTAGGCGGCACGAACCATGGGTGCAATATTGGCACAGTACTGGCAATGTCCTGCATATATATACTCCACATACGTATATACTCCATGCTGGGCAGGTGGTTTGTGCTGACTGGGCTGAAGCTCCATTATTCCCTAATCCCCCTAGCCCAAAACTCGGCATTCTCAAGTGCGTATGCCAACGAGCGCTTATTCAGACGCAAGACTTGACATCTTTCCAATGCATATAGATGCCTACATACCGGTTCTAAATCTCTGTTACTCACGACTCACTATGTAGCTTGCTAACAATTTTTGTAATATTTTGTTCCATTTTCATTACCATCCTCGTTTTATTTCTGCTTGGACACCATCCTCACTTGTCTGAACTTTTTATTCTTCTCAACATATATGCTGGATTTTTTCGCTCGCCTGTTTAACTCTTCCGGCGTTGTTATTTTTTTTTATTGGTTTATAACTTTCAAGAGATTCGGAAAATTTGTGCCCCTATATTTTCTGGGATTTAACAATCATCTATACATGCTGTCTCTATAGCGTTGTTCTTTTTAATGTATGTCTTGGTCGTTGCGGTAGAGCGAAATGTGAGCACTGAGTGGTCAGGAACCATTATCCGAATTAGCGATTTGAACACTGCATGTCTTCGCAACCAATGTCAGTCATGCAAAACATAGAACAATGAAATGCAAGGGGTCTCGTAAATTGCTCCCATTTAGCGTTGTAGTCCCTGCAACGAGCCATGGCGGGACAAAGCAAAGCTCTTACAACGGCCGGGTAACTTGTTACAATGTACCTCCTTTTTACTTTTTTAAGCGTACTTTTATTTAGCGCAACGATTTTGGAAAAGTGTTGCTTTTCCCTTCAGTTTAAGCTGGCGCTGCTCGCACATGTTTATTCCTGTAGTCGTGCGCTGTTCTTGAATTCATTCCTTATATTTCTTTCTTTCTTTTCTAGTTTTGTTTCTCCCTTCAGCCATCTGTCACTCAGCGAAGTGGAGTTTATTTTCTGATTGTAACGTGTAGCTTATGCTTTTTCTGGGAAAAATATGAATTTCTTTATTTTGAATCTTTTTATTTTGTTTTTGTTTTCTCGTACATTTGTGGCGAAAGAACACTTGCGGGTCGTAAATCAACCGCTTTATAATATTACGTCGCCTATCTGATTTCTTAGATTTCGCGACGGTTTGATGAATTGTTCGAATCTTGATGCCTACACAGGATGGCAACGTGACCAAAAGCTTGTTGTGTACGCTCGTCGTCCCGTACTGTCATGTGAGACACATACACAATAATTGCCAAGTAGGTACCAAATACACCGATATATATGCACTAAATGAGAAATGTGTGCCATGTTTGACCATCAACAGACTTATTTTCGGCATAAAACAAATCCTGCGTTTTTCACGAAGCATCTAGGACCCTCGGAAAATTGTTTCGGCGACTACTTGAGTTTATACATATGTGGTTATAACTTAGACAACAAAAATGTATAGGAAAAATGCGGAAAACTGCACGTTATCGCCATTTTTGTTATGCATCCGACAAAATTAAAATAACGCTACTACGTGTAATTACCGCTTACTTCAATTTATTTTCCCAAAATTACGCGGAATGTGGTATCCGTTGTGCGTAGTCTGTTCGCCTTCAAGTTCATTATACTATTAGGTGAATGAGCGTCGCCTCGGAAATCGGCTTTGTCGTGTTTGCTTCAAGTCCAACATACATTCTTCCACTGTGTTTTGCTTTCGCTCCAGTGTGTGTTTGTATGAGCGCCATATGACACCGCAAAATCGTCTCCTTAGAAAAAAGGGGTTAGCACCACAGGAAGGCAGCTATACTTTTGCTTCGCGAAAACTAGCGTTGCCAATTAAATAGTCTTGAAGTTTCTCTTCACCGTCATTCACAAAAATTTCTGCTCACGTGAAACAAGTAGAATAGAGTATTTATTTGATGTATCTATATATAGTTTATAGGCACATGAAAGCATTTGATAAGGTGGTTTAAAAGGCGCTGCCTGTTACTGGCTGCAGTGGGATATATCCCGGTGCGGGCCAGCGGCCGCCCTTTCTCCCAGCGTTAGCGATCCGCCACTGTGACGGCGTGCGGTCGTCCGTCCGGCGCAAAAGTTCCGTATTGATCGGCCCAGGAAGATGGGGAGACCGCGTTGCCGGGAAGCGAGCTTACGTCATCCCCCCGACCCAGCGTCCCGAAGAAGGGACGACGCGTCTATTGAGGCAGCGACCGTTAAGAGGGAGCCATCGCGGAGGGTCCCAACGCTACCCCGGTTTGCGGCTCGACGAGTCATGGCGGGACGCTTGTTTTGGGGAGGGTGGAGATGGGACACAAAAAGAGCAGCTGAAGCATCGATCAGCCCGCTTTAGTGCGAGGCAGTACAGAAGGAAGAGCGTGGACAGGGAGACGATGTTTGTGAATTCGGAGGCAGCAGTGTAGAAAATATTCAACATGTCCTTGCAGTATCGCACATCGACGTTTCGTGGATGACGTGGTCGACTTTGACGAAACTCCGAATTTATACCCAGACATTTAGTGCATTTTCTCAGGAGAAGGTTTTGAAGGTAACTATGTTCATAAATTGTTTAACATCGGGATAACAATCCACACATTCTCACACTTTCTACCGGCAGACTTATTAATATTCAAAAAGGCGCCACATTGGTTTTCATTTCCAGGCTGACTTGGTCGTCTACACAGACAAACTTGATGACCAAAGTTTTGTTTTGCATCTGTACGTCGGTGAAAAGGGCCTTACTATATTCTACGCTCACCTCACAATTATATTAAGAAGTGCAGCTCACTGATTTTCTGTGGTAGTTTTAACTACTCGCTGATAGAGCAGGAAAATTCCTAGAAAACAATGTTGGCATGGACCGAAATCTTGGGTCATTCCCATCAACATGATCATTGATGTATTCTTATTATCCTACAGTTGCTTCATAATGAACATATGTTCCAGGATTCTATACCTGTTAACGTTAGGGTATGCAGCGATGGAGAAAAACCAGTAATGGGCGCAAGTAGAGCATCCAACTTGCGTAATTTATGACCATGGTTCGAATCCCAGTGCCGCGCAAATTGCAAGGACAAGCCGCCCAATGAGTCGAAAAAAATGGAGAAAGCAATGCTTATAATAGGCAGGCAAGAAAACGTATATTGGTCATACCCGGCCAGGAATAAATGTAAGCGTGCGGAGTTAACAGTCACTGAAAAGATTTAGGCAAGGTGGCACTAGCCGCTACCCCGGCTCGAATGGGATGCCAATAAAAGCTACGTATATATAATCTATTCCTGTATCTCTCTGTCTATCTATCCAGACACCTATCTAAATAGATTCGGATGCAACTAAAGTCTGCAGTAAACGCCACATACGATTCCTCAGTGTGAGAAAGTAGTTTACTGATAAAGTGTTTCTGATTACCTAAATACAAACGCTATGTAGACTAGAAAAACGAACATTTGCCAAAATAATAAAATTAAAAGAAAAAACATTGCCGTTTCAGGGCCCGTACGGGTCTCTTGTTCACAATGAAAGTGGATGGATGAAGGAAATGGCTTGTGTACAGCTTAGATGGTGTAATTTGTTCGTTTTTAGTCTTTGTCGCCTCACAAAACTGGTTGCCGTCAAACACTCGACTAAAATATTTGCATCAGCCCAAATCTAACTATAGCCTATGTGCATATGGGAATGTACAAGAACAGTGAAAAGTAAATAAAAGTCGACTATATCCAGAAAATTTCAATTTATGAAAACCTAGTCCGTGCTGGTTGAGATTTATTTATATGTGCACTGCGCAATTTGCAACACCCCAAATAATCTTCATATGTATTTTCAAGGACGCACAAAATGAGGGCGATGGAGGTTTTTTTTTTTTTTTTTTTTTCGCTAATATGAACGTCCGTTTAGTTTTGACAGCTCGTTATACTTACTGCTTCGCTTCCCACTGGTGGTTCTGCATAGCGCTCTAAGTGCGATTGACGACACGTGCCTTGAGTTCTTAGGGCACAGAAGTTTAAGTCATCTTGGATAGCGAAAGCTAAAGAAAACGAAATACGCACGCACAAGAGCGCATTGATCCAGTATTCGCTCTGAATACTGGATCAATGCGCTCTTGTGCGTGCGTATTTCGTTTTCTTTAGCTTGTCTACATACTCTGGCCCACATTTCTACTCTCCGTGAGTCAGTGTTCGCAGTTTAGTGACACTCACGGCCAAAATAATTTCATAGCGCTCGACGCACTGAAACCCAACGGGACATTCGCAGCAAGTGGTTCGCGCTTAGGTGGCCCTCCTCATTAGACCTGTGTCCTTTCTATGTGTCTGGATGGAAGCATGCTTTGATCGTTGTAATAGGAGCCGAGAACCTCAGACTACAAAGGGACAGGCGCTTGAATGCTGTGCCTGCCAGTAAACATCTATTGTAACGAGTGCACCTCATATCAACCTCGGGGTAATTGTGAAAACGTGTTTTCAGCGCCGACTGAGGACACATTTGCTATCGCATTCCAAAACTTGAGTGACCCAATCCAATCGCATCGTGCTACGAATTCCTTATTCGAAGGCAACCATTGTCTCGTAAAGATCGCGGCGAAATAAAGGTTGCACAGACTGAAGCACCACTTTCCTAGTATTATCGGACCTTGCTATCACAGGCGACAGAGAGAAGTTGAGTAATGAGCTAGGCTTTAAAGTAGAGACGGAAAAAATGTTCGCTTTATACGTTACTCCCCGCGAGATGAGCTTTGCAGGCCAGTCGCGGCATTTCAGTTTGCCTCCAGGATATAGCCCATATTTCATTACAACGCTATTTTTTTTTTTTGCTCCCCTAAGGCAACACAGAAACAGAACAACGCAAGAACACCACGAAACACAGAACCGAAGGTAGAAAGAAGTCAACATGGGTACATTTGTCCTCCTTCTTGAGCGCTTTCCTGGCACCGCAAAAAAGCCTATTTACTATATCTAACAATCAACTATCGCAGCAGTTTACTCACCAAAAAACAAAAACGGATTTCGCCTGTTGTTGATTTTTTTTTTCTTTTTTTTGCGGTTTCATGCTCAACCCCGTTGCCAGCAGGGACGAGCATTGCAATCTTTGCAACTCAATAAATGAAACCGGACCCACTCGCCTATACCCGAATTCTTCGCTTGAATCTACTGACGACTTCACTTTTTCTCCTCTGGATTATCATAACTCGGCGTGTCTTGTATGGAAGAAATATTTTTATCTCAGGGCCACCCCCCGTGACTCAGAATCACGGGATGACACATCAAGATCTCCCTCCAAAGTACGCTTGTCACACGGGAGGATTTAAGTGGGAAGCATATGGGAGAGGTCGGCTTTCCTTCCCCATCTTCGAGGAAGAAATCGTACGTAGAAAAATCTCGTTGAACCTCATTTTTCCGAAAATGAAGTAACATGAAGCACGTTGTTGAAATTGAACATCCCCGCACCACACCCACTGAAGGAGACTTGTAAATACAGCCCTGAGTGGCAATGGTCGTTAAGGTCGTAGCTGTTTTTGTGCCGTGTGGACGATATTGAATCTGAATCCATCAGCCTATATATCTCGAATCCTTGTTTTCGAAATGAATCCCCTTTAAATTACCGGTTCCCTTCCCTCTGTTTTTGCTAGAAACCATGAAGACGGAGGGCCGTACAGTATTTGATCAGAAACAGATGTCTGCATTACAATGCCACCCATCCACATCTCATAAATGTCCATATTTGGCAGGATATGTCATAAAAAAAGGCGATGACGACGAATTGAAGTTCGGCTGTGTCGGAAGGGTAACTTGGCATCCCATGCGAAAAGGCGCAAGAGGAGGCTCGTTTGGGAAGTGAATGTCCTGCTCTCTGCCTTAAAATAGGTGATAAGAAAACAGGCAAATATACCAAAACATTGGCAGAAGGAAAAGTCACAATATTGAAAGAAGGCCAGGTCGAGACGGCAAGGTCATGACGGCAAGGCAAGATATGACGTGTCTGGCGTTTAATCCAATGGCGAACCCAGGCGCGTGCCGGAACCGGCGCCGCGGGACGATAACGATGGTATGTACAAATGAAAGAAGATCATGGTATGTACAAATGAAAGAAGATCAATGGCAGGCTCATACAATCTGCCCGGGGGGTCGGAAGCAGCCAGCCTGGCTGCTCCTAACCAACCGATGCACCGCGGCGCACAAACGGCTTCTAGCGAGAAACATGAACAAGTTCAATTCCACGGTGGCGTCGATCGGCTAGGGGATCAACAGGTGGCTTGGTAGTTCACTGGGGAAGTTTGGTTGATGCCCTTGTAAGAACCAAGGTAGCGGTGGTGAAATTTGTCGCGAAGGCCAGGGGTGCGCAGTGGTGTATAAAGCAGTACTTCGTCACCAGGACGAAAAGAAACCACACGATGCGTAGAATCGTCTAGCGACTCTTGCGGTCTTCCTGGCACGCTGCTGTTTTGAGGCGGGCAAAATGACGGCATCTGGCCACACGGGATAAGAACTGGGCTGGTACCGATGAGGATTAGTCGGGCGTAGAGAAGGCAGTGTCGGGAATTGTAGTGGGAGAATGGCCATAAACGAGGAAAAATGGAGAGTACCCGGTAGTCAATTGTACTGTTGTATTATAGGCGAATGTGACGAATGGTAGAAGTGTCCCAATTTCGATGATCCGGTGCGATGTATATGGATATCATATCCGATAGGGTGCGATGAAATCGTTCAGACCGTTAGTCTGGAGATGGCAGCTTGAGGTTGTCATATGGAGGGTGGATAACGCGCGAAAAACTTCTGCAACGACTGTCGATAAGAAGGCCGTCCCGCGGTCACTTAGCAGCACCCAAGTAGCACCATGACGTAATACAATTGATCGCAACAAGAACTTAGCTACCTTTTGAGCGGAACCTGTCGGTACAGGTGCTGCCTCAGCGTAGCGTGTAAGGTGGTGGACAGCTGTTATAATCAAATGGTTACCGCTATAGGAGACAGGTAGGGGTCCTTATAAGTTGATGCCGACTACGTCGAATTGCGTGGCGGGACAGGGAAGGGGTTGTAGGTGGCCAGCGGGTGAAGAATTCAGCTGGCGACGTTGGCAAAGAGGGCAGGAAGCGACGTATTTAGCTAACTACGCTGGAAGATAGGCCAGGCCAAAAGAATCGTTTTTTGTTTTTCACGCGGTCGTAGGTTTTATCAAAACCAAGGTTACCTGCAGTAGCATCATCGTGGAACGCCGGCAGTATACGCGGGCGAAACGCGGCACGACTGGGATCCAGCGAGTTCCATCAGGGCAATACACGAAGCGGCGTAGGAGGCCATCTTCGAGCTTGAAATTGCGAAGCTGTCGACGAAGCATAGCATTGGGCGGGTTCGAAGCGCCGATAAGACGGTCGATGATGGAACTGCAGTAGGCATCGGCTAATAGCTGCAAGCGGAGAGCGTGTTTGCTCTCAGAGTCGTCAAAAGAAACTGTTGTGATATGCGTCGGGGGGAGAGATGGTCGGCTGTGCTCAGAGGTGGAAATACATAGGGAAGAAAAACAGCAGGCTGATTCCGAAAGTGGACAGCGAGAAAGAGCGTCAGCATCTTGGTGTTGGCGACCCGATTTATAAATAACGTCGAAATGGTATTTTTGCAGGCGTATAATCCAACGGCCAAGTCGGCCTGTCAAATTTTTGAGTGAAGACAACCAGCAAGGAGCATGGTGATCGGTTACAACTGTGAACTGCCGACCGTATAGGTAAGGGCGAAATTTTTAGACAGCCCAGATGACGGCAAGACATTCCTGCTCGGTAATGGTGTAGTTTTTCTCAGTTGGAGTGATGGTCCGACTGGCGAAGGCAATGACTTTCTCACGCGAAGTTACATCGCGTTGCAGAAGTACAGCGCCATCAGTGTCGCACTGTTCAGTAAAAGGCTGCGCGCGCTTTAAGTAGTTCATGAAGTAGAGCAGCAGTAGTTCCAAAATGTCTTGTAAGACGTCGGAAATAGGACGCCAGGCCGAGGAAATTGCGCTAATCTGCAGTCCGTTGTGGATGAGCTAAGTTCAAACCCGCGATGATTTTTTCAGGGTCTGGACGAATACCGTCATGGCTATAACCAGATATCCCAATATTTAAATTTCCTTCTGTGCAGAGTGGCACTTCTTGAATTAATAATATAAACAGCGCGAACACGAAGACAAGGGACAAGAAACAAGAAAGCCACAGTACAGCGCATGTACTGTGGCTTTCTTGTTTCTTGTCCCTTGTCTTCGTGTTCGCGCTGTTTATATTAATAATGAATAAGTACGAACTCGCCCAACAAAGTATCTTGGTAAGCACTTCTTGAAGTTGAGCTGAACGCCCGCTGAAGCGAGACACGTGAGTACTTCATTCAGGCGCGTGAGATGGTCGTTAAAAGTTGGCGAAAAGATAAGAATGTTGTCCAAGTAACATAAACAGGTTCTTCATTTTAGGCCACGGAGTACAGTATCGATCATTCTTTCAAATGTCGCTGGTGCGTTACAAAATCTGAAGATTATATAATTAAATTCGTGAAGTGCGTGGGAAGTTGTGAAAGCGTTTTTTTTTTCTTTGTCGTCTTCATGCATAGGTATTTGCCAATAACCTGAGCGGAGGTCTAAGGTCGAGAAATATTGGGCGCCTTGGAGAGAGTTAAGGGCGTCATCAATTCGCGGCCTGGGGTAGACATCTTTACGGGTAATTTTGTTGAGTGCACGATAACCAACGAAAAATCTTACCGATCTTTTTAACTAATACGACGGGGGAAGACCATGGGCTTGTTGATGGACGACGGAGAATGTCGTTGACATTTTCTTCGATTACTTTTCGTTCCGAGAGAGAAACCCGATAAGGCCATCGGCGTACGATCGAGTTACCTTCAGTATAGATGCGGTGGTGTGCAACACTAGTCCATCCCAGTGGTGCGGAAGTGGCATCATAAATGGCTTGGTGGGTTGGAAGCAATTTCAGCAATTCTTGACGTTGGTGCGGCATGAGGTTCGGGTTATTGTCTGACAGAACGGGAAGAGCGACGTGCGATGAATCACGTTGCTGAGGCAGCGGGGCGGTGAGCACCATCATAGACATAGGGTGAGCATCCACTATGCATGCATGGCAGGGAAGTTCCTTTAGTCAGCACGAGGGATTCACAGGAGTGTTCGTGGCCGCTACTATCGCTGAGCCGCTGTGGAACCGTACAATACTTGAGGGGAAGGCGATTCCACGTGCAAGATGACGATGAGATGGTGCGATAAGTACATCCCCGTCAGCGATCGATGTGTTCAGAAACAACGGTAAGACGTTTTTCTCACTGTTGAGGCCATACGGTAATGCGGCAATGAGGGAATGATGTGCAGAAAAGTCAGATGAACAATCACTGTCTGTCATGTGGATGACACGGTCGCCACAAGAAATTAACGCTGAAGCGGTTGATTCTTCAGCTAAAACGTAAATCATATTGTATGGCCGATGAACAGGACTTTTGGTAAGTTCGCAAAGTGCAGTTTCACCTCCGGAAACTGCATCGCTTAGTTTTCTGAATGACAGACAGGGAGAGTTGTTGCTGGTCGTAGTGGAGAAACGGAGCGGCGGTATGGTGAGGGGACCAGAGTCGGGATACATGGGCCGCACGTGGTTCAGATGAGGATACCGACGGTGGAGGGGATCGGCGGGTTGGGCTGGGAATAGGCCGGCGCTAATAATATGGAGGTATGTCACTTTCGAAGACGTCGTAACCACGGCGCTCATTCTGAAGTGTCGACGACAGAAGCGGGATATACGTCCTCGAATTCCACAATAGTAGCACACTGGTCGGGAGGGGCGCCAAGGTGCGTAATAGGGTGGTGAAGCTGTCGCCATGGCGTTGATGTGGTTGTATAGCGGTGCTTGTCGGAGGGGGGGGGGGGGGGGGGGCAAAAGGAGGAGGGGATGCAGCGACGTGAGCATAAGTAGGCGCAGGGCGAGGTGCAAGAGGGTCAGGTGTGACAGGGTGGGGATAGTTGCCAACTCTTCTTTAATGATGTTGCGGAGGTCAGCGTTTTTAGAAGGCGGAGAACAATAATCGCACCCGTGCCGGCAGAAAGGGCTGAGAGCTTGGAGCTCCTCGCGGACGATCGCTCGAATCAAGGATCGTATATCGAGGTCAGCAGAGGTCGGGCCAGTAGCCGCGAAGCCGGGCTGCAATCAGGAGTACTGCAGCTGGTCGAGGCGTTGGCAGGTCGTAGTAATGGAATCAACTTTAAACATTCTGGGCAACTAGGGTGTTAACAGCCACAAAATTGATTCCTTTCAAGACCGCGTTCAGGTACCGGCATGGTAGGACTAATACGCCAGCGAAGTGCAAGTACAGCTTCTATGTAAGACGCATATGACTCATCGGGACCTTGAAGGCGGGAAGCAAGCTTATTCTTGGCAATCTCACTCCTCAGACGCCCTCAAACAGGAGCTAGTAGACACCTACATCCGCCCAGGACCGGTGAAATCTTTCCCTCCTTATAAGGGGAAGGAAAACGTCCGTTTAGATGCTCCCATCACTTTACCGGAGGTACGAGCTGAGCTCAATCGTCTCAAGACAAACTCAGCTGCAGGCCCGGACCGGATATCTAACCGTATGCTTCGGAACCTCGACGACGCCTCGATTCATGCTCTCACAGACTTTCTGCAAAAATGCTGGGAGCGGGGAGCCATCCCTCAAGAGTGGAAATGCGCCAACCTCGTGCTCATCCCTATGCCGGGCAAACCACCTCTTCTCTCTAACCTCCGCCCCATTTCTCTCACGTCCTGCGTGGGAAAACTATTGGAGCACGTAATTCAGACCCGTCTTCTTCGTTACCTAGAAGAACATCACCTACTTCCAGACAGGATGTTTGGTTTTCGACCACACCTTGCGGCCCTAGACATCATGCTCTTGCTCAAGCATCAGGTGCTGACACATAGCACTTTGGACACCAAAGTCATAGTTGGTCTAGATGTCGCGAAGGCCTTTGACAATGTCCGGCATGAAGCTATTCTGCAGAACCTCCAGACCCTAGGGGTGGGACAACGAACGTATGCATATATACGCGACTTTCTCACGAACCACACAGTGCAACTTGACACCGGCTCAGGAGATCCTTCCACCATCTCTCCTGGAAGCCGGGGTACACCCCAAGGCTCAGTGCTTTCCCCACTCCTGTTCAATATTGCGCTGCTTGGCCTGCCCAATCTTTTGGCAGATATCCCCCGCTTGCACCACAGCCTATACGCCGACGACCTCACTCTGGATTACACACGGCAGTGACGGCCAGATCGAGGAGACTCTGCAGACAGCCATCGATCGCGTTGGTACCTCCCTGGCCACAGTCAGCCTATCCTGCTCAGCCACCAAGTCTGAATACATCATTGTCCCAACCCAGGGAAGACGCCCCAGATCGCCTCCGGCATCATTCAATCTGCAAGTACAGGGCACTCCCATACCCCGTACCGACCGAATCCGTATCCTGGGACTTCATCTACAAGATATTGGAGGAAACGCCACTACTCTTCAGCGAATAAATCAATCTGTAATCCAGATCAGCCGCCTGCTCAAGAGAGTCGCCAACAAGCATAAGGGCATGCGCGAATCCAACCTTTTGCGCCTCGTACAAGTCTTCGTTTGTACGCGCATTGCCTATGTTGCCCCTTACCTTCGCCTCACGCGAACAGATCGGGAACGACTGGATGCATCACTGCGCAAGGTATACAAGACAGCATTGGGTCTACCCATGTCCACTTCCACCACCAAACTGATGACCCTCGGGATCTCCAACACAGTCGACGAGCTGACTGAAGCGACTCTAACTTCCCAATATGAGCGCCTCTCACTGACACATGCGGGCCGTGCAGTACTGAGCCAGGTAGGAATCACTCCTCTGAGGGCGACTTCTACGTATATGGACCTCACGCCTGAGCAGAGACTCAGTCTTCGTATACCTCCGCTTCCCAAACGTATACATCCAGAGTATCATACAGAGCGCAGAGCCGACCGAGCCCGGCAACTCCACAAACGTTTTACCGGTCGCCCCGACATTACGTACACAGATGCCTCCCACCACCCCCGTCGCCCCGCTATGGTTGCGGTTGCATTGACACAGCACCGAAATTGGCACAACGCCTGCAGCGTCCTCAACGCCGCAACTGTTACCACCGCGGAAGAGGTTGCCATCGCGTTAGCTCTGACCGACCCCTCCACCAAAGTAGTCGTTAGTGATTCCCAACAGGCAATTCGTAACTTCGATGCAGGTCGTATATCCCGACAGGCACACACTATCCTCCGATCTCTCCCCTTACCGTCTACACCTCGTCTTCTCATATGGACCCCAGCTCATGAGGCGCTCAGCGGGAACGCACAGGCGCATGCTCTAGCCCGAGAACTCAGCTACCGGGTGGAGCACCCTCCTCAGCCTGCCGCTTTCTCTGATACTCCCCAAGGAACTCATTCACGCCTTGTTACATACACGGACATCCTCCAGCATTATCGGCTCGAGCGGCGGTGTCTATACCCCCCTGCACACCGGGAACTATCCCGGCGCGAGGCCGTTCATTGGCAAAAAATACAAACAGGAACCTTTCCCAACCCATGGCTATATAGCAAAATTTTCCCAAATATTATTGCACCTAGCTGCAAACACTGCTCACAACCGGCCACATTCATTCACATGGTGTGGACATGTATACGATACAACGCAGACAATACAGCTACAATGGATGCGTGTGAGTCCCCCCTGCGTACCACCGAGCTCGCCCAACAGCGCCAGCTCATTTTGCGCGCATTGGAGGCCGCAGAGTCTCAAGGGATCCCTGCTGACCTTCTCTAAGCAGTGCAACCAGTCTTTCGGCTGGTTCCCCTTCTTTGGGAGTAAATAAAGAGTTTATCATCATCATCATCATCATCATCATCATCATCATCATCATCATCATCATCATCATCATCTCAGTCCGAACAGCCGGTCGGCGAAGTACTGTCGGAACTGCTGTTCGAAGGTGAACCAGTTAGTGGTGTGGGGCTCCCGGTTGATGAACCAGTTCCTGGTGACCTCAAAGAGGTAGAAAGAAACGTTGAGGAATTTTAAAGCATCGTCCCACCGGTTGTAGGCACTGCAGCGTTCATAGATGTCGAGCCAGTAATCCATGTCTTCGTCGCGACGACCAACGAACAGCGGCGGGTAGCGTTGTCATGTGGGCACAGCCGAAGGCGGCATTGCAGCCGAAGTAGAGGATCCGACCTGGTCGGAACTGCTCTCGGTTGACATGACAATAGTGGCAGTTGCCAAACAAGTGACCGAAACGTAGCTCCAGCGAGAGGCAGGGCGCAAGACAGCAAAGCGATCAAGTCTCATCTCCACCACTTGTGGAAGAAGGCCAGGTCGAGGCGGCAAGGTCGTGACGGCAAGGCAAGGTATGACGTGTCTAGCGTTTACTCCGATGACGAACCCAGGCGCGTACCGGAGCCGGCGCCGCGGGACGATGACGATGGTATGTAAAAATGAAAGAAGATCCATGGAAGGCTCACAATATTCCGGAGCCGTAAATCCTCGTCACAATGTGCGGTATCGGTCATCCAAGTGAGCGTGGACAGAGCATTTTCAAAACCTAACATTTTGACCTCTCGGCGAACGAGGAATGTCTCCACCTCTTCTTGGAAATGCACTGTAGAGATCCCAAGTTCGCCCAACTGGCGATTACTTCACTGCGCGCCTAAAAAAGGCTGCCGTCGGCCGCTTGGGTCGAGATAGATACTAAAAAGCATTCTGAAGAATTAGAAGTGCTGGTTTCGTCACAGCATCCTTCGCGTGCTCTTGAAGCAGCGCATACATTTGACAAATGTTAAGAGTGGCAGAGCGTGAAATCGCACACAGCTGGCGTGAAAAAGCACTAGGTACTTTTATAAACCCCTTCATGGATCACTGCCTTGTCGTGGCGGAGGGGCTTGCGAAACTCGATGAAGTCGTGAGCTCTGCTGTGTAGGGCCACCCAAGATAGACAGGTCACGGCAGAGAGTTCTGACAAAATGTGATTCACTGGAGAAGGTTATGGCAACCACTCCAGTATTTCCTGCCAAGAAGACCCTATGGCCGGTCACAATACCATTAATGATACGGCGCCGGAAGATGAGCCCCCCAGGTTGGAAGGCGTCCCACATGTTACTGGAGATGAACGAAGGGCGATTTCTAGTAGCTCCAGGACGAATGAAGCGGCTGGGCTAAAGCCAAAAGGACGCTCAGTTGTGGATGTGTCGGGAAGCGACCGAAAAGTCCGATGTTGCAAGGAGATATATCACATAGCAACATGGAATGTAAGATCTATGACGCAAGGTAAACTGGATGTCGTCAAGCGAGAAATAGACAGATTGAACATTGATATCTTGGGTATCAGCGAGCTCAAGTGGACCGGAATGGGAGAATTTAACTCCGGCGACCATTATGTCTTTTATTGTGGGCACGAATCCAAGAGAAGGAATGGGGTCGCTCTCATAGCAAACAGAAGAATGGGCAAAGCAGTGCTACGGTACAACCCCAAAAACGACCGAATGATTTCACTTCGGATCCAAGGTCACCCTTTCAACATAACAGTTATTCAAGTCTATGCACCGACCACTACTGCTGAAGAAGCTGACGTTGAGAGATTTTATGCGGACCTACAATGCCTTTTAGACCGCACTCCATCTTCAGACGTCGTTTTTCTCATAGGAGACTGGAATGCTAAGGTGGGGAGTGAAGAAATATCCGGAATTATAGGCAAGTTCGGTCTTGGCGAGCCAAATGAAGCTGGGCAGTGGCTAGTAGAGTTTTGTCAAGAAAACAACCTGACCATAGCGAATACTCATTTTCAACAGCACAAGAGGCGCCTGTACACATGGACTTCACCGGACGGTCTGTACAGGAATCAGATCGATTATATTCTTTGCCGGCAGAGATGGAGAAGCGCTATACAAGCAGTAAAAACAAGGCCTGGGGCCGATTGTGGCACCGATCATCAGCTTCTTGTTGACAAATTTAAGCTTCGATTGAGGAAAACGCAGAAAACTAGAAGGCCTTTCAGGTATGATCTGGATCAAATTTCATTAGAATATGCTGTGGAAGTGAGAAATCGATTTCAAGAATTAGATCTAGAAGACAGAGAGTCCGAAGAGATGTGGACTGATGTTCGTGATATAATACAAGAAGTTGCTACTAAGGTAGTTCCAAAGCAAAATAAATGCAAGAAAGCAAACTGTTTATCTGAAGAGGCTTTGCAAATAGCTGAGGAAAGGAGGATGGCAAATGTTATGGGGGAAAGAGAAAGATACAAGGTTCTCAATGCGGATTTTCAGAAAATAGCAAGGAGAGATAAGAATGCCTTCTTGAACATACAGTGCCAAGCAGTTGAGGACAACAGCCAATTAAGGAACACAAGAGCTCTGTATAAGACAATCAAAGATATCAAAGGAAGCTTCTGTGCTAAGCTGGGCGTGATAAAGGACAAACGAGGCAAGGACCTCACTGAAGCCTCAGAGATAAAGGAGAGGTTACAGGAATACACAGAAGAACTGTACAAGAAGGACCCGAATGTGCAAACCCAACATAAGACGGTTGTGATTACTGATCTCGAGCCGGGCATCCTGAAGAGTGAAGTTGAATGGGCCTTAGCCAGCCTTGCTAAGAACCAAGCTAGCGGAATTGATGGCATTCCAGCTGAGTTGCTTCAAATCCTCAACCATGACACTGTTAACGTTCTGTATACATTATGTCAGCAAATTTGGACAACCCTGCAGTGGCAACAGGATTGGAGGAGGTCAGTTTACATCCCCATCCCAAAGAAAGGCAGTGCCAAAGATTGTTCCAACTACCGCACGATCACGCTTATTTCGGATGCTAGCAAGGTGATGTTGAAAATCCTTCAAGGTAGGCTGCAGCAGTATGTGGATCGGGAGCTTCCGGACGTGCAAGCTGGGTTTCGCAAGGGCAGAGGAACTAGAGACCAAATTGCCAACCTTCGCTGGATCATGGAAAAAGCAAGAGAGTTCCAGAAACCCATCTACTTCTGCTTTATTGATTATGCGAAAGCGTTTGACTGCGTAGATCACAGCAGACTGTGGCAAGCTCTCCAAGAGATGGGAGTTCCAATTCACCTCATCTGTCTCCTCAGGAACCTGTATGAAGGACAAGAGGCCACAGTCAGAACTGGGCATGGTCTTACTGATTGGTTTCCGATTGAGAAAGGAGTGAGGCAAGGCTGCATACTGTCGCCCTGCCTATTTAACCTATATGCAGAGTGCATCATGAGGAAGCCGTCTGGACGAGTCTTCAGCTGGAGTGAAGATTGCTGGAAAACGTATCAACCACCTTATATACGCGGATGATACCACTTTAATGGCAGAAAGTGAAGTGGAACTCAAGAGACTTCTGATGCGCGTACAAGTAGAGAGTTAGAAGTTTCGGCTTAAACTGAACATTAAAAAGACAAAGATCATGACGTCTTGCCCTATCAAGTCCTGGTGAATCAATTGACAAGAAGTGGAAACTGTGACAGATTTTCTCTTCTTGGGCTCCAAGATTACCTCGGAAGGAGACTTCAGCCATGAAATTAGGAGACGTCTGCTTCTGGGAAAGACAGCAATGGTTAGCCTTGACCGCCTAGTAAAGAGCAGAGACATTAGTATGCCAACCAAGATCTGTATAACTTGTGCTATGGTCTTTCCAGTTGTGATGTATGGATGCGAGAGTTGGACTGTGAAAAAGGCTGACCGCCGAAGAATTGACGCGTTTGAATTGTGGTGCTGGCGAAGACTTTTGAGAGTTCCTTGGACTGCCACAAGATCAAATCAGTCGATATTGTCGACCATAAACCCTGACTGCTCATTGGAGGGTCAAATTCTAAAGTTAAAGCTCAGCTACTTTGGTCATCTGATGAGAAGAGAGGAGTCGCTGGAGAAAGATTTGATGTTGGGAAAGGTTGAGGGTCGCCGGAGAAGGGGTAGGCAGCGAACGCGATGTCAGATGGCATCCTCGAGGCACTGCAGATGAAGTTATGTGATGTTAGGAAGATATTGAGAGACCGGAAATCGTGGCGTGACATGGTCCATAGGGTCACGAAGAGTCGGACACGACTGAACGACTGAACTGAACTGAACTTTTATAAAGTGTGAGCTCCTCTCGCTTGGTTGCGCCGCTGAAATTGTCTAGGCAAACTTGATCGCACAAAAGCTCAGGAGTGAAAACTCAGAGACGGGCAGCGTAACCATTCTCCCTTACACTTCTTTCACTGGATCAAACCGTCTGAGAAGACTTTCCGTGATCCTTAGCCGGGACGGTGGCACCCGCCTTCCAACGCACTGAGGCACTTTTAGGCGTACCCTTGCAGCGGCCGACCACTCCGACACGGTCACCGCGCACGCTCCTTTCGATCGCAGCAGATCGCTATAGTAGTGCGGCTGTACAAGAGCGCAGAGCCTTCGTACTTTCATATTTCGAGGATGTTTAAATGCCAAAAAAGGGAAACCCTCAGGAGATACACGTTGGTTTAAAATGAAAAGAATCTCCTGGTTGTTTCCCGAATGAAGTTCAAAATTACTTTTCTGTGCCGCACGTCAAGCGAAAACTAGTCAGAAAACATAAAAAGGGTGCCTGACGCGCGTAATTGCGCAGTTTTCAGAACCTGAATGCTCGAACTTTACTAAAGCGAAAGCGTAAATGTCTCACGACAAGCAGAAGCAGTCACTGGAAGATGCGCGGAGAATGTGTCGCCTGAGGTCGTGGTCCCTAAAGGTCATGCGATATCGTACGTAGGTATAAGTCGTCGCATCAGTCGTAGGTCACCGCTAGTACTGTAATGCTAAGTCGCGCAGCTTAATACTTAAGTTATAAAACCTTATTGCGTCATGTAGTCGCAACTAGTCATGTGATGTTACGGTGTGTCATTAGGCACAAAAAAAAAAAACAAAGGTGCAACACGACATTGTAGAGTCATGTGAGTTATATGTCAACATTAGCCGGACTGTGCCAACTGAAGAACGAAGGCCTGACTCGTATTCCTCCAGTTATCCCGATATTGTGATTGCTGCATCCACTTAATCCTGAATACTCCCTAACCTCGTCCGGCCACCTGGCTTTCTGCCGCCCTTTGCTAAGCGTTCTTTCTCTAGGAATCCAGTTTATTACTATAAGCAACCATAGGTTACACTCAATTCGCTCTAGGTCACGCGTCCTATATGTCTTAACGTTACATCTATTATTTTTCGTTCCATAGCTTTCCGTGTTATCCGCAACTTAAGTGCAACAGTTTTCGCTAGGCGCCATTTCCAGCCCCGTAAGGAAGTTCTGGTAAGAAGCAACTGCTATACATTTTCCTCTTGAGCGATCCCGGTATTTGCCAAATGCGCTCCATCCCGACATTTTTCTCCTAGTTTTTGCCCTTTCATGGTCCGCATCTACTGTCACTATCTGCCTCAAGTACGCAATCGCCTACCACTTCCAGTGCTTCGCTACCTATTGTAAACTGCTGTTTCTTGCCGAGGTTGTTGAACCTTACCTCATTCTTCTGCATGTTTATTATAGGCCTACTTTTCGTTTTTTTCCTGTCTAGGTCATGAATTACACTGCGCAGTTCGTCCCCTGGGTTATATGTAACTTCAACCTAATCATGCGACGTCATAACAAGTCATCTTAAGAAGGGCCCCATGATTCAGGATGGCTTCCAAAAACGTGGTATCCTGACAGCGTATAGTTAACGAAGAATTGTCACATATAATTCAAGACGAATGGCAAAAGGTGATGACGTCACACCAGAGTCTCTTGACAGAGTGTCACGTGGTTCAGGGCCCCCAGTAGCAACAAACGCTAATGCTTTTGCATTTATCCAGTAAAAAGGATACATCAGTGTACTTGAAATTGTCTGTCATATTCGAGGGAGCTGTGCATCAATGCAATAAACTGAACAGGCTGTTTTCCAATCCTGCTGAAACTTAATGAGACACCCTTCTCAAAGAAATAATTACAAATTTTGCATACCTTAGCTAATCAACTAATCAGGCTGGATTCCATAAATATTCTAAGCTGAGTCACCTGAACGCAAAACATTAAGGGGGTTTAAGCATGGCTATAACCTAGTGATAGAGCGAAAACTGAGTGTTGCAGCGATACCCTGTTCAACACCCGCTTTTCAAACCATGTTTTTTTTTTCATAATTTTTATTTAAACTAGGTTTAATTAAACAAAGGAGCCGTATGTTTTTTAGTGGACTTGTGGACACCTACACCCAACCGGGTCAATATTTATATGTTTTCTTTTATATTGTACATTGGTTTATAAGAAAGGAAAGGCGCACTATCTGTATTTGACATTCAAGGTTGTTCAAAGTGAAAACCTCCGTGACGCTGATGGCTCGTAAATAAGGTTTTGGGGATATGAAAGTGCCCCGCCTTGGGGGTGCAGTTCGCTGTCACGGTAAGCCATATGCGGAACTCCCAAGTACCTATCTGGTGTCGTCGTCCAAGGCACACTGACAAACCGTTCAGGCGTAGATGGCCACCTTCCATGCCAAAGTCCGAGGCATTTCGACCTGTTAACTCCACTACTGGTGACGTGACTTAATTCGCGCACACACTTCACAGCTTGGCATATGCCCCCCTCATCATCAGTAAAAACAGCGATGTCGTCTGCATACGCTAACAGCTTTACATTGGCTGCTTGTAAATTGAATCCATGAATGCTATTATTCTTGAGTATTTTCAAACAAAGGGTCCTTATATAGATGCAAAATAAAAGAGAGCTGAAGGGACAGCCCTGGCGTACGGAACGCTGTACAATGAGGGGGGCCCCTAAACATTTGTTAACAATCAATCTCATCGTGCAGCTCCGGTAGGCCAAAGCCACGCCCTAACGGACAACAGAACCGGTATTCAAATGGTCTAAAATGGCAAACAACAGTTCCTGAGCGACACAGTCAAATGCTTTTGCTAATTCAATGTGGAGAAAGGCCGCCCGATCATTACTGTCATCACAGTGTTCTAGTACACTGCGCGCTTTATGAATATTGGTGAAAATGAAGCGCCCTTTTATCCGCCACGTCTGATGAGGCCCAACTCTGTCTCTAATCACGGTCTGCAACCTTTGCCCTAGAATCTTCATAAAAATTTTGTACTCCACGTTTCTGAGCGTTATTGGCCGGTATGCAGTAAGCAGTCTTAACTTACTTATTTCATTTGTTTTCGGAATGAGCACAGTGTGAGAACACCCATATGATGGAGGAAGAGCCTTTTCTTTGAAGGCTTCGTTAGAGATCACAGTTAGGACTGGGGCTATTTCGTGTTTAAGTACTTTATAAAAAGTCGCACTTAAAGGGCAGGCTAAAGAGATAAAGGACAATTAAAGCTGAAATGTTGTGAAGGACCAAACTATCTATTTTTGCAAGGGCCACAGTTTGCAACTTGTTCTTTATCAGTAAGTTCTGATATGTTATGCAGCTGTTGCGCCGTTCCCGATTGAATATTCAGAAGCTGCACAGGAATTTCGCCGTATTTGTCTGGGCGTCTGAATGGGAGCGCTTCAACTGGACTAACTTGTTCAGACGAGTAAAAGATGTTGGGCTAGGATTAGGCCACCTGTTCTGACGACAGCAGGTTAGTCATTCTTTTTTGTTTGTTTGTTTTTTAGAGACATGACTGACCCTTTCTTACGCACCGTATTCCAAGTCAGACTGAGGCGGCTGCTACCAGAGTACGTTGTTTCAACTGAAGCTTTTTCCGCAGGGATTAAGGGCTTTTATAGAGATGTCGTAGCAAGTGTTCGATTCCTTTCAGCGGGGTTTTCAAGTGATTATTTGTCAACAGTAAAACGAAAGAAATTGTACCGTGCATTGTGTGACATTATATTCCCTGTGCATTTGTACAGGGCCTTGTACAATGGAGGCCCAGGAGCAAATGTTTTAAAAAGGGTAAAAAGAATGCAGGTGACGCCAGGAGAAAAAACCTTTTTTAAATTTCACACCGCGGAACCTTGCCGGTAAAAACATTTATGGAGGAAAAGGGATTATTTGTACCCTAGGTATAACACTGTTTAATATGCAGGAAGCCAGAAACCATAGGCCATGTTTTTTTACACTGTCGGGAAGGAGTATATTTTTGGGATGTATTGCAAAGAACTCTAATGAAAGATATTCCGTTATACCCGCATGGCATTCGGTACTTATGCGTAGAAAGTGAGGATGAGGTACCATTTGATTTAATTATGCTCATGGGTCTCCGCTGTATATGACGCTCAAGAATGGTGGGTTACCATTGCGATAACGATGCACGGCCTGCCAGAATATAATTTAGGGAAAGCGCGGACAGGTTTTTGGCAATCTAGAAAGCTGCAGCAAAACCTCCCGAGTGGCTCTCAAGGATAGAGCCTTTGTTGTGTATGCGGGAATTTTAGTGTGTCATATGTAAATAGCATTTGTGTGTTTTTTGTGGATTTTATTCCCGTGAAATACAATGTGTCCAGACCAGGCAATAAATAAATAAATAAAAAGAAGCCTTGGTGGTGCAGTGGTAAGACGCCCGACTACTGTGCCAGAGTTCCCGGGCTCGATCCCAATGCCGGCGGCTGCGTTTCGATGGAGGCGAAACGGAGGAGCGTCCGCGTGGTTTGCGATGTTTTTTTTTTTGTTTTGTTTTTTTCATTGCTCTGTCTTGACACATTGCATTGCACGAGAAAAAAGTCAACAAAAACCACACAAATGCTATTTACATACGCTACTTCTTTAATCCGCTCGTCTCTTTAATTCGCGTTGCAAGCTCGCAATAATCTAGTGATTTAGGTACTTTTTTTAATTAAGAAGGATGCATGAATCCTGAATTCAAGGTATAATTTACAGCCACAATCTGGTATTGTGGCCGTAATATTATCAAGGGAATGGCTTCGAATATTGACAAGCTATTAGATGGGAAGCACTAGAGGTCTTATCTCGGGCTATCCGTAGTTTTCAAATACCCACATGAAAGGATGTTCTCTGTGTACAGTGTAATAAAGCTTTCCTCCCGAATAACTACCATACAAGGACCGGAACATAGAACGGGAAACGTTTCTGCTGTCTCTTTGTCGCTTTAATTCCCTCTGCTTACACCCTAGTTATTTTGTCCTTCGCAACCACAGAAGCTACCTGCTGTTTCGAAACGGAAGTCAGACACGGTACTCTTCCCTTGAGCAGTGGTCACATAAGCATGCACCACATATTGTCGGGCAGACACTACAACTGCTGGTGTCTTTTTTTTAGTGTAGTTTCTGCGCCTGTTTCTTGTTTCTCTGTACTGATTTGTGTCCAGTCTTACCTATGCTTGCAACAAAGAGGCTGACAGTGTAAATAAATAAATAATCGTCAGATGCTGAAGCCGATGCGGGAGCAGAGGGAGGTGCTTCGAGAGAAGGATAGCTGATGACACTGAAATGTCGCGATTGCAGCGGCGCTGTAGGAGAGGTGGCGCGGAAAAGATGTCTCAGTAGACAGGTCCATGTGCCGATACATACACTCATAGTCTCATATGTCGGAAGAAAGAATGTGAGGATGTAGTGGTCTTTTGTTATGGGTTAGTATTTAGGTTGCTGTGTGACAGTTCCACAACGCACTTGTCGCTACGACACAAGTTCTTTTCAGTCTTTCATCGGTGCACTCCTTTCTCGAAAAAAAAAAAAACGTTATTAAACGACCTCAGTCCAGGTTTAAGACGATGAGTTAGGGCCTACAGCGCCTAACAAGTGGGCGATAGTGGCAACGAGCTATGGCCAGAGTAATGGATGGAGTTCAGCAGGCGGAACTACCCAGTTCTCCCAGGTATATGGTACGTGATTTGGTAGGGACTTGGTTTTCAGATCGGATTCACTCGAGTTTCCAATATTTTGTGGCAAAAACGGCACATTAAGAGCATTCCGGCGTGTTTCACAGTATTTTTGTTTTGTTATGCCGGAGCATTTGGGCCACATTTTTTTTTTTTTTTAAATCGAAGTGTTTCGCTGCACTGGATGCAGGTTTTTCTATGTTTCGCACGACTTTTGTGGAAGTGGTGCTATTAGTGCATATCTCTTGGTTTCCAGTGAAGCTTAGTAATTAATCTGTAACTGCATGGAGACATGTGTGTAACTCCAAAATGTAATGGTGTACATGGATAATAACTGTAACATGGCTAGATCATTGTTATTTATTTGTTGATACAATACTGAAGCTTTGTTTCACATTAATCGAACATGAGAAAAACATCATGCATGCACCACGTGCAGCAAATAGGTTTCAGGAAACAGTTGAGATTAAATTCTTGTGCATGCTCTCAATAATGTTTGCGTAATTCACACTCCTTCTTGTTCTGTAATATGTGCCACGTACTTGTACAAAAAAGGCTCCCTACTAACCAATTTACTGCACAGCATAAGCTACACTATAATAAAGCCATCTGTTTGTATTATAGAGACATGACAAATGAATCGTTGCTTATATACACCTTAAATTGTGTCCTATCTATGTCCGCAGTAACCACGAATTGGAGTGAGTGCAAGTGTTGATGGTATTCCTATTTTCTGGATAATAATCTCAGTAATCAGATTTCTCTGCTACAGGAACGGAGCTGCCAGGTGCCTGAAAGAATCGAAGCACCTTCGGTCGGTGCCAGTAGAAGCGGCGGCACTCCACTGCTCTCTTGCACGTAGTATAGTAGCCAAGTTGGAGAGTGGGGATGGCGCGTAGGAATCTTTTAATGCATCTGTGCAGAGATACATTCCACGCTGAGAATTCTTGAGCTCTGACCGCGATCATTGCAACTCGGGCTTCGGGGGACCAACAAGGAACCATGTGTTTCGCAAATCGCATAAATAAAAGCGCGAGGCGGTTGCTTGACGCTCGCGGACAGCTAAAGAAGAGTCACGCCCTAAAATCAGTGCGTAGACTATGTATCTTAGACACCGGGCTGAGTTTGATGATCATAGGATAGCACTCAGACATTGTTAATGGGAATTAGGTGTTCTCTACTGTTTTCCGGAAAGAGCTCTGTGGTCAGGGTTGAAACGGCAGCGAATAACTTCACTGATCGTTGACCAGTGTTTGCAGTAAAACCAAACCGAGATTCAACGATGCAAAACGTGTGCTTGACTATATGAGTCCAACCTGGCTATAAGCAACACAGCATAACTAAGAGTAGCAAAGCTTTCGCTTGCATAACCGGGCTTAGCCGAGGGCAACGTTTTCTTTTTCTCTTCTTCTTTTATTTATTCGTCTATGTTTTTTGTTTTCTTTTTGTTTTTGTTTTTTTTTTTTCTGACCGAGGCTCTGCGCCAGCCGGCGCAAACTCCCACGCCAACCCCGTGCACTTCACCTCCTTTTTCCACCTTTACCTCTTCCGTTGCTGCCCTCTTCATTATCCACCCGCATCCCATCTCCCACCTTTCGCTCTCGCCCTACTGTTGTGCATTCCTGTCCACTAGAGATAATATGCTTCCAGAATTCACTTTTCGGCTTCTCGTATAGTATCATCCTCATGTTGCGCACTCATGCCGCCGTCCTTCCATGGCAGCAGCCCTACCGGTTCTTTCGATCGCAGAACATTCCTTCGCTTTCAACACACTCCCCAAAACACCTCTCACCCTCTCACAAATGCGGGGAGGTGTCCATCTCTTCACTCTGGCACCTGCTAGCCGGGGCAGGTGGCACTTATTTGTTCTGCAAACGACTGCCCCATCCCGTTTCAAAACGGACACTCTTGACTTCCATCGTACCGTTTCACCCACCCGCCCACCCACCCACCTACCTACCCACCCACCTACTTGCCATCCATCCATCCATCCATCCATCCATCCATCCATCCATCCATCCATCCATCCATCCATCCATCCATCCATCCATCCATCCATCCATCCATCCATCCATCCATCCATCCATCCATCCATCCATCCGTCCGTCCGTCCGTCCGTCCGTCCGTCCGTCCAACATAAAGTCTGTCACGACTGGCGTCTACTTCAAAGACGACGACGCGCAATTCAGGAAAGGGTTCGGCGTGCCTAAGAGCTGGCTTTAAAATTTGGAGGTGGCCGGTTGGTTGTACGGCAGCTGCCTTTCTCACCGCGTCTTTAAATTCGAGCTGCGCTGCAGCGTGCAGGCTTCTGGTGGTTCGAGACCTTGTGATTTGTTGCACTTCAGGAGCTTAATTTTGGGTGGATGAGTGGCGTTTTCGTAGGGTATACTTACAGTGGCGAGGTGGGTCGAGAGTGGTTGTGGTTGAACCGGGTTTGGGAGAAGGGGTGGGTGTTCACGATAAGAGTATAGGGTGGGGATGAAGCACGTGACTAAGTGAGATGCCGACGTACTAGTATGTGCTTATGCTTATTCAGGGTAGGCGCCAAATACCTCACAGCAGGGGTGACAAGGGACCGCATTTGTGTTTTGCATCACATGTCAGAGAAAACAGTACATATAGCCACGGGCAATTTTATTTCTGTAATTCAGATTTTTTTTTCAAGGACACGATAATAAATGTGCGCAATCCGTTGGTTTTACGCAATTTTTGTGGTAAAAAAGATGGCAAAATTATTAATTCAAATGGTTTAGGTTCTACACATTCGATTAGGAGGCGATGGGAGCAGCAGTACTGTGCTTATTGTAAACAAGAAAGGAACATGGTCTTAAAGACAGCCTAGACGTACTAAATTATTTACTTCTATACAAACAGGAAGAAGGGAATGAACGGTCATGAAAGGCCACTGAAGACTTTATGAAAGGAAGCTATCGTATTTGGGTTATCAGTCGCATTCCCTTCGTACGTGTGCGCTTGAGTTGCGTAGCTACTTCAGCACATCCCCCGACACCCATTAGTGGCTGTGGTAGGACCCCAGTTTTTTCAACTGGGCCGAGAGGCCATTTTTGAACTTGTCTCCTGCGTGCTATGCTCGTGGTTGTTCCTTCATGGTCCCTTCTGTAACGTCATCCATATTTCGACTAATTAGCAATTTCGTATCTCACTACAGCAAGGTTTAGGTGTGGTGAAGGAACAGCGCAAGGGACGGGACACAGAGACAAGGGGAAGCACAAAACAAGGTGCTTCCTCGTGTCTCTGTGTCCCGTCTCTTGCTTTGTTCCTTCACCATGCAAAACCAACTAGACCGCCAACTCGCTCTTAAGGTTTACGTGTGATGGGAACGATAATGCTATAGGATTAAAAGAGAGAAGAAAAGCTATCAGGCGTACCAAAGTAAAACTGAATTCTGTAAAAACGGTCTGACTACGTACGGTCCTTGCACAGCAGAGACGAAAAACGGGTCGAAAGCAACGACAGACTCCGGCGGGAAAGGCAGGGGATGGCAAGACATCAAGGGATTTGTGTCAGCCTATTTCAAGATCATGTAAAGGAGTGATGGCACGCCAGATGAAAAGAAGCGCGCCACGAGAAAAAGCCACGAAATGGAAAGTTCCCCGCTTGCGCAAATGGACCATTTGTTCGTGAAGGGAATGCATTTTCTGCTTCTCTTCTGTACACTCGCGACCAATGTTTCCACTTGGGAAAGCAACGTCGTACCAACCCTTACTGCGACACTGGGAGGGCATTGCAACAACTCGAGTCCGAAATGTAATAAAGACACACCACAGCAAAGGCACTCACGCTTCTTATGGCACTGCTCTCGCTAGAAGTCCCCCAAAATACATTTTTCTGTTCTTTTTCACTTGGCGTATAGCATGTGCTTATTCATGCGATGTGGCTTCACAGCAGTTTTCAAATTCGCAAAAAATACCCCTATCTTGCAATGTATACGTATATTAGATACGTGGCATTGTGTGGCATTTTAAAGGGTCGCAACTACTAGGTTTTAGGAAAATTTAGGTTGGTTTGGGCGCCTTAATTTTGCCGCCGGAAGTGGAGGCTGCTGCAGTTTTTCTATCCAAAATGTTGGAAGATATTTGATTAGCTTTAACACGACATTAAATTGAAAGTGTGGACAGGTGCATTTGATCACATTCTTTTTGTGAAGTACAAAAATGCAGCACTCCGGAAATACACAATCATTATGAGCGGCACGCGTAATATTTACCTGCTACCTTTTTTGCTCCTATTACTTCTCTACATATACAACGTACCAAAACTTTGTTGGCAAGGGTCGCAAATTTATAACAAATTAACTACACGCCGTATACACGTACTACTAAGTAACGGTATGTCCCTCGTTAGAAGATAAATTCTTTAGATGATCGCAAAGAGGCTACTAAAGTGAAAACCCTACTTAGGTACCTAACTATACATCATCTGAGCTGATGTCTTCTGTGAAATTATGAAATCACCACTGAAAAACGATGGAGCCTTTATTTTGTAACTTAGTTATGATGTGAAAATATGTGTTTTTACCTTCGCATCAATGCAAAGCACTCAAATTTATGATTCTACAGATATTTGTCGCATCCACCCGCCAACATGTGTTTCACCTGCTTTTAGCTTGGCACATTCAGTGGTTTCTAACTAGGTCGAAATGAGTACAATTCAACTATGAGAAGTGAGCATTAAGTCCTCATATAGGCCCCCTTAGTTACTATCTTGAAGCGGGATGGTTATTCTAAGCGAAAGTAGCGTATTGGAGCTCGTCATGGGCAGGAGATGTTCATGAAAACAATGAAAAAACACCAACCACCGAGGAAATTCACGTTTCAATTTCCACCATGAGAGCCTTGTTATCAAAGTGTTTGCAAAGAGCACTCCGTGCCCTTTGTTCTTTTTCACAAGCTACAAAATAGACTGTCAAGTATTTTTTGATCGTTCTTCTCCCATCAACTTCAGATCCAGTTTTACAAGAAAAATACTTGTTAAAAAATAATGTGGTTATTGTATATAGAGAGAAACGCCGTTGTGTATGACTCCGGCAATTTCAACCAACTGCGATCCTTTAACGTTCACTGACATCGCACAGTACATGTGCACCTTGCGTTCCGCATCCATCGTAACGGAGTCGCCTCCCAGAAGTCCTACCCGCCTCCTCGGCCCCAGTATATGGAGCGCCCTAAGCACTTAGCTACTATGACGAAGCGTGTTAAAAATTATTAGTTTCCTTTTTATGCTTGTACCTAGAAAGAGATGGTTAATTAGGCTGCAGGCATAACAGCACAAAGGCTCGAAGGCAGGTTCAATACTTGAGATTACAGAGCGGACGGGATTGATTGATGTGTGCATTTTAAGTACTAAAACTTATGAAGGACACTTCAGCTGCGTCTTTAAGGATATGACACGATAGCGTAGGCGACCAACCGACATATAATACCCCGCTTTAACAAAGCCTACCTCGGCATCCAGGAGTTCTGGAAGGATAATTTCTTATTCCACCTTCCCATTTTAAAAGAGCAACCGGAGTTGGTAGCTCCTCCGAACTTCCTATCGCGTAGTCTCGCTCGCAGGCGCCATCCTCCTCGCGGAAACGTAAAACGTACCACGTCCGCCGCGGTGGAGGAAGGTGGCGCTGGAGAACATTCTCATGGACAGGTAATACGCAACATAAACACGTAAGAAAGCAGAAGACGAAACAGCCATCGGCGTAGCTCAGAGGTAGAGCATTGGAGGCGATATTTGGAGGTCGTGAGTTCGGACTTCGCTGGCGGCTGTTTTTGAGGCGAAAACCTCTCTTGGCTCATGCGAGCCACGTACAGAAAGAGTGATTAGAAAACATACACCACACTGCCACTTAAAGAAAGAAATCTGTCATCTCCACCGGAAATCGGAGCACTGTCCCTCTGTTCCCCAGCCGAGAGCGCTAACATCTAGACCACGCTGGCCTCGTGAGAAATAGACGGTAACTTTCCTTGTCTAGCGTAAGAATGATATTAGCTATTAGAATGACCGTGCGGTTAGTGATAATAATAATGATGATAGCAGCGATGACAACGGGACCTCTAGTCATGTGACGGACATCGAAAGCTTTTCTTCACTCATGCGCGCCGTATACATAAAATGTGATCAGAAATTGCGATCACAAAACGACACATTACCGACCACAAATCAATGGTTCGGGCGTCGACTCAAGTCACCAGGCATAAGTAGGCTTCATTGCTCAGTCCCACCGCAGCGGTGCAGTGGTTAAGATGTCCGACTACTGTGCCGGAGTGCCCGGGTTCGAACCCGACCACTGGCGGCTGCGTTTCGATGGGGGCGAAACAGAGTGGCGTCCGTGTGCTGTACGATGTCAGTGCACGTTGAAGAACTCCAGGTGGTCGAAATTTCCTGAGTCCTCCACTACGGCGTCTCTCATAGGCGGAGTCGCTTTAGGATGTTAAATCAGTTAAATCTCCACAGGCAAAAAGGATACTGAGAACATGTCAGGATAACAGAATAATCCGGCTAATATTCATCATAGCCCACTCCCAGCTTCAGGGAAATGAGGGAGCCGATAAGGTTGCCCGCGGTCTCACCTTCCGGGTAGGCTCTGATCTCAGTACACGATTAGCAGGGACAGGCTAGTCAGCTATCATAGAGATTGCGGAGCACTGTCGACTAAACAGGTTAGAATACCCACCAACAGACAGGACAGTAAATAAGATCCAAGAAAGCATTTGTAGGCGCTTACAAACAAGGACTTTTCCGAATCCAGCTACCCTAAGCCAATGGTACCCGGAACTATTCTCAGATAGGTGCGAACTATGTCAGGGTAAGGCGGATCTGGTCCGATATGGACGTATCCAGAAATAAAAAAAAAAAATACAAATGAACAGAAAAAACGGAAGAATTTTGGGAGACTATACTGTTGAGCTCACACCCTGAGACTCAGCTAGGTGTAGTCCGACTGGCCGAACACGCCGCCCGGGTCCAAGGGCTCCAGGCCGTCATGTTGACGGATAGGTTGACGTCTATCCTGTATCTGTTGGAGATTAAAGTATTAAAGTTCTACCAACACCACCACCTACAAACTAAATAAAACCAAACCAAATTACGTTGCTCAAGAGTATATCTGCATCCCAAAAGAAGAAACAACACCAATCGACCAAGACGAGTAAATACCAAATTTGTCTTAAAGTTTGTCTAAAAAACAGTTCTGTCAGATAAGCACTGCAGTAGAACTTGCCCCAAAGGCTTTCGCCTTATCGCGCTTAAGGAGTATTAAGTGCCTTCTGGATTTTTTCTTCTAAATATTAGTCAATTACCTTGATGTTTCATTATTACTAAACAATGATAATAATAAAAAAAAAACTTCCGCGACGCTTTCTTTTGTCTCTGTGCCACTTTTGGCTCCTTTAATTCTTATGCATGCCATAGAAAAGCCCGTCATTTTCCCTGCATTTGTTTGCTGATTTTCTCAAACGGTTGCTTCGCATAATCCCACAGGGTACCTCGACATCTACAAAGTTTACAGTGTGGACTGATTTGATCGGGGAATATGTGCGCATATACCTGCGGGAAGGAATGCGAGTATATCTGGAGTCTATACGTTATAACCGGATCCTTTTGTCCCGCGTGGATACTAGCCAGTATGCAAACGAGGAGGTGCACAAATACAGGTAATGGCGCCTTATCGCTCTCCAGAGCACGAAGCGCACAAAGTTAGATAGTGGCACTAATGAACATATGGTTCACATGTAGGAAATGTGAAAAAGCAGATAATTGTAAACAAATGGTTCAAAAAAAAAAAAAAAAAGGAAAGGCTCTAAAATAATAAAAAAAGACTATGAAGTCCCGGTTAGACTTACAAAATGATTTGCGGAAAGAAAGGGGCGGCAACGTGCTTATGATGTTTCAACAGAATATACCTACTCTAGCACATTGAAAGAAAGACGCGTAAGTGAAATCGGAAGATAATTATTGATTTTTACCCGGCTTCCTATCTTAAAAACTGGAACACGAGGCAGCATGCAGCCAATCGATCGGTATACTTTACCAGATTTTAAGCACTTATTGAAGATTACGATGAAAAATGTGTACGCTGCTCGTGCTTCTCAAGAAATATGGCTCGAATTTCATCCGGACATGATAATGTTTGCGCAAGCGATCTTAATAGCAGTTCAACTACACCCTGCAAGATATATGGAGAAAGTACCTGGTCCACTAGATGTGGGAATGGCATCGAAATAATTATCGAATTTCGAAAGCTTGCTTTGAAAGTGCGAATTGGATGCGGGCTCTATTTGCCTGCTGTCTGCAACGAAGTTGTTATACCTATACGGCAGCCACCTTCTCAGTCTGTCAAGGATCCTTTTCCATCATGAACGGTCGGAATTTCCAGCGCTTGCTGAAAGAAATGACAGCCAAGAGTTTCATCTTAATAACGGTGCTCGTGCGTCTTACATTTAAAAGTGTTCTTTTTTTTAGTTCTCCTCATTAGTGCACTTTTATTTGCTGCGCCAATTTTAGCCTGCGTTTCTTCGACCAACCTTTTTTAGTACATCTAGAATAAAGTCTTCCATACTGCAGTAACAGGAGATATAGGCAACGTGCTGCTACGGAGCTCCAGGGTTGATTATGGTATACCCATCGACTTCATCAAATGCAAGACGGGGGTTTGCTCAGACCACCAGGACAACGGAAGCATTAACGAAAACAGACCGAAGTCAACCAGGTCGAGCACCGAGCGCACACACAAGGCGATAGCCTGAAGAGAATGTTGGTCTTCGTGTTTATAAAATAAATAGAACAGGAGGCTGTCCCACTTTTGCACACTTCGGAGGTACAAGCGCTCTAGCCTTGCAGTAACTCGACAAGACATTGCAACTGAGGGTTTATACAGTTTTTGTAACTTCGGGTGTCGATAAATACTAAAGCCGCCTAATGAATCTAAATGAATTAAACATTCGCAGAAAATGGCTCCACGAGCCTTGACTTCAGGGGGGGGGGGGGGGCGCGAACAGGGTTTAAGTTTTTCAAAACTGAATCAGATACGAGTGTGATTAGCGCTGCCATAGGAAACGAATCGCACACGAATAGGGTACAAATACAATATTTTTAGAGCGCAAAATTTACTACTCTATTTCAAGAAAAAAAAAAACACAACGCGCAAAACAGACATCACAGAAGAAAGAGAGATATGCGCATGTCTTGTCTCTCCTTTCCGTGATGTCTGTTTTGCGCAGTCTTTTTGAAACTACGCACCAACAAGCCTTAAGAGTGTATCGGAGTGTATGAGGTATCGATCGAGTGACCTTGACATAATTAAGCGTTGCTGTTCACCGAAAAGCAACACAGAGACTTTGCCTTCATTTCCCGAAACACCAACTTATATAAAATGTTTTGCCCCCGCCGCTTTGGTGCATAGGTAAAGACGTACGTCCACCTACTGTGTCGGAGTACTCGGGTTCTCGCCTGCCGGTGGCTGCGTTTCGATGGAGGCGAAACGAAGTGGCGTCCGTGTGCTGTGCGCTGTCAGTGCACGTTAATAATCCCCAGGTGGCCGAAATTATTCCGCAACCCTCCAATGCGGCTCTTCTTTCTCTCCTTCAGCTTTCACTCCCACCTTCCTTCATTCCCTTACGGCACGGTTGAGGTGTCCACAGAAAAAGTGACAGATACTGGGCCTTTAATTTCCTGTAAACCAATTACTGCAACTACTGCTACTGCTGCTGCTGCTGCTGCTACTACTACTACTACTACTACTACTACTACTACTACTACTACTACTACTACTACTACTACTACTACTACTGCTACTACTACTACTACTACTACTACTACAACTACTACTACTACTACTACTGCTACTACTACTACTACTACTACTACTACTACTGCTACTACTACTACTACTACTACTACTACTCACCTCTGATTTTCTCTCTTCGCTGTTTTTTTTTTTTCGCCGCTCTAGTACCTCTTTCAAAAATTAACAGAGCAGATACCGGGATGACAAAAATGTTTTTGCTTATTTTTGTTATTATTTTAGTAAATAACCACCTATACAACTACAAAACTATAAAAAGGGCGGTATGAAAGGGCTATGCTACTCTAACGTGGGGCTTCAGCCTTCCCCTAATTCAAACTATGAAACCGAGTACAACCTTACTTGTAAAACCATGCCACGTACCTTTCGCTTGTATGAATAGGTTCAAGTTATGTTTCATAATGACGTATAGAGGAGCCCCATGTAAAGCTTTGCTGAAGCCATGTTTAGACCCACACAATTTTGTGGTGAATATTCGCTAACGCGGATAATATTGGCTCGAAACAAAAAGTTTTGCGAAACTGAGCAGTGCTATAGTTTCTGCAGTTATGGCTATATTTCTCAAAGTGAGAACGCACTAGAGGGATTTAGCTTGTCGGAGACGTACTAGCGTAGACGTATACCGGTTTGCCGGACCCCTCCTGCGCACGCTCATTGACAGGGGTTGGTGCAATCGCAGTCACTGCACTTGCATCGGAGGGGTCCGGTAAACCGGTATCGTTTGTTGCTGATGGCAGTACGGTATAATGAGCTACCGTGCTACCGTTTGTGTTACCAGTGTGCCTGGAGCCCTCCCATCGCCATGGTGCACACGCGCTTCTCTCGTGCATATAGGTCTCGACGCGTGACAACGCTCCTTGAGGGCGAATCATGGCAACTTTAGCGTACTTTAGCGATACATTGGATACATCTCCAGTTTAAAAATTTCGGGCGCGCTGACTTTTTGCGCGGCTAGTGGCGCTGCAGCCGAACCAGGCTTCAGTGTGCCGCCTCATTTGCCGGCTGCTGTGGGTGTTCCAGCGGAGAGCGCGCGAGAGATCGAAGAGATCGAAGAGATCGAACTGACTTGCCGAGGAATCAAGCGGCTCTGTGAATAGTATGAATTAAGTATTTCTTTTGTTTTGAATTTGTTCATTCTCACAGTTCGCTGAGTTGTGTTGCAGATTACATTAAGGGGGCGGCGTGCCGTGCTAAGTTTGCACGGCATCTAATAACGATAGCGAAAAGAATAGGAAACTAATCACTTCATTATCCCTGCCTAAGAGTTTATTTTGAAAGCGCGCGTATGTCCATGTGTAAGAGGAGTTCCTTTAATGCTTAAAGGCTCCTCTCCGCGGCCCTACGTATAGTCAGTCAAAGAACGGCTAAAGCGCGCGTTGAAAAACCCGGTCCGAGTGGGCTGGACCCATTACTTTTCGAAAAATTTGAAACAAGGCAGTGCACAACAAGAGGGAGAGAAAAAAAGAGACGTACACAGCGCATCGTCGACTTTTGCTCTCGCTTCCATCACTCTCCAAGTTTTTGCGCTAATCCATTTGCAGAAAAATGCAACGCCAAATGCCCGCCAGCTGAGCGCATCCCGCCGCGTCGAGACCAATCGTAGCGTGCGGGCTGCCGATGGGAGAGGTCCGGTAACGTAAACGGCAACATGATACACGGTATCCTAACGGTGTCGAAGGTCATCAGCCTAAATAAGCGAACTGCACAACGAAGACATCTTCTGTATTCCTGCAATTAATCTTGTTCTGTGCAATATCCTCCTTTACTTCCTAACCTCATCCGTCGACCTGATCCCTGATGCCCCTTGCCACGCTCGCCCTTTCTCGAAATATTCTATTACCTTGTGAAACCATTGGCTACCTCGCGCTCTGCTCATGACCATTTCTTCTGCGTTTCGACTAGAATATCAGTAACTCGAGTCTGTTCTGGCACCTACTCTGTATGCCTTCATGTGTCTTAACGTTCCAGCTGTTATTTCGCTTTTCATATCTCACTGCGCTGTCCTCCAATTTGAGTAAAATTATCTTCATTACGTCCTACATTTCTGCTCTGTAGGTAAGAAAGAGGTGTTATATCATTTGTTTTTTTAATCTTACTGGTAAAAAGTTGTTTTACTTTCTTTGCAGCAATGTCAACCTACAATATTATGGAATTTGCAAACTTCTGAAGCTGTTGCAATTTTTGCATACGCAGAACACCCTGCATTTATGAGTATGCGGATAGTCTTTTTTCGGTGCCGAATATAGAACACGATCACCATATAATAAATATTCACGAACCGAATCAGAATACAAATAGAATTTTGAAAGAATCAAAACGGATACGAATAACACCTTTTGAGTGATTTCTTGATACTTTTGTGGATATTAGTATAAATCGAATATTCGTTCGGCACAGAAGATTATTATCGAAAAACGCAACAATGATCTCCACTACAGGCCACAGGACGCTCATTTTAAAGTCAGTGTATTATTTCTGTGACCGGTGTGTCAAAAGAAAACAACATTTTGCTGCTGAAGGCACCAGCAAAGAACCGCGCGACAAATTATATCTTTGAAGAACAAGGGTTTCAGCCATGCCTTCCTTCATCGGCCGTAATGGGAGGTCTTTACTAAAACTGGCTAAAGCAGATCGGGTTTCCTAGTACTGAATTAAGGCATTACGTACGCCCTTATGAATGTCGGCACACGAAGTGACCACGTCAAGGAGACGGGCGACGTTGAAGTGAGCCGTTCTCGAAACAGTCGTCGAAAAAGCTACGGCGTTCAATATGTTCGAAAACTATTCTAAGAACCGACTTGATTTTTTGGCACGCTATATTTTATTCGTTGTGCCAATCGAGAAGGAGGATCTATGATTCGATATTCTAAGATTTTGAATATGCGCACGCGATTGGCTCTCCTCCATCTGCGGCGATGAGAAACGCGCACGCTTGTGCACCGATTTCGCGGCAGCCGCTTCGGACTTATGCGCAGTACTCTTTTACTAGAACCTAGAAATCTATTCTTTTTTAAAAGCTGCTACAACCAAAACAAAAGCCTCAAACCGCTAATTCGCACGTCACACTACAGTGAACCCCGTGCCGCGTCCATAGTTTCGTTTTTAAGGGCTCCGACCAGTTATCCTTTGTGTTCGCGTCACGGAGGCGATGAAACTGGGCCAAGAGCCGCAACAAAGTTTAGGACACCTGCAAGAGCGTGCGCCGTGCACTGTCTCGCCTAAGCTAAAGAATCAGAGGTGGTTTGAATTAATTTGGATTGCGTTAACGTTATAAATTGAGCTAATTGGCATGGATTCACTGTCTGCTGACGGATTCACTGTCTGCTGACACGCGACACATTGCCTGGTGCTCCTCCCTTCATCGCTCATACTGACACAAGGTGAAATAGCCTGCCTGGAAGGAACATGATTTTGCTTGAGGCCTTCTCTGGTTTAATCTTCCGTGATAAGTGATCCCTTGTGTGGCTATTATAATTTCTCGTTGGTCAGTTATAGACGAATATCACGTAGTGAACCGCTTACAGTAATGTCTTAAGCACCATTGCAAGGGTAAAACATAATAAAAAAATAGGTGTTTATACTCCTTTAAGTAACGGTGCATGGATAGAGAAAGGACCGGAGAGGCGGGACAGTCCGCTGCTTCCCTTTTTACGGGAATCGTGCAGACCTCGTTTGGCCCTAACCGAAACTGAGAAAAATGCTGCAGGATTTAATGATTTCTTTTGCGAATTGTGACGCAACCTTTTTTTACGCAACATTCAGGATAGTGTCATATCAGTTCGCTTCCAATTTAGCATCCAACATCTCGTGAAACTGGAGTATAGTTCGCGATAGGGATTCGAACCGACGACATATGTACCTCAGATTAGTGTCCACTGTTTTGCTTGGTTTGCGGGGTTTAACGTTTCAAAGCTAGTCAGGCTATGAGAGACGGCGTAGTGGAGGATTCCGGAAATTTCTACCACCTGGGATTTAACGTGCATTGAACGTGCGAAAACCGGCCGCCGCGACCGGCATTCGATCCCACATCTTCGGGCACAGAAGTCGACCGCTCTTACCACTGCACTACCGCGGCGGGGCTCCACTGAGACGTAAGACGGCGCCTTCCTTTCCTCAAAACCAACAAATATATAAAGAATTCGAGGAATAAAAAGGCGGTGTTAAAGGCGCATTGCCTCTGTGTTCTAATGCGAAGCTGCAGGATTTTTTCTTCTTTGCATTCGTCAGTTAAGCACACACTTATTTCAAAAATCTTGAGTCAGTCAGAAAAAAGTCAGGCTTCCTCACGACGATCCTGCCTGCACGCTTCATGACAGCCATGCCGCATTTGAACGCGCACGCGTGTGGTTGCGTGCGGAGATGGAAAGCTCTCCTGTCGCCATCGTACGGCGCCGCGCTTTCGCCGCCCGCGCGACGCCCCCGGCCCCACCACGGTGGGAAGTAGCCGCGGCGACGCACTGTGCGTTGGGACAGCGACGCCGGAGGAGCCATGATTCTCGACAGGTGGGTCCCTTCACGCACCCAGTATAAACGCTGCATGCGCGCGCGGCTCACAATTCAACCACGGACACTGGTGTCCTTACCACACGCTGTTCAATTAGACGAAACCTCCTTTAATCACGGGACTCGGTATGCTTCTCGTGCTAGAATTATTGAGGTGGAATATTTTTCTTTTTGTTTTAATTTTTATTACCTGGACAGCAACGTAAAGGCAGAGATATTACAGGCTCCTTTCAGTTAGTTTTCAGCAGCCAGAGAGCATCGGCACACGCCTCATGAAAGCTATCGGCTGCCATCGCGCGCTGTGTAGATCAAGAGTTATGTGCAGTGCATGATATTATTCCTGTGGAGCTTCGGATACACGTCAGAGTAGAAACGAACTATGCGGCACTGCCCTGATTTCTGCAGATTCTGGTAGAATATATACCTACATATAACACAGCTTCTAACCCATGGGAGAACAACAACCTTAACCGGTAATTTATCCCGAGCATTTTCTTAATCGCCCCATCAGTCCGCTTTCCTTCTAAGTGCATTAATTGCGCTTTTAACGTGCGCTTTAATGATTGAAAATTTGCGTTACTGTTCTTTTTTCTGTCTGAACAATACAACAGCAACAACATTTACGTAATATATAATATAAGAATTTAATACTTCTACTATATAATGACAACAATGAAAGGATGAAAAAGAGACGATTATGTGAAGAGCACTGCTTGTGTTTGCCTTTGTATTCGGTAGAGTTCATATATTAAAACGAGTGTTTACAAGTGGGGAGGGGTCAGTGATACAAATGTTTCACCATGATATTTCACAAAACTGTCGACGTTCGAATTCTTTCTCAGATTTAAGTGCGCCGGTTAAACCACGGCCGTTTCGAAATCTGTGCTACGTTCGATATGTGACAAGAAATATGTGATATTTCCGTAACCGTGAATATCTCAAGCGCACATACTCGCATTATCCGAATCATGCAAGAGCTGTCCAACGAATTCATTTTCAGGGGAGCGAAAGACAAGAATCGCGCGCTTGCAACTTTTGCAGTTCGTGTAAGTTAGTGTACTAAAGGCTGCAATTTCTGAGTACCGCTTGTCAGGTAATTATATATAAAAGTGAGCGAGAAAGACGCAACAAATGGTGAATCGAAGAGTGTATATCAGAGCCGCCGACGCGCGCGCAATATGTGGGACAAGAGAACGCGGCTCCCCATATAAGGAGGCGCGCGTCACACGTATCGGGTGTTGGAGGAAGCCAAGTTTCCGCGCGCGCTTGCCGGCACTATCCGGCACCGAGTCCAGGCAGCCGAGTGCCGGCCGTAGTCGCCGGCCGACCGAACGACGACGGCGTGACGCTTGGTCAGAAGAAGCAACTCGCACGACAGACGTCTGACCAGTATCCGCACTATCCGCACCCTCTTCGCCCGCGGTCGCGGCGAAACAAAACAAGAAAACAGGAAGTAAGTCAGCTTCCGGTGACGTCACGGTTCGCCATATTGGTTGTGGGGTGTTGCCGTGAGAGGGCTATCGTCGGTAACGCAGCCGCAGGTAAGGAGAAATTTTCACTGTCTCTACCGTTGTTTCGGGTGCTGCAGTCGTACACGTGATTGTTTTCGACTGCCTTACCCCGCATCTACTCACGTACCGAACATCACGAGCCTTCGACGCCAGTAAATCGAGTTTCAGCGAGCAGTTGACACAGCTGTACCAACTTTTTCTAGGAGACTGTGTGTGCTTTTATTCGCCCACCTTCGCGGCACACATCGCCTTGCGGGACGTTTCGGTCTGCATTTCGGACGCAGATTACAGAAGCCCGGCGGTGTTTGAATCGCGGTCTGCAATTCGCCGCCTAAGCAGGGAGCGCTTTCAAGTGGCCGCTCTGCTATCGGAGGGGCGCGCCGTAGGCTTGACCTTCCCCCCGGGATCTCCGTTTTGAGATCGCGCACAGTTTTGTGCTGCTCGTTTAGTAATGCAGCGCGATTCAGATGCCGAGATGAGTGCGTACGTTAGCTGACGGTGTCAACGGACCAACTGGGGCGTAAAGGGAGCGCCCAAACAGACTCTCCTTGGAAGCGGTCCAAACGAGTGACACGAAAAGCCTCTCGGCGACGTCTTGACGGGGAGCGCACGTGCGATCCGAAGGCTGAGTGACTACCACCGGGTGCTCCGACAGTCGACGAAGGCAAGCGCAGGTCAGTCGGATGTTTTGCATCTGTGCGCGATGCGGAACAATGTTCCGTGCCGAACGTTCGATGCTTTGCGGTATCCGGAGAGATGAAGGTTCGACCGTGCCGGCACCTGCGGTTGGCTTGCCATTGGGTTCTGTGTCGGCGGTTATAGTAACACACTTATCGGTCGGAAGATAAATACCTCTCTTATCGTGAAACTGACTAAGCTGGAGGGATTCATGAGCCGAGCATGACCTGTATCGTGAAATTGCCGCACCTGACTCTTGCACTGAGATCTGATTTCTCGCTGCTTTGAATGAAGTGCCTAGACTTGACGTGTTTCAAAACATCTGTAATAGGGCGCTATGAACCCGTACTGATGCTTTCATGTGCCTACTGTTTTGGGCGTGAGATAACCACAGTCAACAAAGCTATTTTGATAATGCCAGCGGTTTTCCTGAATGATGTGTAAAATATATTAGCCGGTGTTGCTTGACAGCTGTCACATGAATTAAATTAATTGCATTCCTATCACCTGCATATTCCAACTCAGTTTGTACCAAAAAAAAAAAAAAAAAAAAAACGAAAGGAAAATGCTTCCTCCGACAAGCAACGTGTAGGTCCTTCGTTCTTGAAGAGATCTATTCGAGAAAGGCATTTTGCTGCACTAGTTAGTACTTTAATCTCTTGGTTAGGGACTTAGCACAAGATAAAAACGTTGGGAAGGTAGACAGGAAAGGGTGTCCTTGAAACGTTAGAAATGTCTGTAAAAAAGCGGCACATAGATAAAAACGTTGGGAAGGTAGACAGGAAAGGGTGTCCTTGAAACGTTAGAAATGTCTGTAAAAAAGCGGCACATAGATATGTTCCTACCGGTGTTTTTGGCTTGGATGGCTGATGCACATTGCAGAAAGTAGCTGCCACGCAGAATGCCAGGGGCTACCAGAATCTGTGCCTTGAGCTGGAAAGTTTGGTTTGGTTCACAGTGTTGAACGTTCCAAAGAGACTTGGGCTCCGAGGGACGCCGTAGTGGCAGGCTCTGGATATTTCGATTATCTGGGATTCCTTAACATGCATTGACATTGCACTGGCACATTGCTTTTTGCTTCCATTGATAAGCGGCCGGGATTTGACCCCATGCTCTTGGGTTCAGAGGTCAAGTGCCCTAACCACTGACCCATTGCAGCAGGCCAGGCCTGAGCTGAAAAATTTCTCAGTTAACTTGAGGCGCAAAAGCTGAATGATGACAGAAATATTTGAGGCAAACAGATAAGGCACCTTTTTTTTTTCCCGAGCCCTTGTGTAGATTAGCATAATGTGTTGTTGCAGGTAAGAGTTGATAATGGAACTGCCTCCTCCCCCACCACACACACACACATGTGTAGCAACCAAGTTGAAAAGCCCCTGTTGATGTGTGGTTATTGTGGCTAGGAGCTTACTGGAAGGTTGGTGATGGCACTGCCGAAACTTGTCACTGACCTGTTTCATTCAGAGACGGGAACAGATTGCTTTTCAATTGTGAAACTTCATAGGAAGCTTTTGTCCGGATGTTTCAGGGATGCCCACTATTTTAAATAGGCTTTTTGATGGAATAAAGTGGCATTTACGACATCTGAATAATTCTGAATGGTAAAAACTAGGTAGGTAACCCTAATAGTTAATTTTAACTATTACAGATGCTTGCCTAGTTGCAGTCGTGCACTTGCCAGTAGCAATAGCAAATAATTTTTTAGAGCTTTGGAAATGTGTTACCCTTTTTCCTTTGGCTGAACACATTTTGGTCATTTATGGTGCATTTCAGTGACATTCATCAAAATGTGTGTCTCCGCATGTGACCTTCTTTGTCCCACCCGCGCGGTGCGGTGCTCACCGCTGCTGGCAGTTTTAGCTGAGGTTTTGCACAGAGGGTGATGTGGAACGTGCGTAATGAGAGAGATGCATTGTGGTGGGCATCACCGAGCATGATTTCTGAAATACTCCATAATTGCCCTAGATTGGTACACAGTGGGAGGGGCAACTGCATTTAAAAAAAATTGCAAAACTGCTACTGCTACTGTTAAGGACCACAAAAAATCTTACTGCAATTAGGCATTTATCTGTAAGAGTAAAGTTCACTGTTAGAATTGGTTGATTGGCTGCCTATTTACTGTCCTTCACCTTTTTTTCAATTTCCGCCTACATTGTGGTATTACTATGCTGCTAACATCATCTTTTTATATCAAAAAGAATTTTTATTTATTATTAGTGGTGGGCTCATCTGAAGCACCTGGTCAATTTTCTTTCTATGGGCATACTTGGGTGGTCTTCCTGACTGAAACCCAATCCACCTTGAAGGTTTTCCCTAGACGCATGCCATGCGGAGGGAGTGGTGATGGAGGGCAGGCCTGTATTCAGTGCATATATGTTTTCAGGGCATGAAGTCCAATAGTTGTCTGGTCAATCCATATCCCTTCACCCACCCCTGTTGCAGCGGCTCAGGGGTCAGGGCGCTTCACTACTGAATCCAGGGGCGCGGGATCGAATCCTGGCCGCCACAGCAGCTTTTCGATAGAGGCGTACCAAGGCTCCCGTGTGCTATGCAACGTCAGTGCATATTAAAAAACCCTCAGGACGTCAAAATTTCCAGGGTCTGCTACTTGGTGTGTCTTATAGCCTGAGCTGCTTTGGGATGGTAAACCCTTTAAACCAAACCAAACCGTTTTGTGTCCTGTCTGTGCCTGTTATTTTCCCAGTAGCCACGAATTTAGGAAGCGAAACAGTTTTTCAGGCTCAGAAGTCGCCTTGTTTGGGTATTTCAGTCTGTGAAAGGCATTTTATATTGAAACTAGTTGGAATGACCACCTTTTACGAACGCTTAGTAACGGGTCGAAGCCCATACTTGCAAAGGTACTCGGGAGCCAGAAAGAGAGCATGGCCAGCAGCCATGAGTATTCCCTATTTATTTATTTAACCATACTGCAGGCCATCAGATTCAGGAAATCCGTGGCAGGAGGAATGTACCCAGTTTTTTAAGATTATGCTGGTTGCCTACCAGCAAGAACAGTGCACGATGTGGGCCCATTACGCGGTTTACTGGAAAAGATTAGGGCTGTGCATAGCTGAAAAGTAATATGTGGTATCTTGATTCACTTTTCAGTTCTCATGGCTGTGTGCTAGTGCTTTGGGATCCTGGCACTTTTAGACATACTGTCCAGCTCACCAGTGAAATCTTCAGACCATCCTATCACTGAAACGACGGGCAGAGGCATTGAAAACCCTTTGTTTCCTATATGAAAGGAAATTCGATTTCTTGTATCTGTTTTGAGCCTCGTGCATTTGCACTACTGTGTATTTTGCTGCTACCATCAGCCTTATTATGCTGCTTTCTCATTTTATATCTGTAAGTTTACACACGACATTTACACACACATAACCTCTGAAACTTTCCTTCCACTATTGTATACATGCACATTTGGAAGACTTACGGATGTTGAGGATTTCGAAGTGTAAGTAAAAATTAAGCATATTTTTTTTTTCTTTTTACATCTCAATGGCATTTCTAAATGGGGTTGGCGTACTGGGTGAGCCCTGTCCGCGCCTTTCTTCTTGAGTTTCTGCACTGCTAAATCTTCCCACATATGATCTTGCCACTTCCGGTCGCCCGCATCAAGCTCAGTCATGTTACCTCCTAGCGTATCCTCGTCTTTCCTCGTCTCAGCTTTCCCGAATTTTTTGTTAACCATCTGTGCCTTTTACTGTCGATTGTATATGGTCATTCTGGACTCTGGCCTTTCCCATCACTTTGAACGAAGTTTTATGAAGCATCGAACATCTCTCTAGACCTGGTCGTTCAGAGCTCAACAAGGGATTTTCTTTCACATGGGGCACCTGGAACAGCTTCCCAGTCCTTCCATCCTGCTTGGGTGGTTCTATGGGCAATGTGTTGCCCTGCCTTCCTCTTGATCAAGTGTTGGGCCTAGTTACATTAAAATGTGTTGTTCATCCATGTCTGTAGAATTACTACTCTGCACTTGAGCGCTCCGAGATTACATTCCACGAGCTTCATTGTGTTCTGGTTAATTCTTTATCTAGTGGTTTCCTGCAGGCCTCACTCCCCTTGGTATCTGATCACAGCTGATTTTCATTAGTACACTGTACTCCAAGTAGAGGTACGTTAAATATTCGTATACTTTTCAGCAATATATTCGAGCATGGACACCATGGTCCTCAGAAGCTAGAGTGACACTTCTCTTATCTCCGGGTAGGTTTGTGTGTGTGGTAAAGCCCGCACTATACATGTCAAAGTCCAGAACTTGTGACACTTCTCTTATCTCCGGATAGGTTTGTGTGTGTGGTAAAGCCCCCACTATACACGTCAAAGTCCAGAACCTGTGACCTGGGAACTTTTGGTGCACACTGTATATTTTCTACACCCTCCCCATTGAGAGCACTTATTGCTCTACTGAAAAGGAAGACGACCAGTGGAGGCTTTCTCTTAGGCTTCAATATGCTTGTCGCCCCTTCCTGCCTCCATCTCCTATTGACATCGGGAACAGAACAAGATACACGGAGCTGTAACTGTGCTGCCTGCTCCTTCGGGTGCCTGTTCATACTTGTGATCTACCTGAAAAGCATCGCCTCACTTTGTCTTGGGCAGTAAGGTTTGAAATCTTGTAGTATGTGCCTTAAGCTGTGCTTTGGTAATCAAGTATGCAATGCGCTATGCTGAGAGGCTAAATATAGTTAGCTAAAGGGTGGCCTGTAATGATACATATTGCCACAGTCTGATAACGAAGAGTCTGCTTCACTGTAGCTTTTGCCACCTAGGAAAGGCCAAAGACATCGGTGTTAAATTTTGCTATGGTGCTAAAGCAGCACCATTAGATCCTAAAGGCTGGGCTACACTGCTAGTCACTTCCAGTTGGTCATTTCAGAGTCTCTTTCCACGTAGACAGTGATTTATTTGAATGGAGATTTTTAAATGAAGCTTCCTTTTCTATAAGTTCATCTTTTGCTCCTGGACAGGCATCGACATAGCCAGGAAGAGCCACGGAACCAATTTTAATTTTCAACAGAAGTTGTATGGAATTGTCTTCTTTTTAATAGGAGTGCTTCCTTGCATTATGCTTTTTGCCATAGACGGCACTAGTTCTTAAAGGTGGGGAACGGTACTTAGTACTTTTAATGTGACAGCGTTGAAGGCCTCGTTCTTCTCAAAATCTGGCATCAATGTAGCGAGCAAAAAATTACGAGCATGGCTCTGGCAGGTGGTAGCTGGCAGCTCACATGGCTGAGCACTGATTGGCCGGAGGGTTGTGCGATGTCACATTACCCCTTGACAAGGCCAATTAGGATAAGGGGCATCAAACCCTTGCATTCCGAGCAAGCTGTTCTAACCCTAGGCCACGCATGCATGTTCGTGGGGCTTGGTAAAGAGGGGCTGTATACTTATGTCAGGAGGTCTTTCACGTAATGCGGTAGATTACAACTGTATACTGATAAGCATGTGTGAGGCAATAGTGGTGCAAATTGAGGGGTTAGCGATGAAGTCGATGAAAAAGTGCGCACATAAACAAGAGCCGTGGATAATAAGCTTTTAACACTGTTGCGTCACACCCTTAAAAATGGAGCTTAAGTGTCCCTTCAATTTTTTTTCTACACATGAGGATCATAGTTTTAAAAGTGTTTCTGTCACTGTAACAATGGTAGTAATGGAAGGAAGTTGATTGACGTGGTTGCTTAAGTCATGTCATCTGTATTGCTTTTAAAGTATGTGCTGACCTGGTAATGAGCTGAGTTCATGTTCATTGATAAAAGTCCATTGTTGCTCATCATTGTTAAGTTTTGGCTGTAGCAGGCACAAATGGGAAGTTGGCTGTTCCATTACGCATGACAGTGTTGTGCGAATCAAACAGTGCAGGATGTGCGGATGTGCACATGTCCTGCTTCTGTCACATTATTCAAAGGCGGCTGTCCGTAGTTTCAGCACTTCTGCACAGTCTTATTCTGATCCATCTTCACTAATGTATGATTTAGTGAAAGAGTATGAAGTTTTTGTTGGGACCGGATCCCGGGCTAGATTATAGCCTTGTCCTATTTGTGGAGGGGTGGGAAACAGTGCTAAAAAGTGGGGCAGCAGAGGAGGTAGCAGACGACCACACTGACTGATTGCCAGATGATTGATTGATTGCTACAGTGGTGGCAGCACACATAGAAGAAAAAAAACGAGCTCGTAGAATGTGTGCTCAGTCTTGCACCTCTGTGTATGCTGCCAAGGCTGCAACAATAAATCATTTGGTTGTCAGTCAGTGCAGCTGTCTGCTACCTCCTATGTTTCCCACCTTTGTACTGATTATCAACCAACCCAGCCCAAGTCAACAGTCTTCTTCTGTAGTGCTGTCTGCTTTGCACGAGAGTGAGACTTGTAAGGGGAAACTGGAGAGCTTGTCTTTAGTCCACATGTCTCTCTCTTCAAGAGAATGGAAGAGTGGAGCTATGCTGTTTTCTGTGGACACAACTCGGGTGGCCTGGCTCTAATTGCCGGCTGGTGTCTTCCGCTAAAACTAAGTCTGTTCACCTTGGCTAGTGCCGCTCATGAGCAGTGCACATTCATAAAATGAAATAGTTTAAATTAAAGGTTGCAAGGTTGCTCTTCTCTTTAGGCAGAGGCAAGCTGCTTGTCTAGTGCTTTTTCTTTTTTTTCTGGTGAAAGTTTCATTTACGAAAGGGGGTCTGTAGTTGATGAATACTGTTTTATTTATTATACATACTTTACTATTACAACTTGCATATCATGATTGTATTGCAAATTCATTATTGAATGTGAAAGTGAAAAAATCTGTGCAGAGAGTGTGGCTGTAAGCGGTTGGTACTTATCATTTTTGTGTTTACCAGGATTCCATGTGCATTTAATTCATTCTACAAACTTTTCAAAACCATGATGTGACAGAGTAAGGGAGAAAACACACCTGCAGGTGCACTGGGTATTTACTTCTTGTTTATGCATAATAGGTAACTACAGGCAAGCAGCAAACGTGAGGAAAATAAATGCAGTCATGTGCAAAGATAAATATGGTGATATAATGGCATAACATTTTTTTGTTACATTTAGGCAAACTAAGGCTGACAAGGCACAGTGAGGTCATGCTGACCCACGAACCTATCACTAAAGTCTTAAAAAATTTCTCTTGCATATTATTGCTGGTCAGCTGAGATTTCTGCAGGCTTTTCAAGAACTTTCACGGCCTGTCATGTTCCCTGTAGTAAAGGCCTAGATGGCCTGAAATCTGCTTTTCTGTGGTTTGCAAATAATTTCCTTAAACACTTGCCCATTTTTGTCTTCACTTGTTCCTGATCACATGGCAAAGGAATCCATAAAGCATACTGCATGCCATCTTTCTTGGAAGTTTTGTCAGATCTTTTTTTTTTTTTTTTGCAACAGATGAAATGACACTGGGGGGATTATTGAGATCACTTAATGAAGGCGCTGTGTGTGAGAGCTGCCTAGAATCATTGGCAGAATTTAACGAGGATAAAGAAAGTTTATTCTGGCAATAATTGAGGTACATTTGATTCGCAAGAATGCAGCTATGTATGTTGGGACTTCATTGGTGAATTCGTCGGAAAAGGAAATCGCATTCCTTCATGCTCATGGAATGCACGTGATATGAGTTATTTTTCTTATTTGGAGCGCTTTCTTCTGTAATCCCAGAAATTTACACCCTTACAAAAAAAAGAACATTTTCTGGTAATCCCAAACAATGATGCAGTATTTATTTAAAAGAAAGAGTTGGGGAACAGGCTGCAGCTACTTTCCTCTGCCGTGGAGTGCCTTGCCGAGGTGCATTGCTTTGCAATGACCCGAGAATTGCTTATTTTGATAGGAAGGATTTTTTAGGAGGCAGTACTGTGCCACTAGACTGGTGGATGCACTTTAAAACAAACACTTGTGCTTCCATTCTTCTGATGGGCATTGTTGTATGATGCTGGACAAACTGGCACCTTTTAAACACCCTAACAGACATTTTTCATTTGTTTAGAGAAATTTGAGCCAAAAAGGCTCTTTATTACCTGTACGATCATATGTCGGCTGAAGAAAAATTCGTGCTGGACGAACCAGACTCTCCAGGACCCAGAAATGACAGTCGGCTTTTGATCAGTTATCCAAATCTGCTGGCTTGTTAAATGGGGGATTGAGAAAGTATTTTTGCAATAGGAAAGTGCGGATTTTATGATGTCAGCACTTTCACTGTGGGAACAATGGTTAAGATATCGCAATTTAAGGACACATGGATTTTCCGATGAGCTGTTTAGGAACTTGCTGGTAAAATTTTAAGGGTTTTAGCAATCAATAAGCACAGGAGGCAATAATGGTCCAGCTTAAATTGATGTCCACACAGCAAGCTATGGAACGAAAAATGGTGGCTGTACAGTCAAGAAATGGGAAGCGAACATAATGGCTCAGGGAAGAAGCGAGAGTTAGTGACATTCCAGTCGAAATCAAGGGGAAGAAATAGGCATTGGCAGGCCTTGTAATGTGAAGGCAAGATAACCGATGGTTGATAAGGGTGACAGACTTGATTCCAGAGGAAGGTGAGCATAGTAGGGGGTGACAAAAAGTTAGGCGAGGGGATGAGATTAGGAACTTTTCGGGATGGCCACAATTGGCACGGGACTTGGTTGATAGGAGGGCGGTGGGAGAGGCTTTTGGCCGCCTGCAGTGGGCTTGATGAAGCATGTCTGTCTTGTTCTAGGTGGTTTTCCTTTGGACGTATGATAAACACCAGATGTTTTCAACTTTAGGCCAGAACTAATGACAGAAATGCTTTTGTGTGCCAAATGGGCGTTCCACTTTGCATGGGAGCTCTTTGTTGTCAGTTGGCTGTGCACTGTTAGGCAAAAGCAGGGAATAAACATGCAGCGTGATGGAAGCCAGCCAGGAGCAGCAACTCAAAAAAGTGGGGCAGACAGGGATCAGCCTGTCCCACCTACTTGTTTTTATTGTGTTTTTGGTTTGCCCTTTGGCTGGCTTCCATCACCCAGACTACCAGCTTGCCTGATATGCAGTTTAAACACACTGACTGATGGCCATGCATTGTGCCTTCACCTCTGTCTGAGACACAACCGGAGTGAGAGGACTATAAACAGGCTCCAAAACAAGCATCAATGTTGCCGAGCTAATAGCTTTTCTGCTAAATTTAGCGGGTTTTCACACTGTTTAGCGTGTAAAAATGTTGCATTGTGGGAGGCAGAATGTTTAGTGGTTTTTAGGTCTTATTAACTCTTTCTGTTGGTGGTTTTGGGTGGTCCTACAGTTTTTGTTAAGTTAATGTAAGTTCTTTGAATTTACATTCGTTTCTGCACGAGAACATTGCCTTGAGCACATGGCATCACTGAGATGTCATGGTGGCGGATATTGGAAAACGTCTTGAATTGATTTATGCCATATTTTTTAAATGGAATCATCAAGTCTGCTGCTGCCTGGCATGCGGTCCAGTAGTCTGTGGCCCATCAGGTATGTGCAGAAATGCAAGAAATAGCTGCAGGGTCTTAAGTTTCGAGACTGTGCACTGTTCCAGTCCAAGAGCAAAAAATGCTTTTAGTGTGCTTAATGAGTCATTGGTGCCTCCTATGAAATTCCTGAGGGACATGACAGTATCACTGCCATTCAGTTGCAATGAAAGAGGCCTGCTCTTGTTAGTTGGAACAGCCGTGGGTGCACAGCTACCTTCTGAGACGAAGCGAACAAGTACAGTGATGCTTCCGGCAAGATCCCTTCTTTGGGCTGGTTTGTAGACAAATTAATAATATTAAAAATATGTAGCACAGATTTTTGATCAGAATATTCAATTTAGCAGTTTTCAATGGGCCTTTTGTGGGCTTTCTATTTTTGACTTGGCAAAACTGACAAACACAATGTGTAACACAGTCTGGTAACCCTTTCAATGCACAAACATTGCGCAAAGCTAGTCCCTAAGTTGTTCGACATTTAAGTGAATGAAATAATTTAATTTCTCCTTTCTTAAAGAGGGGATTACCGTAAAGGGCATCTGTTCATCATCATCATCATCATCATCATCATCAGCCTGATTATACCCACTGCAGGGCAAAGGCCTCTCCCATATTTCTCCACTTAACCCATCCGCCCACCTAACTTTCTGCCGCCCCCTGCTACGCTTTCCTTCCATTGGAATCCAGTTTGTTACCCTCAGCGACCATCGGTTATCCTCTCTTCGCACTACATGTCCTGCCCATGTCCATTTCTTCTTCTTAATTTCCACTAGAATGTCGGTAACTTGAGTTATTTCTCTGACCCACTCTGCACGCTTTCTATCTCCTAATGTTACCCCTACCATTTTTCGTTCCATAGCCCTCTGGGTTGTCCTCAACTTAAGTAGAACTCTCTTGGTTAGCCTCCACGTTTCAGCCCCATAGGTGAGTACAGGCAAGATGCAACTGTTGTATACTTTCCTCTTGAGCGATACCGGTAAACTGCTAGTCATAATCTGCGAGTGCTTGCCAAATGCGCTCCATCCCAATCTTATTCTTCTTGTTATTTCCTTTCCATGGTCCGGATCTGCGGTTACTACCTGTCCTAAGTAGACATATTCGCCTACTACTTCCAGTATTTCGCTACCTAATGTAAACTGCTGTTAAAGCAGTGTAACAGTCTCACTCTGCAAATTAGTCAGCAGAATTTTTTGCTTATATTGAGTTCGACATATTGAAAAATGTCATAATCCACACATTATGCGCGTAAATGAAATCATGCTTCATTCATTCATTGATTCACTCATGTGCTGTCAGGGCCTGAGAGCTTTACAGAGGGGAGTGGGTTTGTCAATATACAAAGGAAAGAGCAGAAATGACAGTCAAAACTGAATGGTGTTACAGCAAGAATAATATTTACAGGTGCACAACAGTGCAATCACTGGCATGAAGCCAGCAGGAACAGTGGCATCTTTATCAAGAAAACAACAAACAAAAGGCAACAAAAGCAGCTTAAGACGCAGATTCATAGAAAAATGCAGCTTGCAATTCCAGATTTTAGGCTAGTATTAGGCAGTAGCAACAAAGTGTTCAGGCATACATTGACAAGGAATATTGCAAAAAATGATTAGTCATGGCTGTACAAAAAGCAATGTCATCCGTAATTACAGCAATGGGAAGAAAATGACTCCAAGTGTTTCAAGTGCTAGGTTTGAAAGTCATGAAAAAAATCTTTTGCGGCAAGAACTGAATTCCTACTTTGTTATGGTGACCACTAAGGGATGATATGCAGGATTTCTGTACAAAAAGTTTATACTTCGGGTGAAACTTATCATGAAAAACTTTATTAAACGAAATGTGGGTGAAATATGTTTCTGGGTTGAGATAGAGGAGGCAGTGGTAGGCTGGCATTCATAGTCCTTGCGCTTGAAATGCAGTGATCGTTGGACGAGCTGAAACAAGATGCATGATTTTACACACCTTCTAGTTGTGCGATAATGAAATGGTGCCAGAGTTTCAGGAGAAGTTGCAGATTTGAAAATTGTGTGAGGCATGGTTTCTTAAAAACGGAAATTGGAATCACTTTCCTACTTTTCATATGTGAAATTATCGAGGCACATTTGATTCGCAAGAATGCAGCAGTGTATGTCGGCACTTCATTAGTAAATTGGCCAGAAAAGGAAATCGCATTCCTCCATGGTCATGGCATGCATGTGATATGAGCCATTTTTCTTATTTGGAGCGCTTTCTTCTGTATTATACTTCATGCTCCAAATAAAATTCAGCTGCAAGTTATTGCTTTGTTCTGTGTCTCTGTCATCATGTAGAGAGGGAAGGGTTCAGAAAAAAAAAACAGGAAATTTTTTTGGGGAAAAAACAGTTTTTTTTCTTTTTTTTTTTTCACAAGGCATGGAAAACCGGAAAAAAAAACATCATCTGTTGCTCTTGAAATATTGTGTTTATTGATAGATGTCTGCTTCTAAGACTGCAGAATAATATAATTTGTTTGCTGTTATTTAGTTTTTGCTTGCCCAATTCTGGCTTACTTGAGAAGCTCTGTGATAAATGCTTAATATACTAAAACCAGTCGGTATGCTAAAATGCTGCATTTTTGTTTTCTCTCTTTGACTGAGTGTCAAAGCTTGAACATATGAAATTTTATCTCAATTCGCTTATTTGTATTTTGAGAACAAGTAGAAAGTACCAGGAAGAAGAAAACACAGGAACGTGGTCAGACCCTACTGCCACATGTGTGAGTGAAAAAAGAAAAAAATAAGATGCAGATTGAACTGCACATAAGGTTTCACTAAAACAAAGCACAGGTGAATGATATATGAGGTAAAAAAACGCGGTAGGGAAAAGGAGGCATGGAAACAAACACTTAACTTTGTCCACTTGCACTACGAATCACTGCTGTTTTCATTTCCAGCGTCGTTCATTGAACTAGACACTTTAAGCTGTATGTTAGAATGAATGGGCACAGCTTCTATACTTTGTTTCGTGAGCCTATTCCTGCACTTAGTTGAACTGTGACCACTTTCTCTCAAATGCAGCAGTGACTCTTTAATTGTCCTCACTGCATTAAGCTCTAAAAATACAGTCGAATCACTTATTGGCAACATAATACACACCATTGTACAGATAGCATCCCAAAAACATAATATAACATTCTGCTGCGTCCCCAGTTATGTTGGGATTAAGGGTAATGAGAGGGCAGACGCATGTGCTGCACAAGCAAGATCTAGAGAAATCAAATGTGAGAACATACCCCACAGAGATTGTATAAAGTTGATGCACAGGAAACTAAGAGCTAGGTGGCAAGCTGATTGGGAAAATGAAGAAAAGAACAAGCTACATTCTGTAAAGCCCTTTTTAAGGGAATGGAAATCGTGCCGACATCAGGAACGTTTTATTGAGGTTATTTTATGTCGTCTACGCATAGGACACACACACATCGGTCATAATTTTCTCTTGACAAATAAAGACAAACCAGTGTGTGAATTGTGCGGAGATGAGCTCACAGTTAATCACATCTTAATCTCATGCATGCAACTTGGGAATCTCAGGAAAAAATATTTTACTGTATTTTATAATGAACACATTCCATTTCATCCGGCATTGCTTTTAGGGGAACAAGCATTCGTCGATTTCTGTCTAGTTTGTACATTTCCTAAGAAAGCCAATATTTTAAATCGTATATAGACCCATAACTCTTAAGCACTTCACATGACAATGGGCACATAATGGGCTTTTGCAGCACAAGGCGGACTTACTGTTGCCCAATGGCGGATCTTATCACTGCCACATCGGAGCAATTATTTGAGACCTATGACCTCCTTCCCAAACATTTCACCCCAAAGAGCCATGCACCAGGCCGGGGGGAAGCTTGTACCCATTGAAAAGCCGGTGGGTACCCGGCGGTACCAGGGATCGAACCTGGTACCTCCCAAACACAAGGCGGATGCTCTACCACAAGGCCACGCTTCGGTGCTTGTGTTTGGCGCAATATAGCCATAGTTCCTCTTGCGCCGTAAAACCTCATATAACGAACTCACATGCAGCAGTGAAGGATGCAACACATATGGCAGCTATCATCTAGAACCATCAAAGGTGTCATTTATGTCTTTGTATAATCATCTAAAAGCAGCGCAACATTTGTGTGTGCAGTAAACTGGTAGGAAAAAAGACTGTTTGCTATTTTAATTCAGCTGTACTCTGTCATTAATAAAAAGAATTGATATTTTTAAAAATTATCAGTATTTCCTGAAAAAAAAAATGTTTTCTTTCCCGTGTTTTGTTTTCAGCTTTCAAAATTTTTGGAAATTTTACACCCCTACTCTTATGTCCCAGTCTTTTTTGCGCTTCAGGCTTCTCCGAAATGAGCATTTGCATTTTGTTAGTAACCCTCACAATGATGTTGAGGCAGTGTGAAAATAAATGCATACTGCTGTACACATCAGTGATACGCATTTAATGGCAGTTATAAAATACACAGACATGATACATACACAGACATGTGGGCAGAAAAATTAAAGGCATAAATACAAAAGAAAAAAAAATGAGAATGGCTCAAAATAACAGAGAGCATGTGCACATGAAAGCATACATAATTAACAAAAAGAGCTTAGAATTTCTTAAAGAAAACAAGAAACATTGTGCACTCTGGGAGCATGGAAATCCCCTACGTAGTGTGTAGGGGATTTCAGTTATGTGGAGGTTCCGTTTCGAGTTATGTTGCTAGAATTGTGTGTTCCTGAAACTTAGAATGAGCCAGCTATTTCTAGCTTTTCTTTCAATAATTACTTTATCTACACTGACAGTTCGGTTCTTAGATGAGAAAAGCAGTGATTTTGCTTACTTAGGTTTATCGAAAAAAAAATTTGCAGTCATCCAGGCTAACAAGTGGGCTAATGTTTCTTCTCATTGTGTTTGAGTCTCTCGAGGATTATGTGTAGCTATAGTCAGGGTCAGCATTTGGTGAATACATCCAAAGGTACAGCTTTTCCTGGGTTACATGCGGTACAGCTTTCCAATATTCAATAATATTAGGAAGACGAACATCGAGATCCTCCAAAGCGTGCAAGCTCAAGCTCTCCGCATCTGCCTTGACTGCCAAAATGCACCTCAACGGCAGCAACGGTTCTTCTCTCCCGCGAGCATCCCATAGCTACATATATTGCTGTTGAAACCATGAGGACACATATACGACACCTCACCCGGGTTTCCCGTCACCGCCTGGCAACTATCCCAACAATTAGACCACATACTGCATTTGCCAAAACCATAGCAGCTCATCGCACCTACCTTCCTTCACAGTTCACTCCAGCTTCAAGACCGAGTTTACCCATATGGAGCCTACATGAACCGAAAGTTTACCTATCCATTCCGGGAGTAAAAAAGAAAACGGGTGTACCATTGCTTGCCTTGAAGCAAATGATGTTGGGTCACCTGTATTCTATGCACAATAATCGTGAACACGTCTACACCGATGGCTCAGTTGCTTCAACAAGCTCCGCGGGGTCCGTAGTGATACCGTCGAGGTCCATCGTGCTGAGGATCAAGACGACGTACCCCACCTCTTCAACTGGTGCGGAACTGGCTGCCTTACGTGCAGCTATTGAATACATCGGCCAGGAACTTCCAGGTGTCTGGTCCATTTTTACAAACTCGAAAGCAGCGCTTCAAGGCGTTCAAGCTGCGCTACGTCGTGGATCACATGAACAACTAACTGCAGAGATCCGCGTGCTATACCACGACGCTACATCAAAAAGTCATGATATAATTTTCCAGTGGCTACCTGGACATTGCAGTATTGAGGGAAACCACCAGGCACACCAAGTTGCCCGTTCTGCACACAACGACGGAACTACAGTGAACATTCCTATATCTAGAGTTGACGCAGCTTGTCGACTTCGTTCCTTAGCGGCGGAGCTAACGCTTTCAGCCTGGAACAAAGGAGATTTTTCCAATCGACGCCTCAGGGAACTAGACCCTGGGCTGCGCCTTCGTGTTCCCCCTAACAAAGGGTGGCGCGAAACAACACTGATGTGCCGTATGTGGCTCGGTGTTGCATTCACCAAAAAATACGCTTATGTGATGAGAATGGCGGATAGCCCTAACTGTGAAAGATGCGGCTGCGAAGAGACCACACAGCATCTCCTTTGCGAGTACCCTGCTTTTTCAAGCGAAAGATATTCGCTGCGTTCGGCTCTGGACCATCTTGACAGCCGTCCTTTCACAGAGGAGAAAATCCTCGGCCCATGGCCACAGAAGGCGTCTAACGGCAAAGCCTTCAAAGCGTTTTATGAGAGACACAAACTTGATTGAGAAACTGTGACTGTGCTCCTCGCCGCCTTACCTTTCCTATTATTCTCTTCTATCTTTCTCCTTTAAACTCCTCATTCCCCTTCCCCAGTGCAGGATAGTAAACCGGAAGCTTTCCTGGTTAACCTCTCTGCCTTCTCTCTCTTTCTCTCTCTCTCTCCAAAGGTACAGAGGGGAAACATATATCATCTTACTCCAGAATTGTGATGGATTGTCTGGATTCTTATACCATCATGGAATCAGTAATGTTATTATTAGATCAAGATTGTACAACAATAGTAGCCACTACAGCATGGATGTACATGCCGTGTGTATGTCAATGGCTGCATTGCCTGTTAGGTTGCAGTAAGGCTGCGTGTGCCTTGTCTCCCTGCAGGTTTTGATGCACTTCCTCAGTTCACATTTGACAGGGTATATTGTGCAGACGGTTGAATAGTTGTGAATTTACACAATTGATCAACAGTCCACATTTAGGAACACATTTCTGTGTAGTTGGAAGCTCGAAAAACTAATTCAATGTCATTGAAATCGTGACTGGAGCCAGATAAGTCTGAACTACTTGGCGTTGTAATAGTTGAATCCCGCCACAACGAATACCGCCACAACGAAATTTCCGCGACAACGAATAATTTTTTATTCCCCGCGAGTATCCTATAAGAATTAATGGCCTAAATTTCTCTGCACAACGAACCATTTTTGCAGAGCGTTTCCGCTTCAACGAAATTTTCGCGTTCAAAATCGAAACCGAAACTAGTTTTATTGGCGAGAAGTCCAAGTCAAATCCAAAGCCACATTAAGCATGAAATCACGTGATTGCAGTTCCGCCATTTTGGCTTTGTGTCGTGGTCGCGTTATAGTGCTCTAGAAGATTGGGCAGTGTGTCGACCGCCCGCGAAATGCATGGGAGCGAGGGGCCGCGTTTGCGATGACGGAGGCGCCGCCGCGCAGAGGGCGCCACCAGCAACTGGTGTGTCAGCCGTCCGGGCGCCCGCGTAGGCGCGCTGTGCGGCGGGGCGGATACCGCGCGGACTGTACGTTCTTGTTCGCTTGTGCGTCGTCTCGAGCTGTTCGCGACAAGATTTTACAAATATGCCGGTTAACGGTGCTCAGTACTGTTAGCAATCATCTAATTTATTTTCCATTTTGGCCGTCGGCAACACCTCGGGGAAGTAACATGACAGCAGTTGGCTCCGAAGAAAACAGCTTGGAGAGAGCCGGCGTACGACTCGCACAGCACGCTTCACTCGCCGTACAGTTTGCTTTAGCATTCCTAAACCACCTAATTCACGTCCAGAAATGTAGTCGTTTTGAAAAGAGGGCAGTGTGGAGACAGGATGTATGAAGAAGTGAAACATACAACACGTGCGTTCGAGCGCTGACTAAAACTGGTCACAGTAACCCCATTTTTAAAACAGTCCAAAGTGGTATATTCCGTTGTTTCCCACGCCAACTATGCCGACTACAGTACGTCACTGAAGCCACAAGTCGGCATTCAGTTGGAATTAATTAAATGTGGACTACCCCGCATGGAGGTAGAGATATAGTGAAGAAAGAACATGAAAAACGAACGACACCACGCCAACTGGCTACTGAATAACGGAACACAATGGGTCAGGAAAGGTGGAAGAAGTGGGAGGTAAAGGTTGCACAGGAAATTAAAAAGAAACGTGTCGCCTACCAGGGAGGGAGAAAGGGGTTGGTGGAAGGAACTCAGCGCCGTGAAAAGAACGACCGCGAATATGAACAAAGGTTCCAAATTTCGTGCGGCACGGCAAACGCACGACGAAGGAAGCAGGCAGCTAAACACGAAGAAAAATTGAGATATATTAAAAACAATAAAAAAAAGAGGAAACAACCGAGCATAAGGACCAAATGAAGGCCCGGGAAGAGGAAAGCAGTGCACAAACAGGCTGCAATCGAACGCGTATAAAGATATAAGCGTCGAAATTTAAGAGACAACAATTTGTGAAACTGCGCACTAACTAAGAACACACCATTTTCTTTTCTCTCCATAAGCTGAAACATTGCTGTAACGGGTAGCTTTATATATACCCAGAGATATGCGCTATACTTAAGACATTTAATCTCAATGCGTTATAGCTTAACAATGACCTAATTGTTCCAGGAAATGTTTCCATTCTAGGGTGCGCAAGCCACCGGTAATATGCAAGTCATTGCCTCCAGAAGATCGCTCTAATCCTGTTTTATGTACACACACAAAAAAAAATGAATAGCTTTGAAAAAGAAATAACGACTAAAAATAGAGGACGCAGAGGCTATAGGGTATACGCTTATTCGCTTCCGCTAGATCATCCTTCTGCGAAAGAGAGGTTGTGAGGCCGGCACGGTTTCTCACCACGAACAAAAATAGCGCCATGGGTTCGAAGCTAGATTGCAATTTACTAAAAAACTTGGCTCGGATGCACGGTCCTTTTCGATTGCTTTGCATTTCAGATTTTGTAAACTTCCTGTAAAATGTGAAGGTTCAAAACGGTTACCCACTTGGAGAACCAGAAAAGCTCCCACTTGAAGCAATGAAATTTAATGTGTTTTTGCGGCTTCGCTCTTTGCGAAGTAAGCGAATCACGACAAGAGTTCCCAAAGGGAAAATAATTAAATTCCCTTGGAAGTATTTGACGTGTTATATCAACCTTGCTAAGAATTATAGTCTGGTTAGTACTGCAAAGAGCACCCGCGGCAAGTAGCCCGATTATATATAGTCTGGTAAGCAGTAGTTGCAAGTATATCCAGTCGATTACTCCTATTTCATACCACACACTCAAAGAATAAACACGCATTATGTCCGCATTTGATTTCGGCATTATATTAATTGCTTGCGTATTAAGTGCTCGTCATCTTTTTCGCCTTTTTCCGCTTTCTCTCGGTGCGCGCCAAGAACTGCATCATACCTGCCAATTCGACGCGCAGTTATCAGTGCTTTTATTTTTGTTTGTTTGCTCTGTACCATTTGATGCCAGTAAAGCGTCCGCACTCAAGTGCACTATGAACGTATTACGTATGTGACAGGTTTAATTTTTAACATTTTATTTGAAGTAATGCCCTAGCTGTACTTGACTTTTTTTTTTTTTTTTTCATCTAAACAGCTGGTTCACCCTTTGGTTAGTGGCACGCAAAGAAATGTCCGCGATATACGTATATGTTAATCACGAACAAAGAATAAATGCTTGAGTCGCGTATACTTTGCTTAATTTTTTTGCCGGTAAATACCACAGTGCTTCAATGCGTGTACGGTAGTGAATAAATGTGTTTTGCTCACACACTGTATCTAACAAGCGGTGATTAGGGCACATAAAGAACATCGATTAAAGAGATATATTACAGATTACTGACGATTTCAGATAAACGTTGTTATGTATTAATAAGCCCAAGCAGCAAAATGTAAGCAGGTGTTCGTAAATAAGGTTTGTAAAAAATAAGTGTTCCTAAAGAGGCCTTACAAAGCACAAGCTTTGATTCGCATGTACCCTGTTTTTCTCCGCGTGGTAATAGCGCTCCTGGGCAGTAGTCTTTATTCCCTTACGGAAAGAACGAATGCAAAACACCACGCTTCATTGCAAACATTAAGTACAAATTGCTCATCTGGACGATTTGTAACTGTCCGCAGGAAGAAATGTTGAGAGTTTCAGATAGCGATTCAAACATCGCGCGCTGCTCCGAAGGACTACCCAAGCGTGCACGATGTCTCCAGATAGACGTAAAATAATGGCAGGGATCAGTTTAAGCACCTGGAATAAGTAGCCTCTTTATTAATTATCACACTAATTGCGTAGCGTCTGAAAATCGCTCCAAAAAGAACCGTACCCCTCCTCTGTACCCCCGCTATCCCGCGGCCGCTACGCACCGAGCGGCGAACGTGGCACCCCTGTTGCACGCCGCGCCCTCTCGCGGGAGTCGGTTCTTGTCATCGCAAAAGCGGCCCGCTCTCCAGCGCCGGTCGTCACACTGCCCAATATTCTAGAGCACTATAGTCGCGTTGTTCACTCGCTGCCTTTCTCTTCGACAACGACGAGTTTTCATCCGCAGGACACGATGGCTACGCAAGTGAAAAAACGCAAAACTCTTTCCCTTGAGCAAAAAGCTCAAATAATCGCCCAAGCAGAAAGCGGAAGGAAGAAAGCGGCAATTGCTGAAGACTTCGGAATTCCTGCAAGTTCGCTGTCAACGATTCTAGGCAATAAGGACAGCGTGAGAATGGCACTTGCTTCAGGCACATCCTCGAAGCACAAAAAGGTGACGCGGAGCCTCCATGAAGATTTGGACAAAGCAGTGCATGCGTGGTTTGTGGAAGCACGAGCCAGCAACGTCCCCCTGTCCGGAAGCATCGTCCAGCAGAAAGCCTTGAACTATGCATGCCTACTTGGCATTGATGATTTTAAAGCCAGCATTGGCTGGCTAAACCGTTTCAAGGCCCGCCATAACATCGTTGGAAAAGTGTTGTGCGGCGAGTCAATGTCAGCAGACGTGGACGGAGCAGCTGCTTGGAAGGCGAGTAACATGGCCGGAATTTTAAGCAACTTCGCGCCTGCAGACATTTACAACGCCGACGAGACCGGGCTATTCTACGAGATGTTGCCGGCTTGGACGCTCGACTTCAAGGGGCAGCGCTGTCACGGCGGCAAACACAGCAAAAAACGCATCACAGTGCTGCTTTGCACAAACATGGATGGCTCGGACAAGCGTCCGCCGTTAGTCATAGGCAAAAGTGCCAAGCCGCGCTGTTTTAAGGGAACTCGTAGCCTACCTGTGCAGTACAAGGCGAACAACAAGTCATGGATGACCCGCGCTATTTTCACCGAGTGGATGATGGCATTCGACCGCGACATGAAGCGGCAGGGCCGTAAAGTTTGCTTGCTTTTGGACAATTTTTCAGCGCATCACTCCGACGAAGTCAAGCTCACTAACACGGAGCTGAGGTTTTTCCCTCCCAATTGCACGTCTGTCTTACAGCCTCTCGATCAGGGCGTGATTCTTAGCCTGAAGCGCGCTTACCGCGGGAGGTTAATTCAGCGGCTGCTTTTTAACACTGAAACCGGCCGAGACACGAAGGTGGACTTGTACGTGGCACTGCAGATTATGTCTGCTGCCTGGAGCACACTGGGGCGCTCAGTAATTGTGAACTGTTTCAGGCACGCCGGATTTGCCGAAGGTCGACCCGTACACTCTGCTGGCCTAACACCAGGCGTTACAGACGACGACGAAGAGGCGTCACCGGCTCCGGGGATCGCGGCCGCCTGGAAAACGCTGGGAGAAATAGGAACCGTGCCGCCTAATCTCGAGCTCGACTAATACATCGGCGCTGACGCTTGTGTTGTTGTTCGCGAAGATGTGAGTGATGAGCAGATCATAAAAGCTGCCCGGAATGATAAGGACTCTTCCGATGAAGAAGACGACGACGTACAGGAAGCGCCGGCTGCGGCAACCGCCGTACAGGTGATGGACGCTTTTGATGTCATCAGGAATTTCGTTGCTGTCCGAGACGACGATGTTGCAATGGGTTTGCTGACCGAGTGCGAAAATCGCGTGACGGCGTTGCTCGCCGTGAAGCGTAAGCAAACCAAGCTTACAGATTTTTGGCATTAAACGCCTTTGCTGCTGCTTGGGCAATTCTTTCTGCGTTTCACGTCAAATTTTTGCGATAACGAAGTTCCGCGAGAACGAATTTTTTTTCGTGCACCGTGAATTTCGTTATAGCGGGATTCAACTACTGTAATGAATGCTTGGCCTGTGTAACCTAGGCTGCATAGCCACTGAAAGCTGTCCTCTAGGGTAGTTGTACTAGAAATCATCTGTGTAACAGGCCATTTATATATAAGCAGAAAAGAAAGGGTCCTGGAATACCTCCTTCAAGATGTTCGTGGTTACCAATTTTAACTCTGGTTGATTTTAGCTTATGGGGCTGTAACGTTACGAAATGAATCTGGCTGTGAGGGCTTTGTATAATTTCGACCACTTAGGGTTCTCTACCATGCACTGACATTGCACAGCACATGGGTGCTTTGCATTTCGCTTCTGTTGCAATGTAGCCATCTCGCAGCCGGGATTGAGCACTCAGCTTAGTAGTCAAGTACCCGAACACTGAAACGCAGTGGCAGGGCATGGTTTGCTTGTAATTTTAATGCTTTAGGTTATTACAGTGTTCCTAAAATCAAAACTTGAACATGTGAAATGTAGCCCCCAACACTCGATCATAACAATGTCCAGATACGAATACTAGTGCTACTACTTCCCAGTTACGAGGTTTTACCATAGAGTTGGTCCACATCGTGTAACAGTGCTCAGGTTTTAAGATAAATTCTGAAGATTGTGGAACTTTCTGGATGTATCTCGAAAAATGGAAAGAAGTCTTGGAGGGTACTCGTTCCATATCATACTTTGTTTTTGTCACACAAAAGAAGGAAGCCAAAGGGCACCAGCGGAGAGGAAAGCATAGGGAACTTTCTTTTTAAATTCAAAAGACTTGCCAGCTCTATTGATGAAGAAAGCTGTTGGTATTGAGTGAAACCTTTCACTCGGTACCAAAACCCAGTTATCGTTGACACAGAAAAAGGCAGCAGGCCAATGTGGAGATGAAGAGATGCGGCCAATTGAAGCATGAGTGCAAGAAAACTAGTGGCAATAGTTCGAGGTCACTGTCTGGAGAGTGCACTGAGGACACCCTCTCTGCACATGCTTGTTCACTCCTCCTTACATCCACGCGTCATTACAAACATGGAAAGTGGATCATTATCATCGACTTCGTCTGCACATGGGCATCTCTTCAAGTATGCAGACAGCTACAAGGCGCGCCGACGGAAGCTGTAACTCATGAATACCAAAGGCTGTTCAAAGGCGGTACATCCGAAGATGAAACTGGGCTGTGGCGCAGTAATGCTTCCGCATTGGCACCCCTAAGCAGTCTTGCTTGTCTGTGAAGAATTTCTTTGATGTTATCAATGTGAATTTTTAATGTAATTGTGGAGATAATTGATCAGAAAGTAGAAGAAAAACAACCACATGCCACTAATGATATCGAAGCCCACAACTTCAGAGCTTTTCATCCTGTGCTCTTTCGTGTAGGACATTCATCACTGCAACTGGTTTATATGTTTACATTTTGATTTCGTGTAGCATCCGCATTTTTCGGAGATGCGGGTTGCCACACCATGGCTCTTGCTTCCAGATTTAGAACTTGTGAATGTAGGAATTTTCACGCTGGAAAAGTTTCAGGGCAAGAGGAGAAAAAAAAAATGGCAGCACTTCAGTTTCCACTTATTGACTGCAGTTACCAAAGCAAAAAGTCAGCAATGTTGTCTTTTTGACCTGTAAAAGGGTGTGCAATGTGCACTTTCTGAAATTGGCCATGGTGTTCTGCCATTTTATTCCATTTTTCATTCTTGGTTCCTTCTTACCATTGCTGGTGCATGGCTGATCATTTCATGGTAGATGTTACACTTGTTGGTACTGTCAGGCTAGAAGGAAAATGGTAACAGCTTCTAAAAACAACATATATTTTCCCTTTGTGTTTTAGCTTGAGAAAACGGGTAATGATTTTGGTCTGTGCATAACATAAGTGAAGTATTTATTCATAAACCTCTTGCCGATGAATGTCTCAGTGCACACTGCAGAGAGGCAATATTGTGTGTTCCTATTTCAGTTGGGCCTCTTCTCTTCTTACAGACCTTTATTACTGTTTAAAGATGGTTTTCCCACACAATTAGGTATTGCAGCCTTAAGCGTTAACCGCATGAGGCGACAACTCCGCAACTCCTGGCGATCCGTCGCGTGCCGCCGCCGCCAACGCCTTTCGTTGCCGCTGGTGCACACTGCACGGAGCGACGGAGCCGCAAATTGTCGCCTCACGCGGTTAGCGCTTAATTATCCTGGCTAACATCACTACTGTCTCAAATTCTTCTCAGGTTTACAACAGGTAGTTGTAATCCAGCAAAAAGGCACTTGCTCGTGGTCAGATATATCATGCTTGACTGGAACGTTTTCTTTGTTAAAAGATTTGGCTTCAAACTAAAGACCAGGACTAAAGTCTCTTCTTGCATTATCTCTGGTTATCAGCTTAAGAGAAAATGCATCATCTTGAAGAATGCCTGCCTAATCACTATTTCCTCACCGCATGTTGTTGCAGCAGAGTGCATACAGGTCCTTGCAACCCTTTGAAACCCATTTCGTTTGAAAATCTCATTTTCAAGGCCCTTGAAAGTTCTCGGTATTGTTTTAGTCCTTTAAAGTCCTCAAAGAATCTTGCTTCATAAATGGGAACTGCAATAGCAAGAAAATTTCATCAACCCTTTGAAAAGAAAGTTAAATTTTTTATTGCTTATGTTTCTATCCATTGGCTAAAATTCTTTTTTCATCGTTTTATAAGTTTGATGGATGCTTGGGTTTATGGCTGGCCAAGACTGCTCTATTTCGGCCGAATTTTGTATCGGCCACTGCCACTGCACTACATGTGCATTGGCATTTGACTCAGTATGCAGGCTTCAGTATGCAGGCTTCACCATCACCATAAATCAAGGGGATGGCAGTGGATGATTTGACCCCATTCGCATATAGTGGGCGGGACACAGCATGCTGAGCTTTGTCCCAAGTCTACTCAGTTAATGCAATGATATGAGGAGCATGCACAACATGGGGAAGCTGTGGGAGTGTGGAGGCCTCATTCCGTCCATAGAATGCTTCAGCAGAATGAGGCATTAAAACAAATATTAGGTTCTCGTGAATACAATGTGCCAACTATCAAAGGCCAGGCCATGACTACATGTTATTGTGTTGAATACCCCTGTCAAATGGGCATTTTGAAGGCCCAATTGAACTGATATTCTGTTGAGTAACGGACAAGTATGTTGCGGGTAAGGGTAACATATCGATACTATCAACCAGATAATAGAAAAATGCTCGGAATATAACCAGCCCCTATACATACATTCATTGACTACGAGAAAGCATTTGACTCGGGTCGAAACCTCAGCAGCCATGTAGCCATTGCGAGATCAGGGTGTAGGGGAGCCATATGTAAAAGTACTGGAAGATATATTTAGTGGCTACACAGCAACCATAGTCCTGCGTAAAGAAAGTAACAAAATTGCAGTTAAGAAAGGTGTTAGGCAAGGAGACACCATCTCCCCAATACTATTTATAGCATGCTTAGACGGTGTATACAAACACATGGAATGGGAGCAGTTAGGCATCAGGGTCGATGGAGAATATCTCGGCAGTCTGCGATTCGCTAATCACATTGCATTGCTAAGTAACTCGGGGGACCAATTGCAACTAATTAATGATCTAGGCAGGAGAAGCAGAAAGGTAGGCCTAAAGATTAATATGCAGAACACTAAGGTAATGTTGAACAGCCTGGGAAACGAACAGCAGTTTGAAATAGGTAGCAAAGCTCTGGAAGTGGTTGACTAATATGTCTACTTAGGACAGGTTGTGACTGCATGTCTGCACCGCAAAAGGGAAATAACTAGAAGAATAAGATTAGGATTGAGTGCATTTGGCAAGTACTCACACATTATGACTAACAGCTTACCAGTATCACTCAAAAGGAAAGTGTATAATAGTTGCATCCTACCGGTACTCAGCTATGGGGCAGAAACATGGAGGCTAATGAAAAGGGTTCTATTTAAGCTGAGGACAGCGCAGAGGGCTATGGAATGGAAAATGGTGGGTGTAACATTGAGAGATAGGAAGTATGTAGAGTGGGTCAGAGAAATAACTCAAGTTAGCGAAATTAAGACGAAGAAATGGGCAGGACATGTGCGAAGAGAGGATAATCGATGGCCTCTAAGAGTAACCAATTGTATTCCAAGGGAAGGTAAGCATAGCAGGGGGTGGCAGAAAATTAAGCGGGTGGATGAGGTTAAGAAATTCGCAGGGGTCAAGTGGATGCAGCTAGCACAGAACCGGGTTAATTGGAGGAATATGGGAGAGACCTTCATCCTGCAGTGGGTATAGTCCAGCTGATGATAATGAAGTATTTCACAATACAGACTTCCCTTTCTACTACAACTTGCTCTAAAGAGAGTGCACATATATAGACCTATTGGAAGTTGTTAAGTTTGTAGGAGGAGGAAACATTTTTACAAACTGCAAGATTTTAAGAACTAACAATCTGCTAGCTGAACAGTCAGATGATTCTGTGTTGGGTGAATGACGTCTGTAGCAGCTTACCTGCTGCAAATTCCAGCCCATTATGTACCACTTTGTTTACCTTCCTCAGGTTTTGAATAAGAAAGCTGTCTCTCCATTGTATATGCGCCCATTATGAAGGAACACTTCACTATCCACAGCAGCTGAGTTGAAAAGGTGTTTGAGTGCCGATTTTGAGGATACAGGCTCGATCATGGTTGCAGCGACTACATTTTAATGGAGACGAAACACAAAACGCCCACGTACTGTGCAGTGTTAGTGCACATTAAGGAACTCCAGGTGGTCAAAATTTTGTATGGCGTTTCTTACGGCATCAGCCACTTTGGGATGTCGAATTATATAAACCAAACTAGATTTTCCCAAGCCCTCACTATAAACAAAATCAGATGGGAAGGCCACTTGCAGAGAGGCTGGAGGGTGTTGATTCATCCGGGAGCATTTGCATGGTACCAACTGTCGTGTTAGCCCAGGCAGGGGGGGCGCCGCTCCACCCGCGCCGGAACGCTGCCCGAGAAAGCAGTCTAGACACCGCGCTCCCAGACGACGAAAATGACCCCCGTTTATTCTCGCACTCCGCTTTTATACACTTGCGCCACACTTGCGCCACAGATACACTTGCGCCACTATCGCAGTCGCCAGCCAAGCCAAGCCAAGCCAAAACAGATGATAACAGCACATCCCCCTTTTCAAGCACTGTTAACTTTACATGCATACACTTCAAAATAACATTGGAACACACCCAAGAAAACACGACCGAACACAGTCACTCCAAGCATCAGTCGTCCACGCCCAGCCTTATGGGTTTGCGAACAACTCTTCCAAATCTGGTCGTAGTTACAATTCTAGCTTGAGAATTGCCACCGTCAGTCTCCGTCTGAGTTAGAGGCACCAAAGCTTCCGGAGCTTCGTCAAATTGGTTGTCTACTCCAGTTACCAATCCGGCCCTGCTGGGCTGTTCCTGACTATCCGGAAATTCGTAGTTCCCGCTATCTACCCGGTCTTTTGGGAGACGGTTAAGCATTCTCCTGTTTCGACGGACTTCAACCCCGTTTTCCGTTTGAACACGGTGTGAACGCGGCTGTGGTGCTGCTCCGAGCACTGTACCTTTGGTACGGAGATCAGTCACCCACACCACATCACCTGCTTCCAGCTTTGGGAGATTTTTAGACCGGTGACGTCGGTCGAAGTGGCGGCTTCGCTCCTTTCTGACTTTACGGTCCTTGGCTGCCGCTTCTTGCAGACAGCATTGTCTCGGATTACGGTGCGAAGGCAGCATTGGGATTCTCGTCCTAAGCCTTCTACCCATCAGTATCTCCGCTGGGCTGACGTTCAAAACACCTGGCGTGGCCCTATAAGCCAGCAAGGCTAAGTAAGGGTCGTCCGATTTTAGAATGAGATTCTTAACCGTCTTTACCATACGTTCGACTTCCCCGTTTCCCTGGGGGTGCCTTGGACTCGAGGTGACATGACGGAAGCCATACAGTTTTGCAAATTTCTCGAACTCGGCACTGACAAATTGGGGACCATTGTCGGTCACCACACACTCGGGAATGCCATGTCTCGCAAAAATGCTTTTCATTCGGCTTATCACGGTAGCAGACTTTGTTGACGGAAGAATGGCGATCTCTGGGTATCGCGAAAGATAGTCTACTACGACAAGATATTGCCGTCCCTGAATTTGAAACAGATCGACCCCTACTCTCTCCCAAGGAAAAGAGAGCGTTGGCGATGCAATCATCGGTTCGATCTGTTCTGGCGCATGCATCGCGCAAACGCTGCACTGTTTCACGAATGACGCTATCTCAGTGCTAAGTCCCGGCCACCAGACAGAACCTTTAGCCACACTGCGGCATCGCGAGATGCCTTGGTGACCGTCATGCAGTTTGCTTAGCGCTTCCTTGCGAAGGGTCTGAGGAATGATAAGCCTCATACCTTTGAGCAGAAACCCGTTCACCAAAGTAATGCATGCACGTTCCTGCCAGTATGGCAGAAGATAACAGGGAACATTTTGTTTCCTGGGCCACCCTTTTTTGCACACTGTGCGCAAGCTTCGACACACTTCGTCTTTTGCTTGACCTTCTTTTACTCTTTTCAAGAAATCGTCGCCTTTTTCTAAACCCAGTAAACAAGCTTTCGAGTAAGCGGTTACCTCTGAGACAGGTAAACAGCTTTCCACTTTCGTACGAGCTAACGGCGAACGTGAAAGAGTATCAGCAGTGGTTAGCGATTTGCCTGGTACATATAATACAGAAAAACTATCGCATCAGGCGCAGACGAAAACGTTGAATTCTTGGCGGCATAGCATCGATTGCCATGTGACCCAACAGCGACACCAAGGGCTTGTGGTCAGTTTCAAAAACAACTTCCAGACCACGTATATACTCATCAAACCTTTCCGCTGCCCACGTCAACGCCAGTGCCTCCTTTTCGATCTGGGAGTACCGTTGCTCGGTTTTGGTGAGCGGACGAGAAGCGAATGCAACTGGTCTACGTTGCCCGTCTTTTTGCTTTTGAAACAAAACTGCTCCCAGACCGAAAGACGATGCGTCAGCTGAAAGAGTGGTTTGTAGCGAAGCGTCGTACAAAGCCATGCATTGCGCTGAACACATGAGCTCTTTGAGTTCTTGGAACGCTTTTTCCTGATTGCTGTCCCAGACCCAGTCCCTATCCTTGTGCAAAAGAACACGCATGGGAGCAGACACTTTGGCTAAATGTGGCAGGAAGCGGCCCAAATGATTCGCCATGCCCAAAATGCTTCTAAGCTCAGTAACGTTTCTGGGTGCTCTCAAATCTTGTATAGCACTGACCTTCGCTGGATCAGGATGAATACCTTCCTCATTCAGAATGTGACCCAAAAAACGCACTTGCCTAACCCCGAATAAGCATTTCTCTTTGTTTAATGTCACATTTGCCCTTGCTAGGCGTGTGATCACGTTACTTAAACGCTCATCGTGTTGAGCTTTGCTTTCGCCAAACACTAGGACATCGTCCATGAGATTAACGACCCCCGGCAGGCCCCCTAGTATCTCAGACATTCTCTTTTGGAAGTACTCCGGAGCGGAGGCAATTCCAAAGGGTAGTCGCGTGAAACAGTATCTACCGAAGGGTGTTAAGAACGTGGTTAGCTCTTCCGAGTCTTTACTAAGTCGCACCTGGTGGAAGCCTGAGTTGGCATCGAGCTTTGAAAACCATTTCGCTCCCGACAGTGACCCTAGAGCTTGATCCACAGTTGGTAGCGTAAATCGCTTTCGAACTACGCATTTGTTCAATTTAGTGAGGTCTACGCAAACTCTCAGGTCGCCTGAGGGTTTCACTACCGGAACTATTCCGGCGCACCATTCGGTGGGCCCATCCACTTTCCTGATTATGCCTAACCGCTCCATTTTATCTATTTCGCGCTTCAGGGACTCCCTCAGGGGAATTGGTACCCTGCGTGGAGCGCTTATGGCATGCGGGATAGCGCCATCTTGTAGCCTGATGGTGTACTGCCCTGGCATCGTACCTAGACCGCGGAACATTTCTGGAAAACGCGTCTCGTACTGCAGGTTTCCCGAGTCGACCGCGTCTGCAAATTTCACGATACCTAAGACCTCAAGTGCAGGTAATCCTAGAGGGACGTCGCGTAACGGACTGACAACGTAGCATGTTTGATACACAGTTTTCTCTTTCCATGCGATCTCTGCTACGAATTTGCCTAGTACGTTAAGCTTACTGCCTCCTGCACCTTGCAAGATTTCATCGGTTTTTACCAGTCGGGACGGTAATCCCGGAAACGTTGATGGTAATACTGACACTTCAGCACCTGAGTCAACCTTTGCAAAAATGGGCACAGAATTAATGCGCACCTGAACAAATCGCGCTTTTCTGCATGCATCTATTGATCCCACGAAAGTCTCTCCAGTTTCCTGGTTGACCGCTGAGACGCGTACCTTTCGTTGAGCGGAAGCCGTTGCTTTCTTCAAGCAGGCCTTTGCGAAATGTCCCTTCTTGCCACAGTGGAGACACTTGGCAGCTCTGGCTGGGCACATTGTCCTGGGGTGGGCGTCGCCACTGCAGAAAGGACACCGCACCTCCGGCGTTCGTTGCCCATGCAGACGTCCCTTGTGCCTCTGTTGAACCACCGCGTCCACATTGGGGTCCTGGCCACGAATTTCCGATGACTGATGGCTGTGTTGTCCTCGTAGAGTACTTTGCTGCTGTTGGACGCTTTCCTTTAAGCGAGCCTTCGACAGCGCCGAAGCCAGCGTGAGCTGAGAATCCATTTGCAAAGCTTCCGAGAGCTTTGCGTCGCGGAGCCCGACAACCAGTCTGTCTCGGATCATCCGTTCTTTTAGTTCACCGTAGTCGCAACGTTCCGCCAAGCCGTGTAGCACAGTGACGAACTGGTCTACCGACTCTCCTGGCATTTGTACGCGTCTGTGAAAACAGGCGCTTTCGTACACGATGTTCCTCTTTTACAAAGTGCCCGTCGAACTTTTTCTTTACGGTTTCATAGTTCTTGGCGTCTTCGTCAGATAGTGAAAACGTCTTGAATATGTCACGAGCTTGCCTCCCCATTGTGTACAACAGCGTTCGTACCTGAGCCTCCCCGGAGCATTCGTTGAGTCCCGTTGCATATCGGAAGTCGTCGAAATGTTCGATCCACGCCGGCCACTCTGACGTGCGGTCAAAGTCCAGCGGTGGCGGTTGCTGCAGTCCATGCAGCCGCATTGAAGGCGTCTTCGACATCGTGGATGTAAGGTGCCTGGCTCAGTGGGAGGATTCTTGACCATCTGCCATCATGTCGTAGACGGCCACTTCTGACACCATGTCGTGTTAGCCCAGGCAGGGGGGGCGCCGCTGCACCCGCGCCGGAACGCTGCCCGCGAAAGCAGTCTAGACACCGCGCTCCCAGACGACGAAAATGACCCCCGTTTATTCTCGCACTCCGCTTTTATACACTTGCGCCACATATACACTTGCGCCACTATCGCAGTCGCAGCTGCCAGCCAAGCCAAGCCAAGCCAAAACAGATGATAACAGCACACCAACACTGAAACAAGTGAGGTGGGCTTAGAAGTTCTCATTTAGTAAAAGTTGTTTCGGCTAAGTTTATTTACCTATAGACATGCTGCACATAGAAGGAACTGCACTTAATCTCGCTATTGCAGCAGTTCAGCTCTCTTAGTGTCTGTGGAACCTGCCACTGGTTAAAAAGGTGGCCCCTGCTTCTTTCTTTTTTTCTTTTTTAAGCATAGAGAGTCAGGTGGGCGGTTAAGATTTGGAAGTTTGAGCGGCTAGTGTGGCCACAGTAGGCTCAGGATTGGATTAATTAGAGGGCCACGGGATATGCGAGAGCACTGTTTTCTGCAGTAGATGAAGCTGAACTGCTGGTGCCAATAATGAAGTTTGAAGTTGTTTTGCACATTTGAGACAAGGGGAGGGCTGCAGAAAAAAAGGGCGCATAAGGAGCTGACATGTCTTTTAGCCATATTTTAGTTGGAATATTAAGTCCCCCAGCTTACAATTGATACAGGCAGCAGCTGGCAGCAAACTCATGAGATTGCACATATGATCATGGTTATTAAAGAATTTAGTATGTCGAAACATTTTACTGTTGAAAATAAGACAAGCTCCATGTAACTAGATAAAGCCAGTATGTGCATATGCATTCATGCATACACTTATAATACTAAACAGTAGCTTAATGATGACAGAACTGAAAAAATAATTGAGAAAACTGGGGTGACCTGGACCATGGTGAAAGGAAAACGATTCATAATTTATGTTCACAGAGAAGCACAGTGCATGTTTAACATCACAGGAAGACTGAAACATAGCCTGTGGAGTTTTGGACGTGGAACTTTTGAAATGCCCACTGGAAGTGTGCAAAAAGGCTTCTGAGAGTCTACGGCATGCTACAATTGCCATGAAGGGAACGCATCAAAACATGCCTGTTGTATACTGGCACATTGCCATATGGATTTGGAGGCTTATGAAGACAAAGATTACTGCTGTTCTTTTGCTTCTTTTTTGCATGCATCCACAAGTCTAACTTTTATTGTGGTCTTTAATTAAGTGAGCAGTATGCTGTCTGTAGCCAAGATGATAAAAAAAACTCAAAACTTTTTTTTTTTCCCTGTAAGTGGTAGATCTAATTCAGATTTATGCAGCTAGTTGTTCCTCATGGTAGATGGCTATAATTCAAGTAGGACATAAGAGAGTTGCAAAGTGTAACCTTGGTAGGCATGAGATATAGATACCGGCTAGTTATTGCAATAATCTGAGATAGCTTTACTATTGCATTGTTGTCATCATCCCAACCTAAGCAGCAATTAAAATGGTCACCTGGAGTCACAATCTCCTCTACAGCATCTATTATGACTGCACCCAAATAAGAAGGTAGCCAACAGCCACTGATACAAAAGAAAGCACAGGGGATAGTTTTTTGTGTGTTGATCAATGGGAAGTACTAATATAATTGTGGCGATAATTGATTACACAGTAAAGAAAAATGACTGCATTTCACCAGTGGGATCTGAACCCACGACCTCCGAAGTTTTTCATGGCTCCCTTATTTATCTCAGAATGAAGCTCTTGATCTTCCCAGCCTTTGTTTGCTGACCGCACCTAAAGAAATATGGGGCAAAACCATGAGTGCATTGCTCCATGGCAGGAGATTGCTTCATCAATTCTTAACTGGTTAACTACGGTCTGACTGCAAGAAACCATAACATTATTTCATTTCGTCACTCAAATCTTGCAAAGAATTCGAGCAAAAGTTACATCGTCAGTTTATGAGGTGTATTTTAAATTTTAGGTCACATCATAATGTCAGTGAGGCGAAAATTGAAAGAGGACCTAAGATAATCGACCCGAGGCATCCCAGCTGTTGTCCTTCCAACAGTCGATTCATTATTGCTTACTAAGTCAAATCTTTATAGTACAGACAGGACTTATTGGCTGTATCAAAATGCCTCTAAACATTTTTAGCAAACAGATGCAATACTTCTAAATTGAATGTAGTTTGTCATAAGAGGATTATATCAACGTGCCGAGTGTCAAGCTGTGCCCATTTAGATGGCAGGTGCCAGACACTGCTTCACTACACGAATGACTGATGGTGGTGTGACAAGTATTCGTGCCATGGTTCATGCCTTGTTCTGTACTTGATAACAGCGCCACGAAAGACATAGTGGCGTGAACAGTTAGTAGCTAGGCGATTAGCACCCTTCGCGCCCCTCGCACTTGTCGGTAGTGCCCCCAGAACCAGCGGTATGATCGGTTGTAGCCTTCCAGCAGTCATCCTGAACTCGCATCGACTGTCACTGAGGTGAACATAGCGGTAGATTGCGTTCTGACATCCAATTTTGAGAGCGAAAGTAGGCTAAGTAGAGCCGGTCTTCGTGTGGCACTAAATTTGACCTTCAAGTGACCTTGACCTAATTAAGTCTGTGTCTACCGAAGAGTATACTGCGCCTTCCTTACCCCAATACCTAACTTAAACGGAGAGGCAGCCCTGTGTTGTGCATTGGTACTGCATGTTAAAGGCCCCCCGAGTGGCCAGAATTGCTCCTTAGCCCTCCACTACAGGACCTCTTTCACTCCCATCTTCCTCCCTTCCCTCAAGCCTGACAGATACTGCGCATTACTTCGAAACGAAGAGGCGTCCGTGTGCTGTGCGATGTCAGCGCACGTTAAAGATCCCCAGGTGGTCGAAATTACTCCGTAGCCCTCCACTACGGCTCCTCTTTCTCTCTTTCCACTTTCACTCCCACCTCCCTCCCTTCCCTTACGGCGCGGTTGCGGTGTCCACAGAAAACAAGTGAGACATTTACTGCGCCTTTCCTTTCCTATAAATAAATCAGTTACTTTCTTATAAACCATTGTACAATTTACAAAAAAAAAAAAGTCTGCCATTTTGTTCTGTCTACTCAAAAGTATAAGCGCCTTCCTTTCCCCAAAACTTTAAGAAAAACTGTTTTAGGGAAAGGAAGGCGCCTTATACAATTCAGTGGACAGCACAAAATGATGGATACAAAATTATGAACAAGCACTAACTAGCCCTACGTCTAGTTAGTGCTCGGCCATGTCAGCTGCCAGCCACCGCCTCCCAAGACGTCCTCCTCTTCTTCTAGTGGCTGCTAGGCAACGGCTCAAGGTCAATGCGACCACGATGAAAGTGCGATCACGGCGAAGAGGCGAAGTGGCTGGCGTCGTGTTGCTCTTGCTACAAAATACTTGTCCATATCGAGTATGTCATGCTGGATAAGGACATCATCAGTTGGTCTACGGCGCTTGATTTGACGCGCGGCGTCGCAAACAAAGCGGTGCTGTCGTTAGGCGCCGTGTCAAAACAAAGCAAGCAGGTCACTGCCGTCAATACAACTTAATGTAAACGCTCTGAAATCATGAATTCTTGTTTCTGTTTGGAATACCACAGGTACTGAAGCATGCGACCGCAAAATGCAGTTTGAACAGACCGCTATGTGTCTTCTGTATGCACAATCGAGTTGTTTGAGTACCTTCTGTTTTTATTTTTTTTTATTTTTCTTTGTTTTTCCTGTTAAGCCTTCGTCGTGATGTCTCAGTAGTAGGGCGCTCGATTGGCGAGTTCGAGAACGGGGGGTCCAATCGCGGCCGTTTCGCAAGGCGCTCCTCTGCTGTGAGATTTGGCGGCACGTTAACACAAAAGGTGGTCAACGACATCCGAAGCCCGCCACTACCACTACATCATCCGTCATAGCCGATGTTGCTTTGGTGCGTTAAACCCCATGTGCATTTCTTTTCTTTTTTTTTTTTTATTTTGCTGTTGAAGGATTTTGCGCATCCGTAACAGTTGCAGTGAGCAAATTTTGTTTTAATGAAATGCTCGAACGTTTGAGAAACATATCTTCCCAGCACCTGATTTTTACACTACATATTACATATTACGCCTAGATCGATGTACTTCACTGGTAGCCCATTAAAATTCCTTTTTGTCTAAGTGCTACTGCTATCTCATGAACAAACTCGTTCTTTCTGACAAGGGGAGTAAAATAGTTTCATACGGGCCTAACTATATCCGTGTTTAGTCCGGAAATAAGATAAAGTCGTGTGATAAGGTGGACTCCATTTCTTTCGGGACAGTTTTATATTCGGCACCTGTTTTGCAAGTGACACCCATGAGATTGAGTCACTTGCTGAGTAATTACAGTGATAAAGAAACCTTCAGCCTCTCAAAATTACTTGCCAGAACATGACAGCGCCCATATGCGCGGTTTTTTACGGTGTCTTCGCAGTGACTGATTCAGAGCTTGTACTCGAACGTTATTGAAAATTAATCGCTGATAGTCCTAAATTTTGTCAAGTGTGTAAAACTTTTCTCACTCAGTGATGTTTATTGGGTTTGTAAAAAAAAAACATCGCACTATTAACTTACCATTTATCAACATATCACACACATCGGACATTCATTGTACATTACTCGGTTTCAGGAAATCTTTGAGAGTGATTGGCGCAGTGCTACACTATCCGATTCTCCGACATTTGCTGCCAGAAGCATTCGCCTCGTGAGCTTGGCAAACTCAATCCACTCAGCGCCCTATACACGTGAACAGTCAGCTTTCCTGTTCGCCGAGATACCCTGTACAGTGTTGACGTATATCATTTTGGGGGAATACTTGTGCCTGGTCGTCTAACCACTTTAATGTGCACTCAGTCTGCGGCAATCCCCCGGGCAGTGTGCTGTCAGTGCTATACATTTAACAGTCTTAATCATCGAGTCAAGTACGATATAAAGAACCAAGATGTGTCTCGATTCATTTTAAAGTACTGCAGGTCACAGCAAGAATCTTGCATTTGGACGGGCTTGACACTAAATCTGTTTGTCTGACACTCTAATAAGATACGCTCTAATAAGATAATAAGCTTCTGTAGCCAGGCTGGGCCGACTGGGCATGAAAAGTAGGGTTAGCACCCATAAGAATACATTGAACCGAAAGATTCAAAGCAGATTCCTCATTTCTTTTGGCACATATGTCGTTATTTAGCACAGAGCAACCATGAAAATATTAGAATAGATCGTGAAAGTATGAAATCTCGTTATTAGGCGAAGTATCTTTCAAACACCGCGAAACGTTGGGTGTGCGAGTTGGGATGGCGACCCAACACATGTAAACACAACTTACCACAATATTTTTTTTCGGTTCAGCAGCGTTGGTGAACGTCTTGTACCCCGCCCCGACATCATGTTGCATGGCATACTACATTCTCTTGCAAGTACTGCAGGTCTGACGACTTGCGGGACCGTTCACAGCACGATAAGCTGACCGCGCACTAGTTGCAGACGCCGTGCACCTCCGGCGCTGTCGCTCCGGAGCTCCGGAGCTGGAGGCGACCGTGGTGGGTATCACCAGCTACGCTGTCGGTCGAATCTTGTTCGGTCCGTATTGTCGTATGGCGTTTGTGAACTGCTTTTTAAATGCAGTTCTATCTAGGATGTATAACTTGAGTGCCAGTATTGTCAAGTTAATTTACCCCATGCGGCAGCATATCAGATTGTAAACAAGACTGCGCGATTCGCTACATGAGCGTTTTGTGGGTGTCTGGATTCACAACATTGATTATTCGGGGAGTTTTAAAAGTAGACTGCCGCCGCAATGACGCACCATACTTCTTCAAAGCGCTGAGCAATGTTTAACGACCGGCCACCACTTCTGGTGCTCAGCGAAACGAGAAAAATGTTGCGGTAAGTTGCGTTTACTTGTGTTTTTATGGGTCGCCCTCCATACGTTTCACAGTGTTTTAAAAATACTTCGCCTCGGTAATGAGAGTTCATACTTTCACTTTCTGTCTGCACGAGGCAGCGGAGGTGGCTCCCGCTGCGTGATTCCGTTCTCTCAACGGTAGGGTTTAAAGCCTCTCTATCTGGAAAGTAGCGAAACTCTCCTCCCTTCAGCTGCTTTCCTCCTCAATTCTCCTCTGATTTCACTCTCCCACCGGCGGGAGCGCTGCGCACGGCACGCTGAACCTGCCTGCGCTCGAGGGGCGCCGCGGAAGGGTCAATGATAGTGAATGGCGGGGGCTTTTTGCGCTGCCTTTTAAAGCGTTCTTTTAAATCTGCTTTGCACAGGTAACTACTAATCGATTTGAAAATGTTATGTTTTGTTTTAGCGGCACATATTGTTCGCAATAACAAAGAAGGAAGGAGAAGACATGCTCAAAACGGCAAGAAATGTTTGCACTCAGCATCGCGCTCGGGTACTCTGAAGAATCAAGAACGGGAAATAAACTGAGCAGGCAATTATGGTGTCATCTGTGTTGGGTGACAGATAGATGACCCTGAATGAGAGCCAATGGCCCCTTCAGAAATCGTCTGCATCTTTGCGCGTGAGCGGCAAACCGGCGAATTCTAACATCGATCGCTTCTGGCTAACCTATAAGCAAAAGCGCCGATTGTTGTATGCTTTCATTTTCAAATCACATCTGTAAGAAAACGATGAAGCAGTGTTCCTACAGCTGCTAACCAGAGGCAGTGTAGGTGAAAAAAGTGGCTTTTATTTCTTCGCAAAATAAATTGATCGGCAAAGTGACTCAGGCAAAATAGGGTCTTATTTTATTGTCACAATACTGGTTTGCTTTAAAGGTCGTATGATGTGGCACATACAAAATACACTGTTCCAAATACAGAAGAAATGTAGCGATAAACACTGTTGCACATTGGAACCAAGTAGCATCTTTGATTGTACTGACAAGCACTGGTCGCTTTGAAAAGGGTCCTAAGACTGGCGCAGGCACATTAATTGAAAACACACATTTTCAAATAAAAATAAATGCACAGAAAAACACTGTTAGACAATTGGAAGATGCTGAGCAACCTTGACGAAATGAAAAGGTATGAAAACGAAGTGCAAGCAAATAATTTTCGTAGAAATATTTTTCACACACGCTACAATCCAATTTTAATTTCGATGATTATAAGCTTCAGATATGCACGAGAATATCTTAAAAAAATGCAAGCAGTTACCAGAAATTTTTAACAATTTACAGATTCATTCAGGCGACAGGCAAAATATTAATTGTATGCAAATTTTCAAACCACAACTTTCACAAATGTTTCAAATTAATGAAACATGAAATTACGAATGCATACTGTCACCGAATCTGAGCTGCAGCGACCCGCATGCCTACGCCTTTGCTACCGCATTTACTACTATTCACTGGAGATATTTTGGAGGCTTCATCTCGGACAAAAATCTGGATCCGTACTTTCACGAAAACACTCACAATCCCTTTTACAACATCGTGGCAGGCTGGGAAGCAAGATACCAATGAAATGCTATCTTTTATCCGGGCCTGCAGTTGTGCAGTGCTGATTGAATTTTTGAGGCTTTCACGAAAACACTCACAATCCCTTTTACAACATCGTGGCAGGCTGGGAAGCAAGATACCAATGAAATGCTATCTTTTATCCGGGCCTGCAGTTGTGCAGTGCTGATTGAATTTTTGAGGAGACCCTCTCTCTTACGCCCCGCCGGGGTGGTGCAGTGGTAAGACGCCCGACTACTGTGCCGGAGTTCCCGGGATCGAATCCCGGCCTCGGCGGCTGCGTTTCGATGGAGGCGAAACGAAGAGGCGTCGTGTGCTGTGCGATGTCAGCGCACGTTAAAGATCCCCAGGTGGTCGAAATTACTCCGTAGCCCTCCACTACGGCCCCCTTTCTCTCTATCCACTTTCACTCCCACCTTCATCCCTTCCCTTACGGCGCGGTTCAGGTGTCCACAGAGCAAGTGTGACAGATACTGCGCCTTTCCCTTCCTATGAACCAACCAACCTCTCTCTTACTGCGGAAAAAGTTCTCAGGAATTTTTACAGTTTCGATTACGGCTGGCGATGGGTTCGTCAGTGACATGTGAGACTGTGAAAAGTTCTTCAACTCAACCTTGCCGGTGCCGTGTTGGTAATCAGCGAAGCGCGGCAGTTGTTCTGTTCTACTATTTTATGTTCTGTTTCTGTTCTATTTGAACACTGAAACGCGCAGCAGCACGGCATCGCGTGCTCGAAACTGCACGCGCGCAAGCCACAGGAATGGTACGACGAGGCAGTTTAATGGCGGCAGCGAGAAAATAAAAAACAAGCAAAACAAGATTTTGCGCGCGCTGATGACGTGTTTGTCACGTCAGGGGGCCCGGCAGCAAACGACAAACCAGAAAACCCGCCCTCACTCTCTCTTTGGAGAGGGGAGCGTAGAGGAGCGAAGAGGAAAGCGCTGGGAGAGGGAAACGGCGGCAAAGATCTTACAATTTCGCTACTTTCCAGAGATAGAGGGGGCTTTAGTAGGGTCCTCTGAGCAGCGTCACCTGGCGACAGATAGCGGAAATATTGCAAAAATGAATAAGAGCGCGTTTAAAAGCCTGCCGTACTCGCTGCCTCAGTGGCGCAATGGATTAGTTTATTACGTACCTGATCCCTTAAGCGAATAAAATATTTGTTCGAATCCTGAGTAATTTTTTTCCAATTTTTTTTAATTGCAACATTAAAATAAGCTACTAACATCTTTCCTGGAGGCTGTTCCCCTTTAGGTTGCATCATGTGATGTTTTTAATTCTTAATATCCACAATACCTGCCGTGAACGCAGCCACGAGACAACACAATGACAACGCTTAAACGATTTAATTACATAATCATTTCCTGCCTTTAGTGAGTGTATGTTACCTTTAGGTTGCGTTCAGACACCCCTCTCGGTAACAATCGCCGTTTAACCCGCTCAGAGGCAACCAGTGATGAGAAAGAAGTTGCGGGACCCTACCGTTGAGGCGGCGTTTCAAATTGGTTTACAGGAAAGGAAAGGCGCAGTATATGTCATGATTCTCCGTGGACACCTTAACCGAGCCGTACGGAAAGAAGGAAGGTGGGAGTGAAAAAAGAAATTTAGGAGGTGCCGTAGTGGAGGGCTTCGGACCACTGCGCTGGAGGCTTTCGCCTCGTCGCACTTTAGTCGTCAAAAATGTCCCCTAGAATATTGTTTTTTTTTTTTTTTTTGAGTTACTGCGTTTACAGCGTGTCAGTTAACAGAATTAGGCCTGTTTTTGTGAGAGCACCGTCCGCAGCAGCTTTGATGTGAACCCCAACACAAACGGCATTTACGCCGCGCTGCGCGAGACGCAAGGTGCTAGCAATGCTGGCTCCGGCGCTTTGATCTGTACCTGCAAAATATTTGGTGCGGGAACTCGAATCTACGGAGCGGCACGTGGAAGTACGTCTGTTGTCCATCCTCTTCACGTTTTGCCATTGAGTCCGAAATGAACATTCCAAAAAAATTCTTGTCAGTGATGTCAGCGGGAAGATAAGGAAGCACGAGTGGAGACGGCGGCTTGGGAGGAGGGGGGAGGGCAAGGGCTGCTGAGGCTTGGAAGTGGGGGAGGCGGGTGACTTTTTTGCATCCCCTTGCTGACGCCCATGACCGCACCTTCGGATCGGCCTGGACCACCCCCAAAATTTGGGCTAAGTCTTTCGAAAACTGACCAACACAAAATGCTTCGAGGACAACGCTTCCGCAAGAATTGCCGGTGTAACTTGATGAAAACCACTGTGATTTTTTTTTTTGTATTCTTCGTCCTCCAACTTCGTGTACCCTGTCGCACTGGCTTCACGAAGCTGATGTCGCAGAAGCGGATCCATAGCCGACTCTGAAGGTGCCTTTAAGGGTCTTAATTATTTCAGTACATGTCTGAGACTAAGTCGAAAAAAAGTTTTGTTAGCACGATTTTCTCCAAGAAAATGACTTCTTCCCTGCGGGTGGTCAACAAGGGGCGCTCTTGATGGCGCTCCATATAGCGGTGTCCTCCCACTCCGACATTGGATCACGGAACCGCAGGCCCGGTGCCGCCGGACTCTGCCGGCAGTCTGGCGACATCAGCGGCGATCGTTCTTCGAGGGCGCCGTGGTGGCGAACCCCGCCTCGGGGCGCGGTTCTGCGAGCGGATCGATGGCGCGGGCGGCGCTCCCGATGGCGTGGGCGGGGTCGGCCACCGCCAGTGGCGCGGATACCGCCGGGCTGCCCCAGTCTGTGTCCGGGGCGCGCGGGCGAAGTGCGCTTCGCACGCCATGTGTGCCATTGGCTGTGCGCGCCGATGTCGTCGGTCGCGGCCGACGCTGGCCGGAGCACAGGTGGTGTTTCTAACGCCGCCGGACCTCCAATCAGGTGCGTCCCCTCGTCGGACTGCGAAAGATTCGATCGGCCCGGTAAGTGTGGCCCAAAGGTGGTGGTGGTTGCTATGGGTGCTCGGCTGCTGGCGTGGGGATGCGAGTTGAGTTCGGCCGCGTTTGAACGGAGGCGAAACAGAAAGGGCTGTGGAGATGCCAGTGCATGTTGTAAGGATCCCCAGGTGGTCGAATAACTCCGTGCCCTCACGGCGTGGTTGTGGTGTCCACTTCCTCGAAAACGATTTTTTTTATTCCGTCGGCTTTGCTTCGTCCGCTTAGGACATAGTGCCGAGAACACAGCGTGTTGCCTTTGCGTGGCCCGCGGAGTGTGCTGCATTTTGGAGGCGTCCATGGACGATGGCATCGGATTTGCACAATTTGGCCGCAAACGTTCCCGGAAGGAAGCCGTTTGCCAGATGCACCTCAGCTGATGTGATGTCGCGTCAGACAGTGCCTTGGTTCCGTTCAGCGGTGTCGGAAATGGACGGTGGCTTCGCCGTCTCCTCGCAGGGCGTCTTGTGTGGCTCTGACGCACAATGAATCTGCTGCCGTGTGGGACACCCTTGTGCGCTGTGATGGTAGCTCCGGCATGATTGCGACCTATTGGCAGAAAGGGAGGTATATATTACTCATTCTACTCGGCCCTGGGACGTCCTAATGAACTGGCTAACGAAGGGTGGCGCGTGTACCAGCGGAGCAGCCGTCGGCGTTTACGTAGCGGCATCGTTTTCTTTTTTTTTTTTTAGCAGTGACGCCACCCTTGCACCGAAACAGGAAAGCTGCGCCATCCTGATAAAAATGGAAGAAATTGTGTCAATTGTCTCCAAACTCGCTACTCGGGAGTTGGGTGGTGCCGTTCTCCGGCAACTCAAGATGTACTCGTCGTCGTTTTAATACGGTAGTAATAGTAGTTATAGTAACGATACTTTAGCATTCATTTTGGATGGTACGACGTGCATGCATGGACAACAAAAGGCGGTACAGCCCATACCATTGAAGGCTTGCTGACCTTGACCTCAGGGAACCACTTGTCCAAGATGGGATGTGCACAGGATCACGAAGCAAAGTGAATGAAGTGCTTTTATAAAGCTATGACAGCCGTTGAGCTGCTTTCTCAATGGTCAACATATCAGAGACTCGAGGTGGGAAGGAGCGGATCATGGAGACAGTTGCTCCAACATGCACCTGGATTCGCAAATGTGCCATCAGCATGGCATCAAAATGACAGGCATGCACCCATTTCAGTGCCGAGCTTTGTGTGCTGGTCACGCGCTGAAGAGGTTGGCTTCCAAGCGTCAGCGCAGGTGGAATAATGCGAGGTGGCGCAGGGTTGAGAAGGTCATTGTGACGTGCGTTTTTGAGGAGCCGAATAGTTTTTCATGGTGCGAACTGATTGAAGCAACCAAATGCCAGTGTATAGAATCGGGAGGGAGCTTATAGATTGAAAATAATATTTTCCTTGAAGGTGAAGAAAATATTACTGTCATGAACACTGCTACTCCGGCAGTGGCTCCGCGGAATACAACGCGCCGAGTTCTGCCCTGTACAAAGATATCCAGTCAAAGGAACACCGCGTACCCTCACAGCCCCTTGGCAGCAGAGCTGGACAGGAGACCATGGTGCGGGTGTGATGAAAAGCACGAAGACAAGGAGTCTGGAGTGGTGCGGGCCACCTTCTAAGCAGAAGATGCTGAAGCATGCGGGACTACAATGGCGCAGTCTTCATGGAACGTACCCCTGACGATGGAGGCTACGTCAAGAGAGACATCTCCGCGCTGCAGCGTGTTCTTGCAAAGGCGCCTTTCAAAGATGACGGTAACGAGCGCCTGTAAATGTCGTCGTGGTGCCTCTTAGGCAGTGATCGAATGCGATGGAACGAGAACTTCCCTTATCTCGTTCGCCGAGGCGGCAGTGGGCACCCAAAAAGCAGTTATATATAGCGCACACGCCTGAAGCGTGGAAACCAGAAATATTCCTTTATGTTGTTCGAGTCTTCCGGCGCATTCGGTATGAGAAACTTTGCGGCCCTTTCTCTGTTGTTGACGGAGCACGGCTGACGAATGGGAGCGCATGACAGTGAAGAATTTTAGCGCATTACGAATGTGGAGAGAGGCGGCAGTGTGCAGGATGCGAAGTCTCCGGCGGGGAGAGTGCGGATACCCTTACCGCAGAGAGGGAGAGAGTGATGGCGTACTTTTTCTTGATATATTTGTGTTAGCGGGACCCTGGGTTCGAGGCTGAGCCCAACCCACGGAGCAGTTCCCACCTCGCATCACATTTTTGATTGGAGAATTGGCGTTTGGGGCAGGCCACTGAAAATGACCGCCCTTATTTCTTTGTTAAATAAGCACCTAAAAACGCAAGAAATTGAAGAGTCCAGTCTAATTTGAAGCTCATCCACCCGTAGCCGTGTAACGCGGTTCTACTATGCTCTATCCAGTGGGTTGATGAGTAAAGTATAGCGCATTTTATTCTGTTTGTAAATTAATTTTTTTCTTCATTTTTACTCCATGTACTGTAATAACAGCAGAACCTCTCTCCGAATGCATTAAATCAAGCTGCACCTTAGTTCAGCAAGTAACTAATAATTCACCTGTTTTTCATTAAATTTGCGCAACGAAGTTGACTTGTCGTGCTTGTTTTATGCTTATCTTTTCATTTTATCACCTTTGCCGGTTGTTTCGAAACGGGATGGCGTTCTCTTATGCTATCTATGCTCTCTCCTGGTAGCTTTGTTATGCTTCATGGGGAATGCCGAAGCTTTCTCTTTGTATCGCCATTTAGCTTTATGTCCCGGTTTTTCCCCTGGGTTCTTCAATGAGCGGTGCCATAGCGTGTTCTTATCGCTTTGTTTTATCTTTACCTGGCGACCGTTTCGATGCAGAGCGCCGAATCATTCTCTTATCTCTCCGTTCTTTTAGCTCGGCCTCTTTAATCGGTGGTCTCGGATGGACTTCATTCACGCGATAGTTCAGGGGGTGCTCCTAATAATACAGTTCGGAAGAGCGAGAACTGTTGTATGTGTTTCTTCCTGTGTCCTGTCTAAGTTGTTGCGCATTTCTCTTATACTATGCTCGTAATAACTATTGCGAAAGGAGAGGTGTCGGCTGTTCCTTATAGATCTTAACCCGCCCGAACAACGTTTGCTGGGCGATGCCTTCGTTTTGACCGTGTCAAGAGCAAACGTCTTCTGTCTCCGTGGTGTGCGCTAGTTCGGACGTATTCGACATCGTCGCGCCTATATGCTCGAAAGCTGTGTTGCCCGTGTGCGTTGAGACATTCGGTGCTTTAACTGTCGCTGGGATGTGCTTGACTGCGCCTCTGTACGATGTGCACTACCTAAAAGCGTTTGCAGCCTGCACGCAGCACTTCTCCTGTATCTCTGAGGATGCCATTTGTGTGTGTACTTGCTACCGGAACGTAGTAATAAGATGTGCCGACGCTGAGGCAGCAATCGGTTATCGATCGTTAGCTGGATAATCTCGTGAAGCAATCGTTGGATCATCTGAAGCTGCCCGGCGGCGGTGATATAACGCTGGCGCACACGGCCAGGTACCTGGCTTTCCTTCCATCATCGCGCGGAAGCGAGAAGCGATGAGTGCGTTTAATACGCTCGGCAGGGACAGACTACGCGCAACGCCATCTCTTGTAATACAGGTAGCTCTATGCAGTGAATAGATTCTGCACTAAATACGAACTTCGTTTATATCCGGATCAAATGGTACATATCCACCTTCGCTACATCCGGTATACTCGTTCGTTATATCCGAAATAAACGCTGAAACCGCGGGATGGTGCAGTGGTTGGCGTTCGATTGCTGTGCGCAGGGATGCGGGATCTAATTCCGCCCGCAAGTCGCCAGTGGGCTGAATTTTCGGAGACTCCACTACGGCGTCCCATAGCCTGATTTTCTTTGGGGCGTTAAACCTCATGAACCTAAATTAGCGCCGCGAGCCGTATTTAGTAGCAGCGTGTATAGCACAAAACGACGAATCATTTGACACCCTTTGGAACGTCTTGCGACAAACGGATCGGCCGCAATGGCCATTTGAAGATCCCAAGGGGTGCGAAGTGTGAGGTGCAGGGACTGCATGTAAGATATTACATACTGTATGGCAGTAAGATTAATTCACGAGTAGACGGCATGTAAAAAAAAACAAACTCTAAGCTGAGAATTGGAATGCAAAACGTACAAGTGGGTAAAAAGGAAAAAAAAAAACGCGCAAAGAATAAAGAAGATCGTTTCTAGAAAGGTCCACTCAGATTTCCGTGTGCCGATGCTCAGCCTTGTGAATGGCGGTGCGTCTGGCGAAGAGGTGTGGGCGTCGGCTGCGGCCAGAGTGGGAGGTGTCGGGTTGACGGCGGGGTTTATACAGCAGGCCTACGGGGCTGGGACTGGTAAGGGACTTTAGGACTGGTAGGTCAACGCCGCTTGCGGCGGGGGCTAGCCTGCCAACGAATTTTTATCTGTTGTAGGCCGTCATTGCACCCGCCACTGCTTCGGTGATTGAAGACTGCTGTTCTTCTTCTTCTTCTTCTCCTTCTTCTCCCTCGTTGTAATGGCACATACCCACAGTGGGGGATCGGCCAGAATTCGTTGCAGGTGACATATTTTTGATAATGTCGATTTGACTGTATGATATAGATAACCTAATAATTAGGAGCTAGTTTTGCTGAAATAACTTGAAATTTTGAGGCGATGTAATAGAATGCTGTTCCGACGCGCGTCTTTCTCTCCTTCTTCTTTTTCTTTCTCGCTTATTTTCTCTTCTGTCCGCACGAGGCAGCGGAGGTGGCTCAGCTACAGATAGCAGAGCCAGTAGCAGGCCCGTTCATTTTCTTCTCCTTCCTACAGTCGCAACAATTCTTCGTGGTCGCACTTGGCCGTGTTCGCACCGACCTTGAGCCGTTGCCTGGCAACCGCCACAATACTAATGACTAACTAGTAAAGTCATGAGTAATGACTGTGGTGGCTATGGCGTCATCGGCTGTGATGTCATGGCCGGATGTGCCGTCATCATGAAGCCACATCCGGTATGTCTAATAACCAGAAGTGACGTCATAATGACGTCACATCCGATCGTGACGTTAAGACTGATGATGACGTCACCGGGCGAAGTTAACCCCGCCTGGCATTCGATCCAGGCGTCCGTGTGGCGCCATTCATTTGGCGCTTCCTCGAACACCGCACCATACAGCATATAGAAGCAGACTCAGGCATCAGCGGCGTTTGTTTACGGGAAAGAAAAGGCGCAGTATCTGTCACAATTCTTGGTGGACACCTTAACCGAGTCGTAAGGAAAAGTAGGAAGGTGGGAGGGAAAGTAGATAGAGGTGGGGCCGTAGTGGAGGGCTTAAGACCACCGCGCTATAGACACTTTAGCCTCATCTTTAGTGGTCAAAAGTGACCCTTATGACATAAAGCTGAAACCATAGAGTAAACTACTATGTGCTAAAGCCACGTCTTTACTTTCAAGCAGAATCTAAGCGCAGCCAAGCAGATAGCTCTCGCGTAACTCCAGGTTTAACCACAGGCTAAACCACAGCTAATTTTTTTTGGGCAGTGATTTTGCAGCTCAAATAAGTTGAGTGCTTTCAAACTTACTGTGATAGAAGTACAGAACTGATGCTGTGTCCGCAAAGCTTCAAGTCTCTCGGAAGGCGGGTTAACGAGGAGCTACACGCTTAGAGCCCTGGCCAAAAAGGCAGCGAAGTTACACGCGCGGATGAAAGGCGATGTGAGCGCGCGCCTTTTCTGCCACCTGGGCGCTCTGAGAAGGGAAAGCTGTGCACCTTATTGCGTTGCATGCAAGCGTATGGACACACCGGGCACACGCGTTTTCGGCCTCTATGGTTTAGCTCCCGTTGCCGGAACGGAGGCGAGCCGAACGAAATTTGGCGAATTTTTTCGTCGGCCCAGGCTGGAGCTTGCGGCCTTGTGGTAGGTCGCGCGCATTCGGAAGGCTTCGGATCCCCTCACCGGTTTTCCAGATTTGCCTCAGTCCAGTGCTCATGAATGAATGAATGAATGAATGAATGAATGAATGAATGAATGAATGAATGAATGAATGAATGAATGAATGAAACGTTTCCTCTGAAAAGGAGCCCTTCATCTCCCGCCTCCGGCACGCAGACCGCGGAGCGGATCAGGAGGGTCCCACAGGCTGAGGTCAAGTGAGGTTACAAGCACTCTTCACGGCCTCAGCCACCAGGCGGGCCGCGTGCCGCTGAACGGTGGGATCTCCGCTCCGCAGCCAAACCAGGCTTTTCTACTGTCAATGTTAATGCCGGCGCCAGGGGAGTCGGCGCATTCCCATATATGATCCAGCGTGCCTTTTTGGCCGCAATTTTTACATTTTGGATCTTCTTCTTCCCCGGTCTGTGTTAAGAAAACCAGACCGGGCAGATGTATAGTTACGAGCTTGTAATCGCCTCCAGATGCGCTTCATTGTTAGAGACCGATCTGGGGGAGGGTAGACTTTTCGATGTAGTTTGTAAGATTCAGTGAACGCATTGCAGTATGTGATAGCGCAATCTTTAATTCCCTTGTATTCGGGCTGGTCTACCGCTGCCCGGTGGTAGAGATCTCGGGCCAGCAGGTGCGCAGCTTCGTTGCCAGGGACAGACTCGCGTGCTGGTATCCATATGATGGATTTGTGAGAACAATCTTTTGGCCTCCTCTGAAATCCGTCCTTTTGCAAAATTCCAGACAGCCGGTTTGCTGTCGCTGATTATAGTTTTGGCCTGTGTGCCAGTGCTGCGAGCGCTATTGCGACCTCTTCAGCTGTGCTAATGTTACGGGTGCGTGTTGAGGCCGCAATTTTAGGTGCACTTTCTCCATTTACTACTGCCAAGACGGCTGCTCCGTGTCGCCCGCATGATGCGCCTACATAAGCAACTTCCCCGATTGCTTTGTGTTTTATTCGTTTAGTGATGGCTTTGGCTCTGTGTTCTCTGCGTTCTTGTAGTCAGGGTGCATGTTTCGAGGCAAGGGTGCTACCAGTATGTGTTCCCTTATGTTGGGTCTCACCTGTCGCAACCACTGCACACGTCATCACTGAACGCCGCGGCGTCTCTTGCGCCGTTTCGCTTAGTGCGAAAAAAAAAAAAAAAAGCATCCGATTCCCTGTCGCTGCAAGGCTTCAGAAAACTAGTTTTTGTTTGATCCCGACCTCGCTGCTGCCTTTCGATGGAGGCGGAATGAAGAGACGTTCATGTGCTATGCAATGTCAGTGCACGTTAAAGACCCCCAGGTGGTTGAAATTACTGCGTAGCCCTCCACTACGCACCTATTTCTCTCTCTCCACTTTCATTCCCACCTTCCTCCTTTAACTAACGGCGCGGTTCAGGTGCCCACAGAAAGAAGCGTGACAGATACTGTGTCTTTCCCTTCCTTTGAAACACCTATTTTTTAATTTTTTTTGCTTCTCTGCCCACCTAGGGCGAACATTTCGCGCCTGCTCTGAATAAATGTTTGTCTCTCTCCGATCCAAAAACTCAGAAAATGATATAGCATCATCTTGCTCGCGGTTACTAATTCCTCATTGAGATTCACCACCGAACTGGGATCATTAAAAGTTAGTTAAGGAGGTTTAGTAATTAACTGTTTACTTATAGTTTTGCAGCAATTGCTTCCGGCGTGCCGGAAAGCTTGTTCCGGCAAAAAAAAAAAAAAATTCCATTCCGAAATTGTTAAATTGTCAGGAATTTTTGAAAGTGTTCGCTGAAACACCTTACCGGTATCTAGGATGAGTGTATTCATTACTACGCACATACGACCCTCACGTTACATTCGTCTTTGTACACACAACTCACAGCAACGACTGAGACGCTAATGCATTTTCTCCATCTTACCTACTCGACTACATTTATCGACTCTGTAGTAAACTGCCGATCAACGAAATGTTATTCTTGCGGGTAGTCGATCCCGGATATATCGAATTATTGCTTATATCGAACTGTAAATTTCTCCCAGAAAGTATTGCCGCGAAACCTTCGAAACAGTATTTGTTGTTTTTTAACAGCCGCCGGCATACAGGCTTATGACTCTGATTCTGGACCGCGTATCAGTTCCGTAATATTTGTTTGTTACTGCTCGATGTCGCGAGTCACACCTTTATCAGTTTTGTTGTAGCGCAAGACGCACCGAGATCTGTCTCGAAGGTTCCGGCCACTCGCTTGTCTTTCCACAATGTTCCAGCCCGTGCTGGTAGCTGCTTGCGACGTTATCTAGATTGTTCTGTGCAGCCTTTAAATTGAGCGTTGCCGAGTGTGACGGGCATTCTTTGTTCGACGATCGACGAGCACGTTTTGTTTCTATCGCCGCCGCCGAGTTGCTTAGTTCTTTTGCGGGCGCAAGTCAGCCCAAATAAACAGTTTCTTTAGTGCAATCATCGACCCTTCAATTGTGTTGTCGACCTCGTCACCACTACGTGACATCTGGTGGAGGTGCTGCCTTTGATCCTTCAAGCGAAGACCCAAGCCGTGTTCCTGTCGCCCTGGAAGACCAGCCTACAGGTCACCGAGCCAGCCGGCGACTTCAAGGCCTACAACCCGAACACGGTCTGCTGCCTGACCCCATTCGATCTCGGAAGGCACCGACGCTGACAATGGCCCAGCCTACAGCACCGGTTATTTTCGTCCAACCCCGGGACCCCCCTGCTTCCATGGACTACCGGATGAAGATGCGGGAGATTGGATGGACCTTTTCGACCGTGTGGCAGATTCCAACGGCTGGAATGACGCCGCGAAACTTAGGCAAGTCTACTTTGTTCTTCAAGGACATGCTCGAGTTTGGTTCGAAAATCATGAGGCAACTATGAAGGATTGGGAGGCTTTCAAGGAAGCGTTTCTGACTGCCTTTTCAAGCATTGTCCGAAAGGAAAAAGCCCAGGCCCTTCTTCAGTCAAGACTGCAACTTCCTAACGAGTCTGTCCTGGCGTACATTGAGGAGATGAAGCGCCTCTTTCGCCGCGCCGACTCTAACATGACTGAAGATGAGAGAGTCAAACTTTTAATGCGAGGCGTCAAAGAATCGCTTTTTGGAAATCTTGTCCGAAACCCGCCAAAAACAGTGGCGGAATTTGAAACGGAAGCGTCTGCCATCGAGAAGACGTTGCACACCCGGATGCGCTACTACGAGCGGCCACTTCAGCCAGACTACTCAAGCCACTACCCCAGCGCATCTGCAAGTGGAGAGAAGCTTCGTGACCTCATCCGGGAGATCGTGCGAGAGGAGCTCCGCCGAATGCAGCCATCATCGCAACAACCCCAGGTGGCGACGCTCGCGGACGTCGTCCGTGAAGAAGTCCAGCAGGCGTTGGGCGTTCCTGAAGTGACGGCTGCGACTGTTCCAGCACAAGAGGCAACAGCGATGAACTACGCTGGTGCATTACGTCGACCTCCGCCCCGACGTGATGACTTTCCGAGCCCTCGCCGCTACCGGCCTGTTCCTGAAAACCGCCCCTTGGCTCCCGCCCGCCAAGCCTACCAACGACCAACAAGCCCCAGGAAGTGCGACGCATGGAGGACAGCGAACAACCGGCCATTATGCTTCCACTGCGGTGAGGCTGGCCACATTCTGCGGCACTGCCCGTACCGACGAATCGGTCTCCGCGGATTTGCAGTCGACGCTCCACGACCACGCCCAGGTGAACGACCACAAGAAATTGACAACTATCTGCGTAGCGGTGAGATTACGCCACCAATCCGTCGATTCAGGTCTCCATCGCCGTACAGGGCCCGCTTTGCGTCGCCAGGCCGTACCTATGATGAGAGTATGCGCGGAAGGTCCCCAAGCCCGCGCAGGGGAAACTAAACAGAGCAACCTTTGGAGGTGAGGTTGCTCAACGGCGAAAAGACGAACATCCTCCGCCGCCGATGACAACTAACGACGACGCAACCATTTCATCGCCGCTCCACACGACGACATCGACGACAACACGACCAGAGTGCAAGCAGACACCGCCGCCCAGCGAAGTAACAACGGTATGCCCCGGCCATGACCTGAAGAAACGACGGAGCCGAGATCGGACACTAAGGCCCACGTGCAATGCGAGGACGCGAACAAGTGACCTTGAAGTTGATATCGACGGTCGCAGAGTCACTGCCCTAGTAGACACCGGAGCTGACTATTCAGTCATCAGCGGACCGTTAGCCTCTCAGCTCAGAAAAGTTACCACCGCTTGGGATGGCCCGCTGATTCGCACCGCAGGTGGCAACCTGATTACTCCATCGGGACGATGCACTGCAAGAATAACCGTAAATGGGCGTACTTACCCCACCAGCTTTGTGGTCTTGCAGCAGTGCTCCCGCAACGTGATTTTAGGCATGGACTTCCTAAATGAACATAGGGCTATCATCGACCTGCGATCCAAGCTCATCAAGCTCTCTGCAGACAAAGCCATTCCTGCTACGACGACGTCGATGCAACACATCGCTGTAAACGTCCTCGACGAAGAATTGACCGTCCCGCCCCGATCAAGCATCGCAGTCTGCGTAGGTAGCGCAAACATCGAAACCGCTGAAGGCATCGTCGAAGGAAATATCCAATTGCTCTTAGAACGAGGTGTCGGCATCGCAAGAGGCATCGCGAAATTCCGGAGAGGTCAAGCTCAGGTGCTGGTAACAAACTTCACCGAAGAATACCGGCATCTCAACAAGGGCACGACGATCGCTTTTCTCAACGAATTAGCCGACCTCAAAGATGTATTCGCCTTCCACGACCAAACGCTGTAAGACGCACCGGACAAATTCCGTCAGCCCAAATTTGACATCAACCCGGCATTGACCCACAGCAAGAAAGACCAGATTCTCAGTCTTCTTCGAAGCTACGGGGAGTGCTTCTCGTCATCATCGAAGGTACGACAAACACCACTGGCCAAGCACCGCATTATAACGGACGAACACGCCCGACCTCTGCGCCAAAGCCCTTATCGTGTATCGCCGCGAGAACGCCAGGCCATTCGCGATCAAGTTGAGGAAATGCTGCGTGATGACGTAATCCAGCCCTCGAACAGCCCCTGGGCGGCACCAGTCGTTTTGGTCAAGAAAAAAGACAGCACACTTCGCTTCTGCGTTGATTACCGTCGCTTGAATAGCATAACGAAGAAGGATGTCTACCCGCTTCCCCGCATCGACGACACTCTCGACCGGCTCTGCAATGCAAGGTACTTCTCATCGATGGACCTGAAGAGCGGATATTGGCAAATTGAGGTCGACGAAAGAGATCGCGAGAAGACCGCATTCATCACACCGGACGGCCTTTATGAGTTCAAGGTGATGCCATTTGGCCTCTGCTCCGCACCAGCCACGTTTCAACGAGTAATGGACACAGTCCTGGCAGGCTTGAAGTGGCAAATTTGTTTGGTATATTTGGACGACGTTGTTGTCTTCTCGTCAAACTTTGAAGACCACCTAAAACGACTACAGACAGTGCTGGAAGCCATCAAGTCATCGGGACTAACGCTAAAAGCAGAGAAGTGTCACTTCGCCTACGAAGAACTCCGGTTCCTAGGTCACATCGTTAGCAAGGACGGTATTCGCCCAGACCCGGAGAAAACAGCTGCAATTGCACAATTCCCACCGCCTGCCGACAAGAAAGCTGTGCGCCGATTCCTTGGGCTGTGCGCTTATTATCGGCGATTTGTCAGAAACTTTTCGCGGATTGCCGAACCGTTGACGCAGCTTACAAAGGCTGACGTACCTTTTAAATGGGAAACGCCGCAAGGAGAAGCCTTCGACGAACTCAAGCGCCGCCTGCAATGCCCTCCTGTACTTGGCCACTTTGATGAAAACGCCGAGACCGAAATTCACACCGACGCGAGCAGTGTGGGCCTAGGAGCCGTTCTTGTCCAGAAGAGTGCCGGACAGGAGAAAGTAATCGCCTACGCTAGCAGATCCCTCACAAAAGCCGAAGTCAATTACTCGACGACCGAAAAGGAGTGCCTTGCAATCATCTGGGCCACTTCTAAGTTTCGTCCATACCTATACGGCCGACCATTCAAGGTGGTAAGCGACCATCACGCGCTCTGCTGGCTGGCTAATTTGAAAGATCCTTCCGGCCGCCTTGCCAGATGGAGCCTACGACTTCAAGAATTTGACATGACTGTAGTCTATAAGTCGGGCCGGAAGCATTCCGACGCAGACTGCTTATCCCGCGCTCCCGTCGACGCTCCCCCGAAGGACGATGACGACGACGCCTTTTTGGGACCGGTAAGCGCCAGCAGTTTCGCAGAACAGCGATCAGACCCTGAACTGAAAGCGCTAGCCGATTACTTGGAAGGAAAGACCGCTTCCCCTCCTGGTGTGTTCAGGCGACATTTATCATCGTTCGCGTTAAGCAATGGCCTCCTCGTGAAGAAGAACTTCGCACCCAACAAGACCGCGCAGCTTCTCGTAGTGCCTAAAACCCTCCGGCAAGAAATTCTGCAGGCGTTGCACGATGAGCCCACAGCAGGCCACCTCGGACTTGCGCGCACGTTGCATCGAATCCAGGAGAAGTACTACTGGCCGCGACTGCCTGCCGAAGTTGCCCACTACGTGAAGACGTGTCGTGAGTGCCAACGACGCAAGACGCCGCCGATCAGACCAGCAGGACTACTAAACCCGATTCCGCCACCAATCCTGCCCTTTCAACAAATTGGGATGGATCTCCTTGGCCCCTTTCCATCTTCTTCTATGGGTAACAAGTGGATCATCGTTGCCACTGACTACCTTACCCGTTACGCCGAAGCAAAAGCCCTACCCAACGGTACCGCAGCAGAAGTCGCCAAATTTTTTGTCGAACAAATTCTCTTGCGACACGGCGCCCCAGAAGTGCTCATCACGGACAGGGGAACGGCGTTTACGGCAGAGTTGACGCAAGCCATCCTGGAATACAGTCACACAAGCCATCGACGAACAACTGCGTACCATCCCCAGACCAATGGCCTTACGGAGCGCCTGAACAAAACGATCGCTGACATGATCGCTATGTACGTCGACGCTGAACACAAGACCTGGGACGCCATCTTGCCGTACGTGATCTTCGCGTATAACACGGCAGTCCAGGAGACGACCAGAGCTACTCCGTTCAAGCTTGTGTACGGTAGGCAGCCCACGACGACGCTCGACGCAATGCTACCGCACGTAACCAACGAGGACAACCTCGACGTCGCCGCCTACCTGCAGCGTGCAGAGGAAGCCCGACGACTCGCACGGCTGCGTATTAAAGACCAACAGCGCACCGACAGCCGACGATACAACTTACGACGACGCCACGCAGAGTACAATCCAGGAGACCAAGTGTGGGTTTGGACACCTGTTCGCCGTCGCGGATTAAGTGAAAAGTTGTTGCGTCGATACTTTGGGCCGTACAAAATCATTCGCCGCGTCGGCCCACTGGACTATGAAGTCATTCCCGACGGAATGTCAGCATCACAACGGCGACGCGCACGCCCAGAAATTGTACATGTTGTACGACTGAAGCCATATTACGCGCGTTAAAGTGTGGTGTTTATGTTTAAGTTGCTTTGTTTTGGAACATCGAGGCGATGTTTTTTTTAAGGGGGGAGTAATGCCGCGAAACCTTCAAAACAGTATTTGTTGTTTTTTAACAGCCGCCGGCATACAGGCTTATGACTCTGATTCTGGACCGCGTATCAGTTCCGTAATCTTTGTTTGTTACTGCTCGATGTCGCGAGTCACACCTTTATCAGTTTTGTTGTAGCGCAAGACGCACCGAGATCTGTCTCGAAGGTTCCGGCCACTCGCTTGTCTTTCCACAATGTTCCAGCCCGTGCTGGTAGCTGCTTGCGACGTTATCTAGATTGTTCTGTGCAGCCTTTAAATTGAGCGTTGCCGAGTGTGACGGGCATTCTTTGTTCGACGATCGACGAGCACGTTTTGTTTCTATCGCCGCCGCCGAGTTGCTTAGTTCTTTTGCGGGCGCAAGTCAGCCCAAATAAACAGTTTCTTTAGTGCAATCATCGACCCTTCAATTGTGTTGTCGACCTCGTCACCACTACGTGACAGTATTCATTCGCCTTTATCGTCAACGAAAGATTGGATATCATAATTGCACTGCGCCCTGTGTCCCTGCAAGGGGCTCTTCTCCCGGTGGCGCTTACGCGATAACGAGTTTTACTTCGAGCGCGCTTGAAAGCGTCTTCGGTTTGGCGTGCCTGTTTTCAACGCTGTAATATACACCGCTTTTCGCGTGGGGAGGTCGGAGGCCGGCATTCTGTGTACCTATTATATCCTGCGGTGAAGCTAGCCTAGTTGACCGAATGCTTGTTGTTGCGACTGTCGGAAGAAGGAAAAGAAAATGCACGGGCCTGCTACTGGCTCTGATTTATTTATAGGAAGGGAAAGGCGCGGTAACTGACTCACTTGTTTTCTGTGGACACCGCAACCGCACCGTAAGGGTTGGTTGGTTGGTTCATAGGAAGGGAAAGGCGCAGTATCTGTCACACTTGCTCTGTGGGCACCTGAACCGCGCCGTAAGGGAAGGGATGAAGGTGGGAGTGAAAGTGGATAGAGAGAAAGGGGGGCCGTAGTGGAGGGCTACGGAGTAATTTCGACCACCTGGGGATCTTTAACGTGCGCTGACATCGCACAGCACACGGACGCCACTTCGTTTCGCCTCCATCGAAACGCAGCCGCCGAGGCCGGGATTCGATCCCGGGAACTCCGGCACAGTAGTCGGGCGTCTTACCACTGCACCACCCCGGCGGGGCACACCGTAAGGGAAGGGAGGAAGATGGGAGTGAAAGTGGAAAGAGGAGCCGTAGTGGAGGGCTACGGAGTAATTTCGACGCGCACAGCACACGGACGCCTCTTCGTTTCGCCTCCATCGGTGGTGGTGGTGGTGGTGACAAACGTTTATTCATTTAAAAGGGGTGGATGTATGCATGGGCCGGATTTTTGACTATCAGCCCTTACAGATACTGGGTGGGGTCCCTAGTACGGGACCCCAGTGGCGTCGGCCGCTGCCCGGGCGCGCTCGACCAAGGCCTTTTGGGCCTGCAGGTCATAGCAGCCGAGCAGGGTCGCCTCCCAGTCCTCCCGAGTGGGGTTGGGGTGAGGAGGAATAGCTGGGTTGGATGGGCAAGCCCACACCATGTGGTAGATGTCCGAAGACTTCTCCGCACAGTGCGGACAACTGCCCGTGAAGGAGGGATTACAATGTTTTAGTGCTGCCGGGCACAGCAGAGTGTTGGTATACAGACGGAGTAGCAGCCGCTCCTCCGTCTTAGATAGACCTTTACTCGGGCGAGGGTAAAGGCTATGACAAGATTGATAGTAAAGAACAATGCCTTTAAAAGAATACGCGGGTTCGAATTCGAGTTCGAACCCGCGGGTTCGAATTCATTCCTGTATATCGATCCGTACGCAGTTTTCGCCTACGACCGCTAAGTAATTCATGGTTGAATTTTCTTTTCTCACCAGTTTCGGTTTCGACATCCGAGAGATGGCTGTGACGTCACAATCATGTCTTGATGCACGGCATGAAAAAACAGCAATATAATCGCTCATTCTTCATTTGTAGTGATTCCTGTTCTTGAGGCAGGCAGGCTTTATCATTGTAGTGAATTCAAATAACTCAGCAGTGATCATATTGCTGTATTTTAATCCCTCGCGGGACTTAGACTTGACTGTGACGTCACAGCCATTGCTTGGATGCAGAAACCGAAACAGGTGGGAAAAGAAATTTGATTATAAATTATTCAGCAGTCGTAGGCAAATTTGACGTGGTGATCCGTGTACAGTAATGCCCTAGGCATCATTGCAAACGATGAAACAAGAACCCAGAAATTATTTGTGTATAGTCCTTTAAGGTATGCTGAAAATTATCCGAGAAGTATCACACACTTACAGTGCTGCCTTCTAATCGCTTCATGAAAACTTTTTCCTGTCTCGGGTCATCACACATGCTGTACGCGAGGCGCTGGCACGCAAGACAGGATTTTCTGCGTTCAAGACATTCACTCAACTGATGCACGTTCGTCACGATTCCTGCAGATAGCTATAGCCAGAAGGCAGCAGATTACTATGTATATTTGGGGAACATATCGTGATTCCGATGACAAATTCACCAGCATAGAAATTGTAACAATGACAGCAAGGTCAATTACAAGGGTTGCCTACAATGATACTTACTGCACAACGCAATAACTGGCAGCACAGTGTGACGTTTGATGAGAAATAAATGGGCATTTTCTCACTCAGGTGTGAATGGTTTGGTTTATGAGCCTTAATATCTCAAAGCAACTGAGGCTAATGCTGTATCAATCAATCAATCAATCAAAGTGATCTTTATTTGTAGGAAACGAAATACATAAAGAATATTTGGACCGATAGCCGGGGGGCTAGTAGACGGTCCAGTACAGAATAAACTTGGTCAGGCAGCCGTAATGAGCGCATACAAACACACACACACACAAACATACAAAAAAAAAAAACGACTCAAACAGACAAGCAAAAAGAATCAACAGGCACGGAGAAAAATACTTTTCAGCAAGCAATTCATAGGTAATTAATACAAAACGCAAGCGCACACACACAAAAAAAAAAATGGGGGGGGGGGGGGGGGGAGGGGATCATAACTCTCCTTGGCTGTTAATAAAAAACATTTTACAACTCATTTTAAAGTTACCTGCAAGTTTTACATTAATAGGCAACGTGTTCCAATGTTTTGCTCCAGAAAATTGTACTAAACGTTCTCCGTACACATTGTGGCAGGCAGGGAGGTTGAAATTGCCATTTAATGCGTGTCTTGTATTGCGAGATGGCAACAAGAAAATATCAAGTGGCAGAGGAATACTAGTATTAATGATGTTATTTACCAATACACAGATTTTGTATTTAAGCATTGATTCTAAAGAAAGTACTCGATTTTCTAGAAATAAATTATTGTTGCTGCAGTCGAAAGATACGCGGTATATTATACGCAATGCTCTCTTCTGCAGTCTCTGTAAGGGAAGTAGATAAGTTTTGTACGTTTGTCCCCAAGACTCACAGCAGTAGCTGATGTGGCAGTGAAATAACGAAAAATACAGGGAACGTAGTATGGTGTACGGGAAATACCTTTTCGCCTTGGTAAGCGCGTAGCAACTGAAAGCTAGCTTTTTAGATAGCTTATCTATCTGCTCTTGCCAGTGCAAGTGTTGGTCAAAGATGATACCAAGGTATTTGAAAGAACAAACTTGCTGAATACAATCGTTGTTTAGAGATATGTGAATCATACTAGGGTCAATGTTTCTTCTCTTGGAGTGGAATACTACATATTTAGTTTTATCTACATTTATTGTTAGTTTATTAGCACGAAACCATTCTGAAACATTAAACAGTTCGGACGTTATCGTATTTTCTAGGCCCAAGAGTGACTTAGATGTGAACAAAAGAGCAGTGTCATCTGCATACATAAAGACTTTTGAAAATTGAACGGCCTGCGGTAGGTCGTTCACGAAAATGGAAAACAAAACAGGACCCAATACAGATCCTTGCGGGACCCCGCAAGTCACAGGTAGTAGTGTGGAGTGTCTGTCACTCAGCACTACTTTTTGTTTTCTAGCGGAAAGGTAGCTATCAAAAAACTGGAGAGAGGCATTAGTAATACCACACGATTTTAATTTTTCCAATAACTCTGAGTGACAGACGCACTCAAATGCCTTTTTTATGTCGAGGAATATTACTATTGCAATTTGATTTTTGTGAAGAGCAGTGTTAATATGGTGAGAAAGTGATGTGACAGCAGTGGTTGTTGATTTGGCTGAGATAAAGCCATGCTGCTCAGCACAGATTATATTATTATCAAGCAGAAACTTGTTCAATTGTAAGGATATTAATTTTTCAAAAACAGTATTGATTATACTAAGCACAGATATGGGTCTGTAACTACTGGGGTCATTGGGATCTCCTGTCTTGTAGACTGGCACAACTTTCGCAATCTTCAAGCTTATTGGATACTGAGAGCTAACCATCGCATGGTTAATTATGTTGCATAAGGGGGTGCAAAGAATGTCGATATTGTCTTTTAGCACCTTCGATGGTATTCCGTCATAACCACAAGCTTTGTTTTCTCGCAGATTTTTAACTACTGACCTCATTTCTTCTTCAGTTATCTCCCGGAAAGCAAAGGTATTATTTGTTGCAATAGGTCTTCCTAGGTGAGGCGTTGTTGAAGGAAAGCCATTAACCAGTTTTTTTCCTCGATCGACGAAATTATTATTGAAGGTATCAGCCATCTCCTCTGAGATTAAGTCTGGAAGGAGATGTTCTTTTTTCTTTAATCCAACAACATCGCTCACAATTCCCCATATCTTTTTGGAATTTCCTTCCTGTCTCATAATTAGATTAGTGTAGTATTGTTTCTTTGAGTTCCTCATCATGGCGACCGATTTGTTTCTGTAGCATCGAAACTGTTCCCGGTAATACCTATTAGTTCGATTGTTTTTCCACTTATGATAGTATGAATCTTTCTTTTTCAAGACTTCAAGTATAGCTTTTGTCATCCAAGGGCATATACCATGGTCGTAGTTACGCCTAGTGTATGTGTAAGTGGATCGGTCAATGACGTCTGTGATTTTCCTTATCAGGTATTGATATTCAATATCTATGTCATCATCATGCACGCCTTCGAAATCTGTGCACTGAAGCAGCGATCGCACTTGAGCGTAATCGATTCGGGTGGTACGTTTTTTAAACTGCTTGGGAGGATAAAGCAAAGGGTCACAGGGATAAAGAATAAAGATGGGATTGTGGTCTGAGATGGCAATGTCGCACACACCAGCAAACACATTTATGTCCTTGTTGCAAAGCACATGGTCAATCAGAGAGGCGGATTTGTTAGTGACTCGAGTTGGCTCATCTATAACATTTGTCAAGTTAAAGGACTGTATCAGGAAGAGGTAATCACGGCAATCATCTTTCAACAAATCAATGTTGAAATCACCACAGACAATCAAAGACGATTTACCCGTCGCAAGTGATAATAGCGTAGTTTCCATTACGGAATAGAATTTGTTTAGACAAGCGCTAGGTGGGCGGTAAACAACACCTATAATGATGCCACACTTCATTTCAATGAACAGTGTTTCAACTACACCTGCTTCATAACTAGCATTGCATTTACAGCAGTAGTCGATCCCTTTTCGAACAAAAAGTGCGAGGCCACCACCACGTGATACACTATCCCGCGGTCGCGAGAGGAAATTGTACCCAGGAATTTCAACAGTTTCACCTTGCTTGAGCCATGTTTCTGTCAGCGCAATAACATCAAAATGATACGAGTAATGTGACAGATAAGCAACCAAATGATCGAGGTTTTTCCTAGCACTCCGGATGTTGCAGTGTAACACAGATACCTGACCGCGCCCAAGCCATTTGTTTTCGATTTGAGCAGAAGTGTAAGTCATTCGGAGATACAGCGATTACAGGGTAGCCTATTTATTACTGTACCTGGGCGAGGTCAGCCATTCGCGTCACCTGCAGTACGTGCGAGTTGTCTGTCTTGCGCATCAAGATTTTACCTTCTATGACCCAGGCATACTTCCAACCCTTCTCTTTTTTTGCCTTCAAAGCGTGGCCCAGCAGCACTTTTTTTGCCGGGCACAAATGCTCGTTAACATAGACTGGTGAACTCTTTTCTTCTGAGCTGTTGAAACCCAGGTGAAATGTGTTTAGTCTTTGTTTTTTGGCAGCTTTCAGCATTTTGTCTCTAGCGGCACGGGAATGAAATTTGACCACCACATTTGACTCTTTTTTGTTCATCGATGGCACTCGGTGAACGACATCAATGTCACTCTCACTGATTTCAATTTGCAAATGGCGTGATATATCTGTCAAAGTAGCGACAAGGTTTTCACCCTGGACTACAGGAAGCCCCTTGATTTCCAGATTACTTCTCCTGCTGTACTGCTGCAAGTCAATCACCTCTTTCTTCACGTCTTCTAGTTCTTTTGAGAGGCGATCGTTGTCTTTTTTTATTTCTACGCTTTCAGCTTTCACATATTTCAGTTCCTTTTTCATTTCAGCTATTTCTGCCTTAAGCTCCTCAAAAATTGTGTTAATGAACTCCATGGATTTCCGCACTGGCTCAAGCTCATCTTCAATTACCTTTTTGAGGGCCTCTTTCAGCTCTAGCTGATTTGTCTCAAAGTGTGCTGACATGTCAGCAAGTGCTTTCACGACTTCCTTTATAGTCGAAGGTGCCTTGTCTCCCATAATATCATGTACAGACGGACGGAGCAGTCCAAGAGCCGCTATATAGCAACAGGCACCTTAAGTAAAAGAAGGCTCGCACACGTACCTGCACAGAATGAAGCAGGCAGTTAGTTGCAGCTCAACGTTACGGCGTCCTGGACTGCTCCGGAATGGTGCTGAGGATGGGCTAGACAGCGGATTTTATAGCCTTCCTGTGACGTCGATGGCCCTTCGAGCTGCGCAAGCGCAGCTGACTGCCGGATGATAAAGTGTCGCCGACGGCCCTCCAACAGTCCAACAGCAAAGCGCAGGCACAACAGGTATCTGGCGGACGCAGCACGTGGACGCTCGGTGTAGGCAATAAGCAGGATTTCAGGCGATGGCTTGAGGATTTTTTTCCCGATGACAGGCTGCACAGAATGAAGCAGGCAGTTAGTTGCAGCTCAACGTTACGGCGTCCTGGACTGCTCCGGAATGTGAAGGCTCCAGAAATTTTGGCCACCTGACAAGTGCAGTGACATCGCACAGTACATGGGTCCCTGGTTTTTCACCTCTGTCGAAAAGTGGCCCTTGCAGCCAGGATTTGACCCCATGGCCTTTGGTTTAGCAGTTGTGTGCCCTAACCACTGAGCCATCGTAACAAGTCGACTTCTTACTCGACTTCTCTCTGTTTTACCCATAAACTGCCTAGAATTTTGCGATATTTAAAACTTCAACTAACTTTCTTTAACCTTAATTAACTTTTTTGATGGCTGTGTATGCTTTTTACCAAGAAGTAAAAAGACATTGTTACCATACTTCTATTCTCACTCTAAAGTCGTCAAGAGATGATTGCTATGAATTACTTTCAAAGTGCCCTGCGAAAGAGTTGCCACCACAGCATAAAGTCAAACTATAATAACCGATTTAAGCATTTTGAAGCTGCCAGTTTTCTAAAGGCGCTTTTGAACGTGGTGGCGGAAGTGTTGCGGGAAAAGATTGAGCCAGAATATGAAATTGGTTGGTCCAACATGGGCAGAAGGAAAAATATCATTGAAGTGATGCATAATGTGCCTAGGGTTTTCCACAACATCAGAAAAGGTGCTGTGAGGCAAGGTGTTAAGTCTTTTCTACCACATGCAAAATTTCAAGCCTCTACGATGCACATGGAAGAGCTAGACCTCTTTTGTGTACGAAGCAGCATGAAAACCATTTACTTACATATGCAACACATGGGTTACAGTCGCCGGATCTATAGAACTTGAAGGGGATCACGAAATCGTTCGATACATCAATAATTCGATATATAAAACATACCGCGAGATCAGCTCCTATGTAACAGATGCGTCAATACGGTGTACCCAACTAGTGGCATGTCTCCTGCAGCAATGTGCTGCACACCGGCATACTGATAGCCCCCCGCTTGTCTCGGGTGTGGTGACCCGCGCAGCATGCGTTGCCGAGCGGCAACCGGCCAAAAATGCAGCTTCTTGGATCCGAGCGCATGCTCTGAATATATGGTAAAGGCAAATCAGAGCTTTGAAGCTTATGCTGTTCACACCCAGGAAGCCCAGCATGGTGCATATGCAGTTGGGGTTGGGGTTCACATCAAAGCTGCGGTGGAAGGTGCTCTGCGAATCGCCACTGCTCACAAGAAGATGTGCAATTATGTTATTTGTACATTATAAATGGTATAATAAATCAGTTAGAAAAGGGTACAGCTAATTTCTACGTCTCCGTCAACAGCAAAGCATGCTCGCGACAACTGTGCCTTCAGTCAGCTAGGCTGGTTCTTCGCCGCATGGGAACCAGCGCGTTGAATTCTGGATTTTCTGCGCAACAGCAGTAACGCGTTTTTCAAGCAGACTCGGCGTTCACCTCATTGAGCAGTTTTGCAGCATTAGTGCTATCAGGAGGTGCCCAAGGTTGTGCAGCTGACCTGCTCCATGCATGAAGAATGATTGCAATGATGCCATTAGGAGAAGAGCACCTATTGGGGGCGCCACATGCAGTTCAATGTATTGAAGGTTCCGCACAACTGGAGTTTGATAAACGTGAACATCCTATACCTTTGCTTGGGATTTTCAAGGGGATATATGCGGTAATTCAATATATCCGGGATTGACTGTATACTTCTGCTGACTTGTGGAAATGTTTACATCAGACGAGGCCAGTGTATCAGTGAAAGGGCAGGAAAGCACTACAACTCTTTGAACCCCTCTGACGGAGCAAACATGCCTTGCTATTTCCAGGATTGTGGCTGCTATCTGCTCCTTTTCCAGTGTTAGTTTTCTTTATGGTAGTGTGGAGTGCAAAATTTCAGAACTTTATCATATTAGAATGTAATGGGGTGATCACATTAGCATAGCTCCTGTTTCTTTGATGCAAAAGAAACTAAATTTTCTTTTGCTATGGTGCTGGGGCCTTGGTTATTTCTTAACCTTGCATAGTAGTTGTGCATTTTTTTCTTTGCCTGCTTGGCTAGCTTTCCTTTGAGACTGACTTGTTTCAGTAAGGCACAGTTTTTAGTCAAGTCGCCATGGTGTGCCTGATCTCTTCCTTGCCCCCGTCTTCTAACTGGTTTATTGTTTCAAGCCTGCAACTGTCCAGCCTTAGCAGAGCACTTGCTTATTTTTTTGTGCAGGCAACAAGTGCCGGGAGGGCGTGGAGGCATGGCGATGCTCTCTCTCAAGATCAGCGTACCTGACAACAAGGTCATCAAAACTATCCAGTTCGAGCCCAGCACACTGGTGTACGATGCCTGCCGCATCATTCGTGACAAGGTTCCAGACTCCGCCCTTGGTGACGGTCAGTGCTTTTTGGATTGCCACCGTAGGATCCCATTTTCCCAAGGACAAGCATTATTCGTATTTTCGAAGTGGCATTGGCTTTATAGTGACTCCAAAATGTGCCTTCAAAATCATGGCTTCGAGTGTTTGAGTCACTTGCGTGAAGTTTCGCGATGTTTGGCCCATCTCAGTGTTGTTTTCAGTACTACCCAGAACAAAATACAGCAAAACCTTGATAATCGAAACTCGTGTAATTTGAAATCTTGGATAATTCGAATAATTTCTGCGGTCCCGCAATTTCTATTTAAATTTGACAGGATAGTTTTGAAGTGTCAGAGTGATGTGCAGGAATGCCCCATCCTGATTTTCAGCATAATGATGCCACAGTGCTATGCCATTACTTGCATGTGAAGCACCCCACCCCAGTCCACTGTAGTACATACGGCTTGTGGACTGTCGGAGAGCACACACACAGGAGGGAAGACTTGCTTTACTGCAACACAGCAGCTGATACCGAAATACTCTCCCGGAAGTTCATCGTGGCATGGCTGGATTGTAGGCAGCAGGGTGTGTGGCTGTCACTCCTGGGCATAGCCTCTAGCAGCAACACTGTATGTTTAAAATGGGTTTACCGTGGGAAGCGCCGGTCTGTGCAATTTCTTTTTAAATGATTTACCATGGTTAGAGGCCTAGGTTACTGGCATATCCAATTGCTTGAACTACGTTGCATATAAGTTGACCTTCCTTCAAAAAAACGAACCGAAATTGGATGGTCGACATGTACCTGAAGCCGGCCGGCCATGGCACGAATGTTGGGAGGTGCCATCTTTGAGCTGTGAGTGTTGTGCGTCACGTTTTCTGTCTGGGACTGTGTTGCAGCTAAGGAGTATGGGCTCTTCCTGACGGATGATGACCCCAAGAAATCTGGCTGTTGGCTCGAGAATGGCAAGGCACTCGGCTATTACCTGCTCAAGTCGGGGGTGAGTTACACCTTAGTTGTGTATACAAGCGTGTTTTCCAGTGTGCAACGCAGAGAGCTATGCTTTTTGAAACTAGGTCCGTACTGCAAATGTCGAACTAAGTATGACTTAAGTGGGCGCATTCGTTTTTTTCATAAAAACCAACGCCATCACTATCTCGGATCGTATAAGTCACTCAGAAACTCCTGTAATTTCTTAATTGAGCAGAGCGACTCATTTTAGCGCGGTAGTTCACTTTAGATGTCCAGGTCACAGGAAAGATGAGACAGCTGGGGTACAGCCGTCACATTTCAGACCGCAACCAGTTGCCAAATGGCATTCAGTTGGCATTTTCAGAATAAGGGCTGTGTACTTTAATTCTTGTTCAAATGTGTTCTGTACTGTTTAATAAGGAAGCAACACAAACTCATTCGCCAGCTTTTGAGGCTTAGACTGTCTCTGAAGTGTTAAGTGGTACCAAACTGATGTGTTCAGCTTAAGCAGTTTGTGAGAATTTTCGTAATAGCATTACCTCCTATAAGTTTACTCTGGATATGTGTCAGACCCCTGACTGACTCCAAGCCCTGGCTGGCCAGAAAAGTGTTACCTGACATCGCCCTCTACCTTGGCCTGCCAGAAAAAAATGTGTGCAGTGAGTTTCCCATGGAGTAACATTGCGACACACACTCAGTGCAAAGCGACAGATTCCTAACTACACAGCCTTGAAGCTAGCAGTCAGGTGCAAACAGAGACCAAAAGCGATAAAATGGTGCACCTTTCCACCTTCTCAGCTCTTGCGCTGCATTTAGTTACTTTTTGACAGAACAGTGCAGAAACAACTGGAAGAAAGAAACAAGCGTTGATTTACAACTCACTTTGCTATCGAAAAACATGGTTTCATACCCTCTACACCCCACCAACAACACATGCGTCGCTACGATCTCACTCAGGCAACCTACAATGACCAACAGCTTAGTAATCATAGAGGTGAATTAATGTGTAACATGCCAAATTCATTCTCTGTCTCTGCATAAGGGGTATCAGAAACTGTGTTTTTTTGATAATAAAGTGAGCTGTAAGTCAGCGCTTGTCTTTTTTATTTTCCTATGGTTCCTGTGCAGTTCTATCACAAATGCATAACCAATGTACCCAAGCTGCTTTGCTGGCTTGGTGACTTGCGTGGGAATGGGCAGAACTAATCAGTTGCCTATGGTACTACTGTTTAAGGTTTTGATGCAGGGCAGGTTCCTGAAGCTGTGGGAAGCTTTCTCTTGCACTGCCTATTGCTCACCCACGAAAGCAACTGAAAACGAAATCGAGCTGGGTGGACAGTTTGCAGGTTAAAGTTTTCATCAGTGTGACTGTTTTCTGTTGTAACAAATTTTCTTTTTTGGGGATATAGAGCTCCATGCATCCTAGCTGGAATAAACACTCATGCAATGTGCATGCTGTCTGCAGCTCAGCTATAGGCCAGCTCGTAATTTTAGACAGCAACATTCTCAGAAAAAAAAAAAAAGACAGCTTGACCTTTATGTGGCAATATATCGTAAAGTATTCTTGTACTAGTTGTGTTTCTGAGTAAGTTTTAAATCAAGAGATACTCTTGAGGTTTGCTATTGGCTGGTATCTTCTTTGGGTGACACTCAGTATTACATGGCGCAGGTTGTGAAGTAGTACCGCTAGTGTTCTCGACAACCAATGGCACACTTGTGGTATGCTGGTGTGACCCCATTAATCTGAACATTCATATTGCAGGAAAAGGTATATATAAAGAATAAATGAAAGGGTCACTACCTACAAGCACAAACTTGGCGCACTTTAATTTGGAGCGCATGAATTGCTCACTAGTTTGAACACTTATAATGCTAATGTGAATAGTGCTGTTGCATTTCAGTACAGACCAGCAGAGCAACTTTTGAACCCATTCTTTTTTTACTTCTATAATGGAATGGACCTAAATGCTATGGTGGAATGCTCCACCACCCCATAAAACACTGACTGGACAACAACAAGTCATATGGAGACAGCTACAGACGGGCACCCTCTCTAATCAAAACTACATATCAAAATTCATAAATAAGGATATCAATCCCTTCTGCCGGTTTTGCGGGGAGAAAGACAACTTCGAGCATATGATCTGGGCGTGCAAAAAGCCCATAAGACTCCCTCAAAACTCTTGCCTGATCACTCTAAAAAAGCTTGGGACAAGCTAAGATCCAGCGATGACCCTGGCATTCAAAAGGCCGTCGAATGGGCCGGCATTGCCAAAAGTCTTCACGGCCTGCGGCATGCTAGCTGACTTCCCCTATTGCTCCCACTTATTGCGAATAAAGTTTTATCATCCTCAGCCCTTAGGTGGGAGGAAGGACGCAGAAGTCGAGACTTGAAAAATTTTTAACAAATGTTTGAAATGCACGTGTGCATGGGAAGGAATCAACATTTAAAATGGCTCGGATGCTTTTTTCGAAACTGTGGGCTGTGATAGTCTTGCCATCGTCAGTGCACCTTTGATGATGACACAGGACACCCTGGAGTACCGCAAGAAGCTGAGGCCCCTGCGCGTGCGCATGCTGGATGGCTCAGTGAAGACGGTGCTGGTGGATGACAGCCAGCCCATCGCCAACCTCATGGTGGTCATCTGCACCAAGATTGGTGAGCAGTGGGCTACCTCGGTAGTTCTTTGTCCTTGTGCATGGTCTTGCACACAATTGTCTTAAGACCGCAGAAGGGGCCTTACGCTGGATTCATTTATGAGTCACCCGAAGCTCACAACAATGTCCCACCTACGACGACATTTCCTATGGGCCCTAGTTTCTTTCACTTGCTTTGGAGAGCAATATCAGGTGGTCACGATGGCAACTTTAACACTTTCTTGTCCGCGGGAAAAAGGGGTGGTTTATGGGTGGTGTCATAATTTTTTTTCTTTAACAAATCTTGCTTCATACAAGAGTGTCTAGTATCAAATTGTAGAGGAGGAATTTCTCTTCACAATGGTATTAGTAACAATCAACATACTTATTGAGTAAGTGATGAAAGACAAATATCAGCAAAAATAGTAAAAAAAACACACACAAAAGCATCAAAGTTTCTTGACACAAATAAAAATTAAGAAATTTCAAAATATATGTTTTTTACAGCAGGGACCATTGCAACATTGAAGCAAATTCTAGCTTTCTATGTACAGTATTCGCTGAGGTAGGAAAGAAAACAGTTGTCGAGGTCAACTACGCCAAGGTAGACCTCTGGCTGTACTATAGCGAAAAGCACGATTCCGTGCGCTGCTGGCGGCAAGTAATAAACTGCCCTAAAGACGTTGTCATCCTGCAGATAACGGTTGTGACCTTCAGAACAGTGATCCCGTCCGATCAGCGCGCAGCAAAAAGCGAAACTTTTAGGGTGCGAAAGCAAAACTTATCGGGGCATGGCTGTCGACATTCCGGGTCGGTTTGATGTAGTTTCGCTGTCAGTGCTGAAGTCTGAAGAGCTGAATTTGTCTTCTGAGTCATCACTGCTGCTGTTCGCATTCAAAAATGAGCTCTCAGATGTGTTAACTTCAGCGGAAACACGCCGTTTCCGTGCAGCAGGAACGCGCGACTTCGACGCCATGATGTAAATGAGGAGCGTCGATCACCTGACTCCGGAGACCATCTGGACGGGCGTGGCACGGCGAAAAAAAAATAAAACCGAAAGCAAAACTGAAGGACTGGTTCTTCTAGTATTCCCCACCGGATAACGCCATTTGTCAAGAAGCGCTTCGGAAGCGGAAAAAATCGAATTGTGAAACCATCAATAGTGGGCTATCGATGGGAATAGGTGGGGACAGGGAAGTGTTAGACAGACATCTGGAGGAATGTGTATCTGTAAAAATTTTGTCAGTTGAAATGACATTTGCGTTTCAGGTATTTTGAGAACCACAAAGTGACAGGAGTCTGCAGCTAAGTAAATGAGTTTGGATCATGAAAGAAATTTGTTTATATTGCTAAGAAGACGATGAAGTGGGCAGCGTTGCGGGGCGGAGCCCTCGCACCAGTCCTGCTGGCCATTACAGCATGCCTCATAGTCATATCATCATGTCGTCCTCTTTCACTTGACACTTTGTAACAGTATTGCAGTAAGTGCAAATAGGCTCGCTAGTACTTGGTGTCAACATCTGATTATCAGTGCACCACTTCCATCTTTGGTGCTAGTGGGGGTAGCAGCACAGGGAACCTGTTCTTTAGAATCAAAAATGTCAGTTGCCAGTCAGTGCTTGTGTCATGTGTGTCGTTTTTTTTCCTGTGCTGTAATAGTGTGAACAAGTACCAACTTGCCCAGTTTATAGCTTTAATGAAGAAATGTGAGTTGATGTTATCCTCAGAAGAGTTTGAAATTTGCATGTCCGGGGCATATACTACAGAGTGTACCCTCCAAGATAAGGGCTTGGGGCTGAAGGGATTCTAGCGGGCGGTTGAGACTAAGTGGATGACCAGGTTAAGGTGCCCTTCGACCTGTACTGAATGTAGTTAGAAGGTTTCCGGTGGTGGCATTGATCCACAGGGCTACATCTACTGGAACTTGAATCGAAATCTACAGACAATGCAAAGGCACCATTGTCGCTGGGAGAGTCTGAACACAGGGTCTGTCTTTGCTTCTACGCAGGCATCACCAACCATGACGAGTTCTCCCTGGTGCGTGACCTGCCAGACGAGAACAAGGAACCCAATACGGGGACACTGACGCTGCGCCGGGTGAGTGCCCACTCTCGGCTGTGCCTCTACAGGGGGCGGAGAGACAAGCGTAGCTATTCATTAGCATTTATTATTTGCAAAACAGAGTAATACTATGCAGCCTTCAGATAGGATCAACTGTGACAAAAGAAAAATGAAAAATTCCTGAGCAAAAGCCTCTATGAATAAAGATCTGCGTACAGTGCACAGCCTTGGTTGCAGCTACGATGTCACAGCAGAATTGTAGTCGCAAAGCAGTCATCTGCTGTACAGTACGTGATTGCATGTTAGGCAACTCCAGGTGCTTCAAATTCATCTGGAAACCTTCACGGCAGCATTTCTCATAACCAACTTGTCCCCTTTGGATGTTGACCTCCGCAAACCACGTGTCACATACTTGTTTCCTCCTGAGCAGTATTCTTGATGCAAAGTGTGGTGCTTCTTGTCTTCCCTCCTCCTACATGGTTATATCTTCATGGCTACGTTATCAATTCACATTGATCATGTAATGACAAAAAAATCCCCTATGCTTTCCTTGGTGTCCGTGGCTTCTGGCTCCCTCCGTATGTATCCTGTATTGAAGCCCCTCATTCCTCTGCATTTGTTTGCTGACTTTGCCCAGGAGAAGAAAGACAAGGACCGCGACCAGAAGATGGAGCAGCTCAAGAAGAAGCTCAAGACGGACGATGACTGTAAGTTAGCTTCTTAGCGCTGCGTGTGCAGCCGACACTGCAGCACCTCTTTAATGCCTGTTTCAATGCAGTGAACTGGGTGGACCACTCTAAGACTCTGCGGGAGCTGGGGGTGGATGAAGACGAGATGCTGACCCTGCGGCGGAAGTACTTCTTCTCCGACTCGAACGTTGACTCGAGGGACCCCGTCCAGCTGAACCTGCTCTACGTTCAGGTGACTGCCTGCTAATGGTGGTGTCTTGCACCAAAAGTTGCTGACTTAATTGATTTCGTGCATGCTATCAGTCAAACCTAAACCAAGCTGCCAGCGGGAGAGAAACAAAAAATCTTCATAAGCAGAGAAGCAAACTGAAATTTAATATGGTGTTTATATGTACTGTTGTGTCATCTTAAAAAGATAAAAAAATTAGAAAATAGGTCGAAAGATTGTACCTTGGGAACCTGAGCCTTGAAGACTATTCGAGTAGGATGCCATGAAAGGAAAAAAGTTCTGCCGTAAAGAGATATTCTGTTTTTTTGTGAGCCTAATGCACAAACAAAACTAGGGGAAGTACAAATGCATGCATCTTTGTTTTCCAAAAGCAATGAGAGTGAAAGAGGAAAAATAGTGTCTGCAAGACATGTGCACAGAGCCCATCTCAAATAAAAAGTGACCCAGATATTGCTGCTGCACTGAAAGTCCGCTCAGTCAATACAAAAGTTTTCGGGCACTGTTCCAGTGCACTTGGAAGCATTCTTGTTGTGCCTGATAGCTTAGACTGTTATAAGCATGATTTGATTTCTTCGTTCATCAGTAGTTTGCGTTAGCAACAAAATTTTGCATTTTTCTTGGTTTCTGTTAAGATATACTTAACACATTACGGAAGAAAAAAAAAAGCTTAACCATTTTAACCTGCACAATTTTTATGTTGAAAAGTGTCATCTTGGTCATTCATTGTCACAGGCATCTAGGAACCTACCAATGCTTTGCTGTAGTGCTAGGCATCATATCTTTTGCCACTTATGGCTAGGCCATCAGAAAGTCAACTGAGCTTGTTTTGCATAGTTAATTTTAGTACAAGTCAGCAGGAATTGATCTGGGAAAGAAATTAGGCATATCTTAATGAAAGACAGCTGTTGTGCAGAGTAGTGCTCACTATGGGTTCTGCAACTTGCAGGCTCGGGATGCCATTCTGAACACCACGCACCCGGTTACCCTGGAGGAGGCTTGCAAGTTTGCGGGACTTCAGTGCCAGATCCAGTTTGGGGACCACAATGAGACCAAGCACAAGCCAGGCTTCCTCGAGTGAGTTGTGCCCTGGGGCCAGCATCGATCCATGCATCGATCTATGCGAACCATAGAACACTTTTACATTTTCCCCTGCTTTCCTGCTTGCAGCCTGAAAGAGTTCCTGCCCAAGGACTATGCCAAGATCAAAGGCATAGAGAAGAAGATATTTGCAGTGAGTATCAATCATAGAGTATGTTTAAAATGCCCATTTTTTCCTTCTTATTTTTGGCACTTCTTTTCTTTTTTTTCTTTTTCATCTCTCAGTCTTATGAAACCGTTTGACCTTATGCAGTGAAAAAGGGCACCTCATAGCATGCTTTCCTTTCCGTTCCCAGTAATAACTATGTCTGAAAAGAAAGTCTGTGTGAAAGAGAAACAACTCAAGAAAGTTCTGAGCGTGGGGCTATCCACTATATGATTCGTTTCTGTAGTTTACAGAGCTGTGCCTACACAGCAGCAGGCGTGTGCTCCTTGGAGTCATCTGCATGTGCGCAGAAGTGGTAGCGGACTACGCTATGCCAAAACTGACCGTCAACTTTTTTTTTGAAGTTTGTCAATTATCGAGAGGCACACTGCTGCCAGAGGAATTCTGGGAAGCATAGACTTTGTATTTGGCTCGGCTATTGTAAACAAAAAACTTGAATTTACCCGTAATAACACGACTCTTCTCAGAGCAAACTTCCAAGAAGTGCCTTGATAGTTTTCATCCAGATATTGACTCACGTCAAGTTTATAAAAGAACACAAAGTCGTGCTGCGAGGCAAATCTAATTTCTCAGTGTAATCCACATTTTTGGCCGCACACTTGGTGAGCCAGATGTGTCGAAGTATCCATTTCCCTAGATGAAGTGCCCTTCAAGGCACTTCCGTAGGCAGTGGCCCCTCTCTTCCCTCGGGGTAATTTTGTCGAGCTGTGGTGTTGGTGCCAGAAGCCCTGTGGTGGTTTCAACGTCGCCTTCTTTCAGGAGCACCGCAAGCACATTGGCACCTCTGAGCTGGATGCCAAGGTGAAGTATGTCGCCCTGGCTCGCTCCCTCAAGACGTACGGCGTCACCTTCTTCCTCGTCAAGGTGGGTGGGTTTGTGCACGTCAACTGTTGTGACTTGCCGGGCCAGGCTATGTTTGCTGTACTTTCAGCTTCATATTCAAACAGCGTGAAAACGAACTCACCCAGCTTTGTTCTTCCAGATGTTCGCAGCTTTGTTCATTTGCTACGTGTTGATGAACAGAGCTTAGAAGGAATTACATATATGAATTATATGCTGGGGCTGATTATATGTGCACAAATGTGATAATGAACCAAGGTAAAATGTCCACAGAAGTCATGGAAGCAGGTGGAATGGAGACATAGGAATGTGCGTTGAGGTATTGTAGTCTAATCATGAAAAAAAAAAAAAAAAAATGGACATGATTTTTCAAAAGATGCATATTTTGCTGCATATTTGTATTTCATTCCTTCACAGCTTCACCTTTGATTTTGACTTTGATAGCTCCATAGCTCTTCCTTATCCTTTGGTGTTTGTGCATCTGCTTTTTCTTTTGTGGATAGGGTGAATTCTAATTTCATTCACTTGCAAGCGTAGCACGTATCTTGTCTGTGTTTCCTCTTTGTTTCATCCTAATGCTGCTTTCTTTTTTTTTTTTTTTGCACGAAAATACCATGGAGAGGGTTATATGGAACGTCTGCATGTCACTTGTTGGAATGGGGACTTCTATGGTGGTGCTTAGTTGAAGAACTGACGTAAGCATGTTGTCTTCTTCCCTCTCTCCCATGCAGGAGAAGATGAAGGGCAAGAACAAGCTAGTCCCACGGCTGCTGGGAGTCACCAAGGACAGTGTCATGCGCCTCGATGAGCGCACCAAGGAGGTGGGTGGCCAGCATTAAGTCCCCGTCTCTCTTCTTCCTTTTTTTTTCTGTAGCATTTTTTAACCGGCAGTGATCATTTAAAGCATACCAGATTACAACTTGAAAGGTAGTATACTCACATACATACCTGGACAAGGCTTGTGGAAAGTGGTTTGCACAATAATTTTTGGTGCGAAAAAAGAGGAAAAAAAAGGAAATTTTTTTTGAGCAAGGGGGATTCCAGGTACTTACTGGCTTAGGCGTTGAAAAATACAGTGCTACTCTATTGCACCGCCAAGCAATGACAGTGGGAGCCTTTAAATGCGTTCTTTATTTGTTTGTTGTAGACCGTCTGCTGGCTGGTAGGTGGTGCAGCTTAGCTGGAAGTTGAAATGGAGTAATGGTGCTAGAAGCTTCCTTCTGGGAATGCAGTTTTGCACCCAAGAGAGAAAAACATAAGCAAGGCTAGAAATCAATTGGAAAGCGGTCAGGAGGTCAGAATTACATGCTTATGGGAAGACCTCTAATTGAGACCACAATTCAAAAGGTAGTGCCCTCCTTGAAGCGGGATCACAGTGCTTTAAAACATGCAGGTTCAATAAGAAATAGACCCAGGGAGATGATTGTTGTCAAGCATGTAGTAACTCTGGGGAGACAATGAAACTTATTTTGCTGTAAAGTAGAACTTTGTTGATATGTTCCCAGTTTATACCTTCAAAATTGTGGACGGTAAAATGTCTCCCATAGGATTACACTATCTCGGTTAATATGTTCCTGGATAACATGATTTTCTGGTTTCTATGCCTGAAATTTGGACAAACTGTAGTAGTATAATACGTTTCGCGATCAACTCGACACGTGTTAACGAGCGCTCGTGACATAAAAAATTGATCAGGGGTGCTCTCCCCGCCACAGTTGCTTTCCTGCAATGCATAGGTGCGAAGGGGTGAAGCATAAAAGGAAGCCAACGAGCCATCATACCAGGCGCCTATTTCAAAATACTATTACTACTATTTATGCAGAAGCTTGACATCATGAGGAGAAACGCGATCACTTCTCTGCGGTGCAATACGGGCTTTAGGACTGAACCATTTGATAACTATAGCTATTCACCTGCATACGAACGGGCTGGGTCTGGAGGATGCAGCATGAGCAAAAACACTGCGCTTGTAAGCCATTGCGATGGCTTCTCCACATGTCACTATATAAGGGGGCGAAGCATCCGAAAACAACTAAGGAAGCAAATCTGGCTCGCCATTGCCTTCTACGAACCGGATTTGTTACTAAATCTGTCCCGTGCTTAGGACAATGATAATACGGACTGAATTCTGTGAAACATAAAAATGGAGTTTTGCATACTTGATGTCTACAAAGGCTTTTCTACACTTTTATGCAGTGAAAGTCTCAATTCTAAGTTCCATTGTATCTCATTTTCAAATTTTATTTTCATTTTCAAAATTTTTTAAAATCAGGCAGTTCGGATCATGCGTTTTCCCGGACAACACATTTTTTTTTTCCTGGATTTTTTTTATCAACATATCAACGAGGTTCTACAGTATCTATTCTGGCATCAGTGCTGGCAAGATAAGCATTCTTGAGGCACTATTGTGCAGCGATAATGGAGGAAGCATAAGTGTGTCCATGCACAATAGTGGTCAGTGGAAAATGGGTGCTTTAAAAGCAGGGACAGGGCTTCAGATGTCAAAATTGATATACCCTCAAACTGATCAGCCTGGCGTGTTTTGGCTCTATTAATACAGTCAAATCTCGATATAACGAATCCCGCGGTACCGCGAAAAATCATTCGTTATTTTGAAATATCGTAATGAAAAATCTGCGATTATAAGCCAGTGGTCAAACCTAGATATGAAAATGACGTACCTTGGCAGTAGGCACGTGTGTAGACTAGCAAAACCTCAAGTGAAAAGGTTGCACTAACTCCAAAGCTGATTTATTTGAAGAAATTCATTATTTTCTTCTGCCACGCACTACATTACACCACTACAGCACATACACCTTTCGCTTTCCGGAACACCTCATCGCGTGCGTGATTGCACCGAGCGATAAAAGTACGGACTTTGTCCATGTGCAAAAAAAAAAAAAAAACAAAAAAAAACGGAGTTTTTTTATGACCCCATCTTCAATGCTCCCTGAGCTTTGAAAATCTTGTCTCGGTCTTTCATAATGATCGCGGCAGTCGATGGGGCAATGCTAGCTGTCTGTAGAGGCCGATCGCTTTTTCCCTGCGTCGATTTCTTGCAGTGAAAGCAGCTGCGTTCATATCTTCTTGGCACTTCGCTGGCTAATATCATCGTCAATCTCGCACAAACTTCGCAATAAGATAATCAGCGGCAAAAAAAAAAAAATACTGTCCCGCACGCGCGAACGACCGAGTCGCGTACGGCACACAACACAGGAAGAAAAAAAACGCAGGCAGCTAGGCCTGCTGGCTACTGCGTAATAAACCATAGCTTCATGGTGGCGCTAGGAGCTGGTCCTAGATGTCCTGATGATGATAGCTACAGCCTACGGACCATACACACAGAAACGGCGGTTTCTGTTTCGTTTCACGCGAGTGTTGCAAGCTGCGGTGCTGTTAATTTTAGCCAAATTCGTAATACTGATGTTCCAAAATTATAGAACAAGAAATAAAACACGTTCGTTATTCTGAAATATACGCTAATTTGAAATTCGTAATACTGAAATAGTTTTACATTGAAAACATGGCAAATCTGCCGGGGATTCTTAAAAAATTCGTTAATTTGAAAAGTTCGTTAATGTGGTGTTCGTAGTAACAGGATTTCACTAATGTCCTGTCTCACTCGCGAGGACTAGTAATGGAAGGTTAAGCTTTCAGCTTTGAAGCCTGCCCACTGTGTACTTTGTTGAATGCGGCACCCAGTTTTTATTTGCTTCTAGTGGAAGAGAGAATTTATGACTGCTCATGAGACACCCGAGAGTGCTGCATTTGTGCTTCTTGTCAACGCTTTGAGTAGCTGTGCCGAGGTTCTGAAAGGCAGTGTCAGATGTGGTCATCATCCCATGTGCTTAGAGAAATCAAGTTGATCTTGTGTACGCTTCCCCATGTTGTGCAGATTATGAAGGTGTGGCCCCTGACCACCGTGCGTCGTTGGGCTGCCTCGCCAAACAGTTTCACTCTGGTGAGTTCCACCTACAGACTTGTTGTTTCGTGCATGCTGCAGCTTCTTGCATGTACCTCGGGTGCAAGTCAGTAATAGTATAAGTGAACTGGTAATGAGGAAAGAGAGGCTCACTTCTAACTGGACACCTCAATCGTGCCTCGGATGGAAGTGGTCAAAGACAATAAAAAAAGGAAAAGAAGGAGGCACAATAACGGAGACCTTGGCATATTTTTTGACCACTTGGTTTTTTTCTTTAGCAAGCACTGACATTGCACAGCTCATGGGTATCTTCTTGCAAAGTGCAAGAAGTGCTAGTCTTTACTGAGCTGCAGCTAAGATTCATCCCACATTCTCAGGTGCAGAAGCTGAAAACTGTAACCACTGTTCCAGCATTGTGGGTTGGGTGCAGTCAAGCCTTTCTAAATGGTGTTGGCATGAGTTCTTTCAGCCCCTGCACAAGGAGAAGCTCGTGCTGAGTGGCGTTCTTCTGTTGCAGGACTTTGGAGACTACTCTGAGTCGTACTACTCGGTGCAGACCACCGAAGGGGAGCAGATCTCTCAGCTCATTGCAGGCTACATCGACATCATTCTCAAGAAGGTGGGTGCTGTCTGCTGTGTCCTTTCGAAGAAGCACACCGAGAGATCAGTGTGCAAGACAACACGATACAGTTTGTGTCCTTAACAGAAATTACTTATATAGCTCTTTGGGGCTGTGCAGATGCTTGTAAAGAAGGGTTTATTGCTGTGAAACTTTGTCCTGCACTATACAATTTTAATCTTGGGGCATCAGGACAAAAAGGAACTTTGTGTAGTTATCCAGAAATGAATGACAGGGTTAGCCAGGCTTCAGGGATTTATGGAAAAGAGACTGTCTTGAGATTAGCGTAGCTATTTTGCAAAAATGACCCAACTTTGACACCTATGCTCAGGCATACACAAAGGAATAGCATACGCGTAAAAACAGCGTGCTTCATAGTACTTGTTCACAAGAGGTTATTTCAAATCAAGCCTTAATCTATGTTTGTGCCACATACACTGTTTCCCGAGTTTAATGTGAGTGCCTCTCGTGTAGACTGAAATATCGCTTCCAGCTTGGCAATGCGCTTCAAAGCAGGGCTGCCGCTACTGTGATGCTCACTATGTTCACTACCCAAATAATGGGGCATCAGGATTTTGCTTCATCTCATTTTGCGTATACAAACACATTGAGCAACACTTATGTTTCATTGTTTTATTGCGCCATTCTGCCACTCCTAGGGCTAAAAAGGGCCGTTAGTTTGTCAACAAAAATAGTTCCCGTTTGAAGAACAAGATGACATTGCATTTTTGTTTGCGTGCACTGAACTGAGAAAACTGGATGTAACAGCCAGCTTAATGTCCTGCGTGCACTGTACTAAAGCTCTCTAGTGTCTCCTGTCAGTTCACTGTTCTGAAACTCTCTAATCTGTCAGCACAGACCAAACCTATTTTGTTCTCTGCGTCCCTTCAAGCTGAAAGTATGGTACGGCAGCAGGGCCCTTAGGAATGTACTGAAAGCAGGTTGAAATTCTAGGGTCATGGGGGGGACGGCCGCTTGGATTTGGGCGGACGTCCATGGGATGTCTGCTGAATATTTTCCTGGTTTTGCTCCTGCAGAAGAAGGCCAAGGACCACCTGGGCATTGATGGAGATGAGGGTTCTACCATGGTTGAGGACAGTGTCTCCCCAGCAAAGTGAGTGCTTCGTAGTGACCATTTTGAGAAAGAGTACTTTGACTGTTTGTTAGCTGGCATAAAGGATCTCTATTTATGTTGCCACAGAGCTTTGAAATGTTCATGCTTGAAACCGCCAGCACGGGGCATCATCACGTTTTGTGCCCCAAGAGGGGCTTCTGCTAAACTTTAGATTGCACAGGGCAGTCCACTTGTATTGACATTGAGAAAACTCGAAAATCCGATTGTTATAACTGGTGATCACTGTATCTGGGGTGGTGAAAAAAAAGAAAAAAGAAACACCCTTATATCTTCTCATTCATGTAGGCTACTTACCAGTGCTGAGGGAATCTGGTCAGACAGCATGAATCATTGTAAAGAGCACTGAACATTTTATTGCAATGTATACATAAAAAGCAAGCCCGCCGGGGTGGCACAGTGGTTAGGGCGCTCGATTACTGTTCCCAAGGATGTGGATCGAATCCCGGCCTCGGCGGCCACTTTTCAGTGCAGGTGAAGAGCTAGATGCCCATGTGCTGTGCGCTGTCAGGGCTCGTTAAAGGACCCCAGGTGGTCGAAATTTCCGGAGCCCTCCACTACGGCGTCTCTCATAGCCTGAGTCACTTTGGGGCGTTAAACCCCATAAACCAAACCAAACATAAGAAGCGTTCTTTGCGGGATATATAAAAGGCATGAAAGCGTTTTATAGTCTGGGCGTTGTTAGCGGTTGGAAATATTGCAAGACGGATACATTCGCATTGTAGATGCACCTGCTACATTTTCCCCACATATTACGAAAGTTCTGCTCTTTTTGTCCTGCAAGAGTAAACGCATTTGCTCAAGTGTCTATGCACTTTATTTGGGGGGAGGGAAATCTCTGCTTGCTTGACTGGCTCTCATTTTCTGTTCCCAGGGAAGAATTGAGTACGGTGTACTGTGCAGCAGATTCCCAGTCAGGTGATATGGTGCTTCTCTCCTTGTTGCAGGGCAACCATCTTACAGCACACACCTGCCGCGAAACCGTCTCAGCCGGCAGTGGGCTCCGTAGCCCTCCCAGCGGTGGTACGCCCGGGTGCCCAAGGTATGTGTGGAGTGTGGTGACCTGGCTGTGTGAGCGTTCGCTTCACTTCTCTTCAGAAGGGGCCGCCGAGGGAAGTGGTGGCCAGCTGTTTGTTTACCGAGGTGGTGTCTTACAGTGCTCTTAGGGGCGCACTTAGTGCGTAGTGGGCAAGGCAGAAAACACAGCTGGCATGTCGAGATTTCTACCCTGCACCAATTCCACTAATAAAAAAAATGCACCGAGATTATTTGAAATTTTCAGATTGGTGCTTTAAATATGAAAGAAGCGCCGAAAACAACTTTCTGTGCCAGGTTTTCCCACTGATGTGTCATCTTTGGAAAAAAGGTGTAAAGTGTCTCTATCCTTAAAGCGTGATCATGGTTATTTAAAGAATGATCATTGCGCACAGGTGCACAAATTGGGTTTAGCAATTGGATGCACTATTTGAGCATTGCCGATTACTTGCTTTGTTGTTATGCGTGGCTCGATTACTTTGAAAACCTTCAGGCTGCAGTGTTACTCGGGCCACATGTCGGGAGATGCTGAACACCTTCACGAAACACAGCTTGGCACCTGTGATATCATAGCGTCATTCTGCAGCAGTGGCAGGGGGGGGCAGTAGGGCTAGGGAATGGAACCGAGCTAGTTGTTTTATTGCCATTAGAAGTTGGAGAGGCATGACAACGACACAGAAGAAAAACATCAGGCATGTAACAGTGGCCTCGTAATGAAGGATTCGGTGGCAGGGCAGCTGGATGCAGATAGGTTGGCTGGTTTGGACGTGGTTAAACTGTTGTTTGGGCAAACTGGCACTAGGAAAGGGCAGGGGTGGTGCTCTTGGCAACTGTCAGGATTGTAGCAGCTGCCATTTTTGATCGTGCTCTGTTCGTAAAGTGCTGGGAACTCCTTCCGGAGAACATGCTTGCTGTGTTTTCGCAAGCAGCTCTGGACATTGTAATCGCAATTTTTCCTAGAGCATTCTGTTTGCATCGATGTCTGCTCAGTATTGACTTTTTCACAAGAAGGGGGGGGGGGGGAGGATGCTACCATTTGGACATTGAGCTGCACGGGAAAGAGTTACAACTCAGAACACCAGTTTCACCGAGAGTCATAAAAGAGTTCTATAAAGCGATTAAAACTGGGGGGGCCTAGTGTCAGTAAACAGGAGAACAGAGGATTGCAGCAAAGGGGTACTGCACAAAGCACTGTTTGCTTTACTTCACATTTCAGATGTTTTATTGTAGTGTAGATTGCTTTTCCTGAGCAGAGTAGAGCAAAGACGGAGGCTAAGCGTCACAGATCGCTTTACGTGCAGCTGAAAGTGTTGCTGCAACATTGTGAAACCCTCGCTCTGTGCTACAATGAATCGGCGAGGCAAACATGGTTATGCAGTGACTGTTCCTCGAATATTCCTTTTTTTTTTTGTCAGACTTGCTACTCTGTACGTAGCACATATTTTGTGCGTGTTCTCTGTAAGCCTCGTGCCTTTTGTTGGCGGGTAAAAAACCCAAAGATGGCAACAGCCCAAAGATATTTGTTGATCCTTTTTTAGTTTGCCAGTCGGCACCATCCTAGAGCCGGTGAGCTGAAGAACTTAGTTCAAAAGCTGTTCCTTCGATGGCGTGGCAGTGGCACACTGGGATGTGTAGACCACAGTAAGGAGAACTGCCTGAGGACTCGATGGAAAAGCACAGATAAAGGCCAAATCAAATTTCTTTAGTTGCATATTTTGTTTTTATTTGTGAAGATGAAAACCGGTGGGTGGGTGTTGCTTCTTCACCTTCTGCCAGGAGCCCAGGTGGGAGTCAAGGGCCACATGCCTGCACCGCAGCAGCAGATGGAGACTGGCCAGGCCATCAGTGCGCACACAGCCACAACGGTGAGTGCATTCCAAAACTTAATCGGTGCAAACTCTGGCTTTTCCTCATGCCAGGTAGGCTTTGGGCAGTGGTCACTCAAGTTCCTTCTTTTGTCCAGTTCTTTATTATTAAACGCAGGTACCTGGGCAAGCTGATGTGAATACATAGTTAACATAAGCGCATAAACATGACACAGAGAAATTATAAGGACACAACAAGCGCTCACTTCAGCTTCTTCTTAACTCCAGGAAGCAAACACAAAGCAAACGAAGATGAAAAGCAGAAAAAACGTCAAGGCCACAACGAATGACATACAAATATTAAATTAATTTATAAAATACTTTAAGGCGAAAGCCTTTAATGGCTCATACTGTCGTTCACAGAAGGTGTCACACTTTGCAGCCACTCTAGGTCATGTGATGCCACCCAAGATGGCGGCCATCATAGATCAAGGTGGGCCGCCTTGGGCCCATGCCCCCCAAAGGGAGAGTATTAAGGCCTTAATACGCTTTCGTTACATGGGAGGCGGTAGCTGGCAGCTGACATGGCCGAGCACTAAGTGGATGTAGCAGGCGCTGCCTTCTCGGGCCTCTCCTTTTATATGGGAGAGTGATATCAGAGTCAGCATGTCATGATGCTTACATTCATGTTATCCATAAGCCAAGCAGGCATGTTCGTACGGCTCGGTTAAAGCAGGGCTTTATATGCTGGCTGTAAAATATTATAAGCTTATATCTACACTGTTGCGTCATATACCGATCCAGGCGTCCGTGTGGCACCTTTCATTTGGCGCTTCCTCGAACGCCACACTACACAACCTACAGAAGCAGACGCAGTAAAACCAGAAATCAGCGAAGTTTGAAACAAAAGCTTTTGCCTTATCACGCTTTAGTGGTCCATAGTGCCAGACAAATTTTTTAATTGGTATTTTTATCATTTTTACAGAAACACAGAAGTTCAAGTTAATTTTTACTTTTCATAATTTTTAATTTTTATAATATATTTATATTCCTGCCATTCCTTATGGCATTAGTGCTTTTTCGGGGCTTCTACTTTTTTGCTCTCTGTTTGCTTCCTGGAGTTATAAGCAGAAGTTGGAGTGCTGTTGTGTTCTTATATTTTTGGCCTATTCCCCTGTGTGGGTATGTGCCATATGTTATTTGCTAAACAACGACAACAATATTCTTTCTGTGTCCGTGTTATGTTAGCTATTTATTTATTGAATTATTATCTTTAGCATCCTGCTTGCCTGAGATTTGAGGCCATTTCAAGAAAGGGAAGCCGTCGAGCAGGTAGTGCGAGCAGTCTCTTCTAATGCTTGCAAAGGGTGGCTCTTCTCAGGAAAGCTCTTATTTAACAGTGCTGAAATTTAATGCATTAGGGTCATTGTGGGAATTCTCACTTTACGGTTTTCCAACTACTCTGGCATTCTGCATCCTCGGGAATGGAACTAGATTTTTTTTTTACGAGATCTCTACGTTCTCACATGGGAAACCTAGGTCCGGTCGCGCTAAACCTTGCCGGACACTAATTAAGGTATTACTTGCTCACTTTCAAGGGGGCTTGCGAGAGAGGGTACAATGTGAGCTGGAAGAATGCAATACAGGAATGGAATGAATTGCCAGATCCTACTGTCATGGAAAATGACCCTGTCAAATTCAAACAATGCTTACTGTCTGACTTTGAACATTAAATTTGTCTAAAATTTATTTTCCCACCCACAGTTTGATTAATTCACTTGCTCTCCTTGATTGCAATTTTTGGTTTTACTGATTGTATTCGTTGTAGTTCTTACTCTCATTGTATGCTTATATATATTTGTTTTACAAGATTTTTTTGTTGTTGCTTTAACATCTTTGACTTTCCTCATGTACTGTTTTAAAATGTATGTCGCTTCAACCCCCCCCCCCCCCCCTTGTGTACTATCCTGTAAAGTAAGGGTTCAATAAATGATGATGATGATGAATGTGGATGTTATGTGCATAGTTTGTGCGACTTGGGAATGCTGTTTTCGTGTGGATGCAAGGAAATACCCATGCCAGGAATGACCAGGTGGTCCACTGGGGCGGTGGACAACCTGGTCATTCCTGGCATGGTCATTTTTTTGCCAAGAATGAAAGGCAGTGTTTGTACCAACTCTATCCCATGCTTATTAGCATTGTCCACAGGCATGATTAGTGTAAAATGTCAAGAAAGAGTATGCTCAGAGTCCTAGTTCTTGCAAAAAAGAAAGGCAAACTTTGCTGCATTTGTGGGGCATGCATGAAAGAAGGGATGACACGGAAGGAAAATGCAGAGTGCAGATTGGCTGTGGTGGTAACAAAACCTTAGTAATCAAGAGAAATGCTTTAAGCCAGAAGACAATACGGTGCCTTTTGACAGTTCAGTAACAGTATCCGTTCGAGAGAATTCTTTGCTGATAATTGATTTGTCACTATCACGTGCAGCATTATTTTGCAAGCAATTACACTTCATCAGGAGCAAAGTGCGCAGCAAAGTTTTGCGCCCTTCGACTGGCACAAAGCCATTATGTGCAGCAGCTTCACAAGCGCGACTCCCTTTCTGAATGGTGAAGCTGGTGCACATTTAGGGTGGCTTCAGTGTGCTAATGTGAAAGCATCCTGGGTTTGCGCACTGCAAAAAAAGCCCCACACACAGACTGACAGAGAGAGAGCAAAGAAACAGTAAACCATGCTTGAAAATGTCATCTCTTGTCATCTCTTGTCATCTCTTGACGAGCATTATAACTAAGAGCCCTGAAAGTTGGAATGGTACAGAACTGGGGTTATCTGCTTCGTGGTGGTGACAATGTCCATGTTGTCTTTCAGCCCGCACAGCAGCCATACGTGCGGGCGCTGTCTTCGGAGCCTCAGCGGGCGCTGCTGGGGAGCCTGGGCGCTGGCCGGGATGCGGTGCAGGCCTCCCTGCGGGAGCTGGAGTTGCCTCAGGCCCGGCCCCTGCTGGGCTCGGACCCTGCCTCCCTGCAGTGGCGCCAGAGCCACCTGGACACCCACCGCCAGAACGTCAGCTCCCAGATTGCGGCCATGAACGCTGCCACCGCCCAGGTGGTCACCCTCACGGCAGGTACATACCCTTTCTCAGGGGCATTGCTTGTGCTGTTTAAATCAACATTAAGACCTGACTGAGATTGAACATTTGTAAAAATGAAGAAAAATGATTCTAGAGTCCTGTCTTCCTTAAATGGGGCAAAGATTGGTTCCACTACTGGAAGGGGCAGGAGGGAAAGCACTTGGCTAGGGATGGTCAAGTGCTTTGACCATTGGCCTTGGTCATGCAAGTTGCAGGGCTCGGTCCCTTGGTGTCATGCATGGTCACCTTTCTCTCAGGTGTTGAAAGTGTGGGTTCAAGGTCATAAATACTACACAAGCTTTTCAGACCACACTGCAGGAGCAAATGATGACTGGCCTTTAACAGAAAATATAAACTCTTTCTGTAAATATGTTTTGTGCTTATTCTTTAGTCAAAATTCTGAAAATCTAAGCAGCGTTGGATTATATGTTTGCCATTATAGCACCAGTTCACCCTTAATATAATAAAGTTAGTAAGCTCTGCATTTTTATATCTTAAACCGAAATTTCGCTGCATTGAAATTCATTTCTTAGCATGCACATGAGCTCCTGAAAACATGTAGCAGCCTTGCTAATATAAACCTTCATTTGCAGTGTAATCTCTGCACTGCTCATATGAATCTTTCTTGCCCAACGGCGATGTATGTGTATTCTTATACTCATAGAGATGTCGCTGTGTCCTACTTGTGTTGCAAATTGTCAAACAACTTTAGCGCATGTCATCGCAACGAGCACTGTTGGCGTGTGATGCTCTAATTATGAGTTTTTGCTTTGCTTTCATTGTTATTCGTTTTGAGGGCCACCACCTCATTGGTTCACAAACATAGGAAGGTCAGTTTCTCCCCCCCCCCCCCCCCCCCCCCCCCCCCCCCCGCATTCAGCCGTATCCTGACAGTTCGCATCTATCTGAGAATTGTTCCAAGTACCGCTGGATTAGGAAGTATTTTTGTTTGTATGCGCCTCCAGATGCTTTCTTTGCTCCTGTTTAGTGTCCTATCTGCTGGGCCTGAATCAAAATCGGCATGTGTGTAGCTCATCTAGGTTACAATTCAAGGTGTTGCAGCAGGCCTGCTTCCGAGCATTGGCAGTGCGCCACCATTTTGGCTCTAACCTTGAACTGGCACTCGCACTTCATAATGGATTTCCTCGACTCCCCGTTCACCAGCTTCGGCCGTACTTTGCCTGTGCATGTCTTGGACATTTTACATCTGTCAGTCAAGCCGCATCCACTTTCTGGCATGCACTCAGTGTGTGATTTTGTGCGTGCTCCACTTAGCCACTTAAGGTCTTGGCATAACTTCTTTTTTGTTGGGCTCATTTCCAACCAGTAGTAAAACTTCCCTACATTGAATGTGGGGGAAAATTTACTTATTTTGGTTAAAAGCATGTGGTGTCCTGTAGAGACAGCGTTGTGAAAACATTTTGTTATAGCGAGGAAGCTTAACCGTACATGCTCTCTCTGCTTTGGGAAGTGTGTCATATTGATTCAGCTCCAATGGTATAGACACAAAGTTGTGTAAGGCCAAAACAGTTGACCTTGCATTATTTGTGCAGGGCCACCAGAAGAAGTGGACCAGCCAGCCGTTGGAGCAGCCATCACCTCCATGTAAGTGCGTTTGGAAGGAAGAATGAAAGGAGCAAGGGAAGGGGAGGGTGCCATAACCTGAGCTCCCTGCCCCTCCTTGCAGTGCCAGCAACCTGCCCGAGATGTCCAAGGACGTCAAGATGATCGCCGCTCTCATGGACGATGAGGACTCGGGTGAGAAGCTCCTGGATGCAGCCAGGCGCCTCTGCAGTGCCTTCTCCGACCTGCTGCGAGCTGCCGAACCCCAGAACAAGGAGGTGGGCGCATGGTTTTTTTTTTTTCGTTTCTTTTTTTTGCAGCAGTGATGGTTTGTATCAACCTCGACACTCTGATGTGGTGTGGTGTCACGCATACAGTAAACCCTCGTTAACTCGAAGTTGTAAAATCCGGGAAAATTTTGAGATAAGCGAAGTTTCGAGTTAAGCAAAATGCCAAAAACTTCTGGCGACAATCCCTGGCGATCAATCGCGCGCCGCCGCCGCCGCCAATGCCCGCCGTTGCCACTGGTGCACACCGCACGGAGCGACGGAACTCTGCGACAGAGGCGCCTTTTCAGCTTTGCTTTGTTACCGCCGCCTCGTCGTTCGGTCAGGGGGAGTACAATTACGTTATATCCCGTTTCTAACACTAAACAGCATGGCTTATGGTAAAACAGGGATGAATTTTTTTGTAATGCATCGCGTGTAAGAAAAAAAAAAAGAAAAAGGTCACAGCTTAGCGGTGCGCTACTACACTGCGATGCAAGCAGCGACTTCCTCTTGCTCCTTTCAAAAATGAACAATATCTAGCCTTTTTATTTTCCTTTACTACCCTACCAAGCTTTTACTGAATTGTCTCGATACGCTCGTATATGCACGGATCAGACAAAGTGAGCGTCTCCAGGTTCTCCGCTCAAACCAACTTCGCTCGTGCAAAAAAAAAATAATAATAATAAATAAAGCCAGGACGGAAATTGAGTAGCCCAAAGCCTTTTGCGATTGGCTGCCTATCGAGCTGCTTCTGGGTGATACACGAAATTTTCTACAAACCCAGAACCTGAGTGCGACAGCGACGAGCGAAAATGCTTTGGCGGCCCTCGGCCCGTCCCATTCGTCGACGCTCCACTGCACAAAGGGAGCTTTTGTAATAAACAGAAAAGAATTCTCAGGAAAAACTCAACTTTATAATTTTTAAAGGAAAAACGGTAATGCTTGCCCGCTTCGCGTTGGCAGTCGACCCGACAAAAGCGTCCTCGGGCTGCTAAACGTGTCGCATAAACCATTGGTCGCCGCCGCTGCATTCATTTGTTGCGGAGCAAGCGTTGCGGACTCCACATACACAACAAAAATCAATCAACGCTTTGTGCACATAGCACGATGAAACAGAACCACACAATCACTAAATGGCTCTTGCCAGTATGACCCATCAGCCCCCGCGCGCGATCGGCGCTTACGTTACTGCTCCCAAGGCGAAATACAGCTGCGTCCATGGGAATTTTGTATTCGCTCATTGAATGTGACCGCGTTCGGCACTTAGTATAAGAACAAAGCGCTCGCTCGGAGCCCCTATCGCCTTTCGGTAATGACCTTTGCCTTTGGTCCTTCTGGTCAAAATTTCGAGATATCCGCATTACGCCCGAAAAATGCTTAGAGATAAACGGGAGCTAATACAAAGCACCTATGGGAGGTGAAAGCGCGGCCTTTCGAAATTTTCGACTTAACCGATTTTGCGAGATACGCGAGTTCGTGTTAACGAGGGTTTACTGTATATTCGGCTTGAGCCACAGGCAGTGCAAAGGCAACACTGCAGATCAATCCCATTCACATGCAAAGCTTCTAGTCTGGTCTGTGCAGTCGGCATTTCATTAAGGCAATGTCTAGCAGAGGTGATTACATTAAAGCATCCTCTACCCTCAGCAGCAAGCAGTGCATATCCTGCGACACAGCCATTTGACTCCAGGGGGCTTCTGGTGTAGTATCAGGTTGACAGCATGCCACGCTGGTGGGTCTTAGGTACCGGCCCTTCTGATCAGGGATGCCATGAGGGGAGAGAGAACAGAGACTTGCCAAATATTCTTAATGGGAGGGGGTGGGGGTGGGGGAGGGCTTTATTATGCATTATATATGGGCATTTACATTGTAGGAAATGCTTATGGTATAGGAAGTGGGGGCTGAGCCAACACTAGTAAGAATACTTTGTGTGGCTTTGGCCCCTCCACAGCCCAACCTGGCTTGGTTGTCTTTGCATCAGACTTCCTTATACTCGCAGACAGCTTTCTGTGGCTCTGCAACAGAAGAAGCTAGGCAGGAGGAAAGGGAAGGAGACAAGCCCTTGTCACTGGATAAAAGCAACCGCTGGTGGTGGTGGTGCCACCTTTTTTTTTTCATTTTCTGGCCTCCCCCTTTCTTTTGAGCTTGTGGAGAGCCCTGTTTTCAGTTAAAGCACTTTGTCTGGATGTGGTGGTGAGCTTCCATCCTCTATCCTCATTGAGGTGTGCCTTCCTCGTGCAGCCTCGCCAGAACCTGCTGAATGCTGCCAGCCGAGTCGGGGAGGCCAGTCATGCCGTCCTCTACACCATTGGCGAAGAGGACGAAGCTGACACCGAGCTACAGGTGTGTCCGTGCCTTTCACATTGGGTGCGTGCGTGCATGTGTGAGCGTGCACGTACATGCTTGCATGCATGGTCACTGCTTAGGTACCACTGGTGAGCCCAACAATTCGTGATAGGCATTTTTTTTTATGCTGAAAGAAATGGTGTGACATTAGAGGTAAGGAGTGTAAAAAGAACTGGGTAAGAATGTGACCTAACTAAATTGAGAGAAAAAGGGTGTTGGCACAGCACATAATTCGAAGGGGAGACAACTGCCACTCCTGAAAGGGTAGCCGAAGAGGTTTTACAATACGACAAGCTCAAAGGGGACGATTGTATGAAATCTATAGGTAAAGAATGCAAAATCTTTTTGGTATAATGGGAATTTCGGTGTATATATGTGTTTTGTAACCAAGTATAAACTGTTAGTCTTTGTTTGAAATATTGAGAGAGAGTTTCAAAACAACCATTATTTATAAGTAGTATTTACGTTCGTTACGTGGAGACTTCTAGCCTCAATTTCTTGATGGTGGTGTTCTTTAGTGATGGCTTGAGCTGTGCAGATGCAACATTGAAGCTGCTTCTCTCTCCACTACTGGGAACGGACCTAAATGTGCGCGAAATGCAGTTGTTACGAAGTGGATATTTTGAATTGCATTCCTGGAAGCTTTTGTGTTGTTCTTGACGGCGTGCAATTGGTACTGATCACTGGTCAGAGGGCGTGAGAGTGAGAGGAGGCTCATCCCCTGTGCAGGACCAGCTCCTGGCGGCAGCCAAGCAGGTGGCCAATGCCACGGCTGCCCTGGTGCTGCAGGCCAAGAATGTAGCCTCCACCTGCGATGACCAGGGCCAGCAGAACAAAGTGATTGGTGCAGCCACCCAGGGTGCCCTCGCCACCTCCCAGCTGGTGGCCTGTGCCAAGGTGGGCAATAGCAGTCTCGTACGTGTGCGATTGTGGGGAGACACGTCACATTAACAGCCTTTCTTATTGGTGATTTTCATGAAGTCAACAACCACTGCGGCAGTGGTGTAAAGGAGTGTGCACAAAACTGTTACTTGCACCAACACCTGCATGTATTGCTGGCACTTTCAGACACTGTTGTCTGATTTTTCGCGTAAAAATATGACTCTTGAGCTGTGCTGCTTAGATGTTTGCATAGTATCGATGTAGAAGACCTGCTAAGTGTAATTGCATGACTTTTCTCTGGTACTAGCAATACATTGCAGAGAGAACATGGGAACAGGAAGTCTAGACCCTGTTGTCAAACACTGACAGGACCACGACAGTGCTGTTCTTATCAGGCACCCTATACAGTCGAACCCAGATATATCGAACTCAAAGGGGATCGTGAAATAGTTTGATATATCGATAATTCGATATACAGAAATTGGCTTGAGATGCCGCTTCTGATTGTAAAAAATGATACGGTATTTGTCGCGTAGTCAACCCAGTCGCATAATGAACTCACTTCTCATTTTTGCTCCCGAGAATTTGAAAAAAAGTAAGTTTGGGGGCGCGTCCCTCCATTTCGACCGTCACATCCACAGCTCATTTATTGGCAGCGCGCCAAGATGCTGCGCAGCGATAACGTCACGACGTGTTTATCTTTTGACTATACTTTTCATAGATCCTGCGGTGGCAGGGAGCGAACTTGGCAGAGTGTCCGTGAGATGGCTTGATTGCACAAGCCTGGTTCAATTTATTGCGCCGCGCTTGGGATGAGGCGGGCATAGTCCACTGCTACAAAATCATTGGCAAGCGTGATAGCTGCAAATGCCGTTTGAAGCGAGGAATGTTAAAAGCCGGTGTCATGATCGAAGCCGACCGCATACTTTCGTTGATTCACAGATGCCAAAATGAATGACTCTCGCAAAAAAAAAAAAAATAATAATAATCTGCCACTTCTAAACGTCCGCAACCGCCATAGCTTACGCTGCGCTGCACATTCAGCCCGACAAGAACAACTCTCTCAAAAGAAAAAGAAAAACTGCTGCATCTTAACCTTCGCAGCTTCCATAACATACTTTCAGCACGACGGCAAAAATAGAAGACTGTCACAAAAAAAAGAAAAAGACAAAGATCTGCTGTTTTTTAGCGTCCGTGGTCGCCGTAGCTTACGCGCGTTATATACGCGCGTTCAGCACGACGACACGATGAGACGCCGCAAATCGTACGTCAGCCGCCGCGCGCAGAGCGTTCACAACACACACTGGAGAAGCATCTGACACGGGCTGAACTGGCTTGTCTGCGCATGCGTAGTGTGTGCTGCTGCAAGCGAAGACCGGGAAAGAGAGAAGGGGAGAGATAAAGCTCAGCAGAAGAGTATCGCGTTTTTCCCCTCTCCAGAACACCACGGCTGCATTGGTTCTTTCTCATTCCTTTACACACACATGACTTGCAAATGTCACGTGCTAGCGCGGCAGTGATCACCGCAGATGCGCGCACCTTTGGAGGAAGGGCGCGGCGCTGCCCTAGGCCAGCAGTCGCCGAACTGTGCCCTCTCATTCCTTCCGCGCATGGCTTGAAAACGTCGCACGGCAAACGGTCGAGGTGATGAGATCGTCTTTGTTGAAGGCACACCGTCCAATGCGTGGTAAGGAATTCGATATATCGAACGACCGGTGCAATTGAGTTTGATATACGACGCAGCTTTCCTATACTTTTACATGGTATTTTCAAGGGGATATTCCGTGAGTTCGATACAACCAAAATTCGAATTATCCGGGTTCGATATATCCGCGTTCGACTGTAAATTTCGATATATCCGTTTCTAAAATAATGATCTACCTTACCAAAAGAGTCTAAGTAAATGCAAGGAACTATGTGATAAACATCAGTGAGCAAAAATGAGTTCTAGGCACATTTCAGATGAATAAATTTTTATGTGTATGGCTGCCTCGGTAATTGAGGGCTCCAGTCAGACGCACAAGAGATGCCAACAATTGAACAGGATTGGACAGCTGTAGTTGCAGTATCATACAAAACTGGCATTAAAACTTTGCCTCTGAATTACTGTCCGATTTCTCTCACAAGTACCACTAGGTTCTCATCTCCTTTCACGAGCAGGCAACCACTGCTCAGTTTCTCACCATTTGAAAATATTGATTCGTAACTTACGAACCTTTATGAAGTTTCGAATAGGGAAAGTGCAGTGTGGTTTTAACAGTAAATACTAGTGAAAATCTCTTCTCTGGCAAACTGTCCCTGTCATGCATAGTTCAAAGATAGAAAAAATGGAGTGGGCTTTAATAGTTGCATTGAAAAGGCACTTATGTGCCGTCCCTTCCATCCTTCCCATGTCATCTGATGCCGAACACCTCTCCATGTATATTCTCACAACTGCAACTATCGCAATGGAAAGCGACACGAACAACAGAGCGTGTGGCATTATGCACAATCCATGCTACCCAGTGTACGCCAGCTAGTCTGAGGGTGCATGCCCAAGTCTGATATGCCTTGGCTGTCACCGGGCAAACTGGTGCTTTTGATGAAAGCTGCCATAGTGCCGTGAACTTATTCTGGCTAGCAGTATTGCATGGTGCGTGTGTTCGGAGCATTACATCTGACCAGCGCATAAGCATCCTGACACTCGCAGCATGACTTTCACTCGTAACTAAGAATGACTGGAGCTTGGTAGCTTAGTTTTTATACCACAGGCAGATAAAACATGCTGAATGTCATTTCCAATCATCTCTATTTTGTTTTTGTTTTATTAAGGCATACAAATTGTAAGGACAGGGCATGTGCTGAACACTTTTATCCTTAATACAAGCAACTCACAGCATGGTTTCCAAGGGACTAGAAATGTTTGTCTTGTGCTGGCCAGAACTGAAACGTAGAACATGTAGGGGATGCGATAGGACCAGCCAGAACTAAAGTCCGTTGTAGCCAGGACCAGATCTCAATACTAGGATGGTGACTTTCGAAAGCATCGATTCGCCTAGCTGCAGCCAAAGCATGTTGGAGTTGGATGCAGATCATCAGACCACCGGCCAACTTTAGACTACGCTGGCTGCGCAGAAAACCACATACTCCACTGTTTGCAGTTCTTTTTGTCGCAGTAGCTTTCTAGTGCTCTCCCATGGCAGTGCCCACCACTACATATTGTGTTGTGGTTGCTGAGAGGTGCCCGTTTGTCGGATGGGTGCAGATTGTGGCGCCGACCATCACCAGCCCCAGCTGCCAGGAGCAGCTGACGGAGGCCTCCAAGGAGGTGGGCAAGAGCGTGGACGCCATTGTGGCCAGCTGTGAGGAGGCGACCCACCAGGAGCCCCTGCTCTCCGACCTGCGGGCAGCTGCCGCACAGGTGAGCCGCGCCCTGGAGGAGCTGCTGCTGCTCATCCGGGGGGCCCCCGAGCGGCGGGCACGCTCCACGACGGCTGCGCACGACGGAGCACTGGACACCATCCTGGACGCCACCGATCGACTCTTCTCGAGCACGGGTGACGCCCCCGAGATGGTGCGGCAGGCTAAGGTGAGCAGGTTTTTAAAGCGAAAGCCTTTCTTGGCCCATGGACTGCAGAAATGTCTGCAGGAAATGTTCTCACAAACTTAACACAGTGAAGAAAAAACAATCCCACCAGGAATCAAACCACTATCCTTCTGACCTTCAGCCGTGAGTGCTAGCCACTTGGCCACACCAGCCTCATGAGAAACCGATCGTAATTCTCCTTGACTAGTGTGAGGATGATAGTAGCGATGACAACAACGATGTAGTCAGTGACAATGATAACGATGGTATGTAGTGATGATAATGACGGTGCATTCAGTTGATCATGATGATAGTAGTACAGTAGGGATCGCAGTGACTGTGCAATTAGTGAAAAATAGTCCTTCAAAGTGGCTTTTGCCATTTCTACTCTTAAGCTTAAGCGCCATCCTGCAATTTTTTAATTTGGCTCTTGCAGTGCTTGTTTGGAAATCAGAAGTTACATTCGAAAATCAACGGTCCCTGATGCAGCAGCCATATTTCGATGAAAGCAAAATATACGAAAACACTCGTGAGCTATGCAGTGGAAGAAATATCTGCCATGCATTGTCAGTTCAGTACCTTAATAACTCTTTTTTTTTTTCGTGAGGCTGTCACACTGTGCCTTTGGTGTTGGGACCATCTGCACTGCTCAGATACTCATTTTGTACCTGTGGCAGCAGGTGCATTCTAGCCATTGCTTCAAGTCTGTGACGTACATATTAGATGGCAAGCACCGCGGAACGGGAAACAAAAGAGGGACAGTGCTGCTGTTTGGCTAAGATGGGACTCTCTGCTGCATTTTTAGTAAAACTTGGGAAAAGTTGGAATAGATTAGTGATGTAAAAGGAAGGCGGGGCCTCAAATAGAAAAACAAGTGTGAAAAGGGAAGAAGAAAGGAACCGTGTTCTCTCATTCTGTCTTCCCATTTGTGTGTGCCTCTGTTCAGCCCACTTTCCCACCATATTCACTGCATAAATGAAATGATGATAAGGGGACAGTGTCATAGCATTTTGGTGGAGGCTTAGATTGCTGGCCCTGTTGTTGGCAGGTGCTGGCTCGAGCAACAGCTCAGCTGATCCAGGCCATCAAGGGGGAGGCCCAAGCGGAGCCCGACTCGGATCAGCAGAAGCGGCTCCTGGCCGCTGCCAAAGTGCTGGCCGACGCCACTGCCCGCATGATCGAGGCAGCCAAGGTGGGATGCACCCTGTGCCACTATTATTTTCTCCTCACATCACGTGCACAGTACAGCAGTTACAGATTGTATTACGTGATGGGCCGTGTGAATAGTGGTTTTCTGGTTTGAAGCGAATAGTAATTTTTTATTCTTTGAATAGCTGAGAAGTGAATATTTCAAGTACTTGCTGCACACAAAGATTTATCGACACAATAACCATTTTCAAAACCATGAATTTTGTCAATACTCAGGGCCATTAGGTGAAAAAAGGAAAGTGTGTTTTGAAGCTTTGTCATTTGCTTGCGTTGTGTCGGCCTTTTGTAGAAATGGCCATTGGAAATGGGGTGGCCCAACCAATGCACAAAGCTGACATACTTTTGGGCTGTGAAATGTAATTGTGGGACCTCCAAATGCTGCTTTTAAGTGATGACACCATTGGCACCTGCTAGATGTTTGCACAGCTCCCCTGTACACCCAGTGCCACCCATGTCTGGTTTCGGAGACAGGCACCCATCTCCAAATGCCACGCAGTAGCTCGCTCCCTTTTTTGCTTATGCCATCATGCTTTGTTTGCTGTGTCTGCTTGCGTCTGCTGCCCACACGTTTGAAGGCCTGCTTCAGCATATGGCTGGGTTTGTAGGCACACAGCGCAGAGCCAGGGCCTTGATTTCACGCATGCCGCAGCGCCATCCACGAGGAAGTGCATTAAACTGAAACGGTGCAAAGCAAGCGTCTTGCAAACGTCATTCTCTTTAGACAAATGCTTCGAGATGTCGAGTACCTAACATTTGAATCAAATATTCAGTACATCGCTGTTCGACCGAGTACTTAAATTTATTGAATATTTTGCACAGGCTGAACCTGCTGGCGGACATTCTCTTAAAATAAACTTTCAACCAGAACGCTCTTCAAAGTCAAATCTCGATATAACGAATCCCACGGGACCGCAAAAAATCGTTCGCTATTTTGAAATATCGTTGTAATGAAAAATCTGCTATTATAAGCCAGTGGTCAAATCTAGGTATGAAAATGACGTACCTTTGCAGTAGGCACGTGTGTAGACAAGCAAAACCTCAAGTGAAAAGGTTGCACTAACTCCAAAGCTGATTTATTTGAAGAAATCAATTATTTTCTTCTGCCGCGTGCAGCAAACACGACCACACACTACATTACACCACTACAGCACATACACCTTCCGCTTTCTGGAACACCTCATTGCGTGCGTGATTGCACCAAGCGATAAAAGTACAAACTTTGTCCATGTGAAAAAACAAAACAAAAAAACATTGGAGTTTTTTATGACCCCATCTTCAATGCTCCCTGAGCTTTGAAAATCTTGTCTCGGTCTTTCATAATGATCGCGGCAGTCGATGGGGCAATGCTAGCTGTCTGTAGAGGCCGAATCGCTTTTTCCCTGCGTCGATTTTTTGCAGTGAAAGCAGCTGCGTTCATATCTTCTTGGCACTTCGCTGGCTAATATCATCGCCAATCTCGCACAAACTTTGCAATAAGATAATCTGCGGCAAAAAAGAAAAGAACAAAAAAATCCGTCCCGCACGCGCGAACGCACGAACGACCAAGCCGCGTACGGCACACAACACAGGAAGAAAAAATCTCAGGCAGCTAGGCCTGCTGTCTACTGCGTAATAAACGATAGCTTCATGGTGGCGCTAGGAGCTGGTCCTAGATGTTCTGATGATGGTAGCTACAGCCCACGGACCGTACACACAGAAACGGCGGTTTTTGTTTCGTTTCACGCGAGAGTTGCAAGCTGTGGCGCTGTTAATTTTAGCCAAATTCGTAATTCTGATGTTCTAAAATTATAGAAGAAATAAAATATGTTCGTTATTCTGAAATATACGCTATTTTGGAATTCGTAATTCTGAAATAGTTTTACATTGAAAACATAGCAAATCTGCCAGGGATTCTTAAAAAATTTGTTAATTTGAAAAGTTCGTTAATGTGGTGTTCGTAGTAACGAGATTTCACTGTAGTGCTCATACCAGCATCTGTCTGCTCGACCATAAATTGTATTGGATGGGCCCTACTAGTTGCAAACAGAATACAGAGTGCTGTACACAGAACGTTTGCTTTGTGGCAGGGCTGTGCCAGCAACCCGCACGACTCTGAGAACCAGGCTGCCCTGCGGAAGGCGGCGGAGGAGCTTCGCAACGCCACCAACGTGGCAGCCAGCAACGCCCTCAAGAGGAAGGTCATTGTGCGCCTCGAGGTGGGTGGTCTGCAGTCTCCTCCTCTATGCTCACCGCTACTGGAAATCACACTGCTAGACAGTTCACCTCTAGAAATACACACACACACCATGAAAAGACTGGACGGAATAAGGGCAGGGGGATGCATTACCCCTGTCACATCATTCTTTTGCTTGTGTTTTCATTTTGAGCTAACTGGTCTAGCATAATTCCTCACACAGTGAACAGGCAGCTGCAATCAAACATGGATATTACGAATTATTGGCTTTGTTGGATACATGTTGAAAAGAAATTGTCTTTTAAAAATTTTGTTATTGTTATTTTGGTTGTTTTAATATTTGAGTATTGTTTTATTATTTCAGAAGTGATTGGCAAATGATCAGAGAACTCAATTAAAGCACTTGCAATGGCTGTGGGATAAGCATATTCAGCTCATTTTCAAGCGTACAATGTGTCAAATCATAGTATCACCATTAGTCGAACTTTGGAAAACCAGTAAACCTATCCCTTTTCTTCCAAAGGCCGGCTTCACCGTTTCATGCCCAGAAAGTTACATTAAGAAATGATTTTGTCACTTGAGCTGAGCTCTTTCTGCGCTGTTTTGCATCTTTCATACGTATTTTTTGTCTTTTCCAACCTACCCATTTGAACCAAGCATGACTTTTACGCGGTATTTTTCATACAGTTATCATTATCACGCCAAGACCAAATTTGGCATGCAACTAGTATATAGGCATAACTTTCAATGCAGTCATTCGTGCTTCTAATATATTCAAGATATTTTCAATTTTTAGGCACCCGCTACTGGAAGTGACGCACCACATATAAAGCTGTCTCCAAATGATGCACAATAATGGAATGAAATCAATTTTTTTTACTTGTGGGCAGCAGAATGCTAGAGCAACAAAATCTTCTTTTCACTATCCTGCCATACTTATACTGACACCACGTCCAGCAGCTGCACCAGCTGTGTGCTGGTTTTCTTTCATTTATTTGCGGCACATGTAAACTGCAGAACACCAACCTGTTTAAAAAAACACACATTTAGAAAGAGAAGATGTGGTTTTGTAAGTGAAGCACATTTCATGTCACCTGGGATTGATATTAGGGAAACACTTGTTGAGGCTAGGCTTTCTCACTTTGTTAGCTGCACTGTGGGCCTTCTTCGTCACATGCAGCACCTCTCGCTCTGTTTCAGAATGCTGCCCGCCATGCGTCTTCCACGGCCACGCAGAACATTGCGGCCGCCCAGAACGCAGGCCCCTACAACAGCAACATCATGATGCAAGAGGAACTGATGAGCAGCTGCCGGGTGAGTGCTCTGCCGATGCTGCTGCTGCTTCAGGAAACTTCCCTCAACCTGAGTGAACGAAACGTTGCTCCTTCTTCACCCATATATGCTTCAGTTGAATAACGCAGTTGAATAACACGATCTGCCAGGATAGTTGGTTGCGATCCATATTTATAGTATTTTTTTGCTGATTGTGTTCGCGCTGCTGGTACTTAAGGATCACAACCAACTAGCCTGCCAGAACTTGTTATTCAGATACATTTCTTGTTCAGCGCTCTGTCTTATTTGTAACTTTTTTTCTTTATTGTGTTCACGCTGCTGGTACACATGCCTCAGACTGGCAGATATTTTGAACTGCGAGAATCCACCAGAGTGCAGCCATGTACACAGCTACAAAATAAAGCTGTGCAGGCTTTCTCGGGAACTGCCTAGTTCAAGAACGATTTGGCCTAGTAACAGGATCGAACCTGGGACCACTGCCTGTCTCAGTTAAGCTAACTGGGAGGGCTAGCAGAGGGCGAGGTAATGCTGAATTGATGTGCAACTCGAAGGGAACTCACGTTCAGCCTGACCTTATCCCCTTGTCCCGGTGGCTTTTTGAGCACCCTTCAGTGTCATCACACTTGTGCCAAATGCACCAAGAGATGAAAACTGTGCAATCCTCATAAAAATGAGAAAATTTGCATGGCATTACTCTAAATTCACGGCTCTCAAATTGGGCGGGGCCACGTGCTGGCATTTGTAGGATGCGTGATCTTGATTGCCATCACCATTTCAAAACGTTGGTACCCATTTAAGCCCTCATGTAACAAACATGACTATTCTGTGGTAATGCGGACTTGCATGGTTTAGGCACCACCATTCCGGTGATGCTTTGGAGTGTATTTCAAGCCGCCGCCCTTTTCTTCTCGCTTACAAAACAGTATGATGGAGGCTGATTGACATCCACAGGCTAAAGTTTCTTTAAAGCCTAACTTCCATCAGCATGATTATGATTATGCCCAGCGGGCATGAACTGATCACAGTTTGTGTTTATTTTAACGCTATCATGTTAAAAGCTGGCAGAACAAAGTCATGCATGCCCTTGTTTGCTAGTTGCGTAAACCCATACAGATTGACCAAGATCACATTTGTAGCATAGGTCCAGCATATTTGTGAATTTCATAAATTTTGTACAAACAGTTTTTGAAGAGAAAAAAAATGAGAGGCATTACTTTTTACACACCTTTTGCAGAATTGAGGACCTTTCAGGTGCAAATCTGTAACATTAATAACAAAACTTTGTGGTTTAGGGCTCTTCGCATCCCAATCTAATTTTTCCATCATTTGTTACCGACCTGAGAGATTTGGAAACTGAACACCTCACACTCCAGAGGGCTTCATATCAATGTTCTGTTACTCCCACATGCTTTGGATTGGAAATCTAGGCGCTTCCGACTGCTCCTGAATTTACATTCCCTCAAAGTGCTCCAAATGAGGAAGTTTGGTGCTTTAAAAGTTGTTCCACATTGCATTTTGCCAGCAGCATCACATCACCATTGTAAAATTAAAATCATGAAGCGTTTGCTGCATGCACATATGGCCACTGTCGAAAAGTTTTCGGAGCGTGGCTTTGAGAAATTTAATTTCCATCCATGCCACTTTGCATGAGACTTGTTTGGACAGAGTCTGATTCATACTTCAGGCTACACGTGAAGGCAGGGATGGAATCGAATCCTTTATCTTCTTTTTTCGCTGATGTGGCCTTCCATCAACTTTTTCCTGTGCACCTGATAAGAGCAATCTCCTTGCTGTGGGACAAGTTCACCCAGAACTAAAGAAGACAGTGATTGAGAGACATGCGCAACATGCAACTGTGGTGCATATGTCTCATGATTTTCAGATCTGTGTGCCACGTCTTTTCGGTTGTTGGTCTTCGTCCAGCTAGGCACCAGAGACCAGGGTTGCCTCTTGTATACAGGGGGACACTTTGTGGTGCTGCGTCATTCCTTAGGTGGCAGGCTTTCTTGCAAAAGTGTGAGTATCATCAGCAGGCGTGGGTGTCCTATGCAGGATGTGGCCGGTGTCATCCCCCGAGTGGTGCAGGGCATCAAGGGCACGGTGGCTGAGCCAGACAACCCCGTGGCCCACCACAAGCTGCTCATCTCGTGCCAGGAACTGCTGCCGGTGGGTGGGCTAGGTGGTTCACCATTACCAGTCTGACTATACCTACTGCAGGGCAATGTCCTCTCCCATATCCCTCCAATCAACACAGTCTTCTGAACCAGCTGCATCCATTGGATCCCTGCAAACTTCCCGATCTCATCCGCCCACCCGACTTTCTGCCACCCCCTGCTACGCTTGCCTTCCCTTCGAATCCACTCTGTCACCCTTAGAGCCCGCCTGTTATCTTGCCTTTGCATTACATGACTGCCCAAGCCTAATTCTTCTTGTTGATTTCCTCTAAAATTTGTTCCCTGATTGATTCGGCACGCTTCTTGTCCTTTACTGTTACACCTACCATTTTTTTTTCCATAGTGGCTTGCTTGGTCCTGAATTGAAGTTGGACTCTTCTTGTCAGCCTCCACGTTTCAGGCCTGTAGGTTCCATGCTGGCTGATTATGGCTCGCAATACCGTGCCAACTGACGATTCAGGCTTTGACAGGCACAGCAACGTTTTGGAGGCAAGAAAAACCAGTCATCAACCTTTTAACATAGAATCAAGCATTAATAATAGCTTCTGTGAGTTTTTTGTTGATTACCTCATGAACAAAAAAGGAAAACAAAAAAAAAAAAGAAGAAAAAAAAAACTTTAGGCACTTCTAAAGGTCAATCCCATCTTCTGTAACGTGGTCGACGACTGCTTTTCTTGTCTCCAGAGTCGGGCCCAACCAACTGAAACATTTCCCACCTCTTCACTGTAGCAACCTTTTGCCATGCCACTAGCGTGTCACAAAATGTCAGTTCGTAGTGTGCTGTTTCACATTCCAGCTGTGTGCGGGCTTTTCACATTTTCACACATGCCAGGAAGTTCTGTCCCTCGAATGCAGTGTGGAGAGTGCAGTGTCTGGTGACAATCTTCTGTGATGGATGAACAGATTATTTGTGAAGCCAGCTACGCCTGCCCATAATACAGGTGGCTGTGGGAATTGCATTCGCAGCCGATGGCTGGGGCCCTATGGTGTCACTTTTCTGGTGTTTGTGTTCTGTGCACTAGAAATATACGAGTCTTCCATTGCATTCCAGGCAGTGTGAGGCTCTATCTGCAGCATCAGGTTGCGTCGCGAAAAGTTTGTGAGCTGTCCGATTTGGTCATCCTTTGTTGCTGGCTTACGTTGCCATAGTGGGCTAAGCCAAAATTTCCCGTTTAAGTCAAAAGCTAATTTTTATGAAAAATTGTCCCCGAACAGGGCATGAGCAGTTCTTATGACCAGGAGCTTGTCACCTCCATTTGCTTCTGCTGTTTTGAAGCGAAAGTTTACTCTACCCCTTGTATCATCCAAGGGTAACCTGGTAGGCTGCTTTACCTTCATTGAGCCAGAGGTCACAATGTGGCTATATAGCTTAACCATGGGACCACCTATATGTGTACCACCACTTGACCTTTGACGGCAGGTGTAGCATCATGTGTTCCCTCTAGTAGTTGACAGCGTCCTTGGCTCCATAGTCTTGGCAGTTGAAACGCTCAAAAACCATGCCTACCCATATCTAGACTTAAGCCTAACCATGCCTACCCATGTCTAGACCTAAGCCTAACCAAAGCTAAACCAAGCAAAATGATGCTTTTGCTTCTCCTTTCTAGGTTTGGCAGGGTCAGACCTCAGCCATTTTTTAGATAAGTACTGTGGCATTTGGTGGGAAAATAGGTGCCAGCAATGTGTTGTTGATTTCCTTGGTTGCTGCAGCCAGCCTCCCAGATGGTGACGGCGTCCAAGGGGTGCGTGCCCACCATTGTGGAGCCGGCCTGTGCCATGCAGCTGAGCACTGCCACCAAGCAGACGTCCTCTGCCCTGGCTGACCTGCGCATCGCCCTGGACAAGGTGAGTTCCCCAGGGGTTCGCGGGAGACTACAGAACCCCTAAAAAACCCTCAACTTCTAAAAAGAAACTTCATATTCAAGGCCTTGGAAATCTCGTTACAAGAGACATGGTTACAAGGTTATAAGAGACACTCGGTTATAAGAGACACTTGAAAATGGTTTGGTTGGCTATGTCTGCCATGTTAACAACATTGTATACAAGAGACATGGTTACAAGAGACACTCTGTTACTAAGGGCAACTTTTGCAGGTCCCTAAAGTAACTTCTTCACCGTTTATAAGAGACATAATTAATCAAGGTATGCTCATGCAATGCAGCTGACTCGTACCAACTCATATGTGCGGCAGTTTTGATTTCCTTATCTAAATTCTGTTCCATATCAGTGTTCTTTTTTGTTGCAATATGTCAGGAACCAAGGAGTGCCTCCTCTTGACTAGGAAGTCAAAATGCTCCTGTTGTTTCAGTCACACAGGAATTTGATGACAGTGGCTGAAACAATAAGGACGTTTCAACTTCCCATTCGAGAGACACAAAAAAAAAGAACATTGATATGGAACAGAATTTAGTCTAAACTGCTGCACATACGAGTTGGTAAGACTTTTTGGTTACAAGAGGCCTTGGTTACAAGAGACATTTTTTTAAGATCCCTTGAGTGTCTTTTGTAACGAGGTTTAACTACTTGAAAGTCCTTGCATTTTATGCTCAAATTTGCTTGCGGGCTTCACCTCAACATCCGGATGCATTGTAAAGCCGGAACTTAATTAGTATTCTAATTGTCAGCACCACTATATGTGGCCGCTTACCAAGTCCTCTAAGCCTGACTGTACTGCAGTTTAGTTCAAAGTATAGTGTGCATTTCATGAGTTGTGAAAAAAGGTGTCCCAAGTTATTCACTTTTCCAGAAAAGTGCTGTTTTCAATTTTGATGGTTGCTCTGTGACATTTATATAAGCAAGGGATTTCTTCAGACCCTTTGGAGCAGCATCACATAAAGCTTAGGTCATGTTGTAAAGCTTTCAGAATGCATCCACCTAGGATGGGCAGTGATGCTAAATTCAGAACATGAGAACAAAGTTACTAGAGGAATTAAGGGTGAGGTAGATTGCATTTGGGAGCTACTCATGGATGGCAGTTCAGCAGCATCCCTCAAGCGGAAAATACATAACAGCTGCATTTTACCAATATTCACCTATGGTGCAAACGAAGAGGGTTCCGCTTAAATTGAGGGCAGTGCAGTGAGTTATGGAAACGATGATGACATAGATATGACTTTGGGGCCCTGCCCTTTGGAATTTGCAGCACTATGCATACATTTCTGTCACTTTATATGTGTCCCAGCCGCTCTAAGTGGGAAACTTGCAGGTTATTCGGTGCACCTTTACCAGAAAGTAAAAAGAATCGAATGGGACTTGTGAACGAAGAAGGTGGCAAGGCACAGGCCTGCCATCTTCCGCAAGTTGACTGGTGTCATGTCCTCCGTGCGAGCACTTCCCGCGCCCGAGTGGTGCATGAACTTACAGCTGTTTGTTGTACTTCTTATGCTTGTAAAACGATACACATGCTGTTAAGGGCCAGGAACACAGAGAGCGCTTTGTCCTGTGTCTCTCTCACGTCCCTGTCTCTTTATCGCTCTTTGCCAAAATGAACAGTAGTGTTGGTTCAGGGAGCAGATGTAGATAATGATATCCCAGGGGTAGCGAAGAAGAAGCGGGCTTGAGAAGGACACTTACTGCGAGGGCAAGGTAAGCAGGTTCCTCAGGGCAGTCGAATGAGTTCCGAGAGGAGGAAAGTATAGCAGGGGATGGCCGTCGAGGGAGAAGATAGAGATTAGGAAGCGTCCAGGGGCAGAGTGCTATCCTGCATGAAATGTAATTAGGCTGGAGATTATGAAAGCGTACATTCTGAAACATGTAATAGGAAAAGCAAACTTGTGTGGAGGGAGAAATATATGCACATGATAGAAAGCAAATGCAGCTGTAACAAAGAGTGTTGTAATTAGCGGTGTGCAAATATTGAAATTTTCTAATATGAATATGGGAAAAAAATGCCTTTGAATATCAAATCTAATAGCGAATGCCTAATCAGTGATAGAAAGGATGCAAAATAAAAAATAGCAAACAATGTTCGTCTTGTTTATTTCAGAATTCACATGCATGTGCAAATAAAATTGCACAGAAGTATATGCTCTACTGAAAAATCTGGTTTAAATTTTGTACAGAATTCTCAAGCCTTGCAGCAAAGTGCGCAATGCAGTGAAGCTGCGGTGAACTCGATCATATTCGATGTATTCTGTAATTTTAGAATATTAGAAAATTCCAAATATTCGTTTTTCGAATATGAATATAAATTGAATAACAGAGGCATTTGACTTAGAATATTCGCACACCCCTATCTGTAAACAGTTGTAAGACTTTACTTCCTTATTTATTGTCGTCTCCTGACCCGTCCCTTTTTAATGACTGTGCAGCTGTTTAACCGATTAGCCCCAGCAGCAGTGCCTTTAGCCATGAGTAGGGTACTGACTCCTCCTTTTCTGTTTTCCAGGCCCAGGAGACGTGCGGCCGCCAACAGCAGGAGATTGACAGTGCCCTGGATCGCATCCGGGAGCTGGACCAAGAGCTGGTGGAGATCCGCCGGGCTGCCCTGGCCAACCAGCTGCGGCCTCTGCCTGGCGAAAACGTGAGCGTGCTTAAAACCTGCTGCTGTGACAGTGCGACGTCACAAAGATTCTGCTGTGGCTTTCGCTCAGCTTTATTGTCATTTATCTTAGTGCCATATTTGGAAAAGGTGTTAATGGCACTGTGTAGGGGAAATGCCTCACAGAAAAACTCTTTGGGCAGCTTAGCAGGTTCAGGTCTTCCCATTAGCAGAGCGAGGAGTGGTCATGTTACACACTGTCACATTACGGTGTGCACAAGGAGACGTGTCTAGGCGCTACACCTGTGTCACTTATAAAAGTTAGAAGTAGGGACTCTGAAGATGTCGCACTGATCGGGACTGTAGTGTGGAATTCCTCTTGTTTGACTTTCAATTTCCTTTCACAGTTTCTCAGATTTAATTCATTTTTGCAGCTGTGTGCGTTTTCCTGATCTCAGCCGCCACATTTCCCCACACATAAAAGACAACATTCATGGTGTGTGTGAGCGTCATCAGGACTTTTCCGTGATGAGCCATCTCATATCCTTCTGTGCTGGTAGTGCAACTGGTGCCTGGGCTTCTCTCTCTCTGCAGAGTGACCTGTGTGCCTTGAAGCTGGGCGCCACCTCCAAGGTGGTGGGCTCCTCCATGGCCCAGCTGCTGACTGCTGCATCACAGGTGGGCTTCACTGACTGAGTGCACGCTGTTGAGAGCACAGCTCCTAGGAAAGGGGTCGTAATGTTTCGAAATTTCTGCCTAACTTTTTGTATGGTGCAGCCTCATTCCCCATGTTTTATTCATGCTCTTTGTTTTTTGTTTATTGCCTTCTTGTTAACGTGACAGTTGCAATATATTAGAGTAAAAGAAGTATATATGAATCGAAGATTGTCATGCAAAGCATGAGTTGAAGTGAGCGGTTTAGTTTTATTGAAAAGAAAAAGTACTCCGAGGGGTGCAGCTTTTATCATAGTGCCATGGCTTGAAGTGCTGTGTCATGGACCAAGGCACATGCCATTGCTGATTACTTTAGGTCGGGAAACAGTGCAGGCATAAATCTCTGTAGCCTTGTACTACAGTCGAACCCCGCTACAACGAACGTCGCTTCAACGAAATTTTCGCTTCAACGAAATATTTCCAATTCCCCGTCAGCTTGCTATACAAAGTAATGGAACAAATTTCTCATCACAACGAATCATTTTTGGGGCGCGTTTCCGCTTCAACGAAATTTTTGCTATGCGAAGCTCGATTTAAAAATATATCTTACAATAAAACAAGCATATCGCCGCCCATCTATGTACTTCCATAGGCCCACGCTGCTTTGTTTCGCTAAACTATAGTGCCTAGAATATACTGGCTAGTGTGCCGAGGGCGCGCGCTGGCGTGTCCGCCGCGGTGATGCCTTCCCGCCGCCACCGCGGGGCGGCGCTACCAATAGCTAAGGTGTAAAGCCCCTCAATAAACTAAGTTATTGAGGGGCTTTACTAAGGTGCTATCGCTCCGCGTTCGCGGCCTCGGCAGCATAGGCGGCATATAGGTCCGGATAGCGTGCTGCGCTTTTCACTGCGAAACCTGTCTCTTGACGGTTTAAGTGCACTTTGTGTCTAAAAACAGTCTTGGTGGAAGATATTCATACCGTCCTAGTACTGTGCGGAGAAAATCATACGCTCAAATAGCGCTCGAGGAAGCGTTTAACAAATACTGTCTGGTCCATATGTCTGCTATATATCTGTTTTATTTATTCAGCTGAACCGGATAAGGTCTTAAGCAGAACACATATTGACTTCCTGATATCCAGCGAGAGAAGAAATTTGAGAAAACCACCTAAAGTTGACACGTTGGTTACAATAGTTTGTTAATATTTGATTAAACGATCGAGTCCGGCCGGATTCAATATATTGCTATGAAATATTCCGATGACGATTTTATTTGATCTAGAGCCACTCGATTGCGATCCACGCATCGCGATTGCGGATGTAAGGTATCGTATGCATCTTCCTTCTGAGTGAGCGCTCAGTCAGCCCAGGTGGTTGTCCCGAATTATGGGAACTATTTTCTCAGTTGCGATCTAACCCGGAACGGATCGACGACGACTGTTATTGTCCGTGTGACACAGGTATCAGAAAATACCCTTAATATTTTACACTGTTCATTAATCCAAATTTGAATTTTATTTACTCTTCGGTCTTTTCTTATGGTCCATGGTATATCGCGATGCCGCAGTCAAGTGCTACGAACGTCAATACGTATACGGGCCTCATGCTTTCGGATAGGTTACGTCGACGTTTCTGCAATTCAGTCATGCTTATTGCTAAGGTGATATATATCAGGTTAGTGACGTTTTATAGCGTCACATTTATGCTACAGAAAAGAAGGGCGATCTTGCTTTTTCGTAAATACATTGCACGCGCGCATGTTTTCAAAGATCGCATATGCGACAATAAACACAAGCAGTCTGAATCTGACTTCAGTTTTTGTTCTTACTCTTTATTCATTTGTTTTATTAGGAAGTCACTTAATTGTTGCTTCATACATAAATTATTATTATGCGGTGTGCTTTCTTTTGTAACAGAAGGAAAGGCAAGAAACAAAAGTGGTGATTGTATCACTGATTCTTTTTTTTTACAAAGTCTACAATATAGTAAAATTTGAGCAAAAAGGCGCAGCAACAATAAACAAGTAAAAATATAGAAATGCACCGCTAAAGGTTTTGGAGAAAGGCCGCACATATGACACCGCAATAATTTTAAAGTAGTCTGATACCAATTTTTGGTGGTATTTTTTTTCACTCGCTAATGATGCGCTAGATATTCCTGTATAATTCTCCACGTGGTTTCTCGCTTACCACCGCTAAGTAATTTATAATTTACTTTCTTCACCAGTTTCGGCTTCGCGGTTTCAGCAGCCGAGCGGTTGTTGTACGGTCACAATTGTCTAGGTCACGCGCGGGATTAAAAAAAAAAAAAAAAAAAAAAAAAAAGCTTTAACCACAGACTCACTTATTAGCTCCTCATTTTGCGCTTTCAATAGAGCCACTTGTTCTGCGCTCCATGCCAGTTTTCTCTTAGCTCTTCTCAGAGCGCGAGAAATGTTGCAGCATTTATTTGGCTAGTTGCATGCTTTTTCCTTCTTTCTGCGCATCTTGTGTAAGCCTCCGCTGGTATTTGCATTAAGCGCAGCTAACCCCTTCAGAGTTGACGGTCAAGCGACACTTTTTCTGCAAAATATATTCCCATGAATGATATGTGCTTCCTGAATCAGCTGGTTGCAGGCCACATTCGGAACAAAGACCCTCCAGTGCACTCTACCTATATAGCTCTATCTTCAGCTTTAGATATTGTTGTATTGTACGCGCTTGTTTTTTCTTTTCCGAGAATATACACTATTGTGTCCACAGAACTGAGTTCAGGCTTCCATAAGTTATCACTTTTTCTATGTACAAAGTTCTTTTTTTTTTTTTTTTTTTTTTTTATAGGCTCGATAACGCGCGTAGGCTACAGATCCAGCAGGTGCTTCGGTTAATTTGGTCCAAGTTGCAGGTATGTAAATTGAGTCAAACGGATCCCGAGGCTCAAAGCTGCACGTCTGCTGCTGCGGGTATGAGTTCTCGCTCGGCTCTTCTGCTGCCAGCTCCTTGCAAGCATTGTCAAACATCCTTGACGGTGCGTGCATGGCTGTCGTCTGCACCACTGGCATTATGACACTGCGTTTTTGTCGTTTAGCGGCCGGTTGGTCACAGAGGTTCCTCAACTTTCTTTTCGATGTCTTCTTAGGCAGAAGATGGTTCGGATAATGGTCGAATAGCGTTGACACGGTTTCGGGCTTAATTTGTGGTCTATCTCTAGCGAGCTCGTTGACGATGCCGTTTACTGTCACTTTGAACGTTCTTTCGATGTAGCTCTCCTCAAAATATTTTTCGCAGACAACACACGTTGAAGTCAACTTGCGGTCCTGTCTTTTAATCAGCCGCTTCCACTACGCAAGCTGCGCAGGGTCCGATGGCACACTGAACATAGAAACCTAGTCCTGAGCGGTAGCCACTCCGACAGAGCGACACGAAACATGTCTTTTCCCTGCCCTGATGCTTTATTTTTAGCATCTATAGTCGTTGCAAATTTAATTATCTCATATGAATGCAAGAAACAGAACGACTAAAACAAAAGAACAGCGTAGACGCGTCCAAAGCGCTCGCACCCACTGATGGCTCGGCCAGCGCAGCTGCGGCAAATCAAGGGCGCGCCGGCGGCCGACGGCGTCGACGGCACCTTTACGATGAGCAGCGCCCCTGGCGGCCAAAGTTGGAAGGCATCGCCGGCGCGGACACCTCCTCCCATTGAGAGAGCCCTCTGCACGGCACACTAGCCAGTATATTCTAGGCACTATAGCTAAACATTCGCTGGACCCAGATCACCGCCATAGCTTGGTGTTGATGACAATCGGGCTGGCTGCCTTGCGACAAGGCGCGGGGGCAAGCTCCCGTTTTCTTCCAATCCAGAGCCACAACCAATCCGTTGCCAAAGGACGCAGCAGCCTGGCAACAGCAGCGCGTTTGCCCTAGTTACAGTGTACTAGAAGTATACCCTAGTTTTTTTCACTCGTGCTTGTGCTGCTAGTGCGCTGTAATGAATGCGAGCATGGCGACTTCATCTAGAAAGCGGAAGTTCCTCTCGCTTGAAGAGAAGGCACGGATTATCAGCGCGGCATCCAGCGGCAGGAAAAAGGGAGATGTTGCAGCGGACTTCGGCATCTCACAGAGCACGCTGTCAACGATCTTGAAGTCGAAAGACGCGATAGCGCAAGCTCTTTCTTCGGGGACATCCGCGAAGCGGAAAAAGCTGACGCAAGCGGCTCACGAGGACCTTGAGAAGGCTCTCTACACGTGGTTCCTCGACGTGCGCGCAAAGAAGATGCCGGTCAGCGGAAACATGCTGCAGCAAAAGGCGCTTGGCTATGCCTGTATGCTGGGCATCAATGATTTCAAAGCCAGCTCAGGGTGGCTGACCCGTTTTAAGGCCAGGCATGAAATCGTCGCTAAAGTGCTGTGTGGCGAGTCCGCCTCATCAGACGCCGACGCTGCATCTGCTTGGGCATCAGCTACTGTGCCGGAATTAATGGAGAAATATGCCACATCAGACATATACAATGCCGATGAAACGGGACTTTTCTTCGAGCTCCTCCCCTCCAAGACGCTTCACATGAAGGGCCAGCCATGCAGCGGAGGGAAGCATAGCAAAAAGCGTGTGACTGTGCTCCTGTGCTGCAACATGGACGGGTCTGACAAGCGCTGCCCACTGGTGATAGGCAAAAGTGCGAAGCCGCGGTGCTTCAAAGGTGGCAAGAGCCTGCCCGTCAAATATGTTGCCAATAAGAAGTCTTGGATGACACGGGCCGTTTTCAAAGAGTGGCTAACCGCTTTCGACCGTGACATGACGGCAAAGAAACGTAAGGTTTGTTTGCTCATCGACAATTGCTCGGCGCATAACGTTGAAGACGTTCAGCTTCAAAGCGTGGAAGTAAGATTCTTCCCGCCGAATTGCACGGCTTTAATCCAGCCACTGGATCAAGGTATTATCAATAGCGTTAAAAGCGCTTATCGACAGCGACTGATTCAGCGGCTGGTGTTAAACATCGACACCGGTCGGGCAATCAAAGTGGATTTGTACATGGCTGTACAGATGGTCTCAGCAGCGTGGACGGCAACCAATCGCAGTATCATCTACAACTGTTTTGTGCACGCCGGCTTTCACTCCGATGCTCAACTGGCAGCGAACTCCACGTCGGACGAGGAAGGCTGCAGTACTATTGCTCCACCCTCCACAGAGGCCAATGCGGCATGGGCAGCCCTTCAGGACTCCGGAGATGTGCCGGCCGATGTTCACATCGGCGACTACATCGCTGTTGACAGTGAAGTGCTAGTAGCTCACGAGGAGCTGAGTGACGAAGCTATAATTGAGGGCGTTCGCCACAACGACGCATCATCGGATGATGACAGCGACGCGGAGGATTTAGCGCCACCACCTGCAATAAAAGTGATGGATGCTTTTGATGTGATCCGCAGGTTTTTCGGTGCTCACGATGACGACGTCGCGATGCAACTGTTCACCGAGTGCGAAAGTCGCGCCACTGCACTCGTGGCAAAAAAAAAGAAGCAGAAGAAGCTGACCGACTTCTTTGGAAATAAATGATGTTTTGGCACTATGTGGTCCAACCTCACAGTGTTTTTGGGCTGTTTTCGCCTCAACAAAATTTCGCTTTAACGAAATTTTTCGCGCGCCCCGTCAGTTTCGTTGTAGCGAGGTTCAACTGTACTACACATTAGCCTCCCGTTGATGTGCCTGCATGCCATGCTGACGACTTTAATTCCACTGTGCTTCCACCCTGGCCACCCAGGCATCCCTTTGCCAGGGCAGTTGCCACCCATTGTTCAATCGTGAGACATCATGCTTGGATGCAACTCTCGTCCAACCTCTTGTGTGGGCAAAAATCTTCACAGTACATGGAGGCGTTATTAAATAGCATCATGTCTCAGTAATGCAGAGATGTTGCTTTCTGCACTGATAGTTTCATGTCATATAATAAAGCCTCTCCATCAAAATAGTGTTCGAGTCATTACCTTGGCTTAACACTGTGCTGCACCTAGTGCCCTTTTGTGGTCGTTCTCACAACTGAAGAGCACACTGCAACTCTGTAGGGGCACAGCCCATAACTAGGCCCTTCATCTCTTTGCCACGTCACTCTCCTGGATTCGTATTACGAGTTTGCGTCGTTATAGAAAGTGTCACAACCGCCCACCTCGAGTCATCTAATTGGTGGAAACACCGGAACAAACAGAAGTGGTGGTGACATCCGGTTGCAATGTTTATACCAATCAAATGTTGGGGAGATAGCGACACTTCCAATAACAACTCAAGCTTGGAATGCAGACCCTGACCGCAGGTTCCACGTGGTTGTGCCTGGCACCCTGACCAAAAATGCTTTGTTACTCAAGCACAGCTGTGTCAATCAACCATTCCCAGGGCAACGAGAGCTACACGGGCACAGCCGCTCGGGACACGGCCAGTGCGCTCCAGCAGCTGGTGGAAGCCGTGCGCGGAGTGGTCGCCACCAGCAGCGAGAGCGGAGCACAGGCGACGCGTCTGGTGGAGCCCGCACGCCAGGTGCTGGACCGGTCATGCCAACTGCTGGAGGAAGCGCGCCAGGCAGTGCTGCGGCCGGATGAGCCGGACAAGCAGCAGCGGCTGGCGCACGTGGCCAAGTCGGTGTCGGCCGCCCTCAACGCCTGCATCAACTGCCTTCCCGGCCAGAAGGATGTGGACGACGTCATCCGTACCATCACCGAGAGCTCTCAGGTGGGCCACCTGCTGATTGGGACACGGGATTTCCGATTGCATACTTTTCTTTTTTTTGAAGCGTTGGTACTTGAAGCGTTGGTAGCTTTACTGCTTGAACATAGGCCCTTTCAAAAACCGCCTCTTGATGCCAAAGGTCTGTCTGTATGGTCTCTGTATGAGCGTGTCTACTTGCGCAATTTCCACACCCCTGATCATTTTTCAAGTTCTTGAAATGATCTTAGACTAAAGCCTCACCTGACAAGCTTTCTAATATGTTGCACCTCCATGCCTTTGACGTGACCTTGAAAGCTGTTTCCTTTTGCGTACATGCTTCTACGTCCTCGCATGAAGCCCCTCTGTGATTGTAATTTTCTCCTCAGTTCTGGTTGGAGTCTCACGTCCACCACTGTCGGACTCTGTGTGCAGGCGCTGAATGCTCGTGAGTTCCCGTCCAGCAACCGGTCGTATGGCGAGCTGCAGGCGAACCTCAACGAGGCAGCGGCAGGACTCAACGAGGCCACCGGTCAGGTGGTGCAGTCATCGCGGGGCAACCCTGCCCAGCTGGCAACATCTGTGCGCCACTTTGGCACCGCCTTTGGAAGCCTCCTGGGCTGTGGCATGGAGATGGCTGGCCAGACCCACGACACAGAGGTGGGCACTGTCTTCACTGCGACTTCAAAGCTGGCTCTGCCATTTACAGTAGACTCCTTTAAAGGGAAACTCCTGGGGTTTTTTGACATTTGCATACTCTTGCAAAACTTTCCCTGTAGATTTTCCTCTCCATCATGACACATGCTACCAAATTTGGGAGCCGTTGCTGTTTGTGCAACCAGTTTGGTTTGAGTTTGCTGTTTTACATAGAATTTAGAAAAACCATTTGTTGTGTCAGAGACAGGGGACGCAGAAATGTGATGCAATCGAACTCAGAATGATAAAAAATTACTGGAATGATCATTAAAGCAAACTCCAAGTAACAATTAAATTTTCAATCTTCTCAGGAGTGCTTCCAAAATTATGTATGAGCATGCCGATTGCATCCAAATATCTCTTCAGTGAGAACAAATGAATGAAACGGCCTTGTAGGAAAAAGTAATTGCAATTTAATCATTTATAGCACAGTTGATGGCATTCCATCCTTCAGGCACTCTCGACTGTTGCGGAGTCTGTTATTTTCTTTAACGTGATCAAACAGTGGTTATGGCTTAAAAGCATCTCAGAATGCAATCTCAGTGGTAGCATGGAGCTATGGGAGATGGCAGACAATTTGAATGTTGTTAATTTATATGAATTCTAACTGTGCATAGTTGAAGCAAATGTTTGGCCTATTTTTCTTTCGTTGGAGTTTTTGAGGGTTGACTGTGGGGATCGAAAATGGTCGAGTGAGCCAGAGAGGTCACATTTTGTTCGTCTTCTGCACCTTGGTCTCTGCTTTGTGAAGTGTTGCATCTGATGGTGCTGGTGGCGTAAGGGACTGAGACTAACGAGCCCTATTGTGTGTGTCATCCCCAGGTACGCTCCCAGATGGTGGTGAGCCTGAAGAATGTGTCGATGGTGTCCAGCAAGCTGCTGGTGGCCGCTAAGTCGGTGGCGGCTGACCCCAGTGCCCCTAATGCCAAGAACCAGCTGGCCGCGGCCGCACGCAACGTCACAGAGAGCATCAACCACCTGGTGGACGTGTGCACCTCGGCCGCGCCCGGACAGAAGGAGTGCGACAGTGCCGTGCGCGCCATTCAGGTAACGATGCTCCACCCTTGCCACCGGTCACTCCGCCTGCTCTTGTTAGCAGTGACTGTTGCATGACAGTTGCTTTCTGTGCTAGTCTCAGTTACTCAAATCAAATCAAAATTTATTTTCTCTCTCAAGGAGGAAAGGGGTTATATTGCTTTGCATAGCGTGTGAATTCATTCGGGTCATGGGGCATGACATGCAGCTGCGTCACAGTCGTGAAGTGGCATGGACATGATGAAAGCATGACTGGGTGAGGTAGTCTAGCTGAGAGCTATAGTGGTTATAGCTGTGTGCTATCTGCTTCTGCATTGTGCCATTGCACATGCAGAGATAGCCTTGAGCGAGCTGCGTGCTTCCCGGTGGCGTGCACGCCTGCCGTGTCGAGATCAATCAACACGTCCGCCTTAGCGGATCATGCTAATATATGCGCATAAGCAGCGTGTGCAAGCAGACCACTTTCTGTTACTCTTTATTTCCAACATATAATTACCAGCCAAGTTCTTGATTTTTAATGCCTAATTTTTGCAGAAAAGTGAATTTTTTTCATGGATTTTTTTAGACCATTCGGTTCTTCGGACCATTTCCCGGTTCTCACCAAGTCTGAAAAATCGGTCAGCGACTTTGATGCTTTCCCTTATGTGGTGCATAGTGAACTGTTAGAAAATTAATCCCACACTGTTGCACGTTGCTTCAATTTTTTTAGGAATAATTTTACATGATGGCATAAAAGCTTTATTGTTTCACAGAGAACCTGGCAGCATCACTGTCCCCTGTGCGTTGTTCATGACTGGTCATTCTAGGAACCTAAAAACCTCTCGAACGATTTTTGGGAAATGTCCAAACGAAGCCAAATCAGTCGGGAGATTCCTGTGACATAGACAAACAAGAATATCGAAAAATAGATTGGGTTGATAGAATGTGCATTGAAGGTCGAGCCCAGGCACGTTGGCTGTGAGATGTACTTACTACACATAGGCCATGAGGGCTCATTGGTTCAGGTGTGTTAGTAGGGGACCTATTGAATATGTGCTGGTTTGATTTAATACCATGCATTAAAGATGTATACTCATATTGTAACTGTAATTGAGGGTGAGAACTGTTTACTATCGCCATTGACAGCAAATTCTTCTGTGAGTGACAAGAAGAAAAAGGGACTATACAGGCTAGAATGAAGGAGGACACAATGCATACAGATTTTTTCATCACAGATCTTGGAAGACCAACCAGCCCAAGAGCAAGTGTAGCATTGCAAGCTTACACTCTGCCTATTAACACTACTGCATTCCCCAAGCTTCTCCCAAGTCTTTTAATCCCACTTTTCTGCCCCGCATATGTAGGTATTCGGGTGAGGATCGCATTTTTCTCCCCTGACAAAATTTTATGCATAGCTGAGTAAACGTGGAAGGGAAGTAAGAAAAGGGGAGACGTGGAGGCAGAAACAAAGGGCCAAGTGGTGTTCGTTTTGCAATACTCAAGATTCTGTGGCTCATAAAAGTTGCTGTGGTGTGCTGCAGTGGACAGATTTTGCTGGAGATGTGTGTGTGTGTGTGTGTGTGTGTGTGTGTGTGTGTGCGTGTGCGTGTGCGTGTGCGTGTGCGTGTGTGTGTGTGTGTGTGTGTGTGTGTGTGTGTGTGTGTGTGTGTGTGTGTGTGTGTGAGAGAGAGAGAGAGAGAGAGATATGATAGCTGTGCCTTTGCATTTTTCGTTGGCAGATGATGCGGCCCATGCTCGATCAGCCCAATGAGCCAGTCAATGACCTCACCTACTACGACTGCCTGGACACCGTACTGGAACGTTCACGGGTGAGATACAGCCCACTCACACACTCCCCGTTGGGGCTAGGCTTTGTCGTCGTCATCATGGGCTGGTTGGGAGGTATGGGTGAGGCAGGCACTAGTCGTCAGTCCACCACTTTGTGGGTGAGCAAGCCTGGTGCAGGCAGCAGTGATGACATCCAGCTTCTCTACGTGCATGTGCCATCATTTTGCGGCAATGGCTCTAGAGGCCACATTTCTTCTTTCTGTGGCAGCAGCATCGACATTGTTACTCACTTGATGGAATACATTGCACTGGTTGGTCATAGTAGGATGATGTCATACAGGCTACGATGACAAACATACCATTCAGACCTACAAAAGTTGCCAATCACCCTGACAGGCATTGGCATTTTGCACTGGCCCAGCTGTCTCAGGAGCAATGGATGATGGGGTGGTGGTGACATTTGCCACAGGGGTAACCAAACTTACTTTTCACACAAAATAATGGTAGGAATATGGAAACATTTTTAGTGTAAGAGCGAATAACACAGCCTTTGATTTGGTCTTCAAAGGCAACAGCAGTATCCAGAAACCTTGATGCATTCGTGCATTTTCATTATTTGCAAAGGTTTGAAAATGGCAGAAAATATGCCAAATTTGGTCATCGTATGCAATCACTCGCAAGCACTCGCAGATTATGACTAACAGCTTGCCGGCACCGCTTAAGAGGAAAGTATACAACAGTTGCATCTTACCTATACCCACCTATGAGGCTGAAATGTGGAGGCTAACGAAAAAAGTTCTACTTAAGTTGAGGACAACACAGAGGGCTATGGAACGGAAAATGGTAGAGGTAACGTTAAGAGATAGGAAGCATGCAGAGTGGGTCAGAGAAATAACTCAAGTTACTGACATTCTAGTGGAAATCGAAAAGAAATGGGCATGAGCAGGGTATGTAGTGCAAAGAGAGGATAACCAATGGTCGCTTAGGGTAACAAACTCAATTCCAAGACAAGGAAAGCGTAGCAGGGGACGGCAGAAAGTTAGGTGGGTGGATGAGTTTAAGAAGTTCGCAGGGTTCAAGTGGATGCAGCTAGCACAGGACCGAGTTAATCGAAGTAGTATGGGAGAGGCCTTCGCCTTGCAGTGGGTATAGTCCGGCTGATGAGGATGATGATGATGATACAATCACTGCATGATTTTTCAGACCTGACAGGATTGGTCATTTTCTAAATATTGTGCTTAGCCGAAAAGGTTACTTTAGCTACTAGTAATTGCTTCTAATGGGTTATCAAATAGGCTTTTCCTATGGGAGCTTGAAAGAGGAATACATTTTTTTTGTGTTGCGCCCATTATGCGAGGTTGAACTGTCCTTACTTCTAAGCGGAAAACCCACCATTCACAGATGCATACTAAAGTTGGGTGATGGGTACAGTTCCACTGCATGATAGTATTGCCACATGCTGCCAGGCATTCGTTGCGGCCATTTTCCTGCACATGGTGATGAAGGTCATTGGCTCTCCCTTGCACAGAGCCTGGGGGATGCCATGACGGGCATCGCCAACCATGCCAAGCGAAGCGAGCACGAGCAGTTTGGTGAGAGTGTCCGGGAAGTCTCCAGCACCATCTGCACTCTGGTGGAGGCCTCGGCACAGGTAGGCCTCTCTTTTCTTCACCTGACTCACAGCCACCTTTATCTGGGACCTACAAGCGGAGGCATAAAAAAAAAAAAAAAAAAAAAAAAAAAAAACAGAGAATGAGCTGGAATTTGGGCTCTCAGAAAATTAAAGTAACAAGTGCTTGACAAGCACAGTATTTTTAAAAGTAAACCAGAAGGAGGGTTACTGCATTCTTGTGCATACAGCCCACCCCTGCATGTCGCCTACACCCCAAACTTCGAACATCATGAAATTGAAAAGGTATATCCTCCATTTTGTTCAGGGTATTTCCCATAGTTTCTCACTATAACGGCACCTCCAGGGAGAAGGAGCTACTATGCTAGATTAAAGTTTTTGCACTGTTGGGTATGTTGTGCATGATAGAAAAGGGATCAGGAGGGTGCTTGACAAGAGTGGAAAAATTATCGGGCAAGACCACTCCAGCGATGAAAGAAAAGAAAAGTTGCAAGAGAGTTATGGATGTGTAAAGCAAATGCTTGAGTGTTAGTGGTGGTGGTGTTTAAGAGAAGAGTTCTTCAGAAACATGCCGTGCTTACAAATAGCCACACAATGTCTTGCCGCACTTCCAAGTTTGCCCAACAAACCAGCACGCTTGTCTCTGGCCAAAGCAAACACTCCATGTGCTGCTTATTTGTGCTGTGCCTCTTGGCACGCTGCCCAGTTCTGTGCTGTGTGTAATGACCACGCAATGAGAGAGCATTGAGGCTATGGAGGTTATGAGATTAGGTGGGACTTATATGCAACGTTTTTCAGATAGGGGGGGTGGGAGTGACTCATATGGCTGTATGACTTGTACACTGGAAAATGTGGTATCTACTTTTAGCCTCGGCGGTGGTGGCTTTGAAGGTAGAGTGAATGGTGACTCACACACCTTGGTTTGGGTGTCCACTGAGAGAGAGAGATGTATTGTTTTTCAGGCGGCCTACCTGGTGGGTGCATCGGATGCCTCCAGCATGGCCGGCAAGCCCGGCCTGGTGGACCTGTCTCACTTTGCCCGTGCTAGCCAGGCCATCCAGATGGCCTGCCAGCAGCTCTCCAACCCAGCCAGCACACAACCACAGGTGAAAGAGACAATGAGGTGGCCCCTTTTATTTGGGGTGGTCTGCGCAGCCGATTCGCCAGGGGGGACAGAACTTGAAGGGTGGAAAATAGCGAAAACAAAGTGACTTTTTCAAAATGGCATATTGGAAACCTACAAGCCACCTTCTAGATTCTACTAATTTATATTCGCTTCCTGGGTCATTAATTTCGCTTATAAGGTGCGGACAAGCCAACAAATTCGATCTCAGTTTTTTTTCTCGTTTTTTCAAAACAAATTTTTTATTGTTTACTAGATTACAAAGATGATGTTTTCTAGAGCAGGTAAAGGCATATTTTTTATTGCAGCATGCTCCTAAGTGACTAAACTATAAACCCGGATATATCAAACTCGAAGGGGATCGCGAAATAGTTCGATATATCGATAATTCGATATACAGAAATCGGCTTGTGATGGCACTTACGATGCAAAAAAACGATACCGTATTTGTCGCGTAATCAACCCACTCCCATAATGAACCCACCCTCCACTCTTGCACCCGAGAATTTGAAAAAAAAAGAAGTGTCAAGGCCAGCTCGCTCACATGCAGGCGATTGAGCGATCTCAGCGACGAGCGGCAGCAACAGAGCGAAAAATTTTCAACTTGTTGGAACTGCGTCCCTCTCACCGCTCGAGCCACCCCGGCAGCTCTAACAAGGTTTCTCTGTTGCCGCGGCAGAAATTGTGAGCGTTTTTGCTTGCATGTGGATGGCGCGTATCACTCTGTTTCGGTAGTCTCATCCACAGCTCATTTCTTGACAGCGTGCCAAGATGCTGCGCAGAGATAACGTCGCGGCGTGTTTATCTTTTGATAGCTCCTGCGGTGGCTGGGAGCGAACTTGGCAGAGTGCCCGTGACGGCTTGATTGCACAAGCCTGGTTCGATTTATCACGCTACGCTTGGGGTGGGCGTAGTCCACTTCCGCAAAATCATTGGAAAGGGTGATAGCTAAATGCTGTTTGAAGCGAAAAATGATAAAAACCAGCGTCATGATCGCAGCTGACCGTGTGCTTTCGTTGATTCATACATGCAAGGATAAACGACTCCTCCCACAAAAAAAAAAACGCTTCTTAACGTTTGCTACGCTACGCCGCTCGTACAGCACAGCGATAAGAATGGACGACTCTCGCAAAAAAAAAAGAGAGAGAGAGAGAGAGATTTGCCGCTTTTTAACGTCCGCAGGTGCCACGTCAGTCGCCGCATGCAGAGGCTTCCCAACACACGCTTGAGAAAGCGTCCGACATTCTGTCTGACAACGGGCTGAGCTGGCTTGGCACATGCGTAGCGCGTGCTACTGCGAACAAAGGCCGGGAGAGAGGAAGGAGAGAGATAGCTCGGCAAAAGAATGCTTCGCTCTATTTCGTTTTTATCCTCTCGTTCCTACCGGTTCTCTTTGGTTCACTCATGCACATGGCTTGCAAACGTCAACTGTTGGCACGCGGGAAACGATAACCGCAGATGCGCGCGCCTTTGGGGAATGAGCGCAACGCTGCCCCAAAACAGCCGTCGCCGAACTGTCCCCTCTCATTCCTTCCGCGAGTGGCTTGAAAACGTCACACGGCAAACGGCCGAGGGTGATGCAATCGTCTTTGGTTAAGGTACACTTTCCAGTGCGTGGTGCGGAGTTTGATATATCGAACGACTGGTGAAATTGAGTTCGATATAGGACGCGGCTTTCCTATACTTTTACTTGGGATTTTCAAGGGGATATTCCGTGAGTTCGATATAACCAAAATTTGATATATCCGGGTTCGATATATCCGGGTTCGACTGTACAATGTTAGGAACAGATTTCTCATTTTATGCTTTTGTGATGTTTTTAAATGCTTTAGTTTAAATGGCTCGTCAAGCGCTTTTTCTGACATTGAACTTCAGTGAGTTGTAAAATGACTAATATTGCCTTGATCAAAAATGTAGTTCTTATGATGTACTCCTTATACTTTATACTGTCTAGCCAAATGTTAATAGCCACGCCGGGGTGGCGCAGTGGTTACGGCGCTCGACTACTGTTCCCAAGGATGCGGGATCGAATTCTGGCCTCGGCGGCTGCTTTTCGATGGAGGCGAAAAGAAGGCGCCCGTGTGCTGTGCGATGTCAGTGCACATTAAAGAACCCCAGGTGGTCAAAATTTCCGGAGTCCTGCACTACGGCGTCTCTCATAGCCTGAGTTGCCTTGGGACATTAAACCCTACAAACCAAATCAAACAAAATGTTAATAATAGTTTTTGGATTGGTGGATTATTCTCAGCTGTTTTTGTAAAGAAAAGAGTGATAATGTCAAATAAGTTGAAAACTAATTTACAGTCAACGACCGATAATTCGGACTCCACGGGGAATGTAAACCAGTCCGAAATATCGAATGTCCGAAAAAACGAATGAAGCAAAAAATACCTGTTTATTTACATTTTAGGGTGCCTGTTTCGGGAAGCATTTGTCGATGCGTTGCTGCACGCACTTCCGCTTACGTGCAACCAAATCTGTCTGTATGTCCTCTAGTGTCATGCTGTCACTGTACACTGATGAGAGGACTGCAAAAGCTTGAGTCAGATCCGCGTGCGAGGGCTCCACAGCACACGGAACGTCCTCATCAGAGTCGGAGCCACTGTCCAACGGAGGGAGCACTTGATCAATTATTGCGTCGTCGCTCAGTTCGGCACACGACGATACCGCGCTGTCGACATTTGCGAAGTCTTCAAATGTAACGGCGGCAGGAATGGGCAAGCCGCAGCCGCGCAGGTCGTCAATGGTTTCTGCATTGGAGCTCGTAGGAGGCGGCAGATCAGGCGGGGATTCTGCGATTGCGGCATCGGGCTCAGCACCGAAGGCAAATCCTGCATGACGGAAACAGTTCCTGATAGTGTTCGCCGACACTGCCTTCCACGCATCGGCAAGGATGCTTATGGCCGACAACAAATCCACATTGTATTTTGTCTGATTGTCCAAGCACAGCACCATGCGGTGCAGCAGGCGGGAACGATAGAGCACTTTTAAATTCTTGATAACACCCTGATCCATGGGCTGTAGTACACTGGTAGTGTTGGGCGACAAGAATTCAAGCTCAATCGCTTTCAAATTGCTGATCGGGGCATGGGCACTGCAGTTGTCTAAAAACAGCAGCATTTTGCGCTTCTGCGACTCAAACTTCTGGTCCAACTTGCGTAGGTACCGTTCAAACAAGTGTTGAGTGATCCATGCCTTACAGTTTGCCTCGTACCAGACAGGCAGAGACCTTGTTCCTTTGAAGCATCTAGGGTTTTTTGACTTGCCGATTACCAGCAGCGGCAATTTTTCCGTCCCCGAAGCGTTGCTTCCAACAACAACAGTAAGGCGTTCCTTACTAAGCTTGCCGCCGTGACAAGGTTCTCCGGACAGGGCAAGTGTTTTGTCTGGAAGCAGCTTGTAGAAGAGACCAGTCTAATCGACGTTAAAAGTGTTGTCTGGCGAGTAGCGACTAAGCAGCGCTTCAAGTTTTTCACTGCGGTAGTTTGCGACCAGTGTGCTACTCACTGCACCACTTTCACCGCACATTTTTTTGAAGGCGAGGTCGCACCGCTTTTTAAAATTCCTGAGCCAACCGTCGCTGAACTGAAATCCTTCGATGCCAAGCCGCAGTGCGAGTGTCTCAGCCTTATGCTTCAAAAGGTGGCCAGAAACAGGAACACGCTGGGCGACAGTAGCGTTAAGCCAGATGTTCAACGCTTCTTCCAACTTCGGGTAAAGGCCTTGTCGCAGCCTTTTCTGTTCAGCTGTTGTTGTCTTCTCCGTGGCCTCAAGAATCTTGGACCTATTCTTCATATAGTCCGATATCGTTTGCTTGGAGATGTTGAACTCACGGGCAACTTCGACTTGAGAACGGCCGCTCAGCACTTGCTGTATTATGGCTGCTTTCTTCGCCATTGTCAGCGTCGTGTATTTCCCACGTTTCGCCGCCGTCGGCACGGACCACGAAGGCACCGTTGGCGCCATTTGCCGTGGCCTGTCGTTGTCAAACTCAAGAGAAACGTTGTCGTATGGTCACTTGAAAGAACCTAGCCTAACGCTACTCACGCACGAGGCACTGAACAAACGAGCACAAACTGGTGGCCGATGGCGAAGACGCGGGGAGGCCAAACATGCCCGAGGGCCAGTCATGCGGAGTGGAGCGCCGCCTGCTGTTCTCCCGTCGCAACTGTCCTGTCGCACCGCCGCCTCCGTGATCAGCTCCAGCAATGCCGACGGCGCACCGTTCGCCGATCACGGAGGCCACAGTCACTTATTGCGAGTAGGCGCAAAGGAAGGCGCTCGTCTCCTTTCTTTCTTTCTTTTTTTTTTTTAACTAGGAACGGCGGCGGGGGAAGCGCGCGCATCGAGGCACCCTGTTTAGAGTCCGGATTATCGAATATGGAGCCGGAGGCTGTCCGAAATATCGGTCGTCCTTACACATCATGTTTATGGTGCCAGTGGCGGTGCCGCAGAGCTGTCCGAATAAACGAGCATGTCCGAATTATCAGCGTCCGATTTATCGGTCGGCGACTGTACCTATTGGGAAGTGATTAGTACATATTTGAATACAAAAAATTAAGACTGTGCATTTTCATTGCATTTGGCTTTAAAAAAAAGAAAAAGAAAAATGTTCCAAGAGTAAGTTGGGCTCATTGGCGTGCATTAATATTTCCTTGTGGTGGAAAAAAAAAATGCAGAAAACTTGAAACACAAGTGCTTCAAAACACTTTCATAAATTTTTTGCAAGTAACTCAGTGTTTAGTGGCATCAGCATTTTCATCCTCAGTGCTCGTTATTGTGTTGTTCATAATCTCTTCTTTGGCTCATAGGACAAAGCATTTGTGATGTGACTGCTGCTGCAGTGTGGAGCACAAACATATGTTGCTGCAATTCTCTTTCACGGCTTGACTTCCTTTTAGGGATTCCTAGTCCTCTCCAAAAGGTAGCTCGTTGCATCTTCGATAACTAAGTCACAGCCCCTTTCTTTCAATTGGCTTCTCTCTGGCCTTGTATCAGAACACCTATCTCAGTGGACCATGTGTTCAGAATGAAATATGGAACAAAAACCTTTTGGCACACAGAATGTGTCCCCTGTGGTGCCCAGTCTTTGCATCTGCTCGTCTAACTGACTCTAGTCTTGGCTCCTTGTCTGTGGTCTCTTGAGAAGGGACAACTTTATTGTGCAGGACTTCTAACTGGTGTTTCAAAAGGGTGAAACATGCTTTTGCATTACATGCAGCATCATCGTACGCTAAATGTAGAACGAAAAGTCTCAGAACAGCATGTTTACATATACAGTCGAACCCGGATATATCGAACTCGAAGGGGATCGCGAAATAGTTCGATATATCGATAATTCGATATACAGAAATCGGCTTGTGACGGCACTTACGATTCGAAAAAACGATACCGTATTTGTCGCGTAATCAACCCACTCGCATAATGAACCCACCCTCCACTTTTGCACCCGAGAATCTGAAAAAAAAAAAAAAAGAAAGGTGCGTTAAGGCCAGCTCGCTCACATGCAAGCGACTGAGCGATCTCAGCGACGAGCGGCAGCGACAGAGCGAAAATTTTCAAACTTGTTGGAACTGCGTCACTCTCGCCGCTCGAGCCACCGCTGCAGCTCCAAACAAGGTTTCTGTGTCGCCGCGGCGGCAGAAATCGCGAGCATTTTCACTTGCTTGTCGAATGCGCGCGTCAGTCCGTTTCGGTCGTCTCATCCACAGCTCATTGGCAGCATGCCAAGATGCTGCGTAGCGATAACGTCAGGGCTCGTTTATCTTTTGATAGTTCCTGCTGTGGCGGGGAGCGAACTTGGCAGAGTGCCCGTGATGGCTTTATTGCACAAGCCTGGTTCGATTTATCACGCTGCGCTTGGGGCGGGCGGCATGGTCGCAGCAGCTGACCGCGTGCTTTCGCTGATTCATACATGTAAGAATAAACGATAAAAAAAAAAGAGTCAAAAAAAGCCTGCCGCTTCTTAACATCCTCAGCCGCCATATCTTACGCTATGCCACGCATACAGCACAACGATAAGAAAAAATGACTCGCAAAAAAAAAAAAGAGAAAGAGAGAGAGCTGCCGCTTCTTAACATTCGCAGGTGCCATAGCCACGTCAGCCGCCATGCCCCGGCGCGCAGAGGGTTCTCAACACACGCTGGAGAAAGCGTTCGACGTCTGTCTGAAAACGGGCTTAGCTGGCTTGGCGCATGCTTTGCAGGTGCTGAAGGAGAGAGATAGCTCGGCAAAAGAATGGGCACACCCATACACATGGCTTGCAAACATCATGTGTTGGCGCGCGGGAAACGACAACTGCAGGTGCGCGCGCCTTTGGGGAATGGGCGCGGCGCTGCCCGGACCAGCCGTCGCCGAGCTGTCCCCTCTCATTCATTCCGTGCGTGGCTTGAAAACGTCATGGGCAAACGGCCAAGAATGATGTGATCGTCTTTGGGGAAGGCACACTTTCCAGTGCGTGGTGCAGAGTTCGATATATCGAACTACCGGTGAAATTGAGCGATATATGACGCGGCTTTCCTATACTTTTACATGGGATTTTCAAGGGGATATTCCGTGGGTTCGATATAAACAAAAGTCGATATATCCGGGTTCGATATAGCCGGGTTCAACTGTAGTAAGAAATTGCTGGAGGTGGGACTCGGGTGCCGCTGGACGGATCCCTGGCTGCATCGACGCCCGCTCCACCCAGGAAGAAGTGCCACTGAGCGAAGGGGTTACGGGTTGAAGGACGAAGACTTCGTTTATTTACATTTTTAGAAGGAGTAGAGAAGAACTACGATGCCCAAATGCACACACGGTTTATAGTGTTTGTGTTCCCAGGTTCCCTAGATGAAGGGCCGGCTTGTTGTGGAGGGAGTGTCCTTATCACTTCAATGTCGCTTACATGAACACACTGTCGCTCTTGCAGACACGCCCCGTCAAAAGAGTTTAGACTTGGTGGTGAGGAAGATGCCTTTGTGGCGGGGTAGATGTCTGCACGAGAGGAGTTCAATGTCTGCCAGTGCCTCATGGTCTGAGCACACACCTGCATCGCAAGGGCCGCTACGTTTCGTCAGCAAGACAAATTGGAGAAGCGTAGCCAGAGACGACCCAGCCTGTCACTCCGTTCGATTTCTCAGAAGAGATGTCCGCGTGGCCATCTTGAGGGTACCGATCTATGCGGGAGCCACCGCATGCCACTTGAACCTTTTTGTTCCTGATGGCCCGCCATTGACCGCTGTCGCTGACCAGCCAAATGATCCTGCGTGCCTTTCCGGCTTTCTTTCGTGATGGTGATGGCCATTCCAAGTCGCTTCTCGCCATCACTGTTCGCTGTCGCTGGAATTTCCTGCTTCTGCGGTCCAAAGCGTCAGCTCCTGTGTCCAACCCATTGTCACCATACTTAACAAAATGCAATGCACATGAAGTGGAGACAAGCAGAAGGCGGGCTTTTAGTGCATGCTTGATTAGAATGCCCTCTCAACTTCACGGTTAACTACCACATATCTCTTTGCCACACAGTGGCCTCTTGCCTCTGTTGTTCTTTCACCCAACATATTCTTGCACTGTGATTGTGGCTTATAATTTGTGGCTCATTTTAATCATTTGACTGCACTACTAGCCTCTAGTTTGTCTCAGCGTCTTCCGTTAGCTCGGCTTCCTTTCTGTTTCCTTCTTTCTTAATTCTGGGTGCTTTCACCTGAGCACTGCAAAACACTGAAAGTGCATCTTGTATAAGGATCATTGTGGTATGAAAAATTCAAGGAGTGCACTTATGTCTCCTTACATGCAGTAATACAAAGTCACACAGGGGCGTCCTGCATTAGCTTTGGTTGTCTTGCTATGTGGATTCTGGATTGCATTGTTGGCTATGGCTTGGATTAGAGCTATTACTGATGTCGCAAATCATTATGTATTCTCGTTAAGGCGTTATAGCCAACCAGTCATGACCGGATCCAGTAATGGCTTATGGGGATTCTGTATTAGATTTTTGGCTATGGCTTGGATTCGGGCTATGCCTAGTGTGGCTAGTCATTATAAGGAATGTCAATAAGGCATTATAGCCAGTTAATCATGACTCGATTTGGTATTTTGTCATTTTTGGCTTGTTATGTGGATTGTGCTGGATTGGCATTGGATCTCTCCTTTGATCACACATTCTGCGCACAGTCACTTTCTGAGCACGCCACTGATGAGCCAAGAAATGCTTTCGCATTAAAATGGAAGTGTGCATTGTGGTGCTGCCCCCTTTGATACGCCCCCTGCAGATCCTGTCGGCTGCCACAGTGATAGCCAAGCACACGTCCTCACTTTGCAACGCCTGCCGCGTGGCCTCCTCCAAGACCACCAACCCCGTGGCCAAGCGCCACTTTGTCCAGTCGGCCAAGGACGTCGCCAGTGCCACGGCCAGCCTGGTCAAGGAGATCAAGGTACGGGAGGGAGTTTCTTCTGCTCATGTCGCTGCTTCGTGCGCCTCCAGCATTTGTGTAGAGCAGTGGAAGGTATTGGATACTGTTGCGCTAGGTGTAGCGGGTTTCTGCGTTGAATATAGCATCCTCCGTCTCAGTTACGGTAGGTAGGTTTGCAAATTAACATAACAAGCAATTGTAAAGTAGCGAAAACTAGTGAAACCAAAGACAAATGATGCCACGAATATTGTCCCAAACCATATTGTGTGCGTATTGGTTGGCTAAACTGGTTGCTGTAAGCGATAACTTCAATCATTGTTTCTTTGAAAAGTTAAGAAACTGAGCGCAGGATATTTTTTATGTCAGCAAATTCGAAATGAATACCGACTGACTGGCACCTTGTGATAATCACATATCCGATATTGCTTGTAGAAATCACTTTGACTTAGGTCACACGCACAAAAAAAAAGATATTAAATTAATCAGCCGAAACAAAACATTTACTGGCTCCAGAGTTTTTCACAAGCAGTCAAGAAACTCCAGATAACATGCCATGAAAGTTTTAGTAGAATGCATGAAGATAAAAAAAAAAAAAAAAGAACCATCGATGTAGCCCTTTAACAAGAAGCCAGCTCTATCAGCAGCCATGTACTAGTATTTCAAAAATTGAATATTGAAAATTGTTGAATATTTGTGCAGGCCTAGATGTCTGTGTGGGACTTGTGTGTTGCGTAACCGTTGAAATGTGATGAAACTTCAGTTCTCTTCCGAACCATGCAGGCTCTTGAATGGGGTCAAACAATGAGATTTTGCTGAGGAATTATGCACTGCGCCGGGTTAAGCAACAGGAAAATTGAGGAGCCTGACCTGATGCATGCAGGTGCTGGACCAGGACCCAAGTGATGCCAACCGGCAGCGGTGTGGAGAAGCCACGCGGCCACTGATTGAGGCCGTGGACAGCCTCACTACCTTCGCCAGCTCCCCTGAGTTTGCCGGAGTGCCTGCTAAGATCAGTCACAAGGTGAAACCACCATGCTCTGTTGTGTGTTGTGCGCGTTGTGTCTGGAAGCCAAGAGACAAAGTTGTGCCCATAGTTAAACAACACTGCTAGATGGCTGTTGTTGCATTTGCCAGGTGCAAACTCAGTGTTGTGGCAGTGTTTGGAATCATTTTACTGAAGAATGCCGTGACAACCTCTGCCAAAGGAAATTCATGGATGAGGTGTACTTAGGGAGAAAAAAAAAGTGATCCACTTCAGGCCAACTGCTTCACATGTCCTTTGGTTAAGATGAATTTTTAATACTTGAGATGAAGTAGTGGGTGACTGTGGCATAGCCTCTAGGAGGAGCAAGGGGATCATACCTAGCAGAGTTCGCAGAGAGATATAATGTACGGATCATGGACACCTTCCCGCACACCTGGGAGAACTGGAAGGGCAAGAGCCCTAATTGGGAGACTAGGAAGATGGCACGCTGTGCACCTACCCAACATTGTGCAGAATGTGAAGGTCTTCATAAAATGTGCAATGTGACCATAGGATGACAAGGTCTCAAATTAGCCTAGATTTGAGGAAGGAACGAAAGTAAGTAGTAAGAAAGAAGCCTGCTAACTAGTTACTGATATAAGAAAAGCAGAGATATTTAGGATTTCGCTACAGAATAATATATGTGACTTTTACCGAAGGCATTAGCCTTAGCATTGAAGTGGTGAACATTAATCTCACATGTATCGCCAATGGATGCACAGCAGAAATAGGCGGTGGGGACGTTATACAGTATACAGTATTGCTAAGCTCTCTCAGTAGAGCAGTTCTGTTTGAGAAACACCAAAGCCTGAAAGGCTGTAACCTCACAGACAGAATAGAACGGGCAGAGCTATCAGAGGTCAACGCCCAAGGTATTCCACTTGAGGAAGTATAATATGGAGAGAGTCGAGCATGCTCGGCAGGGCAAAAGAAGTATTTCTGTTTATTCAGAAGCTTTCTTAGTGACGTGACACCAAGGTGGTACCATGACTTCTTTTAAATTCGTCATTTGGCTCATACTTCCCAACTAACGTTGCGACTATTTTTAAACACAACCCAGGTTTGTTTAGCAGTTTGCATGTAGTTTCCAATTGATGGTGCTGGGCCATTGTTAATGGATCTGTAATCTTTCAAAAATTTATTGTTTTGATGCCTTCATCCCTGTTCGCAGTGTTCACTCTAAGTTCAAAGAATAAGTGATGCAGTGCTAGCAAGTAGTCAAATCTCGATATAATGAATCCCGCGGGACTGCAAAAAATTGTTAATTATTTTGAAATATCGTTGTAATGAAAGATCTTCGGTAATTAGCCAGTGGTCAAGCCTAGGTATGAAAATGACGTATCTTGGCAGTAGGCGCGTGTGTAGACAAGCAAAACCTCATATTAAAATGTTGGTCTAACTTCAAAACTGATTTATTTGAAGAAATCAGTTATTTCTTCTGCCGCATGTAGCACACACAATCACACACTACATAACATTGCTACATTACATACACCTTCCTATTTAAGCAACACCTCATCGGGTGCATGATTGCACCAAGCGATGAAAGAATGGACTTTGTCCATGTGCAAAAAAACCTCAGAGTTCTATATGACCTCATCTTCAGTGCTCCCTGAAGTTTTAAAATCTTGTCTCAGACTTTCAAAATGATTGCGGCTGTCGATGGGGCAATGCTGTTTGTCTGCAGAGGCCAATTCGCTTTTTCCCTGCGTCAATTTCTTACAGTGAAAGCTGCTTTTCTGTCTTCTTGGCACCTCGCTGGCTGCAATCATAGTCAGACCTCGCACGAAGTTCACAATACAATAATCCGCGACAAAGAAAAAAAAAAGTCTTGCATGCGCAAATGGCACCAATGACCGACTAGCGAATGACATACAACACAGGAAGAAAAAAAGCAGGTGGCTAGGCCTGCTACTTCCACATATTAAACTATACAGCCCATGGACCATACACGCAGAAACGGCGGCTTCTGTTTCACGTGAGAGTTGCGAGCTGCGGCGCTGTTAATTTTAGCCTAATTCGTAATGCTAGTGCTCCTAGAATATAGAAGAAAAAAATAAAATGCCATATAAACAGTATTATAGGTCGAGTGGGAATATAGGTTGACCCCCGTACTGTGAAGTGAAAAAAGAAAAATAAAACAAAGAAAAAGAGGAGAAACGCATATATTTACAGCATAGGCTGTGTCCCTGCATGACTGGAGCTACGATCTTACTCCATACTTTCAGCAGCATCGTCGCAAGACAGCTCTTTGCTGCTCGCCACCTCCCAGTGTGTGTCATCTAGTTCCATCAAGCGTGTTGCTTACGCAGCATTTCTTGAAAGGTTGCGTGTGAACAGCTGATCTTGTCGGCGGCACCACACGCTCGTTTCTGAAACGCCGAACTGTCGCCAAGAGAGTGGCCATGTTGCCGTTTGCTTCGACGAACATCACTCTTTCTGGAAAGTCACTGTAAACTGCCTCCGCATGCCATTATCCTTTGCTAAAGAGGCATTTTATACTCTCATAGGACCGAACGAAACAGCTCACGCGAAGATAAATGCGCTTGGGACGGAAAAAAAAGAATGCCAGCAACCGAAGGATAACGATACAGTTTCGAATGTTTGACTGTTCGTTCACGAGCAGGCACGCCACTTGTTGCGAGATTGCCTCAAATTCTGCTAAAGGCCACTATGTGAGACGAGGGGCAACTGTAGCTTTCTTTTTCTTTTTTCGAAAAAATCTCCACCTATATTCCAGTCTATACGATACATGCGTTATTCTGAAATATACACTATATTAAAATTCTTAATTCTGAAATAGTTTTACATTGAAAACAGGAAATCTGCTTGGAATTTTTAAAAAATTTGTTTATTTGAAAAATTCGTTAATATGGTGTTCGTAGTAACGAGATTTGACTGTACTAGGCGTCTGAAGCGTAGAATGTCCCAACTGGGTTCCCCTTCCACTTTTGATGCGATGTCATTGGCCCGAGATTGTCCTATAATCCATTTTGCACTCAATTTTCAGACTACCTTGGACTTTATTTTGAAGCTGTCAGCATCAACACTTGAGTCAGTGTTCTCGCAACCCAAGAGAGTAAGAGTACCCCTCACTCCAAAATGGTCCCCATTCTCCTCCTGGTGATGCAGGCCAGAGCCGCCCAGGAGCCCATCACAGCCGCTGGGCGTGCCATCATTGATGGCTCGTGCAGCATGATCCGGTCGGCCAAGTCCCTGGTGCTGAACCCCAAGGACCCCCCCGCCTGGCAGAGTCTGGGATCCCACAGCAAGGAGGTCTCGGACGGCATCAAGAGGCTCGTCTCATCCATCAAGTGAGCACCTGTTGGAACTTAGCCCTAGTGGCTCATGAGCAACAGCACCTGGGGTTATTTGAGTGCGGAGAATGATACTAAAACCTTAGATTGGTCAAGTAGGATTGTGATGTCATTACCCGGGAGACCAGTCAGCAACTGGCGTCAAATTCAAAAGGGCCACTTGGCCCATGTGACCACAAGGGGAAAAAATCATTGGGTTGATGCCAGATTTTTTAGGGAGCTTTCTGTAAACAAAGGAAAGTACCGTATTTTTGTGATTTTAAGCGCACCCCCTAATATTGCAAAACAATTGTGGAAAAACTTTTTCTTGCAAATCAAAGCACTGCAATGCCCAACAGCATTGACTGTGCAGTGAACCATCCCCAAAACGCGACGGGACCCGCTTCGTGAAGAGGGCAGTCTCAAGCGTGCGCGAAGCAAACCGCTTGACAAAGCAAGAAAATAACATCATTCTGACTTCGGCTTTTCCTCAAATGCAGACTGGTGTTCATCAGACAAAATAACTGGGATGTAAATGTTTTTCGGCAGTTTTTCAGGCCCGTTTGGTGGATGTTTCTGTTTTTAATCTCCTGAACGCTGAATTAACGAGAATTTACTGTATTCAATGCCATATGACAGCCCCATCTGGTTTTGTGCAGGTTCTTCCTGTACAGAAAACCACTTTATAGAAAGGCTGTTTCTTGGGCTAGTTGGTGGAGCTTATTTAAGCGAAGCCTGAAGTGTAAAAAGATGGGGTGTAAGAGAGACACAGGGAAAGCACTAACTTGCAACTGAATTTTATTTAGAGCAATATAAGGATATATACGAAAGAATGTGCTCGAAAAAAGAAAAATAAGATGAGACTCATCGCATGCTCATTCCATCACCATTGAGAATCGCGATTTTATTTTTTGACAAATACAGTCGAACCCGGTTATATTGAACCCGGATATATCAAATTTTGGTTATATCAAACTCACGGAATATCCCCTTGAAAATTCCATGTAAAAGTATAGGAAAGCCGTGTCATATATCGAACTTAATTTCACCGGTCGTTCGCTATATCGAACTCCGCACCACGCACTGGAAAGTGTGCCTTCCCCAAAGACGATCGCATCACCCTTGGTGAGCGCGGAAGGAATGAGAGGGGACAGTTCGGCGATGGCTGGTCTGGGCAGCGCCGTGCCCATTCCCCAAAGGCGCGCATCTGCAGTTATCGTTTCCCGCGCGCCAACACATGACTTTGCAAGCCATGTGCGTGGGTGTGTCCATCCTTTTGCCGAGCTATCTCTCTCCTTCAGTACGTGCTACGCATGCGCCAAGCCAGCTCGGCCCGTTTTCAGACAGGCGTCGGACGCTTTCTCCAGCGTGTTTCGAATGCTCTGCGCGCGGCGGCTGACGTGGCTATGGCTATGGCGCCTGCGGACGTTAAAAAGCGGCAGCTCTCTGTTTTTTGTTTTTTTTGCTAGTCATCCTTTCTTATCGTTGTGCTGTTCGGACGTTAAGAAGTGGCAGGTTCTTTTTTACTTTTCCTTTTTTTTTGGGGGGGGGGGCAGTCGTTTATCCTTGCATGTATGAATAAACGAAAGCACGCGGTCAGCTGCTGCGATCATGGCGCCCGCCTCAAGTGTGGAGTGATAAATCGAACCAGGCTTGTGCAGTCAAGCCATCACGGGCACTCTGCCAAGTTCGCCGCAGGAGCTATCAAAAGATAACCACGCCGTGAGGTTATCGCTGCACAGCATTTTGGCATGCTGCCAAGAAATGAGCCGTGGATGGGAGTGACGCGCGCCATCGACATGCAAGCGAAAACGCTCGCGATTTCTGCCGCGGCGACACAGAAACCTTGTTTTGAGCTGCCGTGGTGGTTCGAGCAGCGAGAGGGACGCAGCTCCAACAAGTGTGAAATTTTTCGCTCTGTCGCTGCTGCTCGTCGCTGAGATCGCTCAATCGCATGCATGTGAGCGAGCTGGCCTTAACTTTTTTTTTTTTTTTTTTTCAACTTTTTGGTGCAAAAGTAAAGGGTGGGTTCGTTATGCGAGGGGGTTGATTACGCGACAAATATGGTATCGTTTTTTCGCATCGTAAGTGCCGTCACAAGCCGATTTCTGTATATTGAATTATCGATATATCGAACTTTTTCGCGATCCCCTTCGAGTTCGATATATATCCGGGTTCGACTGTATGTACTAACAGCTATAAAAGTAAATTTGTGTAGTGCACACAAGGGGTGTTATGCATATTCCTTTGACCTGTAGACAAGTATACATAGGTGTCTAAATCAAATAGTCACAGAACACAAGCGCAATGTGGTACAACCAAGCAAGGGCAACTTATCCGAACGGTGCTATGCCTGTTCGTATAAAACCTGCAAGCCATTGTTCAGGGAGTGCGCTGTCGAGGCAAAGAGCATGAATCGATGCATACGTGAAATAATTGTGCCTTGTTTGATTTGCAAGAATGCAGCTGAGTACGTCGGGACTTCATCGGGGAATCTGTCAGAAAAGAAAATCGTGTCCCTTGATGGTCATGGCATGAGCCAGCTTATTTTACTTTTTGGTGCGCTCCTTTATATATACAGTCAAACCCGGATATATTGAACTCTAAGGGAATCGCTAAATAGTTCGATATATAGATAATTCGATATACAGAAATCGGCTTGAGACGTCACTTGCGATCATGAAAAATGATACGGTATTTGTCACGTAGTAAACCCACTCGCATAATGAACCCACTCCCCATTTTCGCCCTTGAGAATTTGAAAAAGAAAAAAAAAGCATTCAGTGCGCGTTTTTCTGTTTCGACTGTCGCATCCATAGCTCATTTATTGGCAGTGCGTCAAGATGCTCCGCAGCGAAAACGCCACGACGTGCTTATTGTTTAACTATACTTTTCATAGATCCTGTGGTGGCAGGGAGCGAACTTGGCAGAGTGCCCGCATGATGGCTTGATTGCACAAGCCTGGTTCGATTTATCGTGCCGCGCTTAGGGTGGGGCGGGCATAGTCCACTGCTACAAAATCATTGGCAAGCGTGATAGCTGCAAATGCTGTTCGGAGCGAACAGTGCTAAAAGCTGGTGGCATGACCGCAGCCGACCGCGTGCTTTCGTTGATTTAAAGATGCAAGAATGAACGACTCTTATAAAAAAAAAAAAGAATCTGCTGCTCTTTAGCGTCTGCAGCCGCCGTAGCTTACGCACGTTCAGTACGACAACACGAGACGCTCATCGCACGCCAGCCGCCGCGCGCAGAGCGTTCACAACACACACTGGGGAAGCGTCTGTCACGGGCTAAGCTGGCTTGTCCGCGCATGCGTAGTGCGTGCTGCTGCGAACGAGACCGGGAAAGAGAGAGGAAGGGGAGAGGTAAAGCTCGGCAGAAGAGTGGGCACACCCTTGCGCTTCGCTCTATCGCGTTTTTCCCCTCTCCCGAACACCATGGCTGCCTTGGTTCCTTCTCATTCCTTCACACACACATGACTTGAAAACGTCACGTGCTAGCGCAGCAGCGATCACCGCAGATGCGCGCGCCTTTGGGGGAAGGGCGCGGCGCTGCCCTAGACCAGCCTTTGCCGATCTGTGCCCTCTCATTCCTTCAGCGCATGACTCGAAAACGTCACATGGCAAATGGCCAAGGTGATGCGATCGTCTTTGGGGGAGACGCACCGTCCAATGCATGGTGCTGAGTTTAATATATCGAACAACCGGTGAAATTGAGTTCGATATATAACGCAGCTTTCCTATACTTTTGCATGGGATTTTCAAGGGGTTATTCCGGAGTGCGATATAACCAAAATTCGAAATATCCGGGTTCGGCTGTATTTCCTTCTGTGCTCCAAGTAAAATTCAATTGCAAGTTAGCGCTTTGCCCTGTGTCTCTCTCGTGTCTTTTCTGTGCTTCAGGCTTTGCCAAAAGGAGTTGTGCAATTCTAGTCTAATTTTATTTTCGAATACATGTGAATTTTGTAATGAACAAGGCAAAAAAATGTTTGCTATTTTGTAACTATATTTTGTTTTTTCACTGAATATTTATTCAATATTCTATTTGATATCCAAAGGCACATTTTCCTTATACTCATATTCAATTCGTATTTGAAAATTTTAATATTCACACACCCCTGCAATTAGCTAGAAGCTTGAATTATCGAATGGGCCAGAGAGCTGTTTAGAACCATTTGTTTCACAGTAATTTTATCTGATGAGCAGCTATAGAATAGATGTCTGTATTCGAGATGAAACTGAAATGTGAGATGAAACTGAAATGACAGCGGTATTTTTTTTCCTGCTTTTGTGAAGTACTTCGCTTTGTGTACAGTCAGGAAAGGCCTCTTCTCAAAAGAGAATATCCTCTTTTCACAGCAGAGAGGCATCCAAGTGCTGTACGATGTCGGTGCACGTTAAAGATCCCCAGATGGCCAGGTGGTTGAAATTACTCCGTAGCGCTCTACTATGGCACCTCTCTCTCTCTCTGTTTTTGCTCCTCCTTTCTTCTCCTAAGGTGCGGTTCAGGTGTCCACAGAATAAGTGTGATAGTTGCTGCGCCTTTCCTTTCCCTAAACCAGTTATTATTATTATTATTATTATTATTTTAGCAAACAGCCCCGCTGAGTTTTTGGATGCTTCACTGCACAGCCCACATGGTCAAGTATTGCGGTGAAGCATACAGTGCAAGAAAACTGGGGTGAATTTTAAAAATTTCCGCTGGTATTCGGAAATTTTTCAATATTTAGAAATTTCAAACACGAACCGAATAAGTGAGACGTTGGATTCATATTGGAAATTCCTAATATTTGCACTCCCCTTCATAAGTAGTAATGACAATGCCTCTTATGTAACATGTATTAACTTTTACTTGACTAATACATAGAGATATGCAAATTTATGTTAAGCAGTGAAAGCTCATTAATTCGAACCTCGATAATTCGAATTTTCGGATAATTCGAACTACACTACTTGGTCCGGCCAAGCACCATAGAAATCTATGTATAAAAAAGAAACGTGTTGTGGACCGTGACAGCGTGAAACGGAAGGACGCGATAACGACTGACACCTTTATATATATTTTTTTTTCAGATTTGTTGGCACAAATCGAGGTTGGGTTGGTTCATTATGCGAGCGAGTTCATTACGCGACAATACGGTACATCTATTGTAATACAAATGGTTCTTGTCAGTTTTTTCGAGGCCATTCGATAATTCGAACATCGGATAATTCGAACTTTTTTCCCGGTTTGGTGAAGTTCAAATTAACGAGCTTTTACTGTACTTTACGGTTATCTTTATGTATATATGTATAAAAGAACTTTTATAAGCATTAGAAACTCTGTAAGAGTGTTCTCCTAATTACTTTCCTATCAGGGATGAAGCTCCTGGCCAGAAAGAGTGCGACGAGGCCATCGACAAGCTCAATGCGGCCATCCGCGAACTGGACCGTGCGTCCCTCAACATCCTCAGCCAGGACACCACATACCAGGCCGACAGCGGCCTGCTCAAGGTGAGTAGAGGCTGGCTTAGCCTTCGCTAAATCAGAGTAAGGGGGTCCCTTAGTTGGATGCAAACATTTTGTTCTGCGCTAAGACATTGTTCATTCTGACTTCGAAGCACTCGAAAGCCCCAGTTATTGATTGGCCCCAAGAAATTTACAAGTAGCACTCTCATTGTATAGTAACTTTATTCGTGAAAAGCCTAATCTGCAGTCTGCTTTTGAGATGAAAACTCCCTGGGCACAACAATTCTTTGCAGTTGTGTAAAATTCATTACTGCATGCGTGTTGTTAGATTAGCAGTGCTGTAGCAGAGCTGTGCAGGATGTTGAAGGCCTTTTTCTTGGTGTACGATTATCAACAGTACCTAATGAGAGGGGGTCACACAAGAGCCACCAAATACAGGCCTTTTACTGCAGCAACAAGTGAGTTGCGGTGAAGGGGAAGAACCACCCGGACAGAAGCATGTTCGTTCGAAAATAGAAAAGCTCTGAAAAAATACGAGACCAGGGGTGCTTCGGTCGGCATATGAAATGGCACGCAGCTGTACTCGACTGGATGGCTGACGCAGAGATATCAGCCGCTGTTGGCTTGGCCTAATGCGAAGATTTGAGTAGAGGAGCCAATAGTATACTGTTGTCTAACTGTTTTTCAGATATATAGGTATCTTGCCATTATGGGCGCTGCACCGTAATATCGCTGCGCCGAAATGAATTGGCATCCGCAGTAGAACACCGCTTTTTTCACACAGTAACTCTGAACGAATATTGTGTAAAAGTTTGGGCCCACTAGGTTAGGTTTACTAATCTGAACTTTTCCTGTGTGCAACGGCTGTGTTGTTCGCTTTGAGAAAGGTCCGACATTTTCAGATTAGATCCCATCAGCTACATTGCAATTCTTCAAGAATGGCAAATAATTCTCGCTTATTACAGTGGCGAGAAGTGCAGTACAGTCGCCGACCGATAAATCGGACGCTGATAGTTCGGACATGCTCGTTTATTCGGACAGCTCTGCGGCACCGCCACTGGCCCCATAAACATGATGTGTAAGGACGACCAATATTTCGGATAGCCTCCGGCTCTATATTCGATAATCCGGACTCTAAACAGGGTGCCTCGATGCGCGCGCTTCCCCCGCCGCCGTTCCTAGTTAAAAAAAAAAAAAAGAAAGAAAGAAAGGAGACGAGCGCCTTCCTTTGGCGCCTACTCGCAATAAGCGACTGTGGCCTCCGTGATCGGCGAACGGTGCGTCGTCGGCATTGCTGGAGCTGATCACGGAGGCGGCGGTGCGACAGGACAGTTGCGACGGGAGAACAGCAGGCGGCGCTCCACTCCGCATGACTGGCCCTCGGGCATGTTTGGCCTCCCCGCGTCTTCGCCATCGGCCACCAGTTTGTGCTCGTTTGTTCAGTGCCTCGTGCGTGAGTAGCGTTAGGCTAGGTTCTTTCAAGTGACCATACGACAACGTTTCTCTTGAGTTTGACAACGACAGGCCACGGCAAATGGCGCCAACGGTGCCTTCGCGGTCCGTGCCGACGGCGGCGAAACGTGGGAAATACACGACGCTGATAATGGCGAAGAAAGCAGCCATAATACAGCAAGTGCTGAGCGGCCGTTCTCAAGTCGAAGTTGCCCGTGAGTTCAACATCTCCAAGCAAACGATATCGGACTATATGAAGAATAGGTCCAAGATTCTTGAGGCCACGGAGAAGACAACAACAGCTGAACAGAAAAGGCTGCGACAAGGCCTTTACCCGAAGTTGGAAGAAGCGTTGAACATCTGGCTTAACGCTACTGTCGCCCAGCGTGTTCCTGTTTCTGGCCACCTTTTGAAGCATAAGGCTGAGACACTCGCACTGCGGCTTGGCATCGAAGGATTTCAGTTCAGCGATGGTTGGCTCAGGAATTTTAAAAAGCGGTTCGACCTCGCCTTCAAAAAAATGTGCGGTGAAAGTGGTGCAGTGAGTAGCACACTGGTCGCAAACTACCGCAGTGAAAAACTTGAAGCGCTGCTTAGTCGCTACTCTCCAGACAACACTTTTAACGTCGATGAGACTGGTCTCTTCTACAAGCTGCTTCCATCGCATCGACAAATTCTTCCCGAAACAGGCACCCTAAAATGTAAATAAACAGGTATTTTTTGCTTCATTCGTTTTTTCGGACATTCGATATTTCGGACTGGTTTACATTCCCCGTGGAGTCCGAATTATCGGTCGTTGACTGTATTAAAGTGGATGTCAATGTTTGGATCTGTATGACATGTATACATTGCCTGGTATACATTGCAAGGCAGCTCTAATGTTGCTGTTGAGAGAAATAGTTCCAGCAATAAATAGAAGATTGTTAAGTGAACTAGGAATATAAGAAGAATATTTCTTTTGCAAATTACGGAAATTTCAGCATAATATGGGTTAACGAGTGCCTAGTCCCTCAGACTTGAGTACCGGTAGGCATTGCCGAGACTGGGTACGTAAAGGGAGCGTAAACTTGTTCCTGCAGACAGAATATGTGCGCAGGCCCAGGCAAAGTAATGTGGTGACTCCAAAGAAATAACAATATAGGCGGCACAAAGAAATGTAGACAATTGTGGCTACAATTCCAGCATCGTGCGAAAGCAGTGTTGCTCAGGTTTTGCTCTTCTGTTGCCTAGCTTTGTGTACCGTAAAAACCAGCATTCTTTCTTTCCAGGTTTCTTTTCCCGATTTTGATTCTTGTCACATTTCCTCCTCATATGATAAATGCGGGTATGAAAAAATTTCAGCATAAATTCACAGTTATGGTCTCATTATTATCCAGAGCTATCAGCACCAGGCTTCCAGCGCCATGTAGCAGTGGCATCAGTTGACTGTCTCAGTGTTTCGGTTTCGGCACGCTAGCCCTGCGACCGCAGCATGACCATGGTGCTTGCAGTGCACATGCGACCTGAAGCAGGTCGATTGCACCTTGCATGATGTAGGAATGACAAAAGCAGTACTCAGCATATTGTAGGGGGCTCTTCTGAGCCTCTCCAGCCATGCCCTACGACCGAATTGCAGACACTTGACTGGCATTCCCAGCGTTGCTCTTTCGAGAAATGTGGGATAACAAACATATCTAGAGGTGACGAAGAACAGTTTCTATGGAAATATGTCTCTAGCGAAGGGCTCTAGCAAGGGCTGACAATTGCGAAAACACTTGCGGAGCGCACGCATCGTGTGCTTGTGCACAGTATTGAACAGGCGCAGTGTATGCTAATCGGCAGCATGTGCATTGCCGTCCCATGTCCAAGCTGGAAGCGGCTTACTGGTTTACAACTGCAGGACCATGTGGCTTATGCAGTTGTCGGTGTGAATGCGACCTGCTGTTCTCTGATCAAGTGTGTTGGCACATGAAGGGGAGCAAACTAGCATTGGCACACGAAGGTTCATGGCACTGTTCGGAGGCGTATGCAGGGTAGTGAAAGCGCGAAGCACCGCAGAGCAACTGTGAAATGTAATGCAAGATACGGGGATGAAAATTTTTCTGTTTTCACTATCCAGAAATTACTCCTCATGTTTATGTGCGGTTCCATTTATACGGAGGTTTTTACAGTAGTATTTGGCTCAAATGAGAGGCACATTTGTCAGAAAGTATATCTGACTTTACAGCGAGCTGCATCTTGCGCTTTGCTGCCGGATTGTCTACCTCACACCATACAGTCGAATCTTGTTATAAGGAAGTAGTACGGGGGCGCGAAAATAGTTCGTTATATCCGATATTCGTTGTAAAAGTGTGTTGCCAAATTCCTGTAAACAAGTCTCTTAATAAAACGAAACAAAATGCGCACTAATATGGACAACACGATGGGTGCGAAAACGCACAATTTTTTCATTAAAAACTAGGTAAAAGCATGAAATCTCACCTTTTTTTCTGTATTAGAGAGCAAAAATGAATACTAAAAGGGATGTCGCCTTCGTGCACAATTTGCGCGACGGAGCCAAAGGACTCCGGGAGTGTAGCGGGCGCGTGCGGGTCGGTACCAGTGGGGGCTCACGCCATGACGAGGCAATGGGGATGGCGTGCCAGTCACATGCATGTCAGCCGTTGCATGGCCGCACTGAAGCAGCGGCTGCGGCGGCGACGCTAAAGTTCGGCCATGGCTGTCCGTGCTATGTTCATTAGTCATCTGTGCTAGTTTTTGTTACCGCCGTTAGATGACGCGGCACGCAAGCGCTCGGCTGATTTCAACTCACTTCAGCGGCACCGCCCAAGACCGGGAATGGTCATTCATGACCTCCAAGATCACCGCGCGCGGGGCAATCTTGAAGTTGATAATGTGATAAGCCGTTGGTGGTGGTTTTTATTGCCCCCGCTAAATGACGCGGCACGCGAACGTGCGGGCGATTTGAACACACTTATGTGGTGGGCAATTTGATTGATTGAAAAATTGCGTTGTTGATGTTTTTTCCGGCTCCTTTACGCATTTTTTGCCGTTTTACTGCAAAAAGAAAACAACAAACAAAGAAACTGCTTTGTTATAACCGATCTAGCTTCAAATTTCGAAATTTTTCTTTCGTTATACAGAAAGAACTCTCATAGAAATAAACTATAGACCAACCAAACTTCGATTTTAGTTTGTTTTATCCGATAATTCGCTATATCTGCGTTCGTTATAGCGAGGTTCGACTTGTGCTTTCTGTGCTACATATTTATTTCTTTAATCTTTCTAAGCAGACCATCGATTTCTATTTATCCTGTGAACAAGACAGCTCCAACAGCTTCAAAACATCACCATTGCATTTACCCTTAGTGCTTGTTCTTGTCTCCCTCGTCGGGCAGGTTTCCATAAAACTGAACGATATATGTGCTTTGCCATTGTTTGCTGCAGACCTACCAGGAGCAGATGGAAACCAGCGCCTCGGAAATCCTGGATGTCATCGAGCCCCTCCGTTACGCTGCCAAGGGAGAAGCCGAGAAGCTGGGCCACACGGTCAGTGCTACCACTTGTGGCATCTATACTCTGCAACTGCAAAAAGTTGCAGGGAACATTTTCTTTCTGTGTGTCGCATCATAAACTGATGTTTAGTCATGTAATATAAGAGCACGTGAAATGCCAGGCTGAGGATTTCTCGTGGAGGGAACCTCGTGTGTTGTTTGCTCACGGTGTGTGGTTGTGGTGGCAGGTGAGCCAGGCGGTGGGATACCTGAGCCCGCTGGTGCAGAACGCCATATCAGGTGCCTCGCACACGCTGCACTCCAAGCAGCAGATGGCCCTGCTCGACCAGACCAAGACAGTGGCCGAGGGCATGCTGCAGCTCGTCTATGCCGCCAAGCAGGCGGCCGGCAACCCCAAGGTCAGAAAGGCATCTTCTCTGTGCTTGTAAATTCCCCCATGCAAAAGCAATGGGCCGCAAAGGCGAAGACTGCCTGTTGTCATGTGCACACAATATAGTCGGCACGTGGCAGCTGCCATATGCATGTATTTTTGTCACTGTCCGGTGAAGGAATTCGCTGCACATTTTTATAGTTCTTATGTGATAAACAGATTTGTTTTATACACAACGTGACTTATAGGGGATGTATATATATATAATTCTTTTTTTTTTTTTTTATTCAGAAAAACTGCTCTTTATAGAGAGAGGGGACTTACAGATTGGAAAATGCAGTACCTAAATTTTATAGCGGTGATGATGGCCGAGCAATAGCAACAATGTTATGGGGAAACCTGCTCCAATATTTAGTGGCATGCAGAACAGAGAAGGAAAATCGTGGAGCGAGTGGCTACTGTGATGAGATACATATGATGCTGCTACAGTGTAGGGTACACTGCTAGGAGTGTGGGGGCAGTGAAGCATACAAAAAAAAAAGTCACACTAGGTCAAACTGTTCTGCTACGCACCTGGTTGGGGGCATTGTCACGGAAGAGGCTAGATATGGGGCAAAGCATAAATGGAAGGGTGGAGGGATGAAGGGGGGGCACGTGTCTTTGATCAAGTGGCAAGCCAAAATTTCAGCCCGATTCCTCGAGAAAGAGGGCGACTAAGGTAGACAGAAAGACAGACTCTCTCTACCTCTCTCTTCTCTCTATAAAGAGGGGGAGAAGGAGAGAGGAGAAAGGCAGTCTCTCTTTCTTTCTCTTTCTATAGAAAGCGACTTCTTCCTCTGTCTCCCTTACTAACTCCATGAGGGAGAGCTCTCCCTCTCTCACCAGAGAGATATAGAGAATAAAGACAGAGAGACTGTCTCTCTCTCTTTCTCATCACTATCATTATCTATGACTGACTAACTATAACTATCGGTCATTATGTCCAGAATTCCATTATGATTCTTTCTCTTGTAGGACTATGACTGAATGGAATAAGTTAGACAGTGAGACTGTTTCACTGCCATTTGTATACTTGTTTTGCTCACGCCTCAATCTGTAATGTTTGTATATTTATTACAATGTTGCTGTTATGATGATGACTTATTTTTTTGCCTTTTAATGAACTTTGTATTCTTGTTATTGTTGCCTATGTTCAGTTCAGTTCAGTTCAGTCGTTCAGTCATGTCCGACTCTTCGTGACCCTATGGACCATGTCACGCCACGCTTTCCGGTCTCTCACTATCTTCCTAACATCACATAACTTCATCTGCAGTGCCTCGTGGATGCCATCTAACCATCGCGTTCGCTGCCTACCCCTTCTCCGGCATGTATAAAGTGTATTTATAAATAAAATAAAAATAAATAATATAAATCATGGAATCATGCGGAATCTTGTGGACACATCTCGCACACGTTCTGCGGATGCCACTCGTGAACTATTAAAGGCTTTCACCTTAAAATGGTGCACAGTGTGCAAGTGGTTATGCTCCCTCTGTTTACAGGCGGTGCACGCACACGGTGACGTGGACGAGGCAGCGGACAACGCGCGGGACGCCCTCCAGGAGTTGCTGCGCACCCTGGAGTCGGCGGCCACCGAGGCAGGTGTTGTCACAGGGCTAGTCGAGTCGGTCAGCAAGGCTATGTACCGACTTGAGGAGCGCTCAGTCATCACCATCGGGGGATTGCGCACCAGTGGCAGGTGAGCCACCTCAACAAGGAGAGGAGGCCAGCACTGTTGACTGCACCCACATAGTTGCATATCAGAGGCAAAGCACGTAAAAGGGTGACAACAACCTCGAACATTTTAGCATTAGCTGTGCACGATTACAGATTTTCCAGAGTGCTCGGGTCATGGCTCGTATGACCCGGGCATGACATGAGTAGTAGTTTCATGCCACCGGAGATAAAGATCATAACTGGAGAACAGAGAAAACTAGCATCCCCCATAATTATTAGGTAAATGCCTTTGGTATAAAGGCCTTTAAGTAGCACTCCACATTGTTCCCAAGTTTGTTTTGCGAAGAATGGTTCAACTGCTTCGACATTGTCTGGTGACTTCAGTCGTGAGCATCCTATCTTGATAAGACTGAGTGAGTGTCCCTACTTTCATTGAGTGTTGAAAAAATGGTCTAAGTGGCACAAAGGGATGGGCTCTCGTGGTTTTTGTTAGCTTCTGTAAACATTTTTTTTTTTTTGCCAACATGTTTTAAGAGTCTCTGAAGGTGGCACCCTCCCTCTTTCCTCTTTTGACCACAGTTATGGCGTGGAGGTGCAGCCAGAGCTGTCGTACGTCGACTACCAGACGCGCATGGTCCGTTCGGCCAAGGAGGTGGCTCGGGTGGCACAGGACATGGTGGCCCACGCGGGCCACGACCCCTCGCGCCTCACGCCTCTGGCTGCCGACCTCTCGCATCACTATGCCTCCCTGGCAGGCGACGCTCGCGGTGCCATGGCCACCAGCACCAGCGTGGAGGTACGCTGGGCTGCTGCAGTGTGTTTTACCATGTGGCGTAGTTGGGGCTGCCTAGTTTATCGATATGCCAGTGCTTTTCAGCTGGTCTAAGTTCCTATATGCTATGCCTGGCCGCATCAAGAGCATCCTCCAATTCTGTGAGCTGTTCAAAATGGGTGGCTGATGTCATCACTGCTTTGCAGGTTCCAGGGCGCATTCGAGCGGGTGTACAGGACTTGGGCAAGGCGTGCATCAGCCTGACCAAGTCTGCAGGGGCCTGCCAGAGCAGTCCCGGCGACATCTACACACAGCGGGAGCTGGCGGAGAATGCCCGTTTCGTCTCGGAAAAGGTCTCTGCTCTGTTTCAATTTTAAATTTTGTGAATTGAGAATGAAGAACCTACGTTTTAAGTTGAGGAACATCAAATAACACTTAAGAATACTAGAAAATATTAGGAACCAAGGTATGAATATAGTATGAACTATTTTTCCTGATCTTTTTAAGGTAGCTAAAGTGACATTCACCTTTAGACCTAAGAGACTTTAGGAGAAGCCAGCTTTTGAATGATCTATGGGTATGGAAAGGAGATAGTGTGGACAGTAGGTTGCATGCACTAAAGTGTCCGAGGTTTCACTTTATTTGATTGTGGTGTACACTTCTGAAGTGTTGGCTCTTAAATGAAATTGTCTGGGGGTTCTCACTTTGAATACCTCTTGCATTGTTATTTATGTAGATGAGGTAAAAGAGTAAATTTTGCTATCATGCTGCCATTTCTACTGAAGTCCGTGGCAGCAATAGCATTAAAAAAACAAAGAATGTGGCTCTTCTCTCATATTTCGACGGAAAATGCTTAAGGCTGTAGTTTTTCGCAGAGTCATTAGAAGTTAAGGGCCTTAGGCATGCCGTTTTTGGATTGCAACTCGAACGATGGCTGCAGTCAGCATGTCTTGTTGGCAGCTTTGCTTTGTACATGCATGAATGAACAAAAAATTTTAAAAATTAAAAATCTCACTAATGGTTACATGCCTGTGTAAGGCGACATCTGCGACAGCAGTTTGCAGGCTTTAATTGTACACGGTAAAGGTAAAGCTGACTTAAAGGGCCCTGAAATGCTACTTGCGGTAAAATTGCAATGCAAGAAATTTTGTAGGGGTGGTCTTTGTGGGTATTCAAGCAAAATTTGAAAACATTGCACGGAGACGATAATTTCCAAATAATTTTTAAAAGTGCTCCTGGTGACCGCTTGCAGCTGATTGGGGTGACACATTTCTGCGTGCAAACCTCCCCACTGACGGCAGTAGGGCAGCTGGGCGCGCCCGCTCATTGGATGCTCCCAATTTATTGGGGCAGGATGAGGTGTGTTGGGGTGCCGTCGCGACTTTTCTTCTTTTTTTCTTGCGCACTGGCTTGGATTGAGTTGAGGGGGGAGAGGAGGCGCATCATTTTCGATCACCCGTTTGTTCAATGCTAATAAAGCTAGCTTAAAATTTTTTCCACTGCAGAAAAGATTGACGGGATACCTGTTACTTGTGCACATTTTATAATTTTAGTAAGTAGCTTTTCATGGACCCTTTAATTAAGTGACGCTCTTGGCCAGTTTCGTTTTCCTTAATGAGTTCTGGAAGAATCCACGACACCGGTTGTGACGTGGTCATTCAGACTGTGCCATAGATCTCTGATGTGGTGCTCGAGACAGCGTTGCTCCTCTTTCTTCTTCGCATTTTGCATTACAGTGAAAATGCCGACACCATTGAGCTGAGAAACATGGCTTTAATGTAGTCATAGTGATGCAAGTGGCTGCTCTTGTTGTACTTGCAGGTGTCCCACATCTTGGCAGCACTGCAAGCCGGTTCGCGGGGCACCCAGGCATGCATCAATGCAGCCAGCACAGTTAGTGGCATCATCGGAGACTTGGACACAACCATCATGTTTGCCACTGCGGGCACACTGCACTCCGAGAAGGAGGGTGACCAGTTTGTGGATCACCGTGAGAACATCCTCAAGACGGCCAAGGCCCTGGTGGAGGACACCAAAACCCTGGTGGCAGGGGCCGCCTCCAGCCAGGAGCAGCTGGCTGTGGCCGCGCAGAATGCGGTCTCGACCATTGTGCAGCTGGCGGAGGCGGTCAAGCTGGGCGCGGCCTCCCTGGGGGCCCACAACCCCGAGGCCCAGGTGCTGCTAGTGAACGCGGTCAAGGACGTTGCCTCCGCCCTGGGCGACCTGGTGCAGGCCACCAAGGCCGCCTCGGGCAAGGGCATCGACCACCCGGCCATGGCCCACCTCAAGGACTCGGCCAAGGTGCGTCTCTTTCTGTGCAAAGCAGAATGCAGCGGCATCTGCTATACAGCACGCCTGGTTGTAGGCAATCGCGTCAGAAAGCGCTGTGTACATGGAAGCTCTGGAATCTGGAAAAGTGTACCTGGCTTCATGTTTGCTAACTCTGTCACGTGCTTGAAATGTGCCGCAGATTTTATACCTGAAATACAAGCTTGCCTTGGGTGGACATGAAATGCATCTAATGAGGCAGTGTAGGGTGGTGTGGGATGGCCAGCATATGAGGTGCATGGGGTAAAAATCTAAGTTCAATATAAAGAATGCTTATAGCAAATGGCGGGTACTCTTGTACCACTTTAGTACTGATATGATGCAAGAAGTACTGAATGGCTTGCCTTTAAATATCAGTGCCAAAGGGAAAGAAAAAATAGGTATATTGACTGTTTCTGCATGCAACACAGAGAACATAGTCTCATCCAGTGCGAGGTAATTCTGCCCACAGTGCGTGAGGCCATCACAGAGATCTGAGCTTCACTGGGGGACAGTGATGGCTTGCGCAATTTTGAAAGAGTGTGTCCATGTAAGAGGCAAATAGAGGATTGATGCAGAAGGATAAGAGAGTGCTCTAAGGGGGAGAAGAAAATTGACACTTAGTGCAAAGAAATATAGCATTCTAAGAATTACAAACTAAGTTTAATGTACAAAGGTGGACTGATCACTAGAACACTGGTTATGTATACGCTTGTGACGCAGCCTATCAAAATAAAGGTACAAATACATACAGTCGAACCCGGATATATCGAACTCGAAGGGAATCTCGAAATAGTTCGATATATTGATAATTCGATATACAGAAATCGGCTTGGGACAGCACTTACGATGCGAAACAACGATACCGCATTTGTCGCGTAATCAACTCACTCGCATAATGAACCCACCCTTCACTTTTGCACTCGAGAATTTTGAAAGAAAAAAAAAAAGCGTTAAGGCCAGCTCGCTTACATGCAAGCGATTAAGCGATGTCAGCGACGAGCGGCAGCGACAGAGCAAAAAATGTCCAACTTGTTGGAACTCTGCCGTTCGAGCCACCGCTGCAGCTCCAAACAAGGTTTCTGTGTGCGGCAGAAATCGCCAGCGTTTTCGCTTGCATGTCGCACTCCGTTTCGGTCGTCTCATCCACAGCTCATTTCTTGGCAGCGTGCCAAGATGCTGCGCAGCGATAATGTCCCAGCCTGTTTATCTTTTTATAGCTCCTGCGGCGGCGGGGAGCGAACTTGACAGACTGCCCGTGATGGCTTGATTGCACAAGCCTGGTTCGATTTATCACGCCACACTTGGGGCGGGCGTAGTCCACTGCTACAAAAATTGGAAAGCGTGATACAGTAGCTGCAAATGCTGTTTGAAGCGAAAAATGCTAAAAGCCGGTGTCATGATCACAGCTGACCGCGTGCTTTTGTTAATTCATACATGCAAGAATAAACGACTCCCGCAAAAAAAAAAAGGAAAAAAGCCGCTTCGTAACGCCATATCTTACGCTACGCCGCGCGTACAGCACAACGGTAAAAATAGACGACTCTCGGGAAAAAAAAAAAAAATAGATCTGCCGCTTGTTAACTTCCGCAGGCGCCATAGCCACTTCAGCCGCTGCTCGCAGAGGGTTCGCAACACACGCTGGGGAAAGCGTCCGACGTTATATCTGAAAACGGGCTGAGGTGGCTTGGCGCATACGTAGCGCGTGCTACTGGTGCTACTGCGAACGAAGGCCGGGAAAGAGGAAGGAGAGAGATAGCTCGGCAAAAGAATGGGCACACCCTTGCGCTTCGCTCTGTCGCGTTTTCCCCCACTCGTTCCCACCGGTTCTCTCTGGTTCATTCGTGCACATGGCTTGCAAACGTCACGTGCTGGTGCGCGGGAAACGATAACCGCAAATGCGCGCGCTTTTAGGGAATGGGCGCCGGCGCTGCCCTAGCTGAACTGTCCACTCTCATTACTTCCGCGTGCGGCTTGAAAACGTCACGCGGCAAACGGCCGAGGGTGATGCGATCGTCTTTGGGAAAGGCACTCTTTCCAGTGTGTGGTGTGGAGTTCGATATATGACGTGGCTTTCCTATACTTTTACATGGGATTTTCAAGGGGATATCCCGTGAGTTCGATATAACCGAAATTCGATATATCCGGGTTCGACTGTAGTAGATTTGCCCCGCCATGGCCATGCAGTGGTTAGAATGCTCAACTGCTGTGCCCAAGGATACGGAATCGCATCCCGGCCGCGGTAGCCGCTTTTCGAAGAAGGCGAAAAGCAAGGCGCCCGTGTACTATGCGATGTCAGTGCACGTTCAAGAACCCCAGGTGGTGAAAATTTCCGGAACCCTCAACTATAGTGTCTTTCATAGCCTAAGTCGCTTTGATACGTTAAACCCCATAAACTAACTGCTAACAGAGTAGATGTCTGCAAACAGTGAACCTCCAGTCCAAAATGAATTCAAAGTGAACAGCTATTTTGTTTGAATAATTTCGAAGCGAAGCAAATAGTGTTCTCTGCGTTTTGTTTCCTTCGCTGCACCTTTTCTTCCTCCTTAATGGACCATGCCATCTTCTTTCCATGTTTGTAGCAACACTCGAAAAATGTTGCCATAGGTGGTAGAATTTTTAATGCTGGGCTTATTAAACAAGCAGCACACCAGATACTGGAAAAAGGGTGTTACTGTGTATTGTTGTTCACCTGTGCATCTTGTACCATGAATTGTCTCGTGTAAGAAGACTGTCACAGGTGAGGGGGGAGGTTCACCCTTGTGAACGAGACATTAACTGGCATACCTCTTCAAAACAGAAACTGAACAGGCTCATTGCGAGGGCTGGCTTCGTTTTGTGTGCAAATATCGGGGGTCAGAGAAACAAGTCGAGCTACTGACATTCTAATGGAAATCAAGAAGAAGAAATGAGCACGGGCAGGGCATGTAGTGCGTAGAGAGGATAAACAATGTTTGCTAATGGTAACAAATTGAATTCCAAGAGAAGGAAAGCGTAGCAGGGGCCAGCAGAAAGATAGGTGGGTGGGTGGATCAGGTCAAGAAGTTCGCAGGGGTCAAGTGGATTCAGCTAGCACATGACCGGGTTAATTGGAGGAATACGGAAAAGGCCTTCATGCTGCAGTGGGTATAGTCGGGCTGATGTTGATGATGATGATCACTGAAAGAATAAGTGAAAGGAAAGGGAAGAGAAAGGACGTGGTTCAGTGGTTGGGTGGCTATGGGAGGACAAAGGCACCGGTTCAGTTTACAGGTGCTCACAAATTCCAGGTGGCCAAAGACAGTGACCCAACAAGCACAACAGCATGAGTGCTCCTTGTTCTCTCATTGAAAGAGCACTGAACAAGGGTTGAGGGAGCCTCACTTCGCAAGCTGAGCCAACGTTTCTACGAGGCGACTTGTCTTCGTCTGGGCAGCACGATCATCTCTAGTGGGGTGTAAATACACTGTTCTGGTGGGTGGGGTGGTGGGGTGTACACTGTTCTGTCATAGTTTTTTTTCTGTGCTGTTTCAGTATGGATAACAAAAACTAACTCGCCCAGCTTTCTGTTCTTCGAGGGTCTACCTTTTTGCATTCAGGATTTGTTGTGCTTTGCGGAAACAAAAATAATTGCAGATCTCATCATTGCAGTGTCAGACACTGACGTACAAAAGTACCACATTTAGTGCTCACATAATAGAGCCACTCGCATAACGAAGCTACGCCCCCTTTTGCCTCTGAGAATTCGAAAAAAGTAATTCGCACATCTCTCTGTTTTTGTACTGTCGTCGTCGCAGTGCACAGCGCATTCTTTGGCAACACGCCAAGATGCTGCACAGTGATAACATCACGGCGTGTTTATCTTTTTGAAAGATGTTGAGCAGCTGCCCATTGCATGATCTCATTTAAGTTGTCTTGCACAGCGATGCATCTTCTGCAGCAGTGTGGTTCATGTGCGAGGTTTCTCGTAAAGGTGACTGTTTTTAGAGCTATCACTTCTACAAGGGAGTAGGCTTATGCACTATAAATAGCGGTAACGTGTTCGTTGATTAGCTAACAGCATGCTTCACATGGTGGGAGGTCCTCATAAGTGTGCTACTTTACCATTGGACTTCTCCGTTGCTGCTTGTGCAGTATTTGTGCTAATATAACATGGCCACCAATATAATTCGAGGTGCGTGAGAGCTGCTGTCACACAGGGAATGTATATTGGAAAGGCCATCTGTAGGGAGCTCTGTCAAGGTTATTATAACATATCTCAGTTGAGGCACGAGCGTTTTCATTACTCTACCAGAGCAACATAAAAGAGTGTGTACGCATCTGCGTAGGGGTTATAACCAATGGGAATAGGAAAGATGTGGCAGGAATCTCATAGCAGGTGGACACCTGAGCCTTGCCATGGAAGGATTAAGGAAAGGTGAAAAGTATTTGTCTCGAGCAAATAACATTACTGAAAACCTTACTTGGTTTCAAAGAATGGCGTCATGGTGCGGTCAGTAGCTAAAGCAACAGTTAGAACCCTCCAGCTTAGCACTCAACACATCGCAAAGCTACTGCATGAATATCTTGAATTTACCTGTGCTTAACTGAAAAAGTGCCACAGGAGAAAAAGGTTTGTGAGCTGCTTTTCTATTAATTTTTTACAAGATGGGGGTCAGAGGCGTTGGCAAGAGGGCGTCATGCAGCTTTTTTCAACCGGTGAACAAGGAGGGAAAAGCACAAGACAAGAAGCTAAACATCACAAGCAGATGTCTCCGATCAGGATTCAGTAGCATCAGTGCTGGAAATTTTTCATAATACATCACAGAGCGCCATCCTGTTTCTGCAAATCGAAAAATGAAACTTAGTACTCATTAGTTGTGATGCTTCTAGTATACGATGCAATTGATTGTGAATGATAGAACTAAGCTGGATGGGACGCCTTTAGTTGTGCAGTCGAACCTCGCTATAATGAACACTGGTACAGCGAATTATCGGATAAAACATACTAAAATTGAAGTTTGGTTGGTCTATGCTTTATTTCAGTGAGAGTTCTTTGTTTAATGAAACAAAAAATTCAAAATTTCACGCTCGATCGGTTATAACGAAGCATTTTTTGCATTCAGACGGCAAAAAGAATATGTAAAGGAGCCAGAAAAAGCTTCTAGAAACGCAATTTTTCAATCATTTGAATCGCCCGCTGTAGAAGTGTGTTTAAATTGTCTGTGCGTTTGCGTGCCGTGCCATCTAGCGGTAGCAACAACAACTAGCTCCAGCAGCCCATGGCCTCCGAGCACCCTTCCGCCTGTGGTGATCTCGGAGGCCGTAAACGGCCATGCAGTGGCTGACAGGAATGTGACTGGCACGTGATCACCACTGCCTCATCATGCTGCGAATCCCTGCAGTGCCTCTGCCACTCTGACCGACCCGGGCTTGCGCGCTGCATTTCGCTAGTCCGTTAGCTCCTTTGAGCAAAGCAGCAAGACACAGTGCAGAAGTCGCTGACATGGCCACGATTGCGCCATTTTATAAATAAATCAGCCTGTGCATGGAGGCAACATTCGTGACTGAGTATTCATTTTTGCTCTCCCTACACGGAATGAAAGGAAAGCTTTCAGGTTTATATCAAGCCTCTGATTTAAAAATTGAGTTTTCTCCCCTTTGTGTTCTTCATATATTAGTGCGCATTTTGTGTCTTTTTATTAGCAGACTTATTTGCAGCAATTGGGCGCGTCCTTTTAAATTGAGTACCAGATTAAGGAACAAATTTTTGCACCCCGTACTACTTCGTTATAACAAGGTTCGACTGTATGCATAGATCAGAATGAAGCCTGAGCTGCAATATAAAATTGTGTCTGTAAATTTTTTAATTCCCTGCTGGAGTTATATTGTGTTGTCCTTTTCCCCTGACTGACTTGCTACTTGGAAATTTAGTGGAATTTAGGGGTGTAGGAATTTGGAGTAGGAATTATATTGGAGTAACAGCGTCATTTTTTTAATTTTGTATTAAGTGCACTGGAAGCTTGCTGAGATATGCTCAAGTGGAAACTATACTTGCTTATATTGGTTTCATCAGTCCTGAATCATTTTTCAGTCTGCTTAACCTGAGTTTGTGTTACAGTTTATGCGACTCCCCATACTCGGGCAGCGTAGATGTCCGTGATAGTTTTGTGCACATTTAGACTGGAAACATTTCTAGGACATTCCAAAACATGTGGTCACAGCTATGCAATCATTACGAAAAAGTGCCTGTTCAGTGTTCTCGAGAACTGAAAAGTAAGAAATGGGCAAAAATGCACTTTAGTTTATATATGATGCATTTTAACCATTAGTCCCTTCACAAAAGCTATAACAGCTCTGATCCTTGCTTGCATTGTACATGGACAGATGCATTTGCTTGCTGACATTTTTCTTGTTACCTGCACGGCTTTGTAAAGGAACCACACTGGACTAAGAGAGATGCCATTGTGTTCTGAACAGGAGCTAATGATCAGACTTGTGAAAAATGAGCCGTAATTACGGTTTTGGGTTCCCCAGACTGCAAAACCGCACAGAGCTTGAAGCATCTTCAACTGGTACAATTTCAAGGGACCCTTGTTAGCTTAGTGAATCATAAAACTGGAGGAAGATTTTAATATGGAGATTCGAGTCGAGCTTAGTACCGAGATGCTCAGTGATATCAATGACTGTAGCTGCCAGGGCCTACAAGCCTTAGGAGAGGGAGAAGGGGGGGGGGGGGGAGGCATCTGCTGCTTTCTCTTTCTTAGTCTGCCCAGAGAAATTGTCATGTTTGTATGAGCAGTGCTCTTTGATGCACCGTGCATTTTATGGATTGAATTGTGGACCATGTGAATTGTCAACCAACCACATTGCTTTTCTAATTTTCACTGCGCAGATCTTGAGGTACCCAATAATGCGCCGCAGCGGCTCAGTGGTTGAGTCTACCTGGATTCAGTTATGATGGCCACATTTTGCTGGAAGCGAAACTCAGACGTCTGTGTGTAGTGCAGTGTAAGCAGGCGTTGAAGAACCTCCAGTGTTCCAGAGTAATCTGAGGCAGCTCTCTGCTGGGGTGTCCATTGTAGCCTATCTGTTTTTAAATTCATAATTTTACTATAGTCTTTTAATTTTAAGATAAGCAGTGATGAATACTTGGTAAGTGCAGGAATTAAGGATGGTTTACATTGCTTGGCTTGCGAGTGCATATTTTAATTTATATTCATGGGCACTGTAATCCACTCATTGTTTTTTGTGTAGGCCCTTAGAGGGGGGGAGGGGGGGAGGGAGGGGGGAGAGATAGTTCAGGTACTAAAAGCAGTACTTGTTAGCGTGTCAAAGTCATCAGACGATGTGGGAGCATGCCATATTCGTGGGAAAGGGTAGCGCGTGAGCAAGTGCCGCTACTACTGTCACTTTTCACTTATCGCACCTTCTCAGAGGCTGGGCGAGAAAAGAGAGAAGGATCTGATTGGTTTACAGCCAGGCATGGTCACAGGAGTCTGCAGGGAGGAATGGGGAATTATTTTTGCCTGTTACAAAAGTTTTCATAACAAATTAGAAGCATGTTGTGGTGGAAACTATATGTTTAGCTCATCAACTTCTAGCTGTTATCAGCTGCTATTGAGATGGCTGTGTTGCTTTGATAAGGACAAGAGTTCATTGCAACGGCCAAATTGGCGTCATGGAAAAGTAGCAGGAATCATAATGTGCACAAAGCTTGTTCCTTGTAATGGCAACGTTATGCCAGAAAGGACTCATTACTGTAGCTTGGTCAATGAACTGTGGCATTCGCAGATTGGTTGGTGTAGCACAGGAGGAACTTCTTTGAGAGGCTCTGTATGACACCCAAGGTATGGATTTGAACGTTGCATGGTGCAGGCGGACATGTGGCGATGTACCAGCCCCAGTGCTGAACAGGTGAACTTGTCTTGCCACTGTTGTCTGGAATGTTGTTTGGAAGCAACTGTGTCGGCTCAGTTGGGAGCTCTGAAGCCCCGATCCAAATTGTTGAAGCTGGCTGGCAAGCTACTAGTAGTTGGTGCGGAGAGGCTAGGTGGGTGAGTAGGTATAGATCCATGATGAAAAACGGCATGCTGTAAAATTACACATGCACAAAACAGCAGAAGAAACAACGCACAAGTGCAGACTAGTGAGTAAACATTACTTTTCTGTGGGAAAATCTATATAAAAAGAACAGGAACAAAAAAAGAAAGAAAAAACAAACTTATTGTACAGGAGACCGACCAAAAGCTGAAAAAAGATGCCACAGAAGTTTGTGGCCTTTTTCTTTTCTTTTTCTTTCTTTCTTTTTCGTGGATTCCTGTGCTGTGCACATGCATCTTTTCAGTTGTTTATATATAAAAATCGTCTCTTGGGAGAAAAAAAATTTAAGTGTTTCAATGCTGCTGAACCGAATGTAGAGTGAAAGTTTTGGCTGCAGGCGACCGAGCGTTGCATTGAACTTAACCAGCGTTCCGTTGAATGCATCAAAGTTCACCGGCGTTCTAGGCAGAGTACCCGGGCTCGAACCCGACTGCCACCAGCTGCGTTTCGATGGACGCAAAACGGAGAGGCGTCCGTCTGCTGTGCAATGTCTGTGCACGTTAAAGATTTCCTGGTGGTCGAAGTTACTCCGTAGCTCTCCACTATGGTAGGGTGGCTAGAAGGAGAGGTGTGATGAACGGGCGCGCTTCCCATAGAGAAAGGTGGCCCTCCGAGCGTGACAGCCACTGGGGCCGAACGGAGCACTGCAGTCTGGGGCGCCGTCAGCATTCTGGAGGAGACTTGAACGTGTCCATGGAACGCCATGCGCAGGAGCGATGGTGTACCGTCCAAACACACTTGCCGGAGAAAGTGTGACAGATACTGCGCCTTTCCTTTCATGTAAACCAATTATAATTATATATAGCACTGCAACAAACGCCAATAAGAGGTAAACAATGAGAAGCAAATGATAGGTGAGGAAGGGTAGGCTTTTGCCATTGTTTTCTTAAGAGACACCGCGGAGGAGTCGGCGGTGGCCTCGGCGTGCCAGCTGTGCACCATGTGATGTCACTCCCTTCTGGCGCATGCGCAGCTGGCGCGGCGGCACCTCTTAGTCACCCGCGCAGTGCAGGAGGCAGTGGCAGCTCCAGTGCGGCTCTCCAGCTGTGCTCCATGTGATGTCACTCGCTCCTCGCACATACGCAGTTGGTGCTCTCCGGGATTGCTCAGACCTAGCTAGTGTTGCTTTCGCAACAATTATGTTTGGTTACTAGTTCGCACTTGTGCATTGCTTCTTGCGTTCTTCTGTATGCATCCAGTTTTGTTTCGTGCAGTTTTTCATCATAGAAGCTAGTCAATGCGCACACATAGAACACACAGTGAGAAGAATTGGGCATGGGACAAGAAAGAGCTTCTCGTTTCTGATATCGCCCTTACCCTGCTTTACGCTATGTTTTAGGCCACATGGGCATGCATGAAGGAAAGGTGTGTGTACGGTGGTTGGCTGAGGCCGGCTCACTCTGCTTCTGGCAGGTGGCGGCGGACACCACGGACACGGATGGGCTGGCCTCCGATCAGGAAGAGGAGCTAATCTGCTTGCTCTCGCTCGAGAGGGACTAGAACGCGTAGTGTCGAGAGGAGGAGGAATAAACGAGTTGCTTGGCTTGGACACCGGGCTTTATTTTCTTTTTCCATTGACGAGAAAAAGAAAAAAAGAGTATCGCGATTCCTCACGTCGATAGCAGACAGGCCCTTGGGTCGTATGCACGGTGCCAGCCACTACTGCGGGGCCGTCGGAGCAGCACTCACTCAAAGGTCATCCTTGAAGTTTTGCTGCCTGCTCAGTGTGTCCACTAACTCTCAACTGCCGTATTGGTTGGCTGCCTAACCTTTGCTGTGGCTGCTCAAGTCGTGTGAGTCGTTGTTTGGGTGAAGCTGCACATACCAGTACATGTGGCCCATTAGCTGGGACGACATTCTAAAGAAGGAGCGTAGCCTCATGTATGCTGCCTGTCTAAAGATGTGCTTCTCAAAACCTGTCTCCTTGTGCATCTAGAACTCTGCCTTAACATAGCTTAACATGTCTGTCCGCTTAGTTGTATACTGCCACTGCACTTACAGGCTGGAACTGGAATGCTGAAGAGCACATGCGTTTGATCTCTGGTTTTTGGGTGGGAAAGTTTCCTGGTAGAGGCTAGCTTGGCTCCTCCACTGATCCTGTTTCCTGGCACTTGGGCGCACCACCTTTTGCTCGGCAGGGTCAGAGCGCTTCCTGGGGGTCACGGCTCAGAGCACTGCAATCTATGCAGGCTGCAGTGTTATAGACTTCCAAGGCGCTCTTTGGACTTTTTTTGCACCCAGCCGACATTTCGGCTTTTGATCACATGACATTGCAAACATAGGTTGTGCGCACAGACCTTGGTGACAGTGAGCGTACACACGTCAATGTACTTAGGTTGTAGTCTGTTCGTTCCCTGGCATGAAACCGCAGAGGCTGAAATCTGTGTTTTACCATTGTGTGGGGGATGTAGAGATGAAAGGTTGACTGTTTCGATTGTCTTTTTATGTAGGAAGTGAATTTTTTGTCTCGCTGCAGTGAAGCATATACAGTTTTGCTTCATTGAGCTTAGTTTGCTATGAAAGTCAGTGTGAGCTTTTCTGTGGGGAGTGTTAACTGCACTGCTGGCTTTTGTTTTTTCTTTGTCTCGAAAAAGAATGCAGTGCTTGGCTGCATCAGGGAGCACAGTGTGGTGCATGTGCGGCTTGCCGCTGGCGTGTGTGTAGCACAATGCACAGCCACCGCGTGTCTTGTCGCCCAGGTGATGGTGACCAACGTGACCTCATTGCTGAAGACAGTACGGGCCGTGGAAGATGAGCATGCCCGTGGCACACGAGCTCTGGAGTCGACCGTCGAGGCCATCTCGCAGGAAGTCCGGGTGAGCTGCAGCTGCTGCCTACCCATGTGCATTGCCGGCTTTTCCTTGTCTTTTTTAAGAGCCCATTTGGGGCTTGCAGCGTTTCAGTTCCATTTTGTCTAGTTAAGAAGTTGTGTCGGGTTAGGCTTTATGGCACATAGGCAGCCAAGGCCATCATGCACCAAATGCAAAGTGAAATAAGTGTGGCCAATTATTTGCATGTGCCTGTGAATAAATGTCACATGCTATGCATACAGACATTGTGTGCAGTAGTGGTGATGGATTTGGGGTTTGTTTTTATATCTTTCCATACACAAGGCTTGCAGAGGAGGGGAACATATAAAGCTAGTAACCACTTCTTCGCAACACTGTAAGAGATGGCGTCAGCGGAGGCAGAAAATGGTTACATTTGTTTTAAATGCAGAAAATAAGCTGATTCTTATGGTGTCGGTGCAACACATTGGTATACCAACTTTCAAATGGTGATCATGCATGGTGAGACATATAGTAGTTTGAAATGCAACTGCTCCATAATTAATTAAACGCAATTATAAATTTAGTGAAACGTTACTAAGCAGAGGCACACTTGCGAATCAAAGCGAGGTCGGGAGCTCAAGAATTCATTTTATTCCATATATTCTAGCACTAAAATATAGTCTGAAAAGGTAAAACAAATTTATTTTGGGGTGATTCAAGAACTTTAGGAAGATTGCAATGCGAGGGTCCCAGATAGAGCAAGTCTACTCAAGTTTCGATCTTATTAGTACTTTGTAAAAGTTGCTGTTTTACAGAAACAGTTGTAACTGAAACGGTACAGCTTGCGGTTCCAGCAGTAAATCTAGCATGCAGTTAGCATCATTTTCATGTTTTGGAGAGTCTTTTATATGGATTCCGGAGCGTTTGTATGACTCAATAGATGTCAGCAGTTAATTATTAAGCCTGTAGTGGTGTGCTTCAATACATTTGGTGTGGCAAAAAATATGCATGCGTTTAAATTTGATAATACTTAGGCTTATTTGCCAATTCGTGCATCAGGAAGAAGTAATAACAGTGTTAGTTTGCAGAATATGTGATGGTTGTTGATGTGGTACCAAGCACAATTTTCAGTGAATAATTTTATACGGGAAGAAACATTAGTAAGATGACCGTTAACGTAAATTAGAAGCAGTAATGCCACCAAGACATGGCCTTAGGGTACACCTGACACTACAGGAGCAGTAAAAGAATCAAACTACTAACCAGAATATATCAAGGTCAATTAGAGAGGAAACTTTTTAGCCAATCTATGTATATGAGCAAGTCAGAACTGTGCCGTGCAAGAAAAATGCATTTTCTGAACCACTTTTTGATGCAAGTCGGTAGTAGTGACAGCATAATAACCAAAAGCTACGCTGCGCAATAAAGGCCTGTTTTCAACCCGCGTTGACATGGTTTGAAGAAGGAATTAATTATGGAAGGTAATAAGGTGTGAGTAGATATGCGGAAAAAGTTAACATGGAACTCTAAAGAGTCTGGTACTTTAAATGTAGCCTGATTTAGTCTGATGTCTGATGGAAGCATGACGGCTCTTGTGTGCTAATATTCCACGCAGCCTCTTAGTCACAAAGACAGTATTTTAAAGATGGGACATTAAAAGGAACACCAGATTTTCCAGTAGCCCTGGCAAGTCTCCATGCTTTCTTTCAGTATGGCAGATGCTGATATTTTTCCGGATGGTTCGTAAATGTTTTGAGATGTTGGGCTCATGAGCATATATAAGCAGCTACAGCATTCCTATCCCTGAAACTAGGTCGAATGCTCATGAAGAAGTACTGACTCTCCAAGCATGTTTAAAACTTGTATGTGGGAGCAGTTTTTGTAGACAAAAGGTCACCACTTGTACCATCGCATCCCAGTTGGACGTCCAGTTTTCTCAACGTCACGCTTGCAATACTGACTATTTACAGCTGCTGTGGCATGGAGCAGAAATTTGTGCATTTAATTCTGTGGTCATTGACTTTGGTGCGCAGGCATTCGACTCAGGTGAGCCGCCCTTGCGGCAGGCCAGCCCTGAGGACCTGTTGCGTGCCACACAGCCGGTAACGCTGGCCACGGCCAAGGCGGTGGCTGCGGGCAACAGTTGCCAGCAGGGTGACATCATTGTGGCAGCCAACATGGGCCGCAAGGCCATCTTTGATCTCCTGTCAGTCACAAAGGTAGATACTCCATTGCAAATTATTATGCCTCCAATGCGAAATGTCCATATTCACCAAAGGGGCCACAGACAGGAAAAAGGTTGAGAAGTTGAAATGGAAAGCAGAAAAATAGGAAAAGCCACATTGTGGATATGAAATTACCAAATTCAGGATTGGGAAATGGGAGGATTAGGATGAGTTAGTCAGTAGTCTGTCAAGGTAGCAAGAAATTCTAGGGTGGAAAGGAAGCAGATAAGGAGGTGATAGGAAATTTTCTGGGGTAGGGTATGTGTAGCAATTAAATGGCACAAAAAAAATAAAATGGAAACTAATCAGAAATCAAAGCTCAAGGCTTAAAAACAACATTGACAATAATAGCAAGGTTTCTTCAGTTCATCTGTAGATATAGGGCATAGTTCACTGACTATAGCCACAGATGTAAATGAGAAAGAGGAAGGCTGCAGAAGGGCAAGTTCGGTTTTTTATGCATTTGATAATCTACAAGCTTCTAACAATATAATGCTTTACTTCCTTCCACAGGTATCGGATTCATTATACCCATATCAGGGGATTTCTGATGTGGTCATGTCTTGATAGCTGAAGATACAGCACAATACAGTAGGATCTCGATGATGTGAATACAGTCAATATTAACTTTAGGATGGGATGAATTGTAAAGCAGACATGCTGCGCCACACTGGTTATTAACAATGCCATGATGCGAGCGACAGCAGAGTGACACCACGTATGTACTCTGTTATAGATGAAGCTAGTGCAAGTGGCCGTCACTAAATCTTAATTTGCACACTTGTGCAAGTTGTCCAGTAAGTTATCACCACTGTGGCATTTCCTGCATATGTGGTAGCAGCTGACCGATTTGCTTTGCTCGGTGTGCAGTCGGCATCCTGTCTGGCTGAGACCCAAGAACTCAAGTCCCGAGTACTCAGCTCTGGCCGAGAGTGTGCCGTGCGCTACAGGGAGCTGTTACAACTGGTGCTAGAGGTGAGCATTTGCAGCACTTACGAATTACAGTAGTATATAAAATTCACCAGCAAGCACGACATTGTTTGTCTTGTGTAAGTACTTGCATTCCCAGTTAATATCAAGAATCTGTCCACATTGAGGCTACTATTGCTGTTTCTGACTTTTTTATTTCTGGCATCTTAGCGTTGTTGTGGTGCTATTTCAGTGTGTGTCGATGTCTTAAACTTTAAATCCAAAGGCCTGCTTGCACTGCCATGCATTCATATATTTCTTCACACAAAAATTAACTTGTATTGTGAAGCAGTTCACGGGAAGCAAAAGTTGGTTACACTGATTACTGTTGTTTTGTTTGTTCAGTTACTGCATAATCCAACAGTTGAGGCTTGTCATTTGCTGTTTTTAGAGCTTGTATATTGCCGTGTGGTGGATCCAACAAATCTTAGAGCCCTAGAAGACTAGCACCAATAAAATGTGCGCGTGTTGCTGCAACCCTGCCAGTGTGAGTGGAACATAACAATGCATTTCACCATAATCTTGTGCAGGTTGTTCACAAGCCTACTGCAGAGGGTAAACAAACACTGGTTTCAACATCACGCAACATTGCTGCGGCTGTCACTGACATAGTTGCAGCTGCTGAGGCCCTCAAAGGTATTTCCTTTTTTTTTTTTGCTTTCCTTCTTTTATGGTTGTCTATAAAGGCTGAAAAACCAGTGACATTTAAGCATTGCAAGCTTCATGATCCGATGTGCTTGGCTCCCTATCCATGACTGGCGAGGCAGAGGCTCAGCAGCCTCTTTATACCAAGGGATCACGCAATCTTGTGACGATAGCATATTCTTCAGCTGCAACGTTGTCTAGCTACTGGTAAGAATCAACTGGAAGATTGATTCTTGTTGCACCCTCCCTTCTCGATTGAGGAACCCAAGTTAGCAGCTTCTTTCAACTTTGTGACGGCATCTGGTATCATTACGTTACACAACCCATCGACTGATCAGTGCTCGACCATGTTATCTGCCAATTGGCACCTGGCAAGTGGCTTTGACACTTGAGGTCATGGGTCAAAGTCATCAGTAAACATTGCTACTGCAGTTTGACTTTGAAAGTTTGACCTTGAGTTTGGCTGAAGGTCAGATTGTCGGCACGACATGAAACTTGGCTTTTGCGTTAAGTAGAGCCATCAGTGTAAACTCAAGCTGGGCACAAATGAATGGAAGTGCGGGCAGTGCTCAGTAGCCGTGGTCACTGCAGGTACCGACTGGGCCGACCCCAACGACCCAACAGTGATTGCAGAGACCGAGCTGCTGGGTGCCGCGTCGTCCATTGAAGCGGCAGCCCGTAAACTGGCCAACCTGCAGCCACGCAGGAGTGTCAAGGTGGGTGTGCATTCTGCAAGAAGCAGACTCATCAGCCGTGCACGTCTGCTCCATGCAACTTTGTACATATGGAGCATGTAAAGCTAGTGTTGCCGTTTGTGCTGGCTGCACTCTGTGCCCAAAAGGTGGCTCACCATGGTTTTGTGCCCCACCACGGTGGCGCAGTGGTTAGGGAACTTGACAGCTTTGCCCTAGGATGGGCGATCGGATCCCAGCCACGGCAGCCACTTTTCAACGGAGGCGCCCCAGTGCTGTACAATGTAATGCACGTTAAAGAACCCCAGGTGGCTGAAATTTCCGGAGCCCGCTTGGGGATGTCACTTTGGGACATTGAACCCCATAAGCCAAACCAAACCAATCCATGGTTTTGTGGGAGCGCTGCTTGTGCAGTTTGGTCATCATTTCATGCCGAGTAGGCAACACAGTGGGGCTCACAGTGAAGAAGAAAACCAAGGAGTCAATGCGGCTGACCAGAATAGTTAGCAGCTCTGGATGCGGCTTCAGAAGGAGAAGAAGAGTGGGGCCCAGCTGTGAGATATGTTTGATATTCTTGGTTGTGTCCATGAATCAACCAGGAGTCAGACATATGCCCACAGAGGGTGCCTGGTGACCAGCACTGCCAAGCAGCCATCGTCAGCGTTCAGCGCTGTGAACCAGCACGGAGCTTGCTCACTTCAGTTTTACATTTTGCGTCTTAGTCTGCGGCTTACTACTGTTGGTTACGATACGACACATTCATCGGGGGGGGGGGGGGGGGGGGGGGGGGGGGGGGGGCAGTGAAAATTAGTAAAATGGTGTCCTGCCAGTAATGAAAAGAAGTGAAAAATAAAGAGCCCCCGGTACAGGCATTTTGTTCTGGTTTTGTGAGTCTGAATTAGTGAAATTTTACTACCCCATTACATTATCTGCAGGCGCCAGTCAAATGTCAATTCATGGATTTCATTGTGCTATTTTGCTTGACCACATTACAAATAGCATGCTATTGTGCTGGCGCTAATCACGCATTTCATTTACAAATCTGTGCACATCTCTTTCTTTTTTTTATGCATGATGCTGAAGCAGTCTAGTTTTTATTATTTTGATTGCAACGAATATGCAGGGTTTTGAATAAAGTAAGGGCAAAAACTCTTGCCTGTAATATGTTCTTGTACTGAACAGATATTCAATATGCTGAACAGATATTCTGTTCAACTTTCGAAGGCATTTTTTTTCTTCACATCCTTGTTGGATTTGTGCTCTAAAATTTCAATACTTGCACACGACTATTTGTATTTATTATAAGCGAAGGGTGCAGTAGGACTCTTACAATATCTGGACACCTGGACTGCACCGTGGAGGGAGGGATTAAGGAAGGAGTTTAAAATTTTTTAAAATTTAGGTGAGCTGAGTTTAAAAATTTTAACTGCAAATTGAATGCCAATATGAAAAAAAAAGAATGTCTTCAAATATAGAATCTAGTATTCAATATCTCTTCAGTATAAAAAAAAGTTTGAAAAGGTAAACAGACAAATGTTGTCCTTGCTTTTTCTTTTTATTAAATAATGCATGGTCTGATGTATAAACTAGACTCCTTTGCCATCATATAAGAAAAAAAAAAAAGAAAGCATGATGTGCACCAAGATGCTACATGGTATACTTGATTGAACTAGAAACTAGTATGCAACCTGTAGTATGCACAATGAAAATGAGTATCAAAATTTAATTAATGAATTTATTTGTAGCTGGTAACTAAAAATAACATGATGGCTAGTAAAGCTCCGCTAATTTAGATTTTAAAAGACCTGCCCCAATTACCTGAAGGGAACTTCAAAATTTCTCCAGGCTCATAAAAATAAAAAATAAAAATGGAACTTAAAATTCTATGAAGCCTTGTAGGAGGCTCCATGACAGAAGCACCGGAATCCCATTGTTTTGCCATGGTGGAAGGACAGTGGAGATGTAAACGAAACACACATACGCTTAGCAGAACAGCAAGACTGCTTTTAAAAAGACATGACCAGCAACGTGTCGTTCAGCATTCAAAAGTGGCGTGCAGCTGGTTTTGGACAACAAATGAAAGTGCAGGCTAACGGTCACAATCACCGCACACTAGTAGCTGTACTAGCCTGCTAACCACTTCGTTTCAATCCAAGCCGGCCTTCAACTTGACTAGCACATGAATGCTATATTATATGCAACGAGAAATTGTATAATAGCATTCGGAATGCTGTACAACGAACGAGTGGCACAGTTTTGATACAGATACTGGGACCGTATAGAGGTCAGCCAGCGGAGAGTATGTATAGACTAACGACACATACAGTATTGTCTGAGGCTTTGACGGCCACGGTCATGGATGAGTCTGGACGCATCCACTGGTGCATTGTGGATGCTGAGTATGTCTCACGACATTCCCATATTTTTCTTGCCATTGCTGGGAATCTTATGACCATCTTATGAGCAATAGTGAACCACATTGCTAGATTTTCTCACAATGGAACAAGTAATACTTCTGTACATAAAAAAGTGGCACTTTCGTGTTGATTATTTGAAGCGGATGGTTGGCCATCTTGTTCTTATCAGATGTGTATGGGAGAGCTCTCTCAGAATTTTGCATGAGGTCCAAGCATTAGTAGCATCCGAATGCGATTGGTCCATGCGATAAACAATGGAGAAGAAAGTAAAGGTAATGGCTATTACTGGTTTTCCTGGCACGTGAGACTCTGCTAGCTTCATTCAGATAGCTTATGCCCAGACACTGTGGGTTCCCTACAGTCAAATTTATAGAAGTTGTTGCGGCATTTAATGCTGCCTGATATTTTTCGCTTTTGATTATTTCAAATTCTTGACTATAAATTACAAAATTACACGTACCAACCAAGTATCAAACATGTTCGATTTATATTTGAAATTTGGATCATTTGCAAAACCTGAGAAAAGAACCTAAACAACCTTCATATCAGCTCTCATTGAATTCCATGGCTTACACGGGGTAGCCTGAGTGTTGTGAATAGTATTTTCTTTCACAGCAACTTAGAAAGATATTTTTCACTGTTGCTGCTGCTGTGCTGCCTTGTTACTGCATGGAACAATGCAAGTCTATGCAGGGCATTGAGGCTGTGGCCTTAATGCATTCCTGGAACCAATGTCTTGCTGAGCTTGCTCTGTGTAGCATGGGTGGCCATTGTTAAATCTCGTTACAAGAGACACTACTACAAGAGACACTCGGTTATAAAAGACATTTGAAGATGGTTTAGTTGGTTTTCCTATGTCTGCCAAGTTAACAACATTGCATACAAGAGACACTCTGTTACTAAGGGCAACTTTTTCGGGTCCCTAGAGTAAATTCTTCACTATTTAGAAGAGACACAACCCATGTATGCTCATGAAATGCAACTGAAGCGTATAAACTCATACATGATGCACTTCAAGTTCCCTTAGCAATTATTCTGTTCCATGTCAGCATCCTTTTTGTTGCAATATCTCAGGAACTGTAAAGGAGCGCTTCCCCATGATCGGAAAGTCAAAACGACCCCGTTGTTTCAGCCACTGGCATCGCATTACGTCACCTACGAAGCAAATCAAAATGCATGAATGACATCCAGCATTTTTAACTCCTCGCTGTTAAACTTTGATCACAAGATGAAAGCTCAGAATCGTGATGTCTGGATGTTTCTCTTTGTGGGCGATGCTTCTTGCAGCACAAAAGTTCTCGTGCTCAAAGCCACCAAAGTAATTTTTTCCCTCCAAACTCCACACCACCTTCAACCAATAGACAATGGCATTATGCAATCTGTCAAGTTTCTGTACAAAGCAAGGTTGGTAGAACGCCTCTTGCTCGACAGGCAGCAAGACTGTACAATAGTAATTGATGCTGTTCAGGTGATTTCAGGTGTCTGGAATGGCCTGAGAAGTCAAGCTGTGAAAAACTGTTTCAGACAAGCAGACTTTAAATATGGTGGCATGATATAAGAGGGCCTACATATGGATACTGTGGAAAGCTTTCTTAAAGATAAAGCTTGGGTGAGCATCCAAGAGACTGCTGAGGTAGCAGAATTGTGTGCTCCCGAAGAGCTTACACAGTGTGCAATTCTTGCGCAAGTAAATGGCACATGTGCCATAGAGGATGACTATGAGGACATTTCAGAGGAAAAGTGTCATCATTTGAGGGTGACGAGCATGTAAAAGTGCTCCAAAGGTATTAGAGCAACAGGAAGGCTTGCAAAGTGAAGTGCTTTACCTCCAGAATTTGGGAAGGAATACACTCTGCACTCACAAAAATACATACTAGTATAAATAAATAACTTCTTTAAGCTTTCCTGAACAATTTCCTGTTAATCCGTGTGAATGCATTTATATGCTGATGTGCAGTAAATTGATCAATACAGTGCTTTTAGAATTTTTGGTTACAAGAGACCTTGCTTACAAGAGACATCTTTTTCGGGTCCCTTGAGTGTCTCTTGTAACGAGGTTTTACAAGCCTCCAGTGGTTGGTGCTGACAGTCTGCGTGACTGGCACCTGTATGCTGCGTGGCATCATTTCTTTTCCTGCACTTTCAGGAAGCCGATGAAAACCTGAACTTTGACGAGATGATTCTGGAAGCTGCCAAATCCATTACGGCCGCCACATCAGCCCTAGTCCGGGCAGCCTCAGCAGCTCAGCGGGAACTTGTTGCGGCAGGAAAGGTAAGGTGTGGGTTTGGGCTAGTTGGTAAAACATGGCACAGAAGCACTGAAGATGGGGTCAAGGAAAACTGTCCAAGGAAGCAAGGAAGCACTTGTCTATGTTCTTTCCTGTCCCTGTCTTCAGCGCTTCTTTATTCGCTAGGGCTTTCCCCATCCCTCTTCCCCTCGTAGGACCCAGCTCCTCTGGCTGTCCTTCACTACAAGCTTATGCATTGAAAGAGCTGCAGTAGAATCTCAATGCCGTCATCATGTTTGATACAATTTTGTAAAACTCCCTGGAAGGAGTGGATTTGTTGGAGCGTAGAGATACTATATTCAAATGCTCCTAGCACTCTTCCCCATCACAGTGGATGATACGAACATATGAGCTATTATTGCGCCCTCGCTGAAGCATGCACTAGAGTACACCTAGAAGACAGGTGGTGGTGGAATGTGCCACCTGCTGCTGCTGCACCATCTCAAGTAGTATGAGTGAGGTTTGCAAGTGTAGTGTGTGTAGCGTATGCTGCTACATACGGATTGTTAATTTTGAGCGACATGAATTAGAATGATGCGGCCGCATTCCGCAACCGTGTAGTAGTAGTATTATTGAAAGTTTCGTGCTCTAACAGGTCAGAACCAGTATGCCTCTGCAGATAGGTTGTATTACCACCTGCCTTACTTGAAATTCCTCTCATGACACATTGATGGAGTGTGGAAGGCGTTCTCTCCGAAAGCGTCACTGTAAATTTGAGAAGCCATTGATTTTATTTTATTTATTTGAAAATACTGCAGCCCCTCAAGGGGCTATAGCAGGAGTGGGTACAAAAATGTGGAACAATTCCACGCATACAAAAGTACATACAAGCATTACAAATATAAACGCTAGAAAAACAACATACAATGCTACGACTCAATTGCCAACGCAAAATCAGAGATTGATAGTGCACGAATGTTGCCACCCAAAGAATTCCAACACTCCACAGTGCGCGGAAAAAAACTGTATTTGAAAACATTAGTGCGGGCAAAAAAAGGTTGGATATTAAGATCGTGATGGCTCCTGGTTGCAGATGGTTTTGAAAACGAGATATGCTTACCCTCTGAAAGGCAATTAGCAGAATGAACTATGGAGTGAAGAAGTTTTAAGGACTCAGTTTTTCGGCGGGATGCAAGCGGGCTTATGTTTAGGGAAGACATCGCAGATGAGGGTGAAAAATGAAAGTCGTAGCGGTGAAAAATAAATCTTACAGCTTTACGTTGCACAGATTCTATTTGATCGATTTCACATTGCTTGTATGGATTCCAGACATTAGAAGCGTATTCAAGAATAGGGCGAATTAGAGTTTTGTACATGAGCAATTTTGCTTCTTTAGGAGCATCCCGTACTGTGCGTCGTAAGTAACCTACCTTTTTAAGAGCTTTAGCTGTGATGTAATCGGTGTGTTTTGACCATTGCATATTGTGAGAAAAAACGACGCCAAGATATTTATATTCATGAACCCTTTGCAGTGATGCATAGTCGTAAATAGAAGGTGATAGGCGGTTGGTGAAAGACATGACAACTGTTTTGCTGAAATTGATGTTCATCTGCCACGTATTGCACCAGTCACGGAACAAACCAAAAGACTCATTCAGAAGGAGGTGATCATTAACAGAGTTGATAGTGTGGTACAGTACGCAATCATCGGCGTATAGACGGATCTTGGAGGTTATACTGTCAGGTAAATCATTAATATAGAGCAAAAATAGCAAAGGGCCAAGGACAGAGCCTTGGGGAACACCTGAGGTAACATCGGCTAAAGAAGAATCGACGAAATTGAAGCGAACAGACTGGGAGCGGTGTGAGAGGAAATCAGCAATCCAATCAGCGAGTTGAGAGTTATTGAGAATTACTTTTAGTTTGCATAACAATTTAGAGTGAAGGACCGTGTCGAAAGCTTTTGAGAAATCGATGAATATAGCATCGATTTGGTTACCGGCGTCTATGCTGAGAAGAATGTCATGTGCAAATTCGGTTAACTGAGTCACTGTACTAAACCCCTTACGAAACCCGTGTTGGGCTCTGGACAGAAGATTATTTGCTTCAAGAAATTCCATAATGTGTTTATAAATAATGTGCTCTAGGATCTTACATGAATGTGCAGTTAAAGAGATCGGCCTATAGTTAGAAAGCAGTTGTTTGTTGCCGGATTTATAGAGAGGGAGTACAATGGCGAGTTTCCATGAGGAAGGGACAATGCCAGTGGAAAGAGATTTTTGAAATATAATTGAGAGATATCGAGATGACCAGAGGGAATAACGTGCTAGGAAGGTGTTTGGGATACAGTCCGGTCCAGCGCATTTTTTTGTGTCAAGGCACAAGATAAGGTTTAAAATCCCCGGAGTGCTAACCATGATATCTGAGATAGAATGATCATGATTAGGAAGACTGAAAGGTGGAATCATGTTATTATCACGTGCAAAGACGGAATAAAAGTAAGCATTAAATGCATCAGATATTTGAACAGGGTCAGTCACAATTTCTTCATTTATTAATGAAGAAATTAATGAAGAATTTATTAATTTGTTATTACAAATGAGGTGGAGGAAGTGTTTGAGGGTAGAACAGAGCGCCAAAATTTACGAGGGTTATCTCTTAGCAGCCCTTGGAGCTCAACGCGGAAATAGAAATCTTTAGCAGAGTGCATTTTAATTCGAAGTTCATTTTTTGCAGCTTGAAATCGAGCAACAACATCAGGGTTATTGTTACGTGCCATGCGTCTCAGCCGGGCTACACGACGTGACATCTGTAAAACATCGCGATTAATCTAAGGAAGAGTAGGATTTGTTTTCTTTGTTTTGACGGGAACAAACTGTTTAATGCACAGTCTAACAATTTTTTCGAAATATTCAACAAGGTCATTAACGTCGCCGTCACGATTGACGTGTCTTTGGACAGATTGTTCAACTTCGACAATCTTGGACATAACTTGGACTTGCAGCAGTTTGTCAAAGTCTGTACATTAGTGCTGACCATGTCCATAGTACAGAATGTAATTAATTACCCTATTTTTTCCTTACTGATGACAAATGCGTGTCACCTTTTCGCAGTTGGGCGAACGAATACCGTGCAGTTCAATCGACGGCCAGTGGTCCGAGGGCCTGGTGTCAGCGGTGAGTGCCTAGCGCCTTATTCTCGCAGCCTACTCATTCTGTGTTGCTGGGGCTTGTGAGGAAGGGCGTTTTGGGAGCCTCGTTATGTTCCAGTGAGTCTCTCATGTACTGCACCAGCCAATTTAGCATGCCCCGTTGTTTCACTTTTACGCTCAGATCTAGTTGCAGTCACTGTACCACTCTGGATGCACAATGTGAGAGGAAAATAAATGCAAAAGCTGTGTGCTTTTGTGTTTCTCATTTAAGCTATCACTGATTTGTCATTGCCACGATAGGGACTGCAGTCAGATGTTACCCATAAGCAACCTCTGTGCAATGAATACAGTACAACCTCGATAATTCGAACTCGGTTAATTCGAAATCCCGGATAATTCGAAGGTTTTCTGCGGTCCCGTATTTTCCAATGTAAATTTGGCCGGATAATTCGAACAGGCGGCCTGCGCCAGCCCGGTTAATTCGAAAATTTGGACTGCTATGCGGCAATGCCTGATCCATGTTTCGCCGCAAACCCGGCAAAACGACGGCCCTACGGAGCCGCGAGGCAAAGCCGCATAGTAATGGTGATGATTTATAGGCGAAGCGCCCCAGCCGGAGCACTCTCTGCACAAAAATCGGTCCACAGTGCGCCTCGCGCATTGCCGAAACACGCGCCTGCAGAGGAGAAGACGTGCTTCACTGCAGCACGGCGGGCATACCGGTTTTTATCACGTGACCTCGCCCCCACTCCATCCCTTGGTGTGCTTCGCCCAGTCTTCCCCCGTGCCTCCAACGCTGCAAGTACGCCACCACCACCGCCGCGCCGGTCTTGCCTGCGCCATTTCTTTGTGTTGTGCGCTGTGGTTAGGGGTCGGCTACTGTGCCGTTTTTTTGGGCGGGACTGTGCAGAAGTGCTAGCTTTGTGACCGTAGCAGTGCAGAAATGCCAAAGTACAAGACTTTAACGCTGCAGCAGAAGTTCTGCTTGATCCAGGAAGCAGGCAAGAGTGCTTGTTCGAAGACCGAGTTGGCCAAAAGGCATGGCGTGCCCCTCTCGACGTCCACAATATTGAGCAACAAGTCAAAAATACTAGAGGCTTACGGCAAGACCTATTCTTCGAAGCGGTCACGAGTGCGGGCTCCCACGTATCAAGATGTGGAAGCTGCTCTGCTTCGCTGGCTGCAGAAAGCAAACGCTGCCCACCTTCCCGTCAGTGGAACGCTACTGCGGGAGAAAGCCAACGACCTAGCTCTACAACTTGGGCACGAGGAATTTAAGTGCAGCAGTGGATGGTTTTGCCATTTTAAAGAACGCAATAATTTAACCTTTCTCACCGTCTGTGGTGAGAGCGGCAGCACTAACGAGAGCGTTGTCGAGGATTGGAGAAACCACACATTGGCGCCGCTGCTTAGCGAGTACGGTGCAGACGACGTTTACAACCTTGACGAGGCTGCACTTTTTTATAAGATGCTGCCAACAAAAACATTCGCAGTGAAGAACACCGCCATCAAGGGTAGGAAACAGGCCAAGGACAGGATTACTGTGCTGTTCGGCGCAAACATGTGCGGTAAACACAAGCTGCCGCTACTGGTCGTCGGGAAGACGGGGAAGCCTCGCTGCTTCAAAAATGCGCGGTTGCCGCCAAAGAATGAACTCGTCTACAGGCACAATAAGAAAGCCTGGATGACAGGTGCAATATTTGAAGAGTACGTGCAGCAACTTGACCGCAAGTTCGCGGCCACGGGCAGGAATGTCCTATTTGTTGTCGACAACTGCCCGGCACATGGCGACATCCCACATCTCCAGGCCATCAAGATGGTATTTTTACCTCCGAACACCACTTCGATCTCACAGCCGATGGACCAAGGCGTCATTCACCACACTAGGAAGATTTATCGGTACCACCTGCTCAAGCGCATGCTCCTTTGCTACGACAATGGCAAGGAGTACTCCATCGACCTCCTCGGAGCCATATGCCTCATGGTGTACGCTTGGAAACAAGTGGAGCCCACATTGATCAGGCGGTGTTTTGAACACGCTGGTTTTTCCAGTGAAAGCACTGTTGATGCCGATGCAGACCACCCATGTACTACTCTTGACGAAGAAGGAGCAGAGTATTGCGACTGCATCAATGCGCTCTGCGCAGAGGATGAGTCCAACGCAGTCGGTTTCGCCGAGTATATCAACATTGAGAGCGAAGAGAGCGAAGAGCAGACTGGCTACTCTGACTTGGAGAGTGAGATCACTGCTGGTACGAACATGCGCGATGACAGCGACGATAGCGACGACGACACCGACGAGCCTCCCCGAGCACCTGCTCTTGGTGAAGTTATCGGATCGCTGAACGTTATCCGCAGTTTTGTTGAGTGCCGCGGTGAAAGTTCAGAGATGTTTCGTCCATTTGACCAACTCGAGAGCATGACCTTAGGAGCCGCAAACTCCCGGACGCGGCAAACCAGCATCTCTGATTACTTTCAGTAGTAATTCAAAATATGCCGAGTAAAGGTAACACGTTCCTGCAACAAATTTTTTTGCCTAAGTCTTATTTCTTGGTGTGTTCAGTTAATTCGAAAACCCGCTTAATTCGAAGATTTCTCGCGGTCCCTATGACTTCGAATTTTACGAGGTTGTACTGTACATGAATACACCTGTACTAAAGGTTTTCAGTCTCCTCAATGCTGCTTTAATTGAATGGGGTACTATATATCTTCACAACCTCTCACCGGAGAAACAATTTTTTGCTGGCAGGCATTCAAATATCCAGCGTTTTCGTTTAAGGTGCACTGACTTTTCTAAATTTATTACTTTAAAGAAATGGCAGATGCCTACAGACAACGACTGACTAGCCATTTTGTTTCTCTGTTTATCTGCTCTGCGCGTCTCTAATTTCTTTTATCGATACTTCGCATGGCTACGCTAGGCACAATTATTTGTAGGCAATTATTTGTGGTATATAGTTCACATAATTTTACTTCACTCGATATTTAAGCAATAGCTAATGCTGTGTTCATTGAAACCTGGTCAGGCAGGAATAAAGTTTCATGCAAAATAACTTTGTAGGAAACAAACGTTTGAGCGAAGAATGTTTCTAGTCACAATGAGTGAATACAGTCTATACAACACATCACTGTGTGATAAACATAGCAATGTGTGCAGCTTGTCTGTAGCATAGCAATAGATGGCGCTACATTGATTATCATTTTTGCAATCTCTGCATATGTGCACACATGCAAAGGCAGTAATAGTATCGTTGTGTGAATATTCAAAATTTTGAAATATATTCGAAAATTTTCTAATTAACCGCAGCTCCCCGCACTGCATGCTTCGCCACAACACTTGATCACGTGGATTATGCAGTGAAGCATCCTCGAAACGTTAGGGGCCGTTTTGTGTAGACTGTAAGGGGACCTTCCCATTTGTGAAGAGAGACTCCTTGACAGTGTGCGCAAAGCGAAGCACATGACGAAACCGGGAAAACACTTAATTTTAATTCAGTTTCATCTGAGACGCTGACATTCATCATGAAGATGTTCATCAAATAAAATTACTGTGGTGAAAATGGTTCTCGGCGGTTTTTCTTAGACCCATTCGATAATTCGAGCTTTTTGTTAATTCGGACAGTTTTTCTGGTGCCTTGAAGGCTGAATTAATGAGAATTACTGTATTCAGCAGCAATATGACAGCTCTTGCTTTTGCCATATTCGTATACAGCCCGTATTAAAAAATTTCGGGATTCACACACCTCTGTTATTTTTTGCACATCATGCGAGTACAGGCATACAACAGAAAAATTTTAGAACTGTTGTCACTGTACCTAGCAGCTCCAATGTGAAAGGCAGCACAGTGTTCACATTTAGCCAATGAAAGTCTCTTCTGTGAGTACAAGTGGAAACCATATTTCAGTGTCCCGTGACACATTTTCAGCTCCACTGTAGAAATTCCAGCATAGGCAGACTAGACATGACTGTCCATATCGGAGCTGCCTGTACAGTGTAGCTTGGGTATCCCCAAGCTGGATCTGGGAGAGTCTAAGTTTTACGAAGCTTGGCCATTTAGAGCAGGCTTATTGCAGTGCAGTGAGACTCTATTTTCGCACTGTTTCCTTCTTGCAGGCCCGGCTGGTGGCGGCCGCCACCCACAGCCTGGTGGAGTCGGCCAACTGGCTGGTGCAGGGACAAGCCTCGGAAGAGAAGCTGATTTCCTCCGCCAAGCAGGTTGCCAGCTCCACCGCACAGCTGCTCGTTGCTTGCAAGGTAAACACAAGTGGCACAGCAAAGTCACCAAAGCCATCTGTCTACTGCTCTGCTGTCGCTATGATCGAGGACACTGGTATTGCTAATTGGTTTGACAGATGGAAACGGAGACTGAACAGAGGAAGACACGTCACAAGCACTGCGTTGCTTGCGTTGTTTACTTTGGCATTAATAATGTAAATTTCAAATGTTTAGGGTAATCTAAGCGTTTAGGGGAATCCTCCAAGGTGGAGTAAATTTGTAATAAGGGAGCAATTGCTCATAGACATCCTCCCAAGCACAGCCATATGATAACAAAAGAAAAAAATGTGCTTGGTTAGGAGGTGAGTTAAAAAATTACCTGACACTGCGACCAAAGTCTCTCAAGAGAACTCATGCTTCGGGGACCGACTTTCCTGAGGGTGTTATTCAATGGGTGGTCCAGCAACACCATAGCAAACTCAAAAGACTGGAGGCTGCTCATATTGTCAAAACCTGTATAACAATGCTGACCCTGCTGTTTCAGGAGCAGCTAATACAAGTGTTTCGCAAACCATTAGCAAGCCTTTGGCATTTCATGCCTTGGGCAAGCACCCAGCATCAACTACAAATAACCTGATCATTCCCATTACTTATATCACCACATCAGTTCTCTGCTAAATGGGACCTTTATCTTTGCATTAAAAGCTGGTACAAAGAAGGCCATTTTTGCCGGTGGTGCAAAGCCATACAAATTGACCGAAATCACACTTAATACTTATATAGATCCAGCATATATGCGGATGTAATATTTGTGAATTTCAGAAATTTGGAACAAAAGGTGTTGAGAAAAGGTGAGGAGCGTCACTTCTTGGACACACTTCATAAAAAACCTCTATAGTAACAAAGAGCATGTCATTAACTACTGGTAACAATGAGGTGCAGAAATTGGCATGCCTATCCAAGCCAATTTTTTCAACATGATCTCTCTGAATCCAGGGTGGCACCATGCTCAGCATTGTGTTGTTTGTTGCTTTTTGCTAACTTTTCACCTGCCTGCTATGGCACATGATGCAGGTTTTCGATACCTAAGTACATAAATAACAAGTGAGTCCAATAACACCGTGGAATGTTGGAGATTTTGGAAGACTGGACGATCAACATGTCTGGTGAACAATGTGCTAGGTCGCCTTCCGTTTCCTTATTGAAGGAGATGAAATTCCTAGCCTAGCTTAGTGGCAGGACAGTGAAGGAAGGAGTTAGCTGTAATTAGAAGAAGTGAAAAAAAAAGGTGCTTGGGTGTGAATAATTAGTTGCCAGTGTGGCATCACCCTTGTCTATGTGAGTGTGTGTCTTCTGTGTATCGTTGTCTATTCAGCTGCGTGTTTCATCAGGTGAGTTCCTCCCGTGCAGGTTAAGGCTGAGCCAGACTCGTCATCGATGCGGGGCCTCCAGGCGGCCGGCAACGCGGTGAAGCAAGCCACCGACCACCTGGTGCGCGCGGCACAGCGCTCCATTGCGCAGGAGCAGGAGTTCCAGTTGGTCATCAACCGGCGCATGGTGGGCGGCATTGCCCAGGAGATAGGCGCCCGCGAGGAGATCTTGCGCAAGGAGCGCGAGCTGGAGGAGGCCCGCGAGCGGCTGGCCCAGCTGCGACGGGCCAAGTACGGCAGTGCTGAGGGCCTCCTCTAGCCTCAGATGTGGGCGAAGGAGGGTGGGGTGGGGGCAGGGCATCCACTGGGAGCCCACGTGTAACTGCCGCAGTGATCTGGAACGCGGTGGGTGGGCCACCACCACTAAAACATCCGTGTGTTGTGCCATGCAAGGAGCCTCCAGCCGCGTCTCATGCAATGAATGAAGTCCACGAATTGGAGAATTGTGCACAACTGTGTGAGGCATGAATGTGCATATGCAGTGCCAGGGGAATGTGCATTTTCTCTCCGAAGAGTGCAACCAAGGGGAGAGGTTGCAGAGGCTTTTTTCTTTTTTTGCCTCTCTGTTTTTTGTGACGGGTGATGCACAGATGCATGGATTCCCTCGTTGCCTTGTGTGCACGAGCCTCTACAATTTGCTGACCATGCCACCGGGAGCTCTCCACTGCGGTTTGCCGCTGTGGGCTGGTAGCTATAGCCTCGGGGTGTGGGAAGGAAGAGCGTAGCAGAGGAGTCCAGTAGCGACTGAGTCACTGCACCGCACGGTGCAAAAGTGCCCCAGGATGCCGCATACTTTGTTCTCGCTGCAGTGAAACCAAGGACTGTGGCTGAACTGTCATCCCAGCACCGGTTTATGCCCCTGATGACATAACTCGAGTGGTGGGTATGCCTCAACGCTTGGCAGACACAAATGTGTCCCAGTGGTGGCCGCTAGGTGAAAGCAGTAGGCAGCCTCTCACTAGAGGGCGACTTGTTCCAGCTTGCATTTCAAATGATCATTGTGCTTCCCATGTACAAGTTAGTGTGTCAAATGAAGTAACTGCATCTTGACCGTGGCAGTGTGGGGAGGGCCTGATGACACATGCAAGAAAGGCCAGTTCTTGGCACTTTCCTAATTAACAGTGCAACCTCAATACATTTTCAGAAAAAATGAATGAAAAGTGAATTATCTGGAAAAACGTATCACCCATAAACCACTATGATTGTGAAAAGTGTCACCCATAAAAGCAATTGTTGGCACCCCTTCACTTCCTAGAGGCCGATCAGTGCACAGTGGTGCTCGAGCAAGCAAAGAGACAAATGCTGTTATTTGGGAAAGTTAGAAGGAAAATAGTGTGACTTTTATGAGGCAGTTTTAAGACGCACATTTTTTACCGTACGAGCTGGTAATGTATCAGTGAGGTTCTGCGTATATCGCAACTAGCTTGATGAATTGTGGGTGGCCTTGTTCCACTGGGCATACCAGTCTGTGTTCACAGTTGTCAATCCTCAGGCTTCGTGTGGGCGCGTCTTGTGGAGCCTGAATGACATTTTTGTGTTCAGAACAAAGATGCCTTCAATCACTAGTGATTTAGAATGAATCAACGCAGATAGGTGTCCCCTAACTTTTGATTGCATACCCTGCCGCAGTTTATTTACCAGTAGGTGGTGTTTGAATGTTCTTAATTAGATATAACATCATGTCCCTGTGTGATTGCATTTGTTGACTCTGACGCACTGGTGCTAATCGTGGTGTGTGTTCCTGGTGAAGCCAGAGAGTGAAGCTGCTTCTTGCGGAAGTTTCTTGCAAACCTTCCAGCCGCTGGCAACGCTGTCCAAGTGCCTTGTGACCGAGTGTGACTTATGCAGTCATAGCCACTGTGCCTCAAATAAAATTTGATAAGCAGCTTGTTTGACGACAGCTGACATGTCACGTGCGTTGTTTTTTTTCTGCACTTGGCAGTTCTCTGTTAAGAACCACAGTAAGGGTACTCACCTTCGATTACCTGATGATGGTGCTAGCTACTTTTTTGCAGCCAGCTAGCATTTTGATCATGTATGAGCGTCCTTCAATTTTCCAGTACAGATGATGGAAGTGACAGGCACTTTCTTGAGCATTAGCTGTAGTAATAAGCTTTAGAGACACTGAGAACAGTTCTGTCAAATTTTTGTAGTGAGCAAAATCCAATAGTAGTTAAGCAATTTGCACCTCTGTTGCTGCTTAATCAGCAGCAAAAGACTCATTTATTGCTGTGCAAGGTCTCGAGTCAAACATTTTCTCCCTTTATGACAGCATAGGCAAAATACTACGCAAACCATTAAAATGTAAAAGGGCATTCTCGTGATTGATGGCTTGTGTGAGTAGTGCATCCTACCAACAGCCAGAGCAGCGAGCACGGCAACGCAGATGCAATATGAATGTCATGTCACACTTGCACTATTGAATGACTGCGCTGGGGACGTTTTCAGAGCACACATTTTTGATGTGGGATGCAGAAAATTTGTTGAGCAACAGTGGTGAGGATAATCACATTTTCGAAATTCTGAAAACTGATTAATAGACACACATGTATTGCACCACAATCTCTCTTCGCTGTGCTGCCAGGAAGCATATGACTTTCTCGAGAAAATTGACCATGCGCAATGACACCTTAAGAAGAGGATAACCACCACTAACATTAGACTGTATCTGAGCCAGTCATGCTTTCATCATGTCCACTTCACAATAGCAGACAGTGCAGCATGGCTGCTGGTCGTGCCGCTAGCAAATAGACACACAACACAAAGCAGAAGCATTCTATTTCCATGGTTAGTGACAGCTGCCAAGATCTTGAGAAAAAAGTGAGAGCCGTTGAATGCGTCATCCTCCCTGTTATGCGGGTATCGTCGTTATCGAAGTTTGCCGCACCTGTCACATTTTCAACGCGATCGCTCGCCTTTTGTAGGTCACCTTGATGACAGTGAAGAGCATAACAATTACTGTCACTTTCTCGAATGGAGAACTTTGGAATAATTTGGAATGGAATAATTTAGTTCACTGGCTAGTATTACAGTTCACATTATTCACCTCTTTTTCGACAATATCGTGCCCAAGAAACTGCCTTCACAACTCGAAGCCTATTTTCTTAAATTGATGGCAGGCTTCCTTGACACTCCTGACATGTTCCCAATATTGTCGCCTCGCCCGCATTCTTCCTTGGAATCCTCTCTGTTACCAAAGCACACAGCTGCTTACCCGGTCCCTCACATTACATGACCTGCCCGAATCCATTTTCACTTTTTTAATTTCAGCTGAAGTGAGAAACGTATGTTATCTGATGCACACTGGTCCTTTTTCCTGCACTGAGGTTATCTCCATCACCTTCCCTTCCACAGCCCACTGCATTCTCAGTTTTGTTCGATGAGGGTGTACAGTTGCAAATTAAATAATTTTTTTTCTTTGAAAGCCGGTCTATGGTGCTCACGCACATAATCTGTGGGGTTACTAGTTATGTTCTGAATCAACATGTTACGTGCTATGAGGGATGCCAAAGAAGAGGGCTGTGACCCCTCCCTCCCCCAACCCTGCATTGATTTAAACCACCTGGGCTTTTCTTTTTTGGTGGAACAGTGCGAACAGGCTTGAGAAAGCAAAGAACATGTACAAGAGCTAACAAGAGGTTTTTAAGATATGTTGACATTGCACAGCCTACAGGAATTTTTATATTCGCCTCCATCGAATTAAGCTACAGTGGCCAGGATCAAACACACAACCTTGGGACCAGTAGCCAGAACCACTGTGGCAGGTCCAGTCCACAAAGTGTTTGCAGGGCTCTGACAATATCCAGTGGTCACTCAGAATAAAAACACCACAATGAACAATGCCAGAGCTTTTATTCAGCAAACACTTCAGCATGAAGTGCGGCCTCCTGCTTCTTACAACCAAAACAAAATCTGAAGCTATGAAAATGCTAGAACTGCTAATGCATGGCACAAACCAGACAGCCACTAGTGCCATGCGTGTGGACTTCATGATGACGACCTGGTGAGCAGGTTTCGGCTGAACCAGGCTGGACGTGGACGGTCCACTTCAACCACGCGTGCACCGCTTTCGGGTGGCTTCTCGCCCTTGTAGACGACGGCCACCTCAGACTCGACAGGGTCCAGCTTGAGCTCCTCCGCAATGGCATCGCGCAGCTTCTCAGTCTCCTCTTTGACCCGCTGGTAGCAGTGGCCTGCATCATCATCATCATCCCAAACAGATTTACTGCAAGATACAGGCCTCCTCTCCCATTCCAACTCCGTTACACCCCACCTGCAGCCACCTTATCCCCCGCACACTTCCTAATTACATTTCTGCCTGATACTCCTCTGTTTTGCATGGCTTCCCTTGGAATCCACTGTGTTACCAAAAACGGACCCTTTATGCTGCATACCCTGCGCCGACAAAGAATAATGCCTTTTGATTGATTGGTATTTTTGTTTTTAAAGAAAGGTCCACGGTGACGGTACAGAAGGATTCCTGTCATTTATGCCTGCCATCAGCGCATACCTAGCTCAGCAGGCAGCCATAGCAGTGCTCTTGTATGTTCAATGCATGGGTGTTTAAAGGACTATAGACAGCAAATTTTGTTGGCATTTTTCTTCTTGTTAATGATGCATAAGTGATTCCTGCATATCGACCCGCATGCAGTTTTCGCCTACGACCGCTAAATAATTTATAACTAAATTTTCTTTTCTCACTAATTTCGGTTTCAGCAGTCAAGAGATGGCTGTGATGTCATAACCAAGTCTTGATGCGTGGCATGAAAAAACAGCAATATAATCGCTGATTCTTCCGTTGTAGTGATTCCTGCTCTTGAGGCAGGCTGGCTTTATCATTGTAGTGTATTCAAACGACACAGGAATGATTATATTCCTGTATTTTCATCCCTCGCATAATCTAGACTTGACTGTGACGTCACAGCCATTCCTGGGCTGCTGAAATCGAAACTGAAACAGGCGAGAAAAAAAAATTCAATTCTAAATTATTCAGCAGTCGCAGGCGATTACGACGTGGAGATCCATGTACAGTAATGTCTTAGGCGCCATTACAAAGGATAATACACGAACTCAAAAATTATGTGTCTATACTCCTTTAAAAATTCGTGAATAAGTGATCGAACGAACTTCTGGGCAGCACAGACATCTTAAAATGATTATGCCTAGAGTCTTGCTGCTTGCTAAAGTGAAGATATGAATTTAAAAAAAACAAAAAAAATCAGAGGATACTTATGCTCCACCTTTAAGGATATGATACGATAGCGCAGGTGACCACCCCACGTACAATGCAACACTTTAACCAGGCCGTATGAATGTGGCTGCGTAGCCTATGTGTAGCATGCCTGACTCTCCATCCAAGAGCACTATGAGGCTGATCCTCATTACACCTTCCCACCTCTAATGACCGGGTTAATTGGTGGTATATGGAAGAGGCCTTTATCCTGCAGCGGGTATAGTTAGGCTGATGATGATGATGACCTCTAATGAATGACCAAAGGTGGCAGCTCCTCCCAACTTTATGATATCATGTGGTGTCGTTAAGTCACACAGACTATCTATGAATCAATGCTGAGCAATGTGAAACTGACCTGCCACCTACCATCTGCCATTTGGTTTTTCGCTCGTAACGCTGACGCTGGATCTTCTGCGTAAAGACCGCTTTAATGCTATTGCATAGAAAAAGAAACATGATCGCAGGTAATATCATCTTATTAAAAACATGGATTGATAGTTCAAGAGCAGTCTAGGTATTCCCTTTGCCACATGAAGATAGACTGAAAAAGCACATTTCTCATGCGCTGAGCTGCCTGTCTACACATTGCGACCACTGTCTCATGTTTTTAAGTTTCTTCAGCATATGAAAAAGCTTTTTAACACGACATTATTAAAGGCACCATTCTCCGACAAATCTGACGTCGTCGCCAGCATTGCAGGCAAAACATTATGACCATGGCTCTGCCAAGCAGCAGCTGACTTGGGCAGGCATCGACTGGTCGGAGGGTTGAGCGACATTATGCGGCCATGTGACATGTCCATTGCAGGAGCTGCCTGCTTGGACAACACATATATTATGGTGAGGCAACCCAAAATTAATAGAAAATAATATGTAGATAGAAATTCAGGCAGAAAGCTGAGGGGAATCGAACCTTCCAGGACCCTTCCACTCCTAGTCGGAGGTGGTACCCCTAGACCATACAGGCATGCCTGTACAGCACTTAAGCCTACAGTGTTCTGCAACTTTATCGTACCCATTTTGAAAAATTCTCCCAGCTCAATCGGTGGCTCATTTGCGCTGAAACTGCACACAAAGCCTGCGTGATGTTGTCCTCTTTTTTACGAGGTAAGTTTGACCATGGTGCTTAGTTGGTTTGGCCGCGCATGATGAGAAACAGAACCGTCTGCGATGAGACTGAGGAGCAAAAAAACCGCCAGTGCAGAGTTTCCAGCAAATGGCAGCTGCGGCGTCATCTGGCGTCGCTAGAGGAAAGCGCCGAGGCGAGCATGACATGTTCTTGTAATGGTGCTAGATGGCACCACCGCTGCCCTTCGGCGGAAAATTGGCGTTTGCATCTTTTGCTCCTCAGTTTCGTCGCAGACGACTCTGGTTTCTCATCATGCACGGCCAAACCAAGTAAGCACTATGGTCAAACTTACCTCGTAAAGAACGGGACAACAACGTGCAAGCTTTCTGCATAGTTTCAGCACAAATGAGCTTCCGGTTGAGGCGGAAGAATTTTCCGAAACGCGTACGATAAGGTTGCACAACACTGTAGAATAAATCTATGTCTGGTGGTCTTTCACGTAATGAGCTTAAGGGATCAGTGATTCATAGCTGCCAAACCTTCCAATTTGATCGGAAAACTTCACTACCCTAAACCTTCCGGTGAGTGGCATCTCCTCACGAAGAATGGTTTTTGTGAAACCAGCACTAAGGAACCTGCAGCCGCATCGTAATCACCAGCACCACCATCAAAGGCTGCACTAGCACCACTGTCATCATCGGCTAAGCAGCCGATCAAGTCCAATTTGAGCCAAGCCAATGTAGCTGTGGCTGGGCATATTAATACAGAGTTATATGCCTGCCGCATGCCACTTGGGAAGTTTGTTGCTTTAAACAAGCAAAACCAAAAGGGAAAAACGGTGCAGCTACACGGAAGTGCAAAAAAGATAGATCATTGCGGTGGTGGTGTTCAGACAACCAACAGCAGCGGCGTAGGCTACCACCCAACAAATACCCCAGCCCCCATTAAACCGAACTGTATCAATGTGTCTGCATAGTATGTCTGCATAGTATGTAGTGGTAGTATGTCTGAACCAGAATGCAAGGTTTCTGGTAGACCGATTCTGATATCACCCTCCCATATGAAGAAGACACCAGAGTCGGCAGCTGCTGCCAAACGTAACATCAGGCAACCCTGCGTCCAATCAATGTGCGGCCATCTCGGCTGCCAGGCACCACCTGTCAACGCCAGGCTTGTGATTTTTCACTCACGACGCTGCCAATGGTCGTCCCATTTTCCAATCAACAGGGCTTTTAACGCTATCATGTAAATATTTGAATTTTCTGGTAGATCTCATCTCCTAGAGGCAGGAACAAGTGCAGAACTTGGGGTTTTATGAGCAAAAAGTTTTTTTAAACTGGTTAAAAAAGTAGTTTCTGAAAGGATGATAGTGCTTTGCTCTGTCCCCTCATTGAAGCTAACATCGTAGCCACCTGCAGCGTCTGAAGTGAATATATACTTAGTTTAGTGACCATGCCAATACATCATACAGACAGTTATTTTTGTTCATGTCGACTTTAGGCAGCCCACTTTTTCATCCATTCAATAAATTCATGTGCTTTTATAGTTTAATCTTCCTTGATCTGCCCTTAAAATGCTTGCAAGAAAAATCACGCAACTGAAAACGCCGCAATAGTTGTAGCGACACTGCCATTGGCAGACAAAAATGACTGATGGTGTCTCTGACGTTACAGTTTTCTCATATAACTTATTCATTTTATGTTATTAACTATGCTACTGTGCTAAATTATCAATTTACCAAAACTTGCCACTGCACCAATCCTAGGTGTCACTGGTAATGCGGCAGTCGTGTCTACAGAATTTCACAGAGTGACTACAATATCTATGTCGTGTCCCCGATGTCAAGAGTTTCCAGATACCGCTATGATCTTTAGAAAATGAACTACTATATGGAAAAATTAAGTTTCAAATTGTTTTGTGGTACTTCTCAGCACTAGAGCAAAGTATTTGCTAATTTGTGAAAGAAGATTTCAATTGACACAAGAAAAAAAATTACAGGAGAGTAATTACTCTTGCACATCCACCCAAGCACAGCCATATCGCTACAAGAAAAGTTGTACAGCTTTCCTAGAAACTGCGTAGTTAAAAAAAAAGTTGTCTTTAATCAGGAAATAACCTTTTAAAATGGTCAAGAAAGTTTGTTCTGAAAGAATGACAGCGCTTTGCTGTGTCGTTTGAGGCTGTGGGGGTTCGCACAGAAGAAGCGTCGTGGCCGGCAGAAGCCGAAGAGCAGAAGGTGATGCTGCGGCACCGGTTGGCCAGTGGCTCCAGGCTGCTGGGGGGTCTCTCTGCTCCCGGAGTGCGGGTCTCCATGGCATCCCACCAGATGCAGGAGAAGCACTCTCTCTCATCCCACCAGATGCAGGAGAAGCACTCTCTCTCTCTGATTCCCCGCTTCCACGCTCTCCCTTCGCATTCCTTTCGCTTGGGAATAAAGCATTCAGTTTTTAACCTCCGTTCTATGCGGATGTGATTTTTTCTGGCTCACCCCACCACTGTGCTTGCTACAAGGCTAACATGGTAGCAATTGCCATATGGCTTGGTAAAGAAAAGTTGATAAAGAAAAAATTTGTCCCCAGACCAGGATGAAGAAAAATTGCATAATTAATCGAGAAAGTAGATGGGAATTTTTCCCAAGAATTCTTGGCATGCTCCTGAAAAAAATTTTGAACATTTCCCTCTTCTGAAACATCTCTGCCTGAAAGAAATACTGCAGGCAAGAATACCAGAAAGAGAAACTTTGTTATGGCGGGTACAAGCAGAGAAATTTGCAGGACACCACAGGCACTCACCGCAGATGGTGTGGGCAAGGTGGAAGTGGCCACAGACGTTGCAGCTCTTGATGAAGTCTTTTCGCTTGATCTTGAAGAAAGGATGTGAAATGCGTCGCATCATACGGCGCTCGATGCTCACACGCTTTGTGGGCACAGCCCAGACGATGCCCCTGTCCTGGTTGAGGTCATGGCTAGGCAACCCCACAGGCCAGAGAGCAGCAGCCGCTGCAGGGAAAAATAAGCATTGCACAAGCGTCTCTTCGGGAACGAACCTGGACGCATGGATGTGCACTAGTATGCATGTGCCCTAAAAACCTGGGGAACTTGAACCAACAAGGGAAACAAATAAATTTCCAATAACCTTCAAATTATGAATCCCATATTGTACAACCCTAGATATTGGCTTCTGCCCTCCATTTCTCAAGGTGAGTGTAACCTGGATAAGGAAGGTCCTCAAAGTAAACTCCAGAGAATTTCTACACATTCTGAACTGACGACTGCCGTACATTTCTTGCATTTCACTCTTAGTTTCAGCGCATAGCACTTCAAAACAATAAGCAATCGCAGAACAGCGAAGATCAGGAAACCAAAACTGTGCTGCGACCAACACATTATAATACAGTGTACAAAAAATAGCATCGCCAATACAGTCTAGCAATGTTTTATGTGTACATTAAATAATTAAACTGGCAACTGTAATTGATAACTCTATTCATTATGTGTCTGAAATAGGGGTGTGCAAATATTGAAATTTTTGAATTAATTGAATATAAATATCAGCAAAACATCCCTTCATATATCGAATATCTAACTAGTCAAAAAGGAATGGATAATTAACTATAGCAATTATTGTTCACTTTATTTATTTCAAAATTCACATGGTATTATCAAATAAAATTAAATGAATTGCACAAAAGCATATACCCGACTGAAAAATGCAGTATATATTTTATACAGGATTCCTTTTTGGTATAAGATGGGCTTCCATGAAAGGTAATGGAGCTGTCATATTGCTGCTCGTTATTCTCGTTATTCCGGCATTCAAGGTACACAAACATGTCTGAATTAACTGAAAGCTTGGAACTATCAAATGAGCCTCAGAATTTCTGAAAACCATTTGCATCACAGTATATTTTAATCAGATAAACACATGCAGAATGGTTCTCTGCATATGAGATGAAACCCAGGCAATAACAAAGTTTTTCTTCCTGGTTTCATTAAGTGGTTCACTTTGCGCACATTGTCGGGAAGGTTCTCTTCTCAAAAGGGAAGGTCCCTTTCCACAAAATGGCCCTGTCGGGTTTTGAGTATGCTTCACTGCATAGTCAACGAGGTCGTGCCTTGCAGTGAAGCGCTGAGTGTGGAGAAACTGCGGAGAATTCAAAATTTTTGAGTATGAAAATTTCCAATTATTCGATTATTCCAAATATAAGTTTTTCGTATACGAATCGAAAAATTAATTGTGGTTCAACTCTGGTCAACCCTAGTTGAATTGCGATAGAACGGTACAAGCTTCTTTTGCCTGCTACATTATATCCCTATTACGCCCTATCAGCTCTTCTTCTTCTGCTCCTCCTTCTTCTCGGCTGTTCAAGGTCAAGCGTGGCCTCCGCCGGGACCACGCGACGGCTCGAAACTTGGCGCAGTATCGCTATCGCAATAGTAACAAACATATTCGATTCATATTCCAAATTTTGAGTATTCGTACACCTCTATTTAGAAATGATCAAAACAATGCTTAAAAATTTTTCTGGTCAGCAAACAGTGAGTGAATATCCAAGGGCAAGTAACCTGCAAACAAAACATCTAAGGTTGTCAGCAGAAACTACTCTGCATGGGGCCACAAAGTAAGAAATTTAAAAAATAATCTGTGCTGAAACAAAAATTTCGGAGAAGCTTACGCTCTATATATTACGGGTTGTGACAAGACAACATGAATGTCTGCTGTCTGCAACTCCCCTTGTGGACACTGGTTTGCATACATGCACTTTGTTATTTATTATTAATCACTATCTAATTGATATAAAACTTCACACAAAGAATCAGAAAGCCAAGAAGAATCAACTGTAAATGTTGCACTAGAATGCACCGACATCTAAAAAAGAACAATGCATCTTTGCTGTTGATTTGCACTCATCATTGCTAATAAAAAACAAGTAATAATTTCATTCAGCAGAATATGAGAAATTATACGTTTCGGCCCGACAGGTGCGTACCACAAAAATATACACTTTTCTTCTGAGGGATACTGGTAAGCAGACATTCATGATCTGAAAGCACTTTCCAAATTCACTCTATCCTAAGCTTATTTTCCTAGTTTCCTTTTCATGGTCTGTATCTGCAGTCCCTATCTGCTTTAAGCACGCATAATCGCCTATCTTTTCCAGCACTTCGCTACCTATTGTAAACTGTTGTTCCTTCCTGAGGCTGGTGAACATTACCTTAGTCTTCCGCATATTGATTTTTAGCCTCCCTTTCTGCTTTTCCTGCCTAGGTCATCAATAATTTTTTGATATCATCCCCTGAATTACTTAGCAAGTCAATGTCATAAACGAATCACATGTTACTGAGATATTCTCCATTAACCGTTACCTCTAACTGCTGCTATTCCAAGTCTCTGAATATTTCCTCTAAGCAAGAGGTGAACAGTACTGGGATGATTGTGTTGCCTTGACAAACATCTTTTATTACTTTATTACTTTCTTTATGCAGACATATGATTGCTGTGCAGCCACCATACATATTTTCCAGTATTCCCACGTACGGCTCCTATAGCCTTGATTCCACAATGCCTGCAGGACTGCTAAGATTTCATCTGAGTCAAATGCTTTTTCGTAATCTATGACATCTATATACAAGGTCCGGTTATATACCGTGCATTTCTCTATCACCTGCTTGATAGTATAGATACGATCGATGGTAGAATAGGCTATACGGAAGCCTTCCCGGTCCTTCGGCTGGTTCAAGTCCTGTCCTGTCGTTTTTTGCCTTCCGTGTATGTTTTTTCAATGCGCTTGTTTCCCCTACCAGATAGAAGTTTTGTTATAAATATGTTATAAATAATGAAGAGTAAGCTGATCGATCTGTGATTTTTCAAGTCCTTGTCGTCTCCTTCCTGAAAGATTAAAATAATAGTTGGGTTCTTCTAAGATTCTGGTACTCAAAACGTCATGAGGCCTTATATATATACTTTTTATAGCATGGCCTATTCACTATCTTTCAAGATAACTGCAGTTACCTGGTCCCCCCAGCTGCTTTCCCTGTTCTCATTGAGTCACCTACCATATGCTGCTAATGCTTTATTTTATTCTTCTTCGTTGCTGGTGGAACATCTGATTGCTCTGCACTACTGCAACTCTCATTATTGTCCATGTTTACTTTTTGTATAGATTAGTGTAGACCTCTATGGCTACTTTGACTACCTTATACACACTGAATAGTATTGGTAATGATATTGGCCGCCTTCTCTCTTAGCACATACTTTTGATTTTTGCCTATACCATGTTTCCTCTTGAGTGCTTTCAGGATATGGCTCTTCTTTAGAACATACTTTTCTCTATATTATACATCATTATACACTTACTATCTTTTATAGCTCTGCTAGTTATACCTTGCCTGTCAGCGCAGCAGTGGCTTATATGTAGAGCGTCGTCCTCCCATGCAAGAGGACTGTAGTATGGATTCCAGTACCACAAAATTATTCACAAACTAAAAAAAAATATGTGTTGATGAAAATGAATACTCAGATCTGAAGTATGATTAGGAACCAGTGAGTACAGCTGGAAACGTTCCCTCTCACCAAAGCAGGATTTGGTTCGCCACCACCTACTACACCTCTACTGCTATATGTATACTAGAAATTTTCTTTGATCTGTGCTCTTTCAAAGGAAGCAAGCTTTATAAACAAACTTTCATATAACAAAAGTGTATTGGAGTTCCAGCACACAAAAAAATAGCTAAACATTGTTCCAGCATCATGGCCTTAGTTGCTTACGTATCATAAAACAAAAAGTAACACAACATAAAAAATTGCAAGTTCAGAAAAACTAGGAGTCATTATTCCACGTGTTGCAATAAATTGTTTGCAAGCAAAAAAATACCATATTTGCATCCCTGCATCGGATAATGCATGTGAACTAAGCCTTCATCACGACTTGACAATGCTTAGGTGCCTCAGAGTCAAATAGCTTCTCCTTTCCCCGCAATTCATATTTCAGTTCTTAATTAAAAAGGTGACAAAACATAGATATTTATAGATGCCTGTAAAGCTGATATCATACTGCTATTTTAAAAGTGACTGCTTGTCAAACAGGAAAACATTTCAGTGAGAAAGGGCTTGAACATCAACTGCCGTGGCCATGGTGAATAGAAAGATGGGGGATATTTCATAGGTTATTCCAGCTGGCAGTCCGGAGTAGTTCCCCTAATTTACAAAGTATCAAGAGGTCTAGGAGTCTATGGAGCACATCATCATGGTGCGAGCAGAGCTCAGGACTTGAATGCAAATTGCCTATCGAAAGCCTCGTCGGTTACGCACAATAGAAAAAAACTTTGCTGCAGATTGCCGTTTCGAATACACTTTTAATAGGTGATGATTCCAACCAGTTTCACTTTTCTTGCGTGCTCTTTACATTCAGCTTCAAGATATCATGCCCATCTAACTTTCATCACAGCAGGTGTTTTTTTTTTTTCTTTTTTTGTGCCCTAGTTATATTATACAAAAAGCTGGTTCGAACTTCCAAACTGATCTTCACTAGATACTGAACATGGTTCCCATAACATTCCTGGGCCCGTATTAAAAGTTTGCATCATTATCAAAGTGTCGCTATCTCACGTGGCTTTGAGTCATCCGATTGGTGGAAACGCCGGAACATGATATTGCCACCTCTTTCAGTTCCGTATCGGCAACACCCAGTTCCAGAGTTTCAACCAATCAGATGACTCAAGGTCACGTGAGATAGCGATACTTCGATAACGACGCAAACTCAAAATACGGGCCCTACTCTCGCCCACATTTTTAGCTGCGTATCTTAAGTTTCCCTGAGTTACCTGTTATAGCATGTATCTAGTTCCTACTCATGCATCCTGTCATATTCCTCCAAGTTCACAGTTCTTTGTTTTGATTTTAATACAATCTCATACATATTCATACACTCGTAAGCTGCATATTATCTGTAACACCGCTAACATAACTTGCTACTTTAACTAAGTTACTTCGATAATGATGCAAACTCGAAATACAGGCCCTACTCCCGCCCACATTTTTAGCAGCGTATCTTAAGTTTCCCCGAGTTACCTGTTATAGCATGTATCTAGTTCCTACTCATGCATCCTGTCATATTCCTCCAAGTTCACAGTTCTTTGTTTTGATTTTAATACAATCTCATACATATTCATACACTCGTAAGCTGCATATTATCTGTAACACTGCTAACAGAACTTGCTACTTTAAACCAAGTCGCACAATCGTGCCTGGGTAGCCTAGAAGTAGCATGTTTGACTCGGGATCCAAAGGTTCTAGGTTCCATTCTCCCTCTCACCCCGCCCCCCCTTCCCCCTAACCATTTTAAAGGAGCTGACCAAGTTGGTGGCTCCAGCCAACTCTAGCGTGTCACATGATTTGGTGACATTACTCAAACCGCTGACTAATCATACAAGGCACGACTATGTCACCTGCTAACTATCACAAGCCAGGGGCATGCTTGTAACCTTTCGTTCACAACGCTGATGCCAGGTTTTCTGGAGAACGGGGTGTTAAAAAATAAAAAAACAGAGTAAAGATAAGAAACGGAAAATGGAAGGCGAGGCAAAACTAAGTGAAGGAAACCTATGAGAGTAGGAGAGAGAGAGACAACTTTAATTGCCCCAGATGTCGTGAATTAGGGCAGTAGGACATTAAATGAGCAGAACCAACAACCAGCGGCACTAACAAAAGATCCGTGAAAGAACAAATTCAAGCCACTTCTCTCTCTCTCTCTAAAGGTCGCTAAGTGAGGTGGCAAGGTGACATTAAGAAATATGAGATGTTGTAGGGTCAAATGGAGGGAACTGTTTTTCAGCACTGCAACTGACATTCCTCTATTTTATAAAGATAAACAATTTCTGTGTAAAACAAGTGACCGGGCTTCAAGCCAGTAAAGATTAGCAGATGTTCAGCCTGATCCTTGCCAAGTTAAAAAGATTTCTGGCATGATCTTCGTGTGAGAGCTCGCCAAATAACACGTGGCTGCGTACTACATGGCCAAATGTTGACATGATGCCAAGGAAATGACTCAAATCTTCCAGCATTTCTTCGTACGGTGAACTCGCGAGAACGATCTGATGCGATCGAGTATAAACATTTTAAAGCAATCAACGTAGAGCATTGAGCAGCACGATTGGTTGTTTGTGTCGTCGGCCACTGAATTGCAATCAACGTAAAACACTGAGCAGCACGATTGGTTGTTTGTGTCGTCGGCCACTGAATTCTGCATTGGAAGTGGCTCAGCAACAGCAGATCAGGAGAATATCGCAGGCATGCTCTTCCAGAGAGCTACTCACGGTGCGGTTCACTCAAACGCCCGAGGCGTGCTGCGGCGTTGAAAAAAGCGTCAGACAATCTTAGAAGCTCGTCAACAACGATGCGCAGTGCCATATTCAAGCTGCGTCTACTCGATAACGTCAGCAGCCAGCACCGCTTAATTCAAGCTCATGGAAACTGCAAGAACCAACGATAAAGGAACAAGAAGCATGGCAAGGTAAACTCAGCCAGCGAGCGCATGCGAGCGTAGAGCAGATTCAAACTGGATAAGGATCCTTTCTGATATGGATTGGTATCGCCTTCAGCCAATTATGGAAAGCATGTCGTAGCAGAAAAAGGTAAAATAATGAATATTGCTGTTAATTTCGGAGAGCTGACTGCAGCGATATTTATTGAAAAGTAAGTATCAGATAAATGCCAAGTGTGCCAAGCATGATGACACCAACATCACTAGAGTTACGTATATAGCAACTGTGCTAGAGTAATAACTTTAGATGACCCCAATGGTATCAGGAGGGGTAAAGGCCACAATATAGTCCGACGTAACGCACGCGCGCGCGCACGTCGGCCTCCGCGACGTTACGTCGGCGAAAAACCGAGGTCTATAGTCCAACGTCACGGCGTGATGGACGTAGCGAGCGCGAGCCGACGCGGCCCAACGTCACCGACGCGCAAATAGAATCTCGCCTATTTTTCGTCGACCGCGTCAGCCGCGTCGGCCACGCATCCCAGCATTCCTCACGCGCAGTGAAGATGGCGGCTTGCATGTAGGGCATGTAGAGAGCGAGCGCGCGCGCATTTCAGACACTGTTGCGGAAAAGCTGCTAGAATGCATTCGAAGGCAGCCCTGCGTCTATGATACCAAGCGGATTGACTACAGAGACGTTCAGAGGAAAGAAAAATGCCTGGGATGCAAACTGTCAGTAGAGCGGCCGGGCGCAGCTGTGAGTTCTTCGCTGCGGTGCGTGTGCCATACACGTTTTAATGCATTGCTCTGGGAGGTGTAACGATGGTGTTGTTTCACTTATCTGCAGTACATTCAGTGGAAGAATACTAAAATCTGCGGACGCGGCTTCGCATAGAGTTGTGACCTGTACACGCCGGAATCGAAGGCCGTACTCGATTTGGCCACACGGAACGTCAGCGGCTCAACAACCAGGGAATTCGCGAAATTTATGGAATTCTACAGAAACTGCGGCCGGCCGAAAAAGTGATCCTCATTACTGTGTAATCTATAACTCTTCTGTATTCGTACAGACACTTCGTACGTGCAGGAGGTTGTGGACGTCAGCGTTAGTGGAGCTTGTGTCCGCGTCAGCACTTTGCACAATTACGAGCGGTCTCGATGGATGAATTAATGAAACAAGTTTATTGCCGAGGATGTGGTCGGTTAGGGCAGGTGGGCTTGGTGTGGACCTTGGGAGCGACTTCCTGAGCCCACGTGGCGAGTGCCAGTGGCAGTTGTGTCATTTTATCTGGTCGGCGTAGGAGTATGTACCTGCCATCCTCGGAGGGGGCTGGCAGCAAAGTTTAAGGGGCGGATGTCCCGCGCATCCCCATAGGATATGTGCTTGTGTGGCAATTTCAGCCTGCGGACAATTTGGGCATGGCTGATATTCCCCATTGGTGATCAATGACAATCTCGAATGACTGAGAATCGATTGGGTCTGGAGTTGGCGCAGCGCCGTCGCCTTCGTTCGAGTGAGGTCCGGGTGAGGGGGCGGAAAGGCACGTCGCATCTCCCTGTAAATATTTTGTGATTTCACCAAAGGTCTGAGCTAGGGCCTCAGCGCGCGTGGCCGGAGCGCAGGGGGTGACTACCCGGCTAGTTAGACCTCAGGCTAGACGCTCGAGCCCCTCGTTTCCAGCATTGCCCACATGGGCAGTAACCCACACACGTTTTATTGGATGGGTGGGCGAGAAGCCGCGCAGTACACGGGCAGCCGGACGGCACACGAAACCGGCTGAGTAATTTATGATCGCTATTTTAGAATCACAGATAATGGTTCGCGTAGGGGGTCGGCGATGTCCAGCGCTATGGCTGTCTCTTCTGTTGTGGTAGGGGAGGTAGTGCTTATGGTAGCAGCAGTGATGATTGGTTGCACAACTTTTATTTCCGTCGGAAATGGGCGTCCTCTTCCCTGCCTCCGGCACGCGGGCTGGTGAAGACGGGGAGTCGTGCACCCGCGGATTACTGAGGTAGCCCTTGGCTTGTTGCGGCCTCTTCCACCAGATGGACGGTGCGGTGCTGGATCGTAGGGTCCGCGCTTCGCAGCAGGGTATCCCAGGCTTCTCTACTTGTAATATTTTGTCCTATCCCTGGAGGTTGTGTGCACTACCAAATATATGTGATCGAGGGTCCCTCTCGCTTCCGCCACACCACTTTCTACCCTCATCGCTGCAGATGTCAGCAGCGATGAGCGTGGAAAGTGGTGTAGCTGAAGCGGCCACATAGGTAGTGGCGTCCTGTCGTGCCGCATCTACGTAAACTACACGGTCGGCAGTGGAATAAAAATCCTCCAGGGCTTGAGCTTTAAGTTGACGGTGTCTTTCATGGTGGCCAGGAAGCATGGTTTGGGGAACTGGCTTGATCAAACATCTGTGAATTTCTGCAGGGAGACGGGAGACAGGGTGCGGCTAACCGATAGGGCTGATATTTATACGACCAAAGATGAGGCGGCCGTGCTCAGTATGAGAGAGACGGTGTATTTGTGCTGCTTTGTGGGCCTCGATGAGTTTAAAGAGAGTACTGTAGATTACTAGTTGAAGGAGGCGTTGTGTAGTGGCATATTGAGGAAGACCCAGAACAGTCGTATATGCGGAGCGTATGATGCTATTTACTGCCTCCTCGTCCTTTTTCCTAAGGTGATAGTACGGATATGAGTAGACTATTCTACTTATTAGGAAAGCTTGGGTTAGTCGGCAGGACCAGCCTCCTGCATTCCTCTGTGGCGAGTGGCTATGCGGCGAAGTAGGCCAGCAATTTGTTGGGCGGTAGTGCGAAGTCGCTGTATGGCTTCCGAGTTTTGCATTTTGAATGAGCATACCGAGGACGCGGATAGTGCGGACGGAAGGGATTAGGTGCGTGTCACTTTGTAAAGTAATGAGTTCCTGTGTTTCCGAGTGAAGGAGTCGGGAACTTTTACTACGGATGACTAGGTGTTCTGACTTGGTTGGTGAACAGAGTAGCCATTTGTTTGGCCAAAAGTCTGAACTGTGTTGATTGCTTCTTGGAGTGAAGCTTGAATTTCCCCGCCCGAGCCAGTGTTTGACCATAAGGTAGTATCGTCGGCATACATGGAGTGTTTTACATGCGGTATGTCGCTTAGCAAGGAGGGGGGGGGGGGGGGAGTCTGCGCATGGTGATGTTGAAAAGAAAGGGAGAGAGTACTGCCCATTGCGGTGTGCTTCTGGTGCCGAAGGTAATGCGCTTGCTGCAAAGATCCCCAATGTGGAGATCTGCAGTACGGTGGTGGAGGAAGTCCGCTATGTAGTTGTACGTACGCGTGCTCACGTTCATTTGCGAGAGGTTGGCTAGTATAGAGACGTGGGACACGTTCACGAAATCTTTGCTGACATCGAGACCCAAGATGGAGTGGGTCGCTCGAATGGGGTTGGGGTCTAGGATGTCGTGTTGGAGTTCCCACATGACATCTTGAGTGGAAAGGCCTGCTCGAAAGCCTAACATAGTAGGGGGAAAAGTTCTGCTTGGTCAGCGTGTGTGTGAGATTTGTTTAGCACATATTTCATAACTTTCCCCAGACATGACATGCGAGATATGGGTCTGTGATTGCTTAGATCAAGACTCTTGCCGGGTTTCGGAATGAAAATGACTCTGGCGTGTTTCCAGGTATCAGGCAGGCGGCCTTCCACCCAGACGCGATTGAAGAGATCCGTAAGTGCCTCAACAGAGGGGTCGTCAAGGTTTCGAATCATTTTATTGGTGATCCCATCATCCCCTGCGGCTGCAGTGGTCTTAACATGATTGAGTGCAGCTTGGAGCTCTGCGGTTGTAATAGTTGCATCCATGTTAAGGTTAAGTGCTCCTGTGTATTCTGTTGGGGTAGCGATTTCAGCGGAGGTGTTTATATATTTATCCTGTAAATTATCGAGAAGTTCGTCATCCGTCCCCGAGAATTCGTGCATGACTCGAGTGAGATTTTTGCGAGACGTCGACTTTGTCTGGGTTGGTTCTAAAAGATGCTTAAACAGAAACCAGGAGTTCTTGTTACCTAATTGCCCATTGAGGCGATCGCAGATTTGATACCATTGCTCTCTGCTCAATTGGTCAGAGTAGTTTTCAATTTCTCGCTTTAGGCGAACTAATCTGAGGAGTAGAGCACGATTGTGTTTCTTGCGAAGCCATCAAGCATGGAGGCCGCGCTGTGCTTCCCACATGTGGCAAAGTTTAGCGTCTGGTGTGGGGCCCAGCTCATCTTGAGTAAGTGTAGAGATGGCGTTTTTTACGTCGTTAAAGAGCGGGCTAGTCCATGAGTCAAGGTCCTTAATAAATGAGGGTGCAAGGCGTTTTCGAACGTACCGAAAAGCGTTCCAGTTAGTGTGTTTGACTGTGCGGCAAGGAGCTTTACCAAGCGTGGCCGTGAAGGTCATGCTTAGAATATAATGGTCGCTGCCGAGATTCACATGTAGGCGTCTGGAATGTTTAGGGTAAAGGTGAGATCGGGACAGCTGTCTCGTTCAACACTGTTGCCGATACGGGTTGACTGATCGGTATCTATGAGAAGTGTGAGACCGAGTGTTTGGGTCATCTCGCAAACCTTGGCGCCTTTACGACCACACGCCTTGCTGGGGTAACCCCATTTAGCATGTGGCGCGTTTAAGTCGCCAAGGAACAGAAGCATGCCAGCTTGGGTGGCTAAGCAGGCCTTGCGGATGAGGGTCGCAACTCGTGTACTTTTATCACTGGGGGAGCTGTAGATGTTGAGAATGTGGAAGTGGGTGGGAGAGCGACTGTCGGGAAGGACTTGTACGATAATATGAGGAACATCTGGGTACTCGAGGTTGAACTGATTTGCCGTTAGATTTCTGTGAATTAAAATGGCCGTATTTGGTCGTTGGCCAGAGGCGGTGTATTGGTTGTGTGCAGCGTAGCTAACCAGTTTTGCTGTGGGGCATGTTTCCTGTAGGGCTATTATGTGAGGGGTGTGTTACTGAGCCTGCAGGGTAAGCTCCAGGGCCTGCCGCTTTGCCCTGAAGCCTCTGCAGTTACAATGCCACACTGTGATGGGAGAGCTAGCCATTGCGTTTTCCGTACGGCTCTGTGCACTGTGGAAGCGCTACAGGTGCTTTAAGAATTCCGCCTGCTCGTGCCCGCGCGTCAGCCGGTCTGTGTTGAGGAGTTGGAAGGAGTAGCTGGGGTAATCGAGGGGACAAGAGCGTCAAGGCGCACGGTAGGTTTTGAACGTTTGCTGCCATCGCTGCACAGCTCGCAACGAGATGATCAATGGTGGGGGTAAGTTGAGAGAGGGCGTTTTCAAGAGCGGCCAATAGCGTTTCCGCAGCCTTCTGTTTGGGGGGAAGGGGTGGCTTGCGTTTAGCGCGTGGCGTGGAGTCGGTTTCCATACGCGGAGGGTCAGGGTGGGAGTATGGGGTTGCGTTTTGGTGCCTTTCTGCACCGACTCCAGATTATGGATTTTGGCACTGGCATTTACTAATTGAAGCTTAAGTTCTTCTACCATTGCTGCCAGCTCTCTCACCTGTGAGGTCGGAACGGAGGCGTCTTCTCGCACCGGTGATTTCCATCCCGCTCGTTTGGTATTGGAGCGACTGCTGTGCGGCTGGCTTGGCCGCTATCGCCAAGAGGGGGGAACAACTCAATTCTCTCAATGGCTTGACACTTGGCGGAGTGCGGGTTTGAGGGCGTGATTGATGTTCTGAAGAGTCGGGGTTGGGGACTTTGAAGCATCATGCACCGATGCAGTTGACTTCGATCGCGTTAAGCGATATTTAGTCTTGCTTTCCGTGGGATGATCGCCCTTGCATGTATGTATGTATGTATGTATGTATGTATGTATGTATGTATGTATGTATGTATGTATGTATGTATGTATGTATGTATGTATGTATGTATGTATGTATGTATGTATGTATGTATGTATGTATGTATGTATGTATGTATGTATGTATGTATGTATGTATGTATGTATGTATGTATGTATGTATGTATGTATGTATGTACGTACGTATGTATGTATGTATGTATGTATGTATGTATGTATGTATGTATGTATGTATGTATGTATGTATGTATGTATGTATGTATGTATGTATGTATGTATGTATGTACAGGCCTAAACTAGCTTCGGCTATAGACTTTTGCATCGGGCGAGGGAGTTGTCGAAATTCCTCCTCTCTGGACAGTCTTTAACCGGTTTCGCTACAGCTTTCACAGTGCTTGCGCGCGGTGCACACGACTGCCCCGTGAATAATATGGCAGCGCCCAGAGCCCAAAATGCAAAGGTCTATCGGCCCAACATTCTTTGTACAAGGCCAAACGTAACAATGAAATGGCGCGTGCCGCCCATACGGCTCGCGGCCACCACGGGGAGGTCGGGGTTTCGAGCACGCATCTCGGCAAAGATCTCAGCATCTGTTTCGTGACTGTACGCACGGTAAAGCACTCCACGTACAGAGTTGTCAGGTGCTGGGGCGTAAGTTGCAATTGGAGTAGTGGTCGATGCGACGGTGATACTCTTGATTTGGGCATACTGAGCAGCGCGATGCTGGTCTGGAGTGCTGACCATTATGATGTTATTCGTGGGGTGAATTCTCAGCTGGTCAGCTGTTATTGCTAATCTACCATCAATCTTAGTGGCTTCGTAAACTGCCATGGAAAGGCCGGCGGGGCCTACAGCAAGAAGGTCGAGTGATCCTTGTGGTCGCAGAACCAGTCGCCTTCCGGTAGGCATGGAATGGGTCGGTGTTGCTGCTGTGGAGGAGGTCGGGCACGAGGTCGCGCCGCCGGGCGAGCAGGTGGAGTGTTAGCCGACTGGTCGGTAGATGTCGGGGGGCGGCGGTATTGACGCTGCATCGTCAATGCCGTCCAGGTGCCATCGGCCAGCTCCGCGACGGTAATATTTGTTCCTGGGACTGCGTAGTACATTCTCCGAAAAGTCAATGCGCGAGGCAGTGGCCGCAGCTAGACAGGCTCGAATGTGGAGGCATGGAGCAGCGGCCGGGGCTCCCTCGCAGACGCGCGGAGCCCTGGGAAGCCGTCTCGAGGGAGAGCACGCTTCTCTTCTCTTACGGCCTCACCAATGGGTTTTCCACCGCCCGCTGCGCCTCGGTGGGGTCGTCACCGCCCCACTGCCATACTGATTGGTCATGACTACCCAACCCCAGGGGTGGAGGGAGACGACATTCAGCACAGCCCCTGAAGCATCATCGGTTGTGAGAACGGAGAGTGAACAGTGATGAAAATGGAGGTCAAGCACCTGCACCCCAGGATAAGACACCTGCCGGAGGTGGAGAGGACCCCTGGACACGTCGGACTCATTGACGGCATCAGCAAAAGTGGCCCCGTTTTAAGTTGGTTTTCTGAATTTTAATGGTGCCCGGAGTGCTCAGAAATGGGCAGAAGTATACAGGACAAAATGTGATTCACTGGAGAAGGTAATGGCAACACACTCCAGTATTTCCTGCCAAGAAAACCCTATGGCCAGTCACAATTCCATTATCGATATGGCGCCGGAAGATGAGCCCCCCAGGTTGGAAGGCGTAACACATGTTACTGGGGATGAACAAAGGGCGATTCCTAGTAGCTCCAGGACGAATGAAGCGGCTGGGCTAAAGCCAAAAGGACGCTCAGTTGTGGATGTGTCGGGAAGCGACCGGAAAGTCTGATGTTGCAAGGAGATATATTACATAGCAACATGGAATGTAAGATCTATGACGCAAGTTAAACTGGATATCGTCAAGCGAGAAATGGACAGATTGAACATTGATATCTTGGGTATCAGCGAGCTCAAGTGGACCGGAATGGGAGAATTTAACTCCGGCGACCATTATGTCTTTTATTGTGGGCACGAATCCAAGAGAAGGAATGGGGTCGCTCTCATAGTAAACAGAAGAATGGGCAAAGCAGTGCTAGGGTACAATCCCAAAAACGACCGAATGATTTCACTTCGGATCCAAGGTCACCCTTTCAACATAACAGTTATCCAAGTCTATGCACCGACCACTGCTGCTGAAGAAGCTGACGTTGAGAGATTTTATGCGGACCTACAATGCCTTTTAGACCGCACCCCATCATCAGACGTCGTTTTTCTCATAGGAGACTGGAATGCTAAGGTCGGGAGTGAAGAAATATCCGGAATTACAGGCAAGTTCGGTCTTGGTGAGCCAAATGAAGCTGGGCAGAGGCTAGTAGAGTTCTGTCAAGAAAACAACCTGACCATAGCGAATACTCATTTTCAGCAGCACAAGAGGCGCCTGTACACATGGATTTCACCGGACGGTCTGTACAGGAATCAGATCGATTATATTATTTGCCGGCAGAGATGGAGAAGCGCTATACAAGCAGTAAAAACAAGGCCTGGGGCCGATTGTGGCACCGATCATCAGCTTCTTGTTGCCAAAATTAAGCTTCGATTGAGGAAAACGCAGAAAACTAGAAGGCCTTTCAGGTATGATCTGGATCAGATTCCATTAGAATATGCTGTGGAAGTGAGGAATCGATTTCAAGAATTAGATCTAGAAGACAAAGAGCCCGAAGAGATGTGGACTGATGTTCGTGATATAATACAAGAAGCTGCTACTAAGGTAGTTCCAAAGCAAAAGAAATGCAAGAAAGCAAACTGGTTATCTGAAGAGGCTTTGCAAATAGCTGAGGAAAGGAGGATGGCAAAAGGTATGGGGGAAAGAGAAAGATACAAGGTTCTCAATGCGGATTTTCAGAAAATAGCAAGGAGAGATAAGAATGCCTTCCTGAACATACAGTGTCAAGCAGTTGAGGACAACAGCCAATTAAGGAACACAAGAGCTCTGTATAAGACAATCAAAGATATCAAAGGAAGCTTCTGTGCTAAGCTGGGCGTGATAAAGGATAAACGAGGGAAGGACCTCACTGAAGCCTCAGAGATAAAGAAGAGGTGGCAGGAATACACAGAAGAACTGTACAAGAAGGACCCGGATGTGCAAACCCAACATAGGACGGTTGTGATTACTGATCTCTAGCCGGGCATCCTGAAGAGTGAAGTTGAATGGGCCTTAGCCAGCCTTGCTAAGAACAAAGCTAGCGGAATTGATGATATTCCAGCTGAGTTGCTTCAAAACCTCAACCACGACGCTGTTAACACACTGCATACATTATGTCAAAAGATTTGGACAACCTTGCAGTGGCCACAGGATTGGAGGAGGTCAGTTTACATCCCCATTCCAAAGAAAGGCAGTGCCAAAGATTGTTCCAACTACCGCACGATCGCGCTTATTTCGCATGCTAGCAAGGTGATGTTAAAAATCCTGCAAGGTAGGCTGCAGCAGTATGTGGATCGGGAGCTTCCGGATGTGCAAGCTGGGTTTCGCAAGGGCAGAGGAACTAGAGACCAAATTGCCAACCTTCGCTGGATCATGGAAAAAGCAAGAGAGTTCCAGAAACCCATTTACTTCTGCTTTATTGATTATGCGAAAGCGTTTGACTGCGTAGATCACAGCAGATTGTGGCAAGCTCTCCAAGAAATGGGAGTTCCAATTCACCTCATCTATCTCCTCAGGAACCTCTATGAAGGGCAAGAGGCCACAGTCAGAACTGGGCATGGTCTTAATGATTGGTTTCCGATTGAGAAAGGGGTGAGGCAAGGCTGCATACTGTCGCCCTGCCTATTTAACCTATATGCAGAGTGCATCATGAGAAAGGCCGGTCTGGACGAGTCTTCAGCTGGAGTGAAGATTGCTGGAAAACGTATCAACAACCTTAGATATGCGGATGATACCACTTTAATGGCAGAAAGTGAAGTGGAACTCAAGAGACTTCTGATGCGCGTACAAGAAGAGAGTAAGAAGTTTGGGCTTAAACTGAACATTAAAAAGACGAAGATCATGGCGTCTTGCCCTATCAAGTCCTGGAGCATCAATGGACAAGAAGTGGAAGCTGTGACAGATTTTCTGTTCTTGGGCGCCAAGATTACCTCGGAAGGAGACTGCAGCCATGAAATTAGGAGACGCCTGCTTCTGGGAAAGAGAGCAATGGTTAGCCTTGACCGCCTAGTAAAGAGCAGAGACATTAGTCTGCCAACCAAGATCCGTATAACCCGTGCTATGGTCTTTCCAGTTGTGATGTATGGATGCGAGAGTTGGACTGTGAAAAAGGCTGACCGCCGAAGAATTGACGCGTTTGAATTGTGGTGCTGGCGGAGACTCTTGAGAGTTCCTTGGACTGCCAGAAGATCAAATCAGTCGATATTGTCGACCATAAACCCTGACTGCTCATTGGAGGGTCAAATTCTAAAGTTAAAGCTCAGCTACTTTGGTCATTTGATGAGAAGAGAGGAGTCGCTGGAGAAAGATTTGATGTTGGGAAAGGTTGAGGGTCGCCGGGGAACGGGTAGGCAGCGAACGCGATGGTTAGATGGCATTCTCGAGGCATTGCAGATGAAGCTATGTGATGTTAAGAAGATAGTGAGAGACCGGAAAGCGTGGCGTGACATGGTCCATAGGGTCACGAAGAGTCGGACACGACTGAACGCCTGAACTGAACTGATACAGGGCGCTCGCGACCCTGTCGATTTAGCGCATGTGTCGGACCAACCTGCGCGACATGAAAGAGCCCGCATCCACCGTGACTGGGTATGGGCTGGAAATAATAGAACGGTCAATATGGGCAAAGGTGGGGGAGGCGGTGTCCTCTGGAGAAGGTGTTTGATCTGGCAGGCCTCCAACAACTATTTGTGGATGTCGGGTGACATGGGTATGCGCCTACTGCAATATGTGTGGTTTACCTTTCAGTTTTTCCGAACTGTGACGCAAAAGTGAAGTTTGTGGAATGCATCTGCCAACATATATGCATGCACTTGAGCAGAAGGAAAGCAGTTGTTAGTAATAGGCGACTTTAATGGGCACCTAAATGAGTTAGATGGGTATGTGGACGGAAAAGGCAAGCTCCTCATACAACTGGCTGAGGATGCAGTTTGACCTCGCAAACTTACACCGACAATGCGAAGGACAGTTCACGTGGTGCGCTCGTGGCAGTGCCACGACCATTCACTATGCCTTACTTTCCCCGGGCCTCATCTCCGCGTTGAAAAGGGTACTATCGACTAGGAGGGAGCCAGCAGTATGGGGAGCTGCCACAACCGCCTGCTGCTTGACTTCAGTCGATCTTGCAGCTGGCGAAGCCCAGTCAAGCAGCGACAGGTCAAGGCCAGAACTTACCTTCCAAATCGATATGGTGACAGTGATGAAGGAGTTTGAACAGAGTTCGCTCCGGCGCCAAGCCGAGGCATATGACGCCTTCATGGGGGCACTGTTTTCAGTCATGGAGAATTACATGGTGAGTGACAGACCGAGTTCACGCACCCCAGTAAACCCGTGGTGGGATGCTGAGGTGGCGACCGCTTGGAAAGAGCGCCGGGAAGCCAATCGTACGCATCAGAGAGCACTGAAAGAAGCTGAAAGTGAGGCGTGTACCGCAGCTTGGGACCAATACGTAGTGCTGAAGCTGTGGGCCCAGGCTTTAGTGCGAGCAAAAATAGCTGACCACAACAGCTGCGCACTATCCACTTGCTCTCAAAAGAAGGAAAGATTACGACAGAAAAGTTTTGGTGGTGTGAGGTCTCTGAACAGGCCTGCCCCATCTGTGCCTGTGCTGACTGACCTTGCAACACATCAGCCAGTGACTTCACCAGCTGGGTACCTTGCTCATCCCTTTGCCGCTGTATTTGGGCATTCAGAGGCAACTGATCCCCACTCCCTCCCAACGGATTTAGCGACTATGACTGAAGCCGAGACACAGGCAATCCCAAGCCAGATGGCCCCACGCTGGGCTGCCAGCAAATTGGCAATGGACTGTGACCAAAAGGGTATCAGCCTGCGAGCGGCCACTGGTCCGGACGGCCTTCCAGCCCGTTTGGTGAAGGGCCTAGGGGACGAAGCAAAGGAGCAGCTAGCCGAGCTCCTTACAGACATTATTCAGGGAGCACCGATCTCTGCTGAATGGCGACAGGGCAGTGTTGCGCTCATCCTTAAACTTGGAGGTGATCCCGGCCACATATGCGATTAACGGTGATCAGCACGGTGTATCGCCTCTTTGGCCGTGTACTGAAGAACTGGCTGAGTGCATGGGCGGAAGGCAACGGTATTTTCACGGAAATGCAGAACGGCTTCCGCACTGGTCGCCGCTTGGACGACATCATTGCCCTTGTACAATGCGTGGAGATTGCACAACGCGCGGGGCGACTGCTTTTGTGTTGTTTCTTGTATGTCGAAAAAGCCTACAGCGTCCCCCATGCATCGCTGTTCAGCTGTCTCGCCAAGTTGGATATGCCGAGGGAGCTGTTGTCGATGGTAGAGTGCTTATGCAGGCAGAACAGGGTTACCGTTCACTTCGGAGAAACAGTCTCTCCCCTCCTGACTGTTACCAAGGGCATGCGGCAGGGATGCCAGCTGTCACGTCTGCTGTATATCATCTATGTGTCGTGTGTGGAGAGAGCGCCCATCGAGTCAAGCCTTGGTTTCAGGTTCCAGCAGGTTCGAACAAGACCGCTGACTGCCGGGCCTGGCCTTCGCCGATGATATGGTCCTCATGGCGGAGTCTGCGATGGAACTGCAGTACTTGCTGGACATCTACCATAGGACTATATCTAGCCTAGGGCTGAGGTTCAGCATGAAGAAAACAGCCGTTGTTCAGTTTGCTCGAGAGAGCGCTGATGCGGTGTTGATGCTAGACGCGGAGATTCTGCAGGTCCTTACAAATACAGATACCTGAGCATCACGTTCTGCTCAACAGGCAACATGTACTATCGCCATGAATGGACAGTGCATCAAGCATCCATTCGATTCCAAGGGATCCTGCGTAGGCGATGCCTGTGGGGCTGGAACCGTTATATAATGGTGCGGGACCTTTGGAAGCAAGTGCATGTTACCGGGCTGACATTCTGTAATGCAGTTATCTGCCTGTCAGCCACAGCGTGCGCTTGGCTGGAGCGCCGCCAGCGGGAGGTCGGGAGCATCGCACTTGCCATGGAAGGGTTGCCAATGAGGCCGTGCAGGGGGACCTGGGATGGTCTAGCCTCGAAGCACGCGAAGCGTCCAGCAAGTTACAGTATCGCGGCCGACTTCTGTTTATGGGACGCGAGCGATGGGTACGCCGTACGTATTTGATTATCTTATGGCGACCTGCCTCAGGATGAGCTGGACGGCCACAGTTTAGCAGCTGGAAAAGAGGCTCCGGTTTTTCAAGAACCTCATCGCCGCAGACACGGCCGAGGTGCGCAAACGGGTAGCCGAGGCTGAACGCGTCCTGTGGGGCGCAAGCATGGAAGAGAAGGCCACCCTGAATTTATAACGGAGCCACAAGCACAGCATCGGTCAGGACCATGTCTATACGACAATAGCGTTGGCAGCGCCGCTTTGAGTCTAGAGCAGGAGCTATCCGAACGCTGTCATACTGAAGCCGGTATGACGAAACGATCTCGTGCGCACTGTGTCGGTTGTGCGGTGGTGAAGCCGAAACAATCGAACATATATTGTAGTGCGGTGCGCCAGTACTCGGCCTATGCTTCCAGAGGACACCACACTCGCACAGGCACTAAACTTCAACACGCCTAACGATCCTCCCGGTTGAGGCGCGAGTGTCGCTGCAAGAACAGCCGCTGTGAAAGCAGCCAAAAGGCGACACGCCGACTGGTGGGCATAGGCAAGCGTTAAGAAATTTTTCAAGTGTTAGATGTGTGTTGTGTTTTTTTACGTCTGGGGCAACAATACGGGGCCCACCCGATACAAAGGGAATAGTCAATAAATCATCCTTATCCTCTGCTACCGCCGTTCACGCGCCAAGGAAACGCGCGCTCGCTCTTCGCTCCGCCCGTGTCAGTTTCAACCGGCAGGTCCCGACAGTTCACCCCTTAAAGTTTATACAAAGGCGTCGTAACCAGCATCTAAGATTTATCGTGTACGAGGAATAAAATATACTCAACAATCCGCTCACGCACGCGCGCGCCTTCGTCAGTGCGACCGAGCATGGTCGAATGAAGCTTGTATACTGCTAATATATAAATTATAGTAACATTGAAAACTCACCTTTACAGCATTTTCTTTGAATTTTATATTAATACTTTATATCATGCAAGTATTATGCAACTTACATTACGTTTTTATGAAATTATTTTCATTTGTGCTGCTACATATGGATGGTTTCGCATCTAGCGCTGAAAGACGGTTTTGCTGTTGCAGACGGGTTGCTGTAATGTTATACTTAAAGAAGCTTCGATGTGACCACTGCTCATTCAGTTTTTTTAATTGCTACTGTTGCACAGGCTTGGGAAAAATTCGGATTAAAATGGACAAAAGTAGCTATACCGTGCCGCAATGTATGTCATATATGCTCATCAAATGTTTGCTGAGCGGCAGTAGTTTTTATATAAAGATTCGGTTCACGTGTGTAGTACGCTGGCGGCATTTCGCTGCAGCATTTACCTTTCATGTTCTTTAATTTCGGGGCTGCACGCACTACGAAACCAGAGAGCGATAGCGCGAAACCGAGCAAAAGCCACCCGCCGCGGAGCGAACAGTGAGCAGCGCAAGTCAAGGGGAAAAGTTCCAATTGCTACCGCGGCGATTGAGAAGGCCGTAAGAAAGAGCGAGCGCTCTCCCTCGAGACCGGCAGTGGCATGATACTGGCACAATATCCCCAATTCTCGTCGCTCCGACAGATGGCGCCACATGATTATGGACGCTTTTGGAGCTGCAAACAGCGAAGTATATTGGGCACCAGTAGACGATAGTAAGAAAATGACGAAATGTCAACAATTAATTTAAGTATAAAGCTTAGCCAAATTGAGTAAATAAAAAAAAAATAAGATGCACATTTTCTTATAATCTTCAGTGTTTACCAGTAGTTCTCGTGTCCTTTGGGTTTTTTAGCGCGTAAGAAACATTGAAATTTCCCACAATTCGCTTGCACCAGGTCGATAAAGAGTGAACGCCTGTATTAGATGGGTCATCCGTCTCATAAAACATAAAACAAGCTAGTCTGGCAACAGTGGCCAGACATCCATCCACAGAACCGAGTATGGATGATGTCTCGGCATCGCTCCAGAAGAAGCTGGGCTCCACCCAGAGACAGGAAGTGCGAGCAGTTTTAAGCTCCTTCTTAGAGTCGGGGGAAATCCATGGGCTGAGATTAAGCAGCCTGCTGTTCCTATTAAAATTCTTTGGCTGAGGCTGATAAAACTTTATTCACAATAAGTGGGAGGAATAGGGGAAGTCAGCTAGCGTGCCGCAGACCGTGAAGACCTTTGACGACGTCGGCCCATTCGGTCGCCTTGAACTGAATATCAGGGTCATCGCTGGAACTTAGCTGGACCCAAGCTTCTTTAGAGGGATCAGGCAAGTGTTCTGAGGGAGGCTTATGGGGTTTGCACGCCCAGATCGTATGCTCAAAGTTGTCTTTCTCCCCACAAAATCGGCAGAAGGGATTCGTATCCTTATTTATGAATTTTGATATGTAGTTTGGGTTGGGATGGGTCCCCGTCTGTAGACGTCTTCATATGACTTGCTGTTTGGTCAGTGTTTTATGGGGAGTGGGAGTGTTCAGCTTATTGCTTTGCAATACGACTAGCTCACCTAAGGGTTCCGGTTCCTGATTTTGCGCCACCGCTCGGCCGGCTAATTCTCGAGCTTAATGGTGGGCAGCATCATTTCCCGGATTCCCGGCATGAGCTGGGGTCCATATTAGTTCGACCTCCCTCAAGAGAGGAGGCTCTCTCATTTCAGTCAGTATTCGTGAGGCGGGATAGGAGACTCGACCTCTAGCAAAGTTACTGATTGCCAGTTTGGAGTGGCCTACTATGGTTGTTGCATTAGTAAAGGCGATGGGTGCGACGATGGCGGCCTCCTCCGCCACTAGAGGTCTGAATGGGGAAACCGTCTCCGCCATAACAAGTCTTGCGAGGTTAATGCTGGGGTGTGGGACTCCACATATCGAATATTTATTATTAGGATATTCTGCGTCTTCTGCGACGTCGACGTAGATGACATCCTGTAGCCGGCTTAGGGTCTTGTGCTGGCTCTTAGCTCGTGTTTCTATTCGGCCTTGATGTGCGTGGGGGGTTCATGTTCCGAGGAAGAGGTTTGATGGTGATCATCTCTCGGATACCACGGGGAATAGTTTGAGGGAAGTCTTGTAGGGGTTCACCATCAATACCTATAGTCTCTCAAGTACTGTCCTACCGACGGGCGGGCTAGAGGCGCCTTATTTGGGCAGTTCATTGTGCTCTTTGAATTCCTCGTAGGTATTGTGGATCCCCAGTTTGAGAAGCTCTTCGTTGGTTGTCGAGTGAACCAGGCCCATTGCTATTTTGTAAGTCACTCTAATGATGGCGTCGACTCTCTCCACTTCGTTTCTTCGGAGTTTTAAGTACGGGAGGGAGTATGCAATTCTGCTTATGATGAAGGCTTCTATGAGTTTGAAGAGGTCGTGTTCTTTCATGCCTCGTTTTTTATTATTAATTCTTTGTATTAGTCTGGCTGTTTGGTGAACCGCCCATTTGAGTTTGCTGATTGTTGGCGCGTTTCCAGAGTTTGCAGCCTGAGCCCCAGGATCTTCATCTCTTGGACCTGTGTTACTTCCACGCCCTGCGTAATGACTGTCGTCAAGGGCGCATTTCATTTGCCTTTATGAAACACTATAAGGTCCGATTTTTCAGGAGAGAATTCAAGGCCCGCTCTCCTGGCCTCTTCATCGATGACGTCTGCAGTGCTTGAAGAGCGGCTTCGATTTCACTATGAGAGCCCTTTGTTGCCCACACCGTAATATCGTCCGCGTAGAGGCTGTGCTTGTACTCCTGGTATTTTAACGAGTCTATCCGGAATCTTGATTAATGCCAGATCAAAGAGGAACGGAGAGAGGACAGCCCTCTGAAGGATGTCTCTGTTTCCCAGCTTTATCGAGTCGGATTTCAAATTGCACACGTGCAGTTCCACCGAGCGAAAGGCCTTGATGTAGTTGTCAGCCTTTAGCCCAGGGTTAATTTTTTTTAGGTGTTCTAGTATAGTATAATGGGAGATATTGTCAAATGCTTTCTTTAGGTAGATAGCCAGGATGGCATGCGTATTTGTTCTGTTATATATGTTAATGATGTCATGTGACAGTTGAAGCATGACATCCTGTGTAGAAAGGCCCCTTCTGAAGCCCAGCATGGTGTGGTAGAAGCGAATATTCTTCGGCATAGTCTTGCAGGCTATTACGCGCAACATGCTCCATTAGCTTACCTAAGCACGAGGTAAGCGAGATTGGCCTTAGGTTATCGAGGGTTATAATTTGTCAGGTTTTGGAATAAAGATTATCTTGGTGTGGTTCCAGGACTAGGGTATGCTACCACTCTCCCTGTGCACATTCAAGTAATCCGTGAGCGCTGTGATCTACTTTAGATCTAGGTTCCGCAGCAGCATAAAGCTTTTATCTGGTCCAGGTACAGATTTCTTCTTCAGTTGAGGCAGTGCGGCACAGATCTCTGCGTCCGTGAATAGCTCGTCAAGGGTTGGGCTGTCGCCTCCCGTGTAGTTCGGGTACAAATCTTCATCTTTGCCGGAGTTTACATATGATCTTGTAGCGACGATATCAATCGCTCTCCGCTTCCGGGATATGCATGGATGATCTGGTCTATAGCGTTTCTCTTGATTATCTTGGACTGGGCTGGGTGAAGGATGTGGCGGAGAAGGTTCTACGTGTTCTTGTTTACAAGCTGCCCGTTAAATTCATCGCATACCTGATACCAGTTCTGCATGTAAGGTTAATGGCGTGATCTTCAATTTCTTTCTCAAGCCGTACAATGAGCAGCTTGAGCTTTCGATTAATTCTCTGTTTTTCCCATTTCTTCATGAGGACGTGTCTGGCATCCCACATGTACGCTAGCCTGAAGCCTATGATGGCTTGCTCCCCGTCTGTTTCTATGCTACTGCATGGTGTGCTTAAGGGCGTCTACGCATATATCCTGGCCCCACTTCTCCCAAGTCAGAGATGCTACACGGCGCATTACTATCCCTGTCTTTCCTGACGTTATTCCAGTTGGTATGCTTAGAGGAGTTCCATGCCATCTTATTACGGGAGTGGGTTTCTATTGTAATGGCGAGAATGTAGTGGTCGCTGTTAAGGTCTTCCCCGGTGTTGAGCCATGTTAGATCGATCGCGTTTCGAGCTAGTGATAGATCAGTATTAGTGTCCTTCGATATACTGTTGCCGATTCTCGTGGGTTTGGTAGCATCATTCAGTAGCGTAAGGCCCAGCTCCTGAAACGTACCAAGTATTGCTGTGCCTTTACCATTAGTTTTCGCGTAACCCCATTCAGGGGGATGGGCGTTGAAATCCCCAACTATTAAAAGCTGATTCCCTTTGGCCTGCCTCACAATTTTGTATATAAATTTACTTGTTTCCTGGGTGTAAATCTTGGGAGAGCTGTAGACTGAGGACGTAGGTGCTCCTCTGTCCCTTCTCGGCTGGAATGATTTCAACAAGGGTAATAATCTAGGTTTACGTCCTAAATTTTGTGCTGCACATAGCTGATGTCCCTATTGACCAGGACAGTCGTTGCTAGGTATCTTCGGCTTGTTCGTAGTTGCGTAACGGTGTGATAATGTCTGGTTTGACAGTGGTGTTCTGGATGTGGATCTGTAGGTTGGCCTACTTGCGTGTGTATCCCTTACAGTTCCGCTGCCAGACTGTAATTATTTGCCGTTTGGCGGAATCCATGTTTTACTTTGGCTTGTTCCGCGCCGGATGGAGATACGGTAATTTGCTGCTGTCCCATCACACCATGCAGTTCGGATCCGAAGTGCTTATCTGCTGATCTGTGCTCTCATGCGCAATCTTAAGTTCTTGCAGAATCTGCGTGGCCTTCTGCAGCTAACATCCGAGGTCGCTAACATCCTAGGTCAGCAATGGAGTTCCTAAGTTCTGAAACTTTGCATGCGCTCTTCTATCTCATTCATTCTTCTAGAGAGCTGGACTTTTGGGACACTCCCCTGGGAGCATTCTTCATTCTTTTTATTAGCGGTAGGGGTCTCCACCACCTGAGTGGGCGCCGGTTTCTTATTTGGGGAGACGTTATCGGTTTCCATGGGTGGGTTTTCTGAAGTTTGCGTAACTAGCTCTTTTTGAGATTTTTCACCTCTGAGGGATTAGATGAGTTTTGTTTGTGATTCTACAAATTTTTCTAGTTTATCTATGCGTGAAAGAAGCCTCTCAGTAACTCTTGCAGATCCTTTATTTTATCATCGTTGTCTTCTTTCTTCCAGGAGATGGTCTTGACCTCCGTGACATCGCAGACATTCTTGGAGTCCATCTTTTGTCTGGAGCCCCTTGACCTTCGTCCGGAATCGCTCCTCCTTTGGTTGAACTTGCTCCTGTGCCTTTGAAGAGGCGGGAAGGAAGATGAGGAGTCTCTCTGGTAGCCAGCTGCTTTCCGGGTCTCCGTTCTTCCTCTTAGCTGTTGGGAATTGTCAGTGTCGGTCTTCCTGGCGCTTGTCTGTGGTGTTCTGTCTTTGTTAAAGCGAAACTTGCAGTTGCTGCTGCCGGTGTTGTGGGGTCCTTTTGAATACAATACATTGGGCCTTGCAGGCCGGTTTTTGGTCTTCTGGGGGTGGCGGGTGGGTATCTCCGCATCGGTGGCATGCCGCTTGTTTAGTTTGGGCGCATACGTCCTGTCTATGTCCTGTTACTCTACAGTTGAAGCAGGCTTCCACCTCAGCTCCTCGTTCGATTCTCCGCTATATTCATTGTGTACTATGCCCTTGATAGAGAGATCCGGAGTTGGTTCGTAGGTTTTGACAGGGTACGTCTTCTCGTTGAGGGTGAATGCTACTACTTGTCTATAGGCTTCTCCACGAGCACTCCTTGAGGTGCTGACAGTAATGATTTGGTTGATTGGGTGTCGCTGGGCGATATATACTTTGAACACTTGGGCGTCCTTGATGCCAGCTGCGCTGCCAATCGCCTGAAGTAGAGTGGCCCTTCTTTGAGAGGGAAGTCGATCGGAACTTGCGGTCTGAAGACCTTGAAATAATCGTTAGGCAGCGGTGGGAGCTGAATATTCTTCATGAATGGCGCTCTAGCCTTTGTCTCCCGGTTATCCGCCTGAGCGTTCATCCTGGGGACTGCGTCTCCGCCGGCGTTCTTTCCCGATGCGGACGAGACGCCGTGACCATCGGGGTTACCGCTGTCGCTCGGGCCAGCGGCATTAGGCTTACGGAAGAGCTCCTGGTGCTTGAATGAAGTAATCCAGGAGCCGTCTTTCAGCTCTTCAGGGGTGATGGGTTACCGTTCTATAAACACTTGCATAGCGATGCGTTCCGCGGTCTGCGGGAGACCAAGAAATGCCACAATGACGGCGGGTCTCGCCGCGTTCCTCGCCTTCGTTCGCTACACTAAGCGTGAGATGCACGGTGTCGACACACAGAATGCCATAAAGTCCTCCAAAACGTTCGCACACTCAATAATTTTGGCTCTGCCAGGTCCGGATCTTGGAAGGCCAAAACAAGGAACATGGTATAAGCAATTACGGGTCCAGAGGCCGAAATTCACTGAGCCCATGCGATGCACGTACACGTTACAGGGGCGCCCCCTCAAAGGCTCCGGATACCGCAGCAGTCCTGCGACGTGCAGACCGATAACGGTGAACCCGGTCATATACAGGTTGTTTGCTCTGGTCATACGCAGACGAATCCAGGCATGGGCGGAGCGAGAGAAAGTGCTGGGCGAGCTACATTACGGTCTTCGTGAGGGCCGGCGATTGGAAGACAATTTATTCATCATGACGCAGTGCATTGAACTCATGATGAGACATGGCAGAGAGCTCTGGGCCGCCTTCCTGAATGTAGAGAGGGCATAAGACTACGTGGAGCATGATGTCATGTGGAAGATGTTGCGCCTTAGAGGTATTCCTGAATAGGTCATCGCCCGGCTACGCGCTTCTACAGACACCGAGGTAGTTGTGGAGTGGCAAGGCCTCCAGCCTCGTTCGGTCGAGATGTCGCGGGGTCTACGACAGGGATGCCCTCTCTCCCCGCTGTTCATGCTGCTGCTGAGCGATCTGAATGGTGTACAAAAAGTAGTGGTGAGGGGTTTGACTTGTCGTACATGGGCAGTGGGTAGTGCAACAGGGGCTACCAGGCCTGCTGTACGCCGGTGATATTGTGCTTGTGGCAGGATCGGAGGCAGGCCTCCAGATGTTGCTGGATGTCTGCACCGTGCATGCAGAGCAGTTGGGCCTACAGTTCAGCACGAGGAAGAGTGCAGTACTGTTCCGGACCAAAACTTCCTAGAAAAAACAAGGCCTGAGCATCACGTGCCATGACGTATGCTACGTCATGACGCGAAGGCCGACGGCTTTCCACCTGTCTGGACGCGACGCCACAACCGTAGCGCGGGCTATGTAGCGTTCCGCTTGTACGGTCACCTATTAAGATCGCGTTCATGGTCAGCAGCAATATTTGAGGCTGTGAGTTGTGTAAATGACGAGTGAATATCCCGTGCAGCTTTCGATGACATCTGGTTTGTTTTTACTTCAACGAAGTACGTACGTGAAGCAAGCAAGCGAAGCCACTTCGTATCTCACCCATTTTTTGCGTCATATGAATTCAGTGTATCACCTTCGGGCGTGGGCGTATTGTTGAACAATGTTCTTTCGTTGCCGAGTATAAGCCATTAATAATGTGTTCCTTGCGACTGGCGATGAAGTTGGCGGATGCTAATTACATTTTTCGTGCGCATGCCCAACTGTGTTTTTCTTTTCTTTAACAATACATCAATTAGTGCTTCCTGTTTGTACATACTGGCTGAATGATTTCAAATCATCCCATCGTTATACCTTTATTTCGCTTCACTACATTGGCCACATAGCACTAATAATTTCATAGTCTTCGCATGATTAAAATATGCATTTGCAGGCAGGAAAGGCACGAGCGTTGAGGAGATGGTTGCAGCAGAAAACATTTGTTCGCCGCAGCTCTCGAAGGGCTCTAATTGATGCTAAAGGCTGCGCCTAACGTAAAAATGGTTAAAACCGACCAAAAGAATGTTTATTTACGTTTAATTTTACTGCTAATCAATACAAAGCAATCGATACAATTTCAATTCAACATAAGGCAGAGTATAAAAGCGCGAAAGAAACATTGTGTATCTATCATTGTGTATGACAGTCCACACATCTGGAACTGATGCAGATTGAAGGCACCCTTTAAGTCTTTGAAGTGTTGAAAAAGCGTGTCTTTCTTCCTCCTCTTCATACCACACAAGATATTCTTGGAGAGCCCTAGCAAGTTCCGAAGCATCCTGTCGGGACCTCTTGATATCTGGCGCTACTCTTGAGCTTTTTCGTTTTTTCTAAAGTAATGAAGGGCACCCAGGGAACACGCTAGGCAAAGACCCAGGGCGCAGACGTAGCACGGGCAATGACATCTCAAGTATACATTTCCAGTCTCCCAGTCTGTGTATGGCGTTGTTCTCTCCAAGCATGACAGGTCGAAGTGAACGGCACAAACTTACACGAATGTAAAATATGCTTTTGAGTGACGGAGTATGAGTGAAAGGAAATTGCTGTCGTAGAGCGTGCAATTCTAAAGCAGTTCAAGTGCACCAGATATATATGAAATTTGTGCCTTACATTCGTAACTGTCCTGTTTTGCTATAAAACAATTAGGGGAACACTAAGCCCCACCGTTAAGGGTATGAAGCTAAAGCGTTTGACACACACGAACGATTATTTTTACTTTCTTTTCTTTTTGTTATCTTCATATTCTATTACATTTTTTATTTTATAGCCTGCCATGCGATAACATCAATAATATCAGCGGCAAGCTCGGACGCCGCTTCCTGAAACTGAGGTGTTGCAGTGGCGTTCGACGAAACCAGGCATTGGTTTTCTGCGTTCGATGAAACTCAGGGAGATCACCGCTAAGGGTACGACGAAAAAGCGTTTCACAAACACGGACGTTTTTAAATCGTTTTAAAATTCAATTTTATATATTTTGAAATATTTTTAACCTTTTATACATCGATACATAGGATGAGCAACATTGGCTTTTAATTCGGAGCATAAAAACAATTTCCAACACCTTTTGTTTTTGTTTCCTTCTTTTTTTCATTTATTTGATTCCTCAATAATAAATTTTTTTTAAACGTATGCAAATGGGAGAAAAATCTGCGCTCGTACACTCAGGCAAAGACATTAAATGTGTCAATAAATGATATATCTCCAACAACACGCACGGCATTCGAACCTCATGGGGAAACAGAAATAGACTGAGAAAAATGAAATGAAGAATAAATTAAGGTACTCTTACATTGGTATATGACGTTGGCATGAACTTATTCATCGGAATGGTACGCAGCCACTTCTCGAAAGTTTCTTGGTCTTTCGGAAAAGAAAACACCTGAACTTTCTCCTGACCAGCATAGTTGCCGGAGCAACCCGGCACACAGCACTTGTTTGGCATCACACTTGCTCGGCAACGTGAGTAAACCCACACAAATGGCAATGGCAAGCGATTATGACAAGCGCACAGCACTGGTCATGTTGCAAGCCGGCTGCGAACAGCCTGCAGGCACTGTCAGTGAAAGCAAAGAAGCGCGCGCCGGCGCAGGGAACAGTGAAGCGTCGGCCTTCCGGAATGGACGTCAAAATTTTGGGCGCAGGCCTTTATTTTCTAGGAGGTGTTGGCTGGGGGCCCATGTCAGGAGAGCCGTGGAACCGAGACACTGCTACAAGGGCGTGAAATCCCGTGGGCTTCAACCTACAGGTACCTCGGGATATACCTCACAACGCAGCGCGCCTACCTGGTAGACTACGAGAGCGGTCTACGTGCGAAGGCGGTGCGCAGCCAGAATGCCCTCAGAGCCAAGGCCTGGTCGTTGGCTCTGGAGGTCCTGCGCACAATATGGAAGGCGGCGATGTTGCCAGGTATGACATATGCAAACGCAGTGTTCCGGTACCATGTCCGCGACGCGGGAATTTACGGAGCGAAGGCATGGGGAGATCATCGTTGATCCCCCAACGAGACGGTGCAGGGGAGTGTCGAGTGCTCCTCCTTAACTTACTTTCTATGAGCTGGCTTAGTAGCCGCGGTCTGAAGGCGAAGCCGAAAGAAAGCAAGGTAGTGATGCACAGCTACAGCGCCAACGTCACCAAACACAGCGGCACCGTGCTTCTACCAATGAAGTGTCAAGGGAAGGAGACTGTCGTAGAGTTCTTTCTTCGCGGACCCGTATAGGATTGTTCTCAAGGACGACGACAATTGTCATCCAGCCGCCACGCAGGATGCCACACCTGTTCAAATAACCTCTGAAAGACGAACTGCAGAGGCTGACTGAAGCTGGTATCATTGCAAAAGTGGACCAGCCAACTGAATGGGTGAGCCCACCTGTCTTTGTTCATAAGAAGAATGGACGTTTGAGGATTTGCATGAACCCTCGCAGCATTAATGAATGCCTCAAGCGTGAGCATTTTCAGATACCGAAGTGAGAAGAAATTGAGGCAGAGCTCACAGGTGGATAGATGTTCTCAAGGCTGGATGCAAATTCGGGGTTCTAACAGATCCAGCTCGATGAGGCCAGTCTCGCATCTGCCCATTCAGCACTCCCTTCGGGCGGTACCGATTCCTCCGCATGCCATTTGGTTTGGTGTCAGCTCCCGAGGTATACCAAAAAGCTATGTCTCAAGTTTTTGATGGTTTTGAAGGTGTTAGAGTTTATGTGGATGATGTGCGCATTTGGTGATCAAACGAGAAGGAGCATGGGCAGCGGCTTCGAGCAGCTCTGAATGCAACAATAAAGGTCGGTATCACAGTGAATTCCGACAAATGCAGAATGGGAGTCAGAAATTGACTTTCTGGGTAACAGGATAAGTACAAGAAGCATATAAACTTCTTCAGATCTGATCAGTCGGGTCCTTCAGATGCCGGAACCCACTTCCAAGCAAGAGCTCCAATGCATCCTTGGCCTAGTCACTTGGCAAATATCTCCCTCATTTTTCCGAGAAGACCACAATGTACCGCCAGCTGCTGAAATATGACCACATCTTCGTGTGGAGACCTGCACATGCCAAGGAATTAAACAGCATCAAGACTGTTCACATTAATACCCTTGTAATCGCAATCTATGACCTCAGCAAAGAGACAAAAGTCTCAACAGGTGCTTCCAAATATGGACTTGGGGCTGCATTGTTCCAAAAGCATGGGTCTGAGTGGCGACCAGTTGCTTATTGTGAGACCAGGCACACACAAATTGAGAAGGAAGCTATTGGAACTCTCTATGACTGTGAAAAGTTTCATGATCTTATGTACGGTAGAAAAATAACCCTTGAGACCGATAACCAACCTCTGACCATGATATCGAGGAAATCTTTGGGTGATACGCCACCAAGATTACAACGCCTCTTTCTCAGACATGATATATGACTACGAAATGTGTTATGCTGTCGGCAAACATCTTGTTTAGCAGAAACCCTGTCTCCGGCGTCCAGGATGAGAGGATTCCAGCTGATGACCAGGATGTCGAAGTTCATGACATCTCTGTCTGCTCCAGCTTGGTGAGTGAGAACAAGCAAGAAACTGGTTGAAGAGACTATAAAAAAACCTGTTTTCTCAAAGGTCATGAAACTCTCATGGACCATCAGCCTCTTACTGGGCAGTTCAAGCTATTTGACCAGGAACTGTCAATGATAGGTGGCATACTCTTTAAAGACATCAAAGTTGTCATACCTCAGACTCTCCGAGCAGGACACCTAGGTGTCAATGAATCTAAAGCCAAAGCTAGATTGTTGTTGTTCTGGCACGGAGTGTCAGAAGGCATTAGGAAGATTATCGAGAGCTGTGAGACATGCAAGGTTCATTCGTATGCCCAACCAGAAGAGTGTCTACTAATGCGACCACTTCCAGACTACACCACATACCCAAGGAGCCCTGTCTCTAAGTACACCTAGTACGGTCACAAGGGCATTCTATTTCGTCTTCATAAGAGGCATGTAGTCCATCTGAAAACAGACAAAAGGGGGATAACCAAGGAAAGGGTGCTGAGTGAAATCGCACCACGTTCGTACAAAGTAGGTGCTGAAGATGGTACAGATTACCGAAGAAACAGACTCCTTCGGTTGACCCCAGAGGTTTTTCACATGGAAGATGCAGATGAGTCATCGAATGATACTTTGCCTCCTGCACCACCAGATTAGCCACCAGATTACTTTAGCTCCTGCACCACTCAGTCAGCAAATGCATGACTTCTCTGCAAAAGGAAATTTCAAGGCAGAGGCGTCAAATGACCCAGTGACACTAGGCACTCCTCTTGAGGCCAATATGTCCCCTAGCACACTAGTCAGAGCACTTCCAGGAACTCCAGTTCCAGCGCCAAGACTGGACTCTCTCCGGCAGCATCGCCCACCTAGGGTGCTTACTTATAACTTCGAACAAGTATTTGAGATGCAGTGCTAGCCTGCTTCTACCATAAAGAAAAGGGGTGCAATGGGCAGCTAGTCTGGCAACAGTGATCATGGCCACTGTGATACCACGTTCGTGGATGTCTGCAGACACCCATTCATTTTGAGCCAAGCCAATAAACCGGTCTAGAGTCACCAGGTCGCAGTTGTGTGAACACATGCGTCTCCCCCGCTCAGTGGCTTTGCTCTACCCGAGCGAGCCGAGCATGGCCGTTGTAACGCTTACATGGAACATAGGAGAAGCGATGCCGTTGATACACCTTTCTTTTATTCCCTTTTATTACACCGTGGTTGTGCTACACTCGTCTAGCGCCCCCCCCCCCCCCCCCCCCATGATGGTATTCCTAAAAATCATTTTTGCTTTACTCTCCCAAAAATAACTCCGAAAACTAGACTTATAAAGCAATAAAGTTCATAAAAAATATTTTCACATTTTTTTACACTTGTAAAATTTAAGTTTATAAGGGCTGAGAATCTAGTAACGTTGGGCTGAGAAAAGCGCACTTGCGATAGTTTCGTATCATTTCGGCTGTTGTACTTAGAACTAGAGAGCGCTGGCTTTACGCAGCTGTAGTAGTATGATGTAGTATGAAGGGAAGCTGCCTCAGACGCCGGAAATCCGGCAAACGCCTTGTGGTGGTGGTATGATCTTGGAGCCGAGGCTGCACATTAGGTCAAGAGCGAATGACTGCCTTCTATGGAGGCCCGGAAGGGAGCTCGACTCAAATTGTCAGTCAGTCAAAATCCTACGCTGCCCATATTCCCCTTCAAATTCAAATAACCCTATCCTCATTCTTACTTCCCTTCCCCTATAACCTATCCCTTCCACTACTTCCCAGGGAAGATAAGTGGGGTCTCCCCGGGCCTTCTTCCTCGGCTGTGAGTCACTGAGTAGCATCCCCCCCACCATTTACTTAATAGCTTCCAATCAAAATCTTTTGTCCGGATTGACCCGTTCATTTATATCGCAAATTCAAGAACTTTTTCTACCCGCGATACATTAGTGGTGCGGGAGGAGTCTGTCTTTGGACTCCATTTCACTCTTAGTCTCTACCGGGTCCTTCAACAAACATCTGCCGTCAATTACAATTACACAGGTGGACTTGCGTCAGCGTGGCCGGAGACAGTCCATGTCAACCGAATAAAGCCCTATACTACGACCGCTCTGTCCTTTCGGCCACGTAAGTGACCAGGATGGCTCCTTCTCTACTGAGGGAAACAGTAGCACGGTAATTGTCATCACTATAGCCACAGGTATGCACTAGCATGTTGGTGTATCTGAAGACGAAGTTGGCTGCATGTTTGGTGGCTGGCTACACCTGGTGCTCTGGTGCTCCGCGCGAGTTCCTCCTGGGCAGCTCGATCCACCTGAGGTTTCTGAATAAACGCACCCCTACAATATGCATTGTTTCCAAGTTTTTGTTTAATGTTCGACCACTGACCCTTCACGCATGATTTTTTTTTTCAATGCGTTCCGCATAGTAAATTGTTTGAGACCTCTGCTTATAGCTACATGTCGCCAGACAGATGGTCCCAGGTAGCACCGAACATTCCGAACAACTTATGCGAAGGCTCACTTTTCAATATTATTATAATGTGTAATGAAGGGGCTTATGTAGTTTCATCATCATCATCACCATCACCATCATCATCATCATCATCATCATCATCATCATCATCATCATCATCAGCCTGATTATACCCACTGCAGGGCGAAGGCCTCTCCCATATTTCTCCGCTTAACCCGGTTCTGTGCTAGCTGTATCCACTTGACCCCTGCGAACTTTTTCCGCCCACCTAACTTTCTGCCGCCCCCTGCTACGATTTCCTTCCCTTGGAATCCAGTTTGTTACCCTCAGCGACCATCAGTTATCCTCTCTTCGCACTACATGTCCTGCCCATGTCCATTTCTTCTTCTTAATTTCTACTAGAATGTCGGTAACTTGAGTTATTTCTCTGACCCACTCTGCACGCTTTCTATCTCTTAATGTTACCCCTACCATTTTTCGTTCCATAGCCCTCTGGGTTGTCCTCAAGTTAAGCAGAACTCTCTTGGTTAGCCTCCACGTTTCAGCCCCATAGGTGAGTACAGGCAAGATCCAACTGTTGTATACTTTCCTCTTGAGCGATACCGGTAAGCTGCTAGTCATAATCTGCGAGTGCTTGCCAAATGCGCTCCATCCCAATCGTATTCTTCTTGTTATTTCCTTTTCGTGGTCCGGATCTGCAGTTACTACCTGTCCTAAGTAGACATATTCGCCTACTACTTCCAGTATTTCGCTACCTAATGTAAACTGCTGTTCCTTCCCGAGGCTGTTGAACATTACCTTAGTCTTCTGCATATTGATTTTCAAGCCTACCTTTCTACTTTTCCTGTCTAGGTCATCAATCATTATTTGCAGTTCATTCCCCTAGTTGCTCAGCAAGGCAATGTCATCAGCAAATCGCAGATTACTGAGGTGTTCTCCATCTACCCTTATCCCTAACTGCTCCCATTCCAAGTCTCTGAATACTTCCTCTAAACAAGCTGTGAATAGTACTGGGGAGATTGTGTCTCCTTGCCTAACACCTTTCTTTATGGGAATTTTGTTACTTTCTTTATGCAGAACTATGGTTGCTGTGCAGCAACTATATATATCTTCCAGCACTTTCACGTACGGCTCGTCTACCCCCTGATTTTGCAATGCCTGCATCACCGCCGAGGTTTCAACTGAGTCGAATGCTTTTTCGTAATCAATGAATGCTATGTATAAGGGCTGGTTATATTCCGAGCATTTTTCTATCACCTGATTGATGGTATGGATATGATCGATAGTAGAGTACCGTTTCCGAAACCCTGCTTGATCCTTTGCTTGACTGCAGTCTAAGGTTGTCCTGATTCTATTAGCGATTACCTTAGTAAATACCTTACACGTAACAGACAGTAAGCTGATTGGTCTGTAATTTTTAAGGTCCTTAGAGTCCCCTTTCTTGTGAATGAGGATAATGTTTGCATTCTTCCATGGTTCCGGTACCGTCGATGACACCAGGCACTGCGTATACAGGGTGGCCAGTTTTTCTAGCACGATATCCCCCCCGTCCTTCAGCAAATCTGTAGTTATCTGATCCTCTCCAGCTGATTTCCCCCTTTTCATAGTTTCTAGTGCTTTCTTGACCTCGTCCTTCGTTACTGGTGGAACGTCTGACTGTTTTTCCCTACCGCCAATCTCATTACGGTCCTGACTACTTTGGCTACTGTAGAGATCTGTAGAGATGTAGTTTACGCGGCAATATGTATTCTCAGCGTTGCTGCTACGAAGACCAGCGTTCTACAGCGACAGCTCGAGCATCGCCCGCTTTGTCGTTAACTTCATCGTTTTCGGCGATGTCTCAATTTTTTCATCTTCTTGCTGCTTTTCCACCCTAAGTCAGGTATCTCCCTTACAATACTCCCCCTGCGAAAAGACGCTATCCTGGCGGATTAAGCGTAAGCTATGATGGTAGGTTCATAGTATTGTTTCAGGCGGCTAATGTGGACAATTTCGCGTCCTCGGCGGCGGTTATCTGTTGAATGCGTGAGGTGCTCGATAATGTAATTAACCAGAAAAGTTTGTTTATGCGCACGATAGGGTCCCTGGTATTGACTCAGAAGCTTGGGCGATTGGCCTGAGGTAGAAGAGGGCATTCATAGCCCCCTCAATGTGTCGGAACGATAAGCAGGCGGCAAATATGTGGAACCGGCGCGGTTGTTTTTCGGGTGTTACTGGTTTCGAGTTGATTTGACGTGCTATCTGCCGGCACTCTTCGGCATATGCAACGGTTTGAGAAATGGGTGTCAATTCGAAGACGTCGGGACGGTAGGGTAGAATCGTGTCCATTGTGCAAGAAGGTTCCCGGCCATACAGAAGGAAATAAGGTGATAAACCGGTAGTCGCTTGCGTAGCAGAATTGTAGGCGTAGATTATAAATGGTAACACACGGCCCCATTTGGAGTGGGTCGAAGAAACATACACAGCCATCATGTCTCCGAGGATCCGATATAAATCGCTCGATCATTCCATTTGGCTAGGGATGGTAGGAAGATGTCGTACGATGAACAACATTGCATTCCTGAAGAAGGACTTCTACGACATCAGACAAAATACGAGACCACGATAGCTAAGTAATTCCTGTGGCGTACCGTGACGCAGGATGAGGTTCTCTAGAATGAAACCAGCAACGTCACGGGCAGTGACAGCTAGTAAAGCAGCAGTTTTAGCATATCTGGTGAGGTGGTCGATGGCAACAATGATCAATATGTTGTCGGCGGAAGAGCAGGGAAAAGGCCCGTAAAGATCGACTCCAACATGTGCGAATGGCCGAAGTGGACACGGTAGAGGCTGTAGGGGAGATGGAGGGTGTGGTGGGTTTTTGCGACGCTGACAGTTGATACAAGAGCGGACGTATTGGCGAGAAAAATGATACATGCGCTGCCAGTAGTAGCGATGACGTAGGCGAATAAATGTTTTCAGGAATCCAGCAGGGGCGCACTGTGGATCGTCGTGATAGCCATGGCGCAAATGACTGAGCGGAGATGCCTTGGAACATCGAGCAGGCATTTTCGGCCATCACAGATGCAGTTTTAGTGGTAAAGGAGGTTGTCATGGATAGTAAAGCGATGGGCTTGATGTCGGGGAGGTTGAGAAGGAAGGCACTTTGGCTGGTTGACCAGCTCGTTCATGATTGAAACAATCCAGGGATCTTCGCGCTACTCACATGCCATATCCATGGTTTCAAGGGAGGAAGGAGTGAGGCCGGCGACAGAGTGCGGTTCAGGGTCAGAGGTCACAGGAGAGCGAGAAAGGGCGTCTGTGTCGGAGTGCTTGCGAGCAGGGCGATAAAGGACACGAATGTTACAGTCCTGTAAACGGAGAGCCCAGCGGGCAAGGCGGCTGGAAGGATCTTTGAGGGACGACAGCCAGCAAGGAACATGATCGGTGATAACATCGAATGGCCGACCATATAGGGCGCAATATAGTGATGGTCCAAACAATCGCCAGACAATCTTTTTCTGTTACTATATAGTTCGTCTCTGCTTTGGCCAGGGCACAACTGGCGTAAGCAACGACGTATACTCAGGGAAACCAGGTTTGCGCTGAGCGAGAACGGCACCGATACCGATGCCGCTGGCGTCCGTGTGGAGCTCGGTGGAAGCGCAGGGGTTGAAATGATGCAGTATCGATGGGGACGCCAGAAGTTGGCGGAGCGCAGTGAAAGCTTCATCACATTCAGATGACCAGGCAGACAAGTCGAGCATCCCAACAAGGAGCTGGGTCAAGGGGTAAATAATTTCGGCAGAATTTCTGACGAAGTGGCGGAAATACGAGCAAAGGCCTGTAAAGCGGCGCAGTTCTTTCAGTGAAGTGGGCCTGGGAAATTCCGCCACTGCACGAAGTTTGGCAGGGTCCGGCATGACTCTGTCCTTGGACGCGGCGTGGCCCAGTATGAGCAGCTGTCGAGCACCAAACCGACGCTTCATTAAATTTAGTTGCAAGCTTACGTCGCTCACACATCGAAGAACACTCTCGAGGCGAAGAAGAGAAGATGGAAAGTCCTTCGAGAAGATCGTCTAGGTAGCATTTCAGCTCGCAGAGGATGCTGTTCATCATGCGCTCAAATGTGACTAGAGTGTCGCACAAACTGAAAGGCATGACATTAAATTATTATAGGCCGTCAGGCATTATGAGTGCGCTTTTCTGGCGGTCGGACTCAGCCACTGACACCTGTCCATAGCCAGAGCGGAGGTCTAGCGAAGAAACGTGTTCAGCTCCCTGCAAACAGACAAAGGCGTCATCGATGCGACAGAGGGATGAACATCCTTCCTAGTAATTTTGTTGAGCCGACGGTAGTAGACGCAGAACCGAATGGAGCCGTCCTTTTTCTTTACTAACACGAGGGGTGAAGTCTACGGGCTGTGAGAAGGCTGGATCACTCCGGGCTCGAGCATGTCACTCACTTGATCATCGATGACGCGCCGTTCAGGGTTTGAGACTCGGTGCTGGCGCAGTGGTGCGGGAGGCCGGTGTCAATATGATGGCGAACCGCCGTTGTACGTCCCAACGAAGTTTGGTTAGAATCGAAGGAGGCGCTGAATCGTAGAAGCAAGGCGACGAGCTGGTCGCGTTGGGTAGGCGGCAGAGATGCGTCGACAGAAGGGTTGAAAATGTCAGATGTGGTCGAGTCGGTGACTCCAGTGAGAGCATTGAGGGCCGTAATCTGATGCGCTATAGGGTCTGTAATAACACTAGAAGCGTCGGACGGATCAGTGATATCAACAGTGCCAAGCGCTTTTCCTCGAAATAAAGTCGTTTGAAAAGGCAACGGTTTGACGACGTACAGAGCGCTCCACCAGAAATCGTGAGAAATGATGCTTAGACAAAAAGTCCCATCCGAAGATGATTTCATGACAACAGTGAGCGAGAACAATTAATTCAATATTGCAGGAGATGCCTCGTATGATGAGCCGTGCGGTGCACGCAGCAAGTGTTCGAATCTGTTCGGTGCTCTCCGTTCGTAGTGGAGTATCGGGGATCGGCGTCGTCATTTTCCCAAGTTTGCGGCACAGGTTACAACTAATCACGGACACCGCAGCACTAGTTTTAACAAGCGCATCAACAGCAACACCTTCAACGAAAACCTCAATAATGTTTACAGGGCTTGACACAGTTAGCGAGGCCGCAGCCCCGCCACGGTGGTGCAGTGTGAACAACTTGTCTAAAGTAACCGAAAATACCTCCCGTGTAACATTCGGTTGGGACAACGAAATCTGGCAGTGCACGTCCAAGTCTAATTTGGCTGACAGTGAGCAAAAATGGGTCATGAACGTCACACAGGAACAAAAATCCGCTGACAAGAAAAAGGTTTATTTCTTCCGTGGGGTGCACATTTCTTTATTTGTAAACAGCCAGAAACGATAGATCATGTATTTCTTCCCTGCTGGGAAGGGGTTTATTTTTGGGACGTTCTTCAAAGAACCATAAAGAAAGATCTACCTAGCTATTAATCCTTACGGAATACGGTACTTACCCACGCAAAATGAGGAGGGGGTTCCATATGATTCAATCATGCTAGTTGGCCTCCACAGTATATGGCGTTCACGCATGGCAGGATATCACTGTGATCCTGATGCGCGTCCCGCACGAATTTTTTTCCGCGAGGCTCTCCATTGGTTTATCGAGATTGTGAAGTTTGTCGATGATAATCCTGAGTAGTTGCCAAAGGTAGAACATTTGATGGATCTAAAGGAATTTTAGAACGACGAAGCCAGCCCCTGGTAGGCTTATTACAGCAATGTCATGTGTGTTTGTGTTGTATTGCAAAAGTCAGGCAATAAAGAAAAAAAAAAGCCACGATGATGCAGTGGTAAGGTGCCCGAATACTGTGCCTGAGTATCCGGGTTCGATCCCGACCTCGGCGGCTGCGTTTCCATGGAGGCGAAACGAAGAGGCGTCCGTGTGCTGTGCGATGTCAGAGCACGTTAAAGATCCCCAGGTGGTCGAAATTACTCCGTAGCCCTCCACTACGGCTCCTCTTTTTCTCTTTCCACTTTAACTCCCACCTTTCTCCCTTCCCTTACGGCGTGGTGCAGGTGTCCACAGAAACAAATGTGACAGATACTGCGCCCTGCCCCTCCTGTCAACCAATTATTATTTTTATTATTATTAGTTCTCGCCTCCGAAACTGCGGCGCCTAGTTTTCCGGCTGAAAGGGTGGTGATCGGCGGGTCATAGGAGAGCGGGACAGGCGGCGGGGAGATGGCGACCGGTGGGTATATGAATCGGAACGTGCCAGAGAGTGATGCGAAGGCGGTCGACTGGACTCATGTTCGAAAAAGGGTACACGGGTGCGCGCCCGTAGTTACAAAAAAAAAACGGGATCCACGTGCACGGCACCGCCATGCCACATGGCTAGCTACACCACAGACGTAGCATATCGGGCGGTTATCTTGTGTGCGCCACGGATTCTGATTGCGGGGAGCGGTGCGAAGCCGAGCAGGCTGCGTAGGTGGCATTGGGGCGCCTGACGATTATAGATGTGGTTCGGAAGCGCGTGCGTTAACGGGTGAAAGCGGTTGCCGGCTTGCAATTTAGGCGTACGCCACCGGAGTGGCGACCATAGGGGGTGGGTTGGTAGTTGGCAGGATCTCAGCAACCTGCACCTGGAATACAAGCTGTAGCAGAGGCGACAGGGATGATGAGTCGGATCAGCAGGTAAACAAGGACAATTGTGGAGCCACCTTTTCCCGCACGAACTGTTTTATTTGCGGGAGTAGCATTGGGTGATCCTGAGGAGCACCGGGAAGATCCAGTGCCGATAGTGCTTCATCCGAGGAAACTGTACGGCGTGTCATGAGACGTTGTTTGCGGAGCTCACCGTAAGTCTGACACAAAGAGATGACGTCAGAATTAGTTTGGGGGTTTTTGGCGACGAGCATATGAAATGCTTCATCTTCAGTCCCTTTGAGAACATGCTTGATCTTGTCTGCTTCAGCCATAGATGGATTAAGGCGTTTACAGAGGTCGGCAACACTCTCAATGTAGCTTGGGAAATTTTTGCCTTTCTGCTGGGCGCGAGAACCCAACCGTTGTTCGGCGTGAAGTTTCCGAACAACGGGGAGGCCGAAAACCTCAGTGATACTAGTTTTGAGTGCTGTCCACGTATAAATATCAGCTTCGTGGTTTCGGAACCTCACTTAAGCTAGCGACATCACGTAAATAGAAGATGGCGTTGGTGAGCTTAACGGGGTCATCCCACTTATTGTAGGCACTCACACGCTCGTATGAAGTTAGCCTGTCCTCTACAACGGTATCGTTCGTGCCGCTGGAGATGAATGTGTCGCTCTGCAGAACTGGTCCCGAACAGATGATAGCGCTGGGAACAAGCGGGGCAAACTGGGTCGTGGCGTCTGTCAAAATGATAGAGCCGGGCAAGGTGCGACTTCGGAGCTCCAAGTTGGGAACAGGCGACACCTCCACCAAGTGGAATGAGGCGGTTTAGGTAGTTTGTATGGCGTATACTTATCCACGAAAGCCAGCATTCTACAGCGACAGCTCGAGCTTCGCCCGCTTTGTCTTCTTCTTCTTCTCCCTCGTTATAATGGCACATACCCACAGTGGGGATTGGCCAGAATTCATTGTAGGTGACATAATATAATTGATAATGTCGATTTGACTGTATGATAGATAACCTAATAATTAGGAGTTAATGTTGCTGAAATAATTTGAAATTTTGAGGCGATAGTAATAGAAAACAATGAGAAAAGGAATAAAATTGTAAAAGAATAAAAATAATAATAATAAAAAAGTACAATTCAGACAGATCATCGCTAACACACAAATCTTCCAGTAGCAATATTATAATTGTGAAGTAACTCACACACCGGTTTTAGGGAATACCCTTTGACGGTTGCACCAAAGAAGGGGAGGACAGGAACTGTAAATGGCAATCCTAGGCGAGCAAGAGGTATTTCGAAATAATTTCTTTTCTGAGTAGCATACCTGCGGCAGGAGAGGATGTAATGTTCAATTGTTTCCACGCCATCCTATGACGCACAAAGATTCGACGGCGTGAATCCAGAGCGACATAAATAAACATTGAAGGAAGGAATTCTACAACGCATGAGCGTCATGGAGACCTCACATTGCCTCGAGATACAACATCGGACATTCTAATGGAAATTTAAATGGTTAAAATTCATAGTCGCAAGAAGTGGCTCATGGCTCAAGAGGTTTAACGTTTGAAACCGTTCAAAACGTGACATATTTAGCAAAATAATATTGGGTACAACATCGGCAACAGGCCTATTGAAAGCTGAATTTGCTAAAAAATCCGCCATTCTATTTAGAAGCGATGCCGCAGTGTCCCGAAACCCACTGAAGACGTACTTCCTGTAAGTGTATCGGAAGTAAAAACATGAGGGTTTGTTTCAGAATACGCATTTTCGGGCTTTCTAATGCTGCTACGACTGACAGACAGTCAGAGAGTATGATTACGTTGAAAGCTGAAAGCTGCAACCAGCCGATACCCGCAGATTTCGGAGGTGCGAGCATTTGGTAGAAGAGGTTTATTATGCAAATCTGATGACTTGGACTGCGTTGCTGATTTACTGCATTGCACTACATTTGCCTCATTGCCTGTGAAGGCATTTATTCCGGAACAGTTTGCATGCGTGAAGGGAATAATCCGCGGGGTTGATTCATCCGCTACGCCAGCAGAAATTCTTGAGGACCTTCATGAGGCCGCTGTTGGTATCATGTCAGTGTACCATTGTAGCAGACAGGCTGGAGGCTCACATGTACCAAACGGAGTCAGTAATTGCCACATTTGCAGGGTCGTCTTGCCCAAGTGAAAATAAAGTTTGGCCAATTATTTACCGTGTTGACCCTTTGCATCCTCGGCATTTACAATGCAAAAATTGCTGGCGTTTTGGGCACAGTGCCAAAGCGTGCAAGTCGGCAACGCGCTGCCGCGTTTGCAGCGGTGATCATGTTTCAGATCACTGCATATTTGAGTCTATTAACTGCTGCCTTTGCCAATGCATTCACACAGTGGATGAGGAGGAAGAGGAGGAAAACATTTATTATATAAGCTTCGTTTTCTTCCTGAGTGGAGTCCTCAGTCCAGGGCTCCATGTGCCGCCTCAATCCTGCAGGCCCGCCAGAACAGCTGTCGCTGGTCTTGCGGGTTGTTGCGAATAAAACGGTCTCAGAAAGAATAGATACAAATCAGTCCATAAGCCCATGGGCCATGGCAATCCTCTCGGCCCGCTCGATTAGCCGGCGTTGTTCGGTCAGCTCCGTGCGGGACAAGGCACCTCACCCCACCCAAGATGAGAGGGTGGGGTGAGGTACAAGTGGAATGCCGCCGGGTGGCTTTGGGCAGGCCCAAACAGAATGATATTGTAACGAAGTGTTCACACGTTGAACTTTCTTGACGGCACGACGGCTCCGCCGCATTGAAGAAAGGGACCAGGCGGTTTCGTTTGATAACACAAGTTAACTGAATTTAATAAAGATGAACTCAAACAATTAAAGCGAATCCAGTAGTACCAGATAAACAACTAATTCAAATTAACAACACATCAGTCCGCAAACGCGACATCTTCCGAGCAGGGGTCCCGAGCAGCAGCTCGGATGGTCGCCGTCCTCCCTTACTTGCCGCCAAAACCCCTCTGTCCAACGTTGTTCAGGATTCTCCAGGCAGTGTTTGTTACCAGGCGGAAATGCGCTTATCGGAGCCAATGAGACGACTTTCTTTACAGCTGAGAAACCAATAGGACGCCGGTGCCCGCGAGGTTGTTTCCTGGCGAGCACCGCGTGAATTTCTAGAAGACGCGGCGCATCTCCGCCTGGCACCCAAACACACAAAAGGTAAACCAAAAACACATGGGCCGCAAGGACGCAGACGGCACAAAACACAAAGCTCCGTCCGTGCTCTCAGCCGTCGCCCCCAAGCCCTCAGGCGTTAACCGGTTGGGACGCGAGCTTTCAACAGCTCGCCTCCTTCACAGCCGTTAACCATTTTCTGAACGGCGTACATCGTGAATACCCCCCCAAGAAGAAGGGGAAAGCACAGCGACGCCGTGCAAAAGAAAAAAAAGGACCGCTCCCCGGCTGCGCACGGGTCCGGAAAACGGCGCGCGACATAGGCATAGCTCGCTATGCGACACCTCCCCCCTATGAAAAAGAGTGTCCCACTCGGTCACAATCATGTCCGTACAAATAAACCGCAAGGAAATGCTATGAATAACTATGTACAAGGTTCAAAAATGAAATTACATCTACCGGATAGGACCACACAACAATACCAAAATTGAATAAAATATACGCAATGCCGAAAAAAACGAGAAAATATAAATGTCAGGTGAAACAGATTACAACCAGGAAGGTAGAGAAGAACACTTACACGCAATAAAACATTGGCATATCAGTCAAAATGTTACAGGGCACACTCAAAATGTCCACTTGCACGTATTCACAGAAAACACAAAACATTCGGGAGTATATACAAAGTCACGGCGGATTAATTAACACTTCCGTCCGCGCTGTAATACATCTCGGTATCACTGTCATAATCGGTCCGTACTCCTTTGGGGTTGGTGCGAGTTCCCGTGGGTCTACACTGAAATGTTGATTCGGAGTATGAATATGTCTCAGTCGCACTTCCAGCAGAGGTACCGCGATCACTGTTTTTCACGGTCGAGGCCGCTACACGTTTTGGGCTTGCGGAGACACGAACACAGCGCTCAAGCGCATGCACACCATCACCACGATCACCGTTTGCTGACTCGTCGTCGGCGTCCTCATCAGAAGCAAGCCGTGGGTGGTAGTGTTTCAGACGTTCAGCGTTGACGACATCCCGCTTTCGGCCGGTGCGATCGATGACCTCCCAGTTATTTTCTGATACCTTCCGGAGCAGACGGAACGGCCCGTGGTATCTGTGGAGCAGTTTGGTGGTCTTTCCTTTCGATCGAGAAGGCGTCCACAGGTACACAAGGTCTCCCGGATAGAAAACAGCATCCCGTCGTTTGGAGTCGTATGCCCTTTTGTTCTTTTCTTGCCGGTCTTTCTCACGCTGGGCTACGACTTGGCGCGCCTGGCGAAGCCGGCGCACCACCTTGTGAGCATCCACTTCGTCACAGTCGACCTGCGCGACACCGAGGGCCACCTCAACAGGAAGTGTTGGCTCGTGTCCGTGAAGAAGAAAAAACGGTGAAAAACCTGTCGTTTCGTGTTGCGACGAATTATAGGCGAAAAGAACATAAGGCAGGAATTCGTCCCAGTCCCGATGATGCGAGGAGACATACATGCTGAGCATGTCGGCAAGCGTGCGGTTGAAACGTTCGCACAAGCCATTGGTTTGCGGGTGGTACGCTGTTGTTTTCACGTGGTCTGTACCCATGGCTTTAAATATTTCCTCAATCAAGGAAGCAACAAAATGTTGTCCGCGGTCCGTAATGATGCGGCCTGGTGCCCCGTGGCGTAGGACGATCTCTCGCACAAAGCCCTGCGCGGCCTCAGCAGCTGTAGCCGCCGGGCATGCTACTGCTTCGACCCACTTCGTGTGGTAATCAGTCATCACGAGGATGTAGCGGTTTCCGGATTGACTCTTCGTAAATGGTCCCAAAAAGTCCATTCCAACCTGTTTAAAAGGCATTCCTACCGGGGGAAGAGGCTGGAGAAACCCGATTGGTTTGCCCGGTGGGGCTTTGCGCGTCTGGCAGTCAGGGCAAGACAGCACGTAGTTTGACACCTGCGCGAACATCTTAGACCAGAAGTAACGCCTACGTATCTTCTCCCATGTGCGCTTGACCCCGAGGTGTCCCGCCGTGAGATCATCGTGGCAGCCCCTTAGCACCTCTGACCGCAAACATTTTGGTACAACCAGTGCGTCGTAGTCTAACTCGAAACCTTTCGCTCGCCTGTGCAACACACCGTTGATCATTCGAAAACACCGTGCCGTTTTTTTCAGTGTTCTGGCAACGGGTGAATCCGGGTTCTCCAGGTGTCCTATCACTTCCCTCATCCAAGGGTCTTCCCTCTGCTTCATGCCTACATCCACGCGACCCAGCACAAGCAGCGGTGCAAAGTTATCTTCACTAACCGGTGCTGGCTCGCGTGGCAGGCGAGAAAGGGTGTCTGCATCTGCGTTCTTCAAACCTGGGCGGTGTTTGAGAGTCAGGTCAAACTCTTGCAACAGCAGGGACCATCTCATGAGGCGTCCATTCGGATTCTTGACATTCATCAGCCATGCGAGGCTGGCTTGATCTGTGATCACGGTGAAGTTACTGCCGAATATATAAGGTCGAAACTGCCTACAGGCGTAAACGACAGCCATACATTCCTTTTCTGTGGTGCTGTAATTAGCTTCCGCTTTGTTGAGATGACGGCTGGCGTAGGCGATGACATGTTCCCTACCCTCGTCTTTTTGAACCAGCACAGCACCAAGACCGTAGTCACAGGCATCCGTATGGATTTCGATGGGCTTGCCTGGCTCGAATTGACGCAGAACTGGCGCCGTAGTCAGCTTCTCTTTGAGCGCTTGCATGGCCGCCTCGCATGCCGTGTCCCACTCAAACGAAACATTCTTTCTTGTCAAATTAGTCAAAGGTCGGGAGATTAGGGAGAAATCCTTGATGAAACGCCGATAATAATTGCAGATTCCCAGGAAACTCTGAACTCCTTTCTTGTTTTTTGGCGCTGGGAGCTTTTCGATCGCGGCTATTTTGTCCGGGTCTGGTCTGATGTTCTCTCCAGTCAGCACGTGCCCGAGATACCTGATTTCTTGTTGCGCGAAGCTGCATTTTTCCGGCTTCAGACGCAAGTTGGCTTCATCAAGAGCGCTTAACACCTTTTCCAAGTCCTCTAGGTGAGTTTTCATGGTCTTCGAGAAAATGACAATGTCATCCAAATAGGCCAAACACACCCTCCAGAGAAGACCACTCAAAACTTTGTTGATCATCCTCTGGAATGTCGCGGGAGCATTGCACAGACCGAAAGGAACGACATTGAACTCGTACAGACCGGAGCCGCATGCGAATGCTGTCTTCGACTTGTCCTCTTCGCGGATTCCTACCTGCCAATAGCCTGAAGTGAGGTCAAGCGTCGTGAAATATCGAGAACCCTGCAGCAGATCCAAAATGTCATCGATTCGCGGTAATGGGTGCACGTCTTTCTCGGTAACCGCGTTCACCCTTCGGAAATCAACGCAGAAACGCCAACCTCCCTGCGGCTTTTTCACGAGAACGACGGGCGATGACCAGGGACTGTGCGACTCTCTGATCACTCCGTCACGAAGCATCTCTTCCACTTGCGCTTTAATGACCTCCCTCTCGAAGGGTGAGTGGCGGTACGGATGTTGACAAATGGGTGCTGAGCTGCCCGTGTTTATAGTATGCTCCGTTACGTGAGTGCGCTGAATCGGATTGTGCTCGCCGGTAAACAGGTGACGAAACTTATGAATAACGGACAAGAGCTCATCCCTCTCAGATGGCGTCAGGTGTGGCCCAGTTCGGACGTCAAAGTCCTCTGTCGCAGTGGGGTCGTGTGGCACGGCGAGTCCGAGTTGCGCCTCATGAAGTGATGTGGCCCAGCCGATCTTCGCGTCGCGATGTACCACTATCGGCAGCAAGGTAGGGTTTGCAACACGGACGATTCCGATCCCACCAACCACGTTCACGACGGTCCGCGCCACCTGCAGTCCACTTCTAAGGGTTGACTTTGGCTCGACAAGCTGAATTCCGTCTCTCGGTATGTGTACCCTTAAAATGGCTTCCGTACGAGGCTCGATGGAAACTTGGTCTTTACTTCGTGCAGTGACCACATTTGACTGCGATTGCACGTTAGTATCGAGGTGTAGCGGGTACACTTCACTCCCTATTTTTAGTTGTGTACGGAGGAAGTCAATCAGCAGGTTTGCCTGCCGGCAAAATGGGAGCCCCCCTATCAACTCATAAGGGCAGTCCTTGAGGACAATGAATTTTACGCTGAATCTGGTTGATCCGAATTGAAGCACTACTTCTGTTTCTCCTACAGGTGCTAATAAGTCTCCGCTGATTCCTTTGATAAAAGCAGTGCCCTCAGTTAGTTCGACTTTTGAAGCAATTTTAGCCGCGAAGCCGGACGAAATGATGTTTACGGAGGCGCCAGTGTCGATGAGAAGGGTGGTCTTCAAGTTATTTGCCTCGACTTGGACCGTGAGGAGTTGGTCTTCGGTCATCACGCTCACAGATCGGCCAGGCTGACCACCTAAGCCCGGCCGTTCCCGTTTCCCGGATTGGGAGCCTGCTCGTGGCGCGCATTTCTCTGTTCGCGGTCCTCGTCTCTCCATCGCTGGCGACAATTTCGAGCTATGTGACCGCTTCGGTTACAGTAGTGGCATCGCGGCCGTCCGTCGTCGTCACGCGAGGTTCTCTGGGGCCATGGCGCGCGCCTACGAAAAATTTCTTCTTCCATTGCCTTTAGACGTCCGGATAACGATTCTAGAGAGGCGGCGATCGCCTTGAAATCTTGCTCACCTGCGAGCCTTTGTTGTTGACCATGGGAGGCAGCAGTGTAGGTGGGAAGTAGGTGGGGCTGCCCAGATCCCGGCACAGTCAACGGACGAGGCTCGTTGTCAGCACTGCCAGCTGTTGGCAATATGTTAGAATTACAAACACAGGGTCCCGTTGCCAGGTAGGTGGTGTTTGCTGCGGTGGCCGGCAGCACCCGGGAAGTGAAACCCATCAGCGCGGCCTGACTGAGGCGTTGCAGTGTCTGCAGGAAGTCGGCGCAGCTGGACGGATTGGATATTATCATCTTCTCCATTGTCGCCGGTTGCAGGCCCCGCAGCAGATGACGCAATTTGTCTTCTTCCGGCATTTTGCGGTCGACCCTGGCGCACAGCTGCAGCACATCATAAAAGTATTGCTCCGGAGACTCCGACGGCAGGTGTACCCGGTTCTGCAGCCGAAGGTGAGCGATTTCCGTCGCGTGGCGGCTGCTGAAGCAGGTCTTGAGCTTCGCCGCCCAGTCACTCCAAGAAATCGGCGCACCGGTAAGCAGCTGTGTGGTGTGCCACTTCTTCGCATCGCCATCAAGGGCAAGGTATAAAAATTTCACCTTTGTGTCATCGTCCCAAGCGTTCAACGATGATACGTGCTCGTAGCAGGTCAGCCATTCCGCCACGGACTCCTCAGGGGTTCCCTTAAAAACAGGAGGGGGGATGGACATCCTCGGTTGAGAGCTCGTCATCGTAGCGAAGTCAGCTGTCGCCTGCATGTCCGGATCACTCCTGAGATGGGGGCGCATCTCCGGTAGAGCGGGGTCGTCGTTACCACGCACCTTCCACCACTTGTAACGAAGTGTTCACACGTTGAACTTTCTTGACGGCACGACGGCTCCGCCGCATTGAAGAAAGGGACCAGGCGGTTTCGTTTGATAACACAAGTTAACTGAATTTAATAAAGATGAACTCAAACAATTAAAGCGAATCCAGTAGTACCAGATAAACAACTAATTCAAATTAACAACACATCAGTCCGCAAACGCGACATCTTCCGAGCAGGGGTCCCGAGCAGCAGCTCGGATGGTCGCCGTCCTCCCTTACTTGCCGCCAAAACCCCTCTGTCCAACGTTGTTCAGGATTCTCCAGGCAGTGTTTGTTACCAGGCGGAAATGCGCTTATCGGAGCCAATGAGACGACTTTCTTTACAGCTGAGAAACCAATAGGACGCCGGTGCCCGCGAGGTTGTTTCCTGGCGAGCACCGCGTGAATTTCTAGAAGACGCGGCGCATCTCCGCCTGGCACCCAAACACACAAAAGGTAAACCAAAAACACATGGGCCGCAAGGACGCAGACGGCACAAAACACAAAGCTCCGTCCGTGCTCTCAGCCGTCGCTCCCAAGCCCTCAGGCGTTAACCGGTTGGGACGCGAGCTTTCAACAGCTCGCCTCCTTCACAGCCGTTAACCATTTTCTGAACGGCGTACATCGTGAATACCCCCCCAAGAAGAAGGGGAAAGCACAGCGACGCCGTGCAAAAGAAAAAAAAGGACCGCTCCCCGGCTGCGCACGGGTCCGGAAAACGGCGCGCGACATAGGCATAGCTCGCTATGCGACAATATAGTGTAGGTCGGTGTTGTTGGTAGGCGGGGAGGTGGGGCATTTATCTGGGTAGCGGATGGGGAAGAACAAATGTTGGTGGTACAAATTTGTACACGTGTGAGTCTGAAGTTGTCGCCTTGCCACAGCTTCGGCCTTGGTGAGTGTTGGGTGCGGCGGTGGCAGAGTTCTTCCTTGTGTACGGTAATATAGTGTAATGTGGGTGTAAGACTGTAGAACTGTGCTGGCGTCCCCTGTGTCTACTTCCCCCTCCGCTTCCGTCGACAGCGCCCGGAAGGTTGCTGCTCGGGCGAGCGCGTGCGCACTCTCGTTGCCAGGAAGGGATGAGTGACCAGGAGTCCAAACAATTTTAACAATGGGAAGGGTATCATGGTTTATAGGTAAGAGCACACGTGAAGCCTCGAAAGATAATGTATTCTTCGCTAAGGCGCGACACGCAGCTTGTGAATTGTGATTATTGTGTATGTCGGACTGGTGGGATGTTTGTAACATGTGTCCATGTGGTGTATGAAGGCGAGTGCTACCGCTATGGCAGTCTCCTCAGCCGTCGTGCTCGAGTTCCTACCACGAACGGAGCCCGTAATCCTAATTGAGCCGTTGGCGTCCGTAACAGCTAGTGCCATAGCGTCTGTGCCCGATGGATATCTCGCCGCGTCGACATATAAAACAGTTTGGACACCTCTGTACTGGCGCAGGAGTGCCTTGACTAGTGGTCCTACGACCAGTGTGGAGTGCGGGGTCCATATTCTTTGGGACTGGCGCGACTCTGATCTTAGCTGCCAGTTTGGACGAGATGGCATGGTACCTCTGTTGCAGCGGTGTTGTCGGCTCCGGGTAGCTTAGTCTACGGAGAACAGTCCGGCCCACTCTAGTGTCTCGAAGGCGCGTGAGTTGGCCATTCCTTTGGGCTCCTATCAGCTCTTCTGCGGTGTTTTGGAGGCCAAGCTGAAGCAGGCGATGCGTCGAGGTGTACGGGGGTAGTCCGAGGGCTGTCTTTACTGCCGATCGTAGAAAGATGTTCAGATGATTGAGTTCAGTTCGATTGAACTTGTGATAAGGGGCGTGAAACGTCATACGGCTGATTAATAGCGCCTGCACGATTCGCATGGTATCCCTTTCCTTGAGCCCCCCACGTCTGTTGGAAATACGGCGGATCAAGTGCGCCACCTGCGCGAATTGCTTCTTCAGCAGCTGTATAGTGTAGGTCGCTCTGCCGTTGCTCTGCAGATACAGGCCCAGTACCCTTAGTCGATCTTAGATCCTTAGATGATCCCACTTGTCCAAAGAGGGCCGATGAGCAGAGTGTCCTAGACATTATTCAACGCGACAGGTGCTCGCGCACAGAAGCTTATGCCCTAGTAGCAAAAAAATACAGAGTGCATACGCAAATGTTGTCCGCACCTCAGCTCCTGATGTTGAAGCAAGCTTAACAAAGTCGGTTGTTGCTGTAGTAGAGAAGGCTGTTACTGGGATAATTGATCGCTTGATTAATACATTCAGCGATGCTTTGCAGCAAGTAATTTCCACGCAGGCTGCATCATCGTCCTTAGATACTCTAACCCCGTCTACCTGCTCAATTTCCTATAAAACATTAGATAACATTCAACCTACCTCCTCTTCTGCGTCCATGCCTGTGGAAGCAAACGATACTGACTCAATCCCTATTTCTACCGCATGTCAGTCAGATGTTGAGATGGCCTGCCCATCTCAGAAGCGTCGTGCTTCCTCTTCTCCTAATAAATCGGACCATCCGCATGTGAAATCTAATAAAGGTACTCAAGGAATTGCAAAGAAAACGGATGTGTTGAAAGAGGCTGTTGAAAGCAGTAGTCATGGCGGTAATCTCTGTACTCCAGTTTAATTGTCGCTCTATCTTCTTTCGACGACCTACCGCACCTTATTCTTAAAATTACCCCTGATATCACCTTACTGCAAGAAACGTGGCTCTCTCCTAATCGTCCTTTCACAGTTAAAAATTACCGTGTTTTAGAGCTGATCGCCCACACGGCAGGGGCGGAGGCTTGTTAACATTGATTTCAACAAGTCTAGTTCATCGTGCTAAAGTGGTTCATAAATTTATTGGGCCTGATTGTGAGATACTTGCCGTTGAGTTAATTGTCCCGCAGTGTGTCCCGGTCATAATTGCAAATATCTACTTTCCCACAGGCGTCCGTAGGAAAGATTGTTTAAAAGCTTTGCTGACAATAATTCAAATGTAGTTTCGGCTAAGGACTTCAATTCCCATCATGTCATATGCGGTTTCAGAACAGACTATAGTGGGCAGTTACTTTGGTTTTGGTTGTCTAGAAATGATATTCAATGTTATAATAGTCGCGACTATACTTATAGGAGAGCAAATTCTCATTCAGCTATTGATTTAATATTAGCTACAAATAGTATTGGAGTATCATCGTGGTCTACAATAGACTTCGGTACGTCAAGTGACCACTACCCTATCACTTTCAAAATTGCATGTAATCCGATTAGGTCACCTGGTACATCGTGTAAATTTGTCAGCATTACCCTGTTCAAGAAATGCCTAGGAGAGGCCTTCAGGTCATCTGCCCCTTCTGATAAATAGAATGGCGGTCTTGAAGTATTGTCTTCAGTTTTAGACGCAACTCGGCGATCAGAGTTTACAGTTCAGTCTGCCATTAAAAACAAGACTCCTTCGAGCTGGTGGAATGAAGATTGCGAAAAAGCCTATCGTCAGAGGATAGCCTCATGGAAGCGCCTAGCCCATAATCAGTGCCACAACAACTGGATTAATTACAAATTCTTTGCAGCTTCGCTTAAAAGAGCAATGTCCAAGGCTAATGAAGAATATAATGCGAATCTGAACACCTATTTGTCTAACCCAGACAACCGGAAATCTCTCTATAGATACATGGAACGTACAAAAGTTTAGCCCTCCTTTCATACAACCCAGTCCACTGTTTTGTCTAAAAAAGATGAATTAGATCAATTGGAATCAATTGCCCAAGGCCTTGCGGCGCGCTTTAGAGCTTGCACTACTACCTTTTCTTCAGCCTGATTGCAGTTTGGTATAAACTTCACTGAGGTAACTATATCCGAATTAATATCTGTAGCCTGCAATCGGCTGCCCCTGGAGTTGACAGAATATCTGCTGCCATGCTGAAAATACTATTAAAGACTTTGCCACGGACCTATTGCAGATTGTGAATTGGTCCTTGGAAAAAGCTTAGATTCCACAAGCTTGGAAAACATCGAAAATTATTTTACTACTTAAAGACCAGGGGAAAGGGTTTGATCTCGACAACATTCGGCCGATAGCTATCGCTTCAAATTTAGTTAAGCTTATAGAACGGATAGTCTGCTCTCGTCTCACGAATCATGTTCTATCCTTCCAAGGCTTTAGCGAGGCTCAGATTGGGTTCCGAGAGGGATGCTCGATTTGGAACGCACACGTAGACTTGGAGAGTCGTATTAGGGTTGCCATGGGGAAAAAAGAGGTTACAGCTCTAGTTACTTTAGATATTGCCAAGGCGTACGATAGCGTAAAATACAGCATTTTGCTTCATAAGCTAGCTGATCTACATCCTCCATCATACATCTTTGCGTGGATTAGGGAATTTTTAAAGCATAGATCATTTTTCTGCACAAAGAATGCATTAAATTCCAACACTTACACACAGTCAAGAGGTGTACCCCAGGGAGCAGTCCTGTCGCCGTTATTGTTTAATATATTAATGCGTGACATTCTTGTTCACCCGGCCGTCAAAGGTTATGTGTATGCAGACGATATAGCTTTTTTTTTTGCTTCTGCCACAAATATTCAAACCCTATATCAATTGTTGCAAGATTATCTAAATGCCCTGGAGGTCTGGCTGGACAGCCTAAGGCTAACTGTAAATGTCAACAAATGTGCCGTCCTAGTATTTCCACAGACATCCCTCGTTAACATTTCCTTGTCTTATCATTCTGTCCTAATCCCGCAGGTTGATTCTATTAAATATTTGGGTGTATTATACGACCAACAGTTAGACTGGAGGCCTCAAATTAGAAGCCTTGTGCTTAAAGGTGAATGTGCCCTTGGCCGGTTGATAAGAATCAGCAATAAGAAATATGGTATGCGTCGAGACACTCTGCTGTTGCTTTATAAGACCTACGTATACGACCAAAACTTGATTTCGGCTCCATTCTCTTTTCTGGGTGCCCGAGGTACAAGCTTGAGCCCCTGCTTGTTTGGAACGACGAGCTCTGCGCCTTTGTTTAGGTCTGCCCAAATCAGGGGCCAATGCATTGCTATACTTGGAAGCTCTGATACCTAATCTAAATTGGTGGTTTCAGCTTCTAACTGTGCGAACATATTTAAGGTCTTTGGAGCCAGTCCCTGGAGTGGCTAACCCCATATTTACTTCGATCCCATCATACTTCTTTGGTAATATTTTCCCTAGGTATAAGCTCCCTCAGGTTGTGTTTACTAATTTCCTGCTGTCGAAACTTTCAGTATCAGTAACCACTTTAGTACAAGTTGTCCACCGGCGGCCTGATACTATAATTTCATTTGATGACACCCTCCCAGGGAATGCTAAGCATTTGTCTGCCAATGTATTAAATGCCCTTATAGAGGATTATCTAGACAATTTTCCGAGCCATATTGCCATTTTTATAGATGCTTCTCAGCAGGATGAAAAAGCAGCTATTAATTCCCATATACTCCCAGGCTCTTGACTGGAGTTGTTCATTTCGGGTCCCAGACTATAGGCCAATTTTCGCTGCTGAGTTTCTGGCCATTGAGTTGGCCTTGACTAAAATCCCTAGTAATATTTCTAAGGTTACTTTTCTTTCTGACAGCCTATCCGTGCTGTCACCGCTCGAAAATTCGAAGGACACTCTTCTTTGCCGTTCACTTTATTTTTTCCTTCCTCCTCACATTTCAGATTTGCGTTTTCAATGGGTCCCAGGCCACAGTGGTATTACATATTGCCGCGAATATTACATATTGCCATTTTGGTGCTTCCTGCACCGCGGCACGTTGTGGCCGCTGCTCCACGTACGGCCACGAGACAGAGGCGTGCCAAGCAGCGTGTAAACGGTGCGGCGGTAACCACGTGACCAAGGACTGCGTGATGCCGCGCTCGTATGCGGCCGCTGCTACGCCTGATACCATGTCGCACCAAGGTGGAAACGCCGCCGTGACAGTCCTCAATGAGCCCTCGGTAGTGTCAAGTAAAACCACCACTACACATTCTGAGGGCGAACTGGACAGGGCGTCCACCGCCGCCCAGTCGCCGGAATCCGACTTCAGGAGCTCGGAAGTTACGTCCGACGACGAGTCGTCGCATGTGTCCTTCTCGTCAGTCACTGGCTCGGACGCGTCGTACCTTCCCGCCACACCGACATACGAGGGTGCGGCTCTGAACGCACCCATTACGAAGGAGAGCGCTCTGCCCGAGGCCTATTCGGAGTCGGCGGCTTTCCCCTCCCCTGGAGCTACCGTGCATGCCCAGTCGGAAGACTACAGCCAGGAATCTCAGCTTCCCAGAACACCTTGTCTCCTGCCCGGGTCGTTGCCCGAATTGGGCGCAAGCGCTCCCAAGACCCAACGCACAAGTGTGCGGAAAACATTACTTTTGGATGGCGCTGACGAAACAAAGCGCCAGCACTCGGCATCGGATGGTGGAGCAAGCGTGACGACGCCCTCGGCTCCAAAAAAGAAGCCGGAAACCGCTGAGAACGACGCACCGATGGACGTCTCGTTTTCCGACACGTGAGTGCTATGGCGCCACTCTTCAAGGTGACAGGCCGTGACGGCCAACCTCATCCTTTCCCGCTTTGCGGTGGCCGAAGCGCCGCTACCTTGGCGCTCCACCCCAGCCACTGCTATCTTATCGGGGCTACGGCTTCGCCGGCGCCGGTGGTGAACGATGGACGGTGCGTGCGGTGCAGTGTGTGTGGGTTCGAGTGTGACTGTGTGCTTTTTTCTATAGCCACTCGCTCTGACGGGACGTTTTCGCCGCCTATGGTCCGTGTATCGCCTCTGCCGCGTCGTCGTCGAGCTAACAGCCGGAACCTCAGCGGGGACCTGAGGGACACCGTCATGCCTTTCCATGGCGCCGACGCAGGGTGCACTCGCAAACTTGGTCCGCGGAACTATATCGTGAGTCCTTCGCCGTTTTGTTTGTTCTCCAGCTGCGTTTCTTTGCTGTTTTGGTTTCATTTACTCATTTGTTATGATGGCTAGGTTTCGCTTTCTTACTTTTAACGTGCAAGGGTTCCGTAATCCCGATAAGCAGCGGCAAGTGCTACACCTTGCACGTTTGTATTAAGTTGATGCTTTGTTCTTGCAGGAATGCAATTTTCGTACACCTGCAGATGTCATTTCCTTTCGTTCTTATTTTAATGTTGATGCCTTTTTTTCTCTGACGGACTCGCGGTTTTGCGGCGTGGGTGTCGTTTTTCTTAACCCTGCATTCAGATCGAGTGCTCACTGCACATTCGGTCTGGACGGTCGCTTGATTGCTGTGGACGTTTTTTTGGACGGCCGGAGAACTCGTTTCGTCAACGTTTACGCGCCGGTCACGCGTAGTTTGACGAACGAGTTCTTCAAATCCATTGCGCCACATTTTTTGAATGATGTTCCACACGTCATGCTTGGAGACTTTAGCTGTGTTTTGGACTCATGGCGCGACATCAGGGGACCCGGACAGGGCGCGTCACATTGTCATGCAAAAGAACTGGGGAAGCTTGTCCGCTCCCTGTGCCTTCAGGACACATGGGTCGCACTACATGGGGACAATTTTGTGGCAACGCGCACTAGGGTCGGAGTGCTAGCCGGCTAGACCGAGTTTACGTCCCCTCCACCCTGCTGGCCAATTTGCTTGAGTGTGAGGTGCTGCCCTTTCCTGCAGCGGTCGGAAATATTAGCGACCATCTCCCAGTAATGGTCACTCTACAGGGGGCGCCTGGACGCTCCAACAGCCCACTAATGTGGCGAATGGACGCATCCATACTGCATGATGATGAGTGCATTACTACGATTCGCGCGGAACTGCGGGCATTGGTAGCGGATGTGACTGACTTGACTCCCACAGGCTGGGATACCCTCAAGTCACGATGGCGAGACGTTCTCGTGCTCACGGGGAAAGCGCAGCGCGTCCGTGTTACTACGGCGCTTAATGACGTCCTCAGACGTATGCGGATTGTACGCGATGGCGGCGAGTTCACTTTCGCAATGAGAGAGTATCTTGACACACTGCGCACTCGGTATCATCGCATCCTTGAGAACAGCTCCCGCTCATCACGTATGGCAGCAGGTTCACGCATTCCCCTTGTTGACACAGCTGACATTGGTTACGCGCGCTCGCAAGGTCAGTCTAAAGTTCGGCCACCGCAAGTAGATGAAGTAATCTTGGAAGATGGTACTCCCTCTTCAGATGAAGCCGATATCCAGCGCATTTTTTGCGGCCATTTTGCTGCCCTGTTTTCTTCCCAGGGCGTCGACCAACGCGAAGGCTATGAAGAAGCTGTCAGCTCCTTCTGCGGGCCCCTCCCTCAGGTTCCTGAAGAGGCACGCGTGGCACTTACATCTCCAGCTACTATGGAGGAGGTGCGCGACGCTTTAGAGGCCATGAATCAGTCAACTGCGCCTGGTCCAGATGGGATAGTGGCAGGTTTTTACACCACCTTTTTCGACATCATCGGAGGTTTGCTTCTTAAGCTTGTAAACGGTTTTCTTTCAAATGGCACGAAACCACCCTCGTTTAGCGCTGGGCGCATCATCTTGCTCCTAAAGGACGGCTTGACACCATCAAGCCCAGCGTCTTGGCGACCAGTTACCCTCCTGAACACTGATTATAAACTGATTGCCACTCTACTTGTCAGAAGGCTGCGAGCCTACTTAGAGGACCTGGTAAGCCCTTACCAGTCCTGCGCGGTACCTGGTAGGTCGGTGTTTGCCTCCCTTACGTTAACGAGAGATGTATTCGCTTACGCAAATGCCAAAAATGTCAATGGTATATTCGTTGCTTTAGACCAGGCGAAGGCTTTTGATAACGTAGATCACAGCTATCTCTTTAATGTGCTTAGTTGCTTTGGCTTACCGACTGAATTTGTACGACTCATAAGATCACTATATAAGAGTTTAACCAGCCAACTCGTCCTCAATGGCACCATCGCAGGCAGTTTTGCGGTAACACGAGGGGTAAGACAAGGGTGCCCGCTCTCACCGGCCCTTTTCGTGCTTGCTCTGGATAAAGTAGTTGCCTTTTCTGCATAAAGTAGTTGCCGACAAACGAATTAGGGGCTTCCCAATGGTAGGACAGGAAACGCTAGTGGTTTCTGCGTATGCGGATGATATCTGTGTTTTTGTTCGGGACAGCGAGAACTTCCGAGTCTTCCTATCCACCTTTGACCAATACGCTCTTCTGTCAGGTGCACAGCTCAACCCTAGTAAAAGCCAGGCGCTGCGCTTTGGGTCTTTCAGAGATCCACTGCCTGTGGCGGTGAACTTTGTGGCCGCAGTCCGTGTGTTGAGGATATTGTTCGAAACAAGTGGAGTTTCTTCCCGTACTTGGGAAGAGGTTGGTTGCGAGCAACACGCGCTCTTTCGGAGGCCGCACTTTTCAGCCTCTCACTAAGGGCAAAAGCCACGGTTGTGAAAACTCGTGTGTGCGCTTTCACTTTTTATGTGGCACGCGTCGCATAATTCCGCGCCGTACAGCGGGCCGCCTCGCGTCTCTTGTAGGCGCCTTTGTGTGGGACGGCCGGACTGCGTTGGTTGCCCGTCACTTGTTAACACTGCCGACAAACAGGGGAGGCCTTGGATTGCCGTGCATCCCTACTGTGTCGCGGGTGCTGGCAGTGAGGTCAGTGGGTTCCCTTCTCGCAAGGGAGTCTTACCCAGGACGCTCACTACTCTTCTACTGGTTAAGCACGGCACGTCGGGCTTTCAGCCCTGGAAGGCATGTAGGCCCCCAAGCGGAGAGGCCGTCCTCTTTCTATCGCGCTGTCGCGGAAATGAAAGAGGCGTTAGACGCCGACTTACCTGATGCGAGCCTTACAGACACGCCACCCATTCAGATTAGCGAACAAGTCGCGTGTGCACGCCTTACACCGGATGAAATCCGGATGACAACCATCTCCAAATGGCGGGCATTGGCGGCAGGCCGAATGCCCAATGAAGTTGCAGATTTTGAGTGGAACAGGCGCTGGGGGGTTCTTCCCACGCGCCAGCGCCTCGCCAGGTGGGGCGTGGTACCCTACGATAGATGCGCCAATTGTGGTGGCGTAGAAACGTTGCAGCATGTTTTCTTTGAATGTGTTGTTGCACGCACTATGTGGCGCCTCGTGCCGCGCATGTTTAGAGTTCGCGTGGGCCCTGGCACAAGACGCCAGCGTGGCCTTTTTCCACGTTTAGTTGTCGCCGCCACCATGTATGTACTGTGGCGGCGTCGCTGCCTCGCTGAGGCACGTCGGACTCCTGCTCGCGCAATGTACCCAGCGCGTCGGAATCTGCGCCTCGTCATCTGGAAGTACTTGTCTGATCAGCTAGAAAGAGATGGTGAGGCGCGGTTTCTGCGGCGTTGGCATACGCGCTTCTTTGTTGTAGGTGACAACAGGCTGAAGATGCCGGCCTTGCTGTACAAGCCTGCGAGCCTCGTATCCCCTTCCCTCCTTTCTTAAGCTTGTACCCGAGGTCTTGAGTAAGCGCAGTATTCAAGCTTATATTGCGCCTTTATGGGATGTAATCGGTCGCCCTGTCAAACTGCTTTTTCTTTTGGGGGATAGTTTCCACACCTTGATGTGCGTCTGAGTTTTATTTCCTTTAAGGGAAGAGAGGCCGTACGGACAGCTTTGGCTGTGGTTATTATTACCCTTTGTTTGAGCACAGTGAATAGTGTGTATTATTGGCGACTGTATAAACATCGCACCCACGATCGTCTGTGGTTTCAAATGTACAGTACTCACGGATTGAAATAGGACACTCGGAGCGCAAGCCTTGCAGCGCCACGCAGGCAGTGTGGTAAACAACAGGCCGGCTTATTGGCGACCGGAAGGAGCAGTTCTGCTTTTTAGATGTTCTCCCCCTCGCGCTATACCACAATGCAGCACCTTGGTTCCATGAGCATCCACGGGCGGCGCTGCACGCAGCGACGGCCACGCGCTCCGAGTGTCCTACTTCAATCCGTGAGTACTGTACGTTCAAAGTACCAAATAAACTTCTCTTTGTTATCGCCGCCGCCGAGTTGCTTAGTTCTTTTGCGGGCGCAAGTCAGCCTAATAAAGAGTTAATTTCAGTACCATCAAGCCTGTGTCTTCTTTTGGTGTCAACGGCCTTGTCACCACTACGTGACAATATAATGAAAGGGCAGATTTTTTTAGCAAAATACGCTCTTAGTGGACCTCTTGTTTCATTCATATCTAATACCGTTTACTTAACTTTAGCACGATTTCAAAATTTCCAACGTCTATATCACCTCAGTAACGAGCCTCTCCTTTCTGCACCAGATTACCAACACCTCAGATGGCCTTGGCGTGGCCGCATGTGTGTTTCAAGGCTATGTGAAGTGTCTATGACTCACTTGCGCTGCAGTTTACCGAAACTAAATCTGTATTTATGTCGTTCGGGGCTATCCACTACTAACCTCTGTGAGCATTGCAAAGGAATTGAATCCATAGATCATTTTTTTTTCTCTTCTGCCGGAGCTTCGCATCTCTCCGCAAAATTTACTTATGGCGATTTCCACTGGTCGATCGGAGCTGGGCGCCCGAGCCGACCTAAAGCGCTACAGAGCGAATCAGCCTTGGTCGACCAGCGGAACGTGTAGAGCGCGCGGCGGAAGTAAAGCTGAGCCGGTTTCGAAAGTTGTAGCCGCATCCCAGCGCCAAGATGTTTGCGGTTGATAAATAGGCAGGAGTGCGGCCCTCAACAACTTGCTTTCTCGTTTTTTTAACGCTGCAGACGTTTTTCGATATACGCACTTCGACATATTCGCGCAAAAAACGGTGACATCCAGCGTCCTCTGCCGATGTCGCTGAAATGGTCAAAAACAGCCAAAAGAATCCAGCAGCATCCGGAAGTGACCGCGTCAGCGACTAGGACTTCCGGCGAGATCCGACTTCGGTCGGCGGATCGAGCTGGAGCGTCCCGAGCTGCCCCAAACGACCAGCGGAATACGCGCAACCTATCTTGGTCGACCAGTGGAAATCGAAATCGTCGTCCCGGAGCAAGAAAACGTGCTCCGCAGCGACCAGTGGAAATCGCCATTAGCAACTCCCCTTTCGAGATTAGGCCTTCCACTAACCATTCCAGTTCTCCTCTCCTTCGGAGCAAGCGTCAAGGAATATGCCTTAAAACCAGTTTGCGATTTCATTCATGGTTACATAATTTCAACAGGTAGATTCCTATGCTAGGTACGATTTCATTACCGTTTCTTTTCCTTTTAATTTTTTCCAAATTCTAGTTAAAGATCCATATTTATCTGAATACTCCAGCCCTTGAACATAAATATTTACGATCTGCAATACACCTTGGCCAATCCCCCGCCGTGGGTATGTGCCACTTTGTCTTAGGTCATCATCATCATCATCTGCAGCAGCCCAATACCTGCGGAAGTGACCCCTTTCAAGACCTACTCGCGCAGCTATTCAGTGGAAGGGGGGACCGGCCTGCCCGGACAATTATCGGGACTCGGCCGATGAGGGCGCTTTTCACTGGCGCCTGCAGCGCCTCCCTGCAAAGCTGCGGTCCCCTATAGAACAGTGCACGGCTCGGGTGCAAATTCACGACATCACATTTGTTGTAAGACAGCAGCAGCTCTGCAAGCCCGTTTTGAGGGCAGACAGGACGTCTTATATACAGATGCCGCACAATGTGCGGACGGTATGGGACGTGTTTCAGTTGCAACTAGAGAAAACGGGGGCTCGGTAGCTTGCTGCAGCACCTGACATTCGACCGCAACGGAGGCGGAGGAGGTGGCCATTGCGCTAGCTCTAGCCCAACAACAGGTCAAAATTATAGTTGCAGACTACAAATCAGCGATTATAAATATTGATGCGGGCCGCATTTCGGCCATAGCAGCAAGAATGTTGGCCAATGGCCCACCACCGCAAAGCAGGTCGTGCTCATTTGGACACCGGCGCACCAGGGGTTGAGGGGGAACGAGAAAGCACACGTACTGGCCCGAGGATTAGCTACATTCCGGGATCCCAGTGACGACTTATGCGCAACCCTGTACCCCTTGAGCGATGTGGAGCCGCTACAGTTCGATGATGACCTTAATACCTACCAAGATATTCTAAATCATTACAAATTAGGCAGACCAATATTTCCAAAAGCCTTTAAGCAACTCACCAAAAGCAAGGAGGTTATGTGGCGCAAGCTACAAACTGTAGTATTCCCGAACCCCCAACTTTACAGCAAGTGGCACCCGGAAATTTTAGCCCCAGGAGCAAACATTGCGATGGCATAGTGGACATGATCCACATGGTATGGAAGTGTCCTAAATTTGGAGAACCAGACAGAACAGATGGGTCTTGGCAGGCACTACTTCTCCAACAGGACGAGAAAGGGCAACGTGCAGTCATCCGTCTTGCCCTGGCTGCTGCTCAGATCCAAGAGATCCAGGTCGACGGCATAGGGGAGGACAAGGCTGGGACAGAGCTGCGCCTCGGATTCTCGCCAACCTTTTGACGGGTGCCAATAAATGTTATTTCTCTCCCTCTCTCTCTCTATGCTCCCGGAGTGAACTGCATTCTCAGTTCGACGACCAGCAAGCACTTTTGTTGCTATCGCCGCCGCCGAGTTGCTTAGCCCTTGCGGGCGCAAGTCAGCCCAATAAAGAGTTGATTCCAGTGCTATTACGCCTGCCTCTTTGTTTGGCGCCTACGACCTTTACGTGACAGTATTTCATTTGCTAGTGTAGAGTGCGGTGAACCTTAGGAGGAGCTGCCTCGATCCTGGGCGCAACAGCCGTAAGTTCCTGACCAAACAGAAAGCCGAGGCGCACGGAAGCCATGTGCCAGGACGAAAAGAAGGGCTGTCGCTTTAGGGAGCAATTGTATTCAGACGGGAAACCCAATGGAGTGGCGATGACAAGGCTGATGACGTCATCAGAGGAGCACGTCGTCCACCTCAGCGCAGCCATGTGGCTATAGAGGGCAACTATACCTTTTTCAGAAACTTCGTAGTTAAACTAAAATGTCTTCAATCAGCAACCTGTAGCGAAGGTTCGACATCTATATCCCCAGGCATTACAAGATGGTCACGAACTAGTCTACTATCAGTCCTATCAGTCCTAGGTAGGAGTGATTTGGTTTCGTCAAAGTACACATATAGTAAACTAAGAAAAATGCACATGAAATACAGTCATGACCAAAAAAAAAAAACAGTTCATGGACAGCATACCTACAAGTGCTAATCTATGAGTTAGATAAAAGAGAGGAGAATTACGACTCTTTGTGCGTACAATTTTGCTGGACTGTTTATTTTAATCTCACGCTGTTTATACAAAAAAGAAATATTTTATGCAATCTTTTGAAAATCTTTTTTGCGCATGTTTTGTATTTTTATTGCGCGCTATTCGGGAAATGGACTGCTTTATGTATACTGTTGCTTGTCAATCATGACTAGATTTTTATAGTCGAATAGAAAAGAAATAAACACTTCTGCTTTCGCCTTAACTGAAGAGTGGGCAAATCTGCTTTATCATATAGTGGAGAAACTGAATCCTGTTTTTGCTAAAAAGAGAAAATAAATCGGAGTGCACGTTTTTGTACGAGCTCTAAATCTGTTATCAGTTCGCAAGTCGAACCAACGTTTCGACAAGTGGACTGGTCGAAACTATGACTCGGCTTGCGAACTTAGGCTTCCCCCTCTACCCTTGTTCAGTGCTCTTTCATACCGTGTGGCCACCTTCTTTCTCGTTCTACCATTTGCAAGGGTTGGCAAACTTCAGAGCATCTTTTATCAAGTGATTAATAATGTGGGTATAGTCGATGATAGAGTATCTTTTACGAAAGCAGCCTGGCTGGCCCTTTAATTGAGTGAGATTTAACTTTATCATTTTTCTATTTACGAATGCCTTAGTAAGTACATCATATGTAACAGACAGTAGGTTGATGTTTTATTTTTCAAGTCCTTGACGTCCTTTTGCTTATTGATCAAGATAATGTCGGTAAGATAATGTTATGGGCATGTTTATGGGAATAATCAGAATGCGGGACAAAAAGGACACTTTTATTGTTATTCTGTTCTCGCAAAGGGTATACAGAGAAACGAGTGACCACGAGAAACGAGTGGCCTGAGTTGTAGGAAATAGTTTAGAGGCAACTGTGAAATATTGTAAGTACTTTATAACCGTCTTTAGCAGTTGACTTCCAAATCGCAGAAAAAATTCGATTCTGAGGTTTATGCAAGCGTTTGCAAAAAGAAATTAAGACTGCCATAAAAAGTCAATGGTATGCGTTTTTGGAAATAAATAGCGAAAAGTTACAAACCTATCCAGGTGGGATCTGCGCATGTATTGCTTTTCCTGGTGCAGTTATACACTATGCGAAAAAATTACGTTCAAAAACTTCTTTCAACAATTTGTACAATATTTCCGAGCAAAACATTTCTCGGCGAAAAGCATTTATGCTTAGCGTGATAAACAGCACGAGGAAAGAAACGGACGTAGCTCTTCGCGGGTCAGTTTGTTTCCTTGTCCTGGTGGTAAGCCTTCATAAACTCGCTCAGATATATTCGTGTTGATATGTGAAAATATATTTGCATTGCACTCTAATCGGTTTCTCGTCCTTATGGAAGTAACGACAACTTTTCATGTCTATAGGGACGACGTTCGATGTGTGAAAGGGCCAACAATGGGCGGTGAAGCCCTTGCGCAAACTTAGATGGCTAAGTGTTTAGCTTTCCAGGTGGCAAACAGATGGACGGATGGACGAGCGAAGTTATTTTTAGACCCCGTAATTTACTTCGCGTTGTCTATGCTTCACTGTAAGGCACCAAACTAGATAAAATTGCTGATTACGAAATTGGGGCCTTTTGTAAATAAATTATGGTATAGCTAGAATTCAGAAAGAGAACACAAAACGATTCTGTAATGTTGTGCAAAGTGGTGCATAAATATGAGCACCGGCGCTGTTGCGCAGATCATGCATGGCTGCTGTTAAGAAGGGCTAGCTAGTCGCATCGGACTGATCGACACCTGATAATGCGGATATATGCTTAAGACATCTGCAACGCGTTGGTGTTGACTGAGGCTCAAACGGTTTTCTTAAATAGTTTCAGAGACTATAATAGCCCGTTGTCTCCCAGCCCCCACAGCTTTTGCCAGCAAGTATGGGCAGATTATAGGAACACAAATAAAACACGAGACTAATGTGGCCTGAACTGTCATTGCCATTGCATGTAGGAAGGAAAGCAATATCTTTGAAAGTAATGTATCAGCTCCTGTTTTTTTTCCAGTTCTCGCAGCCTAACCGTATTTTGTGGAAATATATGCAGAATCTAGGATACAAAGGATTCATATGCCGCGTGAGGCAGCATTTCCAAAAAAGTTGCGTAGGCGACTGCCTCGGTGTCCAGTCCTCACGCTGTCCTTTTTGGGAGAAAATGAAGTTTTCAGCGGTAGAGTGGCTGCAACTGATATAAAAAAGGTCAATGGAGAGCGTGGGCCTTACCCTCGAAGCGAACGTGATGCAGCTGCTCCTGACGATGATGATTATTATTATTAAAAGTATACGCAAAGCAGTGAGGCATGACGTTTCCGATACCCTCAGTTTTGACGCGTTTCGGTGAATAATTTAAAAGAACTGGGTGCTGCAGAAACTCAGTGTCCACACTCTCAGCACAAAGCGGTCAGTGCAAGAGGACCCGTATACCTTGTCGCACGCGTAGACCCACACTCAGTTGCATGCTCCCCCTGAACGGACCGAAGGGAATTTTCGACCCGCAGCAGTGTTGATATCCAGTGTCCACCGTCGCGGCATTATCGCTTAATCGCTACAGACAAGCAGCCTGCAGTCTTGAGCGAAGCGCCGCATCTTTAGAGGGCCACGTCGGCACAGCTCGCGACTGAACGAGCAGCCAGAAATTCTGGCACCACATTTCTGCCGAACGCAGATTGCTCCTGCGCTGGCTTTAGCGCGTATTGTGGCCACGCGCGCCGGATCTGGAAGGGGAAGGATGCTCGCAGCGTTCATTATCGCCCGCGCACCGCTGGCCTGCTCCCATTTTAAACGCATCCCTCTCTTTCCATCCAGGTTCGCTGGCGCGGGGCTTGCACTTTCCCGTTCCTCCGGGATGGTTCCCCTTCCATTCGTCGCCCCTGAGTTGGTCCGGGGGAAAAAAGAAAACAGCGCTATAAAAAAAAAGAGGCCTGTTTGCAACACGCGTGCCGACCTCGCATCGTGATTGGACGACATAGCTCGCACTGCTGGTGCCTCCATTGGCTGCGAGCGAACCTCCTCGCCCGAGAAAGGGGCAGCGCGTCTAGCGAGAAGCCAATAGCGCCCTTTCTCGGCAGCCTTTTACGCAAGTCGCGGAAATCGGCTAACGAATTGTGCATCCCACTGCAGCTCGACGCGCACCCCCCTTTCGCTTTGTTCGGGAGACGAGTCGTCTGATGAAACTCTCTTCAGACAAAGCAATGAATACACAAAACAGTGATGGTACTCTCGTTTTTATGCGAGCGCAACGTACAATCTTACATGAATTAGCCGTTTTAGTAAAGCCGGATGGTGCCAATATCGGCATTACCAACACCCGCTGTGAAGGCTGGCTCTCTGGCGGATGCTTATTTTGATTTTGCTCCTTCCATTTCTTTTTCTTACGTATGAGAAGATGTGTACCAAAAGGAGACAAATACTTATAAACTGATGCTATTTTTCTTCTTGAGGTAAATCCAGAACATATACGAAGGTTCCCTTTGCATCTCAGCTAAGGTCTAATATTATAAAAGTTAACATTCATTAGTCGTAAAAAATTGCATTGGTCTCATTTTTCTCCATGCCCAGATCAAAATGACATATGAGATGGCAAAATGAAGTACTGTTTAGAATACAACTTTTACTCATTGTACTCTAAGCATTATAGATGGTGCACATTGCACTCATTTGCACTCTTCGTGACACATCGTGCACTGAACCCGGGCAGAATGAAATTATTTCTTGCTCGCTACAGGAGGCAGTCTAATTCACATCTGTTGCTTGTGCGTTTTACGGAACACCTTGTTGTTACACAAATATTTCGTATTTGAACACTTAGCGGTTTGAAGGAATGAGCCTTCACTTTCAACCCCCCGTTTCGTTTTCTGTCCGCGTCAATTAACTTTTTGGCAGCTTTTGTTGCAAATAGCTTTGTTTTGAACCGTTCCTAAAAGTATCTCTCCATACATCAAATGCGCTTGTACGCAATTCGATGTCTTTCGCTGAAAGAATTCATATTTTCGACTGAAGCTGTTTCCATTCAGCCTCGTCTAGGTCACTCGTCGCCGGTTCTGTTATTCTCATTTGAGGTAGTCGCTCGAATAGAATGCTTTTGCTGGCGCATCATTTTGTGGACCTAATTCATGTTGTCGGTGTAACAATCCTCACAGACTCGCAGGGATGTTGTACACTTGTCAAACAAGGCACGCCCGTTCGCATGACAGCAGGAGTGCACTTGCCACTTGCGGTTCCTGCTATTGCATTGTCTATAAGTGGCGCACGGACTCTTGGCTATCCCTCAGAATGGGTGCGATCATGCGTTCGACTACGAACAACTGAACCAGGCAGTTTCGGCGATAGCGAACGTTTCGGTTTCTGTACGAATTTCAGGCACGCTTTAATTACGCATTTCTCACAAGCAGGGTATTGAGACGGCCGCCATAAGGATAGGGAAAGCATACCGCCATAAGGATGACGGTATGCTTTCCCTATCTCACCACACACACTTACGAAAGAGGAAGTAAGGTTGAAAGTTGGGGGAGTTGAATCTTATTCATATTGAAGCTAACACAAAAAACGAGGACCAAGGAGTAGAGCTCGTGTGGCGACCTACTCCTTGGCCCTCGTTTTTTTGCGTTACGTTCAATATGAAACAGGAAGATTATGATCACCGCTATAAGCAGGACTATATCAACTGCAGGGAGAAAGCCTGTCCGATATCCCAACTAGTTAATCCGATCTTCTGCTAGCTGCACCCACATCCTTATAGTCTTTCCTTTTCTTGTAATCCAGTTTGTTACCCTCCGCGATGAGTAAGATATTGACAGTTAAAACAGGCGCCTTCCGCGTTCCTGCAAAAACAACATGTCTGTCGCCTCACTGACGCCCATTACCCATGAAACTTTTGTACAAGCCCACTGAAACTCAGTCATGTGGTGTGGGAACGTGCGATAACCTCGAACCGACCATCCGTAACAGCTCAAAGGCCCCATGGACGCGCTGGCTGTTCCTCCCTTTGCCCAGTCAAAAACTTCTACTCGTTTTTTATGCGCGCCGAAGATAGGTTTTAGTTTGCGCATGAAATTGTGCTATAGTTTGACTAGGGGAAGAGAGGCTATATACGAGGACTACTAACAACTGGCACTTTATTTCAAGCGGAGCAATATATAATAAATGCGTATCACACACACACACACACACACACACACACACACACACACACACACACACACACACACACACACACACACACACACACACACACACACACACACACACACACACACACACACACACACACACACACACACACACACACACACACACACACACACACACACACACACACACACACACACACACACACACACACACACACACACACACACACACACACACACACACACACACACACACACACACACACACACACACACACACACACACACACACACACACACACACACACACACACACACACACACACACACACACACACACACACACACACACACACACACACACACACACACACACACACACACACACACACACACACACACACACACACACACACACACACACACACACACACACACACACACACACACACACACACACACACACACACACACACACACACACACACACACACACACACACACACACACACACACACACACACACACACACACACACACACACACACACACACACACACACACACACACACACACACACACACACACACACACACACACACACACACACACACACACACACACACACACACACACACACACACACACACACACACACACACACACACACACACACACACACACACACACACACACACACACACACACACACACACACACACACACACACACACACACACACACACACACACACACACACACACACACACACACACACGCACGCACGCACGCACGCACGCACGCACGCACGCACGCACGCACGCACGCACGCACGCACGCACGCACGCACGCACGCACACACACACACACACACACACACACACACACACACACACACACACACACACACACACACACACACACACACACACACACACACACACAAAGAACCACAACAATACAATGCGTTTCCTGACCTCCTTTTACTCACCTTACCAAACGTTTAAGCTTCAGAATGAAATACGCGGGGTCGCGACTACAAACGAAAAAGAAGAGTAAAGGAAGGCACTGTCGGTGGTAATTTTATACATTCATCGATTTGGCGCTATTGGTTGGCGCTCAGAGCATGGTGTACAAAAATGGCGATAATTGGGCCTAGTTGGTTATTCATATTGGTTTCACCGCGCTAACACATTGAACGACAGAAAAGACAAACACCACGGAGCGCGAACTAACAACTGGTTTTAATGAATGAAACGGAAGTTCGGGCTCCGTGGTGTTTGTCTTTTCTGTCGTTCAATGTGTTAGCGCGGTGAAACCAACATGGTGTACAGTTGACATTTTCGGCGCCCCACAAGTTGGACGAAATTGTGCTAGCAAGTCAATGACATTCAATAAAAGGGCTGTCGAAAGAAACGCCAGACTCGTTTTTCATTATATAACATTCCGCTTTCTTCCGGCTGTTCTTATATTCGTCAAGCGGACCGACGTCTTAATGATCGCACAAGGGATGAGATTTTTGCTCAGGGCAAAAACAAAGACGGCAACATCATACCTCAGTGCCCGGGTTGCTAACGGTGCGGTGAAGTTGGTGACCGGGATGACTAAAGGCGTGCAAAACGTGTGGACGTTCACACTGTGAACGTTTGAGAGAGCGCCCTGAGTCATTGCAGGCGCTAGTCTCTAAGAGGAACCTGCAGAGACCTCCGGGTAGGTGAGTGTGAACCAACTATTCATAGCTGCAAGATTCTGAACAAATCAATAAATCAATCAATCAGCCTTTTATTTTCTCTATATTAGAGAAGGAGACAAGACTAAAAGCTCGGAAGCTTGACAGAGGTCCTGCCCCCTTTTTTACATTGGCATTGCATCAGACAAGCGGCCATAAATTCTGCGCTATACATTATAGCACAAAAGAAGATAACACAACTTGAAAAAGAAGCAAAGAGTACCAACACAAAAATACATGCACCGTCAAATTCTTAATAACAGTATTTGAATGCTGGAAAGGGTCAAACATTTCTTTGTTTAATTTATTTAATAGCACTGTCAGTATGTAAGGGATAGATTGTTCTGAGTAATATGCTCTAGGTGTAGGAACTAACCACATTTCTCTATTTCTGGTTTGGGGAATATGGATGTTTTTTGCAAGTTCTGCCAAACTACCAACGTAATCAGGATCAACTCACTCGCGAAATCGCCGATGCATTTTCGTTTTATTTCCATCGAAACGCGGCCGCTGTGCATGGTCAGGTTCGGAGAGGTTGCGGCGCGATAAAATCTGCAGATGTCATCCGGACCCGGCAAACTACCAGTCCAATTAATCCCGACAGAGAAAGCTTGGAAGTTTTGGTCGCACGTATCAAGCTTTACGTTGCGGCTAATGAGGTCGCCGAGGTCAAAAAACTGCATTTGTTCCTGAGCACCACTGGGAAAGCATCGTCCGTAATGCTCAGCAGCCTGCTTCCCCGGAAGGTGCCCAGCAACATAAGAGGAAGTTGTATCCGCGCGACAGAAGCAGTACACTACGAGGCGCCCTGTACAGGGAGCGAAATAATGAAAGAAAGCGCCTCAAGAAGGTGTCATGGATTTCTTGTTGCAATCATGAAATCGTCAGTGCCATGCAACCTCGCCTGCTTCCTGGAACAAGCAGTCAGGAACAGCATGTTCGCCGCCCTGTGTCTTGCGGAAATACGCTGCCTATCGCTAGCTATTTATTTATTTTCAGATACTGTCAATCCCAATCAGGGATTTTTACAGGAGTGGGTTCTTTGCTCATACAGGCATACACACATATGTACAGAAGGGTAAAATCGAAAACTCTTACAATACTAGCAAAAAGAAAAGGAAGCAAGCATATAAAAAATGAAAGATACAGTCATTCACAGGTTGACGTCATCACAGGTTCACATTATACATAGAACTAAAACAAACACATAATGATGTCATCACTTCCTCGTGGTTGACAATATACAATTTCCGGCAAGTTCAACCAATTTGTCGATAGTGGACTGTGAGACCACTTCCTGATCTAAAGAGTTCCAGTCTCGCACAGCTCGAGGGAAAAACGGGAAACTGTATGTGTTATTAGCACAAAAATATTCTTGAAGTGTGAGATGATGCTTATGACGGGTTTCTCTGGAGGTATTAAAAGAAATATAGGTGTCAGGATTTACTTTAATCTTGTTATGCAGGATGAGATACAGAAATTTGAGACGTTGTAGCATCGCTCGGCTAGATAATGTATGAATACCGATCTCGACCAGCATCTGCGTCGGTGAGTCGGTTCGCCTATATCTGTTACAGATAAAACGCGCAGCTTTTCGCTGGACAGCTTCGAGCGTAGATATTTGATTTTGGGTGAATGGAAACCACGCCACGTTCGCTTATTAAACTGCTGGGCGTATAATCGTCTCATAAGCCAGAAGCTTGGCTTCCTTTGTAGAGTAGCGCAGGGTCCTTTTCAGGAACATTAGCTTTCGCATCGCTTTGTTTGCCACATATTCCACATGAGCCGCCCATCCGAGATCTGGTGATATTACGACTCCCAAATACTTATACTGAGTGACAGAGTTCAGGATGATGTTGTCGCAACTGTACGAAAAACAAAGCTTGGATTTCTTTTTTGTAATTGACATTGATACTGTTTTATTAAGGTTGACGGCCATTTGCCAGTTTGAGCACCATTGGACTATCATGAGTGACATCGAGCTCCCCTAGGACCGCGTTTTCAGCTTCTTTACTGCAATGAAATTGGAAACGAGAGATACATTGAAATAGGACAGGATACAAAGTTGAACCCTCGTAAGGTGGCACCATCGCCCTCTGGCAGAGGAAGTCGTCGACTTCGCAACCGGCCTTAAAACAGTAGTGTACTGCTGCCACTCCCACTACAAGCGGAAACCGAAGACGTCGACTCTGATGACAAAATATCCATCCCATTCCCCATGACAAGTCCTAGAATAAGAAAAGAACTGATCTATCATCGATACTGTTCAGCAGACACTTATAAATTATTTATGCTTAAACACCCTTGCAGTAAAGAAAGGCTAAGTCGGAAAATTGGGCAAAAGTTGGGCATCAACTACAGCACGAATCCTCGTGCAGATACGAGCTTTGGCTTTGCCACGCTGAAAACTGTTCGGGCATACAAGCTATTCTATAGTCAGTCTAAGGCTAAATATGGGAAAATGTACCCATGGAATTAAGAAGCAGCGGTTTGCAAAATGGCGGAACCAGAGTGTGAGAAGCACTTTTAAACGCTAGGCTGAGACCAACCGCTGTTAAACTTCTTACGTACGACGGCATGCCAGTGAATATCAAATGAATCACTTTTGTCCATGAGAGGAATTAAGATCAGTCCTTTCAACCGCCCTTGGTAATTGCAAGACACTAAAGGCACGAGAATAACTATAGTTCATTTGACCGAAATTGGCTCAATAAAACAAATCAGATAGCATACCTACTTCATAATCTACTTAATACATACTTCAGTAAATATCGCGAAGTTTTCGAGCCTAATTACGGAGCAATAATAGGTTACAAGGCAAACATCCCCCTGAACAGAACACATCAGCTGTAAGGCGCCATCATATCAGTTTGCGCTGTGCAAACGGGTCGAGCACCAATTGGCGAACATGGAAAAAGCAGCAGACATATAGAGTCACAGTGCTTAGGAAACAGAAAAAAAAATGACGAGCTTCGGGTATGTGGTGGTAACCGTAAAACGGGGCATCCTTCACCTGAGCTTGACCAGTACCAGTTCCCTCTACAAGAGGTTATTTTTGTTACTCTATACATTTCAGACGACCTTTTCAATTCTGCACTTGTCTAAGGCGTAATTGCTGATCAAACTGGGCGACGTAGTATAAACTATCCCCCTGTAAATGCACATCCCGTCGTATTTTGGCTCTGACATTCTCCCTGCCTGCGAGGTGGGAGAGTTGAAGACCATTATGGACCAAATACTCCACGGGCTACCTGGCATTCCTGCTTTGTAGATGCCGTAGTTAAATCTTACAAGAGCGTAGCAACACAGAGAGATCTTCCAGATTTCCAGAGCGGTTGCCCTGATTTCTGCACTACCATTGTCATTACGGGCGATGATCGAAAATAGTGTTATGACAGATTACAGCAGGCACTGATTTGCCTAAGAGAACATGATATAGTGGTCAGCTCTGGGAAATGCGAGCTATTCCAGCTGAGCATAATATGCATGGACTAAGAAATGGACAGAAATGGGTTACTGCTGGTGATGAGTCAGCCATGAAGAAGGCCTCAAAATCGGACAAAGTGGCACAGCTGAAAACCTTTCTGGGATTGAATAATTTTTTTCGACCAACATTTTTATGCCTGTACGGTTCTGAAACTCATGTATAAACTGTTGCGTAGCAATAACGTGTGGCATTGATCATGAAAATGTGATGATGCTCTTCAGGTTTGTAAAGAGCTGGTAACTAAATATAACGTTCTGAAGCCATGCGGTCTGAAAACATGTTTTCGCAACAGGTTATGCAGGAGTTCTAGAACCGTATATGCATGACAATTGTGGACGAAAAAATTATTCAATCCCAGGAAGGCTTTCATCTGTGCCACTTTGTCCTGTTTCGACGCATTTTTCAAGGCTGCCTCATTATCAGCAGCAATCTATTTCTATCAATTTCTTAGCCCAGATATCTTATGCTCTGCTGGAATAGCTCGCATTTCCCAGAGCGGACCATTCAACCATGTTCCCTTAGGCAAATCAGCACCTGCAGCCTGCCTAATTCGTGCTTTACCTAGATCACCGCATTGCAGGAAAGCGTGCAGATTGTTCAATGCTTTGATTCTTTGATTGCTAACGATACACAAACAACCACACAAGGAAGGGTGTCCTTGAAGAAAACCTTTATAGTCTCTTTTCTTTGCGCCCTTAACCCCGTGGTAGCGATTATGTAGCGTGTACGTCTTCTTAAAATTCTCGCCCGTTCTTGATGTCTCGGAGCTTGCTTATGCGTTCTTCTTGGAATTGTTCCGCGGTGCGTCTGTCACCCTTGCTTCGCATCTGTGGGTCACGTTCCGACAGTGATGCATGTGCCCCGGTTGCGTTTGCGGCACTGTCTCGGCAGCATTGGTCTCAATTTTCCCATCGAAGGTCCACGAAGTGAAACGCACGAGGTGGATCATCGACGATGAAAGCTGTCATGAACTTACGACCAAGAGTAAACTTCGAAGGACTGCTACCCATGTACTTAGCACTTGAGTTGCTTGCTTTTTTTGTCAGCGATGATTGTGATCTTATATGCGCACTAGGTCTCCGTTTATGTCAATGAGTTCAGCTATGAAAAATGTAATTGCTGTGGCAATTAAGAAAAATTAACATGGTTGGAATTCTGTTCGGCCAAGAAATGGGAAGATTTTGCTGAAGCACGCTGATGGCATGCTAGCGATATATATATATATATATACCGAACGAGCCAGACGTGGAAAAGATAATTTTAGAGAATAACCACATCATACCAGCGCACGTTGGTGACGAGCGATTTGAAACCAAAACTACATTATCGACTATGTTACATTATGTTGGACCAATTTTCTTCTAGGACTAACATTTTACTGTTATCTAAAACCTGGCACTTATATGGTTGAAAAATGCATCTGGTACTCACATAGTTGTAGATTGCTGAATTATGAAGGATATATAAAAACATTTTCGCAAATAGTGCCAAACGATGAGGTGGCGGTGTTGCGATTCATACTGTGACGAGAAAAATACGACATAACGTCGGATTTCAGTCAGATAACTGATGTCTAGGCATCTTTCTAGCATCTTTCCCCAAGAGGTAAAAAGAGGCACTGTAAGCCTATTTATAAGAAAGGGGATGGCTCAAGTCGCTAACTACAGATCATTATGCATACTACCCTTACTCAAAATTTAAACGAAATCTGGTTGAAGTATGGTTAAACAATTATTTGAATATTTAGCGTGCTTTCTTCAGGTCAATTTAGATTCCGACAAGCCCATTTTACTGACTTTGCCCCGCCGCTGTGCCCAGGTGGCCAGGGTGCCTTGCGCCCTATCTGAGTGGCCCGAGTTTGATCCGGGCCGCTGCGTTTCGACGGAGGTGAAACGCAGGACGCCCGTGTACCGTGCGATGTCAGTACAAGTTAAGGTACCCCAGGTGGTCGAAATTCTCCGGAGCCCTACACTATGGCGTTCTTAACAATATGAGTCGCTCTGCGATGTTTAGCGCTGTAGACAAGCTGTTCTGAACACGAGCCAGCTGCTCTCAGAAGTGGACTAAAAAACGCCATGCATCGACGAAGGAGCTATACGCTGTTGTATATAAGCTTCCGAGAAACTAAATCATCCCATCTTACAGTTAAATAGCAAAGAGGAATAGCAAGCTTCGTGCTGCTTTAGTGAGATCTGGCTGAAAGCTGGAACCCATGCTTTCGGTATTTCAGGCATGGTACCCAAGCCCATAGCATAGCAACACTAGTGGTCCACAAGGTCTATGTTGAACCACTTCTGTTTTTAATCTAAGTCAACGACTTGCCACATTATTTACCCTGAACCAAATTTATGCTTTAAGCCAATGGCACAACACTGACACCATACGACAAACGCCTGACCCGCCGGGGTGGCGCAGGGATTACGGCGCTCAGCTACTGTTCTCAAGGATGCGGGATCGAATCCCGACGAGCTTAGCGGCCGCTTTTCGATGGAGGCGAAAAGCAAGCTGTCTGTTTGCTGTGCGATGCACGTTAAAGAATACCAGGGGGTCGAAACCTCCGGAGTCGTCCACTACGGCGTCTCTCACAGCCTGAGTCGCTTCGGGACGTTAAACCACACAAACCAAACCAAACCATACTAAACAAACGCCTAACATCTATTTCGCAATTGACAGATATCTAGCAATTCTAAATTGGCGTCACTTCAATAAATTACACTTTAAACAGTCTGTAATAGAGCGCAACTCTTATACTGCATCAAAAACTTCCTCTATTTGTTCTGCCCACTTCTCCATCCTTGCCATCCTGCAATTACTAAAGTGTACATCTATAGTGCAATTGAAAGTTTACGAACATGTAGTGAACACCAAGCAAGCAAAAAAATGGTTACGAGTAAGGATACTTACAAAAGATGTGTCCGGTTTTTTGACAAAACCTTGACGTCCTTATTTAGAGGGCAGAACACTTATAAAAAATGTAGTACTGTGAGCTCCGGACTAAAGCCACGACATCTAGCGATAACACCTGGTTCGAGACAGGCTATGAGCGACCATGCGCGGCGGTGCTGATTCCATTGTCCGTATTGGCGCAGTTTGTTGGCCACCGTAGCTGCGCCCTCCAAAGCGCCGTTTCTGACGCCTACAAAACCAAAAGTAATCGGTTGGCAGTCATGTTTGTTGGCTTCATTTTTTCTCTTCGTGTGCGGGAGATTTGGCGTCCAACAATTAACCGCGTAATGACCATCGCAACGCCTCTGACTGCAGAAGCAGGTGCCGAAGCAGCGGCAGTGAGTGGGCCGAGTAATGACGGACAGCGCTCTCAGTGGCTAGTCTTCCTCACACCTTGCCTGTATATCGAGCCAGGCGTTATCGCTAGACTTCGCAGGGGAAACGTGCAGCGGCTCAAAGGCTGCAGGTCGGGCGTTCTGGGTAAGCGATTTGCCCTCTGTACCACTCATACATTCACTGCCTTAATTATTGTTGCATTTACAGGTGGGACAACCCACGCACTGATTTAAAACTTTTGCAAGTCATCCAAAATCAAGATCAGGACATAAGTTTCTAGCCCCTATTATAGCGCAGATTGCAAAAACGTGCGAGTTAAGCGTGTTTTGCCCGTGGAAAGACTTGAAATACAGCCTGGCAGTTTTCAAATTTAAATATATTGACTTGATTTGCAACCTCAGTATACATCTCTCCTTCTTGGGAACACCAATTCTACTATGGGTTCACGCTCAACCATAACTCTGCTTCATCGAACGCGGGAACTAATTATGGCAAAGAAAGGTTTCAGGTTTCATTTGTCATTGATTTCTTTCTTAAACTCATCGATAATGAGCCTTAAGGAATCATTACATCAATTTAAGGAAATACTAAAACAATTCCTAATGTATTCGTAAGTAGATACGCTGTTATCTTTCCGCCTTGTTAATTCAATAATTTTGGCATTTTTCTCACTGATGCGCCGTCCTTATGTTTTTGTTTGGGTTGGGCTTTGTGTATGTTTCACTTTTCATGCATTTATTTGTTGTATGAATTATGTTTTCTTACTCTCGTGTTCATTCATACATTTGTGGGATTTTTCAATTCTGCAGGAATTCTGCAGGAGTAATAAAATTAATATTGCCTCATAAATACAATAAATGGCTTTTAGGACTGTTAATACCGGTTTGCTCTCCATAATGTATTCTACAACAACTTTTCAATGACACTAATGTCTTCATATACAATTAGGTGATGTGTGCTTTTGCGCTGAGAAAAGGTTCTAGCATGCACATTATTACTGAAAAAAACAGGCATGTCTTATATCACATGGCACCCCGTCAGCGCCCGTTGCCTGATAGGAGAAGCAGGTGGTCCTGATTGCCAAGGGAAGTAAGATAATTCGGCGAAGAATTTGGTTGGATGAATGGTGGCAATAAATGAATTCAGGCCTTGTTGTATTAGCTTGCTAACACTGAGGTGGAGGCTACGGGTACGTTGCTCAAGTTTTGACAGATACGGTGTTCTCGCGCGCTCGTGAGCCAACCAGGTTGCCCCGAATCCCTCCGTTTTACGCTATTAGCTTCAACTTCATTGCGCCAAAGCATAGTCGCATGCTGAGAGAGGGTCTGATCGTGTCTTCTCCCCTCGAATGAAGTAACAGAACATGGTAGACATCTTAGGTGCGGTAGCTGGGGCTCGAGCGCGAGCCAAACTTGCAAACGATTACTCCTCCGGTTAGGTATAATACCTCGGAAGCTTTGTATGCTGAATGCATTTGCCTTCACAGTTGCTCGTCGCGGTTCTTAAAGTACAGCCACGCTCGCAGTGTTTCCAGGTGCAGAAAAAGAGCATAGTCGTTTGTTGACTAATAAGCCCGCGACAGTCGCTGACAACCGACAATTTCCCTGGCGCAATTTTCCCGGCAAGCTGAGCATTATGAAGTGGCTGTACGACACCGGAGATTGTCAAGTCACTGTCGCGCTCTTTCCAGGAGAATCACCCTGGTGGGCTCAAAGTGTAGACACCTTTGGGGCGAAACTCAGTGCATTGGGACGCGAACAAACGAGGAACAAAAGATGCACTATGGTTTCCAAATGTGTTTATTCGAATCACACTCTAGCAATGTCACGCTAGCAATTTATGTGCAAAAAAGAAAAGCAAATAAGAAAAGAGAAAATAAGAAATCTAGACAGAAGTGCATGCACTATATATACACTGACAATCGCGCAACATCGCCAACAAGGCAAGCGTAAGTCAGAGTGCATTTTCTTGACCTGACACGAAATTGAGATACATGACGTTCTAATAAACAGGTATGCATAACTAATGAGTCTACCGTTAAATAAATAAGCAAGTTAGTTTTCTTGAGCACAAAGGGCATACACAAATTGTAACTGGAAGGCTTTTCGAACTTGTAAGGTGCAGGTTTTCAAGTATATCAAGCTACTGCTCTTGCTAAACGGGTGCAGAAAGTCATTGCTTTGCTTTTGTATGCCACCGCATGTCTCACAATTTACGTGTGTTATGAAGTTGTGTAGAACAACGTATCCAATCATACGCATTCATGAACTCTAGTTATCAGGGACCACAACGCGAAATCTAATGTTGGGATCCAGTGCATGCATGACTCCTATTTCAATACCAACACATCCACAGGACCGATAAGTGATAGAATTAGCTACAGTCTCCTGCATTCTTTAATAAATTAAAGGAAGCTTACGCGCAAAGCTTTGCGACTAACCAGATACATGACCAGTTGAGGCATCATTAGAACGCACGTAGAAGAGTTTTACAGGGCCAGTATATAAGGAATGTCACGAATTCATATATTAACAACGAGGAGCATTTTCGTTATTGGCACTGTGAATATCGTGTTAACAGATAATCATATCACAAAAACATGGCGAACGCAAGAAGAAGAGATTAAATACTAGTACTGGAAAATGCGTTGTAAACAAATTAGATCGCTCCTCCTAGTTTCATTACTACCTACAGGATGAAAAACTAATAAACGCAAGCAAATATGCACGTTTCAATTATCGCAGCGAAGTTTTATTTGAAGTCTGTCTTGAAAGCGTCTGTCCTGAAATGAAAGCGTCCTCACGTGTTTCGTATATCCCAGCGTAATACACGACAAAAACATGGCATGCCAGGAGCAAAAAATCACGGCTGGCGCTGCTGCATTTCGTCGCATAGTTTAAAATATTCCCGTGTGGTATCCAAGCCTTCAACACTAAACAATCCATGCTAAAGGGGAAAGTATACCTAGCCCAATTCACACCTCAGTTTTCGTGGATACACTTAATTTCCAACGTTGCAGTTAGTTACACGGTCCACGCAAGCCGACTCCGGAGAGACGCTGGTGCAGGCAGGTAGGCTGTTCTTCACTACCGCCTACTTGTACAACACGCATAATACTCGCCGGGAACGCGATGTGCTTCTGTCTTCAGCACGAAGACGGGTAATGAACAAAAGCACATATCCCTCGTTTCTTCGCTTTCGTAATAGTACTCATTTGTAGATAACCCAACGCTACCTACATCTCGTGCGATTTAGGCCTGAAGCGTGATCGCTCCTTTAGTTCGCCACTTACTATGACAAAATTCGGGCAGAAATATCCAGCAGGCCATTCTTAACGATTGCAGTGGACACTCATCTGTTCATGTTAACAAGCACACCTTTGGTGGACAAAGCTTTCTTAAGTAAAGGTTATTGAATAAGAGAGTACGAGCACGAAACGACGCGAACAACAGCAGGAAGACGCTGGCAAATAGGTCGCTATAGGCCATGCCATTGTTGCCTACTAAAAGCGTGATATTTCTCGTCAACACTCCTTTTGTTATGGAACTTTAGGCAAGGGCTTCTAATCAATGTGGCATTGGAAGAGAACGATTCACTATTGCTTGGGTGGTTATTCCATTTGAGCAAGAGCAACGTATGAAAATAAAAGAAGACCATGTGAATGGCATTCGCTTTTACCAGCTTGCGACTTTTCACTCTGTTGCTGGCGTGTTTGAAGGAGAAGGTGTTCTAAACAGTGCCCATTCGATGTCGCAACAAGATACAGTGCTCAGCTGTTTGATGCCTAATGGAAAACAAAACAGAACATGAGCACAAATAGAGATTGACCTGATTTTAGTGCAGCTAAGATTATGGCAAACTGAAAGATATGGTGTCCTTTGAATAAAATAGCATAGGACTTCGCTGAACGCAATTTGTCCTTTGTAGATGTAACTTGAAATTGGATAAGGTCATTCGCGAATAGTAGGTACTTGAAGAAAAATATGACAGGTGTGTGAAATATTTGTACGCAAAGTTCAGGCCAAATAGGTGGCTGCTGGTTAGCAGTGAGTCTTGAAGAAGTTTCGACCTGACGTCGCACAGTGGGATGTAATGATGTTTAAATGTGGGCATGGTCTGCCTCGGAAAAGCATGGCTCAGTGATGCTTTTCTTCTCGTTAGTCTATTAATTCCTCCTCTGCACCACCAGCACTAAATCTGCCCATTCTGTGGCAACACATTGCATTCACACGAGCTTTCAGTAGCATCGTGCCAACTGTATACGTGATATGAGATGACTGGCGTCATATATCTTTTCGCTGCTGCCGTTCAGCCGTGATTGGTTTACCAGGTATACAGAGTGTAACGTTCTAAAGTGACTCAGGCTACGAGAGACGTAGTTATGGAGGACTCCTGAAATTTCTAACACATGCAATAACATAGCACAATATACTCCTCCGCCGAAAAGCGGCCGCCGCAGCCAGGATTCGATCACGCATCCTTGTGTTCAGTAGTCGAGCACCTTAACCTATGAACCAGCGTGGCGGGTCGTTCAGCTATGAAATGCTGATGTTAGCAACCATGCTGCTTATGAAAGAATCTGCGCAATAAGGGGTATAGCAGTCCTCATGGCAACACAGTTTGAATCAAAGTAATTTTTAGTATGTCAGGCTTTTTACAAGGTGTTTATATTCGAAGCTATCCTGCTTAGACATCTCTCACGCAGTGTACAGTAAATCAGACATATGTACTAGAGGGATTTTCAGCAGTAAATAGAAAAAAGTAATTTTTTTTTGCTGTGTTATTTCAAAAACATGTTTTTTTTTTTCTGGCTGATAATTGATATGAACCAATGCCATACCAACTGTATCAAGACACGGTCAACCGGCACAATATATAACTGATAAGCTGAAAAGTGACATTAATGTGGCGAACTCTGCTTGAAAGGCAAAGGTTAAACGGCGTTAAAATTAGCGTCATATTTGATAACGCATGCATTACATTTTTTTTTATTTATTGTTACCTCAAAGACCACTGGGACGCTGCACGAGGGGGAGGCTAACAGATCATTTAATTATTTCGGTGATGAATGACTTGAAAGATTCATGACCAAGATGGGCAAACGCTTCAGGTGGCAGGTTGTTCCAATCTCTTGCAGTCTGGGAAAAATTGATTTGAGATGTGCAGAAGTGGATTCTCGAGGTGTATGGACGGCGTTCGGTGCGACGCGGTGAGCGAAGGTGGTAATGGAATGACTGAAAGGGGAATGAAAAAGCCTGTAGAAAAGCGAAAGTCAGGCTATTTTACGACGAGATTTAAGGCTGGGGAGGTTAGCTTTTGCTTTCAATCATGTTACGCTCGAATAATATCAGTAATCAGAATATACGATATAGCGCGGTTTTGAACAGGACTCGAGTGTTTTAGAAAGGTTATTTTTTGGGGGGTTCCAGATAAAGCATGAGTATTCTAGTTTATGGCGGACAAGTGGAAAGTTTTACTACAGCCGGTAGAAGACGCAAGTTACGTTTAAAAAAAAAAAAGCTATGAGCACGGTTAGCTTCGTTGGTTACGTTCCTAATGTGGGTGTTCCAAGAAAGATCCCGTGTTAGGCTGATTCTTAAATATTTATATGTGGATGCATGATAATTCGATGCTCCAAAAAAGTGTAGTTTGGGGTAGGGTAAGACTGACGGTGATGAAAAGAGATTGCAGTTGTTTTATTAGCGTTTAAAGACATTACCAAGCTAGCGCACCACTTTTCCACAAGTTTTAAATCACATTGCAGATGGTGTCTCTCCTGTTAGTGATGCTCCGGTAAATGACGCAGCCGTCTGCGAACAAACAGTAGAAGGTAGCCTTCGCGCCAAGATAATCTTGCGTAGAAGTAAATTAATCGTTTGATTTGCTATCATTATTCCTGATCAATGACCGTCTTCCGCAGTTTCTTCTCTGCTACAAACTGGCTAACTGGCAGGCGTAAAGAATATATTATTTCATAACTGTGCCCCTTAACACATCGACATTAATGTACTGGGTAGATATGACCAGCTCACTTACGTTATGAAAATACCACCCTGACTTTAACCAGGCTCCCTACTTCGTTAAAACCCCAGCGCTAAATACAGTTTTCTTGATCGCCAATTATCGGCGTTTGAAATCACCTGGGCAACTAGCTTCATCCGCCTCCATGAAGTATTGATTGTGGCAGCTTCGGATAGTTCGTAATGACAGAAAAATTCCTCTACGAATGGTGAAGACATCCCTTAATTTATGTCTTCCCGCGGGTAATTGTTTTGTTTCTCATTTTCTTTGTATCTTGAGGAAAGCCGTCACTTGTGAAATCTTCGAATGCGCTCTCAATACTTCTGAGCCTGCTTTCACTGTGAGTATAGCCGGAGGCTAAACCCTCCTGTGTATTATAGAAGGCGGTGTATTATAGGCAGTCGAGAGTTACATTACCTGACGGAGGGTTTAAGGAAATGGAAAGCTCGTGCTTGAAAGGCAGCGAGGCGGCTCCCAACGGTCCTGACGAGTAGTGACGTTCTCATGACGTCAGCCTTTTTGCTAAAATACAAAGCTTTGAGATTTCATTGATTTCATGCAACGTGCGCCGAATAACTGCTAGATTGCTTGGACGTACGACGCTACAAAGCGGAAAGGGGGTGCGGACATCTGAGAGGAGGCGCTGCTCAGCTTCGGAAAGCCGAGTGAGGGCGGCGCCCCATGAGCGTCTCCGGCTGACGTCAAAACACCGGGGCCAATTCATTGGATCCGCTATAGCTGCTCAGCTTCTGACATGCAGCGCATACTGCATATCTAGTTCTCATTGGCGGACTACCTGCGAAAGAAATATGCAAATGAGAAAAGTTTTGGGGGTTTCCAAATAAGCACTTCGGCAGGTACACATTGGCGCTGCGCTGCTCACCGCTAGAGCAATCACGCAGTCGGCGTTTTGCGTCTGTCCTCGTGAAATGGCGCTAATTAACTTTGCGTGCTTGTGAAACTCCCCTCGCCATGATTCACGTGGTCCTCCCGAAGAAAAGCCGTCAGGCGGTGCGGGTGTGAGGCGGCCTCGTTTGTCATGGCTGCGCTCTTGGCCCCTTGTGCAGGACGGACTTTAATTGTGCCCTGAGTGCACAACAGAAGCTGCGGGCGCAAGCACGCTGTTATCGTGAATGCCTTCCGAACAGGCCAGAACGAAGCTAATTGTTTAGGACTCGAAAACGTGGAGGCACCTCGGCTCGCAGTAAACTTACTTGGGAATCTTGCGTACTTATCAGAGGCTGGCGTTCACAATTGTGACGGACGGCGAGTTCGCGCGGGTGGGCGTCGCCCGTTAGGAAGCGTACACGGCGTCATAGTCTAGAACTTCTATAGGTATGGCTGTAATTGCTGCCTGGGGTCCTTTTCTGAAACTTCCGGCCAATGGCAGGAAGACCATATTGCTTCAGAGAGTCGTCAGCCAACGAACTAGCTTCCCTGCTTGCTTTGACTTTTCAAAGTAATCGCCAGCATAGTCAGGAAATTGTGCTTTCAGAAAGGTGACTCAGTTCCTTATTAATGTTTTTTTAATATGAGGAGTTCTTTCGAGCTTGTTTGACACCAGCATATTGCGCGAATATTTGAAAACTGAGCTTTTCTGGGCAGTTGGAGAAATCCCTGGAAATGCAACGCATACAAAAAAAAAAAAAAAGGAGAAGAAAAGCTCAGCGTATTCTGGCAGAAGGAATAGAAGTCACAAGATTGAAGTGCTTTAGGTGGGAGTCTACTAGTCCTATGAGGGATTTGAACCTTCATGAGGCTATAAAAGTTCTTGGAAAAAAAAAAGGAACCCGCAGATTTCAGTGAAACGATAACTCGTGTATATGGCGATAATAAACCCCCGTACTACAAACCTGAGGACTGAGCAGCTTTACTTTTGTGATTGTTATATTGATTTTTATATCTTCCACAGCGGTTCATGCAAAATGTCAGTCCCACGTGCGCGATGAACATTCATGGCGGTTAATAATTATGTATTATTTTAGGAGACTGTCGCATATGGGATTACGGAATGGAAATAAATGCCTGGGAAGTAAATCTCAACTGAACAGTGTAAGGGTATGCTCTGTGAAGACGAGTTCCCTGATAGCAGCGTGTGATCAGGGAATCTTGTGAGCACGCGGATTGTTGTGAAAGATCACTCCAGAAGAAATAGTTTTTCTTCTATTCGGAGTAAATTTTGTCCCAGGAGGAGAAAAACTGCAAACGAAAAAAAAAAGGACACATGAAGTGGAGAAGGTAACAATGAGAAGGAAGAATATCTTGAAAATAGTTTGTCTGCACATTAAGGCAGATAAAGTTTTCATGGTTTGCACCTACTTGATAGTCTGAGTAACTTAGATGACGGTAGCCTGAAGTGGGCCACATTCTATATCGGGGGCCAATTGCCATATTATATATGCACGTCCTCGATCCTTACTGGGGAACTAGTCATAACACCACTAACTTTATCTATTGCGTTTTATTAGTGATCAATGTTGACTGTAAAAAACGGAGGCAAGAATAAACGACCTATGAGCCCATCTAGATGTGTGGCTCGGCCCTCTGACGACTGATGGGCTAAAGTGACCCTTTATTTTCTGCCCGTCTTGCACTAGGCAACCAGCAATCTCGGTGTGTAACACTATGGCGCAAATGCATTGACGGCTTTGAGGGTTTCGAAATTGCGCGCTGCTTTGTAAGGGCTACTACGCTCTTCATTGCTGCAGTATCTTGATTAGAGCTCGGATGTAAAGTAGGGACATAAGTAGAATATAACCAGCCCCTATAGATAGCATTCATTGACTGTGAGCATTCATCGAAATCACTTGCTTGTTTCTTAAGTATGCATACAGAGAGATTACTGCTCGTTTCTGAATGAATCCAACCTAAGAGTCCCAGGTGGTTTGATGGTCGCTTCAACGAAGCTACACGAGTTGGCAGCTACATCACGTGGTCGCATAGCAACATACAACCCGTCGGTCGATCCCTGCCCCTGCGAGAGGCATCATGTGATTTGCTTTGGTTCCGAGGCTTAAAACTGTTGGTGCTCTTCTATGAGTGGAGCTACCGAGTTGGCAGCTCGTACCAACTCGAGCCTGCTATTTGGTCTCGTGACGTAACAAAACCCGCCAGCCAATCACTGCCTGGCCACGTGCCGCCTGCCACCTGCGAGAGGCATGCGCCTGATTATTCGAGGGTACGAAGTTTCGAAGTGTCGACGCCGACGCCGCTGAAGAATTTTTCAACATGGAGGCACTAACGCTAACGCGTCAAAAGGAGAGTTAGAACGAAACGCAATATTTTCAAGAGAAGTATGCCGCATGCAAGCGCATCAGTATTTGCAGTATGCTTATACCATGTTGACCTTTACACGTAATTGTCTTGCTACTGTATCAACAGCGTAAGCTGCAGGATAAATTATGAAGGACGCAGCGCTACGGACAAAAGACAGATGAGTAGACAAGGTAAATACCGTTTATGCTGAAGTAGACCGCAAAATAAATGTAAAGAAACAACATGCTGGGTTACAGCAGAAGACCAGTACTCTCAAGATTTTTTTATCACTAGTTATTTGGTGTAAAACGTTAAGTCTACAGTTTTATTGTATTCTATCAGTGATAATCTGCTGGTATTATTGTGTATAGAAACAAGCATTCCCATGGGAAAAAAATTGCCGCCATTGTTGTACTAACTAATAACGCGCAAAAAAGTATAAAGAACCCGGAATCCATGGGTTACAACATAATTCTTTTCGCGACACCCTGTGGTCAGTAGAATGGGATACGATCACTAATGTTAAGGATGTCAGTGAGGCGTGCAATAAATTCAGGGATATACTGACCCAACTATACTCCAAGAGTTTCCCTCTAAGAAAGTGCAAAAAAGTATAAAGAACCCGGAATCCATGGGTCACAACATAATTCTTTTCGCGACACCCTGTGGTCAGTAGAATGGGATACGATCACTAATGTTGAGGATGTCAGTGAGGCGGGCAATAAATTCATGGATATACTGACCCAACTATACTCCAAGAGTTTCCCTCTAAGAAAGCGCAAAAAAGTATAAAGAACCCGGAATCCATGGGTCACAACATAATTATTTTTGCGACACCCTGTGGTCAGTAGAATGGGATACGATCACTAATGTTAAGGATGTCAGTGAGGCGGGCAATAAATTCATGGATATACTGACCCAACTATTCTCCAAGAGTTTCCCTCTAAGAAAGCGCAAAAAAGTATAAAGAACCCGGAATCCATGGGTCACAACATAATTCTTTTCGCGACACCCTGTGGTCAGTAGAATGGGATACGATCACTAATGTTAAGGATGTCAGTGAGGCGGGCAATAAATTCATGGATATACTGACCCAACTATACTCCAAGAGTTTCCCTCTAAGAAAGCGCAAAAAAGTATACAGAACCCGGAATCCATGGGTCACGACATAATTCTTTTCGCGACACCCTGTGGTCAGTAGAATGGGATACGATCCCTAATGTTAAGGATGTCAGTGAGGCGGGCAATAAATTCATGGATATACTGACCCAACTATACTCCAAGAGTTTCCCTCTAAGAAAGCGCAAAAAGTATAAAGAACCCGGAATCCATGGGTCACAACATAATTCTTTTCGCGACACCCTGTGGTCAGTAGAATGGGATACGATCACTAATGTTAAGGATGTCAGTGAGGCGTGCAATAAATTCATGGATATACTGACCCAACTATACTCCAAGAGTTTCCCTCTAAGAAAGCGCAAAAAAGTATAAAGAACCCGGAATCCATGGGTCACAACATAATTCTTTTCGCGACACCCTGTGGTCAGTAGAATGGGATACGATCACTAATGTTAAGGATGTCAGTGAGGCATGCAATAAATTCAATATATGTCAATATGTCAATGTCAATATTCTCATGCTAGCAAATATGTTTGTACTTATAATGACAACACAATATATATTGAGCCCGTAACACTGGACGAAACCGTGTCAGTTATAGAAGCCTTAACGCTAGCAGTTTTGAAATTGATAGTTTTTAAGTACGCCCGATCCAAAATATAATTGACATGACTGCCCCAATACTCACTTGTATTTTTAACATGTTTGTAATCCGCGATCTTTCCAGCTAAAATACAGTGCGAAAAAGCCAGAGTTGTCTATTAAAAAAAGATCATACAGACCTGGAAAATTACAGGCCTGTATTCATTTACCAATTTATTTTTCAAAGCCGTGTGAAAAAATCCTGCATTTGCTGATGACAAATTTTATTGAAAGACATAACTTGTTAGCACCACACCAATTCGGCTTCCGTAAAAACAAACTTCCCTTAGCGTTGCTGGAACAGAAAGAATGTATATTATCTGTTTTTGAAATCATAGCAATAGCGGCATTTTTGTAGACTTTTCTAAAAGCTTTTATTGAGTTGACCGAAACATTTTGCTGGAAAGACTAAATAATTATGGCATACGAGGGCAGGCATCTCCTCTTATGAAATCCTACCTATCCAATAGAACTCAAGTTGTCAAATAGGTAACTTTAATGGAAGGTTAAACTGTTCACTGTAAAGTGCTACAGGGGAATATTCTAGAGCCTCTACCTTTTAATCTTTCTCTGAACGATATCGTCACTGTTAACTCTCAGGAAAGATTTATTATCTATGCAGATGACACTGGTATTTTTTTTTCGCTGGAAATGATATTAATCTCCTTTTTGAACAATGTAACAGTACAATGAAATCTTTAGCGCAGTGGTCGAGAGTAAATGCAAACAAGATAGATAAAGCGAAACAAGAGCGATTGTATTAGACCGAAAAGCAAGTATATACCTCCGTATAAACTCACGAAGCATGGAATTGGTAGAGAATTTTGAATATCTGGTTTCAACCGTTTCCACAAAGCTGTCCCCGGAAGCGTGTTCTAAGAAAAAGAAGTCAAATAACTGGTGCAGTAGGTCGGTTATAATATATTCCTCCAACGCTCAACGAATTAATTCCTAATTTATAATTCACTTTCTTTATTGCCAGTCACTATGGGGAAACACAACATCAACTAATCTAAATACGTTCACCCATTAGAGAAAACTGCCTCCGACACACATATAAAGCTCCTTACATTGCTTCAACATCAACTTTCATTAAGAACTCTGGTGTGAATCCAGCTTAAATGTTTTATAGATATCGCTCTAGTCACTTATATAAACAGCAAATCTGCAACAATGTCAATAATCCGCCTAATGTCTCCAATTTCGGAGCAGAACTACAAGTTACATTACAAGACACATCGAGGATTGGTCACTACCGACGTCACGGTCAAATTATGGGGAAAAATGTTTTAAGTACTCCATGTCAACACTTTTAAATTATTATAATTCGACCTGTTTTGATCTCACGGCATCCTGCAATGATCTTCGGAAGATGTATTGGAGTTTCTATGAAATAGTTCATAACCGTGCTGTTTTTTTACATTTGTGCTCAGAAAAATACGGGCGTATAAGAAGCTAATGAGTCATGTATTTGCATATTAATAAATATGTATGTATATGTGTGTTTATGAAGTGTATGTATGTATATGTGACGCTACACTCTGCCGAAATAAGGGATTTTGGACCCGTCAAGCTTTTCTTTTTCTATACCACTAATATATGTATTTGATGGCAAAAAATCAATTTAATTCAATTTCAGGCAGTATGGGACACCAGTTAAAACATGTTGTATCTTTCCTTCCGTGCAAAGAAGGTGTTGTATGCAGAGTACCATTCACATGCGGCAAGAATTACATAGGTAAAACGGTAAGATGTTCGAACATAAGGCTACTTGAACATGGAAACTTTTTTGTGCAAAGCTCCTTCCTCGATTCTGGAACTAGTCTACAAAGAGAGCCACAAGACCCCTTTACACCCTACCCTCCTTGCAAGCCCTTGTTCAGGGAAGCTTCAGTTTTGTAACAGCACAGACACACGTTACCCAGATAATTGAAAGAAGCCTATCTCATTCTCAAGAATTCGGACACGTGCATATGCACCCCACAAAATCTTCTGTGAAATCTAATATTTTGGCGAAGTTGGTTCTTCTTATTTGCGAACATGCGCAATTGCTTCTCAGGACATTGTGCATATATACGTGATTCTCAATAAATCAAGCAGTTGATAGTCAGCGCTTACCCTTCTACTCGCTTTTTCTTTGTCCTTTTCGCTGTTTACATTGGAATGCCGAACCAACGAGCTCAGCTCTCCAGTCTAGCACAGGATAAAAATGATCCGCCGACTACAAACCTCTCTGCCATTATAACTTTGCATGGCAGAGGGTTATAATGAAAGAGAGGGTTTTTTCTTGAAACATGACAGCTGGTAAGATAGCAAAGGCATCTTGCTTAGATCACTGCAACGCAATACATATCTGTCGGTGCAGAGACGCTGCTACTTTTTCTAACGGTAGCTTTTTAGCATGCAGGTAACTTGGGTTACTCTTGAATCGATCTTGCAAAACTTGGCGAACTCCTGCCGGAGAAGGCAACCCGTGATCTTGAAGACTGCAGATGCTTCCCACCTCCGAAGCTCCAAATAACTGATCGAAAATCTAGCGCAGGGTTCCTATTCTGCGGTGACCGGTATTTCAATCTACATAGAAGGCCTTTCCCGTGTCTTGTAGAAGTTTGCTCGTTGAAACAATCTCTAAAAGCGGGGAAATGATAACATCGCGAGAAACCAAAATGATTCATTCGTTTTCCGGTGGGATTCTACCTTGCGTCGACGGCGGCCTTTACGGATGGGCAGTCACATATTGAAAAAAGAGGTATAGAATCTTCCGTCACAACTATTTTAAGCAATAAATTTTGTCCACCGTTTTACAGGGCATTCAAAGTAACTTTTGTGACCTTCCTGCAGTAAAAGTGTTCACAGGCGTTGACGATTCTTTTATTCTTTTAAGTAGATGTTATGTAAGAGAATATGATATCGATACAGTACTGAGTACTATTCAGAGCCTGGCGTCTGGTGAAAATTCACTTTTAAATCGCTTAACGATGGCTGCATCCAATTTTTACACGTTTACTCACCGCGGTGGTGCAGTGGTAAGAGGCCCCACTACTGTGCCGGAGTTCTTGGGTTTTATCCCGACCGCCGCCGGCTGCGTTTCGATGGAGGCGGAACGAAGAGGCGTCAGTGTGCTGTGCGATGTCAGTGCACGTTAAAGATCCCCAAGTGGTCGAAATTACTCCGCAGCCCTCCGCATTGACTCCACTATGACTCCCCTTTTTCTCTTTTCACTCTCTTACGGCGTGGTCACGTGTCCACAGAACAAGTGTGACAGATACTGCGCCTTTCCGTTCCTGTGAACAAATCTATTATTATTATTATTATTATTATTATTGATATTTACTAACCTCATCATGCGCTGGATATACCATCCACGAACCAAAAGGCGTCTATTGCTTCTTAACAACGCGCACATTTAGTTGCGAAACGAGGGTCGCATGTTCTTTTCTTCACGGAGTCGTATTAAAATTCAGCATAAACTGGATGCCCGCCACACCAGGAAAAATTCACTCATCAGCAGGGGACCGGATTTTTCGTATAGACCTGATATCCGTATTTGGCGAAAGTCTTCTGCAAAAACAACCCTCAAAGGATCAGCGCATCGAACAGAAAAGAGAAGAATACAAAGACAAAGCAACCTCTCAGGGCAACACCGTACTTCTGTAGGTTTTCACAATTTCAAAAATGTGGCCGCGTATTGTTATCTCCGTCCAATGTAAAATTTCTAAAACCACCGTTAAGAAAACAAATCCAGATGACTGCACGACAAAATCTCAACACAGCGCACTGTTTGCTGATGCAACATACTGCACATAATTCTTCATTACACTGGGCAGACAGGAATAAACTCCGAAGAGAGTGCTAGGGAGCATATAATGTGCGTGTGTAAAAAGTTAGGAAGCAACCTTTCCGACACTGCAAAGCATTCGGAACAGAGGAAGAAAATGTACGCTATTCAAGGATAGACAACACATATTCATAACACATGAAGAAAAAATAAACTGAGGCGCCTTTTAATAAAAGGGCTCACGCAAGTTTATTTGCACACCTTCTATTATTTACAGTTCATCGAGTTTGTATACCTGAATGGCTATCTGCAGCTGTTTGAAATTTCTATATAGGTGTGCCTTGCACAAGATATATCATGTGTTTGAATGGTAATGGTTTTACATTTCTTCGGTAATTTTATCATTATATTTTTGGTCCTTTGCATCCCTTGTTATAAGGCTTCATAATCTCGAATTTCAATCCCAATTTTTACACCACATGTTTGTATTAGCATGGGAGCCTTGTATACTCTTGTTTTATCTTTCTGTTTTTATTGGATTTTAATATTATTTGGTTGCAAGGCATCACGGCTAAACTTTTCGTTTTTTTTTTTTCATGCAGGTCATTGCTTCGTATATCGACCTTCTTTGTTTTCAACCCATCGGCTGTGAATGTGCTGATTTCTGAAATTAGTCTAGTTCTAGTGAAGGTATTTTTTCACATAAAGCACCGGAACTGGCAACGACACTGCTTTCTCTGAATTGTAACTTTTTCGCGTTTGCACTATGTATCCTTAGCGACATCAACATCAACAAATGTTTCGAGAACCACCCCTGAAGTTATTTTCTTCACAGGGCAAGGCAGCATCCGTGGGATGCAGCCATGGTTAAATCTTCCGTTTCATGCAGGTTTGTGCCCCCCAGGGGTGGCGCAACTGTTAGAGGCCCTGGGCCCTTGAAGGGTCCAAACTCGCTCGTTTAATAAAGTTTTTTCCTCCTCCTCCTAGGGCATTCGACGGTTGTGCCCAAGGATGCGGGAGCGAGTCCCGGCCTCGGCGGCCGCTTTTCGATGGAGGCGGAAAACTAGGCGCCCGTGTACTGTGCGATACTAGTGCACTTTAAACAACCAGATGGTCTAAATTTCTGGACTCCTCCATTACGGCGTCTCCCATAGCCTGAGTCGCTTTGGGACGTTTAACCCCATAGGCAAAACCAAACCAATCATGCAAGTTAGTGAATACCAATGTTTCTATGAGTTTAAATGTAATTTCCATTGTGTTGTTGGGCTGTTGCCGAGGTGTGTTGCTTGAGTATATTTCAGAGTGTTTTATTTCGTTTTATTTAGTTGCAATGTTACTGCTGAGCTTAACCAAGAACCAGGGATAGCAGAGTCACTCGAAGAAATTCTCGTGAATAGAAAGGCTTTCTGAATGTGAAATAATGTCTATTGGAGCAAAGATACAAGAGTAAAAGCTAGACTCGCACAGTCACTGGCAGAATTAAACAAAGAAATTGTTTCTCTCAGGGCGAAAGTGGACTGCCTTGAAAACTACTGTCGACAAAACAATCTGCTCATTTCGGCATTCAGGAGCCTCTAGCTGAGACGGTCAACATGCCCAAGGAACGTGTTATAACAAAAATTGCTGAACTCAAACTTGAAGTAAAAGCACAAAGCATAGAACGAATACAGTGCTTGGGTCGAAATGCAGAAAATAAATCACGTCTCTTGATTATCAGGCGTTTTAGTTCAGTAGAAGGCGGGAGTTCTCGGAATTCCTTCGAAGTTGAAAGAATTTAGAACCTCTATATCAGCGGAATTCCCATCTAAGTTTACAAAAATTAGGACGTTGCTTTGCGCAATTGCTAAAATTAAGAGGCATGAGGACAATGTGTGCCTCAAGTATGATCAATTAGTTTTCAACTATGTGGTGTACGCACAGGACGAAACGCAATATCAAAGGTATGAAGTGCGTACGGCTGTTTTAAATGATATAGAACCGAGTTCTGACACTACTGTAGCGGAATCCTCGCAACCGGTAAAAATCTCGAGAAAATGCACTTATGCTTTTTTTTTTTACCTCACAAGCCACAAGCTGAAAGCCTTCTTAGCCGGTCTTACTTTTATGCTTACACTATTCAAAATGAAGTTAAGGTAAACATTCGTTCGCTAAAATTAACAACAAAAAGTGCTTTGGACGTCAGTTAAGTAAAATGCGAAGGTATATTAAGAAATGCACTTTCGTTGTCTTCGTGTCAGTGCATAGCCTGCTCTGAGTATAGCTACTGATTTTGAGTATTTCTTGAATCAACTAGACATGGTAGATATTTCTGTATACCTGCGATGAAGTAACTAATTTGGCCAGTTACAACTTTTAGTTCATGAACAGGTCCTCAAGCAGTGGTGGCTTCAGTGAAAAAAAAGTGTTAACTCTGATCATGCTTTAGAATTTTATGGCATCACTCCTGACTTTGAAATGGTTTGCTTAAATTTTGACCTTATTATTATGCGGTTTGCTACCGGCTTCATCGCACAGCCCAATTTTCGTCATTCGTAGATATCGTTTTGAATTTTGTGAACACAGTTTCAACGTGCTTCTAGGTGGAGATTTAAATGTACAGCAACTTTATCACAAAAGCCTTTTTTTATTTTAGTGCTCTTAGCAAATAGCTCTGTTAACACAGTTGCAATATCGGTGAGGGTTAATATTGTTTCACAATCACTCATTGACATGTCTATTACAAATATTGATGAAAATAGCTTCGTAGCCTCTGTGATCTAATATGACGTTATAGAGGCTGTTTTCCGATACTGGTTCGAGTGAAAACGTATGTGTGCAGAAAGGCGCCATGTGCTTGCTTTTATCAAGCCATAACTGACCAGAACCTAGCTGCTTTCAGATGGACAGTTTTAGATAAAACCTGGTACAATGTGTTCTCCCTAACAAACTTTATTCTTGCTTATAATTGTTTTTGTATAAGTTTAAGTCCTTTATGCTAAATATTTCCAAAACAAAGACCCTGCGTTGGTGGCGCAATGGGAAGGGCGCCCGAGTGCTTTACCCAAGGATGTGGGATCGAATCCTGGTAGCGCCGGCCGCTTTTCGATGGAGGCGAAAAGCGGGCGTCCGTGTGTTGTGCGATGTCAGTGCACGTTAAAAAAACACAGGTCGTTGGAATTTGCGGAGCCCTCCATTACGGCTTCTCAAATAGCCTGAGTAACTTCGTGATGGTAAAACCCATAAACCAAACCGGCACACGCATCATCCAGAAAACGTCGCGAAGAGGGGATGACATCACTGCTGCTTCAGAGGATACAGACTAAGGGAAAATGCACAAACATTTGATTACTTTTTGCATTTATTTTGAAAGCTGTTTAAAAGTGGTGGCTATATTGCCTACGAATTTAAACTACAAAAAACTTTAATTCGCTGATGTGAACTAAATAAATTGCATATATTTAAGGTAACGAGCATAATATTCAAGAAACACGTTTTGTAGTTTTGTACCCATTCGAATTTGAGATTCACGGATCGCCAACGGTGATAATAAACTTTACAAATCGTTTCACGGAAAACACAAATTTATTCCATTATGTTGACCATCTGCTCATCACTTAAAACGATCACTTTGATAATAGGAAAACAGAGGACGGCAACTAGGTGACAATCCATATGTGAAAGGCACTGCGCCCTGATATGTTGACACAGCGGTTAGGGTCGGATTTTGACATGATAGGCCCCGACTGCGGTGACCACGTTGTTACGAAGATGTAAAGCACGGCACATCATGTACTGTACTTTACTGTACTGTACTCTTGTAACCGAAATTTACAGAAACCATTCACTACGGCGTCTTTAGTCTCGTTGGAACGTTAAAAAGCCATAAAAAAATAAACCATCAGATTCGTTCAATATGCAGAGCCTTTAATGAGCCTATAATGTTAGAAACCTGCGAAGTTTGCTCATTTCGGATGTTATTTGTGTTTAAAAAACAGTTATGAGGATTTCTTTTATAACTGGGGTATGTCGTGAGTAGGTAAAAATAAGGCACGAAAACACTGGAACTCTTGGGTGCATGGTAGAATATTAGGTTATTGCCATTGGATTTTTCATTTGGGAAAATAATGTTCTTGTATGTAGGCGACATGAGCGTATTTATTGCTGCGCATTTGTTACTATGCGCGAGCCAAGAACTTGACATGCCGTATCTGGGCGAAGTCGAAAGAAAGTGTTATCGCTTATCACTCAACGCAGCAGAAGATATTACGCCCCATTAAAACAAATAAAGTTTTGGACCCGCAACTCAACCACCTCTTGGGTGTGTTACCATGTCAATATTTCTCACTTAATGTACTTCCAATCAAAATCCAAGAATACGGAATCACATGAGTAATCTTTCTGCAAAGCTACGCTGGAGGCTTGGTACTGTCGAACTTCTAGTAAAAAGAACGTGAAAATTATGGCAGGTGGCAGGAGATGGTCTCTGAAGACGTGTACTTCTATTGATCGTTTGATTCGATTTAAATTTGTATGCGCTGCTAATTTCAGAAAATTTTTAAAGTGATTACTATAATTGCACGTTGCCTCATGTTCGCTGTTCGCTGCTAATTTTTATGAAATGCTAATTTACACCTAAACAATTTTCTTTCAGAGTACTTGCAAACTCAAAGCATATGTGATACTGTAGTCAGATACAACTAAAGCGTGCAGTAACACCATACGCAATTACTCCTTGAAGGAAAATACTACACTGATAAAGCTTTTCTAATGAGCTAACTATAAAGTTAAACATCAGACCAAAGAGTAAGCTGAAGGATGTAAATGCCGTAAAATATGATTTTGTTTAGTGTTCAGCCGAGTAATACACATGCCGCCTACTACAGACCACGTTTAGCAACTGCTGCTTCTTTAGTTGTGCCCGTCTATATGAGAAATCTGGTAAGGTCAGTCTGACTTTATATGCTGCTGGTGAAGGTCTCTCCCGTACTCCTCCATTAACCCTGTCTTGTGCTAGCTGCATTCACTTGACCCCTGCGAGCATCTTAACTTCCCCCGCCCACCTGACTTTCTGCTTCCCCCAGCTACGCTTGCCTTCCCTTGGAATCCAGCCACAGCCTCTGGATTGTAGGCAAAGGCGTCAGATTTCAACTGCTTCAAAAGACAAGGCCACCTGTCATGTTTTGGAGCTCATACAGAAACAATTTCAGTTGCAGTCCAAACAGTGGCAGCGAATAGACTTTTGGCGTTATTATTAGTGTCCTGGTAGTCCTTCAGCGAGAAACTGTCTTACTTTTGCAGCACTAATTCGCGTATTGAATCGACTCTTGAAAATTGAACGAATAAACTTTGGCACCCGTTAAGTAGTCGTATAGCCACCAGTACCTGCGGCATTAAAGCTGCTTTGTTATCCAATACCATATATCGTTATTCAATATACCACATATTGATAACATTAACTTGATACAACATATCTAACTTAAAATTGGAGTCCGTTTTATTAATTTAAAACTAAAGTAAAAAATTCTTGCTTTTTGAATTTGCGTTTATTCACCAAGATTGTGCTCCTCCTCAGCAAACTGTGCCAAAACACGCGTTAAAAACCCCGCTGAATTGCCACCACTTCTTTAGTTCAGATTGGGTTCACTATTTCCCTTTATTGTTAATGTTTGCAAACACATACCTAATGTTCTTCATTATTCAAATGTAGGTACAAAGAGATGCACTCATTGCGATTTTTCGACGTACAATTATCACGTGCAGGGGAACATTTCCAGTGGAGGCACTACTGCGGTCCTGCAGCATAGGTGATGCTATAATAGGGATGTGCCTTCTAAGGCACTGTGTCCGGGCCATATTACATCTTACCGCTAAACTGGAACACAAATCACTTTTCACACAACGTGGCTTTTTCATAATAATCCAATACTTGCGCTTTTCGATAGAGGCGAAAAGCAAGGCGTCCGTGTACTGTGCGATGGGAGCGCACGTTAAAGAACCCCAGCTGGTCGGAATTTCCAGAGACTTTGAGTACAGTGTCCTTCATAGCCTGAGTCGTTTTTTTGACGCTAAACACCATTAACCAAAAGAAAATCACAAACCAATCACATTGTCAAAGCTAATCGACTGTTCAGTCACCAATGACATAATTGTTTTCGTGCCCCCTCACAAAATTTCCTACCGAAAAGAATACAACATCGCTGAGGAAGCAGGGGCAAGATAGGGACCAATACTTATTCGACAAACAATGCATTTTTTGTAGCTCTATTGTTACGACTTCCTTTTCACATTTTCATAATTTTCTTCAACATGTACCAGCAAATTGTATTAGCCTTCTTCAAGAATGGCTTCTTTAGAAGACTTTATAATCCACAGCAGGAAAAAAAAAGCATTTTTCTTAAATGATGCGAGCACTGCCAAATTAAATCGTTTTAACTGATTCACAAAAATTACACTAGTGTCAATATTTGCAAATTTAGAGCGTGGTTGTCCGTATCTGAACCAAGAAATGATGCCTAATTATACACTTACTAGTTCCTTGTGATAATTTTCTCGCTTTCGCGTCTTTTATCAAAATTATTTCCTTAACGTGCACTTGCATAGTGAACTAATCCCTGATCAGCCAAAGCGTTCTGTGTGCATTCACCAATCTTGGAAATTCGGAATCCTTTCTTGACACTGTATTTGCTTTTTCAAAAATTTTGCCTTAATTCCTGGGCCGATCGCTGCTTTTTAATGACATAAAGCTTTTAAATGCATTAGTTGACGTTGTTTAAATAGGAGCCTAACAATCGTTTTTTTGTTAATCGGCTGTGTTTTGTCTCTTTGTTTACATGGTATACAATTTGTAATTGCGCCTACCTGACAACGGGCATTGAATTGCGGGTACTAGATTTAAGTATATTTAAATAATGTTGATGTTGCTGACAAAAGAGTAGATATACCAGTGAAACTCTCCTAGATTCTTTTTAGCAGTGTCTATTAACTGTAGGTATTGTTTTACTTAATGCATCGCAGTCCAACGTTTTATACAGCTACAGTAGACAATGGGCGAATAAACTGGGAGTCAAGGGGGCTTGCCACCCTTCCCCATGTCAAGCCTTTCATCGCAACTTTCAACAGAGTTGAGCTCTCATTGACATGTGCAGTTAAATGTCTCTAAGAACTTTTGTGTGGCTCCGAAGTACGTATCAATTCATTTGTTCGTTCTCGAAGTTTCCGGTCTTCGTTTGCACAACTTTCAGATCTCATTCTTTTGCCTATCAGAATTATAATGCTGCGGAAGTTGCTTTTTGCGAGAGTCAGTTGCAATTTTCTTAATAGCGTCTGATTTTGAGTGTATGAAACGAAACGATGCACCCGTTGCGCAGCTCTTATATAGTTTCTGCGATAATGACACCTGGAAAGCGCTGGATTCATTGGAGTGTCTTAAACAGGTAATCTTACCTTTACAGACGCACCTTTGTTGGAAATCGCGGCTCCAGAGCACACACTGCATTCGTCCGTGTACTGTCTTGTGTTTGGGCCTTCCACGTAACCTCCGCCAGGTCTGAACGCATGCATCGGCTACTCCGATATCATATAGACAGCTGTGTGTGAACGAAACTTAGGACTAAATGCAATGGAGTATCGGCCGCGGCTTTGGATCGTGATCGGGAAAATGGGGAGAGCTCCCACTTGTCGCTTCGGCTCCTTTCTTGCCGGTGTCCGGCGCGATCGGCTACGGCCATTGGGCGTTGCGCAAGCTGAACGAAAGCGTCCGTCGGCGGACCGGTCCCTCGTGTCGATGCCGGTTCGATTGAAAGCCGCACACTTTGTACCATTGGTCACGCGCGGAAGCGGATGTCCGGTTCTTTGACGCTGGTTCCCAGGCCGGTGCTTGACCGGCCGGCCGCCGTCTTCCGGCGATTGCGCGCGTCGGCGGGTTTCCCACCACAGCGGTGGGCGCGATTGGGCCTTCGTCCGATAGGTTTCTTGCTCACTGCGCTCGACAGTCGCCTTTGTGATGTGAGCGGGGAAGCGCGCGCCACAATAGCCTGCCTTCAAAGAAAAGACAAAGCCACGGGGAGACGATTTGCAGCGGTTTTCTGGCTTTGTTCGTGTGGCAAATACAGTCACGTTGACTAAGCGCTACATGGACAGCGGTGTCCGCGACAGGAGACCGCTCCCGCGGAAATGTTCTGCCGAGTTGAGCCTCGAAGTTGTTCTCAAGACAAATGCTTTGAAAAATGTATTTGTCCTGCCGACTATAAACCGACGGAAACTCATTATCACTTTTGATGTGTTTATCTCTGTCATAGGCCAAAAAGAAATCCTAATGCAGGCATTGTAACTGGTTATCTATGTGTCTGTCTCTCCGTTTTGATTTTTTCTTCAAGGGAATCATACGGGAGAAATTACCTAATCAATGCAAAAACCCAGCGGTCAGAAAGGTGTCACTATTTCTTGTGCTAGCCCCTTGGTATACCGTACATAAGAAGAAGATTGCAAAAAAAAAATAATAATTAGATCAACAGTTTATCGCACTATTGAAGCCGCTGTATGCTGTTAGCTTTTCTTGTCAAAACGGTAAACATTGAGCAAACAATGGGCAACGCTGAGCTTGCGTTCAGGTGAGAAAAAAATGCCACACGTCTGGTCTCTAAATTCCTGACGTGTTCCGAGAAGTGAAAACAGGTCGAAATCGATTGGCTTAAGAATTAGGAACTGCAAGTTTATTTTAAATGTTTTCAGCTTTGCGGCCCGTTGTTCTCACTTTCTGAGGAAAAGCTCTGAAACATGCTCTCCAGTGTGCTACTCATAGCATAATATTAAACCACTGTGAATTATCGGACAAAAAACTTCAAGAAACTTGTAATTTGCATTTAAAAGCCTGCAATTTGGAACAGTTGTTGACACAAGTCTCTACAACAATCGCGCAAGGAAGGGTTCATTATCACTAATTTGCGAAAGAAAAAGGGGTAAATACTGTACTTAAAATCTTAAGCGTAGTATTATTGAAGCTACAGATGGCATCAAAATAAAAGTAAATAATTACATATATGACTTTCTCGCGTTCTGTACTTTTTCTTAGCGAAGGTTGTTTTGCTTCTGAAACATAGGGTGCATGCATTGAACTCCTTCATAAACAAGTGTAAAAGAATGAAAAATGATTGGCAGGTCTCCATATTGCCTAAAGCTTCTAAATAAATACAAAAAATATCTGGTTTTAAAATGATTTGCTTCGAACGATGATAAAACCTTTTTCCAAGGGGCAGTTAGCTTTCCAGTGGATGTTGGTACTGTGTTTGCTTTGTCGGATCTCAGCAAGCTAATCCTAAATGTATTAGAGGGTGGGAATTTGGTTTATGAGAATATTTTTCGACCTCACACAAGCATTCGACCGCATGAACGATACAACTTTTACAAAAAGTTTGACTACTACGGTTACGGAGGGAAGGCTGCTTGCCTCATCACTACCATTTGCAGTACCGAATGTAATAGCAAATATTGATGATTGATCTTCTGGTTTGTTACCGACTTCTAGCGAAGCACCACGGGGTCAGGCTTTTCCTGTTCGATCCTTACATCAATGACCGAATAACTGGCACCCGCCGCTGCATCTATTGCTGAAGCTGATGACACTAGCATTTTATTACTGTAAACATGACTGATGAATTGGTAAAGAACGCTAAATATGCTCCAAAAACCGGACCCATTGGCATAGCAAAGTAGTTTTAAATAATAATTCACACAGGATATGAATACATTACTAATCCAAGTCAACAGCTGAAAAACAAAAACAATACCTATGCTCTCTTTGGCCTCGTTGACTGCTGGCTTTCTTCATTTGGGTATTATAGCGAGCCCTCATTTCCCGTTCAGCTTCTATAAGTACCTATGGGTACCTACTTTGTTCACTTTTTATTTCTAGCTACTTAATAATGGTACTGCTTACACTACTTCTTGTCGAATAATTTCAAGTGAGCCTTGGCTCTCACCAGCTGGCGTTGTCATAACTATTTTGAACTTTGTACTGCCTAAAAGTGTTTTTATTTTAAATAATGCATGTAAACACTGATATTGCGCGAGATTAACAAGGAACACAAGGTAAGACATAGCAAGTCGGTGCTTATATTGCACAAATACAGAGAGAGTGGCATTATCTGTGGAGCTGTCCTTTTTGGCAGCGTTTTTTCCATGCCTCCGAGATACTATATTTACTACTTCACGCAAAACAAACTTAAATGGATATAATTTAATGATGAACTATAGCAGGAAATGGTGCTGCTGAAAGCCTCCGTTGAGCGGAAGCTCAGTTGAATGGAAACTCATTTGAGCGGAGGGGAACGGAGATTATTAAACTGACATCACAACAGGCATTTTATAATGAATGACAACAAATAAAATGGAGCGGCGTCTATAAGTTAACTGATGCAGATGAAGAGTCTTGTATATTTATTTCCATTTCTATACGACTTTCCATACAAAACAAAGATGCGAGCTTCAAAAGCGCGCAAGCCATGGATGACTAGGGAATGCTTGAATGCGATAAGAATAAAAAACACACTCTTTAAGCTCTTTCTGAAAAGTAAAGATTTAGGCGATCTTAAGGAGTTTAGAGCTGCGAGAAATAAAGCTAACAGTATAACGCAGCAAACCAAACGAAGTAATGAAGTAACCTGTTTAATGAGGAGGTAACCAAGCACCCGGATATTGTCTGGAAGAAGCTCAATTCTTTGCTGAACTACATTAAAAAAAGTCAGTATTAAATGAGATAACAGTAGATGGCGCTCCATTACAAGTTGTGAAATGCAGATGCTTTTAATAATTTATTTGCATCCGTAGCAGGAATCACACATTCCAGCCAATGTTTAAACACTATGACTCAAAAGGTTAGCGAAAGCGCATATCGTAACCCTGTTACAGCCATGAAAAATAGTAAAAGTAAAAACACCTATGACCTTCAAATAACGCCTGCAAAGTACACATCACACATACTAGCTCCAATAATAGAACATATTGTAAACTTGTCCTTTGCCTGGGGATCTTTCCCCGAAAGAATACAGATGGCTAAGATTACTGTTATGTTTGAAGGTGGTGACGAAAATAACTTATCTAACTACCGGCTTATATCTGTCTTGCCAGCTTTCTCAAAATGTTCTGAAAAACTCTTAGAGGTTTGTATCACTAGCTTCGTCAACCAGCACAAAGTTATACTCGCTTCATAGATTGGTTTTGTCAAAGGGAAATCAACCAAAACGGCGTTGCTATATATGAAGGAAATTATTTTGCAATCTTTTGAGGAAAGAATATTACCCTTGGAGTTTTTGTAGGTTTCCCAAAAACCTCTGATTCCATTATACTATAGAAATCTAATTATAAAAAAAAATGAGCATTATGGTTTTCACGGGAATTTCCTACAGCAGATCACAACTTACTTGCAGCATCGCCAGCAACTGGTGGCAATTAAGAACTATTAATAGCAGTTAAAATTCATACATTATTGCGCATCAAAAGCAGTATTCATGCACTCACACTGTTCAACCTTTACATTAATGACATTGTGAACATTGATAACAGCGCTAAAGATGTCATGTATGCAGATGATGTGAGCATATTCTTTACGGCTAATACGTTAAACGAACCGACATTCAAAGCTAATGAAACCTTGCACACATTAGTTGTACGGAGCTCAGAGTCCTCATAAGGATCAAAGCAGCGAAAAATAAAGCAAAGTTTTACAGACCAAAAAACAATCTCCTTACATTACCCGTGCTTACACTTGATCCGCATCGCATTGAAATAGCTTCTCAGTAAAGTGTCTAGGAGTCGTGCTCCATTCCAACTTGTCCCAGGACTTGCACACCGATAATGTTGCCAAAACAGTCGCCAGAGGCGCAGGCATGTTACCCAAAGTTTGTTTTTCATTACCTCTTAGTGTCAAGCTTATAATTTATAACACATTAAAATCAAACATTTGCTGTTGTCATTTGATTTGGGGCACAACAACATGGTCAAACATATGCAGTTTACATAAGATACAAAAGAAGGCTGTTCGTAAAATTGCGCACGTCCCGTTTAAAGATCATACCCAACCTCTTTTCGCATCATTAAATATTACGCTAGTAAATGAACTCCATACATTTTTGTCATCGAAACGCTATGAAAGATGCCAAAAAATTATACTTTTTAAGATGGTTAGCTAACTTACACCCCAAAATCATTTATTACTCAACACGCCAAAAACGCGAATGGTATGTACAGGTGTGGACATAAGTAAACGCAGCCCGCTTTTCCATTCCAATTAATATTACACCTTTTGCGCCGGAGATAAAAATACAATATTTATCCAATTGAAAGGGCACTGACGTCTACTACCGGTTCGCACATACCACGACTGCCTGTTTCAATTATGCAATGCGTGAAAAATTTTAGAAGGAAATAGCGAGCTCCGTTTACTTTTTTCCGCACCGGTGCCATCGCTTCGTACAAATTACGGCCGTCAAATGCTCCGGTTTATAATCCCAAGTTGTCGTCACTCACGTAATGAGATTTGAAGTATTTTCTGCTGTTTTTTACTAGCCTTACATTTTCATCATTGATTTGTTCTGTATCTATTGCGTCTCTATACTTTAGTGTTTTCACAGTTATCACATGTATTTGTCTTGCAAGTGATTTCTTGTTCTGATAATGCTTAGATATGTATAATTCTTTCATTATTGCTGTTTCTCTTCTTTCCACCCGTGATTTTTTGCTGCCGCTTTCCTGTAAATAGGGGTGCATCCGTTTGTCAAGCAAGTCCGAGGTTTTTTGGATGCCCATTAACATCCTTGATGATGTCAAAATAAAGGTGTTTGTATTTATAAACAAACTTTGGTAAATATTATCTAAATAGATTAAATATATCTTGAATATGAAAATGACAACCGAACGAGCTCCAAAAATTGGTTACGAAGTTTTAAATAATAAAATATGGAAGTGGAGAATGAAATACTGCGTTATAGGTGTGGAAATAGAGCACACACAGCATTGAGACGTGTAGACATGTCTGGTTCATTTAGATAGGTATATGTATCCTTGAAAAGTGAACACTAAAATTTAGGTTTTTCAGGAGAGCGACACTGAAAGTATTCTGCATAGATATCCTCAGCTTGAAACAGCTGTCAGTGAGCCTATCGCAGAAGCTGACAGGCCGTTACCACCGGTTTCCGGCGCGACATGGAAAGAAGGCTGAAAATTGTTCTTGGCAGCGCCCATGTTAAAACGTTGTGAGTGGAACGCGATGCAGCATTGAATAATGCCAAAAAGATGGGCTTCACAAACACAGACATGGGATTCAAAGTTGCATATGTTAATAAGCCCCTTTGCTCCTCCTCAATGCGACTTCTTGGCCATGCTATCAAAGCGTGATCAAAATGAAACGGGAGCGTCGGTCTGCTCAGTACACGCAAATATGTTTGCAATGAAAGGAGGGACACTAATGCCGTGAATGCAAGGAGATGACATAAGTGTTGAGCAAATTATAAAGTCAAAGCTTTACTGGCCTCGTCGAGCCAAGGTCATCAGCGCCGGCAATTTGACCTCGGCTAGAGATGCCGCGTTTCTTCGCACGTGCGGAGCGCAAAGCCAGCGGCACTCGCTTCTGCTTCTGCCGCTTCTGCTTCTGCCGCTTCTGCTTCTGCCGCTGCTGCTTCGCTGCTTCTTCTACTTCGCACACCTCTTTATGCTTCTTCTTTATGCTGCTTCTTTAGAACCCGAAAGATACCGAGACGCAGGGTGTTGCGTCTACAAACGCCGTCACCGAGGAAGATAGCAAGGAGGCGACGGCTGCGCCATCTGAAGAAATAGAGGAAAAACAAGCAGAAGTTGTCTATGAAGATCACGAGGTGCCCCCAACGTCCGCTGCCGGGAAAGCGGTTACGGACATTGCAGCACCCTCTACAGCGCCCGAACAGAACTGCGAAAGGAAAACTGAAACTGGACACTGCCAGGTGCCCTCAGTGGCCGCCACGGTAGAGGAACAAGAGTGTGCAACCGGCGTCGCTGCCGCAACAAAAGACCGATCGGTTGAAACTGAAGAAGATGAAGAGAGGGACATGGATACGACCACAGTGCGCCCCAAACGCAAGCGCAGTCCCAGAAAGAAGAAAACCAAAAATGGCTGAGGCTTAGCTTGGTTAAGGCTGGTCAGATGCGAAGCATATTGATTGCTAAACTCGGCTTTCCATGGTTACACTTGGCTAAACTTTTCTTTCTTTGGTTACACGTGCTTTTACACGGTTTAAACTTGGAATGCACAATGTTTTCCCATCGCATAAAACTAGGTAATAGCATGACTCGTTCATCTCTAATCTAACTGTGTTACAGACGCGCACAACGAACATGTCATACCCCAGGCCAACGATACTCGATTGCCACTACGCGAATATGTACGCAAACCAAAAGCTCTCCTCTGCCGTGACGTAAGCGTATCACGTGGTGTGACGTCACCATACCACGTGGTCCGCACGGCGTGCAACCGCAGCCGATGGCGCGCCGGTCCCCCGTCTCTCCTCTGTCGTGACGCCAGCGTATCACGTGGTGTGACGTCACCATACCACGTGGTCCGCACGGCGTGAAACCGCAGCCGACGCCGTGAGCTGGACCCCCGTCTCTCCTCTGTCGTGACGTCAGCGTATCACGTGGTGTGACGTAGCATTCCACATTCTTTTGCACGGCGTGTAACCGTCACGAAGGGCTGTGGTTTACCTATAATTGGTTCACATTAAGGGAAAGGCGCAGTAACTGTCACACTTTCTCTGTGGACACCCGAACCGCGCCGTAAGTGAAGGGAGGAGGGTGGGAATGAAAGTGGAAAGAGAGAAAGAGGAGCTATAGTGGAGGGCTACGCAGTAATTTCGACCACCTGGGGATCTTTAACGTGCGCTGACATCGCACAGCACAGGACGCCACTTCGTTTCGCCTCCAACGAAACGCAACCGCCGCGGTCGGGTTCGAACCCGGGAACTCCGGCACAGTAGTCGGGCGTCTTACCACTGCGTGGTTTACCTTTAGCAATATGCTTCGCATAAAAATCAGTGCCATCAACATCATTGGAACCTTCCGCCGACACGCCGTTGACGCGTCTTACCACTGCGTGGTTTACCTCTAGCAATATGCTTCGCATAAAAATCAGCGCCATCAACATCATTGGAACCTTCCGCCGACGCGCCGTTGACGAAGCGTGCGTTTCCGAAAAACCCTCCACCAATAAGCGACAGCAGCTCTGACACAAACAGAAATGCCGGGCCAACCTCCCTGTCACATTTGCAACACAACGAATTGTGATTGCTACTCGGACATCTCGGACATCTACGACGCCGATTCCACCGCGGAGTCACCTTCCGCTTCTCCCACTGCTCATGACACCGCTCCCTCCTCATGAGGTGGTCGCGCATTCCCCCCTTTCCTTCCTTTAGCTACATCCTGGCCTTTTCCTTCTTTCTCGCAACGCTAAACATTAGCGGCTTTACTAAAGCTGCGAAACAAGCTGAAACAATAGACATAGCCCGCGCCAAAAAGATCGAGATCCTCGCACTTCAAGAAACTTATATTCACCGGCAAGAACAAATTGAAAATTTTGACCTCCGTTTCAGCACAAAATCCTATTGGAGTTTCGGAAGGAAGGGTTCAGGGGGAGTTGCGCTCATCTTCCTAAGAGACGCCGGCCTGTCAGTCCTACGCCATGATCGGGACAACGCAGGACGCTTTGTCTCGATTGACCTTAATAATGGCATGCGCATCATTAATGTATATGCCCCATGCCGTTTTGGACAGCGAGAATGTTTTGAGGGGCTAGAAGAGAGATTTATTGGCCCAGCCAAAATAGTGTTATTGGGCGATTTTAACTGTGTCCTTTTCAAAGAAGACCGCCGCTCTCTTCGGGGTACTCCGCGGCGGCTTAGGCGAGACCATAATGGCGCACAGGCCTTGCGTGATCTGGTGGAGGAGTTAGACTTAACCGATGCTTGGCGCGCACTCCAACCTGGTCGCGCCGGCATGACCTGGTCTGGCCGTGGTCTCGAAAGCCGTATTGACCGCGTCTATGGCTCTGCTAGCGTAGCTGGTTCCCTGCACTCTATGTGGGTATTCCCCAATGCCCTAAGTGATCACAGGCTGCTTATCACGTGCTTGTGGGGCTGATATTTCTCCACGAGAAAAGGGTTGCTGGAAATTAAACACGCGACTTCTGGATGACGAGCGTGTCCAGCAGGAAGTCGTCAAAGTTATAAAGCGTTACGTCTCCCCTAACATGGATGCAGAAAGCTGGGATAATGTGAAAACCTCCATCAAGATTTGCCTTCAAGAGTGGGGGAAGAAGATGGCGCGGGAAGAGAGAGAAGAAATCCGAATAGTCTCGGATGCCATCATCGCGCTATCGGCCCCATTTTCTCAGGGACCAAGCATCCCCGCGGCGTTGGCCACCCTGCGTAAGGAGTTCCATCGTCTTCTAAATCGGCGCTGGGACAGACTTCGCGCAACAGCACGCGCTGAACGATGGGAAACCGAGGCATGGTGTTCGCGTCATCTGCTACGCCGTCGCCTTGCCAGAAAGAACGAAACCCTCTCTGCAGTCAAAGATCCACTCACCGGCCATACTGTTACGAACCCTGAGCAGGTATTGCATTTAGCACGCGATTTCTACATCGAACTTTATGCTGCTGGGCCCTGCACCCCCACATCGTTCCAGCTGAAGGCAGCAACTGACGCACCTAACCTAGACGACACATGGCTGTCGTCTGAAGAGCTACACACAGCCCTAAAACAGATGAAGCCAAACAGAAGCCCGGGTATAGATGGACTCCCGCCAGCTTTTTACATAAAGTTTTGGCCGTCGCTAAAGACCGCTTTCACCAACTTAACAAACGACGCACTAGAGCGAGGGGAACTATCTCCAAGTATGAACGAAGGCCTCATCACACTCCTGTGCAAGGACACTTCCAGGAGCAGCGACCTTAAAGCTTGGAGGCCAATAACCCTTCTAAATACGGACTACAAGGCAATTGCCAAATGTCTCTCCTTACGCCTGACGCCTGCTCTATCGTCAATAGTAGGCCCGCAACAGGCTTGCTGTGTCCCAGGCAGTTCGGTAGAACTCCATGGCATGGCTCTGAGAGACCTTTTGACATGGATGGAATCGCGCAGCCTCAATGGCTTTCTCTGCTCCCTGGACCAAGAGAAGGCATTCGACCGCCTGAGTCACGAGTACCTGTTTAGGACACTTGAGCTCGCGCGCATTCCCGTACTATACATAAATATGTGCAAGGCGCTTCGTGCCGCACCACAAGCAGCAGTCATTGTACAGGGGCGCATCTCGATGCCATTCCCCGTGGAAAGGGGCGTCCGAAAAGGTTGCCCCCTCTCCCCGTTGCTTTATGTCATAGCGATTGAACCCCTCCTGCAAAAGATTGTTAGAGATGACGGCATCCGCAAAACACCATTGCCAGCGGGCCCTCCCTGCACACCAGTGTTCGCCTACGCGGATGACGTTTCTGGGGTGGTGACAGACACAACATCAGTGGAGAGACTGCTTGAATTAACTACGGAGTACTGCCAAGCGAGTGGGGCTCGCCTCAATCACAAGAAGTCCACTGTTATGGCCTTGAACACGACCCCCTCCCCTACCACTATCCAGTCGATCTCTGTTACTCGCGAGACGCGAATCCTCGGATATTTCTTCGATTCGGCTGGGCCAGCGCCTAGAAATTGGAATAGGGCTGAAGAGCAACTAAGCATCAAAACCCACAATCTTGGTGCTCTAAAATGTCCCCTGACTGCGCAGGCTACCATCATCAAGATAATGCCGATTTCTACCCTCAGCTTTGTGGCCAGCATTCTCGACATCCCCCCAGACAAGAAAAAACAGCTCCAGAAACATATATACCGCTTTTTGTGGCAGGGAGCCCCCGATAAGGTAATGCGAGCCATTGTCTGCCTGCCCAGATTCAAAGGTGGTCTGGGGCTGCCCGATCTGGATATTCTCGGAAGGGCTCTGCACATCAAATGGACATTCAGAGCCGTCGAATGCGACATGCCGCTAACAAAAACGATGGCTTCGTACTATCCGTCGACACAGCTGCGAACATTCACTGAGAAGGCCCTACACCACAACACCCCGCATGCAGGGTCACCCCTGTCATTTTACTGAACCGCAGCCACAGACTTCGAGTACCTGAAAGAAAACTCGTCTGACGTTGACCCACGAACCATACACCTGAAAGATATTATCAATATGATCACCCCTCCGCTCCCTGCACGCCTATCAAGCTACATGCTATGTGCAGAAAGACCCAGTTGGTAGTACATAACCGCCCACTTCCTCGATGCACGCCGTGCCTCCCTGATGTGGAGGTTCGCAAGAGGCATCTTACCAATCAGAAGGCGTGCCTTCGTCCCTGCGACGTCAGGAATGATTGACCTGTGTCCCTTCTGCTTGGCCCGAGAGACAGCGGTGCACATCTTTCTCGACTGCCTAATTCCCGCAGGACTCCTAGAGCGTCTGAGAGATATGTTCGGCCTCCCCGGGATCCCATACCCCCCGTGCGCTACTTCAACCCGCTTCCAAAGGAAGGGCGCAAGCAGTTTGTCTTGGCACTGGCAGAGGTCAACTATCAGGTGTGGTTGGCCCGCTGTAAAGCGGCCTACTCGAACAAGACTCCGAGCCTCCATGAAGTGAAGGCCAAAATCAGAAAAGAACTATGGTTCCAAGAGAGAGACGCCACTTAGGGAGAAAGAAGTTTTTTGAGGAATGGGGACACCCCATGGTGATCTTCAAAGAAGAAAACGGAAAACTCGAAGTGAGATATTAGAATACTTGCTCGCGTCAGGCTTCGACCCACCGGGGTGGTGCGGACGTGGTGCATATGCACTGCGACCCCGCCTCGGTGGGAACAGGCCGGATTGCATCAGCCCCTTGGCTGGGAAAAGCCCGCTCCCCGAAACAAAAAAACCCCCAAGCCTTATGGTGCGGGAGGCCTTGCCTGGGGTAGCCCTAGGATGAAGATGGTCGCAGGTTGAGGTCTGTACCCTCACAGGAGGATCGCGCCTAGTGCATCCTTCCTTCCATCTGACAAGGCGAGGCAGGGAGGTGGTGAAGGGCGGCTGTTCCTGGCCCTGCGGGGATGGAACGGTAGGTCAACACCGCTTGCGGTGGGAAGCTAGCCAGCCACCGAATTTTTATCGGTTGTAGGCCATCATTGCAGCCGCCACTGCTTAGGTGGTGGACGACAGCTGTTGCGGCACGCGTCTTTCTCTCCCTCTTCCACCGCATGCTTGTTCACCATGTGCGTTTATTTCAATAAAGATGCTTACATACTCGCCGTCAAAAAGTAGTTTACCTCTAAAGTTCACCTTTGTGTTCCTGGTGCGGAAAAGAATGGCTACAGTTTTTTGTTTTCAATCGCAGATGACTTCTTTCAGACCAACATTATAGCATGCTTATTTTTGTGGTGGCTAAATTGCCTGTGCCGGACCTTGGGATACGGGTTGCGCGAGGTTCCGGGAACCACATACCTCTCCACAAGTTTGACTGCTCGTGTCGCCTTTTGTCCGAAAACCGGATACGAGAAGGGTCGCTGAACGACACTCTGGAATGCGGGGACGCGCTAATGACGGCTAGACGTGCGCTGTTGCGAGGATGGCGAGGGTTCCGTGAAGGGGATGAAAGGACCGGATGTGATAAGGAAAGCAACAAAATAACAGTGGGGCAGAGAAGAACGGGAGGCGCTCTAGAGCCGGTCAACCCAGCCTCGTCTCCCGAGGGACGACTGCCTGAAGATACGAAGACGGCTCCTAGTCCTGGCGGCGCGTATATTAGGGTCGCCGTGTACACCTTCACCATCAGCGCTGCCTGCAGCTATGACCATCTCCCACTTCAAGCACCGGATCACCGCAGTGGCGTCCAGAAGAAGCCTCAAGACCGTCGGGTGAGTGGGGACATCCAGCTTTGATTAAATCTGTCACTCGCCCCATTACGTGTGTGATTCCTGCTCTCCATCCTGAAAAGAGCCCTATAACCGGGACATCACATTTTGATGGCATGCTTTCAAATTTTCCTGTATTAAGGTTGCATATTTCCGGTATTTTGAAACTGAATTTTATTTCAAACTGAATGTTGTTTTCCCTATAATAATAATTGGTTCAAAGGAAAGGAAGGCGCAGTACCTATCACACTTGTTCTGTGGACACCTGAATCGCACCGTAAGGACGGGGAGGAAGGTGTGAGTGAAAGCGGAAAGAGAGAAATGTGTGTCGGTAGTGGAGGGCTCTAGAGTAATTTCAACCACCTGGGGATCATTAATGTGCTGTGAGTTAGTGAATCAACTTTATTGTCCGACAGAAAAGGGCTTTTTCCTACTACAGGCCCTCCCCTATAGAGGCGAGGCGCCTTAAGGCAGGTGAGAATCCGCTCCAGATGCTGGCCAAAATACTTTTATCTCGGCGGCCTATTCAAATGCCAGTCGAACCGCTAGCAGCTGGTGTTCTGGGGTTGGGCTTTCCAGCAAAGCCTCCCAGGCTTCTCTACTTTTGGTGTTGTTTGCCGTGCCTGAGGAATGCCAACGCTCCCGTATTATGTGGTTCAGGGTACACCTCTGTCAGCAAACCCTGGAGCTCTCATCTTCAAAATCTTGGTATACATATATTTGTTTAAGATCAGATTTGGATAAACATCTGCTTGCAGACGCCTTCATGCCGTCGTCTGTTTTCCATCTAGAGTCTTGTCGGGAGGGGGTAGTTTGAGACGCTGCCTTCTATAATATTGCGTCACATCATAATACGACAGCAGGTGCTCTTCTCTGTTGTCATCATCATCATCATCAGCCTGATTATACCCACTGCAGGGCGAAGGCCTCTCCCATATTTCTCCACTTAACCCGGTTCTGTGCTAGCTGCATCCACTTGACCCCTGCGAACTTCTTAATCTCATCCGCCCACCTAACTTTCTGTCTCCCCCTGCTACGCTTTCCTTCCCTTGGAATCCAGTTTGTTACCCTCAGCGACCATCGGTTATCCTCTCTTCGCACTACATGTCCTTCCCATGTCCATTTCTTCTTTTTAATTTCCACTAGAATGTCATTAACTTGAGTTATTTCTCTGACCCACTCTGCACGCTTTCTATCTCTTAATGTTACCCCTACCATTTTTCGTTCCATAGCCCTCTGGGTTGTCCTCAACTTAAGTAGAACTCTCTTGGTTAGCCTCCACGATTCAGCCCCATAGGTGAGTACAGGCAAGATGCAACTGTTGTACACTTTCCTCTTGAGCGATACCGGTAAGCTGCTAGTCATAATCTGCGAGTGCTTGCCAAATGCGCTCCATCCCAATCTTATTCTTCTTGATATTTCCTTTTCATGGTCTGGATCTGCGGTTACTACCTGTCCTAAGTAGACATATTCGCCTACTATTTCCAGTATTTCGCTACCTAATGTAAACTGCTGTTCCTTCCCGAGGCTGTTGAACATTACCTTAGTCTTCTGCATATTGATTTTCAAGCCTACCATTCTACTTTTTCTGTCTAGGTCATCAATCATTATTTGCAGTTCATCCCCCGAGTTGCTTAGCAAGGCAATGTCATCAGCAAATCGCAGATTACTGAGGTATTCTCCATCTACCCTTATCCCTAACTGCTCCCATTCCAAGTCTCTGAATACTTCCTCTAAACAAGCTGTGAATAGTACTGGGGAGATTGTGTCTCCTTGCCTAACACCTTTCTTTATGGGAATTTTATTGCTTTCTTTATGTAGAACTATGGTTGCTGTGCAGCCACTATATATATCTTCCAGCACTATCACGTACGGCTCGTCTACCCCCTGATTTCGCAATGCTTGCATCACCGCCGAGGTTTCAACTGAGTCAAATGCTTTTTCGTAATCAATGAATGCTATGTATAAGGGCTGGTTATATTCCGAGCATTTTTCTATCACCTGATTGATGGTATGGATATGATCGATAGTAGAGTACCGTTTCCGAAACCCTGCTTGATCCTTTGCTTGATTGCAGTCTAAGGTTGTCCTGATTCTATTGGCGATTACCTTAGTAAATACCTTATACGTAACAGACAGTAAGCTGATTGGTCTGTAATTTTTAAGGTCCTTAGAGTCCCCTTTCTTGTGAATGAGGATAATGTTTGCATTCTTCCATGCTTCCGGTACCGTCGATGACACCAGGCACTGCGTATACAGGGTGGCCAGTTTTTCTAGCACGATATCCCCCCCGTCCTTCAGCAAATCTGTAGTTATCTGATCCTCTCCAGCTGATTTCCCCCTTTTCATAGTTTCTAGTGCTTTCTTGACCTCGCCCTTCGTCACTGGTGGAACGTCTGACTGTTTTTCCCTACCGTCAATCTCACTACGGTCCTGACTACTTTGGCTACTGTAGAGATCTGTATAGAACTCCTCGGCTACTTTGACTATCTTGTCCATATTAGTGATGACGTTGCCCGCCTTGTCCCTTATCGCATACATCTGGTTTTTGCCTATGCCCAATTTCTTCTTTAGCGCTTTAAGGCTTCCCCCGTTCTTTACAGCATGCTCAATTTTCTCCATGTTATACTTCCTTATATCGGCCACCTTGCGCTTATTGATTAGCTTTGATATCTCGGCCAATTCGATCTGGTCTGTTGGATTGGAAGCTTTCATACTCTGCCGTTTCTTAATCAAATCTTTCGTCTCCTTAGACAGCTTACCGGTATCCTCTTTAACTATCCTACCGCCTACTTCTACTGCGCACTCAGTAATGATATCTCTGAAATTATTGTTCATTGCCTCTAGGGTAATGTCGCCATCCTCAGTTAGAGCTGAAAACCTATTCTGTAGCGAGATTCTGAACTCTTCTGCCCTCCCCCTCACCGCTAATTCGTTGATGGGTTTCTTTCTTACTAATCTATTGCGTTCCTTCTTCAGATTTAGGCTAATTCGGGACCTCACCATCCTATGGTCACTACATCGAACTTTCCCGATTACCTCTACATCCTGCACAATGGCGGGGGTTGAACACATTATGAAGTCGATTTCATTTTTAGTCTCTCCGTTAGGACTTTTCCATGTCCATTTCCGGTTCTTCCGTTTGCTGAAGAAGGTATTCATGATTCGTAAGTTATTGCGCTCTGCAAACTCAACTAGTAACTCCCCCCTGCTATTCCTAGAACCAATACCATAGTCACCTACTGCCTTGTCTCCTGCCTGTTTTTTCCCTACCTTGGCATTGAAGTCGCCCATTAGTACAGTATACTGCGTCTTTACTTTTCGCATTGCCGATTCTACATCTTCATAGAAGCTTTCAACTGCCTGGTCATCGTAACTACATGTAGGTGCATAGGCCTGTACAACCTTCAGTTTATACCACTTATTAAGCCTAATTACGATGCCTGCAACCCTCTCATTAATGCTATAGAATTCATCTATATTACCCGCTATATACTTATTGACAAGAAAACCTACCCCTAGTTGTCGCCTCTCTGGTAAACCTCGATAACACAGTACATGCCCATCCTTCAATACAGTATATGCCTCATTCGCCCTCCTAACCTCACTAAGCCCTATGACATCCCATTTCATGCCCTCTAGTTCCTCTAACAGCACTGCTAAACTAGCTTCACTAGCAAGGGTTCTAGCATTAAACGTTGCCAGGGTCAGTTTCCAATGGCGGCCTGTCCAGCGGAGCCAGGCTTTCTTAGCACCCCCTGCTGCGTCACAGGTCTGACCGCCGCCGTGGTCAGTTGTTCCGCAGCCGCTGGTGACTGAGGGCCGGGGTTTTATGGAGCTTATCATAGGAGGTTGTGGCCAATTACTGCACCAGGGTGGCCAACTCCTGTTCTGGTGAGGGAGTGCGTTGCCGGAGGTGTTCACCGGCATCAGGTCGCACCCCAAACCTGTGTATGCAATTCCATCGACACGCGGATTTTTTTTTTTTTTTTTTTGTCATCCGGTGGAGAATTGCGCGGCACCGGGATTTGAGCCCCGGTCCTCTTGCATGCGAGGCGGATGTTCTACCGCTACGCCACCGCTGCACCCCTCTCTGTTGTAACCTTTCATAACTTGCGCTTTTCGACTAACTCGGCAGTACACATCTCGAGTCAGGTTGTGGGCAGCCTCGTTGCCACTAACAGATTCGTGCGTCGGGGTCCAACTCAGATTAATTGTCCTATCCAATTATTTTATCTTAGAACTTTGAGCGCCATGAGAGTTATCCTCTCGCTACCAAAATTTTGAATCGCAGTTTTACTGTCGCCCAACATATACGCGGCCTTTGTGCCGACGCAAGCAAGATCTATTGCAACCTTCTTTGCCATATCGGTATCATCGCTCCTAAATGATAGTGCCGAGATCGAGCCCCCTCCTCCGTCAACCACTACCGCTAAGGTGCCTTCTTTCCTTTTTTCGCCCGCCGCATCTACAAATTCGACCTCTTCCCTCGGCTTCTTTGAATATACGAGCTCCAGAGCCTGAGCCCTTTTCTGCCTTCACTCTTTACTGACCTCGCGCAGCACACGGACATCCTTTCGTTTCGCCTCCGTCGAAACGCAGTCGACGGTGGTCGGGACCGAACCCGGGTACTACGGCACAGTGGTCAAAGTACCCGAGTTAGATTCTTATTATGTTTAGAACAAAGCGTGTCTTATAATGACTATCTTTCTAATGTATTTTGAGCTCATTGTTTTTATGTGCAGTGCTTCTGTTGTCTAAAGTGTTAGTATCTGTATATTAAGTGTAGTGTACAATTTTAAACCAGTATGATGTTTTATGTATTATAAAAGAACTGCGGCCGAACTCTACATAGAGGGGATCGGGCTTTGTCAAGGCGTACTTAGGCGCCGTTTACCCGCCCCCTCCTTTTGTCCTTGAGAGAACAAATAAAATTTGATTTCATTTGATTGGTTGCAGGTGTGACGGTGGCTGACATGTTAAGAATTTGAGCTAGTTGGCCGCAAGGCAATATAGTTTTCCTTAACACTAGAAAGAAATTTCCGGTGGGTCCTCCCGTTGACTTTTATTGCTTGCTAATTTATCCTTGTCGTAATGATACAAAATTTTAACCTTTGCGTGTCTTCCGAGTTCTTTTCTGGAGATGAAAGGGTAGATTAAATGAAAACCATTAGTTGCCAGTCACGAAAATTTGGAATCAGTGTTGAACACAGAACATAGCTTTCGAGACAGTGTTCGGGATGCTTTACATATGCCTTGTAATAAAGCTGATACTGTTACGTGAAGGCTTAATGTATTTACAGAATATTTACAGGACAGCCGCAACTGGCATAGCAGCGAGCAGCACCACGAAACAGTTACACTTTGTCGTCCTCTACCTGTGACCCTTCCGCAAGGTAACAAAGAAAAACACTTCGTCTTCATCTTGTCCTAACAATATAAAACTTCCCAATGACCTGTAAGTCACCTGTTAATCTTATAGACTCACGTGTGAAATGCGGCTATTTTGAAGCTCTGGAAGCCATGCCGCGCGAATAGGAGCTTCACGTAGAAAACAAGCGCACATAATTTAATATTTCGCGAGAAAACCAGATGAAGGCAAGGGTTTCAGTGGCAAGGGTGGATTTTTTCGTTGCTGATACGTTTCTCTTTCGTTAGTTATTATTAAAATTGGTGCAATACAACGGTATAACATGTCAACAAATTCTAATTCGAGTAAACAACTGAAAGTTTGCTGACAGACGCACCTTACATATGCACACTGGCTCCACCCTCTAGTACAGTTCTGACCAAAGATATTGAAATGACTTTATCTTCTCAGCCCAAACCTCGCCTGCTGGGTAATAACCTATTAAACAACCACATATGTTGGATAAAAAAAGAAGTTCTCAGCTATATTTTGAGACCAAGTTTATCGCACTGGTAGATAAATCGAGGCAACTGTGAAAAAAATGCGCCCTCGGCTGACTGGAATTGCCTTCAGGAATAAGATGCAGTCGTGAGCAAAAGTGGTATACAGCATGCGACCGGTGGCGGAGCTCGGAAAAGCTGCATTGTAACATTATAGCATGTCATAAAAGAGGCGAATCTGGCTCCAAAGCGCGCAAAGAAGCAGCTGCTACCTTTTCACTGCTGTCATTCAAAACTTGTGAAGCGAGGGATTGCTTCGCTTCAACATACTATTCTGAGGTACGCGTTCTGTGTAAAAGCGAAGATACTACAGTTAGGGAGTTGATAGAAGCATTGTAATTTGTAACACTATTTGGGATAGAGAAAATTGTGGCAGTGCCCTAGTTTATCGATATGCATATGTCGTTGTCGCTGTTCCTGTCACCCTCGCTAGATGGCGTTTCGATGCAAAATTGCAATTTGCAAAGATGCAACGTTGATGCAATGCTGGAAGATTGGTGGCTTAAAAGCAGAAAAGTGACATAGTGTTAGTAATGTAGAAACAAAAATTCAAGAAATAGAATGATGGTATAGTTAACCAATCTAAAACCATAATTAAGATATAGGGGGAAAAATGAGCATGACAGCACCTGCTACCCCCCCCCCCCCCCGTTTCAAAAGGGACGCTCCTATATTCCGTTCATCCATCCACGAACTCCGTCACTAGTGGCGTGTTGTCATCATCATCATCATCATCATCATCATCATCATCATCATCATCAGCCTGATTATACCCACTGCAGGGCGAAGGCCTCTCCCATATTTCTCCACTTAACCCGGTTCTGTGCTAGCTGCATCCACTTGACCCCTGCGAACTTCTTAATCTCATCCGCCCACCTAACTTTCTGCCGCCCCCTGCTACGCTTTCCTTCCTTGGAATCCAGTTTGTTACCCTCAGCGACCATCGGTTATCCTCTCTTCACACTACATGTCCTGCCCATGCCCATTTCTTCTTCCTAATTTCCACTAGAATGTCGGTAACACGAGTTATTTCTCTTACCCACTCTGCACGCGCTCTATCTCTTAATGTTACCCCTACCATTTGTCGTTCCATAGCCCTCTGGGTTGTCCTCAACTTGAGTAGAACTCTCTTCGGCGTGTTGTATATTACTTTTACTCACGACTGTATGTATGTATACGCTACACATGCTGTGCACGTGATCAGAACAAATTAGTTTACAAGGTATTGCTGTTCTTGACAGTGCTCTCCAGATCTAAATTTTTTGTCTCTGGCGTACTGATATTCATGTAGCTAACTTGAATTTCTGTGCAACTGTTTAGAGAATTAATCCTGTTAAATAAACCTAAAATATGCACATTTATATTTTGTTGCTTTGCGATTGGATTCAAGCCGATGCCGTTTAATTTCTGCTAGAAGCAGCGAGTAACAAAATAAAGTTCAGCGTTGTAAGGTGTCAGTATCAGCAGAAATTTGCTCTGTGTGAACTATATCTTGACGAGGATGGCAATGATGATTTGTTTGCCGGCTGAAGTTGATGTCGTTTTATAAATTTTCGCTTGTATTTGATATATATGAAATCTAAAAGCCTACCATGGGACAGTTTGTCAGAGCCTCAATTTTTCGCACCGTCGCTGTTACCATCTACGTCGCATTATGAGCTGAAATGACCACGGTTTAACCAGAAAATGATCAATTTTCGAAGGGAGCGACGTTTTAAGAAAGGAAAAAAAAACTGTCAGTGGGTTTTCTGGACTGAACTGCATTTGTACGGTTAAATTACTTATATTACGTGCAATATACAAGTCGACATTTTGGAGAGTTAGTTTGACATTATCGAGGTAGCCCATAAAACAAGTCTGAGACGTGTACAGCGACGCAGCGCTGTGTTACAGGTGATAGTTTATTGAGGGTTTTTAACTGCAGGTTTGCAGGCGTGGCGAACAGTCTAAAAAAGAACGCACAATAAAACGGCAATGGCATGACAGCAACCTTGCACGTGGCAACAGTGACACATGGCAAGCGGTGCGCCTCGGTTATCGACGTTTAAAAAATGCCTATTTCTTTTTTGGACACCGCAATTGATTATTTGTTGACGCATCGGTTTTCGAGTCTGTAAATACTGTAGGCTTCACTATTTCACTGGCCATTTAAAAAAGGCTGTAAGTCAAACCTAAGTCGCAAAAAGGTGTAGGAATGTTGACTCATTCTTAAAGAGATCATGAGCGGTATCATTTGAGCATAAACTGATTATTGCATTTTACTCCACACACGCATTAATAATGAATCCTCGAAGTTTGAGCTCATTTCGTGCCGTAGATGGCGTCAAAATTAATTTTTATTAATATTGTGAAAGAAGGCCAGGTCGAGACGCCAAAGTCGCGACGGCAAGGCAAGGTAAGCCGTGTCAGCGTTTTAATCTGATGGAGAACCCAGGCGCGTGCTGGAGCCGGCGCCGCGGGACGATGACGATGGTATGTACAAAAGAAAGAAGATTATGGTATGTACAAATGAAAGAAGGTCCGTGGAAGGCTCACACAATAATCCCGGGGGGTCGGAAGCGGCCAGCCTGGCCGCCCTTAACCAACCGATGCACCGCGGCGCACAAACGGCTTCAAGCGGGAGACATGAGCAATTTCAGTTCCACGGTGGCGTCGATCGGCTGGGGGATCAACAGGTGTGACTTGGTAGTTCACGGGGGAAGTTTGGTTTATGATCTTGTAGGGACCAAGATAGCGACGCTGAAATTTATCACTAAGGCCCGGGGCGCGCAGTGGTGTGTAAAGCAGGACTTCGTCACCGGGACGAAAAGAGACCGCACGCGTAGAATCGTAGCGACTCTTGCGGTCTTCCTGGCGCGCTTCTGTGTTGAGGCGGGCAATATGACGGCATCTGGCCACACGGGATAAGAACTGGGCTGGTACTGATGAGGAGTAGTCGGGCGTAGAGAAGAAGAAAGTGTCGAGCATTGTAGTGGGAGGACGGCCAAAAACGAGGAAAAACGGAGAGTAACCGGTAGTCAGCTGTACTGCTGTATTGCAGGCGAATGTGACGAATGGTAGAATAGTGTCCCAATTTCGGTGATCCGGTGTGATGTACATGGATATCATATCGGATAGAGTGCGATGAAATCGCTCAGTAAGACCGTTAGTCTGGGGATGGTGCCTTGAGGTTGTCTTATGAAGAGTGGATGACGCATGAAGAACTTCGGCAACGACTGTCGATAAGAAGGCCGTCCCGCGGTCACTTAGAAGCACCCGAGGAGCGCCTTGACGCAGGACAATTGATCGCAAAAAAAAAAATTAGCTACCTCTTCGGCAGAACCAGTCGGTACAGGGGCTGTTTCAGCGTAGCGTGTAAGGTGGTCAACGGCTGTTATAATCCAATGGTTACCCCCATCGGAGAGAGGTAGGGGACCATATAAGTCGATGCCGACTGCGTCGAATGGCGTGGCGGGACATGGAAGAGGCTGTAAGAGGCCAGCGGGCGAAGAAGTAGGGCGCTTGCGGCGTTGGCACAGATGGCAGGAAGCGACGTATTTAGCTACGGTAGAAGATAGGCCAGGCCAAAAGAATCGTCTTTTCACGCGGTCATATGTTTTGTCAAAACCAAGGTGACCTGCAGTAGCGTCATCGTGGAAAGCCGCCAGTATACGTGGGCGAAGCGCACGCGGCACGACAGGGAGCCAACGAGTTCCATCAGGGCAATACACGTAGCGGCGTAGTATGCCATCTTCGAGTTTGAAATTGCGAAGCTGCGGGCGAAGCCTAGCATTGGGCGGGTTCGAAGCACCGTTAAGGCGGTCGATGATGGGCCGACAGTAGGCATCAGCTAATTGCTGCGAGCGAAGTGCGTGTTTGTGCTCAGAATCGTCAAAAGAAACTGTTGTGATATGCGTCGGGGGAAAAGATGGTCGGCTGTGGTCAGAGGTTGAAATTCGTTGCGAAGAAAAACAGCAGGCTGATTCCGTAAGTGGGCAGCGAGAAAGAGCGTCGGCGTCCTGGTGTTGGCGACCCGATTTATAAACGACGTCGAAATTATATTCTTGCAGGCGTAGAATCCAGCGGGCAAGTCGGCCTGTTAAATTTTTCAGTGAAGACAACCAGCAAAGAGCATGGTGATCGGTCACAACTGTGAAGTGCCGACCATAGAGGTAGGGGCGAAACTTTTGAACAGCCCAGACGACGGCAAGACATGCCTGCTCGGTAATGGTGTAGTTTTTCTCAGCTGGAGTCAAGGTCCGACTGGCAAAGGCAATCACTTTCTCACGCGATGTTGCATCACGCTGCAGAAGGACAGCGCCAAGACCGTGACCACTGGCATCAGTGTGCAGGATGGTAGGAGCGCTGTCGCTGAAGTGGCCAAGAACGGGATCTGATGTGAGGGCGTGCTTTAGGTCGGTAAAAGCAGTGTTGCACTGTTCAGTCCACACGAAAGAGCTGCACGTTTTAAGTAGTTCATGAAGTGGCGCAGCAATAGTTGCAAAATGCCTTATGAAACGCCGGAAATATGATGCCAGGCCGAGGAAACTGCGCAAATCTGCAGTCCGTTGCGGACGAGGAAAGTTCAAGACCGCGCTGATTTTATCTGGGTCTGGACGAATGCCTTCACTGCTAACCAGATGTCCCAATACTTTAATTTCCTTTTGTGCAAAGTGGCACTTCTTGGTGTTGAGCTGAAGGCCCGCTGACGAAAGGCACGTCAGGACTTCATTCAGGCGCTTGAGATGGTCGTTAAAAGTTGCCGAAAAGATAACAATGTCGTCCAAGTAAAATAAACAGGTTATCCATTTTAGGCCACGAAGTAACGTATCAATCATTCTTTCAAATGTCGCTGGTGCGTTACACAGGCCAAAGGGCATAACATTAAACTCGTAAAGTCCATCGGGAGTTGCGAAAGCGGTTTTCTCTTTGTCGCCTTCATGCATTGGTATTTGCCAATAACCTGAGCGGAGATCCAAGGTCGAGAAATATTCGGCGCCTTGGAGAGAGTCAAGGACGTCATCTATTCGTGGCATCGGGTAGACATCTTTACGGGTAATTTTGTTTAGTGCGCGATAATCAACACAAAATCGTACCGATCCGTCCTTTTTTTTAACTAAAACTACTGGGGAAGACCATGGGCTTGTTGATGGACGAATAATATCGCGACGGAGCATGTCATTCACATTTTCTTCGATTACTTTTCGTTCCGAGAGAGAAACCCGATAAGGTTGTCGGCGTACGATCGAGTTACCTTCAGTAATGATGCGGTGGTGTGCAACACTACTCCGTCTCAGTGGAGGGGAAGTGGCATCGAAAATGGCTTGATGGGCTTGAAGCAATTTCAGCAATTCTTTGCGTTGGTGCGGCGTGAGGTCCGGACTGATTGTCTTCGACAGCATCGGGAGAGAGACGTGCGATGAATCACGTTGCTGAGGTAGCGGGGCGGTGAGCACCATAATGGACTTAGGGTGAGCATCCACTATACATGGCAGGGAAGTTCCTTCAGTCAGGACGATGGATTCACGGGATGTGTTCGTGGCAGCTACTATCGCTGAGCCGCTGCGGAATCGTACAAGACTTGATGGGAAGGCGATTCCACGTGCAAGATGACGATGAGATGGTGCGATAAGTACATCCCCGTCAGTGATGTGTTCCGAAACAACGGTAACAAGTTTTTCGCACTGTGGAGGCAATACAGTGTCAACTGCGGCAATGAGGGAATGACTTCCTTCAGACATGTCAGATGAAAAATCACTGTCTGTCATATGAATGACACGGTCGCCACAAGAAATTAACGCTGACGCGGTCGACAAAAAATCCCAACCAAAAATCATCTGATGCGCACACGGTGAAAGCACAGCAAACTGCACATGGTGGCGGACGCCGCCTATAACAATTCGAACTGTACATTTTGCTGAAGGATGTAGAGGGACGTCATTTGCTCCACGAAGTTCAGGTCCGTCATATGGTGTCGTTACTTTCCGCAAACGGTGGCATAAATCAGCGCGAATAACAGAAATTGCAGCCCCTGTGTCAATCAAGGCTTCGACCGGTAATCCTTCAGCTAGAACGGAAATCATATTGTACGGGCGATGAGGAGGACTTTTGGTAAGTTCGCAAAATGCAGTTTCACCTCCGGAAACTGCATCGCTTAGTTTTCCGAATGACGGACAGGAACAGTTGTTGCTGGTCGAAGTGGAGAAACAGAGCGGCGGTATGGGGAAACGGACCGGCGTCGGGAAACATGGGCGCCACTTGGTTCAGACGAGGATACCGGTGGTGGAGAGGATCGACGAGGTGAGCTGTGAATAGATCGTCGCGGATAATATGCGGGTACGTCATTTTCGAAGGCGTCGTAACCACGCCGCTCGTTCTGAATGCGTCGACGACAGAAGCGGGAAATATGTCCTCTGATACCACAGTAGTAGCACACTGGGCGAGAAGGGCGCCAAGGTGCGTAATAGGGCGGCGTAGGCTGCGCCGTCGTCACGGCATTGATGTGGTTGTAGGGTGGTGCTTGTCGTGGGGGGGGGGACCAAAAGGAGGAGGGGATGCAGCAACGTGAGCATAAGTTGGCGCTGTACGAGGTGCAGGAGGGTCAGGTGCGACAGGGTGGGAATAGTTGCTAATTCTTCTTTAATGATGGTGCGGAGGCTGGCGTCATTAGAAGAAGAGTGATCACACCCGTGCCGGCAGAAAGGGCTCAAGGCTTGGAGCTCTTCGCGGATTATCGCTCGAATTAGGGTTCGTAGATCGAAGTCAGTAGAGGGGGGGGGGGCAGTAGAGAAGTCTGGCTGCAACCGGGAGGACTGCAGCTGTTCGAGTCGTTGACAGGTCGTAATAATGGAATCAACACTTGATGGATTCTGGGCGAGTAGGGTGTTATAAGCCACAGAATTGATTCCTTTCATGACATGGTGCACGCGTTCAGGTTCAGGCATGGTGGGGCTAATACGCCGGCAGAGTGCAAGTATGGCCTCTATGTAAGAGGCATACGACTCATCGGGACCTTGACGACGGGAAGCGAGCTTGTTCCTCGCGATCTCAGTCCGAACTGCGGGGTCAGCGAAGTATTGGCGGGACTGCTGTTTGAAGGTGGGCCAGTTAGTGGTGTGGGGCTCGCGGTTGATAAACCAATTCCTGGCGACCTCAATCAGGTAGAAGGAAACGTTGAGGAATTTTAAAGCGTCATCCCACCGGTTGTAGGCACTGCAGCGTTCATAAGTGTCAAGCCAGTCATCCACGTCCTCGTCGCGACGACCGGCGAACAGCGGCGGGTCGCGTTGTCGTGTGGGCACAGTGGGCACAGTGGGAGGCGGCGGTGTAGCCGAGGTAGAGGGTCCGGCCGGGTCGGGACTGCTCTCGGTTGACATAACGATGGTGGTTGTTGCCAAACGGCGACCGGAACGTAGCTCCAGCGAAAGGCAGGGCACAAGGCAGTAAGGGGATCAAACTTCACCTCCACCACGTGTGAAAGAAGGCCAGGTCGAGACGCCAAAGTCGTGACGGCAAGGCAAGGTACGCCGTGTCAGCGTTTTAATCTGATGGAGAACCCAGGCGCGTGCTGGAGCCGGCGCCGCGGGACGATGACGATGGTATGTACAAAAGAAAGAAGAAGATTATGGTATGTACAAATGAAAGAAGGTCCGTGGAAGGCTCACAATATCTACAACAGCTTCCTGGTCTGGCAACCATTTCCCACTGACTTCACAATGAAATGTCCCCACATCGTCTGCTATTCGTGGTGTCGGCTGCACACCTGCATGCATGCCGGGAACGGTGGTCAGTGAGTTTTTTTTTTCTTCAGCAAAAATATTTTATTTGCACATTCTTTTTTCTTTGAAAAGCCTTCAGAATAATATACGACCATAGTGATCCTCGGACTTGTTGGCTTCGTGAAGAGATTGTCGAGGAGGCTGTAATCCCGGGTTCAGGCTGTATTATTTACGCAATCAGAAGCATGTTATTTTTCCTTACGTTATGAGAGTTAGCTTGTTTAAGAACAAGCGTTCCCGCATATAAAAATGTATATGTCCAACGTTTCCTTCCGCCGTGTGCGCGGCAAAACGGTGGAGGGGTTAGCATTGTGTTGCTGAGGATATCCCAAGAGGCTATCCCAAAAAAGTGTACGTTGATGCTTGAGTTACGCTGAGCAACGCTAAGCAAGAGCACCGTTTTCGCAGCTTCAGTCCTTGGGTTTTCAGGAAACGTTGCCTCCAAGAAGAGTTCAAACTTTTGGGGGAATAGCTTCCAGCTTCTTCTGCGTGTCCGGACAGAATCAGTGGTTCTGGCATTTTGATGCTTTCCATGTCTGCATGTCTCAGCTATCGATCATATCCATACCATTAATCAGGTGATAGAAAAATGCTCGGAATATAACCAGCCCTTATACATAGCATTCATTGATTACGAAAAAGCATTTGACTCAGTTGAAACCTCGGCGGTGATGCAGGCATTGCGAAATCAGGGGGTAGACGTGAAAGTGCTGGAAGATATATATAGTAGCTGCACAGCAACCATAGTTCTGCATAAAGAAAGTAACAAAATTCCCATAAAGAAAGGTGTTAGGCAAGGAGACACAATCTCCCCAGTACTATTCACAGCTTGCTTAGAGAAAGTATTCAGACTTGGAATGGGAGCAGTTAGGGATAAGGGTAGATGGAGAATACCTCAGTAATCTGCAATTTGCTGATGACATTGCCTTGCTAAGCAACTCGGGGGATGAACTACAAATAATGATTGACGACGTAGACAGGAAAAGCAGAAAGGTAGGCTCGAAAATCAATATGCACAAGACTAAGGTAATGTTCCACAGCCTCGGGAAGGAACAGCAGTTTACATTAGGTAGCGAAGTACAGGAAGTAGTAAGCGAATATGTCTACTTAGGACAGGTAGTAACCGCAGATCCGGACCATAAAAAGGAAATAACAAGAAGAATAAGATTGGGATGGAGCGCATTTGGCAAGCACTCGCAGATTATGACTAGCAGCTTACCGGTATCGCTCAAGAGGAAAGTATACAACAGTTGCATCTTGCCTGTACTCACCTATGGGGCTGAAACGTGGAGGCTAACCAAGAGAGTTCTACTTAAGTTGAGGACAACCCAGAGGGCTATGGAACGAAAAATGGTAGGGGTAACATTAAGAGATAGAAAGCGTGCAGAGTGGGTCAGAGAAATAACTCAAGTTACCGACATTCTAGTGGAAATTAAGAAGAAGAAATGGACATGGGCAGGACATGTAGTGCGAAGAGAGGATAACCGATGGTCGCTTAGGGCAACCAACTGGATTCCAAATGAAGGAAAGCGTAGGCCCACTTCTGACACCACTTATCATTTCATGACTGGCCGAGGTGAAATGTAGACGCGGCCAGGGAACAGCGAACGAACGGCGTTTTTTAACGAGTGTTTTTATAGCGCACTCGGTGCGTAAGAGGGCGAGTGTGTTATCGTGCATCAGAAAGCGGCGTGCTCCCCACAGCTTGGCCGCTGGTTAGTGCGCATGCGTGCGTCACCGACTGAAGATTCGATACAAGACCCACGGCCCGAAACGGGCCAAAGTGGGAGAAGTGGTGAGCAAATGGACGAGGAAAGAAAAATGAGTTCACTTAGGGAGGGCAGTGTCTTCTTAAGAACGTCGGGGAGGCAACGAGCGATGCCGGCGAAATCTTGATTTTGCGAGCCCAAACCGACAAAGCTGAACGCATGCTTTGACAGCCTTGGAAGAGGTGCCTTCGTCTCCGGTCTGGATCTGGACGCACACGAGAAATGTCAACTAGGTGTCCGAAAACCGTGATTTTGCAGTGACCGTATCTGGATTTCGATGTATTGAGCTGGTTCCAGGTGTTACGGGATACTGTTAGAATACTGATGATGCGTTCGAAGATAGTGGCAAATGTGGGCAAAAAACCATAACCTCATCTAGGTAGCAGAGACAGGTACACCAATTGAAGCTGCTAAGTAGGCACTCCATCATTCGCTCGAAGTTAGCCGGTGCGTGTAGAGAGCAAACGGGATCATTACTTATTTATTTTGTTGATGCCTCAAAGGCCCCGGTATGGGACGTTACATGAGGGGTGGGCTTGTGTACGACGATAAATGGTGACAGGCTAGTTTTATACATGGCTATGAGGAGACAGCTTCCTCGATGGCAGCCTTGAAGCGTACACGATCACCTACGAGTGCCAGCTAGTTGGGGAGGCCATTCCAGTCGTAAGGAGGGCACGAAGAGTGACTAATGAAACGTAGTTCTGCGGGCACGTGGTGGAATGACGCTGTTAGGATTGCCTGTGCGAGGTGTTCGATGCACTGGTTGGATGAGTTGACTGTCACGAGGTGAGGCATAATATACTTACGACAAAGGCAGTGGTGTGAATTTCAACGACGAGAAGCGAGAGTAGAAAGTTGCAACTGAGATTTCACGGCGGTTATGCTGGCAGTGTACGAGTAGTTAGAAGGAATGAAACGCGTGGTAGGGCTTTGAACAGATTCAAGATCTTTACTAAGGTTAGAAGGGTGTGCATCGAATATAGCACTGGCATATTCGAGTTGTAGTTAGACAAGCATTTTGTAAACTAGTAGTTTTATACAAGACGGTGGCATTGGCAGGTTACGGCGGAGGTATCCAACAGTTCGATTAGAGGAATTACGTGGTTCAAGTGGCAAAACCATGTTAAATCATCAGTGAGGTATTTAAACGATTTGAAAGAAGCAATAGTAAAATTTCTAATTTTGTAAATAGAGGGAGTGTAGTTTTTGCAGCGGTGGAACGAAATCAGCAAAAATTTAGAAGTATTCTGTGACGTCACCCACGCAGCGCATCAATGTTGTGTATGGATTAGATCATTCTGTAGGGCAGAAGTGTCGAACGAGTTAGTTACAGGGCGGCAAAGTACACAGTCATCCGCAAAAAGGCTGACAGTAGAAGTTACTCGTGAAGGGAGATCGTTAATACAAATTGAAAAGAGTGCCAAGGACACTGCCTTGATGCACACCTGAAAGAGCAGGTGAAAAGGACTGGATATTGTCAAAGACAAACTTTGACAAAACTCCATGCGGTCGGTTAGAAAGCCTTGCATTCAGTTCTTTCCTCCTCCTTGAATCCAGTTAAAATTAGTGGATGAAGGTTTAATCGAGATAGTTTAAGCAGAAGGCTGGAGTGAGGTACTTTGTCAAATGCTTTCTCGAAATCTAGGAATGTGGAATCAGTAGGAATGTTGCAACCAAGATTAAAATGAATATGCCTTATGGCAAGCTTCCGTACAAAAAAAAAAAAAAGGATGTCATGAAGGAAGCGAACGAGTTGTATTTCATATACGTTCCTTTACGAAAGCCGTTCTGAATTTGGTAAAAGAGGTCAACAGATGACAGAAAGGAAGCAACATGGGATTAAAGGACGTGTTTCGTGATTTTAGAGCCGAAACTTTAAAGTGACAAAAGACGTCTGACGTGAAGATGTAGGTCTTTTTGAGGTTATTATTATCAACAGGGATTCGTCAGCGCCCAGATCGATTAATGATTGATTGAAGAGAAATGTTTGATCCTATAGAGGCAAGCTAATGCTAATACATTACCTATCCTCGGGAGAAAATAGACGTCCGTTTTCGTAATGCCGTTGAGGTGCCGATAGTCGAAACAGAACCGTCAGTTGCAGTCCTTTCTTACCGGGACGAATGCTGAAGCTCGAGGGCATGACGAAGGCTTGATGGTATCTTTTGCGCTTATCTTGTCCATCACTTCATATATGATGTTGCGTTCAGCACTGTACACTCGTAAGGGGTGTCTGTGGAGACCAGCATGATCACAGGTATTAATGCGATCCGTCACAACAGACATGGGTGCCTTACAGAGGGCATCAAATTTGAACACGTCGCGATAAGATACAAAGAGGCACGAAAGGTTTTGAGTTTGAGAAGGATAAATTAGCCTTGGGTTGTAATACTGCTGCGGCAGCCATAATCACTCATACGTACAGTTTTTGTCAAAGGTATACGGCCCAATGATTTTGTTCTAAGCCCAGTAATGAGGCTCGTAAAGCCAATCCAGCGTTCGAAATCTCGTAGGTGACACAACTCGCCGTAATTCTCATCTAGCTTAAATTCATATTCTAGTATTGCTGCCAGCAGTCGCGACACATTGCTTAGAAGTCAACCTCTTGGGCCGTATACCTTTAACAAAAACTGTACATCATTGCACTTTTGACAAAACTGCGCGCCAGCTTTTTCTGACAGTGAAGCGATTATTTCTGTTATGCATAGGTAGCCTCACTAATATGCTCAATTTATTCAGGTGCATCTTTTTATAAGGAGCAAATAACAATTGCAGGGGTTCCCATGGTCTCTACAATTTTGCGCAGGGGCGTACCTAACAGTACTCCCTGTTTTCCTGCGTATAAGGTGGCCTTGAATTCTGTTTTTTTTTTTTTTCTGCACGCGGATCTTGCTGGACAACCCTAACGTACTCAGGACTTTCGCCCCGCTCGACTTTCTATTATCGCATTGAGTGAGATTATTTCCGCCGGTAAGTTTTAAATGTATCACCTGTGGTTGGCTACCTGCATGTGAGCGTCATTAAAAGGAAAACTTGTTAAGGAAGGAGTACAGCAAGGAAAACCTCTGTGCATCATAATGACCCTGAGCCGAAGGTAGGCAACATGAAACTAATATGGCTCCAAGATTCGAATGTATGCAAATGCACATAAGCGAACATTGAATTGAGATGTGTTGACGTTGGCTGATGGTGTCACAGTTCATGATGTTCCTCACATCGCTTCACTGTCTGTAGAACCCAGTGTCTTATGATTTTGAAAGATCCTCGTTGTATTTACGCTGCCACAAAGTAAGCCACATCTGTATTCACTGCCTTATTCTGCGCTGTGATGCCTTCCGGCGTTTTGGCCACTCTACTAAACAGTGCATCGTTTCCTATGTAAAGAAGAGGAGGAAGAACATTTATTTCCGTCAAATATGGCGCGGCAGCCACCTCCGGGTCCGCACGTAGGCGTCCGGGGAGGCAGTCTGTCGCACCGCGGCCGGAGGACATCCGGCCCCGTCTAGGAGAAGAGGTCTTCAGCCTTGGCCGCCAGGCGGACGGCGAATCGCTGAGCTTTTTCGTCGGAGCTTCTTAGCGTGGTCTCCCATTCATCGCTAGTTTTAATCGCGTTGCGCCTTGGGGCACGAACGCATCTCCATATTATGTGATCTAATGTTGCCAAGTGGCCGCAAAATTTACAAATTTCGGTTTCTGCACCGTCCCTCTTCCGCCCTCTGGCACACGTCCAACTCCTCCACAGGGGCGAAAAGAAATTTCGAGCTTGGAGTCTTCTCCAGTCATATGATTCCTTTTTACTCAGGGATCTATCCGGGGGCGGATATATCGTCCGGCCTTTCTTCAGGTTGTCGGTTACATCCCTAAACGTACCAATACATTCTTTGCTTTTAGATGTTGTTGTGGAGGCGTCCGCAGCACCCCGAGGTAGCGAGGAGCGGGCGAGCATGTGGGCAGGCTCGTTGCCGGCGAGACCGGCGTGTGCTGGGGTCCAGATTATGGTCACGCTTTCGGCGAGAGACAACTCGTTCAGAATTTTTGCAGCACGATTGCTGACTCTACTCTTGCTAAAATTCCTAACCGCCGCTTTGCTATCGCTGATGACGTGTTCACGCCTGGTCGTGCAATGGCAATGGCTATTGCAATCTCCTCCGCCTCTACCGGTGGTAGATCTCGGTTTCTTTCGATTCCTATGGCGATCCCGGTGTCTAATAGGGCGACCGAGGTAAAAGAAGTTGCGGTTTGGCCCCGAACCTACAAATCAAGCCCAGCAGAAGCGTTTCAATAAAACTGAAGTACTGGATGCGTCAGGTGGTCTATCAGAAACAGCAGCTATCGGAGCTGTTTGTGATCCTCTTTGAAAGATGAAGACTGTTTCTAGTGCCGCACAGAGAACAGCCGTACCTGTTCTATCTTAGTCTTTTTCAGAAGGAAACTGCCTCCTGTTGCCTAGATATCTGCCGATTCCCCTGGAGTGGAAGAGCTTGTCACGTACACCAGTGCTTAAAAATCTGCTGAATTATTGAGTAGTGAAGTTAGCCTTGCGGCTACATCGCGTAGTCTAGGTTCTTGAGTCGAATCAGGTGTCATAAGTGAGCGTGCCAAGGGAAAGTTTGAAAGCCAGTTCCATGTTTAGCAGCCCAATGAATGCTTATAAACAGATATGCTGTGAAAATTTAGATCCAAATCGGAGTGTATCGTGAACATTTGGATCTTGGTGACAGACGAGGTTCTTTCTGCCTGGCATAAGCCCCAACACAAAACGACCAAGAACAAGTCACCGCGTCGAGGTCAAGAACAAAGGGCTTTGCCTCTCACCCCTCATCTGACCTCATTTTGTCAATGCCAGTGGTTCATCCCGGTGACCGCCTGTCGAATGAAATTCTGCTCTGAATGTCTGTGGAATCCGCACTCAGCAGAAACAGGTACAAATGAGTCGGCATTTTTCCGGACAGAAGGCTCGACTTTGCGGTTGTACTAGAGAACGAGATGGTCTGATTACGTGAGAGAAATAGCCATGTGGCTTTTTCGAGAAGATTACAAGGTTTTTCAAGTCACACTCTGGGAGTCATTCATCAGCTTTCTCCTTTTTTGAAGACAAGTGTACCCTATTCTTACCTTCTGTACCGAGTAGGCACGGTGGGGTGGTATCCAAGTATATCAGTATATACCTGTATCCAAAACAAAATTCTAATGCTGTGCTGAACCGGATGTACGCATCATTAATTCTCCTTACCCGACGCGTCTCGTGTGTCAAGACGGTGCCTTTCTCTGCTCACTACATGGTTATTTTATCTTTTGGTGAATATAACCGTTCTATGTTCCAACACCCTTGGGCTCTTTGGAAGCTCAATGCTACGCTGATTAGCATAAGCGGTTTTGAGAAAGCATAAATTACTCTTCCCAGTCTTGCTTCTCAAGACGAATTCATATGTATGCAACTGGGAAGATGCTTAAGGAGAAAGTGCAAAGCATGTAAACTGAGATTGGCTTGGGTAGCGTCTACTGTAAAAAAGCAAAACAGTTTCGGTACACGCTTGACAACCATTATGATCTAGACTGCGAGGCTCCTAGTTTGTAATAAGAGATCACTGGCATGGTGTGCCAGCTTCAGCATTTGACGCGCAATGCTGCAGGGCTGAATTGAGCAAATCATTCTTAGGGCTGAATTATCGGGCTTTGCTGGATGCGAAGAGGATACCAGCACTTTAATAATGCGTAAGCACTGTATGGCTACGTTTGCGGTTTCATGTCATTATCAGCTGATCCGCACGATTACGTTCAAAAGAAAAAGAATGATCGCATCAGATAGGGCATCCAAAATCTCATATGGTAGATCGGAATGTGTATGTGGGTTAAATAGTTAATTAATTAGAACAAATTGTCACTTAGACATCGAAATAGCCGGGAGGGGTAATATCGACATTCAAATGGGGGTCACGCGGCACTCGCCTTCCAGTGACAGAGGCTTGACTCGGGTGGCGGGAAATTTGATATGTTTAAACATGAAGGAGTAGGAAAGGGCATGATTTGCATGCACAAATGGGTGGGTATGATTAGAAAGTGTGTAAATGGATGTAATAAACCAACTGTAGTCTGAAAATTGTGAGAAAACTGCAGAAATGCGAAAGCCTAAGCGTTGCTGCTGTACACGGTACCACGCGCGCCCCACGTCGAACACAACCAGCGTTCCATTGAACGCATCATCGGCGTTCTTTAGTCGGTTTACAAGAAAGGAAATGCGCAGTATCTGCCACTCGCAGAAACCCGCTGATACATTTCGTGGACAACACATCAACGCTCAGGATGCTGACGTATTTCTCCAGTGCAGATTCTGCAGTGATCATGGAACATTATTTAACATGTGTTTATAACATGCGATCTTTCCAGTTAAAATGCAGTGTGCAAAAGCTATTGTTCTCTTAAAAAAAGATAATCATAATGACCTTAAAATTTACGGGCCGGTATTCATTTTACCGTTTTTTTTTTTTCAAAGCTCTGTGGAAACAATCTTGCTTTTGTGGATGAAAAGTTACTGTGGTGGTGCTCTGTGATTGGTCGAGACCTCTAGGAAGTCATCCCGCCTCGACCAATCAGAGCCGCCGCAAAAGCGGGACACATTTTGTCGACGACAGCATGAGCCATTAAAGGCTTTCGCCTTCAAATAATTTGCGGCTTAAGCATGGCTTGAACCTAGTGATAGTGCGGAAGCTGTGAGTGTTGAACCGATAGAAAGGCCGAAAGATAGTCTTTTAATCCGCAGACTATTTATAAATTTTATTATAATTAGTTCACTCGCCCCGCCGGGGTGGCGCAGTGGTTACGGCGCTCGCCTACGGTTCTCAAGGACGCGGGATCGAATCCCGGCATCGGCGGCAGCTTTTCGATAGAGGCGAAAAGCAAGACACCCGTGTGCTGTGCGATGTCAGTGCACGTTAAAAAACCCAGGTGGTCGAAATTTCCGGAGTCCTCCACTACGGCGTCTCTCATAGTCTGAGTTGCTTTGGGACGTTAAACCCCACAAGCCAACCAACTATATAATTGGTTCACAAGAAAGGAAAGGCGCATTATCTCTCACACGTTCTCTGGACGCCTGACCGCGCTGCAAGTGCCGAAAGAAGCGAGTCAAAACGGAAAGAGAGAAAAGGGTGTTGTTACCGGAGGGCTGCGTAGTAATTTCGACTATCTGGGGATCTTTAACGTGCACTGACATCACACAGCACACGGACGCTTCCCCGTTTCTCCTCCATCGAAACGCAGCCGCCGGCAGTCGTGATTGTCGGCTGCGTTTCAATGGAGGTGAAACGGAGAGGCGTCCTTTAATAGCAATAACTGGTTCATAGGAAAGGAAAGGTACAGTATCTGTCATACTTGTTCTGTGAAGGAGGGGATTGATTTAGAGGAAGGGAAAGGCGCAGTAACTGTCTCACTTGTTTTCTGTGGACACCTTAACCGCGCCGTAAGGGAAGGGAGTAAGGTGGGTGTTAAACAGGAGAGAGAGAAAGAGGAGCCGTAGTGGAGAGCTACGGGTAATTTCGAACACACGGGGATCTTTAACGTGCGCTGACATCGCACAGCACACGGACGCCTCTTCGTTTCGCCTCCATCGAAACGCAGCCGCCGAGGTCGGGTTCGAACCCGGGTACTCCGGCACAGTAGTCGGGCGTCTTACCACTGCACCACCCCGGCGGGGCTGTTCTGTGAACACCTGAGCCGCGCCGTAAGGGAAGGGAGGAGGTTGGGAATGGAAAGAGAGAAAGGAGTGCCGAAGTAGTTTTTACCACCTAGGGATATTTAACGTACTCTGACATTGCGCAGCACGTGAAGCGTCAGTTACTTTAGGTTTGCTTATTCGTCAGGCGTACAAAACAGCACTTCACCATACCGAAATACGCTCCTACCACATGCCTCCTAAACATAGCATAGGAAGGGTGGCTGTTCCTGGCCCTACGGGGCTGGGATGGCAGGTCAACGCCGCTTGCGGCGGGGGCTAGCCAGCCACCGGATTTTTATCTGATGTAGGCCGTCATTGTACCCGCCACCGCTTCGATGGTGGACGACGGCTGTTTCGGCGCGCGTCTTTCTCTCCCTCTTCGTTTTCTTTCTGTACTTTCTCTATTCTGTCCGCACGAGGCACTGGAGGTGGCTCAGCTACAGATCCAGTAGCAGGCCCGTGCATTTTCTTCTCCTTCCTACAGCCACAACATGGCATTACACAAAAAGGTCCACTCTCCGATAACAGCCACTTTCTGTGGTAATGTTATAGTGCTCTAGAATCTTCTAGAGCACTATAGTAATGTGGTGGAAGCTACGGAGCCGAAACGCATCAGCTCACTCCGCACAAGAATATAGTGCCTCCAGAAATTTCGCAGAGGATGCTCTGGAATGTTTACCATTACGTAACTATTAACCTTATTATTGTATCCGGCTTAAACTACAGTACTAGTCAGTACAACGGGAGTTTAATACGCAGCGTTCATGTCGATGGCTGCGCGGCCTGTCGACAATCTCGCAAAGCAACGATACTAGATTTAGGATCTCGTAACATTGCTGTGAGGTACCCCCTGATGAGGCTGGGACAGGAATGTCACCGCCGCTTGCGGCGGGGCTAGCCTGCCAGAGAACTTTTATCTCTTGTAGGCCGTCATTGTACTCACCACCGTTTCGGTGGTGGACGACGGCTGTTGTTGCGGCGCGCGTCTTTCTCTCCCTGTTCCTTTTCTTTCTTCTCTATTTTCTCTTCTGTCCGCACGAGGCAGCGGAGGTGGCTCAGCTACAGAGCCAGTAGCAGGCCCGTGCATTTTATTTTCCTTCTTCCTACAGCAACAACAAGCACATCCGGGTGGGATGCGTCTGCCCCTTTTCTCCGCCCATTTATTCGCGCATTCGTAACGCGCGTCTGTTTTTGACAGGGTACGTCGTGCGCGTTGCTGAAACCACAACCGAGGCCAGGTACTCGGAACTACATGGCGTAGTAACACAGTTAGGAAAGCTCCGCCCTCGTAGATTTGGCTCCATTGCCACAAAAAGTTGTCCCCGAGTATAGTTCCCCAACACACCCAGGACAACCTTACCGTACAAGCACTACATAAATGCACCCCTACTCACCACAACACACTACTAGAAGTTCAAGCCCAGGCGTTATACAAAGCCCAACACCGAAGCGGCCTACGTAGATGCGGCCGAATTCAATCACCCCACGGCATATGCAATCAGTGTACTTTCGTATAACTTCCATCACACATTTTTCGCCTCTGTCAAAGCAAAAACGTCGACAGAGGCCGAAGAGCCAGGAATAGCGCTAGCCATCACCTCTTCTACTGCCACACTCACTTTTAGCGATTATAAACCGGAGATCAAAAATTTTGCAAGAGGGCAAATACACTCAGTCGCTCATAAATCTTAACCTCTGGATCCGTAGCTCCCCTGACACATTCACATCGTCTGGGTAAGGTCATGCAGGCAACCCTGACAGCGAGCCAATCCACTAAATTGTTCGAGCGCATGTCAACCGAGCGGGGCCGATGACTGGGGAATCATGCGGGAAAGACTTCTCCCCTATCATGATATTGATATAACTGGTGGTGGTAGAAACATTTTATTGCCATTGAACAAACAGTGGGGGCGAAGCCCCCTGCATGGCCCTTGGGTGCTCCCTTAATATGTGGGAGACACCCTTATGAAGCAAAAGAAAGTCCTTGAAGAGCAATCCTTCTCATAGCACTGGAGATAATCTTCCGTTGTTCTTGACTTGAAGTGCTCTTCATGAGAGACTCCCAGTAGGACTCTGCGACGTTCGTCGATGGGGGATGAGGAAAGGTGGGGCATGTAAGACGGATGCGTATGAAGCGTCCTGGTTTGCCGCAGAGTCTGCATGATGAGGAAAATTGGTCTGGGTATCGGGCGCGTAGAAGTGTAGGGTATGACGGCCTGCGCTATGGTCAGAGAGGGGGCTGGGGTGCATATTCCCTTCGTTTGTCCCGGTAGTACAAGATAATATCACGGAAGGAGAGAAGGCGCTCCCCGGCCTGTAGAGAGGGCTCCGTTTCACTAGCCCGGAATGTAAGACCTCGGGCTAGGGAATTAGCCTCTTCGTTTTGCAGGGAGGCCGGCATGTGCTGGCGTCTAAATGGGGCTGATGGTGTGCCGGGGCTGCCAGAAGTGTAGTATGCGAGCAGCGGTGCGGGAAATGGAGCCGTTGACGTAATTTAGAATCGCAGATTTGGAGTCAGAGATAATTTTTGTGGCAGATGTAGAGATGAGAGCAAGCGCGATGGCTGCCTCCTCTGCCTGTGAGGTAGAATTGGTGATTATAGAGCTGGAAGTAAGTAGCTTTGCTTGATTGTCGGCTACAGCCAGGACCATACGGGAGCCTGACGTATATTCTGCTGCCTCGACGTAGACCACCTCTTGGTCCTCGCTATATCATCTGTGAAGGGCATGAGCCCTGGCTATTCTGCGGCCCTGGTCTCGCTCAGGGTGCAACGTTTTTAGGGATTGGAGGTACGATGAGATTAGAGCGGAGGTTAGGAGAATGGGGGACACCGTCAGTGGGGTGTGTAACTGGGCTTAGGTTTAAGTGGGACAATAAAGTGCGGCCAGCCTCCGAGTTGGATAGGCGGGCTATTTGTGCCGTTAATGTAGCCTCTCTAAGTTCCTCGAAAGTGTTGTGTACACCAAGTTTAAGGAGTCGGGCATTAGATGTGCTACGGGGAAGTCGTAGAGCCGCTTTCGTGTAACTTCGTAGGAGCGCGTTCATCCGGACTCTCTCCTTTTGTTTGAGGGGGACTTATGGGAGGGCATATGTGGCGCGGCTTATAATATAAGCCTGGGTGAGGCGAAGTGTGTTTCGCTCCCGTAAGCCAGCCCGACAGTTGGCTATGCGGCGAATCAGTCGGGTGGTCTGTTGACTTTGTGTATGGAGAGTCTTTATGACTTCTCCGTGCGCACCATGAGAGTGAAGAACTAGACCCAGCACACGGATTGTGGATACTAGTGGGATCAAATGGGTTCCTAGCTTGAGGGAAATAGGCGGACTGCCTGAATTGTATTGTTTGGAGCGGTAGAGAAAGAGGTCTGATTTTGAAGGGGAGCAAGTTAGGCCATGTTCTCTCACATAGGTGTCGATGGTGTTTAGTGCCTGCCAATTCTAGATGTCCCTCTATTTCGGCATCACTGCCGCGGTTAGCCCAGACAGTGATGTCGTCGGCGTAGAGGCTGAAATGAATGTCGGGGATTTGGGCTAATTTTTCGGGTAGGTGGAGAAGTGCTATGTTGAATAGTATAGGGGAAAGGACGGCGCCCTAGGGCGTACCTCGTGCACCTAGCGTGATCTCTGGAAGGCAGTGGTCGCCTAAGGTAAGTGTGGTTGTGCGCTGGCTGAGGAAGTCTCGGACGTAATCATACAGCTTGGCGCCGACTCCCAGGGTTGTAAGATTCTGAAGGATTGCTGAATGTGTAACATTATCAAATGCTTTGGTAAGATCCACACCTAGGATGGCTTTGTAATCATAGATTTGACAGTCGATAATATGATGTTTTAGCTGTAAGAAGACATTTTTGGTAGAAAGGCCAGAACGAAATCCAAACATGCAGATATTGAGAAATTCTGGTCTGGAGTACATGCTCCATTAGTTTGCCGATCGTAGAGGTGAGAGAGATGGTCCTAAGGTTTGAAATTAGCAGATGTTTCCCAGTTTTTGGTATAAACACAACTTTGGCCTCCTTCCATTGCGGCGGGAGGGCTCCCCGTTGCCAGCACTCGCTAAAGTATTCAGTAAGGGCAGCAATAGATTGGGAATTGAGATTCCGGAGTATCTTATTATGCACTCCATCTGGACCGGGGGCTGAAGATGTGGTAAGCCTCTGAAGCTCAGCCTGCAGCTCTGATACTGTAATGGGTTGGTCGAGGAAGTCGGTAGGGGGCCCTGAATAGTCGAGGTGTAATATAGAAGGGTACTGGGGAAGTAGTGATCGCGTAGTTTTTGGAGAAGTTCCAGTGGAGGTGTATAGCAAGTATGTATTAGTCTAGTGAGGTTATCTCGTTGGGTTGTCTTAGTCTGAGTCTAATAAGTGCCTAAAAAGGTTCGAAGTCTGAGATACACTCAAATTTCCATCTATCTTGTTGCATAGCGATTCCCAATTCTGTCGTGAAAGAGTCGCTGCTTGCGTCTCTATCTCTCTGTTTAGACGGGCGAGGCGGCGTTTCAGGGCCCGGTTCCAACACTGCCGTTTCCAGCGTCGTTCTAGGCCGCCTTTAGCCTCCCATAAATGCAGGAGGCGGGAGTCAACCATGTCGCTTGGGCAGTCATCTGGTAGGGGACAAGTTACTGATTGGACATTGCTTTGTAGTTGTTTGGACCATTCGGTTATGTCATTAACGGGCGCGTAGGCGCGGGCTGCTCTACACGTTCGGAAAGAATCCCACTTCGTGAATGTTGAACCTCTGGGAGACCTATAGGGCAGCTGAATGTTTAGAAGGATTTCTATGATGACATGATCACTTCCTAGATTCTCTTTTGTTGCACCAAGACGCGTGAGGGAGACGATGTGCGAAAGTAAGGTCTAGTGTAGCGTCTCTACAGACACTGGTTCCCGTGCGGGTAGGAAAGATAGGGTGAGTGAGAAGAGAGAGACCGGTTTGTTGCGCGGCTAACCACACGCGAAGTTCTTTAGGTGTGTCATGCGGGTAACCCCAGGCTGTATGTGGAGCGCTAAAGTCACCAACAACGAGTAAGGGACACTTGTTAGCTGCGCGCTTCGCAAGTGTAAATAGCCGCTCATATTTGTTTTTATAGCACTTAGGATGACTGTATACATTTAAGATAAAAACACTATTCTCTCGAGTGTGTTGTGGCACAAGTTCAATTAGAAGATTATCAATGTCGGTAATCGCTAGGGGATGTGAGATCTCCTGCTCCCTCGAGAGCGAGCAGGAGATGTAGACAGAACGGTTGTATAGTCGGGGAGGGTGAGTGGGTTGGAGGGTTCCTGTAGAGCAAGGATGTCGGGTCCCGTAGCGCAGGACAGCAGTTGGTGGACTACATGACGCTTCTGGCCAAATCCCTGGCAGTTCCACTGCCAAACAGTAAGATTACGGTTTCGATATGCCATCATGAGAACATATCGGAGTAGTCGAAACGGTGGGGTGGGATTCCTGAGCTATAGCAGGGAGAGGATTTTCCTGTCCTCCTGCTGCTTTGGGTTTCTTGCGCTTTGGAAGACGCGTCGCGCTGGTATTGAGCCGAGTCTCAATATCTATATAGCGGTTAGAGAATTCTTGCGTTAGGGCATCTAATCTGTGATTAAGAATAGCGTTGTCTTGCGTTATGCGGATGACCGCATCTTTGAGTGTAGCACATTCCTGATTGATGTGTGTTATAGCTTCTGCAACTTTGCCTCAAATCGAGCATCCAATGACTCAAGTATGGCTGGCAAGTCATCTAGTGAGCTGGGGGTGGAGGGAGGGGTCGTTATACACGGGGTAGTGTTTGTATGGGGTTTCGCGTCAGCTTCCATTGGTAGTGAATCAGGAGGGGAATTAGTGTTTGAGATTTTGAACAAGGTATCGACGGTGGATAAGTTAGGTGTGGAAGACTTAGATACTGTCGTAGTGGGGGAAGGAGTAACTGGAGATGCAGTGGCGATGGCACTTATCTGGGCTTCCTGTCTGGCGATGTGTTAACGAAGGGTGGCGGCTTCTGCTCGCGCTGCTGTAGCTTCCGCTTTCGCCGCGGCTGCCTCTTTCTGAGATTTCGCAAGAGCGTGTCGTAGACTTGTAGTCGGCGTCGCGGATGTTTGATTGGGTGAAGAGGCAGAGGAGTTCCAGGCTTGTTCTAGCGGCACTGCAGGGCCTGCTTATGCTGGTTGGGCTGGTTGTGCTCGGACAACTGGGGAAAGTGGTCCTTGGGTGCGTCCGATTCTTGTAGCTGCGTTCGTTGCTGGCTTGATTGCTTGCGTGGCTGGTGAAGGCTGCGTCCTTTACACGATCCCGGGCCGGTAAGGTGAGGACCCTCGCACAGAATACACTTGGGTGTACAAGGCTGGTCTTGCGGATGCTGCGTTCCACAGCGGGGACAGAGATTGTTCTTGGGGCTTGGGCATACGTCATGACGGTGACCCGGCTGTCTACAGTTGGTGCAGGCGTCTGGGCTACCGCGGTATGGGGTGCAGCGGTGGATGGCTCCCATGTATTTGATGGAACACGGCACTGCGGTTGCGTCAAAGGTGATTAGAATTGAATGCGTCTTGCCCATACGCCGGGCGGCTAGTATGGTGTGCTCTGGATTTTGTCTGACCAGATCTTGATATAGCTCTGTTGGGTTCTCTTCGTCGTAGGCGTTTGTGATGACACCTCTGGTAGCACCCGGTGGGGGTGCCACGTAGGCCACGCATGGGTAGGCTCGCTCTCCAATGGTGAGGGAGGTCAGTGTCTTGAGTGTCTCGGTTGTTGGGATGTGTGTCGTTGACACGGTGAACGTATTGTTGGTCGGGTGAATGCGCAGTCAGAAGTCCTCTGGTAGTATGATTTTGAGCTCGGTCTGCACTGCTGTCCAGAGTCGAAGTGATGGAGTATCTTGAAGTCGCAGTTCACCGCGCGGTCGAGCGACTACTCGAACAGCGTTGGGAGGGAGGAGTGGCAGCTGTTTGCTGCGCTGCACAGTGATACGGGCCTCCTTGGTCGCAGGCGGAAGGCGGGCCCCCGTCTTGCTGCTGCCGGTTGTGGTCGCACCTCCATGGAATGCTTGTCGAGCGTTCAGGGTATGTGCCTCGGTGGTAGCGTTGCCGGAGTGGTGAGGTAGGCTCGTTAACGTGGCTGGTCTTGAGGCATATGCTTCGTATATAACTGGCGTCCAGTCGCCAGATTCGAGCTCATCTGCGGTTACGGTGCGACCTTCAACCGTTACTCCCATGGTAACAGCCGGTGTCGCCGTCACTGTCGGCGAGGTATCGAAGCCGGGTTAGGCTTAGCTCGGCGGCTGAGCGTTTCAGTCCAATAATCACTTGGCCGAATCTCGCCTAGAATGGGCGGCTTCCTTGTTTTCCTTGGGCGCTTATGTCCTTAATATAACTGTTCACTACCGAGAACGTTTCTATCCCCCAACTCCGCACCCACGGTCTATTCTTCCACCGTGGAAGAGAGGAAGGTGGGATTGAGAGCGGAAATAGATAAAGGGGTACCGTAGTGGAGAGCTCCGGGGTAATTTTGTCCATCTGGGGATGTTTAACGTGCGCTGATATCGCACAGCACACGACTCCTGTCCGCTGCACTTCCATCGAAACGCAGTTAATAATAATAATAATAATAATAATAATAATTGGTTCAAAGGAAGGGAAAGGCGCAGTATCTGTCACACTTGTGCCTGTGGACACCTGAACCGCACCGTAAGGGAAGGGAGGAAGGTGGGAGTTAAAGTAGAAAGAAAGAGAGAGAGAGAGAAGCCGTAGTGGAGGGCTGCGGAGTAATTTCGACCACCTGGGGATCTTTAACGTGCGCTGACATCGCACAGCACACGGACGCCTCTTCGTTTCGCCTCCATCGACGAAACGCATGGTTGGTTGGTTGGTTCATATATGAAGGGAAAGGCGCAGTATCTGTCACACTTGCTCTGTGGACACCTGAACCGCGCCGTAAGGGAAGGGATGAAGGTGGGAGTGAAAGTGGATAGAGAGAAAGGGGAGCCGTACTGGAGGGCTACGGAGTAATTTCAACCACCTGGGGATCTTTAACGTGCGCTGACATCGCACAGCACACGGACGCCACTTCGTTTCGCCTCCATCGAAACGCAGCCGCCGAGGCCGGGATTCGATCCCGGGAACTCCGGCACAGTAGTCGGGCGTCTTACCACTGCACCACCCCGGCGGGGCGAAAAAACCGCACTAGGTTTTGGGGAAAGGAAGACGCAGTATACTTCGGGTGGACACCATAGAATCGTGGAGACCCACACTTAAATAGGTCAAGGTTATTTAAAGGTGAAATTTACCGGCCTGCTACTGGCTCTGTAGCTGAGCCACGTCCTCTGCCTGTTGTGGCTGTAGGAAGAAGGAAAAGAAAATGTACAGGCCTGCTACTGGCTCTGTAGCTGAGCCTCCGCTGCCTGATTGATTGCTTCGCTGCCTGGTTGATTGATTGATTGATTGATAGGCAGGAAAAGGCGTGGTAACTGTCTCACTTGTTTTCTGTGAACTGATTTATTTATAGGAAGGGAAAGGCGCTGTAACTGTCTCATTTGTTTTCTGTGGACACCGCAACCGCGCCGTAAGGGAAGGGAGGAAGGTGGGAGCGAAAGTGGAAAGAGAGAAAGAGGAGCCATAGTGGAGCTCTACGGAGTAATTCCGACCACCTGGGGATCTTTAACGGGCGCTGACATAGCACAGCACACAGACGTCTCTTCGTTTCGCCTCCATCGAAACGCAGCCGCCGAGGCCGGGTTCAAACCCGGGTACTCCGGCACAGTAGTCGGGCGTCTTACCACTGCACCACCCCGGCGGGGCTTTTCTGTGAACACCTGAACACCTGAACACCTGAACCGCACCGTAAGGGAAGAGAGGAAGGTGGGAATGAAAGTGGAAAGAGAGAAAGAGGAGCCATAGTGGAGCTCTACGGAGTAATTCCGACCACCTGGGGATCTTTAACGGGCGCTGACATAGCACAGCACACAGACGTCTCTTCGTTTCGCCTCCATCGAAACGCAGCCGCCGAGGCCGGGTTCAAACCCGGGTACTCCAGCACAGTAGTCGGGCGTCTTACCACTGTACTACCCCTGCGGGGCCCTCCGCTGCCTCGCGCGGACAGAAGAGAAAATAAAGAAGAAAGGTAAAAGTAAGAGGGAGATAAAGACGCGCGCCGCAACAACGGCCGTCGTCCACCACCGAAGCAGTAGCGGGTGCAATGACGGCCTACAACAGATAAAATTCAGTGGCTGCCTAACAATCCGGACAGTCAGTCTCACGCATACAGACGCACTCGCTGAAGCCCCCCAGACTTTCGCCGAAATTACCAGTTTTCACAAAGAGACGCGAAGCCTTTTCCCACCTCCCCATCCCGACCTCGACCGAGCACAAGCCACCCTGCTCCGCAGATTACACACACACTCAATTCGTAGTCACTCCAGGCTATCACTAACTACTAACGGAGAATACGACCCCGCATGTCCAAATTGCAACAACGGAGAACCCGCCACTTAGGCGCACATCCTCTGCGGATGTGATAATAGCCCACCCCAAGGGCCCTCCTGCCAGCTCCCTCTGCGGAAAGCTGGCACCAACTCCTTACTAACCAGACAAGAACACACAACTTGCACTTATTTCGTGGGCCCAGGATGTCGCTCCCACCTGGGGGCCACAGTGGACGCACCTGCCCTAATTCACATCTGGAGCAAATAAAGTTGTTTCTCTCTCTCTCTCCCGCTGCAAGCGGCGTTGACGTACCATCCCAGCCCCGTAGGGCCAGGAACCGCCACCCTTCACCACCTCCCCTCCCCCTCGGCTGCCTCGTGCAAAACGTGCGGACAGAAGAGAGAAAGTAGGGAAGAAAGAAAAACATTGTCTGTGGATTAGCTTCGTTAAGCCTGGAAGATTGCGAAAGCAATGCCTTAGTTCAGCTGGTAGTTTGGACATGGTTGCCCCGTATGCATAATTCCGTCTCCTCAACGGCAGGGTCCCGAAATTTTTTTTCTCCTCACTGGTTGCCTCTCAGTGGGTTAAACGGCGATTGTTACCGAGAGATGTGTGTGAACGCAACTTAAAGGTAACATACACTCACTGAAGGCAGGAAATGGTTCCGGTGAATGTTATTGAATACTGTCAGCGTTGTCATGCTGTCACTTCATGGCTCTGTTCTGGTTTTGAGGCTATTAAGTAATAAAAACATGACATATTGCGACCTAACGGGGAACACACCCCAGGGGAGATCTTAGTAGCCTAATTTAGCGTTGCGATTTAAAAATAAATGAGAAAAGGAGTTGCACAATAAAGGATTCTAACCGATGTTTTATTAGCTCAGTGGGCAGGTAAGTAGTGTCAATCCATTGCGCCACTGAAGGAACGAGTGGCGCGTGCTTTAAATGCGCTCTTCTTCATATTTACAATATTTCTTCTATCTGTCGCCAGGTGACGCTGCTCAGAGGACCCTACCGTCGAGAGAACGGAATCACGCACCCCGTATGGCTTATGCATAGATTCATCCTGGACACAACATGGTTCTACTGTAATTTTGCTTTATTTAATCCGATGAATATGCTTTGGTGATATGTGAAGAAATGGCTTTTGGTCTATACATCGGTGATGACATAGTCGTTGGAATGCCTATACATTACTAAATCTAGACTGCTACTCCACTGGGTGGCACTCTTTGGCTGCAAGGGCATAACTGGAGACAGTACTTCTCGTCAAGTGCTTGGATGAATTGCGGGTCTCTTATAGGATCCTTATTGCAGTCTCCCGTGCAGATGCGGCTTGCTCTGAGAGAAGGACGCGCGCCGCAACCGCCGTGGTCCATCACTTAAGCGCTGGCTTGTGCAATGACGGCCTGCAACAGATAAAAATTCGATGGCTGGCTAGCCCCCGCCGCAATCGGCGTTGACCTACCGTCCCAGCCCCGTAGGGCCAGGAACTGCCACCCTTCACCTCCTCTAGTGGACATTCAGCTTAAATTGCAAATTGGGTTTAAGGAAGGAAAGGGACAGTATCTGTCAAGGTCACTTGAAGGTGAAAACTTCAATTTCCGCGACAGCTGTGCGGGGTGGCGAAGATTTCGCTTCAAAATTACAATGCAATATGTTGAGTGCTCACGCCCATTACACAAGCTAATATGGACTATGATATTTTAAGGCGAAAGCCTTTAATGACTCATGCTGTCGTGGACAAAGTGTGTCCCGCTTTTGTGGCGTTCTGATTGGCCGAGGCGGGATACGACCTATACCACCATGCAATGCCACACTTGAATGCGCGCCAAGGGACGCCACACGACAGGAGCGATGGTGTGCCGTCCAAACGCACACTTGCCGGAGAAAGTGTGATAGATACTGAGCCTTTCCTTTCCTGTAAACTAATTATAATTATATGTAGCACTGCAATGAATGCCAACAAGAGGCTAATGATGGGAGGCAAATGATTGGAGATGAAGCATAGGCTTTCGCCATTCTCCTCTTAAAAAACATCTAAGAGACCTCCTAATTTTTTCCAAGTCTTGACGAATCGTTTACAGCTAGCAATGTCGACATTCATTCGACCACATCCAACATTCCTTTCGGGGGCCCGCTCAATGCAAGCTAAGATACTTATTGCCCGAACAGCTGTACAGTTTTGGAACTGTCAGGAACAACTGGCAAAGACCTTTTGTCGTGTCTGGCACGATTTTATGTTCTCGCATTTACAGCACGCTAATGTTTGTTCAGTTATCTACAAGGAAATGCTTCTTTGCTACGCTAATTGCTCCACCCACTTGATTGTGATTGGTTATATTGAAAACCCGTGACCATTCATTATCGCTCCTTCTGTTTAGAGTCACTATGCATGGGCGTTGCATGCGCAGAACCTGGTTTTTCTGCACAGACAAGCCTAACGTGGATGAAGTTACGCACCTAACTGTGAATGTTTAGAACAGTTCCAGATGCAAAGAAAAATCCTTCCAAGAGTTGCAGTCTGTGGCTTGGATAAGCCCATATGCGGACGTTGTAAGGACATCCGTACCACACAAGTATTTTGATGTGTCAATAAACGCGTGCAGGCAATGTTAAATCGATTCGAAACACCTGATATCGGCTGTGCAGTGCTGTACTTACATACTTGCCCCACATGGCCTATATCGATAATCGGCAAGCCAACTATACGTAACTCTAACGTATCGCAGATATTTTATGGTGTCAGGACTTCTGTTGATTGTTTGCATAAAGATCTTGCAACTTTTGTTTGCTGTTCTTCAATGAAACTCGTGCGTTATGGGCTAGGCTTAGTCCATTTTTATGCGCAGCAGATTGTTGCCCGCTTCATATTTTTAATGGCGCATTCCTATTAGTGCTTGGCGCATTTTTAAAATAAACTTAGTTAATGATTTGTCCCCATTGACGATGTGCTGTAACTCTGCTGACCGTTTTTGTTTAGGGGGTTTATGCATGGTGTGTATTTTGTGAATGTTTCCACCTGTTTAGGCTTTTTTTATTTCAGTCGCGAAAACGCTAATATAAAGATTTCATTTAGATGTTTCTGCCTCGTATTTAGCTCCCGATGTATTCGGATTCTAAGGACATTTGTCCTTACGCGGATGCAAAAAATTGCTATTTTCATTTTGCACTAAGACCTTCTACTAGGTATGTACACACAAAAACATCACCCACGGAGGCCTGGCCTCCGAAAAAAAAATGTAATTTCTCGGTCGTTTGTGAACTGCTATCTATGAGTATTCCTAAAACGATTGAACATTGCTTCATTACTTGTAAGGGCGCAATCCTGTTCTTTTCAACAGACGTTGGCAAAACGCATTCGCTTCCCATACCATTCGATAACTAACCACAATTCAGTAAGTTGGTGCAGCGCTATCGGGATGAATAGAAGAGAAGGAAAGAAAAATTAGAGGGTCTTTTAGATGTGTCTTAAGAGGAGAATATCGAAAGCCTACCCTTTAGCTCTTATTTGCTTCTCATCGGTTTACTCTGTTGGCGTTTGTTGCTGTGCTACATATAATTATATTTGGTTTATAGGAAAGGAAAGGCGTAATATCTGTCACACACTCTCCGGCAAATGTGTTTGCACGGTACACCATCGCTCTTTGCCGCGCAATCAAGTGTGGCATTGCAGATGGTAGGAACGCTAGACAAGCACTAATATCGTGGAATCTCGAATAATATGACAGGTCTCGCGCACGTATCTCGTGCAAAAATCTCGTGCACAACTCTGGCGCACGGATTTTGTTCCAAGAGCCCAGAAAGCCTTTCGCCTTAAAAGTAACAGATGCTGCCTCCATGTTCTTCTCTTACGGCACGGTACAAGTGTCCACAGAGCAAGTGTGGCAGATACTGCGCCTTTCCCTTCCTGTGAACCAGTTATTTATATATTTATTTATGTTCTGAGCCGTACCGCCCCGCATGAGGGAACCATGCGATGCGTGGGTCAGGGTGCTGCGTCCGGAGGTGATCGTCGATTACCGCACGCACATCCTCCAAAGCTAGTGGCTCGTCGCTAGGAGGGAGTTCATGTGCTGCGGTCGCGAGCTCGTCGGCACGTTCGTTGCCCTCTATGCCGCAGTGCCCGGGGATCCACCCGTATAGCGCAGCCACGCTCAGCCAAGCGCTTGAGACGCGCGCGAATCTGACACAGCAGCGGAGTTCCCCGGCCGGTTGTTCGAAGGTGGCTGAGGGCAGCGCGGGAGTCACATAGCACGGCACACCTGGGTGGCGGCGGAGTCAGTTCAAGCAATAGATCCAGGCCTAGGCGTAGGCCCAGCAGCTCCGCCGTGGTGGAACCCAGGAATGACAGGTGCAGCTGTCTGTGCAGTTGCAGGGCGGGGATGGTAGCCGCCGCTGCTAGCGAGCAACTATCTCTGGCCACGGAGCCGTCGGTGTAAACAAGGAAGTGGTGTTGGAGTTCCTCATAGATGACGGCTCTGGTCAGCTGCTGCACTGCACAGAGCGGCGTGGTGCGTTTCCCCGCGATTCCGACCATCTCTCGCTGAACCTCCGTAGCAGCGGGCCAGGGCGAGAAGAGGTCGTAGGGGGGCGTTGCATTGGTGAGCTGCTCGTACTCGAGCAGCGTCGCTCCCATGCGCGAGTGGCGATGATGTCGCAACCGATGTAATAGCGAGCCGCCGTCCTTCGCGCGCTGTAGGCGATCGATGTGTCGGAGCGCCCACCGCGTGGCCTGAAGTTGTAAAGGCCACGCACCTGCCTCGGCCAAAGTAGCTGCGCATTGAGAGTTCTGAGGAAGGCCGAGGCAAATGCGGAGCGCCTTGCGATGCTCGACCTCTAGCGCCTTCCAGCATGGCTTGCGCAGTGTGACGAGCGGTAGCGCGTAGAGTATTGCCCCTAGAGCTGCGGAGTTGTACAGCCGTAACGCTGCTTGCTGGGAGATGCCCTGACCTAGATCAGTGAGCCTGTGTACGGCGGGGGTTGTTCTCTTCATCTGCAGGCAGGCCTTGATCGCCGCGGGACGGATGGAAAGGCGCTGGTCTATGTCCAACCCCAGGTACCGCACTGAACGTAGTTTATGCAAAGGGAGTATATTTTCAGTGTGACAAACGCCATGTTTAAAAAGCACAAAATTTGTCCTTGCCTGCATTTGTTGTAATGGAGAGTGCCCATGTTGGAACATCCTATTGCTTTGGATTTAATTTATGGAATTATTAAGGCCAAAGCCTTTAATGGCTCATGCTGTCGAGGACACTCTGATTGGCCGAGGCAGGATGGCGTCATAGAGGTCTCAACGAATCACAGAGCACCACCACAGTATGCGCGAACTTATAGGGCCATATGCCAATCAATGATCAATTACTAATTATTGACTAATAATCAAGTACTAATTGATGACTAATTATACAATTCAATAAATACTAAATATGTTCACTTAATTATTTACCTAATTATTTGCCAACTGAATGACTGATTACTTAATGACTAACTTGTGCCAGTCGCGCCGCAGAGTGCGGCACTGAGGTTTGCGCCTTTCACTGCTTTAGCTGCGAAAGTCCCTCGAAATTTTTGCTACTTTCTGCAAAGCCCCACAGGAGGAACTTGAGGAAAGGCTTCATTTTGAGCCTTCCCAAATTTCTTGGCTTTATTTCATGTGCAGTGCTTCAGATTGTCGCGCCAGTGCATGCAGTTGTTATGTCATGACGCAGTCGACTAATCAAGAAATTTTTAGACACGCTTGGTGACTGTTGGCGCGATGCCAGGTTACGGCGACTGCGTTTCGACACCACAGGTCCAATAAGCCATCGCATAATATGAGCTCATTGGAAGTGCCGAAAGTAATTACTCCGCACGTAGCAAATATGTCAAATCACTTATTGTGACATGCATGTCCAGAAAGTCTACAACGTTTCCATTAGCTCTGCATGTCATCCACCACTCATAAGTGGGCTCTGCAGTGCAACGTCGACCAGCTTGCCTAAAATGCCTCACCTTTGCTTTGTGCAGCTTCTCGTCCTCACTTGTTCCTGGCCATCCGGTTCGACCATCAACCCTGTTAGACCCCTCGCCACCTGGAAAGCATGGCACCGGGAAGAGGCCATCGCCCTTGAAGAAAGCCGACGCTACAGCCCGTCACCAGCTCTGGAGCGGCCGACACCTGTCCGTCAGTCTTGCGTTGCAGCACCACCCCCGGAAGCCGACAATTGCGCAACACCCCCGCGCATTACATCGCCTGGACCACCTACGTCTACGACGTCACAGTATATAAGGCGGCCTGCAATCAGCACCCACTTCAGTGGGCTCTGCAGTGCAACGTCGACCAGCTTGCCTAAAATGCCTCACCTTTGCTTTGTGCAGGTAAATCATATTTACCCTCTTTTTGCTAAGCGTACTAGCCTTGCTGGTCTGGTTGTACTGCCGAGCCCACACAGCTGTATGTCCATTGCAAATGAATGCTCACGTGTGTTGCTTGATCTTTTAATCCGGTGCGGTGATATTGAGCAAAATCCCGGGCCTTTGACTCGCGGTGGAGCCGATAGCACCGGGACCTGCGCAGGCGTCGATAGCAAAAATGATGTGTTAGCGGCACTGGACGATATCAAAACTGGTCAAACAGCCATTCTAAGCGAAATGAAAGCGATTCGTACTCAGCTGGCTGAACACGAGAAATCATTTCAAGAAATCAAATCTAGACTTGTCGAAATTGAAAACGACTGCGCTTCTTTAAGCTCTCTTCAACAACAGGTTGATAGCGTCCAGTGTCAGGCGCAGGATAATGCAAATAAAATAGAGGACATTGTGCGTCGACTAGATCACTCAGAGGATCAGTCCCGCCGCCCTAACCTTCTGTTTTTTGGCGCAAAGGATGCTGATCGTGAAACTTGGGCGGAGTCTGAAAAGTTGATTATTGACTTCTGCAATACTAACCTCAATGTCTCAGTTGAACCCCTGCACATAGAACGAGCGCATCGACTCGGGCGCTTCGACAGCATGAAACAGAGACCGATAGTGGTAAGATTTTCTCACTTTAAAATCAAAGAACAGGTCCTTGCTAATGCAAAGAAATTAAAAGGAACCAATTTTAGCATCTCCGAAGACTATTGCCAAAACACTCGCCAAGTCCGTAAAAACCTAGTGCAGTTTGCAAAGGGCCAGCGTGGGAAATTCACCCTCCCGCACGATAAGTTGACCATAGGAAACACCACATACACTTTTGATCGAGCTTCACAGCAGGTAGTTCCCAGCTCCTCATAGCTATCTACAAGTCCCTCCCACGACCCGACTTTGAACACTGTATCTTTCCTTTATACTAACATAAGAAGCCTTCTTCCTAAACGCGATGCCCTCACAAGTCTCATAGACACTACCCAATGCAATGTCGTCGTACTAACTGAAACCTGGCTAAATGAACTAATAGATTATAAAGAAGTGCAGACAATTTTCCCGAGCTTCGATATTTTCCGCCGCGATCCAGTAGGCAGGCGAGGCGGAGGCGTGCTGATAGCCACCCATCGTAACCTTCAATGTTCTAATCTACAGATTGACTCACCCCTTGAAATACTGTTCATCTGCTCTCGTGCCTCATTCCCGCCCATGATAATCTGCAGTACTTACCGCGCTCCAGACAGCGACGCCTCGTTCATTCCACTATTTCATGATGCTATTAATACCGTAACCACGAAGATTCCGCATGCTACTGTCTTTATTTTAGGGGATTTTAACTTTCCCGCGATAAACTGGTCTCGCCCTTCTGAGATCGCATCAAATTCCGCCGAGTGCCATTTTGTGAACACATGTCAAACCTTTGCCTTAACCCAACTAATCTCTTCACCAACAAGACAAAGTGCACAGTCATCTAGCACACTTGATCTGATTTTAACCTCACATCCAGAGAATCTGTTATCTCTTTCATATCTTCCTGGACTTAGTGACCATTCAATAATTCACGCCACGTTTCTCAACCACCTGCCAAAACCTAAGAAAGTAACTAAAACACTCACTCGTTATGATAAAGGCGATTATCTAAGCATTAACCGTGAACTCGAAAATTTCTGTACTTCGTTTCTTATCGACCTTGAACGAAGGTCCACCGAGACTAACTGGCTTCTTTTTAAGAATAAAATGAACAGTCTTGTAAAACAATACATCCCTACAATTACTGTAAGTGAGCGCGTTAATACCCCTTGGTTCAATAATACATTAAAGAGTCTTAATAACAAGAAGAAAAGATTATTTCGAGCAGCCAGACGAAATAACAATCCTAATACATGGCAGAAGTATTACGTAGCCGAAAAACAATTTAGCGCCCATGTTTTTAAAGCTAAACAATCATTTTTTAATACCACGCTCCCTGAAATGCTACGCAAAAATCCTCGTCAATTCTGGAAATGTATCAATCATAACCCTAGCAACCCAATTACACTTCATGATGATGATATGGCTACAATTGCGGAACATGATGTTGCTGAAGTATTAAATATGACCTTTAGTTCTGTATTTACTCGTGAACCAGATGGGGACCTACCGGATTTTCCATCCTTTGGTTTTCCTGCTATGCCCGATATATCATTCGAACCCCACGGCATTGTTAAATTAATTGATTCTTTGAAACTAACATCAGCAGGTATTGATGATATTAACGCAAAGGTACTAAAAAATACAAAACATATCACAAGTGTGCTGTTGTCTCAGATCTTTCAGCAATCGCTTTCATCAGACATTGTACCGCACGACTGGAAAGTGGGTAAAGTCATTCCAGTACCAAAAAAAGGGTCTTCATCTTCTCGTCATAATTACCGTCCTATATTCATTACTAGCGTACCGTCTAAACTAATGGAACATGTAATCTTTTCTCGCGTTATGAAATTTCTTTTATCTGTTAATTTCTTTCACGCCAGCCAGCATGGTTTTATAAAGGGCTTTTCTTGCGACACACAGTTAGCCCTATTTATTAATGACCTAAGCTCCAACCTTGATCACAACATTCTAGTGGACGCCCTCTTCTTAGATTTCGAAAAGGCGTTTGACAAAGTTCCCCACCGGCGGCTTTTTTTGAAACTTTCACGGCTTAATCTCAATTCCTTGGTACTTGACTGGCTTCGTAACTTTCTAACTAACCGGCAACAGTTTGTCTTCGCTAATAAATGCGCTTCTTCTCACTCCTCTGTTATATCTGGGGTACCCCAGGGCACAGTCCTGGGGCCCCTGCTTTTTCTTATCTATATAAGCGACCTGCCAACTGACATATGCTCTAACATACGCCTATTTGCTGACGATTGTGTTGTGTACCGTCGCATAATCACTCACAGTGATCGCCAACTTCTTCAATCTGACATTGATCGCATTTTAACTTGGTGCAGTAAATGGCTCATGTCTCTTAACGTGAAAAAAACTTCTTTACTTTCTTTTCACAGGCGTCCCTCTGAACCACCTTTTAAGTACCTAATAGCTAATTCAGAAATTGCAGCAGTAACCACATATAAATACCTTGGCCTTCACTTAACACATGATCTTAAGTGGACATACCATGTAACTCAAATTTCTAAAGAAGCAAATCGAGTCCTGGGGTATTTTCGGCGAACACTACGTCTAGCACCACCATCGTTAAAATCCCTAGCCTATGTAACATTTGTACGGCCCAAACTAGAATATGCATGCGCTATTTGGGACAATAATCAACTTAATCTTTCTAGCACGCTAGAAGCAATACAAAACCGCGCCGCTAGATTCATCTTCTCTGCATATTCTTATCATGAAAGCGTAACGAAACTAAAATGCAATGCTCATTTATCAAATTTAGCTAACCGGCGTAGCATCGCAAGACTATCTCTTTTTCATCAATTCTATTATCATCTTTCGCACGAATCTGTTATCATCCCTGCATACCGCATCTCCAGCCGCACGAACCACGAAAAGACAACCCATCCTCCGCAAACCCGCACATCTGCGCATCTATATTCATTTTTCGTTCGCACAGCAAAAGACTGGAATGACTTGCCTGCCGACGTCGTGCTCCATACAGACCCATCAACGTTCAAAGCATCACTCGAAGCAATAATATGCCCTGTAACCCACTCCCTCATGTAATACCCCTTCAATGGGGCCTTTGAGGTCGAAATAAATAAATGAAATAAATAAAAATAAGTGAATCATGAGTTTGATAAGGGATCACTGTGCCGTTCAAGATTACGTAGGCTACTCTTGGCCAACAGATGACATTTTCTTTACCGTGTCTGCAGGAAGGAGGGGCCACAGATGCCGAGTCTCAATATTTTTGCCCTTGGACGCTCGACACAGCCAGAAAATGTTTCTGTAATATAAAAAGTTCCGTATAAGAGCAAATATGTTTCAGCGTCTAACAGAGCAGTTTTAAAGTTATGCGAAAACAGATTGTTTCTGCGGATACTTCTGTATACTTCCTACGTCTTGTCATGCAATATAACAGTGCATGCAAAACTATTTTCAATCTAATTTCCACAGAGAGTTCACCGACATTTCTTACAGCCGGTACGACTTTTGAGACATGGCAATACGAGTTTGCTCTTTGTCTTGCCCATTACCAGTAACCACAAAGTATGCATGCGGCACAACTAAGTGCACGCAGGCCTCTTCGAATGATCCGAGGTATGAGTATCATGCGTGATTTTCGCTTCGTTCACTTTGAACAGAAGCTATTGTCCCTAGTCATTTCTGGGCGTTTTTGCCGATTTCGCGCCACGCTGATTTCGAGCATGGGTTTCTTATATACTGGGGCTAGTTACACTGAGTGAGTGTGTGGGTGAGAAGCCTTTACACAAATTTCGGACATGCTGCAAATATTCGCGCCGCAATTTCTGTTTGAGCGAAAAGGCACGTGGGCAGTTGCAAGCGCAAATCGCGGGCCATGATCACGGTGGTCGCGACCGATCGCCAAAGCTGTTAGCGCCATCCAGAGGCAGCCTGCAAAAGGAAACGCTTCGTGAGCTCTTTAAATTTCCGCCAGGGAGGGCTTTCATCCTGCTTGCCAGATCTATGAAATCCCCTTATGGGGAAGTCTCTCTCTCTCCCATCGTGTTCTTCTCTAAGTGGGAGCATAATCTCCCCCCTCATCCCCCCTCCCCCTTCTCTGGCCTTAGAAAGTGCGCATGTCGCTATAGCGACGGAGGCGCGGCTCGGCGCGTCGTCTGCTACCACACTGCTCCCGTTGTCAGGGCCATTCGCGGTGCACCGTATTTAGCCGAATTTAATATGCGCTGTCTTTTCAAGGCAGGTCCTCGGGCATTCATGCCAAGTTTGCGGCCCATAGTAGCGCTGTAGTGGCAACAGCGCTACAATGACGGAAACTTCGCCCTTGCCAAGTACTCACTTCGATATGGCGGACGTGTGCCAATGGAATAAGAATTCTTAGAATGAAAGCTGGAGTTAAAGGATACGTGTGTAGAAGCACCCTATCTCTCGAGACATTTGTGGGTCTTATCTTTACAAATTGAGTATTTCTACGGTTTGAAAAGTTCGTGCATGCGTGTTGTTACGGATGGAGGTGTCATACCTGTTGAACACAATAATTTTATTTGTATGCCATGGTCAGTTTATCCAGAGAGGCTTATGTTCAGCAGTAAGCGTGCGCGTGGGCACATAGTTATTGATGGGGTCGTTCCGTTTAAGGCGAAGCAAAGCGTATGAACAGGTATCCTCTTCCTAAAACAGATGCAAGTGTGAAGGTGAAAACAGGTAAATTAAATGTACAATCGCGGTAAAAATACGCTACCGATGGCTGTTGCCGGACCGAGTGGTGGCATGAGCGTCACTCCTCGCTTTCTGTGAAGCTAGAGAGGTTGACAGTGCAATATTGACTTGCTCTGTTGTTGTGGCTATAGACCAACACCGTGTTTACAAACAAAAGGGGGCCGCAGCTGACTGGGGGTGAAAACTAGGGTTAGTGCCCATAGGAATACATGGAACCGAAGGATTTTAAGGCAGTTTTTTCTTTCACAGGGCATCTATGATGTCGTTAATCCATACAGAGCAACCACAAACACCTTGTAACAGATAGCGAAAATATAAAATCTCATTACCGAGGCGAAATGTTTTTAAAATACCGCCAAACATGTGGGGGTGCGAGTTGGGTCTGCGACCCGTAAATACACGTAAACACAACTTACCGGAACATTTTTCTCATTTCGCAGAGGATCAGAAGTGGTGGCCGGTCGTTAAACGTTGACCAGCGCTTTGAGGAAGTGTACGATAAAGTATGGTGCGGCATTACGGAGGCAGTCTACTTTTAAAACTCCGCGATAACCTGTGTTATGAATCCAGACACCTCCAAAAGGCAAGCAGGGCGTAGCGAATCGCGCAGTTTTGCTTACAGTCTGATATACTGCCGCATAGGGCAAATAAGCTTGATAATACTGTCGCGGCAGTGATACGTCATAGACAGAATTGCATTTAAAAAGCAGTTTCCAAACGCCATACAACAATATGGACCGAACGAGATTCGCGCATTGCAGCAGATGACAGCGCAGCTGGCGATACCCACCGCGGCCGCCTCCAGCTCCGGAGCGTCAGCTAGCGACAGCGCCGGTTGTGCATGGTCGTCTGCAACTGTGCGCGGTCAGTTTATTGTGTTGTGAACGGTCCCGCAAGTCGTCAGACTTGCATTACTTGCGAGAAAATGTAGTGTGTCACGCAACATGACGTCGGGACGTTGTACAAGACGTTCATCAAAAAATGAGAAGGGTTCAACGCTGCTGAACCGAGCAAAATGTTGCGGTACGTTGTGTTTACATGTGTTTCTATGAGATCGCCCTCTCAGCTCGCATCCTCATACGTTTCGTGGGGTTTTAAAAGTACTTCGCCTCGGTATTGAGATTTCACACTTCCACGATATGTTCCAGGGCGTTCATGGTTGCTCTGTATCGAATAACGACATCACAGATGACCCGTGAAATTGGAAAACTACTTTGGAATTATTGAATTTCATTTATACCTATGGGCGCAAAGCCAAATTTTCACCTCCAGTCGGCCCACGCTGGCGATAGAACGGATCGTGCTTACGTCACAGATTGGTGTTGGTCTATTTGAAGAAGGAAAAGAAAATGCACGGGCCTGCTACTGGCTCTGTGCACTGAGCCACCTCCGCTGCCTCGTGCGGACAGAAAAGACAATAGAGAAGAAAGGAAAAAGAAGAGGGAGAAAAAGACGCGCGCCGCAACAACAGCCGTCGTCCACCACCGAAGCAGTGGCGGGTGCAACGACGGCATACCACCGATAAAATTCGGTGGCCTGCTAGCCCACGCCGCAAGCGGCGTTGACCTACCGTCTCAGCCCCATAGGGCCAGGAACTGCCACTCTTCACCACCTCCCCTACTGATCTCGCGAGTCCGAGGGCGTAGGTAGTGAGGGGGAAAGAGTAACGGTTGTACAAGATAGTAAGTGCGGCGTTCGGGTTCCCATGCGGCGGCTATGGAGGGCGCTTGCTCCGATGGAAAGAGCAGTCACCTCAGACAGGCGTTCGGAAATCAGCGCGTGCTGCTTAAGCAGTAAATATAGCGGCCGAAAGAAGATAGAGCTACAGCTTCGTGCTAAAACCTGCAGTGGTCAATAAGTCTCCGCGTGCGTTCTTTTTTTGGGAAAAAAAACGAAACGTTTTACAATGATTTCTTCATTGGCTTCCGTGGAAATCAGAGCAAAACAGGCGACATACGCAACCAGAGGTTAGGCCTTTGTCTCTCGACGAAGCCAGCTGCTGCCAGCAGATGCCCGTTCGCGCTAGCTGGAGGCTGAGCTCCGTTTTCATTTAGAGCGACAATTCTGCTTGCCGACCAAACTTGCAAAATCGGGTGGGGCGAAAAGTTAATCTTGAACTTACATTGTGAATCTAGCAGAGCAAAAGCGCCTGTTAACGTTAAACCAAATTGTGTGGTTTACCATGTCCACACATAAGCCAACATACTTATTACTGTTTACCATAGTGAACATGACTTTAACCGCTGGACCGGACCACCTCCACCCTGGTGACACCAAAAATAACCTCGCTGAAGCTGACCAAAATTTGTATCCAAGTATGACGGAGCACGACCAGCTCAACGGTGAACACCAAGATAGTCAGGCGCCCTCAAAATGTTGCCTGGGTCAACAAAACGTCAACCTCGGCCAAACTGGATCAAAACAGATATCCAAGTGTAAATGCTTCGCGCCGAGTTTAAATACCTGGACCATATTCTGGCCGGGATGCCATACAATTTGGCCCGGGTGACCCGAAAATTTAAATAGGAAAATTATGCCCCAAATGACATCCAAGTTTTAGGACCACACCCATTTCAACAGCCACCACGAGAGTTGGCATGAGGCCGCTCGTAAAACTTGGCCTGGGTTACCTGAAGCTGACTTCGATCAAATTTGGCCAAAATTTATTTCATTAATAAATCACGCCCAGATGGCAGTAGGAAAATGTGGCGAGGACGACATACAAAATTTGCCCTCAGTCAGGTGAAACTTCACCCTAGCCAAATTGAACCAAAAATGACATGTAAGTATATTGTTGGCGCCAAGTTTGATCATCGCACGTAAAGCTGGCCCAGGCTCCCTCAAAATGGGGCCTGGGCCGCCCGAAAATTTACCAATACGAATGTACCGAGTCGACCGTGCTCTCGCGCGATTCAGTGGTGCAGCTGCATTAAACTTTGTGTTTAAAAAATATGTGCTAGAGGAGGCTTGACGTACAGAATTCCATGTAATGTCTATCAATGAAGCGAATGATTGAAGTTTGCACTCATAAATCACGAAGTTTGCGGCATTTGCTATGTGTCTAGCATTGCAAGAAATGTGGTTATTTTAAATGTAACTAATGTGAAGTATTCTGGAACGTTGTCGACCTTTCTCGTATATTGTATTGGATATTTTGAGATTATTCCTGCGAGGACCTGCTCTCAAGTTGGTCAAAGTACTAGTCCGGTTTTTCTGCGACAAGGCGCACTTCAATCGATTTTGGCTTTGTTTTCCAGAATTACCAACTGAGTCGAGTACAAGACGTACCTTCACATTCGGCATTATCTAACGTCGTCGTGGAAACAATAGCGAACGGAAAATATCATTGGTTTTTAACCATATTTTCGAGCCATGCATATCTTTATAGTGAAGGTGTAAGCATCCTTTATGAAGAGGATAGAATCTACCGGCAAACGTTTCATTGCGCATATAGCGTTCAAAAAGTGTCCATTGCAGTCGCACCTCCGCATTGCTCATACTACTTCAACACTATCCATAATCGGTGCAACATACAACAGGTATTTTTAAAAATTAAGGTTTAAATTTTTTCACACATAGGGCTGCAGAAAAAATCCTGCGACATCATAATAGCCGTTATTTGGTGTTCCTTGGGTTATGGGACCCGCCGAACTTCCTCTTTGGTAACGGAACTCAACTGTTGAACGCAAGGACGCTGGATCAAATCGGGCACACCTCGGCCGTCGGCTTTCGGTAAAGGCGAAGAACAAGGCAATCGGGCACTATGCGAAATCGGCCCACCTTAACATACCCAGGTAGCCGAAAATTCTGCAGCCCTCCCCTACTGCGATAGCCTCAGTCACTTCGGGATGTTAAATTAGAGAAACCAAACCAGACTTACGAAGAAGAGTTTCCACAATGCCTATTACACAGCAAAACCATAACAGTGATGTTTCCTGGCCGTAGTTCGGCGCTTTAAACACGTTATAGAAGTAATCGAGGACGATGGTATAGCCTATAGTCACACAATGAAAACAGCTACTTATAGTCGACAGTTGCAAGTCAGGCATTTTGCACTTACGTGCTAGTACAAAATCTGGCAGTAACTGTAGTTGTGTTTGCAAAGCACCAAGGTATTGAGAAGAAGCCTTTACTCAGGACTGTTACGTAAATTTAGGACAGTGAATAAAAACTTAATGATACGATTGGCAAAAACAGGTATGAGAGAGACGGGCCCTAAAGGAGTCTAAAACGTTCAAGGGGCACTTTGGACCACTAAAGTGCGATGATGTGAAAGCGTCTGTAGCGCGGTGGTCCGAAGACATTCACTACGGAGCCTCTTTCTCTCTTTTGTTGCGAAAGCTACACTACGGTAGGTCTGAGCGATTTCACGGAGCCCTGGAAAGCTCCAACTGCGCTTGCGAGGAGTGTGTGACGTCACACGGAGCACAGCTGGAGAGCCGCGTCGGAGCTGCGGCCCTACTCCGCTGCACGGGTGACTCAGAGGTGCCGCCGCAGCGCCATCTGCACATGCGCCAGGAGGAAATGACGTCACACTGCGCACAGCTGGCGCTGATGCCACTGCCGACTCTTCCGCGGTGTCTCTTAAGAGGACATCGGCGAAAGCCTACTCTTCTTCTCCTATCATTTGCTTCTCCTCGTTTGCCTCTAATCGGCGTTCGTTGTAGTGCTACATATATTTATAATTAGTTTGCAGGAAAACAATGTCGTAGTATCTGTCACACTTTCTCCGGCAAATGTGTTCGGGCGGTACACCACCGCTCCTGTCGCGTGGCGTTCCATGGATGCCACTTTAATGAAATACCGGCAAATGATGGTTTAATGTGTCGTGCCGCCGGCCAAGCGTCGACTCGAGGTTATGCCCTACTCTACATTTACCTCATTCTGGCCCGTTTGTAGTGGGCTGTAAGGCTTGTGCTTTTCCAGCGCACCCCATGCCTGCTGGATGGTGCATAGTTGACTGTCTTTGTCTGTACTTTGTTCGGCACTTTTAAGTTCGGGGGGGAATGTCTTGGATGTAGCTTCGGTCGGGAACCTGGCATAGTCCCACATGATGTAACATTAATTGGTCCGCCGGACCCACTTCACATACACTGCACACACCACTCGTGCAGATGTATGGGTGAAGGACATGTAGGACTGCCAGAACGAGGAGGGACCCGGTTTGTATTTGCCTTAGGATGACCGCCTCCTCCTGACTAAGTGCCGGGTGAGGAGGCGGCATTGTCCGTCGAGCTTGGCGGTAACACTTAGTAATTCCCTGGTAACTGGTCATTCGGCCCTTTGTTTCGAACCACCACTCGGAGCGGTCACTCTCGGGGGCGCGGAATATAAGCGCTCGCGCCACCAAATGGGCCGTCTCGTTGTGATTCGGTGAAAATGCACATTTTCCCATGTGCGCTGGGAACCACTTGATGCGGATGGTGTTGCCACGGTCTTAGAGCTGGAGCTTACCAATGAAGGTGGCCGCCGGCGCGCACACTCGCCCCTTGGCAAAGTTGCGCACGGCGTTCCGCGAGCCGCTGAGCACGGTGCGACACTCGGCCTCCGAGATCGCTGCAGAATGATGACAACATTCTCGAGGTCTGTGGAGTCCGTGCACCGCACGCTCGCTGCCGTTATCTTGATGCCGAAAGCTGTCGCAACAGCCACCGCCACGGATCCTTCTCGCTTGTATTCTATGCGTCCGCGTACCGGTCGTGCGGCTCCTTGGAGTGCTGCTCGACGAGGACTTTGGCCCGCACCTACAACCATTCTTGGTTTTACTCGGAGTGTACAATCTTCGGGATGGGGACCACGTGGATGTGGGCCCGCGCCTCCTCGTTGATATCGCACGGTTGCCGACTGGAAGCTCGGGGATTGTAATCCAAGGATGTCAGCATACTGCGGCCTGTCTTGGTGGTATAGAGGCGCTCCATTTGCGTAGTGAGCTGCGCCTCGGCTATTTCTTCTACGGTATTACTGACGCCGAGCTGCAGGAGCCAAACCATACTCGTGGTGCTCATTAATCCCAGCGTCATCTTTTAAAGCCGTCTGTTCAGCGTGTCCTGTCAGTGACTTGTCAGTGGAGGTAGGCCACAACATAGACGATGCGACTGATCACGAACGACTGGACAAGGCGCAGAAAGCTGTCTTCAGGCTTGCCTGCCCGTCGTGTCTAGACTAGGTGTATGAGCTGGATAGCGTCCATTGCCTTGGTGGTAGTCTTGTTGATGGTCTAGTCGCTGCGGCCGTTCAATTTTAGCAGCAGGCCCAGGACCCTGATCTTGGAACCTTCGGGAGTGCGCTGCCCCGATGTAGTCACGATCTTTAGGTGATCGCACTCCCGAGGGGGAGTGCATTTCCGTCCCGGTCGTAACTGTGTGAGGACGAACAGCTCGGATTTGGTGGGCGAGCACACAAGCCTGTGCAGTCAAGGTGCTGCTCAATAGCAGTTACAGCCTCTTGGAGCTGCTTCTCAATGCTGGCGTCGGTGCCGCCGGCCGCCCACATTGTAATGTCATCGGCGTAGATCGTATGCCGGACGCCGGACACCTCTACTGCCCTCGCTAACCCGATCACGACGAGGTTCAAGAGCCACGGCGAGATGACCGAACCTTGCGGGGTACCCGTGCTGTCGAGCTTGTGTTCGGGAAGGTCTGCGGCATGCAGTTCCACCGTGGGGTTGATCAAGAAGTCTGAGATGTAATTGTAACTCGCTACCCCCATGTTGAGTCTTGATACTCGTGCTAATATGGCTGAGTGATTGACTTTGTCGAATGCACTTTGTAAATTGAGCCCCAGAATGACTTTGCTGTGTTGTACCTTGTTGTCGATGATTTCTTTTTGAGTTGTACGTGGCGTCTTGTCCGCTGAGTCTGCGCCGGAAGCTGATCATCGTATGTCTGGATATAGCCCTTCCTTCTCCAGGTACTCTTGCCACCGGTTGGCAACCATGGGCTCCAGCACCTTGTCCACGCAAGGCGTGAGCGAGAAGGGACGCAGGTTGCCGATGCCCGCGAATATCGGGGGGACATTTTACACAGCCCGGAATGCGTGCGAACTTACCTCGCATGGGATCCGTAATTGTCTGCGCCTGGCTTTCACATTTCACCTCGGATATTCGCCCATTTTTGTGAGCAAGCCCGTGAAGGTGTAAGGATCCACCTGAAACCTTATTTGTCTGTATCGACCAACCGCCGCTTGACTAGGACTTCATCTTTGACCCGTCACGAAGCAACCGATCTAACCTTAACGCTCGGCGTGGCACCGCACCGTCCTCAGCGCACAGCTGCGTCTCACACTGCCCCTGCGGCCGCTGAGCCATCGCCGCAGCTGCCGTAGCCTCGAAGACGTTGACATGGAGAACCAAGTCGACGGTGTGCCCATCACTTTAGAAGAATTTGATGACGACCCCCGCTGGACCCGAATTGTCAAGGCCCAGCATACGGCATACCCGATAGAAGACACTATTCCTCAAAGCGACCCCCTCAAGTCCGCCATGGCGCCCCCGCCATCACTGAAGACTCCCAGAATATGCCACTACGTCCCCCCACCTCGACTCCCACCAGAAGACTACAATATCGTGTCCCGGCCTGGCGGCAGCCTCGCTCTCCGCACCACTACCAATGGGGCCCTCCTGACCTTACTTTGTGCCACCGCCAAAGTTGACTACACCACCGCCCGCGCCAGGATCGCGTATGTATAAACCGATACAAAAACACATTCACTGTCAGTTCACACTCAGAAGAACGCACCCGGTTATATGTGCGAACCTCTGAGTTGCGTCTTGCAGCCGTTCGTACCCCCTGCGCGCTTATGTTGCCGCTCCTGACAACGCTCTACGCGGCGTAATTTACAACGCCATGGAAAGAGCCAAGAGGAGATCATCGCAGACCTTCAAGCCGTGAACCCCAGCAACACCTACGCCATTGCCGATGTAAGACAGATAGGACGTACGCGGTCCATCCTGATCACCTTCGTCGGCGCGAAGGAACTACCCCGCACCCTGGCTTTCAGCTGCGGCCTTTTTATCTGCCACCCTTTCCAACGCAAGGCCGAAACCTGCACCAATTCTTGGGGCCACGGCCATCACTCCGACGTATGCACCCAGCCCAGATCTGGATGCTGCACCCGCTGCGGAGCCGTGCACGAGAGTCGGGAGGCCCCCATTGCACACCTAAATGCATGTTGTGCCAAGGCACACATGTCACGGGATTCCGCTCATGAGGACTTCGCTACGCGTGGATCGGTCCCTTTCCAACCAACTCCAGCCTTAAGCCAACATCATCCACCCAACCGCAATCAAAACCCTCCACCGAAGACAACCGCCAATCTAGACCCCGTCAGCGGTCATATCCCCGGACTCGCCAAGAACGCAGCCCCAACGCCACTCCGTCTCTTTTCCGCCACTGCCGAGCCAAGACACCCATCGAATTCTTCCCAGGTGAGCCGGCCTTTGCAGCTTCCCAGCCCCGATCCCGAAAAAGAAGAGTTCAAAGCTGAAGTCGCTGCCCAAAACAGGGAGATTGCTCTGCTAAAGCAACAGCTGCAGGTATTGTTAGGGCACACCCAACTCCCTACCATTTCCTCACAATGCCTCCCACAATGCCCCCTACCACCTGTTACTCATACTCCCCCGCTGCCCCTTCCCATTCATATGTCCATCTCCTCGAATGCTTCCTCCCGCGCCCCTTCCCCTTCCCGCAGCCCTCCACAAAAGAGGCAATCCACCAATGAGCCCGCATCCACCACGGAGGTGGAGGCCGTCATCCGCCACACAGCCTCGTCTCTTGATACCCGTGAGTAATGCCTCATGGCCGCAATTTCTGCCCTGCGTACCGACCCGCTGAAATGGATGGAAAGCATTAACGAACGCGTAGCCACAATTGATGCCCGCCAAAAGGCCCACGAAGCCGAACTTGCCCAGACGACCCTAATGGCGTCATTACTCGTCCCCTCCTCCTCATCTCCCAATCGCGCTGCACCATCAGGGGCACCCAGGCGTCGTGATGGCCAGTTACCCTTCATGCCGTAATTTCTGTCAGTGGAACTACCGTGGTTTTCGCGGAAAGCGAAACGCACTGCAGTTCCACCTCCAGAACATCCCTCCTTCCAATCTCCGCGCTTTAATCACCCTCCAGGAAACTTCCTCCCCAGTTAAGCTGCCCGACCTCACCGCTTTCCACCCTCCTTCCGCATCCCCCCCCCCCCCCCCCGAAATTTGCCACTCTGGTTCACCGCAACTACACGGCGATAGAGCATCCTCTCGACGTTCCAGAGTGCACTCCCCTTTTCCTAGAACTTCTGCCCCGGCGGCTCGCACACCTTCAGCTCCTCTCCTCCTCCTTCTACGCAAAGCCCTTTCTCGCGCACACCGCAACGCGTTCCTCATTCTTGGGGATTTCAATGTACATCATGTCAGCTGGAGTTACACAGGAACCGTAGGAAAGGTCTCGCGCTGTGGACATTCGTTCAGAACGAACAGTTATCCTTCCTTAATGATTTTTTGACCCAACCCACATCGGATCCAGCGTCCAAAGCAAAACTAATCCGGACCTTTACATCTGAAAAAAATGTCTCGGACGCAGTGTGGACGAACACCTGGCTCTTTCTTGGCAGCGACCTCTATATCCTGTCCATCTTTTTTTCTCTTCCTACCCTATTCTCCCGCCAGCGTCTGAGCTAGGTGGTCCACTGAGATCGGTTCCGCCACTCACGGCAACATGCCCCCACCTCCATCTCAGACCTTTCTCAATGGACTGCCACCTTGCTCAAAGATGTTTCATCCGCCACCTCTACCGTCCCTACCCTTCCTCACTCCTCCACGGCTGACAGCCGCCTCCTTCCCCTATGGGAGGCGCATATTCCCTGCTCCGCCGCTGGCTTCCACAAAAATACAACCGTTCACTACGCCTCTGTCTTGCCCGCCTGGCTATGAAAATTGAGGAGCACGTTATATCTCACCAGGTAGCAGTGGGGCCAGACCTGCGACCGCATGGCCGGTTTCCTCGGGCTGAGGAATACGTGGGCGCTCCTACGTGTCCTCCTTGACCAGTCGCATGCAGAGGCCACGCAACGCAGGGATGTGATGCGCCTCCTACAATCCTCTCCATTATCCGATTCCGATTTCCTTCCTGCACTCCGAGATCACTATCTCTGCACTTCCACTCCATCCCCCCTCCCTTCCTACATTGGCATCCCTAATTCTGCGCTTGGCGCAGATATCACACTTGGGGAGGTTTGTGCGGCGCTACATAAGCTCCGCACCACTTCCGCAACCAGGAGCACACTAAATGTCTAACAATGCCCTCCGCAACCTGGGAAAATCATTCCTAGAGGCATTACGGACCTCTTTAACAAACATTGGCACGAAGGCACTCTGCCTTCTGAGTGGACCCCCGCTAAGGTAACCTTCATCCCCAAGCCCAGAAAACGCATTAGACATTCAAAATCTCCGTCCTATTTCCCTCACTTCATGTCTCGGTAATATTTTTGAGCACGTCGTTCTAGACCGCTTGCAGAGCTTTCTCGAGGACAACCGTCTTTTCCCTGATTCGATGTTCGGCTTTCGAGCATCCCTCTCTACCCAGGAAGTCATGCTCCAGCTCTCCGAAGAGGTCCTTCGCCCTCTTCATGCCAAACGCACTCGCGCGATCATGGCACTGGACTTGACGGAAGCATTTGACAATGTCCTCCATACCGCCATCCTAGATGCCCTTTCCACCCTTAACGTGGGTTCCCGGATCCATGGTTACATCAAGGCATAGCAGAGATCTTTTTCGGCCGCCTCTCCTCTCCCGCTTTCCCTCTTGGAAATCGAGGTACCCCCAGGGTTCTGTTCTCTCTCTCCTTCCACTAAAAATCATTATTTTTCCTATGGCATGTGCTCTAGCTACCATCCCTAACCTCTCCCATGCTTTCTATGCTGATGATATCACCCTCTGGGTGACTACCGGGAATCTTGGAGAGATGGAAGCCGCTGTCCAGGCAGACGCGGACACGGTCGCCGATTATGCTCGCACGGTCGGGCTAGCATGTTCTCCGTCCAAGCGGGAGCTCCTCCCCCTGGCTCGAGGCATAGTTCCGACCTCATCTCTCACCCTTAACGTCACTATCGACGGACATCCCATCCATTCTGTCTCTTGCATCCGTATTCTCGGTCTTTTTCATCAATCCAATGGCAAACACACTACTGTCCTTTCCCGCCTTACTACCACCGTCCAGCAGACGGTGCGGCTGATCCGGCGGGCCGCTAACCGACACTACGGCATGCGTGAGTACTACCTCCGTCGTCTTGTGCAGGCCTTAGTGCTAAGCCGCCTTTTCTACTCCCTCCCCTATCTCTTTCTGTCTCGTGCCGAGGAAGACAAGGCCAATCGTCTCACCCGCCAAACCTATAAGTCGGCTCTCGGGTTCCCCACTTCCACCCCCACTTCTCGTCTGCTGGTGATAGGCGTCAATACTCTTTCAGAACTTATGGAGGCCCATCGCGTGGCACGACTCGATCGTTATCTCGCACCATCGCTGACAGAGCCCTTTTTACTTCCCTTCGCTTGACTCTTGCCTCCCCTATCTGTGTCACCCATCGCTTGCCAGGCTCCTTCTCCATGCTCCCTGTCAAGTCCTTTCCCAAGAACATGCACCCTGAGCGTCATGCCGCTCGTCGATCCGCCTGCGCCTCAGCCCTCTGGGGCCAGTACGGTGCACAATCTGACGCCGTGTATGTTGATGCGGCACCCTACCTCTCGCACCCCGCCTAAGCCCTGGCCACTGTTTCCAATACACGAATCTCCCTCTCCGTCGCCACTATCCCTGCTCTCACTTCCAGTGCCGCAGAGGAAGCAGCCATCGCCCTCAACATTACCAACACACCGGCCCTTTTCATATTTAGCGACTCTAAGACCGCAGTCCTTGTACGATGATCGGTGCCTTGTAAAAGAATTTTCCAGTTTTCAACATGTCAGTTGTCATACTGTCTTGCATGATCTCGGTGATGACAACAGCACACCTGGAATTCAGAAAGCAGTCGCCAACTGTTAGACGGTTCTCCACCACTTTGCAGATTTCTGTACAGTGCCTCGCTTCAGACATTCTCCTGCTCGGCTTAGCCAGAAGCTTGCTAGTATGCCGCAGCAGTTTCCTACTTTTTCCATGTAGACTTCGAATGGGACAGCACTAAAGCTGTCAACAGGGCCATGCTTCAAGCACTGTTCGACCAAGTGAGCCAGTGTGTGGACTTTGTAGACTAACTGTTTTGCCTCGTACAGGTTTCCAAATTAGTTTACGGAATACCTGAGCAGCTCCCCAGCAAACGCGTTCAGGGTTGTGTAGTGCTCATTGGAGGCAAGTATCTGAAAAGCCATATGCACAGTTAGGAGGTGCTTGTAAAGCTCGTTGGAAATGATAGACTTCGAAACTTTTGGTCTCAAGTAGAGTAGGAATGTCCTAAACTTTGTTGCCTTCCATCGGTCCAGCTCTTAGTCCCCTTCGGATTTCGCTGGAAGGAGCTCGGGAAGGCTGCAGCTGTTTCTCGCACCATATCGTTGAGGTGGTTCCTTTCAGAATGGTTCAGCCTAGCAGCGTGCCCCTGGCACACCCAGTTTCTCAGACGCCCCCGCATAACTCCCAGGCAAACTAGGTGCATATAATCAGTAGAAACGCATTCTACCATGGCTTTATCTGAAGAATTTTTAGCAACATTTGCTTCCCGGCTAGCTGGTTGATATTTTTAAAGTAGAATATTTCTAGTGCAACACAGTGGAATATTTCTATGCCTGTCTGGCCTCCCTTATGTGTTGAGCTAGAAATATTCCACTTTGAAATTTAAGTACATAACGAGCGAAACACCTGTGTGCAGCCGTTGGTCTTCCTGCGACCGAAATGAGACATCCGTTTGCCGTTGTGCATGCACGTCAGGAAAGGTGAGCCTCTTTTTAATGTATTGGCCTCTTGATTGCACCTTTCACAAGCATAATATCCTTTATAGCCAGTGATGGCCCTGACAAAGCTCCTTGCAGAAGCATCACAGATTAAATCCGTCAAGCTCACAATGATGTGCGCCCTTTTAGGATAAGTCCATTTGAAGTCAGGCGGCGCACCTCTTCCAAGAAGGGTGAAATGTACTGCTGCTGACATGGTGGCTTCTCTGCGCAATATAACTGACCATGAATGGTACGATCCACTTCAGGTTAGTGATCCTACATAGTATAGGCCAGAAAGACGTCACTATACTCTTATGCAAGGGCAGTCTGTCAATATTGGCATGGAGCTGGATAGGCACGGGCAAAGAGAGTTGTTCAATTGCCTGCTTAATATCCTCCGCAAGGCCAAAGTGAACAAAGGGATCATTATATTCGAGATGAGCCTTCTGTTCAATTTACATAACGATTCTAGCTCTTTAGACAGCTCCACAATGCCATGCCAATGGCAGAAATCGAGCACATCATTTAAACATGAATGCGTTAAGTTGTACTTAGTAGCTACGAGACCTAGCTCTTGTGCTGCTGACAGATGGCTTTGGAAAGGCCCGCGAGCGTGTTCATGAGACTAGGCTGGGCCATTCAGGAACCACTGGGCAGTCTAGGGGCCCATTTTCATCCCCGGACTCACCCGAGGAAGTGGCATCGTCACTTGACTTTCCGCCAGTGGTACATGTGCTGCTCTTCTACGTCAAATCGGGCTCGGTTAGTTCCTCCTGCATAGAAGCTGCTTGCGAGTCTAGAGGTAACAAAGCAGTTCGTCCGCTGGCACTTGCGCGTGCGCTGGATGCTCAGGCTTCACTTCTTCGTCGCTTGCTTAGTCCGGACAGTAGTTAGTGTGGAGGGGTACCATGGTCGTCTAAGGAAGCCACGTCCTCAATCAGGACATGCTGCGCGGAAGGTACTGGCGATTTTCCAGGTAGCAATGAAGCAGCTCGTCAACAAGCGCCGGCTGGGTAGACTTCACCGCATCGATTGTGTGCCCAGGACGGTAGAAGGATTGGAAGGGTGCTACCGATGTCTAAGGATGCTTCGCTGCCTGTCGCTGCCTGCTCCGAGGGAAAATGGACCGGCACATGCGTGGAACCCCGAGCTCCTTCAAAACCCCTCGTATTATTTTTGAACGACACGATAGTTCCGCGACTTCGAACTTGCGTCGGAGAGTATCAGGGTCGATACAGTGGAAAGACAATGGATCAGTGACGGCGGAGATGAACACGCGTGAGTGGCGAGAAGTGTAAATGAGGTATCGACCTTTACGCGAGTGGGCACAATAAGTTGTCCAAAAATTCGACACACACACACACACACACACACACACACACACACACACACACACACACACACACACACACACACACACACACACACACACACACACACACACACACACACACACACACACACACACACACACACACACACACACACACACACACACACACACACACACACACACACACACACACACACACACACACACACACACACACACACACACACACACACACACACACACACACACACACACACACACACACACACACACACACACACACACACACACACACACACACACACACACACACACACACACACACACACACACACACACACACACACACACACACACACACACACACACACACACACACACACACGCACACACGCACACACACACACACACACACACACACACACACACACACACGCACACACGCACACACGCACACGCACACACGCACACACACACACGCACACACACACGCACACACGCACACACGCACACACACGCACGCACACACACACACACACGCGCGCACGCACACACACACACACGCACACACGCACACACGCGCACACGCACACACACACACACACGCACACGCACACACGCACGCACGCACGAACGCACACAAAGTGGATATCTTAAGGTACCTTAGACAGTGTGAAGCTGTCTAGTATGTCATTTTAGTGAACGTTTTGTGCTCCTGTTATGGAATATTCTGTAACGTCCTTTTTTTCTGGGATGTGTAACAGGGTAACATAATTGCATGCACAAGGTGTGAGCCACGGTTTTTCCCGTGTCTACCCAGTACCCGAAATGTGGAAATTGGCAACCGGTATTCAAAGTAAATCACAATGTATGGCAATAAATTTTTTTTGACACACTGTGGATTGTTTGCGGCAGTTTGTGCGTTATAAACAGCATGACCTTTCGTGTATACTGCTTGGAACAAGTCATTGAGCGGCCGCACGTAGAACTGCAAGTTTACTCCGGGCATGCAAACGTGATTTCCTGCCTTGTAGCATAGTTTGGCGCACCGCATATCATCCGCTTGTATGTCATCATCATCATCATCAGCTTGACTATACCCACAGCAGGCCGAAGTCCCTTCCATATTCCTCCAATTAATCCGGTCCTGTGCTAGCTGCGTCCCCTTGTCCCCGCGCACTTTTTAACCTAATCCGCCCACCTAACTTTTTGTAGCCCCCTGCTACGCTTTCCTTCCCTTGGAATCCAGTTTGTTACCCTAAGCGACCATCGGTTATCCTCTTTTCTCATTACATGTCCTGCCCATGCCCATTTCTTCTTTTTGATTTCCACTAGAATGTCGTTAACTTGAGTTATTTCGCTGACCCACTCTGCATGCTTTCTATCTCTTAATGTTACCCCTACCATTTTTCTTTTCATAGTCCACTGCGTTGACCTCAACTTAAGTAGAACCCTCTTTGTTAACCTCCACGTTTCAGCCCCATAGGTGAGTACAGGCAAGATGCAACTGCTGTATACTTTCCTCTTGAGCGATACCGGTAAGCTGCTAATCATAATCTGCGAGTGCTTGCCAAATGCGCTCCATCCCAATCTTATTCTTCTTGCTATTTCCTTTTCATGGTCCGGATCTGCGGTTACTACCTGTCCTAAGTAGACATATTCGCCTGCTACTTCCAGTGCTTCGCTACCTAATGTAAACTGCTGTTCATTCCCGAGGCTGTTGAACATTACCTTAGTCTTCTGCATATTGATTTTCAAGCCTACCTTTCTAATTTTCCTGTCTAGGTCATCAATCGTTTTTTGCAGTTCATCCCCTGAGTTACTTAGCAAGGCGATGTCATCAGCAAATCGCGGAGTACTGAGGTATTCTCCGTCTACCCTTATCCTTAACTACTCCCATTCCAAGTCTCTGAATACTTCTTCTAAGCAAGCTGTGAATGTGACGATGGCTAATGAAGCGGGGGCCGTTCGATCGGCACACGCTAACATCGAACCCACGTGGGTTTCAACTGTATGTACGCGAAATTTAACGAGAAAGCAAGTCGCAGGCTGAACACTTAAATGCCTAGTCCTCCTGTAAATACCCAATGAACATCGCTGTTCGTACGAAGCTGATATAATTCGCGTTTCTTGCTTTCCGATCATACACTCACGTAGTACACGTACAGGCTCTCCGGCCAGCTGGTCGCCGCCACTGTACCAGCGTGAAGTAACAGCATAACGTAGCTGTGCAATTTCTTAAAATTGCTGCGTAAATGTCACCAGGACCACACGCCTTGGCCTGGTTCACATCTTTCAACAATTTACAGACTCCACTAGCACAGAAAGCGACTTCCGGCCCATGGTCAATTTCCACAGACAAAGAAAGAGAGACCTCACTTTAACTACACGGAATAAATAGATGAGAAATAACGGCTAAAACATTCAGCTTTCTCTTCATTGCGATGAATGATTTCCGCACCATTGTTTTAAGCTGGTACAGAATAGTTTTCTTTGCCTATACGTTTCACATACCTCCAAAATTCTTTGGTGTTCCTGTAAAGCATTTCACCTAGATGCGAAAAATACAGGTATTTTGCAATGCAGGATTTTTGCCTGCATTCAATTTTTAATTCTTTCAGCACGGCCAAACGCTCCGATAAGTTAAAATCCTTGTACCTCTGATAAAATCGGTGCTAGCTGCTTTCGAACTAATGCGCGTAACTCAGCGTTAAACTATGGTTTGTCTCGAGCTCTCCTATAGATGATATAATTCTGGACGGTACAAAAGCTGCGCGTAGATAAAATAGTTTCTGTTTTCAAATATTTTATAGTTCTATTTATTGGTTATGCACAAGAGCATCAAACGTTGAGAAGCGCGTCTCGAAAGCAGCGTTGATCGCCTCGTAGTCCGCCCTGCTATAGGCATAAAGCTTTCTCTCCGGTGTTTTCCCAGCCTTCGCATATGCAGCAGTTACATTCTACAAAAAACAATTTTGTGGTCGCTCAGCCCTGATAACATCCGTACATTACATACGACCTCAGGCAAGTACAAAGCAAGAGGTCAAGTACATGACCAGTTTCGTCAGTTCGCGAGGAGTCACGAACATACTGAGAGAAGCTAGTTTGGTCCATTATATAAACAAAAGTTAAATATAAATTCTTTCGAGCTATTTCTCTTGCTTCGTTAGCCGACAATTCAAATTCCTTCTCCCTTTCTGACTGAGTTCTACTGAGCAGCGCCTCGCCTGCGAGATCAAGTGAGCATGTATGCTCTTTCTGCAGTGTTTTGATCGGTTATTTGCTCATCAGCCTGATGTAATGATTGATAAGGGTGAGCCTCTTTTGAAACCCCTTTGTGTTGTCTACATATTCCTCCTGTGGCATTTTATTTCATTGTAGTTATCTAAGAAAGGTCGTTCGTATGTAATATTTCTTGATGCACTGTATATTACATATGACAGTGGGGGTCTCTGTCAGCTTCAATCATTATTTGGGTCATCTGGCTGCTGAGTCGCAGCATGCTTGGCATTCGATAAACGAGTAATCCCCCGATAACGTTTTTCATGCTATTGCTCGGATTTTGTATGAAAGGCATGTACTACGCGTGTGCTTACACATGTAGACACATCTAGAGCCTTTGTCTAAAGTGTGAAGCTCAAGGTGTCTGCTTCTCAGTCATGTAGTGGCGCTGATGTAGCGTTAGTGGAAGTCCTCCCCATTGAAGAGGCTAGCGAAAAAAATCTTATCATCAAGAGATTCGGAACACTAGAAATGCAGTACAAGCCGCACGAGGTAGCATGCAAGCAGACCCCCTGGGATCTGCAGTTTTCACAAAGGCTGTAAATGTGTGTTGAAGGATGAGGGGATATCGTGCTAGAGAAACTGGCCATCCTGGATGCGCAATACCTGCAGTCAGTATGCAATGCCTGCAGTGAAATGGGTAACTATTCTTCACCAATTTCAACCAGCTGGTAGCCATTGTAGCATTTTGAAGTGGTATTCACTTGGTGGAATCACTCCTGTACAGTAAATCATGCATGTACAGTGTGATAAATATTTGTCAACAAGCAATACCAATGCGCTGATGGCCATTGAGAGCCTGTGGCTATCATGACCAAATGCTGCCCGCTCGTGGGTCGGATCATGTAAATGGGGCATCATATGCACTCGCAATTGGATTCTACAGGTGGCATTGAAAAAGACAGACAAGCACCCTTGGGGCGATCTCATTCGATCGCTGCAGTACGTTAGGATACATTCATAGAATCGGATCTTGGAAAGATAGCGAGTCAGGCGAAGCTCAGACAAGTGGGAGCCCCTGCTGTTGCTTGAAAACTAATTTAAGGCAAACAAAAGTGTCGGAACAAGTTCGTAACTGCATCTCATACAGGCAGCAAAGCGCTCTCACACTGTACCTTAAACATCTATTAATAATATAGGGTGTTATTTGGAAGTTGAAAAGGTGAAATAAAAACGTTTTCACCAGCACAAATGCAAGTGAGGAAAGCCCATAAAAAGCATTCATTTGCTCTGCATTTTGCACCAGCTCAGCGAAGCATACATGCTCCATGCTTGCAAGTCTGACATCCCCCATGCTAGCATCGAATCATGCTATGCGCATTCATGTACCGGTGCTGATTCGGTGCCGAGTCGCTTAATCAGGAAATCTGATGCACCCTGACAAGTGCAGCTCACATTCGCCCCGGGTATTAATAGCGCTAGCCACACAGTCCTTCAGTTGTAGTAAGGCAGGTGCCGGTTGCGCGGCTTTCGTTCTTCTGTACTTCCTTTCAGCCCGCTGACGGATCACGCGAAGCCGCTCGGATTGCAGGTCGATGATGGACACTGACACCGGCACACAAATATAGCGAGTGTTCTCGCTGAGAGAGGAAGTAATGAGTCCCTCTATTTGAGATGGTGACTGGAGGTTCACGCTGGAAGTCTCCACCGATGCCCCTCTGTGTATTGCACACGATGCGAAGTGGCAGGTGCAAACCACTTGATGCATGCGTACGTTGGTATGTGATCACTCCGATGTGTTTCCACTTCACTACAGCAAGAAACAGAGGGATGGAGGCTTCTGAAAACAAAGGCCACATCCAAGCAGCTGCTGTAGGTCTTTCCGCGTAGAAACGTCGGTGAGCCGTCATTTATATTGACGAGATCTTGCGTATGCAAAAAGTCTGCCAGGTCTCTTCCTCGATTGCTCATTATGGCACTACCCCACTGAGGGTGGTGAGCATTAAAGTCCCCCATAATAATAAGAGAATCTGCACAACACTGGATTGTTTAAAATAGTCATGACTTGTCCAAGCCATCCCTCGGTGGAATATAAGCGCCAATTACAGAACATACTCGTCCTTTCAGGGTTAATGTCAAACAAATGTAGTGATTCGTGTTGTGGTGCTGTAGAGCATGGAGGACGTGAGCAATGTCTTGGCGTACACACACCAGCACGTTGCTTGTTTCGTCTGCTTCTTGAGACCATAGCAGAACATAGCATAGCGTTCAATAGAGCTTCGGTTGGGGATTTATAAAAGCTGTACAACTGAACACTTCGCCTAAATTGCATTCGTTCAAGTGCTATTCTGCTGTATCACGTAAATGAATGACTTTGTAAAATATGCATATGTAATGTTGTCTTTCTAGGCACTGAATGCCATGAAAATGAGCCGACAGTCCGGCTGCCGTATCCACCACGTAAGGTTTTATAACTATCAGTCGTATTTATCCTTAACTGCTGCACTGCTTTCTTGTGGCAGTGTTGTGGAGGCAACACTATATTTAAGGACAATTTTAAGTTCCTGTACTGTGGTGCACATTGTTTGGGCTAGGGGTGCAGTGGGGTGAAATGTGAAATATCACTGTCGCTGGAAAGGTGGTGTAGGGTTGCATGGGACAACGAAGATCACCTCCCTCCCTTTATTTCCTTACCTTTGCTGTAGAGGCACAGTGTTGTCTGTTAATATAGGACGCTAACTTTATCGAGTAGCTGGAGGCACTCTCAATGATTAGTAGCGAGAGCTTGAGAAATGGGGATTCATTGTTGGCCATACCTGTATATGGGTCAGCAGCAAATCTAACCATTACTATTTCACAACTTCCTTCATGTTCCTGATGGTAACTCTAGATGTGAAGTGTGGAAAGGCTTTTATTTATTTAAATACCCTAAAAAGCCTAGTTGCCATTACATGGCGGGAGGGCGTGCATAAAAACAGCACGATACATAAAGTTGACACGTATTAGTTAACAAATGCACTAAGAATTATACATAACTTACAGATCGAAGTACACTATAATACATTCACTAATGAATACCTAGGTGATCAGGAAACAGCACGTAACGATTACGAAGATAATAGTGAAAACAATACTGCGGTGATTACAGACAACCAAGGTGCCCTGAAAGTTTTATTTGAAATTGTGATAAAGTAGTTTCAGTACTTATATCACTCGGTAATGGGTTCCCGTTTTCGATAGATAACAGTGTGGGTGAGGTTTGATATTCTAGCGCTCGTGCGAATATTGGCTGCACTTTGTAGGGATGATCATTCTGGGATAAAATATGATGGGCAGGAGCGCTAGGTGTTCAGGGAACAGCACGTCACGTTTAAGAAAACGTTGTTGTGTTGGGTTCAGTGGCACATAAGCAACTTAGGCTATCATGCGCCAACTTCAAGGTTAAGAGTGTGGCATTTACATAATTTAAACTTACATTCTGTTTAGAACATTTGCTTCTATTAAAAACCTGAAAACACAGGACAAATCAACGAGGGCATTTTCACCTAAAAGCAACGCTGGATGAAGAGGAATGTGTGCTTTGTAAAACCGCGTGAAATGTTTTTTTCTTAGTTATTCAAGTTGTCTGCATGAGAGTAAAGTGTGGGCGACTGTTAGCTCGTGTCCGCATGAATCACACAGGGGCTTATCCTGTTTTGTTAAAATGAAGCTATGTGTTAAATATGTGTGTCCTACGCGAAGACGGCGTAGAACCACTTCTTTAACGTTCAAGGTGGGTACTCGACTTCCACTCTTCTATCACAGGCTTTTTTGAGGTGTAGTTTGTTATTTCTTTCAGTGTTCCAAGTGGACTGCTATTTTTGCATCAGTTTACTTTGTACCAATTTCATGCAGTCTTGAGATGGTATCTGCACTTCATTTACTTTCTTGTCTCGAGCTTTGGCAGTACACATATCTGCTTTTTCATTACCTTGGGTTCCTACATGACTGGGGACCCAGCAAATTTCTGTGCTTCGTCCTTCATCTGTAACTGTTGCTATGCTGTGTATGATGTTTCCCAGTATTGGTGTAACTGCGTTTCTTGGGTGAAGGGCTGTGACTATACTTAAGAAATTTGTGTAAATAATACTTCTCCTGAGGTTTTCTTTTATTATTTTCTCTATGGCAACAGAGACAGTATAACATTCAGCAGTAAAGATGGATGCGCACTGTGGAAGTCTTATTATTTCCTCCCATTCGCCTTGAACAACTGCGCTTCCGACATAATGATCTGTTTTCGAGCCATCCGTGTAAAAGTCCGTGAAGCTACTGTATTTTTCTTCCAGCTGAAGGAATTCTTGTATGATGTGCTCTTGGGGGGTTATTGAGTTTTGGAACTGTGTGAGAGAAAGGTCGCAGACTGCAGGGACCAGGTATCAAGGAGGCAGAGGGTTAGGTCTTTTGGCAATACTAGGTAAACAATCCCGTAGCTCAACCTCTTGACACATTTGCTCAAATCTTAGGAGCAGTGCTCTCACAGCATTGGGTTCGTCGGTGAATAATGTTCTAGAAGGGCATTTAGTTACTAGGGAATAGCAGATATGCTTTGGCAGAGATCTGATTTTAAATATATAGGCACATGTAAGTGAAGTTCTGATTTCAAGAGGAGGTTCATTTGTTTCCACAAGCAGACTGGATATAGGAGAAGTTCGGTATGCTCCACATGAGAGTCGAAGTCCTGAGTTATATACCTGGTCTAGTTTTTTTAAGCATGATTGTCTAGCTGACCCATACATTATGCAGCCATAGTCTAAGGAGGAGCCTACGACAGACCTGTAAATGTGTTTAAGGCATGTCCTGTCAGCGCCCCAGTGTTTACGGGAAAGAACTTTTAGTATGTTTAGAGATTTGGAAGCCTTTTTCTTCAGGAAATTTATATGAGGAAGAAAGGTGAGTTTTTTGTCAAAAGTTACGCCTAGAACTTTGTGTTCGTTTTTTACCGGTAATTTCGTTTTGTTCAGGTGTAGCGTAGGATCTGTCTGTAAGCCTCGTTTGAGAGAGAATAAACAGCCACTGTTTTTTGAGGAGAAAACAAATCCGTTTGTGTCTGCCCATGCTGCTAGTTTATTTACGGTCAACTGCACCTGTCTCTGACATGTAGATACGTTAGAGGATGTGTATGCAATCTGTAGATCGTCAACATAAGCTGAATACATTATGCATTTCGGGATAACTGGGCTTATGGAATTCATTTTTACTGTAAAGAGAGTTGTGCTTAAGACGCATCCCTGTGGTACGACATTCTCCTGTACAAAGTTCTTTGAAAAGATTGAGCCCAAGCGCACACGAAATGAGCTATTCGACAAGAAGTCTTTCAGACAGTTTAACATCCTACCCGTATGCCTAAATCTTCTAGGTCACGGAGGGTGCCAAATCTCCATGTAGTATCATACGCCTTTTCCATATCGAAGAAGACGGCAAGGCAGTGCTGTTTGTGAATAAATGCTTCACGAACAGTGTTTTCAAGGCGGACTAGATGGTCCGTGGTAGAACATGCTGTTTTGAACCCACATTGGTGAATGTCTAGAAGTTCTCGGGAATGAACGAGAAAGGCTAATCTGGTATTAAGAACATTTTAAAAAGACTTTGCAAGGCAACTTGTGAGAGCTGTGGGTCTATAACTGCTGGGAGCCGTTGGTGGCTTTCCTGGTTTCAGGAAAGGCACAATAATAGATTTTTTCTGGGCCTCAGGAATACTCCCGGATACCTATACTTTGTTGCAAAATTTCAGAAGTGCTTCTAAAGCAGGTTTAGAAAGATGTGCAAGCATCTGATAGTGAATTTGTTCTGGGCCAGATGCAGTCTTCTTGCCGGCAGATAGAACCGTCTTTATTTCTTGTAGTGTTATTAACTTGTTATATGCTTCATTTGTACTTCCACTTGTTGGCAGTTTTTGTTTCTCGGCTTTGTTTTTGTATATTATGAAAGATTTTGGGTAGTGTAGAGAGCTTGAAATTGCAGAAAACTGCTCGCCTAGAATATCTGCCTGTTTCTGTAAGTTTGTTTGAGTGCCAGGAGATGTTACAAAGGGGACTGTGTACGGGGAGAAGTTACCATCCAGTTTGTGAACAAGCTCCCACATTTTTTTTTATGTGATTGAGCTATTTTTTGATGATATGTATTTTTGCCAAGAAGCCTTTTCAGCGTTGCGGCGGATGTACCGTGCCCTAGCTTTTACCTGCTTGATTTTTTACGAGGTTTTCGTTTGTAGGGTACCTGCGAAAGGTTCCCCAAGCTTTGTTTTGCTTCTTTTTTGCATCTCTGCACTCCTGAGAATACCAGACTGCGATTTTTCAGTACCACTCCTGAAGACTGCGGTATAGCTACAAGTGCTGCGTCAATGATGCAGGCAGTAATTTTTTCATTTCACTCGTCAACACTGAGGTTTTCGGAAAATACCTTTTCAGGCTGGCTTCAGACTGGAATAGAGCCCAGTTTGCAAGGTGCAGCTTCCACCGCTTGGATTTGTTTAGAGTGATGGAGGGTGAGGGTGTTAGGCTGATAATGACAGGCGAATGATCACTTCCTAGAGGATTGTCAAAGACGTCCCATTTAAAATCAGTAGAAATTGATGGGGAGCTAAATGATAAATCTAAAACAGTAATTTTCCCCGTGCTTGGGGAGCAGTATCTATGCTTCCCTATATTTAGCAGGTAGACATCATTGCATAATATGAAATCCTCTAAATTATGGCCTCTAGTGTCTGTTTGATCGCTTCTCCAAAAAGTGGACTGCGCTTAAAATCTCCAACAACCAGATATGGTTCTGGCAGTTGTTCTAAATGCTCTTCCAGATCATGAAGGGTTACGATTAGGTGCGGTTGGAGATACAGTGAGCATATAGTTATTGTTTTATAATGATTGATAGAGACAGCAACAGCTTCGAACTTGGTTTTGAGGCTAATTTCACGTGTTGCTACTCCATTCTGCACTACAATAGCGACACCTCCAGATAGCCTGTTCGCTTCTTTTCGGTCGCAGCGAAAGACGTTGTGTCCTTTTAAAATGTTTTAATGTGATCCTAAGTTAGTTTCCTGTAGGCAAAGGACTACAGGAGAAAATAAATGTAAAATGTCTTTAATATCGTTGTAGTTGTTTATGAGACCTCGGCAGCTCCAGTGTATGAGGAACGCAATATTTTTTTTTTATGGAATGTACCTGAATTTAGGTGTCAGGTTTGTCTGGTCCTGGTATACGAGTTTTTTCTCTCCGTTTTCTTTCCAGAGAGTTATGCCGCCGCTGCAGCGTGGACGAAGAAGGGGTTGTGTCCATTGCCTCGGGGGCTTTGGACGTTTGAGGAGAATTAGGATTGTTGGTTGCAGGCTTCTCTTCTGGGGGAGAAGCCTTTTGGGCTGCTGGCTGTGGGGCCAGTGTGCCTTGTTTCTGCAATGGCAGAGCAACTTTCGCTGCTTCGGCCTGGGGCGGGGATGGCCCTGCCTGAGGCTTACCCTCGGTGGAGACCAAATCCTGTTGTGGTGTGCTGCCTCCCCGCTCCACCACATTGGAATAGTTCGGTTTGGCTGTGCGGAAATAAGTGCCCTGTTTAACAAGATATCGCTGTCGTGCCTCTTTAAACGTTATGTTTTCGTTGACTTTAATAGTAATGATGTCCTTTTCCTCCTTCAAAAAAAGACATGACCGTGAGTATGCGGCGTGTTCACCTGCACAGTTCGCGCAGTGTGGCGCAGCTTCACACTCGTCAGATTTATGTTCATTTGAGGCACATTTTGCGCATGTTTGTCGGCCACGGCAGCTCTGGGAGCCATGACCGAATCTTTGGCAGTTGAAACAACGTCTAGGGTTTGGGATGTAGGGCCGGATGTCTACTTTGATGTAACCGACTTCAATGGATTCAGGGAGTTTGCTAGAGTTGAAAGTCAGAACTATGTGCTTTGTTGGTATTTCTTGGTTGTTCTTACGGATTTTGATCCTGTGTACACCGATTACATTTCTAGAAGTTCTTCGGTAAGTGACAGGAAGCCGTCCTCTGATATCACGCCTTGGACTGTGTTCAAGGATCTGTGAGCACTGACTGTTACTGGGATGTCCCCAAATGTGGCAAGTTGCTGAAGGTTGCTGTACTGGTGTTTGCTTTGGATCTCAGGCAGGAGATCCCCGCTAGACAGTTTACTAACTTTGTATCCTGGGCCTAGTATGGTTGTGAGAGACCTAGATACCGCAAAAGGGGATATTAGTCGAGCTTGTTTGGCAGGGCTTTCACTGTGGATCACATGATATTTAGGGAAGGTTTCATGCTTCGTTGAAAATAACTGGGCTGATACATCGGTCCGCCTTTTCTTGGAAAGGCGATCAGTTTGTTTGGACGAAGAAGCCATAAATAATGTATGATGTTCGGCCTCGGCGCCAGCCACCCACTATGGAGCCCAACGAGGGGACGGGGCAGGAATTGGCAGGCAAGTCCTGTCCACGTCAGCTGTACACCGTAACTATAACCTAATATGGCGTAACTCAGGGTAGTCAGCCACACAAGGTTAACCCTCGCCGCCTGGAAGTAAGGAAAAACCAAGAAGAGAGTAGAGGACAGGAGAGTTGTAGGATAGAAGATAAGAAAGTGAAAGATGGAGGGGAGGATAGGAAAAGGCGACTGTCAGCCCGGAGGTGCCGTCTATGGGAAGCGTGGGCCAAATTGGTGTTTTGCCTACGCCGAGGGGCCTTAAAGGTCCGGACACTCGGCATCGGCTCAACCACCAGGATCCCCTTTTCCCCAGACACGGCGATGCCACGCACGGCTAAGCGTGGGTGCTCGGGGTCTGTGGTGTCGCACAAAACACGCAAACATCTACTTTAGCAGATGCCCCCTGCGGGGGAAGACAACATTGAAAACAATATTACGGTGATTGCAGATAACCAAGGTGCCCTGAAAGTTTTATTTGAAATTTTGATACAGTAGTTTCAGTAGCTATATCACTGGGTAATAGGTTCCAGTTTTCTATAGATAACAGTAAGGGTGACGTTTGATATTCTAGCGCTCGTGCGAATATTGGCTGCACTTTGTAGGGATGATCAGTCCGGGATAAAATATGATGGGCAGGAACGCTAGGTGTTCAGGGAACAGCACGTAACGCTTAAGAAGACAATATTGAAAACAGTACTATGGCGGTTACAGACAACCAACGTGCCCTGAAAGTTATTCTGATAAAGTAGTTTCAGTAGCTATATCACTCGATAATGAGTTCCAGTTTTCTATAGATAACAGTAGGGGTGAGGTTTGATATTCTAGCGCTCGTGCGAATATTGGCTGCACTTTGTAGGGATGATCAGTCCGGGAAGAAATATGACAGGCAGGAGCGCTAGGTGGTCAAGGAACAGCACGTAACGCTTAAGAACATAATATTGATAGCTATACTACGGTGATTACAGACAACCAAGGTCCCCTAAAAGCTTTATTTGAAATTGTGATAAAGTAGTTTCAGTAGCTATATCACTCGGTAATGAGTTCCAGTTTTTTATAGATAACAGTAGTGGTGAGGTTTTATATTCTAGCGCTCGTGCGAATACTGGCTGCACTTTGTAGGGAGGATCCGTCAGTAATGAAATATGATGGGCAGGAGGGCTATGTGTTCAAGGAACAGCCCGTAACGCTTAAGAAGACAATATCGAAAACGATACTATGGGGATTACAGACAACCAAGGTGCCCTGAAAGTTTTATTTGAAATAGTGATAAAGTAATTTCAATAGCTATATTACTCAGTAAGGAGTTCCAGTTTTTTATAGGTAACAGTAGGGGTGAGGTTTGATATTCTAGCGCTCGTGCGAATATTGGCTGCAGTTTGTAGGGATGATCAGTCCGGGATAAAATATGATGGGCAGGAGCGCTAGGTGTTCAGGGAACATCACGTAACGCTTAAGACGACAATATTGAAAACAATACTATGGTGGTTACAGTCAACCAAGGTGCCCTTAAAGTTATTGTGATAAAGTTGTTTCAGTGCTATATCACTCGGTAATCGAGTGCCAGTTTTCTATAGATAACAGTAGGGGTGAGGTTTGATATTATAGCGCTCGTGCGAATATTCGCTGCACGTTGTAGGGATGATCAGTCCGAGATGAAATATGATGGGCAGGAGCGATGCTAGTGCGATGCAAATTAGCAGTCACCGTAATATAAGAAATGAAAGAACGATAAACAAGAGAATGTGTGTCGAATGCCAAGGTTGGGAATATTTAGTGATGGTTTTGGATTAGACACACTGTGATAGGCGACTATGATGAAAGGATCAATCTGGGAGCTTTATTTTGGACAGACTTAAGACGCTTAAATATGAAACGTTGCCTGGATTCTTTGTTATGGAGGCATACTCTAAACATGATAAAATGTGGTTTGCATAGTGAAAGTTCTAAAACATGCATTGTATGAGGGCACAGCTGTTTTTGCATGGGGTTGTTATTGATGAAAACAAAAATTGCACAGGTCAGTATAGTGAACTTAGCCTCAATTTATTTAAGCCACGAGCGCACTCAAACACTTATTGTTTGGCTGTAGGCTATATTTTGCTATATCTGAACAAGATTGGGGTTTTCATTTTCAATTATAAAATTATAGGCTGCTTTAAAAACACCATAGGTCAGGGGTCACTCTTGAGAGCATGCATATAACCTCGCTCATCCTTGTCATTCTATTTGGAATATTCCAGGCTTGAAAAGCAGCAACCGCCGATTCGTTTGAAGCAAAATTAGTTCCATTCACGAATTCTCCAGCATGCCTAAATTCTGTTTCAAAAGAGTCTGCTGAGGCTTTTGGGGCCTAAAATGTTTTGGTATGGACCGGCCCCCTCGCATATGTCAGTCTGATAGCATGTGAGGCAACTGCCACAGCGCCATGTAAGTTAGTTCTGGCTAAGTTACGATAACCAGATTACTCAAGGCAGCTTTTCTTAAGTCTAACTGTTTATTTACCTCAAAGAAACAAACTAGAGAAAAACTAAAATGACTGAATTGCAGAGAGTCCCTCGCAAAAGTTTCCGTACATCTTGCCAAAGCAATTTTAATATTTGATGATAGGTGCTTCGTACAGCCACAGTAGCTTAAATGAACATTCTAGTGGGTTGCATGAAAAACGTTTCCCCTAGTATTTGCAGTTCATCACTCTTCATGAGGGTGTATATGCGGGTTAGCTGGTTATTCTTTCTAGTATGAAATAAGTGCAAAGATGAGGGTGACGGTATAGACAGCCCACCTCTTATTTATTTGTGCTATTTTATGTTTAATGTTCATTTTGCTTTTCACGGAGAGGGATTGTTCTTGCATATTAACTTCCATGCAGACATCACTCAGTTTTGGTTTCGCCTGCAAGTAAACCGATATTCCTACACTCCAGAGGTGAGAATATTGAAAACTCGTTAATTCCAACCTCAATAACTTAAATTTTCTTATAATTCAAACTGCTCTACTTGGTGTGGCCAAACTCTATAGAAGTCTGTTAAACGCTTGTTAATTCTAACACGAGTTGGTTTCGCCGCGGATACTTTCAATTATGCACTACTGTGCCTGGTAGGCCTTATGTGCAAGCATTTTTGTGCGAAAACATTCCAGTTAATCAATATTTCTCCATTTTATGTTTATTTAGAATGAACAATCCATTTTTGCCGCGCTTTTAGTATACACGTCTACCACTTTTGTGGAAAAGGAAGAAATTGTAATTTGTGGGGGGGGGGGGGGGGGGGGTTACATCTGAAAGTGGCTAAGGCTATGAGTGGAGGGCTCCGTAGTGGAGGGGTCGGGATTAATTTATATCACTTGGAGTTATTTAATGTGCGTTGGCTTTGCACATCCCATAAGCACATTCTGCATTTTTCCTGCACGAAATCATCGCCATCTTGGTTCGACTCCCGGATTCTGTTGCCAGTAATCGGGTGCCTTAACTTCTGAGCCGCTGTCGACAGGTCATAAGGAGTGGAGTAGGGGAAGCACCCCAGAATGGGATGATCTAGAATAATTTCCCCTCTTGGGATCTTAATAAGACCCGAAATAGACAGCCAGACAGAGAGATAGACAGAGACAGAAATATAGAGAGACAGAGAGATAGACAGATACAGAGAGATAGACAGAGAGACAGATAGATAGAGACAGACAGACAGAGAGATAGACAGAGATAGACAGACAGGCAGACAGAGAGATAGATAGAGACAGAGAGATAGACGGACAGACAGGGAGACTGAGACAGACAGACAGGGAGACAGACAGACAGACAGACAGACAGACAGACAGACAGACAGACAGACAGACAGACAGACAGACAGACAGACAGACAGAGACAGACAGACAGAGACAGACAGAGACAGAGAGACAGACAGACAGAGAGAGAAAGACAGACAGACAGATAGACAGATAGATAGATGGATGGATGGATATATAGATGGATGGATAGATGGATGGATAGATGGATAGATAGATGGATGGATAGATGGATGGATAGATGGATGAATAGATGGATGGATGGATGGATGGATGGATATATGGATAGATAGATTGATAAATAGATGGATAGATAGATGGATAGATGTGTGGATAGATGGATGGATAGATGGATGGATAGACAGATAGATGGATGATATATGGATAGATGGATATATAGATAGATAGATAGATAGATAGATAGATAGATAGATAGATAGATAGATAGATAGATAGATAGATAGATAGATAGATAGATAGATAGATAGATAGATAGATAGATAGATAGATAGATAGATAGATAGATAGATAGATAGATAGATAGATAGATAGATAGATAGATAGATAGATAGATAGATAGATAGATAGATAGATAGATAGATAGATAGATAGATAGATAGATAGATAGATAGATAGATAGATAGATAGATAGATAGATAGATAGATAGATAGATAGATAGATAGATAGATAGATAGATAGATAGATAGATAGATAGATAGATAGATAGATAGATAGATAGATAGATAGATAGATAGATAGATAGATAGTTTGAGTGTGCCTCAACAGCCAAGTGGCCTAAAGGAGCACACACTAGGTCAGATACATCAGAATGACCACTTAAAAACATATAAAACCAGGCATGAAAACAGCAATTAGGCAGATATGTCCGTGTCATTAAATGTTTTGTTATAGAGGATTCGTAAACGAGTCATTGGACAGCTGGCTTGCAAATCGGGATAAAACGTGTTAAAACATTTTGCGGCATTTACATGCGGCACACGAAAATTCAGCGACATCAGCGAGGTCTCAGAGTTAATGAAACCACGCACAACTTTTTGCAGAAACTGCATGTCACGTATGAGTCGCCTGTCGCCAAGAGTACACATATTAAGATCTGCCAAGAGAAAATTGTAGTCGTAGAAACGATGGCGTCCAATATATTTATCATAAAAATGCGCATGAACTTACGCTGGACATTTTCAATTTTCGTTCAATAGGAGACAGATACGTTATTCCAGGCTACTTACGCGAACTCAAGACGCAGTCTCACGAGGGCACAGCATAGAGTGCATAGACATTCGTGCCGTCAGTCTAGAGATAAGACCAATATGTTTAAATGCGCGTAACACAATTGAATTTGCATGCGATCTAAAATCAAGCCTTGAATCAACAATAACACCAAGGTCTTGTACATGGGCCACACGAAAAATCTTACCTGCCAAAAGTGTATAATCAAACACAACTGTGTCGCGTTTCTTAGTTAGAGACAAGACGGAAGTCTTCTTAATATTAAACTTTAAGCGATTCATCAAACACCATTTCTCGACGTTGTTAATATCCGGTAGCAATTGGCGGCAGTCCTCAATATCTCCAATATTACGGAATAATTTGAAATCATCTGCGAAGAGGAAAATTCTCGAGTTCTTGACATGTAACGGCAAATCATTGACAAATACTAAAAACAACAGCGGTCCTAAGTTGGAGCATTGAGGCACTCCCGAAGATTACAGAAATTCTTTGGACACAGCCGGAAAATCTGACCACGTTACGGCAGTTGCCAAGGTAGCTTTTGAGCCACCTACAAAACATGGGGCAAAGTGCGTATTTTTCCATCTTCATCAGAAGTTCCTCATGGGAAACCATATTGAAAGCTTTAGTCATGTCAAAGTAGACTGCATTTACCTGAGCGCGATTAAATACACGTGGGCCAGTATAATCAAGAAAACTGCATAAATTCATTTCCACATATCGACCGTTTAAAAAACCGTGCTGCAGAATTGAGATCTTCTGTTTGAATTATGACCCCATGCGTTCGTACATAACCATTTCAAAAACGTTTGTAAAATAACAAATCAGTGACACAGGTCGAGACCTGTTCACATCACAAGCATCGCCAGACTTGAATACAGGAACAACTACTGACCATTTCCAATGACAAGGAAGAACACCTGTTCGCAACGATGAGTTGAACAAATGCGCCAAAACAGGGCTAAAAATGTCAGCGCATCCTTTGATAACGAAGCTGGGAATTTCATCAACTCCTGTTGAAAGTTTTGGCTTAAGTTTCTGAATCTCCGAAAGAACCTCATGTTCGGTGACATTATCATAAGCCAAACAGTCAGCGCTGTTTTCAAAAGGGATAATAGCAGTTGTGTTATCATGGCGCACAAAACAAGAGCTGAAGTGTTCAGCAAAGGCTTAGCACACATCTAAAGGAACAGATACCATCGCACGTCTTTATCACAGAAGCACTAACCTTATTTCTTTGCTTGCGCACAATATTCCAAAAACTGCTTGGTTCCTTTTTAAAGTTTTGTTCAAGAAGTTTGTGGTACCCGGCTTCATCACGTGCAATCAGTTTTTTCACAATTTTTCTGCACAATGAATATCTTTGGTACCAATATTCACTTTCTGATTTCACGTAGAGTTTGTGATACTTCTGTTTCTTCTTCAAGTAATGTCTCAAATCGCGCGAAAACCAGCAAGGAAATATACACTTCGATTTACGGCGTGGTATACATTTTTTCATTATACTCAGTAAAACCGATGTAAGTAGCTCAGCGCCTTTGTTTACATCCTCAATCTCAAGCAATTCTGACCAGTCGTAGCCCTGAAGATCATTGTGCAGCCAAGGTAATTGCCATACGCTTATCTAGCTTTTCCTGGCACCATCTCACGCACTGGACGAAAAGACAAAAAGAACGACAAGATGAACGGGCAATGATATTTGTCTACCAGAAAAGAAGGATCGTGCGCCGCTTGCACGCCGAAAAGAGGCACATTAGGTGCAATTAGGTCTAAAATGTTTCCAGCGCAGTTCTTCATTGCATTGCATTGATGTAAACTATGGAAATTACTAAAATTAATTAAACATTCTGCTTTTTCTCGAGTTGCTGTGCAGTAACTAGTTACCAAACTAGTGGACTAATCGACCTTAGCAAGTCCCCGTAGATGTGAACCTTGTATTTCGAAAAATCGATTTTTCCCACGATATCTAAAAATGATCGGTAAAGACGTTAGGAGCAGAATGTGGTGAAGATAGTGCGATTTGTCACACGTTGGAATTCGGAACCACACACATGCTTCGTATGTCTCCAGTCTGGTCTCCTAACACATTTAGCACAGAACAGCAGGCTATCAAAACTCCACCCCCTTATTTATTATTGCCAGAATAGACCCTGTCGGCCCTGAAGACAGCATACTTATCTGAGAAATAAGACGCACTTGAACATGATGAGTTTAGCAACGTTTCCGTCAGGCACGTTATGTCATACTCACATTCATATGCATTCGGGAAGAGAGCTTCCCTTTTAGTTCGCAACCCTCTCGTGTTTTGGTAATAGAGGTTAATTTCCTGTGCCATTTTCGGATCTAATTCCAGCACCTTTAGAGCCATCGAAGAGTCGTGAGGACCACAGCTTTCCATAAAAAGGTCGAAATACACAACCATCAGGCCACACTTCCGGACTGCTCACAAGCTCAAATAAATGCTCATCCAGAGAAACGTGGAATGAGAAATATGTATCGTACTTCGTTTCAGTTTCGTGCAAGTAACAACCTTGTCACCTACTGTATCCGCCAAAAGTTCCCGTATCTCTGACACCATTGTTGTCGGGTTCAGGCGAGGAACAAATAAGCTTTTCTTCGCCGGTAGTTTGGGCGCTACTTTAAGAATGGCCTGCTTAGCTGTGCCAAACGGTGCTCGAGGCCGGGGTGGTTGGCTCACCGCTTTCGACGGACGTGGCAGATGAGTACTCCGGTCCTGAGCAGGAGGCTTTGATGGAGGGGCCGACATTCCAGTGGCAAATTTGCCGTCATGGCTGAAGCGTAGTTGCGAGATTCTGAGCAGTCAGAATTCGAACACTCACTGTGGCTGGCGGTAGGAACAGATGCACTCAGTCCACTCAAAGATCCACGCAAGAGCGCGTTTTCCGCACGAAGCTGTCGCACCTTATTCGTTAACGTATCCATTCGACTAGCTATTTCTTGTAGCATTAAAATAACACTCGAGGAAGTTCTCTCATGAGACTGACGGAACCTGAGTCTTGAAAATCCAGGGAAGAGCGTTGCGCTTCGGTAGGCGTTTCCGTGTCGCTAGTTCCGCAGATAAGCCCAGCCGCCGAATGATCACACCGCTTCACGCAATGAACACATTTGTACTTGCTGGCTCCGGATTCCATGAGGATGCTGTATTACTCGGCCTGTATGTTGATGCATTTGCTGTGAAAACGCTGTTTGCAAGACGCACACGACAAAAATTGCTACCTACCACGAATGGACTGGAAGCATTGCGCGCATGCGTCTGCATCGGGCGCCATCTTCTGTTTCTGTAGCACGCAAGCAACCTTTGCCTTTCATCTCTTTTGTAACATGGCCAGGCTTAAGATTTAAATAAATTATTTTGTATTGTGCATTCCATAACTATTTTGGCCCACACTTGGTAAAACTTTTGGGTTACTTCACCATACCTTACTGCCTCTTTATTCTGTCTAGTCACGGTGGTCACTTGTACAAATATTAGTTACATCCCCACAGAAAACGTTGGTGAAGTGGTGTATCTGTGCTTTTTTTAGTAATGATATTTATTGCCTCAGGGCATCAGTTCGGCATCAGATGAAGAATCAAGAAATGATTAAATGAATGAAAAAAAATGTTGGCTGATTTTATGAAATTCAGGAGGGAGCGATGATGTGGTTGGTATGATTTTCTGCTTTTCTGTTGTACTAGGCGGTATTGTTTTCGGGTAGTTTGGCTTCAGCTCTACCAAACAGGCCAGCACAGCAGCCAGCTCGTGCCCGGACGCTGACGTAGCCGGCGGACTTGCTGCTGCAACTACTGGTCGTAAGATTGTTGCTTTCTTCACATATATATATATGTTCAGCCTAATGCATAAACGATGGAACTGACGTGCAATCTGTGAAACGTATGTGTTAGTTCCGCATCTATTACTCTGTCCGCAAAATTGCGGAATCATTTGTCCATGTGCTGACGAATCTATATACGTGATTTATTCGCTTTAAAGGTTCGAAGTTCAGCGCCATCCTTGTGGTATCGTCTCGATCGGCCCGGTCCTCTGTGCGCTGCCATCTTTTCAAAACTACTTGCTCAGAGGTTTTTATTCTAACAGTATCTTTAGAGCAGCTCTTTTCCCTCCTCGTTTCTCAAGCACATTGTAAAATATTATACGAAGTAAATGCCGCATATTAAAAACAGTACGAAGAAATTTCAATATCCTCCGTCTTTTTTCTCATACAAATAAGTATATCCTTACCTCATCATCATTACCATCATCATCGTCATCATCAGCCATACTGTAACCACTGAAGAACGATGGCCTCTCCCATTTTCTTTTAATTAACCTGGTCCTAGTACTGTGTTAGCTGTACCGTGAGCCGGTAATTAATTGAGTATTCATAGGAGTTTGCGGCCAATTTCTGCACCAGGGGGCCAAATACTATGCTGGTGGGGGAGTGCGTTGCTGGAGCTATCCACCGACTTCAGTTCGCAACAAAAACCTGTTTATAAAACTCCATTTACACGTGGATTTTTTTTTATCCGGTGAATTGCGTGGCATCGAGATTCCAACCACAATCCTCTTGCATGCGAGGCGGATGTTCTACCACTACCACTGCTTTTGAAAAATCGATCACCCTGTAGTGTTTGTGAAATAAGGGCAATGAAATCTTACGTTCGTAAAGACTACAGGCTGGTCGATTTTTCACATGTGAGCCAGTTTACATGGAATACCTCTAATTATGCAACGCTCAAAATGATAGGACGCCACCGCTGCGCTTTATATCCTTACCTGACAGAAGGTACAGTGCCCGAATTGATGGAACGGCACTGCTGCACCTTATATATTTACCTTTACAATGACAGAAGGTCGCGCCGCATGTCTGTCAGAGACGAGGCTTTAAGTTGAGGCCCAGATTTCCTGCTCCTTTATCTCGACAAGAGCACAGCCAAACCAGAGGATGTTCAACTGTCGGATGAGCAGAGCAAGATAATGAATGACATGCAAATGATTACCTTGCTCTGCTAAGCTGGTAGTTGAACACCCTCTTGCTTAGTTGCTTGCTCTTGCCGGGGTAGAGGGCCCAGAAATCGGGCCTCAACTGGAAAACCTCGTCCCCGACAAAGACATGAGGCGCGACACTTTGGCTCTTTGGAACGTGTGCTGCTGCTGGTAGATTCACAGATGCCTTGTTTAGCTTTTTCCTGAAGGTACACGATTGAAAGACTCCACCGTCGCTATGGCGGCCCGGTGCACCGACATCAACCATGAGGAACTTGTTGTTTGCGCACGCGATGGTCATGAGCACAAGTGAGAATGCATATTCTCTATAAAAGCAAAACAAATATGCATGAAATGACTTCGTACATGTGGTATCTGATCTATAGTTAATGCGAAGCTGCTGTGAACTTTTGGTTGTGCTGTGATTTGTTCGTGTCGCCCATCAACGGCTCCTACGCAATCGGGAATATTTCAGCGTTACTGAATTCTTATGAGGACTGCACAGGCCCTACATCCTAAACAACAAAGAATAAATTTTAAGACTTGAAGGAAGAATTTGGAACGGAGTAAATTTAAATATAATGCTTCCATATTTCGACTATTACTATATGCTTCAATGCTGACCTCATGGCTGTTAATGCTAAGTTATGCTTCGTGAACCGCCTACTTAAGCTTCACGACAAGCGGTAAGCAATACATACATGAAGATAGAGCGGCTCCAAGTGCTACCAGATCACTCTGCAGGCATTGCGTACGGCAAGCCGACATGTTCCTTGCGCCACTCTAATCACAAATGCTATCTGCTTGATAACCATTCCAGAGAAGACGTACCTGCGTACGATAAAAAATTGAAAACTTGTAGGAGAGCCTTAGTGGAGTCACAAATGATACAGTGCCTGAGGCTAATGACAACTCGCTGTTCAGAGCACACAGGCTCCCGGCAAAGAAAATTCCTCTCCAAGCCAATTTCAGACAATGCTATGCAGGTGGTCAAATTTCTTCCGAGTCACCCGTTAATACCGGAAGAACATACCTTTGTTCATGCCTCATGATTTTGAACTGAAATGAAGACAGTGAAACAAAAACTATGAACTGTAAAACAGGTATATGACTTTTATCGAGATAGAGCCCGACCATCCGCCTTACCGTTTATGCACTTATGGGCTTTACAAAAAATGATCTGACATTGATAGGCATACAGCATCATTTTAATGCAGTGGGCAATTCACCAGCGACGAGGTCCTCAATTTATGTTGCACCAGTTTAAAAGGCAATCTAGGCCTCTCTACTTCAAGTACTTTATTTTATTATCAAGTCATGTTGGCAGTAATCTTTATTTTTATACACAAGTGCACGCTATCTATTTTATCATGGTATTCGTCTTTCGGGTGCATTGGGGTTGAAATCACTGGTCGAGGGTACGTAATAATTGTCGGCCTAAGCAGCTAGTGTAGCATCGTGCTGCTGCTACAATAATTTAAGAAAATGTATTAAGAAAATTAATGAGGAAAGTTAACTAGGACAATTTAAGTTAAAGCATTGCAACGGTGGTTTGGCCAATCTCTGCAGCATGCCTCTGCCGAGCTCATGAATGGATTGCTTCGGAAACAAAGCACATGGCACTGCATTGAAACATACATGATTATTTGGAGTCTTACTGTGGTAACCTTTGATTTCTGTTGTTAGAAATAGTTATCAGTGCTTATCATATGGTTACCACTATGCTGCCACTTGTTTACCAGTATTGTATTATCTGGCATGAAGTGTTTATGGCTGCAATACCGACTGGATACCACAGAGTTACTCAGAGCTCCTGCTAAGGATACTGACAAATAAAAAAAACGCATTATTTTCCTTTAAGCAACGATTACCCCATAACTATGAGTAAAAAACACAATTTTTCCTTTTTTCTAAGTAACTTTCCTTACGGATGATAATGAAGCATGCATGTGTGTGAAATTACAAAAATAGCGTGAGCAACCAAATTTTTTTATTTTATCCCTACGTTTCAAGATCGGCTTGGTCTCTTCCACAGGGGCGACTAAGAAATGAGTGAGCAGCAGTCGTCCAGAAGAAGACACCAAGTCGATATAGAAACGCCGGACTGAAGCGAAAATTTTTATTCATGATACTATGTCTGGCATATAAAACCCGGCGAACCTCCGTGGAAGATATTCTTGTTTAAGCGCAGATGTAACTACAGAATTCCATCTTGTATACAAACCGACTGGAACAATTCCTTCTTGCACACTCCTTTTACACGATCTAATCTCAGCCGCATTGTGAGGACAGTTTTAAAGAGAAGAAACAAAAAATTAAACATAAAAAAAACATTTGCTCCTCAGGTCCGGTGATGCAAAAGAGGGTAAACCAAAACCTCCCCGAGATCTCGGCAAGGCCGAAAAGTCAGAAGAGCGCGCCGCGCGGAGTGTAGCAGGAACTCCCCGCGCTGCGGTCGAGTGAGGTGGCGCGACAAAGGACTGAGCCACAGCCCCGAGCGCGAGCCCACAACGCCGCGTTCGCTGCTTTTGTGCATCTTCCAGGGTTGGGAGGGGGCGCATTGTTGGCACGTTGTCGTCGAGGCGCGGCCTGCAGCATATAGACGCCGGGGGGGAGCCATTGTTGACTCCGAAATTTGAGAGAGTTTATTCGGACACAATGGGCCATGCGCGCATTTCCAGAGGCGGAGACTGAGCTTATGTGTGCAACTTGTTGCGTGTCGTTGTAGCTCCGGTTACACGCGGCATTATGGAGCGTCGCGCCTGTCGACAACAAATACGCCAAGAGGTGGAGGGGCACCGACACGCTTCCAAATGAACCGCGGCTGTTCCCGGTGCGGGATCCCTCCTGCTGCCACTTGTGTGCAGTGGTGGCGAAGACAAGTGCGCAAACGGCCGCGGGAGTCCATTCCACAGTTCTTGGTAGTACTATTATCAGTACAGGCATCAATATCCGTCTTAAAAAAGACGTAAGAAATTCAGCACTCCAGGTACTCCCGGCCACAAGTGCCACTCCTTTGCGTACGTTCGGAACGAGAACGCAGCACGTAGGATCTAGGAGAAAGAAAAGTATCATGCTCTGCTGCTGTACTTTGCACTTTGCTGCTATAGTGCAACGTAGGTTATCTCACTCTTGTAGTTTTCAAAGCCCCCAATTTTACCTTGATAACAGAGACATCAATTAGCCTGTCGCTGACCAGGAGGAGGAGGAAGATGAGGAGGAAAGGCAGGGAGGTTAACCGGTAGAAGAACTGGTTTGCTACACTGCACTGGGGGAGAGGGGTAGGTGGGTATCATTTGAAAGCAGCCTTAGGAAGTCCTTGGACTCTGATCAGATTTTGCCATACATTGAGATATACACACGAATAAAAAAAAAACGTTTAGAATAACATGTGAACGTCCCTGACCGCCAAATCAAGGTCTGATGCCTTCATTTCCGTGATGTGTTTCCACAGTCATGTGCAGATACCCACATATCAGTTTGAATGCCATGTATCAAACTTCACAGCGCCACACCACCGCTTCCTTAACAAGACTGCCTCTTTCAACTGCTAACCACGCCGCAGTGACTAATCCTGAGGAGAAGGGTATGATCTTAGCAGCGGAAGCTGTCTTCACACGGCGACAAAATACAAGACCCGGCGTGTGCTGTGCTATGTCAGTGCACATGAAGGAACGACACCTCCCTTATACTATTCCGGAGACTTTCACTACGGCGGCCCTCTTAGTCAATGGCGCTTTGCGACATTAAACCTTATAAATGACTCATAACCATGCCTTATCATAACATCGCCAAAATCTGCAGAATTGTCCGGTAGGGAATGCCACTCTGTCCGGATTCCACGATACTTCTAGACGCAGAATACTACTCTCGAAGTTGCATGCTGCACGCAATTTAGTGTGCGCTTCGCGGCAAGCGTGCTGTTTCGGTGTTGACACTCGTTCAGGTGCATGCTCCCGGCTACTTTGTAGGGAAGGCCCCTCCCCGCGTTTATTTTCCCTTTGCTTTCATGCTTTGACTACACCGTGTTTTCTGTGGCGCAGGTTGCGGCGCTTTTGAACACTCGGCGCAGAAGAGACCAGCGCCGCCTTTGTCCGGCAACGAGTACGGCTGCCGACAGGTCCAGAAATCGTTTGCTTGTCCAGTCCGGCTACGCGCTTTGCGACCGAATGCAGTGCTGGGCGTCTGCTTTCTGATTGGTTTGGCAAATTAAACCCAGGCTCAACCCTGCACTTAATATGAAAGCAAAGCGGCGCCCGTCCTCACTCCCATGTCCTCGGCACAGTCTCGTACAATGACGGCGGCCATGCTTGTGACAGCTCATAACAACCAGTCTTCACTCTCCAGAAAAATGGCAAAGCGCGCCTACAATCACGTGATCGCCACCACTACCACGACAATCTTTGTAAAAACAATTTCTACATATTTTTGTAGATAAGGATATATTGGAAATGGCAGTTTCCTCTTTAAAAGATTTTTGATATTTTATTTGAACAGCGACTCATCGATTTTGTGTAGGCATTCTCGTCAGTGCCCTGTATGATGCTGTTTGCTTCTTTCGCGGAACGTATTGATAAGAAAGGAAAAAATTGGGCGTGGAGAGGCAACTTTGCGAACCTCTTGGTGTGGTTGTATTTTGTAATATTGTCCATTACAGCAACATAATGTTAAAGTGAATTTCTTGACGTTCATATTCTTAATAGCATCAAAGTTGGATACTGTTTCGAAGCATGAGATATGATTCTCTTTAGCGCTAGATTACCAAACTAGAAACATTTGTTTTATATAGAATCTGGTTAATTTTTTTATCTCGTTCTGATTAAACCTTAGCGATGCTTTAGCGTGTTAACCTTCCCGTATGTAAGCAGGGTGTCGTTGCTTTTACGGACTCATTCGTTGCACCTTTATGTGGATTTCTCAATATATAATTTTGTTCTGTTTCTGTATCTTCTGTAATAAATCTCTATTCTAGCTGCAAAAATTTGTTCTTTTCGGGCAGGTGGCTGCATTGAGTGTTTCCTCTTTATCTCTTTGGTGACAGTCCTCGAAATTTCCTCTCCTCAGGTTGCAGTGAATGCCCCAGCATTAAAAGAATTGCAAATATTTATTTCATTTGTATGCCTTCTGAAGGAAGGTTTACCAAGGTTAGCCTGCACATATATTATTTCTGGCAACGATTTGAAATAACTCACGTCACACCTGCCAGCCAGAAAACCGAAGAAATCAAGGCGAGTATAGTGAGAGACCGTGAAACGCTGGAACTTTTCCCGGTGTCCTGAGGATGTAGCAACGTTAACTTCGCAGCTGAAATGTTGCCAGTGCCAGTTATTGAGGTTAGAAGCAAGAATTCCCGCTGCTCGAATTGCGAACAAGGTACACTGTCAAGGTTCGGTAACAGGGAACATTAATACCCAAACAAATAGAAGTTTATACACCTGCCAATGTAGCGCGTTGATAAGAGCATCGGATGGGATATCCGGAGGTCGTGGGTTCTGATCCCACCATCGGCGCATTGTTTTTTCTCCTGCTTTACGTTTAGTTATCTTTCCCCTAATATCACTGCAGTACTAATTCTGGTCAATATCAACTACAAAAGTAAACAAAAAAAAGATATCCCAACGCTTTCCTTGAAACTCGTCGACTATTGGTTTCTTTCATTCTTTCGTTTTTATATATATCCTTAGTCATTTGTGCGCCGCGCCGCACGCACGCACGCACGCACGCACGCACGCACGCACACACACACACACACACACACACACACACACACACACACACACACACACACACACACACACACACACACACACACACACACACACACACACGCACACACACACACACACACACACACACACACACACACACGCGCGCGCGCGCGCACGCACACACACACACACACACGCACGCACGCACGCACGCACGCACGCACGCACACACACACCTTTTAGTCCCACGCATTAAAGAGGGGAGAGGCACAACGTTTGGCATGGTATACAGCGAAAGAAAATGTTACAGCACGAACATAGAAGGAATCTTAACAGCAGCAAAAGGAAAAGTATCATGAAAACTTTAAAAACTTCCTATCCAAAGTCCTCTTGACAAAACGTTGGCAAGAGCTTTGAGGCTTCCCGTCCACAAATTCTTGTGTATTGTTAATACTGTGTGCGACTAAAAAGAAAAAGAAAGGATTTGTTTTCATGTACGACTTGCATATGTCATGTAGTCCGTCTTACAATGTCAGTAGACTTGAAAAGTTGAACTTACATGAATTTAATATGGAAGGTGTCTGTAGCAGTAGTAACTGCTTGTAGAATTGGATTCCAGCTGTGACATGTTTTGGAAAAGAATGAATTATTGAGCGGCATTTCCGCACGAAAGAATGATAGCATTTTGAATGCGCTAACGTCGAGATGAAAAAAAAAAAAATGACTTCTTTAATTAAAGCGGTCCAGTGACAGAATAGTGATTATACTTTAGGTGCAAAAAGTGAAAACCGAGGTATCTTGAGGCGTGTACAGATAGGTCTGGTTCCTATTCGCCTTTGCAGTAAATAAAGCTTCCTGCATGTGTGTTGCCTGCTGTTTTAGACCGACGTGGACACGGTGAGACCACGTCTATGTTTATGTTCGATTTCGTGCATATGCCAGTATAACTGCTGAGGATCCCTGGTTGCGAGGGCCTCCGACAAGCAGCTGGAGCCGTTTCGGACGGTTGGCAGCTCTGCTCGCGTGGTCAGTAGTGGCTCCTCGGAGCTGTCGTCACGCACGCGCTCTTCTTCCCACGTGTTCCGGGAAACAGGGCCAAAACGCAGGGAGGAGAAGCGCTGTGGGACCCTCGGCGCGGAGCTGGCCACACCCGCGCCCCTGACTGCGTGCGCACACGCGGGGTCCGGTTTTTCTCGGCCGCCTTTCTTCGCCCGCGACTCTCCCGCCGCTTTCCGAAGCGGGCCGGTTTTTCCCATTGTCGGTCGACTGCGCTGAGCTCCCCCTCCTCCTTCCCCGGCTTCTTTTCCTTCCATTTTCTGTCTCGTTTTCTACGTTTCTGGGACAGGGAAGGCAAGCATAACGATGAGGAAACTAAGCCACGCAACGCGGAGGCTCGTATTATATTTTTTTTCTCCCATCTCCTGGGGTCATCATTTGGCTCACGTAGCCAGTTTCTCGAACCGGGTTCGTCGGCCTCGAGCTCGGCTGGCCAGCCGGGAGTGGAAAAAGTGTGAATTGTGCGAAATGAAGTAAGGGGGTGCTGCGCGGAGAGACCAAGGCTTCACTCTTTCCACTCGTCTTCCCTAATCTGGGGCCGTTCGGCAATTCTTGTTCCCATATAAAGGATGATCGGAAGACAGAGGCCATCGACGGCTGGAATTGTTCCGCTTCCCACGGCGTGGAACCGGCCTTTGCGAGCGAGAGTTCCGAGGCCGGTTTTCACCTCACCGGACGAGTGGAGCTCGCGAATGCATGGGCCAGCTCATATACTGTTCACGTGACGAACCTATCCGCTTCTATCGTTGCGCATTTGTACCGCGCAACCATATATTTCCGTGTTAAAATCAGCGTCCTATATATGTACTCGGCATGAATTTCTGCAGCAATCTCTCCTGCAGCCGACTAAACTGACAGGAAAGTAAAAAAAAAAAATCACTTGTGAATGGCACGATGGAGGCCATGCGGTTAGAACCTCAAGTATGTCCTCTCGACGTCTTAGTCTTTTCACGTCCACTAAGCGTGGTGGGTGAAGTCATTTCTACGCCGACGACGTCTCTCTTCTGTGGAGATGGCACAGTGCTCTATTTCGATGGAAATCACTCTCGAATTGGCTACGATCACTCGGGGCTCACGAGTTCTGCTTTACACATTCTACAGGAGCTTGCTACGAACTCAAATTGACAACACAACCTGTCAAAACATCTGTACATAATTGACAATATGTTTGTCCATTTATTCACGAGACTACTGGTCATCTGCACATGACAACGGATAGCTGGTAGCGGTATAAGGACGGAAACAGCTAGAAGAACTCTTCAGGTGTTCACACTCGTCAACTGCAACAAGAGTCGAAGCTCTCGAAAAAATTTTGTGCCAGTTTAACTCTTGCACCTTGTGTACGGAGCCACCTCGTTCCGGGCATACGTTCATCTCCTTCGCAAAATGTCGCGTAGCGCTTGTACTTAAATCCATCAACGCTCATATCCGAAACGTTTTTTGGATAACTACAGCAGGCATGTTCCTGGGAGTGAATATAATCGCCTTGGCGTGCCGTTGTCAAACAGGCGCGCTTTTGTCCTCGCTGTAGTAAGGATATAATCCATGTGAGTCTTCGACCCATGGATGCCGCGATGCGAAGCATTCTTGGTTGCTTGATTTCACGAAAATCCAATCGAAGTCACGATCGGAAATGCCTCTTCTATTGGTTGCTAGTTGGCGTTGCTGCACAACAGCGTTATCCCCGTTATCTACCTCATTCCATATAGTGTCCGTGCTGTACGTGCCCCGTGCTGTGCTTAGCGTGACCTGGAATTTTTTCATTTGCCAATTGAAAGAACGTAGCCTTTTCCTTTCGGACTACACGCTCTGTCCATGCCCTCGTCTGCTTCGTTTCGAGCACAACAATATTAAATCTTAATTTTTTACATACTATTCTCTCTTCATTTTTTTTCAAAGCTACACCAACCATTTTGTATTCCGCAGATTCCTCTATTCACTTTCAAGCTTTTCATCCGTGTGAGAGTTTCTGCACCATGGATGAAAACTAGTAAGAAAGCACTTGCATAATGATCATTTTCATGAATTTGATGTCACCCTGCTCCGGAGCCGTTTACTGGTTAGCATGCGGTGAAAACGCCGGCTGCTCCTTTGCCCCAGTGGTTGCCTGGTGTTTTCGGCCGTGCCACCATTTACTAAAGAAACATCTCTTGTTACATGTTAATCGACATATGCCGGCAATACAGTGTAGGAACAGGAGTCTTCCACGCCGTATAGTGGAACTCTTGCACCAATATGACAGCGTAAATGATATAAGGCCCCAGGTCTACATTTCTAAAAAGAATATTTTCTCATTTTGGAGTCTCTCTGATAGGAAACAGCCAAAAGGTGTATAATCTGTCTACACAAGGATTGACTATTGCCGGTTAAAAAGCGCCCCTGTGCACACCTTAATATATTGCCGCAAACTATTTAAATCTGTATTTGTTGTTTATCGACAGCCGCTGGCTTTAGCGCACTTATAGATTCTCTATTCCGTGTTTCATCATGCTTGTTGTCGCGGGACGGCGCTTTATCATTTTCTCTGTCGCGCAAGATGCGTCTGGACGTATCTCGAAGATTCCAGCCGCTTGTTTGTGTTTCTACCGTGTTCCGGGTCATGCTAGTAGCATTTGCGGCTTTATCTAGATATTTCTTCGCCGCCATTAAATTGAGTGCTAACAGGGAAACTGGCATCCGTAGATCGACGAATGCTGATCACGATTGTTGCTATCACCACCGCTTAAAGCTTAGTTCCTTTGCGGGTGCAAGTAACCCCATTAAAGAGCTGATTCCCGTGAAGATCAACTTCCCTCATTTGTTACCAACGGCACTGTCATCACCACGTGACATCTAGTGGCGAATAGCTTCGTGCACTTATCATCATCATCATCATCATCAACAACAACATCATCATCATCAACATGAGCCTGAATATACCCACTGCAGGGCGAAGGCCTCTCCCATATTTCTCCAATTAACCCGGATCTGTGTTAGCTGCATCCACTTGACCCCTGCGAACTTCTTTACCTCATCCGCCCACCTAACTTTCTGCCGCTCCCTGCTACTCTTTCCTTCCCTTGGAATCCAGTTTGTTACCCAAAGCGACCATCGGTTATCCTCTCTTCGCACTAAATGTCCTGCCCATGTCCATTTCTACTTCTTAATTTCCACTAGAGTGTCGGTAACATGAGTTACTTCTCTGACCCACTCTGCACGCTTCCTATCTCTTAATGTTACCCCTACCATTTTTCGTTCCAAAGCCCTCTGGGTTGTCCTCAACTTAAGAAGAACTCTCTTGGTTAGCCTCCACGTTTCAGCCCCATAGGTGAGTACAGACAAGATGCAACTGTTGTATACGTTCCTCTTGAGCGATACCGGTAAGCTTCTAGCCATAATCTGCGAGTGCTTGCCAAATGCGCTCCATCCTCTTCCTCCATCCTCCATCCTCCAACCTCTTCGTGCATTACTTTCTCATTATTTGCAGCGCTTGTTACGTCACGAGCATATGCGATGCGGTGCATTGTTATCTCTTAATTGTCGAGGGAGGAAGACATGAAAACTTCTAGTGAATTTATTCATTGCTCTTCATTCTGGACTCTTTTCGTACTATTGCACATGTCATAAGTGCCCACAGAATCAATAAGAGCGCGTTTTTGATTTCCCATATCCGGACTACTTGCTGACCAATATAGGCTTTCGATCTGGCAGGAAGTAGGATTACAGCCACATTCCCTCACCAGTCATCAGTCCCGAGTGCACGAAGCAGTTCTTTCGCAGTGACTGCGCGCAGCCTTTTATTTCCCGAAGTGCGTGTAACACTAAAGATATACAACAGAGGTGCGAGGTAATAAATTGATGCTTTTCGCGAATGAATCGCGAATTGCCTCAATGCGAACCGTTTGACAGAACTCAATTTGGCGGGGTTTGCTTGCCGTTGCTGCTGGTGAAGTTCTTCCGGCGGCCCAACTCGCTGCGCTCGAGTACAGACATTTAAAAAAAATATATATATTTAAGGCAAGCTTTAGCTGCTCCAGCACAAAGTGGTTCGATTGAGACGCTTTCAACCCTGCGCGCTTGAAAAAAAATTGTGGAACAGGTGAACGATGTCTGGAGAGCACGAGCAAACAATCTATGTTAGCGGCTCTGATTGGGACTGTGTGTAGCAGGGAATTTGGAGACAAGAAATTGAACATGCAAAATTAAAACGTTTTAGCAGTGTCGCGGTTTAAAGCACGATGTCGTATGCAGAACCACGAAAAGTACCTACTCAGAATGTTCACGGAGTCTAACTCAATATGGCCGCCAGCATGACGATACTGAGCGGTACTACAGTGATTGGAGCTTCTGGGCTGCCTGAGGATAAAATCGAACGCTCGACAAGTGCGGGACTGACCGGGACTTGAAATCGAATTCGCGACGGGCAAACGGTGAGAATCACTTAAAGCGTGCTGAAAGGGATATGCCAGAAGCCTGCCTTGCTTTATTGAATACTTTCCATCCATAAAAAAAGCCTGATAGACGGATTTCATTGCTCGAAGAGAGTGCGTGAGAAAAGGTGGTATCATTGTTTGTATCTTGTTAAATGCACCGGCAGCTATGAATTATAAATATTTAAAGCATATAATATTTAATAAAGCACAAGAGCTCTAAAGGTTCAAAATAGCACAGCTTAACTTAAACAGAACTAGAGAAAGACTGAAAAATGTTTGGCTCTCCTTCTGCGAAGCAAGTTAAAAAATTGACAGTTCATGAGGGTAGCTTAGGTGAAATTTTGGTGGCACTATTCCCCCGCGGTGCAAAAGTCTTTATTGTAGTTATCACGGATATTTCTCCAGACAGCAAGTTTATACCACCTAATGGTTCTTACCTACTACGGACCTTTTCAAACACCACAGAGCATTTTTTGTGTGCCAGCAAGCCTACTAGTCAGCACAAATGCCGCCAGACAGCAAGTTTATACCACCTAATGGTTCTTACCTACTACGGACCTTTTCAAACACCACAGAGCATTTTTTGTGTGCCAGCAAGCCTACTAGTCAGCACAAATGCCGCTGACTATTCTGTCAGTCGGTTCGTGCTGTCCCTCTGACTTTGAATGAAAAAACATTTGGCCGAGACGTTTCAATCCCCAAGCGAAGCGAACAGGTTCGCTTCACTGCATTTCAGCACGATGCTATCACCAGCGTGTTTATAGGAGTATAGACACCTCGCTTTTGGGTTTGAGTTTCATCAGTTGTAATAATGCGTACGACATTACAGTAGACGAACCACCGCGTGATATTGCCATATGACCGCTGAATAATTGATAATCGAATTTCTGTTCTCACCTGTTTCGCTATCGATTTCAACAGGCGATAGATGGCTGTGGTCTCAGTCTGTCAGGTAAGGAATGAAAAAAACAAACAAAAGACAGTGATATATTCGTTCCTCTGTCGTTTTAATTAACCACAACGCTAAAGCCAGCCTGTCTGATGAACAGTAATCACAAAAAGTGAAGTGTCAGCGATTATATCGCTGTATTTTTTATTTCATGTTGAGCTTGACCTAGACTTGACTGGACGTCACAGCCATATCTCGGCTACTGGAACTGAAACTTGTGGGGAAAAAAAATTCAATAAATTATTTAGCTCTCGTTGGCCAAAAACCACGTAATGATCCATGTACAGGAATGTCTTGCGCATCAATAATAAACACAAAATTACCATCAAAATTTACTCTTTATAGCCCTTTAAGTACAGGCAATGTAGTCTCTCGTGGCGTTCATCGCATGCCATCGTCTTCATCAGATTCCATCTCAGCGCAGTGTGTCCACTGCACGCTTCTCTCGCATTGTCATTTTAAGCTGCGTAAGTAGTCCTAACGTGTTTGGAGTGCACTACCAATCAGGTATTCGTCACTAATTTCGCCGATATTTGCGTTACGCCTGACCTTGAAACCCTATAGCCTCAAAAAGAAAGCGAAGTGAAACGCGACGTGCTTGAGCACGTAGATTGCCCGCGGCAGCCTAAATGAAATAAGATGACGATGATGATGAAAACATTTATTGACATTGGCTTAGATTAAGGGAAGGCTGGTCGGGTCCCTAGTCCGGGACACCGTTGGTAAAAGCCGCTGCCCGTGCTCTTTCGACGAGGTCTCGTTGTTCCTCGGGGTCCGAGCTGGACAAGGCCGCCTCCCAGCCTTCCCACGTTGGCTGATTTATTATGTCAATGCTGGTTAGCAACTTTTTTTTTCCGCTTTCCTCTCTCTGTTTTTTTTTCGCACGTCCACGAGAAAATGATTATCTAACTCATGAGAGCTTTCCAAAAAAAAAAAAAATAATAATAAGCGCAACTTTATTGCTGAGTTTTAAAAGCTATAATACCTAGTTTAAGCTGCCTATGAAAGTTGTCCTCCGCAAGGGCGCCGTATTGTAACAATTATAGCTGCCCCTCTAGGGTGTGAAAATCACCATTCTTAAGAAATACGGGAGCAGTTCTTTTCTAAAATTGTTTTGAGCGTAACCATATGGCAACGAAGAAAGCTCTACATTTTCGTACATTGCATCTGCTGAAAAGTGCTTCAAATAATTCGGGGCACGTACCATGGGCGCCTGGGTTGGGACTAAGTGACGGGTAGTGGATTGCGCGACAAAGTGAAACTGATCGACGACTCGAAGCAGGAAAACTACTAGGTCAATAGTAAAGGCGAATTTCACAAAGCAAAAGAAAAAAAAAAGTGCTATTAGTTCTTCAGACAATTTTGCTATCTCCGTGGCTGGAAACTGAAATGAGCGCATGTGCCCTATACCCATGATGCCGTTGTACAACCAACAATGGAGGTCTGGCACAAGTGCATTGATGAGGATTCTAGGAAACAAACTTATTTCTGCAGGATGAGGAAAACCAGACGTCTGGAATCTTAAAAGCATCAGGATGCATGCATGCTTCAGCGAAAACGACTGCCAAAGATGGCGAATTCTTTCCCTTTTTTTTTTCTTGAATCCTCATCACGCAATATTTTGATCATTAACATCACAACTAAGAGGATAACAGCTGCACGATGCAAGAAACAAACACCCACATTTTTGAAAGGGTAAATGATTTAAAGCCAAAACTACTTAGAATGTGATCCTGTTTTTCAAATTTGACAGCTTTTTTTTTTTTAGATTATTTGGGTAGTAACGTTATTGATCGCTTAAGTTTTAACTGTTTTAATTTCTGCACAGTGCGAAAGCAACCAACTTGAGCCAAATATATAGATATATAGAGAATATATAGGGCCTGCCACGCAAGGAGAATGGGGCCAAGCAATCCTATAGGACGTACAAACACTTTCGGTACGCATTTTCTGTAGACGCTTTCTGCGGACTAGGCCTATTAATGCTGACGCATGAATTAAGCCATTACATTAGCGCTATGATATAAGGTGTAGTGATTGGCTCAGTCGAATCGCAGGATGACGAAAAAAATATTTTTTTTTTGGAGCAGAAAAGATATGCAAGAAGCGATATTGAATGCAATGTTCTAGCCGAACTACACAATAACGTGTAAGAATCCCCGTCGCTAAAAGGCAATGAGACTGCTGTCCACTGCTCTTCGTTTTTAGTTAGTGCGCTCTTAGGATGAAATTTATTGTGATAGTTCGCTCTCTGTATACGCGTGTTATTGTCGAACTTCTATTAAGTTGTGGGCCCATACATTTAAAATTTTACCATCATTTTTAATACAGATAATAGTTATTGTCCAAGCAGTGTTGCTCCTTGAAAGATTTCTAATCATTATCTGCCTCTTCATTGTGTAGTAGCTTGATTATTAGGCATATATGGTCAGCAAAATGTTTAATAAATCCCTGAAGATACCTTACTATTTCTAATTCATCCTCTATTAGAGGTTGATTGTTTCTTTGTGTGTGTGTGTGTGTGTGTGTGCGTGTGTGTGTGTGTGTGTGTGTGTGTGTGTGTGTGTGTGTGTGTGTGTGTGTGTGTGTGTGTGTGTGTGTGTGTGTGTGTGTGTGTGTGTGTGTGTGTGTGTGTGTGCGTGCGTGCGTGTGTCTGTGCGTGCGTGCGTGCGCGCAGGTTATCTGCTGACCTGTTGACAAGAAGTTTTTATTGCAATTTTAAGCCCGCTATCGACAGATACGTTTTTTGCTATTTTTTCCAAGCATTTTTCACATGAAATGCTGTCTAGGGAAATGACAATAGTAAATAAATAATACTGAATATAGAGGGAAATTTTTTGGGGGCAGCACTGTGGAACTCAACACTGTGTACTCAAAAGTGTGTACAGTATGTGGAACTCAACCACTAATCTTGTGATGTCCCTGAGCCTCTGCTAAGTTCAAGAAAAACGTGTCTGATCAGATTCGGACCGAGGTATTTCTCGTGGGAAGCGAGTGGGAAACCTCATAGCTATGACCGCCGTCGCTCAACCGCGTGTCATACTGACGATGATGATGTCCTCTGTCGTTCTCTCGCGTTGTGCATCGCTTGTCGTCGTCTCCACCCACATCGGCACATGCGAGCATTGGATCTAAAGACACTGTTATCGCATTGCCCTCTTAGATTGCTTTGGTCTACCGTAAATAATTTACCTGATCTGAAGCCTTACCTTTAAAACACTCGTATAAGAGCGATGAGAATAGACCACTCAGAGTCCCTCTCAATATCGAGAAGAAACGGACATGGATACGAAAGACTGCGATTTTTTCCCGACCAGGAAAGCTGCAGCTTGCGCGGGGCCTGAATTCGACTCCAGCTGACTTCATTTCTTAAAATGCCCACTATATTATATCAGCTGAAATTGTAATATCTTGCGAAAGCGGTGTTGCACAGCTTTTGCTTCTCTGCCACCCTAACTTTTTGTAGTTGGCTGCAATGGAGTGTGTATTTGTCACTAAATAATTCTATGATTTTATTAATGGAGATAACAGCAGCGCCATAGCGTGGAACTTTGTAGCGCCGACTTCGACTACATGACACAGGCTATCTTTTTTTTTCGCTCTAACCCGCGGCACGTGTGAAAACACTTGCCATTTAATCACTAGTTTTAGCTTTTTGTCTCATTTCATATTTCTTAGATTGTGTTTTTACATGCATCTTCTCCTTGTTACTTCGGTTCTATCCCGTGACTTGGATCACTTTTGTTTTATTGCGACTGTGCAGTGTCTATTTCGTGTTACCTCCCTGACAGTCCGCATTGCCTTTTGCATTTTTCTGTTCGCCAAAATAAATATCGGTTGTTATTCAGCCTCGTGTCCTGTGTCTTTAGTGTTTGGTGCCCGTAGTTGGCTATTGATTTGCTGCAGATATGAACCAAATGGCTGTCAGATCATACAGCAGCTGATTTAAATTGGATCATTATTGTGATTATACTGATCCTTATTTCAGATTGTCCTGTTTCAGATCCGTCGACAGGCTCCAGATAGCTAAACGATGGGAGCGGTAGGAAGCCTCTTCAACTTTGGCTGTATAAAAAGTACGATAATATGGCCACACACTTAAAGCCGACTATCAGTGCGCTTTGCGCGGCTTTAGATGGACAACCTTGGTGCGACTCGCATTGCGAGAGCCGTTGAATGGAGCTGGGTTGGGCGCAGTACAAAAGGTCAGTGATGTCACGAACTGAACGTAACGATTCAGGCTCGAACCCGCGCACGCGAGCACCACGCGGGACCTCCGATGAGAGAAGAGGGAGGAGGGAAACCAAACAGGTTCACCTACCGAGAGAGGATAGCGGCTCCAGACACGTGAAAGTTGTCCTCCTTTCCTGCCTTCCCTTGTTCTTTTGTGGGCGCGTATACGGGTGCCCGCCCGTGAGAAGAGGGGCAGGATTTGTCCGACCAGAGCTTCTCGGCTGGGACCCGAGGGAAGCAGTTCTCGCGCAGTCCACTTGCGTGCGTGATGTACACTAGGTTTCGTTATCTGATGATTTGCGAGTTTCATGGGCTTTTTTGCGGTTCAGAATTGATATGCATTCCTCTCATATTTTAACCACTGAATGATTAGTCACTGGAATGTACCTAAACACGCCTGTTCCGGTAAATTAATTTTTATATCAGCTGTCAAAGGAACGCTAACTACGTGTGACCGACAGAAAGTGACACATCTTGTAGGTCTTATTCTAGAGCATGCTATAGTCCGGGTCCCGCAAGCCTTCTGTGAGAGTATTTCGTGTGCCGGCGTCTGCTGGACAGGCGCTCTATGGTACCTGTAGAATATTATATGCTGCTAAAGCTGTCCGCAAAGTGGGCCTGCTTAAGGGGCTACGATCTTTCGCTTCTCTAAAATCGGCGTCTAGAGACGTCTGTGAAATCCCGCCATGGATACAAGGGGAGCTGCGTGGGCCGTCTGCGCTACGGGCCATCCATCGGTGATGGTTCTAGTCATCAGTCGTTGGTGAGTGCTGCAAAGGAGGCACCGTTGCAGTTTGGATACGATCCACAAAGCGCCTCTCTTCCATTTTTACGATGCTCTCAATGTGTGTGGCGCTTACGGCCATTTTTTTTTAAAGTAATATGTCATTACATTGAGTGATTTCTTCCGCTTTTTGTAAAAGAATGGCCAGCATTGGTGAAATAGTAAAACATACTGTTTCATTCGTTCGATTTCGTACGCTAATACGTACTGCAAATAGTGCTGTCATTCTTGAAAGTGTAAAATACTAAATATGGTGGGCGAAATTTGCAGCAATTGCATCATTTTGTTCTTTTTGGATTGCTCTTTCTCTTGTTCTCTCTCTGTAGAAATGTATTAAAAATAAACTCCCCTCAACAACCGCGAATGGAAGCATGGACCAAGGCACACATGAAACCGTGCCTATATAAGCTCCGTTTTCCTAACCCTTTTGTTCCTTCTACTGCTTCCTCGGCAAGGTGACTTCTAAAACGGCTTTGTTCTCAGTCAGCAGCCCGCGCGCTGTAGTCTCTGCTGCTGCCATTGGGCTAGCGAATGTGTTCTTTTAATCTTCTTGCTGTGCGGATATTTGTGGAGATAAGGAACACTTTATGAATTTGCATTGCGAAGTTGCAGACATGTTTCCTCGATGTTATGGAATATTTTCAGCCCTTTTATGTAACCTCACGTATGGCAGCAATATTTAAACTTTTGTGACCTAGACAGGGACAGAGATAGCAATCCATTTCATCAAAACTGCAGAGCTCGAAGGTGTCCAGAGAGTGTAAGGTATGATGTGGAAACATTTCATGTGAAGTGAAGTTACTCTATGCTATATGCCGGTAGATTGTGGCAAAATCTATAGATCTTATAGTATGCCCCCGCCGTGAAGCGATGCTTTTCCCCCACTGCTTAAGACCCTCGCATTCCCACATGAAAGCTCGTGATCACTTAACCACATGGTTAGCAAAGCAATAGCAATGTTGACTGCGGGTTGCCGGGGACTTTGTTCTGCTGCCGCCAAACGTGTAAAGACAAAACCTCTAGAGATGCTGATTTCACTCCAAAAGTGCCACATCATATATAGACGACCGACATGCATGCTATTGTCTGCAGGGTCGGTGGAGGCTGAACAGGATGCATGCATGGATGTATCGAGGGATGCTGGGCCTACTGTATGCGTTATACAACCAGTTAATAAGTCACCTTATTTCTCTTGCCATCGCGGAGATATTAAGGTGCCCTTTTTCTTGTAATATGACATATAATTGTCTCCGTGAAGAATGATGAAAAGTATAATGCACACCTTACAACTCCTTCTTGGTGTTCACGGCAGGATTTTTATACACTCAAGTTATTTTATGAAGATTACAAAAAAAAAATCTTATGCATGAATGCACGAGCAGCCCGCACGCATCGCGCATGTGTGATCATGAGTATAGCACGTGACTGGATTCGTTAAGGACGGATGCTTCTGTGTTGAAACTATAAATGTGTATCATTAGTTTTAGTTATGTGACATAATTATTTGCCCTTTTTTGCTTTTAATACGCCTCCTAAAAGGTAGGAGGTGAAGCTCGAGGATCATTATTCAAGGACACCTCTGCATCTTTTATACTGTGGTACTTCGCACCCTTCACGTAGCGTTCTGCAACACCTGAAGGGATGAACGAATTCCTAACTCCCAAAACATGAGAGGTGTATCCTTTTGGGGTTTTCCTTCCAATGGATGTTTTTAACTGCACGCACTGTCAATATGAGCGTGAAACTTACTAACCATTCGCAGCATGGCAAGCTAAAATAATGAGGTTGTGTTTTTCCACTCACTACTGTTTAGGCCTTGAGGACTACGTTTATATGCATAACCAACCGAAGGGTGGTGCGTAATGACCGCAAGGTAACTACGGCACCTTTGTTGCAGTCTGTTTTTGATTCTTCCTTTTGCCTTGCTAGCATATTTCCGAGACAAAGGGCGTGGCGCAATTAACGTTAAAAAAAAATCAGAACAAAATATATTTCTAACCAAATCGTAACAAGAATCATCTTATGCGAAGAACTCAGGTGCTCAGTTTTAGTTAAGTTTATACATACGAGCTGCTAAAACTAATCCGTCCTTCCTTTTTTGTTTTTTAGCGATGTCGCCTGTTTCTTTAAAACCTCACCACCTCACCAGCTCACTCTTATTGCTGGCCGAGGTTGCCTTGGCAAGTGCATCGTGGTCGCGAAAAGCGATGCCAAAGAATTGAACAGGCTATACCACTTGCACTAAAGACTGTCTGCTTCTGCTGGAGCCGACAAGTCATGCAATGGTCCTTACCAGCTCTTTTATTTCGTTACCGTGTAAAATCATGAAAGCGCGCTTCCAAAGCTTATTTTTACCTCGACCATCTGCAAAAATATTACGAATGTGCCCAAGCATCATGCATAAAACAAAGCCAACAATGCTATTCCAGCGACGCAGAGCCACACCATTTACTAACAGATAACGGCGGCTCAACCATATGGACCACAAGTCTTGAACACCACCAATTTATTATGTTTCAAATGATTCAAGATAGCTCAGTGCTATCGGTGTAGATTGATTGTATGCCAGGGCGGACATTTTTTACGTGACAAATAACAACAAAAATACGATTAAGTATTGCCTAAAAACTTCTTTATTTTTATTTTAAGGCGGAATCCCGCCTAGGGCCGGGAAGGGGCCGGGCGGTGGACGGAATTGTCATAGGCAATTTTTGTAGGAAAAAGTGTAGCCAATCGTGGTGGCATGGCCTTCCAAAGCGTTGTCGCACTTTTTTACCTACCGAACATGCTGATGCAATCGCCTTTTGTAGCTTCCTGTTTTTCCAATATGCAAGCTCCATTGCAGTCCGCTCAGGAGACTGTGCAATAAATTCAGGGAAAGGTATCTCATGCTTGTCTACGTTGCGCCACAGTTCTAGGAATTACGGGAAGCTTTACCTTCGGTAACTTATTCTTCAGGCTTACGCGTTGATGGCGCTTTAGATTGCAAGATCCATCTGTAACCTGCACGTCATATTCGGGTACTGCACGTGCACTACATTCATTGGGACTCTGATCATACAGCGCAGAAAGTCGTTCTTTTTTTTCTTTAGGGAAAGTTCACCTCAGCGTAACGGTACTCGTTCCACTGTTTGGACGAATTGTCTATAGGGTACCCGCACCTGCCCAGGTTTCATAAACATTCTCCTTGCAAATTTAGCAACGTCCTCTGTCTTTGTGCGCAAATTCCTAGCGCTCTGCAACAAAGTGCTACAATTAGCTGTTTCGTGCGTGGCGGGATGCACAGATAAAGGTTCGAGTGGCGGACTGATGCGTTTTCTTTACTTTTAAATATTTAAGGGCATGACTAGATTGCGAAGTTGAAGTATGTCAAAGCGAAAGGCAAGCCCAGTTTTAAAATTATTGAATAGGCTTCTTGGTTCGAGGCATCAAACGTTAAAGCTGTTCATAATATCATATCAAATCAAATCCTTGTCTTTTTTTTTTTCATGTATGCGTAAGTACAAAAAAGCGCTGCGGGAAAAAGCCGCCCTTACGAATTTGACTGGTCCGCTAACCCATTTATTTTAACAGCAGCATGCAAATAATGTGAAATAATATTACACACAAAAAAAGCACACGTTTATGCAATGACACAGTCAAGTGCGATGAGAAAAAGGAAACTTTACGGCAACGCAACAGAAACAAAATATGTACCTGCATATCTTGCATCCAACATTGCAAGTATTGAACTTCATGATAGGAAAGTGCGTATACGTTTATGTCAATAATTAAATACTAATCTAAAGTTGATAGCAACATAAAATACAACTGTTGCTTTCAGGAACCTAGACGAGTGGTGGGCACAACCCATTGGCTTCTGGTGATTGCGATAGATAGTACTGAGTCTTTTGGTGCAGTGGGGCTGGAGTTTTAAGAGTGAATAGATTCTCGTATACCTCACATTTAAATTTTCTTGTGAGTGTTATATGGACCTTAGCCACGTAGTTTTTGCTTAGGGCAATATACGTACGAGGTTTTCGGAACCAATCGCGTAATTAAGTACCATTTAAAGCACCTATTTGAGAGATGAAGTGTGAATGGAGCTGCAGTTTAAGAAAATAAGCTAGCAAATGATGAGGAAACAGAAGCTGCTGTCGATCTGTTTCTCCTTTAAGATATTACTTACTGTCAATGATGGGGAAAGCTTGTGTGTACAGTGCGTGCTGCGTCTGAGTGGCACACTGAATACCAACAACTATTCGTATTGCGCTTAAGATGAGGAGTGACTCATATGCTGTGACGTCCCCCTTTCGGGTTAACAATGACAATTTAGTTTTGTACATGCTCTAAAGGCAACGAGATAAAAACATGCTTTTACTCTGATTGTCTAACCTCCGCAACAAAAATGGGAAAATTTTGCTGCTGGGAAGTTTCATTTATTTTTTCAGGATTAGGTTTAATCAGTGAGCCACGGTCTATGTGATCTCCTTGCTGTTTTTTTTTTTTTGTGTGTGAACAAAACCTTGTTGGCATTGGCCGACTGAAAAGTCACACACTATACATTTTACGCATTTTCTAATAATCTTCGAAGGCTCGACTTGATAGGGCTTACATTTCTGCAGGCGCATTGTTTAGAGCAGAAACAAATGGTGCCCACACTCCGACTTGAGTCTCACCTAGAAACCGGCGCTATGTTGCTGAGGCTTGCGTGTACGGGGTTTTGCGCAAGTCTCAAATTCAGTACATCTTGGAGGTGAAACATATGATAGTATACGCGCGAATCGTGTCTCGGCGTGAACGTCATCAGTCACACTGCATTACTTTGTATGGGCGGGTGGGAAACATATGCCGTCCCGTCTTTTATCCGCGAGTCCCTCTCGGAGAAAACCCGAGAGTGATGGAAACTGCGAGGGGCCCGTATATGTCTAACCGGCCGATTTGTTTCCTGTTACCACTAGGTTTATTATTATATTTCTTAAACTTATTTCAACACATGCCTGGTTCGATTATTTTTTCTTAATAATGCAACGTTCCACGACATCGTGGTCGGCAAAATTCCAGAATTAGTGAGTAAATTTGGTGATTTAATTTTCACGGGTGAGGACCAAAGAACAGTGTAATATCGATCAGCGTCCAAACTCGCGAAGCGTCGCCGTGCTATCTCGGTGAGTTCGCTAACCGCGAGAGTGGAAATCATCTTGAAATCGATTTCAGCATTTTCAGGCGCTGTTAGAGAGCACAGGATGCAAGACACGGGTAAAATAGGAGAGCGGAAAGACGACTGAGACAGTCGAGGGCACATTATTGAACCCTCGCATCAATTAATCAACCAAATCGAAGATAAATTCAAGCTGATCTTGTTCTCCGTAGCGCGAACAATACACACAGAAGAAAGACGTGCGTATTTTTCTTGTGCGTTTTTCGTGTTCCAGCTGAATGCTATTTGATCACGGTGTACTGAACCGGACGAAAACAAGTTTTATTGGAACAAGGCTGCTCCGCTGTTTTACGTCCAACACATGCACCGCGATAGAAACACCCGTCGTGTCTGCGCATGAAATTGTACAAAATTCGCGCTTTTTTGTTATTTCAGATCGTATAGGGGGTACAGAAGTTGGTATGTTATCAAGCGACAGAAAGAACTGATTTTTAACTCCAACCGGAATCCATCAGGAGGGGAAATATGAAATGAAAAAGACCGAAATGTTTGCATCTGGATTATCATTGCGTGCGTAGTATTTCGAGCGAAAGATAAATTTTTCGACATATTAATAATGCAGCCGCTAAATGATCTCACCAGACAGACGCCAGCTAGTTGCTTGTTGACTAGCGGTCATGCTAAGATCTACAGCAGTTGCGTAGCCGGGGGGGAGGGGAGAGAGAACTTGGTGTCAGAATTACCCTGGAATTTTTTTAGCCTTGCATCCTCCCCTCCCCCTTCTTCCCTTGTTGGCGGCCCTTTCAAGTTTCTTTCATGTTATTTACACACTGCTGCGTAAACACCCCTGAAAAGTATTTACTATGCCGCCGTTTATTTATATGTGTGATGAAATCTTACCTGGTCAGGTATTTTCATATCGGAAAGAAAATAACCGCGCACACATGTAACACACCCGCTCATTAGAGTCAACAGCAAGTAAATGCTTAGAAAATGCGCCTCTTTTGAGGGCTAACGTTACGAAACAACTGTGTTTCCCGTATAAGGAGAGCTGTAAGTGACAGCAGCTGTAACGGGCAGAAGCTGTAAATTCATTCGCAAGAATGATGAAGCCACAGTCGAAGCGAATTGAAGAATTTTTTAGGCAGCTAATTTAGGCATCTATAATTTAGGCAGCTATATTGGAATAAATACAAACCCACCAGTATACGATATGTATATAAGCCATTACATCACGTCCTTGCGTTTTAACTGAACTAACGACGAAGAATGACATCACTACTCTGAATGCCTGTTTATAATATATTTTCAGTACGTCCTGCGCTTTTTGAAACCTTTTCTATATTCAATCATTATCACAAATAAAGTAGAAGGTATACACGTAACATAAATAATTTCTCGTGTTTTTGCATATACATACATTTGTGTATATACATACGCTTCGGAATGGAAGTGCACGGTGTTTAACCACAACACCTGATTAAAAAAAATAGGCCTCATTCATAAGCTCGTGGAAGTGGATCGCGATTTGTCTCTTTGACGGTTCCTCCAGCTTATTTTGGAGTCCGGAGTGCCCAAATAGGTTAGTCGGGATGCAGAGTTTTGCCCCTCTATATAAGGAGCTTTATTTACTTAGTTCTTCCCTGGGTCATATATTCGAAATATCTGTCGTCTATTTGTGAGGAGAATGTGTTGGCAGCGATTGAACAACTTTCACCCTTAATACTTAGTTGCTATACGTACACATTTGCGTATAAAGAGGACTGTGAAATCTTCTGAGCGAGTGCTGCGCCTAGCATCGATGTTTCTGTTTCTGAGGATTCAGCATCGGTCAAGTGGCAAATAAGATGGTTTTTGATACTGCGTATATCGAAAACAGTCCACACATATATATATTTCTAATGAAAGTGGCTAAGGTACACGTCGTCCGTTATTTTTGTGCAGACAATTTTTCCACATCCTATAGAATAAAGAAAATATACGCAGATAGATGCTTTCCGTAATTTCAATGTTTATAGGCAGCTTTAAAACAAAAGTGTTTTCATAATATTCAGATATGTGGCGCAAAAAACACAAACACAAGAGAAGATACACAACACTCGCGCACAACATATCTGAATACGATGCAGCACCAACTAGCCTCTCAAGCCGTTATTTTGTTTTCATAAGTGTGTGTATATAAACATGAGTTTCCGTATATAACAAGTCGCGGCATTCGATAGTTTCTCATTCTTTCATAATAGTTTGTGCGAAATTTCGCATACTTGCATAAAAAGTATTCGCTTGTTTCACGGCGGAATTAACAAAAACGTCCTAAATAAAGTGCTACTGTGCCACATATACGCATGATATTTTTTTTCTATGATGGGGCCAAAAATGCCATCTTAGGTTCTTTTGTTTTGCTACGCTGTCGTGTTGTGCTTGGCTCTACCACGTTTCAGCGCCTACTGGTTGGACACGGATGATCGCATGGGCACAGCTGATTCCTATCAAGATGGTTGTTGCATAAGGTGCATATTTACCCCAAAACCAACCCTAGTTGTTTTCGTCCTCGCGTTTATCGACTCTCCGAGTGTAACTCCCATCGCACAGAGTGCACATCTATGTGCTGTGCTGTGTTGGACTGCATGTGAAGTAATCAGTTAAAACCTATGGGCCTGTACTATAGCCCAATCGTCGTAACTCATGGGCCCAAACCAAATGATGCTTGTTTAGTACGTAAAACCGTAAAAACAATGTTCTCTGCTCTAGCAAATTGCATCCAACTACGAACCCGCATTACAACCTTGGTGCGCCATGGAATCGGAGACGCCGCAGACAACGAAGGCAGTTTAATAAAAAGTGCCTTTTCCATCTCCTGTGATGCACATATTTTATTGTTTCACAGAATTTCATTGTTTCCATTTTATTTCGCAGTTCTCAAAAGCGGAGGGCGATATATCGAGCTCCTTAAACCATGGAGACCGAAGAAAGTAAAAATAAACGTGTACGACAGCCTTAATTTAGCACGTGCTAAAGGACATTTAAATACACTGGTAACAGATACCTTTGGGTAACTTGACGTAAACATAAGCTCTGATTGTCTTCTCCGCTTCGAAAATTGCTAAAAAAGCTCTGTAATCTAGACCCTGGAAAGAAATATTAGAAATTATAACATTGAGTCATGTTTTAGGACTCCAAAAATTTTATCCTTAACATCTAAAACGAAAAGGTCAGTGGCACCATTCACACATCGGGTTTCTGTGGGGAATACACAGTGTTCGTGATGGGCACACCAGCACAAAGAACAATTTACGTCCACCTGTATCTAAACAATGCCCACTCTGTTTCTACTTGACTGTAGGGGTGAAGTGCGTTTTAACAATGGATGGAACGCAGCGACGGTGGAGCAGATTTTTTCTTTGGGAGCGTTTAAAGGCAGTCTTGTAACATCCATACGTGATTTATTACTATGTATCTGTTCCCCAGTGATCGTGGTTTAGGCTCAAGGCACAGCCGTGATCTTCTGACTAACTTATATTCTCACCCCTCAGGATTAGTCATGCCGATCGGGAACACATCAGTAACCTCTGTTTTCTGTACTTCGTTTAAGCCGTTCGCAGCAAATGTAAGAGCGATCTGGACCAACCAGAATAAAGGGCGCAATATATAGACAGCCGTCTTGCGCCGCCGTAAGACTGCGAAGCATGGGAGGACAATGGTACCGTGGTCATCATATTTGCTGCCCTAGATAGGCTGACAAACGACATCGCTCTGCTCAATATTGGGGATAATGGAGTTCGTTGGGGTCATTCGTACCTGTGGCCTCTTCCAGAGCTAAGTTTTCTTATAAAGGCTCATGTATCGGAGACAGCACCTGCGCAGCATCTTCGCGTGCTTCTTGGCGCCAAGCGGTCAGAGGCAGAAGTGACTTCTCTCGTTGCTGCGGAGTTGGTGCCGCGTGCGCATGCGCGGTCCCTCCCACGATGGGAGGGGCAGCGGGCTATCGATCGCTGCTCTATGTCGCCTCCCGACCGATGCTCTTGTGTTGTGCGCGCTTAACAGCAAAAAAGAAAAAAAAAAGAAAAGAAAAGCATAACGGGCACAAGGCATGAATCGCGTGCGCGGATGCATGTGATGCTGTATAAGCAGTATTGACTATGCGCACACAGCACAGCTCTGCACGGTGCGCAACGCTCTGCCGTGCCGTGGATTTGAAACAGTCACCGAGAAAAGCTCGTAAAAATATAATCACTTCTCCTTTTCGATGTTGATGCTAGTTCAGCAACAGACGCATTGATTTGAGCCCCCTGCGTGGTTCGTACTCGTGGAGTGATCTACGAGAATACTGCATGAATTATAATTGTCTGGTAAGGAAATGGCGGTGTGGATGGTCCTTAGGGATCCGCGAGAAATAAGCTATCTCTGTAGTTTGCTTGCGAAAAACAGCGGATAGTAGCAGCATCTTCGTTTCTTTCCTTCTACATTTCTTGCTGTTAAAGGTCCCCTTTCAGTAAAAGCAGCCTCTTCGTCATCTGGACTCTTTTGACTGTAGCGACAACTAGGATTAGACCGTGGTGCCTACTCAAAGGAAGGCGCTGCATTCACAGTTCATTGGCGAGGACATGGTTGCATGTGAAGCAGTTGCAGTGGGGAGCGATCGTATGATCCGAGGCTGACGTGGCAGGGACAGCTGCACCGCGCCACACCGAAGAGAGAAGCAGAGCAGCATTATGTGCAAAGCGCAGCTTTTTCTAATGCTCTAATCCGGGAAACTGGCCTCATGAAGCTTAAGACAGAGCTTGTATTAAAACGCCTTTATTTCTTCGTTGCCAAAAGTAGAGATGCGCTGCCCTAAAAAGGTGTCAATACAACTTTAACACAGCAACGGTGTCCTCTCTTTTTGCTCAATGAGCGAAGATGTTTGTTTACTCCCTATCGAAGTTACGACACTATTGGAGAGGGGCCAATAAGTCACTTTAATACAGGCTGACTACCCTGTGTGGAGTCCGCATGGCGAGGACAGCGCAGCTTCATGCGAAACTAACTGTAGAGCGCAATCGTATAGATGAGGGGATTTAGACGCCTACAACAATAACCAGGCACAATTTCAGTATTTAATGGCTGTATTAAAAAAAAAAGAAATATACAGCACTCAATACTATGCTATTTGACTGGAGTGAGGCATTCTAATATATTGATCCCTTTGCTGGGCTGAGATCTAATTCACGATTATTGCCTGTGCTAGTTGGTTCATGGCTAAGTGTGAAAACAGCGATAACAGCGCGAAAAAACGAGGACGAAGGAAAACACGCCAAAACAGGATGGGCACTCACTATCAACTGTTTATTTTTCGAAAATCAAGTACGATAAGTACCCACACAATAGGCCGCGTGGTGTGGTTAGCTGCATGATAAAACAAAGAGCCCTTGAAATAGAAAAATATAATACTTTAAAAACGTAACAACGTACCCAGTGCTGTTCAAGAAACGGTTTCAAAACAAAGTAAATCCGCTAGTCTTTACTCCAACCGAAGAAGTAATGACGGGTGAAAAAGCTGGGTGCGAAGACGAAGGAACGAAAGGGCACAAAATGATAACGACAACACAGAAATGTATAAAAGACGTTAAAAAAATGCAAATGAACTTAGAACCATCGTAACAAAAAGCCGAGTCAGTCAGCTAACCTACAGATAACAATTAGCACGGCAAAAAAAAATTAAAAAATAAAAACTTAAAGGCGATAGCCACAGTTAACACTGCAAAACAACGAAAAACAAGCAAGAAAACAGCGCAAGAGCTTTGCAAAAGAAAGACAAAAGTAAAATTGAAAAGAAACCAAACAACTGGAGGAACACAGAGCCGTAGACGAAAGCTTCACACACAGACACCCATATGCTGAGACAAAAACATCGTGCGCATTCCAAGAACCACCGTTCCTTGTCTGCAGAAAATTTGAGCAGATGATGCGTGCATCTCCAGCCTCGGTAAAAAAAGCTTCAATCATTTCCACATGGCAGAGTTGATTCCAGTGATCTGACATATGTCCACCCGACTTGTTTCCGACATCCAGCAAATGTCTACCACCACTCTCACGAAAACAGCGCCCAGTCTGACCAATATCTACTTTTCCTCATGCGACACTACTCCTCTTCGGAACTCTGTGTACCTGCTTGCATGCGTTACAGTACACAATGCTTGTTTCATCCGGTTCACCATCGAGCAAACCTTAGCCGATTGGCATAGCGCCGAGACAGCGACATTCATGTCAAATCTTGCGGCTGCCTTTTTGATGTTATGCGATAGCTTTTGGATGTACGAAACAACAGCCAAACGTTTCTTTTCAATCTTCTATCTTTTTGTGCCGTCCGTCACTTTCTGCAGTAAGTCCTCGCACAGGCCGGAAACGAAGGAAGGTGACTAACAGGCGTTAAACCTGGTTTGTCGAAACTATATAGAATCGAGCATATGTTCACAGCTCTGTGTCAGGGAGGCCTTAAGTGCATAGGCGCGATTGCCCGCTCCACCAGTTTAGAATTGGCGCTGTCAGAAGGCAGGGGACCTTTCTTAGACCAACTCACATTTTAGGCCCAGCACGCATGTATACATCGTGAAAGAAAAGCTTCAACTCCAAAAACTGGATCATGCCGTCTTTTTGCATTTCTCAGGTGAAGTTCAGCCGTCTGAAGAGGCCTTGAACAATTCAATGATGTAATTAAGAGTTCCCTGCATGTCAGTGGCCGCTGCGTGGTCTAACGCAATTGCATAATAGTCCACATGCCTATAAATCTTGACGATGAGGTTGCCATGTAGGCGTTTTTGGACAACCCTGCCTACAGTGGTCAAGCAGACATCTGAAAGTGCAGGGGCAACAGAAGATCTCATGCAGATTCCTGATGTTTGAATAAGGAAACTGATCACTGTGCTACAAAACTCTATAGACTGAAGATAGAACTTAAGGAAGCCTATTAACCTGTCCTGGCTTAGTCCGGTGTTGTTCTGCAAGCCAACCGCGTTGACCTCGTCAATTCTTTGGAGCACAGCATGCATACAACAGGCCTTCGTGAGGGATATAGAGTGGAAAAAGTACTCAACATCGAGCGACAAATCCGGAGCAGGTTCTTGCAGCTCGCTAGAAGTGGTCGAGGAAAAGCTAAGTTTCAGAAAATAAAAGGTGTACAGAAATATGCAATACATAGTTACGGCATATAAATTCGGGTGATTAATAAATATTTGATTACCTGAATACTTTACACAGTGAATTAGCGTGTTAAACCGCGCATACATTATAGAAGCTTCAAGCAAAAGCAATGTCGTTAGGTATCATAACCAAGCTGCAAAATTAACGTGTGAAATAAACACTCCAAACAGGCTTTTTCATGACGTTTTATATGCCGCTGTCGAAATAGAAGTTACTGTTTCCTTTGATGTTGTTATAGCTTCGAACCCAAACATCTGTTTTCCGTAGTTCGCTTGAATGTTCGATGGTATAAAATTATTTCAGACAGTTGCTGTGAACACAGCGGCGGAGACCGCCGTACTCAATGGACGGCAAAAAAAAAAAAAAAAAAAAAAAATCTGTTACCGATGTTTTCTCGCCTGAATGAATAATTTGCAAGCTATCTCGCCAAAAAAAGAATTTTACGAACCTGAACCCAGTGCGCGATAGGATCAGGTAGTCGTTCCGTATGCTCATAACACCTCAGAGCACGCATCACTATAGACGTAGTGAACATTCGCTCACTATATAAATAGATGGGACGGAGGTGTGCCGAAGTAACCTAATCAGGCGATATAAAACCATGTGCAGATTGTTATAACTACAGGCGTATAGAATAAAGAAGGGAAAGTGTGCAAAAGTGTGGCTATAGTTGCCTGCTAGACATATCTAATATTGAGGTCCAGTAAAAAGTTGCAAAAGACAAAAACTTGAAGACTGCGCAGATGAGCGCAAAGCATCGCTCGAATATAGCGCAGATGACACATTAAGGGCTATCTTCCGCGCAGAGTATTTCTGAGAGCCTGATAGGCATGGCCATAGGGTGTGGTATGCTGAGCAGGTCATAGAACAATCCTTGACGGGACTTAGCTTCTTTTGTCATGCTGCTCAATGTGTGAATGGCTCACTGCCGTTGTGCACCTGAGGCGGCGATGACAAAGTTAAGGCAGCCGATATGACTGTATACGTGAGCTGTTCGACAATGAATGAATTGCTGCTGATTTTATATTTCGGTTTCTAAATATATATTCCCTCCACTCCACACTAACTGTACTAATAAGAAAAGACGCCGTCTCTTTACTCTGTATACTGTCGTTTCACGCGGCTATGTGATTTAGCTTCCGCTGCTATCATGAAAACTTATTTTTTCTTTAGCCGCCCTTTCTAAAGGTTTCTCGTCTCTTTTTTTTTAATGTCAGAAAAAACCGCTGTGCCGAAAAACTCAAAGCATGAATGCTTCTATTGAGCCTCGGTACTCAATGGCTTTCCTTGACGCTGCAACCAACTTTGAAACAGCGTGCACAATATGTGCTTCTCTCAATTATTTATACAACAAGGGAGTGCAGTAGTCCCCAACGTGGTTCAGCTGTAAGAAATCCGTCGAAGCGAAGGTTCGTGTTAGACAAGGTGGTCAATTTGTGAAACAATGGAAAATTAACAGCTATTATGGGATCCGATACTAGAAATCTCCGTTGTCAGTATTCATTGTATACATTTTGTATGACGTTGATCGCTTATTAGAATTAGGCTTATGAGGGGGCGGTGCCTGATAGTGGAGGGTCATGGTGGTCCTAACGCGTTAACAATACAACCATCATGTTGGAAAATTCATTCATCGCTCGAAGTAATCTTCGACAGGTAGGTGGCAACGCGAAAAGAAAAGAGGATGGGATGGTGAGGACGAAGTGAGGGCGGGACTTTGCGAATGGGCGATAGTGGGGAAGGCGTATGGCTGTTACATTGTGATGACTAGATTAAATCGGGAGAGTCCAAAAGGTAACGACGTGTCACACAGTAAACTCACAAGCTCTGAAATCTTCAGTGAAGCCGCGCCAATAGCATTGGTTTCGTGATCTTAACGTAGGGCTTGAAGAGTACACAGTTGAGAGCTGCGAAAATTTGTCGGTGCGAGTATCGTTTCCTATATGGGCGGTGCTCTGGGTTCTATAGCTTGAAGTTACTTCCGCAACGCACGTTGTCTGGTTAATCAGCGGTATATATTGCTAGCTGTCCAATGCCCGTTACATCCTAACATTACAAACGAATTGATTGCAGCGAGGCACTTGTGATAGTCTGCGAGGCAATGTGTTATCCATGCAGCTCCTTGTTCTTGTTAAATTCAACAGGGTCTCTGAGTGCGCACAAATTCGTTTTTCTGTCGGTTAGTTTAGAGGAGGAAGGTTTGGTTTGTTTTGGTTTGTGGGTTTAAACGTCCCAAAGCGACTCAGGCTATGAGAGACGCTGTAGTGGAGGACTCCGGAAATTTTGAAAAACTGGGGTTCTTTAACGTGCACTGACATCGTACAGCACACGGATGCCTTGCTTTTCGCCTCCACCGAAAAGAGGCCGCCGTAGCCGGGATTCGATCCCGCGTCCATGGGCACAGTAGTCGAGCTTTGTAACCACTGCATCACCCCGCGGGGCGGAGGAAGGTTTAAATAAGACATTCTGAGCTTAATTATGTCTTACGGGTAAAAGCAAGAGATGATCACGCAGGTATCTTTCAAGAGATCCACATCCCTTGAAAGCCGAAGGCCAGCGTTCTACAGAGCCAATAAGCGCGTCGCGAAGTGCAGGCCCCGCAGCTCTGTCACGTCCAGTGAAGGCGTGCACTGTCAGAAAAGGGATCTCTCCCGTGCACGCCAGTTCCAAAACCCAATCTTGGCAGCAATTTCGTCCCCGGCTCCCGGTAATTGACAGGAGACGAGGCAAACAAGCAGAGCCGCCATATACAACCCCGGCGGCAACCGTTGAAGGCTGGGCGGCGCCTGGCGACAAAGTGGTGGCCGCCAACTCAACCGACTCCAGCCGTGCAGAAGCGCACTCGGAGGGGCTTTCAGCACTCGGACGCGTTTCTCTCCTCTAGACTGGTTTGATCTTTGTGCGCTCCGTAATCTGTGGTGACATGGCGCCGTTGTAGCGTACCCCAAGAATCTCCGGGAATGCCGAGTTTGCGTATACTTGCCTGGAAAGGAGAAGACGCCCTACTCACGTTCGGAGTTTTTAACTCGCGGATGCGTGAAATGGGCACGCGTCTGGCCGCAGGAAAGCATGCCAAAATCATGGCGTGCATGCGGGGTTGCTATTTCAAGCACGAGTAACGTAACGCGACAGTGCGCCGCCTGTTCCGCTCTCACAACAGCGCGGTTCAAGCCAGACTTCGGATGAGGCTCTTCTAAGTTATGAAGCTGGTTGGCCACAAAGAGTGTGAACTTGTCTCCAGGAGGATCAGTGGCGGTAGAATAGTTTTCAGAATTATGCACTTGCAATGTCTTGTTTCTCTCTCATGCCCGCTATCCAAATAAGCGAAATCCTTTGTTTCTACAGTTCAATGAAAACGTGCTTCTTTTAATCACAGGCAAGGAGTCCCTGCCTCGATATTATCGTCTCGTTAAATTTGTTATTCTAACTCCCTCGGCTAACTCGGCATCAATGTCCCCCAGAAGTATCCGCTTTTAAGAATTAATTTCTCGACACTCAGAACGAGGCTAAATTTGGTAAAAACCGGAGTTTATCCACTACTTTAAACCTTCGTAAAATTTTGGATAGTGGTCAAAGCACAACCCGCGCTATATGCTCACAAGCACAACACAAATGCTGAAACTTGTCAGTCCCTTTTGCATGTATGCTCTCTTAACTTGCATGATGCCCGCGCAGGGCACGAATCGAGCAAGCTGGATGCATGGTGAAGTTAGTTTGTAATTAATGGCTCAGTGCCGGCGTATTCCTCTCGTGCTCGTTTTTCGCGTTGTGCCGAAAATCACAAATCGAACGCTGGTCGCAAAATTGAGAAATTAGTCATATCCACAGTAAAGACGCCTTAAACACCAATAAAAATTCCGAGAGCACTGTGGAATCCACACTGCAGAAATGATTATTATTTTTTTAAATTTTATTTACTAATACTGCAAATTTCATCTGGGATTATTGCAGGAAGGGCACGAATAAAATTGTCAAGCACATGTAGCAGAGCCAGGTTAGGCAACATATTAATGGTAGCAGCAAACTTGTAGCGGTTTGAACAACGCGGGGTAATAAAGCGCGAAAAGCGAGAATGGGTTCGCAGATGCATATATTCGTATTAGTTATATAGTTTGATAAAAGCAGGAAAAATAACTAGATCGCCCACATCAAACTCTGGGGGAATAAAAATAACAGTGGCAATGGTTTTTTAATAGGTTTTCATATAGTAAATGATTCATAAGCCACTCAAACAAAGCTATCAAGTGAAGGACTGTTAAGAACTTATGAATTCAGGCTATTCAATTCCCTGATGGCTCGTGGAAAATATGAAAATTTGAAGCAGTCAGTACGAAATGATTGTTCGGTGAGTGTTTGTGAATGCTTATGTCTTGTGGTCCTTGATGTATCATAGCTATAGGGTACCTCAAGTATCTATGTTTATCTGTTTGTGAATTAGCTGATACATGAACTTTGAAAGCGCTAATTTGGCTCTGCTTTTGAGAGTCAAAACGTTAGCGTTCTTAAGTAGCTCAGTAGGAGAGTCTGTTAGTTTGTATTTATTAAAGATGAATCTTACTGCCTTCCTTTGCACTCGCTCTACTTTATGAATGTGTTCTTCAGTAAACAGAAATCAAATTATGATAGCATACTCTAGTGTGGATCTGACGAGCGTGTTGTAGGCTAGCAATTTTGTATCAGATGGTGCCTGTCGAAGCAGTCTTTTAAGGAATCATAGTTGTTCTAAGGCATTAGATGTGATGCTATTTATGTGAGAGTCCCACCTGAAGTCTTCGGATAGTCTTCGGAAGTCTTGTGGTGGAACACAAGCGTGAACTTTATGAAGCCTACATCATAAAAAAGAAAAGAGCGAGATGCGTTAGCACTTTATCGATGGCACTGACAAGAAACGATATTGGTTATCTTGCAAACCCGTGACGGCAAAAAGTGACAAAAGGAACACACTCGCCTTCTCTTTCTTAGTTTTCATGCTTCTGGTATTTATTGCGAGCAATGCAATAAACCTTCAGTTGTTAATCAGTGCTGTGTCTGTGTGTTGTATTCTTTCTCTGTCCTGTTTTAGCGCGCTGCTTTTGTTGAAAATGATGTACCAACTGGCCCGGCAACTTTCTGTAATGCAATCACACCAAGATAGGGTGTTATAGATACTGTATCGAAAATGTCAACGTTCACGTTTCCTTGTTATTCTTAATACAGCTGATTTTTTTACGCTAAGTATATATCCTTATCAACTAAATGCACTGTCACTTTAGGACGTTCGCTTTGGGACGTTAAACCCTAGAAACCAACTAACAAAATGCATCGTCATTATGAATGATAAAACCATCATTGCCATTATCACTAATTGCAGCGTCATTGTCATCGCCACCATTATCCTCACTCTAGGCAAGGAGAATTGTGATGTGTGCTTCACGATCCCGGGCGTGGCGCTTCCTTTCTGTATTGCCGTGATGCAGTGTTTTTTTTTTTTTGGGGGGACATTTTTCAGCGGACTTACAAAAAGGACATTGATATTACGCCCTATACTACAAGATTTTTGCCTACGATGGAAGATCCTGAGGTTTCATTTTGTGCTCATGGTAGTGTTTAGCCTGTGGAAGAGCCGCATGACAGATCGTTACGCACAGCTCCGACCTTCAACGAATCTCTGTTCAGAGAACAGTGTGCTATGGTGCAGGGGGTATATGCTTCTCAGGATCGACCTCTTGCCTGGTTACCTTTATTCGATATGTCTTGCGGAATTTTGATGTGTGGGCAAAGTGAATGTGTATGACAGGTTGCGCGATGCGATCTGGTTAAATCGGGGTTGAAGTACTTCCATGCAATAAAGAAAAAAAACATGCCAGGCGTGGCACAGTTGGTTAAAGCGCTGGGCTGGGGATGGAGCTTCGATTCCCGATGGAGACAGGATTAATTTATTTATTTACATTTAACTATCATCCTCACGGTTGACAAGAAGAATTACTATGTGCGTTTCACAATCCCGGGCGTGGCGTATAGTTGATTAAAGTGCTCGGCTTGGGATCCGTGGGATGGAGGTTCGATTTCCAGAGGAGAGCGGATTTTTATTTTTTTTGACGTTACGTTTCGGTTACGGGTGATGACGTCATTTGATTGGCAGCTGTAGTGTGACTGGACGAACGAACGCCGAGAGTATGAGTCATTTAAGGCTTTCGCCGTAAAACCTTGGTGACAGCTTTCTCGCTTAGAACAACGTGGTGCACAGAGAATGATAGAGATGAAGTGTTGATGTCCATGTTCCTTTTTATCGCCTTCCTTGCATCACCTCGCGCTCTTCGTTAAAAAAAAAAAAAAAAAAAAACACGGACATATACTTGGTATTATGTAGGGACACGGAATTTGCAATGATGCCGACAGAGAAAAGAAAATCACCTAAAGCTGCACAGAATACACTCAATGGCGCAAAATACACTCTTTACAGCATATCGAAAAATGGGATTTTGGACGACTTTCCTCTCAGCGTCGGACTACTTTTTTTTCTGTCTTTTTTTTTTGTTTGCCGACTCAAAAATCGCACAGTACTTCCAAACTGGCAGTGGGACACAGTGCCAGCAGCGCATCCCACTGCAGCGTTAGCAGCCGAACTCTGGAACACGCAGCGCTGGCTCGCCATGCATGGCCGCAGCATCGAGGGTGCCTTTCTATAGCTTCCCCGCCGGTAGCACGAGCATAGAATGGGTATACGGCTGGGAAAAAGCGCTCTCATTATAATCGGGCGCCCAATCTGCCTTGCAAGTTTTATCGGCCCCCATCGCCGCCGTGAAACGAGCTTCTTCGGCTGAACGAGAGCAGGCGGCCATTGGCCATCGCCTTGGCCGTGCCGCGCTCTCCGGGAGAGATTTTTCTTTAGGCCGGCCTTAATTAATTCGGCGCGCCTCTTTCCCTTGGCTCTACCGCCGACGCGGCGCTGTTAGCCGAAGGCATGTACGCGCGGGAACAAACAAGCTCCGGGCCGAGCGGCGCCATTAATTACGGAAGTTGTGGTGCGTGCGCCGTGGGCTCGCCAATTGATGGCACCCTCGCTCGCTGGGGGCGCCTGGCGTCGTCTTGTACGCCGCCACGCCGCTGTCAGCGCCCGCCCGCTCAGGTGTGCATGCCCTAAGCCGACGCTAGGCTCCTCGAAGCGCACCGGAGAAGCCCCCGGGAGAAAACGAAGGCCTACTAATGAACAACGCCGCGCGGGGCAAGGGGAGCGTGCGCGCCTGCACGGACGAGACAAGAACCCTGTCGCGTGTGCTTTGTTCTTTTTTCGCCCGCGTCACTCGCACATTCGTAATGCACAGATGGACACGGGTCGTATGCAAGAGCCGTCATTTATCGCGCTCGACCACTCACAGAGGAGCCCAATGTGCGATGTGGAGCGATTTGCGAGCTTTTGACAGGACAATGGACCATCGGCCGATATTCAAGCCAATGTCCTGCCGACTGCGATCCAGCCTTTGAACTGTATTCAGGTATCTCTTGGATTCGGCGCCTAGCGTAGCGTGTTTACGAAGACCTGTGATAAATACGCGGAAGTAGTAACTTTGATTTCTGCCGCAACTGCACCAGCGATTCCGGCATCTTCGGCCTCATAATTGATGGCGTGCCGCGAGTTCATTCTCCATGTCAAAAACCAACAGGAGGCAACCAAAGTCAACTAAAGTCAACCAATATCTTTCCTATCCGTACCATAAGCTTACCGCATACCGAGAGGCAATGAAATGAGTTCCATTGATATAAGGCTATAAGGTCATTGTGTTTTATAATGGTCGTTGTAAAGAGTCCTTTGTTCATGGCATTATGTGTCATGAATCATGCAAAAGGCCGTGTTATATAAATTACCCGTGGAGCAAACTCACAACTCAGCGAGAACTATTTGATTGAATGCTGGCATTTTTTTTTATTCCGTTCTCTTAGGACAACACGGGAAGGATAGCCGCAAAGTGTCATGCAATAGCGTTATCACGACCCAAATCCTTCCCCCGATTGGTGCGTTATATCACGCGTCACATGGTGCTATCGAATGTGGTTTGCTTTTCCGGCATTAAAATGACATTGAATTAACCGCTTCATTAAAATGACAAAATATTATTGCAATGAGAGCCGCAAACTTGAGAATGCTAAAGGTCAAGGAACCGCAGGAGAGAGATGCGGTGAAACCTTACACTAGGTTGGCCCTCAGGTCATTCGAAAAGGGTTTAACGCCGGTCCTCAGTGTCGATTACTCCGTATACCTGAAACATAGTGCGTTCAAAACAAATGAAACTTTTTAATATTTTACTATAGTCAGTTTGTTAGCAAAAACTGATATGTCTATCGCAGTTTATCACAGTGTACACACCGGTGAATATTGAATGTCAGTCTTTTAGTTACAGAGCAATCCGTATATCCCGAAACGAAAACTTTCTTCATCGCTGTAACCTGCGGGCACATAGGTTGCGGCGACGTGCTGAGTTACATGCGCCTCTTGAGTCTTGACCGATAGAAAGCGTACAAGTTCAACACAGTAGCCAAAAATTTCTAGTTATAGAACGCAAGAAAAGTTCTGCCTTCGTTGTAAACGTATACCTTAAGCAGGGTTCCATTCGGGATTGACGTGAAGTACCTTGACGTGTAAGAGAAAGAGCTAGGGACGAAGGAGAATAATTCTTGTTATTCATGCGCATCGAATCTAGGAAATACGTTACTGGTTGTAGAAATTTATTCGCCTCCGCCCAAGATTCCTGATTCTTCAATGTGCTATAGGGAATTCAATTGAAGTCACCGGTTACTTACTGTGCACATAAACACGTAACTGTATTTTTTTTTTAATGTTCGTATTGTTAGCGTCCGTAAATGGAAAAAAATCAGTTTCCATCGTCTTGGTTCGTGTTTCTCAGAACGCTGAATAAGGTAACTTACTCGTAGTGTTCGCGCATACTGTCTCGAAGCTGCGTTTGTAACGAGTTTGACACGGGAGAGCGAACTCAACGGATGATCTCACTTCTCAGGGCGATGCATAGTGGCCTCGCGGTATATAGGGTAACATGTCTGTTCTTTCCGTGCGAAAACATTGCTTAGCGTTCACGCACCGGCTCTCACCCGAGGCCAGAAAAGAGAATGCGCTGCAAACCGCGTCGTTCTCCGTCTTTCACCCGGACGATGTCCCTGCTCTCGAGGAGGCAATTTATCGGGCCACCCAGATATTGGTCGGCGGCAAGAATGTCGGGAGCCGCTCGGTAATGGGTTGGCAGCGTCTTCGCGCTCGCTCGCCGATTCGTTAGCGTTGATGGAGGGCCCATTTTATCGCCCTCGAGCAAGTCTTGTCGAGCGTCCATCAACTCTCTCCTGCGGCAGCCATGGTTTTGACGCCGCAGCACTTGGCCCGTAGCTTAAAAGCTGTAGCCCTTAACGCTGACAGCCAAGTGGCCCGTTAAGAGGAGACGCATGCCTGCACGATGAAACTTTGTGCGCTATATCCAACCCTCGTAACGAAATAACGGTCTGTGCGCTGTCCCGTATTCGCAGTAGCTAAGTGATCCTGTGCCCACAAAGTGCGCAGCGATGTCCATAATCCGGGCGTCTGCGAATCCGCGCCACGCCAAGTGCCCATATTTATTTATTTATACACACTGCAATCTTGTGGAGGGAATTTAGCAGAGGGGGAGGGGGGGGGGGAATTCATAAATAAATTCTACAACTTATGGGATGCAGGTGAATATAAACATCGGCCTGTTTCAACAGCGCAAAGATAGATAGCATCAAGCCCAATACACATGTCTTGACCACCACTTACAGAATACTTACAGATTTCATTCAAATGATTTCAAAAATGGCTGAATAACTTGATTGTTGGTCATTAAATTCCAGTCAGTGTCAGTAGTTGGAGGAAATGAGAATAAAGGTGTTATTACTTGCGTGAAAAGAAGTTATTGTCAGATTGTATGCCAGATATTTGCTTCTTTTCCGCTACAAAGTATCCGCGGCACCTACAATACCATATTCGTAAGAATCAATAGTATAGCTTCCTGGAGATTTGTACTGCATAGTGCCGTCTGCTAGTAAATCGGCATGTTTTGAAAAACAAAGAACAGCACCATTTTAGCGCTCATTCTCCTCACATCGTTTGCTCATTGGCTTAACGTTGCATTTAGAAACACATAAGATTAGAACTTTTGTTACACATTTTGTATGATTAAGATGTTCTTTACAGACAACCATCGCTGGGTAAGTGGCTGTGAGACGAGCATGTCGGGAAAGCCAGAAGCTTGGGCCAAACGAAACGTGATGTGTTTTAACATAGCTAATTGGCATTTGGCTTAGCCAAGCTAAGCCTTCCGTCACACAGCTATATATCAAAGAGCGGCGCTTGTTCTGACGTGATATATATATGTGACTGTGGATTTAACTTAGCTAGCCGATGGCAAAGTATGCGCCCTTGCCGGCTTGGGAAGCTTGTATTTCTGAGCGCCCGTCTCTGCAGGCGTTCCATTTGAGATGCCCAAAGAGAGAGGAGCCCGTCTTCGAGACGACGCCGAAACCACTGAAATTGTTAGAGCAAATGGAGCGCTTGAACAACACCCTATGCACAAGCTTCGCAACCGGGCATGCTTCGAATGTGGCAACCAAAGCAAAATGAGGAGTTATTTTTTCCTAAAAGCTAAACAAAGCAGTTCAAGAAAAGGTGATATTAGCCTATACATCTGGCAACTAAGTTGCGTGCGCTGCTTCTGTGCGAATGGTGCACCCATGAAGGGATTCTTGTATTGAATGCATACCGTGTAAAACGTCATGATTGTTTAGTATAGCTATATTACTAGAATATCATTTCAGGGCAAACTGGAATGTGATACGGCATGCATTTATCCCACTGGCTGGGACGTCAAAGAATTAAACGAGCAGAGTTAGCCTATATAGCTGTCTGCAGCTGTCTTCACGAGCAAGAGAAAAGCAGTCAACGGGAATCCCACTGTAATCCCACTGGCTGCATCCAAATTTAAGATACCTGTTAGGCACTTTCGGCCTCAACGTCTATATCCACTCACCTTTGCCGCTTGCAAGCTGTAGATAACTTATGTGACTTGCTAAAGAAAGCGTCATGTTTTTGGTTATTGCTTTAGGCTTCACCCTTCCCTAAAGATTCATTGCATTAAAAACAAAACACCCAATTGCTAAAATCACGATCACATGTTAATAATATTACGTCGTTGTGCAGTTTGCCTTCGACTATGGGACAGATATTGACTCAAAGGGAGGACACGCCCATGACACACCCTACACAGGCAGGAGAAGTCAGTCCCGCGGCGAGTCTGCAGAGGTATGGTTACTCACGATATCGGGATGTTTGGTATTGCGTTTACCTGAATAAGCGGCGCTGCCACACATTAGCTTCTTAAAGCGTGGTAGCCTCACGTGTGGGGACATCAACACTTTATTGTCTGCTGCTCTCTTGAGTACCGCGCAACGTTATACACGCCCATTGACTGTCATCGCCGCAAACTCCGGTAAAATTCGGGCCAACGCAAAGCTCGGAGCATCCTGGTTATTCAAGTCTTTTATTGAAAGACCGTTCTTTCAACACGCGTGAGTAGACGGTCAACTGTATTAGAGGCGGAAATTTGGGCCAGTTGGAAAGCATTTGAACTCATCTTTTCTAGCGTTTCTTTAACACACAAGGGACATTAGATGAAGGAGGAACACATAAGAACAGGACGGACGCTAGTCTTCAACTGTCGTTTATTGAAGCAACATGTCATATATATAATCCCAAAGTGCACATCACACATGCGTAGTGAGGGTGCCACGCTTAAGGTACGATACCTCTTTATCAGATAAATACACAGATGGAGTGCTGACACAGTTTTGGCCTTGTTTATTTATACATAGGGCTTCGACAATTTCCCTTTGTGATTGAGCCTTATTGGTTGCTAGTACGCGCGTGTTCTGAAGGATCGGTGTGCAGGGTACGGGGTTTGGGTCGCCGGGGTGTTTTTTGATTAGGCACCGTTTGCAGTGATCAGCGAGATTCCCCCAGCTGATATCGATCCCGCAGCCAAACGATGCTCTCTCAGCCTATCATTTAAGCATCGACCTGACTGTCCAATATAAACCTTGCCACAAGTGAGCGGAATTTTATACACGACACCGACCTTGCACGGGACGAACTGCGTTTGGTGCTTTTTAGCACAAATCGACTGTCTTGCCGTACCGTTCACAAGAGGGCACAGCCGCACAAGCTTTCTTGGGGCAGTCAATACAAGATCGACGCCGCACTTTTTTGCCAACTTTTTTAAACGGTGCGACACGTTGTGCACATAGGGCATAGACACAAGTCGAGTACGCCGATGGGGATCTTCACGGTTTTGTCGCCTGCTCTCATCAAGTCCTGTCAACATTGCATCCCTGAAAGCGTGGCGTTGCAAAACCTTCGCCTAAAGAACGCTGGGTTTCCTGAAGAAACCATTTCATCTGTGGCTGAAAAGCTTCTGAAAGAAGTGAGAATCGGACGGCGACAAAACCGTGAAGATCCCCATCGGCGTACTCGACTTGTGTCTATGCCCTATGTGCACAACGTGTCGCACCGTTTAAAAAAGTTGGCAAAAAAGTGCGGCGTCGATCTTGTATTGACTGCCCCAAGAAAGCTTGTGCGGCTGTGCCCTCTTGTGAACGGTATACGGCAAGACAGTCGATTTGTGCTAAAAAGCACCAAACGCAGTTCGTCCCGTGCAAGGTCGGTGTCGTGTATGAAATTCCGCTCACTTGTGGCAAGGTTTATATTGGACAGTCAGGTCGATGCTTAAATGATAGGCTGAGAGAGCATCGTTTGGCTGCGGGATCGATATCAGCTGGGGGGAATCTCGCTGATCACTGCAAACGGTGCCTAATCAAAAAACACCCCGGCGACCCAAACCCCGTACCCTGCACACCGATCCTTCAGAACACGCGCGTACTAGCAACCAATAAGGCTCAATCACAAAGGGAAATTGTCGAAGCCCTATGTATAAATAAACAAGGCCAAAACTGTGTCAGCACTCCATCTGTGTATTTATCTGATAAAGAGGTATCGTACCTTAAGCGTGGCACCCTCACTACGCATGTGTGATGTGCACTTTGGGATTATATATATGACATGTTGCTTCAATAAACGACAGTTGAAGACTAGCGTCCGTCCTGTTCTTATGTGTTCCTCCTTCATCTAATGTCCCTTGTGTGTTAAAGAAGCGCTAGAAAAGATGAGTTCAACTGTATTAGAGGTCTGAGGTGGGTAAAGAAATAATGCGTTAAATTTTATTATTTTAATTGCCCGCGCCACCAATATCATCGACATCTTTATTAGAATTACATCGCCTCTGCCTTTTTTAAGTAGGAAGCATTACGGATTAGTGATGAACTGTATTAAAAGATATTTATACATGCGACGTGCGCTTCTTCACTATATACGCGTAGAACTGGAAAAATTGCGGTTCACGTACTTAATTACTTTACACTTGTATGTGCTAACGTACCGGTTGCACAGTATGTACTGTGCGCTAATCTTGCCGAAAGATTCTTGCGTGGACTCGTCCACAATGCGCATGCGCTGAGCCGAATTCTGGCAGCGAGCAAGTCCACAGGTGTGCAATGATGGTTGAGCGGGTATTTTTTTCTCATCGTCCCTTGATTTGTAGAGTTCGGTTGCGGCTCACTGGCGAAAGTTTAGTTGTCACCACTCGTTTGCAGACGCGAGCGAAAATTTTGGAAGTTGGATTGTCTGACACTGCGCCCGCGGGCCGCTGCCTGTTTGTTTGCCCCTGGGAGCAAACAACCGAGTTGGACGAGCTCGAGTTACGGGCTTCTTGCAACCTCTCTGGAAATAACCGAGTAACTCAATTTTCTGCTCGCACACGCAAACGAACTTGCCCGTCTCTGAAGCCAGGACACGCAGCGTGCCGGTCGTGTAGGCTATCCGCCACTTGCGTGCACCGTTTGTCAAGGCGCCATCTCAAACTATGCCCTATATTTCACTGAGGGAACCCCTTTCACCACCGTTCATTACGGCCGCGGTGTGCTCAAGACCTTTCAGCAGTATATCGTTTTGTGAATCATGCACGTGTAACCAGCTTTTCAGTTGTCAGTCGCAAAGCTCTCGGCTCAAATAAATAGCTTATTGATACGTACATTCCAGGGAAACTTTGGTAGAAACGATATGCTCACGCTGCGGCAAGATGGAGCGCATGCACACTTTCAGAGGTGAGTCGCAACAGGATCGGTCACAGAATGCATTGGCCGCAAAAGACGACGGAGAAGGTGATAAACGGACGGCGTCAGTGCTCGCTCTGAGGTCACATTTACGCCTTCAGTCTTGTCTATCACTGTGTTTCTTTCGTTATGTTCTGAGGTACACCTTCCACGACAATGATTATGCAGAGAAATAGCCACCAACTAGGAACGTAACGAGCGCAACTGGGGGATAGATGTTAGCGTACAGTTCAGTTCTAATTTCTCGTTCGCTTTCTATTCTTTTCTGAATTTCTGAACTGATTTCTAACACTTTATAAAAGTTCATTAGGTTGCTAATACTTCTGAATGTGAACTTTGGTCAAGACTGTTTCCTGTATAAGCAAGATAGTCCTTAACTGTGTATCAAATGGGTCCATTTGATAACGCACTTTTTATGCCCCTAATATTCAATTCCATGTTTTTATTTACCAGTATAGGAGGCCTCAGGGCAATTTGTGCGATAGGACGCCTTTCTGTATGATTATCAAAAGTACATATTACATTCACCCAAAAAGATGAGATAATGCACTCAAATAATTGAAAGCAAGCTCTTGTCCGAGCATTCCCCTGGCTGCTGCACTGTACTCCGAGCGGGAGGGAGCAGGCGCTTGGGAAGAAAGGGAGAGAGGGATGCCGTCTCCTCTTGCTTGATTCGTAGCCGCGCTCTGCATTAGAAGGCCTGTCCGAGGCGCTCGCACTGCTGCACTCAACCGCAGCTGCCGTACTGACCGCCAGAGTGCGCTGCTGGACAAGCATACAAATTGGGCTAGCCTTGCCCGGGACGTGTGGACGGCCCAATCAGTCCGCGTCGCAGCCCCCCTGGGAAGCATGGCCGTCCGGCGAATAATTGGCATTCGGCCGAGCGTAGCTCTGCTTGCCAGCATAGGAGTCTTGTGTTCTCGCACTGGACCAGCAGAAAGCAAAGCGGTGCCATACGCCCTGGAGGTCAGCTGTCTGCATATACAGTGCGCACGGTGTGATGTTGTGAGATGCAAAAATACGAGCGTTGGTAGCAAGAACGACTATTGCTAAATCCACCTTGCGCTTCTGAGATGTGTGCTATGAAAGGAACGATGTTGTTCCGAAAAACTGCTCAGCACCACAGAACGTGAGCGTTTATTTTGTGCGCCTTTTTAACTATATGGTCAATAAGAGGGCACGTGATTGTACCTCTTCTAACATATTTGGTTATGTGTAAGCGATTGGTCAATATGCACGGCGCCATTATAGGACAGTCCGCTCTTTTTGCGTCACTTGGTCAACGCCCAGCTGCGACCGTCTCCCACTTACCCTCGGACAGGTGTCTGGAAGGAGCGCACAGAGAGGCATCTACAACAGGGTCCGGCTTTACGGAAACTTAGGCAGAGAGGGAAAGCAGTTACCTCTTCCAAAGTCTTTGCGGTCGCGCTCGAAGGCGATGGGCATGCAGTTTGCTGTCGCCTCAGCGTCGCGCAGGGCTCTTTTTTTTTTTTTTTAAGAGCGTTACGAACTGTACACCGATGACCCCGCATTACGCCGACTACGCCCATCGCCCGGAGGCAACGCAGCTTTGAAACGAGCGCCTCTTTTCGAATGGCGGCACATTGTTAAAAGAACAAAAACTGCCAGGATAACAGGTAAGACCTTTTCCCTTGACGGGGAGCCCATAGAAGTGACAATTAGTCGGCGCAGGCGTGCTCAGTGGGTCTCAGTGACGGTTCCAACCCTGGATGCCAACAATACTGGGAGACGGTGGCGTTGAACGGATGTCTGGGCACGTGTGTAACAGTGACGGGTGAGATGCGGAGCTGGAGGACGAGGTTCGGCTCTTCTTATGTAGTCTGCGATGGTACCGACTCGGACGCCGATAACTGCACAGTAAAAAGAGCCGCCAAGGGCGCAAGCTTTGGGCGACGGTTGCGCACGTGGGACTACGTTTTCGTGCGCTTTACTGTGTTTTACGTTGTTTCTTTCCAAGGGGAGAGAGTTTGTGTGACACTGCGGGAGCATGAAGCGGGGCATATGTGACTTGTGAGGCCATCATTTCGAGGTCCATTCTCTAAATTTCTTTTTTGTGAAATGAACTTTTGTCCCTTTTGCACCGTTTGCTTTAGGAAGAGATTGGTGAACCATACGGTAATCGGAAAACGTGTCACAATGTTTTTAAACCAATCATGTGGGGCATAGTTGTCATTGGGTGATGAAAAATGTGGGCCGGGCTCCGAAGGTGGTAAAACCGGACCCGCGGCCTTTAGAATTCGTTCTGGGCAAGATCTCGATCCCTCAACTCTTCGGCCATGCCGGAGAGTTTAGCCAGTTGCATTTTATCATGCTCGTTATTTCACCTTTTGTAAATATGCACATTCCCTTTATAAAGTCTCAGTTAATTTTCCCCTCAAGTCAAGTTGTTGCCAGTTATCGTCGACTCTACCGTCTCAGAGAGTGTGGCACCTACAAGGTGTTGGTGCCGAAGGACGCTATTGACAGCGGTGGAGGAACCTTCATTTACTTTATGCATCGCATATCGAGCCTCTCATTTCCCTACATTTGTTTGCTGTCTTGGTTGCTTCCTGGAAATGTACAGATGCGGACATAAGTAAACGGAGCACACATTTTCGTACAATTACAGTCACGTGTCCTGTATTGGACATATAAAATATCATTTGCGCAATTGAAAGCGCACTGACGTCTACTGCCAGCCAGTACATACTACGGTTGCCTGGTTTACATAGGGAACACGTCAAAAATGTTAAAATAAAATAGCGTGATCCGTTTACATTTGTCTGCACCGGTACTCTTGAGTGTGCGTCTTAGGCAGCTTTTAAATATCTCTATAATAGTGTTCAGCTGACGTTGTTTATACTCGGCACTGAACCCCGCGGAAGGAGGAAAAAAATGAATGTTATGAAATGAAACATGGCACGGGAAAAGTTATCATGCGGGGGGCTTAGTTTGCCATCGATAATGTTACGGCCGAGGACGATGTTCGAAGCGCGCGTTATGATTGATAGCTTAATGCCCATGCAATAAGAAATCCCCGGCCCCAAAAGACGATAGAGTCTTTTCTAAAGTTTTATGTCCTGCATGATAAATCGTATTCGGGATGGAAAATATGGCGAAAGCGCCAAAAGGCGCTGATTGTTTCTTGTGTCCTCTCATGGGACATCTCAATAAAAGAGTTTTTAGATGACTATCCGAGGCTGGTAGGTGAAGGATTAACATGGCTGTGATAAAAATAGTGCGTTGGTATACAGGACAAGGCTGAGCGCCAATTACACAGCTGGTAATCAAGTCACAACACTGGATAGAGCCTTGCGTTGTTAAGGCCTGCAGCACTCACACCATCTGACGGAATCCCCTTCTTCCAACCTTCCAGCGTGTGATGTTTCGTCGTTATATGCACTTGTTTTTTTCGGCATTCATCAAACTTTATTGCCGGTACGGTCGCACTTCATGCATGTCCATGCGTGAACGCGCTGCCCTCTTTTACAAAATCACAGCGTTCAGCAGCTTTCGTTTCCAGATCTCAGGAAACCAATTCATTTAACCAGTCGTCACGAGTCATAAGCTAATTAGTTCTGGCTAAACATCTCCCAGGTGCTCACATCTTTCAATTTGTCGAAATAAAATGCATCTCTCACACCATACCTTTTGCAGAAACGGCAGCGATTTGATGGTATTATTCATATTGGTATTACTCCTAGAGTATTATGATTATTATTATTATTATTATTATTATTATTATTATTATTATTATTATTATTATTATTATTATTATTATTATTATTATTATTATTATTATTATTAAAATATTGTATTATACCTAAAATGAAATATTATGTGTTCATAAGTTTCTTTTTTTCGTGTACAAATTTCTTCATAAACTCGCCAGTGCCGCCTCAGTGGCGCGCATGTGATCAACCATAAGATAATTTTTTTGTCTGCTTCGCCCCTTTGACACTTTTAAATGTGGACTGATATCATGGCAAATATGTGTTTAGATAGTCTACAGGGAACTTGCCACATTTTGCTTGTATACGTGTTTCGTTGTGTGTGTATCGAAGGAGCGGCTTGTTCAGGCCAGCTGTGTCATGCATGAAGCTTTGAAGCGTCATGGCGCAGCATATAATTTGTCCAAGTAAAATGCTACGGGAAATGGGATTTTTCTTAAAGAAAAGATTGGGAATGACAATGACGTCATGAATATTGCAATACATTTTGAAGCGCCTGAAAATTCGCAATGCGCAGCTTCCAACTATTTAGCCGTTAGCAATGCGATGTCACAAGAAAGTCCAGCCACACGGAGTTGCCTCGTGAATGCGATGTATCAGGCGGGAGAGGATAGCAGGAAAGCCTATCTTTTGGGAACAAGCTGCATGGAAGCCTTTATTACGTTGTTGCCCTACATAATGCCTTTTTCCAATGTGGTTTGGTCAGTTATAGAAGAGTGAGGTGGGAATGCATCTCCAGCGCCTTTCATGCACTAGCAGCGTTCTGCTTCTATTCAGTACCGCGCGACGTACAGCACCGTACAAATACTTTCCTTCGGCGCAGAAGCTTTTCTAGCGGACGTGGTCGATGAGTTCAGCAATGCGCCTCAGTACGCACTGATGCTACCAAGCAAAGGGCAAAGCTGTACTCGCATCCCTCCTCCTTTGGGCACCCACACAACTCCTATCCAGCAAGTGGGAGTCTAAAGAGGCGGCTATAGCGTTGGCGACATCATTCGCTGCGTGCTGTCCTTAACAAGCGCCGGCTCCTTTCTAGCACACGGAAGACGCATCTCTTGGAAGAGCTTCCAATGAGCGTGCCTAGCAGCGAAGTATCCACGCAGGACTGTACGCCTCGTCGGCTAAAGGACGAAAGGGGGAGGAGGTTCCGTCCATTGTAAACATAAAAGTGCCTTTCGCTCTGAAGAGAGGCCGCCGGCAAAGCGCTCGGGCGAACACGCGAAACTTCCCACTTATCCACGCGAGAGCAGATAGCGGGGCGGGGAAGAAAACAAGCGTCGCAAAGAGCCGATGGAGTGCCGCTGCCCCGGGGCCCAAGATGGGCCGCTCGATACGCGCTGCAGGAATTCTGATCGCGCGCGGCACAAACAAGCAAGCGCGAACAAGTTTGCGCGCCGCGAGTTCCCCTTTCAAGCACACACACATACAGAGCGAGATAAACTGCGGACGGAGCGCGCTGCCGACGCTGTGCCAACGACGTGCCGCTGTGGTGTCGGCGCTCTGCCCGTACATCATTTTTCTCTCTGCGCTAGGAACAGCGGGAGCTTGTGGGGGATGTTTGCGTGCTCGCAAACAAACGGCCGACTCTCTCCGAAGGGACGGCTTTTTGCGCAGTGCGTGCCGGAGAGAAAGCGTGCTCTTGAGAGAGCATCGCCATTAAACAAGCACAAGCTTCGTCTGCAAAATGGCCGCAATGAAAGAAGAGGGAGACGGAGGGGAGCAACTTCCATTTGGGAAAACCTAATCAGGATGCCCGGGACAGCGAAGAAACCTGGGTGAAAGGGGTTGCAATCTTGTGCTTGGCTGCTGGGTAGGAATGGCAAAGAGGAGCGTGAGGGCGGGGCTCCCCACCACCCCCTCGCCTTTTTGTCCGGCCAGAAGGGAGGCGAGCAGAAAGCCGTCATTAGGCCTTGTCTCCCGCTCTTTGGAGACGCGCTGCGATCAACAAGAGAGAGCACCCACGGCCCTCGCCACTGCCGACACCGCGGTGGGGCGGAGCCGCCGCTCGGCCCCGATCGGAGTCGCGCTTCAGCGGGCGGCAGCCATTTTTCTCCTGTTCGGAGAGAGCGGGCTCTTTTGCAGCACATTGGCTGCGGCCTGGCGGATGCTGACGCCGCGAACCAATGAAGAGCTCGCTTCCTCCTCCTCCTCCACCCACGCCAAATGATGAAGAGAGAGGAGATGACAAAAACGATAAAAATTTCACTGTTTTTTTTCTTCCCGACGTTGCCATGGCGACACATCCGAGGGAACAGCAGCAAGCTGGGTGTTGCCATGACGACGGCTGGCAAATCTCTCCGAGCTACGTGGAAATCCTCTTCCCGCGGACTTTCCGCTCTTCTCAAGATAAAGAATGCCGACGTCGATGCTACCGGCTCATATTACGCTGGCCGAAGTCAAGCTCCGGAGACTGCTCTTCCTGACACAAAGGAAACGCGCAATTAGAAGCTGAGTTGTTAGGAGATAGAAATTTGTAGAAGACGTTATTTTTCGTCTAGTTCGTCACTGAAGACAGGCGCATGGAAAACCTGAGCTCTGACTGGTTCAAAGAATATTGGGAATTCTGCTTAAGCTTTTTAATCGCAGAAAAAGTTATCTAAATATTTGAAATAATTTATTTTCTTTCGTTCTTCGGTGTCGTGGCCTCTTCTGTGGTTGTCCTTTTCTGCATTGTCTTGGACTCAAGCTGAAAGCATTCATTCGTGATTTGTTAAGCGGGTAAAAAATAAGTTCATGACGGCACAAGATGTCCTGCCATACCAGAGCCTTTCATAAGAGCATCCAAAACAAGTAAAGCATTTTTGTCTAAACAGTTTGGTGAGTGTGAAACTTTAATTTGTGATTATTGTCCACAGTTGTGTTGAAGAAGGGTTTTATATCAGTAACATGTGTCGGAGAAAGATTTTGGACGCATGAAACATATTGGAGAAGAAAGCTTTAGGATACTGAAGCAAAATTACCCCCCCCCCTCCCTTCCCCCCACCTCCAGCTCACGTTAACCTCGCACGCATCCTAGAGGTGCTGCTGTATGCTGCTTTGAGACGCCAAGTACACATTTGTATACAAAGCGAGTTCGCAACTAGTCCCGGCAGTGTACTGAATTTAGCAGTGGTATCATTGTTTCAGGTGAATTTGATGGCATATACGGGATGGAGTAAATAATATATCGCAGAACAGTCGGCGTGGTGGAGTTTCGTCCTCATTTTTGAGGACACGTATTTTGCCACCGATAGTATAGCAAAATATTTGTCTTCCGCAGTTTTAAGCATAACCTGAACCTCTTCCGGGACCTTACTAGATAAATTGGAATCTTTCTATGTGACTATTTTAACCAATTATGATACCTTGTAAAAACGTTTACCCATCTCTACGGACAATTAACCAGCAGTATTTTGCACAGGAATGTCTATAAGGTGCCTTGAAGTCCGAATACATTATCTAGAGTTATGTGCTGCTACAAAGTGAACAAATTATCGGTATACAATTAGTCAATCCTTCCGACAGCGTGCTGCGGATGTGCCGCATATGAGCAGCTGCTATTACGCCTTAACCATATAATTTTAACATGTGGAATAGATCGAATCAACTACCAATGTGTTGCCCAAAAAGTATTTTTCTTTGACGGAAACAAAATTTTCGTCCGAGAAGGTTAAAGAAGGAGATCTATCAACTAAACTTTTCCCTGCTATAGTATTGTCTGAATGCATTTCCTGTATACAGCCGTACTTTGGTAGAAAAAAGCCCCCTTCAGTTGTAAGCAGAAAATCGGAAATTATGGCATGAGAGTAAGGGAGGTATAAGAGTGATGAGAACCCGGTTCAAAAACACTAGGAGGGCCTCTATAACACTCCGCCCCCCCCCCCCCCTACTTCGCCCATGTTAGACATGTTTGACAAAGCCCGTTTTAGAATTTTTGATCGAGTACACATGCCAATATTTACTCAAGAATCTGAGGACTCTTTATGAACATCGCCTGAGCGTATGCTTTCCCGCAGAGCCCGCGGACAGACTGGCATCTCTTTTCTAGGAAATGACTGGACACACAACATCCTCTCTCGCGAATTCCTTTAAAATAAATTTTGTTGCGGGTATTTTCTTGCCTAATTCGATAGCTTAGGATTGTTGGCTGCCCGTGAGTACAGTTGAAGTAAAGATGGTTCTTGTTCATAAGCTGTTCGGAAACTCTTGCCGCAAATATGCTATCAATCATCTCACAGTTTTGTTAATTTATCCAGCAAGACAAATTGAAGCTCGCCTAATGAATAGTGTTTCTATAGGAACTGCGATATTATGTTTTACATAATCAGTTAAAGTGCAGCAAATCATAGTTTATGACTCCAAACGCTGCCTTTATGCGGAGCGCTAAATCTTTTCGAAATGGTGGCACTTGTAGAAAATGGCATTGCTACTCAAGTGGCACGCTCAAATAATCACTAGTATACATTCGCATTTATACAGAATGCCCACATTTACAGACAGTCAAGTTACATTTTGCATATAATTTCCACTTTTAAAGCTGAAGAAAGCGTTCTTTTTTTTCATTTGTTACATCCTTTTCTGCTTTCAATTTACGGAATAAAGTTAAATTTTACAACATAGCGTATGCAGCCAGGAGCCACCGCCGTATAGAGGTGGTCGGAAAAATAGGGTGGACACTTTATTGGACACCGTTTATGTCCCCTGTTTGCCAGCTCATCATGCAGATCCTCGTTGACGTGCATGCACTTTGATCTAAAATAGGGTGAACACCTCGCGTATGCGTTTCGAAGCTTATGCGTCCTCCTATTCTTTACAGAAACAATACATGTTTACACAATGAAGGACATATTAAGTATTTCATAGGAATTCATCGTCAGGGCGAAAGCCTTTCTAGCCTCATGCACGCCGTGTACAGAAAGTGCGATCAGGAAACATTAATCGCACTGTCCCTAAAGAAAAAAAAATTCAGAGGGCACTTTGGCTCACTAAAGTGTTTCAAGGCGGAAGCCTTCCCTGCCGCGCTGCTTAGTCATTGACTGCGAGACCGTTTGTGATTGACTCGAATTGACTAGAATTGTGATTGACAGATACTGCGCCGTTTCTTTTCTGTCAAACAAATTTAAACGCCGCTAATGCCTGCTGTACTGCGTCTATTTCTATATATGCTCTGTGGAGCGGCGTTCGAGGAAGCGCCAAATGATAGGCGGCGCACGGACGCCTGGATCAAACGCCTGGCGGGGTAAGCTTCGTATATGCGTGAATCTCCTGGTGACGTCATCACCAGTCATGAGATCATGACCGGATGTGACGTCATTATAGCTTCAGGTTATTAGACATGACTGGATGTCATGATGACGTCACGACCGATGACGTCACCATGTGACGGCTGTGGACGTCTCAAAGCATCTAACCCTTACTATTGGTTAGTGATAGTTAACCATGACTTGCACTTTCCGTGTGCTAGTTATTGTCTGCTTAGTGTTAGTTAAACACCCCTTAACTAGTAAGTGATGGTTAGTGATAGTTACGATGACCTCCAAATGCATGGATTCCTATGAGCATCTGCTTAACTATGTCGTTATTAGTCGTAAATTAACATGAAATTATCTTGAAAATGCCTGAAGCCATGCTTCGATATCATCCGATTGCTATTGATTGAATATCAATTAAATGGTGATTAGCATATGCCCATATAAAGTATGCACCCGAAACGCGGCCACATTTGCGAACGCCTTAAAAGACCTGTCGTCTCCACCCGGAGTCGAGCCACTATCCTTCAGTAAGCCCAGCGCACAGACCACTACTTCACGTCGAACTCATGAAAAAGATCGTAATTCTCCTTGTCTAGATTAAGGATGATAGTGACAATGAGAATGACGCTGTTGTTAATGATAATTATGATAGTAGCTATGACAATGATGCTGTAGTTAGCGATAATGATAACAATGATAGTAGCGATGATATGATGGTTGGTGCCCATAACGATGCACGATGAATAACGCGCCCCGCACCTTCAACAAAATATTACGAAGTAACGATGGGGAAAACTAATTTATTTACAGGGCAGGGGTATGTCGCGGAACATTCCGCGAAGCGTTATTCGGTCTCCTCGACGGTAGGGTCCCGCAACTTCTTTCTCCTCACTGGTTGCCTCCGCGCGTGTTAAATGGCGATTGTTACCGAGAGGTGTCTCTGAACGCAAGCTAAAGGTAACATACACTCACTGAAGGCAGGAAATGATTATGGTGAAACTAATTGAATAGTGTTACCATTGTTACCGTAAATTAAATAATTGAATAGTGTTACCGTTGGTTGTGTTCACGGCTGGTTTTGGGGCTATTAAGAATTACAAACATCAAATAATGCAACCTAAAGGGGAATAGCCCCCGAAAATATCTTGGTAGCTTATTTTAACGTTGCGTTTAAAAAATAAAGTTAAACTTACAGGGTTCGAAGAGATGTTTTATTCGCTCAGTGCACAGGCAAGTAGTGCCAATCCATTGCGCCATTGAAGTTTTTTTTTTCTTTATTGCCTGGCTTTGACACAAATACACCGCATTGGAACTCAAAACAACATGAACAAAGGAATAATATATGTACACTAAGGTAGTTAGCGTTGCCTAACACCCACTGAGGGGCAGGCATTGTCATGTTAAAATTCCTTGAGCACCGTCAAAGGTTCCAGCTTTGACAGCCACTCAGGAGCACATGGTTCCAATTTAAGCACGTCGAGCCATCGCTGCACACTTTCACAGAAATACATGCGGGCTGCACATCCATTGCGCCATTGAAGCAGCGAGTACTGCACGCTTTAAATGCGCTCTTATTCCTTTTGACAATATTTCCGCTATTTGTCGCCAGGTGACGCAGCTGAGAGGACCCTACCGTTGAGAGAACGGAATCTCGCGTCCGCGAACGATCAGATACTAATCCCGCATGCCTCCGTTCTTCAACTTCTTCATCTCATCCCATTGCTTCTGAGAGCATTGTATCAATAGTATCGAATTGCTGAGGATGATGGCGATGACAATTACAATGTACCTAATTAAAATGGTGATCGTAGGGTTAAAGCTGATGATGATGGTATCTATGAGAATGACAATGCCGGTAATGAAAACTGTCCTGCAAAGTGGCTTTCGCCACATTGCAACTTAAGCCGATTTAAGCGCAGCAGTGTCCATTTCTATGCCATGTCGGCTTTTTACATTCCACTTTTAAGGTGGGGTGTACAAATGGGTTTCAGAATCTGGCTTTACAGCGGTAATAATGATAACTATGCATGGTATAAAATTTACAAGGAATATTAAAGGTATAGACATAGGTTGCATTAGATTTAAAAAGTTTTGTTTTAAATTTGATGTAGTATTTTTATTCATTCTTGTTTCTAATTTTTCAAATTTTGTAACTTTTTCTTAAGGTCTACTGTCCGCAGTGTTGCAATATTGTATAATATGATAACAACAAAATTTTTACTGAAGCGTGACTAAAGTTATCCGTGTACAACAAAAACTAGATTTGTTATGTTTTTTACTTCTGTTGATGCATGAAAATTGCCGCCAATGCTTGATCTTTGTATAGCAAAAATAAATTGTTATGCACCTAAAGTACTGATTTCATATCCTGGTACGTAAATTACACTAATTAACACATTACAATTAACGATTAATTAACAGTTAGGCCCTGGAATTGATATATTTTTCGACGAACAATTGTGCGATGGATGTCTGCAGCTGAGAAGCAGAAGTGAGGCTTGAAGTGGATGATTAAAAATGTAAAAAGAAAATGACGAAATCTTAGACCAATTTTTAACACCGTTAAGAAAACATAAGCAAAAAATATCATCTGCGCTTGATGGCATATGCCACCATCCGGTTTCAAGACCACGCTCCTAATTTTGCCCATCCCTCTGTCGTCATGTCAAGTAACTGCGTAGAGTTGTGTTTTTACTTTTGTGTCCACAATGTCTGCGTTCGCAGACGCGGTGTGGTAATAACAATTGGTTTTCCTGGAACTCAAACACGCGGAATCTTTCAGACGTTTTGTGGAGACCTGACCCGCGCCGTAATGGAAGGGAAGAATGTGCATAAGAGTGAAAGAAGAGCCGTAATGGATGGCTGCTGAGTAATTTCGACCACCTGGGGATCTTTAACATGCACTGACATCGCACAGGCCACGGACGCTTCTCCGTTTCGCCTCCATAGATACACAGCCGGCGGCGACCGGATTCGAACCCTGGCTCTCCGTTATAGAAGTCGAGCGTTTCAACCACTGCACCACCACGGCGGGGCGCAGAGAACCTGCACAATTCAGAAAACGACACCTTGGAATGGAATGAAGCAAATATATTTGTATTATTTTACCTTGTTTTTGACAGTAATAGCCGCGTATGTGCTAATTTGAAGAAAAACACCGTCTTAGCTGATGCAAGAAAAAAGAAAGACAAAATGCAACCGTACACTATATATCTGTGTTGCTCCTGCCAACTTCGCCAGCATACATCGCGAAATCTACGATGAACGCTTAGTGTTTTCACAAGAACTAGGCATACTCAAGGCCCGTTATTGTTGTTATTATAAGGCTTTTGCCTTGTCACACCTAAGCAGCCTTAAGTGGTTCTAACGGATTTTATTGCGAAGCAATGCTACTCCCATTTTCAGCCCTTCGCGTAGCCACGGAGTAGTCACGTCATGGCTGTGACGTCCTACCAGCTGCTGGAGATGGACTACCAAGTCGAGTCGTCGGGTGGCGGCGGCGGTCGATAGGCACGACGCGCCACGGATGAGATGATGACGTCACTGTGACGTCATACCAGCTTCGAAAGATGGGCTACCAAGTTGAGTCGTCAGGTGGTGGCGGCGATCGGCAGGCACGGCGCGCTGCAGCTGGAGCCGCGCTACTACCGAGTGAAAGCGCTGCTGTCACCTCTTTTCTCAAAGATGAGAGGAAGAGCAGAAAAATGACACTGTAATGGACGTTTTAAACAGTGAAGACTCTTTGTCGACGTGTTCACGCAGCAGTAAAGAATTTTGGAATGCAACAAGGCGGCAACCACGCGTTCAGGAAACAGAAGAAGAACGGCAACAACTGCTTGAAAAGGAGCGTGTTGGTCGTGTTGGCTAGACAAGTAATGTACGAAACGACGTGAGGAAGAGATGTTGTAAGAACGAGCTGTACGTTTGAAAAATAGCCGGCAAGCGTCACTTGTGAAGGCTGGTTTCACTGTGTCAACGGGGGACTTCGAAGAGAAACGACGTTCAGAGTATGCGTGAAAAATTAGTGAATGTGACTCGGCTACGCGTGAATTTCATAGACGATTCACGAATAACCCCTTCGGTAGTGTGTGCTCGGTGTGTGATTGCCTATGGCATAAAGAGTGCTTGACTCCGGTAAGCGAGCACATGTATCCTATTGGTCTCGAGATCGAGCAGAGTCGCCACCTTGCGGCTCAGCGGCGAAACCTACTCAGTGTGGATGCGTTTTCGCGTCGCGTGCCAGCCCGCTGTGATTTACGCGCGCGCATGCGACGTGTACAGGAGTGTTTTTGTTTGTTTCGCGGTTCCTGTGAGCTTTTGCTTACCTATATGCCTCTTGAAAAATAAATATGAGCAGTCTATAACCCCACGCTTCATTAAAAAATATATACTTGTCCGTATCGAGCATGTCATGCTTGGATAAGGACATCATCCATCGCGGTCTTCGGCGCTTGAAATCCTTTGACATGCATTGTCTCAAATGAAGTGGTACTGCCGTTACCCGCGTGTCAAAGCAAAACAGGTCGTTGCCGTCAATAAAAGTTAATCCAAACGCTCAAAAATCGCATATTCCCGTTTCTGTTTGGAATACCGCAGCTACTAAAACATATGCCACCGCAGACTGCTTCATATAGCAGAATGCAGTTTGAACAGACCACTCTATGCTTACTATGGCGTCTGTATGCACGATAGAGTTGTGTGAGTACTTTTTTTTTTTTTTTTTGCTTTTAAACCTCTGTCGCGGTATCTCCAAGGTAAGGGTGCTCGACTGCTGATTTCGAGAACGGGGGATTCAATCACAACCGTTTCGAAAGGCGTTCCTCTGCTGTGGGATTTGACTGCACAACAAACAATCCCACGTGGTAAATGTGGTGTTAATAATGAAAAAAAAAAAAAAAACGACACCAAAACCAGCCTCTGCAATACGTCATAGCCGATGCCGCTTTCATGCGTTAAACCTGGGCCCATGTGCATTTCTTTTCTTTTGTTGTTGAAGGCTTCTGTGCATTCGTAAAAGTTTTAGTGAGCGCATTTTGCTTTAGAGAAATGCTCGAATGTTTGGGAAACATATTCCCTGCACCTAATTGTTACCCGAAATATTACATAATACACCTAGATCAATGTACTTTACTGGTAGCCTATTATAATCATTATAATCCCTTTTCGTCCATGTGCTGTCTTCCGACAAAACTCGTCATTTCTGACAAGGGGAGTAAAACAGCTTCATGCGGGCTTAAATATCAGTGTTTAGTTCGGGAATAAATACATTTTTATAGTCGCATGATAAGATGACCTCCATTTCTTTCGGAATAGTTTTACATCCGGCATCTGTTTTGGAAGCAACCCTAATATTTTACTTCGCATAAGATTTAGTCACTGCTAAATAATTAGTGATAAAGAAATGTTCAGCCTGTAAAATTGCTTCCCAGAACATGACAGTGCCCATGCGCAGTTTATAACAATGTCTTCGCAGCGAGTAATTCGTAGCTTGCACTTTGACGTTACTGAAAATTAATCGCTGATTATTGTAAATTCTGTCAAATGTGTAAAAGTTCTCTCACAGGTCGAAATTTGTTCGCATTGCAAAACAAAATAATTACACTACTAATTTACCGTTATATATTAACATCACACACATCAGAAATCCCTTATACTTTCCTCGGTTTCAGGAAATCATTTACAGTTAGTGGCGCATGCATTAATACACTATCACATTCTATGACAGTGGCCGCAAAAAGCATCTCGGCAAATTCAATCCACTCAGCGCTGTACACGTGAACAATCAGCTTTCCTGTGCGGCGAGGTTTCCTGTATAGTGTCGGCGTGATCTCATTTTTGGGGAATACTTGTGCGTGGTTGTCTGGGCCAGAGTTGATGAGCACTCAGTCTAAAGCAACTCGCCATGCAGTGCGCTGCCAATGCTACATTTAACCTGCTTAATCCTCGAGTCAAGTACCATATAATGAATCAGGCTGCCTCGATTCAATCTAAATTACTGCAGGTCAGAGCACGAACCTTGTATCTGCGTGGGCTTGACACTAAATGCGCCGGTCTCACTCGCATGAGACAAGTGCAAACTGTTTAAAAGTCGATAAGAAAAACAAAGCTGTCATTAGGCAGGCCCAAGCATTAGGCGCGTGAGCGCGCTACAGCGCAAGAAACGTGCAAAGTAAGTCTAGAAGACTGGTGGTTGCGTGCTTTGTTTTCCTAAAATCCGCTCTTCTTCTGCTGCATTGGCGAAATCCTTGGATTTTTTTCTGCAATATTGCAGAAATACTGCGGAAGACACGTTTTAATCGCCAACAAGCCCGCCGTAAACTCGGAAGCAGACCTACGCAGCGTGCGTTTCTGCGAGCGCCGCCGGCTGCGGATCCACACTACCGGAGTGACGGTGGCGCCACCTCTAGGTCGATCTCGCGGCGAATACCCTTCGCCTAGCTTATCCAGAATGGGACGAGGATATTATGAGAAGTGCTGTGGTGTGTAGAACGTGTCGAGCCAGTCGTAAAGACCAGAATGTCCCCTTTTACAGTCTGATGGCTATTTGATTACTCGTGTGGAGACAAAGTCTCACTACATCAGTGGTCAACGAAGTGTCTTCATAGGTATCTAAACAATAAACCTAACAATACTAAACTCCAATGTGTGTCCTGTGTTAATCGTACGGTCAACATGGTACACCACAATTGGCTACACCAGGTGCTGAACTATAGCGTACCCATCCTATTATTGCTTTCTCAACCTACTGGGCTTAAATGAAGCTAAGCCCCACCTAATTTTTTTTAAAATGAACTGTAAACCAACTTTTGCATGATTTAGTCACAGAAGGGACGGTAACTCAGACTATCCTTGCTATAGAAAATTAGCACTTTTTTGGGATATTTTATAGACATTTTAGTAGACCCTTGCGACGATTCCAGAGTCTGAAAACAACTGAGCTTTAAATAGTTCTGCTTCTCCGCTCAATACCACCAGCCTCCAGGACACCATCGGATGGCAAGGTGGCTTTTGCGCATTACAACCATGTGAAATGGGAAGCGGTAAGTCAGATCGAACGTCATCGGACTTTTTCAGAACCAGCGATGGAGCCGACATGTGCGTACGAAGGCTACAACTGTACTGCTGTCTACACAGTGCTGTAGACGGGCTTGAATGGCAGGCACTTGTTCTGACCGCCGGGCTAAGAACTATCTATGCCGCTGTACCTTTCTCAATGAAGTGAGCAGCACCACTAGTGACTCCTGTGATGGGGCGAAGCCTGCCACCTGCGATTTAGCGATCATGGTTTTGAGTGAGCTGGGTGTTCGGTCTATTCTATTCATGGCGGACCGCGTTCGATATATAAAAAAAGACACTAGGTATGTTTGCGAAAAATGTAAGGGAGTTCGATATAGTCAATTTTTTAAAAATACTTTGTGGAAACATCATAGCGCTCGTCCCGTCTTTCTTCTTGCCTGCCGTGTTTCGCGCGCTGTTTCCATAAAATGTCATAGTATCTGTAGCCCAGCTTTCCGTGTTAACCTGCACTATCCCTGTTTGTTATATTGAAGTTTGCAGTATTTCGGCCAATTATTAGGACTAAAATTAGAGGTTGAGCAGCTCGACTGTGCTCTAATTTTATACATTGTATTTTCATAGCTTTCCTAACTTTGTTACTTTTTTGCTGCCCTTTTTAATTACTGGGAATATATTGATATTGTAAAGAAGAAAACGTGCCTGTGCTGCTTGAACGATATCGTAATTTTTTTTTTACCGATTTTGAAACACATCTATGTGGCCTGAAGCACGTTTTGATATGCCGCACTAACATCGGTCTGCAGCTAAACCTTAAAAAATGCACTTTTGCTGCCCGTGAACTCTCAGGTCATGCTGTTTCGAAAGATGGTGTGCGCCCTGATCCCGCCAAACTTCGCGCCGTGACAGCGTTTCTCAAGCCCTCCACGAATAAGGAATTACGAAGTTTCTTGGGTGTTTGCTCTTATTTTAGGCGGGTTATTCGCAATTTCGCATCAAATGCTGCCCCCTTGACTCACCTGCTCGGCAGTAATACGGCTTTCTCAACTTGGTCGCCTGCGTGCGACGACGCTTACAACACCCTGCGTCGTCCCCTTGCGACCCCTCCCATTTTGCGCCATTTGGACCCGGCGGCACTGACGGATGTCCACACGGACGCCAGTGGTAGTGGTCTCGGAGCGTAGCATAGCCATGTTTTTTTTCGTTTTCAACATATACGCTTAACTAAAGCTAAGTCCCAGCAAATTTTTTTAACTGCACTCTGGGTGACATGCCGTCTATTAACGTGAGCTCGAACCACATGAACGGGGACCTGGTCCTTCCCCATATTATAATCGCGTACAATACTGACACATAATTTATTACAAGATTTTCTCCTTTGATTCTTCTGTTCCTTACCTTCTTCTTTTCTTCCTTCTCATCGATACTACAGTGAACTAGAATATTGGGTAGTGTGCTCACAGGCACCGCTCGAGTTGTCCCCGCCGGTGTCGACGGGGAGCGGCGGTGCGCGGCGGCGCACGGTGGCGCTGCGTGCGTCTCCACGGTAGGTGTCTCGAAGCGCGCGTGCTCCACGGGTAAAAGCCAATGCCGCGCTCGGCCGGCGTCGGAGTAGCCGCGCCGACAAATTGAAATATTGCCGCGACATTTGCGTGGGTTTTGCTGAAATGGCTAAGCGGACCTTGAATTGAACTTTACATCTGCGCTGTGCACATGTTCAAACAACGTTAATCAATGCGCTTGGCTCGTTGGGACGTTCACGTAGGGTATGTCACTCGTGCCTGCATTGTTTCGCTGGAAAGAAATTATAATGCACTGCATATTCGGGGGTTATACAACTCTTTCCATTAATGCTTAAAGTCAATAGTAATAGCTTGGAATTCATGCCAAGGGTAAACGAAGAATGAAGGAGTGTCAGCCACAACAACTGTTTATTCACAAGCACCCAAGCTGCAGCACACGAAAACAAAGAGGACATGGAGAAGACAGGTAGAATGGATTCATGTAATTCTGAAAAAGTAAAAGGGAAGCTGCATTATTTACAATTCGCGTTTTTCGCAGAACAGGAGGCGCACCACAAGGTTTTCAAACAGCATTACCCAGCTACTGCATACTTATCTGGAGAGACATAAAGTCGCTGCTTTATGAAACATATGAACAGATTTGTCACCGCTGCATATATTTCTGTTCAAGTATTTTACCGCTTATTTCCTTCACTTGCTCCAGCACTTCGCAGCAGTGTTAGCAATGGCTTAGTTTGAGGTGTTTAGCCCACTCTCGTTGTTCTGCCGTTTTTGAATTAACCCCTTTCACAAAGAAGTGCAGTCTGGTGACTAAACAAAACCTTATTACTTCTTCAAATCGGCTTTCTGCGTTAACGGGGCAACCAACTTCTTTATGCAGTCTATTTCTAACCACTTCCAAAATATCAAGAATACTCTCAGAATCTGTTCGTTTGGGGCCGATTCCTACTCGTCTGTTGTTACGGGTATATCGGACAGACTTGAAAATTTTGTTTTCGAGGGCCCATGAGTTACAACATCAGTGGGTTTCCTCTTTCTTTGTTGTCTTTCTTTCGGTATCTTTTTTGAAAGATAGGCCCGCAAATTCGGCAATAGCGTCGGTGTGGCATCCGGGGATATAGCTGGCTTCCCACGAGGGATGCGGACTTTTCCCCCGTTCACAATATGAACATAGTCCTGTAGAACGAAACGAGGTTCGAAATGAAGCTCACAAACAGCACGGCTACACAGCTCTCATCCAGCCGCTTGTCCGAGTGACGGAGGTTGATCTCGCTGCTTCCTTGGAGCGTCATCTTTGGGAACACCGAGCAGGGCTATTTTTGGGCCACCTTTAGTGTGCACATAGCCAGTCTTGCATCCAGGCGCGTAGCAATGGTTTTGACGACGGGCCGGCATATTTTGGTTTGGGCCTATCTGTAAGTTTGTTGTGCGGTTATATGTGAATGATGTATGTGACCACGTGAAAGCATCCACTATATTCTTTTACGCCGTTGACACTTTATTAGTATCAGGCAACCCTGAGTTTTCATGTTCCCTGGCTAACCTTCAAGAGGCGCTATTAAATTTAGTGATTGGTTTGTCTCAAGCTTAATACAAATAAATGGCACCAAATCCCGACTTGTCTGTTTTCGTAACCCGCACAAAGATGTACCAAATGTAGGTTCTATATATTTAAACCCCTCATATTGCTCTCTGTGTTCTTGTCAACCTATAGCTAGCGTCCCGTCCGTTACGTATCTTGGTGTGCCCATATACAGTGATCTGACATGGAATACTCAGTTGACCCACATTTGTAAGAAACTTAGAAGTGTTGCACCTTTGTTGTTTAATTTGAAAACCATGATGCCTTCTTCTATCAGCAAACTAATCGCCCATACTCTGGGGTAGTGTTTAAAGATACGGTATGTGTTGTTTTTTTAACTGCTCTTTCACATGGAGTTAATAGAATTTTGAAAAACATCGCTACAAGCGTCTTCTACATGCCACAGGAGAATTTGCCCAGCAGTGTCTTTAGAACAGCCGGTTTGCCTTCTTTAGACAATCTTTTTAAACAAATTGTAGAACTAAAATATTTTTGGAGCAGTGCATACAGGCACATAAACACGAAGCCGGTACCGTTGAGACATGTTCATCGTTATCTTAAACCGAGAGTGCGCACTCACTACGGTAAAGCAACAAGACGCTATTATGTTCCAGCCATCCTCAACGAACTACCGGACGACGTATTTTCTTTGACCACCCGCAAAACATTGAGAGTTGCTGTTCAAGCGTTAGAGAACATGTAATATGTACTGATGTTATCAGTGCATTTTTGATCATTTGTTGTGCCAAATGTTTCTTTATTTTTTTTTTGCCTATGATGGAGTTCTGATGTGGCGCGAAGATTGCAGCGGCTGCCGGTTGTCGCCGCACAAGCCCACTCGTGGCTTCGGCGCTTCCGTATGTGTATGTTGTTCTAACAATACTAAATAAAGATTGTTATTATTATTATTACCAGCAGTCTGTCCCAGTGAAGTAACCGGTTAGTACAGGCCACATGTCCGCTTACCCCATCATGTGCGAAAGAAAAGCACGAAGAGTTCTGATCTTCAGGCAGAACACGCATACACCGACGCACGTGATGTAGTCAACATTCACTTTCGACGGGAGCTTAAACAAGAGCCTGAACTGGCCTTTACTGAACAAACGCTTGAAGTGACCTCCGATAAGCGCTAAAAAAACATTCGCACAGCAGAGCAACAACGAAGCCACAAATGCACACAACGCAGTGACAAATTTAACCGGCTGGCAGCGACGGGCGGAGCAAAATCTTACCGTGGCGCTACCTGGTGCCGGCGCCGCGAAGCAGACGCCTGTCGACGTACGCGGGGCCTCCGCTCCCCGTAGAGCCGCCGCGGAGTGAGCACACTACCCAATATTCTAGTTCACTGTATCGATACTGTGTTACCCTACTACCCTGACAGATATGAGTGTACCACCGTTTCGTAAGCTGCCAAGTGCGCCGAAGATTGTCGCCAGATCGCACGGTCTGCCCAATGCCTCCAATAAGCTCGCAACGCAGAAGATCCACCTGCCCCACCTTTCCCGCCTGGCTCTTTTGTCTGGCTATGGATGGCTATGGCTCTTTTGTCTGGCTCTTTTGTCTGGCTATGGCTCCTAGTAGACTGGGCCTCTCCAGGAAACGTGTGGCAAAATATCATGGTCCCTATCGCGTCTTGGAGCGGACATCACATGTCAATTACGTTATTGAACTCCTCACGACGTTTCCTGATCTCCGTCGCTGCGCCCGTGAGACCGTGCACGTCCAACGCCCAAGCCTTACTATATATGACCCCGTATCTCCTCTGCCCCTTACGTCGCCAGGTTGGCGCCTTGTGTAGCCGGGGGCCATTGTAAAGAAGATGAGCTTGTGTTCGATCCGCGTGGTCTTCGCCTGTGCGCGCGCCTGGCTGGTCTCGCTGATCTGTGGCTGCTGCTACGTCTGGTTCACTTCTTCCAGTTCACTTCAGTTCTTTTAGAAATAAACCCCCACCTTACAATATCGTTATCGATGTGAGGCACGATGGCAGGCTCAAAACACCCATCTTTGCTTTCAGTTGGACCTGTTGATCCGGTGCTTAAGCCTGTGGGTGAGAGCCTCGTTGAAAGAGCCTCGCCGAAGGCCTGCTCTGCTTGGGCACAGGTATGTATCTGCACGGTTTGAGTGTATTTGTTTTATTCCTATGTGGTGCACCTTTCATCCCCGAGATCCTATACGCCTGCAATATTGGTGTATGGGGCTTTTATTCCTCATTTGCTTGTAATTTTGAATGACTTCCATACGTACATGGTTATATTGTTTTCATTTTTTCTTCTATAGTATATTGTATTGCTTACAAGTAAGCTTGTTTGTCTGCCTTTCATGCGGCTCCTATTAGGTATAGGGATGCTTTTGCGACCATTTTCTCTATTTCTCAGTTTTTCTGCTTATCCGGCTTCTTCGCGTATGGTCTCTGTGTAGTGACGAACGTCTTCTCTATAGATACGCGCTCTCTTTTATTTTACTTTTTATATTTGTTTATATTGACTTTTCTCTTTTGCTTGATGTGCTCGCACTTTCGGCACTTCTATTTTATTTCTTTTCTTTCTGTTCGTAGTCTTATTCTGCGTGATTGCTTCGCGGTACAACTCCCAGGGTGCGGTAGTGTGATTGGCATGCTCGATTCCCCCCCCCCCCCCCCCCCTTCCTCTTTGGTTTTGCCCAACCACGATCGCATAAAAGATATTCTGCGCTTGATCTTAGCCGTGTTTTAATCTTGCAATTATTTATCAGTGCTTTCCTAATCTGATTACGTTTTTTTCTATGTGTGCTTCGGTCGGGCTCTAATGTTTATTTTCATTTTTGTCTTCCTCTACTATTTTACCTACTGGCAGTGTTTTCTTTATCTCATGTCGCTTTGTATTGTATTATTTTACGCCTGTCTTCATGCGTTCTTTGTTTTTAATGCTAGATAGGTGTAGAACAGACTATGCTTTTGCTATGTTGAAATATATACTGCCAATGTGTTTGAATGTTTTTCTTTATAGCAACATGAACAAAATGACTTTTTCTTTCCTCCGAGAAATGTTCACTGATTAGGTTGTATTTATAAGACACGCGTCTGCAGACCATTAATATTGTCAGGTCTCGGTAGAACGCCAAGGAGAGCCGAACGATAGATGGTTTGAAGGGTCGAACAGAACGAGTCTTGCGTTCAAGCTTCTTTCTCTTCCAGGCTCGCGCTTGTCGTCTCAGATGTCATCTTTTGCGCCGTCTTCTATGCGTAAATATTTTTTACTTTTCCTTGTCATTGTATATTTTTCTTCTGTTTTAAAGCACTATTCATTTTGTAACGCGCGAATTGTTGATTTTATATCATACAAACTGCCGCTGCTGTTCATCGTCGACTTTACGGGTGGCGAAGCCCGTCAAGCGGTCATTGCGAACTGCTTTTTTTTTGTCACCCGCGCTTTTTGTACGACAAAAGCGAAATAAACATTAATTAATTAATTAATTCTTTCATTCATTAAGTAATTCATTCATTCATTCATTCATGAGACAAAGATTAAGCCTGGCCTTTTGTGTAGAGAAATCTGTTATAGATAGACAGTCTATAGAAAATGGAAATCAAGGTTGTTTTAGACATCAGCCTATGAATAATATAAGCATTGCTATATACGAAAGAAAAAAAATAAACAGCTAAATCAGTGGCTAAAGAGGACACCAATAGAGTCCTTAAAGTGCCTGAAGATTATGTTTACAAAGGGGCACCTAATCAGAATTCAAATGTGTCCGGTTGGTTTAAAACGACAGTATCGATTCGGGGCGCCAAATGTAGAGAAAACTTAGACCTAGAAGAAAAAGGGTCTTCAATATAACAGGATGAAAGCGATCAAAATGCGGACTGCGTCTTCGCACTGAGGAGATCCCACAAAACCGTGTGTTTGGCCCATGATATACCTTAGCTGCCTACGCGCGGCATATAACACAATACAACACACAGCACAGAGAACATAAAGTTGGACTGGACGTATGCTTCATGTTGCGCGAAGTAATCTGTCTTAAAGCACGAGCCAACTAGCCTTCAAGAAAATCCTGCTATGATTAACATTCTATCGGCTTAAAAAAGAGTAGGAAATAATCAACGTTTCTTGATTTCGTTCGAGCGTTCCTAAAGCTATTTATTAATGCGCATTTAGCGTACTTAGCGTGAAGAGAATAACCGATGGTCGCTTAGTGTAACGAACTGGATTCCAAGGGAAGAAAAGCGTAGCAGGGGGCGGCAGAAAGTTAGGTGGGCGGATGAGGTTAAGAAGTTCGCAAGGGTCAAGTGGATGCAGTTAGCATAGAACCGGGTTAATAAGGGAAATATGGGAGAGGCCTTCGCCCCGCAGTGGGTATAGTCCACCTGATGATGATGATGAGTGTATGGCTATGTAGGCGGGTTTCGCGTGGGCGTGACCTCCCTGAGCTGTAAAAGAACTGGTTGGTATATCGAAAAAAGAATGGTACCATCGGATAAAGCGTCCAGGAAAGGTGTGCAAATGACAAAATCGTTGATGTGGTTTAATTAGTTAAACAATTAGAGCCAATTGAGTCAGTCAGACGTCGAAATAGCTGGGAGGGTTAATGCCGATGTCGAAAGGGGCTAACGTGGTACTAGACTTCCGGTGACGAAGGCCTAACTTTAGGGCGCGGGAAATTTGAAATGTTTTAATGTGAACGAGCGGGAAAGGGCGTAGTTTGCGCACTCAAATGGGTGGAAATGGCTAGAAAGTGTGTAAAGAGAGGTAATAATAAACCAACTGAGGTTTGAAAATTTTCGAGCACTGCAATATCGGCAGCGCACAAATGCGAAAGCCCGAGCGTTGCTGCTGCACATGGTACATAGCGCGCCTATTGTCGAACATAACCAGAATTCCGTTAAATGCCCGATTCTACCGGGCATATTGATGAAATTACAGGGAAAGAAACCTGGGATGCTCTCCTTTGGAACCCGGTTCCTGAAAAGCAAGCTCGAGCATTTGGCCTGGCACGGGACGCTTCGTGAAAGACGTCCCCCGGCGGGATTTCCTCGCCCTTGGAGGCCCCCTATTTTTAACTGAGGGAGCGGAGGGGTCTCTACATCAACGAAAATAAAGCCATCTTGAATTTTAAATAGAACGCATAAAAGTTCACCGGCGTTCTGTAATTGTTTTACAGCAAAAGAAAGACACAGTATCTACCACTCGCGGAATCCCGCTGATACATCTCGAGGACAACGCAGCAATGCTCAGGCTTACGCATTTCTCCAGTGCACATTTTGCTGTGAACTCGGAAAATGTTTTTTTCTCAACGCACTTCCGTTCGAATGAAGGCATGCTTGAGGTCTATACGCACAGAGGGGAATGACTCTGCTGTCAGAGATTGCAGAACAGACAACTCTAGCCCAAAGGTACTGCGCAAGCTTTATCCCGGCAGGCCGTTGAATGTTAAAGGAACTTCATCTTGCGCCCAACGAAGAAGTGTACCCCTAGAACCATTGTGTTCATCCACTGTGGGCTCCGACAACTGCGCTCACAGATAACAGACCATTGCCGCGGAATATGGCTCCTTGCTGATGCAACTCGGAGCTGCTCCAGCGCTTCGCCAAGCACATAACTTCAGCAGAGAAAACAAACCAATGTCTACTACGACAATCGTATATACTGATACGGCAAAGAAAATGCCCCAATCCCCCCCCCCCCCCACCCCCCAATTCACGGCAATAATACTAGCGAGAATGATGTTCCTAAGTATGTCCGAACGGTGGTGAGATGTCACCCGTTGCGCGGTGAATACGGCCAGACTACCAATCATCGACGACGTTGACGCTGTCACTATGACTAGGCAAAGATTGCATTTTTTTTTAAATTCGTCTCACGCGTATAAAGTGTGCAGACGAGTTAGAGAGTGTCCATCAACCTACTGAAAATCATGGCCAATTTGTTATTGACTTTCAAGACCTCATTTTAAGCTTAACATTAAAGCGACGATTTCCTGGGTGCCTGTACACACATGCATTGAAGGTAACGAATGGGCCAACAGCGAGGTGGGAGCAGCTGCACGCAGAATATCAACTCCGCTAAACGAACCTTCTATCATTTCGGGTAACACAACATGCCTATTGGAACCCTCAACCTTGAAAGAAATTGCGAGGAAGCGACACCGCAAAACCCTTCAGCATCTCCACAATGGAAGACAGGAATGCGTCAAGGAACAGGCATGTCTTATTTCAGCTATGCCGGAGAAACAGCGGAGGGCCACGAAGACGTTAGTCAGCCAGCTCACAACCAGCACTGTATTAACACCTTCTTTAGGACACAAGCTATTCAAAAGTGACTCCTTCGAAGGGTAGTGTCGAAACCCAGTGACCACTACCCATATCTTACGGAAATATCCAAAAACCAGCCCCAACCTCAGCTGCGCAGATGCATAAAGCGGAAGAATACACACTCAGGACTATCAATAAAAGATGTGTTTTAATCAATGAATCCGTTCGAATATAAGGCATGTTCTAGTGACGGCAAATGGCTAGAAGCCGAGGGAAAAAGCTATATTGCTGTACATCTCGTTCGGCTGAACGCTGTCGGCGTGGCACCGGTAGTTAAAGATGTCGGCACCGCGCGTCTGAAACAATTGGGGGCTATGTTAAAAGGTTTTAGGGGACAAAAGACTCCACCGTTAAGGGCATGATGCGATAGCAAGTGCTCGGACCATGCTTTTCCGCTTTTCTATTTTTTTTTTCGTTTATTATGCCGACAGAGTAATCACGTCCCCGTTAAGCTTAGCCATTTCTTGAATCTTGATGTGTCCATGTGCGCTCAAGGCGCTGTGTGCGCTCGATGCACCGAGCGTATTACTCCATAGCGTTGCACACACAGGGATAGTGTTTTGTAGTGAGAGCTGCATTCGGTTACCAGTCGAGAATTTGACTGTGGAACCACTCTGGAATAAATGGAATGTGCCGCGGAGTGGAGGAGCAGATGAAAGCGCCGCGCGGCTATGCACATGCGCGGCACAGAGGAGCAGCTGGCGGACCGGCGCAGCGGGGCCGTGCTCCCATCACGTAGATGCCACGAGCTTGCTATGCACATAACTGTGCATGCTTAACTGCGTGTATAAATGGAGGCGTGACACGGCAACCAGAGCACAGAAGGGTGGTGGCTGCTCCTGGCCCTACGGTGGTTGGGAATGGTAGGTCCCCGCCATTTGCGGCGGGGGTAGCCTGCCACCGGTGGTTGTACCTGTTGTAGGCCGTCATTGCACCCGCCACCACTTCGGTGCAGGACGAAGGCTGTTGCGACGCGCGTCTTTGCCTCCCCCTCTTTTTCTTTTTTCTTCTCTATTTTCTCTTCGGTCCGCACGAGGCAGCAGGTAGCTCAGCTGCAGAGCCAGAGGGAGGTGAGAAGGGTGGCTGATCCTGGCCCTAATGGGCTGGGACAGGTAGGCCACCGCCGCTTACGGTGGGGGCTAGCCTGCCACCGAATTGTTATCGGTAGACTGTTGTAGGCCGTCATTGCACCCGCCACCACTTCGGTAGTGGATGACGGCTGGTGCGGCACGCATCTTTCTCACCCACTTCTTTTCCTTTCTTCTCTATTCTCTTCTGTCCGCACGAGACACTGGAGGTGGCTCATCTACAAAGCGAGTAGCAGGCCCGTGCATTTTGTTTTCTTTCCTATAGCTACAAAAACAGCAGCAGCCCCATGCATTTTCTTTTCCTTCTTCCTACAGTAGAGGTGCAGCGGTGGCGCAGAGGTAGAAATCCACCACGCATGCAAGAGGACCGTAGTTTGAATCCCGGCGCCGTGCAATTCTCCACCGGATAAAAAAAAAATCCGCGTGCCATTGACACGGCATAACAAGGTTTGGGGTGTGGCCGTATGCCGGTGAACACCTCCGGGAACGTACTCACAAGAACAGAAGTTGGCCACCCTAGTGCAGAAGGAATAACTTTAAGGAGGAATAACTTTATTTGATGTCCGGCAGGGTTTAACGCGACCGGGCCTAGGTTTCCACGTGGGAACGTCGAGTTCTTGTCTCTTCGCCGCCATGAGAGCCTGCTGAACGGCCCAGAGTTGGTCGTTGAGGTTAGAGCTGCGCAGAGCGGCTGACCACCTCGACGAGAGGGTTTCAGGATTAACGCCTTTCAGTTGTGCTTTGCACTCCCAGGGTATGTGGTTAAGTCTTGCTATGCTTGTTTTGCAGACCTTGCATATGTTTGTGTCATATATTTCTGGGTAAATCCTTTTGTACTGCAGCGGGTTGGTGTATGTATTTGTAATTGCCTCCAGGCGACTGCCTGAGCTTTGCATAGTTTGCTGCTAGGCGGAGGAAAGGTCCGACGGGCCAGGTAGAAGGCTTTGGTTAAGTCATTAAAGCTCGTTATCCTCTCTCTCCCTTCTTCGCCATGACTCTCCGGGACGGTAAGCGAGACCTCGTGCTACGGAGTGATCGACTTCGTTGAGGTTGGCATAATGTGGAGATGCGTTCCCCATATGTGCTATTAACCAAACTAGCTCGACTTGGTTGTCCGGTGACAGTTTCAAGTCCTTGATTAATCGGCAGGCTTCGATGGATATTCTCCCTTGGGCGTAATTCTTTATTGCCGTGCGCGAGTCGCTGACAACGATCCCGCAATCGGGATCAGATATGGCAAGTGCGATGGCTAATTCTTCGGCCACTTCAGCGTGTCGGGACTTTATGCTGACGGTGTGGACAAGCGTTCCAGCAGTGTCGACAACCGCTACCGCTTATCGTCGGTCGTCTTGATACTCGGCAGTGTCCATGAATCCCGCTTCCCTCGCTTTTCCGTAGTTCCACAGCAGGGCCTCGGCTCTGGCCTTTCTTCTGCCTTGATTACATGTCGGGTGTATGTTTATCGGAACTTGTGCGACTCGGATGCCGTCCCTGATGTGTTGTTATCATCTGTTTCGGATTGACGCGCCACGTCAGCAGCCACTGGCAGCTGCGACTGCGATAGTGGATCTGCGGCGCAAGTGTATAAAAGCGGAGTGCGATAATAAACGGGGGGGGGGGGGGGGGGGTCATTTTCGTCGCTTGGGAGCACGGTGTCTGGACTGCTTTCTCGGACAGCGCTCCGGCGTGTGTGCGGCTACGCCCCCCTGCCTGGGCTAACACGACATGGTGTCAGAAGCGGCCGTCTACGACATGATGTCAGATGGTCAAGAATCTTCCTTCTGATTCAGGATTTTCGGGATTACTTCTTTCTCCCCGTGTTGATGGTGGTAGCCAACGCCAAGCCGCTCGAGTATGTGTCGTCCAGCTGCGGTGGTCGTCAGTCTTTATGGCTGCGCTATGGGCTGTGCTTCTGCAAGTTCATCCAAAGTGTTGTGGATTTATAATTGTAGCAGGAGCTCGGTGCTAGTCGAATGTGGCAGCGCAAGTGCCGTCTTATATATACTGCGTATAATTACGTATATTTAGTCCTTCTCCGCCTCCTACCAATTCGGAAAGGCAGCCGCGTATGTTATGTGGCATATGACAAAGGAGTGCACGAGTCGTATCAGGCTCTCCTCCCTCATGCAACTTCTCCTATTGACTCTCTTTAGTAATCTCATTGCATTGGCAGTCTTGTGGACAAGCTTACTCACTGTTTCGCCATTTACGCCATTGTATTCTATAATCATGCCTAGAACTTTGATTTTTCACGATGGGGATAGTTCCGCCGCCACTCGTGCTTAACCTGATTTCTTCATTTTTGTTTACATTGACCCGCTGGGTCGTCGTCCCTTCTGCGTGGGGTGGTTGAACAGGAGCGGATTTCTTGGGCGAGCAGCAGAGCCCCGTATTACTCAGGTATTTTTCTACATTTATCGCTTCCTGTAGCGAGGATTCGAGCTGGCCGTCGCTACCACGGTTGACCCAGGTCGTGATACCATCGGTGTAGATTGTGTAATGTACGTTTTCTAATTTTTCTAGCTTCTACGCAAGGCAAATCATTGCCAGGTTGAAGAGCATGGTCGAAATGACCCCTCATTCAGGGGTGCCTGTACTTCCAAGCGTTTGCTCCTCAAACCTGATGTCTCCCGCTACGAGGAGCGCCCTTCTGTCGGCGAGAAAGTCTTTTACGTAATTATAGGCTCTTGCGTCAAGGTTCTTTCGAGATGTGAGCCAGGATCGTCGAATGTGCGACCCTGTCGAATGCGCTTTCGAGGTCGAGTCCGAGGATGACTTTGGCGGAACGGGTCTTGTCGTCCAGGATGTGATGTTTCAGCTGCAGCATAGCGTCTTGCGTCGAGAGGACAGGCCGAAGCCCGATGATGGTGTGTGTGCAGGCACTCGTCACTTAGCGATAGGTGTTTACTCGATTGAGGAATGCATGCTCCATTACTTTGCCCACTTTCGATATTTTACTGGCGTGGCGACAGGGGACGAGGAACAAGAAGAGACGACAAGACAAGCCGTCTTGCCGTCTCTTCTTGTTCCTCGTCCCCTGTCGCCGCGCCGGTAAAATATCGAAGATGAAACAACTAGCTCAAATCACTGTGTTACTACTTTGCCCACGGATGAAGTAATCGACATTGGCCTCCGATTCTCCAAGCTAGGAGCCTGCCTGGTTTGGGGATGAGTACCGGTTCGCGGTCTTCTACTGCTTTGGTACGGAGCTCTCCCTCCATCGTTCGTTTATTTATTCCGTGAGTTTTTTCACCGAGCCGTCGTCCAAGTTTCTCAGCCTTATTTGTGGCTCCCGGACCGGACACCACCTGGTTCGGGAGCCACCTACTATGCAGGCCATGCAGGGCCACACGAATTACTTCGCTGCTAAAATCTTCATCTAGCGAAACATTGGGCATCCCCACGTAAGAAAATTGTGTGAGACAGGGCCCCAGTAGGAGATACCTCTGGCCCAGTATATTCGCCACCCTATCTTCGGCCAAAGTTTCTTGACCTCTGTGTGCAGCAGTCTGGCGAGGCAGTCCCTTTGGTGCGACTTTGTGTTTGTGTTATTTAACAGATGCTTCAGTAGTTTCCACGTTTGTCCGTTGTGTAACTGTCCGTCGATTGGGTTGCATATCTCGTCCCACTGCTGTTTGGAGAGGATTCGACAATGCTCCTCGATATTTTTGTTCAGTTCGGCAACCTTTCTTCGCAGTTTCCTGTTCAGTCACTGACCTTTCCATATGGCGAGGATGGACGCCTTGGCTTTGATTAGATGAGCGAGGCGACTGTCCATCCTCTCTGCTTGGACGTCGGTCGCGATTGTGTTCGTTGCGTTTCTGGTGACGGTGTTGAGTCCGTGCGTCCATTCATCGATATCGGAGATGGACGCGGAGTCTTGCCTGGCCTTTCTGACTGACCGAAATTGTTCCGAGTCTATCCATTTGTATTCATGTTTCAATAATATGGGCTTATCAGAGGTGGGGAGGAAAATCTTCAGAATCGTATGATCGCTGCCCAAATCAACCGCAGTGTTTCTCGAAGTGGCGTCTTTGGCGTTCTTAGTGAAAGTGAGATCGAGTGTGGTATCTCGTGTAACCGAATTGCCGGTCCTCGTCGGGTCAGTGGGATCGGTGATGAGTATGAGGTGTAGATCTAAGTAGCCTTGCCACAGTTCTCTGCCCTCGACTGTGCTGTAGTTGTAATCCCAGGTGCTATTTGGGGCGTCGAAATCGCCTCCTATCACGAGGGCATTGTTGCCGACCAGTCGCAGCGCTTTCTAGAAGAAAGAAAACACTGCTTCTGGTGAGTTGGATTACTATACAGATTGAGTACAAATATAGTTTTTTTCCTATAGTTATTTGGTATTAGCTCGATAAATAAGTGTCCAATTTTGACTTCCTTCAGTTCATGGACGATGGTCGTCATCGTTTTGCCAACTAGAGTGGATAAACCCCTGCCATCAATCTTAGAGAAATATTCCTGGCAGCCAGGGATGGTTGAGGCATGTGTAACGTTTCTTGCAGTAAGGTGATGTCCGGTTTACGCGCTGGATTTCTAATGTACTGTTGTACGACTGGCTTTTTACCTAGCAGTCCTTTACAGTTCCAATGCCATATGAGGATTCCTTGTTTATTTAGGGCCATGTTTATTGAGTGGGGGGCGCCTATCTGTGCATGGGCATCGTGAGGGACGTTTTTCATTTCTGTATCTGGGAATTGCTGCGAACTACCGTCGCCACAATGCTGCTCATTCTACCTTCGAGGCTCGTGACTTTGTTCGCTAATTCAAGCACCGTCGTGTGCAAGTTCTCAATGGCACTCTGCGCGCTAGTGAGCACGTCCTTGATTTCCGATCTGACTTGGCCCGTCCTACTTTTCTTCTGTGGTTGAAATGCTCGCTTTTTAGATGCGGGAGTTTCCGACTCCCTTACCGGGCTGGCAGTGGGCATCATTGGTGGGTTGTCGGTAGGGGTGGAGATCACATAATGTGTGACTTTAGAGTGCATACATTCACTTTTGAGTTTCTGTTCTTCACGCGTTAATTTTCGGATGAGTTCCCACATGACTGCGTTTTCTTTTTTCAGCGTCTCTAGTGAGACGTTCCCATCAGATTTCTTAGATTCTGGTAGTTTTTCCAATACCTCTCGCGAGGCTCCTTTAGCCGCATCTGCACAGCTCACCTTGTCGACGGTTTTGGACGGCCGCCTTTTGGAATTGAGCCTGGACCTAGATCCGGGCCTGGACCTGCCTGAAGGGATGCTGCGGGATCTGCTCCTCGTCCTCAATTTTGATTTGGAGCGGAGCTGACGCTCCAAGGCTGGAAAGTCATCGGCGTCGAGGATCTGTTGCTCTCCCGCAGTTCTTCGTTCCCATCTCCTCCTCCTAATGACGTAGGGGGTCTCGTATCTGGCTCTACACCTTCTGTCAGTGGTGAGGTGTGGTCCGCCGCGCAGATTGCACTTTGGAGAACAGTGGTGTTCATTATCGTGTTTGGGACTATTGCAGCCCCTGCATATCCTGTTGTCCGGGTTCGGGCATACATCCATTCGATGTCCGAGGCGTCCGCACATGGTAACAGACACCTATCTGTTTCGTATATAACGTGCATCTGACAACGGTTGCGCCATACCTCACCACGCTGGGTACCTTAAGACCGTCGAAGGCGATGATCACTGTTGTCGTTTTGCCTATTCTTTTGGCCGCCAGCACCAACGGGGTTTTTTGTGTTGACTATGTTCTCGTCGATTTCCTTGCGTCGGTCCGTGAAAGGAATGCCTCTGATCACCCCCTTGGTCGTGTTGTTGGGGGCCGCCTCGTAGGTGTTAACGTCGTACTTTCTGTCGTGGATTGAATTTCTTCCATATGGAGGTATCTTTCCGCGTTCGCTCAGCTTGGCGTGCTGATTATCACAATTTTCGGCTGTGTATTCGGGCATACGGTGTCTTCTTCTCTTTCTTCTTGGTTGATATGCGTGGCTTGGAAAATCGCCGCCGTGACTGGTGGAATCAACCTTGAGTATGTCGAGACCGCCCATGGGTCTGACGATGACCTTGATGTCCTCCTTCGGTAGTACGGGCATCCTACTGGCTTTGATGACCCGCATCGTGGCGTTTCTGGACTTTACTCCTTGATTTAAGCTGGCATGATCTTTCGTCAGATTCGACTTGCGCTGGGACGCGTCGGTGCCATGTAGCGTTTCAGTCCTATGATATCTGGCGGTCCTCCATCCTACCTCTTCGGCGAAGACTTCTGGGGAAGCGTCCGTTCCACTCACTAAAACATGCATTTTCTGTTTTGAGCACCAATCTTCCGTGTGGCTGGGGCAACTCGCCAAGCGAACACGCACCTGCGCGCCTGCTAAAGCCAGCGTTCGCGGCTGTAGGCCTAGCACGGCGGTGGCGGGGTTGCGGTAGAAAAGTCCTCGTAAACGTGTCAGAATTACTGACCCACCTCGACGTCCGGTATCCGCAGATTCCTCGTTACTTCACGGAGATGATGGTGGAAGTATCTCGGCGAAATTTGATTGAAATTTCTGCGGAACCATGTGTCGAACACGGAGCCGATCTGAACACATCCGTGCACCTCGGCGATCACAGCGCCTATTGGCCGCAACCTCCCATCATTAGTACTACGAAACCCCGGCCCTCTGTGACCAGCGGCTACGGAGCAACTGGCCACGACGGCAGTCAGACCTGTGACGCAGCGGGGTGTGCTAATAATTTATGGCTCCGCTCGACAGGCCGCCATTGGAAACTGACCTTGACTACATTTAATGCTAGAGCCCTAGCTAGTGAAGCTAGGTTAGCAGTGCTGTTATAAGAACTAGAGGGTATAAAATCAGATGTCACAGGGCTTGGTGAGGTGAAGAGACCGAGTGAGGCATATACTGTACTGGACGGGCATTTACTGTTTTATCGAGGTTTATCTGAGAGGCGAGAACTATAAGTATGTTTCCTTGTCAATACGTATACATGAATTCTATAACATTATGAGAGTATGGCAGGCATATTTAAGCTTAATAACTGGTATAAACTGAAGGTTGTACAGGGCTACGCACCTGCATGAAGTTATGATGACCAAACAGTTAAAATCTTTTACGAAGATTTAGAACCGGCAATGCGGAAAGGAATGACGCGGTATACTGTACTAATGGGCAACTTCGATGCGAAGTTTGGGAAACAGCAGGCAGGAGACCAGGCAGTGGGGGACTATGGCATTGGTTCTAGGAATAGCAAGGTGTAGTTACTAGTTGAGTGTGCAGAATGCAATAAATAAGAATCATGAATATCTTATTCAGCAAAGGGAAGAATCGGAAGCGGACATGGAAAAGTCCTAACGGGGAGACTAAAAAGGAAATTGACTTCATACTGTGTTCCAACCCCGCTGTTATGCAGGATGTAGAGGTAATCGGGAGAGTGCAATCCAGTGACCACAGGATGGTAAGCTCTCGAAGTAGTCTAAATCTGAAGAGTGAACGATACAGATTAGTAAGAAAGAAGTCCTTGCTTAACTCACTTCTTGTATACCCATTTTAGTATTTGGTACTTTCAAATTGCGCGCCAATCATTTCATATGCCTTTGTTTGGCTTTACTTCCGATTGCGTGACATCACATCCTTGACGTGAAATCCACTGCGGCACCCTGTTCTCTCTTCTGCTTTCATGCCAACCTTCCTGTCTTCCCTTACGGTGCGGTTCAGGTGTCCACAGAACAATTTGGACAGGTACTGCACCTTTCTTTTCCTATGAACCAGCAATTCTAATTATTTTCATAAGTTATTGTCCTAATTATTTTTTTCGGACACGAAATTACATCATCGTCTATCGATTGACACCACTCATTAATCTCTACCTCTTCTCAATTACTCACAACTGTGGCGGACACGATTTTGCGGGAACGTTCTGCGGACAGAAATTTCTGAATATAGCAAAATATTGCTTTCGCATTATAAGCTGTGAGAGGGAGGGCAGAAGCGTTCAGGATCTCGCCACAGAATAGATATTCAGCTCTAACCGAGGATAGCGACGGTACCCTAGAAGCAATAAACAATAATTTCAGAGATATCATTATTGAGTGCGCTTTAGAAGTAGGTGGTAGGATAGGTGAACAAAATACCGGTAAGCTGTCTAAGGAAACGAAAGATTTGAATAAGAAACGCCAGAGTATGAAAGCTTCGAATCCAACAGACCAGATAGAATTGGCAGAGATATCAAAGCTAATCAATAAGCGCAAAGTGGTTTGTATAAGGAAGTATAACATGGAGAAAATTGAGCATGCTGTAAAGAACGGGGAAAGCCTTAAAGGGCAACTCCGGGGATTTTTTCACATTCGAATATTCTAATAAAAATTTTACTGTAGATTCTCCTCTCCGTCCTGACGCATTCTACAAAATTTGGGCGCCGTACGATAATCCGTTCGCGCGCAACACGACTTTAAAATATGCTGTTTTCATGGCTTAAGTTGAGACTATTTCTGCCGGCAACACTGAGTTTCTGACGTCACAAACAGTATACCGGCATTACTGTCCACTTCCCGTATGATTATGAAATTGTGAGGCTTGAACTACCTCAGACATTTTATGCAATGCTTCATGATTTCCATACTTTATTTTCACCATCCAACGCACGTACGAGTGTTTCTCTAATACTGAGTGTGACGTCACCATTTCGTCACCTGGGACGTCGTTTCTGGCCGTAAAAGCAGTTTCGGTTTCGATTTGCTGTTTTTTCTCTTTAAAAATACTTTTAATTGGAATATCGAAAAACGGTTTTTTTGTGTTCGAGTCAGGATGTGCCGAGGAATGTAATTCAACCAAAAACACAGAATGATGGAAAAACCACCAGAGTTGACCTTTAAGGCGATGAAGACGAAATTGAGCATATGCAAAAATCAGATGTAGGCGCTCAGGGACAAGCCGGGCAACGTCATCACGAATATGGACAAGATAGTCAAAGTAGCCGAGGAGTTCTATACTGATCTCTACAGTAGCCAAAGTAGCCAGGACCGTAATGAGATTGGTGGTAGGGAAAAACAGACGTTCCACCAGTGACGAAGGACGAGGTTAAGATAGCAATAGAAACTATGAAAAGGAGAAATCAGCTGGAGATCAGATAACGATAGGTTTGTTGAAGGACGGGGGAGATATCGTGCTAGAAAAACTGGCCACCCTGTATACGCAGCGTCTGGTGTCATCGACAGTACCGGAATCATGAAAGAACGCAAGCATTATCATCATTCATAAGAAAGGGGACGTTAAGGACCTTAAAAATTACAGACCTGTTAGCTTACTGTCCGTTACTTATAAAGTATTTACTAAGGTAATCGCTAATAGAATCAGGAAGACCTTAGACTGTAATCAAGCAAAGGATCAAGCAGAGCTTCGGAAACGGGACTCTACTATCGATCATATATATACCATCAACCAGATGATAGAAACTTTGTTCGAAATATAACCACTCCTTATACATAGCATTCATTGATTACGAAAAATATTTCACTCAGTAGAATCCTCGGCGGTGATGCAGGCATTGCGAAATCAGGGGGTAGACGAGCCGTACGTGAAAGTGCTGGAATATATATATAGTGGCCGCACAGCAACCATAGTTCTGCATAAAGAAATAACAAAATAGAAGAGACATCTGGGCGAGTTGGTATGGTGACATGATAGAAAACAGCGCAACAGACGTGGACGTAGGTGAAGAACAGACAGATATCAGCGCCCGTCTTGTCTGTTCTTCACCTACGTCCACGTCTGTTGCGCTGTTTTTCTATCAAATAACAAAATTTCCATAAAGAAAGGTGTTAGGCAAGGAGACACGATCTCCCTAGTACTATTCACAGCTTGCTTGGAGGAATTATTCATAAACTTCGAATGGGAGCAGTAAGGGATAAGGGTAGATAAGTCCGTCTCGCGCGGCAAAAGCCCCTTATGTGGCCTTTTTTTTACCGAAGCGGTGGCCTTGTGGGAGAGCATCCGCCTCGCATTCGGGAGGTGCCGGGTTCGATCCCTGGTTCGCGCCGGTTACCCACCGGTTTTTCAATGGGTACAAGCTTTACTCCGGCCTGGTGCTCGGCTCTTCTGGGGTGAAAGGGCGAAAGTAACTCAGGAGATGAACTGCAAAGAATGATTGGTGACCGAGAGAGGAAAAGTTGAAAGGTAGGCTTGAAAATGAATATGCAGAAGACTAAGGTAATGTTCAACAGCCTCGGGAAAGTACAGCAGTTTACGTTAGGTAGCGAAGCCCTGGAAGTAGTAGGCGAATACGTCTACTTTGGACAGGTAGTAACCGCAGATCTTGACCATGAAAAGGAAATAACAAGAAGAATAAGATTGGGATGGAGCGCATTTGGCAAGAACTCGCAGGTTATGACTAGCAGCTTACCGGTATCGCTCAAGAGGAAAGTATGTAACATTTGCATCTTACCTGTACTCACGTATGGGGTTGAAACGTGGAGGCTAACCAAGAGGGTTCCTTAGGTTGAGGACAACCCAGAGGGCTATGGAACGAAAAATGGTAGGAGTAACATTAAGAGATAGGAAGCGTGCAGAGTGGGTCAGAGAAATAACTGAAGTTACCGACATTCCAGTGGAAATTAAGAACAAGAAATGGGCATGGGCAGGACATGTAGTGCGAAGATAGGATAACCGATGGTCGCTTTGAGTAACAAACTGGATTCCAAGGGAAGGAAAGCATAGCAGGGGGCGGCAGAATGTGAGGTAGGCGGATGAGGTTAAACATTTCGCAGGGTTTAAGTGGATGCAGCTAGTACAGAACCGAGTTAATTGGAGAAATATGGGAGAGGCCTTCACCCTGCAGCGGGAATAGTCGGTCTATGGATGATGATGCATACGTCGGAGTGACGATTTCGTGGTCTGAAGAAGCTCGATGCAACGAAGTATTGGTGATAGTAAAAGTATCAGGACTTACTGTGAGAAGGATAGCTTCCAGCTGTTCGACCATAAAGCTACTTCCGTGTATGTTCAAAAGGGTTATCGGCGGCGTCTGCACGTTGTTCGTGTGGGTGCATTGCTTGAGTTCTCGTTTTTTCCCACTCAGATATCTTTTTACACTTCTACCACGCCATTAAGCTCCTCATCTCATTTGAAAAGTTCGCCATTAATGCTTACTTTATCGTGAATTAGGTACACCTTCTCCTTTCGGTCATGGTTCTCTTTTGTCATGTCCCAAAGTTTCTAATTTCTATAAGAAGGCGCGATAAATCTTCCCTAATAGAGTATGCGGAACCTTTCAGCTTTGAGTAGCATTTAAATATGTTCGCTTTAGCACTATAGTCGAGAAGCTTCAGTAATACGGGCCTGTTTAAGATTCGGCAGAATCTCTTGCTTGTCCCAGGTGATGAATCCTTTCACTGCCTGAGACCTTAACCTGTAATATGTCTTTAAATATATCCTTGGTTACCGTTTCTCCCAGACTATCCGCCATCTTGTTCTCGTGTTCTTCCAAATCATAGATGATAATATTAGACCCGCGGCCTTTGTTTTCGAGATGATCTACCTTCTTCAACAGGTATGAAACGTTATGCTGGAGCCTAGTAATTATTTCATTGCACTCAGACACCTTTTTCTCAAGCAGGCAAATTCCCTCAAGCTTTTTGTCGATCGCAGCAAGTTTTTGGTTGGTTGTCGTTTTACTTTCCTTTATTTCTTGAATATCTTTCGCGATAGCCTTCAACTTCTCCGAGATCGATTCATCACCTGGGCCAGGATTTGTTTCGGTTTCACCACCGAGTAGCCAAATAGACTGCAGAAAATGCACACAGAGTACAACAACTCTATAAACCACTGGGGGCACGGCAGTAATAGCAAGTACGCATTGTTGATATGGAAGGAATTTTCATTGCGTTTTCTTATCTGTACATGGTAAAGAAACGAGTTGGATTGCATTCTTGCAGTGCTGCCGTGCCCACTGATTGCAGATTCGCCGTGGCCGCTCTTTATGCCGGAGCCGCGTGATGCCAGTGATGACCCCCCCCCCCGCCCCCCCCCCCTCTCAAGTTTCCGTCGCTAATAGTGCGGTTCCAGATGGCGCCACATATATAATCTTGTCGAGTAAGACTGTTTCATTCTGGACTATCACTGCAAAATCGAGTGGAAGAGACAGCAGTTCCAACGCTGAAATGCTTGACGTGGGTTCGACCGGCGCGAGCACATAGCTCAGCACAACCTGTACATGATAAAAAAAAAACGGGTTGGACAGCCTCCTTGCAGTGCCGCCGTGCCCACTCAGGAAGCACAATTTGGTTCTTTTAGTTCCAGCACTGCATGCAGTGAGACATTAGTATGCGATGTGCTGGTGCTATCTGCTTTGGTTCTAATTTATTTCGTTATTGACAGAAATGTGTTTAAGAAATTAAGCCTGAGTTGAATTGGTACAGAAGGAGGTTGAAGGCAAAGCTTTCAAGGGCCCGGGACGTCCTATAACAAAAGACCTAGTATACATACATAAAATATATCAATTTCATTTCGTTTCTTTCTACAGGACCAATACTCTAACTGTCCAGAATTGGAAATATAAAAGAGAGTATACTGAATCTTAACTGACCCTTAAGGCATATAGAAAGTAGCCCTGTTATAGTACGGCTTGAGTGTATGCCTTATGGCCATCCTCAACAATACAGCTGTGACTGCGCACAAACCTATTGATAGCATATGGACTCCTCACGACGTCAAGGTGTTTGGTAGCAAAGGTGAAATACCTTCCTTTCACTGAATGCCCTGTTTTCACATTGCGCTGTGCATAGCTCAAGCAGTGAGCTATGCCTTCTTTTTTTGCTGTCTGGGTGAACGCTCAATGTTTAAAATATTGCTTTCATTTGTTTTCGGAGAAACTGATGATGCATACATTACATAGATTTCTTTCGTTCTAAATATGTAGATTGAAGCCATTGACAAACTCGGAGGTAGAAATCTTATCCAGCATAGAGTAATGTCAACAACACAAAAAGAAAAAAATGCATAAATAAGAAAAAATGGCGGTTCCCTTCAGCTGTATCGGTTGGTGAATACAACAAGAAATGGTTTAGCCTTCGAGGTTATAAAAGAGTTCTTAATGCACATATATTATACTCACACTATTTTGTGCTGCTAGTGCATGTCTTGGTTAAACATATTTCTATTGTGTACTCAATACTCCCAAGCATACGTAAGGAATTTCGAAGCTCAAATCCTTTCCCCTAAAGTTGCATCTGTCCCAGTTTTTTGTAGTTGGTGGTTTGCTTTATCTAACTCCACAAGCAGTCAATAAAGCATTTTAAACACCTTGCAGGTTGCCACCATCTCCAAGGCTGCCAGCACCTATCCTTTTCCTGTCTGTGCTGAAAACACAACTGAGTGACGAGGGTCACGTGACTGACATTACACCAGGTTGTCGTGGGCTGCTCACTGAATAGACGTGTATGGTGTGGCTGCGCCAAAGACTTGCGGCGTTACCAATAGTGGGACTTTTTCCTTCTGTTTGAGAGCTCATTTATCAAAATCTTGCTTTTATTTCTGGCAGGTGTGGCATGTAGTTTTCAACAGCAACAGAACTTAGTTTTGCCAACATCACAAAAGAGTGGAATTGCTGTTTGACTTGTGAACAAGAAAGAGTCCAGACCTAAAGGCGCTGCGCAGCCACCATAAACACTGCCGCAACAGCAAGCAGCTCGGATCAGGATGCCTCTCAAGATTGCAGCAGCGAAATTCCTCAGAGATAGTCCTCCAATCATTGATAGAGAAGAGCCTCCGATTCAACACAGGCAGAATAGAATGCCCCCTCTCATGGCAGTAGGTGGCAAAAAAGAGGCATGGTAGCTGGCGTTGAAAGAAAAACGCTGCCCAGCTAGTGAGCTAAGAACAAAGGCTGGAGTGGGACCAGTGTTGAAAACGATCTTATCGGCATAAAAGCCACTTTTGAGGAATATTTGCCCCTCCATTCTTAACTTGTAACTGACTGCAGTAGATGTAATAGAATCACAACCCTGGCAGATTTTTTAAAATCTTTCTTTCTCCCCTCTTGTGGTTGTTCAGAATAACAGATGTACAACCCTATGCCAACTCCCTGATTTTACAACGCCTTTATTCCAGAATCTGTGACAGTGATATTCAACCTTTGTTTGTTTTTTCAGTCCCTTCTGTTCATACATAATAACAGGGTATTTAGCGCAACACGGCCACGCATAAGACAAAGGACACAACGAGCACTTACTGCAGTGGAAAGCGGCAGACATACGTAGCCTTCTTGGCTTGTGCACATGAGTGCAAGGCAACATAAAAACAACACCGATTGTATCAAAGAAGGTGTGAGAGAAATTTTTGTTCAGCCTCATAAAAAAGAAAGGTTGGTCACTGACACAGCTCCAACCTGCGTTTTTATGTCAAGGGCTTCTAGAGTTTCGCGAGCCGTCTGTTGTCTGCCTTCACCCACAATTTTCACATCTTTGAACTGTGATGCACAATTGGTGCTAACCCTACAGTGCAAGATAAGTCGGCTAGAATAGCAGCTTGGGCATGTTGGTTATGCATCTTGAGGATAACAGCGCGGAACACAGGACGGGAGCACAAGATTAGAGGACGACACAACGAGCGCTGCAGTGTCGTCCTCTAATCTTGTGCTCCCGTCCTGTGTTCCGCGCTGTTATCCTCAAGAAGATAAGTCGGTCACCCTCATTGTTGGCAATTTTTCTTCCATGCTCCCTAAGTCGATCTTAGCTGCAGCTTGGCGTAGAGGTAAAGCATCTGCCTGAAATGCAAGAGAACCGCGGTCCGAATACCGGTGCCGCGCAATTCTCCACCGGATTTAAAAAAAATACCGCGTATCGATGGAATTGAGTAAAATAGGTTTGGGGTGCCACCTCATGCGGTGAAAACCTCCAGCAAAGCACTCCCTCGCCAGAAGAGGAGTTGGCCACCCCGGTGCAATAACTGGCCACAAACTCCCATTATTAGTCCTACAAAACCCCGACCCTCAATCACCAGCCTCTGCGAAGCAACTGACCACAGCGATGGTCAGAGCTGTGATGGAGTGGGGGGTGCTAAGAATTTCTGGCTGCGAGGACAGGCCGCCATTGGAAACCTGAATCTAGCAACGCTTAATGCTAGAACCCTACAAATTGAGGCTAGTTTAGCAGTGTTGTTACAAAACTAGAGGGTATACAGTAGGATATCATAGGGCTTAGTGAGGTGAGGCCAAATGAGTCATATACTGTACTGAAGGACGGGCATGTCTTATGTTATCAAAGTTTACTAGAAAGGCGACAACTAGGAGTAGGTTTTTTTGGTCAATAAGGAGGTTTTTGCCAATAAGGTTTTTTTGTCGCTTGTAATAAGAGGAGCTTTAGAGCATTAATGAGAAGGTGGCAGGCATCATAATTTAGGCCAAATAAGCGGCATAAGCTGAAAGTTGTACACGCATATGCACGTACATGTAAACATGATGAGCAGACAGTAGAAAGCTTCTATGAAGATGTAGAATCAGCAATGGGGAAAGTAAAAACACAATAAACTGTACTGATGGCCGACTTCAATGCCAATGCAGGTAGAAAGCACGCTAGACACCAGGCAATGGGCAATTAGGGCATTGGATTAAGAAATAGCAGGGGGGAGTACTAGTTCAGTTTGCTGAACGCAATAACGCAATAAGAATAGACAGACGGATTAAAGCAAATAAATAGGAGCTAGGTGGCCGACGTAAGGAAGTATAACATGGGGAAAATTGAGAATGCTCTAAAGACTGGTCGAAGCCTGAAAATGGTAAAGAGGAAATTAGGGATAGGTAAAAATCAGATGTATGCACTGAGGGACAAGGCGGGCAGTGTCATTACTAACATAGATAAGATAATGAAGGCAGCCGAGAAGTTCTAAATGTACCTGTACAGTAGCCGTAGTAGTCAGGACAAGAGTGAGATCGGCTGTAATGAAGAGCAGTCGGACGTTCCGCCAGTAACTAAGGACTATGTTAAGAAAGCCCTAGAAGCTATGAAGACGGGGAAAGCAGCTGTGGAGAATCAGGTAACTACAGATTTGTTGAAAAACGAAGGGGATATCGTGCTAGAAAAGCTGGTCATGCTGTATACGCAATGCCTGACCACATCGAAAGTACCGAACTCACAGAAGAACTCTAACATTATCTTAATTCATAAGAAAGGTGACGCTAATTACTTGAAAAATTACAGACCAATCAGCTGACTATCAGTTACGTACAAGGTATTTAACAAGGTAATCGCTTATAGGACCAGGAGAACCTTAGACTTTAATCAACCAAATAATCAAGCAAGATTTTGGAAAGGGTACTTTACCATCGATGATATCAACATTATAAAGCAGGTGATAGAAAATGTGCTTTAAATATAACCAGCCCCTATACATAGCATTCACTGACTGCGAGAAAGCATTTGATTGGGTCGAAACTCAGAGGCCATGGAGGCATTTGGCGATCAGGGTGTAGGTGAGCCATATGTGAAAGTGCTCGAAGATATCTATAGTGACTGCACAGCAACCATAGTTCTGTATAAAGAAAGTGATAAAATTCCAATTAAGAAAAGTGTTTGGCGAGGAGACGCGATCGGCCCAGTGCTATTTACAGCTTGCAAATAGAATGAAGATTAAAAATAAAATAGGTGATAGAAAAGTGCTTCTAATAAATAAATAAAATTTATTAAACTTAAATAGAATAAGTAATTAAAATGGAATCAAATGAAGAAGACTTAGGTAATGCTGATCAGCTTGGGAAACGAACAGCAGTTTCAAATAAGTAGCGATGTTTTGGAAGCGGTAGGCGAACATGTCTCCTTAAGACAGGTAGCGACCGCAGGTCTGGACCACTAAAGGGAAATAACTCGGAGAATAAGATTAGGATGGAGCGCATTTGGAAGGTACTCGCAGATTATGACTAGTAGCTTACCGGTATCGCTCAAGAGGAACCTATACTACAGTTGCGTCTTACCTGTACTCACCTACGGGGCTGAAACGCGCAGGCTAACGAAAACGGTTCTATTTAAGTTGAGGGAACGCAGAGGGCCATCGAACGGAAAATGGTAGGTGTAACGTTAAGAGATAGAAAGCGCAGAGTGGGTCAGAGAAATAATTCAAGTTACTGATATTCTAGTCGAAGTAAGACAAATTGGCATGGGCAGGACATGTAGTTCGAAGAGAGTATAACCGTTGGTATCTATGAGTAACCAATTGGATTCCGAAGGAAGGTAAGTGTAGCAGAGGGCGGCAGAAGGGTAGGTGGTTTGATGAGGTTAAGAAATTCGCAGGGGTCAGGTGGACGCAGCTAGCACAAGACCGGGTTAATTGGAGGAAAATGGGAGAGGCCTTAACCCTGTAGTGGCATAGTCCGGCTGATGATGATAAGTCAGCCTTTCACACAGAGTACGGCCTGTCCACTATAGGATATTCCACAGGACAGTGGAATTTCATAGGCTATGCTGGTGGCGCACTTTACAAAACGCTGTCCCCGCCTCTTCTGAAAGCTGACCTGTTTGATTTCGCAGGTTATGTGCCGGCTTACCTGAGCAAGTTCGCAGGGGGAAGATAATACCAGCCATTCATTAAACCGGTGCGCACTTTCTTCAGGCTGTCACTGTGCATGTGAGAAACCACAACAGGTCTCTTATTTTCCGCCAGTTCATTCCTATTTACATCTGATGCACGCACGACTTCCGATGTGAGGACTCCAAGCAGGGGATTGCTATGCCCCTTCTCAGAATCTTCGCATCGCAGCCCTCTGCTTGGCGTCCTCGTTCTGGAAGTTGTCCGTACATAAGATGCAAGTCAGTTTTAATTACTGATTGGACAGGCATGTTCCAACCGGCTTCCTTGAGTATTAGTCCCACTGGCGGAAACGCTTCTGAAGAGGATGAAGGTTGGTGGAAGCAGGAATGATCTGGTGGGAAAAGAGAGACTAGTTGTGCGTCCTTACATCTACATTGACCCACGAACTGAACAAAGTGGCAAACTGGTTTATTGCATAGGTGGTATTCTCTGTCCCCCCCCCCCCCCCCCCCCACGACACAAAAATTCTCATCTAAGCCGTTTCATAATGCGCGAAAGCCATCAGGTCGATTGTCAGAAGAAGCATAGCCACTGTTTGGTAAAGTGCACCACCAACGTCGTGTGTTAAATTCTATTGTTATGCGGAAATTCTACATTGGACAGATAGGATGCTACGTCAATGGCAACTTATGAAACAAAAACTATTGAAAACAAAAAGGGTGAGCGACTTGTCTTGCCCTGTAGTTGTTGCACTAATTGTACACCACAGTTTAGAGACGTGAAGATTCTGTATAGACGCAAACAGACAGCTCGTGAAAGTTTGGAAGCTTTTTATATCAAAATGCAAGGCTCGAGCTCAGTTAGCGATACTTCAGGTTTTCTTTCTGAAGCTGAATAGAAATTTCGCTCATGCCTACTTCGATAAGATTGGCGCTGTTTTCCTGTTCTCATGTACGTGTGCGCGTCAGCAGAGGTACCTTCCCCTGAATAAACAGTTGTCGTAAGTGCATGTGGTGTCCTCTTTCTTGTGTGTGTGTCTGTGTTGCACCAAATATGCCATTTTACGTCTGAAAACCAATGTTCTCAGCAGTTACCTTTGTTCTTTTCACACCAGCAGAATGTAAAGAGCAGCATGATGTACAACCTTGAATTTTATGCTCATTTGTATTGCAGTGCCTTCTGTACTCCGCGAAAGCTGTGTGCCGCACTACAAAATGTAAGGACGGTATGTGCCATCCTGACTGATCCATGTGCCCTCACCTTTTGTAGTGTTGTTAGCAGCTACTGAGATGGAATATAAGGTTGATGGATACAATAACAGGGATGTAAACATTTTTCTCCTCTTTTTCTTATGATGGCGTGCAACCTTTACCTGCTTTCTTTTTCTTACAGTGCTTTCTAGTCTTGATAGTAGAATGTATAACTGTGACATACATGCAGCCATTGCATATTTTTTCAATGCATTCTATTCATGCCAACAGGAAGAGCAACAGTAAAGCGTAGTCTTGGCTTCTATTTCGCACTGCAGATATTTTAATAGATTTAATGTCATGTCTAATGCTGAAATGACTATACAGTTTGCACCAGATGTATTCTGTGGTTAACATGCATGCGCATCAGTATTATAAAATGCAACACTGGTTATGATGGTCCTCTGTGTCAGAATTCGTTTGTCCATATAGAATAGCATTCTATTCGAAGCTGGCTGCTTCGTTTATTTTGTACAAACGTTGTGCAAATAGTTTAGCTTACCACTCCAACACAACCAATTTAGTACCCTTGTGGATTCCCATCCCTGTTTATTTCAGTCAATTCCTGTTCTTCTTTGGAGTATATATATTTATTGTTTTTACAAAACTATAAATTAATTTTAAGCTTGCAGAGCACTGCATTATTATCTTGTCATTTCATACTACTGGTAGAGTGTCTAATTCTGTATCTTCAATTTTGTAGTGCACATTGTTGAAAAACTAAATGTTGTAGTGTTTACACATTTTGTTTCTTAGCATCCTGTGCAGTTATTGTCGAATCTTCCAAAGAGCACCTAACTTCTGGTAGTTCACAGTGCAGTGGCATGTTTTTATCAAAAACAATGAGCAGATCTCACCTACTGTGGGCATTTTTAATGCCTGTGAGAATGAATGACAATGTACATTATTTCTATTCATGTCATGTGCTCATGCTATGGCTGTTTTTTGTGCGTTTCCTTCTTCCTTAGTATAATTTTAGACTTGGGAGAACTGCACTTTGTCATTTTCGTACCATTGCTTGTGGCTTTCTTGGCTTTTATTACGTGTCGGAAATTTTAAGTTGTCTTTTGCAATGTATAATGTTGAGGAAAATAAAATTTCCGTAGTTTACTCATTTTGTTTCCTAGCATTGAGTTTAGTTATAACAATCTTTACAAAGAGTACCTAACTGATGCCTCTTCACTATGAAATGTGGCATGCTTTGTAACAAAAACATACAGTTCTGGCTACAGTTCTGGCCAACTAGAGAGCAGTTGCAGTGTCTGGTGAGAATTAATGATCAACAATTGTACATCACTTTAGTTTGCATCGTAACTGAATGTGCGAAACGGCACGGTGGGCATGTGTTGGCAGTGCAGCTTTATTTGTAGTAGCATCTGAAGAGACGGTTTATATTTTTATTCTGGTAGTTGGGTTGAAAACCTCTACAAATTCACCAGCATTGAAGACAACTTTGCTGAATATAGCAGCGAACAAATAATTTTTAGCTCTGTAGATTCCAGAGCTCCTTTTAGTCATTCAGAATATCTTGGCGCTTTCTACAAGATGTCTTGCAACACGTCGTGTAGCTCAAAAAAGGGGGGCATTAACTGAGTTAGAAGATAGCTACAAGCTGTACTAAGGCATATATAAGAATGTCTTTCGTGTCTTGTGAAGGCATCGTCTAAATGTCTAAGAGCTGTCTAGGGCGCCCCTTCAGACGTCTATAAGGCGCAAAACTCAAGGATCTCTCAGCCCGTCTTGTCAGGTGGAGTCATTTGTCAGAGTCTCCGACTATAGGAATTCGACGTAATTTTCAGGTATAAGTCTGGTCGCCAGCTCTTGGACACCGATTGCCCACACTGTCGTCAGATACACATAAGAATCATCAACACACAGCTTTTCAAATGCGAAGCGCACAAACCTAAATTTTCGAGCGTAATTCCAACCCGCGATCAGTGCGTGACACGCTTCTGTCCGCCAGGGATTCTGCCTTCTCTCTAGTTTATCTTGGGTAAGATGGCTTATAGCTTATCTGGTAGACTGACTGATGTGTAGTATATTATTTGTCTTTTAGGTGTCTCGATGTATCCTGTAAGACGCCGTGTAGCCTAAAAAAGTGGGAGCGTAAGCTTAGCTACGAGATAACTATGAGACATATCAAGACATTTGGCAATGTCTTGCATATCTCGTCAAGACATATTGCATACGTCTAGTAGCCACCTCCGAGGCCAGCTGAGACGTCTATAATGCGTCTTGCTTGTCTTTGCAAACGGCTTATTGCCGTCTAGTACATGGGTGGGTGTTTACTGAAAATAAAAAAGCACTGCAGAATCTGCATTGTAGTAATGCGAAAACACGGGTGCTGCTGCTGGGTACTTGTGGCTGCTCCGTCTCGCCAAGCGGAGATGCCAGGATGCAGAGCGTAACAGGCGGCGCATAGCAGCTCAAATGGAGCCTTTGGGAGCTCAACTGGAAAGGGGGACTTCAACACGGAGGAGGACTTGTTTAGTCATCATATGAAACAGAGATTCGACTTTAATTTGGCATCAACCCCCAACTGCACGTGGACTGCCACTTATCTCATATATCAGAGACTCTGTACCTTTAAAATTCTGCATACATTCAACCGAAACGGCCGTGTGTTACTGTACTGATCACCTGGCCATCTTTCGTTCTCTGAATGAGATAAAAAATGATGCGTGATTGCTAATGAATATAAACTCAACAATAGGTTCGGCAACATGCCGAAACCACAAGAAAGTAGCTCTCGCTACATATATCCTGGCTTAGCCGAGCTAAGCCACTGCTAATTTTTTCACTTTTTATGGTTAAAAGTTTTATAAACTGATACTTAGCATCAGAAAACACCGGCTTTTCGTTCTGAGCATTTAAGCTTTATTACCTTACTTTTCTAATGTTTCAATTTTTCAACCATTTTCATTATTTTATCTATTACCCATTTTAAGTTTACTTAATCACAATTGCCAATCATCAGGTTTTCATTCTGAGTATTCTGACACTTTTGGTTCACCCTTTCCAACTTTTCAATTATTTTAATTCGATAATTGATTAGTTGCACACGCCACAATTTCGTATTTAACGTCATTACTCACTTTTGAACATGTAATTATTTTGCGTTGTTAATGCGTAAGCATTAAGTGCCTATGTTCGCGGGGTTTCTCTCAACAGTTTGTGTGAGTATAAGTATCATGCACTTGAACGACGTAGAGCAAAACCAATGGTAGCATCTGAAAGAGCACCAAAAATTTGTTTGCGTGCAATCTTTTGGGCATGCAGAGTAGTTAGGTAAATTATTAGAGCCATTTAAATCAATCGGAGCGCGACATAGCCATGCACAGTAACAGCGACGTCTAAATGGGGTCACATCGTAGTGGACTTCCAGTAACCTAGGCCTAACTTCTGGTGGCGGGAAATCTGAAATATTTCAACTTGAACCAACGGAAATGGGGGTGATTTGCATGCACAAATGGGTGGGAATGGTTGCAAAGTGTGTAAAGAGAGGTAATCAACCAGCTGCAGTCTGAAGAATTCCAAGAGCACTGCAGAATCTACAGTGAAGAAATGCAAAAGCCTGGGCTTTTCTGCGGCAGACGGTAGATCGCGCGCCCCTTGTCAAACACTACTAACGTTCCGTTGAACGCATCAAAATTCATCGGTGTTCTATAACTCGTTTACATGAAAGGAAAAGCGTAGTACCTCTCCATAGCGGAATCTCGCTGGCACAACTCGCAGAAAACACAGCAACGCTCAAGCTTACGCATTTCTCCAGTGCACATTGTGCAGTGCTCTCGCAATTTTTTAGTTTACCTTGGATAAAACTGTTAAAAATTGAATTTAACTGTACACAATAGTGTCAGCTTTCGTGGTATACATTACGTTGAGTATAACTGTACTCACACGCAACCAATTAACGTTAAATATCTCCACTAAGAAGTGTTATGGAGAGAACATCACTACGTTTCAATGCAGCAACTTAAATTTGCAGCGGCTATTCAAACCTAAATTTAGTAGAGTGTATTTATGTTCAGCATAAGATATCCAACAATATATGACGATGTTGTAGCAGAAAGTTAATTCGTTATTAGAAATAATCAATTATAATAATTACATAAGACATATATTTATGCACAGTAACCATACTCCATATAAGCTGTCAAAGATATTGGTACGTAGATTGGTACATAGCAAAATATTGGTTTGTAGCATGAAATTTAGCTTTATCACAACTAACTCTTTAGCAATAATTACTGAATATTTACGATTAGATCAGTGCAGCTATACTTAGCATAAGCTATCCAATACTACATGACCTGATGATCGTCATCATCATCAGCCGAACTACACCCATTACAGGGCAAAGGCCTCTTCCATTTTCCTCTAACCCGGTTCTGTGCTAGCTGCATCCACTTGTCCTCTGCGAACTTCTTAATCTCATTCACTCACCTAATTTTCTGCTGCCCCAGCTACGTTTTCCTGCCTTATGAATCCAATTGATTACTTTTAGCGAGTATCGGTTACCATCTCTTCGCACTACATATCCTGCTCATGCCGATTTCTTCTTGATTTCGAATAGAATATCAGTAACTTGAGTTATTTCCCTGACTCCCTCTGCACACGTCTTACCTCTTAACGTTGAACCTACAATTTTCAGATCCATAGCTCTCTGCAGAAGAACCATTTTCGTTATGCTGCGCATTTCAGCCCCATAGGTGAGTACCGGTAAGATGGAACTGTTATTAGCGATACCTATGAGCTGCTATTAATAATGTGGAATACCGTCCAAATGCGCTCCATCCCAAACTTATTCACTTAGTTATTTCCCTTCCGCAGTCCGGATATGCGTTGTGTTTTGTGTTGTACTGAGTTTTATGGCACATAAGCAACTTAGGCTATCATGCGCTAAGCACGAGGTGTACTGTGTTTTCTTTGGTGTAGGATTAAGACATTTTTAGGTTATCACAGCTTGCTTAGAAGCATGAATTCTTCTAAATAGCTGAAAACAGAGAGCCTACTGACAAGTGCGTTGTCCCCTCTGAGCCATTTCAAATCGAATGGCATTTGTTCGATGTAAAACTCTCATAATACTTTTTCCCCTGTCTTTCAAGTTTTCTGCACAAGTGCAAAATGTGGTTTATTTTGAGTTCATGTCCACAGTTGGCTTATCTACTTTCTTGATAATTAAAATGTGAATGCGACATAGTGCTACTTCCGTGAAGAGTTCTGGAGACTGCACGGTTTCCAATATTCGATGACAGGTTTCGCAAGGTGGAGTTTGCTGTTTATTTCAATCTCGCCAAAACGTTGCCATTTTGCTCTCAGTTTTCTTTATCCAAATTTTATTACATCATTAAGCGTTATGTTTATTTTTTCTATTTCAGCATTGTGGGCTGCTGCAGCACATGCATCACCTTTCTCGTTATCGTTGATTCCAACATGGTTTTGCACTCGGCACAAATTAATTTCTTGATCTTTTGTTTTGGCTATTTTGACGCAATTAATTGTATTTCCTACAAAGGGTTCTGTTGCAATTTTAGAGTGCAGTGCTGTGACTACACTGAAAGAGTCGATGTAGATTATGCTTTTCAGAATTGCTCTTTACTAATTTTTCTACGGCACAAAACATGACATAGCATATGGCAGTAAATACTGATGCAGGCTGAGGTAACGTAATCTTTTTTTCTGCCTTTCTCTTCTATTATGAAGCTGGTTTGGAGCCATTTGTATAAATTGACTTTTGTATAATTGTATAATTTGTCTTTTTGGAAACTGTGTTAGTGTGAGGTCGTTTACGGAGGAAAAGCTTTACCAAGGCGGTAGTGGGTTTGGTCTTGAGGCGATATTGGGCAAGTTATCTGTTATGTCAAATTCTTGGCATTTCTTTTCGAAGCGAAGGAGGAGTGGCCTAATTGTTTGGGGATTGTTGGTAAACATTATTCGAGATGGGCACTTTGTGACTATTGGGTCACAGAGGTGTTTCGAAACTCGGGAGTGAACGTATACTCAGAACGTATGCGTATGTGAGCATAGATCTCCTCTCTGCAAGGGGTGGTTCATTTGTTCGATATAGACTGTTTATGGGTGACGTCCTGTATGCCCCTGTTGAAAGATGCAGGTCTAAGTTGTGTGCTCGGTCTAGTCGCTTTAAATATGACGGTCGGTCCTGCGGATTCATATTCACTGCAACCGTAGTCCAAGTATGAGCCCACAATAGAACGGTAAATTGTGAAAAGCCTTTTGGTATATTCAGAGACTGGAATGGATTGTTTTTTTTAGAGCATTAATGTGAGACAGCAAGGTTAGCTTTTGTTAGCCCAGAAATTTATCTTCACTTTTAACAGGTAATTTTGTTTCATTACCTTATAGGGTATACGACCTGCCTGTAAACCTCGATTTAGAGAAAAAAGGAATGGTCACTGTTTTCATGGGGTAAACCTATAAAAAATTTCTCTCTGCCCACGTAGTTTGTTCATGGTTAGCGGTGCTTACCTTTCGCGTGTTGATATGTTTGAGGATGAGCAAGCTATCAGATGGTCGTCAACACAGACGGAATACATCATAGACCTTGGAATTATTTTGGTAAGAGAATTCCTTTTTTTTACAACAGAGAGGGTTATGCCTAAAATACAACATTGAGGCAGTCTGCTTTCCTAAATGAAATTTTTTGAAAGGGTTGACCCTAGGCGTACATGAATTGTACGGTTTGACAAGAAGTCTTTTAGGCAGTTCAGCATTATGCCACGGATTACAAGCGCAGCTAATTCTGGAAGAATTCCAAACCTCCGCGGGGTGTCGTGTGCTTTCTCCAGGGCAAAAAAAAAAGGAGCATCAAGGCAGAGTTGTTGGTGTATGAAGGCTTCTCTTATAGTATTTTCAAGACGAACTTGATGCTCGGTTTTAAAGCATGCCTTTTTAAAGCCACACTGATGGATATCGAGACACTCGCGGGTTTGTAGCACGAAGGTTAATCGGAGGTTCAATATACGTTCAAAGAATATGTAGCTTCTAGGACATGATGGCGGTTTACTGGGTTTTAAAAATAGAGCGATGATGGCTCTTCCAGCCTTTGGGTATTTTCATCGATACCCAGACACTGTTGAAAATTTTTAAAAGTGTCTATATAGAAGGTTCAGAGAGGTTAGCTAGCATTCGATAATGAATAATTTCAGGATCGGGTGCAGTTCGTTCACCAGCTTTTAGAATTTTATGGAGTTCTTGAAGGGTGAGTGGTTTGTTAAGTGCCTCAAGTCTGTTTCTTAGCCATAATTTTGTGTTTTAGAAACGGTTCTGTGTATTGTGAAATGAAAACTGTCGAATATATTCACCTAAAATTATCGGCCTGTGCTTGAATAGTTGTCAGTACGCCAGGTTCCATTAGAAGGGAAACAGTGAAGGGGAGTAGCTTCCACTTAGTTTTCAAACTTGCACCCACATTTGTTTTCATGTTTTTGAGCTGTTTATTGAACACACATAATCTTACCAGGACGTGTTTTCGGCACTGTGGCGGATGCATCAAGCTGTGGTTCTCGCCTCTTTAAACTTTAAGAAAATGTCCTGTGCTGGGTACCTGCGAAAAATTCTCCGAGCTTTGTTTTGTTTCTTTGTTGTTTCTTTAAATTCTTTTGAATACTATAGCTTCATGATTTTGCTTTACCACTCCAAAAAACTCAGAAATTGCTATGTGTGCTGCAGTAATGATACTTTTCATGTGAGTTTCATCAGGTTCGTCTATACTAAAATTGAATAAAATAGTATTATCTAGGCTGGCATTTTATCTCGGCGGTTCCCTCGGAACCGTGCCCAGTCGGCTAAAAGCAGCTTTCAGCGTCTTAGCTTTGTTGGGATGATTTGTGAAGATGTTAGGCTGATTAGCACAGTTAAGCGGTCGCTTCCGTATGGGTATCTAATACATCCTATTTAAAATGTGCAAAAATGGAGGGTGAGCTGAACGATAAATCTGTATAGCTAATTTTTCCTGAACTATATGAAGAATAGGTTTTTTCCTGGTGTTCTATAAACAAATGATATTACACAGTATAAAATTATCTGACTTCGCCTCTCATATCGGTTTCTCTCTACCCCAAATAGCTGCAGTGTACATTAAAATTTCCGACTATTAAAATGGCTCTCGAAGCACTCCAAAATAATCTTCTAGATAGTAAATGCCAAATTAAGGTGTGCCTCTAATTATGTGCAGCGCACAGTTATTGTTTTGAAAGCCTGTGAAGTGACGCCACAGCCACAAACTAAGTTTAAGTGCGTGTCCTCGACCCGCTGTTCGAATTTTTGCTGGAAAAACCACCTGAGAGGCTGAGCGCCTACTCTCGGTCGAGGCGGAAGACTGCATAGATTTTGAGTATGTGCTTATTTCGGCGCAATAGCGCAAAAGACAAGGAACCAAGAACGAGTTTACACACACAGCGCTAACTTCCAACAACTTCATTGGAAACAAATGCCCTATAATTTATACAAGCATCATTAAAGGGTCGTCCAAAAGCATGTGATAATCAACGGGAATAATTGGCAATCTTTTTTTTTTGAGAGTCTGACGGAAAGAGTGCTTACACAAACACTTCCTGATCAGGATATCTTTTCCGCGTCAATAATTTCACGGGTGCGCTGACGACTAAAAACTTGTAGAGTGATGACCTGCAGTTTGTACATGTGTTACAATGTTTGACAAGTTCACTGTCTTGTTCTTTTTTATTACTGATATTGCGATTGTGCTCACAGAGGCGATCATTAAGGCACCGACCTGTTTGTCTAACATATATAACTGTCACCCACATGACGGCGGAATCTGGTACAACCCACCTACCTTGCATCCACAAACGGAGTTTGATGTTTTTTAGTACATTGATTGGAGACAGGCAAGAGGCAAGCGACAAAAGTATGTAACAAGTTCAACCAAGACTTCCTTCATGTATTTTTCAGTGCAAAACTCATAAGACAGAGAGGCCTTTTAGACCTATCATGTCTGAACAATGTTCGTGGGAAAGATAGGGGTCACGGTTCTTACAATGTAAGCTGAGCCTGCTTAAGACAGAATACCCGCTTTAAGTGAAAAATTATAGCGAAGGCCTTGAATTTATGCAGCCGAAATGTGATAGCCTTCGCGCTTTTTCTGTCGATATCAAAGACTGCCTCATGATCAGGTACTTAATTGTGTCGAATATTGCATTGACCAGTTTGGAAACGTGGCTTTTCAAAACTCAGCAGGTATTAACGCTAGTTGCTCCTTAGAATTTTTATACTTTTATCTGGGCTCCACCTTTAGCTCGTGGAATGATAAGCCTCAACTTCAAAAAGATATTTGTATCGGCTTCTGCGCTGCCCCAATTTTAGGTGGCCTCTTTTTAGCCAAACTTTAAAAGTTCGTTATGGACAGAATAGACAACATGCAGATCACCAGTGTTTTTAGATATGTAGACGATTTCTTGATTTTTATTACCAGCGATCACAATTACATTGAATCCCAGGCATTGCACACACTAATTATGCTCAAAGTTTTTTCCTAACTTTTGAATTCCCTCCTAATAATAAGCTGAGATTTCTCCACATTAGCACCACCTTTAACCCAGGTCATACCTGCTGGGCATACGAACTTCGCAATAACAAGCCTCTCCTGCCCCTCAATTCTCCCCACTCTAAAATGGTCAAAAGAGCGATCGCAAATCTTTGCCTTCAAAATCTTTTTTGCACTTGATGTATATCCGCACCTGATGTGTGAAGTCTGGAACAACACTGGAGAAGGCTAACGCCTGCTCTCTATCCTGGTCACCTTCCCATTTCAGTAGCGGAAAGTTTGTTCAAAACGCTGAACACAGAGCTGCATTCTCGTGCGCGGGTGCCCTTCAATCAAAAGAAAGATCTGTCAGTAATTCCATATTTGCATGCAATTTCTCACAGTGTAAAGCACATTGCAAAACGGATAGATGTGTCAGTGGCTTTTCCCACCCCTGAAAAGTTAAACAGTCTATGCAAGATAAAAAACGCTTTCCAAGTACTCGTGCCCAAATCTGGATCCGCAATTTTTTACATCTAGACCCATTCAGCTCCATGGCAAAGCTCCCGGAGGGGTGCCCAAAATTTATTACTTGGATAGGGGTTTACCTCAAGGCTCCATTCTCGGACCCATATTGTTCAACTTGGCCATGACACGCGTCGCCGAGAAACTGGAACTCGGCACAAGCGCAAGATGTGCAATATATGCCGATGATATTACTGTCTGGACTGAGGCAGTGGATTACGTAGACACATATTCTGTGCAGGCTGAACTTCAGGCGGCCCTTCTTTGTCTTGAAGATACACTAAATAAAATTGATCTCGAACTCGCTCCACATAAAACAGAATCGATTAATATCGACGGAAAACATAAAACCAACCCAAGTATGCAGATCCATCTTCACATCGGAGGCAACACCATCATCTCCTCAAATGGGCAAATCCGCATTCGTGGCCTGCCCATCTCAAGCTGCAACAGTCCCCAGAAATGGGTTCATCAGCTACAACGCCTTTGGCCAGCACTTCTACACACTATTCGTCGCCTGTCCAACCGGCACGGTGGTGCGCGGCAACATGCTTGCCGTGCGATGGCCCGAGCAGCGGCAGTTGGAAAAATTCTCTATGTCACACCCGTCCTCCAACTGTCGAAGACTGACTTCGCTAAGGTCGAACGCCTCCATTGCGCAACACTACGCCCTATTACCGGTCTACCTAAGCACACTCCTATAGCCGAACTTGAGCGTTTGGCCGCTCTTCCACCGCTCGCTACCATCGTTTCTGAGTCACAGACGCGTCATCGAATACGTCTAGAGAACACTGTCCAAGGGCGTCGCCTGCTGGTCTGATATGAACAGCGTAACGATAAAACACCAGCCCAATATCCATCTCTTCCCCCTCGGGGGATGCCAGTAGTAACACGCCTCCATCGCCGACCTATAAACTGCGATTGTTTCATTCCCCGGGAGCTTCTCGCTGCCCATCACCGACAAGAACGAATCCCTGATACGACTGACATATACACCGACGCTTCGATTACAAGCGAATTTGCATCTATGGGCTGGGTATGCGATGAAGACACTTCCCTTCCAGGCGCTTATGCCTGCCACCTACCTCGAGGTACCCCTCTTCATGCTGAACTCCTCGAGATTTGGGGAGCCTTGTCAGGAGTGCTTGCACCGGAATTGGTTCAATACGTATTCTTACTGACTCCTATGAAGCTTACAAGGAAATCGCTACTCCGGGTTCACAAGATGCAACTGCTACGGCCATACAGCGCCTCCTTAAACGCCACCAACTCGCGACCAGAACTGTCGTTATTCAGTGGACCCCAGGTTACTGGAACGAATCAGGGGGCAATGCGGTGGTACACGCCGCGGCTGCCTTGGCAGGTGGGATGTCCACATTTACTTCCCCAACCCCCTTGTTTCATCTTTACTCGACCTTGGGCAGGCAACACACCCCTTCTCTTGCCCTTATGCACTATACTCGGACCAGTCTTCGTAGCCTCAGTCAGCATCGCATGCAGGTGGCCACACCAGACTCACCTTTTACTCGGAAAACCCTACTCGCCCGAAGCCAAGAACTCTTTTTGAATAAGCTCATCGCCCATGCGGCTTACACGCCACGTATTATGGCCCGCTGGCGTCAGTATACAGAGAAAATGATTACGTGCCCCCACTGTACGACGCTAACGCGTGGTGGCATATTTCATCCACTCTGGGATTGTCTTACATTTTTACTGGACGCTCCGAGATCAAATCCTACCACCTAAACTACCGTTCCCTTCTAGAAACTGATGCTAACACACAGATGATATCTGCCAAGCATGGCTCCCTTAGTGGCCTGGTTACAGCGATATTATTTGAGTGACGACCTAAACAATGAAGATTCTGTCTACTCCCTTTACCCCCATCCATGGCCATGAGCCTTCCTATTCAATAAGGGACATTCAATCAATCAATCAAACCTGTTCGGGCTGTCTCCAGTCAATATACTAAAAAACAACAAACTCCGTTTGTGGAATGCAAGGTAGGTGTGGTGTACCAGATTCCACTCTCATGTGGACGACAGTATGTTGGACAAATAGTTCGCTGCATTAAAGACCGCCTCCGTGAGCACAATCCCAAGGTCAGTATAAAAACGAACAAAAGAGTGTATTGCGGATTGAGTGTAAGGCATATGTGCACAAAGGTTAATGTAGGGTTTATCTTTGGTGAATCGTGCAAGAGAGGTCGTAGTCTGTTGGATAATCGGCCGTTTGGGCGGAAAGTTGTTTCGTTGAGGAATGTCAGGTAAGGTGTCCAGAACGTGAAGTTCATTGAAAGTCGTTTGGAACTGCAATATCAGTAGCCGGTTTGCTTGGGGATTCTTTGTGACTATTGATTGAGAGGTGCAAATAGTAAGACAGGGATAATAGAGAGGTTTTTCCGTGACCATTTTTAAAGAACATATGCACGTGTGATTTCAGTCCATCTATCTTCCAGTGGAGGCTTATTTGCGTTTTCAAAAATGCTATCAACAGGGCACATTCTGTATGCACTGCATGAAAGGCGCTGGTCTGTTCTGCACCGGTCCTAACTTCTTCTGGCATGATGGTCTAGGAAATTGCGCAATATGCGCCCGAATCTGCATGGACCATGCAAAAGAAGGATACGTGTGTTGTAAAAACCTGACCATCCCTCTGAAACTGTGAAAGCCAGCTTTGCGGCAAAGCGGAAACCCCTAAACCATGGCGGCCAAGCCTGTTTGGGAGCAGACTTGGATACAGCGCTGAGATGTCTATTGGAGTAACAATGCGGCACCCGGTCCCTACACTGATGTTGCGGTCGCCCAAGGCCCAACCTCACAGTCACGCTGGAGGCCTGCGTGACTGTGAGGTTGCATATCTGGATATCACATAGTAACACGTGCGTTCTGGTTTTGGTGTTTTATTGTTTTCTGTATCCTTATATAGGCGTGTTTCCTGTGATTAAACTTTAGTTGAGAGTCAGCGCTTGTTCCGGTGGTTCCTTCGTTTCGTCCCCGTTTGTTCGCGCTGTTTTTTGGAAAATATATCACCAACTCGCCCGCTTAGCTATCTTGTTGAACTTCTGGATAGACATCAGTGTGGTTTTATAAAAGAATTTCATTGCATTTCATCCCAGCCATCAATTCGTCCGCTTCAAAAATACAATCCGGGCAGCGTTCATCCACAAGTAGCACTGCATCGGGGTCTTCTTCAACCTGGAGAAGGCATACGATACCACGTGGAGTTTTGGTATCCTCCGAAATCTAGCAGATTTAGGTATCCGAGGGATGCAATCTTAGTAGAACACCCTTTATAGTAAAAATGAATTCTCTAGTGTAAGTAATCTCTAAGTTCATTATGTATTCGGTTTATGTTGATGACCTGCAGATAGTATGTATCTCCTTCAGTGTAGCTGTCTGTGAGAGACGAATGCAAATGGCATTAAATAAACTCGCTGCATGCGCAGACAAGAATGGGTTTAGGTTTTCCCCACAAAACACTGTAGCGGTCGTGTTCTCACCGAGCCGATGTTTACAGACAGGTAATACACTACACTAGAAACGAACCACACTACCACTGAAACTAGCGCACAAATTTTTAGGCGTCACATTTGAAAAAAGACTGACATTTTTACCCGACATAAACGGTCTCAAAATAATGCTGCCCATGCCCTCAGCATTCTAAAAGGGCTCTCACGAAAATGGTGCTGGTCTGGTCGAGCGTATCTGTTGCAAGTTTATTGTTATGTGGTACGCTCCAACTAAGACTATGGATGCATAATATATGGCTCAGCAGGACAATCCGACTTGAAACGACTGGACCCCGTTCATAATCTTGGTCTGCGTCTATCGTCTAGAGCATACAGAACATCCCCTGTAGCGAGTCTTTACGCAGAAATAAATGAGCACCTCTAGGGAATCACAGAACTGCACTGATGTGCACATATGTCAAATTTCCGTTCTCTCCCGAAACATCTCTACTACTCCATTGTCACTAAATGCCCATCTAAAATTTATTTCTTAACAAAAAACCACATTCTATCAGGCCGTTGATACTAAATTTCGAAAATAAATGCAAGGAACTAGCAGCACTGGACACAATATACCTATCATTGTATCAAGAAGTGACCTTCTGCAATCAGTTTACAGCCTCCCTGCTGTTGTGCGTTCTCACTAACACACACAAAAAACAAGCACCACAGTAGCACCTACTGTAAGAATGCTTCACACTCAAAAAAAAAAAAATATGATGCCTAGCTGCACAGAGTTGTACACTGATGGCTCGAAAACAGAAGCAAAGGTAGGAATTGCAGTAGTTCAAGACGAAAACCAAAAAATGGTACGCCTGCCGCAGAGCGCCTCAATTTTCATGACCAAGTGTTACACTGTATTTGTTGCTGTAGAGCAGATAGTGAAATAAAAAATAAAAAACTGTGTCATCTGCACTGATTCTTTCAGCGTGTTGACAGCGCAACAACCAAAAAAATGCTCAAGAACCTTTATTTGGAAACATCATTCATAACATAGTTAAAATCACATCTCAGAATCATGGCATTCGATTCTGCTGTGTCCCTATAGCCTTGTTGGGATCGATAGCAATGACACAGCTGATGCAGAATGTGTTGCGCAAGCCCAATTCGTTTAAAGAAAACAAGTCAGCGTGCGCCACACACGGATTGTTTAAATTTGTTACATAAAAACTAAGACATAAATGGCCGGCTACATGAAAAAGCAAGCAAACAATAAATTACAATCCATAAGCCATTTTTGGCAGAATGGAAGCCCAGTAGACATCAAGAACGTTTTAAGAAAGTAATTTTATGTCGCTTACGAATCGGGCCCAATCACCTCACTCACAATTTGTTACTAACAAGACGAGACAACCGCTCTGCGAAAGGCGCGGTGGTGAACTCACAGTAAACAACATCTTAATTGCCGGTACGGAACTTTACAAATCTAAGAAAAAGAATATTTTTCATTATTTTACGAAGAACAAATCCCATTACACCCCATGCTCTTTCTGGATGAACAAGCACTTGTTTATTCTGCGCCCCCGATGGCGCCAGCATTTTGAACAGACTATAACTATCAGGCTATACCATCATCAAAACCTATCATAAGATTTTAACCCCGTGTTCAACCCAGCATAGCCTTTTTCGCTTTTGCTCAATAAAACCCAATATAACAGCCATTGTTATTAAAAACAGCTCGAACAGGAAGACACAAGACAAGATAAAAAGATGCTACAGGACAAGCGCTGACTCACAGCTCAGACTCAGCTTTTACTCCAAGGCCCAGACAAAAACAAATGTGACGAAAACTAAGTTTTTGTGTGAAACACCCCTGGGTTCACCATACTAAACAAAAAGTCACTCAAAAAAGAAATCTCTTCTTGAAAGAGCAGGAGAAGTGTTGCTGACGCACTTAATGTCCCTTGAAATAAAATATGCTTCAAACAGTTCTCTCGTCAGCTTTTTTTTTTTTTTGTGCCGATACAAAATTCTTACTTGGTCAAATAGGGGTGTACACTTCTCCTTCTTCACTGTCTCACAAGAACGGCAATGTGAGACCAGAAAGGTTTTATCCTTGTCACTTTTGACCAGGTTAGAAATTTGTATCGGCACAAAGAAAAGCTGACGAGAGAACTGGTTGAACCATATTTTGTTTCAAGGGACATTAAGTGCGTCAGCAAGAATTCTCTTGCTCTTTTAAGCAAAGAGATTTCTTTTTTTGAGTGACGTTTTGTTTAGAAGATGAACCCAGGGGTGGTTCACGCGAAAACTTCGTTTCGTCCCATTTGTTTTTGTCTGGGCCTTGGAGTAAAAGCTGAGGCTGAGTTGGGAGTCAGCGCTTGTCCTGTAGCTTCTTTTTATCTTGTCTTGTGTGTTCTGTTCGCACTGTTTTTATTAACAATGGATGTTTACCAACTCGCACAACAAAGTATCTTAGTAAGCCAATATAACAAACTAACTAGAAAAGCAATGCATAATAAATTTGAAGTTTCGCTCTGTCTGGAAGATATAGTTGGCACCGGGCTAGTGAATGCTTTTTATAATGATTGAATGTGATGATTAAATGACCTGTAAGCAGCGAAAGCCACGCCAAGAATTTTATGCTTTCTAACAATTTCTAAGGATGAATCTCAAAGAACCCACCTTTCTTCTATCTGTGCATGCTTTCCTCGAGCAATGAATAGTATGGTATAGGGTTTATTGTCACTTATTTTTGAACAGTTATTTTTTGAGCAATCCCAAATGAATCCAAGCTCTTTCTCGGCTTCTCTTACTATTCGTATATATTTCTACCAATCAAAAATATGCTCGTGTCTTCTGCACAGAGCACGTATATTGCACGGTTTTCCTTCCTCAGGGTATCATTGAAATAAACAATGAAACGAAAGGGCCCCAAAATGCTCCCATGTGGCACGTCGGAAACTCAGTGGAGACCCCATGAAAAGCGGTTAACCAGTCTGTATTGATTATGTATCTGTGCATGTGTATGTGTGTCTATATATATTAAGACGATGGTCACGTATGCCAGTACTGATTCTACCAGCCGCTACACAGGTGCGTCTGTACTAATAACAAAAAATCGAGAAGTGTCTGACTGTCGACGTTGCATGAGTTGTCCTTAGGCGTAATGGAACCAAGAAGCTGTTGTCGTGTTGGTTGTTGTGTTGGGTTTAATGGCGCATAGGACGCTCAGGCTATCATGCCTCAAGCAGACGGTTGCAAGTGGCGTACATTATTTATTCTACAGTTTCCGTAAAACATTTGCTTCCTTTAAAAAGCTAAAAATACATGATAGATCGACAAGTCCGCTTTCACCTAAAATCAAAGCTGGATGGAAAGGAATCTGTTCATCGTAAAATCGAGCAAAATGCTTTTTCCTTAGCATTTCAAATCTTGTGCATGAAAGTAAAATGGGCTTTATGGTGAGTTCCTCTCCGCATTCTTAACACAGAGGTTTGATTTCTTTTCTCAACAAAAAGTTGTGTGTCATGTGTGTGTGGCCAATGCGGAGACGGCATAAAATCACTTCTATAAAACGTTCTTGATGGCGACGTGATTTCCATTCCCATAAAGCTGGCTTCACCAACGGCAGCTTATTATTTACTTCCCTACTTCGTGATGACTGCCATTCGTCCTTTAGTTTGTTGTGCACTAGCATCACGCAGTCTCTGTATGGCATATGTATGTTCTTTATTCGTTTTTCATGGGCTTGGGCAGCGCAAACGTCTGCTCTCTCATTGCCTCCAATGCCGACATGACTCGGGACCCAACAAAATGTTATTTTATGTCCTCGAGCAGAGGGAGTTGATATGTTGTTATGATTTCCCCGAGTAGTGGTGCAACAAAATTATTGTGGTGAACGGTTTGAGAACACTTAAGGAGTCTGTGTATATATTACTGTCTGTAATGCCCTCGTTGGCTATTTTGCTTACAGCCACTGCCAGAGCATAGCACTCAGTTGTGAAAATACTTGCACACTGAGGTAATCTCACCGTTTTTTCCCATTTTCCATGCACTATTGCACTTACAACTTATTTTGTTGTCTTGGATCAATCCATATAAAAATGTGTGCAATTGTCATAATTTTTTTAAGAGCTAGAAATTCTTGCAGGATGTGTTCAGGTGGTGTTTTATGTTTAGAAAACTGAGTGTGAAATCCCACACAACAGGAAGGCTGCACAATGGTGGCAGTGAAGTGTGTCTTGATGCAATATTAGGGAGGGTATTTAGTATTCCTAATTCTTCGATTTATCCTCAAATCGAAGTAACAAGGGTTTGATTGACAGAGGCCTATTTTTGGGCAATACTCTGGAGGCACATTTAGTGACAATGGGGTAGCATATTCCAATATATTCCAATATTTTTGTTGTATTGCCCCTCCTGCTTGGGCCAACATATTGGCCTGCAGTATGATTAAATAAATATATGCTTTGATAGGGAGTGTATTTTCAGGATATATGAAAATGTGAACATAGTCCTTCTAAGTTCTAGGGATGGTTCGTTTGTGTCTACATAAAGACTTGTGATAGGTGATGTCCTATAAGCGCCAGTTGAAAGACGCAATCCCGAATTATGTACAGGGTCCAAGCGCTTCAAATATGAAGGTCTTGCTGACCCATATACAATGCAGCCATAGTCTAGGCAAGAGCAAATGACTGAGCGGTAGATGTGCAAAATGCACGTCCGGTCAGACCCCCAGTGTTTGCGTGAGAGGACTTTGGGTATATTGAGAGATTTGGAAGCTTTCTTTTTCATAATGTTTATGTGACCAAGGAAAGAGAGCTTTCTATCAAAAGGTAAACCTAGAAATTTGTGTTCGTCTTCTTTTGGTAGTGTGATTTCATTTAGGTAGATGGTGGGGTGAGTGTGCAGTCCTCATCTAAGAACAAAGAGAACAGCCGCAGACTTTTGCACGGAAAATCTGAAACCATTTTTATCTGACCATGATGCAACTTATTTACAGTTAGCTGAATCTGCCTCTCACATGTTGCTACGTTTGATGATGAGCACGCAATTTGCAAATCGTCTACGTAAACCGATTACATAATGGACTTCGGAATTATTTTCGCTACAGAGTCCATTTTCACTATGCAAAGCGTGAAACTTCAAATGCACCCGTTAGGGCACACCAGTTTCTTGTGTGAAGTTTTTAGAAAGGACGGAATCAAGACGGCTTGAAAAGATCGGTTATGTAGAAAGTCAGCTAGACATTTTAGCATCCTGGCGCCAATTCCAAGCTCTCTCAAGTCCCGTAGGATGCCAAACCTCCATGTGGTGTCGAAAGCTTTCTCAAGGTCAAAAAAAAAAAAAAAAAAAGACGGCAAGGCAGTGTTTCTCATGCAGAAACGCTTCCCGAACTGTATTTTCGAGGCGGACAAGGTGGTCAGTAGTGGAACAAGTTTTCCTGAAGCCGCACTGGTGAATGTCAAGCAGTTTTTGGGATTCGAGGACAAACATCAATTTTATATTTAGAATACTTTCAAAGCACTTCGCAAGACAGCTGGTCAGGGCAATAGGCCTATAACTATCTGGAGAATTTGGCGACTTCCCAGGCTTCAAAATTGGCACTATAATGGTCTTCTTCCAGGTCTCAGGAATTTATCCGGATATCCACATTTTGTTAAAAAGTTTTAACAAAGCTTCTCAACAGGTTCCTGATAAATGGACTAAAATTTCGTAGCGAACATTATCGGGTCCTGGTGCAGTGTGCTTGCCAGCTGACAGTACTCTATGTATTGTTTTAGTGTAATTAAAGCATTAAAAGGTTCATTTGTGCTACCAGTCATTGGGAGTTTTTGTTTTTCAGCTGTTGATTTGTACTTTAAAAATGACTGTGTACAGTGTGTAGAACTTGAAACTGCGGCAAAATATGCTCCTAGTATGTCTGCCTGTTCCTCTATATTGGTTTATATGCCAGAGGTTGTAAAAAGTGGAACTGTAAAGGGCGAGTATTTTCCATCCAGTTTATGAACTTCTTCCCACAAATTTTTGGAAGTAACCGAGCTGTTCATGAAGATATATCTGCCATGATTGTTTTTCAGCTGTGCGGCGGATACATTGTGCTTTAGATTTTGCCATCTTGAAATGTATCAGGTTTTCATGTGTTGGGTAGCGGCGTAAAGTTCCCCATGCTTTGTTTTGTTCCTTTTTTGCCTTTCTACATTCTTGCGTATACCATGCTTTAAGAGTTGGTCTCACCACACCCGAAGTGCGAGGAATGGCTAGGTGAGCGGCGGCAATAATACATGCTGTGAAAGTTTCATATAGTTTGTCCACATCAGAACTGTCCGAATAAATTTATTCTAGGGCAGCTTTTTCGCTGAAGAGTGCCCAGTCGGCCAAATTCAGCTTCCAGCGCCGTGGTTTTGTTAGTGATTGATGGTGATGATGCAAGGCTGATAATAACTGGAAGATGATCGCTCTCATAGGGGTTGTCAAAAAACGTCCCATTTAAAATCGGTAAAAACGCTTGGTGAACCAGAAAGACAAATCTAAACAGATGAATTTGCCAGTACTTGGAGAGCACTGTGTGTATCCCCGTATTCAACAAACAGACATTTTTGCACAGGATAAAATCTTCTCAAACCTCACCTGTGGCGTCAGTTTGCCTGCTTCCCCAAAAATAGGAGTGAGCATTAAAATCCCCAACGAGAATATATGGCTCTGGTAGTTGTATTAAAAGAGTTTCTAAGTCGGGAAGTGTGACGGTTAGATGAGGTTCAATGTATATGGAACATATTGTTATGGTTTTAAAATGGAGCACTGTGACTGCAACTGCTTCGTATGAGGTTTTATGATCAATTTTTTAGTTGGAATACCACCTTGGACCACAATAGCAGTGCCTCCAGAGAGTCTGCTTGTGTTCTGTCGAACGCAACGAAAGACTTGTTTTTTGATGATGTTTTTATTCAGCGGTCCCAGGTTTGTCTTCTGGAGACACTATGCCACTGGAGAAAATAAACCTAATATATCTGTTATGTCAGTGTAGTTGTTTAAAAACCCCGACAAATGCCATGGTAAAATATTTGTTGAGGATAGTTTAAAAACCTAGGTAGTTGGGTACTTTGGGCCTGTTATTGGGACTTTGTCCCTTCTTTCACGCTTTGCCGCCGCTGATGCGGCGGCGAGGAGTGAGATGTGTCCATCACATCCTCAGATGTGTTGGACGTTCGCGCAGAAGGCACGAGTGCACATGTTTTAGACCTCGCCCCTTGGGACAAGGCCTCCGGGCTCGGTGACCAGGGGGTCAGCAGAGCCTGTTTTGGGGGTAGTGAAGCAGCACCAGCTACTTCCACCAGAGGCGCGGATGGCACCACCCTATACTCATTTTGTGGGGCCTGGGTAGGTGCTCCAGACTCCTGTGGTGCGGCGCCCTCTGCGCCACAGCGGAATAGGGAGGATGTTGGATTGAAAATTGTTTGCGTGCTTCAGTGAACGCTATGTTTTCCTCTACCTTTAGAATGATTATGTGTTTTTCGATCTTCCAAACCGGAGAGCTACGCGAATAGGCAGGATGGTTGCCCTGACAGGTTACACAGAGATCGGGTTGAGTTTGGTAGTCATCGGTTTGGTGCTCCTGTGCAGCACACTTTGCACAAGTGATTCAGCCTCGGTAGCTCTTTGCTCCGTGACAGTACTTCTGGCAGCTAAAGCAGTGTCGTGGATTCGGAATGTAGGGTCTCAAGTTGAGTTTTGTGTACCCCACCTTCACAGACTGGGGGAGTAAGCTCAGTGCAAAGGTAAGTACAAAGTGTTTACTCTCAATTTCTTTGTTGTCACGTCTTATGTTTATTCAGCAGACATTTGCCACGTGTTGCTCTTTCAGTCCTTCCAGCAGTTACTCCTCTGTCATGTACTTCAAGTCATGGTCAGAAAGAACACCGCGAACAGTGTTCAAAGAACGATGCGGGCTAATCACAACTGGAATGTCACTAAAAGCATTGAATCCTGAGGGTTTCTCATACTGATGATGATATAAAAGTTCCAAACGCAGGTCTCCATTTGCAAGCTTCTTGATCTTGTAACCCTTGCCTATAGCTTCAGTCAGTGTCTTTGCAACAATGAATCGTGAGACTTGTCTTACTGTCTTTCCTGAGTGCTCACTATGAACTACATGAAAGTGTGGGAAGGTGCTTTTTGTTTGCAAACAAAACTGGGCAGTTTGGTCGGTGCGCCCTCGTTTCGAAGGAGGGCGATCAGTTGAAGAAGAGGAAGCCATAAAAAATGCATAATGTTCGGCTGCGGTACCAGCCACCCACCATGGAGCCCAACGAGGGGACGGGACAGGAATTGGCAATCAAGTCCTGCCCACGCCAGCTGTACACCGTAACTATAACCCAATATGGCGTAACTCAGGGTGGTTAGCTACACAAGGTTAGCCCTCGACGCCTTGAAGTAGGAAGAAACGAAGAAGGTAAGAGAAGACAGGACAGTTGTAAGAAAGAAAATAGGAAACTGAAAGATGGAGGGGGGAGAGGAAAAGGCGACAGCCGAATTCCCCCGGGTGGGTCAGCCCGTAGGTGCCGTCTGTGGGAAGCGTGGGCCAAAGTGGTCGTGTTGCCTCTGATGAGGGGCCTTAAAGGTCCAAACACTCAGCATCGGCTCAACCACCAGGATCCCCTTTTCTCCAGACACGGCGACGCCACGCACGGCTAAGCGTGGGTGCTCAGGGTCCGTGGTGCCGCACAGCACACGCAAACATCTGCTTTAACAGATGCCCTGTGCAGGGGGAACCAAGAAACAAAAAGCTTTTTTCTCCTAATTCACTGGAATGTTGAATATCAGTGAGCATGTCGATATTCATGTCTCCGCCAAGTAGCAACCAATAATAAGGAGCGGAGGCATATTCCAGTATTTGTTCTAAAAACTTTGTGAACACATTTCGATTGGCAGGAGGCCGGGAGATGACAAGAAACATTATATCACACACAGGGTTTACTAATCGCCTTGCCACCTGAGAATTCCTTGAACATATCTGTGTATATCAGTGATTGGTTATTCGTAATAAATTACGTTTTAAGTAATTTTGCAATTATTAGATTCCTATTTCAAACTATAACGTTTAAGGCAATTAAAATACTTTTTTGCAGTTGATAAGGGCTAATCAGTTACTTTTTAAACTTAAAAACAATTAAGTGTGAGCGAACCCGGCAAAATAGCGCAGCTGCTTTTGAGTGGGTCACTCTTCTTCAAGCTAGAGGGGTACAGTTGTACGGTGATCATACGGAAAAAGCTTTCCTTGTGCAAAAAGGGAACACACAGAGGCGAGGCGCGAGTGACTGTGCCATTCGAGCAAATGGTAAGACCGCATGCGCCTCGCGCGTTGCTTTTTCTGCGATCTCAGTCTTCGGTGGTGTCGATATCTCTGGATGCATTTTGTAACAATACATGCGTTTCTGTCCGCTACACAGTCACTTGCTTCTTCATGCTCTCTAACTCGCCACGCGCGAATGTATGCTTTCTTTCAGCGCCTTAATTATGGTCACAAAGCTCTAGAAGGTCGGAATGATGGTTCCGGTCTGAGGCCTGCTGTAGATTAGCACTACCATTTATTGCAAGGAAACGCACAATCCGGAAAACGTTCGACAGCACGGCAGAGAGGAATGCCAAGTTGGCAACAGCAACATCGAAAGCTACATCGAAAGCAAAAACAAAGCAACCGTTTCAGGATAGCTTGGCTCCAAACGGAAGGGCAAAATGCGCTTTATATGTCGTAGTTTTGGCTAGCTGTCACTGCTTCCGAGTAGTCCCTCCCTCATGCTTAAGGCCTTTATGAAGGCAGTCCCCAGGAATTCAACGGAGATAACTTCCAGTAGCGTCAGTGCAATGGAAGGCTGCTGCAAAATAAGTGCGCCTCGTGAATGCTAGCTCGATAGAGCGGCCATTACTTGAAATCCTGCGGTGAAAATTACGTTCGGTAAGCTGAAATGCCGGCTAGCTTTCGCTGCCTCCAAATCTGTAGAACCCCGCAGTTCTCAGCAGCTTCTACAGGAAGGTCCCGACGATCTAATAGAGTGCGATGAGGAGCTAGTTGGTAAGGCATTATTATTGAAAAAACAGAACTGCTCCAAAGGGATAAGACAAGAGAAGAACACAGGACGAACACAGACTAACAACTGGCTTATTGCACCGACGCCTCCTTCCCACAACACCGACGCGCATGCGCACCAACACACAAAGCCAAAACACAACTTCATCTAGTCAACCCGAGACATTCTATTTCCTTGCGGTATAAGTGAATGGAAGCCTCGCTTACACATTTATCAGGCCCTTATCTCGCGATTTCAAAAACTTCAAGAAATTCCCGCTCTTTTCTACGCCACGGACATCCAATAATCTTATTCTGGCCAAAAAGCGGATTACATTCCTGTTTATCACGCTTGCAGGCCCCACAATGTTTAGGTAGGTGCTGTCCACGAGCTGCATCTAATGAATTAGCGTGCTCCAACAATCTTTTGTTAATACTTCGGCCCGTCTAGCCGACATACACCATGCCACAGCTGAGCAGAATCTCATATATAACTTCAGATTTACAAGGCACAAACTTATTCTTGCGGTTAATGCTAAATCGAACCTTCTTATGTTTGTCTTTACAGGCTAAACTTCACAAACGTGACAGTTTGCAAGGTGCAGAAAAGAGGACATTAACCTCGACTTTTCCGCCAACTTTCTTCAAGCTGTGCGCTTGAAGAACATAGGGGACGGCCTAAATCTTCCGCCTTTCTTGTGTAAAAGCCTCCAAAGTTTAGACTTGGAGCATAAGGCCTTCAACAGGGACTCAGCCACTGCCTGCAAAAGGGCAAGCGGTAACCCCGCACATCATAGGCGGACAATTTGAGCATGGAAGCTGTCCTGAACCTTGCGGAAACAGGACTTGGCTAGCGAAGCCCTAAGGCAAGTAGACGCAATACCCCTCTTAACCGGTTTCGATTGGCACGACGCAAAGGGCAGTAGTGCTTTTTTGTCCTGGGCGTGTATGCCCAGCAGAGGTGGTCAGGAACGTTCAAAGCAATTTTAAATCGAAGAATTGCAAACAAGAGTTATCAGGAAGTTCAATGGTAAAATTAAAACAGCAAAGGTGACTTCAAAGACTCTAAAACTTCCCACGCCACGTGTGTCAAGTTATCGTTGTCGCCAATGTTTAAAATGATTAAAAAGTCATCGACGCACCTGAAGACCCGAACAATAGGGTCCTCAGTAAGTACGCTTGAAAGCGAGCTCTAAAAATTTGCTAAAAGAATATCAGATAAAACAGGAGCAATACACGATCCAGTACAGATGCCACGCCTTTGCACGTAAAACGTATCCTGATAACTCACAATTGTCGGGTTAAGATATACCTTAAGAGTTTTAAAAAGCCTTCTACCGGAATACCACACGCATTTTGAAAAGACACTGCACCAGCACGTTCGATACAGTTACGGACTGCCGGAGTAAGACATCGTGGGGAAGGGAATAAAACAACTCCTCAATATAAACCGAGAAACCCGAGTTAACAGCAGCCAAGTTATCGCCCAACACTTCCGACACGCGGTCCGAGCTGCTGACCTTGTACGGGTCCTCAGGTGCGAGTCTCTCCAAATGATGCTGTAGATACTGACTTACCACGACTTGCCAGGTTCCCCTCTCTGTAACGATGGCCCTAAAAGGCTTGTGGCAGCATTTAGCTGCTCGTCGAGTTCTTTAAGGTGGTCTTTCCGAACAAGTAGCATGCTCCGAAGTTTCTCCGAAGGCGCGCTCCACATCACACTATATGCAGACAAGGGACATATACTCCTTAGAGATACAACCCACCATACCACTGTCCAGCGATGCGGATGGTGAAACACCAGTACTATGTTTATCAAAACGAAGATTCTACGCAGTGCTCTGCGTACAGCTCGGGAAACGTGAGTCATCCATCCATGTAGCAGCCTTTCGGTATACATTGCTCACACGCGTGATAACCACAGTGACCAGTGATGCCTTTGACATAACTCCTTGCGGGGCCGTCAGAGATTACTGCTTCAAGAGTAACAAGGGTGTGGTTGCCTGTAAATGCCATTCCATGTGCTGAAAAAGGCTGCCATCAACGGAGATTGTAGGTAGAAAGCCTACTAGGCAAAGTGGCTTACCTCTACGCCAGTGTGCCCAAAAGCTTGAGACGCTTTAAGGATAGTGAAAAACCTCAGATCAGAACACGTCAATCTGACTGCTTTTATGTAAAGGCTGAAGGCCTCGCCTTCACAAAACGGGTCCGCGAGCCATGGTCTCGCCCGACGAGTGACAAATCCAGTCTCTTAAAAACACCGGTTTATTCCGGATAAACAAAAAAAGCAAAACAGAGAAACATAAGGCGCTACTGCGCTGAGAGCAGGCTGTTCATGCGCGCGACAATAGAACAACGGAAAGCCGCAAGAATGTCAGGGCCTTACCGCGACGAAACAACACACACTGCGGAGCGAATAAAACGAGCGATGGGGCCAAAGCGCTAACGGCGACACAAGAAAGATTGCCCCTCGCTGCACAGCAACTCACAGAAATACGCCTAGGCTGTTCCTGCAGTCACTGCTTCCATCTTCGTGTCGGCGATCTTCTTTCGGTCGTCCGTGCACACCCTGCTGGCCCATGACACTCGCCGGTTGCCCCGCGCCGGCCTTTCCGTCGGCGCAAAAAAGCCCCGCGCCTCGCTTCTGACGCGCTTATCTACCCTCGTCTGTCGCCGCTACATCACGCCCCCCGAGATTATCTGCTTGCTCATACGCACTCGCGCTGCCCGTGCAAACACAATACAAATAGAAAGACGCGCGCGCGGTTTAGAACACCTAAAGGGGCTGCGGAGCCCCACAAGGCGTACTCAATATTTGCATAAACCTTGCCACCTTGTGGAGCAGGCCCATGCCCAATTGCTTGCTCGATCCCTTCTGAAAGTCAGATTTGCACAAAAGAACTATAGCGCTCCAGCTGGCCTCTTACGTCATCTCACAAGACCGTTTTCGTATCTTTGCGAGGCCTTCGATCCTCTGTTATAAGCAAATTTCAAGACCTCATCTGTAAACGTGTGCGTGAGATTGTGTCTAGTAGCTATAGGAGTTTGTGTTGCGGAAAATTGAGGTTCTGCAGGCATATGGCATTACCCTGATGTCGCGACAAAGCGCTGTTGCTCGTAGCGCTTTTTTGGGAATCAGCCTCAAGTGGCATCACTTGACTTGGCTCACTAAATTGAGTTACTACACCCCGATTTGCTGCCAATTGAATCACTGTGCTCCAACCCACGATCCTGGTGCCTTGGGTTAGACAGCAGTAACTGCTCCAAGTCATCTAGCTGATCCGCCTTTCAGGTGTTTATCGGTTAATATTCTCGGCGCGTCTCCTGTCAATCAAACTTATTGCGAGCCGCCACTCGCCCAAAAACCGTCACAGCCACCTTTGGTTTTCTGACGCCCTCTCGCCCTTGATCCGGAAGGCAACGAAATGCTCCGGAATGCTGGAATCTAAAAGAACGGCTTTTTTGTGTGGTTGAAAATATGTCCACATGCACATTCAGCAGTGCGCAGTAGCCTTCGGAAAGCTAGCCTCAGCTTCAAGATAGCAGCAATGGTAAGGGGATTCGTGAAGTCAGGACTGTCTTTATGCAGGCAAACAAACTGATCTAAAATATAACATAACTTTTCAACGATAATAATTCCCCTTACTTAATCCCTCAGCATGATGCTATAAGAACTCCGAATCCAAGTTACTACTGACACCACTCGAACGCCTGCAAGATCTGAACAGATTCCGTTGAGTCGATTAAGTATTGACTCAATGGCCGTTGAAACCGGCAGCTCTCAGATGACGTTTTGTGCATAGACTATCAGCTCGAGTGCCTATGATATGCTCGTGTGACAATAGTATAGGTTCGTGAAATTTTTGAACATGCTGGAATCTAAAAGGACGGCTTTTTTGTGTGGTTGAAAATATGTCCACATGCACGTTCAGCAGTGCGCAGCAGCCTTCAGAAAGCTATCCTCAGCTTCAAGTAGAAGAGCGCACAAAATGTGGTAAACTGACTTAACACGCTGCAGACGGCTTATTTACGAAACACTGGAAACTGTATAAATGCGTGCAAAAAAACTGTATGTCAGCAGTCTTCAGTTGTGCCAAATAAATACTATACCATTTCAGTCCTCATAAATAACCATAACCATAACAACAGTGGAGGTTTATTCACGTTAGAAAATGATTACAATGAGCTGAAGCACCCACAGCGGCGACTCAGTTGTTGAGACTCTCCGATACTGAACTGGAGTATTCATGTTCTAACCCGACCGGTTCGAATCCGCTTGTTTGTATGGTTTCACCTGAGGGGAAACTTTACAAGCGGTCTAGTTAAATGACTACGCAAACAACTAAGCCTCGGTCGCTTAGAGCCTCGAGTGTAGCGCTCATATAACGGCTTCAAGCTTGGAAAGTGCAACAATCCAGGCTCATGATGCACACTTCACATATATGTGCCATTCAAAACCGTCTTCAGCGTGATAATGGTGAAACAATATACTTCACTGTGTAACCTGAGGCGTTGAAACAGCGACAAGGTGAGTACAGCAACAATAGGAGGCTTCACGTATCCCATAATATGGGGAAACAAATGCTTGCAATGACCGCCCCACACAGTTCCTCTGTGACAAAAGCGACTCTTAGTTTTTCTCATCGCCAAGAGAGGAATGTAACCATCAGATAAAAAGACAGACATGATTTTTCATTGCTGGTAGTATGTTTGATATTGACAAGCATAAAAAATATCAGATTACGTTTGATGTTGCAATTAGTCAAAGGAGTATAATATGAAACTATTGAAAATGGCGCACGGTTATCAACCACTGATATTTTAAACCTTCTATCCACCTACTATTGCTTTAAACTGCTCGGATTATTAATTTGTGTGCCGCCAGCGCACAATGCACAATGCTTCAGCGAAAAGAGGGAAGATCAGGCCTAGAAAAGGTGCGTCACAAGCCTACACACCAGAGAAACTGATAGCCCGTGTGACAGTCTTCTCCCGCTACAACTCAGTACAGAAATAAATGTTTCAGCGAATTCTTTTTAGAATTCAGAAAAATTGAAAGGAAGTATTTCTTATCAGTGTGCTGCAATAATGTCCTGCCTTAAGTTCAGCTATTCAGAAAGCTTCTATATTAAGGCTTGATCTCCCTAAATAGGAAGAATGTGTCTACTGTGATTTGCTGACAGGCTGTTCATTCACTCTCTGGTGAAATAAATGTGCAAATACGTCCAATTTTACATTCTTTTTCGAAGGTCAGAAAAACAGCTGGGAGTCCAGGCAACAGAAACAGCTGCCACGCTCTTTTTGACCGGAAACCTCATCATCGCAAAAGGGTTTGGCATGCTGCACAAAGAAAAGAGGGAAAAAAGACAAAGATCAGGAGAAAACATTTTTGCAAACACTTAATTACCCGGACTTGGTACTCATTATGTTCTACCATCAAGAAAATTTCAAAGCTTTTGTGTGTGGAAGTTTATAACCACCATCTCACAACAACAATGAGCAGTACCTCTAAAGTCTGGGATAACTTATCACGTAGAGCGGCTTCTCCCATTGTTGTGAAAGTTTCACCTTATTCTTGTGACAAACGCACTTCAATAAACAATCTTTTTCTAGTGGCGCTAACTGGTTTACGCAACTAAAACTCAGGCATAGTTCGCTTTGCAAAACATTTCGACTTGTCAGATGCAGGAATATAACTATACTCTTCTTGTATTGTTAAAAATGTCCTTTTTTATAAATGGCTGTCTTTTAGCAAAAGAAAACTTTAAATGTAATGGAGATTAGTAGCTGTAAAGATAACAATAGTACATTCGAGAAGAAATGGTATGTGAAAGAAAAAGAAATTCGAAGGCTTCATACATAACCTTATACGCTACGCCCCAGTGTTATGCCGTTGCACTGGTCTCACGAGAGCTGGAAAATAATGAGCTGAAGCTCCAAGGCAATTCGTCTATTATCGCCTATTCTTAAATATAGGCCGCGCCGACTTCAGCTCGATTATGTCGATAGCAGCATTAAATCAAGTATTTGGCAGCTTTTTAGCACCCCAAAGAAAGTACAAGTGAAACAAACTAGGCATCATTTGCGAGCGACAATTTCAAAAGAATCTAAAAGTAGTAAGCCCCTGCCTGCACCACATGGTAACTATGTTTGCATGGAAACATTATTGAAATAAAATTACTCTGGCGAAAGGAATTTTTGGTCGCTGAACCACACAACAGTACGCTTGCACTAACTGAAATTAAGGTGGCAAATAATTTAGTGATAAGGTGGCTGAAGTTAGTGTATGATAGCACCTCATGTGAGGAGCCAAAATTAAACGTCCTTCGCCGGTTGCATAGATGCACTTTGGCCTCCACTACCCTCTCGAAAGAAAGAAATTATATCAAAAACCTTTAGAAGCCTTCTGATTGAGATCTTGTCTCAAGTGCACGGCTTCTGCATCGTATGCAAGACTCCTCACATCGAAAACCCACACATGATTGCTAGCAGGCCAAACCTCTCTGCCTTTCCTGTCAATAAACCCATCTATCTACCTTTCTATCTATCCATGATATAAAGGTCTATGCAGAATATTTATACTGTACTGTTCTTATAGACAGGACACTGCTTTCGAGAGACTCTTTAAATAAATGATGAATATCTGAAAAGAACAACCACCCGTACTCGAATTCTGACCGCCATTTTCGTTCGCATCTGATAATCCAAAACTATGGAGACTATGTCAATTATCTTGCTCCTAAGGGGTGGAACTCCTGTTGCCTAAGCTAAAAGAGTATCATTGAAAATGATGCAACATTAGATTATATACGCCGATTCTGTGCGCCACAATCAGAAAGTAGAAGAGATACGTACGTACGTACGTACGTACGTACGTACGTACGTACGTACGTACGTACGTACGTACATACATACATACATACATACATACATACATACATACATACATACATACATACATACATACATACATACATACATACATACATACATACATACATACATACATACATACATACATACATACATACATACACACACACACACACACACATACATACATACATACATACATACATACATACATACATACATACATACATACATACATACATACATACATACATACATACATACATACATACATACATACATACATACATACATACATACATACATACATACATACATACATACATCAGTTCAGTTCAGGCGTTCAGTCGTGTCCGACTCTTCGTGACCCTATGGACCATGTCACGCCACGCTTTCCGGTCTCTCACTATCTTCTTAACATCACATAACTTCATCTGCAGTGCCTCGAGGATGCCATCTAACCATCGCGTTCGCTGCCTACCCCTTCTTCGGCGACCCTCAACCTTTCCCAACATCAAATCTTTCTCCAGCGACTCCTCTCTTTTCATCAGATGACCAAAGTAGCTGAGCTTTAACTTTAGAATTTGACCCTCCAATGAGCAGTCAGGGTTTATGGTCGACAATATCGACTGATTTGATCTTCTGACAGTCCAAGGAACTCTCAAGAGTCTTCGCCAGCACCACAATTCAAACGCGTCAATACTTCGGCGGTCAGCCTTTTCACAGTCCAACTCTCGCATCCATACATCACAACTGGAAAGACCATAGCACAAGTTATGCGGATCTTGGTTGGCAGACTAATGTCTCTGCTCTTTACTAGGCGGTCAAGGCTAACCATTGCTCTCTTTCCCAGAAGCAAGCGTCTCCTAATTTCATGGCTGCAGTCTCCTTCCGAGGTAATCTTGGAGCCCAAGAACAGAAAATCTGTCACAGCTTCCACTTCTTGTCCATTGATGCTCCAGGACTTGATAGGGCAAGACGCCATGATCTTTGTCTTTTTAATGTTCAGTTTAAGCCCAAACTTCTCACTCTCTTCTTGTACGCGCATCAGAAGTCTCTTGAGTTCCACTTCACTTTCTGCCATTAAAGTGGTATCATCCGCATATCTAAGGTTGTTGATACGTTTTCCAGCAATCTTCCCTCCAGCTGAAGACTCGTCCAGACCGGCCTTCCTCATGATGCACTCTGCATATAGGTTAAATAGGCAGGGCGACAGTATGCAGCCTTGCCTCACCCCTTTCTCAATCGGAAACCAATCAGTAAGACCATGCCCAGTTCTGACTGTGGCCTCTTGCCCTTCATACAGGTTCCTGAGGAGACATATGAGGTGAATTGGAACTCCCATCTCTTGGAGAGCTTGCCACAATCTGCTGTGATCTACGCAGTCAAACGCTTTCGCATAATCAATAAAGCAGAAGTAAATGGGTTTCTGGAACTCTCTTGCTTTTTCCATGATCCAGCGAAGGTTGCCAATTTGGTCTCTAGTTCCTCTGCCCTTGCGAAACCCAGCTTGCACGTCCGGAAGCTCCCGATCCACATACTGCTGCAGCCTACCTTGGAGGATTTTCAACATCACCTTGCTAGCATGCGAAATAAGCGCGATCGTGCGGTAGTTGGAACAATCTTTGGCACTGCCTTTCTTTGGAATGGGGATGTAAACTGACCTCCTTCAATCCTGTGGCCACTGCAGGGTTGTCCAAATCTTCTGACATAATGTATGCAGAGTGTTAACAGCGTCGTGGTTGAGGTTTTGAAGCAATTCAGTTGGAATACCATCAATTCCGCTAGCTTTGTTCTTAGCAAGGCTGGCTAAGGCCCCTTCAACTTCACTCTTCAGGATGCCCGGCTCGAGATCAGTAATGACAACCGTCTTATGTTGGGTTTGCACATCCGGGTCCTTCTTGTACAGTTCTTCTGTGTATTCCTGCCACCTCTTCTTTATCTCTGAGGCTTCAGTGAGGTCCTTGCCTCGTTTGTCCTTTATCACTCCCAGCTTAGCACAGAAGCTTCCTTTGATATCTTTGATTGTCTTATACAGAACTCTTGTGTTCCTTAATTGGCTGTTGTCCTCAACTGCTTGGCACTGTATGTTCAGGAAGGCATTCTTATCTCTCCTTGCTATTTTCTGAAAATCCGCATTGAGAACCTTGTATCTTTCTCTTTCCCCCATAACTTTTGCCATCCTCCTTTCCTCAGCTATTTGCAAAGCCTCTTCAGATAACCAGTTTGCTTTTTTGCATTCCTTTTGCTTTGGAACTACCTTAGTAGCAACTTCTTGTATTATATCACGAACATCAGTCCACATCTCTTCAGGCTCTTTGTCTTCTAGATCTAATTCTTGAAATCGATTCCTCACTTCCACAGCATATTCTAATGGAATTTGATCCAGATCATACCTGAAAGGCCTTCTAGTTTTCTGCGTTTTCCTCATACATACATACATACATACATACATACATACATACATACATACATACATACATACATACATACATACATACATACATACATACATACATACATACATACATACATACATACATACATACATACATACATACATACATACATACATACATACATACATACATACATACATACATACATACATACATACATACATACATACATACATACATACATACATACATACATACATACATACATACATACATACATACATACATACATACATACATACATACATACATACATACATACATACATACATACATACATACATACATACATACATACATACATACATACATACATACATACATACATACATACATACATACATACATACATACATACATACATACATACATACATACATACATACATACATGGTTGGTTTGTGGTGTTTAACATCCCAAAGCGACTCAGGCTATGAGAGACGCCATAGTGGAGGACTCCGGAAATTTCGACCACCTGGGGTTCTTTAACGTGCACTGACATCGCACAGCACACGGGCGCCTTGCTTTTCGCCTCCATCGAAAAGCTGCCGCCGAGGCCGGGATTCGATCCCGCGTCCTTGGGAACAGTAGTCGAGCGCCGTAACCACTGCGCCACCCCGGCGGGGTTACACACATACATACATACATACATACATACATACATACATACATACATACATACATACATACATACATACATACATACATACATACATACATACATACATACATACATACATACATACATACATACATACATACATACATACATACATACATACATACATACATACATACATACATACATACATACATACATACATACATACATACATACATACATACATACATACATACATACATACTGACGCGACAACGCACCCGCAACGATGACGAATTGCCGGTGGAACGGACACCGCAACAACGCGCCTGCAACAACGACGAATTGCAGGTGAAGCGTACCGCGTACACCGACGCAGAGCACTCAAACACTCAGAAGCCTGATATTCGCGAGCAGCTGTCGTTGGACATACCAGTAATACTGGATAGTAGCCATGTTCGAGCTTTGTTGGATACTGGCGCTGATTATTCTATTTTGAGCAGCCAGTTTGCCGCGATTCTCAGGAAGGTTTTGACTCCGTGGGCAGGCACACACGTTCGCACTGCGGGTGGTCATCTGGTTACTCCTCTAGGCATGTGCACGGCCAGGGTTCAAATTCAAGAGTCGACATTTGTGGTAAGCTGCCTCGTTCTTAAAAGCTGCTCACGTGATCTAATTCTGGGCGTAGAGTTTCTTCGTGAATATAGCGCAATTATTGACCTCCGGGATTTTAAGGTCTCGTTTTCTACTGAGAAAGCAGTGGCCCTGAGCAGTACACAGCGACCACTCAATGTGCTTCGAGTTTATGCGGACAGCGTCACGCTGCCACCCCGAACCAGCACCTTCGTTAATGTCAAATGCAATGCACTTCACGATGGTGACGCAATAGCCGAAACTAACTTCTCGTTACTGTTGACGCAGGGAGCCTGCGTGGCTCGCAGTTTGATCCATATTAACTGTGGTCAGTTCAAGGTACTTGTTACCAATTTTTCGCACGAGTATCGACACCTTTTTCGGAATACTTCCGTAGCTTTCGCGGAGCGCATATATGAAGACTCCGAGTGCCTGTCCACAGAAACCGTGCCACTGCCCACATCCCTCGACAACCTCGATATTGGCTCAGAGCTATCGGTGAGCCAGCGTGAACACCTGCTTTCATTGTTACTCGAATTCAGAGAGTGTTTTGCATCATCGTCAAAAGTGCATCAGACTCCCATTGCCAAGCACCAGATCGTGACGTTCGATGATGTGCGCCCAATTCCCCCGCACCCCTACCGCGTCTCTTCGACCGAGCGCGAAGTTATAAGTCACAGGTTAAATAAATGCTCGAAGATGATGTTATCCAGCCTTCAAATAGCCCATGGTCCTCCCCAGTCGTTCTAGTTAAAAAGAAAGACGGCACGTTACGTTTTTGCGTCCATTACCGCAAGCTGAACGCCGTAACCAAGAAGGATGTTTACCCCTTGCCGCAGATTGACGACTCTCTCGACCGTCTTCGGCGTGCGAAGTACTTTTCGTCAATCGATCTGAAAAGTGGCGACTGGCGTATTGAGGTAGATGAGCGAGATCGTGAAAAGACGGCCTTTGTCACACCCGACGGACTTTACGAATTTAAAGTTCTACCTTTCGGACTTTGTTCCGCGCCGGCCACATTTCAACGGATGATGGACACTGTCCTCGCTGCGCTTAAATGGCAGTGTTGCTTAGTCTATCTAGATGACGTGGTGGTCTTCTCAGAATCGTTTGCACATCTTAAACGCCTGCTGTCAGCACTCGAAGCCCTTCGATCCGCTAACTTGACACTTAAGCCACAGAAATGTCACTTTGGCTACCGAGAGCTTAAATTCCTCGGTCATGTCTTAAGCGCTGCCGGCGTGAAGCCCGACCCTGACAAGCTTACTGCTGTTTCGGAATTTCCTATTCCACGTGACAAGAAAGCTGTTCGCAGATTTCTCGGCTTGTGCAGTTATTACCGGTGTTTTATCGATAACTTCGCTGATCTTGCTGAACCGCTGACTGGGCTCGCCCGGGGAGACACCCCTTTTGTTTGGAGTCACGAGCAAGAAGCTGCTTTTAGCGAGTTGCGTCTCCGTCTCCAATCGCCGCCTGTTCTAGCCCATTTCGATGAGCACGGTGAGACAGAAATCCACACTGACGCCAGTAACATTGGCCTTGGGGCGGTTCTCGTGGAACGCCAAGAGGTTGACCAGTCGTCGCCTATGCCAGCCGTACTTTATCCCGCGCCGAAATGAACTATTCAACTACTGAGAAGGAATGCCTCGCCATTATTTGGGCTGCTGCAAAATTTCGCCGCTGCCTTTATGGTCGCCCATTTAAAGTGTTGGCTGGCCAACCTGCGTGACCCATGCGGCCGCCTGGCGCGATGGAGCCTTCGCCTACAGGAGTTTGACCTCACTGTAGTCTATAAGTCCGGACGTAAGCATGAAGATGCTGACGCGCTCTCTCGTGCGCCCGTCGAGCTCGCTTCACTGCACACGGGTGAGTCTGGAAGTTTTCTCGGAGCTGTTGATGCTTCAGATATGTCTCATCAGCAGCGTACTGATCCACGAGTTACGAGCCCTGATTGATTATTTAGAAGGTCAGCCAGCCACAATACCTAAGTGCTTTTCTCGGAGCCTCTCAACTTTCTGCCTGAGAAGTGGTGTACTCTATAAGCCCAGCTCTAGATCCGAGTCGAGAACCTGCCTCCTCGTAGTACCCGCTGCTCTGCGAGAGGAAATCCTTTCCGCGTGCCACGATGAACCAACTTCTGGCCACTTGGGCTATACTCACACACTTGCTAGAATACGAAAGACATTCTACTGGCCCAACCTTGCCACTGTTGTTAGGCGCTATGTTAAGAGCTGTCGGCAATGTCAGCGTCGGACGGTTCCGCAATCAAAGCCTGCAGGCCTCCTCGTGCCCATAATACCACCACGCGCGCCGTTTGATCAAGTCGGCATGGACCTTCTCGGTCCTTTCCCTCGATCCTCCGGTGGCAACCGCTGGATAATCATCGCCACAGACTGCCTGACTCGATATGCCGAGACCAAAGCGTTACCTAGTGGTACAGCATCTGAAGTGCTCCATTTCTTTGTACACCAGATCATGCTGCGGCACGGTGCTCCGACCTGTATTATTACTGACATATATTATGTTGAGGCATGAAAAGGAAAGAAAAATAAAGAGCCTCTGCCCGTGCCACTTAGTATAACGGGCTTTATTATAACTGACAGAGGGACTGCCTTTACTTCACAAACGATGGCCAAAGTTTTTCATCTCAGCGGTACGGCGCATCGAAAAGCTACTGCTTACCATCCGCAGACCAACGGGCTGACGGAAAGGTTTAATAAGACAATTGCGGACATGCTGGCGATGTATGTCGACGCCCAGCACAAGAGTTGGGATGCTATCCTAGCATATGTGACATTCGCGTACAATACGGCAGTCCAAGAGACGACACGCTTCACGCCGTTTCGCCTAGTTTAAAGCAGGGAGGTTCGGGCGATGCTGGACGCAATGCTCCCTTGCGAAACAGATACCGAGCTTTCTACCGACGCCGAGCACTTTGCGCAAGATGCTGAGCAAGCACGCCAACTAGCACGCGTCCACATCGCCCAGCAACAGGACAAGGATTCACGCCGGTAAAACCTCCGCCACAAACAAGCTTCCTACAACACCGGGGACCAGGTGTGGGTGTGGACTCCTGTTCGACGCCGTGGCCTATAAGAAAAGCTGATTTGCCGTTACTTCTGACCATATAAAATCTTGCGGCGCCTCAGCGACGTTAACTATGAGGTGCTCCCAGATGGCCCAGGGCAGAGAGGCCGTCGGCTACCTCGTCCAGAGACTCTTCATGTCCTTCGCATGAAGCCGTATTTTACGCGGTAACTGAAAGACGGCATCTGCAAACTTTTTTTTTCGTTTGCTTTTGTCCACCTGTGTGCACGTGTGCCGTGTGCGTCACGCTTAAGGAGGGAGGAATGTCAGGGGGCGCTCGGAGAAAAAGGACGAAGTGAAATGGCTCCGGACTCGCAGGACGTACCTAAAGCTTGGACCGTGTAATTCCACCTTCACCGGATCTGATAACCCAGCCCTAGTCGCCAATACCGTGACAAATCTGGATGCCAGGAGGCGCTCGGAGCGAAAGACGTTGAAGTGGCGCTCGGAGAAAAAGGACGAAGTGAATCGGCTCCGGATTCGCAGGATGTACCTAAAGCTTGGACCGTGTGATTCCACCTGCACCGGCTCTGATAACCTAGCCCTAGTCGCCAATACCGTGACAAATCTGGTGGAGGTCAGGTCTGATGCCCCGTACCCCTCCGCTAAGCAGGAGTGCTGGTCATATATCAGAGGAAACGCCTGTTCACCGCACCAGCCGTAGGCAACGAGGCCTACCACCTGAGTTTTCCCCATCGGCTATGACTACCGGCAGCCACGACGTCGTCGCAATGCCTGGAGCGGCCCCTACTTGCGTGACGTTTCAGAACCCCCTTCCCAAAGACCTTTCACGGGGACACCTATGAAGACGTCGACGACTGGTTGCAGCACTACGAAAGGGTAGCTACCTTCAACCTCTAGGAAGACGCCGCCCGGCTTCGCAACGTCTACTTCAGCCTTAAAGATGGCGCTCGGTCATGGTTCGAGAACCATGAAGACCAGCTGTCTTCCTGGAGTGAGTTCAAGCGTCATCTTGCGGCTGCTTACGGTAGCTCAGATCGCGGCGAACGGGCCGAACGCGCTCTCCAATATCGGGTTCAAATGCCTAACGAAAGCGTCGCGGCATATATCGAAGACATGACATGCCTCTTCAAGCGGGCAGACCCTACAATGTCCGAGGAAAAAAAGCTGCGCTACCTCATGCTTGGCGTTAAAGAGCAGCTTTTTGCTGGCCTGGTGCGTAGCCCACCGAAAACTGTCGCAGAATTCCTTGCGGAAACATCCACGACAGAAAAAGTGCTTCAGCAGCGAGCTCCGGCACAGAATCGTACCGTCCACGTCACCTCCGTCTCTGCCGAGTTACCATCACATGGCATGGACGCATCGGCGCTACGTACGTACGTACATACATACATACATACATACATACATACATACATACATACATACATACATACATACATACATACATACATACATACATACATACATACATACATACATACATACATACATACATACATACATACATACATACATACATACATACATACATACCTGCAGGCATACATACATACCTGCATGCATGCATGCATACATACATACATACATACATACATACATACATACATACATACATACATACATACATACATACATACATACATACATACATACATACACACATACATACATACATACATACATACATACATACATACATACATACATTTTATTACCATTCATCAATACGGATGAGTGATACTAGATGCTTTGCAGAAATGTGATAAAATGGCAAAGGTCTCTGTTTTTTGTAAAAAAAGTTTGAAGTCCGCAAACTTAGCAAGAATGGTAAACAAGGCTTTGGCACGATTTTAGGGGTTTTATAGTTGGTAACAGCGTTCTGGCGTATCAGTAATTTTGTTTTTGTCGGCTGCTGAGGGGTTCTCGTGATGCCATATATAATGTTTGAAACAATATGCGACATAGCCTGTTTTCAGGTCTTGGGGGAGAATTTTGAGGCAAGCTGGCACAAACCTCATGACTGTCAAATGGGCCTAGCTGTGCCCGAATACATCCTCCACGGAATTAAAGAAAAATGGCCGTATGAGCTAATGGCTTAATACAATAATCTCTCTGCCTGTATGCGGCGTAGTGCAAAAAATGTTTTTGGATGTTGTCTTTCATATCCTCCTACGTGACAGGCATTTCAATCCCCATCGTTTTTAGAGATTTTTTAAACACCATAATACGTTAGGCAGCTTAAGATCTTAGCAACGCTGCGACTATGTAAGAACACCAGATAGATGGATTTATTGAAAGGAAAAGCAGAGAGGTTGGCCGGAATAATTCAAATCTGGCCAGCTACTCTGCACTGTGGAAGGGGAAGGGGAGAAGAACGAAGATCATGATGGGTGACGATGTGGGATAAGGCATATGAAATATTGTCACGTGGTGGTGACCAGGGTCGATGACACAAATGAAGACACAGGCTTGATGGTATGGAAATTAACCCTTTATTGGGCTGACTTGCGCCCGCAAAAGAACTAAGCAACTCGGCGGCGGCGATAGCAGCAGACGTGTTGGTTGATCGTCGAACAAGGAATGCCCGTCACACTCGTCAACGCTCAATTTAAAGGCTGCACAGAACAATCTAGATAACGTCGCAAACTGCTACCAGCACGTGCTGGAGCATTGTGGAAAGACACCCGAGTGGCCGGAATCTTCGAGACATATCTCGGTGCATCTTGCGCTACAACAAAACCGATAAAGGTGTGACTCGCGACATCGAGCATTAACAAACAAAGATTACGGACTGATAAGCGGTCCTTAATCAGAGTGATAAGCCTGTATGCCGGCGGCTGTTAAAAAACAACAAATACTGTTTTGAAGGTTTCGCGGCATTACTCCCCCGTTAAAAAAACGTCGCCTCGATGTTCCAAAACAAAGAAACTTAAACATAAACACTGCAAAGTTTAAACACCACGGATTCTTTAACGCGCGTAATATGGCTTCAGTCGTACAACATGTACAATTTCTGGGCGTGCGCGTCGCCCATTCCGTCGGGAATGACTTCATAGTCCAGTGGACCGACGCGGCGAAGGATTTTGTATGGCCCAAAGTATCGACGCAACAACTTTTCACTTAATCCGCGACGGCGAATTGGTGTCCAAACCCACACTTGGTCTCCTGGATTGCACTCTGCGTGGTGTCGTCGTAAATTGTATCGTCGGCTGTCGGTGTGCTGTTGGCCTTTAATACGCAGCCGTGCGAGTCGTCGGGCTTCCTCTGCACGCTGCAGGTAGGCGGCGACGTCAAGGTTGTCTTCGCTGGTTACGTGCGGCAGCATAGCGTCCAGCGTCGTCGTGGGCTCCCTGCCGTACACAAGCTTAAACGGGGTCGCTCTGGGCGTCTCCTGGACTGCCGTGTTATACGCGAAGACCACGTACGGCAAGATGGCGTCCCAGGTCTTGTGTTCAGCGTCGACGTACATAGCGATCATGTCCGCGATCGTTTTGTTCAGGCGCTCCGTAAGGCCACTGGTCTGGGGATGGTACGCAGTTGTTCGTCGATGGCTTGTGTGACTGTATTCCAGGATGGCTTGCGTCAACTCTGCCGTAAACGCCGTTCCCCTGTCCGTGATGAGCATTTCTGGGGCGCCGTGTCGCAAGAGAATTTGTTCGACAAAAAATTTGGCGACTTTGCCGCGGTACCATTTGGTAGGGCTCTTGCTTCGGCGTAACGGGTAAGGTAGTCAGTGGCCACGATGATCCACTTGTTACCCGTAGACGAAGATGGAAGGGGCCGAGGAGATCCATCCCAACTTGTTGAAAGAGCAGGATTGGGGATGGAATCTGGTTTAGTAGTCCTGCTGGTCTGATCGGCGGCGTCTCACTCACGACACGTCTTCACGTAGTGGGCAACTTCGGCATGCAGGCGCGGCCAGTAATACTTCTCCTGGATTCGACGCAACGTGCGCGCAAATCCGAGGTGGCCTGCTATGGACTCATCGTGCAACGCCTGCAGAATTTCTTGCCGAAGGGTTTTATGCACTACGAGAAGCTGCGCGGTCTTGTTGGGTGCGAAGTTCTTCTTCACGAGGGGGCCATTGCTTAACGTGAAGGATGATAAATGTCGCCTAAACACACCAGGTGGGGAAGCGGTCTTTCCTTCCAAGTAATCGGCTAGCGCTTTCAGCTCAGGGTCTGATCGCTATTGTTCTGCGAAACTGCTGGCGCTTACCGGTCCCAAAAAGGCGTCGTCATCGTCCTTCGGGGGAGCATCGACGGGAGCGTGGGATCAGAAGTCTGCATCGGAATGCTTCCAGCCCAACTTACAGAATACAGTCATGTCAAATTCTTGAAGTCGTAGGCTCCGTCTGGGAAGGCTGCCGGAAGGATCTTTCAAATTAGCCAGCCAGCAGAGCGCGTGATGGTCGATTACCACCTTGAATGGTCGGCCGTATAGGTATGGACGAAACTTAGAAGTGGCCCAGATGATTGCAAGGCACTCCTTCTCTGTCGTCGAGTAATTGACTTCGTCTTTTGTTAGGGACCTGCTAGCGTAGGCGAATACTTTCTCCTGTCCGGCACCCTTCTGGACGAGAACGGCTCCTAGGCCCACACTGCTCGCGTCGATGTGAATTTCGGTCTCGGCGTTTTCATCAAAGTAGCCAAGTACAGGAGGGCATTGCAGGCGGCGCTTAAGTCCGTCGAAGGCTTCTCCTTGCGGCGCTTCGCATTTAAAAGGTACGTCAGCCTTTGTAAGCTGCGTCAACGGCTCGGCGATCCGCGAAAAGTTTCTGACAAATCGTCGATAATAAGCGCACAGCTTCCTCGTCGGCAGGCGGTGGGAATTGTGCGCTTGCAGCTGTTTTCTCCGGGTCTGGGCGAATACCGTCCTTGCTAACGATGTGACCTAGGAACCAGAGTTCTTCGTAGGCGAAGTGACGCTTCTTTGGTTTTAGCGTTAGTCCCGATGACTTGGTGGCTTCCAGCACTGTCTGTAGTCGTTTTAGTTTGACAAGAAGACAACAACGTCGTCCAAATATATCAAACAAATTTGCCACTTCAAGCCTGCCAGGACTGTGTCCATTACTCGTTGAAACGTTGCTGGTGCGGAGCAGAAGCCAAATGGCATCACCTTGAACTCAAAAAAGGCCGTCCGGTGTGATGAATGCGGTTTTCTCGCGATCTCCTTCGTCGACCTCAATTTGCTAATATCCGCTCTTCAGGTCCATCGATGAGAAGTACCTTGCATTGCAGAGCCGGTCGAGAGTGTCGTCGATGCGAGGAAGCGGGTAGACATTCTTCTTCGTTATGCTATTCAAGCGACGGTAATCAACGCAGAAGCGAAGTGTGCGTTCTTTCTTCTTGACCAAAACGACTGGTGCCGCCCAGGGGCTGTTCGATGGCTGGATTACGTCATCACGCAGCATTTCCTCAACGTGAGCGCGAATGGCCTGCCGTTCTCGTGGCGATACACAATAAGGGCTTTGGCGCAGAGGTCGGTCGTGTTCGTTCGTTATAATGAGGTGCTTGGCCAGGGTTGTTTGTCGTACCTTCGATGATGACGAGAAGCACTCCCTGTAGTTTCGAAGAAGACTGCGAATCTGCTTTTTCCTGCTGTGGGTCAATACTGGGTTGATGTCAAATGTAGGCTGACGGAATCAGTCCGGTGCGTCTTCCAGTGGTTGGTCGTGGAGGGCGAATACGTCTTTGAGGTCCGCTAATTCCGCCTCGTCCTTGCTCCTGCTCCGACAACCAAATGGGCCTAGAACACGCAACCTGGGTCACGAAAACTGAATGGCAGCTGTGGAATGTTTTGCGTGGTGTCCTTGCTTCGGTTTGGTGAGTGTATCGCCTTCTCTGCTTGAGTTTTGCAGGCTTAACGTAAGGTGTTGTTGAGATGACGGTATTCTTCAGTGAAGTTTGTTACAGCACCTGAGCTTCTCCTCTCCGGAATTTCGCGATGCCTCTTGCGATACCGATACCTCGTTCCAAGAGCAATTGGATATTTCCTTCGACGATGCCTTCGGCGGTTTCGATGTCTGTGCTACCTACGCTGACGGCGACGCTTGATCGGGGTGGCATGGTCAATTCTCCGTCGAGGACGTTTAGAGCGACGTGTTGCGTCGAAGTCGTTGTAGGAGGTATGGCTTTGTCTGCAGAGAGCTTGATATGAGCTTGGATCGGAGGTCGATGATAGCGCTATTTTGCTTGGATCGGAGGTCGATGATAGCGCTATTTTCATTTAGGAAGTCCATGCCTAAAATCACGTCGCGGGAACACGGCTGCAAGACCACAAAGCTGGTGGGGTAAGTACGCCCATTTACAATTATTCTCGCAGTACATCGTCCCGATAGAGTAATCAGGTTGCCACCTGCGGTGCGAATCAGTGGGCCATCCCAAGCGGTTGTAACTTTCCTAGGATGGGAGGCTAACGGTTCAGTGATGACTGAATAGTCATCTCCGGTGTCTACAAGGGCAGTGACTCTGCGACCGTCGATATCGACTTCAAGGTCACTTCGCGTCCTCGCATTGCCTTAGTGTCCGATCTCGGCTCCGTCGTTTCTTCAGGTCATGGCCGGGGCATACCGTTGTTACTTCGCTGGGCGGCAGTGTCTGCTTGCACTCTGGTCGTGTTGTCGTCCATGTCGTCGTGTGGAGCGGCGATGAAATGATTGCGTCGTCGTTAGTGGTCGTCGGTGGCGGAGGATCTTCGTTTTTTCGCTGTTGAGCAACCTCACCTCCAAAGGTTGCTGCCTTTAGTTTCCCCTACGGGGGCTAGGAGACCGTCCTTGCACTTAACCGCGGCCCGGCGACGCAAATCGGGCATTGTACGGTGATGGGGAGCGTGACAGACGCCTTGGCGACGAGGCTCTCCGCTGCGCAGGAAGTCGTTGATTTCCTGTGGTCGCTCACCAGGACGAGGTCGTGGGGCGTCGACAGCGAAACCACGGAGGCCGATCCGCCTGTACGGGCAGTGACGGAGGATGTGTCCTGCCTCACCACAATGGAAGCAGAGAGGTCGGTTGTTTGCTGTCCTCCAGGCGTCGCACTTTCTGGGGCTGGGGGGTCGTGGTAGCCTTGGCACGCGGGATCAAGGGGCGGTTTTCGGAAGGAGGATGGTAGCGACGAGGGCTTGGGAGGTCGCATCGGCTTCGGAGGTCGCGTCGGGTACAGGACGACATAATGCAGCTGCGTAGTCCATCGCTGCTGATTCATGCTCTCTAGCCGTCGGAGTCGTCGCTTTAGGAACGCTCAGCGCCTGCTGAACTTCTTCACGGGCGACGTCCGCGAGCGTCGCCACCTGCGGTTGTTGCGATGATGGCATCAGTCGGCGGAGCTCCTCTCGCACGATCTCCCGGATGAGGTCCCGAAGGTTCTCTCCGCTTGTAGATGCGCTGGGGTAGTGGCTTGAGTAGTCCGGCTGAAGTGGTCGCTCGTAATGGCGCCTCCGGTTGTTCAACGCCTTCTCGATGGTAGACGCTTCTGTTTCAAATTCCGGCACAGTTCTTGGCGGATTTCGCACAAGACCTGCAAAGAGCGACTCTTTAACGCCTCGCAATAAAAGTGACTTGCTCACCTTCGGTCATATTAGGGTCGGCGCGGCGAAAGGGGCGCTTCATCTCCTCAACTTACGCCAGGACAGGCTCGTCAGGGAGTTGGGGTCTTGACTGAAGGAGGGCCGGGCTCTTTCCTTTCGGACGACGCTTGAAAAGGCAGTCAGAAACGCTTCCTTGACAGTCTCCCAATCCTTATAGTTGCCTCATGATTTTCGAACCAAACTCGGGCATGTCCTTGAAGAACAAAGTAGACTTGCCTAAGTTTCACGGCGTCGTTCCAGCCGTTAAATTCTGCCACATGATCGAAAAGGTCCATCCAGTCTCCCGCATCCTCATCCGGTCGTCCATGGAAGCAGGGGGGCTCGCGGGGCTGGACGAAAACAACCGGTGCTGTAGGCTGGGTCATTGTCAGAGTCGATGCCTTCCCAGATCGAATGGGGTCAGGCAGCAGACCGTGTTCGGGTTGTAGGCCTTGGAGTCGGCGGCTGGCTCTGTGACCTGTAGGTTGGTCTTCCAGGGCAACAGGAATAAGGCTGAGGTCTTCGCTTGAAGGATCAAGGGTAGCACCGCCACCAGATGTCACGTGGTGGTGACCAGGGTCGATGACACAAATGAAGACACAGGCTTGTTCGTACGGAAATTAACCCTTTATTGGGCTGACTTCCGCCCGCAAAAGAACTAAGCAACTCGGCGGCGGCGATAGCAGCAGACGTGTTGGTTGATCGTCGAACAAAGAATCCCCGTCACACTCGTCAACGCTCAAGTTAAAGGCTGCACTGAACAATCTAGATAACGTCGCAAACTGCTACCAGCACGGGCTGGAACATTGTGGAAAGATACCCGAGTGGCCGGAACCTTCGAGACAGATCTCGGTGCATCTTGCGCTACAACAAAACTGATAAAGGTGTGACTCGCGACATCGAGCATTAACAAACAAAGATTACGGAACTGATACGCGGTCCAGAATCAGAGTGATAAGCCTGTATGCCGGCGGCTGTTAAAAAACAACAAATACTGTTTTGAAGGTTTCGCGGCAATATATATACAGACACAGTAGCTTGCCTCACAAGCGCGAATCAAGCCCGCTGGCGCACAAAAAAACGGCAGAGCCCGCACTGCCTGGACACCCTTCCCCTTGTCCTGCCACGCGCCCAGCAGCAGTTCCTCCTACAAAGGCCTCTTGTCCAAACGCTTCAAGGAAGCGGCTAGGACACTTCTTTCGCCGGCGTGCACTGGGCACACCAATATTATATGGTCCGCCGGCGTGCACTGGGCACACCAATATTATATGGTCCACATTCTCTGGGATGCCACAAGTTGAACATGCCGGCGTGTCCACCTGTCAATTAAATGCAAGTACTTGAGCGTGAAAGCCATGTTTAAATGAAGTCTATGCAGTAAGCATGCCTGATGACGCGGAATATCACGCGGAACATAAAATTTCAATGTTTGATCGAGCCTCTTTAGATGAATGCGTCGGGCTTCTAGCTGGGCCCAGTAAGATTCTTCATGCAACTCGTAAGAAGGCATGTAGCATCCGCTCTTGATAAAGGCATAGCTGTTTGGAGGCCATTGCTGAGTGCGCTTTTCTCTTCAACATCGGCCTGTTCATTCCCATGGAGCTCGCAGTGGGCAGGGATTCATTGAAATATTATCTTGTGACCTTGGTGCTGGGCAGATGTGAGGTGCTCTATAATGTTTAGTGCCAGGGAATGGTAGGTGGCGTGGCATAAGAAGTTTTCCAAAATTTGCAATGTCGTCTTTGAGTCTGTGAATATACACCATTTTTGAGCTGGTTCCCCATATATGTAGCGAATAGATTCCCGAGTGGCTACAAGTTCAGCAGCGGTTGATGTTGAAGTATGTCCCAAAAGGAAATGTAGAGTCGTTTTCTGTGCTGATATGACTACAGCTGCAGCGGGTTCCTGTGCTGACAAAGATCCATCCATGTATACGTGAATATAATTAGGATATTCTCACCAGATGTGCGCCAGAGTAAGTTGTTTCAGCCCACGAAGTGGCGCCATTGATTTCTTTGGTATTCCGGGAACACGAAAGTGCACCAAAGGTTTATCCATCGTCCATGGTGATTGGGCGGGATGATATGGGAGGGCATATCCTGTCGGTACTTGCGACTCATGGCAGCGGAGTGCACTTGTAAAACTGCAGTCCGGCAGCACATCCAGAATCTTGCTGAGTGGGTGAAAATGGTGTCTAGTAAGTGCTCGTAAATATACACGAAGTAGTTTGTGTGACAAGTATATGGATATCGGGCGAGCATGTGCCTCTTCAATTGTGCCTTTGTTAGAGGTGCAGCTGGGCAGCCCAAGGCATATTTTCAGTGCCTCGCTTGCACACTCTCTAAAGTCCGCAAGCAGGAAATGCTCATACTAGAGAGTACTGGGAGACTGTACCGGATGTAGCAAACAGAGTCTCGTAAATCCGTATTAAGGAACGCTCAGTTGGTCCCCATTACATGCCAGCTATGAAACGAAGTACACGGCAAAAATTAATTAGCCTTTTCTTCCCCATAGTAACATTTTTCGACCAATATAGTCGGTGGTCAATAATTACCCCCAAGAATCTGTGCCGGGATACGTACGGTATTACGACTCCATGAAGAGTAATCGGGTAGCGGCTGACACATTTTCCCGTAAATGCGATCGCTGCACACTTTTCTGCCGCTAAAAGTAAATCTTGACGCCGTAGGTATATGACACAGCTCGTTGCAAACTCGCACGTAGTTGTGGGCGCGCCGAACCAGAAGCCCAGATGCAGATGTCGTCAGCATATGCACTGATGTGAATGTTAGTTGGCAGTTCACTCACCAGGCCAATTAGCGCAACGTTAAATAAAGTTGGGCTGAGGAATCCTCCCTGTGGAACTCCACGACCTATCTGATAGCGGGTAGTATCTCCTTCAGGCGTAGCTATGTAAACAGACCGGCCACTGAGATAGCTCACAATCCGCAAGTACAGCCGGCCACCAACTCCCACGTCGTCAAGTCCATCACGAATAGCATCATGGAGGACGTTGTCATAAGCCCCCTTTATATCTAAAAAGACAGCAGCTACTAGTCGACGGGGATGCTTTTCGTGTTTTACTGTCGACACAAGGTCGATGACGCTGTCGATGGAAGAGCGTCCCCGGCGAAATCCAGTCACCATATTCGGATAAAGATCATTACTCTCTAAAAACCACTCATGTCTTGCCAGCACCATTCTCTCTATACCTTTTCCGACACAACTTGCCAGGGCAATTGGCCGGTATGAGGTAAGGCCGGTATGCGCGCCGTAGGTTTGATCAGCGTGCAGAGATCGCTTTCACTTATCTCGGTGTCAACGTCGGTGATTACACCTGCAGTAGTCTTTTGCCATGCGCGAGAAAGAAACGGACCGGCATGTTGCCAAGCGTACCAATTCCTTTCAGATTTGTTCACTGTAGCCTAGGATTTGAGATCCACGGTCAGGACATTCTTCCAGGGCGTAATTCTGGCCTCGTCAACTTCACCGGGAACCAGCTGGTGGAAAAACTGGGTCAGGTGCTGTCTGTTTATAACATTCAGGTTCGCCGCCGCCGTTGGTGGCACGAAGGCCACGGAAACGATCCTTGCTTTTCAGCATTCGTCTTTGGTGTCTCAGTCATTATTGATGTTCGGCGCAGCTTCCTTTTCAGGCGGCGCGACTGTACAGGCGTGTAGCTGCAGTCAGAATCCATCTCAGTAACTGCGGAGTCATCCGCCCAGTCTGGAAGCTCCACTTCCGCGACGTTGAGGTGACCCGTCGAGTATACCGCAGGCTGTTCGACGGTGGCGGGTCGCCATCCCGAAGGATGACGAGATCACAAAAAGCTTACAGCGATAAGAAATGCAGAGAAGTGGAAGAGCGCTAGCTTCAGACGTTCAGAAACCTGCACTTCTTCTTCCCTCCTTCAAGAGCACCAGACGTTGATCTTTAGTCACTGGGTTGTCGGAGGCTCATGGGGCGAAAATCTTTGCGCGTGATCTGTCCGTCGCATCTGTGTGCAATGTGTCACTTGCAGATAGTGGACATGTGAGGAGGGAGATTGAGTATGAAAACGATTGATGGTGTCAGGTAATGAATAGAAGTTAAAATAGACATTGAGAGGTAATGACTGCTAATGACTAAGGATGATGAATAATCTCTAAAATGACTCGTAATGACCAACATGTCAAACTACGGCTTGTAATAACCGCAACTGATTGGAATGATTAAACATGCTTTGTGATGACTGGTAATGGCAACATTGATTAAGCATTACTCATCATGGCTGCTAATGGCTACGAAATGACCAATATGTCAAACGACGATTTGAATGACCGTGACTTAAAACTAGTAAAACTAAAGCAAGCAAAATAAAAATAAAGTAAATAAAGATAAAGTAAAACAGGAAGAGACAAAGAGAAAGGGACACACAATAAGAGGCAAACGATGAAGGGCAAATGATAGGAGAGGAAAAGTAGGCTTTCGCCTTCTCCTAAGATACATCTAAGAGATGCTGTAATTTTTGTTTACATGCAGGATGATTACATTGTTGTGCTTATATTTCACCAAGCTATGACAAAGATGTTAGGCATTCCTGGACGTTTAGAGGCCTGTGGCGACCAGATAAGAAGAGAAAAATGCGTGAATGCAATATATAGCCTGTGCTAAATCATGAGAGCGTCCAGACTTTGGATATGTGCTTGATCACGTGTTAAGAATCTGCAATTGGATCTTTGATGGCATACGCAAGTTGTATGTGCAGGTATGATTTGCTGAAGAAGCACTATACCTTTTCAGCACGAGGTCCTGGAAGCCACGCTGAATCCAGAGCTAGCTCTTCACTCTGCTTGTTACCCAGCTTGCGGTCCCCTCCACCTCATCCTTTCCTGCCATGGATACTGCCCTGCAACCCACCACAAGTTTAACTTTCTCTACCCAAGCTCTTTTATAAATCGTGGATACTGCTCTGCACCCAATTCCGTGACCAGACCCTCTTACATTGCATCTTCCCCTCTGCGGCAGTAGTTCCCCAATATCTGCTGCCCGTGGCTAATTCCCTGCTCTAATATCTGACCATATGCTGACCATATCTGACCATATAATATCTGCTCTAATATCTGATCATATCTGACCATATGCTGATTTAGTGCCCTCACTCTACCCTACTTCCCAACCCCATCCAACCAGCTTCCAATGCCCACCCATCTCTGGCTATATGCATCTGTACTTCCCTGTTCTGTGCGCATCCGCTCAACCCCTTCCATCTCGATCTGGCACCCAATCCTAGTCACCTCTTCCTTAACCGCTTCTGGACCTCTATACTACTGTTCGTCTTGCTCCAGAAACACCTTGAGGCGCACATGGACTCTCAAAAACACTTTTAGAAAAACTTTTATTTGCCTCATTTAATTGTATCCTTCTTTTATGACTCCATATAGTTAGAGAAGGGCCTCCAAGATTATAATCAGCGTATGTAATACGAAAATTACAAAAATAGAACAATTAGAAAAAATAAAATGGGGTAGACGGCGACAAGATAAGGGTTAAGTGAATTTATTCTGCACGAGTACATGTGGCTTAAACCGGCAGTACCAATGACAGGTGTGCCCATAAATGAAATTAAATGCCAGTATATAATATGACGACAAAGCCGGCATTTGCGCACAACGATAATTTTTTAAGACTGAAAGGCGTTTCGGATTTATCGTCTGATGGACCGTAGAATAACAAGTGCCGAAACGACCTATCTTCGGCTTCGGCAAAGTAGGCATATAGCTTAGTCGTTTCTTCTCCGACGCAGATTTGTGACTGGTGCACGGTAATTGTTGGCTTAGATTGCAACCTCACGCTGATGTCTGGTGGTGGCAACGGCAAAAACTGTCTCGTAGGAAACATTACGTTGAGGTATTGCCTTTGACAGGTTTAATTGCTTGCAATGCAACGTACGTCTCAGCTATCTATTTGCCTAGGTGAAATAATTGCGACATCGCCTTGTCAGGCCTAGTAGTTTTATAAATTCACAGGAAAGAAATATTAGCAAACAAGAGAAAGGTTCAAGAAGCGCGTCTGGTCATGGCACCACCACCAAAAACGGATTATCTTGATTCTAACATTTCCAAAATAAAAGAAGGCGATGAATAACTTGCATCACAGAGAGGATACACTATTAGTATTTTATTCCTCCTGTGCTACCACGCTCTGTCACGCATACCGATATCGCAGACACAGCGCTGTTTGAGGTCGATGCAGGGAAGTACGATGCAGGGAAGTGCGGACGGCCTGGCCTCGGCTCTCTGACGCACGTGGAAATGTAGTGTCCGTGAAGTCCAAAGCCAGACATGTTGATGTGGAGCAACCTTAGGCCATTGTAACGGGCAGTCCCTTCAAAGGAAACCAATAATCTGCATGACAAAATAGGTGCCCATAAAACCTTCCCCAGTCTATGCGTCCGTGCTTACTCTTAATTACGAATATGCTAAATAGCTATTAGCACGCTCCTAATTACATTGGGTATCATTATTGTCTTCAAGACCACAATACGTCAGCGACTACAGCGCATTCGCTAGGGTGTCTGCAAAATGGGCCTTCGTGGCTAATGCTTAGTGCGGGAGAACAGAAAACTGGGCGATTAGGTTTGCATGCATATAAGACATTGTTTAACCGCGCGAATAATACGGACAGGCAGGCCAGACGAGAGACAAGACTACGCCGACTACCAACTAAACTTTTATTCAGGAAGGACTGCTTTTACACGCTAAAAACGTAAAATACATCAAAGAGAACGAAAACAAAACATGTACCATTTCCGATTAACAATCTTTTCCTCTGGCTGGGAAGTATTAAATATCTGAAGCGATATCTATTTATTATTTCTATTTCATGAACGTTATATTTTTAGTGTACAGAAAAAGAAGTCCTTGAATATTAATTCAGTTGCTAGTCAGCGCCGTGTTGGCTGTCTTCTACAATGCCTGTCCCTGTTGTTCGCGCCGTTAAATCTTGTTTTATTTATATTTTCAGTATCTGTTTTGCAATCAATAACCTGGGTTTGAACCTAAATACAGGAACCTCAACATCAGTTTTAAGGAAGAGGCCTTTCTAGTCTAACAGATGGCGTCACAAGGATGTGTCGGCAGAGTATGTCGGCAGAGCCTGACATCGCAACATGCCCGCAGGAAGTAATGTTTTGAAGTTAATCACTGCCAAGGCTAAGATTTGATCCCACGCCAGAACGAACAGATCGGTTGCCCTAGGCCACGCACGAGAGCACTACGCTATCGCCGCGTTTTTTTTTTTTGCTTATTGCCTTTATTTCGCAAAGACTGCAGGCTGGTAGATTTTTCACATGTGTGCCCATTTACATGGAATACTTCTAATTATAAAACGTTCAGATTCATCACTTTTTCAATACATTGACAAAGGCAGGTGCACATGACTGAGTCTTCAAAACATCGATTATATCTGACAGATAGAACCCCCAAAATACTCTCGGATAGGTCTGATATGAAGATCAGCAAGACCAACCGCCATTCGACGTTGCCAAACGTAATGCAAGCCTTATAGCATTATCGTATCACACGGAACGCCATCATCATTTTCTACATCTAAGCACCGAATTCTATGGAGGTTTAAAGGAAAATATTTGTGCAAAGTTCACTGTCTCCGTCCCAAACGATAATCCCTTCCCAACAATCTATAAACTGATATTCAACTATCTCCGGCTCACTGCAAAAAATACAGTTCACATTCAATAGCACAAATATTTTTTTCTCCGCCATCCATGGCTTCACAGGTAGACCCACTACATGCAAGTTAGAGTAACCGGCAAGGTGATTTCAATAAGAGCCTTGTACAGACTTTTCCGTGTAACATTAGTTAAATAGTTCATTGAGAAAAGAGTAGATAAAAATTGTGTTGCTTGAATAATTTTACGACAATAACCACACGTTCTACTAACGTCATGGCAATGAGTTGAAAAACGAACATTGTCAAAGCTCTTACTATGCGTAATTACCAATGGTACGTAGAAAATGATCCTTTAATTCTCGTAAAAATGCGAAACGGCTGATAACCTGACGCAAAAATAATTGTGACAAAGACAATCCATCATCGCCTACGCGGCGAAAAAGGTTGGTTCGACTTGTTTTCTACTAAGTTGAAGCTCAAATAAAAACTGCTAAGACCTTGTCTATGTTTTGTGTATTTATCTTTGAACAGTGACAACCTGCATCACGTACCATACTTTGCTGGCAAAAAATGAATTGCATGTGGTCGCGTGAGCAAACATTGGCATTTGTTCTGTCACCATTGTTCAGCCTTGTTGCATCATTAGTTTGTTGTGGCCTATATTAGTCACTCTATTTGTATCTTGAAGTGGGACTCCGAGATACTTTAAAGGAATCGATAACCAGGTAATATTCGTAAAGATTTTAGGCTTTGTTCCTCATTCCCCCATTCCAAAACCCTGATCATTTATGCTCCCACTAAGCTTGCAAAAGTCATTGACCATAGTCACTGTTTGACTAACACTTTCCTGGTCTACACCAAATTTGGCTATATTCTCGGCGTACGTTAAAATTTGTACTTCAAATAAATGCAGTGCAAACCCAGAAAAAATATTTGCGTGAAGGTGTCTGCAAAAATATTCCATATATCACGGCCGGTCTCGGGGGAGAGCGCGCGCTCTTTCTTGCGGCCTTCTCAATCGCCGCGGGAACAATGGGAATGCTTCTCCTTGAGTTGCGCTCTCCGCCACCGCAAGGGGCGCGACCTGCTCACTGTTCGCTCCGCGTCTGCTTCAGCGGCGGCGGGTGGCTTTTGCCTGGTTTCGCGCTGTCGCTCGCGGGTTTCGTGGTTAGTGCAGCCCCGAAATTAAAGAACACAGAACGTAGATGATGCAGCGGCATGTCGTCAACGTACTACACACGTGAACGGATATAAAAAACACTGTCGTTCAGCAAACGTTCGACAAGCATGGAATACATTGCGGCATGGTAGCAACTTTTGTCCATTTTAGTCCGAATTTTTCCCAAGCCTGTACAAGAATAGGAACAAAAAAAAAAAACTTAATGAGAAGTGATCACATCGAAGCTTCTTCAAGGCTAACATGACAGCAACTCGTCTGCTACAGCAAAACCGTCTTTAGCGCTAGATGCGAAACCATTCATGTAACACCGAAGATGAAAATAATTTCATAAAAATGTAAATTGCAAAATGCTTGTATGATATAAAAGATGAGTATAACAGTCAAAGTAAACGTTGTAGGGTTGAGTTTTAAATGTTATTACAATTCATATATTATATTAGCCAATGTGTGGTATTATACACATTATTTTAATTTTGCAAATAAACATTGTTTTAATGAAATCTTTACATCATATTAGGCTTGTTATGAAAGCACTAAAAATGGTTTGATATTCATGACACCACTTGTGCTCGAAGTGGTAAAAACAAGCCAATAAATGGTGAATGTGATACTCGATGCAATGACTTACAAATGAGTTCACCTGCTATATCGAAAGTATGCAAGAAAGTTTAAAGCGTTAAAGAAGGATACTCTCACTTAAGACTCATTTCAAGCCTTATATAGCGACGCATTAAGGCTCTCTTCGGGAAAGTAAGGTTAATGTGCAGAAGGGAATGACATATGCTAGATGCGAGGGCCGTAACAGCTAGCGGCACATGACTACATTGTCAAGACAGACGTTTCATCTGAGAGCAAAATCAAGGCACTGAAGGAAGTTATGGCATTTCCTACCATCCCATTTCCCACTGTCACATATTCCGGTTTACCTTACGCCTCTGGATATATCGTTTAGTTAATCAACTTCGGGTGTGACGCTTGCTCTATTCCTCTTGAAACTAGCGAAAGAAGCAGCCTCATGTAGTACGCTTTTCTACGAGGACAATATTCTAGTGGACTGCATTATCCGAAACCTGAGCTTGTTGCCCTATTGGACAAGCTTTCTTTTTTTTTTTTTAGAAAAAGCTGCCATGCACCTACTATACACACAAATGTTCTCGAAGTACTTAAGATCCTAATTCAGTCAGCATTTCAAAATTCAACACTGAGTTGCCCGAAAGGAATTGACAACAGCTATGTTATTAGGTCCGCTTCTTTGATATTTGAAACATTTCTCAGAATTCTTCTTCTCAATTAATTATACCAGGAAAGTGACAGAGAAGACCGAGAGGCCAACTCCTTATGTGAACAAGCCGTGCAGGAAGACTTTGAGACTGAATTTTCTAGACGCAGGTCGCGTTTTGATGAATTGATGAACATATAGTGCAATGTGTAACTTTTAAGGACAATTTTTTATTGTTTGCCGCTCTTTTCGATTCTGCTTAACTGCTTATGCCGATTTCCTTGATTAAAAGTAGTCGCGAGACTACATATACATCTTGGGTCTTTCAACTGACTGATATGTTTTAACGAAGCTAGAACAGCCCACTCCACTAGACAAGTGAAATTTTTACTATATGAGTAAATTTTTGTTCTTTACTCTGAATCTGAGACGCGCCATGAATTTTTGCCCGTGCCTCTCCTGATCTAAACGAAAACGGTAGCGGTTGACAGAATCTCCACCCAACAGCTCACTATGCACTCACGTCAGGTCGCGCTACACCTGCTTAAAACATTCAAAGGCACATTGCATAGCCTGGTAAATTTAGTTTTGTACAAAACTTAGGGGTAAAAAATGTTGAAGTGTTCCCGAAGCTTCATTCGACCGTGCAAGGCCGCACTGACGAAGGAGCGCGCGCGTGAGCGGATTTTTGACTGTATTTTATTCCTCGTACACGATAAATATTCGATGTTGATTACGGATTTTGTATAAACCTAGCGGGGCGAAATGTCAGGACCTGCCGGTTGCAACTGACGCGGGCGAAGCTAAAAGCAAGCGCGCGTTTCCCTTGCGCGTGAACGGCTGTAGCGGAGGAGCAGCAGTGGGGCGGTGGCGACCCCATCGAGGCGCGGCGGGCGGTAGAAACAGACCCCTTTGAAGAGGCCGTAAGAGAAGAGAAGCGCTTCTCCCTCGAGACCGGTCGTGGATATATATATTGCCAGAACGCTGTCACGCTTCTGGCGCCACCATGTGGCCGTACCATTATATTGGCACGTGGCCGAGCGTCATCCTCACTCTCGAGCTTCGGCCCATAAAAGACCAGCTGAGCTTTTCTACAGCTTGCCACGTTTGTGGGTGAGTTTTGGTGGCCCGTGCCGGGTAAAATTCTATGTACATAGACCAAGAAGACATCTGTGACGTTGCTCACCGACGCGCGGACGCCACTCCCGTCTATCAACCGAGCCATCGCTTCCGACGTCTCCAACCAGAGTTTGAGCCACTTACCATACCGGTGCGAGCCATGACATACTCTACGAGCAGCCAGACAAGTCAGTTTTCCGGCAGCACCCCACTGTTCGTCCTTCTCGCACCTCTATCACCGCCATCAGTTCACGGTGACCGGTTCGAGGAAGTAAAAACTGGTTGGCCTGTTTTGACCGTGTGGCCGCGTTCAACTAATGGGACGACGAGCGTAAGCTGATAAACGTGTACTTCGCGCTGCAAGACTCGGCCAAGAAGTGGTTTGAGAACCACGAGGCGTCCTTTACCACCTGGGCAGCTTTTCGCCGTGAGTTGCTCGCACCATTCAGCTCGAGCGCGAGAAAGGAAACGCAGGTATTGCCTTTCGTTCGAGATCTCAGCAATCAAACGAGAGCGTGGCCATGTTTGTCGAGGACATGACTCGGCTTTTTGATCGGACCGATGCTACCATGCCTCATGCAACGAAGGTAGAGCGCCTCATGCGTGGGGTGAAGGAGCAGCTGCATGCTGACCTCATTCGCCACCCTACAAGAACTATCACAAATTTTGCGAGTGAAGCTGCAATTATGGTAGGTTGAGTGAAGGAACGGAGTGCCCAGTACGGCCGTCTAGCAAGCGTGGCGGCCACACATGTGCGTTCGTGCCAGCAGCCAGGCACGAGATATTACGAGAGCTTGTGAGGAGCATTGCCCGTGCAGCGCTGAAAAACCTCCACTTGGATGCTTTTTCTGCAATGCTTTTTCTACCGGGGACGTCATACGTGATAAAATCCGACTAGCAGTGCGCCACCACCAACACCACTACCAGAGCCATGCATCATGACTTACAGCGCTGTCCAACGCTGACCTGCCCCCGAGCCGCTTGCATCCCGCCCCCTTGCTGGACCATGTCCTCACTACTTGCACCCCGTCGAGCAGCAACAAGACCTGCGCCCCGTCGAGCCACAGCAGGACCTGCGTCCCGCTATCAGCAAAGCACATTTGTGGATGGAGCACGCCCAACAGACCGCCGCTCTATTATCACTGCGAGGAGCCTGGCCATAATCTTTGAAATTGCTCATACCGGAGAATAGGTTTGAAAGGATTTCCACTGAACGCGCCTCAACTTCGCTATGGTGAAAGACCGCAGGAAATTGAGGACTACCTGGCCACTCATAGGTTGCTTGGACGTCATCGCAACGGAAATCGCGACGATCATCATCCCCGAGGAGCTTTGCTTCACCCAGTCGATCCTCTTCCACTGGGATATTCACAAACACGTCCCTTCGCCGGTAAAACTAAACACTGCAACCACCCGCGGATGAAGCCACCGCTACGGCTCAGATTCAACAGCCTCCACTCGACGATCTGACGCGATGGCCCAAGCGGCGACGACCCGATCCGACGAACTTACCGACATGCTGCGAACGCATGGTTTCCGCTGAAATTTCTGTAACCACCGACGGCTGTTACGTGACCGCACTAGTGCATACCGGCGCCGATTTTTCCGTCATTAGCAGCCAACTAGCTACGACACTCCGTAAGTTTCTGACACCTCGGTCTGGACCAATAATGCGCACCACCGGTGGCCATGTTATGACGCCGATTGGCGTATGCACTTGCCGCATAGAGATCCACGGTTTTGCTTTCACTGACACGTTCGCACATTACAACTAAAATCGCGAGAATGGGGCCTAGATGGTTATTCATAGTGGTTCGCCACGCTAATACATAGAACGACAATAAAGACATCGTGGTGGTGACTTTATTGTCGTTCTATGTGTTAGCGCGGTGAACCACTACGCATATTTTAACAGTGCTCTAAAGATCTAATTCTCGCCATGGATTTCCTTCATGAGTATGGGGCGGTTATCGAGCTTCCGGAGCTTATGGTAAACCCAGCGAGCCGTTGATACCAACACGGACTTCCGGAAAGGAATGATGCGCGTATGTTATACTGTTATACTGTTGTACTTTTTCTTTCTTTGGGTTGATGTGGATGTTAAGTTCCCCTTAAGCTTGATGTTCGCGAAACACTCTGCTGCCCATGCATTATTGGGGCACTGGGTGCTACTTCAAGCTGCATTATAAAGCTTTTTGCCCAGTGTCCCCTCTGCCCACTGTAATATGTGTGGACAAATAAACTTTCAATTCAATGTGATGACCACATAACGATCCCTCTGCGCGCGAGTAATTTCGTCACAGTAGAGTGTGACCACAACACCGGCATGCGTGGCATTGCTGAAGCGAACTTGTCGCTGCATCTCACTCGAAAACTTTTTGAAGCTCGGGGCCTTTTCGAACTTCACGATTGGCACCCCGAAATTCTAGTGATCAACTTCACTTGTGAACCGCAACATTTGACGGCGAACCCGACGTTCGCTTATTTTGAAAAAAACTTGGAGAGAGCAGAAGCTAGCGCGTTTTATTGAACACGTCAGACCTCGACAATGCGATGCCCACAGCCATTAAGACCGATGTCAACCCGCATCTACTGGGCGTTCAGAAACTCTGCGTAGAGAATCTTATAATTTCCTTCCGCCACTTTTTTGCATCAACCTCCAAGGTAGGACAGACACCGCTTACGAAGCACTGAATTATAGTTGCCGACGACCAACGACCGCTATGTCAGTGTGCTTACCGGGTGTTTTCTAAAGACATTTGATGCTGCCCGCCACCAAGTAACAGAAATGCTCCAGGACGACGTTATTCAACTATTGACGAGCCCCTGGGCTTCGCCTGTTGTCTTCTTCACAAAAAAGGATGGAGCCTTAAGATTATGCGGGCATTACAAACGCCTCGACAACGTCACGAAAACAGATGTGCCTTCTGCCGCGCATTGACGGCTCCCTCGATCTCCTTCGCCATGCCACTTACTTTTCGTCACTTGACCTTCGCAGTGGATATTGGCAAATAGAGGTTGACAAGCAAGACCGTGAGAAGACCGCTTTTATTACGCCGGACGGTTTGTATGAGTTTAAAGTGCTCCTGTTTGGCCTGTGCTCGGCCCCTGCCACATTTCAACGAATGATGGACACCGTACTCTCTGGACTGAAGTCGCAGTCATGCCTCGTATATCTCGACGACGTTGTAATTTTCTCGGACACGTTCGACGAGCACCTGAAACGTTTGCGCGCTGTTTTCGAGGCCATCCGATCTGCTGGTCTGTCTCTTAAACCCGGAAAATGCCACTTCGCTTTTAATGAGCTGAAATTTCTCGGCCACATTGTTAGCGCTCGACGTGTTAGCCCAGACCCAGAAAAGACGGCCGCTGTCGCTTCATTCCCTAAACCAGACGATAAACGAAGCTTGCGTCGATTTCTCGGCCTCTGCGCATACTATCGTCGCTTTGCTTTGTTCACAATTTCTCTAAGATCGCTGAGCTACTGACCCGCCTGACAAAAGACGCTGAACCGTTCGTTTGGGGCCCCGACCAGGAAAAAGCCTTCACGGAACTCAAGTCCCGCCTCCAATGTACACCTATGCTTGGCCACTTCGACGAAGTGGCCGACACGGAACTGCACACGGATGCCAGTAACGTTGGCCTCAGTGCGGTCCTTGTTCAGTGGCAGGATGGTGCAAAACGCGTCATTGCTTACGCCAGTCGCACTGTGTCCCGTTCTGAAGTTAATCATTCAACTACGGAGGAGTGCCTCGCTGGTGTTTGGGCAGTCATGAAATTTCGTCCGTACTTGTACGGTCGTCCGTTTCGTGTCGTGAGCGACCATCAATCACTGTGTTGGCTGGCAAACCTGAAAGACCCATCGCGTCTGCTTGGTCGATGGAGCCTTCAGTTGCAAGAATTTGACGTTACTATCGTGCACAAGTCCGGCAAGAAACTCAGTGATGCTAATTGTCTGTCCCGCGCCCCTACTCCCTGCCACACGGACGGCTGCGACGACGATACCGCTTTCCTCGGTGTTATCACGTCGTCCACCTTAGCTCGAAAGCAGCGGGCCGATTCTGAACTTTTGCCCTTCATCGAATACCTCGAAGGAACCGCGTCATCTCCTCCTCAGCTCTTCAGGCACGGACTGTCGTCATTTTGCTTGCGCGATGGTGTGCTCTACAAGAAGAACTACGGTCCAACAGAAACTGTTTATCTGCTAGTAGTACCCACCACGCTTCATGATGAAGTTCTTCGCGCGTGTCACGACGACCTTTCTTCGGCCATCTCGGTTTTTCTCGCACATTGGCACGGATACGCCGAAAGTACTACTGGCCCAGGCTAGCTGCCGTTGTGCACCGCTACGTCCGCACCTGCCGTGAGTGCCAGCGGCGGAAGACACCGCCCACTAAACCAGCTGGCCTCCTGCAGCCTATCGATCCCCCGAAATTCCCATTTCAACAAGTCGGCACGGATTTACTGGGCCCATTCCCGAAGTCCTCTATGGGTAACAGGTATATAGCGGTTGCCACTGACTACCTCAGCCGCTACTGTGAGACCAAGGCCATTCCCCGTGGTACCGCAGAAGAAGTTGCGCATTTCTTCATTCACAACATTGTACTCCGTCACGGCGCCCCAACAGTCGTCTTAACTGACAGAGGAACCTCGTTTACGTCGGCACTCACGAGCGAGGTCCTTCGACTCAGTGACACAACCCACCGCAAAACAACTGCCTATCATCCTCAAACTAATGGACTAACTGAGCGGCTTAACAAGACTATTGCCGACATGATTTCTATGTATGTAGACGACGGTCGTGGGAACTGGGACTGAATTCTGCCGTACATCACGTTCGCATACAACACTGAGCTCCAGAAAACCACACACTTCACTCTATTTCATTTGGTCCATGGACGCGAACCTTTGACTATGCTGGATGTCATGCTTCTTCCGGATTCTGCTCCCTCCACTGTCGTGGGGGCTGACCAATGTATGCGTGACGCAGAAGCCGCACTCCAACTTGCCCGACAGCCAATTCGGCACCAACAAGTACACGACGCCCAGCGCTACAACCTGCGACACCGAGAGGTGACTTACACACCCGGCGATCAAGTCTGGGTTTGGAGCCCAATACGGTTGCGTAGGCGCTCTGGAAAGCTTCTGCGCCGTTACTTTGGACCCTACGAGTTTCTCCGTCGCCTCAGCGCGGTGCTACCACAAGGCACTGTCCGCTCCTCTCGGCATCCGAAGTCTGAAATGGTTCACGTCGCCAGATTGAAGCCTTATTACAATCGCAAAACCATTTTAGGGTCCAAACCAGAGCCAGAGACTCCCGTATAACTTGCCCCACTTTTCTAATGTTCCCCTACGTTTGCGGCATCGGGTCGATGCCTCTTGGAAGGGGGGCAATGCCACACCGCTGCCAGTCTTCTAGTGCCACCAAGTGGCCGAATGTCTTGGCGTGTGGCTGAGCGTCGTACTCGTCTTTCTCGAGCTTCGCATGATTAAAAAAAGGGCAGCTCGGTTGTTCTTCTGTTTGCTACGTGTGTTGGTGACAATATATATATATATATATATATATATATATATATATATATATATATATATAATGAGAAATGGCGACAGTTGACACCCCTGCCGCACGGAGCGTTGAAAGAGTCGCTACGTTCCTGCATATTCTTGTCTGGCCTATACGAAGAGAAGGCGCCCCAGGCAGTTAAGAATTTTATGCTATTGAAGAAGAAAGCTAGTAGAGCAAAGGCCATCGTGGTGTGTAATGAACTGCAGCTGACCATATTGGCCATGGTAATCGGTGATTGAAGGAAGGGTTGCCTTGATGTGGTTTTTCCGTTAAAACTCACAGACCAGATGCATTATTGAGATGTATTGGGAGTGAACGCTAACGTGATTTGCGGCAGCTGCAGGTGCGTGGTGGTCTTTTTTTAGTTTCTGTCTATGTGGCGGAAGTTGTGTCTTGTTTGGACGATGTCAGTGATGGACTTGGTCTTGTATTCATTGCTTGGACGCTTCCTTAGATGTGAAGGTTGCTAACATTTATTGTTTTCCAGAAATATCTGCTTGGGAAAGAAGAGCTGTGCGAGTGTAATGTACTTGAGAGTAGAGAGGAATTTGCAGCTGAATGTGAAAGAGGAAGCAGGTTCTGGTTCCGTTTTGTATTACAGTTGGTAATGTGCGCCTGTATTGTGTTTCTCTTTACGTGTTTGTCCATGTTGCGCCTAAGTTGTGGGTATTATGCACCAACTCGTCCATAAGATGTTATTCTGAAATAAGTTGTTTTTCAGGGCATAAATTTAGTATCTTGGATTCCAGAACTACCACGAATATATTTGCGTAAGTCGACGCGAATGGTGTTCCCATGCTGGTTCTGAACACCTGCATATTATAAGAACACTGTGACTCAATATAATTTCATGCCTGGACTATTTGAAGCAGCGTTAGATAAACTTCAGATTCCGGTGAATGGGGAGTTTTGATTTTAAATTGAGAGATGGCGTCAATGCCTTTATCGAGAGAAATATTGGTGTAGAATGGCGTGACATCACTTGCGAGAAGTATAGTCGTTTGAAAATTTGGCTGCGTGTTAATGAGCTCTAATAATCGGAAAACGTATGGTGTGTCCTATACAAACGAAGAAATGTGTCCGAGGGTCTGCTAAAAGGCGATTTACGAATAGTGACAGATTTTCTGTGCGTGCCTGATAGTTAGAAACAATCGCTTTTACCAGAATGTCTGCACGTAAACAATGTTTCTGCGCAAACCTGATGAATCTTATCAATATGAATATGAGTAGGTACAATCGACCTGCTTGAGGGTTTAAGAAATCTGTAATCACCCCCGGTGATTAGTTCTCTGGTTAACAGATCCCCTATTTCAGTCAAGATCAATTCACTGAACTGTTGCGTTGGATCGGTTTCTAACCTTCTATATTGACAAGTGTTGTTATAAGCTGCGCTTGGGTCCTTTTTCGTACTTTCCTAATGGTACGAGAACGTTACTGTTACCTTTATTTGCGAGCTTGATAACTACATGGGAGGGTGATATTTTTACGCTGTTGCATCTGCATCTTCTTCTGTCGAAGAGGACCGCCGGCTACGGCGTGGTATGTGCAGACAGAACATGGCCACGATTTCGAATCAAAATTGTGGCGCATCATTTTTTCTGCAGCGTCAGTTTTGGTGTGATACCATTTCCCTTCCCATTTAGCATGCAGCTACTAATAAAGTTTGCGATAGGGATTTGAACCGATGACATAGGTATCTCCAGCTATATGCTGTTAATTTCAAACGCTGGTGTAGATCGCGAAGTGCATAAAACTAACACAGCGGCTTTCATTTCGAAAAAAAAAAGAAACAAAGTAATAATATAGCGAAATGAAATGAGAGTGTTAAAGGCGCTATCCCGCCTATTCTTAAAGACTAACGGGTCCTCCTACACTTTCATGGCGTTATTTATAGCAGTTTAGCAGTTAAATTTCACTTTCAAATTTATGTGTACGCTTCAGGTGGATGTGAAAATGTATCAGCTATTAAAAGTATAAATTTGAAGTTGTAGATGCATGTTTATTGCGCTTTCATCCTGGACGCCCCGTCGTGTACTTGTTCGCCACTTTTTGACGGAGGCGAAACATAAGACACCTGTATGCAGTGCTATGTTACTGCACGGAATTAGGCACAAGCAGTCGATACTACCTAGGCCCTCTCCACTAAGGTGTTGCTCGTAGATACAGTACCTTAAGAGCAGACGAAGCCTTTCTTGGCGTACTGCCGTGACCTGCAGAAAACCACCCGCTGCTTGCAATTACAAATATGCATAATGTATAATATTTGTGAAAACATACCTAAGAATAAATGAAAACTATATAAAAATAATACAATCGAAAAAGTCGTGCGGCCGCGGATTTCACGTGCTCAGCTTTTTTTTTTTTTTTTTTTCTCCGAAGGCAACAAACCCAGGTGTCAAGAGCTTGGTAAAAATTGTTCGATCTTTTATTTTCTTTTTTTTTCTGCGTTTTGAATAAAAGTAAAACAAAGCATCAAAAGTGGATCAGAAAATGCTCTGGGGTTGCACTTTTCTCTCAATTCCAAAATCGTTTGAAAAGGCTTCGAAACCCGCGAGAATGCATCTCCAGGGACGAGCATGAGCCTTAAGGGGTTTCACTTCTATACCCAGCTCACAGTTAAACGAATGATAGGTTTTCTGGCACATGAAAACATGCGAACACTGTTTTGACGTTTAATCGTGACACTAATTGCTGTTGCCTCTATCCTTGTCTAGTATCTAGGGCCTTCAAAAAAGCGCGCCGTTTCGTCACGTCGTTGTGTTGTGCCTGGTCGATGAGAGATGGCGCTTCTAGCGACACAAAGTTAACACAAAGCGCGTTGCTTTCCGCCTTGATTTATATGCTCGTTTGCAAGGTCATGCCTCTGAGGTTGCTTAGGTGTCCACACTAGAAACATGTTGTCTCGTACATGCACATGTAATATGGCGTGCATGGATATGCAATTGGCAAGTCATTCCAATCCTTTGCTGACTTGACAAAGAAGGATGATAAATGTGCAGATGTCCTGGCAGGGGGATGGTAGACAGCCTTCCCGTGATTTATGCGGTCAGAGGTACGGTGGGCGGGGTTGATAATGGAGTTCAGAAAAGGATGGTGGTAGAATGTATGGAACAAAAACAGTCTAGCCATCTTTCGGTGGTCATATAGACCAGTTATACCTCCATTTTACCAGTGCAGTTGCCTGCAAACCTTACAAGGTGGGCACGACGACTTATCCTTCAATCGTCCTATTTTTGTCGGCCTATTTGGCCCACTACGATCTAGCAGGAGGCCTACAGCAATGCCCTGCTAAGCATACGTTGTCATTATATGTCATTTCACACGCTTGTATGGAAAGCGTAATAGAACCACCCATCAGACACGCTTTATGTACAGTCATCTGGTTTGCATGATAGAAGTTTCTAGAAGCAAAATTATAGATACAGGTTTCAGGCGATATAAAAGAAAGAAACAACATTATAGCATTCAAGGTGGTGTATGCCAGATGGTGTGCTTGGCAGCCCTATCATCTCGTGAAACTGTGGCTAAAAAATGCACTATCGCCCACTCGACAGAGAATATTTAGGCATTATATTCGCGCGCTTTTGTAATTCGTTATTTTCAGGAAAGAGAAATTAAACAAGACAAAGATACGTGGCAACACGGCTCTGCGACCTAAAATGAGTTTTTCCTCATATGCAGGTGTGCAGAAAATATGCATCCACGCAACAGTAGCGATGGGAAAAAGACGATGAATATGCTTATAGTGTTGACTTTCCTCTCGGTTCCGGGGCTGCTGAAGCAGAAATTGCTGAAGCGGCGCGCATTCCTAACAAGTGGCATGTATGCCCAAGCTCCCCAAACATAAAATAATCTACAACGAAATGTCCAAACAACGCGTGTGGCTCATTCCACAGAGTTTGACCAAAAACTGTTCAAGATGGCGCCGGGACCCCAACGGCGCCTGAACCGAGAGATATCGCGCTAAAATTGACAAAACGCATGGCATGCAGGAAACACTGGCAGACGAAGGTCTCTTTCAACTGCATTTTTTGATGAGTTATGACTCTTTTATCGATGTCTCCAAGAAGAAGCACACTGCATTCTCCACATATGATTCTCAATATGCCAACATGACGCTCAGTCTCTCTCCCGCGCACCCGCCCGAAACCTCGTCTTCCTTCTCGTCGTTCTGTTTGCAGCTTCTTGCCTGAATCTGCAACTAGCATCCGTACTTGCTTTGTCAGCACCGTGGTTTAGCGTAGCTTAGCCCGACGATAGTCTTCATCAGGCAAACCGAACGGCACCTTGTTAGCCTCCATGCTAACCACAGAAGCAGAGCCACTGCAGAACGGGTTCAAACACACGTGGCTATGAGTGTGAAATGAGACAAAGTTTCCCTTTCGCCGCCGGTGCAGCAGCATCGGCGGAGCCGCCTCCGACGTCCCCTGTGGCTCGAGCGTGCTGTGATTGTTTGCCAGTCCAGTTTTAGGATACGCGAGCTCGTGGCTGCTCTCTTCGGTGCGTCATTATGTCTGACCGAGCCGCACACCAAAGCGAAGTATCAGGCCATACGAAGCACCATTTCCTGGTTCCTCCATAACTGCGCCCCTTTGCTTCAATGTAAGGCCATATCGAACACAATAGCGGTGAGGAGAGAGCGGTCTCGTCCTCGAGTGTTCATCTTTTGATAGGACGACCCTGTAATATTCTTGGCACGCGCCACTGATTAGCTTCTCCTCTACGTAGCTCTCGTCTTCCACAATCTTCAGAAGGCTTCAAGAATGCCGTTTTGGCTGGAGTGGAGGTTTGAATGCTCACGCGCTAAAAATGCTGGGAACGTGGCTGCGCCTAATGAATTAGTGGTAGTTTTATACCAAAATACACTTTTTGGCAAATACCATATTTTGAGCTGTCAAGCCATTTCCGCATTTTTTGTTTTTATTTTAAAAAAGGTTAGAGATACCTTGTGGACTCATCGGCGTTGAACCCTATGCAAAGTAATCAATGCAGAAGTCGCAGGCCTTATTTCATTACCTCGCTTTTACTATTGGCCTCACTCTTGGCTATAACATGACTGCATTTATGTGAGCACAGTAAAAAAGCAGAATGGAGAGGAGTGTTCTAACTTATTATGAAGAATGGTGAATTGTTCATAGAGAAATGCTTTCAAGTGCGACACAAACGTGTCGGTGACATCTGATCTCCAATTTCTTAAGGCAGCCGATACCACTTTTGGATTATATGCAGTGAAAAAGGAAACCTTCTATGTGCCGAAATGGAATCTGAAGTAAATGTTTTACATCTTTCATTTCATAGAGTGGACATATATGGCTGAGATGGATATCTACTATTATCAAATTCTGTGCTTTCATTCCTTACCAGAAAAATAAACTTTAGCTGCAGCAATCTGGCTTGTTTTAGGATCGTATATAGGAAGGCATAGTTTGCAGAAGATTTGTGGGTGATCCATGATTATTAAAGATAAATCTGATGGTTTTTCTTTATCACTGGAGAAGAAGGTGGTGTAGGGAAGCTAGCCAGTGACAACGTATCTTATCGCAGAACACAAAAGGAAGAGTACAACAGAAGCTTCTTTCTTGCGGCGCAGTTGAAGGTTACGTCTAATCGATTGAAGTGCCGTATGCACCTCTGAGGCAATGTGTGTCACTTGCTTATTCCATCACAAGTCCGATGCAAAATCACACCAATGTACTTCCACTGCTCTATACGTTAGTGAGTGATGTCTGTTCGATTTGAAAACCCAAGTGTAACGGAAGTTCCTTCTAGTAGCCGTCAAGCGAACCGCTTGCCAGGTTCGGGCTATCTGCCAGTTTTCACACCATTTGGCAGCGCTGCAGCCTATTCGTTAATGCTATTTGATTGACAGGGCCATTTGTTTCTTTGTAGATAACGCAGTCTTCTCCCAACATTTATAGTGTTGCATCTATTTTCTTGCTAATTAGATTGATAAAATGAAGAAAAGCAAATGGGGCGGGCAAACTGCTTGCGGCACCCTAGATAACATTTCTGTCAAATCCGAGTGGGTGTTTCCAAAATAACGCGTACTGACCTTGATTACATTGGAAGCTATTGACAAAATTGCTTATTTTTCCATTATCAAAGAAGTGAACTAATTCACCTTGCGGTTTATAATAAGAAAACTTCTCTAAGAATTTGTGTACATCAAAGAACACCATAAGGGTTTGCCATCCTTCATTCATTAGGATTCCGAGTCTGTCAGTTCAGATAGAAAGAGAAATAGCACATTGTGAACCCTTCGTATTACTAATTGCATTATCCGAGAGAAACCTTTTCACAAGCCAGTTTGATAGGGCAAAGTTAATTTGTGTTCTTTATCGAACTTTCTGATATTATCTCTTCAAAATCAAATGTTCTACGATTTTACAGGCCGTAGAAGCAAGCAAAAGGAGTGATAATTGGATCAATTGGCAGGCTCTCCTGATGCTTGAATAGCAAATTTGTAGCAATATTTTATATTTCTGCTGGTACTGCAGTGTCTAGGGATTTTGTGCACACACACACACACACACACACACACACACACACACACACACACACACACACACACACACACACACACACACACACACACACACACACACACACACACACACACACACACACACACACACACACACACACACACACACACACACACACACACACACACACACACACACACACACACACACACACACACACACACACACACACACACACACACACACACACACACACACACACACACACACACACACACACACACACACACACACACACACACACACACACACACACACACACACACACACACACACACACACACACACACACACACACACACACACACACACACACACACACACACACACACACACACACACACACACACACACACACACACACACACACACACACACACACACACACACACACACACACACACACACACACACACACACACACACACACACACACACACACACACACACACACACACACACACACACACACACACACACACACACACACACACACACACACACACACACACACACACACACACACACACACACACACACACACACACACACACACACACACACACACACACACACACACACACACAGATTTTGAGAGGGCACGCTGAATTGATTTCAATGTACCGAGTGCTTCGCCATTGTCTTTAATCTGAGGTTCTAGATGTTGATTGTACCATTAAGCATGAAAACAAATTTAAAACGTTCAATCCTCGCAGATGGTTTTGATGGCTTACTGTTTTGAGTACATGAGTTCAGGTACAGCCATAATTTCCGTGAAACCATCGTGATAGCATTAATCACAGCGGCATCTTTATACGTATGGTTGGTCACATTTGCAGTTCTTTTGCTAAACGCTTAATACTTTGGCTTCGTAATAAAGAATCTCGTATTTGATAAAGGTGTCATAACTTCGGCATAAGAAATGAAATGTGCTAATAATATTTCCAGATGATCAATAATGCTCACGTCATCCCCTCTGGTCAAGCGAAAACCTTTACTTCGCTTCGTTCAAAAACTAAATTAGTCTAAAAGAAGGATGCATAACCTAACCTTGTGATCTGAAACAGCATGGAATACCCAAACTGAATAATAATTGTACTGAACTTTTGGCGAAATAACGTGAAGTCGGGAGTGCTGATTTTTCTTGCGGAGCGCGTATGTGGTCGCAGATTACTTGAGTCCGACACAAGTTAAAAGATATATCAAGGTGCTTTTTTGCCCTATGTAAGTCTCTTCTGTCATAGTAAAGAGATTTCCAGTTGCAGGGAAGATTCCCTGCCCCATGAGAACATTTTTTCGTCCTTTAAGGGACGTTCCATGTAGTCATCGAGCATATTGATTCTTCGAAGTCAGCATTTGGCTGCTCCTTAGTGTGCTTAGTGCTTGGATGAATAGAAGCACATCATTCTTCGGTGGCTTTGGACCAGACCGCTTCAACGTCGTCAACCGCTGGCATGGTAGTGGTTTGTCATCGTCATCATCATCATCAGCCTGACTATACCCACTGCCTATATCCACTCTCCCATATTTCTTCAATTAACCCGGTAGTGGCTTCTATGCTGCCCTTAATGAAGAGTGCCACTCCACGGCCACACATTTCACTACCGTTACACTTAACAATGGGTATAGTCAGGCTGATGATGATGATGATGATTAACAGTATAGCCAGGTGGGTAAACATCCCCATCTGATATGCTGGCAGAATGACAGGCTTCAGTTATAGGGACAGCGTCGCGGTTGTGATCGATGAAAGGAGGTTGAAGTTCAGTTGCATTGTTCACGAAGATTCTAACAGTTCTGTTGGCTATTATTAGCACATAGACCATGTAATGTCTGCTCAGTTTTTTTTCTCGGTTTCCTTTTACACGTTTATTTCACGCGTGGCTATTTTCCATCGTCCTAAATCTATAGGAAATCAATAATTTTAATCTTGTCGAAGACCAAATATGCTTTGTTGCCGTGATATTTATTTGAATTAGAACTAAATTGTAGTAATCCTGATCGTCATCAGCTCACGCGCCAACCCGAAGAGGTAGACGAAGTGGATCCGGAGCCTTGTTGGCACTGCACTGTTGGTGCGAACGCTAACCCCGTCGCTTTGGTTTGTGGACGTTGCCTACGGTCTTGGTGCTCCAATAAACACCTTACACTTGGTGGAGGTGTCTCGGTCGTCGCCCCAGTCCTCCTCGCAAATTTCACCCTGGAACTTCGGAACCGCACGCTACCGCCTTCGGTCACAACTATGCAGGACGCTCCCAGCCAACCATCGGCGCCCATCCCTGCCACTCCTGCCACCATCTTCTGTCCCGGGGCGCACGCCCCCGTGACCCACCTTTCTTCAGCGGTACCGACGACCATGACGTTGACGACTGGCTGGCCTCTTTCGAGCGTGTCAGCACTTACAACCGCTGGGATGATTCCATAAAACTGAGCAACGTCCTCTTCTACCTCACGGACGTGGCAAATCTGTGGTTTCGAAAGCACGAAGCCGATCTTTCGACGTGGTCTGTCTTCAAGAACTTCGCGGATGTCTTCGGCCGCCCTGCGGTACGCAAACTCCGCGCCAAACAACGCCTTCATGCACGGCTTCAACTTCCCGAGGAAACGTTTACCAGCTACATTGAGGACGTGGTTGACCTCTGCAAGCGGGTCAATCCGTCCATGCCCGAGCCCGAAAGAGTCACACATGTTCTAAAAGGTCTCACTGATGATGCGTACTATATGATGTCGGTCAGGGACCCTACTTCCGTATCCAACATTATAACCCTGTGCCAGAGGTTTGACGAGCTAGGAAAGCAACGCGCTTCTACGCGGCGGGCTGCCGCACCTGCCGGAATTGTTGGCTTGGCACTGGCTACGTCGTCTGCGGAACAGTCTCAATTTATGCAGAATATCCAAGATTTCATCCGCGAAGAAGTTGCACGCCAGCTGTCCCTGCTCCATCCAGTTCAGCCGACCGTCTGCACTTCGCAATTGGCGCCGGCCAACGCGCATTCCATCTCGCCGGCTATCCGCCAAGTTATCGAGGAGAAAGTCGCCGAAGCGCTGCCTTCTAGTGTTCCCATCGCTCCTGTGCAAGCCCCACTCACGCTCAAGTAACTGCTGGAACGCGCGGTCCGCTTCCTACATAGTCTTACCAGAACGGCCCTACATTTTATGCTCCACTTCGTCTACCTCTTCGGGCTGGCGCGCGAGCTGATGGTGATCGGGATTACTACAATCATCCTCGGCTACGACTTTCTGTCGACTCACAGTGCTGTGATTGATTGTGCCCGTGCTGAAGTTGGGCTTGCCCCTGTGTGTAATGTTTCCCTGTGTGACCCGCCTGTGCGCCCTGCTAAACTCCTTGTAGCTGCAGACACCGACATTCCTCTCTTTTCTTCTGTTCTCGTTCCCCTTATTTCGACATCTGCCCTCCCTAGTCCTGTTCTATTTACGCCCAAAATCGCCTCCGCCCACCATAACCGCCTCCTTCTTCCTTTCGCCGTTCTAACGATTTCTGATGGCAGCTGTGTCATCTATGCTTCCAACCCTTTTCCCTGCCCGACGGTTCTTCTTCGCGGGGAGTGCCTCGCCTACATTGAAGAGCTGGACCCTGATCGCACTTACATGTTCTCCGAACCTGAAGTTTTTCCTCACGTCGCTGCCCTGACGTCTTGTGCTGCTACGAGTGATGAGCTTCCTGTCGACGCCCTTCATCGAGCTATCGCGAACGACCTTCCGTCCGCCCAACGGGACCAAATAGTCGCCCTCCTTCAGCGCTTCAGTGCATCTTTTGACGTGTCCCAGCCGTCCTTTGGCCGTGCCTTGACCGTTACACATGCAATCGACACTGGTCCTCATGCTCCCCTGCGGCAGCGACCATATCGCGTGTCGCCCGCTGAGCGCCGTGTCATTCGCGACAATGTCGCCCATATGCTTCAACGGGGCATCATACGACCATCTCATAACCCTTGGGCCTCCCGCGTAGTGTTGGTGACGAAGAAAGATGGCACGATCCGCTTCTGTGGGGACTACCGGCGTCTGAATAAGATAACCCGCAAAGATGTTAACCCATTACCACGAATTGACAACGCGCTAGATTGTTTGAAAGGAGCGGAGTTCTTTTCATCGCTAGATTTGCGCTCTGGCTATTAGCAAGTACCGATGGCTTCCGCTGTCCGCCCGAAAACAGCATTCGTCACTCCCAATGGTTTGTATGAATTCAATGTGATGCCGTTCGGACTGTGCAACGCCCCCGCCACCTTCGAGAGAATGATGGGTAACATTCTCAGTGGGCTCAAATGGGGAACGTGTCTTTGTTATCTAGATGACATTGTCGTTTTCTCGAAAGATTTCCCTTCCCACCTTCAGCGCCTTCAGCGTGTCCTTACGTGCCTTACTGAAGCCGGCCTACAGCTCAACTTGAAGAAATGTCACTTTGCCGCTACCAAGCTCACAATAATTGGTAATGTCATATCCAAGGATCGCGTTCTACCAGATCCTACCAGACTTCGTGCCGTCGCAGACTTCCCCAAGCCCACAAACTTGAAAGGAATTCGCAGTTTTGTCTGTCTATTTTCGTATTTCCGCCGTTTTATCCGCAACTTCGCCAGTATCATCGCCCCTTTAACGCAACTTCTCGCCGGAGGCCCGAACCTCTCCTCTTGGTCACCAGCCTGTAATGCTGCGTTCAGTACACTACGCTGTCTACTGGTCTCTCCCCCTATACTCCGCCATTTTGACCCTGCCTGCTCGACCGAAATACACACTGATGCAAGCGGCGTAGGTCTGGGCGCTGTTCTCTCTCAACGGAAACCTGGATATTCCGAGTATGTCGTCGCGTACGCTAGTCGTACCCTCACGAAAGCGGAATCGAACTAATCTGTGACCGAAAAGGAGTGTCTCGCCATCATATGGGCCATTACCAAGTTTCGTCCTTATATTTACGGTCGCCCATTCTACGTTGTTACCGACCACCACGCGCTCTGTTGGCTGTCCTCCCTCAAAGACCCCCCCGGCCGCCTCACCCGCTGGGCGTTATGTCTTCAGGAGTACGATATCCACATCATCTATCGATCTGGACGCAAGCACCCCGACGCTGATGCCCTTTTCTGTTCATCGCTTCCTAACGACTCGACGGCTGGCTTCGTTTGTGTCTACGATATGTCGCCGCTCAATATTACCAACATGAAATCTGAGCAGCAGAAGGATCCATGGATATCCTCCCTGTTAACATTCCTGTCTACGCCTGCAGAGCTGTCTCCGTCACGTGCACTTCGTCGTCAGGCCCAACACTTCGCCACTGATGATGGACTTTTATGCCTCCGCAATTACCATCCTACAGGGCGAAAGTGGCTTCTCGTGATTCCGCGACATCTCCGTGCTGAAATCGGTGCCTCTTTCCACGCCGATCCCCAATGCGGCCATGCAGGTGTCATGAAAACCTATTCTCGACTGCGTATGAGATATTACTGGCGCGGCATGTACCGCTTCATTCGTCAATACATCCGATCCTGTACCGCCTGCCAACGTCGCAAGAATCCACCCCCTCAGTCAGCCGCTCCGTTGCAGCCATTGCCTTGCTCAGCCGCCCTTTTGACCGTGTCGGTATCGATCTGTATGGCCCGCTTCCGGCCAGTTCGGCTAACAACCGCTGGGTCATCGTAGCCGTTGACCACCTAACCCGTTACGTGGAAACATCGGCCTTGCAGTCTGCCATCGCACGGAATGTTGCTTCGTCCATTCAGCATCGCATCGTTCTTCGTCACGGCGCACCGAAAGAATTGATCAGTGACTGCGTACGGGCGTTTCTTTCCGACACTGTCGAAGCCCTCCTCAAACAGTGCCAGATCATTCACCGGAGCACCACAGCGTATCACCCCCAAACGAACGACAGGACTGAGCGATTTAATCGCACTCTTAGTGACATGCTATTCCATGTACGTTGATAGCGCTCAATCTAATTGGGACCAAGTGCTGCCTCTTTCGTAAAGTACGCCTACATTACGGCTACGCAGGCTACGACTGTGTTCTCCCCCTTCTTTCTTTTATATGGTAGTGAACCCACGTCCACTATGGATACTATCCTGCCCTACCACCCCGACGCTTCAGAGACCACTCTACTGTCTGAAGCCCACACATTTGCCGAAGAATGCCGACAATGGCGCGCTCCTTCACAACGGAGAACCAGGCTCAACAAAAGCATAACCGGAACCCTACAAATCCAGCGCTTTCATATCCCTCAGGTGCCCTCGTTTGGCTCTGGGTGTCTTCCTCTGCACCCGGCCTCTCATCCAAACTCATATCGCGCTATCATGGACCTTACCGCATTCTCGAACAATCTTCTCCCGTCAATTACGTAGCAGAGCCCTTGAACCCATCTCCAGATCATCGCCGCCGCTGCCGAGAAACTACATGTCGACCACCTCAAGCCGCATTATGATCCCCCTACCCTTTCCTCACCATGAGTCGCCAGGATAGCTCCTTTTCCGCCGGGGGGTATTGTAGTAACCACGATCGCCATCAGCTCGCGCGCCAACCCGAAGAGGTCGACGAAGTGGAGCCGGAGCCTTGTTGGCACTGCACTGTTGGTGCGAACGCTACCCCCGTCGCTTTGGTTTGCGGATGTTGCCTACGGTCCTGGTGCTCCAATAAACACCTTAAAAAATGAAAGTATTTTTATGCTGCGCAGTCGTTGCGGAAAGTGCTCACTTATTTAAATGTCAGAATTCTTCCGTTCTTGGCAGTTTTTGAAGAATTTAGTCTCCTCGCGAAAATTTAACATGAAGATAACACATGGGTTTTTGATAGACTATGCTGCTCCTGGGCGAATAATATTTTCAAGTTGCAAAATTTTTACACCTTGGGCGGAAGCTGTGTTGCCCACAATTTCCTCAGTGTCAAGGTCTTCTTCAGTTTTATTGCGATAGCAATACTGCGCCAAGTTTCGAGCCGTTGCGTGGTCCCGGGGGACGCCACGCCTGACCTTGAACAGCCGAGGAGGAGGACGAGGAGCAGAAGAAGAAGAAGAAAAAGAAGGCTGGTAACTTACGCTCTCGCGTCATACTGTTAAAGGATGAGCTTAAGTGTCCCCAATAATGCAGCACTTTACACTGATAGGGCGTGATAGGGGAATAATGTGGCAGGCAAAAGAAGCTTCCGCCGTTGCTAGCGCAATTCAACTAGGATTAACCAGAGTTAAACACAACTCATTTTTTTTCTGATTCTTCTATTCCATAAACAATGACATTTCACCTGCCACTCCTATCTTGTATAGCTTATTGCTGAATTTTAGGCTAGGATTTTTTCCTTTAACTCCAGATTGTCTCAATTAAAAAATGATAAGGGGTCCCATTGTGGAACGCTCGTAATGACTCGTTTGTGGCCCTATTCTAGTTTGGCACAATATTAGCATCAGTAGCAATATTAGCATCAGTAGCAACTGAACACTTCTTGCAAACTACACCCTCCATCGATTCCTTTCTATTTCAGCCGCTAACGGGGACGTCTAATGCATGACGTATCTGGATGTAATACAGCATCCGTGCCTCAAGTATAGGCAGCCAACTGTGAAGTTTGTTGTGTCGATCGACGTGCCGTAACACATATCCTAGCGAGAAAAGCAAGTACTTTTGAGTCGCCTTTGTAGGGTGTTTTCACGCCACCTGCATGAGCTTACAGGGATCAGATTGCACGCTCTGTCGAAGCTTTGCATGGCGCGTGTCAGATAACTGGGCTACATCGAGAGTGCCCGTACAAGGACGTTATGTTTCTCACGCGGATCTATTATGCTGGTGAATATTCTCGGTCATTTATCGCGAACCAAGCAGCTAACAACAGCATTTTGGAGGCGCTGTGGATTAATTGTAGCGCCACCTAGGCAGTGCAGGTTGCCTATGGCAGTATCAGCTGTAAAAACATTAACTGAATTTAACGCTTTGTTTCTGAAATGCAGAACAACTGGAGGATAGTTTAGCTCCGCTTTAAGTACATGACGCGACAGCGTTATTGACTCCCGTTTGCCGGCTCTTCTCGAAGAACCTTGTTCACGTACTATCCGGAAAAAAGTCTCTGGACCTTACGTCTGGCGGTTTTGGACTAGAAGCACAATATATGAATTAGCACTCTATTTTTCTAGCAGACTTGAACTAAAGTCCAATTTTCCATCGACAAATAGGGTCAGAGACTACTGGCCGATACAAAAGTTATGAGCTTTGGTTCCAGTTTGCGTGGTCCACACACTTCTGTCCCTGATAGCGCATGCTCTTTGCTCACCGCTTGTTAGTAGTACTGGTAGTACCTTATTTGTACTTCTGTTATCCCGCACGTACTCATTAGTATACAGTCATAAGATGCCGGCATATTTTCACATCTTCACACAGACTTGCAGGGCGGCATCAGAGACCTCAGGTGATGAATTCAAGGGGGAGAACCAGCGCAACAGCATGGGGAACCCAGATCGCGTAAGTCAGCAGCAGCGTCGTCTTCGTCGAAGCCGTCGCGCTTCGTCGCCTTGGAGCGCTACACTGGCTCCGTTCCGAAAGAAGCATCGTCCAGATTCTAAGCCGAAAGAAGAAAAAAACACACAGACAAGAACGCATAATGCCCGCACGTAGTGCTGGGCGGTGAGTAATGTATCCTATGAAAAAAGAAGGCGTCCGCTAGGATCCCACGTAATAAGGCTTAAGCCTAACTACGTGCTCATCAGGACGTGGGTAAAGGTGTGATGATGATCGGCTTCCACTTGGCAGCACTTCGTTGTTAAGTTCACCGATGAGACGAATAACTGCATATGGTCCAAAGTAGCGCCTCATACGTTTTTTTTTCGCCAGACCTGGACGGCGAACCAGGGTCCATACGTAGACCTTATCACCCGGAAGAAAATCAACAGCAAGACTCAAGAGAAAGCGATGAGCCTCGATACACTGTTGTTGTTGTATGTGAGGTCATGCCGGTTATCGAGCCTCCCCCGCACGCTCGCAGACTAGTCGTGGATCATCGGCTATGCCGTCAGGTGGCTCATGCGGCAGTCGTGGTGACAATCGCGGTGACTTCTCTGTCATGCACCAACTGGATTGGTGACGTGCATATTGCTTCCTGATGGCAGTATTATACGTGAACGTAGCATAAGGTAACATATTGTCCCAGTTTCGATCGTCGCCGTCCACGTACATGGCGACCATATCGGCCATTGTTTTGTTAAGCCTCTCCGTCAGGCAGGTTTGCGGATCATACGCAGTAGTTTGTTGGTGGGTGATACAGCTTAGGCGCAGGATCTGTTCTAGGAGCTGTGCCAGAAATGCGGCATGCCGGTCAGTGATCAAAACTGCCGGTGCGCCGTACCCGAGGACAATGCACTGGATGAGAAAGTTGGCTGCCTCTGCAGAATTCGGAGACGAAACTACGTGGGACTTCACATACCGCGTGAGATAGTCAGTCTCCATGAGAATCTATTCGTTGCGGACTGCGATGTGGTCAATGGGTCCAGAAAATTCATTCCTATTGTGTGAAACAGAGCATTCAGCGGTTTGAGTGGCTGGAGAAGATCCCGTCGGGCGTATGGGTTACTGTCGTCCGCCCCGTTGCCACTCACGACGAGTTTTACATACCTGCCAACTCTCCCGAATTGTCCGGGAGTCTCCCGAATTTTGATTTCATCTCCCGATTGTGTGGACGCGACCTCAGATGTCCTGAAAAGTGGCCGCCACGGCCCATCGTTTTTTTTTTATTTTTTTTGCACGCTATAGCTCAGCTTCTTAAAGACATAGCTCAAAAAAGACAGGGACAACTAAAATGTCTTCACGTGTTAGTTGTCCTCCCCTTCTTCCTTCCACTGCAAGCACCAGGAGTTCAGGGGCTTTCATGAGCCTATAAATACAGAGATAATTTCAAAATAAACTAGTGGGCCGCCACTCTCACCTCTTTCTGATGTTTCAGCCTCAATAATTTTAGAGTTGGTAAACCAAAAAAATCCCCCCCCCCCCACTTGTCGCCGCCGCGGGGGTCTCCCGAATTTTCATGTTGCTAGGTTGGCAGGTATGATTTTATGTACTGGCGCACATACTTCGTTCTTGCCAGTAAAACTTTTTTCGAATTAGTGAGTGTTCGGCTATAGCTGGATGACCAGCTGTAGGATCATCATTACAAGTTTCCGTCATCGCGCTGCGCGGGTGTTTCGGCACAAGAAGCCAAGAATTCCGGGTGCTGTCGAAATTCTTGTACAGCTCGCAGATCCTAATCCTAAAAGGGGGTAGAAAACGCAGGCCGACACGGGGTACCCTGTCTGCGTCTCACTCGAGGTGCGCCATCACTTGACGAAGCTGTGGGTCATCTATTTCTCGCTCCGTCATATCTGCTGTGTTCAGTGTCCCAATAAAGCTGTCCACGTCATCATCTCCACCTCCCGAAGCTGGTCCACGGAGGCTACAGACAAATCAGCGTCAGAATATTTTCGGCCGGAACTATACGCAATCGTGGTTTAATATTCCTGCAGTCGAAGGCTTCATCGAGCAAGCCGCCCTGCAGGATCATTGAAGTCGGCGAGCCAGCATAGTGATTAATGGCCGGTGACCATATGAAACTGGCGGCCATACAGGTACGGCCTCAACTAGATTACGGCGCAGATGACAGCCACGCACTCCTTTCCTGCAGACGAGTATTTATACTCTACATTGGAAAGAGCTCGGCTAGCGTACGTAATAACCAACTCAACGCCGTCCTGCAATTACACAAGTACTACCCCAGTTCTTTGCTTCTGGCGTCCATGTGGACTTCAGTGTCGGCATCTTGATCGAAGTAGCCTTGTATAGCGACTTTGAAAGGCTTGTTGAAGCTGGCTAAATGGTGACTCTTGCTCCTTGTTACGCTCAAAGGCGATGCTATCTTTTGTAATGTGGACCAGCGGCATGGCCATCTGGGAGAAGTTGTCGACAAGACGTCTGGAGTTGGCGCACAAACCAAGCAAACTTCTCACAGTTTTTTTGTCCAACGGCGGTGGGAAGGACACTAAGGTGCAGTTTTCTCGGGATTGGTGTCACCCCTGCGTGGCTGACGGTACACCCAAGAAACTAATTCGTTGTATTTGAACTGCCATTTTGAATGCTTGAAGGTGGGGACGGCGTTCCGCTGGAGAAACACTTCGAGGGGCACAGGGTCAGCAAAAGTGCTTGCAAAGATAAAAGCATCCTGAACACAAGACATGTCTGCCACTTCAGTCTGGCGAGCACAGTGACCAGGACTGGTTGAAATGTTTCAGGTGTAGTACATAAGCCAAACGGCAACCCCTTAAACATATAAAGGCCATCCGAGGAAAGCACGGCAGTTATAAAGCATATACATATGTACAAACAGAGGAATAAAAAAAGAAGAAAATATCATTTAAAATGGACTAAAACTTAGGTGCTGAGTAGTTTGAGATGGAAAGAAGATTAAGGGAAGATGTCCACTAGAGTTAGATTCGGTTTTTCCTGGGTGCTCTCCTTTCCATTCAAACTGAATAGTGCAATATTTTCATTCAAGCGTGAAACAGCCAACTTGACCCAACACAAACTATACACCATGTTGGTACCATTGATAAATAATGAAAGATACTTTCTTGCAATTGCTATCGGGCTCTATATACAGCATGCTTTAATATCTCAAATAATGTTTTCTCCCCAAGAACTGCCAGTTTCGTTGTTTGTTTTGTATGCTTTGCAGGCCGTGTCCCAAGAGCTCCAAATGGTAGCTTGTGTGCTGTTGTGGATCTTACCACCATTCATGGAAGGTGGAGCGAGGTGCCATGTTTATCTATAAATAGGCAGCGTCCAGTAATGTTCTATTTGACAGAGTAAGTACACTGTGGGGCCAGTTGGTCGACATTAGCTCAACGAAAAATGTAGCGTCCTCCTTGTCGTGTCAAAACGCTACGTTTTTTGTTGAGCTAATGTTCTATATTTATGGATCACTTATTTCAGGGACTCCAACTGTTGATGCCCACAGACGGCAGAAAAGTTTTAAACCTTTACTTTCGGAATAAGTTGGGATATGGATATTTGTCGATGAGTGTCAGTAACCAACCTGCTCAGTAACTTATATGTACCGTGGTTACCCAAACTAGATGACAGTAATCTAAACGACATGCGAAAAGCGTCTTGTAATGAATAAAATTTCTGGAGAAAATAAAAGTGAAATGTTTTATTTTTTCAATGCAACCAATACTTTGTACAGTTTACCTTGTACGTGATGTGCGAAAATCACATAGCATATGCATGCAACTCTATCTTGATCTTACTGCATTTCAATGAATTATGGCAAAAATGTTTTTTCTTAGTTTATATTGAAACGCTTTAGATTTCGATGTCCCTACGCGTAGACAATCAGCGGCTATATGTGTACGAAATTGGTCGAGAAGTATGTAGGCTTATCATGAAAGTAATTTGCTTTCTTTCAGAGAAGGATGCGCTAGTGCATGCATAAAAAAACATTTATGGTGGCACCTAGAGGTGAAAGTTCATTGGGGTGAGCGCTGAGAAACTACAGGCCAGCGAAATCCGCTGCGTCATGCAATCATTAATTTTCCTTTGCGAGGAAACTTCATTCTCCGCAGATGTTGTGTTTTTTTCTAGTGAAATAGCTCTTAACCAGACACTAAGCAATTGCACAAAAACTGCAGCAAAACAATTTCCTCAGTTAGATATCATGATGGATTTGTTGAACACCTTCAAACATCAAAAAGGCACCTATAGCGTTAGTCTTTCTACTTCAATTTATCCAAATTTAGCTCTCTTTGATGAAAAGGAGCCTGTCTCAGTTGTTCATTCCGACCGAGAGCCGTATAACGATCCCGCAATAACTTAATTGACGAGCGGTAAAATGGCTGGTCTTTCGAAGAAGATTTTTCAAGACATCCTGAAAAATCACATATTGCGGGAAGCATAAAGTTTCCTAAGTTATCTTTAAACGCATTTTACAACGGCATTTTTATTTCCAAATAATTCCACAAGTTTTTCTTAATAAAAGCTGATCGAAGGAAGAAAATAAATGAGCATCTGTTGCCTCGCATTTGGTGAGCGCGCGCAGCACCTCCATAAACAAAAAGGTCACGACTAGGAACCACACTCTGACGACTAGAGCGACACCATGCTGCGTTCTGTTTACCGCAACTGCCTCGAGATGGCGCCAGCATGCTCTCTGGCGCCTACTACTATAGCCAGCGTTGCCCCAGAGAGGGCGCGGTGGTTCGTGGCAGCTGCCCCTCTCTTTGCAGGTACACCCCTTCGCTCCCAACCCTACCATCCCTCCGAACGCCGACGGAGCCGACATCCTCGGTGAGTTTCTCGCAGCTCGCGTCGCTCATTTTTATTTTACTGCTTCCTTTACTCTTTCGGGGGAAAGCAGTTGTGGAGAGGAGGCGTCTTTCCCTTTTTGTTACGCGCATCCAAGCTTTTCCTCGCGTTCTCTCAGCACTGGCAGACCGCCTCCCTGGGCTTGTTTCTCTCGAAGTGGCCGTGGCAGGGTTGCTTTCAGAGAGAGGGCACTGGGTACAACTAAAGTGCAATTCTTGATCAGGACCTGCTCGCCAAGATGGCGCGCTTTTCTTTGCTGCTGGGCGAGAAAAGACCGAAAGAAAAGCAAGATGGCTTCGGTTCACTACCGCGCCCATCCCTTGTTCACATCATTGCGATGTGTCGTCGAGCTTTGATTGAGGCGTCGCTGAGAGAGGACGCTGCCTTCGTCGCGGAACCATGTCGATCTGTGGATACCACAATAAAATGAACGCGAAAACGGGCAGTAAAGGTGCTTAGGTAGAAATAAGAATACCACTTAATGTGTTGTACATGATGAAGTTTCCTGCTAGCAGTTAAGGGTTTTCTGTTTGCCTTTTCTCAATGTGATCGCTTGTTTGTTTTTTGGACGAAAAATGCATGGTGCCCATGCTTCGCGAGCTGTGTACTTGCGACAACAATTAATGCTTCTCGAGACTCGATGTAAACAGCATTGACGGATATGGTACGAACAAATAACTTTGGTTGGAGGCGCCTCTTGGTCTGATGCAAGCAACGTGGGGTGCAGCCATTTGTTTTGTTTGGAGCAACTAGCGTTTTAAACATAATTCTTAGTCCACAATATTCATCTGTCTAGCTGAGAAATATGGAAAGCCTAATATTACGCAATAAAAGTGTGATCTCAGCTACAAAAGTCGTCCAAGCAATAAAATATAACTTGGTCAGCAAGGTTGAGTGGCCAATAAGTGGAAATGCCGCTGTTGTGTAACGTCTGTCTAACTAAATGAACTTTTGTAAGTTTAACCATGATGACGGTTAAATGCACTTTTGCAGAAACAAGAGTCATAGACCACGCTCATTTCTTTTAGTGCCTCTGCTGTCGTGTTCCAAATCAAGTAAACAACTAGCAAATCTAGGCGAGAGCATACCGCCAGAGCTGATTCAATCTTCGGACTTCGTGTGCATATTGTAGCCCGACGGCGGTTTATCGAGAGCACGGCAATTGCTTACGAACGTGCGGCTGTTTCTTATCGTAAGCTTCAGCAGTAAGTTTTGAGTGTCCTTAAAACAGGGACAACGCTGTTGTAACGGCGTTCTTTTGGCAAAAATGTGATCGAGCTGGATGAAAATTGACGCAGAGTACTTCACAGCTGGCGCTACCTTGCTCGTGTCACCGTTTACCCGATGCTGAACGATGCTGGGTCGACGAAGTAGTCTGTCTGCGGAGTCGCCGCCGTGGGCGTATTACTACAATGTACTACAAAAGGACTAGTGGACTAAGACGCCGTCTTCACCTGAGGCTCTTCATGTTATCGAGGTATGGCGCTGCGGATATTTACACCTGAAAGGTTTGACATTCTTGTACGATGCACGAGGATTCTTCCTGTTATTTCAGCAAACCATGGACAACTAAATAAGTTGTTGCTATCTGTATTGCGAAAAAGATGTGCTGCGAATAGGCAAGTATTAAGGGATGCTGTTTCGTTTTTGCTTTGCGTGTTTGTTTTCTTAATGGAAGTTTACATGGTTTTTGTGTGATTTAGCTTTAGATTGTGAATTCTACTCACCGAGACATTTTCAAGTCATATGCATCGGTGTTGCAGTTGTAAGCTCAGTTGTTAATCACCAATAACTAATTAATGAATATTACCATGACTGGCAGTTAGTGTAATGAAGTCGTTGTCGATATAAACTATCCAATGAATTATGATTTCATGGTTCATGGTTTTCAATCAGAAATTTATAAATTGTAATTAACCAAGGCCTGCAATTAGTCCAGTGCAATTATGTCCGGCATAACCTATTCAAATATATATGACCACGCTGTAGCGCACATATTAGTTCTTCATCATAAGCAACTAATTAGCAATAATTAATTAGGACCCACAATTTGTTCAGTGCAATTGTACTCGGCCTGACCTATCCAGTGACATATGACCACGCCGTAGCGTACAATTATTCATCGTCATCATCATCAGCCTGACTATACCCACTGCAGGGCGAAGGCCTCTCCCATATTTCTCCAATTAACTCGGTTCTGTGCTAGCTGCATCCACTTGATCCCTGCGAACTTCTTAACCTCATCTGCCCACCTACCTTTCTGCCGCCCTCTGCTACGCTTTCCTTCCCTTGGAATCCAGTTTGTTACCCTAAGCGACCATCGGTTATCCTCTCTTCGCACTACATGTCCTGCCCATGCCCATTTCTTCTTCTTAATTTCCACTAGAATGTCAGTAACTTGAGTTATTTCTCTGACCCACAATTATTACTGAATCGCAAATAGGCAGTTATCAATACTTATTAAAGCCATAAATTAGACAAGTGCAATTATACTCGACATAAGCTATTAAAGGATACTCACCTAATGAAGCGTGCAAGCTATATATAATTAGTTATATAATTAACTGCGGTTAATTGGAAACTATAATTCATCCAGTGCCATTATACTCAACATAAGCTATCCAACGATATATGACACTGGTGTAGCATAAAGATCCAATTTTCCTAAATTACATTACTTACATCCGCAATTGGTCACCTCAAGTTAGTCACCTCAAATTAGTCACCAGTCCAGAGCAATTATGCTCGGCGTCACCTATTCAGCGATATACCGGTACGCTGTAGCGCAAGTATTAGATTTTCGTCGTAAGTAATTAATTGTTAATAATTGTTAAGGCTCAAATTAGTTCAGAGCAGTTGCAAAGTTTTACCGTTCTATTTTCCTACCCTTATGAGGAGCGTCACGTCGTCTGCTGGAAATTTATGATGCTTTCAGCGTATTGTCCGTGACGATATTTTTGCAGTGCCAATGTGAAGCTGTTATTACTATGTTTTCAGGCCTGCGGCCTTGTGAAGTCCTCATTACAACTTTTCAGCTGTGTTCCGTGATCCTACATATGCCCTTGGTGTAAATAACATCATTATTATTATTAGTTCAACGCAGTTTTACGCGACACTGCGTTGAACTAATAATAATAATGATGACATAAGCTATTCACCGACATAACACCTGTGGCTATACTCTAGCTTACATAGCCTCTGTGGATGCGTTCCGTACACGGCACACATGAACTAGTAATGCTACGGATCAGCAGTAATTGTACCGGCGGCTAACAAAAAATCTTTGATGAGCCAAGTGCGCGATGCTGCGAAAAAATTGTAAGATCTAACCGATTCTCGCTCTCGTGCGCACGCTGCCGCAGGCGAGTGGCTGGGGCGGGAGCGCGTAGACTCTTTTGAAGGAGCCAGCACTAGTGCCCCTAGCAGTCTCGAGATCCGGCGTCATGGGTGGCTTCAATTATAAAGCGTGCACCGCCTAGAGTAGACAGGACTGCCCAGTGCTCAATAGCACGATCTTGCCTTTCCGCTGAGCATGGTTGCACTTCGACTGATGATGGCAAGGAATGACACGCGCCTCCCATTCCAGACCAACCAGACAGTTTGAAACTTTTTATGGCAGGGAAAAAAAATTCATATATTTGCGTTTGATCCGGGTGTTGTGGATTCCCAATGCTAAAGGCAGCAATTTCCGGAGCAGCAATGATAAAATCAAAGCTTGTGATTTGCAGCACAGCATACGGAACTGAACAGCGGGGAGACAAAGATGGCGGGGAATAACAATGTTGCCGTTCGTCCTGCCTTTATTTTTCAATGGTTAAGAGTTTTTCCTCAAGATATACAGAGGGGTTTTGTCGACCAAAGATAATTTCTTGCCTTATCAAGCGTCGTCTCTCGGACAAAACGTTGTTGCTTCTCCCGAAAGGACAAAAAGCACTTAAAGCATGTAAGTCAATCTCGAAGAAGACATGTGTGGCAGCCGGGCTATAGACACAAGGATTTCTCTAGTTTCTCGAGGAACGTATCACTAGAAGATCACTTGTAGAGGCAATGAATGTTACGACATGTAGAGGATGATTGAGCTCTGTTTTAAAAATAGTCATTATAGCGCCTTTAACACTGTATTTTCATTCTATAATTTTTTTTAACGTCTTGTTGGGAATTTCTCTTCTTGGACGTATACATAACGGTATACTATGCCATTTTGACGGTACATGTGTTGTCGGCTTGAATCCCTATCGCAAACTAGACTTCTACTTGCCTACCAGATGTGTGCTAAATAAGAAGCGAAATGGTATGACACCACCTCCAACCCTGAAATATAAACAACCGTGTCCGAATTTCAATAAAAATCTCTCGCATCGTTTTCTCTCGACATCAGATGCCACCGACGGTTGCTCTAGCAGTGAATGAGGTGCATACGAATCCCCTAAAATATCTGTCATTCAGCGCTCGTACCAAGCACAACGTTCATCGCATACTCGCGTCACACCTCCGCCTCAACTTACAAATCACGACTTTCGAACCAATCGCCCCTGGTAAACCGAAAAAGCATACATCTGATCAGTATCAAGCTCTGAGACTGTGTATGCCTACAGTACCGTAATTTTGGAGAAATCATTCGAAGTTGTCATCTGGCACTCTAACAGGGAGGACCGTTATCAGAGGTGCACTATAGAGCTGAGGTATAGGGCATGCAGAGGATGATCGAAAGTCGTACGTGGCGAACTCACTGTAGCATAAGCATATAAACATTAACGTATATTATAATCATCATCATTATCATCATCAGTCGGACTATACCCACTGCAGGACGAAGGCCTCTCCCATATTTCTCCATTTAACCCCATCCTGTGCTAGCTGAACCCACTTTATCCCTGCGAACTTCTTAACCTCATCCGCCCGCCTAATTTTCTACCGCCCCCTGCGATGCTTTCTTTCCCTTGGAATCCAGTTTGTTACCATAAACGGTCATCGGTTATCCTTTATTTGCACTAATGCTCTGCTTATGCCCATTTTTCCGTCTTGATTTGCACTAAAATATCATTAACTCGAGTTATCTTTCTGGCCCACTCTGCACGCTTACTATCTCTTACCGGTGCATCTAGCATTTTTAGTTCCATAGGCCTCTGCGTTGTCCTCACCTTAAGTAGAACCCTTTTCGTTAGCCTGCACGTTTCAGCCCCATAGGTGAGTACAGGTAAGACGCAACTGTTTATAAGGTTCCTCTTGAGTGATAGCGGTAAGCTGGTAGTCATAATCTGCGAGTACCTGTCCTATGCGCTCATTTTATTCTCCTGGTTATTTCCCTTTCATGGTCCGGATTTGCGGCTACTACCTGTCCTAGGTAGACATATTCGCCTACCACTTCCAGTTCTTCGTTAACTGCTGCTCCTTCACCAGGCTGTTTAACGTTAATAATATATTATATAATGAATATTATAAATAGTTATTACCCGATTTCAATTTCGGGTCATCGTGGTCCTCTTTTATTTTTGTTTGGTGATGTGGACGCTGCTTTCAATCATCAATGACAAGAGACGGGCAGCACCATTGGCTGCGTAACGTAGCCAACTGTGAGCCGATGCGTGCGATGAGTAGGGAAAGCGTTCGGGGGCGTGGGGACCCGCTAGCTTGCCAATAACTTACTTCAGTGATTAGTCACTCGTGGCTTTCTTCTGATGATGTTGTCGCGTTGGCGACGCGCCAATTAAAATGAATTACGGATCCTTAATTCGCTAAGTTATAAATTTCTAGTGTCCCCTCTTCACACTCTGCTGGCAAGCTCATAATCCCAGAGGTTGTTGGGGCTGTAAGGAAGATGAGGAATGGTTAGCCCTGCCGCACTCCATCGTCATCGCTGGAATCTGGGGCACAGGCATCACTCTGAATATGTTGCCTCCGGCTGGCAGTTTACTCTTCGGCGTCCCAACTGGTGCCGGCGTTAGGTGGATTACCAAGTCAATAAATCCTCTCTTCTCTTGGTGGAGGTGCATCCGACGTCCCTACACACATCCTCGCCGGGGACCTTCGCAGCCGAATACTACCCATCTAATGACGGAGCCAACCCAACAGTGCCATGGTGCCCGACTATCGCCTGGACTGGTACCCAGCCTGGACGGGACACCGCTATCTTCAGTGGTAGCAGCGACCAAGACGTCGAATGTTGGCTGTCGAACTGTGAATGGCTGAGCCAGCACAGTAATCGAGATCAACTGTAGTCGACACAACAGCCGTAATTGTATAAGCTAACCAACTTAATCATCTACTTGAGGGGTTTCTCCAATCTGTAGTTTAGAAACAACGAGTCAGACCACATATTATGGCCTCAAGTCTTCACTTGTCGAAGCCTCCGGCCACTCCGCCGTTCCCAAGCTTCGAGCAGAATGCCATCTTCGGTCATGAGCGCAGATGGCTGGCGTAATTTTAACGAGCTATATTCAGGACATCATGGACTTGGGTCGATGCGTTAACTAGGCCATTGCTGATGAAGGTAACACCTGGCATTTACTGATGGGGTTAGATCATGACGCCTTGAACATGCTGCTCGCCAAGCGCCCCACTAAAATTAGGTCTGTCGGAGAGCTGCGTCAAAGCTTGGATGAACTGCGAGAGTAGCATGCCTTAACAGCAGCGTCTTTTGGTTCGCCGCCCGCCTTGTGTTTCATTCGCTCGACAGGCCGCGGAGTGGGAGCCCGGAAGAGGACGCTCTTCAGATGTCTCTGCTACCCTCTGCACCGGAATCGCCACCTAGGCTTGCTCCAGAGCTTCGGCACGTAGTCCAGTGACATCTCTTGGAAGCCTTACCTTCGGTCTGCTACCAACTTCGGTCGCGGCCGCATTGCCATTGGATATGACTGCAATTATGTATCCTCTCTCGGTCACTGCGCCGCTGAGATACGCCGAAGCTTTCGCGCCGGCTCCTGTTCTGGTGCGGCCTGGCACCTATCTTGAAATCGTTTCTCGTCCTGCCCTTTCGCTGGCATATGCTTATGCCACAGTGCGTTCGCCACGCACGACTTTTGATCATCCTCTGTATGGCCCATACCTCAGCTCCATAGTGTACCTCTGATCACTGGCCTCCTTGTACAGAATATGCCCGCAACTAACGGCGCCGCATGTTGATGGTCGTTGCTGCAGGCCCTGTGCCAATTTATTCTTTCCTGGAGTTCCGTGTTCCTCCAGGGCCGCCACTAGAGTCTTCTCATCATCCCGCCTTCCTGCCTTGTCGCTCGCCTTCTCGTCGCCGCTCCATCTCGCCTACACGCCGACGACCCGCTCCCGAGCCGGAAAACTAACCGCCACAGTTAGCAAGGAACGAACTGTGTACAGGGCCGAAATTTAAACTCCTCGTCTCTCTCACGTGCCATCAGTGTTATTGCCACAATCGTTGAAAGTTTTTCTATGCTTGCGCTCGTCGACACCGCGACACCAGCACACTTCTGGTGGCGAATCCTTTGTCGTATCCCAACACGAAGGTTCAAAGTGAACGCATTGCCCATATTGAGCCTGTGGGCCTTCTATTGGGCTTGTAAGCTGTCGCTCAATTCCCTGCTTGCCAAGTTGGCGCTTTGACTCCACGTCGCATGGCGTCCGATCCGCTACAGCGAGACCCTTTTCGCAGTTCTCTAACAGCGCTATAAGCCCTCGAAACTGCGAGCATTATCTTGTCATTGCGCACCAATTCCACTCTTCGTTCGACAACCCGCAAACTTCCTTGGACCGTTCGACCACTGTTCTCAAGCACATCGATACTCGTGCTCGCACACCTCTCCACCAATGCGCGGATCCTGTGTCCCTTATAGTGAGGGCAACATTATTGTAGATCGTCGTCATACGCCGGACTATGCCCACTACAAGGCGAAAGCCTCTCCCATTGTCGAACAAGGACAGAACAAGCTGCAGCGCGGTGCACTTGGAGAATCATGCTGTCCATGCTCGTCTACTGTTGCCCTAGTTAGGAAGAAGGACGGCTTAGTAGGCTTTTGTGTTCGCAGTCGCCGCCTCACAAAATTTCTAGTCGAGATGTGTACCCTCTACAAATAATTTACAATGCATTGCACTGCTTGCAAGGCGTAGAATAGTTTCTGCGCTGGATTTGAGCTCTGGGCAGGTCCTCATGGATGCGGCTGATCGTGCAAATACTGCCTGTATTACCCCGGATGGACTATACGAATTAAACGTTATGCCATTTGGAATATGTAACACCCAAGCGACGTTCGAAAGAATGATGGACACCGTATTGGGCGGCTTGAAGCTGAATATCCCATCCAAATCGCTCGCCTCCGCCAGGTTGTCGCCTCACAAGTGCCTGTCTTCAACTCATCCTTGAAAAGTTTCATGTTGGTACTCACCACTTCAAAATATTCGGTCACGTCATGTGGAGAGCTAGAGTTCTACTTGATCCTGGCTAGCTGACGCAGTTGCTGACTTTACGAAACCGACCCGCCATAGCTTCGTGGGCCCCTTGTCGTGCTTCCGTCATTTTGTCCGGAATTTTGTATCCCTCACATGTACCCTTAGAAAGCTTCTGAAAGCCTCGCTGTAGTAGCGCTGGGGTTAGCGCGCTGGTCTGCTGCACCCAAGGAATCTCGGCAACAGCGGCCGCTTTTCAACTGAAGCGAGAAGCAAGGCGCCCGTGTTACGTGCGATGTGAGTGCACTCTGAAGAACCCCAGGTAGTCGAACGTTTCGGGCGCTGTACTACGGTGTCTCTCATAGCTTGAGTCACACCGGGACTTACAATCTCATAATCTACACACCCCAACTCCTGAAAGGTCCCACTAACTTCTCTTAGACGTAGCCTGGAAAATACATTTGTGCAGCTGCGTCATGAATGCCGCTACGGAACTCTACACTCATGCTAGCGTTGTTGGCACCAATGCGGTCCTCACACAGCGCATGCCTAGCTTTTCTGGATATGTTGTTGCCTACGTCGGCTGTGGTCTTACAAAATCATGGTTGAATTAATTCATTTCTGAAAAGGAGAGCTTGGCACTAGTGTGGGTCATCACAAAGTTCCATCCTCCGTTGTACGACCACTTCTATGAGGCAGTTACAGATCATCATGCTCCCTGCTGGCTCGCTTCTCGTAAGAATCCTTATAACCGTCTCGGTTGCTAGGTGCGGGGCTGTCAGGCGGCAGGAATACGATGTCCGTGTAGTCTACCGCTCCGCTCGCGAGTACTCAGGCAACGATCCTTTACTCGGTCAACGGTTTCCTCGTCTGCATCTGAAAATGAGCAAAGTCATACCGATCTTGAAGAATGAAGAATAAACACTGATGACTAACTGTCTACAAATTTCCATCCGCTAGTTTCCAGCAAGATACTTAGAAAACTTATTCAAGGTCGGCTTTCTACGTCGGCAATTTTTTACCACACACGAAACAATTTTTCTGATTGCAACAATAACCTTGCTTTAGTTTCTTTCTTTGATAAATGCAACAGCGAAATTGTCACTGGCAGTTGCGTTGGCAAAGTTGTCATCAACTTCACTTTGGCTTTTCATTTCATTGACTAAAATATCAACCTACTAATCCTTTCAGCATTTCCCGTTAATGGCTCTACAGTAGTGCTCCACTGCAGTTATTTATGGAAACGTGATATACCTTGGTGTTTTCGGAATTCTAATACTGAATTAATAAATATATGGATGCATGAAGGCTCAATTTTAAGGACTATGCTATTCCTAATTCTTATACAAACTTACTTCTTCTTACTTACTTCTTATACTTCACTTCCTTTCGTCTTCTAAATGTTTATTATATGCTGATGATGCTAAAAATAGCTAACCAGTAAACTAAAACTAAACTAAACCTTCGCCCTGCAGTGGCTACAGTCAGGTTGAGGATGATGATGATGATTGTGAACCAGTGAACAAATGCACGGAAGACAATGGGCTCATTTATGAGATAAACAAGAAAGGAAAAATAACCAGACGCCATTAGTGGATTCCGAACCACCAGCGACATATAGTTGTTTTTTTCTACTTTCTATCCACTTGCTTCCACGCTTAATTATAGCTTAACATTAAAAATCAAATACTCTCTTGTGGCCACTTCAGAAACATGCTTGTGACGTGTCTTAATATTCGGTTACCAATTAACACTAAGTAAAATACATTGCGTTGTTTATGCTCGTGCCCGTTTAATTACAGCAGTAAATCCCCTATCTTCATTGATTCTCATCTTATGCTTGCTGCCGGCTGGTGTCCATCTTCCGGCATACAACCTAGCGTTTAACTGGTCTCAACCTATCCTTCGCACATCGCACCGCTACAATACGTCCAAAACTGAGCTCTACGTGTTACTTCATTCCGTTCATGTAGTGCAAATATTTCTGCAGTTTTTCGAGAAATTAACTTGCCACATCAGGTATAATGACGCATATTTTAGGCAGATTCGCAGATCGTTTTATGAATCATCACAATCTTCTTAATTTTATATGTATATCGAGAAGGTATTGCAGGCCGCAATATTATTAGGCTTTTATCAACACTTATCTGACCTCCTCCTACAAGAATTCCCACTAATTACGGTACCGTCATAGTAGGGCTCGCATCAATCAAACCATGAAATAATATGCTTCTGCTCACCAACTCAAGTTTTTTAGTACATTTCAGAGTTCATAACAGTCTTGTATTCATCAGTCATTAATACTACCATCTTAAGAAATGGTTGATAACCACTGTGTAAAAGATGACTACTAATTAAAAAGATAGGTCTCTTAGATATCTCTTAAGAGGAGAAAAGAGAAAGCCTGCCCTTCCTCTCCTATTGCTTCTCATCGTTTGCCTCTTCCTCGTTTCTTTTTACTATTTACCTGCTACGATTTCCAGTCGGTTGCGGCCATTACAAGTATCGGTTGACATATTGGTGGTACCGTAGTCATGCTGAGTCATGCTTAGTCATTGCCACTGATAGCTTAGATAGCTAAGCATATTTACTCATTTCCAATCAGCTGCGGCTATTACAAGTCGTTGGACATACTGGTCGTTCGGTAATCATCCTGAGTCATGCCTAGTCACTGTAGACATTGCCACTCATAGCTATGTTTATTCATCTCCATTCAGTTGCGGATAATACAAGTCGCCTTTTGACATGTTTGTCGTTTTGTACTGAGTCGTGCCTAGTCGTCGTACTCATTTCCACTCATAACCACTCATTGCTAAGCATATTTTATTTTAATACGGCGCATATAAACACGAAGACACAGAAAACGACAACACAGACAGGAGCGGAAACGCAATCTATGTAAATCCATCACCACGTCCCCAGAAGAAACATTCAGAGACCGGAGTTGGCAACTGTTAGGTATAGTGTTTGACACAGAATACGGGATAAATCTGCATTTCCTAGATGACAATGCCTCACGAAGTTGTAGATGAAATGCAAAGAAAAACGTTATTGATGTAGACAGGAAAAACAGCACGGTATGCTTAATAATAATAGGCTGACGACCGAAGTAGCACTCAATTGCCTTGAAAAGAAACAAAAGTTTCCTATGGGTATCAAAGAGCTGTGGTATGGGAACATGTCTACTTAGGGCAGGTAGTAAGCAGATCCGGACCACTAAAATAAAATCAAAGATCAGTCATGCTTGGATGAAGCGCATTTGACAGGTACTATCGGATGAATACTAGCTTACCAATTTACGTCAGTATATTCCAGCTGTCTTTTCCCCGTACCCACCTGCGGAGCAGCAACTTAACTGGTTGTTAAAATAGGGCTCAGCTCAAATTGAGAACGACACACAGAGCTATGGAACAGAAAATTTCCTGTGTGACGCTAAGAGACGTGCAGTATGGGCCAACAAACGAGTCTCCCCGTGTAGCACAATATGGGGTCTCCCTGGAGCCCGTATAGGCAAGTTGGGCTGGCGCAACCACTGTATTACCCATGAGGGCCGCCTTTATCGTTCAAACAGCAAGCCTAAACTGGGCTTCATCCCTTGTTTATCTGCTTTGTTTCTGTTTATCCCATTTGGATACCATATAGGTGTGTCAAGTGTTAACTTAGTACATAATCCCACATCAGGCCCTCAGGGATCCCTCATGGGGAACATGGAGCAGATGTAAAGAAAATTTGGGCTTTATGTAGAAAAACATAGGCTAACGTAAAGGAGGTGCATGCTTGGGTCCCTTGTAGGGCACGTGAGAAAAAGTTCGACGGAATTGTGGACTGCATGTAGAAACCTCCTGGCCTACGCATGACATATAGACGTGACCGGTGTGGATAATTCGTCGGCGTTCAGCGCTCAGAACAGTGGAAATATGGACCGACTGCTGCATGATGAAGAGAACCAGTCAAAACATGAACAAGGACTTGAAGAGGAACATGCATGATGGCTGGACTCCAGTCGCCTTAATGTGTGTATCTCTTCTCGTTTTTGTCCTTTTTCGACTGGTTTACCACTTTTTTCTTCTGCCGTCCTGAGCTACATCACAAAACGCACGTAGGATACCAAGTAAATTTGCTCAATGCACACTCTTTGCCTTGATATACAGGGAAAAGTCGCCACACTCATACTTGAGGTGTCGCAGTCCAGGCAGAGCAGGAATTACTCCGCTGCTTAAGCGAGCAGGACTAACGTTTTTATTGAATCATCGGGCATAATATATAAGCTTACAGGGCGCCCAGAAAACTACATTAATTTCGTCTCTCTTGTCAGTAAACACCTCGTATTCGACTGTGTGTTCGTCTGACTCGTCCCGCCAGGAAAGACGAAATGAAGCCTTAGGTAACCTACTCATCCTTGGAGCGGAAAGCTTCATCACTCCCTATTCAAACGTTGGGAGAAGGCTCGGTGTTCTTTCAAGCACACCACCTCAACCAGACAGATCTAGTGTCGGCCTCGCGTCAAGTTTCCAGGGATGCATTTTAAAAGGAAAGATCGAGGTTTATGGCTGATTACCTAGCAGCCGTTGCCAGCTTGCATTGTATATCACACTCCAGCGATGCTTTTAAGCCGTTAGTGCAGTATATTGTGAAAGGGTTTTCGGGTGATTGTGTTCGGCAAGGAAGGGTACATCGTCGTCGTAAAATAAGTAATTTCTGAGAAGACACATGTGGCAATCCACCGTCTGAACACGCACCGTCTGAAAAAATTGGTAAAAAGTATGGGGTCAAAGTTGTCATCAAATCAAATTATACATATATATCAAGTGGTATGCAAGCTCGTGACCTATATGTATAAGAACAACATGAAGAGGTGCTGTATTCGTCATGATGTTTTAAGGCGAAAGCTTTTAAAGGCTCATACTGTCGTTCGTTCGTGAGAGTGGTCACAATTCTACGCGAGATTCCACAGGATATCGCGCGATTGGGACGTCATGACCTGGTGACATCATTTGTCTTGTCTATGCCTGAGGGATAGAGCTAACTAGATAAATAAATCTTATCTCAACCGGGAATCGAACCTCCATCTCTTGGATCCCCAGTTTAGTGCTTTAACCAAATAGCTGGATTCTGCGAGTCAGATACAGCGCCTTTCCTTTCCTGTAAACCAATTATAGAACGCCGGTGAACTTTGATGCGTTCAATGGAATACTGACTGTGTACGACAAGGTTGCGTGGTGTACTATGAAAGGACGAGGCCTGAAGCAAAGAAGCTTCCTTAAACTAACCCAAGCTTACGTAATAATCGCGTGAGCTATGTCACGCCGTTTTCAAATATCAGGTCGGAGGTGGTGGTGGTAAAAAACGTTTATTGAATCTTGAGCCTTATTGATTGTTTTGATGGGTCGGCTCGATATCGCGTGAGGTGGCTAGGAGCTTGTGGCTCTCAGCGACTCTTAGAGCCCAGCCCACCAGCTCCTTTTGTGCAGCTGGGTCCGAGCTGGACACCGCGATCTCCCATCGCTCCCATCCCATCCCATCCATCCCAGGTCGGAGGAAAAGAAGAGATTAGACTCTCTCATTCGACGGTGCATAAAGAGGGCCCTGGGGGGGGGGGGAGGGGGTGAAGAGTGGCTGTTCCTGGCCCTACGGGGCTGCGATGGTCGGTTAACGCCGCTTCCGGCGGGGGCTAGCCAGTCACCGATTTTTATCGGTTGTAGCCCGTCATTGAACCCGCCATTGCTTCGGTAGTGGACGACGGCTGTTGTTGCGGCGAGTGTCTTTTTCTGCCTCTTCTTTTTCTTTCTTCTCTATTTTCTCTTCTGTCCGCACGAGGCAGCGGAGGTGGCTCAGCTACCGAGCCAGTAGCAGGCCCGTGCATTTTTTTTCCTTCTTCCTATAGCCACAACAACAACAGAGGGCCCTGGGCTTACCAATTTACACATCTACAGAGAAGCTCCTTTATACGGGAGTGCACAATAGCTGGCACGAAATAGCGGAGGCTGTCAGAGTTTTGAAGCTGGAAAGATTAAGTCGAACGACCACGAGCAGAACTATACTCGAAATGGTAGGCCTGCAGACAGATAGGAGACTACGAGAAAAATCAAGCATCCCACAGGACTGCAGAGAAATTATAATCATTCCCCCCTCCCTCGTAACATGCATCCCGTATTCAACACAGAGAGGTCAGAAAAGAGAGCAGAAGCACTAATCAGAAGCTTCGATTCGATGGACAGCAAGTCGATTGCGTACGTGGATGCGGCAAGTGACAAAGCGGGGCAGCGGTCGCCTCGGTGGTCGACGGCAGAGATCCCCGGTATCAGCCGCCACCATTAGAAGCCACAACACGGAAACGGCTGAAGAAGTTGCAATAGCGGTCGCATGCGTCTTCACGCAAGCCAGTTTCATAATCAGTGATAGCAAAACGGCTATTTGGAATTTTGGAAAGGGTAGGGTCTCGCCGGAAGCGGCAAGGATTCTGGCCAGTAGAGGACTAAACAGGACAATTCGACTAATTTGGATACCTGCACACACGTCCGTTTCTGGCAACGAAGCGGCCCACAAGTTAGCCCGAGGTCTATACTTCCGGGTAACTGTGGAGCTGCCCGACTGCCGGAACATGGACAAGCGTCTCCAAAATTACACGGAGATTCTTCAAAATTACAGGTTAAGCAGGAGACTGGTGCCACCACCGGATAAAAGTCTAAACAATAGGCAGGCAGTCGCATGGCAGCGGCTGCAAGCTGGAGACTGTAAGCACGGTCTGGGCATATTCTGTCCAGATGGACGATAGAAAAAACGATAAACGCAAGCACAGTGGGGAGAGAGGGACCCTCGGCCATATAATCTTGGAATGTGCTGGCTCCCCGGGGGATAAAATAAATATAAATTGCCCTAAATAAATATAAAGGTCCCTGCTCCACAGCAACAAGCCATCTGCCTGGTGGAAGAAGCCGCGAAGAGCCAAGACCACTTTCCCTGCTTCTTATCGCGCAGCTCTCGGCTCCCGTCCCTTAGGCCTGCGTGCCGGGAGCGGGGATTGGGGGCCTTCTCATCTGGTGGTTGGTTGGTTGGTTGGTTCACAGGAAGGGAAAGGCGCAGTAACTGTCACACTTGCTCTGTGGACACCCGAACCGCGCCGTAAGGGAAGGGAGGAAGGTGGGAGTGAAAGTGGAAAGAGAGAAAGAGGAGCCGTAGTGGAGGGCTACGAAGTAATTTCGACCACCTGGGGATCTTTAACGTCCGCTGACATTGCACAGCACACGGACGCCTCTTCGTTTCGCCTCCATCGAAACGCAGCCGCCGAGGTCGGTTTCGAGCCCGGGTACTCCGGCACAGTAGTCGGGCGTCTTACCACTGCACCACCCCGGCTGGGCAATCAGTGGTGGAAAAATGAAAATCCGACCTAGCCGTCCGTGCAGTGCCTTTTATTTGGCGCTTCCTCGAACGGCGCACCCTATAGCAAACAAAAGGTACTCCCCTGATGGGGCTGGAAGAGGTGGGTCACCGCCGCTTGCGGCGGCAGGTAGCCTGCCACCGAATTTTTATTTGTTGTGGGCCGTCATTGCACCCGCCACCGTTTCAGTGGTGGACGACGGCTGTTGTTGCGGCCCGCGTCTTTATCTCTCTCTTCCTTTTCTTTCTCCTCTATTTTCTCTTCTGTCTACTGTGCCGGAGTACCCGGGTTCGAACCCAACCTCGGCGGCTGCGTTTCGATGGAGGCGAAACGAAGAGGCGTCCATGTGCGGTGCGATGTCAGCGCACGTTAAAGATCCCCAGGTGGTCGAAATTACTCCGAATTACACTACGGCTCCTCTTTCTCTCTTACCTCTTTCACTCCCACCTTCCTCCCTTCCCTTACGGCGCGGTTGAGGTGTCCACAGAAAACAAGTGAGACGGTTACCGCGCTTTTCCCTTCCTATGAATCAATCAATCAGTTCTCTTCTGTCTGCACGAGGCAGCGGAGGTGGCTCAGCTACAGAGCCAGTATCAGGCGCGTGCATTATTTTTGCTTCTTCCTACAGCCACAACAACAGAAGCAGACCTAGATGTCTAGGAGGCATTAGCACAGCAGGCATCAGCAGCCTTTAATAATCATAATAATTGGTTCACAGGAAAGAAAAGGCGCAGTATCTGACACAATTCTCCGCGGACACATGTACCGAGCCGTAAAGGAAATGAGGAAGATGGGAGTGAAAGAAGAGAGGAAGATAGAGGTGCAGAATTGGAGGGCTTCGATACACCACGCTATCATGGCTTTCGCCTCATCGCACTTTAGTGATCCAAAGTGCCCTCTAGAATGTTTTCTCGATCACGCTTGGGGCAGTGTGCGCGCCTCAAGCCTTACATTTGGTGGGCGGGGTTGTATATGAGTACACGCTTCGATTCCCTGGGCAAAGTGCCTAGCTCGAATCTAGTTGTTCACTGCGGGGCTCCAGTGGGTGCCGACCAGATTTAAAGGTGCGCATAGATTATATACCAATCAAAACCAAGGATCACGCAAAATGGCTGAAGCATTTTTATCTGGGAATACGAGGAATCATGTGTGGAAAACCTTCGGATAACGTTCACAATATTGTGACTGTGTTGCTGCAATCGGTGTTCACTGTTTACTAGAAATAAATACTTATTTTCTTGCGCAAGATGAGCCAATCATCTGCGCGTGATCTGCATGAAAGGTTTAGACAAATGATAACCAGCGGCTGCTTGCCCAATATTTACTTTCGCCGGCTGCGGTGGTTAGGTTACTGCTCGCCTTTCGAACTCCTTCTGCTGCATCCACATACGTGTCTACGGAAGAAAGTAGCATTGGGTTTGTTTCCAGAGGATATCTGTGAGTGATACCCATCTCCTTGAATTATTTGCGATGTTCCCAATGCATGTCACTTTGTCTGGGGTGAGAAGAATATGGATTCTCGATTCCGCAAAATAATAGACGTCAATGGCAGGACATCTCAAACGACAGAAGCCTCACTTTCTTCCGACCTCCAGCCTCATCCACTACTATAGATCTGGCTGAATTTACCTGACACCCGGTTGAAGTGATCAGTGACACCTAAAATAAACAAATAGCCTTCTTGCCAACTCGCACATGTACAGAAAGCACCTAACACGTTTTGTTTGTAAAGGTATTGTCATAATTATTTATAGTGAGACCACATAAACTACGGCGCTCAAGGTACCTCAGCACTTCTCGACCACAGCTTCAAAAATTAGAAACCTTTGCACCGAGCTGAAAGGTGGCGTGACAGCTCATTAGAAAGAAGCATGACTGAGCCTCGAAGACGGCGTTCAATAGAAAGAAACATGCCATTCGACAAGCGCGTAAACAAACTGTGCAGGTAGCAATGGGCCTTCCGCTTTAAGATGGCTAGAATACGCCACGTCATTGGCAGTCTTGCTGGTGAATATCCTCTTTAGAAGCATTTTGAAATCTTGCAATGCACAAGAAGACACCTCTTGTGTGATTGGACGGGGAATTGACAGATGCGTTTGTAAATGAACATTTTGAGATTGAGGCCTGTCCACTATGTGCTCCCTCCAAGTGTTTCATTGGGCCATGCATTCACGCTTAGGGGACTTAAGACAGCGGTCAGTGGCCTACGGCGCTGGTGTACACCTCGTCCCAGCGGCATCTCCAAACAAATATTACAAAATATGCCCCTGGAACACACGACGGAACTCTTGCCTCAACTAGCTCAAACGAGTTGGGAGGCTGGCAACGTTCATCCGTCCTCGAACGTGGCATGTGTTGTTCCATTGCTCAAGCCTGGAAAAGAAATGACGTGCCTGGCCTATATCGTTCTATTTTACTGATATCCTCGGTAGATAAGCTGATGGAGAAGCCGACAAGTGAATGCTTATCGTAGTAGCCCGAGGGCAAAAATGTACAGGGTCATCTACTTCTATCTATAACACGGTCACTGCTTTCAAATTAACAATGTGTTCGACGCAGGCACATATCGATGCCAAGCGATGCAATCAAAGGAGGAGCCGGACGTGCTGCTTAATATGACCTGACACTTAGCTTTATTACTCGACTGGGTCGCACGCAATAACGCTTTGAAAGCAGTCTAGAACTGGATGAAGCTGTACGTACGACTGGGTTCTGCTGGCGTTTAAGTGCGCACGAGACCTTCATCTTGCTAAGACACTTTCAAATTTGAGTGCTTTCGGAATTTCTACACTGGCCATGCTTGATGTCTCAAACATATCATGGCGTGTTCAAAGCTCGATACTCACTTGTACGAAAATAACAGCGTACAAAGACACTTTCAAAAATATCCACTACTCCGTCATGATGATTGTGCAGTTTCAGTGTTAACAGGGGGTACCATAAACACTCAAAGGGCTGCATAGCGATGGGCACATCAGGGAAAGGTTATTTTTCCACGGTTTGAATGTCGTAATGGCTGACCGTCGCAATTCCCATAACACAAATTGATCGCGCGTGTGTGTGCGCGTTTGTGCGATTGGGCGACCATGCAGACGACATTTGGCATTGGTTTACCGCCTAGCAACATAAGTGGTAAGCCTTGTTAGCCCTACCAGATTATCTTCAAGCTGTGGGATTACCTTTATCAGTAGAAAATGGCGGCCTCGTCTTGTTGCCAAGTGTAGCAGGACGTTACGAGCGGTTGGCGGGTGAAAATTCATCTTGTTCACTATTTCATTCACCAACTCACTCTAATACGTTTCTGCTGCCATTATTGACTGCCGTTTGCAGTAACAATAAGCTGCGGACTCAATTCTTTCCTCTCTCTCCGTCCTGAAACAGATCAATTGACACCCAAGTGAAAAATGGGGAAGCCACCATTTCGCAATGGTCAGACTTCATGAAGCATCGGTGATAATTGTTATACAAAAGCATACAAGTCGATGAGCAGTGATGTAAAGAATGAATGGAAATGCACTACATGTAGAGGATAATGAAGATTTATTTTCTGCAGTGAATAATGTTGGTGTGACACTAGTATTAGAAGAGTTGAACAGTGATGTTGAAGCCATTCACAGGTTACTCGCTCGCAAGAACAAGATTCCTGCAATCCTCATTAGCTTCATCAGAGACTGGAATCAAAAAGTCATGCGGCAAACGCGCAGATTTTTTGTACATTCTTTATGGCGAATTATGCGCGTTACATAATTTGATAGCTGCCGCTCGTGCGGAAGGCTTCATGTGAGGACCAACGTGGCCACGCGATCGCAAAGAGCGCCACTGCCACATCGCAACACCTCGCACGAGCACTGCCGAAGGAAGCTGCGCATTCTTCTCTCAGGCACGCTCTGAGGGGGCCGCTCCCTCGTCTTTGTTGCTGCCTAATCGATTGATTTGGTCCACCGGGAACGGCGGGTCACAACACACACGCCTCTCGTGGTCGTTTTGTTGTGGAGAGCGCAAATGACGCAGTTTGATACACGACGTCAAGGACCTCACCTGAATGGCTTGCGATGGGCTTGGCGGGCATAGAAAAGCGGGGAGAGACGTGGGGCGTGCTAAAGGGGGGTTTTCATAACAACTCGCCCCAAGGGGTCCATCAATTCATCTCAGAAGTCCTCTCGTCGCCGGCATTGTTGAAGCACCCCTTGGCGGTTCTCAATTGTGACGGTAGGAATCTATACCTCTCGGGTGCGCACAAATATCTGACTTCGATTGGGGCACATGGAAAGGCGTAACACGCGGCAGGTTCGACTGACGAATTACACATTTATTGCACGTGATCACGCACGACTGCTCACACGTGCATTTCTGTTCGTGTATGTGCCGACGTGAGTAAACGCGTAGTTTCTTATAGTCTACAGACTCGCGGTTGCGTTATCTTCATGTAACACACCAGCAAACTGCACTTGTAAGGCACCATCTTCCCTGTACGACGGTACGCTGCAACAGTAGCGTGCAATGCATAGATATGGACACCTATCTTGGCTCACTCGTCCACGACAGCGCGGTTAAGAACGCTGTTTGATCGTTTCTGGGCCGCAATTTTATGCGCTCTTGGGACTACATTGTCGGGATGGACAATAGGTAGGGCGGCCTCCTGTGTCTTCCGCACGGGCTACTCATCAATTTGCGTGTGTGGCCCGGGAAAGCAGGGCACACGAGTGAACATTAAAATGTCCATCATCAACCAATCATCTTACTGTCTGTTACGTATAAAGTATTTACTAATGTAATCGGTAATAGAATAAGGACAACTGTAGACTGCAATCGAGCAAAACATCAAGCAGATTTTCGGAAAGGGTACTCTACTATCGATAATATTCATACCATCAGACAGATGATAGAAAAATGCTCGGAATATATATATATATATATATATATTTATATATATATATATATAAATATATATATATTTTATATATATTTTATATATATATAAAATGACGAAGTGGGCAGAGGCGCGTGGGCGGAGCGCTCGCGCCAGGCCCGCTGGCCATTAAAGCATATTGCATCGTCATGTCATCACGTCGTTCTGTTTCTGTTGTGTCGCCGTGTTTCATCGCTTGTCATGCCACCCCATAACATTTGGTTGGAGGTGCGCTTCATCCCAGTTCATCCTCATCCTCGCCTTGCACCGTCGAAGCCAACCGTACGCCGGGTCCATCTGCCGAAAGCCCGTGGAGATCGCCGCTTAGCTCTGCCCCAGCCCTCTTTGCTCAGACCCGACCAGCCGCTGTCCCCAGCCTCGTCCCCAGCCCTGACAACAACACACGACGACCAGGAAGAGCCCCAAGCCGACCCTACCGGCCCCACGACGAAGCGACCTCACGACCACTCGAGCGAAGACAGCATCCCCGCCCAAGCTGTTCGGCGTGTTCATAAGCATTGGCCTTCGGCAAACGCTGAAGATTGGACTTGATGCTCCGGTGCAAGCATTCCTCCCATCTTCGCATTCATTGAGGTGTCCAGCGTTTCATGTCCCAGTCCTGTGTCTGTGTTCATCGTCACGTCATGCATTGGATTTCTGGCAATCGATCGGGACGATCGCTTGGTGGCCCTGGGTAATGCTACGAAGATGACGAAGTGGGCAGTGGCGCGGGGCGGAGCGCTCGCGCCAGGCCCGCTGCCCATTAAAGCATATTTCATCGTCATGTCATCACGTCGTTCTGTTTCTGTTGTGTTGCCGTGTTTCATCGCTTGTCATGCCACCCCGTAACAATATATATATATATATATATATATATATATATATATATATATATATATATATATATATATATATATATATATATATATATATATATATATATATATATATATATATATATATATATATGAAGGAAAGAAGCCAACAGTCGGCGAGGCCAAGGAAAGCGTTGGGGATGGTACTTTGTCGTTTTTTTTTATTTTATTGTTTACATGGATAATCACAGAAATAGTAATGTCATCTGTTTAAGGGAAAGATAATTAAACACGAAGTAGAAGAAAAACAACGTGCCGATGGTGGGAACCGAACCCACGACCTCCGAATATCGCGTCCGGTGCTCTTCCAACTGAGCTACATCGGCCGCTGTCTCCTCTGCTACTTGCTTGGGTATTTATGTTGTCTGTATACGAACCTTGAGAGTGTTAACCAGCGCCACCCTCACAGCCATAGCGGCGGACGTGGAACGTCCTTTGTTACCGCCAGCGTCACGTAGAAGGTGATCAAGAGCAAGGGCGAAAGCTATATATATATATATATATATATATATATATATATATATATATATATATATATATATTTACCCGACCTTGGCGATTGCGTTTCGGGGGAGGGAAAACGAAGAGGCGTCCGTGTGCTGTGCGAAGTCAGCGCACGTTAAAGGTCCCCAGGTGGTCGAAATTACTCCGTAGCCCTCCACTACGACTCCTCTTTCTCTCTTTTCAAGCCTACCGTTCTACTTTTCCTGTCAAGATCATCAAACATTCTTTGCAGTTTCATCCCCCGAGTTGCTTATCAAGGCAATGTCATCTGCAAATCACAGATTAATTACTAAGGTATTCTCCCTCTACCCTTATCCCTAACTGTTCCCATTACAAGTCTCTGAACACTTTCTCTCAACAAGCTGTGAATAGTACTGAGAAGATTTTGTCTCTTCTTGCTTAACACCTTTCTTTAAATGAACTTTGTCACTTCATTATGCAGAAACTCATCAAACATTATTTGCAGTTCATCCCCCGAGTTGCTTATCAAGGCAATGCCATCTGCAAATCACAGATTACTAAGGTATTGTCCCCCTACCCTTATCCCTAACTGCTTCCATTCCAAGTCTCTGAACACTTTCTCTCAGCAAGCTGTGAATAGTATTGAGGAGATCGTGTCTCTTCTTGCTTAACACCTTTCTTTAAATGAACTTTGTCACTTCATTATGCAGAAACTCATCAAACATTATTTGCAGTTCATCCCCCGAGTTGCTTATCAAGGCAATGCCATCTGCAAATCACAGATTACTAAGGTATTGTCCCCCTACCCTTATCCCTAACTGCTTCCATTCCAAGTCTCTGAACACTTTCTCTCAGCAAGCTGTGAATAGTACTGAGGAGATCGTGTCTCTTCTTGCTTAACACCTTTCTTTAAATGAATTTTGTCACTTCAAAGAGGGGCGCACAAAAACTTATGGAGTCAGCATAAACTTCGACGCTTTAAGTATGTAGCCTCCACATACCTCATTCACTATCAGATTAAACAGGCAACAGTGGAGTCCTGTGTGTGAACACTGCATCAGCTTAGCTTTGGTTCCGTCAGCACGAGATTTGTGGTTCAAATCAAGGGGCGGAGTCGACTTCGACCTCTTGAGGGACTCTTATTAGGCGACGCGATCGCCTCCCCCCTCCCCCCCCTCATTGTAGGTGTCAGGCATGCCTGTGATATCTATGTGTAAGGGTACTCATGGGAGACATGAAAAGCCTCAAGTGTATTGATTATGCACCAAGCGTATGAAGTGAAGATAAAGACCATCGGTAATAGAATAAGGACAACTGTAGACTGCAATCGAGCACAACATCAAGTAAATTTTCGGAAAGGGTACTCTACTATCGATAATATTCATACCATCAAACAGATGATAGAAAAGTGCTCGGAATATAACCAGCCCTTACAGATAGCATTCACTGATTGCGAAAAAGCATTTGATTCAGTAGAAACCACGATGGTCATTCAGGCATTGTGAAATCAGGATGTAGACGAGCACTACGGAAAAGTATTGGAGGATATATATATATATATATGTGTACCCGACCTTGGCGGTTGCGTTTCGGTGGTGGGGAAACGAACCGTGTGCTGTGCGAAGTCAGCGCACGTTAAAGGTCCCCAGGTGGTCGAAATTACTCCGTAGCCCTCCACTACGGCTCCTCTTTCTCTCTTTTCAAGCCTACCGTTCTACTGGAGCATATATATATCCTCCAATACTTTTACGTACTGCTCGTCTACATCCTGATTTCACAGGATATATATATATATATATATATATATATATATATATATATATATATATATATATATATATATATATATATATATATATATATACACCAAACTGAAATCTTGGCTACGGTCAATAGTAGTGAAAAATGAAGACCAACGTGTGAAACAATTTATTGACATTCTGATGAAGGCTGTTCCACAGCCGAAACGTCAATAAATTGATTCACACGTTGGTCTTCATTTTTCACTATATATATATATATATATATATATATATATATATATATATATATATATATATATATATATATATATATATATATATATATATTGTAGGGGTGTGTTTATTCGGTGAACCCAGGTGATTCCAGCCGCTCAGGGGAGACTCGCAGCGAAGCGTCAGGCGTGGCGAAAGAGCAAGGCAGCGAACAACTTCTTCGTCCTTGAGAGCGGCAGCACGCGACGCATGTCAGTGGTTATATCGATGAAGATTACCACACTACAGTTTCCCCCCGGGCAGAGAAGGAGCCATCCTGGCGACTCATGGTGCCGAAAGGACAGACGGATCGTAGTAGGGCTTGATTCGGTCCACATGAACTATTTCGCGTCCACGGCAACGCAAGTCCGCAGATGGCGTAACCGGCTCAACTACGTAGTTCACAGGAGATGTTTTTTGAAGGACTCGGTATGGACCGTGATACCGAGCAAGAAGCTTCTTTGACAGGCCGGCGGTTGTGGCAGGAACCCAGAGCCACACCAGGGAGTTGGGCGCATATGAAGGCGCCTCACCAGTGTCACGATGGTGTTTTTGTTGCCACTGATTTTCCTTTGTAAGCGAACGAGCGAGCTGACGGCATTCTTCTGCGTACTGGGCGGCGTCCGAGAGTGGCGTCGATTCAGAAACATCAGGGCGGTAGGGAAAAAGCGCGTCCATTGTGCAGGTTGGCTCGCGCCCGTAAAGAAGAAAAAAGGGAGAAAATCCGGTGGTGGTCTGTATCGCAGTGTTGTACGCGTAGGTTACGAAGGGAAGAACGTGGTCCCAGTTGGAATGAGCGTCGTTGACGTACATGGCCAGCATGTCACTCAGAGTACGGTTGAAGCGTTCTGTCAGGCCATTCGTCTGAGGGTGGTAAGAAGTAGCGGTGCGATGAATGATGCGACATTCTTTCAGTAGGGCCTCGAGAGCGTCGCACAAGAAAACGCGTCCGCGGTCACTGAGCAGTTCCTTCGGAGTCCCGTGGCGAAGAATCAAGTTGTTGAGAATGAACAAAGCAACGTCTCTTGCAGAGGCAGAGGGTAACGGTGATGTTTCAGTGTAGCGAGTCAGATGGTCTACTGCCACAATAATCCACCGGTTTCCAGCAGGAGTAGTCGGAAGAGGGCCATAGAGATCTATGCCAACGCGGTCAAACGGACGAGCAGGGCAGGGTAACGGCTGCAACGAAACAGAGGACTTCTGAGGCGTTTTTCGGCGTTGACAAGATTCGCAAGCGCGCACGAAATGTCTTATGAAGCGGTACATTCCACGCCAGTAAAATCGCAGACGTAGGCGCGTGTAGGTTTTCAATACGCCACCGTGAGCACATTGTGGGTCACCATGGTACGCAGCACAAATGTCGGCACGGAGATGACGCGGGATGACTAGAAGCCACTTCCGTCCATCAAGCAAATAATTGCGGCGATAGAGAAGACCGTCACGAATGGAGAAGTGGTGGGCTTGGCGGACGAGCGCTTTGGATGAATGACCGGGAGTAGGACTTGAGAGAAAATCTAAAAGTGCATTGATCCAGGGGTCATTCCGCTGCTCGGTAGCCATGTCGATAGTTGTAAGAGTCGACAAATCGTAGGCACAGACGTGGTCAGACGAATTATCTCTAGGCAATGGCGAGCGGGAAAGAGCATCCGCGTCCGTATGCTTTAGGCCTGATCGATAAATGACATGAATGTCAAACTCCTGGAGACGAAGAGCCCAGCGAGCAAGGCGACCGGATGGGTCTTTCAGAGAGGCAAGCCAGCACAAAGCGTGGTGGTCGGTCACAACGTAAAACGGTCGACCATACACATAAGGACGAAATTTTCCGATAGCCCAAATAATGGCCAAACATTCCCTTTCTGTGACTGAATAATTAGATTCTGCCTTTGTCAATGTTCGGCTGGCGTATGCCACAACATACTCGCTGTAACCAGGCTTACGTTGGGTAAGGACGGCACCAAGCCCAATACCGCTGGCATCAGTGTGGATCTCCGTAGGCGCAGCCGGATCAAAGTGGCGTAGAATGGGCGGCGAAACCAAAAGGCGGCGTAAAGTGTCGAAGGCTTTATCGCAGGCTGGAGTCCAGGCGGAAAGGTCGGAGCTGCCGGCAAGGAGCTGGGTCAGAGGAGCGATGATAGAGGCGAAGTTCAAGATGAAACGTCGAAAGTAGGAGCAGAGGCCGATAAAGCTCCGAAGCTGCTTCAGGGAGGTTGGCTTCGGGAACTCTGCAACTGCGCGAAGTTTGGTGGGGTCGGGAAGAATGCCGTCCTTAGAAACTACGTGGCCTAAAATTGCGAGTTTTCGGGCGGCAAAGTGGCACTTCTTCAAATTCAACTGAAGCCCAGCGCCGGCGAGACACGTGAGGACATCCTTTAGGCGGAGAAGGTGAGAAGAAAAGTCGGCAGAAAAAACTACGATGTCGTCCAGATAACAAAGACAGGTCTGCCACTTGAGTCCACGAAGAACAGTGTCCATCAGGCGCTCGAAAGTAGCCGGGGCATTGCAGAGGCCAAAGGGCATAACGTTGAACTCGTATAATCCATCCGGTGTTATAAAGGCAGTTTTCGAGCGGTCATTATCAGCCATCGGTACTTGCCAGTAGCCGGAGCGCAAATCCAAAGAGGAGAAATACTCGGCTCCCTGTAAACAGTCCAAGGCGTCGTCGATTCGCGGCAAAGGATAGACATCTTTGCGCGTGATTTTGTTAAGCCTACGGTAATCGACGCAAAACCGGATGGAACCATCTTTCTTGGTGACCAAAACAACCGGAGAAGCCCATGGACTGTTAGATGGCTGTATGACGCCCCGGCGAAGCATGTCGTCCACGTTGTCAGCAATGACTTGGCGCTCAGAGGCCGACACGCGATAAGGACGCTGTCGTAAAGGTGCGTTTGTACCAGTGTCGATTGCGTGCGTAACGACAGACGTGCGACCCAGAGCAGTGTGAGGAAGGTCGAAGGCAGAAGTGAAGTTCTGTAGAAGAGCAGCGAGTTGATCGCGTTGTGCGGGTGGGAGATCTGCGTCAATAGCTTGTTGAAGAACATCGGGTGGTGTCGAAGCGGTCACTGTATCGCAAGAGCTGAGCACATTAACGTCTAATGGAGTAGGCGTTGCAGGAAGAGTATTTACAAGCTCGGGATCAAGTTCTTCAATACGACCGAGACACTCGCCGCGTAGCAGGACGGACGGGCACGAAAATGGATTTGAGACGTACATTGCACTAAGGCCATCTTCGAACTTGAGGACAGCAAATGGAAGCAGGAGGCAGGGATGGCGTGAAGCGGCGTCGGAAGGTGTGAAGAAGACAGTCGAACTAATAACGCTTTCACAGGAGAGTGGAACGAGGGCAGCAGAAAATGGAGGAATGTCTGTGTCACTGGCGACGAGGAGTTTTGCAGGCCGGGTAGGGACGTCGCACAAGACGGTATCACAAACAGGTAAAAAGGAAACTTCCGCGCGGGCGCAGTCAATAACGGCATGATGAGCGGAAAGGAAATCGTAGCCCAGGATGATGTCGTGTGAGCAGTGAGCCAGTACAATAAACTCGATGGTGTATAAGACGTCTTCGATGAGAACACGGGCCGTGCACGCTGCTGAGGGATGAATGCGCTGGGATGAAGCGGTGCGAAGCGAAAAGTCGGGTAGTGCGGTGGTCACCTTGCGAAGACGACGGCAAAGAGATTCACTGATGACGGATACGGCAGCGCCCGTGTCAACAAGAGCGAGTATTGCGACACCGTCGACGAACACTTGTATTACGTTTGCGGGAGAAGACGGAGGACTTGAAGAGTTCGAACCAAGCGCAGTTCTTGCCCCGGGAACTGCGACTGTTAGTTTCCCTCAACAGCGCCGGTAGAACGTCGGGGAAGCGGTGATGGTGAACGGCGACGAGGGGAAGATGATCGGCGAGAGGTATACGTTTGATTGTCCCGAGGAACGAACTCGGAACCGGGTTGAGTTCTCGGCGAGGGCTGGTCGGCGTCGTACGTGTAGTTCCAGGGGTCAGGGCAAGAAGGTGGAAGGCGTTGGCGGCAAAGACGGGCTACATGGCCCGGCAGCCCACAAGAGTAGCAAATTGGCCGGTTGTCTGCGGTGCGCCAAGGGTTCGTAGGGCGTTGGCGTACCCTTGGAATACGGACATGGAACGCCGACCCAGGCGATGGTGAAGGATGGTTGGAAGGGGCGGCCTGGTAGGAAACAGGTGCGGTTGGCATTAGCGGTCTGGCCGCAACTTGGGCGTACGTTAGTGGTGCCGTTACTTGCGGTGGCACGGGGCTGGTCGGAAGCACTGGGCTGGGCGAGAGCACGGAACTGGGCGAAAGGACATCAGCGATATGGTCTTGCACGGCACGCCGTATGGTAGGGGCCAAAGACGGAGCCATGTCGGGAACAAGGCGACCAGTGTCTTGTAATTGAGGGACCAGGGATAGCTGGCGGGCGACCTCTTCGCGAACGAAGGCTTTTATCTGTTGAATCAAAGGGCTGTCCTCAGATGAAGTAGAACCACCCAGTGCTAGTGTAGAAATGGTGTCGTCTCTAAAACCGGACCGCCGGGTAGAAGCGCGCTGCTTTCGAAGCTCGTCGTAGCTCTGGCAAAGTTTAATCACTTCACTGACGGAGGCAGGATTTTTCAGCCAGAGCATCTGACACGCGTCCTCGGAGATACCTTTCAAGATGTGTCCGATCTTAGCCGCTTCGGACATTACTGGGTCGACACGTTTGCACAGGTCAACGATGTCCTCTATATAACTTGTGAATGACTCGTCGGCATGCTGTGTGCGCTCACGCAAGCGTTGTTCTGCTCGGAGTTTGCGAACTGCAGGACGGCCAAACACTTCCGAAAAATTCTTCTTAAATGCAGACCAAGATGGCAGGTCTGCCTCATGGTTGCGAAACCAGAGGTTCGCCACGTCGGTCAGGTAAAAGATTACGTTACCTAGCTTAATAGTGTCGTCCCATCTGTTATAACTGCTGACACGTTCATACGCCGACAACCAGTCGTCGACGTCTTGGTCAGCCGTGCCACTGAAGAGGCATGGATCACGCTGCCGTAGAACGCCAGAACACAGTACCGTGGTTGGTAGGGGCGCCGATGTCGAGGTGGTCTCGTCTGGCATGGTGGAAGCAGTGGTCAACGTGCGGCTTCTAAGTTCCAGGGTGGATGGGAACGTACCCAGCAGCACCTCCACCAATTGTAGGGGTGTGTTTATTCGGTGAACCCAGGTGATTCCAGCCGCTCAGGGGAGACTCGCAGCGAAGCGTCAGGCGTGGCGAAAGAGCAAGGCAGCGAACAACTTCTTCGTCCTTGAGAGCGGCAGCACGCGACGCATGTCAGTGGTTATATCGATGAAGATTACCACACTACAGTTTATATATATATATATATATATATATATATATATATATATATATATATATATATATATATAGTGGCTGCACAGCAACCATATTCTCTGCATAATGAACTGACAAAATTCATTCAAAAAAAGGTGTTAAGCAAGAAGAGACACGATCTTCTCAGTACTATTCACAGCTTGCTGAGATAAAGTGTTCAGAGACTTGGAATGGGAGCAGTTAGGGATAAGGGTAGAGGGAGAATACCTTAGTAATCTGTGATTTGCAGATGACATTGCCTTGATAAGCAATTCGGGGGATGAACTGCAAAGAATGTTTGATGATCTTGACAGGAAAAGTAGAACGGTAGGCTTGAAAATCAATATGCAGAAGACTAAGGTAATGTTCAACAGCCTCGGGAAGGAACAGCAGTTTACATTAGGGAGCGAAGTACTGGAAGTAGTAGGCGAATATGTGTACTTAGGACAGGTAGTAACCGCAGATCCGGACCATGAAAACGAAATAACAAGAAGAATGAGATTGGGATGGAGCGCATTTGGCAAGCACTCGCAGATTATGACTAGCAGCTTACCGGTATCGCTCAAGAGGAAAGTATACAGCAGTTGCATCTTACCTGTACTCACCTATGGGGCTGAAACGGGGAGGCTAACCAAGAGGGTTCCTTAGGTTGAGGACAACCCAGAAGACTATGGAACGAAAAATGGTAGGGGTAACATTAAGAGGTAGGAAGCGTGCAGAGTGCGTCAGAGAAATAACTCAAGTTACCAACATTCTAGTGGAAATTAAGGACAAGAAATAGGCATGGGCAGGACATGTAGTGCGAAGAGAGGATAACCGATGGTCGCTTAGGGTGCCAAACTTAATTCCAAGGGAAGGAAAGCGTAGCAGGGGGCGGCAGAAAGTTAGGTGGGCGGATGAGGTTGAGAAGTTCGCAGGGGTCAGGTGGATGCAGCTGGCACAGAACAGGGTTAATTGGAGAAAATGGGAGAGGCCTTCGCCCTGCAGTGGGTTTAGTCAGGCTGATGATGGTGATGATGAAAATTAATATGCAGAAGACTAAGGTAATGTTCAACAACTTCGGGAAGGAACAGCAGTTTACGTTAAGTAGCGAAGCACTGGATGTAGTAGGCAAATATATCTACTTAGGACAGGTAGTAACCGCAGATCCGGACTCTGAAAGGGAAATAAGAATGAGAATTAGATTGGAATATAGCGCTTTTGGCAAGCACTCGCAGATTATGACTAGTAGCTTACCGGTATCGCTCAAGAGGAAGGTACACAGGAGTTGCATCTTTCATGTACTCGCCTACTTGAAACGTGGAGGCTAACGAAGAGGGTCCTACTTAAGTTTATTTGAAAGAACTTTTAGACGGGCTAGATGGTTTTCAGCTTCAGACGGCATACTTAGCGCAAAAAAACACACACGCACACGAGAGAAAAGGCGGGACACGGGACAAGCGCTTGTCCCGTGTCCCGCCTTTTCTCTCGTGTGCGTGTGTGTTTTTTTGCGCTAAGTATGCCGTCTGATACTTAAGTTGACTACAACGCAGAGGGCTATGGAACAAAAGATTGTAGAGGTAACCTTAAGAGATAAGAAGCGTGAAGAGTGGGTCAGCAAGGAGTGAAAATCAAGAAGAAATGGGCATGGGCAGGGCATGTAGTGCGAAGAAAAGATAACCGATGGTCGCTTAGGGTAACAAACTGGATTCCAAGGGAAGAAAAGCGTAGCAGGGAGCGGCAGAAAATTAGGTTGGTGGATGAGGTTAAGAAGTTCGCAGGGGTCAAGTGGATGCAGCTAGCCCAGAACCGGGTTAGGTGGAGAAATGTGTGAGAGGCTTTCGCTCTGCAGTGGGTATAGTCAGGCTGATGCTGATGATGATGATGAGATGTTTGATTTTTACTGCGTACGAAAGCGGTGAGGGAGAGTTTCGCAAGTGCAACTTTTATTCGTTTACAATAAATTGACAGAGTGGCCTCAAGCTGTTGTCAATTCGGTTTGGAAAAACAAAGACAAGAACGCATGTATGCGCGCCAGCATCCTTGCCGCGAGTGTCGCCACGAGCTTCCCAATCAAGAAGCCAACTCAAAGCAAACCCATGAACGCAGCAAAGAAAGATAAAAATATGTAAATTTTACCTTTGCGCACAATTCTGGATGTACTGTAAGAAGTTCACGCCGTCTTTCGCGATATCCTCAGCAAACGTAATCTACTCACCTTGTAGATGCCGATAGCAACCGCCGCTGGCTCGTGCACTCATGCTGCTGCTTTCGACGTCATTGCTAGCTATGAACCACGCAAGTGACCACAACTTTACGCTGTTAAACATACAGACGCTGAAGCATTCTACTCGTGGAGTAGTTATTTGGTGGCAAACATAAGCAATCGTGATAAAAAAAGACCATCGAAAGATCCTCGCCTTAGTCCACGGGATGCTGATTCCGAGGCGATACCAGGCACCAAGTTAAGAATACTAGAATTGCACACGGCTAACTGATCTACAATACCAATTTCTCTTATTGCCCGTTACGCACGTGCGCAGAGTCGCAGCGGCGCATGAAAACCACCAGCAGCTGGGTTGAGTTAGTACGCCCAAGTGATGTCTTACAGGGAAGTGTATTTATTACAATGGTGGTATATGTATGGGCAGAGTGCAGGGGGATGTTAGAGCAGACACGTTAAATGTATTTGCGCATTAGTTTGTAGCTGCCTTCGGACGACGGCCTGCTCTCGCATGCGTCTTATGTGGCCTATTAATATCTTCGTCTGGCCAGCCGTTGATGGCGGAGCAGAACTGTGCAATGGTTTGAAACTGACTCTAGTGATGAAATGACGTTTGCCACGGTTCCTGGCGCTATGGCAGTGCTTGCGCGGGCGACAGTGCTCGCCCACTGGTTTCCAAGAAGGGGCTCATGGCCAGACGGCACTACCAGCGCGTCTGGATCTAGGATAATTGCTCCATAGATTTCACAATTCATTGCGGGGTTGCTACATGATGATTGCGAATTTGTGATCAGTTATGGAGTCATAGTCGGGGGGAGGGAGGTCATATGGGGTCATAGTCGAGGGGGATCTATCGACACGTGAACATTTCATGAGAAGTTGTCCTGAAACCAGACGCCTAATAATTTCTGAACTTTAACACGCTCTAAACTTACATCGTGAAAAATACGGTGACTATGTGATACTATTGCTTTATTGATTGGGGAAAATATTATATACTTGGTTTGGCTGGTGCTTAGCTGGAAAGAACATTCAAGTAATCATTAACATCATTTTGAAGCTGTATCACAGATTCACTCGCGAAAAGAACAGAGTCGTCTGCGTACGGGATTATTTTGAGAGAGTTAAGTATTCTACAAAGATTATTTACATAGATAATGAGCAATAGCGGACAAAGAATAGACCTCTGCGTGACACCTACGTTAATTTTACGTGTAAATACACTTCGCTATTTACGTTACCATGCTGATACCGATCGGATAAGTAACTGTGTATTAAACCTAGTGCAATTCCGCGCACCCCGTACTTGTTTAGTTTACATAAGAGGATGGTGTGAGACACTGAGTCAAACGCCTTCTTCAAGTCAAGAAATAGGCCAAAAGTATATTCTCTCAAAATAATCTATTATGTTATGTTTAATGTCTAGTAATGCTAGTTCAGTCAATCTTTAATTGTTTTCTAAACCCATATTGCATGCCATTTATTACATTATTCTTATTGAAACAAATTTATAGTCTATTGTTTAGAAAAAAGCGTTAATAGCAATATTGATTTGTAGTTATTAACTGCTTGTGCATCACCACCTTTAAATACTGGACAAACGCGTGCTATCTTTCAGCGATCAAAGAAAACTGCAGTTTCAAACTTCTGTTAATATTGTGTGTTATAACAGAAGATATCAGATACACATTTTATACGAACCGGTTTTATGTCATCAAACCCAGCTGCGTAATTGCTCTTTAATTTGCATATAATAAGTTCTACTTCACATGGAGTAACTGGAGTTGGCTGACCCCCTTCCATCGAAGTTCACCACTATTCCGACGAATAAAACGACTAAGCTACGTCGTAAAGATGAGCCGGCGTCTCGCCCTCTGGTCGATGCACTCCCAGGAACCTGTGATACATATACAGGCGCATCGATTATAGAAAATGGCGGCAGAACAGCAGGTACCATCCCGACTCACAAAGAGTTAAACGTACATAATGAATACGAAACAGAACATCCGGACCCGCTTGTGATGGAACTTTATGCAATCCGCGATGCAATGAAGGCCATAAATACAATACACTCCATTACAGAAGCCCACATCTATACTGACTCCTTAGCTGTCATAAAACAGCTGAAAAGAGGAACAAAGACACTACATTATGAAGGAGCACTGAAAAATTAAGGGCAAACGGGGTACGCCTCAATTCGCAGGTCAAGCCAACGTTTCGACAAGTCCACTTGTCGAAACGTTGGCTCGACCTGCGAACTGATGCATACCCGCTTTAGCTTTGTTCAGTGCTCCTTCATACCGTGTCAACCATCTTCTTCCTCTCGTTCTACAAATACACTACATGTAACACAGGAGATCCATGCACTAAATAAAGAAATAAGGATACGATTCCGGATGCACTGGACACAAGATAATGCTGAGAATGCTGAGCAGAGAAAAGTTGACAACCTCACATACCAAATTCCAAGCACTAATGCATCCCCCACCAAGCTACATTTTGATTCCAGATCCGTTGTCCCCATTCTATCCCCATTCTATAGCATCCTCTCTGCACCTCAACCCGCCGTGCACTTATCCCATCCCTACGAACTTAAATAGACTAGAGAAGGTACCCTTACAAGGATAAGGGCTGGGGCAGCCCTTACCCCGTCGATCAAGTGTCGATTGGACTCCAAAGACATAGGACCGACCACCTGCCCGAAATGTTCGACACCGGCTGCTGAGGTGGATGTTCGCCACCTGCTGTGCACTTGTGCAGGGACGAGGGCGTCAAGGACACGGACTTTTCAGGAAGTATAGGACTGTCGGCGACGAGGGAGGAGGATTTCCCTAGTGGCTAATGGAGAACACTAAAAGCAAAAGCCTTCTCCAGTTTTTGGCAGAAAACGATATTCATGACATTGTATGGTATGGCAAGTTAGGGAAATAAAAAAATCTGGAGTTAGGATTATACAGTTTATGACATCAGGCTCTTGTAGCAGAAGGTGATTCGCATGTTCTGTATTAGCGCTGGAAATGTGACTTGTATTAGCTCTATTCATATCTAAGCCATTCGTATCTACACCATTTGCTGCAGGTCAAAGGATGAACTCGATTTCAGTGCTAACATTTTTTTTAATTGTGAAGACAGCGTTTGCGCCATAGTTGTGACGTCCGTTGACGGTGATGAAGCAGGAGTCACAATACAAGTGCGGGTAATTTAACAGCCAATGAAGCCATCATCTTTAGTACCATGCCGCTATATGCTATAAATAAAGCCCATTCTGCAATATAGGTTCTGGTGCAGAAGGTAGAATAAAGATCTATGCAACTCTTACATAACGACTTCTGCGGCCGTTGCAGCCTACGGATCAGTCAGTGCCTAGCGCTCGCCGTCAACAAATAACATTTTGTCATTCGAGGCGGACGTATGTATCTCCTAAATTGCATTTCCGAGGGTTGAAACTGACGACTTGTCATTTCGGGAACTTAGCATCTGCACATGCGTTTGACCGTGTTAGGCATCAATAGGTACATGATGATGTTCGGCTAGGTTCTTGCTGGCGCGGCATGCGTATGTGCCCCTACGTACGCGCTCTCGCACCGACTGCCAACACCGCAAGCCTACACCCACCCCATGCTTTTTCTCCGATGCCTCCAATCGCGTGTCGTCTGAGGCTTTTTGGCCGCATCAGTGTCAATTTTTATGGGCCTCTTCCCGACACTACAGCTATCGCTGCGTCACAGCAGCCGTCGACCACCTCACTCGGTACTCCCAAACCACAGCGCTTCGATCCGCCGCTGCCAGCTATAGCTACGTTCCATTTCATTCTGGGCAATCTCGTCACATAGGGCCACAGCAACCTTCGAGCGATAGAGGGTGACTTTCTTGTCAGAAGCTCTTGAAGCGCTCCTCATCTAGTGCCGGATAATACGACCGCCAGTGCCTGTCACCATCGAACTAGAGCCCGCACATGAGCGCTTCGAGCGCTTGGTTGCATGACCTCGCATCCGACAAGAATCTGTTATTTCATTAATTACACTCACGCACTAAGGTAAACGCAAAACACTTCATGATTTTCGTCTTTTAGCTTTCTGCATGGGCGTGAGACCTTGTCATTGTTTGATACCACGCTTCCGCACAAGATCTTCCGAGTTTAATCTTCTTTCTGAGGCCGCGAAACTGCCGAAGAATGTCACCGTCTTTGCCGATCACTTGCATCGGCACATCACTCGCGCCAACCAGTTCACAGCGGCGACCCGTGTCCTTTCCGACTGGCTGTCTCGTTTGGTCGTAGGTACCGTGCACACTTCCTCACCTGTCTAATGCATTCACCTTCAAAGTGTCAAAGGCCTTACAGAGAAAAAGTGCCAAGTTAATTACGCCTTGTGCCGATACCCAACTGCGCAAGCGTGAGACTTCCCAGACTCAGTGCCTCCAACCGGTATCGCGATCAGACCATCTCTTCTTCATTTTGAGTTGCCAGGATGGCTCCCTCTTTCCTCGGGATGTAGCGTAGATGATAGCGCTAATGTCAGACCTCGAAGTCTGAAATGGACGTGTTATTCTGCCAGAGTGCTCTGGAGAAAAACTCCTCCTATTAAAATGTATTTATTTATGGAATAAAAATTTCCTACACGACCTTAAATGGGCACAATGTGCACAAGAAAACTGTGGCACGTGGCTCCAGCGACGAATCTCAGCTTTTTCTGTAGAGTCTTGCCTTTGTGAATCGCTGGCTTTATCTTCACTGTGCATGTGCAAAAAATATCAACGCTCCAGCCATTCCGCATCTAAAAAAAAAAAACAAAAAAAAAACAAGTCATTATAGAAAATAAATACCAAAATAAAACGCAGGTAGCAAATCGAATGGAGAAATGTGCAAATACGCGGTTAAACTCAGACAAATATAACAAGCACAATAGCAGGGCAGGCACGTGGCCAGGATTTTACTTGGAAAGTACTGATTCGGATGCTACTATCCGCCGCAAAACCTTTTCTTGCTTGTGGAGCAGCTATAATTGGTCAACAGCTGCTAGCAACACGGCATAGCAACGCGTTTCTATGAATATTAACCACGCAGCGGTGCGCTGCCGAGGCAATGGTAAGTCCCAGAGTATAGCGCTGCAATCCCGCAACCTATCGATAAAAGAGAAATTTAAGTAGTGAAAATTAGTTATGGGTTTCATTCCAGCCAGCCACACTAAGCTAGGCGTCAGAAGAGCAAAACTTGTTCAACAACGCTTTCGGAAGATAATTCGCGAGCGCATAAAATGTCTTGGCAGCGAGTCTAGCAGACGGAGTCATGCGGAATATGAGAACCTATACCAGAGAATACCCATACAGTTTAATGATAGCTATTGAGGTCGGAAAAGCATCGGCGTCGAAAAATACTAGGCACTGCGTGTCGGAAATTATCGGGCGCTGAGTGATAAAATCGTATTATTGTAATTCAGGATTTTGTATGATTGCTGTTTGATTGGTGTGAGATAGGTGACGAGTAAATTAATCACTGTAATTAATTGAGGAATTAAAGAAATGAGAATAGAAAAAGAGTTAAAAGTTGTCAAAATGCTTGGAATGGAAAGCCAATGCCTGAATTATAAAAATTCAGTGTGTGCGGTTGACAATTAATCATTGAAAATAATTGAAATAAAGAACAATTGAAAAAGAGAATCGACAAGGTGTCAAAATTCCCAGGATAAAAAGCTTGCTTTTATAGTAATTCAGAAAATGTAGAGCGTGCGGATGATTATTATATTTAATTGAAATAATGTAAGGAAATAAAATTAATGAATAAGGGATTGAGGCAGTCAAAAATTTTACAATAAAAAGTGATGCTTGAGGACGCTAATTAAGCAAATTTAGGGTGTAAGCGATAAATATTTAAATGAAATAGTTAGCAAAATTGCAAATCTTTTGAATGATGTCAAACTGCTCAGTGTTAATGTATAAAGAATTAAAATTAAAATGAAATACACCGGGCTTGTGTGCGAAACGAAATCTCGTCATGCCCTTAACGGCGGAATTTAGTTGTCTTCCTAACATTTATTGCGTCTCCGTAGGCACCGTATAACCGCAGCTGCAGACAAAGCTACAATGGGACGAAATCAGAGGGCCCGGACACAAAAATAGTAACAAAGAAGAAACGGACGCATACTACGAAAAATCAACACGGCTTCACTAGGCACACTGGAAGGTAAATGTAGTAGGCAGCGTTCCACTTAATTGCGGTATAGAGTACACTGGACAGAGGGGGGTTGTTTTCATGAAAGAGCTGGACAGCACTGCAAAATAGAGAACGGAGGAAGAATTGATACCCTTGCCGTTCCTTTCCGAGAGTGCAAATGAAAACCCATTTTTCGCAAACGAAGTCAATTGAGCGCGGAAAAAACAATAGCACAGAAAAATAACTGACGCACTTTATATCGTAAAAGCAGGCGAAGTTTCAGCACACCGTCATTGCCAATACACGATAATAAACGGGCATTCTTTAGAAACTACGGTTGAACTCAGCGACCTGACATCTTATTCTGTATTAGCTCGATTTTTCACTGAAATTTGATTTGTAAGTGCAGCGTCTTGCCTTCTTTGGCCCCCTCAGCTTTGTCGACTTTTTCGGGCTGCGAGTGGTTGTAATATAGATGTCTCGTTTTTTTTCTGTTCGCTTGCCGCGCGACTGACAAGTTGGCTTTGCTGAACGACAGCTACACTAGTTAGTCCAGTCTCGCCGTAATTACCGCCTCTTGAACTCCTCACTGATCTCCTCGGCAGTATATAGGGTCCCGCTTTATCTGGTCTCGCTCGAGGTTAGCTCACTCGGATGCGCCGAGGCAGCCACCGGCCCAAGAGTCTCCCCCCGCTCGCGAAACGGAGACAAGGGAAGCGTTCGCAGCTGGCCGTCGCCCGGCCTGTGGCAACGCGGAGCCACGCGTGGCGGCGCCCCATCGCGCCACTGTCGACAATAAACGGATTAAGGAGCGCCCACTTTGGCTGCACAATGCGAGGCTGGACAATGACGCGCGGGCAGGGAGCCGCGGCGTGAGACGCATGTCGCGTCCGTGGTAACGGCCGCCGTCCCTCCGCCAGGTATGCGCCCACTTGGCTGGAAGCTCACAAGGGAGCACCAAGACAGGAGCTCCTCGCGCCCTTCCGGGAAAGTTTTCTGCGTCCCATATTGCGAGCAACTGGCCGGAAACCGTTTTAAGTGAGTCGTCATTTCCCTCTTCGATCTTAGTGGGCATAATTATCAGATAACACAGCGTAACCGTCTTCTTTTTTGTTTTGCGTAAAAATTGTTTACATGGCTTGTTCTGGCTGCGCTGATCTTTGTCCAAGAGTAAAAAGTGGCTTATTGCTGAAAAATAAGGATTTAAATCGTGCGTATAAAAAAATTGTTCCGGTTTAGCACGACTAAGTCCGGTTATACAAGCGAGAACTTCGTTATGCTTGGTTGCGCTGTGTTGCTAAGCCTAGACTTGTATAGATAATCTAGTTTACTGAACAGAATCTCGATTAGGCAATGTCAGACACTTTTTCCTAATGTTTAACCCCTTAATGGCTGTATGTCAACGTCAAGGAAACACAGCCGAAGCACTGGTACCAGCGCAGGACTCCTTCGTGGCTGTGTGCGAACGGGACACCACACCCGAGTCTAGACAGCACAAAGGTGTCGAAGGAATCTTCAGGGAGAGGGTTCCAGGAATCGAGCCAGGTGGGCAGCGGTGGCGGTGGAGGGAAAGGGTAGGCAAGAGACTGGGAACCTGTGTGGCATTAGGCCAGGATATGTTATATATTTGTTTTGATATCCATCGGAACGAGTAAAGATTTATGAAGAAGCAGTAGCATGTGTGCAAAGTAGAACCCCGCCGGAACCGCGCGCCGCACCTGAGGTCAAATTCTCGGAGCCGATGACGTCGGCTCGACGAGGCTAGTAAAGCTTTCGCTAGTGAAGCACGAACCTACTTGCCGTTGTTAGCACACGGGGCATCTAACGATTCAAACCGTCTTCCCCTTGTCCCTGATTTCAGCGTTCGCAACGAACGCTGGGCGGAAATAATTCGTGTGTACTAACGGAGTCAATGCCTGGCCTCATATCACCGGTTTAGTGGCGCCCTGTTTAGGCGAGGGTCATTTTTGATCTCACATCATTTCCATCATGTCCGGCACACACATTTCTGCGCACCTAGTTAACACCGCGACAATGCGCGCAATATGCTTTGTTTGCGTGGGTCGCTAAATGTAATAGAACAATGCAGTAGCAACTTTGCGACAGGTATACGAGAAATAAAATAATTCGTGCCTCTAGAATACACGCATCTTTCGGCGGTGCTACTGGCGTACAGATCAGATAGCCGCAAAACACTGTTGAAATTTTAAAGCAAGCACATACCAAAGGAGACTATCGCCAAATAGCACATGGTCATCCGTACATAGTAATGTCCGGCGCATCATTACATATGATAAAACAGGGAACCGAAAAAATTGTTTTCGATTATCCCCCGGTGCAACCACGGTTTGCATTGAGGCATAGGGCTTTATTTGGTAAACAGAGGGCCGATTGCTCTCAGTTTGCGACTACATGGCACCACTTGCTAAAAGAATCACAGGTCCAGGTTTAATGGAACATCTTTTTATTGTGATACAACTCCGGAATAATTACTGAGTCTGAGGAACATATTTATAAGGAAACGGTCTAACCTCGAGATGTCGCACGGTATGAAAATATAACATTTAAGACTTGCTATTTTCGCACCTATTAGGGAAGATGAAACTAAAAGGCTCCCTGGAAGTTAGCCGAAGATATATTAATTTTCACTGTGAGAGTTTGCATCATGCTAAAAATCCCATTCATAAAAAACTTCACGTTGAAAACATGCGCCTTTCCAGAATTCCAGGTTTTGAATCGAGTGTACAGCGCAGGCGGAGTCAGGACACGCAGGCAGTGAGAGCGAAAGAGAGAGAAAGAGATAAAAGACCTTTACTTTAATAAAGGAGAGATGTCGACAGCGTTTAAAATCCGCCAACTTGCTGCGCAACCTTTTGCCAAATCCGAGAGCAGTTTTCTTTTTTTTTTTTCAACCTCTAGCCATCATGTATGAAGACCGAAAGCCCTCCCTCCCTTGCTTGTCTCTCTCCGTATACAAGCCGGAAAGAAAAATGATGGCGATGTGCAAGCAACAAGCAAGAAGCCCAAAATGAAGATCTTATATGTCACTGTGTCTATACAGACAAAAAAAAAAAAAAACAAAACAAAACCCCTAATAGGCAAAAAAAAAAAAAAGGAAAATGTCATTTTTTTTTTTTTTTCAGACCATTTGCAACCAACCGTGATCGTGTGGCAGAGGATTCCGCGGGGAGGACGTAACTGGCATGAAATAATGGATTCCAATTTTACGTACATGTTCAGTGCGGGTCCAAACGCCGTAAGTCAGTAGAGGGAGTCTCTCCTTTCTTAGCCATGTATAGAGACTAAATGAACGACGTAGGTGCGATACTGACCACGAAAGGATTACTGCTGGCAACGTGCTTTTCGTTACAGTACCACTTATTGCGCGGTCGTATCTGCGGATCTCGAATGGGTGTCATGGCGGCGAACAGCTTTCTGCAGAGTCTTCAAGCGCAAGCATATACCTGCTGTTTCGTTGTCGCTCTCCGAGCTTGCCTACCTTAACTATTAATGATGAGTATGGCTCTTTTTCGTGTTGACGTTGTGGCCCTTCTTCTTTTCCTTCTGTCGCTCAGTGCATTCAGGGAGCTCTCAGGGAGCTCTCAGGCAGCATCTGTCGCTCAGTGTATTCATACGCCTTGAATACATTCAGTTGTTAGTAGCGCTCGTGTTCTGTGCTTCCTTTTCTCGTCTCCTGCGCTATTTTCTTCAAATATGAACAGCTCTCTCAGCAGCTATGAGCATTTTTGAGGGTCCCGTAGCGTATTTGACTTTCGTGGGCACGATGGCAAGTATAGTTCGTGGATGTGGGCGCATCCGCAACTCATTCCTAACACCGATTGGACTTCGGTTCCAATCTGCGGGGAAATGCTTTAGATGTTCGGAGTTCTTTAGACGCCTCTATCGCATCAAAAGTGGCAGAATAACATGTGTAAATTCGGCCACGCGAATATGCCAGAAAACCGGGGGCGTGCGCCTGTTGTCTGCTTTTTTTTTTCTTTTTTTGTGAAAATGTGATAGGATTCAAAATTCACCTTGTTTAACGCAAAAGGACAGGAAACCCAGTAGGAAAACACGTACAACAAAAGCACTAACTTATCGCTTCACAAACTAGCCCAAAAGTTAACGTTTTTAATGTGATGATCGGCTTGCCTCTGTGCATTTACTATTTTTTTCTTTTTTTTTTTTTTTACATTTCAAAAGAAGTCCGAAAATATTTGAAGGCGATCATCTAGTGGGTAAACTTCCGGGGCTTATTTCAACCGAAAAGGCTGAAATTGATACGGTTCAGTGGCGAAAGAATTGCTTATCTAATATATATAGTCCTCTCAATAATTTTAGTGCGTATACTAAGCAATCATCACGCCGGGAAAAAATTCTCGGTTCCTTCTTGTAGGAAAGAACACGATAATTTTAAAAATATGTCAGACTGTACCGAACCTAAACCTTAGAAATTTCACAGTATTCATGTGGCGATGTGTCATCTAATGTACTCACAGGAATAGCGCCAGAATTGAGACCGCTTTCTTTTTTGTTTCAAATAAAATTTCTCGATTGAAATTTCAATCGATATTGGCATCGTGCCTGATGTTTTTAGCAATCTTTAGCAATCTTTTAAGCAATGCAGTCCTCAAATTTTGAATTTACTTTTCACGTGGAGAACGGGCCGTAACGAGAGCATAGTGTTTGTGACGTCGAAACGCGCTCTTGACTGCACAAATCGATCGAACTGAGGCCGTAATAACGGAATATATTAAAATCGGATAGGACATCATTGTATTGTCGCACGGCTCCCAAATTTGGTAAAAAGCGTAAGGATGGAGAGCAAAGCGTGCAGTAACTTTTGTCAGAATACACAAAAACCCGGTCGGCCCTTTAACAAAGCAAAGCCGAGCCGGCTAACAGCCTTGTTGGTCGATAAAAAGTCGGTTGTCGGAGTGATCTGCCACCGCACAAGAATGAGATAGCTCGCCACCAAAATCGGGACACATTAGTTATAATCCCTTTTTGTGGCAGAGAAGGCAACAGAAATAGATTATTCAAACGGCAGATAATCCTTAACTTATGCAGTGCCAATTCGACTAAATATACAGAATCTGTCCAATATTACACACGTTGCAAATAATATATAAAGTTTGTGCGCAGTGTTTCTATAGTAATCAGCGTTGTTCTATCGTGCAAGTGTACCTCGTGAAATGAACCTAAAATTAGCTTTGTGCTAGTGATGTGCCCAATCATGCTTTTTCTGTATTCATCTCTGTGTTGGAACATAATTTTTATTCAAAGCATTCGAATGATGACTACCTTTGCTTCGTCTTACATAGAAAAACTTAATTCTACGATCATGAACAGATACTTAAAAACATTTGTGTCACATTTAGGGCTGACTATCGCCTGATCCGTGACCTCGTCTAGATAGAGAATTTTGTAAGGGAGTTCACCAACGTTGTTAAATATTGGAAATAATGGTGATCTTCAGACGAATTGGGCAAGATCTTACGACCATCCGTTCAAGGCATAAAACGGCGAATACAGGAGCCGTAACAAACTGAGTTTGAAGGAAAAAATTTAAAATTCGTTCGCCCCATGAAGCGCAACGGCGCCATCGCAGCGAGTGCCTCTGGAGGGCTACATACATTCACGGCATTAACTGTGTAGCGGCATTGCGAGTTAGCAGACCGCGTTTTGTTTTTTTCTTTTTTCTCTCTCATCACCGCTTCGCTTGGCCAATGTACGCGCGCGCCTCGGCGAGGCTGAAGAAGCGGCACCCGCCCCGGAACGGGCGGCGGGGATGCTCGCTCCGAGCGTGTCGCCCGAAAAACTTGCTCATTAAAGCCGCCAAGTCGATCGGGTGGTGGCGGCGCTCTTTTCTGGGCCGTGTTCCGAGGCAACAAAACGCCAAAGGCAGCGCGCGCCAAGGTGGCGATCGATGCGCACGCGGCTCGCAAGGAAGTGCGCCAGCAAAAAAAGCGCAGTAGCCCATCGGGGGAAGAGCCGCGCTCTCCCCGTATCGCCCTCATTTGAATCCCCAAATTACAACACGAGGCGCTCTTTTGCCTCTTGCGAGGAAAACTTGGCCCGTCCCGGCATGCAGCGCGCGCCTGCTGCTATCATGACGGCCGCTCGGGCGCGCCGCGGGGGAGCCGTTTTGTTGCTCCCGCCTTTTCCCTCGTCCCGAAGAAGAAAGAAAAATGGGGACGCGAGGGAAAAGCCAGGTAAACTCCTCCTTCGAAAAGACGCCATTGGTCGCGAGGTGGTGTGACGTCAGTACACCCTCCCTCTTTCCGCTCTTCTTCTCTTGCCCATGTAACTCTTTTGTTTCTCGCTTCCGCAGTCGCGTACTTGTTATTTGCCGCCTCCTCCTCGCTTTCATTTGGGCCTCCCCTCCCCGCTGATCGATATGCGGGAGTCGTTTCTCCCCGTTCCACTTATCTCTTCTTTTTCTTTCCCTGTTCGCCGCCGGCGTTCCGCTAATGCCGCTACCAAGACGACCCCCCCTTCCCTACGGAGAGGAGTCTCCGCAGTTATCCATCTTGGCGGGAAAACACGGCGCTCGCGCGCCGGGCGGCGCTTTCCCCCACCCTCCGTTCTTTTGTACGCGCACTCCATCAGCGCTCGGCACGAGTACCTGCCACCATCTTGCCGCTTCGCTCGCCTTCTTCGTTTTGCTGCGCCGCCAGGGAGCCGTCTAGATAGCGTGCCCGCCGGAGCACTTTCTCCTGGAGCAGAATGTGCTCGTTGGCCAGTGTGTGCGTTCTCCTAGAGCGTGATTCACGACCCGTACGCCATATACTTTTTTCTTCTACCGTAATTTAGGAGCAGAGCCCGGCATTCAGGCTCGTGCGGCCATACATTTTCTTTTTCTCTTCTTCGCGATAACTGCGGCATAGCGCTAGGGCATTTCGGAACGTGTTCTTCATTAGAATAAGCCCTACTAGCCTTCCAAAGTAATGTTCGCATCCCTTGCATGCGGTAAAACATTTTTTTTTATCGTCTTCGTTGTTTGGCGCTCAGGTAACGCTACCGTAATTTTCTCAAGAGAAATATTTCTGCGTTTAACTCGGATCCGCGTTTCTGTCGTTTGGCAAGGAGTAGTTTTATTGACAACCAATATACTTGCTTTAACATGTCCGCCAGCGAAATGATGAAAAATAGTTCGTGGCTGAAGAAATAAACCACTGACCACAAGAACGTACCTCGCGCAAAAAAAAAAAAAAATGTATCCAACTTCTCTATTAAAGGAACAGCTACACAAAATGTTTATACGGACGACGTACGCTGATGTACTACGTGCTATATCTCTCATGCTGCCGACGTTCCCGAAGGCGTCGCTTCGTTGTCTTGAGCAATGTGACAATTTCTTGAATGGAAGTATCATCTTATGTACTATGATGGTGTCGTCCTCAAGACTTGTCATATGAGTCAAAACCAGATAGAATGTAGGCTGGGTGGGCAGATATGTTGCACTTGATTTCAAACCATGGTGGAACACAAAAAGAAAGCAAACGTGAAGGCAGCTGCGACAGGCGGTCGCAGAAATAGAAACTATTTTTATGCGCCCAAATGTTTGTGTATTGCTCACATATGTACTCGAAATCGCTTCAGAGTAACGCTGTCTCTCGACAAATTGACTGGCGAGCGAACCCAGTCGTGTTGACAGCAAGAAAACGTTAATACACGCAACAAGCAGAGTTTGAAATGTTTCACTTTTAGCTATAACTTTTTTTTTTTTAACGTTTGACAACAACAGTGCAGCAGTGCCATAATGGCGGAGCAAAACGGTATACATTAATCCCATCTCTAGGCTCGGTGGCACTTTACAGATGTCACAACAGAAGCAACACTGTTGTGCATGAAGAGCTGAATGGGGCTTGAGGTGCGTACGAAGAGGAGGGAAATGCATCCGCTTTTGTGAGAGAAAGTCTAACATTGTTCTCGAAACACATGCAGTATGGAAGACCATTCCATTGTTCAAATTTTTGAAAGATGGCTGTTTAGAAGCGCTCAAATCTGGTATTGTGGTAATTGTGTGAGGAGCATGCCGATTTTTGCCTTGTTAAAATAGACGTGTCATTGAAGGATATGTGGGAAAACGGATGTGTTTCATAAATTACAGTTGGTTCGGTATTTTGTGTATTCAGAAAGACAACGTTCGTGGCCCTTTCGAAATTTACAGATCAATTCGACAACTTGTGGTCTATAGGTGGTCCCTAATAATCAAATCGCGTATAATTCAAATTAAACTGAAATAGAAACATATTTTCATAAGTTTTCAATAAATCTAATACCTCAATTCTTCGTCAGAAGAACGTTTTCAATATTAGGTTTGGCTGCCACACCGGAGAGTAAGCAAAGACGCATTCTTGTGTAATGAGCGCTAACATAATGTTATCGTTTAAAGCTTATAACTTGAAGAAGGAACGTTATTTAGCATGACTACGGTTCACCCTAAGCTCTTTCTTACATAATTTATATGAAGCATAAACGAATGTTTTCATAAAACGTTACACGGAGAAACTTGTGCTCAATAACTGTCTGCAACGAGTGGGATTTGAATGCTATATGTTGTCATCAAGACTAACACAGGAACCAAAGTGCGGGAAGAATGTAGGTCGAATATACGCTATACATCTTCGTGCTCCGTTATTCCCGTGCTATACTTCCCGAGTTACAATTAACAGCCTGTCCAAGCCTAATCTTTTCTATGACTAACAGATAGATTTGTAGCTGAAACAACGATGTGTTATGTGTAATATAAGTTTCGTCGATATTCGTATATCTTTAAACGCGATTCTTATAGCGCGACATATCTTGAGGCTACAAATTCGAGTTAAGGTATAGAGACGAGAGTTCGGGAGATGAAAAGAAGGTTCTCGCATCCGCGGTGATAAGAGCGATGTTTGACGTATTAGGGAAGCAAAGCAGTGTCATTGTTGCATAATAAGAGCAAAAGAAGCTCTAACATAGATCTTTGGGGACATCAAATATTATGCGCTTAGTGCCTGAGGTTATTTGATTAATACTTACGAATTTGTGACTATATATGCCAGACGACTAAACGCGCAACAGTTGGAAAACGTGAGGAAAAATCCTGTAATACCTTAAACTTCCAGTTTCATAAAACGTGTCTCTGATTTCAAAAATCGAAACCTTTAATATCGTTGAAATATTGGCCAATTGTGCCCTTTTAGGTTTCTATATTCATGGCTATAGCTTATCCCTTACACACACATATGTAGATATAAAGCCGTGCCGATTCTGCAGATTTTTCAGTGTGAAATACGGGCTGACTTGAAAATGTGGGATTGTGCGCTCTATGATAACCTTTGTTGAATTGAATGCTTTCTCAATTATTTTAGAATAACATAAGTACGGATATCAGTCGGTAATTGTCGTGAACGGCACTGTCCTTATGCGATGCAGATAGCATGGCAACTTTAATCTTGTTGGGAAAAGCATGATTTTCATCCTGTTCGCGTGTGGGTGATAAAATGAAAAAAAAAAATTGTATGTTTTTTTTGCACATATGACTCCACAAAACATATGATAACGTCAGTGAGGGGGTTAAGTTTGATAAATTGTTCAATTTATGAGCCAATAGTCTTGCTCGACGCACATTGTTCACTTCGGCGCCGTGCGCTGACAAAGCGAAGTCATGTTATCGAAACGCTGGCGAAGATGCACTGCGGCTCGCTCCACCTCCCTTCTTTTCCCAACCCGAAATTCGTGGATTGTGTGTGTGTGTGTGTGTGTGTGTGTGTGTGTGTGTGTGTGTGTGTGTGTGTGTGTGTGTGTGTGTGTGTGTGTGTGTGTGTGTGTGTGTGTGTGTGTGTGTGTGTGTGTGTGTGTGTGTGTGTGTGTGTGTGTGTGTGTGTGTGTGTGTGTGTGTGTGTGTGTGTGTGTGTGTGTGTGTGTGTGTGTGTGTGTGTGTGTGTGTGTGTGTGTGTGTGTGTGTGTGTGTGTGTGTGTGTGTGTGTGTGTGTGTGTGTGTGTGTGTGTGTGTGTGTGTGTGTGTGTGTGTGTGTGTGTGTGTGTGTGTGTGTGTGTGTGTGTGTGTGTGTGTGTGTGTGTGTGTGTGTGTGTGTGTGTGTGTGTGTGTGTGTGTGTGTGTGTGTGTGTGTGTGTGTGTGTGTGTGTGTGTGTGTGTGTGTGTGTGTGTGTGTGTGTGTGTGTGTGTGTGTGTGTGTGTGTGTGTGTGTGTGTGTGTGTGTGTGTGTGTGTGTGTGTGTGTGTGTGTGTGTGTGTGTGTGTGTGTGTGTGTGTGTGTGTGTGTGTGTGTGTGTGTGTGTGTGTGTGTGTGTGTGTGTGTGTGTGTGTGTGTGTGTGTGTGTGTGTGTGTGTGTGTGTGTGTGTGTGTGTGTGTGTGTGTGTGTGTGTGTGTGTGTGTGTGTGTGTGTGTGTGTGTGTGTGTGTGTGTGTGTGTGTGTGTGTGTGTGTGTGTGTGTGTGTGTGTGTGTGTGTGTGTGTGTGTGTGTGTGTGTGTGTGTGTGTGTGTGTGTGTGTGTGTGTGTGTGTGTGTGTGTGTGTGTGTGTGTGTGTGTGTGTGTGTGTGTGTGTGTGTGTGTGTGTGTGTGTGTGTGTGTGTGTGTGTGTGTGTGTGTGTGTGTGTGTGTGTGTGTGTGTGTGTGTGTGTGTGTGTGTGTGTGTGTGTGTGTGTGTGTGTGTGTGTGTGTGTGTGTGTGTGTGTGTGTGTGTGTGTGTGTGTGTGTGTGTGTGTGTGTGTGTGTGTGTGTGTGTGTGTGTGTGTGTGTGTGTGTGTGTGTGTGTGTGTGTGTGTGTGTGTGTGTGTGCGCGCGTGTGTGTGTGCGTGTGTGTGCGCGCGAGCACGCGCGCGCGCGTGTGTGTGATCTCATGAATTTCTACTTTCCTGCGCTCTCTTTAACATGCAAGTTTTCTGATATATTTTGGCATTATTTCGAACTGAGTCATGGTGATCGTGCTGAGCTATAAACGACTAATGTAACCTGGGCACATTCACTGTCGGAACTGCTTCAAGAAATACCTAAATAAACTACGCTAAGTAACTATTCAATGATGGAAAGTGCCTGCTCTCAAAAAAATAATGCGCATTATCGAGCGCATATAATCGTGGATCGTTTCTGGGCTAGTTCCGCACAATACAACTGCTGTATATATATGCAGGCCGATTGCTGCTCGCCAAGGATTGAAAGTGACAGCTGAACTTTGTAAATGTGTCATGCCAGACGAGCGTTGAAATGGCCGTCTACCGCACGTTCACTGCCCTTGCAGGCGAATATGAAGCAAGGCTGTGTGGTGGGCCAGCCTTTATCCATGCTGTTTTCTTCCTTGTATGTGCGTCTTATTTGGCTGATAAAATAATCCTTCAGCGAGAATGAGTTTAGAGTTTGGCAAGCGTATATAATGTATTTGGCATAACTTAGGGTAGCGTCCTGTTGGCCCTCGGGAGCACGAAATGCATCCGATTTTACTACTAATGCTGGTGAATCAAATTATTTGTCATCAGTCTAGCCACATCGTCCAATGCAAGACGAAGGCATTATCCACTACTCTTCCTGATCGACACCTACCTGACACCTCCCGCTATGTCTTCGTTATTTTGAGGAATCTCCCGTCATACTGAGCAGTCCTTGCCGTCACATACCCTCCCCATTCCAGCCCAGGTATTATATCAACTCACGTACGTTCTCTGACCCACTCTGTTCTCTATCTCTCTTAACGTTCGTTTCAGTTTTCATGCCTTGCTGGACCACATTCAATTGTTTAGCCTTCATGTACCTCACCCACAGTTTCGTACTGTCAAGACGCAGTACTGTAAAAGCCTACGGCTTTCGCTGTGTGGACGTATGAGAGTGGTCGCAGATTCGACTCGCACTCGTGGTGCTGCACATCCCTTGGCCCGCCTTTGCTGTTCGGGCGTTGGGGGGATGGCCCGTCGAAGCCACAGGACGGATGCCAGGCGCCCGACCGGCGCTGCTGCGGCCAGCCGCGATTCTGTTGTGATTCGCCCCGCGCGATAGCCCGCGTTGCTTGCTGCTGCGCGCTTTGTTGGGAAGCGCGCTTGTTTGGGAAAAGCGCGGGAGGTCGGGACAAACAGGCGGCGCGTGCTCCTCCTCATCCTATGTTGGGGAGGGGGTCGATGCCGCTGCTCGCGAGCCAGGACGCACCGTGTGCGGCGGATAGCAGCTATTTTGCGGGAGAATTCCTCCTCCAGGAAGCGTTGTTGTTGCCGGTGACGTCACCTTCTCAAGTTCTAAAAGATGGCCGATGCAGAGCTGTGCGCAAGAGAGAAATAGGTTCTGACAGACTTGTATAAAAAATTATGGACGGCGACTACGTGTGATGTCGACGAGGAGTTTAAAAGAAGAATAAATTTTGCCACTTTTATCCACGCCTAGGGTCGGTCGTCTGCAACTGCCAGGTTGCTGATGCGGGTATTGAACACTTATGAGTTTACCCGGCGCTGAAGCAAACGAGAACTTCGCATCTAGCAGCGGCGCGCTTTCCACTGAACAACCGTCCTCATATATTGCTTGGATATTTGGGCTACATGATCGTTCCTTCCTGGACTTAATTTGATAGGTCAAACTTTTTTCATTCAGTTATTAACTTCTTTTTTTTTCCATAAACTATTTTATGTTCTAGAGTAATAAAAAAAAAACACATTCACAACAGAGCACCCAGGCGGTCGCGTGTATAACTGGCAATCGCGGATTTCGGACGTTCCAGTTTAATTCTTCTGTGCAGTGAAATGTCACAGAAGAGGCGTACATGCCAGAGTCACGGTCAGCAATTGACTAAAGCCTCTGCAGGCCGATTTTCAGAGGCAGTGCTTAAAATGAGCACAAGACTGTTAGCAAAAAAAGAAGTCCAATGCAGAGCGGGACTATTACGACTGTGCCAAGCACCTCCACTCGACACCACCGGCCTTGCTTTAAGTCAAACGGCTTGACTGGAACGTTTTGAAGAGGGCCCAGAAAGGATGAAAATGCGCAGAAGGGCGCACTAAACGACAAACCTGGCGTCACAATTATTCGGCGTTTGTAGTACTACTGCCGGCGATTCAGAATGAGCTACAGTCAAAGGCCTGAGCCAAGGCACCCTTTGCGACTTTTTCTACCGTTATCTGCAAACATTTATTGGGTGATTTGAAAGATGCCAGCCTTGTTTGGCGTCGTCTTCTCCCGTCCCAGCTAAGCCGCCTTGTCTTTTTCCATCTTCGCCTAGCGTGATTCTGAAGGCGGCGAGTACACAACGGTGAGGCTCGACTTGGGCGCTAAGATGGGATGCGGCCTCGCCTTTGGAGCATGGCGTGAATGCGTCGCCGCCTCGCTTGCTGCTAGCGCGGCCATCTGTTCTTTTCCTCCGCCAGAGAAGGAGGAGGAGCAGCCAGGTAAACACACGCTGCTCGAAGAAGACGCCGCCATTAATTACGAGAGCGTGCAAAGAAGATGTTGCGCTGTGCAAACGCAGTGCGTCGTGTTGCCGAGGCGCCTTTGACGGATGGCGCCGCCGTTGGAGCCGCTCGCGCGTGCGGGAAATATGGATCTGCGCTGGCGCCCAGCGTATGTCATCGCTGCACAGCGCGCAACGTAGAGTTTGTTCGCAGCTAGGAGATGGGTGAAGAAAAAGCGCTGGCAGCGCCAGTCCCCTGGCGACGTGCACGGACGCGCTTGGAGAAGCCGGGAGCCAACTGCCAGTAGAGTTTTGGAAGCGATATAAAAACCGCAGCAGCTGGCAAAAACAGCTAATGCAAAGCTCGTTTGTGTATTACTATGCTAATCAATCACAGGAGAGAAGAAAGCTAATAGTTTTACAACTCCATCTTTAGGGGACAAAGAGGCATTATATGTTTCCTATCTTTCACACAGTGTCTCGTGATTAGTTCTTGTCTGAGCAAAAATGGAGAGTTTGATTGAGCTTTTGCGGTTTATAGTCCCAAAGCGACTCGGGCTATGAGAGACCCCGTAGTAGAAGAAAACGGAAATTTCTACCACCATGGAGTTCTTTGATTTACATTGACATCGCACATCATGCCGGCGCCTTGCTTTTCGTCTCCATAAAAAAGCGGCCTCCATGGCTAGGTTTCGAACCCGCAACCTTGCGCACAGTAGTCGTGCGCCCCTACCCACTGCTCCACCGAGGCGGGGCAGCAGGAGAGATTTACTAACCGATATACGTACAGCTTCCTCTAGCGGAAAATCGGTAGTCGCTTCGGAAGAGAATTCGAGGCCGCTCTTTCATTGCACATTGTGTCCCGAGCACGCAAGAGAATCGAACGAAGGAAAGCCTAGATTTCCCCTTTTAGTGATGTAGTCTTTTGCATCCAATCATTATGAGTTTCGAATGCTCCTCCCAAAATTGCGAGTTCTGTCGCAGCCGTGGCAGTTGGGGGGAGGGATTAAGAAAGCGACGCTGTGAAAGCCAAAAATAATTTCGGAAGGGGACCTGAAGTTACTCTTTTCATCGAAAGTGAAATAGCGAGAGGGTTCTCGGTGCCCAGAATGAATGCGGCCATGGAAAAAAAAAATCGGTACAAGGGCTTGATCTTGAACGGGCGAGGTGGGCCCAGGGGGTCCCCGGGCACCCCTTGGACACGTCCCTGCATGGAGGTGTACTTTAACTGGCATTTTTAATTCCACACCGGTTACAATAATTACCAATTATTATTGGTTACATAGAATAGTGATGTCAAAAGTTTCCAAGGCAACTGATTAAAAACGTTATGTTTAGAGAGTCACACTGAAAAACGAGTCAGTATTATACCCATGTTTTGATCGTAACAGGACCTTTCTAAAAAGTCCTATATATATATATATATATATATATATATATATATATATATATATATATATATATATATATATATATATATATATATATATCTTATGGCATGTGCGTTTTGTTATCTGTTTTCTTGATTTTGTTTGATCTCGCCGCATTTTTCAAGCTGTATGTTGTCAGGGGCGAAAGAGTGGCAAGAAGTATTCTCAGGGATATCATCGTCCACTTTTATTTACATTGAAAAAGATTAATGAGTGGATAGTCAGTGTTCCCCACGCGCGTTTAATGCAGTAAGCTCAAAGGCAATTAGCTTCAAGATCGGTGGTCAGAGGTCGAGGGTTACCACGTACGAGCCGTTTTCCCAATTCACTAGTAGCGTCAACTAAATGTTTTTAATGTATAGGCAACCGCCGTAGAATGAACATCGAACCAGGTCCCAGCAACATCTGAGGTACGTGTCCTCGTCATTTGCAAGAGTGCCTTTTCTCGGTGAAATGCGTATACTTGCGATGACGACTTGTCTAATTCTCGCAAAAAAAAAAAAAAAAATCAAAAGGTGTCTCTTATCCAGTGTTTCTGTAGGCCCCGCAAGAAAGCCGAAAGACGCAAAGAATGCGATGCGAGGTTAAGCAGAAATGACCACATTACATCCGATATATGACATCGAGGTTCAGCTAGTTTAGCGGTCTAACGAGCTTAGGGTTATTTTGTTTCCAAAGAGAGAACCATATTTAATGCCCGGTTTACTCACATCCTTAGCAGATAAATGAAAACAGTTATGAGGTTGGATATCCTATTTCCGTCTGTCAGTACCAAATGTTAATGTTCTAGAAATGGTTGTTGTGCATGCATGAACGCCAGTCTGACATTGCCCCACGGGCATTGTGCCCTATTTTCTGCAGGCGCATATGCGCTAGCTATAGCCACCCCTGACTTGATTGCATGTTTTTTACCCTCGAACGTAAACGGGGCTCCAATTCCGCTGCGCCAAGGGCCTTGAAAAAAATGATGAAACGCCTTGTCCCTTGCAGAAGGCATGCGGGTGAGCGTCGGCGCACGTCTTGGTTTTCGCAGAGTATTCGATTCCAGTTTGGAATGAAGTGACTGCAGTCTAGGGAAAAGCATCCACCAATCTCCGTTGACCGCTTTTCGCTCGCCCTTGCGTGCTGCCCAAGCAACGGAACACTTTGCTCCTAATTAGTTTTCACGGTAGCGGCCAACAAGACTCAGTTTCGGGTTGCTAGCTCGACGAAGCGAGCAGCGATGACACGGGGCGAGCGCGGATCGACCGCGCGACCATATAAAGCTGAGCGTGTGTTGCGAGCTGTCGTAGCTGGCTCTGTGTCGCAAAGTGAAACAGAGGAATGAACGCAGGCTTTCTAATGGCTTTGTTCAAAATGGTGCCGCGGTTGAATCCTAGAAAAGAAAGGAATAAAAAAAGCTGGCGAAGGTGGCTCGATGGGAGGCCGCACAGCGAAAGCAGTTCTTGGCTGGGCGACACGCTCATGATGATCTAGCAGCGTTCCAGTATCGGAGCATCGCTTATGAACCCTCAGTCCTGGTCGGAAGCGCCGCTTTGCCAGCGTCAGAGGTCTAGCGAGCCGCCAAGCTCCATGATTTCTTTCGCCGTATGATTACACCCCCATCCCGCGTCCTCTTTCTTGCAAGGAAAGCGTCGTTCGGCTGTTTTGGCAAGCGTCGCCTTCCGGAGCCAAGTGGGGAGGCGGCCCCCCCAACGCCTAGCACTCGACACGGCGGCTCGGCTAGTTGGACGCAGTGGAACGCATTGAGCAGACAGCGTTCAATCGGAGACCACGGTGCATTCGCCTCTAACACAAACGCTAAGCTGCAGATTCAGAACCGGCTGTGTAACGTTCGGGCACTTAGAAAATATTTTGCTGGCATGGAAAGAAGTTTTCAAAAACAACTTGACAATATTTTGCACCTCACTTTGAATAGCTACATCAGCGCGCAAGTTGCTGCGTGCTCAAAACAATCACATCGGTAAATAAAAGAGTTTCAGTTGTGAAAATAGCCAAATGCGTCGAATAGATTTCTTTGCAGCTTTCTTTTTGTGATTAGGTGCTTCTTGGGTAAAAGCAAAATACTTAACTACTTTAGGCTCGCGGAAGAACTGAGTGGGGTAGTAATGAATGTACTAGGTGCGCGACTCTTCAATAGATGTAAGTTTTATCGAACTTTGAAATCCATGCTCTAATGTCTTTTTTTTTTCAACACAGCAGAGAGAACCAAGGCGCAGCACGCGGAAAAAAACAAGCAAACATATCTCCATTATGGTAAATGAAAAGGCACATTCGAAGCGCCAACCCGTTACTAGTTAGGCAACGTTTCCATCAAGCGTTTGCATACACCTTTTTGCTGCGGCTAGTAATCGACCATAATTATGTTACTTTTTAATATGATGCATGAGATCTAGTCTGGTATCATAGCGACCGAAGTATGAAGTGTGATTCAGTCATTTTGTGTCCCAGTTCGCATAGGCCGTCGATGGCTTCGCGTCGGGAATATTTCTTTTTCTCGCGCAGAGAGACTGGCGACAGTGCACGCAATTCGTCCGCGGAGCCTGGCTCGACCGGAAGACGCTGCACCGTCGCGCACTTGATCGCCCCCCTCCCGACAGATTGGCGGCTGCAGACATGCTCGTGCTCTCGAGCAAACACGGCCGTTCCACGCTCGGTTTTTGGTGAGAAGCGGCGACGCTCTCTCCAAACATCGCCGCGTCGAGGACAGCCTGGGCCGACGCCATGACGCTTCTGAGCTTCGCGCGCTGGTCCTCAAAGCTTCTGGTTGCTTGCTTTACTCTTGTGCAATAAAGCACGCCCCGGCAGAGTCGCCAACTTCTTGACGCTTCTGTTTTTCCCTTCTTGATGCGAAGTCGACTGGAGCCTACTGCGTATGCTAACTGACGGCACCCTTGCTTCCTTCACAGCATCTCTTTCATCACGGATGACACGCTCACGTTAGCAAGGGGTGCTTATGCTTTTCGCCCCCAGGCGCTTCCTAGTGCACAGTCAGCCTTAGTGCCACTTGCATCTTTCCAGCATGAGCTACACCTTTTTCTTTTCTTTGCAGTACTTATGCGTCCAGTCAGCCTTATTTCCACTTGAATTTTTACTCGATGGCGTATAATACTCTTTCGGTCGAGAAGTCATTGCCTTCGCCGCAGCCATAACCCAGACAAATGTGTCGGGAAAAGAAATATGTGAATTCACATGAAAACACAGTAGTACTTTGCGCAGCTTTTTTGACGGGATATGGAAGAGGCTCTTGCCTTACAGTGACGTAGTTAGGTTGCTGCTGCTACTGATGACGATGATTATGTTCCGTCCAATGCTATTCGTTTTCTTTCCACAGGAATGAAGGTGCGTTAACTATTACGCTAGTTTACCTTCTAGTAAATACGACAGCTTCGAGCATAATAAGGCTGAAAGAATTTAATGTTTCCTGATCTCCTTTTGCAAAAGAAGCAGGATAAACTTTAGTTTCTACGACAACAAGTAGCAGATGTGTGCGTGAGGGGGGGGGGGGGGGTTATAGCCCCGTAAAGTGGCCATGACCTCGTGGCACTCGGCAGCTTCTAGGAATCTTGTCACGGTCCGAGTTTTTGTGTCCGCGTTGGAGTAAAAGCAATACATATAATAATGCTCACAAGATTTAACCTTCTTCCCAAATTTTCATTCCGTTATTTCTATGAAATTGTTCGCTACATACACTATTTCTCATGGTCCATGCAGCAAACTTTCTCGACATAATTAGGCGAAAGGCGTTCTTGACTCATGCACGCCATGCACAGAAAGTGTGATCAGAAAGCCTTTATTGTGCCGCATAAAAAATTCCTCGTCTTTTCCGAGAATCGAACCAGTGTCGCTCCGAGCCCCAGTCGAATGCGCAGGCCACTACTCCACTCCGGGCTTGTGAAAAGCAGATCGCAATTCTCCTTGTCTAGCACAAGGATGACAGTAACGATGACAATGATGCTGTTGCTAGTGATAATGATGATAGCAGCGACAACGGGCCCTCTCTCACCTGAAGGACATCGAAAGCCTTTCTTTGCTCATCCGCGCTGCGTACAGAAAGTGTGATCAGAAATTTGGAGAAGAAAACTTTACTTCGCAGACCGCGAAGCGATGGTCTTGGATATCGACCCAACAAGTCATCAGACACGAGTTGACTTCATTCCTCAGAGGACCTTTGCAACCCAGAAGAAGAAGAAGAACAAGAAGCAACACCAACGGATCAAGACGAGTAAACAAATTGTCTCAAAGTGTGCCTAGAAAGCAGTTTTGTCAAATAAACGCACAGTAGAACTCTGCAGGAGGGCTTTCTTCTTACAATCTTAAGGGAACTAAATTGCCTTGCAATTTTCGGTTAGGATATTGCGCAGATTTGTTATTTTGTTATTTTGCAAAGAAGCTGGTAGAATTATTTGTTTTCGTCATAAAGACGGCCTGAACGCTAGCGAAACCACACTTATATATATATAGTGCGCAAATAGGTGGTAGAAAAACGTTTTCTTGCGAAAAACACTATATAGTTTACAGGCTAGTTCTAGAAAAAGCTTGCTTGCTTGCAGAGCCCAGCTCCCGTTAGAACCATGCCCGCGCACAGCAACATCTGAATTGCAATCCTTTATCGTTGAGCTGGGCCGTGTCTTTGATATTTGCCCATAGTAGAAAGAAACCACCACTTCCGCGCGATATTAATACTTCAGCCTAAACCCTATCCATTTTTAAGGGGGTACAGATTACGCCCGTCCCCACTTGCACATGTGGGAAATTAAAATCAGCACAAATTAACCTAACAAAACCAAGCAGCATGAACCATCGGTGGAAACGTGTTGGCATGCACTGTAGAGACGATCTTTGCCAGCACAGTTAATATATTGAACAGGCAGTTTGCGTTCCCTGGGGCGGCATTGCCGGCTTTATTTATTGGCCTTTGGCCGGCGTGGCATGCAGAAGGAAGACGCAACGAGAACAAGTGCAAAATAAATAACTGCAAGACATTCGGCTGAGAACTTCTACAGATATTCTGTAAAGGCGCAGGACAAAACAAAATGTAGCTTTCTTGAAAAACAAAAAATGCATACACGATTCCAGCGATATGGCGAAACTTCAATGTAGGCAAGTCTCCAAGCAAGTCTTTTCAGGAAAAAATAGGACGCGGCGCCTTTAAGAAAAGGCAGATATGTTTCCTAAAAGTAAAACGAAGCACGAGAACGAATAAAAGTTCATTTCGCGGCGTAGCTTACAAGTGCATGCGCACAGCTTGGGCGCATCTGGGACGCTCTGATGACCAGTGTCACAATTTTGGTACTCGCCTTAGCACCAGACCGCATGAAGGGGCGCCTTTTCACACGGACCCACGCTTCGCTTCACTTTTAGGCCACCTGCCAACACATGTTCCCAGAGGTCAACACAAACAGCAGCAACACTCCCTGAACGACACCAATCATGCTCGAACGCTTACCGTATTAGCTCGATTCTAGAGCAGCCTCAAATTTAAGCTGACAATCAATTTTGAAGTACCAGGGAGGAAAAAAATAAACGGCGTTTAAGCTATGTCTTTAGCCCTTTTAAAACCACCTGCTGATTCCGCGCAGTTTTCGCAATGAGAGACTTAACACAGAGTTTGGAAAAGTGTTAAACGCCTTTATAAAGTTGGTTTCAAAAACGCGCAGCATCCAACTTTTCGCCCTGCACTTACATTGAATGACGTATACCTTTGAAGGTCATCATAGGGCATCATCATCATCATCATAGGGCATAGGTCATCAGTTAGATTCTCCATCGCAAACAAGCTTCTAACTTGACTAGCAAAGGGGTGAGAAACGGGAAGCGAACTCAGCACCACGAGCACGAAGAACGGCAGCGTGACAATTTTGATACGAAATCACGGTCGTCTTTTTACGACACGTTTCTCTTAATTCTGGTTTCGCTTATAGGTTTGACTTTTAGTCCCCAAATGACTCGGGCTATGAGAGACACTGCTCGGGAAATTTCGACCCCCAGGGGTTCCATAACGTGCACTGACATCGCACACCACACGGGCGCCTTACTTTTCGCCTCCATCGAAAAGCGACTGCCTCCTTGGCTATACATATACAGTAGACGAGCGCCGTAAGAACTTCGCCGTTTCGGCGACAGCGACGGTTTTTCGTCCGAACTAGCTGTGTACGCTATTGCATGAAATATTTCCTTCGAACTTAAGCCGACCCACTAATACGAAAATCGAGAACACCAGGCACCGAATACAAATAGCAGTTGCTGGCAGGGGTCCTGCTCGGCTCATTCATCATCGCGGTCTCCTTGTCACTGCCCACGTGACACAATATTCTCTTCCATGGAGTATACATTCGAAATGCAGCGCTCTTTGGATGGGTCTGGGGCGATGCCTTCTGAAATGCTCTTCCAGGCCGCAGAAATCCAGCTGTGACCTATCTGGGTTAGTGAATCGCATAGAGCTTTCACAGGCAATCCTTAAAAGCCAGACGTCAAAAGGCCGTAGCTGGCTCAGTCAGTACAAACAATCTGCCCACAATTGGGAGTGTCTTGGCAATGTCCGGTCTTTTTAAGAGTACATGGTCGAAACTTTAAAGCATTTGGCCTATGGCCTGAGCTGTTGCCTGGGGGCCTACCATGCAACCTGGTATTATATCGGCGTCTATGCCAGCTTTGCCGAATGTAGCTTTCACTCCGTCTGTGAAAGACGCAATGTATTATAGGAATTGAGGACGGCTGAGGAGATGGACGCACATGCGCGAGGCTTTTAGCGCTGTGCGTTTAAGTGGAAATAATAGGTTCCAGCATTTGCAAGATCACAGCTGTTGGATATAAAGCACAGCTCCGAAAGTCTCGCGCCCATTCCCACGGTTCAAATCACCTAAGCAAGCTGCCACGTTACGTGTTTGGACGAAGCTCTACGACCCACCGAGTGCACGCTTCAAGTCACTCAGTTTGTCAAGTACACAATCGACAGCTTTGTCTCTACAGAGTGTAGTTACGTCTAATTGGAGTAGACTCCCCACACCACTAATGTATATGTCGCGGGTAGCTTTATGTCTACAGCAGGATTGTCTACAATGCTGTCTTGGGATGTGGTGTTTTAGGGAATTTCTTGAGTGCAATTTTTAAAATTTCAGTCAGATGTCGCCGTATAACATGAGATATATATCCCAAATATAGGGCGACTTAAAGGGATTTGGAGAAAATACATCGGCCTATATCTTAATAAATGGAAAAGCAGCTGACCACAAAGTTTACAGACAGTATAAAAATGCAGAGAGGTAGCTAATACGTTGCAAGTGCCATTGCTGTGTGCCGCGACACAAATAAAAAGGAAGACAAGCGCGCTTATAGTTGTACCGTCTGTTCGTTTTTGATTTTCTTGTAGCGCTTACTTTCAGCCTTGCTACTTGCGGTTTACACGACAAAGACTGGGACTCAACAATGAGATTTGAGCCTATTAGCAATACACATGCATACAACGTGGAACACAGAGTTTCTGCATGGAGCCTGGATACTTTCCGTAAATCGCGTGTGTATGCTTCAAAACGATTACAGAGCATGTTTCGACCAGCTGACGCTAGTCCGCTTAGTGGAAGTACATTTCTAATGTCTTGATATGACCTTTAATTAAGTCTTTTTCTGCCTGTATCGCACGCAGTAAACAAAGCATATATCTTGCCCCTTACACTCCACACATGTAGATAATAAAACTCAACTTCCGAATCCATTCGTAGCTTTGACGACACTGAAGGCTTAATGTATCTACAGGATATTTACAAGACAGCCGCAACCGGCATAGCAGCGAGCAGCACCACGAAACAGTTCGACTTCGTCGTCATCTACCTGTGGCCATTCCGTGAGCCGAGGGCGGAAAACACTTCATTTCACCTAACAATATATTTAATATTCTCTCTCTCTCTCTCTCTCTCTCTGTGTATCTACCGATTGTTGTTTCCACAATTTTTCTCTACAAAAGATGCCTCTACACACAATGAAACAAGCAATTATACATAAGATGAATATTTTTACTCTGAAGCGAGAAATTACTGATTTTTTTTTTTCTACAAGTACAATCGTTTAGTAACATAAGGACACAGAGGTATACATAAGATATTTCTAAGCTACATACAACTAATTGAGTTTGATTCTGAGTTCCCGCGCGCCGAAAGTCGTTAATCATTACCGAAAACGTGATTACTAAACAATATTGTTCTACTATAATTTTTTATTTTTTTTCCCAACTATTTCAGCAGTGCCATTTTTTTTTCGTCGTGCGTTTTATTGATCATTAAAAGCTTATCACGCCAGAGCAGTACGATCTTGCCGAATGGTGCAAATGAGATTATAGAGAAAGCGCCATTGAACTTCGCGTACAATACTGGGGTGCAATCAAGCTATATGATGCACTTGTATTCTGATTTAGAAGAATGTGGTTATGGCTTTTTATCATATAAAATTAGATGAGTGACAATAAACACAGGACAATGCTGTCACGTTGTAGTTGCAGCAGTCAGGTAGTTAGTTAGGCATGGTAAGGCTTTTGAGAATAATCTTTTACTGGACTCAATTGCACACACAAAAGATTGTACAACTCGGCGGCTATAGCAGCAATAGTGCTCGGCTGTCGTCATACGGGAGAATTCCTTGAGCTCTCGGTCGTGCTCAAATCGAAGCTGCGAAGAAAATTATGAAGAGTGGAAAGTGATTACAGTAATCTAGAACAATGTGCGAACAGGGACGGGTGGCTGCGAGCGTATGAGATAAATCTAGGCGCATATCGAGTCACAAAGAATGCGATAAAACAGCGCACTGGCGGTCGTAGCCGAGAAAAACAACCAGGCAGCTAGACCTTAAATTTAATACATAACCAGTGATTCCATCAATCATTTGAAATCATCATGTCAGGTAGTGAAAAACGTTATGATGTAAAAAAATACAAGCCAGCTGCATCCGCCCCTCCCCCACAAAGAAGAAAAAGTACACGCGTGGTCACTCCATAGCGGGGTGCAGTGTAAAGTTGCGAATGAACTGAAAGGCTTCCTATGGCTGAAGATATCGCGGCTTAAAGGTGATTACAGTAATTACGTAGAAAACGAAAGGCTATAACTAGGGCTGATTTCCGAGGAAAGGATTCTCTCACACCCTATTCCCAAGCTAGAGGACAGAAGCGGACGCAATCCGTTTGGTCGCGGCGCTCACCTGTGGAATAACACGAGCTGGCCGGTATCTCCGCGTCTCATTTCTGCGGTGGTCAAAGCCGCATGTCGCACGGCCCACCACTGCACCCGACCACAGGGGATGCCTGAGTAAGACTGGCGTCTGCGCGAACGGAGCCCAAGGGTATTTTTTTTCCCTGTAGCCCGGACCTTCACAAGCTGGCAGGGCAATTGCCATGTCGCAGTAAACAAGGCGCCAGGACGGACAATAGACGTCAAGCTTGTTTAGTAGTTTTTTGAGTTTTCTGAAGAAAACGGCCCCACACCATGAAAAGAAAAAAGGTAGATTTGGCAATAAATGTTCTGAAAGTCTGTAGATGGGGCACAATTCGGCCTGGCCTAGAGGACGGATGGGCCGCACAAAAAAGCTCGGCGGGAAGACAGGAGGGCCACAGCGGCAACTGTCGCCTTTGTAGCGCAGAGAACAAGGGACAGAACGGCTCTTGTATACCGGTTGCGTCACTCAGACCCCTGCGCGACCAGTGGCGAGACAATGCGGGAGCTACAAACAACCCCAGGCTTCCACAACCAGCCTCATCTTTTTTTTTTCGTTGTTTAATTGGTCTTCTCGGCGCAGCGGCCAGCCTGGCGCTGTGGGCGAGGCGCCGCCGCGTCCCCTTCATCTCCGCCGCACCTCTTTTTTTTTCCTTCGCGCGGCCGCGCCTTCTGTGAAAAGCAGGGAAAACCGGTTTTGGGGTTGAGCGGGAGCTGGCGACCACCACCTCGTCCGCACACCGCTTCCTCCTGCAGCTTGCGATCCGCTCGGGCTGGCACACGGCTCGCTTCATTTTCGCACTTTCCATCTTTTTTTTCCCCAGACGTTTTACTCTGACACGCAGGTCTGCGAGGCGCTCTCATCTCTTTTATAACGCTTCGCCACGCGCGCATAGCACCAAAAGCAGGGGTTTCCCTCTACGAGGAAAAGGAGGCGAATGCGGCGAGGAAGAAACAAAAATAGGGTTGAGGGACCGGAGGAAGGAGAGAGAGGGAGGTGCATGCGGCGGGAGAGGCATCCGTGCTCGCCAACATTGTTTCGGGCCAGTCTCCGAATCCAGTGAATACTTTTCAAGCCCATAACCGTGACATCATATAGTCGCATACACTAAAAGAAAGAAACATTTTATAGCAATGAACCATGCATGGTCCTGGTTGTCCTGTGCTACTCTGCTTGCCAATCATAGCGATAAGGAAAGCGCTTTTCTTAATGAAACTTTTGTGATATCAACAATCCGGGAGTTCCAAATTATTCAGCTTATAATTTAATCTAGAGATTGCCTTTACGTTAAGGTAACGAAGAAAATTGTAGCAGCGATAAGGTTTTATCAAGGAGGTAAACGTCGAATTGAATCATCTGGCCCTGATGAAAATCAGTAACCTTTAAAAGGAGCTAATTTGTGTAGCGAAATGGGATTGCGGTAAAAATTAGACTACATTGCAAAACGGTGTCTCAGAAGACAGCTAGCACAAGGCACGGTGCGAAGAGCTTCAAATGAATTTAATAAGTTAGCCAAGCACGCACTTACCCACATCATACAAGAGAACGAGAACACACAAAAAAAAATAAAGGTGGGCAGAAGTCTATGCGCGATTTGGCCAATTACGTGCACTGCTTTTTTTGTTAGTTTTTGAGCAGCTATAGACACTTGTTTAGCCTAAATTAGCGAAATGTCTTTTATGTAACTCAACCGTCAATGAACAGTCACTAGAGAGCCGTGGGAGGCATTTAGATGGCCTCATTCCAGAAGGGGTGGGGGGTGGGGGGGGTTATACCAGGGCTTTATGGTAAAAAAAACGCTAGTGCCCAAAATAGGCTGGATCTTTCGTAGTGCGACACACCATCGTACTGCGTGGTGCAGCTGACAGTTAAATACCTGCTGTGTCACTCGGTTGCCTAGAAAAAATCGACTTCTAGAGAGGGATAGAATATAATAGAAAGGCAAGGAGGTTAACTAGGCGATGCCCAGTAGGCTACCTTACACTTGGGGAGAGTAACAAAGGGAGAAAAGGAAAGAAAGAGTGCCAAAGAAAGGAGTCTGTCACATGTCCAGAGATCTATAGTAAAAGAGGGTAGAGAGCGTGCACTTAAAGTTTAGAACTCAACCTCGAGTCCTTTAAAAACTTAAGGTGTGCCTTCACTGCTTTCTTTCCTGAAGAAGGTGTCGTCTAAGGGCCCAGAATCTTATCTTGTGTAAGAGAGCGAGAGTCCATGCGGCGGAGTGTAGTAGCCAGGAAGGCACGCTCAAGCTCAAGTTGAAGGCAGTCACAAAGATTGTGCCCAATCGTTTCAACACACCCGCACAGGCACAGCATAGGGTATACATAGAGTTGTGCGCTGTATACTTAGTTTCAATGCTGTCCCTTTCTTGACTTACCAAGATATCGCTTTCATTTTATATGCTTCTTCTAGCTCCCGCACACGCGCGTACAGATTGACGTCTCTTGTCGCGATGAGCTTTTCTGATAGTGAACTCGCTTTTAATGCGTTTTTTTTTTTTTTTTTTTTTTTTTTGCGGGGCTTACACTTTTTTGGGGGGCGGGTTATGTGTTCACTGGGACCAATTTTACTACAACCTGGCTGGAACCAGAAAACGTTATTCGGTCAGCGCACCGGCGGTAAACTCGCGTTTTCGACCATGAAGGAGCGAGTTTACAGGGCCCCTTCGTTCGTTATCGATTATAACCAAGTGGTTCGACCAACGTTCATAGCCCTAGTACATATTTTAACAGTAGTTCAACCTTCGCTCGCATTGAGCGAGCGTTTGTTCTAACTGCGGCCGTTGGGAGTGGGCTGGACAGTACTAGCTTGAGGAAATCTTGGTCTTTGCATATACATTTTAGAAGGGCTAAAGGACTGTAAAACTATCAGCGCTTTTTGCCCACATAACGGAAGAGCACAACGGTTCACTCTTGCCAAAAGAGCGGCACTAATTTTGTGTACTAATGGACAAGAAATATATCTCCAGCTGAATGGAATATCTGTAATATTGAATTTGTAGTTTTCGAGTATTAATCTTGATAGCGATAAAAGAAGTTTCAAGATACCACGCTTACCTTGTGTATCTGTAGAGTAATGTAACCAAGATTTTATCAGGTTCATTTCAGGTAGGCAGTTGCAATTCGGACCACAAGGCGGGTACTTAAATTTGTGCTGATGGGAGGATGGGCCGGATGGCGGACAGAGCGCCCCCTCCTTATTATAAAAGGCGCGGTCGAATTACAACAGCGGCGAAGAAATCAAACTCTCCGCGACTGTCTTGTTGAACTGGCTCTGAACGAGATGTGGAGTCGTTCCTTAATTGGCGCAAATGCCGCTGCCTTTATCCATCGGGCTGCTGCTCTGCCTACAGATTTCTGCTCTTGCGCCGGTACTCCCTGCTCACAACGCTGCTGCTTCAGGGGCCGAGTGGAAACGCAGCTTCAGGTTGATAGGGAAAAAATTCCTATGCATGAACACATATTACACATAGAGATAGTGTTATTGGGTGCACAAATGGAGAAATACCGAATGTTTAAAAAATATTTCATAATTAGTCTCTCCTTACACAGGACCCCTGCCGGGGTGGCGCAGTGGTTATGGCGCTTGACTACTGTTCCCAAGGATGCGGGATCGAATCCCGGCCTCGGCGGCCGCTTTTCTATGAGGGCGAAAAGCAAGGCGCCCGTGTGCTGTGCGATGTCAGTGCACGTTAAAGAGCCCCAGGTGGTCGAAATTTCCGGAGTCCTCCACTACGAAAACTGCTCACGACAAAAATGGTTAATTTGGCGATTACTTTGCTTAACTGGGTCAAATCCAGCAGCATGTGATTTATTTAAGTCTCGGTATAGTGTAGCATAACGACTGAATGTGAGAATACGTACATGGATTGGAACAAAATATTTTTCTTTATGTCGCGTTTGTCGCTCTCGGACATTTTCTTTTAATCTTGCAAGAGCTATACCAGCACTGTAATTTCATTTGTAAAAATATTTATAAGTTAATATGATCCTGTAATCAAAGAAGAATACTGACAGAGAGCGCTGACGAACCTGTCTGTCCCAATGTTGTACGGAAGCCTATATTCCACCGATCAGCGTGTGTCGCCATCTGGCGCCGTCAAGGTGATCTGGGCAGGCGCAGTGGAACGCATGCGTGCTGTCGGGTCACGGTAGCGGACCGCCCTTTTCTTCAACTTTCTACTGGTCCTCGTCTGCGGCTTCCTTTGTACATCCTCGTTGCTCGCGGGCCCATCACTACTCTCTTAATCCCTAATCTGTTACTTATCTTAAATTTCTCATACACTCATTCGCATACATCCGTAGGCTACTTTGTTATGTTAAAGGCTACCAGTTGTGTAGAAATGAAGCGCTGCTTTAGCCAAGCGGTACGAAAGCACCTGCATTGCCCGAAGGGCAGCGTGAGTGAATTGAGATTCGAGATCCCGATGGTCAATTTCCATCTCGCCCTCCAATCTCGAAAGAGCTACCGGAGTCAACTCGGCGTACGATCTGGTGATGCCGCACAACACGTCGATCAATCGGTGCCGGCTGATGATACCGCGTATCAACTATCTAAAAGAGGCGAGCTCCTAATTTTAGCTCACAATGCCAATGTCGCCACTGGGTGTTCAGGTGAACGGGGCGTTTAAATGTATCGTTTTAATAACATTCCCGCGCCGTTGGTGAGGCACCAAGGTATCTTATAGGGCCTTACACCTCCTTACACAGTCGCCCTAAATTGCCGCGGCCTCAAGCCCTCATAGAAGGGTTCGGTCATCAGCATTTTTGTGTTCCACAAGCACAATGGGGAACGCAACAGGGCGTTGCAGTCAATAAATAAGAAATGGGGACACACTTATAGTCCGCAATAAAGGGAGGACGTGGCAAGTTTAAATGTTCTTGTTTGCCGGCTTCCCTGGCGGATTCTCATCCGCGTCCATTCATTTTGATACCCATTCAATCAGCGTTATTTTATTTTCACCTCTTTTATCCCCCCCCCCCCCTTCATACTCAGTACACGGTAGTAAAATACCTCGCCATGTGAAAGGCTGCATTACATAGAATTACATAGAAATAAATCTCGGCTTCAACCAAGCCCTGCAAACGTGCTGCGGGTCTTATAAACAGCGTGTCTAATTCGGGATCAAAGGGCATTGGAACACATGGATTCCGATCACATTCTCCCATCACAAAGGCGAAGTTTGAATTGGCAGCACATGTTAGGCGGCCATGCCATGCGGTTTTATGATGTTATACCCTTGACGACCAGTCAATGCACGGCGATGTCACCTGCCGACTACCTATAGTTACTAACGGCCAGAGCTATATGCCCGTAATTTTTCATCACAACGCCACCAGCTGATTTTCACAGGAGGGGGGCTTTATTGCTTTCGCGTTAATGGGAGGCTCAATGTTTGGCTTAGTGACCTTCCTAATGAAGATATATAAGGACTGACCCGACCCGATTGTATTTAGAAAGGGACACGCGTGTCGCGACTTGACCGCTGACGAAGTGCGCCGGCCATTGGGTGCCCAGAATGTCGCTAATTATACCATGCGAAGCCCTGCCCGCAGTGAAGCTTCCAGGCAAATAGAATCGTGCCAAAAACACTCCACTGGGGCCCTGCTCAAACGAGATCAGAGAACCTCTACTTGCCAGTCGTGGAGCTCGATATCCATCCTCTGCAGCACAACTGCTGGATGGATGGAAGCAAGTTCATTGCAATAGAAATAAACAAATTTGGCACACGCACTTAAGAATACTTGCGTGTGATAATGACTGCGAGGTTGAGGTTGTTGGTGGCTACTGGTGGTATTAACCATAGTAGTTCTGCCGGCAATTATTCCAATGCAACGCCACTCAAATATTATTGTACAAAAGTCAGCCACATGCATACAATTGCACATAATAATCAATAATCAAGACTGCTATCACCATCTCGAGTCCAGATCCGACCTTGTAGGAAAACTAAGAGAAGACGCGAAACCTCCTTTCTACAAGACCAGTTTCCGTACTGGTAGACAATGTCCTCAAATGAACTATTAGGGACTCTTATTTCATTGACGGAAACGAACAGAACACTCCTTTCCGCACTATAGCCTGGACAACATATAATATATTTTTCTATATTTCGGCACACGTTACATGTGGAACACAGGGGAGATGTTGAAGGGTTCGTCTTGTAGGTCCGTACTGGGGTACGAGTGGAGCTCCCGTATGAATACGACGTAGTAAAGAGCTTGGTGAGTTCCAAAAGGAATTGGGATGCCTGTGTACGGCTCCCCTCAAGAGCACTTCGGTGGCAAGTCATGACCACGACTACGAGTCATGCATATGGGCAGTGCACATGCACTACATCTCGTAGTCATCTTTACATCTTGCAGTATACCACTGCATGGCGAAAGGCTCTCCAATACTCCTCCAATTAACCCGGTCCTGTGCCAGCTGCATCCTCATTGCCCCTACACTTCCTAATCTCGTCCCCTTACCTAACTTCCTGGCGCCTCATGCTAAGATTTCATTCCCTTGGTATACAGTTTATTACCCTTAGCGACCATCGGTTATCTTGTATTTGCATTTCATGATCATTTAAATGCTCATCCCTTTTCGTGATTTTTACTACAATACCACTAAATCACGTTTATTCACTGATCCATTCGGCAGGCTTCTTCTTAACGTCTCACCTACTTTCCATAGCTTTGAGAAACACAAGCAAGCTGTCAGTTGTGATCAGAGACAGCTTGCCAAATCACTTCAGCTATCATACCAGCTCAGCGCGTTTCTGACGATCTTAATCGTGACAAAGAAGCCTGCGCATCGTCCGTCTGCGCTACTGTGCATCTTAACGCTTTCTTTCCCTCGACAGCAAAGAAAGCAACAGAGCCCTCTTCGAGGCGCCCATTGAAAAAAATAATCGAACTGGCAACTCCGATCCCCCTCTCCCTGTCATGTTATACCATGACAGGTGCATTTTAAGCTTCATCAAAGAAATGAAAATAGATACTTGTGCTGCATCTCAACCTGATTCTTGTAGTTAGTTTGATTTCGTGGTCAGGATTCCAAGCTAATATGCCTATAAACCGCCTCCAATGCCTCGCCATATCACGGCCGGTCTCGAGGGAGAGAGTGCTTCTCTTCTCTTACGGCCTCTCCAATGGGGTCTGTTTCAACCGCCCGCCGCGCCTCGGTGGGGTCGCCACCGCCCCACTGCTGCTCCTCCGCTACAGCCGTTCACGCGCAAGGGAAACGCGCGCTCGCTTTTAGCTTCGCCCGCGTCAGTTGCAACTGGCAGGCCCTGACATTTTGCTCCTTATGGTTTATACAAAGTCCGTCATCAACATCGAACATTTATCGTGTACGAGGAATAAAATACAGTCAACAATCCGTTCACGCGCGCGCTCCTTCGTCAGTGCAGCCGTGCACGGTCGAATGAAGCTTCGGGTACACTTCAACATTTTTTACCTCTAAGTTTTGTACAAAAATATATTCACCAGGCTATGCAATCTGCCTTTGAATGTTTTAAGCAGGTGTAGCGCAACCTGACGTGAGTGCATGGTGAACTGTTGGGTGGAGATTCTGTCAACTGCTACCGTTTTCGTTTAGATCAGAAGAGGCACCGGCAAAAATTCATGGCGCGTCTCAGATTCAGAGTAAATAAAAATTTACTCATATAGTAAAAATTTCACTTGTCTAGTGGACTGGGCTGTTCTAGCTTCTTTCAAAAGGTATCAGTCGGTTGAAAGACCGAAGATGTATATGTAGTCTCGCGACTACTTTTAATCAATGAAATGGGCATAAACAGTTAAGCAGAATCGAAAAGAGCAGCAAACAATAAAAAAAAATTTTCCTTCAAAGTTACACATTCTACTATATATTCATCAATTCATCAAAATGCGACCTGCGTCTAGAAAATTCAGGCTCAAAATCTTCCTGCACGGCTTGTGCACATAAGGAGTTGGCCTTTCGGTCTTCTCTGTCACTTTCCTGGTATAATTAATTGAGAAGAAGAATTCTGAGAAATTTTTCAAATATCAAAGAAACGGACCTAATAACATAGCTGTTGTCAATTCCTTTCTGGCAACTCAGTGTTGAGTTCTGAAATGCTGACTAAATCAGGATCTTAAGTACTTCGAGAGCATTTGTGTGTAGTAGGTGCACGGCAGCTTTTTCGAAAAAAAAAAGTTTGTCCAATAGGGCAACAAGCTCTGGTTTCGGATAATGCAGTCCACTAGAACATTGTCCTTGTAGAAGAGCGTACTACATGGGGCTGCTTCTTTCGCTAGTTTCAAGAATAGCGCAAGCGTCAGACCCGAAGTTGGTTAACTAAACGATATATCCAGCGACGTAAAGTGAACCGGAATATGTGACAGTGGAAAATGGGATGGTAGGAGATGCCATCACTTCCTTCCGTGCCTTGATTTTGCTCTCAGATGAAACGTCCGTCTTGACAATGTAGTCATGTAGTCATGTGCCGCTAGCTGTTACGGCCCTCGCATCTGGCATATATGTCATTCCCTTCCGCACATTAACCGTACTTTCCAGGAGAGAGCCTCAATGGGTCGCTATATAAGGCTTGAAATGAGTCTTCAGTGAGAGTGTCCTTCTTTAACGCTTTAGAAGTTTCTTGCATACTTTCGATATAGCAGGTGAACTCATTTGTAAGTCACTGCATCGAGTATCACCTTCATCATTTATTGGCCTTTTTTTACCACTTCGAGCACAAGTGGTGTCATGAATATCAACCATTTTTTGTTTTCATATTAAGCATAATATCATGTAAAAAGTTCATTAAAACAATGTTTATTTGCAAAATTAAAATAGTGTTTATAATACCACACGTTGCCAAGTATATGAATTGTAATAACACTTAAAACTCAACCCCACAACGTTTACTTTGACTGTTATACTAATACTTTATATCATGCAAGCATTTTGCAATTTACATTACCTTTTTATGAAATTATTTTCATCTTCGGTGCTACATGAATGGTTTCGCATCTAGCCCTGAAAGACGGTTTTGCTGTTGCAGACGAGTTGCTGTCATGTTAGCCTTGAAGAAGCTTCGATGTGATCGCTGCTCATTCAGTTTTCTTTTTGTTCCCATTCGTGTACAGGCTTGGGAAAAATTCGGATTAAAATGAACAAAAATAGCTACCGTGCCGCATTGTATGCCATGCTTCTCGAGCGTTTGCTGAGCGACAGTGTTTTTTAATACAAAGACTCCATTCACGTGTGTAGCATGCTGGCAGGATGCCGCTGCAGCATCTACCTTCTGTGCTCTTTAATTTCGGGGCTGCACTCACCACGAAACTCGCGAGCGACAACACGAAACCAGGCAAAAACCACCCGCCGCCGCTGAAGCAGACGCGGAGCGAGCAGTGAGCAGGTCGCGCCCCTTGCGGTGGCGGAGAGCGTAGCTCAAGGAGAAAAGTTCCCATTGTTCCCGCAGCGATTGAGAAGGCCGTAAGAAAGAGCGCTCGCTCTCTCCCTCGAGACCGGCCGTGGTCATATATATCGTCAACTTTTGTGGCTTTCCGAGACCGTCAGACATTCTTTTAGTTAGTTTATTTATTATGCATTAGAAAATAAATAAAAGTGTCAAGGGGAAGAGGAAGGCAATAACGATGATCGCCTGAGTAGGCCAATTTATCACCAAAGACTTGCAATACAACAGGACAGCCGTACTGGCACAGCAAGGTGAAATTACAAACTAAAAGAACGACAAACAACAGCAGTGTATAAAATCATGAATTATCAAAAGCAGAACTTTATACATCGAGATATGGAGACATTTATTATAAATATGTCTCTATAGTAGCCTCCTCATTATGTCTCATTAAACATCTATAACTGCATATACTGCAAAATTAGTCATGTTATACAGTTATAAACTAACGTTATAAATTGTATGCACTGTTCTGTATAACAATTTATAGGGTTACCGCTCTTCTTTGCCTATTTAGGTTATCAATCGTTTTTAGAATTGTCCCCTGAGTTACTTGGCAAGGCCTTCTGATCAGCATATCGCGGTTTACTGGGGTATTTTCCATAGTCTTATCTCTGACTGTTCTCAGTCCAAGCCTCTGAATACTTACTCTAGCAAGCGATAGTACAACATAAATATATATGGTGTCTTCTTGCCTAACACCTAGCTAATTAACTAACCTGGCTAGCTAATTAACTCAAATGAATTATGCAAAAAATTTAGTTTTCATTTTGCTGTCAAGTGCACTTCATTAAGTTGTCGATGGTGTTAAGTTACTGCCGACCAAGTATTTTCTATTGTCCTACTTCCTACGTGATCGTATATTATGGCATCTAAATAAAGCCTGCGAAATATGAAAAAATACCGCGTGTCTGCGGTTTTGCGCTACCGTACTGTACTGCAGCGCTGCCAAGCGTGTTTTCAATTAACTAGGCGTGTACGCTCCCCGTCTCAAAATGAGCGGTCGACGGATGCCACTATTGGCATAGTCTCAAAACTGCGCCGGCACATTTTGCTGGAGCACTGAAAGCCCGAGCCACGATCAGCGATAAGCGATGGGCAGGCCACCGATAGCAATCTTGGACGGAGATTGTATCAAGCTATCACACTGAAGAAACAAAGAAGGAAGAAAAAGCACTCAAGTCACCTAATTCAAGTGAGGATATATATTTTTTTATTTGTGTCAAGGTGCAGCCTGTAAAGGGCCACTCACTTCACTGTCACCGAGTGCGTTTCGTTCGTCGAAACGTTGTTGGGAGCGCTGCAATACTATAACGCATGGGCGCAGTCACGTGACATTATTTTATATTTTGCGGCCTTTCTTCAAATGCCGGAAAATACGGCCACATCATAGGTGCGTTGGTAGAAAAAGCTTAATATGTTTTTTACTAACCCCCTCCACAACTTGGTGAAACCTATACTTCACACCAAAGTAAAAAAGAAATATTTTGCAGAATTGAGGTTTGTTAACTATTAGAATGGAATGTAAATATACTCTGAGGAGCGCTGCATGACGGAAAAGTATATGCCGTTGGTTTCAGCGGGCTGCGCTACACCGTTCTTTTTTAATCCTTGGTTCAAGTTATGTGAAAACACATGGGTTCCAGTGCTTTCACGCCCCGATTTCGCAATGCCTGTATGACTTCTGAGCTGTATGCGGACCAAGTCAAATGTTTTCGCATAGCCTATGAATGGTACACAGAGACGGTAGTTATAGGCCTCTATTTTTTCTAAAACTTGGTTGATAGATGCCATCAGTTGTTGCATTTACGAAAGCCTACCTGATTATTTGCTTAATACAGTTCTAAGCTTCGCTTTATTCTATTATCGAATACCTTACTAGATGCCTTGGACGTAACAGATAGAAGACCGGATGATCTGCAATTTTCAAGGGCTGGACGTCGCTTTTGAATGGAATTGTGTTTCTGTTCTTTCAAGCTTCTGGTACTTTTGATTTCATGATGCGTTGTGTACACAGAGTGGCCAGTTTTTCTAGCATGACCTTTCCACTGTCTTTCAACAAATATGTAGTTACGTGAACTGCGTGTCTGCTTTGCCTCTTTCAGTCTCTTCCAATGATTATTTTACTTGTTTCTTTTGTTGTTGCTGGCGGAGCGTTTGACAGCTTTTAACCACTGCCTCTCATTATCGATCTCCCTAATTGCATCGGCTAGTGCATAAACTAGTGTAGAAATCCTCGGCTACTTTATATTATCCATATTTCTCGGCTCAGTAGTTCGCCGGTTAGGGCGTTCGACTGCTGAAACAAAGGACGCGGGATGAAATCCCGGCAGCGACGGCCGCTTCTCGATGCAGGTAGAAAGCAAGGAGTCCGTTTACTGTTGTATGTCAGTGCACCAAAAAGGACCCCTTATTGTGAAATTTCCATAGCAACGTTAAACCTTATAAACCAAGCAAAACCATCCATATTGGTAATGAAATTGCTGTTTTTCTCTCAGCGCACACATCTAGCTGATTTTTGCCTGTTCTAGATTTTATTTCAGCACTTTTATGCTACCGCCGTAATTCAGAGTATATTGTATTCTCTTCATAAAATATTCCCTACAGGACGTTTTATTCATTAGGATTCATATATCCGCAGTTAAGTCGTGCCTACTGAATTAGAGGCACTCAGTCAGATGTTTCATCTTAATTAACCATTATCATGTGTGCCTTCTACTGTCCACTTTTACTGCGCACTTAGCGACAGTGTCTCTCAAATTGACTTTCATTGTTTCTACACTAAGGTGACCTTCATTGGTTAGAGCTGAATATCTATACTCTGTAGTGAGATCCTAAATTGCTCTACTTCTCATCTTACTAGTACTTCATGGATAGACATCTTCATTAAATCTGACTAACTTAAGACCTAAACATCTTGCGGCAATTGCACCGTACCTTTGCGATGACCTCCACACCCTGCAAAATGCTTTGGTTAGAGTACGGTATGAAGCCTATTTCTCTTTAGGTCTCCAAAATCGGATTTTCTTATGCGCAGTTCCGGTTCCCCAGCGTGCTCAAAAACGTCTGCACGATTCGGAAATTACGGCGTTCTGAGAACTCAACTAATAACTTCAGTTCTTCAGTGGATCGCCGCCGGTTAGTATGTGCTCTCTTTCTGGATTCCTCTATTAGTGTTCGTCATACTATTACGTTACAGGTACGTCTATACTAGGCCTTCCTGGATGATTTTAATAATCTATTGATTAACTTACTGCCGGACGGAGGACAGTGTGTAAGGCTGGGAAATAGTTTAAGGGTTTTTTCTTTTATTCAATCCGGAGACCCCAGAGATCGATATTCAGCTTCTAGTTGTTTAACATCTGCTTGAAAAACCTAGCCAACGCAGTAGACATGTACATATGTCAAGGCACCGATGATACGGCTATTTTATCTTGGGCAAGCAATTACTCTGATGCAATCTGCTGCCTGCAAACAAGGGAAGTAAACGTATGACCTAATTACTTCTCAAATTGATCGGCATCAACCATCTTAAAACACGTCTGGCATCTTTCCATAACCACATGAGAAAAATCATCCCACTGAAATCATTCCTTCATACTTCCGATTGCTATAAAAGTATTTTTCCCTCAGTTGAATGTTCAACATCAGCTAAGTATTTGGGGTTGCCTTTTTGCAGCCATTCGCCTTACCTATGTAAAACGCATCGTGCTGTTTCCGGTCTATTATAAAATATGCAACATCTCATGCAAATCTCCGCACGAATAAGTTTTGCCTATGATTTTGTTTACGATCCGCTACGCTATCGGTTTTCTATTTGCGCTAATTTGTCAGATATTTGGCAAATTACGATAATTATATATGGAGCCCTAGAAATAATTCAATTTTGCATTCCTTGTCACCTAAAACGGCGTATGATTTATCGCTAGGGAAAGATGCAGATCTACTTAAGCTGCAGAATGTAACGAACTTCAGCTCCCTGATCATCTAAGATAGTAATGAAACACCTTTGGTATAACGATTGCAAAGTATGCATACCGTAGCCCAAGGCGTAAATAAATATACGCAGTAATAAGACTGCAAAAGTTTCAGAGCATGCGTCAATACTATATACTGCGCAATTTGCTAAACTACCAGCGCCTGTTTATAGATGGCGTTACAAGATACGAGAGTAAAAGGAATAGCAGCTTATAAGAAGTAAACATTGCCCATTTTGTAAATTTTTCTGTAATAGATTTGTGCACCTTTATGACACGGGACTATCAGAGCACTTCCAGTCAAGTCCTTTGAAACTTTAGCATGCCTGCTATCTGTATCTTGTATTCTTTAAAATACACAATAATTTCTTTATTTCATTGCACTGTAGGAACGCGCGTCGTCCCTATGCCGTAGTTTCCAAGCGATGTGGCCGTCAGACTGCTGCAACTCGAGGAACCCTTTCGCCGTCGCTAAGAAACATTGAACAGGCCGCACGGACTGCGTACCATTATCAGTGAATTCCACTTCAGGATCGGCGTTATGTTCGGTTTCACATTCGAAAGATATTCGCTCATCTCTTTACGAAAATGGAAGCAAATAAAGGAATCTGGTTAGACACCGAAGCTCTCGTTGAAGCTGGCGCATAGTTCTATTTCTAAACAAGATGTTTAGCAGGAAACGGACATTTTGTCAACTAGGACACGTCAAAAAGAGAACCACAAGCAGCATTGCCGCTGGCTATTATCGCAAGCAGAGTTAGCAACGCCCGGAGCGTTTATCGGAAAAGAAATCCGTGAAACCGAACTACACTGTCTTCCACTTCCAAACGTTGATAGCCGAATCCGTTTCGGCCTTGGCGTCACAAGTTTCCGTCATATATAGCCAGGAGTTTCTCAAGTTTACTTTTGTCGCCAATGGATGTCCGGACACGTATCAACTAGGCAGAAAAAAAGACTAAAATCTTTTTCAACAGCAGCCAATGTGGAATGGTGGTTTCAACAGCGTCCTTTTAGAATAATATTAATAATATTAACGAGCTTATTTCCCCACCACATGATAGCGCTTGCCCACGTTAAAAGCTACATCCTGGACAGCTTGACTGCTAACTTTGGCAGCAAAAAACAGTTGATAGTAGTGACAAATTAAATTAAATATTCTAGGTCTTGTAATTAATGTATTGTAATAGGGCACCCTAGTGCCGCTGCGACAAGTGGCTTTCCATTTTTCAGCGCTCACGAAAAACAGCGATAGTACGCGAATGGTTTCGCACATGTGTCATTTCCAGGTACCATGTGTGGACTCGAGCCTTGTTGGCCGCTCCTTATTGTTCTTCCCCCCCCCCCCCCCCTTCTTTTTCTTTTCTTTTCTTCCTTTTTTTTTTTTTTTTTTTTTGCAGGCGCTACCGGGAGGCGTGAGCGTCGGCATAGACGGGAATGCGCCGCCAGCAAGGAAAGTGAAAGGTGGGGGAAGAAGGGTTCAGAAGAAGAGGAGGAGTACCGTGGGTCAGCTCATCGAGAGCTCCGGCGCCGCCTGGTCGGCCAGGGCGTCGGTGCGCAACAATGGAGCCCTGGGAAGACGGTTCCCGCGCCTGCCTGCGAAAACGGACCAGGGGGAAGCTGCGTAAGAGAAGAAAGGGCAGATCGCCCCAGAGATGGGAAAGTGGCTTTCTTTTCGCGCGATATGACGGGCGCTGGTATTAATCACCGTTATTATGCGGTTCGATTATCTTTTCTCTATATTTTTTCTCCTGTCAGCGAAAGAGAAGACCCGTGGCACTAAAAGCACAGTACGCTGTGAAAGAAGGGCCGCGCCTTGCACTGTGCTCTGGGGCTTTTCTCAGCCGCGGTCCTGGAAAGCGGGGTCAGTGTGCTCGCGAAAGACGTTGAGCGTGACGATGCTGCTCATCGGTCCGCGGACGCCACGTCGACCGCACGCCGATCACACAGTACTGGCGATGTTGTTGAAGCGCAGCGTACTTGGCCAAATCGCAATATAAGTTGAGCACAGCATGCGGCTTGAGCACTGCCGAGATGTGCTTTTGCGGCTGAAAAAGAAACCCTGCAATGGTTCTGCCACTGTTCAGGCACCTTCTAGAACCTAAGGCGCGAACGAGGGCTGCAGGAAGGAGTGCTATGATAGACGAGCGCTTTCTCGCATTTAAATATTTGTTCTACTAACAAAGAATGTACACACGCGCCTTTTAAAGAAAGAAAAACGAGGAAAACAAAAAGGAACACTTGGAAAACTGAAAGTGGCACTAGTGCAGAAGCGTAGTTAGAACACATGACCTCAAGGAAGCATCTTACTCTCAAGACCCCTCGTCAGGAGCATCTCCAAGGGAAGACCCGCGGTGGTCCGGGCCCCTATCGAAACCTAACTCACTCCCCCCCCCCCCCCCCCCCCCCCCCCCCCCCCCCCCCCCCTTCCCTACAATTCTTATTTTTGTTGTCTTGCCAATCTTGTTGCTATGAATATCCACCTTCCTCTCTCCCGCTCAACACAGGAATTTGCTCGGGGCCCATTTCCTCCTAAAGCCCACAGACTACGGCCCTGTTGCACATACCGTCTGGGTATGATAAAGCCAGCACAATGATTGGTCTACAAACAGAAGGTTTTGCTTGCCGTGATAGAGAAAAAAAAGCATCAGTAATTTCTCAAAGCACTTGATCCTTGTGTTGCTCTATTATCCTTCATGATCCATGCATGCATGTTAAAAAACATCTACAGTCTTCATAGCCAAGAATGCGCCACTTGATATGATGATTTCGACCTTTCGAATGGATTATTCATGCTGTTTGAGTTACAAGCTCACTAAGCATTCTGTCTTACCCATGCAGCCCTTTCTTCAAAAAAAAGAGGAGTCACTAATGCAACTCGTCTGGCCCACTTTTCCAACAAACTACATTTCTTTTCATCACAGTGCCGTTTTTTTATCACAGGGAAAAGGGCTACGAAGCATCTCGTTCCATGCACCTGCAGCTGGAAGGAGACGAGAAGGCAGCCAACGAAATCCTGGTGTGTTGCAGCATGCCACCAAGCATTGCCCTTAAAGAAGAAAGTATATATTATTGCCAAAATTTACTAGTAATTTTTTATGCTATAAGAAAGGTAAGGCCGGGGAATAAGTTCAGGTTAATCAGGGACGTGCTAATTTAAAAATTTTTATGAATGGAATTTCAGTCCATTTGGCGCAGATGTATGATTTTATTTGCGGATTTCAGAGCTTCATTTTCATCAAGAATGGCCTGCGTAATATTCAAGTAGTTGCAATTAACCCTTATGTAATATTCCTTATAGGACCTTTAAGGGAACAATAAATGATGATGATAATAGATATTTCCAGGCGTTAAATAATTAAGAGAAAGTATGCAAGTTCTCTATATCAGTATGTTCACAAAGATCTGTTCTGTAGAGTATAGATGTTAGAGATTTTCATCCAGAGTACACATTAAAACAATTTAGACTAATATGTACGCATATTTACCCGAAAGACTCTCACAAAAATAATGTGAACCTATTGCGCACATCACTGCAAACAATAATTATCTTTCATTTCGTTACCAAGTGCCGCAGAAATAAGTGCGACGAATATGGTGAGAAAATGAAGCGTAAAGTTTGTTATTTCCTCTTGTTCAGACCATTATACGTTTCGGTCGCAGAACGAGCTTTGTCCGGAATCTCTCTCTCTCTCTCTCTCACACACACACACACACACACACACACACACACACACACACACACACACACACACACACACACACACACACACACACACACACACACACACACACACCCACACACACACACACACACACACACACACACACACACACACACACACACACACACACACGCACGCACACACACACACGCACGCACACACACACACACACACACACACACACACACACACACACACACACACACACACACACACACACACACACACACACACACACACACACACACACACACACACACACACACACACACACACACACACACACACACACACACACACACACACACACACACACACACACACACACACACACACACGGGGTGGTGCAGTGGTTACGGCGCTCGACTACTGTCCCCAAGGAAGCGGGATCGAATCCCGGCCTCGGAGGTTGCGTCTCGATGGAGGCGAAACGGAGTGGCGTCCGTGTGCTGTGCGATGTCAGCGCACGTTAAAGAACCCCAGGTGGTCGAAATTTCCGGAGTCCTCCACTACGGCGTCTCTCATAGCCTGAGTCGCTTTGGGACGTTAAACTCCACAAACCAACCAACCAACCACATGCATACAGAATCAGGGCGCACGGATGTATGTATGTATGTATGTATGTATGTATGTATGTATGTATGTATGTATGTATGTATGTATGTATGTATGTATGTATGTATGTATGTATGTATGTATGTATGTATGTATGTATGTATGTGTGTGTGTGTGTGTGTGTGTGTGTGTGTGTGTGTGTGTGTGTGTGTGTGTGTGTGTGTGTGTGTGTGTGTATGTATGTGTGCGTGTGTGTGTGCGCGTGTGTGTGTGTGTTATGGTAGTCCTTAAGACGCAATTGAAATGAGGGGTGGTCGAAAAAGAAAAACGATACGACAATATGTTCAATGACACGTTGCTGCTGCGAAGGCAAGCGTTCCGAAAAGCAAGCGGGAGGGTGAGTCTTCATCACCGTTACAATCGCCATTTTCTCCAACATTAGCGCGTCGTTAGCTTTTATCGAGAGCCCGTTCACCTGCCTTCCTTCGTGCACAACAGCAATGGTGCAGCGGCCATCCTCGGTGGGACCCGCTGCATCCTCGTAATATGTGCCTGTCTTACTGCCATAGTTATTTTGTATAAATTTTGCCCTGGCTTCACGCCTCCCCTGATTATACTCCCAATTCATGTTTTTGGGAAGCGGCTTAACCGTCAAAGTATTTTTCCATACTTCCGGGATGTCCACTCTATTTTCTGTGGTGGGGACGCAGCCTACATAATGTCGGACTCGCAACAGGCCTACCGCAATTACGTGCTGGGTAGGATAGCGCCACTCGCCCGAAGAATATCATTGGCACATACGAAAAATTCAGATTCGGCTACTAGTAAAAAACAGGTTACATGGGTGCCCGGTCACCAGGGGGTGGAGGGGAACGAGACCGCTCACGCGGCTGCCCGAGCGTTCCTCCCCCGGGGTTCCGCTCAATCCTCCGGTTCTACTGAGGCAACCGTACCAATCTCGCTCATAACTTATACGGACGTTACAAATTATTTACGCCTCTGCAGGAGGGCACTCCCGGGACCCGCCAAAGGTCACGACAGATCTGAGGGGTGTCACCTTAGACGGCTCTAAACCGGGTGTTTTTTAAATCCCGTGATACTAAAACACATGGACCCGACATTCACGGGTAGGTGCAAATTTTCTGCGGGCAGTATGCTGACCTATACCACATGGTGCGGGCCTGCCAGCAAAATATTAAAATAAAGGCTATGAAACAGCCAACTAAGGAGAGCAGGGAGGCGGCCCTGTCCAGCGCGGACCTAGAGGCCCAGCGTGTCCTGGTACAGAGAGCTCGGGCAGCGACGGCGGCCAATGGCGGCCAATGGCGTCCCGAAACAGGGTCTGCCACTCAGCTCCACAACCAAACGCACCTCCCTTCCGAAATCAGATCATCGTAAATAAGTGTTTTCTCCTCCTCCTCGTCATCGTTTTGCGTTTTCGCACCTCGCAGGTATTCGAAATGTTAACTACCAGTCTTATAATATATCTATCTATATATATATATATATATATATACATATATATATATATATATATATATATATATATATATATATATATATATATATATATATATATATATATATATATATAAGGAAGCCAACAGTCGGCGAACCAAGGAAAGCGTAGGGGATGTTACTTTATGTCCTTTTTTTTTGTTTACTTGGATAATCACAGAAATTAGTAATGTAATCTTGTTTAGGGGAAAGATAAATAAACACAAAGTAGCAGAAAAAACAACGTGCCGATGGTGGGAACCCCATCGGCACGTTGAACACTTTCAAGGTTCGTATACAGACAACATAAATACCCAAGCAAGTAGCAGGGGGGACAGCGGCCGATGTAGCTCAGTTGGAAGAGCACCGGACGCGATATTCGGAGGTCGTGGGTTCGGTTCCCACCATCGGCACGTTGCTTTTTCTGCTACTTTGTGTTTATTTATCTTTCCCCTAAACAAGATTACATTACTAATTTCTGTGATTATCCAAGTAAACAAAAAGAAAAAAGGACATAAAGTAGCATCCCCTACGCTTTCCTTGGCCTCGCCGACTGTTGGCTTCTTTCCTTCATGTATTATAACGAGCACCCTCATTTCCCCCTACATATATATATATATATATTTCATAAAAGTCTTCCAGGATCCAGAAATATTCCTTGACGAAGGCCGGGCCCCGGCCGAAACGTCTGAAATAAACCTGTGTTTTCGTTTGTGCGCCCCTACCTCATCTTATATATATATATATATATATATATATATATATATATATATATATATATATATATATGTATATATATATATAATATATATATATATTATCCAAGTAAACATTAAAAAAAAACATAAAATACCATCCCCAACGCTTTCCTTGGCATCGCCGACTGTTGGCTTCTTTCCTTCATATATATATATATATATATATATATATATATATATATATATATATATATATATATATATATAACGAGCACCCTCATTTCCCCATATATATATATATATATATATATATATATATATATATATATATATATTGTCACGAAGACAGGGATTTATGGGTATCGGCAACAGGGGCAGATACACACAGTCAAGACGGAGGTTCCCGGGAAATGGTAACACGAAGACACAAGCTCAAGAGTCCACAGTCCTAGCTAGCCGAAGCGCGCGAGAGTCTCCAACTTCTTCGTCGTTCAAGCGCTACCTCGAACCGTCAGGTGGCATTATTCCCCCCCCCCCCCCCCCCCCTCGAAAAAAACCCCGCAAGCTCACAGAAAAAAAAACTGCTCCGGATGGCAAATACGACATTCAGCGGGTAAAATACGGCTTCATGCGAAGCACATGCACCAGGTCAGACGAGCAGTGACGACTAGAACTCGGTACAGTTCCGTCTTGAATAACCTCGTACGTAACTTCTGAGAGGCGACGCAACACTCTGTAGGGTCCGAAGTAACGATTGAGACGTTTTTCTGACAGGCCTGGGCGCCGCACAGGTGTCCACACCCAGACTTTGTCACCAGGCTGGAACACGACATAGCGATGGCGGTCGTTATATCAGCGTGCATCTGTTGCTTTCTGTTCTGTAATGTGATTACGGGCGAGTTGGCGAGCTTCCTCAGCGTAGTTGGTGAATTCTTCTGCGTCAGTGGTAAGCAACTGGTCGTCAGCCGCACATGGCAGCATAGCGTCGAGCATGGTCTGTACATCGCGTCCGTATACTAGGCGAAACGGAGTGAATCGAGTTGTTTCTTGGACGGCTGTGTTATATGCAAATGTGACATAAGGCAATATCTCGTCCCAGGTTTTATGCCGGACATCGACATACATGGCGAGCATATCCGCTATTGTTTTGTTTAGTCGTTCAGTAAGGCCATTAGACTGAGGATGGTAAGCAGTAGTCTTTCGGTGATGTGTCTGGCTTAGTTGGAAAACTTCTTCAAGAAGACGCGCTGTAAATGCCTTGCCACGATCAGTGATGACGTATGAAGGGGCGCCATGGCGGAGGACAATCTGCGTCATGAAAAATTGTGCCACTTCGGAGGATGTTGCACGTGGCACCGCCATAGTTTCCGCGTAACGTGTCAGATAATCTGCAGCCACGATAATCCACTTATTGCCAGCTGACGATAGAGGAAAAGGGCCAAGAATGTCCATACCAATTTGGTCGAATGGTACTAGCGGTGAGGGAATAGGGTGCAGGAAACCCGCTGGCTTCAATGGCGGTGTCTTGCGTCGCTGGCACTCGCGGCAACCTCTAACATATCGATGAACTGTGGCGGTACGTTTGGGCCAGTAGTAGGCCTGGCGCACTCTGGTAAGAGTGCGTGCAAAGCCCAAGTGTCCAGCGGTGGGTTCATCATGGCAAGCATGAAGGATTTCATCGCGGAGATCTGCAGGGATGACTAGAAGATAGGCTCGGTCACTGTGGCCGGCGCTTTTCTTGTAGAGGATTCCGTCGCGCGTACAGAAGGATGACAAGTTCTTAGCAAACAGTCGAGATACTGTAGAATCGAAACCCTCCAGATGATCGATCACAGTTTTGAGGTCTGGATCAGCCCGTTTCGGGGCCTTTAAATCAGAGGAACTGATAATGCCAAGAAAATGGGCGTCTTTATCCGTACTGTCATGGGCCAACTCCACGGGTGATCGAGACAGTGTGTCAGCATCTTCATGTTTACGTCCGGATTTATAAACGATAGAGTAATCAAACTCCTGCATACGAAGGCTCCACCGTGCAAGACGTCCTGATGGATCTCGAAGACTAGCTAGCCAACCCAAAGCATGATGGTCTGTCACAACTTTAAATTTACGGCCGTAGAGGTAAGGTCGGAATTTCATTGTGGCCTAAACGACGGCGAGACACTCCTTTTCAGAAGTTGAATAGTTTGATTCTGCCCGAGAAAGGGTGCGGCTGGCATAAGCGATCACTTTTTCCTCGCGTTGCTGGTGCTGGACCAGAACAGCACCCAGACCGACATTGCTGGCGTCGGTGTGAATTTCGGTGGCAGCGTCCTCATCGAAGTGGGCAAGAACGGGAGGGTTGTGCAGCCGTTGGCGCAGCTCGGTGAATGCCCCCTGCGGCTCGGAAGACCAGACATACGGGACGTCATCACGTGTCAGTCGCGTCAAAGGTTCTGTAATCTTGGCTAAATCGGAACGGCGATAGTACGCGCACAGGTCCAAAAAACGTCGGACTGCTTTCTTCGTGGTAGCGATGGGAAAATTGGCTACAGCGGCTGTTTTATCAGGATCAGGCCGGACACCATCAGCGCTAACCACATGACCGAGAAATTTTAGCTGCTGATATCCAAAGTGACATTTTTCCGGTTTTAGTGTCAAATCGGCCGATCGAAGAGCATCCAATACCGTTCGCAGCCGCTTAAGATGTTGGTCAAACGTTTCTGAAAACACAATGACGTCATCCAAATAAAGCAAACAGGTTTGCCATTTAAAACCAGCAAGTACGGTGTCCATCATTCTCTGGAACGTCGCTGGCGCTGAACACAGACCGAAAGGCAATACTTTATATTCATATAAGCCATCGGGTGTCACAAAGGCAGTCTTTTCCCGATCGCGCTCATCCACTTCTATCTGTCAATAACAACTTTTCAAATCAATGGAGGAAAAGAACTTGGCGTTGCGAAGTCGATCGAGTGAATCGTCGATACGGGGCAATGGATATACATCTTTTTTCTTGTGATGTCATTCAGTATCCTGTAATCAACGCAAAAACGCAGCGTGCCATCCTTTTTCTTAACCGACACGACTGGCGACGACCACGGACTTTTAGACGGCTGAATAACATCATCATTAAGCATTTCCTGGACTTGTGTTCGAATTGCCTCACGTTCCTTGGCCGAAATACGGTACGGCAGCTGTCGAATAGGTCGGGCATCGTCAGACGTTAAGATGCGATGCTTGGTGATAGAAGTTCGCCGTACTTTCGATGATGAGGCAAAGCACGGGGCGTACTTGAGCAGTAAGGCACGCAGGGCGCGTTGTTGACAGAAAGAAAGGTCACTGCTAACATCGATGTGGTCTAGAACACTGGGAGTATCAATAATGTCAGACGCAAAAACATTCAGAAACTTCCTTTAACAGTTCGCCGAAAGCGATGGCAGTAGAGCGACAGAGGTGGCGAAATTCATTCGTGAAGTTCGTGACGAGAAGCTTAGAGTAACCATTGCTGAGAATAATTAAGCTTCGAGCTGCACGGATGCCATGAGAAAATAAAAGCGAACGATTGCTTTCAGCTATTATCGGCCCGTCACGAAGCCCGTCGCACACAACAATCACAAACACGCTGGAGCGGGGAGGCACTGAAACACACTCGGCTGAAACCCGTAGGGCGCACGTACGTTGGCCATAGGTGGGGCTGGCAGCCGCTTTCTCCGTTGAGAACGAGACCGTTCGCTGTCGGAGATTGATGATGGCGCCATATTCCCGCAGGAAATCCACACCGAGAATCAAATCACGAGAACATTCCAGGAGAGTGACGCAGCTGACAACGAACGTTGACGTACGAATCTGGATTCTAGCCGTGCACGGTCCAATAGGAGTAATTACATTCCCCCCAGCCGTGCGTATTTGCGTGCTACACCATGGTGTCATAACCTTCCTAAGGTTCGCTGCCAGTTTCCCACTCAAAATCGAAAAGTCTGCTCCGGTATCCACTAAAGCGCTGACATTATGACCATCGATGCACACAGGGATGTCCAGCGATAGCCGGTCTCGTGAACCAAATGCTGTCGTTTCTGCTCCAAAATCCATATCTGTTCTCATTGGGGGGAATTTTTTGTGCTGAAATTTAGCGGCCCCGCCCCCGGAGGTCGCTCTACTCAGTTTTCCCGGTGGGGGCTTGGCGATCGACCAGTGCGAGAGGTACGGGGATCGACACCCAGCACCTCCACCAAAACTGTCACGATAGGGATTTATGGGTATCGGCAACAGGGGCAGATACACACATTCAAGACAGAGGTTCCGGAGAAATGGTAACCCGAAGACACAAGCTCAAGAGTCCACAGTCCTAGCTAGCCGAAGCGTGCGAGTCTCCAACTTCTTCGTCGTTCAAGCGCTACCTCGAAGTGGCAATATATATATATATATATATATATATATATATATATATATATATATATATATATATATATATATATATATATTAACTGCAGTCTTCGTTGACTGATGGGATGGGACAGGAAGTCTAGAATAAGCCACGCAACGTTCCCGATTATCCCACTCCATTCTCAAATTTTTAGATGGTGGAACTTTTTGAACTCTAGAAAATGCGCTGAGGTGCGCCTTCTCTTCTTGAGCACGGGTGCTTGGTGCAGCCACAGAAGTCGACAAACCTTCCTCAAAATGGGCGAGTTTCATGCCACGAGGTAATACTACTGGCTCTTCCGAATAGTTCACTGTCTATAGCGAGGTGTGACCTCTAGTCACTGAAACGAGGCAACAGGGAATCAACACACTCTTCCCTGCGCAGGTGATTGCAGTATATGGTTCAACTGTGGCGACAAAATTGTCGCAAGTTTCTAGATGATACAACCGGGATAAATTTAGTAGACATCGCAGGCACAACTGTGCCCTCCGATGCAGAGAACGCTCCCAAATAAGGAGACGAGCTCTGCACAAGAGCTGAAATTTGTCCGATTCGGCAGGCTAAAGTTGCATCACACTGTTGCAAGAAGTCTGTTAAAAAATTGTTTCATGTGTAGAACGATACAACACTGAATTCTGATCGAAACGCTTGACCACCAATAACAACGTTCGCACAGCACACACAAAGTGACACCAAAATTTTCTCCTCTAACACCACGAAATACGACGGCTCGATTCACGCTGAATATTGCTTTGCGTCCCAATGTATTCTTTAAAGCTAAGCTCATAACAGACACGGTTGGCCCAGTGCACACCAGGGCCATAGTGCGAATGCCATCAATGAGTACTTCAAGTCTGTTCTTCAAAGTAAACACAGGCAGATGTATTGAAAAGTATGACTCTCCGGCGGCCTCACCTCCATCGGCCGCGCCGCCTAGTTTCCCGGAGGTGGAGAACGGTGCCAAGGAGATAGTGAGCGTCGCTGTCGTTGGGGTGGTGGCTTCATACTGCGGTCAGAAGCAGGCGAGGCGTTGCGCACTTGTGCTGGGTTGTAGCCATCATAAGTTGATGGAGGCGTTGGGCGAATAATTTCAGTGTCGAGCCGATGAAAAGCGCTGGGCCAGTGTAAGTATATCCTTGCGGCCGCATGCACCGTCGACGGCAGTGGCGACAGATATGTCCGGTTATTCTACAGCTGTAGCACAGAGGTGGCGGCTGCCACCGGTCAGCGGTAAAGTGCTTACAAACTTGATCAGGGCAAGGATCGTAGTCAGCTGACCTGCGTTGCTGGCGAACGAATCTGCCTGTACCGGTTGTCCTTCGTCCCAATCGCTGCTGGGAGTGCCATCTGTCGGGATCGACGGTTTTCGAAGTTGGGTGCAGTGCGAGCTCGAGTCCAAGAAGCAGATGGGGTCAAGGGCTCTGGCTCCAGCGCGCAACCTTCATATTGGTCTTCATTTCGGAAGAGGCCTGATTTTGAAGCAGTTCGTCTCGGAAGATCCGGGCGTATCAAGTCTGTCACTGACTCGGGAGCACCAATATCTACACTTGCCACGGAAGTGATGCTCACCAGTCGCCGAAATTTAGGGGCGATACTACGATGCTTAAAGGGTCCATAGAAAGCTGTTTACTGAAATTATTCTTGAATTGATCTTCTTCGCAACGCAAAATATTTAGCTAGCTTCATTAGGACCGAAACATAAGGGCAATAAGAAATGCGCCTCCTCTCCTCACTCAACTGAACCCGCGCTGCTAGCAAGAGAAAAAAAAGAAAACGAATCGCGACGGCGTCGCATCTGGCCCGCGTAGCCCAGGGGCGGGGATTGAGTGGATGCGCCCAGCAGCCCCAATATGGTGCTCTAGCTCCACCAATGTCAGTAGGGAGGTTTGCGGACGGGGATGTGTCGCCCTATTCAGCTGTGAGCGGTCACCAGGAGCACTTTTTGAAAATTATTTGAAAATTATTGGCGCCACCCAGAACATTTAATCTTCACTCGAATAATCAGAAAGACCACATCTATAGATTTTTTGCATTACAATTTTGCCGCAAGTAGCATTTCAGGGGCCCTTTAAGGGTTTCAAAAGTGCGGCAGTGCCTGATCACATCAAGTTCAAGGCTCAACAGCTTCCGCTTCTTCCTTTTTCGTCCCCCTCTTTCTCCTCCTCTTCGTTTCCGAACCTTAACAGGTGACAATGTTAGTGCTATATGACTAATGCGGATGGATACTACTCTGAACAAAAGCTTGTCCACGCAGGCTTGAGTACCGGGGGAGGGGTAATGATCTAAGGGGGGGTCTCACCAAGGCTGCCCAATGCCTTTACTCGATGACCTCCGCCGTAGTGTTTAATATTGTAGGGTTATGACAGTGCAGGTTTTTCGACGCTACTGGCGTCCGAGGACGCGTAGTGATGCGTGCTAAAACTGCTTACTTCCCACCTTAACCTCCGGAAAGCTGGGGACTCAATTGCGAGAAGCGCAATTCTGCATCCGTGGCGAAGCTTGTTTTGCTCTTCAAGCTCACAATATTTTGCATATTTTGCAATTCCACAACACAAGATAAATGTTCGGAAACAACTTCTCATCTTTGCACAGCGTTCCAGCCATAGGGGCCTTGGTGGGAATCGATGGGGAGTCGGAGCGCTGCAGTAACATTTTGCTCCCCCTAACGCTGAACACTGTGCACGTCCGTGCTTGCCTTGCTTGTGGAGCAACGGCATAGCTGCGCCTTGCAGAGGCAAAGGTGTGTCCTGCTGTCGCGCAGCCAGTCAATAAGATCTGAGATTTAACTGTCCACCATGGTGTTTGTATTATTACAGGCCACTGCACAAAGTTAGTCGACAGAAGAGCAAAACCTTTGCAACACTGCTTTTGCGAACCATTAGAAAGTAAGCCAAAATTTCTGCATTTTTTCGTCAGGATTATACCCTTTCAGGCGAGACCTGGTATGCTCAGTGTGAATTCAACTGTCAACTGTTCATAATCATTATTGTCCTTGTCATTATCTTGGGTCAGTGATGCTACTAATATCAGTGATACTGCAGTGTTCAGAGATATGTTAACCGATATAATTGCCTAATCTCTTGGATTTATATGCCCTCAGAAAAAAAGAACTTTTGACATTGGATAAAATTCACATAAATTCCCTTTTGTTACTTCTATTCATATCCCTGTTCCGTTTCCATATTGCCTTATTTTAAACTCTGTATGGCTCTTTCTTTGCTAATCAGTGTTTTGTGATCCTAGTAACCATTGTGTAACGTTTTACTTGATTCGTTTTATTTACTCTTACGTTTTGATACTTCCTTTGTATATCTTACTCATACAATACTCCTGTGCAAACTGAGCCTGAGAGTAATTTAAATAAATAAATATTTAAAGGTTCACTTTTTACGATTTCTTCTGAATAACTTTTATTATTTTGATTGTTCTCTTCGAATACACATGTACATTTTATGGCTGTCATTAGGAACCTCACAATAAATAAAGAAAAAGGAGAGTATTATTACTCAGTGAAAGGCTTTTTTACTGATAATAATTGACAACTACATACTCCTTGCCGTTTAACAATTTCACATTGAAATCTTAGAAAGGCTCCACAGTCTTCAAAGTTGGGTTTTGTTTCATAAAACAGGAAGCTTGTGCTCATTGCCTGCGTTTAACATTTAACTTAGCTTGTAGATTTGATCATTGCTATATATCCAAATTTATGTCTGTAAAGTGAGCTACCTCATTATGTCTGGATATGCAATAGATGCAATAGCTAATTTTTTAAATGATCACTGAGGGGCTTAATGAGGTACTAGAAAAGGCAGCACATCATTGAGGGGGGGGGGGAAGTGGCGTGGATAGCTGGATTCTCTAGAAAATCTGGGTTCAAAGTTTTGAGAAAAAAAATTGTGAACGTGCTCATGGCCGGGTGAAATGGCCGGGAACTGAATGGTAACTTAACATCCGGGATCCTAAGTAGACAGAGGTATACTATCCTTAACACATGAAGGCACGTTCGTACCGCTTGGTTACAGGTAGACTTTATATCTGGGGCGTTAGTTAACGTTAACGTGGCAGCTTACGACTGCCTGCCAATGGTTATGTGTGTGATAACAGAGCCACAAATTGAGGCATAAGTGATTAAGCCAGTAGCAAGGGGCGTATACTCAAACAAGGATCTGAGAAGGCAGTTGCAGACGGTAGCGGTTAATGAAGTCGTAACACACCCGTAAAAGACGATCTTGACTGAATCTTAATTTTTTTTCAACTGTTTTGCCTTTGAACCAATATAGATTATGCAAAAAACAACACTGAAAGTCGTTGCCAATGTCTGCCTCAATGGCACCTATGAGTTATCGGAACCATATAGCGTATTGAGTACAAGAATAATTACTTGAAATGAAGTTATAAATTTTAAATATCAAAAACCAAATATTTACTACGTCCTTCCGTAGTTTTCCCGGCGTGCGTTTAATATGATCCTGAACGTGCCGCGCAGCCCGCAACATCCGCTCCGCCCAGTTTTTGCTCTTCGCACATGTTCACGAGGAGCCAGTGGTGCTGGCTTCTTCTTCGGCTGCTGCTTCGCTTCTTTTTTACACTGCACACCTGCTTCTTCTTCACGCTCGTGGCGAACTTCATACGTGCAGGTACATATCTCCACAAATGCACAACATTGCCTAAAACGATGCCGCACTGTCCACGCAGCCTTGTAGTCCCCTCCTACACTTTCCCTCCACCTCCACTGCTGCCCACCTGGCTCCTCTCCTAGGACCTTCCTCTTCAAAATGCCCACGGCATCTTAGGGTCATCAAGACCCAGCTGTGGCGTCCTTGAGTTTCGCAGACATCCATGGAGGAGTCGCTCGCTTTGGCTTTGTCTGCATAGGTTCAGACATGTACGTTTCCTTAATTTTTTCAGGCGGACACCTGTCTAGAGTCATTGGCTGCAGAAATGGTCACAGAAAATGCCCGCGGGAATTGTTCGCAGGAAATGTTCACGCGTTAAGAAAAAATTCGTCTCCACCAGGAGCCGAACCATCATCCTTCCGATCTACGCGCGCACTAACCACTAGGTCAGGCGTGGCGTTTTCAGCATGGTAATAAATGCATGCGTTTAAATGCAGGGTAGGCTACGCCGGGCTCGTGAGAAACTGATCATAATTTTTTTTTCTGGTGTGAGGACAATAGTCGTGACAACAACAATGGAGTGACTGGCAGTGATAACGATAATAGTAGCGATAGTAATGATAATAGTAGGGACGACTTAGACGATGGAGTTAGTGATAACAGTCCTGTAATATAGCTTTCGCCATTTCCGCTGTTAAGCATGCACACTCAAGGGCATACCTTTAATTTTTGTTTAAAAATATACTAATAAAATGGAGGCTGTCACCATTGAAGGTGAGGCCAGGTTTTAAATGTTTGCTATCGACTAAATAGATTTCGGACTACGAAAATGTCCTGTTGAAGGCTACCTCAGTGCCCTTTCCCATACTGTATCCGCGTGAGGTGCATTTCACACGGTTTTTTGGAAAAAGTCCTACTATATTCTTTTATGTCATCAATTACAGGAATGTCTTCTATATTTAATCGTGTAACATACGCGTGAGGGAATTTGATAGATCTATTAAGCTGGATATCTAACTCAACAAGGTTTCAAACATGTACTTTTCATGTTTCGTACATTTCTGATTAAGGAGATTTAGAAACGGTAGACTACTTATGCGATGGTGGCCCCCAATACTGTTAGATGATATTGCCCCTTGCATTAAAAAAAGCTGGAATTTAATCTAACCATTAAGCTCTATCGCCTGTATGACGTTCGCCTTGCGTCATACAGGCATATATGGGTTGAATATTTTTTTTATTGGAAAAACTCGTCTAGCAGAAAACGATGTAAAGCATTTTCTTGCAGTTAAAAAAAAAATGGTCCCTTCTATTGTTGACGGTCAGTAACTTGGAAAAATCCTCTTCCCTTGTCGCCCTTAGTAATTAAGTCATGTCGACTTTAAATGCAGTTAACGGCTACATTTACAGCTCCCATTGTCCGCTCAGTCCCCCAAGGTACAGGACATTCGTAGGTGCCCTAGTGAGGATCCGAGAAGGTTCTGCAATTTTCACGCGTTTTCGTAGCAAGTATACTACTTTAAAATATTGTCAAGTGAAGCAGTACTAACTGTGAATACTCTTTTTATTCATTACCCACAAAATGACATCAGGAAATGAGAAACTGTTCGTCTGGAAGGGTTTCTAAATGTCTGCGCCCTGCCGCCAACGATTGCCGCCGCCGCGCCACACACGCCTGTTTTCGGCCAACTTTTGTACAAATGGTGCCAGTCAGATGGCGCCATTTGTTTGAAAGGTGGCATAATAGCTTACCCGGAGATAGTGCTTGAACGGCACTTTTCTTTTCGGATATCGCCCTCGTCTACTGCGAACTGTGTTGCTAAGAAGGCATGACCTGACATAATGAAGTCATCGAGAGAACTTTCCATAAGCACTGCTGCCAATTGGCCAGAACGCTATCGTCGAGAACGGGATCGCCTTCAAAAGCGACAGACAAGAACACTGACCACGGACGAGAACAGACAGCGCAAAAGCCACTGCCAGAAATGAATTTTGCATTGATTACATCTTTGCACGACTCGATTATGCGACGAGCATGAACTATGTGTATTACTTCACTTACACATGCCGTTATTTGCTGTTCTGCGTGACAGGACAGGGCACAAGAGTGATTAAATGTAGTTTCCCCCAAAAGTGTATTGAGTTTATGACAGCAGAGGATGGGTTATCATTCGTGCATTTCTGTAGTGTAATAATCTAACCGTAGCACGGATTAGCCCACAAAATGTTCTTCATATCTAGGTATTGTTTTTCTTTGACAGATTTATGAATATCTAGGCCAAGGACTCTCAGCTGTTCCACTTCTTGTAATGCCTGATTTCCAATCTTAAGGGTGATTCTTTACGTTGCCAATCGGTTTCTACCAATTTTGTTCGCAACATGAATGTAGCTGGAGGTTTGGTGACACAAATCCAGACCTGCATCTTGGACGAGTTTTTGTAGTGTATTTAAGGCCTCTTGCAGATAGCAGTCCCGTCTCCAAGTTTTTACGAGCACACCGAATCGTTATATTACCTGCGTAAATAATGAATTACAGCTCTGATATCTCAGCGCATTTAAAAGCCAGTGAGGTGAGCTCGATATTAAATAGAAAGAGCGGTAAAACTGACACTTGACACACGTCTTTGAGGTGCAATTTCCAATTTGTTATCTGCTTACCCGTTCAGGAAACGCATGGTGCTTAGAAAGATTATGGACCGCTTTTATGAACTTTAGAAGAATTTCTATCCTTTTCACCTTGTTAAGCATCTTGGCATGTAACAGGATTTGGTATGCCTTCGCCGCTTCGGTAGCCACTACAGTGTGTGCAACGTGCCCCTGAGACGACACATGCATGGCCTGTCAACCCATTTTCTATGCCAAGGTTTGTACGAAGTTCAGTTAGTCGAGTAAGACATTACTGTTGACTTTCCAAAAGCCATGACATGCAGGTGCCTATGATCGTTTTATAAATTTTGCAAATTATGGGGGTTAGTGCGATAAGCCATAAATAATGTTTGCTTGTAGTTTCCAAGCTCTTGGCTGAGTTGAAATGTTTCACCTTGCCATAATACCTAAGACGCTCTCAATCGTGGCTCCTTCAGAATGTTTGAAGACACCATAAGGAACACCGTCATGCCAATCGCTATTGCCATTTGCTTCTTCGATAGCAGACAATTACTGCAAATTAGTAAATGGGGATGATATCGCCGTTTTAACAACCACCGCCTTTTTCAGCATGAGCAGGATAATGTGCCTTATCCGGTAAGAAAGGGACTGCAGCCCGATATGCAATCTCCACTGGTGTGATCCGTAATGCGAGTCTAATACTTTCTGCATGATATTTGATCTGCCGCTACATTTCTCTGCCATGGGAAGTCTCACGAAGGGCCTTGCGGATTGTTCTTGAGATAAACGACGTCCTTTTATAAGCCAGCTAGTTTTCATAACGACGTGCCTCTGCCGTCACTCGGTTAATCTCAGTTCCTCTTTTCCAGTATCTTTACCTATTTTCGGCGTGCCCAAAGTTGTAGAAGCTGGTCTTCGTTCACTGTCGTTCAAGATCTCGTCAGGCGCTCGCTATAGAGTAGATATTCAGTGTTAAACGAAGAAGGCGACCTCAGTGTAGAAGCGATAATCATTACTGAGTGCGCTGTAGAGACAGGTGGTAGGTTAGTTACAGAGGATACCTGTAAGTTATCCAAGCGGACAAAGCATTTGAATAAGAGACACTAAAGTATGAAAGCCTCCAAATCGACAAAAAGGATAGAACTGGCAGAGCTATCGAAGCTAATCAATAGATGCAAAGTGTCCGACATAAGGAAGCATAACAAAGACAAAATCGAATATGCTCTAAAGAACGGTGGTATAGCTTTAAAGCGGTGAAGAAATGTGGCACAGGTACAAATCAGATGAATACACTAAAGGACAAAGCGGGTCATCACCAGTCCAATACGGACACGTTAGTCAAAGTAGCCGAGGAGTTGTATACTGACCTATACAGTAGCCGAAGTAGTAAGGGCAATAATGAGACTTTCAGCAGTGAAAAGCAGTCAGACGTTCCGCCAGTGACGAAGAAGAAGGTCAAGAAAGCTTTAGAAACTATTAAAAGGGGAGAAGCAGCTGGATAGGATCAAGTATATACAGATATTTTGTCGGGCGGGTGACATCGTGCTAGAAAAATACGCCATGCCTAGTGATATCGACGGTACCGGAATAATGGAAGAAACATTATCTTAATTCATATAAAATGGATGATAAGGATTTGAAAGCTAACAGACGAATCTGGTTACTATCCGTTACGTACAAAATATTCACTAGGGTATACTCGCTAATTGTATCAGACAAACTTGGACATCAATGAACCAAAAGATCGATACGGTTTTTGGAATATAACCAGCTCTTATACATAGCATTCATCGATTACGAAGAATCATTTGGTAATTAGCCGAAGCTTCGGCAGTCATGCAGCCATTGCGAAATGAGAGTGTAGATGAGCCGCACGTGGAAGTAATGGAAAATATCTATTGTGGCTGCACAGCAATTGGCAGCACAGCTGCTGTATCTGCCCCAATTGCAATAGCACCAACAGGTGATGCCTGATAAATAGTGATGATTGCATCCTAATTGTAATCATTTATATTTAAGTAAATATATTATATATGGGAAAAAATAAACATGCCCTGTGTGCCTTGTTAGCTGGACATGTAATCTATACGGTGGGGAACACAAAAAGTGAAAATAAATACTCTCCAATCGATATGCCATATATTACCAGAGCTTTTTTATGATCTAACGAAGCAGTCCTGAACCATAAAACGACATAACTGTGGCATGTGTTGTACATTAGTAAATTAGTACTGCAACTTCGTGTGCTGAAATCTTTGTGCATTTTATGATGTGGTGTGTTCTATAGATAAAGTAGGCGCAGCTGGAAATACAGTACTACAAACTTATTATAATGTCACTGAGTAGAGGACACGATAGCAAATATCTTGCTACCACCAACAATGTTGTTCCATTTGTAACTCTCATCCAGCTTGCATGAACGTAACAACACATTTTGCCTGTATGCACACTGCTGTCAGTGATGCTACTTTCCAAAGTGTAAAAATCTTACAACCTAATGCTGCATACGCTAGATAAGCCTCAGCCTACTACAGAAATGAGCACGCCCACAGGAAAGAAAATTTAAAGCTATAAGAACATGCGACTCAGAGGAAATCCTCTGCAGTTCAAATTAGCACAATGCTCTTGAAGTTGTGGTCGTATGCAGCCCAAGATGAGGTTTCAGATGCCCTTCAAAGGAGCCCAATTGTGTTATATTCAACATGCGAAATACCCTAGCTGTGTATTCAAAGCCAGTGTCACTTGATCCGTCTACCATGGGCTGCAAGAGCGTCTATGAAACACAACAGCCAACTTGGGCGTTTCGAAGTCAGCTTGATGCTTGAAGTCGACTTCCAGAAATGAATGACAAGCGCGGTTCAAGTTAGGTTCATGCTTTCGAGGGTTAGTTGCAGGAAGCGCATGGAATCATTGTTCGGCCTTTTGTGCGTTAGTTCATGTGGAGCCAGGGTAATAATATAAACAGTCAAAAGTAAGAAATTTGTTGAAAAACAGACTTCGTTGCTGCAGTATAAAAGAACTAAGAAATCGTCCACGAAGCAGAAGATTTATTGAACGCGTGTCTGAAGCGGTTCCTGAGATTTCTGAAAAGGTCGCTGAGCACGAAGGCAATGCATGATCTAAGGCAATTCCCAGAAACCATCCGCAGAGAAGCCACACTCATTGTGGAAGCATACGGCTAGATGTTCGTCGATAGCGTCGCAAATGCGCGTTTCATGACGTCACCTTGAGGTATAGTATGTCTTTTGCATCTATAGAAAAAGCGCGGTAGGCTTTGTTTCTATTCCCTTTCAAGAACGGAGGGACTTCTTCCGTATTCTTTACCACAAAAGGATCATCAATAGAGGGCAAATTCAGGTTGCCTTCCAAATACTTAACTAATTCTATCCGCCAGATATTTTTATCCCAATTATTAAGGCGCAGAGGACACCGGATAGTGTGTCTTTTTGCCGTGAAGAACATTTCTAAGTATGTGTTCTTCTTGTTTGTTCCCTTACTATTGCACGAGACCGCTTTTCGAGGTTCAGTCATTTGCATAGTTTTTCAGCTAAATTTCTTTGCTTGGTTACAAACTGTTAGGACATCTTTTAAATGCTGGCTGAAATACTTCATGTTCAAGGCAGCCTTGAACATGAACGCTTGTTCATGTAAAATCACGAGCATCCCTTCTTTGTCGGCAGTAAGAAACAATAAATGATTCTCGTTCAAATGCGAATTTGTACTTTTTTTTTCTAATGGAAACTTTTTTAAAATTGAATCGCGTCAACCCATCTACGCTGTCCGTTGTCCACGTGCAAGACTGGAGACCTGCCTAACCATGGTCAGCAATTAAAGGGCTTGTCTGCTTAGGCTCCACAGAAAAATTTGGACCGTGACCAAGAAACCGTTTAACATTCTCCTTGGGGACTGACGTGACACCTTAAACAAGGGACACCGGATTCCTGGCAGTGTTTTTCCTAGAAGGCACGAGTGCACTTAAACTTGGCAGGATTTGCTGCCGCAGGAATTCGCTGGTCCGGTCAGCCATGGCGGAATGTTCACGCCATATCCTGGTAGAAGTCGGCGACGAGGACGGACAGAGTACGAGCAGCCACATAGGTTCCCAATGCAGACGACCTTGATGCCGCTCCACTGTCGAAACTGGGATCCAAAAAAGCCATGACTCCCAATGTTCTAAATAAACGATGTTAAAAAAGCACTGGAATAACCTGGCACGTGAAACAGTAGAAACTGATAAGGTTTTGAGGCTCAAGGGCGTACGTACAACACACATTCAGTTTCACTCTCATAAGAAGAGGTTGCCTTTCTTTCTGGATCTGCTTTTCGTAGCCCGGATTTTTTTTTCACTTTTTTTGCTTTCATCAGTCACACATTCGCTGATCTCATTTGTGGATATCGTATCTTTCCATTTACATTTGATGCCCCTCATCTTCATCTTTAAGCTGTGTTAGTTGTTGAGTTCATACCTTTGTAACTCATGCGCGTTTCATTCCTATTTTTCTCGTCTCGGGAATGTGGCACATACTCACAGTGATATTGGCCAGGGTTCAATGCATGTGCAAGAGTGGAATCCATGACGTCGAGGTAGACTATATGAAATATAACTTATTATTAGGACTAACTGTTGCTAAAATAATATGTAAAGTATTGAGGTGACAGGAATTGTATTCAGTGGAAGAAAGATATTTAAAAAAAATGCAAGCAACATATGTATAATCGAGATAGAGTAGCGCTAACAAACAAATCTTCCGTTCGCAATATTCTAGCTATGGAATAACGCAGCGGTTTCAGGGCATGCCTCTTGACGGTTGCACCAAAGGAGAGAAGGACAGGAATGGGGGGGGGGGGGGCGGCAGTCCTTAGCCAACAAGTTCAGTTCAGTTCAGTTCACTCGTTCAGTCGTGTCCGACCCTTCGTGACCCGATGGACCATGTCACGCCACGCTTTCCGGTCTCTCACTATCTTCCTAACATCACATAACTTCATCTGCAGTGCCTCGAGGATGCCATCTAACCATCGCGTTCGCTGCCTACCCCTTTTTCGGCGACCCTCAACTTTTCCCAACATCAAATCTTTCTCCAGCGACTCCTCTCTTCTCATCAGATGACCAAAGTAGCTGAGCTTTAACTTTAGAATTTGACCCTCCAATGAGCAGTCAGGGTTTATGGTAGACAATATAGACTGATTTGATCTTCTGGCAGTCCAAGGAACTCTCAAGAGTCTTCGCCAGCACCACAATTCAAACGCGTCAATTCTTCGGCGGTCAGCCTTTTTCACAGTCCAACTCTCGCATCCATACATCACAACTGGAAAGACCATAGCACGAGTTATACGGATCTTGGTTGGCAGACTAATGTCTCTGCTCTTTACTAGGCGGTCAAGGCTAACCATTGCTCTCTTTCCCAGAAGCAGGCGTCTCCTAATTTCATGGCTGCAGTCTCCTTCCGAGGTAATCTTGGAGCCCAAGAACAGAAAATCTGTCACAGCTTCCACTTCTTGTCCATTGATGCTCCAGGACTTGATAGGACAAGACGCCATGATCTTTGTTTTTTTAATGTTCAGTGTAAGCCCAAACTTCTCACTCTCTTCTTGTACGCGCATCAGAAGTCTCTTGAGTTCCACTTCACTTTCTGCCATTTAAGTGGTATCATCCGCATATCTAAGGTTGTTGATACGTTTTCCAGCAATCTTCACTCCAGCTGAAGACTCGTCCAGACCGGCCTTCCTCATGATGCACTCTGCATATAGGGTAAATAGGCAGGGCGACAGTATGCAGCCTTGCCTCACTCCTTTCTCGATCGGAAACCAATCAGTAAGGCCATGCACAGTTCTGGCTGTGGCCTCTTGCCCTTCATACAGGTTCCTGAGGAGACAGATGAGGTGAATTGGAACTCCCATCTCTTGGAGAGCTTGCCACAATCTGCTGTGATCTACGCAGTCAAACGCTTTCGCATAATCAATAAAGCAGAAGTAGATGGGTTTCTGGAACTCTCTTGCTTTTTCCATGATCCAGCGAAGGTTGGGAATTTGGTCTCTAGTTCCTCTGCCCTTGCAAAACCCAGCTTGCGCGTCCGGAAGCTCCCGATCCACATACTGCTGCAGCCTACCTTAAAGGATTTTCAACATCAACTTGTTAGCATGCGAAATAAGCGTGATCGTGCGGTAGTTGGAACAATCTTTGGCACTGCCTTTCTTTGGAATGGGGATGTAAACTGACTTTTTCCAATCCTGTGGCCACTGCAGGGTTGCCCAAATCTTCTGACATAATGTATGCAGAATGTTAACAGCGTCATGGTTGAGGTTTTGAAGCAACTCAGCTGGAATGCCATCAATTCCGCTAGCTTTGTTCTTAGCAAGGCTGGCTAAGGCCCATTCAACTTCACTCTTCAGGATTCCTGGCTCGAGATCAGTAATCACAACCGTCTTATGTTGGGTTTGCACATTCGGGTCCTTCTTGTACAGTTCTTCTGTGTATTCCTGCCACCTCTTCTTTATCTCTGAGGCTTCAGTGAGGTCCTTGCCTCGTTTGTCCTTTATCACGCCCAGCTTAGCACAGAAGCTTCCTTTGATATCTTTGATTGTCTTATACAGAGCTCCTGTGTTCCTTAAATGGCTGTTGTTCTCAACTGCTTGGCACTGTATGTTCAGGAAGGCAGTCTTATCTCTCCTTGCTATTTTCTGAAAATCCGCATTGATAACCTTGTATCTTTCTCATTCCCCCATAACTTTTGCCATCCTCCTTTCCTCAGCTATTTGCAAAGCCTCTTCAGATAACCAGTTTGCTTTCTTGCATTTCTTTTGCTTTGGAACTACCTCAGTACCAACTTCTTGTATTATATCACGAACATCAGTCCACATCTCTTCGGGCTCTCTTTCTTCTAGATCTAATTCTTGAAATCGATTCCTCACTTCCACAGCATATTCTAATGGAATTTAATCCAGGTCATACCTGAAAGGCCTTCTAGTTTTCTGCGTTTTCCTCAATCGAAGCTTAATTTTGGCAACAAGAAGCTGATGATCGGTGCCACAATCGGCCCCAGGCCTTGTTTTTACTGAATGTATAGTGCTTCTCCATCTCTGCCGGCAAAGAATATAATCGATCTGATTCCTGTACAGACCGTCCAGTGAAGTCCATGTGTACAGGCGCCTCTTGTGCTGTTGAAAATGAGTATTCGCTATGGTCAGGTTGCTTTCTTGACAAAACTCTACTAGCCTCTGCCCAGCTTCATTTGGCTCGCCAAGACCGAACTTGCCTATAATTCCGGATATTTCTTCACTCCCGACCTTAGCATTCCAGTCTCCTATGAGAAAAACGACGTCTGATGATGGGGTGCGGTCTAAAAGGCATTGTAGGTCCGCATAAAATCTCTCAACGTCAGCTTCTTCAGCAGTAGTGGTCGGTGCATAGACTTGGATAACTGTTATGTTGAAAGGGTGACCTTGGATCCGAAGTGAAATCATTCGGTCGTTTTTGGGGTTGTACCCTAGCACTGCTTTGCCCATTCTTCTGTTTAATATGACAGCGACCCCATTCCTTCTCTTGGATTCATGCCCACAATAAAAGACATAATGGTCGCCGGAGATAAATTCGCCCATTCCGGTCCACTTGATCTCGCTGATACCCAAGATATCAATGTTCAATCTGTCCATTTCACTTTTGACGACATCCAGTTTACCTTGCGTCATAGATCTTACATTCCATGTTGCTATGTGATATATCTCCTTTCAACATCGGACTTTCCGGTCACTTCCCGACACATCCACAACTGAGCGTCCTTTTGGCTTTAGCCCAGCCCCTTCATTTGTCCTGGAGCTACTAGGAATCGCCCTTTGTTCATCCGCAGTAACATATGGGACGCTTTCCAACCTGGGGGGCTCATCTTCCGGCGCCATATCTTTAAAGGTATTGTGACTTGCCATAGGGTTTTCTTGGCAGGAAATACTGGAGTGGGTTGCCATTACCTTCTCCAATGAATCACATTTTGTCAGAACTCTCTGCCGTGACCTGTCTATCTTGGGTGGCCCTACACAGCAGAGCTCACGACTTCATCGAGTTTCGCAAGCCCCTCCGCCACGACAAGGCAGTGATCCATGAAGGGGAAGCCAACAAGAGGAATTTCTAAATAACTTCTGTGAGGAGAATACCTCCGGCAGGAGAGGATATAATGCTTAATGCTTTCCACGTCATCCTATGACGCACAAATATTCGACGGCGTGAATTCGAAGCGACACAAAGATTGAGGCAAGGAGCTTTATTACGCAAGAACGTCGTGGAGACCTCATATTGCCGCAGCTACAATACCGGATATTTCGACGGAAATTTAAATGCTCAAAATCGGCAGTCGCGAGGAGGGGCTCACGGCTCAAGAAGTGCAGCATTTGGAACCGTTGTAAACGAGATATATTTAGCAAAATAACGTTTTGTACAACACTGGCAACAGGCTGAATGAGAGTTGAATGTACTAAGAAATCAGCCATTATAATGGACCTAATGCCGAATTGCCCCGGAACCCATTGAAAACGCCCTTTTCTGCAAATGTATGTCAAGAAAAAACATAAAGGTTTGCTTCAAGAGACGCATCTTCGGGCTTCCCATCGCTGTTAAAGTGACAGGCAGTCAGATAGTATGATGTTGCTAGTCATATTACAAGGAAATTATTAAAGGGCCAAACCAGTTGCAAGCAATTCAGCGGTAAAAACTGATGCGTAATCTGGGATCTGTACATAAGAACTCTAATCGAGTGTTTGGGAATAAATATCAATTGCTGCTTTTTCATCGCATTGGGAGGCACCTTTGAAAATAGCAGCGTTTCGTGGATACTGTAATATATATTATTCGAGGTGGTCATTTATTAAAGCGGTTGTCAGGTGACTTGCATTGATGGCAATGACTGGTCAAAGAACAGTGCAGAAGTAGCTTGAACATCATCGACATCTTTTATTACCTAAGCGAAACTGCAATTTTGGACCGCAAGGATGGAGTAATTAAAAACTAAGGTTGCTTATACTGCGGCCTATAGTCATCCAAAAACTAAGCGAAACTAAGCTTGGTGTGTAATAAAAATGGGACAAGCCAGTCTAGACAGAGGCACAAGTGCTCGTAAAAAGGTTCGCACAGTGAGAGGCTCAAAACGAAAATTCGAGCCTCGTACAAGGGCCTCTAAAGAGAGGACTACATTTGCAACTACTTTCGGTAAACACATACATAGTCGTAAAGCGCGCCTCTCCAAAGCAACAAAGTTCGTAATTGTATCTAGGGACTGCCAGAGAAAATAACGCAACCGAACTACAGAATTGGTCTCATATAAGCTTTATATAGAAACGAAATAGTTTCGCTGCGCATACCGAACTTCTCGCGACTAGTTCTAACGAGGCGGCCAGGGGGTCGCTCACGCTTTTGTCGTGAGGCCGTCAGTGTAATTGGGCGTGGTATATTACACCAAAATATTTTAAGGATTCAACATATGGTATCTGTGAACCGTAATAGACAAGGGAGATATAAAGAGGGTATGCCAGTGGGAAAACGAGTACTGAGAAATTCTTCCTGTTAGGAATTATTTTTGCCTCACAGCCTAACTTCAAGGCATTCAGATATGCTTGCAATAACTGTGTAATAACGAATGAACATCTTTCCCAGAAGGGAAAAAGGCCATATCATTCACATATACATGCACTTTCATATCAGGATGAATAGGAATCTCGCATTGATACAATAAGAACAATGGAAACACCAGTGATTCTTGCGTCACACATCTAGTGTGTTGGTAAATTTCAGAATTAAAAGAGCCTCTAGTGTAGAAAAATTTTCCATGCCTTAAGCATTTTTTCGCCATGGAAAACTGTAAGAAAAGGAGGCCTAATTTCGTCTATATTATTCAACGGTATAGCGTGTTCTATACTCTCACATGTTTTGCTGTATCTACTCTTCCAAAGTGACCAATGAGGAAATCTATTTCTTCTTCATTGCAATTTTAATGTTGCTCTCCAAGTCTATATGAGTTGACCAAATTGAGCACCCTTGACGAAATCAAATCTGTGCATCACTAAAGGCATTCATGGTCATAACATTGTTTGCCATTAGAGAAATCGTCTGACTATTATCCAATTCAAACCCTTTTTTTCTGATATTTAAGGATTATCGTAATTTTAGCGACTCACCAGTCTTCAGGCATCCAAGCAGTCTACAGGGAAATATTTACAATATTCAGCACCTCCGAGTTGTGGCCTTGCACTTAAGGTTTCACCATAGCGACTGATATACCATCGCACACAGGAGCTGCACGTTTCAGACCAGCCGTTATAAATTGCAATTCCGATTGCTCAACATCAATGAAATCAGCACGTGGCTTAGATCAAAGTAACGGAACTAATGTTTGCGCTTCATAGCTAACAGCAAGGCCTGTCGCTATCTGCTCAAGTTTATATTTTAAGTTCCTGGGGCGGTATCCCCTCTGACCCTGTTACATGAGGTGTAAATGAACTTTAGTTGCATTCCATGAACCTATACAACGCCTTCCGATTATATGGACTAGAGGGATCAATGTTCATATTAGCATTATACTGATCCTTAGCTTTATCAATAGTTCTTTTAAATGCGTCCGCAAAAAATTACAGCTTACCAATTTTGAGGACACTGGTTATTAGAAAAGCTATTCCATGTAGCTTTTTTGCAACGGTATGCTACCATCAGCACGACATTTTATTACTGACCAGCGATTTAACCCTGAACACCGAAGGTTCAGTAACATCTTAAAGAGGAAAGAGTGTTTGTTAAGCACGTTCAAAATTCTCAGATGATGCTATAGAGAAGAATAAGGAATTGGCAAGCTTTTTGAAGAGTTTATGGGTGACGAATTTCTGTTCAGAAGTAATTACTCTAAGGAGAACGAGTACTATAATAAACGTAACTAGGAAGCGGTCGCTTGACGAACTACAATCTGGTGTAGCCCTTATGAGACTCTCCATGCATTCGCTTCTAGCGTTAAATCAATGACTGTCCTAGAATCTACTGGCATGTCGGTTTTGGCTGGACCATTATAGCAACGCAGATCATTTACAGACATCTGATTCCAAAGACGCTACCCACATACATCTGAATAGTAACCACAAAGAACATTATGAGAAATACAATTGCCAGCAATAATCAGTATGTTCTTTGAATGCAATATATCACTAGAACAATATCACTTAAACAATGCAATAGGGGGGGAGCACACTGTGGAATCGCGATATCAACTGCAAGCAGTTCCCAGTCTAGTCGTAGAATTTTGTGTCACGCCTTCGCCCGATGAAATGCTTTTGAAGAAATTAACGTTAGGTAGCCGGCACCCAGGCCGCTAGTGGTACTGGACCCTGAAGTTCTGAAATGTCTTAACGAAAATGAGTGATTTGGTGAAAGCCAAGTTTCTTGAAGCAAAATTATATCTGGCCTGGCTGAAATGAAAGATACGATTCCGTAATCGTGAAACGAAAATGCAATTGAACGACATTTTGACTACACTACTTTAACCTCGCCATGGGTACTGTAATATCCAGGAGGCTGTAACAGGCTGCTTTAACTGATGACTTCTGGCGCTGCAATGTTCATCACATACACAAGATATCACAACAAGACGTCCACACCGGTGATGCGCATGCAACCAATTGGCTATTTACTTCTGGCTCCTTTAAGACTTTAAGACATCAGTAATAGGCCGAAGATTAGGGGAACTTATTTTGCCTTTAGTGTTAAAACGGGTAGACACTGAGGGAAAGGAAGAAGCGTGGCTCTTCATGGATGAACATGGGATCTCAACATTTGATGGGCACATGGTGGACAGGTGGGTATTCGCAGGAACCTGACTGTGCACTTTAATGGACACAGAAGGAGTCGGCGACGACAGGCTAGAGTCTCTAGTTACAGAGTCTATAGCAATATTAGAGCAGACAATTCTTGCCAACTGGTACAGCTGCAATTTTGTTAGGCTCAATCTGTATAGAAGTGACCTGCGACACGTCTTCAGTAGAACACTCCATGACTCCCTCAAGTGCTTTCTCCATGACTTAGACAACCGACTTTGTTAAGCCTGCTTCGACATCCGAACCTTGTATCCTTGCACAGCCTTAACCTCTGATGGACAGTTATCTCCCGCAAATGTCGCAATCATCGATTCTGTCAGCACTCTGGAGCCAGCACTATCTTTGCTGCACCAGAAGAGTAGCATGATGCCCACGTCAGCATCGTTAAATTACTCAATCATTTCCTGCTAAGAAGTCGATGAATTTATGCCAAATATATTAGCTTTTGAACATGCAAGCTGTTCAGGGATGAAAAGTTTCACTGGTAGTGATGCAAACGATGTGCGTCGAAGCGAATTCTACACACAATGTTGATCTCAGAACTTGCGGAGAATGCCACTCCTGCCTAAAGGACCCACCTCAAATTTTTTTAAGTACCAACTAAGGATAGCCTTTAGCTGCTCCTGGATTATTTTTAGGTTTTTCAGTTTCAGGGCTCCTTCTCAAATTGGCAAAACGCCACTGGTGTCACGCTTACTCCATATCACTCAAAAGATTCAAGGTCCGAGCTTTAGGTTGGCCTACTTTGAACCAGGATGCCAAACGCCTTGGGAGGCTAGGGACGTTATCCAAGACCTATGGAAACATGAACCCTATTTTCGAGTTTAAAACTCTCACCAATTCCCCAAAGTGTAACGGCCTCACCGGAGATATCTGTCAGGCTAGCAGACTAGACAGCCGCCAGCAATCAAGCGAGGATAGCAGAACACAATCACTGAACTTATTCACTTCAGTAATCTTTCACCAATTTAGTGGTCTTTATCGTCTGCATTTAGCCATGTTAATTGTTGGCTTCACCTTTGTTGTTCGCGAGCATTTTCTTCTTCTTTTCTCAATTGTGTTTGGTGCTCTTCATGCGCGTTTTCATCTTTTTTAACCTTTAAGTTTGTGCGCTTCATCTTCTGCGTTCAGCTGTGTTAATTGTTGGCTTCACCTATGTTGCTCATTATTCGTTTACTTACTCGATTACCATTTTGTTCTCCTTTATTCACCAGATTTTTGTTACACGTTGTCGGACCAGTTCTTGAAAATTGTTCTGGTTATTTCTCCCCTGTTTCGCGTGTTGGCGGTTTAAAATTGACTTCACTATAATGTTCTCACCTTGTTCCGGTTTCGTCCCTTCCGGTTGTATCCTTTTGGCCTCTTAATTTTGACTTTTCTACTTGTCATGCCATTTTTTGTTGCCCCAAGCGTCAAACATCGCCGCTAGTCGGTTTTGTTTTTTATTGAGGGAGTAGTCTGAAAATCAATGGACCTGGCACGAAGGCCTATTCAAGCGAGAGGGGGTAGTAGGATCAGGAAGGTCACATTTTGGCGTGAGTGCATGCCTCAAGTGCGAGCACCCAGAGGGGTAGCAGCGTGGATCAGGCTCGAGCGTTATCGCTGCGCGGCGTTGTCCAATCACTGAATGTGGTGACATGGCCCAGTCCCACAACATGTGTTGCACCGTTGGGCGGGCGTCATGTTGCGTTTTCTGCATTTAACTGCAGCCACGTTTTCACCGTTGTAATCCTGCTGATCGTCTGGCTCAGCTGCTAGCTTATGGTGCCTGGACTTTGAATTCGACTGCCATCTGACAGTCGCATCAGCGGTGAGTGCGTAGCCCCAATCACTCTCTATGTATGAGAACTTGGGCACCACGGGGAAGCCTAGGTGTTAAGAGGTTGGGATTAACAGGAGTCTGCGCTGATAATAGCGATAGGGTTGGAATCATCTAGTGCAGGCCGGACAGAGTGTGTGCATGGGACGAATCGGTAGTCGTATATAATCTCGCTTGTCAATGCGTGCGCGGCTCGTTGCCGACGTCGCCCGCGTGTCCCGGTACACATTACACTCTCAACTCCAAGCAATGGTCTCGCGAGAGTACATGGCTCCATGTTTTGATGTTGCCCAAGGTTGTGCTCATTCCAGGTGTGTCTCTAAGGCGCTTGATGGCTTTTCGGCGGTCCGTATATATAACTACTCAGCCTCCGGATCCTCCCACTTAATACCTCCTCTATTATTTTATGAACTGCAGCCAAGATCGTTGAAACCTCGATTTCAGCGAGCTGGCAGAGTGTGGTCGTACTGATGCGTAGTTTTTCAGCTATCATGAAGCGACACCACAGCAAATGTTGCGCGATTGTCAATGGGTCTGAAGCTGCATCTGTAAACACTGAGTTCTCTGTTTTGTCCAAAAGTGCTGCCGCCAGTTCGCGTTCGTCCCGGTTGTCTTGAGTATGTAAGCAGTGTTTTGGGCGGTTCTGGAATGAAGTTGAATTTCAGCACCAGTGTGTGTGTCGTCGTCATTTGTGTGTTCTGTGCCCTGTCGTGTGTCTAAGCGCTGTCAACTTACAATGAATCAGCACCAATTAGCCCGACAGCTTCTCTTATTGAAATGCTGCGTGCCATAGCGCATGTCGGAGTGGGTGGTGTTCCTGCCACGATCATTACTACGATGTGGTATCAAGGTAGTTTTGTTTAGTATGCAGATGCATGCGAGGTGTCGCAAAGTACAATCTGTAGATCTTAGAAGAGAACTATCGTCCGTAATGTACAGCACTAGACATCTGAAGTGACCCTCTTGGTGCACATCTTAGCCTCCAAGGCTACCCATTCAAACTGAGAGGTGAGTGATATTGAATCTGGCAGCCAGACTTCTTAGTACATGGCAACTCAGGCTGGGAATGCTGCAACACACCTTCAGAAGATTCACACCGTCACCTGAAAATTTATAGACACCGTGCTTCGTGCATACATTATATACACAGATTCACACGTGGAAGATACAGGACTCCGAAATTTGTAAAATTGTCAACGCTAAAGGCTAAATAAACTCCAGTCAAGTTTTCATATGAATGCAAGGTGTCACCAATGTAAAATAAATCACCGATTTGATTTTTTAATAGTTAGATGCATTTGGCTAGAGACACTGTAAACGGATGTTGTGATCAATTTTGAGACCCATTCCAACTAATTTTACTTTTTCTTTCTTGCTCATCCTATTGTGCAAAACTTTCTTTTCGCTGTCAGAAAACGCCTTTATTCGGTCGGGCTTCACAGCATGTCTTGCCAGGTGCAAATTTTGACGCAAAAAGGTTACTTCAGTTCAGCTTGCTACTAACAATTTTCTTTGAGTGCTGAATAGCTGGACATAGGGCTCAGGGATGAATCTGCATTTAGCATTAAGTGGGACCAACCGTGGCATGTTCGAAGCCAGATTGCTCCCTCTAGGTCATATGGTTGTCCGTGTAAAGAAACATAAAGCAACAATTTGAACTTCAGAAGGAAAAATGTTTGGGCGTGTTGGTTCATCGTCAACACAGCGAAGCGCTCAAAATCACAAAGGACGAGGAGGGGACAGGACAATAGAGCACTTTCAACAAATGTTTATTGCGGTTGCGGAGCATATATATATACACTTCAGAATCACAAAAAGAAAGAAGGAAAAACATCTACACGTGCCGCCAAAGGTAAGAAATCCAGCTCAGTTTTTGATAGAGCCACCGACGGTTTGCTGACGCATTCATCCCCTGATCGTGCTATCTGCGATGCTTCCACTATCTCCCTAGTTAGGCTGGTACGGTGGCGATACAAAGCAATAGTTTTGTCGAACAAAGGCTTGCAAGGTGTCTCGCTGTCACACTATTTGCAATGCGCAGCTAACTGTCTGTCTATGGCAATATTGCCGACCTTTTTAGAGTGCTCTTGCAGCCGAACGTTCAGACATCTCCCAGTTTGGCCGATGTAGTGTCTACCACACGAAAGCGGGATCTTGTACACAACATCCTTCTGGCAAGATACCAAGGGATCCCTATGTTTGATATTGCATGCTGGTTTTTGCGTACGTGTGGGACAACTTAACCTACAAAGGCTCATCAGCTTCTTTGGTGCCGAAAACAAAACTCTTACTCCGGATCGCTGCCCAACTTTCTTCAGATTGTGCGAGAAACCATGCACGAACGGAATGGCAGCTACCTTCTCTTTATCATGCCTTTCTTTTCTATTTTCTGCTGTCTGCTCGTTACTCAGGCTCGCCTCTGATTTCCGTTTGCGATTCAGGGCCTGCGCTACAACGCTGAGGTCCAAGCTCGTGCTTTTTCCTTCTGTATCCGATCCAGGATCCTCCCTCCCGCCGTTAGAGCCCTGCTTGGTGGCTTTCCTCCATCGGTTAACCGTTTGGTCGGCTGTGCAAGGTTTTCCGGGCTGAATGGCGGAGGCAGGCTCGGTTCTATCGTGACTACTTGTTCTCAAGTATCTTCAGCGACGGTAACCTCGGACGAGCCCGATGGAAATGGCGCCAGGTGTCAAGGTTGCTCGACCTGGCCACGGAAACCTTCTGGCTCCGTGTTTTGGAGTGCCTCCGCCTTCTGGTGCCTCGCAATGTATCGGTATGTGGTCAAGGCTTAGAGTAAGTGGTTAGAGCGCCCGTCTCGGCTGCGGGAGGTGGTCAGTTCGAAACCCACCGCCGGACACCCACCGGTAAAAATGGGTACAAGCGTCCCCCGGCCTGGTGCTCGGCTTTTACAGGGGTGTGCGTTTGGGAGAAGCTCCGTAAACCCCGCTGCGCGCCCCTCCTCCGCAGTGGGCCCAAACCCAGTTTCGAACCTCGCAGCCTGCAAAGGTGGTTCTGTTTGTCTTGCAAAGGTACTTCCTTTGACCCTCACCTGAAGTGCTCCCTTAGAGCCTCAGCTGCAGCAGTCCTAAAAAAACAAAACGAAAAAAAAAGGGCCACATAATGGGCTGTTGCCGCGCAAGGCGGACTTATTGTTGTCCGATGGCGGAACGAATCACTGCCTTTGTATGTTAAGTTGTCCCACACGTACGAAACCAGCATGCAATATCAAACATAGGGATCCCTTGGTATCTTGCCAGAAGGATGTTGTGTACAAGATCCCGCTTTCGTGTGGTAGACACTACATCGGCTAAACTGGAAGATGTCTGAACGTTCGGCTGCAAGAGCACTCTAAAAGGTCGGCAATATTGCCATAGACGGACAGTTAGCTGCGCATTGCAAAAAGTGTGACACGTTAGGGGGCGTCGACGTCCCGGATGATGTCTCCAGGACTCTGGCGCTCGGCCCCAAGTTCGCCGTACCACCGAGGCAAGACGCCGCAGGACTTCTCACCAGTGTCCAGGAAGTGGCAAGGAGGGCGACGTTGGACGAGAGTGAATCCTGTGTATCCCAAAGGGTTGAAGGTAGTTGCAAGGTGCAGACAGGAGCGACCTGACATGCGGCTGGAGCACGCGGCTACGTCTCTCAAGGAACTTGGTCTCTGTGTTCTGCCTGCTGACAAGGAAGGCGGATTTGCTGTGCTCAGGCAAGAGCTGTTCTGTAGTAAAGCGTCGCAAGCAGTGCTATCTGTATTTAAGCCACACCGAAATGTTTCTTTGAAAAGAGTAAAGTCGCGTGCTAAGAAGCTGTGCGAACAGCTCAACCTGTTGAGTGTCGTTAAGAAGATTGAGAGCAGCGATTATGACTCTCTTCAAATGTTTTTCTCAGCTAAGACTCTAAAGTGGAATGCCCTTTTCGCGTGATCGTGTCCGAATCGGGTACGTGGCAGAAGTGCGTTGCTGACTTCTTGCAATTGAGTCTTAAAAGGCTTGACGTGGACGACCCGTTTGCGACGAGGGACTCTGCTGTATTAATAGATTATCTTAGGTCATGCGACAACAACGCTCAAACAGCTTTTTCAGTAGATATAAAAGATTTGTTTTATTCATTGCCACACGATGGTCTGTTGTCCTGCGTCGAGGCAGTAATTGACGAGTACGGCGCGGTAGACTTTCAGAACGACTGGGGTGTAAGTGTGAGTGGTTTTTTAGAGCTTTTATCTTGTTACCTGACGTCTACTTTTGTTACCTTTGACAAAAGCATTTACCTGCAAAAGCAGGGTGTTTGCATTGGTTCTTGTATCGCACCGATTTTAAGTGAATTATTTTTGGCTCGTTGTGACAAGGCTCTTTTTGAACGGCTTGATGATCTTAAGATTTTAAAAGTGTTTCGTTATGTTGATGATTTTTTTTATTTTGTTGGATACTTCTGTTTTTATTGACCCGTTTGACAGCAGTCTTTCGGAAGAGTTTATTGCTCTCGGAGACCCTATTGTCTCGCGGATTTTAGCATCCTTTCATGCATGTTTTAAACCACTCACATTCACCACCGAATTGCCCGAGCAGAACAGCATTAGGTTTTTGGATTTGCGATTGTATTTTAAAGATCACGCGTGTTGGGTGTATGACCCAAGGGCCAACAAGCCTCCCCTACCATATAGTTTGTCGCATTCTAAGGTGGTCAAGAGGAATATCGTACTGTCCTTCTTGTCGAGTGCTATTAGAAAGTCATGCCAACACACCGTTGATGAGAGTCTTAGCTCACAGGTGGCTCGATTGGAGGCGGCAGGTTACCCCAGGCACGTGATAGTTTCTGTAGCGGAGGCCCTGAATCGCAAACGGAAATCAGAGGCGAGCCTGAGTTACGAGCAGACAGCAGAAAATAGAAAAGAAAGACATAATAAAGAGAAGGTAGCTGTCATTCCGTACGTGCATGGTTTCTCGCACAATCTGAAAAAAGTTGGGCAGCGATCCGGAGTAAGAGTTTTGTTTTCGGCACCAAAGAAGCTGATGAGCCTTTGTATGTTAAGTTGTCCCACACGTACGAAACCAGCATGCAATATCAAACATAGGGATCCCTTGGTATCTTGCCAGAAGGATGTTGTGTACAAGATCCCGCTTTCGTGTGGTAGACACTACATCGGCTAAACTGGAAGATGTCTGAACATTCGGCTGCAAGAGCACTCTAAAAGGTCGGCAATATTGCCATAGACGGACAGTTAGCTGCGCATTGCAAAAAGTGTGACAGCGAGACACCTTGCCAGCCTTTGTTTGACAAAACTATTGCTTTGTATCGCCACCGTACCAGCCTAACTAGGGAGATAGTGGAAGCATCGCAGATAGCACGATCAGGGGATGAATGCGTCATCAAACCGTCGGTGGCTCTATCAAAAACTGAGCTGGATTTCTTAGCTTAGGCGGCACGTGTAGATGTTTTTTCTTCTTTATTTTTGTGATTCTGAAGTGTATATATATATGCTCCGCAACCGCAATAAACATTTGTTGAAAGCGCGCTATTGTCCTGTCCCCTCCTCGTCCTTTGTGATTTTGAACGCTTCGCTGTGTTAACAATTTGAATTTATGTGTGTTTTTTTCGCCGAGCCCATTAAAGATATAGGCGTTGAAAAATCAGTGTTTTTATTTATTTTTCTGTTTTTGCATCTTTTACCATCTTTGAACACCCTACTTTCATGTAGCAAAATATGAAAGCAATATTTGTAAGATAAATTTGATAAAAATGCGTCTAAATCAGCCGCGGTGACCGAAAAGGTCGTACGTGCTGCCCAATCTTTGCCATCTTTGTCGAGCACTCCTGCTGTCACGTGACGTGAACCCGAGGCTGTCATTGGTTGTCGCCGTGCGGTGGAGTCACCCCTGCAATTTCATATCCGCTCGAGTCGCACCGGCTAGCATGATGCTCAGCGTTTCTTTGTTTTATCTGAAGTTTTCAATAGCCGGACTGCATACCCGTATAGGGGAAAGCGCAAGCAGAAGCGAAAGGGAGCCACGAACGCAATGGACGCCGCAAGCGCCTATACGCAAGTAGGGTAGAATGGAAGCATGTATTCGACCTCTGTATAGTCGAACGCGTCTGATTTTATCAGTGACGCTTTCGACTTCATGAGCACATCAGAGAAGAAGTTGGTAGCGCTCCAGGATGATGAGAGCTGAGAGCAGAACAGGTGCAAGCGACGTTATCTGCGACGTTGGAGCGCTGACCCGTCTCGTTAAAGGTGTCATTGTGGCATGTGCGAGAAGAGCGAACAACTCGTGCTGATTGAGGGTGAAAAGAAGTGGAAAGGCCTCGCTACGCTCCTGGATCTGAGGTGTAAAAATGGAGGATACCAGGCAGCAGTAATTTCTGCCATGTTCACCTCGCGATGGACTGGTACCGGTGGCGGGGAAGGCATTGACGCGGAGCGGTGCAGTAGAAGCCCTAGCGATATTTTGGCGATTAGCGTGAAATCAGTGCTCGCTGTGTGTTGAATAAAGGCTGGACATGATGACCTAACGAGATTTTGCGGCGTCCTTAGCCTTCAGAAAAGACTTCGCGACAAGACATTTCGCAACATAGAAAAGAAAATAGACACCGCCGAAAATCATGCAGGAGCAAGGCAATTAACTGCATTAGATACTGCTCAGACTGACGTTGCTGTCATGTTTGATGGGAACTGGCAGAAGTACTGGCACAAGAGCCACATGAAGTTAGCACTGCTATTTCTGTGGACACTGATTTTTCTGAGCTTTTGAAGTGCTGAGCAAATACTGCCAAGAATGTAGCAGCCTCAAAGCCCTGGGTGCTGAAGGGGAAGAAGTGTGAAAGGCCTACCATTCAGCGGTGTGCGAAACGAATGTTGAGTGCGCATGCCTTGCTATGCAAACACAAGAACTACGCATCTGGGGCAGGATACAGCACAGCAACATGCCGTTCACATTTTTTTGAGTGATAGTGACAACAAAGCATATGCTGCAGTTTCTGAAGGCGAGGTTTATGGGCCGATGGCAGTGACCGAAAATCACTGTACAAACCGTGTTTCTAAACGTTCTGGTACTGTACTAAGAAAGTTGAAGATACCGCTGCCACGTGGACAGAAACATGGTAACCAGGCCATCCAAATGCTGCAGAATTATTACCAGACTGCAGTAACGAGCAACAGAGGCAGTTTAAGAGGCATTGCTGGTACAATCAGGGCTTCTAACTCCATTCGTGCACCAGCAATGATGCAAGCAGCCACAAGTTTTGCCCTGATGGGAAGGAGTCGTGGTGCAAGCAAAAGAGAGTTCAAGCCCTGGGCAAACAGCTCCGGACCATACACCCCTCCTACTAAGTAGGAAAAGTGCTGCCAATTTACAAACATTTGACAGACTCTAAACATCTTAACCACATTTTGCAAGGGAAGACTCCGACGATGGCGAGTACCTAAGTAGTAAAATTGGGATTTGTGTTCAATCAGAGGAGATTGCCACCGCCATTGTAGTCGTGTGGTGCAACAGGGGTCAAACTAGCTTTGAAAGTGGGCTATAAAAACTGTGAGTCCTCCCTTCAATGCAGGTGCTCAGGCTCAGCTTGGAAGTGACCAGAAAAGGATCAAGACGATGTCTGCCAAGCTTGCTACCCAACCAAAATCTCATCACCGCAGCCAGGTGAAGTTAGCCCGTACGGAGGACACCATTTACAAGAATCGTGTGGGGAAAACATTTGCAGCAGGAGAATTCTCGTAATGTGAGCTAGTGGCCGACATTCAGAATTGTTGTAGGCGCGAGCGACGAGGAAAAGCCAAAAGGACGACCAACCGACACGGTTTATTCGCACGCTAGTGCATAACAGAAAGAACACGGAGCGTCCGGCATACAGCGTTTATATGAGACGCGCTATCAGTGTGACGTCACACTCTCTTCGCACAACACCACACTCCTTCCCACAAAGTTTATAGCCTGTACTAATCCGGAGGTTTCCTTGCACAGCACTGCGTCGATGTCTGTGCCCCTAGAGGAAAGGTAGGTTCTCGAAGAGGCGTCGACGGCGCGGAATCTTAGAGTAGAGCACCCGGCTGATCCAAGGGAGCCTAGTCTTCGGGTGGCTCCGCGGTATTGTCACAGAGCTTGGAGACTCCAGGGAAGGAAGAGAAGGCCTCGTATCGGAGGCCTCCGGCACAGGGTCCTAAATTGAACTTAGCACCAAACAAGGAGGATCACTGTGCCCTTGTTCGTAACTTTCAAAATAACGAGGACGTAAATTATCTACATGAACGAATCTGTTCTCCGGTCCTACACGCACAAAGTACATAACGGCACTGCACTTTTTTCGACGAGCCCAGGTAACCATTGGGCGTCACCCGGACAAAGACCTTGAACAAGAACTCTTTCGCCCTCTTCAAATGACCTCCACGACCCTCCTTTTTGGTCGACTTGGCCGTTTACCTTAGAGAAACGTTCTTTCATTCGTCTCTCTAGGTCTAGCTGTAGGAGATTCAGACGAGTGCGGGGCTTCCACGACAGGAACGGTTCAGCTGGTGTTTGCCCAGTTGTTGTGTTCGGAGTGTTTCGGTACCTGAACAGAAAGAGGTCTATGCGGTGTTGTAGGGTCTTCCTAGCGAAACAGGCATTTGTGAAACTTCCTCAATCCAAAGACTTTTTGTCGAGAAGCTGTCGCAGAAGGTCCCGATTAATCATCTGGACGCATCTCTCAGCGCTTCTGTTTAGCGCAGGATGGTACGGAGGTGTCCTGGTATGACACACTTCGTCCTCGAGCAGAAACTCTGTGAAGCTCTTCGCAGTGAACTGCGGCCCCGTTTCAGGGACGACCTCTCCCGGAAGGCTATACGGCGCCAACACACACCGCAGCTTTTCGATAGTCTCTTCTGTCGTTGTTGAATTCATTACGAATACTTGAATCAATCTGGAGTGTGCATCTACCAGCACCAAAAGCCACTGGTTGTCTGTGACAGCAAAATCCAGGTTGATACGTTGCCATCTGCGGCTCGGCCAACCCCAAATTTGTAGTTAGGCCTTCGATGGAGCGTTTTACGTCAACTAACAGGTAGAACAGCTCTTAATAGCACATTAAATACCTTCGGTTTACTGCGGCCACCATACATAGGCACGCGCGATCATTTTCATACGCGAACTGCAGGGTGACCTTCATAGCAAAGTGAAAACACTTGTTGCGAAAATAGTGAGGAACAACCACACGATTTTCCCATGTGGCGCACTGGTGATCTACAGACAGCTCATGCCGACGAACAAAGTACGGGCAATTCACTGTTAGTTACATCCACAGGCCAGCCTCTCCTTGTGTACATCAGCACTGACGGTAGCACGCCATCGGTGCTTGTTGATTTCCTGATTGTTTCATTAGACAAGGGAAGTTCATCGACACGTGATGAGAAGGGTACGTAATATAAGGTATCTTTATCATTCGCCAACGGCAACCGCGAAAGCGCGCCAGCGTCCCCAGCACTGCTGCTTTTCCGATACACTAATTTTAATCGTACGCCGCAAGCAACAAAGCCCAGCGTTGCATGCGTGTCGCTGACATTACTGGAACGGGCTTATTGTGCGCCAGAATGCCAGCTAATGACTGGTGATCCGAATAAGGGACACAACTACGCCCAAACAGGTACTTGCCAAACTTCATCAACCCAAAGACAACGGCGAGAGTCTCTTTTTCAATGCGAGCATATCAATGTTCTGATTTGATCAATGCCCTAGACGCATATTCAATTGACGTTTCCTCCCTACCAAACTTATGAAACAGAATGGCGCCAATGCCGTATGTGGGTGCATCACACACAAGCCCTAGCTATTTGGTTTGGTCGTAGTCTGTCAAAACCAGTTCTTCAGTTAGCCACCTTCTAATCTGCTGAAACGCTTGCTCTGCCTCACGCGACCACTAAAGCTCTTTCCTTGATTTACGACGTCGCACTTTGCCTTAGGGCCATGTTGGTAACAAACTTCCCATAAAAAGTTAATCAACCCCAGGTACGCCCGAATCTGTGCCTCATTTTTTGGTAGTGGTGCCTCTGTTATAAATTTCACTTTTGCATCTGACGGGCGTATCTCCTTTTCGTCAAGAATGTGCCTCAAATACAATACAGAGGTCTCAAAGAACTTGCACTTTTCTCACTCCGAACGTATGCCTCTGTCCTAAAACCGTGCAGCATACTTTCCACTTAATGAAAACACTCGTCAAATGTAGCTGCTGCTATAAGTATGTCATCTAAATAGCATGCCACACGATCAAATCCTTTCAACACGTCATCCATGACTGCCTGAAATATCGCAGGTGCACTCGTAATACCATGGGGCAAGCGCGCCCGTGTACCTGAAAAATGTAGAAGGGTAGATACTTGGGCTTGTTGGGCTTGGAAGGGAACAAAATGTAGCGCACCAAGACAAGGACAGAGAAAGAAGACACACACAGCGCTACAGTTAGCGCTGTGTGTGTCTTCTTTCTCTGTCCTTGTCTTGGTGCGCTACATTTTGTTCCCTGAAAAATGTGTGTTGATCGCGATTGGCGACTGCACCTGCGGATGCAATTCCAGCTGCTGATATGCAGTAGACAGATTAAGCACAGTTATATATTTGCACCCCGTCATTTTTACAAACAGATCCTCCAGGACGGGAAAGGGGTAATGATTCATTTAAGGCATGGGTTTAGCGTTACTTTGAAGGCAGCGCACACCCTGACCTCTCACGACATCTACAGGCATCGCCCAGTCACTCTGCTGAACATGTACTAACACTCCTGCCTTCACAAGATTCTGCAATTCCGAAGTCACTGCTTCCTTAAGCGCAAATGGCATCGATCTTGCTTTACAAAAGCCGGGTGTACTACCCTCTTTCAGTACTAACCTGATTGCACTGTTCTTGATTAGGCCTCGGGTAGGCTCAAAAATCTTAGCGTAGTTTTCGAGTAAATCCGCCACTTTATCCAAACAAACACAATGAACCATAGACCACTCCAACTTTAGTGCTGCCAGCTAGTCACGTCCCAACAGCATAGTTTTGGTATTCTCGTTTGCCTTCACGACAATTAACGGAAGCCGCTTGTGCTCACCGTGGTGCTTTACTGAAACCATCATCTTCACCTGTCGTTAACGGCAGCGGAGTACCTCCGTAAGCTCTTAGCTTTAGATTGCATGGGTCTTTAGGTAGGCTGGGCTAGTATTTTGTTGTACAGTGCCTATGGCACAACCAATACAGACGCCCCGTATCAATCTGCATGAGAACATTTTTCTGCTCTAATATTAGGCAAATTTCGTAAAGTACGGTGCTTCCCTCACAAGAGTAAATATTATGCAGCACATGTTCATCCACGTCCCTATCCTCTGGTATCGCATTCACAGAATCTCTGCTTCTGTACTTGCACATCTTCGCTATGTGTCCCTCACGTTGACACATCCGGGAACAATACTTGCGATATCTGCAGGTAGCCGCTTCATGCGCTGAGCCGCATCGGAAACAGTCCGGTGACTTCGTCGCCCTGTCCACAGCGGGCAATGTAGCAGCGTCTTTCCTCGAGGGTGGCGTGCGTTCGCCCCCATCTCCCTTGCGGTAGAAGAATGCTGACGGTTTCTTGCCCCACGCTGGGCTGAAAAATCCTGGCTTTACTTGCGGACCAAATCGATACTCTGTGATATCGAAGGTATTTTTGAACGTTAACTTGCTCATCGTTAACAACTCAGTTTCACTTTCTCTGTCACATAACCCAGCCCAAACGGCCGCGAAGAGCCTCGCTAAGAAACGGCCCGAAACCGCAAGACGCCACCGACCGATTCAACTCAATCGCGAACGCTGCGGCTGTTGCACCGTCTTGCTAGAAACGCCGGTTGAATCTGAACCGCTCGGAAGTTACTGAGGGTTTTGGTTCGCCTTGCTCTCGCAGTATTTGCATCAGCTGTGCGTGGCTTGTTTTCAGGTTCCAGCAAAGTATTTAGAGTTTTGTAGTCTTTCTTCCCTATTGACATTATGAACACCGACATATTCAGGTCATCGCTCACCTGGAAGGCCTTCAGGAAGTGTTGGCATTTTTCCACATAGTACTCGAGATCTTCATCGCCATCCTTGATGAACTGATCGAACCTTACACTCGTTGCCATCCTCCCAGTCTCCTCGAAGCACACTCCGTGACCGCTGCTAGCGGTTTTTTGTCACCCGGCGGATTTCGCATCCCATCCTCGTTGCCAGTATGTTGTAGCCGCAAGCGACGAGGCAGAGCCAGAAGGACGCCCAACCGACACGGTTTATTCACGCGCTGGTGTGTAACAGAAAGAACCCGGAGAGTCCGGCGAACAGCGTTTAAATAGCAATATGAGAAGCGCTATCAGTGTGATATCACACAAGCTTGGCACAACACCACAAGAACTATATTAGGGCTAACCCAGGTAGCACAGTTAACCGGCCCGATATTGGAAATGGGCAGGCAAAGCATGGCCAAAGGTTGGATTATTGTTGTTAGTTTGTTAGTGATATTGGGCATGCCATTCTATAAGCTGGTTACAACGGGCCAGGTATGCCATTGCTTGCTAACATTACTATGTCTGGAAACCAGTGGCATAAATATTGTCCTCCTATACGTATGGCTTGCCAATTTTTCGCATATGCTGGTGTCAGCTCGGCAACACCATCCATCAGATCGATCGGTTTTCCCACATTTCATATACTTTCGTGTGCGCTAGCAAATATTGGCAGCTTGTTTAAATTGGAATGCGAACATCTGATATACGTCCGTGCTCGTTTACAAATATTGCTCGCTCATTGAGGTATGACTGCCAACATCTGATATACGCATATTTATGCCGGCAAATACCGTTCGCTCATTACGACCGCGCTTCCAACATGAGGTACATCCTCCCATACATTGGTAAACATTGCGCGGTTGTTTAGCCAGACAGCCAGTGAGCGTTGGTCAACATTTCCCCCTTAGACTGATACTGCCAACATCTTACGTATTTTGACATGTACTTGCTGACAACACTGTTCCTTTGATTAAGAGACTTCTTTTCAGAATGCGACCTTCCTCTACGATCCTTGGTGTTCCAAATCAGTCTTTAGAGCTTTAAGATAAACAATAAACATTCCAATGAACTTACTCGTGTGCATAGGTAATGCAAACAGGCATACACAAATTGAGGGAGTAATTCTCGACAGCCTTGTCTGATAGCGGTTCATGAATAGTCAGGCAACATTAGCTACCGGGCAGTGTTATTTTAAAACTATAGAGGCAGTCGCATCTCTAGGATACTCAATTCGGTTGCATTCTCAGTTTACGTGCGGCTACGAGACATACGCCCCGAACTTTACCATTCTGCTCATGTGAATACGCACGCAAGAGAGACACAGTTCATTAAAAACATCCTTAACGTGGTTACCCTATTGGAAAAATTGTATGAGGCAATAACCTCACATTTTCTCACACAATCTCACTCAATTCACATAAGAAATCACATACAAGTCGCATATAATTGCATAAGGTCTCATAGTTTCTTGTACATTATCATAAATTATATACGATATTTTATGATATTGATGTCCACCGTATGAGAGTCTATGCGATTACATGAGCTTTTATGATGTAATTGCCCCGTAGAACTTTTGGTTTTTCAGTAGGGTAGCTTTTGACTGGACGTTTCTTGCACTCCGACATCCAAAAGCGAAAGATAAAGGCCTGTCTTGTACGCCATTGGCACATGGAGTGTCGCGAAACACTTCGTCACAGCAGAAGCCGCTTAGGCGGCTATGATGACACTTGCACATGAATGCGAGAACCGAAACTGAATATTTAGAGCAGAATCGCTGGTAACCCACGCACTCCAGAAGAGTTCTGCAAATTGGTATTGTCTTGAAATGTAACCGTCTCCAAGTTTAAAAACTAATGATGTAAGAGGCTAAATATTTTATTACTGCATAGTATTTAAATACAGGCTTGACAACAGCGATTACTTTTTTTTTTCTGTCCGCCTATCCGCATTACGTACCTGCGAAACCGCTTCGATGTACTTGTGATTATTTATTGCTAAAAATCTGCAAACTGTGTACATGAGCGATGCCGAACTATTTTACTATTGATGTGTCTATTGTTTCATGCCGACAACCAGGGCAGCCTACATTTTGTTACGCACTTTACAGGAATGGCGCTGGACTACACTCAGGAAGAGATAACACAGTGGAGATAGTTTGAAACAGAAAGAAGGATGACAATGGGAAAGTGACACTAATAAAGATCAAGACAAGCATCAATGCACACAATCAAAAAATCTGTAACAACAAAACGGGTAGGAAATGTGACCATGTTTGTACTTTGATTTATGCAGAAAGAGAGCTCGTTGGCGTGATTTGCGCGGCAAATTAGCATTGAAAAAGCTCGCACGTGACGTCACTCTGATGAAAATTACTAATGGCATTTCAGCTCCATCTCATAAAGAGAAGCGATGGCCCGGGTTTCTTTGGGCGCACTTAGCTGTGCGCTATCCCGCTCTTTTTTTTTTACCTTGCAAGAAATACAGATTACAAATATTGCCAGCTATATCCATATACCTGGCCTTCTTCCACAATATAACAAATGTGTATATGTTCATAGGCATCTAATTTTTTATTGCTCACTACTTCAGCCAACAGCGCTGATAACGTTATGCGGCCGTGTATGGGTTTACCATACGATAAACCCATACACGATAACTATGTCAGAGAATTTTATTCTCGTTAGCAGATAGCCATCATACATGGCAAAATTACTTTTGAAAGAGAATTAAAATATATTACTAATTACTTTGCTGAAAATCGTAGAAAAGAAATTAAATTAAATTACATTACTCATTACTGCTTCCAAAAAGTAACTGAAATTACAATACATTTACTTTTAAATTACTTTACAGATTTCATCCATGCAAGAACAAAGTAAAGCTAGTAAACAAAACAGAAACTTATTCTCCAGACACATTATTTCGTCTTTCCGCAAAATTCCGTCCCAGAGAGCTATTCCTTCCCTCTCTCCTACAGCGCTTGCCATTACAAAAATAAGACAAACGCAATAAAACAACAGAACAACAAAAGCAGACGTATGGTCAAACGCTTATTGCTCGCCTGGAGCTGTCTCCGCCATTTGAAGGGTCCGAAGAAGCTAGGTTATTTATTGCTTTTGGCTCTTTATAGCGCTTTCGTGTTTGCGGCGACTACAGGAGCACAGTTAACGCATTCGTCAAGAAGACGGCGTACCCGCTATCGACAATTGCGGACGTATTCGCAAAGTTGTGTGCTTGAGCCATCTTCTCAACGCTGGATCTTTACCATGGCTTCTACGCAGCTAAAGGCCGATGACGAGACGGCCGCAGCAGTCACCGTAAACACCACCAACACGCTAGAGAGATTTAGCTTACCGTGATCCGCGACCCGCTACCGTGATCCGCCACCGCGCGCTCCACTGCGCATGCCCAGATCCCCTTGACGCCGATAGATGGCGCCACATACTTGATGTCGGCACATAGACCTGCCGCGTCGGGACCAATCAGCTCGTGCGCCCCGCCCACGCACGGTAGAGGGTCACGGTGGCGGATCGCGGATCACGGTAAGCTAAATCTCTCTACTGTTTTGAGTGAAACGGCTTCCGTTTGGAATATCCGCTTCGCCAGCCATCTTACAGCGTATGAAGGGGGCAACACTTTCAATGATTCCAGGAGTGCGTGTTTATCTTGACGACATTATTGTCAGTGGCAAGCACTCCAGAGAGCATGCACAACGTCTAGACAGTCATTTCGAGGCTAAGCGAGAAAGCCTATGCCTCAAGCAAGAAAAATGCCGCTTCGGCATCAGGTAAGTCTAATTTCTCGGACATGAGATTGACGCGCGAGGAATTCACACAACTGATCCAGGCAATCATACAGGCTCTAAAGCCGATTGACAAGAATTCTGTGCTGGCTTTTCTAGGCCTTTTGGCATTTTATGACCAATTTCTAGAAAGCAGAACTACGGTTGCCGCAGAGCTGTACAAGCTTCAGGAAAAAAACACACCCTGGACGTGGGAGAAAAAGCACCAGATTGCTTTTGACAATCCAAAGCGCTTGATTAGCTCTTCCAATGGGATTGCGAATTACGACCAGACAAAGTCCCTAGTTTTGTCTGTGGATGCGTCACTATATAGCATCGGCGCGATTCTATCCCAGAAAGATGCGTAAGGCAGAGAGACCCGAAATGCGTTCGCGTCGCGAACTTTGGGTGCCGCAGAAAAAAAATACTCCCAGCTAGACAAGGAAGGTCTCGCAGGAGTTTTCGCCATGAACAATTTTCACCAGTACATAGCTGTCCGGCACGTGACAGTACGAACGAATCACCAACCGCTCCCCGGAATAATGGGAGAAAAGAGACAGTTACCGCAGATACTCTCGGTTAGGATGACTCGATGGTGTCTGAAGCTGGCCACGTACGATTAAAATTTGGCGTACAAGCCTGAATTTTTGCACCGACATTTTGATGCACCTAGCAGCCTACCACTGCCCACCCAAACAGATGAGCCACACCTACTCATGCTGGCTTCCACGCCGAGCATCAAACTGTCTCCACATCAACTCGCAAAACTGAGCTGAAAAGATCCATTCCTATCCAGCGTAATGAGAGCTATGTCAGGCGGAGATCTGCATAGGTCGCCCGGGCACGAAGTTTCTGCTTTCGCTATGCTGCGACCTGAGCTCTCACAACAGGAAGGTTGCCTTATTCGCGGTACCAGAATGGTTATTCCGGCGGAAGCGAGAAAAGACGTACTCGATATGGCACATCCAGGTCACGTGGCGTTGTAGCCTTGAAAGCGTGCCTTCGAGGATACGTTTGGGGGCCCAGGATTGATAATGACATAGAGCGTCTAATCAAAAATTGCGCAACTTGCTGCCAGCATCACAGAACGCCACCTAAAGCACCACCGCCTGATTGGAAGCGTGCGACAGCTCCATGGCACACACTCCACGCCGACTGCACTGGCCCCGTGGAGGGAAGGATGCTGCTAATTGTTGCAGACGCTTACAGCAATTGGCTCGAAGAGTGCTACAGGCGCAACATACTGTCACCGACTCTAATCGAGGCACTGCATAACCAGTTCGCGACTTTCGGCCTTCCCGAAAGGCTGGTAACGTATAATGGCCCGTCCTTCATTTCTACGGGACGATTTCCTAAACAAGCAAGGTGTGACGCACATTACAAGTGCTCCCTATCATCCGGCCACGAATGGGCAAGCAGAGTGAATGATATACAAGACTATAAGCAAGCATTGGCCAAGAATCAGCCTAGAACATTCTCGTGCATGCTTGCTTGGTTTCTGCTCAAGCAGCAGACAGCTCTATCAGCTACAACGGGCAGAACACCAGCCTCACTTATGTTCGTACGCGAGCTTTCGATGGCACTCACACGCATTTGAAGTTGAAGTTGAAAGTTTATTTTTGAATCAAAAAACAACTTACAAGAATATACAGCGAGAGGTCCCATGGTACAAGACCGCAGGTGGGACCTCCCAGGGTAATAGATTTCGATAGGCAACATAATGAATAATATTATTGTAAGAGAATTTATGAAGCAACACCGAAAATAAATAACGAAATAGGTAGTAAAGAGTTCATTGAAGACAGATTTAAATACAAAAACAGAATACAGAAAAAAGTACAAAAAACACGTGAACCCCGCGACACAAAAGATAATAAAGAAATCACAAATTAAGAAGAATTTTTTCAAATTTCAACTTGAACAAAGAAAGTGTATTAGTTTGCTTAATGGCAAAATTCAAAGAATTCTAAAATGATATGGGAGAAAATTGAAGGCCTTGTTTTCCGTAGTTAGTATTGATCTTAGGTAGTAGAAAATTATTACGTAGAGCGAACCTTGTAACGCTGTTGTTTTTGGTCATGCCGGGAGGAAAAATGTTAAATGGGAACTGATAGTGAAGAATCTTAAAGAATAGAATACCGATATTATAAAGATAAAGAGCTGAGTGGGGTAGAATATTTAAATTCATGAACAAATTGTGCGACGGTGATATGGGAGGAGGTTTTGATGCGTATGGCTTGCTTTTGCAGTTTTATTAATGGCCAAAGATGAACATGATAGGCGTTACCCCCAGGATGAAATGCCGTAGTTTAAGTGCTGTGGACGAAAGCGTAGTAAAGTAATAGTAACGTGTGCATTGGGAAAAAGGATCGGGCTTTGATTAGTGCGCGTAACCCAAATGAAATTTTCTTGCAAGTTTCCGCTATATGATAATGGAATTTTAGGTGAGGGTCAATAACAACACTTAGAAGCAAAATTCGGTCTTGCGACGCAATGGCAGTGGAATTGACGTATAGCAGTGGTGAGACGGGCAATGGCTTCTGAGGGGGATGGAAAATCTGAAAGCAAGTCTTAGTAACATTCACAGTAAGGCAGTTAATATGGCACCAATGCTCAAGAGAATTAATGTTATTTTGAAGGTTAGATATGAGCTGGTAAATGTCATAGTGCGATGTTATCATAGTAGAGTCATCTGCGTATAATATACAATTACAATGCCTAAAACAAGATGGTATATCGTTAATGCAGAGTAGAAACAATACAGTGCCTAGATTATAACCCTGTGGAATCCCAATGCTTGTGGGAGCTTGATTAGATGCATGGTTATTAATACAGACTATGTGCTCTCGGTCACGAAGAAAACTCTTCAAGCATTAGTGGAGGTTCTGATACGCCGTACGACTGAGGTTTCTGAAACAAGATGAAGTGATCGATGGAATCAAATGCTTCGCTAAATTCAATGAAAACTGCCCCTGAAAACTTTCCTTCATCGATAGCAAGCCTGATATAATCTATGAGAGAAGCTATAGCAGTATCTTTATGTAGTCCGCGTCGAAAACCGTGTTGAGTATCAGTAAATATGTTGTATTTTTCAATATATCCCGACAGCCTTATTTCAAATCATTTTTCTAAAATTTTGTCAAAAAAAGAAAGAATGACAATTGGTGGATAATTATTTGGCATAGCTGAAACGGCGACCTCGGTAGACAGTGTTACGAGGCGAGTGGCCGTAGGAGTACCGGTTTTCTTCCGCAACATCCCAGGAAGCCCTGCTTGGATAGAAGGAACCATACTGAAGAGACTAGGACATTGATCTTAGCTAATCAAGTCAAAACCGGAACGGTTCATGGGCACCTTGATCACATAAAACTAGGAGCTAAAGCCTACCCGATGGAATATCCACCACTGGATGATCGGACCAACGGAACAGCAGCAAGCGAACAATAATCCAGACTGCCGGCTCCTTACGTGATCGCAACGCCAGCGGAAACTTCGCCTGCACACGATCAGCTAGCGTCCCACTCCGAACATGGAGAAGCTGAGGCCCGGCAAAATGACTGCGCAAAGCAACCGTGCGAGGACCGGCTAAGCGAGTCCAGGCAAGATCAAGCTCCGCCAAGGCTTCATCATGAACGTTGTCCATCCAACCATTACGGCGACCAAATTTAAGGAGGAAGGGATGTTCCGTACGCGAACCGACGCACAGCTACACCGCCTCCAAGCTAACGGACGTACGGCCGCTCCAGCTACAATGCTTCCCTGCACACATGAGCTGGCCGCTTCGGAGCAGACATGGCAGTAATTGAATTACTGTATTTAATTACTGTCTCGGTAATTTGTAATATAATAAATTACTTTTTCGGTTTGGTAATTTAGTAACGTAATTAATTACGTTTCGGTAGTAATTTCGCAGCAGAAATAATTAATTCCTTTCGAAATTACTTTTAGTAAACTACGCCACTGCTCCTTCAACAGACAACAAAGTAGAGTGTCATGAAAGCAGGAACGACGTGCGGCAAGCCAAAGCCAGCGTATCGAAAAAAAGAGAAAGAATTTGGCAGAATAGTGCGTCTGAGACCTCGTGTGTAGCAGGGTCACTTAGAGTGGCTATCCAACAGAAACCATTCTCCAAGCAGCAAGATACAGGGCGTGAAATGAATGCCGAAGGGAGAGATGGTGCAAGAAGGCTGGTGTAAAACTAGTTGGGAGGGCCACAGTGGCGCCTGGTTATACTCGTCACCACGGTGCGAGGAAGTATTGGGGTTGGGGGAGGTAGGCGGAAGGGTCCATGGCGTGAGGCCCGACTCCAAGCAACTTCCTACGCGTCGCATCACGCTCTGGTGCGACGAGTGCGGCGTCGCGGCGGGCGTCGAAAGAGGCCTCCACCTCCAAACACGCGCCGGCACACGGTACGGTGTTGATGGCCTCCTTTCCATCTCTGCTATCCACAATTCATTATCAACTTGTCTCGCCCACATCTCCATTGCTGCTGTTTCCTAGATGGCAAGGAAAAAGCAGTACGAGCATTCAGGCTGCTCGAAACCTCATTCCGGATGTGGAATGACCAGTTCGTTGTCCGATTGGTCTACGCCGGTCATGACGCCTGCGCGCCGGAAACGACGCGTACGTCGCACGCGCCAAATATCTGGCAGGGACAGATCGGAGCGTCGACGCTCGCGTTGCCTGCGTCAGGGCCCGCGCGCATGCGCAGACTGAGTTTGGCTGACGCACGCGACGTCGGCGCGCGGCAGCGCATGACGCGTGTGTGTTTGGAGTCGGGCCTTTACTGAGCAGTGAGCACAAGGTGCCGACGTGGATTCTTGGGTTTGCGGAAGCAATAAATAACCTGGCTTCGTCGGGCCCTTCAAATGGCGGAGACAGCTCCGGGCCACCAAGACGCTGGGTTCGCCGTTCATTTCACAATCGTTTGACCATGCTTCTGCTTTCGTTGTCGTTTTTTTCTCTTGCTGTTGTCTTGTTTTGTAATGGCAAGCGCTGTAGGAAAGAGAGAAGGAATAGTTCTCTGGGACGGAATTCGGCGGGAAGACGAAAGAATGTGTTCGCTTCGCGTCTGGAGAACAAGTTGTTATGCTTACTAGATTTACCTAGTTTTTCATGAATGGAAACTACAACGCAATTTAAATGTAATTGAATTACCCAGTAGAAGTAGTTGTAATGTAACTTTATTACTTTTTGGGTGCAGTAATGAGTAATGTAATTTATTTACTTTTCTGCGATTTTGAGCAAAGTAATTAGTCAGTTCAGTCGTGTCCGACTCTTCGTGACCCTATGGACCATATCACGCCACGCTTTCCGGTCTCTCACTATTTTCCTAACATCACATAACTTCATCCGCAGCGGCTCGAGGATGCAATCTAACCGTCGCGTTCGCTGCCTACCCCTTCTCCGGCGGCCCTCAACCTTTCCCAACATCAAATCTTTCTCAAGCGGCTCCTCTCTTCTCATCAGATGACCGAAGTAGTTGAGCTTTAACTTTAGAATTTGACCCTCCAATCAGTAGTCAGGGTTTATGGTCGACAATATCGACTGATTTCATCTGCTGGCAGTCCAAGGAACTCTCAAGTCTCCGCCAGCCCCACAATTCAAACGCGTCAATTCTTCGGCAGTCAGCCTTCTTCACAGTCCAACTCTCGCATCCATACATCACAACTGGAAAAACCATAGAACGAGTTATACGGATCTTGGTTGGCAGTGTAATGTCTCTGCTCTTTACTACGCGGTCAAGGCTAGCCATGGCTCTCTTTCCCAGAAGCAGGCGTCTCCTAACTTCATGGCTGCAGTCTCCTTCCGGGGTAATGTTGGAGCCTAAGAAGAGAAAATCTGTCACAGCTTCCACTTCTTGTCCCTTGATGCTCCAGGACTTGATAGGGCAAGAAAGACACCATGATCTTTGTCTTTTTAATGTTCAGTTTAAGCCCAAATTTCTCACTGTCTTCTTGTACGCGCATCAGAAGTATCTTGGGTACCACTTCACTTTCTGCCATTAAAGTGGTATCATCCGCATATCTAAGGTTGTTGATACGTTTTCCAGCAATCTTCACTCCAGCTGAAGACTCGTCCAGACCGGCCTTCCTCATGATGCACTCAGTGTATAGGTTAAATAGGCAGGGCGACAGTATGCAGCCTTGTCTCACTCCTTTCTTAATCGGAAACCAATCAGTAAGACCATGCCCGGTTCTGACTGTGGCCTCTTGCCCTTCATACAGGTTTCTGAGGAGACAGATGAGGTGAATTGGAACTCCCATCTCTTGGAGAGCTTGCCACAATCTGCTCTGATCTACGCAGCAAACGCTTTCGAATAATCAATAAAGCAGAAGTAGATGGGTTTCTGGAACTCTCTTGCTTTTTCCATGATCCAGCGAAGGTTGGAAATCTGGTCTCTAGCTTCTCTACCCTTGCGAAACCGAGCTTGCACGTCCGGAAGCTCCAGATTCACATACTGCTGCAGCCTACCTTGGAGGATTTTCAACATCACCTTGCTATCATGCGAAATAAGCGCGATCGTGCGGATGTTGGAGCAATCTTTGGCACTGCCTTTCTTTGAAATAGGGATGTAAACTGAACTCCTTCAATCTTGTGGCCACTGCAGGGTTGTCCAAACTTGCTGACATAATGCATACGGAACGTTTACAGTGTCATGGTTGAGGTTTTGAAGCAACTCAGCTGGAATGCCATCAATTCCGCTGGCTTTGTTCTTAGCAAGGCTGGCTTAGGCCCATTCAACTTCACTCTTTAGGATGCCCGGCTCGCGATCAGTAACCACAACCATATTATATTGGGTTTGCACATCCGGGTCTTTCTTGCACAGTTCTTCGGTGTATTCCTGCCACCTCTTTATCTCTGAGGCTTCAGTGAGGTCCATACCTTGTTTGTCTTAATTATCACGCCCAGCTTAGCACACAAGCTTTCTTTGATATGTTTGATTGTCTTATACAGAGCTCTTGTGTTCCTCAATTGGCTGTTGTCCTCAACTGCATGGCACTGTGTGTTCAGGAAGGCATTCTTATCTCTCCTTGCTATTTTCTGAAAATCTGCATTGAGAACCTTGTATCTTTCTCTTTCCCCAATAACTTTTGCATCCTCCTTTCCTCAGCTATTTTCAAAGCCTCTTCAGATAACCAGTTTGCTTTCTTGCATTTCTTTTGCTTTGGAACTGCCTTAGTAGGCACTTTTTGCATTATATCAGGAACATCAGTCCACATCTCTTCAGGCTCTCTGTCTTCTAGATCTATTTCTTGAAATCGATTCCTCACTTCCACAGCATACTTTGATAGAATTCGATCCAGATCATACCTGAAAGGCCTTCTAGCTTTCTGCGTTTTCCGCAATCGAAGCTTACATTTGGTAACAAGAAGCTGATGATCGGTGCCACAATTGTTCCCAGGCCTTGTTTTTACTGCTTGTATAGCGCTTCTCCATCTCTGCCGGCAAAGAATATAATCAATCTGATTCCTGTGCAGACCGTTCGGTGAAGTCCATGTGTACAGGCGCCTCTTGTGCTGTTGAAAATGAGTATTTGCTAGGGTCATGTTGTTTTCTTGACAAAACTCTACTAGCCTCTGTCCAGCTTCATTTCGCACACCAAAACCGAACTTGCCTGTAATTCGGAACATTTCTTCACTCCCCGCCTTAGCATTTCAGTCTCCTATTAGAATAAGGACGTCTGAAGATGGAGTGCGGTCTAAAAGGCGTAGCAGGTCAGCACAAAATCTCTCAACGTCAGCTTCTTCAGCAGTAGTGGTTGGTGCATAGACTTGGATAACTGTGATGTTGAAAGGGTGACCTTGGATTATTCGGTCATTTTTGGGGTTGCACCCTAGCACTGCTTTGCCCATTCTTCTGTTTACTATGAGCGCAACACCATTCCTTCTCCTGGATTCGTTCCCACATTAAAAGACATAATAGTCGCCGGAATTAAATTCTCCCCTTCCGGTCCACTTGAGCTCGCTGATACCCAAGATATCAATGTTCAATCTGTCAATTTCTCGCTTGACAACAAGTTTACCTTGCGTCATAGATGTTACATTCCATGTGATATATCTCCTTGTAACATCGGACTTTCCGGTCTTTTCCCGACACATCCACGACTGAGCGTCTTTTTGACTTTAGCCCAGCCGCTTCATTCGTCCTGGAGCTACTAGGAATGGCCCTTTGTACACCCCCAGTAGCATGTGGGACGCTGTCTAACCTGGAGGGCTCATCTTCCGGCACCCTACCATTAATGCTATTGTGACTGGCCATAGGGTTTTCTTGGCAGGAAATACTGAAGTGGGTGCTATTACCTTCTCTAAGGAATCACATTTTGTCAGAACTCTCTGCCGTGACCTTTCTATCTTGGGTGGCCCTACACAGCAGAACTCACGACTTCATCGAGTTTGGCAAGCCCCTCCGCCACGACAAGGCAGTGATCCATGAAGGGGAAAGTAATTAGTAATGGAATTTCATTACTTTTAAGAAGTAGGTTTGCCCTGTATGCTTCGGAGAGACAGACAGGTGTCCCCCTGCCCGCGACGACGACGACGAAATCCGAGCCATACGGTTCCTTTGAAGTCGACCCTCCTCGGACCGTGTGCGCGACCAATACGCGAGAAGGCATGCTTCAAAGCGCTCGCGTGTCTTTCTTTTCCTCTCTTCCCTCTCTTCCAAATGCACAATAAACTAACAGCCTCTACCAAGCAACCGAGTTCAGAAGTTCCTCACTCACGGAGCTCCCACGCCCCGAACAGAAGAGAGGGGATGAATTCCAAGGAACGATTGATGATCAAAACAGGAAAATCAGGAAGGTAGGCCCGGAAATAAATATGCAGAATACTGCAGTAATCTTTAACAGCCTCGAAAAGGAACAGCAGTTTACAATAGGTATCGAAGCACTGGAAGCGGTAGGCAAATTCGTCTACTTCGGACAGGTAGTAACTGCTGATCCGTACCATGAAAGGAGAATAGCTATAAGAATAAGATTGGGATGGAGCGTATTTACAAGTATTAGCAGATTATATCTACCAGCTTACCGATATCGCTCAAGAGGTAAGCATATAACAGTTCCACGTACCTGTACTGACTTGTGGGGCTGAAACGTGGATGCTATCGAAAAGGGTTCTACTTAAGTTGAGGACAACGCAGAGGGCTATGGAACGCTAAATGGTAGATGTAACGTTAAGAGCTATGAAGCTTGCTGAATGGGTCAGAGAAATAACTCTAGTTAAAGACAATTTAGTGGAAATCATAAATACAAAGTGGGAATGGGCAAGACATGCAGTGAAAAGAGAGGATAACCAATGGTAGATTAGCGTAACGAATTGAACTGCGAGGGAAGAAAAGCGTAGCAGGGGCCGGCAGAAAGTTAGGTGTGCGAATGAGGTTAAGAATTTCGCTGGGGTCAAGTGGATGCAGCCAGAACAGGACGGGCTTAATTGAAGGAATATGGGAGAGGCCTAAGCCCTACGATGGGTATAATCTCCCAGGTAGCACAGAATGTGGGACCCCAGTAAGTCCGATGTAGGCAAGTGGGCTGGGGCAACCGTCATAAAACCTGCATATCGGTCCCCGATGGGGCAAAAGTGGGAAAGCCCCATTTGGGCTTGCCCCTGTTCCTCCTGCATGGGTCCTATATCGGCGTTTCTCGGGCTAATGCAGAGCACATTCCTGCATCCAGACCACAAGAGCTCCTTGTCGGATACTTGAGGGCAATCCAGCCTAAATGTGGGCTCTTTATGGGAAAGCCCTCATAGATCCGAAATGAGGCCGCCTCCATTAAATCTTTGTGGCACCAACATCGGCTTTAGTGGGGGAAAAAAACGGAAATACCCACATGCTGCCCCAATCGGCCCTTTGTAGGTTACATGAGGGCGGGTGAAATATGAATTAGGGCCCAATTTGGGCAATTCCTCGTGAAGCCCAAATGAGGAAGACTTAGCTAAACCGCCTTAGGTCCCACATGGGCTGTAATGGGGCTGGAAGGCGGTACCAAAATGGCCCACATGGTACCAAAATCGGTCTCTTGTGGGGACTTTGAATTCACATGCAACAGCAGGTGGGCTCTATGTTCAAAAATAACACCCAGCTCAATTGGGGCTGCCCACACAAAACTGCTTTATATCCCACATGGGCCGTAATGGAGCTGGAAGGCGGGATAGCCCGCATGATATCAAAATCGGTCCCTTGTGGGGAATTTGAAGGCACGTGCAATAGCAAGTGGGCTTTAGGTTCAAAAACAACACCCAGCCCAATTGGGGCTGCCCACACAAAACCGCTGTAGGTCCCACATCGGCCGTAATGGGGCTAGAATTCATGCGTGCAATTGTGTTCTCATTCTTTCCAACCTTTATTTGCATTAGATATTGCCATAAATTACTATTATAAATTATTTGTATAACAGCTGTTGCCATATTTAATCGGTTAGAAATATTACATGGCTTTAGTTCTCGCGCTCATGAAAATTGCGATAAAAATACTCAAACATACTGATTGCTAACTGTTGCTCCTTATGTGGTTGCTGTGGGCAGCCTGCAACTCTCGGCACAATATTACTGTTCAGAACACACATCTCCATAGCATGAGAAAATTTACATGAAATCATTTAGGCTACATTAATGTAATGAATTATTGTAAAATTCAATATTATGGCTCTTTAGAAAGTGGAGCATGTATAAAATAATTACTCAGTTGTGTGCATAAATATTGATTGGGAAAACTTGGACTAGGGTTTCCCATAAATTTCTTGCGTCGGACCGCTGTGGGAATAATGTGGGCAAGCCCAAGTGCGGCTTGGGCTATAGAACCCGCATCGGTCCTACGTCATTATCTGAGGGGCTAACCTAAATAAAAAAAAATCATCAAGAGCGGCTGCCGGAATCTGTCCAAAGTAGGACCATCGGGGGGAGCTGGCGGGATGTGCCCCTTTGGCAATGCGGGAAAAAAGTGGGCAGTCCCGCAAGGGCTGCCTGCATCGGCCCTTGTGGGGCCCATCGGGGCTTTTCCCACAGCCCCCTTCAGGCCTACGTCGGCCCCTCTTGCAGCACCACATTGAGCCTACCGGGGCTGCCCTGCATTGCCTACATCGGACCCACCGGGGCCCACCCTTCAAAGCTCCCTTTGTGCTACCTGGGCTGGCTGATGATGATGACGATGAACACGATATATCTGCTGAAATATTTGTACAGCAAAACTTGGAAGTGCATGAGCCATCCAGTTTCGATGAAAGGGCAGACTAAGCTTAAACAAGGTTACCTCCTAGCCTCACTATTGTACGATATGGATTTAAGTAAATCTCAAATTGCGCTCCCTTCTCGTTACTCAAAAGAAACCAGTGTAGTGACTCTCAAGCAGTCCCCCCGCTCCTCAGCGCTAATGACAGGCGGTGTCATCTCACGCGTAAGCCTACATCACGCATTTTAAGCGATAGCTTATACAGCTAGTTCGATCGAAAAGGCGTCGCCGATGGCGTGGCCATAACCCGCAAATGCGAAAAACATGTCAGCAATAGTACAGAAGCGATTTAGTACAAAACATTGACGAAGCCGTTTTGTGTGAATACCGTTCAGGGTGCTGTCATACCATTTCGCTCTAAATTTAGCGTCCTTCTGCTAGTCAAATTGAAGGCTATTGTGAGAAAGCGATTCGAGCTGACCAGACATGTGCCTCCAATCACACGCTGTTAAATGCAGCTGTCCATCGAAGAATGAAACAGATACTGAGCCTTTACTTCCCCCAAACAAAACCATTTAATGACGTTTAACACTGTCAAACTCTGTGTCAGTCTCCGCCAGAAGAAACCTGTCCAACCATACCTAACAGGGCTTTCGCAAGTATTAATAGGGTTAAGTGAAGGCAAATCCCGGCTAGTATTACGCGATAGCGTACAGGACGTGCCCGGAAAACCTCCATGCTAGCACGTCTACTCTTGGGCACTGCCTACGTTTCTCCCAAGATATTTTACTTTAATACAAAGTCACGAATATTTTAACTAACGACTCCTTTACGAACGTTTCCCCGCCTTTGAAAAAATAACGCGTCAACAAACGTAACAGGCCACACGGCTTCTTAGGACTAATTCTTCTCCAGTGCAATGCCGCTCTGAAACTCGTCGCCTGCTTTATGCACAGATCATAAAACTTTCTTCGAAAGAGCAAGCACTCGTCTGTTACAGCGTTACATCACTTCTGCTCACTTCACATCAAGTTTTCTTTACTCTCTGTAGAATTCGGATATTACTACTTCCATTATCATGTCAATTGTCCTCTGTAGTTAGTCGTTCTTCTGTCTACGTTGCTTATAATTTTTGATCGAAGTTCGCTCATGTATACCAAGAAGCACCTCCCCCATATATTAGCCATTAGAGGAACAAAGTTAGGGGACACGTAGGTGCCGCCATTGAGGTTATGACGCAACAGCGATCTACGCACACGAGTGATGTTTATCCTTTTTTATTTTTCTAAATTTTTTATTTACTATACTGAGCATCAGCAAAAAATGACTTTTAATTTTGACGGGTTGAGGTATTTTAACGCATTTTTACTTTTTCAGTTATTTCAAATATTTATTGATAAGCTGTACAGTTTAAATTTTCTTAATTATCACCATCATACAAGAATTGCCTTTTCATTGTGAGCTTCTTGACAACTTTGCTCGAACCGCCTTTTTTTCGATTTCTAATTTGGTTCATTTTTTATTTCTTTATTTCGTCAATTAGTCAATTATTGCAATCCGTACAGTTTATTGTCATCACGCACCAATTTAATCATGAATCCTTAGAAGCTTTAGCACGGGTGCGATTTTTTTCACGCAGTCCCCGATTACTTCTGACACGCGGCGCCGACTGCTACAGGTACGGCTTTCAGACCGAACGAGCTTTATAAGCTATCGCGTAATAAATGAAGTGCCATAGGTACATCTATTATGCTGCAACCATATGTAACGTCCTGCCCTCCACGAGGAAAAACAAACACGTGCGACAGACAGGGCACTCTCCTTAAAATATTCCTCGAGAGCCTGAATTAAGACGGGTGGGCTTGTGCGTCTGACGATAGCGAGATCGCTCCGTCGTACACACTTTGCCAAAAGTAACTAGGCTGCTTCGAAGGCTGCGGGAGCAGGCGCCCTGCCATGTGGCGGCGTAGCGCTCGCTGGCGCTTGTCAGTGCTCGTCAGCTCTGAGGGTGCGTACAACAAGCGAAACTTGCATTGACCCCATGGGGACCGACTGAGAGAGGCACGAGTTTCTTTTCAGCGCGTCGCCCTCTGAGATAGGTTCTAAATACTAGTGCTAATAAAAAACTAACAAAACAGCATGACGTCACAGTGACGTGTGTTTGGCACGGATTTCAAATCTTTTTTTCTCGTTGACATGAAAGACAAGGCTAATGACGACGAAGACGGAACGATGCTTGGCCAAGTCGGCCAAAAAATTAACCCCGTAACGGTTGTGAAATTTAGTTTGACAGAAAATTTCACAACCAATTTAAAGCAACTCTTGGTGTTGCACAGGTTCTATTCTTAGCCGACTTGTCCAAGCATCGTTGAGTCTCCGCCGTCGTTTGCCTTGTCTTTCTGTGCGAGTGATATAAAATCTTGCAGCTTTACACCACTAGTTAATCCACATTTATTCTTCAGGCATGCATTGGCCTGATGAGTGACAAATGCACCGTAGTGCTTGCTCACCACAAAAAACCCAAATGCAGGATGGAGTATCGGAGAAGCAGTAGCAGTTTAATGTCAGCTCTTGGACGTGATCAAGCAGCAACATGGTGCAGTAAATGGAACAGAAAGTCTTTAAAAAAGATGGAATATGCAGCTCCAACAATAGCATAAAGTAATATGTCACATCAGCAGTACGGCCAAGCTTGTAGAGGAAAAAGACACATAACAAAGCGTGTACTGTTAAGAAATCTTTTTTTTTTTCGACTGTATAGTTATTTACAAGATATATTGTGCACAGCTATGTGCCCACAGAATCAGGGGATACAAGTGAAGGAGAGCACGCATGGAAACGAATGAGCGGGAGTCTCCGCAACAATTAATGACCGCATTCTGTATAAATACACTATTAGATGAAAATGTATTGCATTCGGTGGAATGATCTATTTACAAATAGCAGTCAGCTTGCACACATCATGCGAAGGCAGTAAGAGTCCGGTCAACCCAAGTATTACGCAACGAAAATATATGCATGCCACAAAACAGCCCTTCACTAACAACCGCAATAAAACTTTGGACATCTGAATAGACTCAAGAACTTAGCCTTTGTACCTGTGTACTGCCTTCGCATGAGCAGCCCCGTAACAAAATTCGGCCTTTCTTTGCCTCGCAAACCAATGAAGCCTAGCTCGTGTAAAGAAAGAAAACATTTCATCTTACACAGCACTGCTGCCCACTGCCAAGAATGTTGTACTTTTTAATCAAGGATGGAGCAAAGAAACGGCTTGACCGATATTGTCTCGAGACACTTTTCTCAATAAAGGCCCCAAAAAAGGAATTCACATGCACCAAAAATAACCAACAAAATTTTCCAGTGGCGTTCCAATGCCTCTAGCCATGAACACTAGTGCCTTATCGTAAACATTCTAAACCTGCATGCTGCAGTATTCCACAAGGCCTTCAAACTTATCGAAAGGTGTGTTGCAGGACTTTTTCTGGATGTGCATCTCATCTAGCATTATAGTGCATGTACGCCAGGGTGTCAAAAAAGAAGCTGCTTGCTTCTTACTAGAGCAAATATATTGTAGAAAAAACCTATTTTCAAGGGAACACACCTTGAACCTGAGCTGCAGTGTCCCGAGTTATGTTCCTATGAAAAACTGTCTAAATTATTTAAAGCCTTTGCAGGGATGAAAGTGAAGTTCCAGGGCAAATCCATTGTTGTAGCTGCTGCAAAGGCAACCACAGCGTTTAACGCTGCTTAGCTTCAACCAGTGCAGCAATTGATGGCGATACATATGTGCTTACATCATTTACTATTTCGGCCAAGATCCTCTGACGACGTCGGTGTGCGGATTGCTGAAGTTTCTGGATGTGCTCTTGAAGAAGCTGGTACTTATTTCGAGGCTGGGGATGTTCCTGGTAGCAGAATGGTGACTAGTACAGGAAGCTGTAAGATGCAATAGAAACAATTGAAACAAATTCGTGCCACACTGCATAATAGCTGAGGGGAGATGAAAACCGAGCAGACACATTGACCGAGTCTTGCCGCTGCCAGTATATCTCATGTATAGTACGCATTTATCAAGCCGGTAATAATCACCTCTGTAAGCTCATGAATAAGCGCATTAATATGAAAGTGGACATTTTAAGAAAAACTAATGAACACTTCTATTAGTGTTCGATGTCGGTAATTCACTTAGAATTCGTGTGATGTATTTAAAAGTCTATTTGAGCACTATAATAAGAAGTGCTATAAACTCCCAAATGAGTATATGTATTCTATCACTGCATTATGAAAGGTAACAAAAACGAGAACTGAGGAACGCCAACGAGGAATTCAGAGCATGCTGTTGGGCACGCGGATGCGCGAGACGTCACCGCCGCATCGGCAGCGTCATTTATCAACACTTCTTTTGAACATATTCTTTTAATACAGCCACATAATTCATGTACATCTATGGTCCACGCGCCTACCCGTCAGTAACAACTCCTCGAGCGAATTCATGCCGTTAATGCTGGTTAATGCAGCGCAGTAACCAAAATGCGCAGCAAAGCTAACAGATGAAGGCCCTACAGAATGCCACACGCACCCAGAAAGGATTTTAAATGCTGGCTTGCTCACCTTCTAAGTTAAAATTCCAAAGCGACGCATTCAAACGCAGTTCAAGCAGTGCATGCCGCCACTTGCCGCGACGGGACGTCTCTCCGAAGCGCTGACGCAGCACCGTCCGAAAAGTTTTGCACAATACAAGCTTTACCGCAACCAACACAATAACATGCGCTTACGTCTAACATATTAGAAACTACGTCCATGTCGTGTGCCGCTTCCAAATGGCAAGACGACGACTTGACGATACATTTGCTTCCCCCGTGTGACGATATAACGAAGACACAGTGCTGAACCGCCATCTTCCCGCACATCGCGTTCTGGAAGGTTCCACCGCGTTTGCAAGGGCAAGAAAGACCGCTAAAAATAAGGTGCACTAAAATAACTGCACAATAACTTGGTCGCGTTCTTTAAAAGAATTAAGAAGGTAAATTGCATGAACAGAAGGTGAAATTATTTTATTTATGTTTTTTTATTCACTAGTTTCAATATTCACACCCCATTTGAAGATGTCCTGGACAATGAGTTTTTGTCCCAATTTGGTAACAAGTAGCGCGACTATGCATGGGTACAACAGCTGACAACTTCGCACTCTCACTCTGACTCTTTGGATGATAAAAACTAGGCGCGTGTGATGTGCGGTCTGCGTTTTCATGTGTGCGAAGGCCGGTTGTGTCTAGCGAGGGCGCTCAGTAAATTAACGGTGATATTGGCTTTTATGAAGCAGATATTGGCCTCTAGATCGAGCAGGGTCGCCACCTAGCGGCATAGCGGCGAACCCTACCCAGTGTGGATGCGTGTTCGCGTCGCGTGCCAGCCTGAAGTGATTTACGTGCGCGCGTGCGGCGTGTATAAAAATGCTTTTTGTTTGTTTCGCGGTTCTTGTTCGCTTTTGCTTACCTATATGCCTCTTGCAAAAGAAATATGAACAGGCTATTACCCCACGCTTAAAAAAAAATAAAATACTTGTCCATATCGGGTATGTCACGCTGGAAAAGACATATCATCAGTCGCGGTCTTCGGCGCTTGAGATTCTTTGACAAGCGGTGTCTCAAACGAAGCGCTGCTATCGCCAGGCGCCGTGTCAAAGCAAAACAGGTCGCTGCCTTCAATACAACTTAATGCAAACGCTCAAAAATTTCCGTTTCTGTTTGTAATACTGCAACTACTGAAACATGCGACCGCAGACTGCTGTATAGCAAAATCCAGTTTGAAAAAGCCACTCTGTGCCTTCTGTATCCACGATACAGTTATCTGAGTATTTTTTGGTTAAACTTCTGTCGCGGTGCCTCAGTGGTAGGGTGCTCGACTGCTGATTTCAAGAACGGGAGGTTTTCCCGACTGCTTCAAAAGGCGCTCCTCGGCTGTGGGATTTGACTGCACGGTAAACAATCCCGCGTGGTCAATGACACCGAGGCTCGCCCTTACATCATCCGTCGTATAGCCGATGTCGCACGTTAAACCCATATATATATATATGCATTTCATTTCTGCATTTATTTTTCCTGTTGAAGAATTTTGCGCATCCGTAACAGTGGTAATGGGAACATTTCGCTTTAGAGAAATGCTCGATCGTTCGAGGAGCAAATCTTCGCAGCACCTGTTACACTAAATATTACATGTAATACAAGCAGATCAATGTACACTGGTAGCCCGGTCATTAGAATAATCAGAACCCCTTTTCGTCTGTGCTGTCTTTCGAACAGACTGGCTGTTTCTGACAAGGGGAGTAAAATAGCTTCATACGGGCTTAACCATCGGTGTTTAGTTTGGGATTAAACACATATTTATAGTATATGATAGTCACTGATTCCTAGCTCGCACTTTAACGTTACTGAAAATTAATGGCTGATAGTCCTGAATTTTGTCAAGTGTGTAAAAGTTCTGTCAGATCGTAAAATTCATTGTCATTGAATAAAAATAGTTACACTACTACTTTACCGTTTATAAACATCACACACATCAGAAAGTCCTTATACTTACCTCGGTTTCAGGAAATCATTTAGAGTCGTTTGACAGTGCAACATTATATTATCTGCCATAAGATGCATCCGCCTTGTTCTGAGCTAGTTAAATTCTATCCACTTCCCGCTCTACACGTGAGCAGTGTCCTGTGCGGCGAGGTTTCCTGTACAGTGTCGGCGTAATCTAATTTTTTGGGGAATACTTGTGTCTGGTTGTCTAGCCAGAGTTGATGTCCACTCAGTCTACGGCAGCCCGCCGGGCAGTACGCTGTCAGAGTCGGGATTCTCGATAAAAAATTAAAAGCGCTTGTGTTCTGTAATTCGCTGCTGAAATGCGCCAGCACAATTGCGCTTATCTGCTTGTATGATGCGCCTGTAAATTAAAGAATGATAACGCACCTCTAAATTCCAATATGCTTTCTCCGAGGTGCCTCGCGCACTGCCATTTTGGGCGCCGTAGCTCCGGCACAAAGATATTTGGAAAAGCTCATGAACCCTTTCGAGCTCAGTTATCTCTCTTTCAGGTTTGCAAAGCGTTTATTGGCGCCTTGAGTAGGCTGTGCATAAATAAGTGCCATCGTGTATTCTAATAAATTCTGGCATTTGCCTGTCGTTAGGTTTTTGGTTTTAGTGAAAAACTATAATAAAACCTAGCTCACGCTTAGCCATTAGGTTCACATGATCATTTTCTCCACCGCGCAATACGTTATTTCAGGGCAACACTGTCTTGCAAACCTAGCACATTCGTCGAACCAGAGCGCACCGTGCCTACTATCACCTGATTTTCTGTTTTCCGTTGTTACCGAAAAGAGCAAATAGCGCCATCGCTCAGCACAGTTGGGCTTCGCACAAGTGAAAATGCAGCCAACATACACTCCTAGTTTTTATCGTCCAAAGAGGAAGAGTGAGGGTGCGAAGTTACGTCAGCTGTTGCGTCCTCGAAGCTGAGGAGCACCGGCCACCGGCCGCGAAGCAACGCCGCCAAACGGCCGCGCGCCTGCTCCTGCAGCCTTCAGAGCAGCCTGGTTACTTTTAGGGAAGACGGCACGTAATATTATTTCTTCATATATCATATCACTCCTCACTGACGATGCAACGAGCAGGAGAAGAAAGTTATTGCAAGCCCCGGACATCGCTCGCTTTGGTGAGAAACAACTTAGGGATAAGTCTCTTGTGGTTCCTGAAAATAGAACTGTGCTCTTAGGTGATTCAGGTTTCCTTGCTACTCAGTTCGCGATGTTGGTTGTTTGTGCCAGTTAATGGAACCTTCATTCTTTACTAAATTACAGGACCGCATTTCACTTAGGAGTTCAATGGCGAAAGCTTGTACCCCTCGTTCTTTTCAACATCTTCTGTCTACCTCTTCTCGTCTACATTTATCCTAAGTGTTTATGTACGTGTTATAATTTAATTTCCTTCTTTCTTTTTATTGGCTTCATAGTCAAGGTTCGAGAATGAAGGCCTAACTAACCAAACGAGGAAATTATGTTGCCGTCAGAACCTATTGCGGCATTTACGGACACATATTGCAGAATCTCGCGAGCCCACCTCGTGAACGCGAGATTTTCGCCATGAGCCTGAAAATATTTCGCTTTAATGCCAATGTGTTTTCAGAAGTTTACTCCTTGTTTATTGGAATTACTGTTTCAGACGTTTGATTACATCGAAAAACACATGTATCTACTCCAGCCCGGATACATGCCCTGGCTGTCACTCGACGGCGATAATAAAACAGTTCTGTAGTACGCTATAACTGGTTATACTCTGTAGCGAGAGCCGAGTGCCCTTCTTCGTTTCAGTTTGGCACCATTTTCCACGAGTAAATGCAGGCTAACAATGTGAAATGGGAACCTTGTTATACTACCTCTTAACTACTAATTACTGCCTCTTTAACGTGAATTGAATTGAAGTTTATTTGCACCAAGTACAGTGTACCTGATACAGGAGGCGTGAAGAAAAAGCTGCCACAAGGACAGCTTGACAAAGCCTCATGCCACCAGCTTGGAATTTTAGGAGCACAGTTATCGACTTGGCGTCTGTACAACATATACTTTGGTTACAACTAAAACAGGTTATACATACATGTAAAAAAGAGATAAAAACAATTGCAGAACATTGACACTATAAGGAAGCAGATTTCATGACAATAATAGCACAAAAGTAAAGAAATGTAGCATCATGATGCCACACAGCATTGTAAATGTTATACAAATGACTTAAAACAACGAGTTCACACGTATTGTAGAAACGTTCAGGCCGAGCAACGGCGCTTAATTAAACAATGGTATGGAATCGGATTCGAAAATGCTACGCAAAGCTTTGAAGGAAAGTTTCTTAAAGTCTATATTGCGACGCTGAAAACAGTTTAATATTCTAGGTAGTATGTTTTCCAGCATTTGTTGCCCATATGTAACCCTGTATGTTTTCACTTTCCAGGACTCCGTATATCGTGTTGTGTAAAGTGAAGTAGTTCTTTCTAATTTTCCCAATTCTTTCAAAACATAGAACCATTATATACTCCCTGCTTATATACTTTACACAGTCGGTAATTGAATAGTTCATTAATCCGTAACATATTATACTTCGAGAATAAGTGATGTGTATGGAAATAGCATGGAACATTTTCAATAATTCGTAAGAACCTTTTTTGTGGGACATGTGATTTTTCTGTATTCTGCTGAGTTGTAGATGCCCATACTAAAATACAGTAGTTAAGCCTGGAAGAAAAAAGGGTGTTGTATATAAGTATCATAACAGTTCGAGGCTGTATTTGGTGCTTTCGGTAAACTACACCGATTATCTGAGATAATTTGGCCGCTATAGTAGCTATATTTACACCTTTGCGCAAAAGTGGAGAGACCACGCGTTTTGACAAACCTGTACACCAGCATTTTATGAAGGTGTAGCGGTGATGTCAAGGTTATGCATGGGGTAGCCTAACTAATATGCTTGCCATCTTGTCCAAGCATATTTGTCAGGTGCATCTTTTTATACCGAAAAATAATGATTCTAGGGGGTAGCGTGTCTCTCCACTTTTGCGCAGGGGTGTACATCCAAAGGCAAGGTATCTTGGAAGGTAACACCTAGTGTCTTCAAGCTCAATACAACATCAATAGAAGTGGAATTAAAAATATTGGTTGTTCCAGAGTAGTATTTCTGCTTTTGCTTCATAAATATCATTGCTTTTGTTTTACTTGTGTTAATTTTTAAACCATTTTCTTGTGCCCCAGAAATTCAGTCTCTGCAGCATACTGTTTGCGTCGTTCGTTAATTCCTCAATCGTATCCCCCCCCCCCCCCCAAAAAAAATGCTGGTGTCATCATTATAGATAATAAATGTGGCAGCGGGAGCAATAATTATGATGTCGTTAATATATGTCGTTAATATACATATTAAAAAGAAAGTGTCCGAGAATGCTTTCCAGTGATACCCCCCAAGAAGCCCTCAAGAGATCAGAAAATGAATCACCGATATTTACTATTAGCGTTATGTGCCGCAAGTAGCTAGGACCCAACCAGACATGCAGCTTTTCCTCGGAAACCGTAATGTTAAAATTTTGTTCCAAGAATAACATCATTTTGTAGTCAAATGCTTTTGTAAAATCGACAAATATTCCCAAAACCAGTTTCCCACCTTCCTGTGCGTTGAGAATTAATTCGCTTTTTGCTAACAGTGCAAGTTCAGTAGCAAGCCCTTTCCGAAAGCCGAATCGGGCCTTGGACAAAATATTATGTTTACGTTCGAAGTCTACAAATTATAATAAAATTACCTTTTCTAAGACGTTTGAAAATATTGGCAGTATGAAAACTGATCTATAATTACCCATGTCGTTTTTGTCTCCTTTTTTATGGAGGACTCTGATTCGTGCTACCTGCTTTTTAGAAGGAAAAAAGCCCTGGACAAGGCGTAGGTTAAAAATGTAAACTATGCAAGGTGCAATAAGGTCTGATACATTTGGAGGTCGTCAATATATTTTGCATTACTGGTCTTAATATTTCCAATTACAGACTTTATTTAATTTTCATTTGTAGGTTTAACAAACATGAAACTTTCATTGCGCTGAATAGTGTCGACGTTAGCACCCGGAGCTACCTCAACCGTCATGGTGCTAAAATGTGAATTAAAGGCATCTGCTAGTTCCTTGCCCGATATTTCCCTCTTATTTCATTTACAACTTCTCAATATTATCGGTAAAGCTGTGATTCAACACAGATTTCAACCTTTTCCATAGTATATGAGAAAAACCGATCAACCAGCTGAACACGTTTGCAAGGTAGTCATATGTCTTGCTCTCTTTAAGTCTTTATCAAGTCGATTCCGATACACTTTGAATTCCCAAAAGATATCAGTGTCTTTGCCAGTGATAAACTTGTGATATAATTTATTCTTCTCTTTTCTTTTCGCTAACGCCTTGCTGACCCATGGATGCGAGTTTTCCTGTTGTGCTTAACTTTTTGATAACGGAAACTAGCTGTATAGAACGGCTTGAGTATTGCCATAAACGCATGGTACGCGTCATCAGCAAACTTCTTGTCGAACAGTATTCCATGGGGCCTGCGCAACTTTTTCGCGAAAAAGAGACAGACTGTGTTCTGTAAATGTTTGCACGGAATAGGTTGTCTGATATAATTTGGGGCGTATGTATCCCTTGGAACATATGAAAATTGGAAAGTGATCACTGAGGTCACTAGCTAGAGCGCCTGCTTTAAGGTTTTCTGCACTGATATTAGTAATAAAGACGTCAATTAATGTTGGTGACCTGCCCGTCACTCTAGCTGGCAAGGTAATCACATTTTGTAAACAGTGCACCTTAAGAAGAACTTCAAGCTTCAGTTTTGCAAAATCACTTTTTAGCATATCAATGTTCAGATCACCATCACAAATAAAATTGACACGCTCGTGAATAACTAACTCAAAAAGTGTTTCTAATTATGTTAAAAATGAATCTACGAAACAACTTGGAGGGCGGTAGCAAACTGCAATGATTGTATTTTGCAAAAGAATTGGCAGAAGCTCACAATCATTTGATATAAAGGCAAAATCTGGCAACAGTTCACAATCAAATTCATTCTTGACCAATATACATACACCACCACCACGATGAACTCGATTCAGATAGCATGTTTTGTATCCTGGGAGTCAGAATACATCACTTTCATCTGTTGACCATGTTTCTGTGAGCAGTATATAGTGTCGAATGGCATGCCTAGTTGGTCAAAAAGTAAGCCAATGTCAGATTACTTATTTCTACTAGATTTTACATTCACGTGGAATGACCTAAATGATTGTCAAAAATGCCGACCTATGTGCTCTTTGAAATCATATGCTAGAACGTATATGTCACGATTTGCACTACCCATAGCTTAGATAATCTCCGGAAAATTTTGACAAGGAAAGAAAAAATTGCTCTATGTTTTCCAGATCGCTTTAGTCATGGATGCGAAGTGCGGTCTCACCATGTGCTTTCCTGACGTACAACTGTCCATCCCTTTTCCACGCGAACTCATAGCCCTTGTCCTTTGCTTTGGTTCGCGCTTGCCAAAGAAGCAATCTGTTCATGGCGGCAATTGGTTGTCAAAGAAACGAATGTTTGCAGTTTGTTTCTTGTCATTCAGGCGAGAACGAGCTTTCATCCACTTTCTTTTCAATGCGCATGAAGAAAACCGTGCAATCACTACCGGTGTCTTTTTTGGATTTTGAGGGCAGTCGATGTAGGCCCTCAATGTTAGAGGGGGTAAGTTATGCAAGCCCTAACACATTAGCCGGGGCGTTGACTCTCTCAAGCAGGTTTTCTTGCTGTTGTGGTTTTAGGCTGTGAATCTCGAGATTTTGGCGGCGGCTATACAACTCTATATCGTTTATCTGCTTTTTCACTTCTTTCAAGGTTGGCAAATTGCCGGACTCAATGTCCTCTACTTTCTTTTTCAGGGCAGAAACATCTGAGCTATTCTTCCTAATCTCGGAAAGCACACTAACATATTGTTCCATTGACGCTTCAATATCAAGTATTTTTTCAATCAGCTTTGAGAGCGCATCGACCTTGGACACAAGTGGCAGCAGTTGGGTAATCCTTCCATTCAATTCCTTCTTGTGTTCAAGAACGCTGCACTCATCCTGTTGCCAGGACACGACGCCACTTTTTGTAAGCGCTGATTCACATGTTGAACAACTCCAGGCAGCCCTAAATGATTCGCCTTTGCTACGAAAGCTGGAAGCTGATACTCCAGAGCACTTCCCAAGACGATAGTCGCATTTGCAAGATTTGCATGTCATAAACATGCCATCAGCTGATACTTCGTCATGACACACTAAATATTCACTCATAATGTAAGACCACAGGACAGTATTGAACGGCATTGAACGCATCTGCAGCAGCAGCACAAGTGGAAAAGTAAGTAACTGATTTAACGAAGAACATAAAACTACCACCAACCTGGAAAATTGAAAGAAACCAGGTGGGAGACCAGCTGCACGTCTGCCGCTGCCGCTACCGTGCGCCAAAATGCCAGAGATGCAGTATGGTGCCGACTCTTTTCAATGTGGTGTGATTCCATTGACGCAGTCGCAGATGTCACTTCGTAATCCGAGAATAGGAAGTTGCAGTAATGTTGTTTCCGACGGCGCCGAAACCTACATCATGATACCACGGTAAATATATAGCAGCCTGTAAAATCGAAAGAAACCAGATTCGAGACCAGTTGCACGTCTGTCGCTGCTGCTATCGTACGCCAAAATGCCGGTACCCCTGGTACCTCAACTTTATCAAGCCTTCCATTACTAGAAGTTCCCATAACCTGAGCAATGAGCATTACCTATTTCTTCTCCCGCTCACAGACTTTCAAACACAGCTACATTCCTCTGACCATTTAACTCTGGATTTCGCTGCCTGAAAACGTGCGCTCGCGATCCATGGCAGTTTTTGACGTCCATTGCTCCTTAGTGTCATTTCGACTTTTTTTTTTTATATGCTTGTAGTTTACTGATAAATTTTTACCTCCCTTCCCACTGTTGCAATAGCCTCATCGAGGCTGCATTATGTATGAATAAACGATTTATATATAAAAGCTGCTTGTGCGAGTCTTCTTCATTGCATTCCTTACATCACATTTCTGATAAAGATTTCTTTCCAGGATAGCACAAAGCTTTTTTCTGGCGCACCTCGACGCAGAAGCTTCAACTCCACCCGTTCATGGTAACTTGTGGTTGGCATTATTATTGCACAACTGGGTTGTTTCTTACGGGCCCGACGTAAAAGGCACTCTTGACTTGACGAACATCATCGGGCCAACTTCAGTGATTTGTTGATTCAGTCCGAAAGCTTCTTCGCCATCAAATATTGCAAAAAGGCATTCTGTGACGGGTTTTCTTTGGTATTGGGTTGAGGCGCGTCCCCAATAATGTAGCACCTTACACTGATAGGGCGTGATAGGGGAATAATGCAGCAAAAAAAAAGAAAGTTTCCGCCGTTGCTATCGCAATTCAACTAGGGTTAACCAGAGTTAAACCACAACTAATGTTTTCTATTGCAGACTTCGTGGTTATATCTGTGCGCATATCGTTGATTGCTCGCATATTAAGGTCGTCGTTTTCAGTTTTTTTTTTATTTATTTACAAAATACTGCGGACACTGAGTCCAAGCAGGGTGGGTGAACAAGTCAATCAAGGTACAAAAGAAAACGCAACACTTCAAAAAAAAAAAAAAGAGGACAACACAGTATAGCAGCAATTGGTTAAAACTCAAGGGACAGTGGATTAACTAGCTGATTCCAATCTGTTATTGTGCGTGGAAGGAACGAAAATTTGTAAGTGTCTGTTCTAGCGAATATAGGGGTTAGGGGTCTGGGATGGTGTTGACGAGTTTGTCTGGTTGTCGCCGGCGTTAAGTATGATGACGGATCCAAACCGAGTTTGTTATGTAATAACTCATAAATAAACTTTAATCTAAGCTTTCTTCTTCGATGTTCAAGTAGTTCAATTTTATTTGTCTCCATTAAAGTGGTTGGGGAGTCAGACCTTGCATATTTATTAAAAATAAACCTGACAGCTCTTCTCTGTATTCTTTCCAGATTTTTTACGTTAGATTTAGTATACGGGTCCCATACTATGCATGCATATTCGAGTTTAGGTCTAATTAATGAAGAATAACAAAGTAGCTTAATGTTAGAAGGAGCATTTTTTAGTTTGTGTCTTAAGCAGCACAATTTTCTAAATGCAGCAGAGCAGATATTGTTTATGTGCAAGTTCCACGATAGATTGCTGCTTATGGTTACTCCTAGGTATTTGTAGTTGGATACTTGTTGAAGAGGGAGAGAGCCTAATTTATATGTGTAGCTATGACGTATGGTTTTTCGAGTTATCGGCATATAAACACTTTTATCAGCATTCACAATCATGTCCCATCGGTCGCACCATTCGGAAACGTTGTTCAAGGCACTGTCCAGGTCACATTGATCTTCCCTATTTGTAACTTCTCTGTATAGAATACAATCGTCAGCAAACAATCGAATTTGCACTGGTGGGTTAACAACTTCAACAATATCATTGACATACAAAAGGAAAAGCAGAGGGCCCAGAACGCTTCCTTGGGGAACACCGGATGAAACTGGGAGAGAGCCCGAACGTTGTCCCCCCACTTCAACAAACTGTTTGCGGTCTTTTAAGTATGCATTAATCCATGTTACTAAAATATCAGGAATGCCAATTTCTTTCAGTTTAAAAATTAGTTTATCATGAGGAACTTTGTCAAATGCCTTGCTAAAATCCAAAAATATTGGATCGATTTGGCCTTTATTATCTATAGAGGAAGCAAATGAATTAATTACTGTAATTAGCTGTGTTACCGTCGAGAGCCCTTTTCTGAACCCGTGCTGGAAGCTAGATAGCACGCGATTTTTTTCTAAAAATTCGTTCATACAATGTGCAACTATATGTTCTAATAGTTTACAGCATGGGGACGTCAATGATATTGGACGGTAGTTCTGCAAGAGAAGACGGTCTCCTTTTTTAAAAACGGGAACAATTCGGGCTGTCTTCCAGTCATCGGGTATTTTACCCAATGACATTGAAGCGCGAAAAATTATTACGAGGAATTGAGCCAGAGTTTCGGCATAGCGTCGCAGAAATGCGTTTGGAATGTTGTCAGGGCCACATGACGTTTTGGTTTTCAAGTTCAGCAACATTGAAAGGACACCAGGATAAGTAATAAAATTCACTTCGGCGGGGTAATACACTCGGCTATTGTCGGTACCTGTGCTCGGGGCAGAAAATACGCTTTGAAAATAACTATTAAAATGTTCAGTAATAGCTTTTGGATCACATACCGTAGTGTTGTCCACCAATATTTGTGTGACTGCTTTCTTTTTTTCACTAATGTAATTCCAAAACTTACTTGGCTCGGTTTTTATAAAGTTTTGAAGGGATGTGTTGAAGAAATAATCTTTTCAATCACGTAAGGCACGTGCTAGATTGTCCAGTAATTCCTTTAGCACATCAGGATCTGCGCGTTTTTTCTTGTACCGTTTTACCCTTCGCCTCATTTGAACTATACTGCGTGTCATACATGGCGTTTCCTTTCTTTCTTTTTTGTGCCTGTTAGGTACAAAAGTATTGATACAATGCGAACAGATTTTTTTGAAACTGTCCCAGAGTGCGCAGACATCGGCGTCATCGAAATCAACAAGGGAAGTTTCGAGATGTTCAATGATAGACGCGTCATTGGCACGCGAATAATCTTTAAAGTAACGTGAAGATAAGTGTTTCTTTTTTGTTTGCCGTACTAGGGGAAAGGAAGCACTAACCAACTGGTGGTCAGACAGGCCTTGTTCCACAGAAACCGTAAAATTCACGATGTCGCGAGGGACGAACAGCAAATCTAACAATGAATTCGTGGGACCGACAATACGGGTTGGTTCATGAACTATTTGCGTCAGGTTGTGGGTAAGCATTATTTTAAACAATATGCTGGCTTGCTTTGTGCAAGCACCGATACACTCAAGGAGTTCCCAATCCACACCTGGCAAGTTGAAGTCACCCATCAATAAAATTTTACTGTTTTGGTACTGTAAGAGATGATTTTCTAGTTTAGTTAGGTAGTCAGTTCCAGAACTAGGGGGTCTATAAACAGCATATAAAACAAAGTTTTGTCCCCAACAGGAGAGTTTCACACACAGGCATTCAATATCATGTACGTCATCTTGCAAAACAGCTTCAATTTGTTTCTTAATTAGGACAGCCACTCCACCACCCCTAGATTCCCTGTCTTTTCGAAATACAGTATAAGAGGGAGGGAAAACGTCCTCATCATTCACATCACTGTGAAGCCATGTCTCAGTAATTACTGCAACGTGCGGATCATGGTGTAATAGCTCTAATTCGAACATGTCTGTCTTATTAACTAAACTACGCGCGTTGATGTTTATTATGCGCAAACGTTTGTTCTGATCTTGCACTTCTCGTCATGCTTTGTCCTGCTGATCTACTCTCTTATCCTGGTACACTATCTTAACGCGTTTATTTTGTGATTTATCCCAGAAAAACATATCTTTATCCACTTTTAGCTTGTCGTGAATAAGGGTGACCTTTTTTTTTTGATCCCTCTCTTCTTTCGCGCTATCCCAAAGTAGTTTTCGTGTCAGTAGCGTAGACTGGGAATAATCATTCTGAATTGATATTCCTGAGCCTTTTAGCTTTGTAACATTTTCCATTATTGTCTTTTTTTCTGAAAAATTCTGTAAATAGAGAATAACAGGACGTTTGTCGTTCCGACGCCCCAACCTATGAATGCGCCCGATAGATTGGCAACTGACTTGAAGCTTGTCCTCGAAAACTTCTTTGATTATTTTATCTTTCAGTGTAGCTTCTGTTTCGTTAGGTTCCTCAGTAATACCGTGAATTATGAGGTTGGACCGTCGGCTTCGATCTTCGAGATCGATCAGTTTTTTTGCTTGAAAACCCATTACATTCTCTATTGATTTCAAAGTTGTGTGTATTTCCTGCGGCTGCTCGGTGAAGGATGACGTTTCGTTCAGCTTTTTCTCCATTTTTTGTATTAGGCTGTGCAGATCACTTACCATATTTACAGTCTTAACTAGCTCTGCTTTCATTTCACTAATTTCGTCTTGAAGAGACAACTGGCCATCTAAAATTTGTTCAATAACTTCCTTTTGGGTCGGGCCAGGATTCGTTTCGATGTCGCCACAAAGGATCAACTTGCAAGCAATAAAACATTCATATGCCAAGGCAAGACAACGGCGGGGGCACGGCAAGACCACGATACCTCGGCAATCGCTACGAATGGTGCTCGAATAGCTACCAACCTGCAGAACGTAGAAGAGCGTCCTCGTAAGCAACATGTTGGGCCCAGGTCCGCCGTGCCCACTGAAGGTGAATTCTTGTGTCGCTGCTTTTATACTCGTGGGATCTGATGACGTCACGGTGCGATGGATGAATGCAGTCGCTGGTAGAACAGTGTCATCAAATGACGATACCGAGTCCGATGCGTTGTCGATGTGAGGTAGGTTTCCATCGCAGCCATAGATGACATCGGGCCACACGTGCCCAGTTCGTAACGCGGCGGAACCCAGGATAACCTGCAGAACGTAGAAGAGCGTCCTCGTAAGCAACATGTTGGGCCCAGGTCCGCCGTGCCCACTCCCAAAACAAAGTTAAAGCCCAAAACATTCCTGCCCTAAGAACAAGAACTTTAATTACATCTTAACGCTAACTATTTAACTGTTCAGTCCTATTGGCTGCTATCCGCTATCTGAGTACTTTACAGCAGGCTCGAGTTTTATTACATTACTTTTTTGCTCCTGCTATTAGCTTTTGAGCCCGTTCTATTCTGTCCGTGAAGTTAGAATGTTTCATGCTTTGATGCTTTCTAATGAGCCCTTTCGTCTCATGTGAAAGCTTAGAGGCAGCCAGTTTAGCAGTAATGCCCCCTATTTTTATACCCGACTTCATGATGATATTAGTGCAATTATTGTTCTTTTCACGCATACTATGGTCCTGGTCCTCGTTTAAAGCCCGATTCCTTTTCTGCACTGGGGAATTGAATTATATATTATATATATATATATATATATATATATATATATATATATATATATATATATATATATATATATATATATATATATATATATATATATATATATATATATACATATATATATATATATATATATATATATATATATATATCTTAACGCTATCTCGTTGATGACCTTTTTGTTACTACTATCCTCCAGTCACTTTCAACTGTTGGCCAATTGAAGGCTTCCCCATCATGTGGTCACTATACCGAATTGCCGATGGCTTCCGCGCCATATACTCTTCTTACGTGAACACGTCTACTTTTTCCTTAGTCACGCCAGTCGGGCCTTTTCAGCCAACATGCTGTTTTTGCGTTTGCGAAGGAAGTCTCACCACGTATTTAAGATTCCTATCCGACTGCTCAATTCTACTCAGAGCTGCTAACCAAGTGCTGCTCGTAACACCGGTTGTTTCGGCAGTTTCGTTTACCGCCAGTGCCAGAAAAATGAAAGCCGATGACACGGAGTGCTCCTCCTTCTCATACTGACTAAGAGAGGACGATGCTAATGAAATTGTTGACAAGACGAACTGTTTTGGTCTCTACTCTCCATAGACGTCGACAAACACCCGCTAAACGTAGCCATCGCTACGAAACTGCAATTGATGCTGGTGAAGATCGGTAGATATGCACTGCTACAAATGATAGATACCAGAATGCGGTTCTCGTGTACTAGTACTTCTAGTACTGGGGTATTATTTTGCTTCCCTTCATGCAGAGAAGGTCCCATGACATTTCACCTGAAATATATTTATAGCAACATGCATCACAGTTCGTCCATGTGACACAGCACAAAGGGATACTACAATTGTGACGGCCTCTTAAGAGTGGACGGCCCCTCCCGGTGGTTGGTTCGTGCTTCCGAGTTGAGGGGCGCTAAAGAAAGAGGTTTCAATCGCCATTCCGTACATCTGATACAAGGATTGCTTTCGCGATACGTACACGGCCGCATTCAGGTCTGGCGCAACGAATGCTATCGGGACAGCGAGAAAACACGGCTCTTTGCCAGTGTTCTTTTTCTGACAGCCTTTCGGTGAGCGTAGAACTTTTGCTCTTTTTTTCATCGGCAACACGAATAGGATGAGAAGACATACGGGCGTGCATTCAAGCCTCTCTCGCGCCTCTGGTCGTAAACGTTTCCTTTCATCGAATTCTCCGCCTTGGCGTTCGTAGTCCGGCCGCCAGCGATGCGGCACATCGTCCCCGAAGAAAACCTCTGCCGCGCAGGGCAGCTCACGATCGTGCCAAATCAAAAGCGAGAGTTCCTTTTTGTTGACCCTCGCTCGATAAATCCAGGAGCGAGATTTACTCTGCCTGGTTTCGGGTCCAGGTTGTGGCGTTGCCGCTGGCGGTCAGTAGCGTGCAATCTTTTTCTTTTTGCAGGTCATGCGCCGTCGATGCGGATGGCGATCCCGCGGTGCGGTGTCCATTGGTGCTACGACCGTAAATACATCAGCAGCGGCACCCAAGTGGCGGCGGGCCTATTCACGAGGGCCGTGTGTGGCCTTCCTGGGCCACGTGAAGCATTCCACATTAATTACGCGGCGCGACTTGACTGGAAGCCGAGCCAGCTATCACTGCTGCGGCTAGTCCGACTATGGCCACATGCACAGTGGCCGAAAGAAAATGATGCTCGAGAAAGGCATACCACGCCTGGGTAAGAAGACAGCCAACATGCATTCGCGAAGATAGCACTTTTTAGGGACAATAAAATGCAAAATGGAACCATTCTTGCAGATCTTCGGTTTATGCTTTTTGTGCTAGTAGCTTTGAGGAACATTTCACTATCCATCTTTCTCTACAAGGTACATTTTTACCTACTAATGGGTTGCCAGAAGTAGGGCCCATAGGAAACAGAAAAAAAAAGAAAATAGAAAGAAGAAACTCACCAGATACACAACGCGAAAAAGAAACGGACGAAGATTACGAAAAAATGTTCTCACGGAAAAAAAAGGAAGAGGAAAACAAAAAGTAGAAGGATGTATGAGACTGTAAGCGACAGCTTGCGGGTGTTTTCGTTTTCTGCCTCCATTTAAATGCTGACGCTGCTGTCGATATTATTGCGAAAGCAATACTACTCTAGGTTTCGAGCCTTCAGCGTAGCGCGTTCGGTAGCCACGTCTTACCCACGTGAAGCTGTGACGTCACGTCCCACGTCACACTAGGGTGAGAGCTGGGCTACCGACTCAAGCGATCGGCAGAAGCTGCTAACTTGGGTGTCTCGTTCACATGGGACGGTTATGTCAGAATCGTCCTGCTAGGACCCTGGCATTCACGTTACCCCTACAGGCCACTAAGGCCCGTTCATACGGCTTGGTTAAAGCGGGGCTTTACATGTGGGCTGAGGAAGAAGAAAAAGAGAACAAGAATTAACGCTCGGTCACCCGCAGGTAATGCTTCCGCTGAATATTTGGTTCAGCAGCATTGAATTCTTGTAACTTTTTCACCTCTCCAGAGTTATATAAGACTACAATGACCTAAAGAAATGGAGCTATTTTCGCTTTTATGTGTTCTTATTTAACATTTGTTTTATTTTTAATTTTTATTTACCTTTTATTTTCTATTATAGTCTTTTTATTCTTATTTTTTGTAATTTTTGTGTCATGTTGTGACGTCTTTTTTCTTGTTTTATATGTATGTTGTTCTCTTCCTGGTGCCAGAAGAAGTTGAAGTGAGCGCTTGTTGTGTGCACTTATGTCGCCCGCATTTAATGCGCTCTTTTTAGTGGCGTATTCATAACAACTCGCCCAAAATTCTCCTTTGAGGCAGCGGTGGATGACGACGAGGAGCTGCCCCTTGGTGCTGCTGGCTGATATTCCAGGCATTCTGTGAATACCTTTTTAAACATTAAACTTTCCCGTAAATAATGGTGGAGGTGTGGCCTTTGAACCCGGCGTCTGAATCCGCACGACGGAACTCCACAGCGGGCGCCAGATTTGCTACCCGACAATGCCTCAACATGTCATCACCGAACCTTGATATCGGTCATCCTCACCCAGCCCCGATATCCTGACTGTTTCACTGGTTGGGACACTGCAGATGTCGAAGAATGCCTATTCAAGTACGAGCATGTCAGTGCATACAATCGATAGGATGCCACACTCATGCTAGCTAATATTGCTTTCTACCTCGAGGGCACAGCGCTAGACTGGTACGAGACTCACTAATAGAAGTAGAGAAGGTGAGATATTTGCAAACAGAAGCTCCGTGAACTCTTTGGAAAACCACTTGCTCCACAGCTTACCGCTGAGAGAAACCGCGCGAATCATGCCCAGACAAATCATGTTTCTTACGTGACCTACCCTTTTAGCTCTTTATCACAAAGTAGATGAAAAAATTCGGAATCTGCAAAAGTTGGCCAGGTCTTGAACTGACGATGCATATAATTTGATTGTGTATAAAGACTGCCGCATGGTTGATACCAACATAAAAGAATTCCGTTGTTTTGAATGCGCTAAAAGCCGTCGTATCGCGCCGTCATTCCCTCGCCTTTGCTCCGACATCTTCGTGCCTAGACTTATCGCCCCAATACCTGCGAACATCGACAGGAAATATTGTCACGGGTTCTATCACTACCCGGACGGCAGTCCAGAAGGACAGGGTCAAAGGACGGGGTTGAGGCACAGGAGGCAGAGAGCAGGCGCTTCACCAGGCAAAAGCAGCGGCGTCCCAGAACCACGCGCACTCCGCAGAACTTCGTCTTCTTCTCCCTCCAGAACTGACACGGTTAGCGCGGGTTACACTACTCCTCCCCCTGAAAGGCGCATCGTCCCGATGCGCGCTCCAGCGTTACTGAAACGTTAAATCGAGCAGAGCTCAGAGTCAGAATACGTGGTTCTAGCGTTCACAGTAAGTTTTGAGGCGAACCACATGCACCACTTCAGGATGAGGGGGCCGACGAGATGTGCTCGGAACAATCGGAATCACCTCGTAATTCACGTCGCTTACACGGCGAACGACCTCGTATGGGCCAAAGTAACGTTTTAGCAGCTTCTCGCTGAGACCGCGACGGCGAACGGGAGTCCACACCCACACTTTATCACCAGGTGCAAAATTAACTTCACGATGCCGGAGGTTGTACCTGCGTGCATCGACGTGCTGGCGGTCTTGGATGCGTAGTCGTGCCAACTGTCTGGCTTCTTCTGCGTGCTGGGTTACCAGTTGGACATCGTCGTAAGAGTAGGCCTCCGGCTCATGGGGAAGCATGGCGTCAAGCATGGTAATCACCTCTCGGCCATGCACCAGGCGGAACGGCGAAAACCCGGTTGTTTCCTGAGTTGCGGTGTTATAAGCGAAAGTTATGTAGGGAAGAATATCGTCCCATGTACGGTGCTCGACATCCACATACATAGATATCATGTCGGCCATAGTCTTATTAAGGCGCTCTGTGAGCCCATTCGTTTGGGGGTGATATGCGGTAGTTTTGCGGTGGTGCGTGTTGCTTAAACGCAAGATCTCTGCCATTAGCTGGGACACGAACGCGGCACCGCGATCTGTGATCAAGACTTCGGGAGCACCGTGACGGAGGACGATGGACTCGACGAAAAACTTCGCTACATCAGCCGCTGTTGCAGAAGGTAAAGCTCGCGATTCGGCATACCGTGTGAGGTAATCCGTAGCAACAGCAATCCAGCGGTGTCCCGAGTTGGACGTAGGAAAAGGTCCGAGCAGGTCCATGCCTACCTGCTGGAACGGAGTCATAGGCGGCGGAATGGGGTGAAGATGTCCTGCGGGTTGTAAGGGCGGAGTCTTACGTCTTTGACATTCGCGGCAGGTCCTGGTATAGTGACGAACAGTCTTAGCAAGTTGAGGCCAGTAATACTTGGAACGAATTCGTGCGAGTGTTCGGCTGTATCCCAAATGCCCGGAAGTTGGGTCGTCATGACAGGCGTCCATAATTTCATTACGCAGGTCAGCCGGAATAACCAGTAGCCAAGACCTCGCACTCGCTGCGAAGCTCTTTTTGTATAGCACATTGTTGCGAAGACGTAATGCGGGCAGAACGCGCAAGAAGACGCGTGGAATGGTGCCTTCTTGACCTTCCAGATGGGCGATTACTTCACGGAGTTCAGTGTCGTGTCGCTGCCGCGCTGCCATATCGACCGTGCTTATGGTACCTATAAAAGCATCTTCATACTCGTCGTCTTGACCGTCAGATACTGATTCTATAGGGGCTCTGGAGAGGCAGTCAGCATCTGTGTGCCTGCGACCGGACTTATAAACTATTGTAGCATCGAATTCTTGCAACCGAAGTGCCCACCTTGCAAGTCGCCCTGAAGGGTCTCTCAGAGTGCTGAGCCAACACAGAGAGTGATGGTCGGTAACCACCTGAAATGGGCGTCCGTACAAGTAGGGTCTGAACTTATTAATCGCCCAAACTACCGCGAGGCATTCTTTTTCAGTGGTCGAGTAGTTAGTCTCCGCCTTCGATAATGTTCGACTTGCGTAAGCGATTACACGCTCGGTCCCGTTCTGTTTTTGAATGAGCACGGCTCCGAGGCCCTTGTTGCTGGCGTCTGTATGAACTTCAGTCTCGGCGTCCTGGTCAAAATGCCCGAGTACAGGGGAGGTCTGTAAACTTTGTTTAAGGCGGTCGAATGCACGCTGCTGTTCATCCGACCACTGGAAGGCGACGTTCTCTTTCGTGAGATGAGTAAGCGGTGCAGCGACATGAGAAAAATTGGGAACAAAGCGCCTATAGTAAGCACAGAGGCCCAGAAACCTCCGTACGGCGTTCTTGTCTGATGGTGTAGGAAAGGAGGCGACGGCGGCTGTTTTATCGGGATCTGGACGAACACCCGCGCTACTGACGACGTGGCCAAGAAATTTTAATTCATCGTAGGCAAACTTGCACTTTGTTGGCTTCAGAGTGAGGCCTGCGCTTCTTATAGCTTGCAGTACTGCTCTCAGGCGAAGAAGATGATCGGGGAACGTGCTTGAGAAGATTACAACATCGTCAAGGTAGACCAGACAAGTTTGCCACTTCAGTCCGGCCAAGACGGTGTCCATAACGCGCTGAAAGGTTGCTGGGGCGGTACAGAGGCCGAACGGCATCACTTTAAACTCATATAGACCATCCGGGGTGATAAAAGCAGTCTTCTCTCGGTCGCGCTCATCCACTTCGATTTGCCAGTAACCACTTTTCAGATCTATGGATGAAAAGTAACGGGCATGTCGTAGATGATCAAGTGCGTCATCAATGCGAGGAAGGGGATAAACATCCTTCTTGGTGACCTTGTTGAGACGGCGATAGTCAACACAGAATCGAAGAGTACCATCCTTTTTCTTTACTAGTACCACTGGAGCTGCCCATGGGCTGTGCGAGGGTTGGATTATATCGTCGGCCAGCATTTCTTGCACTTGGTTCTGAATAACTTCACGTTCTTTGAAAGAAACTCGGTAAGGCGACTGACGAACAGGGTGAGCAGCGTCATCGGTAATTATTCTGTGTTTGGCAATGGTCGTCTGGCGAACTCCGGATGACGTAGAGAAGCAGTCTTGGAATTCTGCAAGCAGCGCTATCAATTTGGCCCTCTCGCTCACAGAGAGATTAGGTGCAATGCTTACACCCAAAGGTGCATCGTTCTGCTGCGAAGAGGAGGAGAAAGCACCTTCGGACAGGGCAACAACTTGTATAGGGGCGGTAATGCTCTCCATGGTACCGAGAGCCGTGCCTTTCGTAAGGCGCTGTGGGGTGCCACAAAAGTTGGTGACTAGGACGTGTACGCAGCCAGTATCCAGCTGCGCGATACCTCGAGCAACACCAAGACCCCGTTCAAGAAGCAGCTGAGCACTTCCTTCCAGCAGAACTTCGCCAGAAGCAACGTGGTTGGACGTGACAGGGAGAAATACGCTAGACTGGGGCGGTACGGTTACGTGCTCCGCCAAGACGCGTGCCGTGCAAACTTGGGGCTTTGTTTGCGCCGAGGTATATCGAGGTTGACGAAGCGTGAGGCGGTGGTCGGTAAAGTCGATTACAGCGCTGCAATCACTCAAAAAATCCATTCCGAGAATAATGTCTCTGGAACATTTCGATAGTACAACAAAGGTAACCGGGCACCTGAGACCGTTAATCTCAATACGAGCAGTGCATCTGCCGATTGGTCTCACGAGGTGGCCTCCAGCGGTTCTGATATCGGGGCCATCCCACTGCGTCGTTACCTTGTGAAGTCGGCGGCATAGCTCCCCACTCATAACAGAATAGTCTGCACCAGTGTCAACGAGTGCCGTCACGTCGTATCCGTCGATCACAACATCGAGGTTATTGTACACTGTGGCGCGACGGTCGTCGGAAGCTCCGTCGGGGAGTTCGTCGTGAAGTTCGTCAGAAAGCTCGTCGGAAAGCTCGGCGGGAAGCTCGGCGGGAAGTTCGGCGAGAAGTTCGGCGCGAAGTTCGTCGGGAAGGTCGTCGGGTTGATCGTCGGGTCGCGTGGGGGAGCGGGGCGAAAAACGTGGAGGCTCTTTAACAGGAACGGGTTCGGCAACGTCACCTCCAGACGTCGCCGGGCTTAGTTTTCCCGATGAGGGGACAGGCTTTGCCGTCGATTGCTGCGAAGGGGAGAATCGTATCGGCGGGACGGTGTCGAGCGAAGGTCGCGACGTGAAGACCGGTCGGGTGGTGGTGAACGGCGCAGATAATCCGCGATGTCGCGGGGTTGCTCGCCGAACTCCGGGCGGGGAGCATTCCGCTGGAAACCGCGAAGACCAAGCTCGCGGTAAGGGCAGCGACGGTAGACGTGGCCTGCTTCTCCGCAGTGGAAGCATAGTGGGCGTTGGTCGGTTGTCCTCCACACGTCAGCCTTGCTCATCCATTGCTGCTGCGGACGAAGATCGTACACAGGGGTACGGGGTTGTGCAGGCAAGTACTGTCGACGAGCAGGCGGCGGTGGTGGCTGCTGCGGCGGCGGGCGACTAGCAACGGACGCGTAAGTCTCAATGGGCTGAGTAGGGGGCTGAGTAGGTGAAGAAGCAACGGAGCACTGTGGATAAAGGGCACGCTGTACTTCTTCGCGGACAGCATCAGTGAGGGTGCAGGATGCAGTACCATCAGCAGGTGGAAGCAGCTGCCGTATTTCCTCGCGTACAACTTCGCGGATGATCTCGCGTAGGCTTGCGGTGTCGAGGGAACCAACAGGGAAACGAGCAGCTGAAAGGTTCGAAACGCTGGGACCTCCAGCAAGGCGACGATAATGGTCCGCTCGCGTAACCAAGGCTCGCTCGATGTTCGTCGCCTCATTTACAAATTGTGCCACTGTAGTCGGCGGATCACGAATAAGCCCGCCGAAAATGTCACTCTTGACGCCCCGCATGAGTGCACGCACCTTTTTTTCCTCGGTGGCACGGGGGTCGGCACGGGAGCTAAGTCGTAGGACGTCTTGAACAAAACTCGTTACAGTTTCGTCGGGTCGTTGTACTCGTGTTTGCAGAAGGTCTTCTGCTCGCTGTCGCCGATACTGATTGGCGAACGTCCGTCGCAGCTCTTCCTTACAGGTGTCCCAGGATGTAAGGGAGGCCTCGTGGTTTTCGAACCAGTGCCGAGCCGTACTGTCCAGGCAGAAATACAAATTCTGAAGACAGTTTTCGGCATTCCAGCCATTGTGGCGGGCCACACGTTCGTACTGCTCCAGCCAATCCTCCACATCTTCGGAGGCATCGCCATGGAACGTGGTAGCCGCTCGAGGAGCCATTGGCAGGTACACCACGGACGGTGCGAGAAACGAGTCCGTCTGTTGACATTGGGTCGTGGTACTCCGGGCCATTGTAAGTTGTGGTGAGCCGGAGTTCGGCAACAGACCAAATTCAGGAGCAAGTCCTTGAAGTCGCCGGCTGGCACGTATCTCGGCCTCCTCGTCGAAGGGGCGGCGGCTGAGACTTGGGGGCGAACTCAGAGTAGGTGGTTTTGAGGGGCTGTGCTGCATTTACCCCGCACCTCCACCAGAATGTCACGGGTTCTATCACTACCCGGACGGCAGTCCAGAAGGACAGGGTCAAAGGACGGGGTTGAGGCACAGGAGGCAGAGAGCAGGCGCTTCACCAGGCAAAAGCAGCGGCGTCCCAGAACCACGCGCACTCCGCAGAACTTCGTCTTCTTCTCCCTCCAGAACTGACACGGTTAGCGCGGGTTACAATATGACCGTTATTGTCCGTCGGGAACTTGAGGCCATCTTTTTCACCTTTCTTTGCCGCCACATTCTGCTTACAGCTACAACTCTGAAGTTTCCATAATCTATCAGGGCATAATCAATGGCGTTGCTGTAATTCACACCGGAGCTCGCTAACTTGGGTGTCAACTCTGTTGCTGCTATCATACCATCCAGTGCAGCCGATGTTTGCTCAGTTTATCGTGACCGACCTGCTTCAGATGCCGACGGTCGCACAGTTTATCCTGGCCAACCTGCTTATGTCATCTCGCGTCGGCGTGATCCAGACGACTGAAACACATCCGATAAGAGGCGTTCCTGCCTGTTCCTTCGTCGGCCATATCGCCCGTTATTGGCGAAACCTTTAGTTCCAGCAAAAAAGGTCCCGCCTTCAACCCTAAGTTCCATACGATTATCGCTCCGAACATTTCTCGCCTCGTTACGAACCTTCAAGCACCGCCGTTGATAACGAGCCATCCCGGTTCAGCCAAACGGTCTGCCCACACGGCCGTCAATCATCCCGTTCGCCCCACCGCCGCCGCTTTCTTCTTCAAGTCCATGTGGTCAATCCCCGAAAGAAAACCAGGCTCTGCATTGTTTACAGGTGATGCTGCAGTAGGGATCACGATTACAAATCCTCGTCTAGCTCTTCGTGCGCGCCGTACTTTGCCCAGCATAATCGTCCACGGAGTAGTCATTCAAGTCCTGATTAATACAACAGCAAAAGTTGCCTTAATGAACCATGAACTTCCCTGCCCTTAGCAATAAGCGCTAACCCCTGCCTTTACATAAGTTGTGCGTGTCAACTGTGTCGCGACGCCTCCGGTCGTCGGCTTGTGCTCTGCCCGGGTTAAAATATCTGTTGCAATAGTATCGTTTTGTTTACAGTTCTACAGCCTTGCCTTACAATGTCTTTCTTGGGCATGACTATTTCTGATCATGTGTGAGGTGCGAGGCACTGCAGGAACGAGATTCGCACACGAAGCGGTGGAATGCAAAAAACCAAAAACTGTAATTTAACACTGATAATTTGAATTAAACATGTAGAAGCGAGAAAGTGAAAAAAAAAAGTACTCGCAATGAACAAAGAAGGTAGTCTAAAATGAAAATAAAAAGTCTACTCAGATATTTGTGTCCTTGTGTATGGTGGTGCGTCAGGGGAAGAGTTGTGGCTGGGCGTCAGCGGAGTCGGTGGTTCTGGCTGCGTCTCGAATAGAGGTGCCAGGTAAATGGCAGCGTTTGCAGCAGTCCTTTGCGCTGCAGCCTGGACCCGTTAGTTACGAGACTCCTCCGCGTATCTCAGATAGCTGGAGCAGCGTGTGGGAGAGACGCGGGTAGCCTACATTCTGTCAACCAGGTGGTGGCCACGTCACCACAGCTGCAAACCATGGGATGTGCCAGAGAGCAGCGCCGCTTGTTGTCTGGATGAAGGTCGGTCTGGGTCTGGAGGCCCTGACGTCTCCGGCACAGGCTCAAGCCTGGTAACTCGGGTAGCCAGCAGACGCACTCCGAAAAAATCTGTCGCTGACTGCTCTCCTCCTGTTCTCCCTCTGCTATGCTCTCCACGCGCTATCTTCTCCACGTGGCTCGTTCTCTATGCCACGCGCCATGCCGTTCGTTTCGCACTCCTTCTCTTCGTTATCTTCCTGCGTGCAGCTTTGTGATGCTGGCTTCTCACAAATGCCACCCTTCTCACAAGCTTCTCACAAATTCCCCTCGAAGGGTTTTTTCCTTCGGAGAAAATTCGAACTTGTGCAACCACACACTAGTTAGATGCGGAAAGACGCGATGAAGAGTTGGGCTCCATAGACTCCGTTGTGCGCGCACCACACGACGGTATACATAACACGCTACATCAAAATGTACACACACTGAACGAAAACATCGGTTCGCACAGGCTCAAAGCTTGGACCACTAACGCACTAAACACTTCACATAACCAAACTTCAATAGAGATTACTAAACAGTGTACAGAAAGTCCAATGACTCTGTAGATCGAGTACATGAATTTCGCAGAATCTGTGTCTAGGATAGTCCGGTAACAAGCCGATAACACAAACTAAACGAAAAAATACTATAATCTTAAGAAACACGTGAAAGCAAGTATTGATAAATGTACCAGATGGGTACACCCTCCATGCTTTTCCATTCACTCATTTTTCGGTTGGCAATTAGCGGTTCCCACACAGTAAACATCCGCTAAACTACCTCAAGAAATCGCCCAGCACTTAAACACGCCATCTCTTTCAACAACAATCGCACTGGCATTCACCCTTACACAGAGTAATTGTTAATTCCTCACACGCATATGTCCCGTAAACTGCATGACGTATGCGAATCTGGTTTTGGCCAAAAGCTGTCATTTGATCCAAGATGTAGACTATCATGCCGCCAGGAACCTGCTTTGACTTGCAAGCGTTTGTTATATTGTGGGGCGATAGGGTCGGTTTGGTTAGCTGCACATATTCGTTGCCTGTCGACAACTTTTAGGCGGCGCTCGAGCATTGAGGAGCTGGCACAGCCTGGCTGTTTCCCTCGTGCATTCCTTTAACTTCGAGGACGAAGCTACCAGATCAGAAGTTTCTGTGACCGATGCTGCGGCTTCTTGCTAGCCTCGCACATACTACATCTAGCAGAGCACTGCGTGTCATAGCGGCATCCTAGAAAAATAGAGGACGCAGTTCCGGGCTCAAGGCGGCAACCCTCGGTGCTTCCATTGTAGTCGCCTAGTACTACATCAAGGCTGCACACTTGACTCCTGCGGCATCCCCAGAGTCTCTCTGGAACTTTCACGACAAGTGGCCTTTCTTTCTGCTTTTAAGACGAAAGCCTTTAATGTCTCATGCTCGCGGCCACGATCATGTGCGTCTGCCCTTCCGTAACGCTTTAGTTCGATGACGTCATCAGTGATGTAGTGTGTCGTACCTTGAAATAAGTGATGGCGTCATCAGTGGTGTAGTATCTAGTAGCTAGAATGGATGGATAGAAAAAGCTTTATTTTCTACAGATTCGATGTGTTTGTGACCGTTGCTGGTCACTTGTGCGCCGTGATCGATCCTCGGTCCCTGATGCCGCACTTCAATCCTGCCATTGAGGCTCGGAGTACGAGATATCTCTTCTTCTACTCGCTGGCCAGCAAGTGCTCCCACTGCGTCACATCGGGGTTTCTATTTTGGAGTCCAAGTCGGCCTCAGGATATGTCCAAGCGACGGGCTCGAGTGTCAGTGTACTGTGACACCATGGACATTCATCTTTATATTGCGTAGAGAAAATCTTGTGCATATTGTATAGGTGTGGATAAGTACCGGTTTGTAATCTGCGCCAGTCTACTGCCTTCTCTTGGGACTGGGTAGCGTTTCCGCTGGCCTCTTTAATGATCTAGTACATGAAGATAACAGGGTCAAAGGTACCCGTGGTGCAGAGTGTTGAGTCCACTCGGTCTGCGTACCCTCGAGCTAACTCATCTACTGCCTCGTTGCCCCTCATCCCCTCGTGTCCCGGAGCTCATACTATACTGTGTTTAGTGTTTGTTACATGTCTTGTCGTCATTTGTAGGATACGATTGGCGATTCTGTGAATTCTGACCCTTGTGTAGTTTCGGCACGAGTTGTTGGAGTCCGTCACTATACTGAGCTACTGTCCCGTTGCATCACCGTGCACTATTGCCAGAGCGATCGCGGCTTCTACGGCTGCCTCTATGCTTTGGCTGTTTATTATTGCGGTGCATATTTCCCTCCAGTGTCCGTTACCACAGCGACGGATTTGCGGTGGTATCGGTACTTTTCTCCGTCCGGGTAGACAACGCTTCGATTATCGATGAAATCACTGTTGAGTGCTCGGACTCTGGCATGTCTTCTATCATGTCGCATATTGGAGTTCATGTGTCTGGGTATCGGTCGTACCCCAGTGTTTTTTGTTTACATCCTTAATCGGTTCCTTGTTCTCTGAGTGGCCATGGGTGTTCTTAATTTCTCCGTTAGGTGCATTCCCATTCTTGTTTGAAAACAATCACGACGTCATCAAGGGTGGAGTATGTCATGCATTCAAATGAATGATGACTCATCAATTGTGTAGTATGTCGTACCGTGCAATAATTGTGTTATCAGTGGTGTAGTATGTTTTCAGTCAGTTCAGGCGTTCAGTCGTGTCCGACTCTTCGTGACCCTATGGACCATGTCACGCCACGCTTTCCGGTCTCTCACTATCTTCTTAACATCACATAGCTTCATCTGGAATGCCTCGAGAATGCCATCTAACCATCGCGTTCGCTGCCTACCCCTTCTCCGGCGACCCTCAACCTTTCCCAACATCAAATCTTTCTCCAGCGACTCCTCTCTTCTCATCAGATGACCAAAGTAGCTGAGCTTTAAGTTTAGAATTTGACCCTCCAATGAGCAGTCAGGGTTTATGGCCGACAATATCGACGGATTTGATCTTCTGGCAGTCCAAGGAACTCTTAAGAGTCTTCGCCAGCACCACAATTCAAACGCGTCAATTCTTCGGCGGTCAGCCTTTTTCACAGTCCAACTCTCGCATCCATACATCACAACTGGAAGGACCATAGCACGGGTTATACGGATCTTGGCTGGTAGACTAATGTCTCTGCTCTTTACTAGGCGGTCAAGGCTAACCATTGCTCTCTTTCTCAGAAGCAGGCGTCTCCTAATTTCATGGCTGCAGTCTCCTTCCGAGGTAATCTTGGCGCCCAAGAACAGAAAATCTGTCACAGCTTCCACTTCTTGTCCATTGATGCTCCAGGACTTCATAGGGCAAGACGCCATGATCTTCGTCTTTTTAATGTTCAGTTTAAGCCCAAACTTCTCACTCTCTTCTTGTACGCGCATCAGAAGTCTCTTGAGTTCCACTTCAGTTTCTGCCTTGTCTATGTATGTCTTACCTTGAATTTAATGATGGCGTCACCATTGGTGTAGTATGCCGTACCTTGAAATAAATGATGACATCATCAGAAGTGTAGTATGACGTACCTTGAAATTAATGACGCCGTGAGTGGTGTAGTATGTCACACCTTGAAATTAATGATGATGTCATCAGTGGTGTAGTATACCGTGCCTTGAAATCAGTGACTATGACGTCATCACATGGTGACGTCATCTTCCGTGACAGGATGACTTCATATCTGGTCAAGACATCATGACTAGTGATGACGTCATCAGGCGATGCACGTTTGTACGAGTTGTAGATAAACAGCTCCGACTTTAGCGGAGAGCAAGAAAGGCCCCTTTCGGCGATAAACATCCACATAACAGTAGACGGCCAAACAGTGCAGAAAGTCGAACAAATTAGGATCCTGGGGCTGTTTCTAGAAGCAAATGGGTACAACAATACAACGGTAAAGAAGCTGAACGCGTACGCCACGCAAGTCACGGGTCTGTTCAAGAGAGTCGCACTCAAGGGTCGGGGCCTTAAGGAACGAAGCCTCCTGAAACTAATGGAGGCTTAAATCTCTAGGCGCATATGTTACGCCACACCATTCCTAAATATCAGATGAGAGGAAAAGCAGAGAATAGATGCACTTATCAGACAATGCGCGAAGAGGGCTCTGGGACTACCCATCTCGACTTCGACTGAACGCCTCCTCGATTGAACGGAACTAGCGGAGGCTGTGCGCATGACGCAACAAGAAATATTGAGCAGAATCACCACGGGCAGAGTCATCCTCGGCTGAGTGGGACTGCAGTCAGATAGAGGAACGAGCGACAAAGTGGACACTCCACGAAAGTGTCGCGAATATTATAATAGTGCCCCCCTACCTAAGAACAGCAGTTTACATTAGGTAGCGAAATACTGGAAGTAGTAGGCGAATATGTCCACTTAGGTCAGGCAGTAACCGCAGATCCGGACCATGAAAAGAAAATAACAAGAATAAAATTGGGATGGAACGCATTTGGCAAGCACTCGCAGATTATGGCTAGAAGCTTACCGCTATCGCTCAAGAAGAAAGTATACAACAGTTGCATCTTACCTGTACTCACCTATGGGGCTGAAACGTGGACGCTAACCAAGAGGGTTCTACTTAAGTTGAGGACAACGCAGAGGGCTATGGAACGAAAAATGGTAGGGGTAATACTAAGAGATAGGAAGCGTGCAGAATGGGTCAGAGAAATAACTTAAGTTACTGACATTCTAGTGGAAATCAAGAAGAAGAAATGGGCATGGGCAGGATTTGCAGTGCGAAGAGAGGATAACCGATGGTCGCTTAGGGAAACAAACTGGATTCCAAGGGAAGGAAAGTGTAGCAGGGGGCGGCAGAAAGTTAGGTGGACGGATGAGGTTAAGAAGTTCGCAGGGGTGAAGTTGATGCAGCTAGCACAGAACCGGGTTAATTGGAGAAATATGGGAAAGGCCTTCGCCCTGCAGTGGGTATAGTCAGGCTGATGATGGCATACTCTAAGGAGAGGAGTCAAAAGAGGCCGAGATGCTCGCAAACAAATCACGGAAAAAGAAACCGAGGGAGGTCGCCTACGTGGATGCGATTACCGGGAAGTCGGGGGCGGCGGTGGCTGCGGTCGTCAACGGCCGCGGCGTACCTACCGCCGCTGCTTCCGTTAGAAGCCGAAATGTAGACACGGTTGAAGAAATTGTGATAGCACTGGCTTGCGTTGGAACGGAAGCCAGCATAGTTATTAGTGAGAGCAAAACGGCTTTCTGGAACTTTGGAAAAGGGAGGGTCTCGAAGGAGGCAGCCAAAATTCTAGAGAAAGAAAAATTGGAAAGAAGGATTCGAAATATTTGGACCCCGAGCACGAATCCGTTCCCAGCAACGAGGCGGCGCACGAGCTAGGCCGAGCTCTCAACTTCCGGGCACCCGTAGAGCTGCCTGATTGCGATTAAATGGACGAAAGGCTGAAAACATATAAGGAAATCTTAGAACACAACAAACTGAGCAGAATGTCCCTGCCACCTCCGGACCGAACGCTAAAAAGAAGGAGGCCATCGCTTGGCGGCGCCTGCAAGTTTAAAATTTTCCAAGTCCCGTCTGGCTTTTCCACACGCAAGTGGAGGAAAAAGCGGACGATAAATGCGAAACCTGCGGAGAAAGGGGTACTCTCGATCATATAATCTGGCAATGCCTTGACTCCCCTGGCGCGAAAGAAAACATAAATAGCAGAGAAGTCTGGGAACTGCGACTCCGGAGCGAGTCCCTCGCCAACCAGCTGCAAGCTATCCGCCTGGTGGCTGAAGCCGCGAAGAAACACTGTCGCTTCGCCTGTCTTTAGTCGCGGAGGCTCCGGCCTCCGTCCCATAGGCCTGCGTGCCGGGGGCGGGAAGTAAGGGTCCTCCTACATTGGCCTTTCAGGTATGATCTGGATCAAATTCCATCAGAATATGCTGTGGAAGTGAGGAATCGATTTCAAGAATTAGATCTAAAACACAGAGAGCCTGAAGAGATGTGGGCTGATGTTCGTTATATAATACAAGAAGTTGCTCGAGAAGAACTGATCTCGAGCCGAGCATCCTGAAGGGTGAAGTTGAATGGGTCTTAGCCAGCCTTGCTAAGAACAAAGCTAGCGAAATTGATGGCATTCCAGCTGAGTTGCTTCAAAACCTCAACCATGACGACGCTGTTAACATTCTGTATGCATTATGTCAGCATATTTGGACAACCCTACAGTGGCCACAGGATTGGAGGAGGTCAGTTTACGTCCCCATTCCTAAGAAAGGCAGGGCCGAAAATTGTTCCAACTACCGCACGATCGCGCTTATTTCGCATGCTAGCAAGATGCTGTTCAAAATCCTCCAAGGTAGGCTGCAGCAGTATGTGGATCGGGAGCTTCCGGACGTGCAAGCTGAGTTTCACAAGGGCAGATGAACTAGATACCAGATTGCCAACCTTTGCTGGACCATGGAAAAAGCAAAAGAATTCCAGAGACCCATTTACTTCTGCTTTATTGATTATGCGAAAGCGTTTGACTGCGTAGATCACAGCAGATATCGCAAGCTCTCCGTAAAATGGGAGTTCCAATTCACCTCATCTGTCTCCTCAGGAACCTGTATGAAGGGCAAGAGGCCACAGTCAGAACTAGGCATGGTCTTACTGATTGATTTCCGATTGAGAACGGAGTGAGACAAGGCTGCATACTGTCGCCCTGCCTATTTAACCTATATGCTGAGTGCATCAGGAGGAAGGCCGGTCTGGACGAGTCTTCAGCTGGAGTGAAGATTGCTGGGAAATGTATCAACAACCTTAGATATACGGATGATACCACTTTATTCGCAGAAAGGGAAGTGGAACTCAAGAGACTTCTGATGCGCGTACAAGGAGAGAGTGAGAAGTTTGGGCTTAAACTTGTGGGGCCCCACAGCCCCTTTTAGCGTTTCGAACCGCGCGCTCTTTTTTCTGTTTGTGTCGGTGTCCGCCCGGGCAGCGCGAGTACGCATGAGCGAGCTGCCTGGAGCGGGGGAGGCATGTTATCGGCGTGAGACAGAGGGTAGATAAGCGCGTCGGAAGCATTGCTCGGGGCTTTTTCGCCGGGCGGCCGGCCAGAGAAGGGGGGCGTGGCAGCGTCTCAAGCCGGCGGGTTGTACATGGACGATGGAGCGGAGTCCTGCGCGACGAAGACGGAAGCGGCGCCTCGAAGAAAGCCTTACGAGTGTTAGCGTGAGTGCTGCCAAGCGAGTAGCTATGCTTTTGTACCGTCATCAACGCTTTGGCCCTATCCGCGCCGCAGTGTGTTTTGTGTTTTCGCGGTGAAGCCCTGACCCATGTTCCGTTTTATTCTGCATAGTCCATTGTCGCGCACTTTGACGGCATGTTTCCAGCGCAGTTTTGACCAATGCTGTTTCTTTTCTATTTTTTCTTTTCTGTTGATCCGGAATAAACCGGTGTTTTGACTTGGTTTTCCACTCGTCGGGCGAGACCATCGCTCGCGGACCCGTATTCTAGAAGGCGGCGCCTTCAAACTGAACATTAAAACTACAAAAATCATGGCGTCTTGCCCCATCGAGTCCTGGAGCATCAAGGGACAAGAAGTGGAAGCTGTGACAGATTTTCTCTTCTTGGGCTCTAAGATTACCCCAGAAGAAAACTGCAGCCATGAAATTAGGAGACGCCTGCTTCTGGGAAAGAGAGCCACGGCTAGCCTTGACCACCTATTAAACAGCAGAGACATTACACTGCCAATCAAGATCTGTATAACTTGTGCTATGGTCTTCCCAGCTGTGTTGTATGGATGCGAGAGTTGGACTGTGAAGAATGCTAACCGCCGAAAAATTGACGCGTTTGAATTGTGGTGCTGGCGGAGACTCTTAAGAGTTCCTTGGACGGCCAGAAGATCAAATCAGTCGATATTGTCGACCATAAACCCTGACTGCTCATTGGAGGGTGAAATTTGTAAGAAACTCTCGGTATAAAATCCCGAGGAATAAAAAATGACACCAGGAAGGGAACAATCCGGATTCAAAATTCTTAACGTAAATTGTCGCAGCGTCGTCAATAAAGTTGGAGAACTCGAAGGTTTACTGTTCTCACATGATGCGGACGTTGCCATGCTTACGGAGACATGGTTGAGCAGTGAAGTATTTGACAGTGAATTTGTACCTAAGGACTATAAGGCTTTTCGTGGTGACCGTGACAGAAGAGGTGGAGGAGTGGCAATTTTGTTTAAATCATCACTGCAACTTTTTAGAATGCCTGATGCTCCAGGCATTGAAGCCGTATTTTGTAAAACATACATCAACAAGGTCCGCTTTGTTCTTGGTGTTTTCTATAGGCCTCCCAGTTCTTCTGTTACGGTCTTGGAAAACTTAAGAGCATATTTACAATGTCATGTCAAAACAGACGATAGACTAATACTGGCTGGGGATTTTAACTTACCTAATATTGATGGCAATATTTTTCATCACGCGCTGCCCATAATGCTGATTCTACCATGCTCGACATTGTGTTCACATTTGACTTGTTGCAAGTAGTAAATAAATTTACGAGGGTGCAAGGAGCCATAGGATCCATTCTTGATCTATTTTTTGTAAGTGGTGCTATCCGTAATCTCATAACCTGTGATGTCACAAATGGGATATCTGATCACAAAGCTGTACTTCTGAGCTTGTGAAATGTGTACCCAGATCGCCAGAATAATGTGCATTTCTTTCCTAATTTTTCGCGTGCTGATGATGAGTCTATTCTGGATGTGCTTGATTTATGTTTTGATAGTTTTAGAAACAGTACTGCTAGCGTGAATGACCTATGGCTGTCGTTTAAAAATATTGTCTCCGACTGTACTGACCCTTTTGTTCCCAAAATTGCAAAAAAATCTGTTTACCGTAACCCATGGATCTCTCGGGAGACGTTGCGCTTACAGCGAAGACTTAAAAGGTTAAAAAAGAAATCAAATAGAAACTTATCATTAAAACCAATCGTGGAAGAAATTTCCGAACAACTTAAGCAGAAAATAATTTGCGACAAAGAAAAATATTACGGAATGTTCCTGCCTTCGTTCATTAGAACGTCTCCTGAGAAGTTCTGGCGCCAAATCACGCCAAAGTCTTCCTCCACGAATGAATTTATTGTAGACGGCAAATGTGTACGTGATTTGTTCTGCGTTCAACAAATTCTTCCAATCGGTATTCACACAAGACAATGGTTGTGTCCCCAACTTTTCGGTATCGCTCCCTGCCATAACTGATGTTGTCATTTGAGAGACCGGTGTTTTTAATTTGCTCCTGGATCTTGACGTGAAAAAATCTTCAGGCCCCGATAAGATACCAAACGCATTTTTGAAACGGTATGCAGAGTGGTGCGCGAAATACTTGTCAATTGTATACACTAGATCTTTACGTGATGGTTCTTTACCGGATGACTGGCGGACAGCCGAGGTTAAACCTTTGCACAAAATCGGCAAAAAAGCACACATTGATAATTATCGGCCTATATCCCTGACGTCCACATCATGTAAAATTTTAGAACACATAATTCATAAACATATATTAGGTTTCTTGGAAGAGCACAAAGTACTTACAAATGTTCAACATGGTTTCAGGCGTGGGTTTTCTACAATTACATAATTAGTTGAGACAGTAAACGATTTCGCTCAATCGATTAATCAGGGAAAACAAACCGATGCCATATTCATGGATTTTCGCAAAGCATTTGACAAGGTGTCGCATAACAAACTAATTCATAAACTAAGCTATTATATAAAAAACGACCAGATACATGGATCACAGCCTACCTTTTAAACAGATGTCAATTTGTCACCCTAAACCATACTTCTTCCAATAGTGCCCAGGTTGTGTCCGGCGTCCCCCAGGGATCCGTTTTGGGACCACTTTTATTTTTGCTATTAATTAATGATATTGTGTCTGGCCTTTCTGTCCGCGTGAAGCTTTACGCAGATGATTGTATATTGTACAAAGAGGTTTCTTCAGTTGATGACCAGGTGTGTTTGAATAATGATCTAGAAAAGGTGATTGCGTGGTGCAACGATTGGCAGATGTGTATTAATTGTGAGAAAACCGTTTTCATGAGAATTACACACAAGAAAAGTCCTCTTCATTTTGTGTACGGTACTAACAACACATCATTATTGGAGGTAACAGAATATAAATATTTGGGCTTATGGAATTTGGGATATTTGGGGATCTGGCGCCGACATGGCAGCCAGACGCTTACACCTTGTTCTTCTTCAGGTGCTGCAAATGATGGCAATTTTCGATCCTGCCGCGATGTCGACGTGCCGGCCAATGAACGGAGCCGCTTCTACCGAGCAAATCTGTCCTGCTGACCTGGCTTTTTTGAGTGACGCTTCGCCGTCGGACCTAACAGTACTACCGGCGCTCGAACACTTCATCGACTGGCAACCCTGGACCCTTCTGCACAAGCATGACCTACATAAGCAGCTGTTGTACCCAGCCACACCGGGATCTGGCGCCGACATGGCAGCCAGACGCTTACACCTTGTTCTTCTTCAGGTGCTGCAAATGATGGCAATTTTCGATCCTGCCGCGATGTCGACGTGCCGGCCAATGAACGGAGCCGCTTCTACCGAGCAAATCTGTCCTGCTGACCTGGCTTTTTTGAGTGACGCTTCGCCGTTGGACCTAACAGTACTATCGGCGCTCGAACACTTCATCGACTGGCAACCCTGGACCCTTCTGCACAAGCATGACCTACATAAGCAGCTGTTGTACCCAGCCACACCGGGATCTGGCGCCGACATGGCAGCCAGACGCTTACACCTTGTTCTTCTTCAGGTGCTGCAAATGATGGCAATTTTCGATCCTGCCGCGATGTCGACGTGCCGGCCAATGAACGGAGCCGCTTCTACCGAGCAAATCTGTCCTGCTGACCTGGCTTTTTTGAGTGACGCTTCGCCGTTGGACCTAACAGTACTACCGGCGCTCGAACACTTCATCGACTGGCAACCCTGGACCCTTCTGCACAAGCATGACCTACATAAGCAGCTGTTGTACCCAGCCACACCGGGATCTGGCGCCGACATGGCAGCCAGACGCTTACACCTTGTTCTTCTTCAGGTGCTGCAAATGATATGAACGGAGCCGCTTCTACCGAGCAAATCTGTCCTGCTGACCTGGCTCTTTTGAGTGACGCTTCGCCGTTGGACCCAACAGTACTACCGGCGCTCGAACACTTCATCGACTGGCAACCCTGGACCCTTCTGCACAAGCATGACCTACATAAGCAGCTGTTGTACCCAGCCACACCGGGATCTGGCGCCGACATGGCAGTCAGACGCTTACACCTTGTTCTTCTTCAGGTGCTGCAAATGATGGCAATTTTCGATCCTGCCGCGATGTCGACGTGCCGGCCAATGAACGGAGCCGCTTCTACCGAGCAAATCTGTCCTGCTGACCTGGCTTTTTTGAGTGACGCTTCGCCGTTGGACCTAACAGTACTACCGGCGCTCGAACACTTCATCGACTGGCAACCCTGGACCCTTCTGCACAAGCATGACCTACATAAGCAGCTGTTGTACCCAGCCACACCGGGATCTGGCGCCGACATGGCAGCCAGACGCTTACACCTTGTTCTTCTTCAGGTGCTGCAAATGATGGCAATTTTCGATCCTGCCGCGATGTCGACGTGCCGGCCAATGAACGGAGCCGCTTCTACCGAGCAAATCTGTCCTGCTGACCTGGCTTTTTTGAGTGACGCTTCGCCGTTGGACCTAACAGTACTACCGGCGCTCGAACACTTCATCGACTGGCAACCCTGGACCCTTCTGCACAAGCATGACCTACATAAGCAGCTGTTGTACCCAGCCACACCGGGATCTGGCGCCGACATGGCAGCCAGACGCTTACACCTTGTTCTTCTTCAGGTTTTTTACTCTTACCTTTCTGTTAATGGCAAACCGTTTAGGAAGTCGACGCCAGATCCCAACTTTGCTGTGTGCATGTTTTTACGCCTTCTGTACGATGTGTCCGCGAGCTGTTCAGGATACATAGGTTTGTTTCAAAGAAGGCTCTTGCTTGCGGGAGACGTAGAGCAAAACCCTGGGCCTCTGTCTGCTGAGCAGGAAAAGCGGATGTTCGATACTATCATGACAATACCTGTCATACAACAGCAACAGACCGAAATATTGGACGAACTACGTTCCATTCGGCTTGAGCAAAAGAATCTCGAAGATAAACTAACAAAACTCGCAGAAAAAGTCAAGAGCGTTGAAGATAATGTGTCACTGGTGCTCCCGCTAAAGCCTGAAGTAGAAAGATTATCTCAAAGTTCCCAGAAACTTGCTGTCGCGTGCACGGCCCTCCAGTCATCGCACGATGACCTGGAGAACCAATCACGAAGAAACAACTTAATATTCTACGGCATCCATGACAAAGAAGCCGAATCGTGGGAACAGTCTGAGACTAATATTATCTCTTTTTGCGCTGAAAAGCTAAAACTTTCCGTTGACGCCGCTGCTATTGAAAGAGCGCACAGACTCGGAAGATATGCGCCCGACAAGAACAGACCCCTGATCGTTAAATTCTTGTCTTTTAAAGAGAAGAATCGTGTTCTTTCAAATGCTGCCAAACTAAAAGATACTGACTGGGCGATAAGCGAGGACTATTCGGCCAAAGTACGGCAACAAAGAAAAAAGCTCATGCAGTTTGCTAAGGCACGCGGCGGAAAGTTGAAACTGCGGTTTAATAAGCTAAACCTGGACAACAAAATCTATATGTACAACATTGAAACCGACGATATCACTTGTGTAAACCAATAGCCATCACCGAGGCTTTTAGCTAGCCCACAAACTGCTATTAAAAATGAACTTGTCTGTATTGTTGTTAATTGTCGCAGTCTAAAAAACAAAACTGACCAATTCTTCTCACTCTTACAAATGACGAACGCAGATGTGGTAATTGGAACCGAGTCATGGCTAGACAGCAACATAAGCGATGGTGAAATATTTCCTCCATCCTATACCACGTATAGGAAGGATCGTAATGTACGCGGTGGTGGTGTGTTCATCCTCGTTCATAGCAGTTTGAGAAGCGTGTCTGTTAACTTAGAAAACGATTCCTGTGAAGCTGTCTGGTGCAAGGTACGGCTGGGCGATGGTACTTCTTTCGCAATTGGCTCTTTTTATAGGACGCCCGGTTCAACCTGCGCACAGCCATTCTTTGAACTTAGCAACACATTATTAGCCTTAGACGCAACACATGTTATCCTTGCCGGTGATTTTAATATGCCCAGCGTAGAATGGTCTTCTTTTAAACCAGTAATTCGCACTGCATCCCTCTTGTATACCGCTTTCCGTGAAGTAATTAGTGCTCACTCATTATTCCAGTTTGTTCAAACCCCTACCAGACTCGGCCTTACCAGTGCTAATGTACTAGACTTGTTTTTCTGCAATGACCCTAGCCTAGTCTCGTCTGTCATAACGCTGCCAGGCATAAGCGACCATGATGTAGTTTTAGCAAAAGTATCCTGTAATGCTATGAAGACCCACCACACTCAACCACGCAAAGTGTATTTTTATGAAAAAGGGGATTATGCTTCGCTATCACGGGAACTCGACGCATTTTTTCCTGAGTTTCTTTCACATCGGCCATCTCTGAATATTGATTCCTTCTGGAACTTGTTTAAAACTAAAATTTTGTCACTGACGCAGACTTTAATCCCATCCCGCTTAATTTCAGCCAAGCGTCGTGACGATATGCATTGGATGAATAGACAGTTGCGGGCAATGATCAACCGGCGGAAACGGCTGTTTCGCAGATATTGTGATACGCCCGCACTAACTTTGTACTCCGAGATGAAAAAGCAAACTAAGAACTTATCGAAAGAAATCCGTGAAGCAAAAAGGGCATACTTCAGCACACTAGGTCAACAACTAAAGACAAACCCAAAAGCAGTCTGGAAATATGTTAAAAATAAGAGAAACAGCAGGGTCTCTGCGCCTGATATACTAGATGAAACTGATTTTTGAAGGGATTCAAAAGGTAAAGCGAGAAGTTTCAATCTTTATTTCCAATCGGTGTTTTCCGATCCCATTAATATACTTACTGATTTTCAATCTTCCAGCCCCTGACCAGAATGAGTGACGTAGAAATTTCTGAACGGGGGATCATGCTTTTATTACAGAAAATTAAAGTTACATCAGCACCAGGGCCTGACAACATTTCCAATTACGTTTTGAAAAATTGTGCGGCTTCAGTTGCCCCGTATCTAGTTGCCTTATTTCAGAAATCATTAGAGAATTAATCTTTACCCCTTGACTGGAGAAGTGCCAATGTCGTTCCGATTCATAAGAGTGGTGATAAAACTAAAACATGCAACTATAGGCCCATATCGCTGACGAGCGTGTCGTGCAAAACACTGGAACATGTCATTTATACTCAGTTAATTAACCATCTACAAAACAATAGCTTTTTCTGTTCGACACAACATGGATTTAGGTCCGGCTTCTCATGTGAAACACAGCTCGTGGAATTCACACATGACATTTCTGTTTCCTTAAACTCTGCCGGTCAGGTAGATTGTATATTTTTAGATTTTCGAAAAGCGTTCGATTTAGTTGCTCACAACCTGTTGCTACAGAAGCTTTCAGAATTAAATATTCCTACCTCACTCTTTTCCTGGATTGAAGCGTATCTTGCGGAAAGGACACAGTGCGTGGTTATCGACGGTGTCAGCTCGGAAAGTGTGGGTGTGACTTCAGGTGTTCCGCAGGGGTCGGTTTTGGGCCCTCTTCTTTTTCTCATTTTTATAAATGACCTCAGTAGTAACATTTCAGGTAAAATCAGACTTTATGCTGATGACTGTTGTGTCTATCGCAACATTTCTTCCGAAGCAGATGCAATTTCACTACAGCATGACTTCAACTCTGTATTTTCTTGGTGCAACAACTGGAATATGGCGCTGAATATCTCCAAATGTAATCTGGTCCGGTTTACAAAAAAGAAACAATTCCTCCAAACAGACTATTTCCTTGGTAGCACTGAATTATCCACAGTTTCAACTTATAAGTACTTGGGAGTCTTTTTTTCTACTGACCTATCATGGAATACACACGTAAATTACATATCTGCTAAAGCCAGCCGCACACTAAATTTTCTCAGACGTAACTTTAAGGACGCTCCCCTTACGCTGAAGGAGACATTATACATGTCTACTGTACGTCCGATACTTGAGTATGCTTGCGCGGTTTGGGACCCGCATACAAAACTGAATATTGAGGAGCTGGAGCGCGTTCAGAAACGGGCTGCTAGGTTTGTGTCTGCCGATTATAATTTCCAAAAAAGTTCTGGTTTGCGCGAGAAGTTGGGATGGCCGTTACTTGAAAACAGGCGCAAATATTTGAGACTCTCTTTCTTTTATAATGTGCTTAATAATAAAACTGGAATTCCAAAAGAGAAATACATTAATGAACCCAGCTACATTTCCGCCCGCACTGACCACCCACTTAAGGTACGCGAATACAATTGCCGTATAAACATATTCAAATATAGTTTTTTCCCACGAACAGTGCATGACTGGAACTGTCTCCCTTCGCGGGTCACTACCGCTCCTCCTACATCGTTTCTGACCGATTTGCAAAGCCACCTGTCAATATAAGTTCAATAATTGTTGTCCGAGTGTATTATGTTGCTTTTTTTTTTGAAATTTTTTTTCAAAGTTGATTATGCCCAAAGCTTTTTAAGCAGTGCTGTATTTTAAAATATAGCTTTTTTGTGTGTGCGTGTGTGTGTGTGTTTAGGGTATGTTTGCCTTTCTACAATGGTTTTTATTTTTTGTTTGTTTGTTTCTGCTTCCACAGTGCATGGGTTTTCTGTATTTTCTGTGTAGACCGCATCATTTGCCTAATTTATTGTGTAATAGATGTTTGTTCTTATTTATGATGTTTCCCCCCTACAATAATGCCCCTGTGAGGGCGCTGTAGGTACTGTGTATAAATAAATAAATATAAATAAATAACAACCTTTCATGAACAAAACACATAGAGGCGGTTGTAGCTAATTCACTGCGCAAACTTTTTTTCTTGAGGCGCTCACTGAAGTCATCTCCGCCCAGTGTCCGCCTATTAGCTTACAACTCCCTCATCCGTCCACTGTTAGAATATGCTGTAATTATATGGGACCCTTTCACCTTAACTAACATTCATAAACTTGAGCGCATACAGCATAAGGTCGTTAGGTTTGTATTTAATTCATATGGCCGTGCGTCTGTCAGCGAGCTTGTGAAGTGTAGTGGATTACCTTCTGTGACTGAGCGCAATCATATCTGCCGATTAAAGTTTCTTTTCCAGCTCGTAAAAGGTCATTATAATATTAACACTTCCAATTATATTACTTACTCTTCAGGTTATAATACGAGACAAAGGCATGCACTAACAATAACCCCTGTGAACGCGCGAAATAACTGTTTTAAATATTCTTTCTTTCCGAGGACAATTACGGAATGGAATAAACTTAATAGCGAGACTGTAACTCAAAGTTCTTTACTAATGTTTGAAAAGTGCCTGCAAATATTATGAATTTGAGTGCGTTTATATGCTTGTATTTCTTTTTGTTTTTCCCACCCTGCTATGATCTGTACCAGATCGCAGTACCTATAAATAAATAAACTGGAAAGATCATAGCACGAGTTATACGGATCTTGGTTGGCACACTAATGTCTCTGCTCTTTACTAGGTGGTCAAGGCTAACTATTGCTCTCTTTCCCAGAAGCAGGCGTCTCCTAATTTCATGGCTGCAGTCTCCTTCCGAGGTAATCTTGGAGCCCAAGAAGAGAAAATCTGTCACAGCTTCCACTTCTTGTCCATTGACGCTCCAGGACGTGATAGGGCAAGACGCCATGATCTTTGTCTTTTTAATGTTCAGTTTAAGCCCAAACTTCTCACTCTCTTCTTGTACGCGCATCAGAAGTCTCTTGAGTTCCACTTCACTTTCTGCCATTAAAGTGGTATCATCCGCATATCTAAGGTTTTGATACGTTTTCCAGCAATCTTCACTCCAGCTGAAGACTCGTCCAGACCGGCCTTCTTCATGATGCACTCAGCATATAGGTTAAATAGGCAGGGCGACAGTATGCAGCCTTGCCTCACTCCTTTCTCGATCGGAAACCAATCAGTAAGACCATGCCCAGTTCTGACTGTGGCCTCTTGCCCTTCATACAGGTTCCTGAGGAGACAGATCAGGTGAATTGGAACTCCCATCTCTTGGAGAGCCTGCCACAATCTGCTGTGATCTACGCACTCAAACGCTTTTACATAATCAATAAAGCAGAAGTAGATGGGTTTCTGGAACTCTCTTGCTTTTTCCATGATCCAGCGAAGGTTGGCAATTTGGTCTCTAGTTCCTCTGCCCTTGCGAAACCCAGCTTGCACGTCCGGAAGCTCCCGATCCACATACTGCTGCAGCCTACCTTGGAGGATTTTCAACATCACCTTGCTAGCATGCGAAATAAGCGCGATCGTGCGGTCAGACCGCATATAGAAACATACACAGTACAGCAGGCATCAGCGACCTTTCAAATTTGTTTACAGGAAAGAAAAGGCGCAGTATCTGTCACTGCTCTTCGGACAACTTAATCGAGCCGTAAGGAAAAGGAAGCTGGTGGGGGTGAAAAAAGAGAAAAAGAGGTGTCGTAGTGGAGTGCTTCGGACGACTGCAATACAGATGCTTTCGCCTCATTGCACTTAAGTGTTCCAAAGTGCCCCCTAGAATGGTTTCTAAAGTCCATGGCTTTAGATTCATGGAAGAGTACACCTGTCTCCTTATGAGGTCTGCATTTCTCCCCGAAATGGTATGGTTGGCAGACACCGCATTTTCTCACGAATTTTTGATGTCAGCCTATACACTGGCAAAATAAAGTTTGATGAGAACCTTATGAATGGTTTTTCGAATGCTCGGATGGCTGGAGAGGCACTATCATGCGCAAGTGTAAAAACTTGATTCCACAGGCTTTTTGGTACCGCTGCCTGCTGTACGGATTCTCCTAGACACGACGGGAGTAATCGGAAGAGAATTCTATCTTCGACGTAAAAATATTAGGCGATGTTCCGCTTGCCGTGATAAGTCTCACCGACTGTCTCGGCAGGCATCAAGTATTGCGTCGTCCCTTTGCGTCTTTTGAAATGTGGCTGTAGGTAAAGCATTGAGGGTTGTGTTCATGCCCATCGGAAATTTCGTCGTCCCCAACGTGACAACGCGATCCATCTCTTTCGGGCCCGCCGGGACAACTAGATGTATCGATGACATCGCCTGGAACATAGTTTCCGATTATAACGTCGTATACAGTGGCGTCGTCACACGCCTAGCCCGTGAAAAATGGCGACGAAATTACCGCCGCCGCCTCTGGGACTTTCACACTACTGATATCCGCCAGAATCAGAGTGCTCTTTCTCCCGTAAAAGCGCCTTCGGGGACCAAACCCTTTCGAACAACAACACACTTGCTATCGGAATCTCATAGAACAGAAACTGGCTGTCCAAACAGCTATACTTGCTCACAGGCATGCTAATACTGCTCTCGACCAGCCTTTAACCCGTATCTGCCCTGAGGAAATCTGGCCGCACTTGAAAAGATGGGTCCATACAGCACGCTGCCATATCATGGTTTTCGCAGGTTTTGCGCGTGCAAGGCTGCGCGTCATGTCACTGCTTCCGGTATAACGTGCAATAGGGTTGTTTTGGCCGGCTACGGCAGTTTGACGCCTTATGTCCAACCTTGTCCCAAAGAAAACATCGAACTTGAAGTTTTGATTCGGGGGTATTGCTTCCTTTTGGGACATTCTGTTTCTTGTCCATAAAATTTAACAAGTTTGTTTACCGCGGGTCCTCGTGAAAATTATCTGTGGCAACCGCGATCTCCTCGACTGTTTTGCAGTTGCGCTCACGAAAGAATGTTGCTAGCCGTGCATGACAGCGAAGCTCATCGGCGATAAACATGTCGCTAGCCTTTTGGAACGTTTGCCCACGTCCCGTCATTTTAACCCACCGATCAAAGAAACTGAAGAGCGGTCTGCTTTCTGGTCGCGCCGTCATGGGGCTTACTGAGGCGATAGCTTTCCTTGTACCCCTCTGCACTGAATCGCAACCATTGCAGTAGCGTTAGTTCAGCCTTTTAATATTCTAGGCAGTCTTCGGGCTATAAAATTCTGAAACCCGAAGGGCCTCTCCTCAAAATTACAGGATCCACGCCTTGGCTCACTTCTTTGTTGTCCAATTTTGATCAGTGCCCACATGCTTAAATGGCTTACGGCACGCGTCCAAATGATCGCCACCTTGATCGAAAACGGGAATGAGCCCATGAGAGTTTATGAACCGAGACTGCCCGGCCTTGGGAACACCTGGGTTTGCTTCTGCATTGCACCCGTCGCCCTCCATAAGCTTCACTTGTAGCTGTAAATTTACTATTTCTCTAAATTCTCCGCCTGCTTCTTCAAACGTTCACGCTCAGCGGCTCGCTCAGCGGCCCTCTCAACTCGCGCTCTCTAAAGCTCTTCCTCCACCCAATCACGCAACTCTGCATCTTGAAGCCTCATGCGCTCTCCTGCCGCTGTCAGTTCGGACGCCGCCAATCGTGGCTACGGAAACCGGTACCTAAAATACAAATAATAGACAGTTTGACTAAGTTAATCAAGCAATATCGTGCAGCAGCAGGACATTTGAACAGAATTGTGTTTGCTGTGTCTAAATTATTAAACGTTATTTTTCTGTACTAATCAGGTAGCCATGCTTCGATACCACTCACTGCATATGCTTTAGCGAGATGGTCTCCTTAAAGTAATGCTTTTATTGGCGATGGCGTTGGATACGAATCTCGCTTCGTAACCTAGTTTGGCAAACGCATTATCGTGGTCAGTGAAGCAGGCCAACCGGAGGTGGATGCGTTTACGACTTAATAATTGGGTATCTAGAAAGGGAAGGCGCAGTATCTGTCACAATTTTGTGACACCTAAAACCGTCTTCAGACATCGGAAGTTTGGCAGAATCCGTGTAGTAGTGCTGCAGAACTAAAACAGCCAGCCTCATCCATCGTAGCGGACACCAAATTTTTGAGGTGTTAGGGCCTGCAGGTAACATATTCGCACACGAGGCGGTGGCATGTAACTAAAAGCAAAATAACAGCTTGAGGGGCTAGTTGTGCGTGGAGATGTACGTGAGTGTAGAATTGGAGACTGTCAGGCTTGGACGATGTTTATGTTCTGTGGGGAAGAAAGTGCTACTATCTCCTTGGCAAACAAGTGGATGACGAGAGCATGTACTTGGGTGTAGAAGAAGAGGAGTGGTGAAGAGGAAGTGTGTGTTCAGATCCATATTACAGTTGGTAGTGTGCGCGTGTGTTGTGTCTCTTCGAATGTGTTTGTGTTTGTTGCGCCACATTTCTGGGTACTAAAAAACAAGAACTGTAGTTTAACACAGACAGAGTGAAGGAAACCTACAAGCGACGAAAGGGGAAAAAACGTCGAACATACAAATGGTCCACTCAGATTTACTCAGATTGTTTTGTCTTGGATGGTGTGCGTCTGGCGGAGATGTGTGGAAGGGTGTCGGTGGAGTCGGTGGTTCTCGCTGCGTCCCGGATCTAGGTGCTGGGTGTACGGAAGCGTCTGCAGCAGGCATCTGCACTCCAGCCTGGACCCGCCAGTTACGCGACTCGTTCGCGTACCTCAGATAGCCGGTGCAGCATCTGGTAGAGACGCTGGCAGCCTGCATTCAGTCCACAGAGTGAGGGCCACGTCATCACAGCTGCAATCCACAGGAGGCACCAGAGAACAGCGGCGCCTGAGTCTTTTGGCTCAGGCCAATGAGTCTGGATGTTGGTCGATCCGGATCTGGAAGACCGGATGTCTCCGGCAGAGCCCCAAGCCTGGTAACTGGGTCGCCACCAGGCACCCTCCGAAGATATTCTGTCACCGACCGCTCTCTTTCTGTTCTCCCTCTGCAACGCTCTCCACACGCTATATTTTCCACGTGACACGTGAAGAATGTGTCACGTGGAGAACGTGTCTCTCTTCTTTTGTGCTGCTTCTCTTCGTACTCTTCCTGCGTGCTCCTTGTGAGGCACTGGCTCCTCACACGTTGTATCATAGACTGTACCACAGGCGTTGCTGAACATGACCTTCTCTCGTTCTCACCTGTCTTTTCCATTGTGCACCTCTTTTGTAGCGTCGACATTGTCCACCTTCCACCTGAAGCCGCAAATTACGTTTCTTTCTACTTGTATCCCCCATTCTCGATGGGTAATATATCATTACCCCAACCGTTGATGCGCCCCTCATAAGCTGTTTTGCTCTTGCTCATACCGTCGTCACTCTATTCGCGAACCAAGAATGCCCACCTGGTTTGAACCAGCCCCTCACTCAAGACATTTTGCTCGCCACTCTGTGCCCTGTGAATAAATGTGATCTCTCTTCTGTGACCACCTGTTTACCGTCCTCTTCTCACTGCTCTCTTATCTGACGTTTCCAGCTTTCAAAACTATGCCAAAATGATCGCTTCGGATCTTTGGATCGCTTCGAATCACGCCATTTGCCGTCTTTTGGCCTCTTTCATAGACATTGTTTACTTTCACCAGCGCCCTTTGACTCACACCATGCTTGTTCAGCATCACATATGCACCAGTGACGCCGCTCTTATCCGCAGCCATCCTTATCGCTTGTCCGGTGCTGAACTCCAGGTAATCCAAAAGGAGGTTGAAGAGATCCACTCTCAAGATTTCGTCGAACCTTGGATGAGCCCGCGGGCGTCAGTCGTGTTGGTTAAAACGAAAGACGGCAAGTGGCGCATCTGCATCGATTATCGCCACCTCAATAGCCTTACTAAAAAGACGTACACCCACTTCTTACAAGCGATGATAATCTAGATTGTCTTGACGGAGCTAAATTAATTTTCTCCATCGGTCTAAGGTCACGAATTTTATTGGCAGATCGCTGTTGACAAGCAGGACCGTGAGAAGAGTGCCCCACCTGGCAGTTTGTACCAGCTTAAAGCCATGCCGTTCGGTCTGTGCAATGCACAGGGTACCATTAAGCGAGTGATGGGCTCCATTTACTCGTATTTGAATGGACGAAGTGTCTGTGCTACTCCGACGACGCTGCCGTTTTTTGACGACATATTCTTCACTCTCTGAAGCCTCACCCGTATGCTCACTGTGTGGCGTACAGACGGCCACCAGCTTCATGAAATGCTAGTTTTGTCGCCACCAACGGACCATTCTTCGACAGATGGTTGACGCAAAACGCGCCTGCTTTCGCTCGAACATTTTCTTCGCTCCTTGAACGCCTAACCAGTATCCTCACTGAGTTCCGTGCAGCCGGCATCCAGCTTCATTGAAATGCTAGTTTTGTCACTGCCACCTGACCATCCTAATCCGGCAAAAATTGAAGCCGTTAAGCACTTCCCGCGTCCCCAGTCTTGAAGGAAGTGCAAAGCTTTGTTGGCCTCTGCTCTTATGTTCGCGGTTTTATCTAAGATTTCGCCCGTATCGCTCGTGTGCTCACCGACCATGCTTAGGAACCTAACCACTTTCACGTAGACTCCTGCCCAGTAAGGTGAGCTTTCGGCCCTTGTACGCTTACTGACATGTCACCCCCCCCCCCCTCCTCATTTGGCTCATTTTGATCCCTAAGCTTCTACTCAAGCTCGAACAGACGCCTGCGGATATGGGATGGGTGTAGTTGGGTGTAGTGCTGACTCAGCGCTGCCGCGGTTAAGACCGCATTATCGCCTATGATAGCCGCCTTCTCTCAACGCCGAACGCAATTATTGAATTAGTGAGCGTGAGTGTCGTACCATTTTGGGCTGTAGCTAAATGTCGACTTTATTCGGCCGTTCGTTCTGAGGCGTAGCCGACACTCACGCGATTTGTCGATTGTCAGTGCTGAGGGATCCCTCCGGCCGTCTCGGTCACTGGACACTGCGCCTTCAAGAACACTTGTATATCGTAGTACACAAACTTTCAAGACGGCCACTGTTTGGCTCGCTACACAGTAAAGCATTCTGATCGCGGCGACGGAGGGGCCATCTCCTGAGGGTAGCGTAGTCCTCATTCTCGTCATCATACTCGACGCACATCGCAACGACCCATCTTTACGACCTATCATTGAAGGCCTGATATCCAGAAAATCGGATTCTTCTATGCACTCATTTGTTGCATAGGATATTGTCCTCTACCGCCATAAACTTCATAATGACGCCCCCTCTCCCCTTCGGTTGGTAATTGCCAAGCAGCTAGGCTGATTTCTTATTGAAGAACTCCACGACCTGCTGACAGCTCCAGGCCACCTCGGTGTGTCTGGCCCTTACGACTAGGTATGGCGCCATGTCTTTTATTGTCGACTTTACACTAGATGCGACACTACCTCGCCGCTCCGATATATGTTACCATAGGAAGGAGTCGTCGAGGTCGTCCACTGTTCTTCATCCTACTTACATGCCCCTGAAACCATGTTATCGTGTTAGGCTCAACCGTTTTGGTCCGCTCCCAACATCTGAAATAGATTGCTTTGGCAACCGATATATATTTCAATCTATTTCCTCTTATTTTTGCTTTTATGGTTACTTGGTCTAACCTCTACGGGAGACGGAAGATTTTTCAAGGCGCCTGTGGTGAGTTTGGTATTTTTTCTAAGCCATATTACGCAGGACTTGGATAAATTGAATTGAAATGAATATGTAAAGAGCAGGAAATCAGGATCATATATTGCGCAGCAGCATTGAACGTGGCAGTAGCAGCTGCGACGAGTGTGTGACAGAAAATCATCTATATTGACGCATAGAAGACGACGCAAAAGATGACATCTGAGACGACAAGCGCGAGCCTGGAAAAGAAAGACGCTTGAACGCAAGGCTCGTTCTGGTCGACCATTCAAACAATCTACCGCTAGGCCCTCCTTGGCGTTCTACCGAGACGTGACACTGGTGGAGGTGCTGGGTGTGCATAAGACTCCTTCCGGCAGTCCACAATGGATCCCAAACATCGACACGCTTGTCTATCGGGCTAGCCGCCGCCTTCTAGGCCTAGCGCCGGAGTACAGCCATCTGCCGAACAACTCCTCAAACACCCAAGTTCCTCAGACCTCCCAAGCCATGGCACATCCCAGCCCTACGCCGGTGACTCTACAGAACATCAAGGTGCCAGAGTGCTTTCGCGGGGAAGCGATTGAAGATGTGGAGGACTAGCTGGACAAGTTCGAGCGAGTGGCCAAAATCAACCAGTGGAGCGCCGACCAGAAGCTTTGTAATGTTTATTTTGCCCTTCAGGATAATGTTAGAACGTGGTATGAAAACCACGAGGCCAGCTTATCCACATGTAATGACTTCCGCTGCCAGCTGGTCGACACTTTCGCGAGAACTGACCGACGAGACAATGCGCTGCGCCTGCTTGAAGTGCGCATTCAGAAGCCGAATGAGAGCGTGGCTATATTTGCGGAAGACATTGGTCGCCTTTTTCGCCGTGCCGACACTTATATGAGTGAGCCAAGGAAGCTACGGCATCTCATGCATGGTGTCAAAGAACAGGTGTTTGCCGGCTTGGTACGCAACCCACCTAAAACTTTGAGAGAGTTCGTTAAGAACGCTACGGCTATAGAGCGAGCCCTACAAGACCGGTGCGGCCAGTACAACCGACCCGTTACCTGTGCTTCGACGACTGCGGTGGCGCTGAATGCAATCGATAGGACCACTCTTCGAGCCCTCAATAGAGAAGTTGTCCTTGAGGAGCTCCAGCGAATTACTGCTACGAAGGCTCAGTCATCACAGGCCCTCGTGGAAGCCGTCAGGAATGAAATTCTGTGTGCCTTATCACCGTCCGCCCCATGTAACCAGTCTCACCCCGTCGACAACGCGGCAGATATTTCGGAGCCATACCACGCTCCACAACTGGTCAGCTTCACGGCCGAGGTTCCTGCACCTTACCACGAGCCGCAACACGAGAGCTATGCCGCAGTCCTTCGTCGCCCGTCTCCAGACTACACCCCACCGAGCTCACCGAGCAGTGAGGAGACGCGATTCTTCCATAGACCTCAGTGGGCGCCTTCCAGGCGCTTTCAACCACGCCGAACTGGCACGTGGCGCAGTTATGATAGCCGACCACTCTGTTTCTACTGCGGACAACCTGGCCACGTGTATCGGTACTGCCGCTACCGTGAAGAGGGGCAAGCCTTTCCGCCTGCTTCTGCTCGCCAACACTTCAACGCCGACTCTGCCCAAATCGAGGACGACCCTCCGGTCAGCAGGCAAACCAAATCCCCGGGCTTCCGCCGCCGCTCCTCCCGATCACCACAGCGTTATTCTTCGCCGATGCGTCGTAGCATTGCTGACCTTAGCGGACAGCGGTCCCCGAGCCCTTACAGGGAGAACTAGTAGCCGCAACCTCGCGAGGGGAGGTTGCAACCAGTCGAAAAGTGCCAAACCCCTCACCACCGCCGCAACCGCCGACAACCTGTGCTTCTGACGCCGCTGTTAACATTAACATTGACTTTGCCGCACTACCGCCGAAAATGCCGCCCCAGATGAGCAGCCCCGACGACGAAGCTGACAGCGCCGACCTTGCCGCTCTTCCGCCGCAAATGCCGAAAGAGACCAGCAACCCGGATGAAGTCCTTAGTGCTGACCTCGCCGTTTCTATTGACGGGTTGGAGGTACATGCTCTAGTGGGTACCGGAGGGGATTTTTCAATTATTAGCCAGAAACTGGCTGATACGCTCCGTAAAGTAAGAACCGAATGGACTGGGCCAGTAATTAGAAGTGCTGGAGGTCAGCTACTGGCACCGACAGGGAAGTGCACTGCCCGGGTAGGAATAGGAAACGCGGTGTTAGTTGGCAGCTTCGTTATTCTCCCTGACTGTTGCAAAAACCTCATCTTGGGCATGGACTTTCTTCGCCTTCATGGGGCTGTAATCAGCATTCGGGACAGCGTCGTTGCCTTCACCAAGAATCATGGAGACCTTGGTTATGCGGAAGTACCACTGATGCCCTTACGCGTAGCCAAGGAGACGGTGACATTATCTCCGCGATCATGTTCTCTTGTTCAAGTGAAGTGCGACGTGGCGCATACCGGCGATGGAATCGCCGAAAGGGCAGTCACCCTGGTACTAAGCCGAGGTGTTTCTATAGCTCGGGGGCTAGTCAACTTGACCGATGGACAGACCGAAGTGCTGCTGACAAACTTCAGCGACGGGCGTCAGCAAATTCCGAAAGGCACTACTGTGGCCTTTTTCGACAGCCTCCCAAATGCGCAGCACTGCTTCTCACTGCAACAGGAAGGGCCAATGTGCAAGGCGCCCGTAACCATCGTCGTTGTGAGTCTAAATTTGTCTTCTTCAGAACGGGACCGCCTTTTGGATCTCATAGAACAATTTCGAGACTGCTTTGCTTCCGAATCGTGGGTCGGCCAAACGCCCTTGAAAAAACGTCGAATCTTTACGGATGACTCGATTCGCCCGATTCGAGAAAATTCTTACCGTGTGGCTCCGTAAGAACGTGAAGCCATTCAGTGCCAGGTGGCCGAAATGCTTAGAGACGACGTTATCCAGCCGTCACAGAGCCCCCGGGCCTCCCCCGTGGTACTTGTTAAGAAGGACGGCAGCTTACGATTTTGCATAGACTACCGCAAGCTCAACCAAGTGACTAAAAAAGACGCGTACCTTCTTCCTCGCGTCAACGATTACCTTGATCGCCTACGAAATGCACGTTACTTCTCATCAATGGACTTGAAAATTGGATATTGGCAGATAGAAGTAGATGAGAGGGATAGGGAGAAGACAGCATTCGGCACTCCCGGCGGATTGTACGAGTGTAAGGTGCTTCCGTTCGGTTTATGCTCGGCACCAGCAACATTTCAGAGGCTGATGGACACTGTGCTCTCGGAACCTAAGTGGCCAACATGCCTGCTGTATCTTGACGACGTGATTGTGTTTTCGGACACATTTGAAGAGCATCTACGCCGTTTCCTAGGTGTGTTTCAGGCCATACGATCGGCGGGCCTCACCCTAAAACCCGAGAAGTGCCACTTCGGTTACGAGGAGTTTCAGTTCTTAGGCCACGTTGTTAGCCAAGAAGGTGTCCGGCCTGATCCTGAAAAGCTCTTCGCAGTCGCCAAGTTCCCAACACCTACGGACAAAAAGACATTGCGGCGCTTCCTGGGTCTTTGCGCCTATTACCGTCGGTTTATTGCTGGCTTTTCACGAATCGCCTGGCCATTAACTTCATTGACGCGTGACAACGCTGTCTTTAGCTAGGGTGAAGAACAGCAACAAGCTTTTAATGAGCTGCGGAGGCGTTTACAGACACCACCTGTCCTGGCACATTGATGACGACGCCCCTACACAGCTTCATACGGATGCCAGCAACGTGGGCTTAGGTGCTGTGCTGGTGCAGCGACAGGATGGTGTGAGAAAAATAATTGCTTACGCCAGCAGGACCCTATCTAAAGCAGAAGCGAACTACTCCACAAACCAAAAAGAATGTCCTGCAGTGGTATGGGCGGTTATGAAGTTCCGCCCTTATTTGTACGCTCGCCCCTTTGAAGTCGTTAGCGACCATCACTCTCTCTGTTGGCTGACGAACCTAAAGGACCCTTCAGGGAGACTCCCGCGTTGGAGCCTTCTATTACAAGAATTTGACATGGCCATTATTTACAAATCTGGAAGGAAGCACACGGATGCTGACTGCCTTTCCCGAGCGCCGGTCGAACCTTCCACTATGACCTATGAAGGCACTGCGTTTTTAGGTGTCATAGATGACGCAACGCTTTCCCAACAGCAGCGAGAGGACCAGCAATTGCTCCCACTTATTGATTTCTTGGAAAAGCGAGCTACGGTTGTGCCTAAGATTTTCGCCCGAGTAATCTCTTCATTCTTTATTCGCAACAACGTACTTTACAAGAAGAACTTCCGCCCTAGGGGAAGAGTCATTTACTCGTCGTCCCATCAGCTCTCCGCAGTGAAGTTTTGCAAGCGTGTCACGACGAGCCAACCGCCGGTCACCTAGGCTACATCCGCACTTTGGCTAGAGTACAGCATGGATACTACTGGCCAAAACTGCCGGCGACAGTGAAACACTATGTACGTACGTGCATAGACTGCCAGCGCCGTAAATCACCCCCTGTAAAACCAGCTGGCCTACTCCACCCTCTTCAAGTGACAACGACACCTTTTAAACAAATCGGCATGGACCTCCTAGGACCATTTCCGACGTCCACAGACGGAAATAAATGGATAATTGTCGCCACCGATTATCTAACACGCTACGCGGAGACAAAGGCTCTGCCAAGGGGTACTCCCGCTGAAGCAGCTCGGTTCTTCGTTGAGAACATTGTCCTGAGGCATGGCGCTCCGGCACTCATTGTAACTGACCGAGGAACTGCATTTACGGCCGAACTTTTGGAGACCGTTCTCTGCCTTAGTGGCACCAGTCATCGTAAAACTACAGCCTATCACCTACAAACCAATGGGTTGACGGAACGCTTTAATAAGACCATCGCAGACATGCTTTGCATGTACGTTGACGTGAACCACAAGAATTGGGACGAAATTCTACTTCAAGTTCGCCTACAATACGGCACGCCAAGACACCACTCGTATGACACCATTCAGCCTCCTTCACGGGCGACCAGTAACAACTATGCTGGATGCAATGTTGTTCCCGAATGCCGACACCGATGATCTCTATCAGGACGCCGAGGAATTCGCTCAGCCTGCAGAGGAAGCTCGACAACTAGCGCGTGTGCGGATCAAAAATCAGCAAGAGCATGATGCACGACGCTACAATCATAGACACCGACAGGTCATGTTCGAACGTGGCGCCAAAGTGTGGGTCTGGACGCCTATTCGCCGCCGGGGACTGTCCGAAAAACTATTGCGGCAATACTTCGGGCCCTATGTTGATCAGCGACGTTTAACCGACGTCACTTATCAGGTAGTGCCAGACGAGGTGTCGACATCAAAGCGACACCAGCAACAAGCAGACGTCGGCCACGTATGAAGCCGTATAACTCGGACTGACCTCATCGAGACGATGCTTCCTGAGGAGGGTGGCAAATGACGCATAGAAGACGACGCAAAAGACATCTGAGACGACAAGCGCGAGCCTGGAAAAGAAAGAAGCTTGAACGAAAGGCACGTTCTGGCCGACCATTCAAACGATCTATCGCTAGGCCCTTCTTGGCGTTCTACCGAGACGTGACAATATAATATCGGTCAGGTGATGGTGTCCGCTACTTCATCCTTCGAATACGGTTTTGTGCAATCAACAGGCTGGTTAGCCCAGTGGGCAAAACAACCCTGATAACACCATCGACGAATTTTCTTGGGCGTCAACAATGACGTGCAGAGATGTGCGCAAATTTGCTCGACGCTTGCGTTTACGTGTACAAAAAGTAATCTCAGTTCATAGCAAAGAGGCAGCCTCCCAGAGCATGAAAGCTATAAATGATGAACTATCATATCGCAGCATTGCGGAATAAAATGAAATGTATAATTGTTTATATCCAGACTATAAGCGAACAGAGTTAGAAATTTCTTACTTATACGAAGGGAGCCAGCACCATCTGAAACACATCGGGAATAAATATTAGAAGGAGCCTTAGGTCACTTAATAGTTTAAAGAACGTTGCTTTTGAATACTGACTAGTTTGCAGAAACCACTTATATATTTAAAACATTTTAGCCATCAAAACGAACCTTTTTTTTTTTTTTTTCACCTGTTCCGTACCTATTGGCGCGTCCTAGCAATACTGGTCACACGAAGATTCACAAGGCTGGAACCACGTTATGACACATAGTTTAACGTCCGCGACAAGCTTATCAACTCAGGAAGCTACCTTAACATTTTTATGAAGTTGGAAAAAATATACCGCGAGTTTACAGCTGTTTTCAATACATCCAGACAAGCACCTAGACGCATTATAAAATTCAGCAATGCATTGAACTCAGAAATGTATAACCAGCCGAATCATATCAACTATCAATGAAACAGTCTTATTGTGGACGGTATACCTAAGCGCGCCAAACTTTAATCAGTTGAGTTTATTATATAAGCGCGCTTTTAACAAGGTGAATGCAATGATTAAATTTTCAAAATGCCCTTACTTCTGAAAAAAAACTTCAATATTCTAGATCTGACATGAAAACTTGGTCGATTATCAATATCCATAAAGGACGAAACATTTCAGGTCCTAAACAAAGCATATCATCATATTTTTCTGCAGATATCCAAAAAGTGGCAAGACTATAAACCGATCTTTTTCAGGTACTCGTGTATTAAAAATACCACACCCATTTTTGTGTATTTTTGAAATAATTTCTCACATTCACCGCATTTTCCTTTACTCTCGCTTGAGGAATCGAAATTCTGTATTTACAACGTTAACAAGAACAAATCGCCTGGCTTCGATAAAATCTTGTTGAGGGAACTGCAAAGTACCTTTTGGACAATTAAGCATGCTTTGTTAGCTCATGTAAACGGTATTTTAGCTGCCAGTGAGGTTCTGGTCAAAACGAAAATTGCAATCGTAATTCCTCTTCATGAGCAAGCTGCGCGCAATAAAGTTGAAAAGTACAGACTAAATTATTTCGATAATTCCAGTTATAGCGCAAATAATAGAAAAGCACGTGACACTTACGATAACACATTTTATAGATAGTTATAGTGTAATATCTTCAAATTAGTACGGATTTCTACAGAAGAAGGACACAACAAATACTGTTAGAAGATTTTTCTGATCTGTTAAATTCTTGAATACTTCGCAATCGTGTAGCATGTACTCTTTTTATGGATGCCTCTAAAGATCGTGACAGGTTTTGTCATGCCATTCTGTTACAGAAACTGTCTCGACGAGGATTTCGAACCTTTTCTAAATCTAACTTTCTTCATGGCAGGCGACTGGGCGTAAGCGTGGGATAAAGATTAAGTCTTGTCTTCTATTCAATCAAGAGCTCCACCGAGCTAAATATTAATCCCTTTGCTTTTTAACATCTACGTCAAAGATCTAGCCGACGCTATGAGAAGTTATTTACGCCAATATGTCCGTGATACGGCTTATTGTATCTTTTACAAACAGTTATTATGTTGAAATCAGCTGCTTGTAAATCAGGGAAACTAAACCTCTAGAGTGGTTCGCTGTTACCTTAATCCGCATCAACCCTGATAAAAAATGCCTAGTGTGTTACGTGTTTCCATAACCCTATGAAAAAATTCTCCCATTGAAACCATTTTTCCTTTACAGATCAAACTGCGACACATACACTTGTCATCCAATTAAATACGCATAATCAGTGAAATACCTTGGGCATGCTTTTTGATAGTGATCTTCTGTGGAACTCGCATTTGTCTTACGTGTGTAAAACAATGCGCGCAGTTTTTTGTGTGTGGTACAATATGTGATATTTCATGCCAATCTCCGTGCGAACAAAATACTTTCCCCGCTTAAGCTTACAGTGTGCTGTACTATAGGTTCAGTGTTTTGACCATTATACGGTTAAGTAAAATTCTAGAATTTATCCAGTTTTCAATTCCTTATTGTCAGCAACGGCATATGACTTGTTTTGGTGTGTGCGTAATAAGCACTTTTTTTTCTTGCGCTGCCACATTACTGTTGTATTCTGTTCAGCGCTTTCGTTCCTCGATGTTAACCCTTTGTAATGCCTCTGGGGCTTTTAGGGTAAATAAAAAAAATATATAGAGAGAGATATTGTTAAGCTGATAAATTTACCGAAATTCAGCTCCCATATGGTGGAAACTATATATAGTAATCAGGCACTTTTGGAATGACAACTATAATATACGGTATACACAAGCCCGCTGCTATAAACAACCTAAATAATCATACAAGAGCGATGAACCTCCTGCCAAATACAGAGGAAAAACGCGTCAATATTAGTTCTGTCATAGTTAACAAACTACAGGCGTCCTTATTAGCCTGCGAACACAAGATATTAAACTGAATGAGCAACCAGTGGTTAGAAAGTTTAAAGTGCTTTTGTTTTACTATTTTTGTGCACTTTTCTGTACCTTGACTGCCAAGCACTGCCAGTCAAGCCTTATGAGGCTCTGACAGGCCTGTTATCTGTATTTTGTATTGGTTATTGCACAATAAAGATTGTATTGTAATGTATTGCATTATATTGTATTGTAAGCGGTGCGCCCGTGAGCACACAAACGTTCTGTCGTGGCATCGCATGTGAGCCGGGCAGTCGGCACGGGTTCCGACGAGCACAGCCGCAATCAGGAACGTAGTAATAATAATGAATAGGGGTTTATTGGGATATCCGGAGGACTGGAGAAGGTGACCATTGGCGCAAAGCGATCGTGTTTCGAAGCACAATACCGGGTTCTATCAAGGCAGCTCGAGCTTCAAGTGGGCGCGACAGCTGATTGGCGAAGAACCCAGAAGCCTTCATCGCTGTTTGTGTCTGTGCAGTGTCATTTTAGAACTGCCCCGGAGGAAAGAGAGAGCCATCCTAGCTACTTAAGGCGAGGGGAGCACAAAGGGATCGTACTAAGGTTTTAGACGACGTACGTACCCACGGCGACGGTGGTTATAGGCAGCCTGTTTGTAATAGGAACCAGTTGCCGGCACCGCAATGTAGTTGACTGAAGATGTACGCTCTCAGACACGGTACAGGCCATAATACTTTGCCGAACATTTCTTATCAGTCAGAAAATGCGGCCAAACGAGGGTGTTGGTTGGGAATTCAGAATTGGGATTGCCGTGATCGCTCTTATGTCGGCAAACATCTTGAATGTCGGGCATGAAGGAGCGAGACACCTTGCCAAACTGCTCAGCCTTACAGGCAACTTCAGAAAGAGACCTGTACTCTGAGTTGTCTGGATGATAGGCAAGTATGGTGTCAAGCAGATAGGACGGTTCGCTACCGTATAACAGAAATAAAGGGAGAAATCCAGTCTTTGCCTGAGAGCCAGTGTTGTAGGCATAGGGGAAGTACGGAGGCACCTTATCCTAATTAGAGGCGTCAGAGGAAACGTACAGCTTTCATCAAAAGTTTACAGCCCAGAGGTCTACTTCTGAGCGATACAATGTTTCTCGTAATGCATTCCCAGGTTTCAATACTTGCTGAAGGCAAGACGATTTTTCGTCCTAGCCTCTCCAATGGCTAGGACTTCCACGATTATTACAGAAGTCGTATTATATGGCTTAAAAGCAAACCCACTGGGCTGCAAACTTTTGATAAAGGCTGTACATGGCGAGCCTGTCGCCAAGAGGCCGATTAAATATTTTGAGAGGCCGTTGGTTATAGGCTAGTAAGCAGTGGTTGTTCGATTTATTGTGTGGCGAGCATCAAGTACCTCGCGGACCTCTTGAGATAAGAAAGCGAAGCCATGGTAGCTAAGAAGTGCGCGAGGAGACCCATTACGCCGGACGAAGTGATGTAGGATGAAGGAGGCGACGTCAAGAGCACAGGTCGTAGCCAGGGCTGCCGTCTGTACGTAGCGAGCCAGGTGGTCTACGGCGATAATTATCCAGCGATTTCCTGCGTTCGAAGATGGAAGGGGCTCATACAGGTCGATGCCGATACGATCGAAAGGTCGAGCTGGGCAAGGCAATGGCTGTAACGGGCCGAGGAAGGGGCACTGATACGACTTCCGCTGTTGACAGGCAGTGTAGCAGCGTATAGAGCGGCGGACAAATTTGTACATCCTCTGACAGTAGTACCGCTGGCGGAGACGCTTTTATGTCTTCAGCAAGCCAGCATGTGCGCTTTGTGGGTCAGCATGGTTATGGGCACAAACATTTGAGTGAAGAAGGCGAGAAATGACGAAGATCCACCCTAGCGATAGCTTCTGCGATGCACAAGATGAAGGACACATGACAACAAGGACGTATAGGACGTGTTTAGGATGTCGACAACCGAATATATCCAGGGATCACAGCGTTGTTCAAAAGGCAGTTAAAGGGGAATAAGGGCTGCTACTGGTGCTTCTGATATTGGCTCTGAGGGTGCAGGAGAGAGCAGCGGCGAGTGCAACAGGCATCAGCGCCGGAGTCTTTGCGTCACCACCAGTAAATGGCACCCAGGACGAAGTCTAGAAGATGAAAGGCCAAGCGGCCAAGGCGTCCAGAAGGGTTTTTCAAGTAAGCAAAGGGCATGGTGGTCAGTGACGACGTTAGAGCGGGGGCCATATAAGTAGGGGCGAAACTTTGTTGAGGCCAATACGATTGCCAGACACTTCTTTTTCATGACCGTGTAGTTACATTCAGCTGTGGTTAGCACCCGGCTAGTGTAAGCAACTACATATTAGGAAAAACTCGGTTTGCGCTGAGTGAGGACAGCACCGAGGCCAAAGATGCCGGCGTCAGTGCGCATATCAGTAGTGGTGAAGGGGTCGTTATAGCGGAAAATTCGCTGTAAAGTGAGTAGACGTCGCACCGTAGTGAAAGTATCTTCGCACGTTGGGGTCCAGTTAGACAAGTCGGCGGTATCAATCAGTAATTTCATAAGTGGTTCAATGATGGTTGCAAAATGCGACCAGAACTATGAAGATATGAGCACAGGCCTACGAAGCTGCGTAGCTCTTTAAAAGAAGTTGGTTTGGGAAAGTCAGTTACCTCCCTAGCTTGTCCGGAGCGGACAGGACGCGGTCTTTGGACACATGGCCCAGTATCGTCAGCTTGTGGGCGCCAAAGCGACATGTCTTGAGGTTAACTTGGCGACCAGCATCCTTGAGACAGCTCTTTATCTGGTGTAAGCGCTCGAACTGCGTCACGAAATCGGGTAAGTAAACGACGATATTGTCCAAACAACAAAGGCAATGTTATCTTCAAATGTTAAACTGCATAAAATGATTCAATAATTCGCTCAAGCGTAGCAGGAGCATTGCAATTCACTTATACTGTCCACCAGGGATGCCAAAGGCTGTCTTGGGGTGGTCCGATTCAGCCATAGGGACTTGCCACTAGCCGAAAGCAGATCCAGAGACGAAATCTCGGCTCCTTCTAAATAATCGATGGTGTTATGAATGCGAGGTAGTGGGTATACGTACTTATGTTTAATTCTATTAGGGCGATGGTAGTCAGCACTAAATCAGGACGAAGCCATCCTTCTTTTTCACGAGCACCACGAGGGATGACCACGAACTAGAAGAAGGCTGAATTATGCATCATGTCGTCGACCTGCTCAGTCATGATAAGGTGCTCTGAAGGGGACACACGTTAAGGGCGCTGGTGAAGAGGCAAGTAATTACCGGTGTCGATGCAGTGAACTACAGCAGTCGCAAGGCCCAATGAAGACCTCTGAATGTCAAACGAAGAACGGAAGTGGTTGAAGAGAGCGAGAAGCTTCTAGCAGTGCCAGGTAGAGGTCACTGTCCATGGAAGATTGAAAAGGTCTAAACACGCTATTTCGGAAGGAGCCTTAATTGGCGTGAGGCAGGCTACGTGGGCACGTTGTGGGGAATAGGCATCAACTAAAAAGGTAAGAGGACGTTAACATGGCCAAGGCAGTCGCCAAGAAGTAATTGGGCCACAGCGGATGGAACATTTGAAACATGCCGGCGGCACCGCGGTACACGTTGACGACAGCAAAGGGACGAAGAAGGTGACGGCGAGAAGCGAACATTAGATAAGGCGCGAAGAGAACAGCCGCGTCGATAGAAAATGTCGCACCCATAGAAACAATCCCACCATATCTCGGGGTATGTCGATGTCGGTGACGATACGTTTGGCGCAGGTGGTCAGCTCGAAACCCGCCGCCGCACACCCACCGGTAAAAATGGGTACAAGCTTCCCCGGTCCGGCGCCCTGCTCTCTCAGGGGCGTGCGCTTGGAAGAGGCTCTGCTAACCCTGCTGCGCCCCTACGATTGGCTGTAAGTTTCGAACAAACCCTTCGGTCGAACAAACCCTTCGGAGAAGGAAAAAGGAACCTTGAAAATAAAAAGCAGAAAAATCCCCGTAGTCAAGGACAGGTCGGATTTCCTGCTGTTGGGCTGCACAAAAAAAGGGCCACATAATGGACTTTAGCCGCGCGAAACGGACTTCTTTTCTGATGGCGGAACGGATCAGTGTACAATCGGCGAAACTATTGGGACATATGACCCCTTTCCCAAGATTTCACCCTAAAGAGCCGAGCACCAGGCCGGGTGGAAAGGTTCAGCCATTGAAAAGCGGTGGGTAACCGGCGGCACCCACCGATATTGTCGACCATAAACCCTGACTGCTCATTGGAGGGTCAAATTCTAAAGTTAAAGCTCAGCTACTTTGGTCATCTGATGAAAAGAGAGGAGTTGCTGGAGAAAGATTTGATGTTGGGAAAGGTTGAGGGTCACCGGAGAAGGGGTAGGCAGCGAACGCGATGGTTTGATGGCATCCTCGAGGCGCTGCAGGTGAAGTTATGTGATGTTCGGAAGATAGCGAGAGACCAGAAAGCGTGGCGTGGTATGGTCCATAGGGTCACGAAGAGTCGGACACGACTGAACGTCTGAACTGAACAGAACTGAACCGGCGGCACTGGGGATCGAACCTGGTACCTCCCGAATACAAGGCGGATGCTCTACCACAAGGCCACCACATCGTCGAGAACCGCATCATAGACAGCAGTCAAGACGACTTGGCCCGAGTGCAGTGAATACCAGCATGGTGGCGGAAAAGAAAATCCCAGCCAAGAATGAGGTTATGCGAGAATGAGTCAAGAACTAAGAACTCAACAATATATAAGACGTGCGCGATGACGACTAGCTCTGTGCAAGCAGCAGACGAATGAACTGGATCGGGGCTTACGGTACGAAGTGAGAGCCGAGAAGCCACGGTGGTCCATTTATGAAGCGACCGATAGAAATTTTCACTAATGACGGAAAGGGTAGCACCAGTATCCACAAGCGCAAGTGCATGAAAATTGTCAACGAAAACCTCGAGGCAAAGAGAGAACTTGTAGAAGAAATATACTCAGTTCTTGATTCTAGTGTTCCGAGTAGTGGGTCACGCTGCAATGCCGAATTGGCGACAAGGAATGAAGGTGAGGGAATGACAAGCGGTGCAACGGAATTTGCTGGCGGCCTGACCAGTTGTGGAGGGGCCCTGGATATGTCCTCGAAGGTGGGCACAAGGTGTACGGGTAGCAGTAGTCAGGTGTAGTGCATGCAGAAGCAGGGCGCAGAGCACGGTGACACAAACGGGCGACGTGGCCTGGAATATTGCAGGACAGCAGATAGGCCGGTTGCCATTCGTGCGCCAAAAATGGTAGGGAGCTGGCGCTGGCGTTGATAGGAGCTGTGGAGCGTCAGACCGTTGATTCCACAGTCGCCACATATGCAAATGTATTCTGCAGCGATGGTCAATTGGTAACTTTGGCATACGTGAGAGGCATATGCACCGGCACAGGAAGAGGCGGCATGACAGCAGGGGTGCCGTAGCAAAGGTGCAGTAGAGTGGAGAGTTGGGAAAGTTGGTACATATTGGTAAGGATTAAAGCCAGCTGAAAGACGCAGACAAAGAGAGAAGCACACTTCTCTCTTTGTCTGCGTCTTTCCGCTGGTTTTAATCATTATTAAAGGTGCCGCAACAGGTGTGGGCTGCCGAAGAACGGGGTCGACATGAGGTTCCGCAGGCGCTGACTACCCAAAACTAACAAGTGCATCGGCGACCTCCTGCTGGATAAGAAACTAATCTGGATACGATGGGCGTGTGCCAGACAGGAGCCCAGGCTATCGGGCGACCTTGTCCTGTACGAATAATTTGACATGAACCAGAAGATCACTGCGCACAGCCAGGCCAGAGATGGGCGGGGCAGGGGCGGGAGGGCAACAATTTCAGACGCTTTGCTTGCGCAACTCGTCCAAGCTCTGACATATGTAGACTGAGGCTGCTGGGATGGGGCTATTTGCCAACAGCATGTGGAATGTATCATCGTCAATGTCCTTCATGATGTTCTTCATCTCTACAGCCTAATTCATAGACGGGTTGACATGCCTGTACAATTCATCATTTTCAATGTTACTAGCAAAATTCTTGCCTTCATGCTGAGCTCAAACTCGTAAAGAGTGTTTATCACACAGTTCTGCACTATGGGACGATCAAAAACATGCGCAAGCGTTGTCTTCAAGGTAGTCCAAGATGGTATGCCGGCCACATGATTACGAAACCACAGGTTAGCAACATCGCTGAGGTCGAAGATGACGTTATTGATTTTCATGCGGTCATCCCAGTTGTTATTACGAATAGCTCGCTCGAACGAGGCCAATACATTTTCAACGTCCTGGTGGCTCTGCCCGCTGAAAATGGGGGTGGACGGTCTCGCTGCCGAACGGCATTGGAGCATGCGATGGACTGCAACGACTTTGCTACTGGCCGTTAGCCTAACTGATTGGTCGCCATGGGTATCGTATACAGCTGCGGAGCTCCACGGTGATCCTGTACCTGCAGCTCCAACAAATTTTGACGGGTTAGTGTGATGTCCCGAGGACTGGAAAAGGTGACCGATAGCGTAAGGCAATAGTGTTGCGATACCCCAAATTGGGTCCGACCAAGGCAGCTCGAGCTTCACGTGCGCGCGATAGCCGATTGGCGAATAATCCAGAAGCCTTCATTGTCGTTTGTGTCGGCGCAGCGTCATCGTCTTGACAATGTTAATATTAATATTTATTTTCACTTAACAAGATTCAAATTCAGGTCTGTCAAAGCTAAGGAAAGCTTGAAGGGCAGTGGCTGGCAGTTGACGAACGCCAATACTGTTTTAAAAGAAGAATCCAGAAGTTCCAAGAGAGCAAGAAAAAAATTACAACACAAGGAGTGGAGGGGGGAGCCCCGGGGGTACAACTAAACTGCAGGCTATCACCCCAAAATATATTGTTCCATAAGTTCCTGGATTGTTAAAGTAAAAGGCTCGTCAGGCAGCCTATTAAATACTAAAGTTCTCTTACTTGTGTATACTAAGTGCAAAATTCTCAGTTTGAAAACTCCAATAACAAAAAAGGACTTAAAAAGAAGGGATAGCCAAAACTATCCATGTAAAGTGCGCTGGTGTTTCAGCTAGGCAAGCATTCATAGGCAGAGACCACATTAAATGCTACAACGTCACCCTGACCAATATACCCGGCGGTATATTGGTCAGCCGTATATTCGTATATTCCAGGCACAAGCAAAGCCCAGGCACAGGTCGTCAAGAAGCAAAATGTGCTTATTTTTCACATGCCGACTAGTGAATCAGGCATAAATTTTTTAAATGTGAAAAATGCTCGGCTGCCTTCAAAGTTTTCGGCTATAATATTTAATATACCTTCTTATGATTGAAACTCCGTCTACATAGGAGAAACAGGAAATCCGTCAAGGCGGCTGCAGGAGCATCGCAATCCAGGCAAGAAAAGGGCAGCGTCAAACGCTCTGCTAGAACACGTGCAAAACTAAGGGCCTGGAATAGCTATGGATGACGTGTAAACCATTGCTAGCGAAAGAAATCTGTCAGCCTGGCTGCGCCTGCAATTTCTGATAATACAATCAGTACCGATACCTATCAACAGAACAAAGGATAATCTTCACCTGTGTTGAGAGAAATTAATTCGTAGAGTAGTTAGAGCTACGTACACGTCATCTTACACGGCCGGTTTATCAGTGCGAACAAGCAACCGGTAGAGGTTCTGAAAGATTAGCGAACGTGTTTAAATGTTGATTATTGACTCAAGGCTCGTTCCATCGTGCCACTACATGAGCAGGCGGCATTCCATGTAGATCTAGATGACAGGGACAGGAAATATGAATAGGAGACCAACAATATTCTTTAGAGAAACTTTACTAAATATGTAAAAAAATGCATAAAATTTCCGGGTTTCTAGAAACGTATAAACAATGAACCCAGCCAAAATAACAAAACCAAATGATAATAATCCAACTTGGTGGTGTGTGGATATCTGGCCTAATTCTAGCAAATATATAAAATAAATTGCTCTTTACTGTTACTCGAAGTGTTTTCTTGATTCTAGGAGATCAAACCTTTTAATCTAAGAACATTCCAAGTCCCACTTGGGTTAGTTAGATCAGAGAAACTCTGCAATATTTAAGAAATAGTCATAGCTGATAAAGTAGGTCGGAAACATAATGGCATATATGAAAAAACCTGTTTTCCTCCGGCACCTTTGAAGCTGATTTTAAGCAACTATAATATTTATAATAAGTAGAAGAAGAGATAGCCTCTGCTTATTAGTTCAGGTTAGTTTATGTGGTTTAACGTACCAGAACAATAAAACACAGCAGCAGAGCTGATGGAAGCCGAACGGACCGGACAGCTCACGCGCCTTTGACCCACGAGAGGGAGCGGGGCCGTTTTGCACGGACTAGATCACCCGGAGCCGACTACTCCTTTGCAGGAGTGGTACCACGTCGTCTTGCCTAAACTAGCTGCTAATATCAGAGTTGCGCCAGTTCCTGAAATGATGCACACTTAATTACACGCTGGCTGTAGAATAGCCAGAGTCAAGCCACTTGTGCGCCAATATAGCCTTGGCTAAAGCGTCCTATATGTTGACGCGGCGAGGTATCCATCTGGTAGCGGAGCTGGGGTACTGGCTGTTAAGGGACGCCAACGGTTCATTTAGAATTACGGCCTCCTTTTGGGGTTACCAGCTCGAGCACGATGGCTCAGGAGACCACCATAGCGATTGCACTCACTTTCATACACCACATGGACGCACGTAATTAATGCTACACCAGTCCGGCATACACGATAATCATAGATTCGCAAGCTACATGTCGAGACTTCGTGCAGAATGCGTTATGTGCAGGCTGCGTGCATGATCCTACCAATACATGCCGATACACTCCCTCCAAGTAGAATTCTTTTGAGCCCTGGATACGTCCTCCACCCAGCAATGAGAGTGCAAACGCGCTCGCCCGAGCAGCCACCTTCCGGGCGTTATTGCTGCCAGGGGAAGAGGAAGCACACTTAGCGGCCACCTACGCAGCTCTGCAATCTTGCGCGAACAGCACACAATACTACCACACACAGAGAAGAATGGTGCCCCTCCCCCTCCTGCACCTAACAATCACCAAGACCGAAGCCATGGCACGGCATCAGCTTCAGACACACGCGTATAATAACGTGTACCACAAACATCTGTTCCTCCCCCATCGCTACAAGGAAATATGTTCTACTTGCAAACAACGATATATACTTTATCATTCGGTTTGGGCCTGCCAGCCAGCCGATGGCCAAAACCCGCTGAGCTGGAGGGGCCAAAAACCACCCATAACTCTGCCCCCTCCCTCCTCTTGGGAAGACACCTTATCCCGCACAGAGCCGAATGATCAAAGCCGTCTGATCGAGCGGATCGAGCGAATAGCTGTGGGTAATGGGGCTATGACCGAAGTGTTCATAGTTGTTCCCGAGAACGCTCTGACCAGCAACACCCCGCAAGACCAGGCTACTCCGGTAGGTTTGCAGGTGGCGCATAGAACCCACTACTTCCTAGCCTTCCTGAAAGTTTTACTCCTCCTCCTCTTCCTCCCAGGTGTTCAAAAATTTCCTGTGCTCTTCACTACGGTGTCTCATATAGCCTGAGTCTCTTTGGGGCGTTAAAACCTTATAAAACAAAACCTAAATTTAGAAATTGTCAAATGAAAGCCATTAACAAAGATAATAAATACAATAGGCGATAAGATATACCCCTCTGGAAAACTCGCACTTAGCAGCAACTTCGAACAGAAAATGCCCTTTTTATCCATAGCAGCCACTCGAAAACAATTCCTCAAAATGTTCTCGAGAATGCTGCAAAAAAGCCCGGGGAATCCAAAGATATGCTGTTTGCAAGATGTAATGGTTTCTAGTGTCAAGCGATTTTGATACATCCCAGAAAACCGCACACGCGTAAAGATTCTGATAGATGGCTGCCACCCGTTCGCCTGAAAATTCTACAAGTGACACTTCGCGACGCCCAACATGCATCGCTCCCTGCTCGTCATAGTAGCCACTTAACTGCATTCTGCAAGGCGACAAGACATGTCGGCATTTGCTGCAGCGGTTGCTGTAGGATTTGGATAAATGCTTTGGTATTGCTAAGGTGATGGGGCAGTAACTTTTGTGTTTAGCCTATATGGCTAAAACACTTCATAGTCTGGCGCGTGAAGCAACGGCAGATTCGGATTCATTTTGCATCTAGATGGAAGGTTCCGCGCTCGGAGCTGGTACCATCACGATAAAAGCAAACTCTATCGCGCCTTGTACATCCTCCCTTCAAATGTTTTGTCTTCACTAGTGTGCTGCTGCTAACATCAAGGCACAAGCGTAACTACAAGGAAATCAAAGGACACGACAAGAACGCCCTGTTTCATATGCATCTATTTTAACACAACTGTACGCCAGTCACAACTTCACATCCATGCCGGTGTGACACTCTGTGCTGTATCAGCATTGATTATTTGGAGTTTGTCAGCCCGAAATGGCAACGTTTTGGTGAAAAATAGCACTGGCATCCAAACGAGCACACTCGTGAAACACTTCCTTAGAACTGCCGCCGCACAAACGTCCAACCCACGTTGGCGGCGTTTTGAATATCTGCAGCGGATTGCCTTTGCCGGCAATAAACCACTTCAAGGAAAGCCTGTCGCCTTCTCAAATTTGCAACTCGTAAACTGAAAATATCGTTACATATATGCCCTGCGCGTCGCTGGATGTTGAAGAAGAGGACGATAAACAGTAGTGACGCGAAAGGAAGACGAAGCTGAACAAACCGTTGGGACTTGCCTGAACACTTGCTGTGTTCTGCTCTACTGTGCTGTGAACGCTTGCCCATCACCTGCTGTGGGTTCCTGTGCTAGCCTTCTGCCACGTATCATCTTGGTGGAGGTGACCAACGATCCCCGTGCGCACAGATTACCCCTTGCGCTGCCAAAACCTGGATTCGCGCAGTGGCCGTCATCTACCTGGGCTTTCAACGACGTCAACAACTACCACTATGACCTCCGAGGCAGCCCCTACCACCGCGGCAACTTCGGCTCAGCCAGTCGTGCACTCTAAGAACAGGAGTACTAGAACTCCATTTGGAAGAGTTTTCGCTTGTCCCATATCCGACTCCTTTTTCCAGAGTAAAAGAACTCTCTCTAGCCATAGAGTAATCGGACTCCACTGATGGAGTACTGCGCTACTCCTGTGAATAGAGTAAAGGCACTCCTCCGAAAGGAGTAAAACTACACACTGTAGTAGCGTCCTACAACTCTTCCAGGAGGAGTTCAAGGACTCCACTGATAGGAGTGCCTGTACTCCTTGAAGGAGAGTTTTGTTTTACTCCTTCTGATGAAATTTCATGGCCTGTATTACGTATCCTACCATTTTTTAAACCAGCTCCAGCCATGTTTTGTAGGACTCACTTTGGCCGTACCTTCCTCTGCAAAATGGTGCACAGTATTTCCACTACACACTGTTCAATGGTGAATGAACAAATTTTGCTTCACTGTACAAACTTCAATATTTGTGACCAAATTTTTTCCACACTTCTTGCACCATACACACAAGTCTGTGATGTGAAATCGGTGCTTCAATAAATAGGGACGCAAAAGCACGCTGATGACAGCTTTTATTTTCTCACAATTGCTGTGCATGCCAGCAATACATTTGGGATGTGCTCTGTGAGGTCTAGGCCCATCCGTGTTTTCGACACCAGTCTACTTGGCATTAGATGCCCAGAACACTGCTACAAGCCAAGTGATCCTGTGAGCAAAGTTTTAATCAAGTGATCCTGCCGCTCGACCACATCGCAGCTTGCCGAGCCGAGTGAAGCCGCTCAAGATATCCTTGCATTTTCCAGGTGCCTGCATATAGAACAAAAAAAAAATGCAAGGAAGGTTAAAGAAAACTATTATAAGCAACTTAACATACTCCTAATCTCAAGTTTTCATTTTAACCTACAGCTAATGCAACAAAACAAAACTTGGTGTGAAGGCCTGGGGTCGCCACCTAGGTATGCCCTAGCAGTGGCACATCATGATAAAGTGTAGACTTTTCATTCCAAATCATTAAACGAAGCTAGTGATCTAGAAATCCGCATACTTCGTTTATTCTAACTGCCAATTTGCTATACCTCAAGTGGGAATATCACTATGCTAGTCCCTCAGAGGCTAAACACAAGCCTGGCCTGCACAGGACCGTTTGTTGCTCAAGAATTGGCTTTGGATGTAGAACACATGCAGCTGTACTGGTGAACCTCCACTCCCTCTGGAGTTTACTGAGGCCGCTTCTGCAGAGTGGCATCCATCTATAACTAAAAAGAGCGCTGCAGAATCTGAATTGGAGTAATGCAAAAGCACGGAATCTGCTGTTGGTTGCTTCTGGTTGCTTAATTCACTTATTGTTTACCCATTTTATTTGGCACTTTCAAATTGTGCACCAATCCCTTCCTATGCCCTTCTTCAGCTAGACTTCCGGTTGGTTGTGTGACGTCACAGCCTCTAGCTCACATTATCCACTTCTTGTTTATTCATTTTAGTCTTTGGTACTTTCAAATTGCACAATCCCTTCCTATGTCCCTTTTTCAGCTCTATTTCCAGTTGCGTGACGTCACACCTTTTACGCCACTCTAATTGACTGCCTTAACTACTTTAGTCTGTGGTACTTTGAAATTACATGCTAATCCCTTGATATGCCCTTTTTTAGCTCGGCTTCAGGTTGCGTGATGTCACATCCTTGAAGTCACCTTAATTCCCTGGTTTAATTATTTTAGTATTTGATACATTCGAATGTGGCGCCAAGCCATTAGCTAATGAGACCATTTTTGCTTTTACTGTTTCATTTTTTGCCTCTAATTAATTACAAAATTATCTTAATGGTCTAATATTTTTTTCAACACATTACATCACCTTCTATCAATTAACACCACTCATTAACCTCTAAGATTTCTCAATCACTCACAACTGCTACGGATATAATTTTGCATGTTCTGCCTCTAACTAATTACCTAATTACCTTATTGGCCTAATTATTATTTCGGACAACACTACGTCACCCTCTATCAATTGGACCACTCATTAACCTCTACCACTTCTCAATTACTCACAACTGCTGCAGAGAACTTTTACATTTTTTGCCTGTAATTATGTACCTAACTAGCTTATTGGCCTATTTTTCGGCAGCAACATTATGTCAGCCTCTATCGATTGACACCACTCATTAACCTCTCACGTTTCTTAATTACTCGCAACTGCTGCGAACACGATTTTGCGGGTATGGTCTACGGACAGAAATCTGTGAACATAGCGAAGTAACGCTTTCGTGTTAATAACTTGAATGAATCCTTGAATTTAGTTATATTCAGAATCCAGGTGAAGAAGGCTTTTGTGTCAAATATCAGGAATGTCATAAAGGCACGTTCGGTGTGATGACTGCTCCTGAACCAGGCTAGCTTCAGCAATATAGTGAATAAAATCATGAAGCAGATATTGCAGTTTCTTGTTTTTCATGCCTTCCATGACCTATAATGACTTCTGACACAGCCATTGCTATGGCGTTGAAATTGAAACAGATGATGGGAGAGATTGTATTATTTAGCAGCCATAAGCAAATAATATGTGGTAATCCATGTATAGTCATGCACACTGTTACAAAGATAGCAAACAAAAAAATCGGGAGCACTTTAAACTCTTCCTTAAGTGTATGATGGAGCACATTGTGGCTTCCGTGTGGATTCTCATTCATGTACAGACGCTTCACTACAGGGTAAATGAGTAGCCCCACAATTTATTCTATTAGGTTGTGCATACTCATTAACACAGTTGTAAGCCATCACATTATGTTAGATCACATAAAGATATAGAGACCTGCTTTAACCAAGCCATCTGAACCTGCCTGAGTCACCTGGGGATGCCTGGTTGACTGGATCCAAAGAGCCTTGGATCCAGACAGACATGCTACCCCTAGGTCACTCGGGCACATTTAATGGCTTGGTTAAAGCCAGAATTCCTATTTGCCAACTTGCCGTGTCATGTAGACTCGTGACGTGCACAACCACTGAGCAGTGTCCAGCCATGTCACCAGCCAACCACCACCTGATAGAGATATGCCCATAATTTTTGCTCAAAATGCCTATATCAAACTATATCCAGAATAAAGCCATGAATGCTGTGGCATTATTATGGCGTCTATACAATTTTAAGTTAATACTGCCACTAAGGCAAGACCATGAAAACGTAAATTTTGAAGTGACGATGCTTTTGTAGTAATGAAATCTATCAAATGACAAATTACATAAGGGAAGCCAGCAGCCAGCGAAACTAGAGAAAGCATAAAGCACGTTTCCAATTTTTATTCATATTTGTCTTGGTTGTACCTACTGGCAGCCAGACATGCCAGGATTATTTTATGCTGGATGCAGCCCTCCAACTAGCAGACAATGGAGAGGTGATATGGAAGTGAGAAATTTATGCACTATTTTTAAACTGACTAGAAGGACAGGGGAGTATCATGCGACATTTCTTTTATCCGAGGGCATCATAGGTGCTCTTAGCTGATCCATGGTGCCCACCTATGGTATCTTTTTCAGCTGTCGCTGCTTATATACGTATAATATGCATGTGGCACTCTTTCCCACCAGGCAATACGTATAATATGCATGTGGCACTCTTTCCCACCAGGCAACTGAGAATTTCAGATTTCTATTTCATAATGAGCTCACTGAACTCGGATTCCCTGTATATCTTTCATCTGTCAAGTGCATAGCCTCGGCTTATTTTATGGTACCATTTAATGACCTTCTCGAGTGTGACAGCAGATCATCGCCCTTAGTACGTGCTCAGGCATGCGCATTCATGCAAGCATAACGTCAGTGTGTGAAGCCCAATCTGAGTGTATGGTATTTTATTTTTCAATGCAGAGGAAATGAGGACATGCTCTGGTAATAGCTCAGATATATTTGAGATGTACCACATGCATGCACTATCATGTTTCACTTCAGTCATCAAAACGCAATGTTTCTCAAATGGGAGGCACGATTTTAGAGTCCACAAAACATACGTTAAAAAAAATTGAAGGGTCATGCAATAGCTTTGACCCAGCTAGACACAGCTTTAAATGGCTAAAAGGGCACAGGTTTAAAGCTGATTTTAGTTTCTCAAAACAACATAAAAGGAGTGCGGAAACAGGGAGCATGAGAGAGAGAGATCATCAATGGGATTTGTCGATGCCAGCATCGGTGATGCTCGAACTTTGGCTCCATTGCTGGATGGGAATGCAGTGCAGTCTTAGGAATCTATCTGGGGAAAAGAGGACACTATGTGGTAGAATGACACGAAAGTGTGACTGTTGCATGCCGTCATCCATGTATAACGTCGATAAGAATGTTTGTAATATGCAAGCGCCTCTACCATAAATAAAAGTTAAGCTGCACACCGCAGGTTTGAATTCTTTATGCAATTGGGGCTGATAAAAAAGCAGCCAATGGTGTGTGCTGTGCCGTCACTGTGGAGAAACCGCTAGCATGACCAACGTGACAGTCCTTGCATGTTGGTGTCCATGCATGATGGCTCACATGGGGAAGATTGGGAACGAATATGTGATAGATAGGGCATGCATTGCTCATTTTTCAAATATTTGAGTTTTTTCCAAAACACGTCCTTTTTCCACTTTGCAGAAAAATGAAATGAAGATGTGAAAAATGAGTGCACTCATGATACTGATGTACATGTACGAATAATGTGCCTCCTGACTAAGCTCGGGGAGCTGCAATCCGCGCTAATGCTCTAGAAAGCCCTCAAATAGCAAGCTATGTAAAATAAACCGAGTATGGACTTGAGAGATGAAACGCATTTTACAAATCAATCGGCTTAATGCGCATAGTATGACGCAAACATCTGCACTTTTAAATGGTGAGAAGAGATATGTTGCCCCACATACACAAAATAAGTAAACAATGGCAATGGAAAGACACATGATGTCCACCACGAGTGGCAGAAATAAGCACTATCCTTGAGATTGTACGATATGTCGTGTTCAATGAAGTACAGCACATGCTCCCCACTTCCATATCACCTCTGTCCTCTGCTAGCTACCCAAGCGCAGCCCGCACTAAATCGTCCTTGTGAGAGTCTGGCATCCAGCAGCATATCGTCGAGAAAAAATGAACGCATTCTAGCGCAACCAAAAGTAGCCCCCCCCCCCCCCCCTTTACACAGAAAAATGCAAGAGCTGGCTCCACGCTCGGGCGCCCCTTAGGCTAATGAGATAACTTAAGTGCAGTGAAAAGGCAGCACGTATGCGGAAACTAACAATAAAAAAGAAGAGTAAGTGTGACAAATGTCTCTTCAACGTAATTTAAATTCATTATTTTACCTGTTTTTGCTGTGCTTTTGGTCATTTATTTTTAATGTGACAGTATTGAAGGCCCCATTCTCCCTAAAATCTTGCATTATTGTTGACAACGTCTTGAGCAGATAGTCATAAGCAGGTTTCTAGCATTAGGTAATAAGCAGGTGACATTTTTGTGGGTCAGGCATTGATTTTTGGTGTTAGTTTGTGTGGCACCATGAGGCCGCATGAGATGCCGAATTGCTAGGAGCTCCTTACGATTGAAGGGTGAGATGGCAATCAAGCCCCTCCGAGTCGTACTTTTGTACACTGTTGTTAAAGCAAGTATATATATCTATGTCAGGTTGTCTTTCAGATAATGTGGTAGCTTATCACTGTATGCTAATAAATGTTTGAAATAAATGGATCAGTGACGAAGCAACTAGCAGCATACCCTTAAAGGCAGACTTTAGGTATCCCTGCAGGTTTTAAATTAGGTTTAATTTATTTTTCCGAGATTTATTAACACCTGCTTTCCTTCCGGACTTGGTTTCCATTTGTAGCACTGCGTCGATTTAAGGTGGTCTCTGTTCCTGCAAGGGTGGAAGAATGAGCTAGCTGGTAGTTCATCTCGGGGGAAAAAAACAGCACACTCTCGAGACAAGGACAAAGAGCTGTGTTGTCATTTCTTTGTCGATGTCTTAGGAGTGCGGTTTATTTTTTTCCCAAGCTCTCTGTTCTTACTGAGTTTTTTCATTCCACCGCAGATGCATTACCTACAGCAATGAAGAAGATGAATTTGTTTATGCATTATCGCCCACTGTCGTTTTAATTTTTTTTAAACCTAATTTAACAGCTGCCACATGTGTGTGTATTAGATATGTCAGACTAAAGAGAAAATCCTCGACAGCTTGGTACCAGTGAGTACTTATGGAACTTGTTAATACTGGTTTCATTACTTTTTTGTAGCTCTGAAGTAGAGCCCACCTATACTGGCCTCAGCTATAAAAAATGCTTATTGTGAACGAGGGTGGAGCTACTGTCAAAATATGTGTTTATAGCCTTTAGTTTGAGACAAAAAGAACTACTGAGGTCACCCTGCTTTGTAATAACGAACAACAATGCACCATAAAGTCACCCTACTGTCAAAACATGCATGAAGATCAGAGTACATCCTAACTCCCATTGTAATCCTCAAAGAAAGTGTCGAGCATGTAAAAAACAGAGCAAGAAAGAAACTATAAATCAGAAGCACTAGTAAAGTTAACCACTGCCCGAGCACATGCTTACAGGCTACAAGGTCAATCAGTCGGTCCGTCAGTGTGCCGGCTAGGCAAAACTTCTGAAGTGTGAGCAGAATCAGGGTAGCAGCAGCTTCACTCATGCTATTCTACACTGGCAGTGATCAACCACTAACAGGGCTTTGAGAAGTTTGAATACAAGCCACGAAGTATGCTTTGTTAGCCGAACTGGTCATATGACAATGTCTCACCTGCCCAACTGGATCTGCACCTTCTCCATTACTGGAGCGTGCAGATAGCACACAGAGCAAATAATCTGAACCTCTCCTTTGTAGGTAGAGCAGTGCACACTCATCAATTGAAACTAGACAGCAGCCGATAGTGTTATGCTAAAGAGCCACTTTCTACCAGGCTTGTTGGTATGTGCAGATCTACTTGTGCAGAAAGGGGGCTTCAAACGTAGAGCAACAACGACTGGGTATCAGTTTATTTAAAGCTCGATGTGCAGCTAGAATGCTTTAAACAAAAACTGTGCGTACAATTGATGTTCTGCATGCACATGTGCGTGATTAGCCTTTAACTGTTGAGGGTTCATGACAAAAACGCCGACCCACCTTTCCACCAGCTGTCGTGAACACCTCAACTGCTTTATTATTGCATTCCTAAAGCGGCACACCCACAACCAATGACTGCGTCAGGCGCCTGAATGCTTGGATATCTGACTTTAGCCTGTCTGTTTGCGTATTTTCAAATCTTTGCATGTGATGTCCCAAGATGCTGTTGTTGTTCAAAGGTTCAAATATATGTGTAATTGGGTTGCAGAGCCTGTAATTGATTACTTCATGTACCAGGGAGATGAGGAGCCAGGTTTTAGTACTGCAGACAACAATAGCAAGAAACAAGAATAAGAGCTGGGGCGGCCCTTACCCCATCGGTAACATGCCGATGGGAATCTCAAGAAGACATTGGACCCGCCACATGCCCGAAGTTTTCCACACCAGCTGCAGAAGTGGATGTTCGCCACCTGCTGTGCATTTGTGCAGGGACCATCAAGGAAAAATTCTGCAGGAAGTAGGACTAACTGCAACAAGGAAAGAGGACTTCTCCAAATGGCGCACCGACAACGATAAGAGCAAGAGCCTTCTTCGGTTACTTATGGAAAACAATTTAGATGGGTTTTTATAATATGCCTTATGGCGAGCTTGCGGAATAAAAAAAAAACCTAAATGTATGTGCAACCAGCCACATATAGCATCATACTGTATTGCACAGCTGATTCCACCGAATATATTTTCAAAATTGACTGATAATTGCTACTTTCGTGCAAGATCCACACACTGCCAAAATGATGAAAAAAAAGTTATATCTAGCAGAGTGTAAAAGTTTTAGGACTGCCACCACTTCTTTTTTTGCACGGTGCTTGCCATACCAAATTCAGTAAGCATCCTGACCCTGTCAAGCTAACGTCTAAGCTCTCTGGAGTGCTTATGTTCTTTTGACCGAGCCATTGGTTGTGGATAAGCCGCTGTAGCAACGCAATAATATAGTAATCGAGGTGTTCACAACAGCTGGTGATAGGTAGGCTGGCATTCTTGTCATCGATCCTGAATAGTGAAAGATACTGCGGCAATGCTACCAAGCACATGTGCATGCAGAACATACATTATACATGTAATCTTTGTGTAATGCACCCCACCAGCCCAAGGTGATATCGGATCGCGTGTTGCTTGAACCACAAAGCAACCTTTCCGCTCGATTACGTCTGCACAGACTAATAACACACTGCTCTACCTACATAAGAAAGGTGCAGACTATTTGCTATGTACTACCTACACTCTGCAGTAGTGGAGAAGGCAGAGATCCAACTAAGAAGGTGATGCATTGCAATGTGACCAATTGGACCAACACAGCATGATGTGTGACAAGTATTCAAACTAATTAAAACCCTGTCAGTGGTTCATTTCCAGGCAGTGTAGAGAAGCTGCTGCTACCCTAATTCTGCTCACACATCAGCCCTTACACACATACACACTGAGTGGCTGACCTCGTAGCCTGTGGGCATGTGGTCGGGCGGCAGTTAACTTCACTAGCAATGCCTACCGCCTTATTGTTTCTGCATACTAGACACTTTCTTTGAGAGCGATAACGGAAGGTAGGATATGCTCTGATGTCCATGCATGTTTTGACAGCGGGATGAATTTACGGTGCATTGTTGTTCAATATAACAAAGCAGGGCAACCTCGGTCGTTCTTTTTATCTAAAAAACAGGGCTATAGACATAAGAAAAAAAATATAATACCACAACATTAAGTGATAAGGCATAAACAAAGAGGCATGTCCTTCACTACTGTAGGTCTTGCATCTGAGGTGGAATGAAAAAGCTCAGTAAGAACAGAGAGCTTGTTAAAAAATAACAGCGCATTTTTGAGACATGAACAAAAAAATGACAACACAGCACTTTGTCGAGTGTGCCATCATTTTTTCCTTTCCCAATATGAACCAGCAACTAGCCCGTTCTTCCACCCTTGTGAGAAATGAGACTACCTTAAATCCACACGATTATAAATGAAAACCAAATCCGGAAGGAAAACAGGTGCTAAAAACAGCTCTCGGATAAATAAATTAAAATAAAGACCTGGAGGGATACTTAAAGTCTGCTTTTAAGGGTATAATGTGGTAGGCATATATATATATATATATATATATATATACCTGCTTTAGCAACATTGTACAAAAGTGCGACTCGGAAGGGCTTGATTGCCATCTCACCCTTCAATCGTAAGGAGCTCCAGGCAATTCGGCATCTCATGCGGCCTCATGATGCCACACAAACTAACACCAAAAATCAATGCCTGACCCACAAAGATGTCACCTGCTTATTACCAAATGCTAGAACCCTGCTCATGACTATTTGCTCACGACGTTGCCAACAACAATGCAAGATTTTGGGGAAACTGGGCCTTCAATACTGTCACATTAAAAATAAGTGACCAAAAACACAGCAAAAACAGGTAAAATAATGAACATAAGTTACGTTTAAGAGAAATTTATCACGCTTACTCTTTTTTATCGTTAGTTTCCGTATACGCGCCGCCTCGTCACTGGGCTTAAGTTATTAGCCTAAGGGGCGCCCGAGCGTGGAGCCAGCTCTTACATTTTTCTGTGTGTATGGGGGGGAGGGGGATTCATTTTTTCTCTGATGATATGCCGCTGGATGCCACACTCTCACAAGGACGATTTAGTGTGGGTTGCACTTGGGCAGCTAGCAGACGACAGAGGTTATATAGAGGTGGTGAGCATGTGCGGTACTTCAGTGAACACGACATTTCATACAATCTCAAGGATAGTGCTTATTTCTGCCAGTCGTGGTGGACATCTTGTGTGTCTTTCCATTGCCATTGCTTACTTATTTTGTGTATGTGGGGCAACATATCTCTTCTCACCATTTACAAGTGCAGATGTTTGCATCATACTATGCTCTATAAATCGATTTATTTGCAAGATTTGTTTCATCTCTCAAGTCTGTATTCAGCTTATTTTACTTGACCTGCTGTTTGAGGACCTTCTCGAGCATTGCCGTGGGTTGCAGCTCCCAGTACGTACTCGAGAAGGCACATTAATAAGTGCATGTACCGTGTTTGCCAAAAGTAACCAGGCTGCATGTTTTGCTTCTTGCTTGTATTCTGAAGCTAACATGGATCCCCTAAGGATCATAACTCTTTGGTAAGTGAAGACAGGAGCTCTCATTTATTTTGCACCAATTTACAGCATCAGAAGTTTAATGAATTCTCTGCTCACCGACTGAGAAGCGGAACACGCAGCCTGGTTACTTCTGGCAAAGAGAGTACATCAGTATCATGAGTGCATTAATGTTTCACGTCTTCATTTCATTTTTCTGCACAGTGAAAAAAGGGAGTGTTTTAGAGAACACTCAGAAATATTTGAGAAATGCCAAATGCATGCACTATCTATCACCTTATTTTTTCCCAATCTTCCCCGTGTGAGCCATCATGCATGGAAAACAACATGCAAGGAGGAGGAGGAGGAAAAAACTTTATTAAAAAAAATGTAAACACTCCCAGGAGGACCTCTTAGTCCAGGAGCCCTCTGGCTGTTCCTTCTAGCTTAGCCCGCTCGACCAGCCGTAACTGATCTGCAGGTTGCGTGGCTAGAAGGGCAGCCTCCCAGGAGGAGGGGGTGGGGTGTTTAACGGGAGGAACGCGGATTGGATGTGGGCATTCCCATAAGTGATTGTAGAGGGTGGGTGGGGTGGCGTTGCATGTGGTGCAGTACGGTGGGAAGTCCGTGGGGTGAAATATGTGGGCAAATTGAGGAGATGGGAACGAATGTGTTTGGAGTTGTCGCCAGTACGTGCTGTCGATGTGAGAAAGCGTGGGATGTGGTGGCGGGAACGTGGCACGGCAGCGACGATAGTACTGAACAATTGTAGTGTAGTCAAGAGGTTCGATGGTGGTGTATAATGAAGGTTTGGGGAGGACATCCACCGGCGCCCGGAAGCTTAGTTCTCGGGCAAACGCATGAGCGCGCTCATTTCCGAGGATGTCCTCATGCCCAGGAACCCATGTGATGGTGATGGTATCGGGAGGGGTAGGTAGAGTAGATAATATTTTAGCAGATGAGTGTGGGAGGGTTCCTCGCAGTAGATATCTGTATGCTGTTTAGGAGTCTGTGCATATTGTGGTGTGCTGAGTCTGCAACTGACTGATGTGTGCAATTGCAAGTGTAATGGCCAAGCATTCGGCCTCGGCGATGCTAGTGCAGTGGATGGAGGCGGCATTGAATGTTGAGCGGCGAATGTCCGTGAATACAGCAGTGCAGATGTGAGGAATGTCCGGATTGTGTGAAGCATCCGTGTAGATGATGTCTTGGCGTGTGGAGTACTGTTTGGAAAAATATGAGGCACGGGCTGCGCGACGACCTTCGTGGTGTTCGGGATCCATATTTTGTGGGAGGGGTTTGAGCTCGAGGAGGCTCCGCAGATGCGGAGGGATGGGTATATGAATATGAGGTGAGGGATCAGGGGTATTGTAGCCCATTGAGCGTAAGCGATGAGTGCCTGTAGATGTTGTGCGGAGTCGACGTTGCTGGCTGGAGAGGTGCGCCTCTATGATCTCCTCAACATTGTTATGAATGCCTCATTGAAGGAGCCGAATTGTACTGGTATGACGAGGTAAATGGAGGGCTACTTTAACGGCTGAGCGGTGTAGGACGTTAAGTTTATTGAGTTGGGTTTTGGTGATGTGATGGTAGGGGAGGTGGTAAGCTAGTCGACTAACGATAAGGGCATCTACGAGTCTTAAAGTGTCTTTTTCCTTGAGGCCATGATTGCGGCTTGAAATGCGACGAATGAGATGTGTTATCTGGTTGATTTGGCGCTGCAGGAGGTGTATGGTGTAGGTGGCTCTAGTGTCCTGTTGAATGTGGAGACCTAGCAGTCGGAGCCGTGGTACTGCAAGGCCGTACTGCCACGCTGGTCATGCTAGCAGTTGTTCCCCACAGTGAAGGCACAGCACACACCATTGGCTGCTTTTATACCAGCCCCAATTGCATAATGAATTCAAATCAGAGGTGTGCTGCTAAAGTTTTATTAAAGTAGAGGCGCTTTCATATTAAAAACATTCTTATTACTGCGGACAGGAGACTATGCACGGTGGAGCGTCGTCTGAAATGCAGGCTGCAATATCAAATGACACATTTTTTTTTTCTTTGCAGGGAGGGAGTTGACTCAGTGGCCGACCCTCAGACGAAAGTGCTTGATGAAGATGCTACTGCACAAAAGCAATATAGAATAAGGCATGTTTTCTTCAGCATAAGGCACGGTCACAGTCAGCTTATCAGCTTTAGCTTATAGACGCATGATTTTTCGTATTACACTGGCGACGACGGCATCACGACCAGCGGTCACCTATCACCGTAGTGTGAGGTTTTCGGCCCCGCGACACCGACGGAACTGATCAACGGAAGGTTGTCAAGAGGCACCGCTTTGTTCAAAAGTTTTGTCTGCTCCTTTAATGATGCAAGGTATGCTCTCGCCTTTTTGGACCGAAAGAGCAACGGAAATACCTCAGCAATCAGGAACTTAATGCTAACCCCTCCCCACTTTCGTGGCGCGGGTACACAGCGGAAACGGACAAGTACCCTTTTATATGCGTGAACGCATGTTGCTAAAACAAGCTAAATCTAATAGCGTAAGAATAATATGCTTCTGATTGTATGCTGAATTATGCAGCAATGGCCCATCCATTTCAGCCTGCTCGGCAATCTTTATACGAAGCCCAAAACACGTCCGAGGATCACTAAAGTCGCATATTATAGTAAAGGCTTTTCAAAGAAAAGAGAATGTGCGAATAAAATATTTTTGCTGAAAAAAAAAAATCTGTGACCACCATCTAAGCATGAATGCAAAAGTGCAGCCTACATAGCCTACATCGCGAATAGCAGACGACATGGGAATGATATCTCATGACGTCAGCGGCCAATGGTTGCCAGACCAGAAAGCCAATTTCAGTAATAATAAAAATTATGTTTAAAACTATCTGCTGCACCGAATGAGCTCAAATTTCGAGGATTTATAATTTAACGTGTGAGGAGTGAAATGCAATAACTAGTTTATGCTCAGTTGTTAGCTGTCGTGACCACCTTAATGAATCAAGTGAAACGTGATAGTGCATGCATACGTTACATCTTAAAATATTTCTTAGCAATTACCAAAGTATGTCCTTTCCATGCACTAGAAAAGTAAATACCGAACACTCGGACCGTGTGTCGCATGCTGACGATATACTTGCATGAATGCGCATGCCTGAGTGCACAGGGAATTGAGGTCTGCTCTCACGCTCGAGAAGGTCTTCGAACAATGCTGTAAAATAAGTTGATGCTAGAACTTGACAGATCAAATATAATTTGCAAACCCGAACTCATTAAGCTCGATATGTAACGAACATCTGATCTTGTAAATTATGTGATGGGAGACAATGTCACACACATACAAAATATGTATGCGGCGACAGTTAGAGATGTAATAGATGAGCACTGCAGATCAGCTTAAATGAGCACCTGCCTGCACATTATTAAAGACACCCTAAAAGCAAAAGAAAATTTCACCCGAAGCTCTGCGGTCCTAGTCAATAAAAACAGCCGCAGCCATTCCTCACCGCCCCATCACCTCTCCGTTGTTTGCTAGTTGGATGCGAGCAGCCAACATAAAATCATCCTGGCAAGTCTAGCAGCCAGCAGGTAGCCCGGAACTGTCCACCTGGAGAAAGACTAATGCCAGAGCAACCCTAGTAAACAAATGGCTGGGCTGTACTCAGGCGACCTGCGGACAGTGGATAATCTAAGAGGCCCACTGATATACACAATGACAGTCAAGGAAAGAATACATATCATCAAATATAAAGCAAAGTCAACTAGTGTATTACAAAAAAAAAACAGCACTGAAGAACTGTGATTGAGTCCCCTTGAGTACAATTACATGTTTGGGAACAGAACAGATACAGTGACTTGACAGTGACAGTGACAGATACAGCTGGAAGGGCACAAGAATTACTGATTCTCATGTGCTGCCAAGCAGAAACACACCTGCTGGAAGGGTACAAGATCAACCAGTTCACTAATTATTGCCATTACTTAACAACACAAGACAATGACAACAAAATTATTAAACCAAGCATTGGCTGGAAGGAAGTGCTTGAGAACTCTACACTCAATCAGTGTCACATGCTGCATGGCAGCAATAGCAATAAATCAGTTGTCAAAATAAGGTAGTGATCCATTTTATGCAATTACCTACACAGATCATTCTCTCAAGATTAAATAAGGAGTGCAACAATTAACACACACATAGCATGGAAGGTAATAGTAGGCCTGTAGTAACTGCACTTAGCCACAAAGTGATTGGTCAAGAGGTTGTACATGGGTTGAATAGCATGCCCACATCTGCTACACTGTTCCTTAAGGATGTTACTCCACATTAGCACACTTCAGATGAACAGGCAGCATGAGTAGACAAACGGCCTTGCTCATATTTTATGTTCTGAGGACTGTCCTATACAGCAAACAATTGAAGAAATGCATTCAAACACTGGCCAAACACACCCATTTATGGATCGTTCATTTCTTACTTTCTAATATGAATGCTTTTTGAATCTGTAAAATGGACAGTTATCAACATGCATTGCTTAGAGCTTCAGCATGGCTACGGACCTACAAGGCTGCCGCGATACCTCAAGCGACAAGATTCTGAATTAGAGGGACGTCACTGGACAGTGCACTACAGAAAAGCAACTGGAGTGGCTGAGGCTTCAGAGGGCATAATCATACATACTTACCTGGATGAAGACCAAATCAAGGATGCTTCCCGCTATCTCACCAAAAATCAACCAAAAAGAATTTACAAATTGTTGCCTCTGTTAGTGACAGCCTGTTCATAACAGGGGGTTAGATAAGGGCTGTCCTGAGCCTTAATGTGTAATATAAATTTATTAGGCAAAGGCGTGACAAAGCAGGATTCAGATAGGATGGCTACACAAAAGCCCTAACTTTAAGGCAGTACTGGGTGGGCCTAGAAACAAAAAGAGTGCTGCCTAGTTGCTAAAAAGTAAATGATTATACTTTTGTCTTTTGACCTGTGGCTTGCTTTCTTACATACCATGTTTGTTTTGCTGCCAAGGCTCCAACTTTCATTAAGTACTGCTATTTTAAGGTGTGATCCCCTTTATGTCAATGGCGTCAGGCCAAGCACTCAAAAATCCTTAAACATGTGAAGGGGGGGGAGGTTACCACAAAGACAGCCTCTCACCTCTTCCCTGCATTGATGGTCAGCTGAGCTCCCAAGCTTATTTTGTAATCATTGCCACCAGCTCCTTCCTCACCTGCTAGAAGGACCTTGCAAGGATAGAAAACGTTGTCGGGCTAGTGGTGTTGATTCATGATTGACAGTGCTTAATTAACCACACGGACAGAGTAAACACATAAAAGACGAACACAGGCTCTAAACTTTAACCTTATTCTGGAACCACCGATACTCTGCTTATATACCCATAAAGGCACCGACTAGTGGTGATTTTCGACACTTGTGACAAATAAAAACAAAAAGAAGCACCGTAAGAGCAAACCCGAACAAGGGGAGAACAAAATAGGCAAATTATTTTTTAAGCCGCCAACACGTGGAACAATGGAATAATAACAGCAAAAAAAAATGCAATGGTAACAGAAAATGGGTAACAGAGGTAAGCTAACAATTAACACAGGAAAACAGCCCTATTGAAAAAACTCATATGTAGTTGTCATATGAGTCTCATATATATGAAACTATTGGATATGTGTCATATGTGCTCGTATGTAATATGTGTCCCTCATATGGCACATATGTGTCATGTGTGTCTCATATATATGCAATTGGATATGTGTCCCTCATATGGCGCATATGTGTCATGCGTGTCTCATATATATGCAATTGGATATGTGTCCCTCATATCCTCTAGCATGATATGAGGGCACATGCACGTAACCATACGAGGGCCTCATCATGGGGTACTACCTCATTACTCATGTGCACTGTAAAGCAATTCAGGGGCATGTCCAGCTAACAGCTCTTAAGAGGCAGGCAGGCTTTCTGAACAAGCTTCAAACTCTTCAGTGCAGCAAATGCTGCATCCAAGTAACACATGCAGATTCAGCAGCCTGTTCAGTGAAATTCAGCAGCCTGTTCAGGTTTCAGTGAAATACTTTTTCGTTTTGTCTTTATTTACTTCATATCTCGCAGCATCTCTGCAATATAGCGGTTCAGCTTTGATCGCCGCACTTTTGCTTCTTCAGCAGCACCTGGAGTGTTCAATATATAGGCATCAAATGCATCTGAAAGAGTAAAAGAATAAGTTGTGGTTTAGCTCCGGTTAACCCTAGTTGAATTGCGAAAGCAACAGAAGTTTCTTTTGCCTGCAACATTATTCCCCATCATGCCCTATTAGTGTATGGTGCTACATTATTGGGGGCACTTAAAGGGGTTATGAAATGCCTAAAATGAGGTAAAGCAAATCGGACGAGAGATAGGTACTCCCTCAGTTAATTCACCGCAAGAATTTTTCAGCTAGCTTCATTAACACCGGATATATCGGCAATTAAAAATAGCACTCACCCTCTCCCTTCTAAACTCAACACTTGGAGACACACAAAAAAAAAAAACAAAGAAAACAGCTCGGGAACTCCGCCCCGCCTCTGTCGTGGGACTTTCGCAGCTACCGGAAATATGTCAGCCACGTACTGGGCGTCGCGGCTACAGCCAATGGCAGCCTTCGCGAAACGTCACTCTTGGCACTTGTAATGTAGGAACTCACAGCAGAATAGTTCCAAATCTCACCGCCCCGCGAGAACCGAGCAGCCCACGAATTTCAAAAAACGCAGTTCTAAAAAAATAATAATAGATCACTGCCTTTGTTGCAAGTTGTACTTTGGGGGAACACTCGGAAGCATTCGTTTTACACATTCAAAACGTTTATCAGTGACCTTTCAAGCCATTTCCTACCACCTTGAAGCTCATCCTTTAAGGGTATGACATGAGAGCATAAGCTATCAGCCCACATATGAAGTCACGCTTCAACCAACCCCTATGGGCGTGCCTGCGTGTCATAGGGGTAATGAGAATGCAAATGGTTCTGGCAGGCTGATTCTGATATCACCCTCCCATATGGAAGGAGCAACTCGAGTTGGCAGCTCCTGCCCGTGGCATAGGGGTAATGTGAATTCAAATGTCATGGCAGGCTGATTTTTTTATGAGGAGACCGTAGCTGCGCCTCTTCATGGCTTAGCTGCGGCCACCCGAGATCTCGCTTTGGCTGTCGTAGTATTGCTTTCGCAATAATAATCATCACACAATTTGATACAGGTAGGTACTGTAAAATAAAAGCACTTAAATTGTGCACACTGAGCCAAGAGACCAGGGTTCAATTCCAGCCATAGCAGTCACATTTCAATGAAAGCGAAGTACAAAACCTGTGCTGCATTGGCAGTGCACATTAAAAAACCTCCAGGTGGCTGAAATTACCCAGAACCTTCCTTTAAGACATCCCTCATAGCTTGAGTTGCTTTGGTACATTTACACTCCATAAATCAACCATGTAAATAAGAGAAAGACTAAATAAAAAGATGTAAATGTAAAAGATACTTACTGCCCACTGCTGCCAGCTTTTCTGGGCTCAGCCCAGGCTTCTGCACACTGTCTGCAGTTTTCAAAAAACGCCTGCACGCCGCTCCGGTGACGCTCCTTCCACGAAGAGCCGGGACCCCCCACAAAAGTTTTGCTGTATCCTTGCAAAACAAGGAGTCTCGGCCTCGGGAAAGGAGCCAGCGCCACCGTTCTGCACTAACGTAGTGGCCATTCCCGAGGTGGACCTGCAATAAACGGCATATTCTTTGTATAAAGCCATATAACAGGTTTAGGAGAGATATATTATTCTGTACATTAAAATTGCTAGATACCCTTTTTTCAGAATTGCCACATTTTTATTATTAAGATAATGGCAAATTTCCTTGCACACGATAACAATAAACATAGCACGCATCCGCTCTTCTTTGGACTCGGAAGCACATTAGACTAGTTAGACCGCATGGTCGCAACAAAGATGTGCGAAGTGAAACTCTATTAAGCTTCCTTTGGTAGTCATTTTGCCGAAACCTCCACTAATTCAGGCTCGACGGCATGGTGGCAGCACTGCTGTGGTGCCAAGCACGGTGGAAGAAGAAAGGTGCTCCACCGGCGAGGCTGCTCTGCAGCGAGCGAGCGGCCGCTTAGTGCGACTGGAAGAGAGGGCAGCCGCTAAGGGCGGCACATGTTCTGGGGGACATCCTCCGCTGATTCTGCTGACGTGCCTTTGGAGTAGCGACACCCGCAGTGATAATTTTCCCTTCAATCATAATTAAAAGACCATAACATGGACACATTTCTGTTTTCGTTATTTACACGTCCATTTCTGAGCAGGAAGAAGCTTTCTTACCGCTTACTGATTAAATAACTCAATTTTCGAGAGAGGAGAGAGAAGCATCATCTCGAGCAGATGACGCCTAGTGCTCACTGCCTCGGAGCGCGCTTTGAATGCACTTCTAACGGACTGCTACTTTGTGTGGCCAAAAAAGAGCGGCATCATGTCATCATGCTGCCGATAGCAATGTCTTACGGGTGATTGGCAGGTCAGCTAACGTGTGTACAATGATTTGCCAGACCATATCACGCAGTCTCTTAGATTGCGAGTGCATCGATTCACGTGCTCTGACCAGATATCTACCTATCTACCTTTCATGGATTTCTCTACTGGAACGTGATGTTGTACACCTCAAGCAAGAAAGCCAGTTGCTCGCCCGGCGGCTCGCATTTTTCAAATGCTAGAGAGGGTAGAAGCAGTTTTCCGATAATATGCAGTAAACTTAACCGTTACCTCACAATCGACGAATCGCACTGCATTTCCATGCGCTGAGCATAAATTATATACATATGACAGCGCATCCTTTAAATTACTATGTTGCAGCAAGGTTGCGACTGTTCAGTGGACAAAGACGATAGGAAAAAATAGTTGCAGTTTGAGAAAGCTTGCATAAGCCCCTATACGCCATTGTGGTAGTGAAAAAAAAAGCTAGCCGGCTATCGAACAATCGAATGATGGCATATGTACCATGGTTGCTGCAAGCCTTAATATTTACAGCGGTGCTCGGTAACCCAAACAGCCGCGAAGTAACTTTGAGTCCACGGAGTGTGCTCGCTGATATTTGATAGGGCCTAAGCTAGCCGTCGTGTATGCGTGTATCTGACTATCGAGAACAACGACATGCGGTGCTGTTTCTGGTTCTTTGTTTTTTGCACTTTCTCTAAGTTTTGTTTAAGCATTCAAGTAGAATAACGAACCGGATGCCTTAAACGATATCAGCTACCTGCTTATATACCTCGCACGTACACCTTTAAACATTATATATTTATTTAAAGAACCCTTAAAGGCCCTCTTTAAGGGTACTAAAAGTGGAGTTGACAATAAATTCATTGTCTCTCTGACAGCATCAGTCATTATTTGTCTCAAATAACCAAAACAAAAAAAAATCTCAAAATATTTTCGTCCACAAAACGCAGACAGAATATAGACAAGCATGCCGACACCACATGCAAGACAGCAGTACAAATCACCCTGACTGAAGCCACAAAAGGGTAGAATTTTAAACTACATAATTTGCAATAATACGAAATGCCACCTAGCTGTAAAATTGTTCAGAAAGGATAGGAAAGCTCCAAAGGGCCTACTGTGAAAGTTTCAATGAAATAACAAAACCCCCGAAGTTGCCCCGCCGGGGTGGTGCAGTGGTAAGACGCCCGACTACTGTGCCGGAGTACCCGGGTTCGAACCCGACCTCGGTGGCTGCGTTTCGATGGAGGCGAAACGGAGTGGCGTCCGTGTGCTGTGCGATGTCAGTGCACGTTAAAGAACCCCAGGTGGTCGAAATTTCCGGAGTCCTCCACTACGGCATCTCTCATAGCCTTAGTCGCTTTGGGACGTTAAACCCCACAAACCAACCAAGAAGCCAACAGTCGGCGAGGCCAAGGAAAGCGTTGGAGATGGTACTTTAGGTCTTTTTATTTATTTTTTTTTCTTTTTGAATGTTTGCTTAGATAATCACAGAAATTAGTAATGTAATCTGTTTAGGGGAAAGATAATTAAACACAAAATAGAAGAAAAAACAACGTGCCGATGGTGGGAACCGAACCCACGACCTCCGAATATCGCGTCCGGCGCTCTCCAGCTGAGCTACATCGGCCGCTGTCCCCCCTGCTACTTGCTTGGGTATTTATGTTGTCTGTATACGAACCTTGAGAGTGTTCACCAGCGCCACCCTCAGCCATAGCGGCGGACGTAGAACGTCCATTGTTACCGCCAGCGTCACATAGGACGTGATCAAGAGCGTGGGCGAAAGCTGTGCTAGAACCCTCTTACGCTACCTATGGCTTCAAGACTGCCAGAACCGAGACCCCCGTAAGCTACAAGCAGATCAATTAAGGGGAAATGAGGGTGCTCGTTATAATACATGAAGGAAAGAAGCCAACAGTCAGCGAGGCCAAGGAAAGCGTTGGGGATGGTACTTTAGGTCTTTTTATTTTTTTTTTCTTTTTGAATGTTTGCTTAGATAATCACAGAAATTAGAACTTGATGTAGTCAAGTATGGATAATGTATACCAGAGCTTCATAAATGACTACAATCCTTTTTGTTCTTGATTCAATCAACTGTATTGTGTGGCCAGAGTGGAAAAATCACTCTGCATTTGTAGGTATGAAAACTAATGAGTGATTATGATGAGGATAAAGTAAAATGTGTATCACACGAGGCTATAATGCCCTAGAGCAAATAGCACGATACTATGGTTTGGTTTGAGAGGTTTAACGTCCCAAAGCGATTCAGGCTGTGAGAAAAGTCGTAGTGGAGGCCTCCGGAAATTTGGAGCCCCTGGGGTTCTTTACCGTGCACTGACATCGCACAGTACATGGGTGCCTTGCTTTTCGCCTCCATCGAAAGTGGCTCCCGAGGCCGGGATTCGATTCCGCATCCTTGGGCACAGTATTACAGTGCCGTAACGACTGCGCCACCCCGGCGGGCCATAGCGGGAGACTATGGTGATAGCCGAGGGGTCTAAAGCATTGGAAACATAATTGATCTGTATGAGCTGTCAGTGGTTCAAAATACCGAGAGCTGTTGGGTGTTTTTTTTTTATGCTCCATATACCATTTCGATAGAAAATTCCATGTTTCTTAAAGGTTCGCTGCAGACCCATGTTTAGCATATTGTTTGTTATGGTTTCCACATTATTTGCCTGCACTGCCATGAATGGAAGCTAAAAGATTTTCGAGCTTAGAAATTGGTTCTAAATATGAAGGAAAGTTACTCTACCTGGCCAGTGACCTCGGCAAGGGCACCCAGGTTGGGTTGCTGAAGTGTCATGCTGGTGGAAGCCTGCAAAATGTGAAAATTGTTCAACTACTCCATTCCACTACTATGCATTACTATTTTAAGGCAACTAAAATGAACAAATTAACAGCCTACCTGGTAGCAGCTGTCCTCTGGTGGCTGAATGTCCACTGGGTACTACATGTAAGACGCAATATGAAATAAGATTACAGTAACAAAATTATACTGGACTAATAAAACAAATAAAATGAAGCCTCACTACCCTGCTGGTTCCCAATCATTGTTTTTTTTATGCTCCATATACCATTTCGATAGAAAATTCCATGTTTCTTAAAGGTTCGCTGCAGACCCATGTTTAGCATATTGTTTGTTATGGTTTCCACATTATTTGCCTGCACTGCCATGAATGGAAGCTAAAAGATTTTCGAGCTTAGAAATTGGTTCTAAATATGAAGGAAAGTTACTCTACCTGGCCAGTGACCTCGGCAAGGGCACCCAGGTTGGGTTGCTGAGGTGTCATGCTGGTGGAAGCCTGCAAAATGTGAAAATTGTTCAACTACTCCATTCCACTACTATGCATTACTATTTTAAGGCAACTAAAATGAACAAATTAACAGCCTACCTGGTAGCAGCTGTCCTCTGGTGGCTGAATGTCCACTGGGTACTACATGTAAGACGCAATATGAAATAAGATTACAGTAACAAAATTATACTGGACTAATAAAACAAATAAAATGAAGCCTCACTACCCTGCTGGTTCCCAATCATTGTTTTTTTTATGCTCCATATACCATTTCGATAGAAAATTCCATGTTTCTTAAAGGTTCCACTGCAGACCCATGTTTAGCATATTGTTTGTTATGGTTTCCACATTATTTGCCTGCACTGTCATGAATGGAAGCTAAAAGATTTTCGAGCTTAGAAATTGGTTCTAAATATGAAGGAAAGTTACTGTACCTGGCCAGTGACCTCGGCAAGGGCACCCAGGTTTGGTTGCTGAGGTGCCATGCTGGTGGAAGCCTGCAAAATGTGAAAATTGTTCAACTACTCCATTCCACTACTATGCATTATTATTTTAGGGCAACTAAAATGAACAAATTAACAGCTTACCTGGTAGCAGCTGTCCCTTGGTGGCTGAATGCCCACTGGGTTCTACATGTAAGACGCAATATGAAATAAGATTATTACAGTAAAAAAATTATCCTGGACTAATAAAACAAATAAAATGAAGTCTCACTTCCCTGCTGGTTTCCAAATTTCTTTTCTTTACTTCAACTTGCAATAATTTCAATTCTATTGGTGTACCCGTGTAATTCAAATTAATGAGCTTTTAGTGTAAAACTGAGAAAAGCAAAGTGCAGGCAGTGAACTTCTATAGCTTGCGGTGCTCAAGATTATTTAAAAGAAAAAGTTCTGTCATGCTAGTAATCATGCTAACAACAGGCTGGAAGCGAAAATGATTCAGTCCTACACGTGAAATATGTTTCCAACTGCTCAGTGTAGTTGAAGTAGCAACCGTCACTGCATATAAACTGCTTAATGTGGAGAGAAAAAAAAAGCTAGAAGTTTCAGAAAAGCTCGCTAACACAGCATTCTTGTTTTTTTTTGAAGACATGCAATGAACGTCATAAGCTGATGGTTAGTTCTATACCTCAGTGTTTTGAAAGTCCACTTGAGAACGATCAACTTGAGCTGCAGGAACTGTTGCTGTCGATTTCTTCGTCAGCTGGCTGCCATGTGGAGCTCCTGGCATCTCTGTAATGTCGTTGCCACTAGGCTCCTGCACAAAATAGACATTTCTAAAATGCTCAGCACCTATAAAGAGGCATATAATTCCATACAGGAGGAATGATTTTTTTTTTACCGCTGCAATGTGCCACATAGAGGGAATGAGACATGCGGCAACAGCATAAGACAAGATATGAAGCAAAGAAGCCAACAGTCGGCAAGGCCAAGGAAAGCATTGGGGATGGTATTTTTTTTAATACTTACTCGGATAATCACAGAAATTAGTAATGTAATCTGTTTAAGGTAAGGATAATTAAACACAAAGTAGAAGAAAAAACAACGTGCCGATGGTGGGAACCGAACCCACGACCTCCGAATATTGCGTCCGGTGCTCTTCCAACTGAGCTACATCGGCCGCTGTCCCCCCTGCTACTGCCCAATACCCAAAAAAATAGCAGGGGGGACAGCAGCCGATGTAGCTCAGTTGGAAGAGCACCGGACGTGATATTCGGAGGTCGTGGGTTCCGTTCCCACCATCGGCACGTTGTTTTTTCTTCTACTTTGTGTTTAATTATCTTCCCCCTAAACAGATTACATTACTAATTTCTTTGATTATCCGAGTAAACATAAAAAAAAAGTACCATCCCCAACACTTCCCTTGGCTTCGCCGACTGTTGGCTTCTTTCCTTTATGTATTATAACGAGCCCCCTCATTTCCCCTTGATTGATCTGCTAAGACAAGATAGTTACTTCAACAAGTCCATGGTAAGCTGCCATTAGCAGCAACGGCACATTGGGTCTGTTCAATTTGGCTGCACTTTGCTGCACTAGTTCCACAAAGTGCAGCCCTTTAGTATTCCTTTTGCCAGTGCAGTGCATGCCTGCCCTTTTGCATATTCATTTACTGAAATTCCCAACCTATAGGCACCGTGCAGGAACCCAGGGGGCAGCCCTCGTGAACAGGCAACGCCATTAGTGAGCACCAGAGATTTTCCAGGAGAGTTGCGGCTGCCAGGGCAAGTGCTTAATTAAGGTGGCCGTAGGAAAGTCATAATTATAACTCTGAGGAGTAAAATAAGAACTGCGGACCCTGTAGACAGAATTTCAGCACATACCTCATTTACTCACATAATGAACCTACCTCCCACTTTTGTGACAGAGAATATATTTTTTTAAATGTCAATTGTTAATACATCCCTGTTTCACATCATTGTCATTGCAGGCCATAGTGCATACCTTGCAAACATGCCAAATGCTTCTCATTGATATTAACATGGTATATTTTTTTGGTGTTACATCATACAACGGGTGAAGGGGGGGGGGGTGACTTGCACTGCACAGCAAGCTTTGCAGAGTGCCAAGATGCTGCCAAGACCATTTCTCAAGACCCTCTATCCATCTTTGCATGCCAGCAGTACCAGCGAATCACATGAAAATGGAATGAGACAGTTCTCCCATGCCATAGGGCTTCTGCACAAGTTCAAAATGGTCGGCTCCCTCTCATGAGCGCAAAAGAAAAGGTTTTTCTGGTTCAAATTTTGTGTCACATCACTCGACTTCAGAATTCATAAGCCTAGATATGTGAACAATTGCAACATCTAGTTATCTCGCATAAAAAAAAGTTCTTTTTTTACTCAAACAGTTTTCTTTATACATACCTTCGGGCAATTACTACAGCGTGCTGCCATCCAGGGTTCTGCATATAAAACAGACACACCATTAGAACCATACTGAGCCAGATATTTCACATTTCTTGCTCAACAAAAGAGCTTTGATTTGAATTCTTACAGCTTTTCAGGCTACGCATGGTTCTAAGATCTTGCACAGATCATCTTCAGTGCAGGATCTAAGCACTACACTTGTTTCTATAAATTGTCCAAATGATGGTCAGTGGTCCTTTTAAAGTTAAAATTATTACAGTTCTCAAATTCAAAAGTGTTTGTGCATAAGACTCCTTACACTGATGCCTTTCTGTCACCTAACTTTTGAAGCACAACAATTAACTTGCATGGCAGAAATCTGTACATTTATAAAAGCACAAACACAAACAGCAGGTTTGTGCACCTAGAACTATACCAGTAGAACTCTGACTCGAGGGCATAAGTAAGGTGCGATGCTTCCAAGAATTTAGTTTAGGTCCACATTTCGTTTTATTAAAGCCGCATCCTAACATAGCACTGCGATAAAGCATATGTCCACATCAGATGAAGCCGCTCACACCTATGCAAGTGCTTGCATACTGCAATCAGCACAAACAGACCCATCTTGATATTGCAAGTTATTGCTTATCTCTCACCGAATTTGTTCAGGAAAACGTCTTCTAGCCGATCATGGCGAGCTTGCAACTCTGCTTTCTCTTTCCGTACTTGTTTGAGCCTCTGCAGGAGGGTGTTGCTTTTTTTTTGCTCCTCAACGAGCAACCTTTTCGGCACAACATCGTCCTCCGAGCTTGACTCCTCCTCGGACATCATCTCCTGTAGTTTCAGCCTTTTGGCCTTCCCCATCTTTCGTGCCGTCTCTTTTGCTGACACAGCCTGCAGTAACATGTCCCACATCATGTGCTTATATGTTGCAGCATGAAAACAAGGCAAAACATATAGTAGAACAGAGACCAAGCTTGATTGCAAAATTCCCTAATGAAGCTAAACATATATAGTACTAAGCATAGCTGTAAAGGTACACTAAACATGGTTTATTCAGTATGCATTTACTTCTAATAACTTCAGCATATCTATATGAAAGAACCAAACAAGGGTTGAGGGGAAGTCTCAGTTTGCGAACCAAGGCAACATTTTGGCAATTCCCCTTGTCGAAACATTGGCTTCACTTGTGACTGAGACTCCCACTACCCTTGTTCAGTTCTCTTTCTTATTCTGTATCTATATTTTCCCCTTCATTCTATCCTGGATCTTGAACACATCTAGAAACTATAAACCAGGCAAACAGTCACTGAAACTGAAATAAACATATGGTATTTTTTTTATTTGAGGTGTTTATTCTTGGGAAATTAGTAGCGTAAACATTTACCTGAGAATAAACAATTAAAAAGCAGAAGAAATAACTGCTACATGGCATCTATGGGATCCGAACCCATGACCCACTCCAGTGCAGCGCTCTACAACTAAGCTACGGTGGCAGATATTCAATGTCCTAGTTTTTTAGGTATTTATCTCACAAGTAACCTAACTTTCAGTTTTCATCCATGCCCCCCTCAACCATAGCAGTGTACAAAGGACCATTCTGTCGTGCCACTTATGCTCACTTAAATGATGCCCAGGAATGCTATGAGATTCCCTTTCAGGTATTAAAAGAATGCCACGACATTTCAGTTTTCTACACGTGATAAACATGCATGCACACATTTTCTTGTCCCCAGAGCACAAGGCCCACTACTGTTGTGACAACCGCTGATGAAGACAAAGAAGAGTTATATGTACAGTAATGGACAAATTAAGTTAACCTGCAATGTTGGAGCAATAAGCCTGAGGTGATCACGCAGGGTAAAGACATTTGCAAAACTAGAGACAACACGATAAAAACTGATTTTTTGTGCTAGCCAAAAGCATACAGGCACATATTGTGGAAGTACATACTGCAGGACGAAACAAAGAGAATGTCACTTGGCGCACCTCACACCAATAATATCGATCCAGGTGCACCTCTGCGCCCTTCTGTGTCTGTATATTTCTGGTTATCGTCTAAAACCTTTAGCACTTGCATGATGCTAACTGTAGCTTGCATATGCCATCCTCAGTCTGAAAATAGCTTGTCCATGACTGTACAGCAATAAGCATTTGTTGCAGCATGTCATGAAAGAACACACACAATTTGGAGCTTAAATTGCATGAAAACGTTCCCAAGATATGACAAAAAGAATTGCCCTATGCACTTCTCAAATCCTATACAAAATTCACTGTTGCAATAGGCAGCAGCAAGACAAGGCAAAATTTATCTCAGTACATACATTTGTCTTTTCAACTGTTTCCTGCGGTGGCAGAACTTCGTCAAAAATAAATTCCGGAACGGGAATTTTCTTTTTCGCCATTCTCTGAACGAGATCCGTCTGTGTTACTGAAACACAATGAATGAGAGAAGAAATCATGAAATGTCATTATTTAAGTGACAGCAAAGCCAAGACAAGCTACGAAAATGCTAGGCATTATCGCCTCATGCAGTCATGCAGTTACCGATAATTTATGAACATATACCTCACTTATGTCAGCACTACTAATAACGTTTCCGCGCACCTCTCCGCTAAGCAGCTTCGCCACCAAACTTCGTTAAGATCAGAGAAGCTAATTTCATGGGTTGTGAATGCATCACGGCGGTGTATTTGGCACGCTACTGAAATATGACAGACCGCACAGCGAAGTAATCGAAAAACTCACCTCCAAGTTCGATTACTTGGGCCGGATAAAACCCCTCATCTTCTTTTCTTCCGCCGCACCAGTAGGCATCTTTCTTCTTTTTTGGAACCTCGGTTACCGAGGTCGGGGAATAGTCGCGTATCAAAGACACGTGCACGACCGCTCTAGCGCCGTCACTGTATTTTACGTAGGCGTAAGTAGGAATTGACGCGCTCATGACAGATTAGAGTGAGCAAAGCTGGCTATCGCAAAGCACACGACACTGCTAACACTGCTAAGACCAAGAAACAGTCCGTGCAGTATGATCGTACGCATGGATGAAGTATGGTGGCTAGAAACGTCGTACGGTTAGTAATCAACTCGGATTGGCTTGGCGGCGCAAAGACTACTAGCAAGCCGCAAGCACCGCAAGCGCCGCAATCAAAAGGGGAACGGCTCAGCCTGGCTCAGCGATGGAGCGCCACAATATTGAAGATTAACTAGCAGAATACACTGCACCGAACAAATATCTAAATAGGAAGTAAGGGGTCGTCTTACAGCTATTATAATCAGATGCCCATATCAACTGCATTTAATTACCCCACATTTCCTAAATATGTACGATCCGCACTGAGCCTTCTGTGCAGCAGTGACTAACTTATATAATAGAAGGTTTCATACATTTTGGACGATTAATAACCCAAAACCCAAGGGCACTGTCCAGCTCGGAATCTGTAAGCGGCGAAAAAAACAACAAATGATATCCTGTATATTAGAGAACGGCACGTCATCCTTTAGCAGACGACGCGGACTAATTATCTTCAATTTTTCACGTTACCATGCATGACGTAAATGTGATTACTACACAAGTACCAATATTGCTTTCGGGCGAAAATATGTATTTTCAACGTACTACAAGATACAAACGAAACAGCCACTCTTGCTCGATGGTGCCGTGCTAGCCAACCCATGCCAATAGCATTGGTAGCTAATGACGGTGCAGTTTTTTTTTTTTCGTCTGGGAGTGGTGCACACTGGTTGCACATCGAGAAGCCTGCACAAATAGGTCTTCATTTGCACTTTTTGCGTCATACCGCCATGAGCAACAGCCAATCTACGACTCCGAAACGTCGCAAGCTTTATTTGTCTAATGAAAGCAGCGAGTTTGTTGTGCCACGCTCCACACTGTGGTACAAAAAGCAACGACTAAATGCCCCGAGCGTGGCAGCTGCAACGCTGCCTTCAACTTCTGGCATCAAGGACCTGACTGTCTCCGTGCCCGGTAACAGCGCTGCAAGCGAAAGTAACTGTAGCGAAGTTGACAGCTGTGAGCAGCGCTCTCAGTTGGGTGACAGTGGCGAAGGAGACACCAGCGAGACCCACGATGGTGCTCTGCCAGACATTGACCACCTGGAACCACGGATGGGTGCTGCTAGTGAGAGCGGTTGCAGCACTGAGGAGTGCGATGATCCGGACGGCGGAGATGATGGTGTTGATGAGCCGCACGGTGCTGTGCCACAGTTCGATGACACAGAGCTTTTAGCTCGTTGTGTTCAAGATTTCGGGCGCAAAACGCTTCCCGGCTCGACTACAACATTGGCGGAGGCAATTGTGTTGGTAATGGCCTTTGTTGTCGCCCACGGGCTGACTTGGTCAGCCCTTGGTGATCTACTTAAATTGATCGATGCCTTATTTGGATTTCAACAATCAGGCCTACCACATTCGAAATACTTATTCAGAAAATTGTGGTCATCTAAGTGTACAAGTTCCGTTCAACAGCATTTTTACTGTGAAACATGCTTATCGCTACTGCAAAGCAGCAAACACAGCCACAAACTTTACTGCAAGGTGTGTAAAACAGAAGTTGAAGTTAGTGTAGTCACGAAGAGGGGAAGTTTCTTTGCCATAATGAGCCTCAAGGAGCAGCTCCACCATCTTGCAAAAAAAGTTGGAAAAGTGCTTTTTGCAAGTCTGTCCAAATTGGCTGAGGGAGTTGGTGCTGGAAGCAGAACGATGACAGACATAAGCGATGCGGCAGCGTGCCAAGGCCTGCGGCAACGGGAACATTTAAAGTGGAGCGACCTAACCTTAACTGTGAATACCGACGGAAGCCCACTCTTCAAATCCAATAATTCGTCAATCTGGCCGATACAGTTATGTGTAAACGAACTTCCACAACCTCATCGCACTCAAAATTCTTTCTTGGCTGGATTATGGTTTGGGAACAAACATCCGGATATGCCTCTCTTTATGGGAGAATTTGTCAAGGCTGTACAGAGTGTTGGCAAGGTTGTGTGGCAGCATGGTGCTATGGCTGTGGTGTCGAACCTGTACATTGCGTGTGTATGTGTGGATGCTCCAGCCCGGGCATCTGTGGGCAACCACACACAATTTAATGGCCGGTTTGGATGTCCCTGGTGCCTAGCTTGTGGGAAACTGGACAAAGGTAAGGATTTCACTTCACCAATATTAATAGCATTCAAACCATTCTGTTGTGATAAGGCAGTGATTGCATAACAAAACTACTTTTCATATTCCGGAACTAGCAAATGCCACTGCTTACCAATAGAATCTGATTTCTTTATCACTGCTGACAGTGCAGAACTCAAGACTGGTGTGTCCTTAGCTTGTTCAAAGAGTTGCTAGCTCTGCAGATACTGTCTTTAGCTGATGTCACCTTTGGGCACCGACAGGTAGGCTAATAAATGGCATTTCTTTATGCCATCAACAATATTATCTCATTTTGAGGTACTATAGTTAACATTCATGATGGCCCTCCAAAACATTGGACCATGCCACGAGCACTATTTTAGCTAAGAGTAGCAGGCTCATTGCTGAGTTTACCAAAGAAAGCTTTTCACTACAGTAGAGACTGTGTATTTTGCAGCGAAATTTTTTTTGGAAGCTTTCTTGAAAACAAACTTGTCATTCTTTGTTGTGGCCTGTTGACAGATGTTCTTTTTATTTTCAAATTTTGTTTTTGTACAATAGTGACCTTACACTGAAGTCACTATTTTTGCATTTCAGGACGACGTCTGTATACCACAACTGAGCCACCTGCAAGAGAGAGGACGGGAGATAGTGTCCGCAAGGACATGAAACTTGCCTTGGACCTACAGACACCAGTCAATGGTCTAAAAGGACCATCACCTTTCTGGCCTCTGAAGTACCTCGACCTTGTATCTTGTTACACGGTCGAGTACATGCATTGTGTGCTGTTGGGCGTTACCAGGCAGTTCACCGACTACTGGTTCGACTCATCGAGCTGCCGTGAGAAGTTCTACATAGGTGAGCATTTGTTCATGATCTCAATTAAATTTTGTGTTTTTCAGATGACGTAACATTCTGTAGTGAACTATGTTGCTTCCTCCAAAAGTGTACCTAATGTAACAATTTTACACTACTCAGTACATATAGCCGGGCTTCTTAGTGTGTAATGAAGAAAAGTGCAAGAGCAAAAGGTACGAACACTGACAAAGTGAGGGGATTGAACGAGCACTATATACTGATGTAGTTATCATCAATTGCATATCAATGACACGTCAGTGGTGCTAAGTGGGAGTGAATTCTTCTCAGTTAGATTTTGCTTACAAACACTTCATCCTAGGTTATCCCCTACCTCTTCCATGTCCGTACTTGGTGCTACTGTATCTTTCGTAAACTTACATATGTGTACTAACTGTGCAGGGCGACCAAGTACTCTGAATGCACTGAACAAGCGGCTCACTGCTATAAGACCACCACACCATGTCACACGTCTGCCTCGCTCAATCCAAGAGAGGCACTTTTGGAAAGCGCACGAATGGCGAAACTGGCTTCTTTTCTACTGTGTGCCATGTTGCCTACACACCCTCCCTGCTCAGTACCTGAGGCACTTTGGCCTTCTCTGTGAGGCAATTTTCATCCTTCTGCAGGAGCAACTTTCATCTGTTGCCATCAGTTATGCAGGTGAGTTCAAGCATTTTGTGTCTGGAGCATGGTAATTTCATTCTGTATGGTGATGACAAGGCTATGTGTGCAGATCAGATTAAAGTAGCATATGTGCCAAGTATTGGTACCAAGATTCCTTTTTAATGATGCATTTAAAGCATTACATAGGTCACTACATGGTTGGCTAGCTTAAAATAAATAATCACATTTCTTCTCTCATGCTTATTACGTTTCAACATCCGAAAGCTTTTCTGGCTATCACTTCAAAGGTCAGTATAGTTCATGTGAGGCTTGGAAAAACTGCAGTACATATATTCGATGCTGCTTCATTCATTGTAATTGTGGCTCTGGCTTTAATATTGCTGGAAACTAAGATGACACAGTAATTATATAACAATCTTTTCATGCCTCACAACCATTACTTGGTTGTTGAAACAAACAGTATAAAAGAAGTTCAGTTATGAAAATAAATAGCGGTCATTGATGTATACCAAGAGGTGCCGATATATACTAGTGCCTCATGCATCATTGCAAAAAAAAAAAAAAAGATATTTTTTAATAGCATGCCTGGCAATTGTACTTTGTGTTTTCGAAGAAATAATTTTAACAGTGAAAAGCACAGGGTACTAACCATTACCTTCCCTTTAATCACTTAAAGGGAAGGTAATGGTTAGCACCCTGTGCCTTTCACTGTTAAAATTATTTCTTCGCAGGTACTGGTAACATCAAGGGGTCTCTCAGGATTCCTACACTGTCGTTCACCAGACTGTCTGAGGCATCAGTCTTTCGGATGGCCATGGGGGGCTGCCCAAGGCTGAGTAGAATCTTGTGTCCTAGGTTGGCTTTGCCATCTGCAATAGGATGGGCACATGGGTCACCCTATCCCTGTCCACTGTTAACGCCAACACTCAGTCCACTAATGAGTGGCGAAGAGCTAAAGCACATGACCCCCCCCCTCCCCCCCATTTGTTTTCGGTCCTTCCTCACTTTCATACTGCACTTTTGCAATGTACCCCATCTAAAAAGAACAAGATATGATCATTGTGATTAGTGCGAGAGTGAAGTATTAGCTTTGCAGCACGCAGAACGCAAGCGCAGTTATTGACAATCAGAGGAGGAGGTAAGAATTAATTGACTAGTCCGAGACTCTGGCATGTAAAGCCATTTATCTTCTTCTAAATTGGAGAAGAAGCAGTGGAACAATTTGAGAGATGTAGGACGATAGTGATGGTGGTGGTGGGAAGTGATTTTCCTTCTTTTCTCATCTAATTGTTCCAGTTGCAATTTTTCGATGCTGCCACCGCCACAAGATGGAGGAATTGACAGGAAACCAATAAAAACTCTTCTCCAATTCCTAAGCATGTAACTTTCCTGCACTTTTTTTGAACATCATTAACATTGAACATTTGATTAATTGTAGCCAAAAAAAAAAACCTTTGGCCGTCTTGCCCAAAGCTAGCCAGGGAACAAAAAGGACATGCCAGCTGCCTCTATATTTTGTACAGCAAGTACCTCCCCTGCAGGATTTCTCCATCCCATTCTTTGTACCCAACTTCAAACTTGAAGCCTTGGGAGCCCAATTGCATATTGCCAGAGTACAGGGGGTACTTCAAGAAGGTGGATACCATAAAAAGCTTTCTGTATTTTTTACTTGGTCATCATCGCTTTTTTTAAATGAGTTGTGTGCTTGTTTTTTTATTTTGTGTTCTTACAGAAATAAACATAGCAATATATCCACTTAGTATGTTGAGGCTTACCATCGAGAAACCTGAGCAGTACAAGTGAGCTATGATGCTTTCACAATATGCACGTGTCCAGTGGGATATGTGAAAGGAAGACCAAATTGGGCCAGTTTTGAGTGCTTAACATTTTGGCTGAATGGTCATTACCTTTGCGATCATAAGTTCATTTTTGTTAGGTACAAAATAGCACTCTTACTTTTTTTATTTCAGATCGCCTCCTGCAACGGTTTGTAAGCCGGGCTGCATCATTGTATGGGGAGCGTTGCATGAGCTTCAATGTGCACCAGCTCTTGCACTTACCCCAAGCAGCCCGGAACTTCGGACCCCTGTGGGCCCATTCTGCATTTGGCTTTGAGAGTGGGAATGGCCACATAGTTAAGTTAGTTACGGCAGCAAATTGTGTGCCCAACCAAATCTTGGAGCGCATAATAATGTCCCAGGAACTACACCTCCTGCTTTCTTTGGATGTTATTCCACCAAGGAGCATGCAGCTGTGCCGCAGTTTTCTTAGCTATCCCAATGTGGAAAAGGCCCATTATGTGCAAGGTGCCTGCATGCTTGGTGCACCAAAAGATGTGCCAGTGCTCCTTCCAGCTGAGAGAGCTGCTCTGGAGTTGTTTTTGAGCAGCGTACCTCAAGTGCAAGAATATTTTCGCTTTGTATATCAAGGAACTGTGATGCATAGCCGGGAATATAGGAGGGGAATCAAAAGTGACAGCAGTGTTATTGAATGGTATGAGGAAGAATTTTTTGTTATAAAGAGAATTTTCGAGGTGGTCAATGTCGGATGCCCAAGCAGTGGCAAAATTGTATTGCTGTGTGGCAAAATTGTTTGTGAGGAATGCGAGTTAAATTTGCCAGGCCACATAATAAAGTGCTTTTTTTCTCTAGAATGCCCATTGGTGGCACTTGACCTGAGTATGGTAGCTAAGCCCTGCATTCTTGTGACCTTTAGCAACGAGGAAAATTATATCTGCAGAATCCCAAACCTCATTGAACGGGACTAGGCGGGCATTGTTTGGAAGTTGAGTGCGACTTCAAGAACGGAATGCTATGTATCAATGATGCAGTGAAAGCTGTTTTAAGGAGAGTTTGCACAAATAATGCACAGAATTTCTTACAAAAAAAAAAACAAGGTGTTTCAAGAAAATGTTTGTGAGTTACAATTTTATGTATCACATTTATCTATTTGCACGTTTTTCTCCAAAATGGCTTTTTGTACAATGCTGAGATTAAGAGTGCAGAAGGGCTTATTTTTTTTTATAGACTTGGGACTAGAGTAACAAGCCTGGACAAAAATTCACATGTTCTAGATTGTTTTTTCTTTTTTTGCTCAGTCAATTCACAATTCACTACGTTAAAGAGAAAAAATTACATAAAATATAGCTTTTATGTTGGCTTATAAGTCAGAGGAAAACGTTCAAACGGGCAAAGAAGCTCTTTTTGTAACAGTTTCATGTCTACTATATTTCGGCAAACTTTCATATAATATATCTTTCATTATGCCATTGATATAATGGCATATTTTGTTTTTACTAAATCCCACTCAGTGCCCACTGCATGGCAAATGCCACTCCCACGTCTTTCCGGTTTAGGTCCAGTGCCAGCTGCAGCCATCTTACTGACGTCTTAATCTCACCTGTCCCCCTGGTTCTTTAGAAACCCATACTATGCTTGCTTTCTTTTCAAATCCTCTTAAACGGTCATCAGTTGCCTTTGCGTTATGCCTGGCTAAAGCGCATTTATGCTTGATCCCACCTATAATGTCATCTCGTCTGATTTGGTTGATCGAATTTAATGTCCCAATGCGACTCAAACATGCTATAGTGGAGGGCTGAGGGAATCTCAACCACCTCTGGTTCTTTATTGTGCACTGATATTGCATAGCACATGGGCACCTAGCCTTTCACTTCCACCAAAAAGCTGCTGCCATAGTCGGGATTGGACCTCGCATCCTTGGAGACAGCAGTTGAGTGCCTTAACCACTCGACCAATGTGGCAGAGCATCATACACTTGTGTTTTTTTTCCCTGACATGTGCCACTGTGCTGTGTTCCTTTTTTTTACTTTATTTTACATAGGTCTGTGCTGTCCTCACATTAACATCAGCCTTTTTCGATAGCCTGCACATTTCTTTCTGTAGTTTAACCTTGGCAAAATACAGCTGCTGTGTGCTGTCCTTTTGAAGGATACTGCAATCTTCTATTCATGATGTAGGAGTACCTGCCAAATGCATTCCACCCCATTCTTATGCTTCAGTATTGCACACTCATGACCCAGATCTGTTGTTGGTGTCTGTCCTAAGTACATTTGTTTTTTTTTTTGGTTGCAGTGCTTTGCTGCATATCATGAACTGTTGTCCTCTTCCCAGTGCTGTTTACCATTACTGTATATTTCATGTTGTTTTGTAGAACCATCATTCTGCTTTTCCTGTCTGCATATGTGGATATGCTTTGGTATCATGGTATATGTGGTATGTCTTGAAGCTGCACATTGGATATGACAGAGATTGTAGCGGAGAGTTCCATATGAATTGAGAATTGATCACCTGCATTTTATTCTTCAATGCGCACTGACAGCACACAGCTATGGTACAGTCATGTTTACATTTTTCCATATCCAAGCTCCACAGCCACGAAGCAATAGGTATGGTGGCACCTGCTATTCTGTGTGATGTCAGAATTCAAACATTTGTTTCGTATATCCTGCTATTAAGGTACACTGTAATGGCTGATCACTTCGGACATATAATCAAGCATTGGGCTCCCTAGAAGATGCTATATGTTATCTGCAACAGCTTGCTAAATTAGCTTTGCCGACTGACCGCAAAATTGAGCTAACTACACTGCATTTAATCTAGCTCTGCTGCTTTGTGATGAGCCTGTAAAATTTACTACTTGTTTTAGTGTAACAGGCCATTTATGTCACAGCACAGCACATGTCACTGACCTAGGTTTTGTAGTGTTCTTTTGAACTTAATGACTTAAACCAAGTGCTGCCACTTGTAGACTAAAACCCATCCTGATGCCACCCTGTTTCTAAGCTAAGTGTTGGGCCATTTTTGCTGCTTAACACATTGCATACTGCAGAGTTGATAAGAAGGTAGACGTTGGAATCTAAGATGAAACAGGATGGCGGACATACTAGCTACCCTCACGGGATCAGTCAGACAGAGATGCTACAATTGTACTATGTGAAACCCGACGAAAGAAGAGGAGAGAAGGGGTATCAGGCTTGGCGTCTCCTTGCAGTTCCTCCTGCCTGATGGAGGCACTGTATTTATGGCTACCCTGTTGTGTCCAATAGCAATGGAGTGGTCAGGATGGACTTGCCAAGGCTTACCCTGTAGCAGCTGTTAATTCCCAGCAGGGTTTTCAGCCTATTCTTCATGGCATTGTGAATGTGTATCAGCCCATATTTTCAGTTGCCATGTGCAGCAGCTCGTCAGGACTGGGGACGTGGAATCTGGCTTCAAAACATTGCAAAAATTCAACTCTATATAGGCTGCATTCTTTTGTTATTTTCTATTCAGATAGTACCCACAGCACCTGACATCATTACAGGGGGGGGGGGGTTACAGCTTGGAGGGAAATACATTTTTATTAACACAACACATTTGCACCTCTGTTGAACAGTTCCATTCTGACATTGATTTAACAAAGAAGGATCTCGCTCTGTATAAAACTTCAACAATTTTGTCATGTTTATGCAGTGTCGAGTACTTTTAATTGAACATCATTGAGCCATAGTAGTGAATTAATCGACATGCTACTTAAAATATGGTCTCATTTCATGCTGTCATATTTTAATTATATACTTCTAATATTTTACACTGATGTGTTGTAAATAAACTGTTCCGGGAATGTATGTATCCGGTACATAGCTTTGAAAAAACAAATACAGTGCAGCATCAGAGTGGCATATATGCTCATGATATATATCATGCTGTTATAGGGTGAAATGGTGTGATGCATGGAATTGAGTATCCCAAAGGTGCAGTTACTTATCCATGCAGTGGAGGGATCAGTTTTTATCCCCTGAAAACATTTAGTTATGAACTCAAGTGTTACTAATGTCTTTGGGTACGTACGTGTACCACTGTTTTAGTTGCACGTTTTTTTTTTTTATGTTCGCATTTCATTCTTTGCATTTTCTGTTATCGTGTTCGGTTTCATTCTTACCCTGTTTTGGATCAACAATATGCTCCTTTCATGTATTTGATTGTACCGCGTCCAATGTACCGTAGTAGTAGATTATTATTTCTGTATGCTTTTTATATGTTCCCCTCATCCAATGCTCTTCGATGCCTGTGATTGCACAAATAAATTAAATAAAAAATGAGCCATGTGAAAGACACAGGGTGAAATGTAATGCATATGAATCTGTACCAGACATATATGCAAAATATTCATATGAGCTATAATGTGATGCAATATGAGGTCATATGAGCCATATTATCATTCGTATCAGTGGCTTGAGAGACACATATCAGTCCATATGAGGGACATGAGGGACACGTTTCAGCTCATACGAGGTCCATATTACCTTAAACGAGGCACATATCTGCTGAAATGAGACACATAGGTGCTGATACGTGCCTTTTGCACTTATAGAAAAGGCATGATAGGTTTGTTTCTTTTCCCGTTAAAAAAGCTAATGACTACATCTGTATTCTTTGCCAGAAAGAAATCATCGATAGAAAGCAATTTCAGGTTGCCTTGCAAATACATAGTGACGTCTTTCTGCCAGATATACCTCTCGTGCCCTCTGTGCGTTATTGTTTCGGAGGATACCTGGCAGAAAGACGTCGCTATGTATTTGCAAGGCAACCAGAAATTGCTTTCTATCGATGATCCCTTTCTGGTAAAGAATGCAGATGAAATAATTAGGTCTTTGAACTGGAATAGAAAGAAAGCCTACCGTGTTTTTTCTACAGATGTTAAAATTATTTTATTCTATACCTCAAGATGGGGGACCTCATGAAATGTGTTCGTGAAGCTATCGACAAACCTGGAGCCGTATCCTTCCAGAATGAGTGTGGTGTTTCTGTAGATGGTTTCTTGGTTATGCTTTCTGTGTACCTAAAATCAACATTTGTAGAATGGAATGGTTTACACTTTATCCAAAGTCACAGGATCTGCATTGGATCATGTATTGCCCCATTCTCAGTGATCTGTTCTTAGCTATGCATGACAGAAGTCTCAGGAATCACTTCAAACACTAACAAGTTAAAAATATTTTCTGCTTTGTGGATGCTTTCTTAGTTCTTTTCGACTGTGACAAGGAAGCCTTTTTTTTTCATGAAGTACCTGAAATGTTTAGTGTCCTTAAGAGTGCCCTGGCTCCCCTTAAATTTATGCACGAAATGCCGGACAATGATTCCATGCACATCCTAGAACTAAGAATCTTCTTTACACCCAGTTATGTGTGCCGGGCATTTGGACCAAGGGGAAACAATCCCTTCCTAACATGCAACTCCGCTCGTTCCAAAGCTGGTCAAAATAAATATCATCCTGTCTGCCCTTGCCATGCGAGCACAAATTGCAAGAAAGCTTCTTGAAAAAGGTATGCAGGCTCAAGCAATCAAGGTACCCGTTACAAGTCCTCTCCACTGTCGCAGAAAAAGTGCTGAAAAACACCAAGTGCAAAAACACAACCACTGGCTGAAGCACATAGGCAACGCAAAAAGGTTGCAGTGATTCGTTGCATGCACCAGATTTCCCACAACCTTACGATGAGTGAAAAGAAAGCAGGAGTTGACGTTCTTTTCTGTCCCTGAGCAACTATTGCAGCTTTCGTGGATCATTAATGAAAAAGAAAAGATGCCGCACCAAGAAGCACAGAAAACCCTTAGCAGCACGTGCGGAAGGCGCTCACTCTAAGCCTTTCACTTGCCGTAAGTAATACATGGACAAACAAGCCGATGCATCAATGAAAGGCTAATGGAGCATTAAAATGACTTATCAGGTATATCCCCCAGGAATCTGCCCGTCCACTGCAGGAACTCACTCAAAGAAGCCATGCCGCCCAATTTTTGAAAAAAGAAACAGTGTTAAAAACACATTGGTAAAGCTGACACATGAAATAGTCAAAGCTGCCAAGATTTTGAGGTTCAAGGAGGATTGCGTTAGCACCCGCCTCCATTTCACTCTTGGAAAAAGAGATTACCTTTCTTTATGGACTTCTCTATCTAGCCTGGTTTTAGCTTTGTTACATTTGTTGAATTCATTTCTTGACATTTTATCTTTCTTGCTTGGTTTTGTGCACCTCATCTTCATCCTTTCGCTATGCTAATTGTTGACTTCACCCTTGTTGATCATGCGCGTTTCGTTCATTTGCTTTGGTTTAGCTATTTAGTACTGCTTGTGTTCTGCATTTGGCAATGTCAATTGTTGGCTTCATTTTTGTTGTTCATGACGCTTTTTTTTCAGTTTTAGTGAACTTCATCTTATGCGTTTTGCTGTGCTAATTGTTAGCTTTACCTCTGCTGCCCATTTTCTGCTCCCCTTCCACATTTGTATTTTATTTTGTTCTTATTAGTCCACTTTCCATGTGTTGGCGGCTTAAAAGATAACGTGCCTATTTCGTTCTCTCCTCATTCGGGTTTGCCCTTTCGGTACTTCGTTTGGTTTTTATTCGTCACATTAGTATTTGTTGCCACCAGTGTCAAAAATCGCTACTTGTCTGTGCGTTTAGGGGTATATAAGCAGAGTATTAGTGGTTACAGAATAAAATTGAAGTTCAGCACCTGTGTTCGTCATTTATGTGTTCTTTACCCTGGCCGTGTGGTTAAGCGCTGTCAATCATGGCTTACAAGAATGGGCATTTTCTGCCGCAGCATTCTTTCCCTATCCTCACAGCGCACATTGTGAAAGTGCACCTTGTAAAGCTTTGTAGCCCATTACCCTAGCTTGGCTTCCTAAGGTCGCTGATATGAAAGCCACTGAAAACATTGCATGCATTAAAAGCCAATTTGCAAAAAAATGGTCCTGCACATTGCAAATTCTGATTAGTTATGGAAGGCCATCAAAATTGCGTGGAAAGAGATGAAGCAGATGCAACACTGTCGTGCCAGTGCTCTATGACTCCTTGCCATGCCAAGTCTGCTGTCATAGAGCTCGGCGATGACTTCCTCAGCTACTCAACTTCCTGTGTGCACTCAGCATTGGTCCCCACCCTGATTTTCTTTTTTTGTGTGTGTGTGTGTTTCAGCAAGCACGCAGCAGGTCACTGAAATGTTTCCCGATTTTTTTTTTGAGATGTAGGACATTTTGCATTATTTTGCACAGCAACAAAGAACATTCTTTATGACTCGACAATTAATTCGTGAGCCATTCTTAGCAGCTTCTCTTTCTTATGAGCATGACCTAAATAGCAACTTTACTTTTTTGAGGTTTCAAAGTGGCTTTATAACAGCATGTCCATGCTGCAGCTATAAAAAAAGTATGCGCCTGTTTATAAGTGACTTTTCTGCAGAAGAAAAAAGTATGCCAGGAAGTGAAAAATGAACAATTCATTTCCTTCGGATTAACTCACGATTACTTCCTTGATTGGCTGCTACACACGACACTAATCTTCAGAACATAAAGTGCAAGCAAACACATTCGCATACTCAAGCTGCTTGCCCATCTGAAGTGCCCTAATATGCAATGATGTCATTAGAGAGAACAGCCTAGGAGAGCATGGCAACAGCTGACCGCACTTTGTGGGCATGTGCTTAGCCTAAGGCCGCGGCTCCTCCACTTGTACAGCATAGGTAGGCAAATAAAGCTTTTATCACCATTAATCGTGGTAGTGCCTTTTGAGAATCATGCGACGGAAGAACACACTTACGAGCTTAATGCTGTTCACGGGACGCCTTTACCAACCAAGCAAGCATCCACCCTGAGCAAGCAGCTGTCTTCCGGGAGAGCATTTTCAAAAACGTCTATGTCAGTGTACACCTGGAAGTGCAATGAACAAAACTGTAATGCCTCACTCAACCGGACGTAAACGTGACTGCCGATGCATATTTGTGATGATAAAAAATGAAAGTTATTAAAGTATGTATGCACAAGAACACATACTTTTGTGTCTACGGAAGAAAATTAGCGGTTACAGCACTGCCAAAACAAATAGCGCCTACGCGCCTCCCATGTTAGAACAAGAGACAATGCCACTGCTCCCAGTACAAGAAAATAGCGCTTGGTAAAACTGAGGCTTCAAAATATGTGCTAATGAACAGAAGTCTGCACGCTTTTGCGCGTATTCTAAACTTGCAGCTGCGGAAAAAAAAAGAAGCGAACCTTACCTGAATGACTCCATTATTGTCCGGAGACCGTCGATGCCGTTGGCGAGCGAGCATTGAAAGCAAGTTGCAGGTCATATCCTGTGTGCGCGCTGCAAATGCTGAACACTGCGAAGGCTTGAGGCTTGCGATGCATTTCATAATGATATAACAGGGCAGTTTAAAAGGTCAAGCCGGCGGTAATAAAGGATTGCTAAGCGAAATACAATGTAACTGACAGGCCGCAAGAACAAACAACGCACAGCTAACGCAGCGCTTGAACTGAACAAGTAGAGCAACAGTTGCGCAACGCAAAAAAACAAACAGAAGAGGGAGCGTGAGTTTGATAACTATCAAGTATTTGTAAATGCATAAATTATTTTCAAATAATAAAGTTCATTTGTGAAGTTAGATGGTTGTAGGTTATTCATTTCTTCAGGTAACTTTGCTTTGAGCAGTTGACAGTTTCGTAGTTGAAAACAGGAGCAGGCGACACGCCTGGAAGCCTTTACCTTTGATAGCTGATTACTACTATTTAATGCGGTATCACGCAGACAGGAGGAAAAAATGAAAAAGAAGCCTGCTTCAATGTCCAATACGGACACTTGTGCTGCCCGAGCAACAATCGAAACATGTGTGGTACGGAAAGTTGTAATTTCTTTATCGCAGGAGGAAAACAACCTTTAATGCTATCTAAATCTGCAGGAGTAGAATGTTCACTTTACTCATTTTTCCTTGGAAGATTGAAACGCCATTTCAATCTTCCTCGCATATGGCAGGAGTGAAGTGAGATCTTCAGGAGTAATTAGGCTGTTTGACTCTTGAAATAAGAATTCCAGTTCTTAGAGTGTGCTCACAAAAATTCGCCACCGTCCCATATTTAATGGCGAAGACAAGACAGACATGGAAGATTGGCCGGATGAGTACGAGCGTTGCAGCAAGAACAACCACTGGGATGCTACCATTATGCTGGCCAACATCATTTTCTATTTGGCGGGAACCGCTCGCACGTGGTTCCAAAATCACGAACAAGAGCTGGTGACGTGGACAATCTGTAAGCAAAAGCTTCAGGACCTGTTCGGGAAGCCCATTGGTCGAGCTGTCGCAGCAAAAACAGAACTTTCATCTCGCATCCAATCCTCAACGGAGTCCTACCTTGCGTATATTCAAGACGTGCTTGCGCTGTGTCGCAAGGTCAACTGCTCAATGACGGAAAATGACAAGGTAGGTCATATCCTCAAGGGCATTGCGGATGATGCGTTCAACATCCTGTTCTGCATGAATTGCTCCACCGTCGACTCAGTGCTTCAAGTTTGTCGAAAATTCGAGCAGGCTAAACAACGACGCCTCGTAAATCACTTTGAGACGCCTTCCAAACACCGCAGCTACATCATCCTGCGACGATCTGGCCGCTTTGCAACAGCCTTCTCATCCCACGAACATGACTCGTATCGTCCGTAGAGAACTCGAGGCCTTAGCTCCAACACCACTCATGTCTCCGCTACCCGACACCGTGGCCATGATACAGGCCGTAGTTCGCTAAGAACTTGCAAACGTCAGCCTCTCCTCCAGCCCCGTGTCGCCCACGCCACCATCCCACTCTGATCCTGTAGTGGCTGCTGCTACTGCCAGCACACCATCCCCACGTCGCTACCTTAGTCGCAATCCTGCAGAGTGGCGCACCTCAGACGACAGGCCAATTTGCTTCATTTGCTGTCGCGCCGGTCACACATCGCGTTATTGCCGTAGCCGTACCTTCTTCGCTCCTCGATCCCATTACAACGCCGACCACCGATACTACCAAGGACCTCGACGCTTCCCTGTCCAACCAGAGCAGCTCCGTTCCGTCTACGATGGACCAGGACATTATCTTTCTCAACAAGATGAGACTCGAAACGTAACCGTTCCCCCTGCCCGTCGCACCAGCCGACCTCCATCCCCACTGGCTCGTCGATCCTGTTCACCGGTATCTCACCGCAACTCCTCCCCATCACACGCCGGTGCCTACTCGGGAAACTAGCGAGTGCAGCGCCCTGGAGTGACGCTGCATTCCCGACCCGGACTGTCAACTCGGAACTGACCCCCTCACCTAGACGTAACCTCATTGATATTCTTGTGGACGGAGTCTCCGTTTCTGCCCTTATTGACACTGGAGCCCACATTACTGTTCTCAGTTCCTCGCTCCGTCGACGCCTCAACAAAGTCCTCACACCTGCTTCCTCGACTACCGTTCGTGTTGCTGATGGCAACACAACTACTGTCATTGGTATGTGTACTGCGAGAGTTACAATTGCCGACCGCCACATCCCTGTGCTATTTACAGTCCTCACCAGTTGCCCTCATGAAGTTATATTAGAACTCGACTTTGTAACAGAAACTCCGCTTTCATTGACTGTTCTTCTGGCCTGATTCATCTAGACATGCCGCTCTGCCCTGACAACAAAACTCCTGAAACTTCAATGCTCCATCTCCGCTCCGCTACATTTAGTCGCCTATCACCAGAAGCCGCAGTGTATGTGCTGATGTCGCCTTTTCCCTCCGTTCCGGATGGCGACTACGTTATTTGCCCCATAACTAACGTGACACTTGAGTGTAGCATCGCTCTACCTCACAATATAGTGCATGTAGCGAATAACAGCACTTGTATTCCAGTTCTTAACTTCAGCTCTTTTGTGCAAGTTCTTCCTGAGGGCATTTCTCTCGCCGAATTGACCCCATTGTCGGAGTTTATTGTGGCTGCTCTTTTACGTGACCCTATTGCCGCAGTGCCGACACGACCTGCCCCGTTCCCGCCTCAGGAAGTCCGTATATCCGGCATGGTTGCTCCTGACTTGCGCCCTGATCGTGCTAAAGCACTTACGACCCTACTGACATCGTACAGTGATATTTTTGATTTTGGTGACCGACCCTTGGGTCAAACGTCCCTCGTTACACATCGCATCGATACCGGAGACGCCAGCCCAATTCACAGACGACCTTACCGAGTCGCCATTTCTGAACGTCGCCTCATACAAGATGAAGTCGACAAGATGTTGGCAAGGAACATTATAGAGCCTTCCAGAAGTCCCTGGGGATCACCTGTCGTGCTTGTTAAAAAGAAGGACAATACCTGGAGGTTCTGCGTTGATTACCAACATCTCAACAAAATTACAAGGAAGGACGTTTGCCCGCTCCCCAGGATAGATGATGCCCTTGACTGCTTGCACGGTGCCAGCTATTTTTCTTCGATTGATCTCCGTTCTGGGTATTGACAGATCGCTGTTGACGAACAGGATCGAGAGAAGACCGCTTTCGTCACGCCTGATGGCCTGTACCAATTCAAGGTGATGCCATTTAGTCTGTGTAATGCGCCCGCAACATTCGAGCGCATGATGGATTCTTTTTTGCGCGGTTTCAAATGGACGACGTATTTATGTTATCTCGGTGACGCTATTGTCTTTTCCTCGACCTTCGAGAGCCATCTCCATCGCCTTGAAGCCATTCTTGGAGTCTTCCGAAGAGCTGGCCTTCAGCTCAACTCGAAGATGTGTAGCTTTGGCCGACGTGAACTCAAGGTGCTCGGTCACGTGGTCGCCGCACGTGGCTTTCGACCCGACCTAGACAAAATACGTGCTGTAAGTGCATTTCCTACACCCCGCTGTACCAGTGACGTGCGTAGTTTTCTAGGCCCTTGCTCCTATTTTGGGCTGTTTGTCCCCAACTTTGCGGAGACGGCTCGTCCACTCACCAATCTTCTGAAGAACGACGCTCCATTTTGCTGGGACCAATAACAATCTCAAGCATTTTCTGCGCTCATTGCGGCCCTCACCAACCCACCCATCCTGGCACACTTCAATCCCTCAGCACCAACGGAGGTACGCACCGACGCCAGTGGTCACGGTATTGGTGCCATTCTTGCCCAACAGCAGATGGGTCGCACCCGCGTCATTGCTTATGCCAGTCGCCTCCTTTCTGTGGCTGAGAGGAATTACTTGATCACAGAACGTGAGTGCTTAGCCCTCGTGTGGGCCATTACAAAGTTTCGCCCTTACTTGTTTGGCCGCCCGTTCTCCGTCATCACCGACCACCACGCCTTATGTTGGCTTTCTACGCTGAAGTACCCTACTGGTCGCCTGGGGCGTTGGGCCCTCCGCCTTCAGGAATACACTTTTGCTGTCGTCCACAAGTCCGGCCGATTGTACGTTGACGCCGACTGCCTCTCCCGCCACCCGGTAGATCTACCACCCACCAGCGAGTGTGACGATGACAAATGTGTGTTGGCCATCTCTGACCTTTTAAACATTCGCCATGAACAGCGCTTAGATCCCAAGCTTTGCAGTATTATCAATCGCCTCAGCACTAATCACCTTGATGCAACCCTTGCTTTGTTCGTGCTCCACAACGGCACCTTATACCGGCGGAATATGCGACCAGATGGCGCCGAGCTTCTGCTCGTAGTCCCCGAACACCTGCGCGCCACCGTTCTACAGCAACTGCACTATGTGCCCACTGCGGGTCATCTTGGTCTATCTCGCATGTACGACAGCGTCCGCCGAAGTTTCTTTTGGCCGGGCCTCTATCGCTCTGTTCGTCGTTACGTGGCTTCTTGTGACCGGTGTCAGCGACGGAAGAAGCCATCGGTGGTGCCTGCTGGATACCTGCAGCCGATCGACATTCCAGTAGACCCGTTTTCCCGAGTTGGCCTTGATCTCCTCGGGCCTTTCCCACTCTCTTCGTCGGGGAATAAATGGATTGCGGTGGCCACGGATTATACTACGCGCTACGCTGTCACCCGAGCGATACCTACCAGCTGTGCAACTGACGTGGCTGCGTTTCTTCTCCACGACGTCATCCTGCTCCATGGTGCTCCACGCCAGTTGCTCACTGACCGTGGCCGTTGCTTTCTTGCTCGAGTAGTCGACGAAATTCTTCGGTTCTGCTCCATTAAGCACTATTTCCCCACCGCTTACCATCCACAAACGAACGGCCTCACTGAACGCCTCAACCGCACGCTCACGGACATGTTGTCAATGTATGTATCGGATGATCACCGTGACTGAGATGTTACTTTGCCGTTTGTAACGTTCGCATATAATTCCTCCCGTCACGACACAATGGGCTACTCCGCCTTCTATCTTCTATACGGCCGCGACCCTCCCCTTCCGTTTGACAGCATACTGCCTCCCACCGTTAATGCCAGCTCCTATGTTCGTAACGCCATATCCCGAGCTAACGCCGCCCGGGTTATTTCGCCGCCGACTAGCTTCCTCCCAAAATTCCCAGCAAAGCCACCATGATTCTCGCCACCGCGACCTCCACTACTCTCCCGGCTCTCTCGCCTTGCTCTGGACTCCCGCTCGTAGAGTTGGGCTGTGTGAGAAGCTCTTGCCACGCTACGCAGGACCCTACCGTGTCTTACGGCCAGTCACTCCGGTGACATACGAGATCACCCCTGTGCATCCGCCGCAACATTCCGCTATGCCACGTACCGAGATCGTTCATGTCGCCCGAATGAAGCCATACTACACCTGAAGTAGTTCGACATAATGCGCACCGAGACTGTGCTTTCCGTGGGGGGGTAATGTTACATATATGCCCTGCGCGTCGCTGGATGTTGAAGAAGAGGACGATAAACAGTAGTGACGCGAAAGGAAGACGAAGCTAACAAACCGTTGGGACGTGCCTGAACACTTGCTGTGTTCTGCTCTACTGTGCTGTGAACGCTTGCCCATCACCTGCTGTGGTTTCCTGTGCTAGCCTTCTGCCCCGTATCAATATCCCCAGGTGGCACTGACAGGCTGACCACAGTGGCCGACTATCGGGAGGTGGGCGGCAGCCGACCTGGCCAGCCAAGAATGCTTGGCCAAATTACAGCCCATGGTTGGCCACGTACCAGGTTGGGTGGAAATCGGCCATCGACCAAGGCTCAAGCTCAGGCACCCGACTGAACGCCGACCAATCAGCTACGGTTGCTCAGTCTTTGGGTGCCCGATCCCGGCCACGTACTAGGTTTGGCAGAAGTTGGCCAGCACTCATGGTCCGAGCTCGCAACCGCGACTAAACGCCGCCCTGTTTGGCAGTGGTTGCTCGGGCATTTGGGGGCCCACGGTCAGCCACGTACCAGGTTGGCCAGCAGCCAGCCAGCATCCACGGCTCAAATGTGAGCCAATAGGGGATGCTGAATAAAACATAAAGCAGCGCTGGAATGATGTAAGCACGATTTAACCCGACTGTTAGGGCAACTTTAAAAAAAAACTAACTAAATTGAGATGCTCATTACGTCATTACCATTCACTGTTAAGGTTAACCCATTTACATGTACGCGCACATTTTGTTACTTGCACAAACCTGCGCGAAGAGGAATATGTTTGTAGTATTTGGTAATATTTGTCTAAGCAATCCAAAACATATAATATGGAACAATCACACTCGGCGGGGAACAAAATTTGACAGATGCGGTAATGAATATCTATTCCCCCTATATCACCCTATATCAGCAGAATTAAGTCGCACCAGCGGTTATTTCGCGACTCCGGGAACGTTCCTGTGGTTATTTTCGACGTTTATCTAGCGGCATTTTTGAAAACTGCGATAACCAAAAAGGACTTTAAAAGAACGGATAGTCAAAAATACCTATTAAAAGTGCACTCGTGTTTCAGCTAGGCAAGCATTCATAGGCAGGGTTACATTAAATGTTACAACGTCATCTTGACCAATACACCCGGCGGCGACTCGTATATCCCAGGCGCAAGCAAAGCCCAGGCACAGGTCGTCAAGAAGCAAAATGTGCTTATTTTCCACATGCCGACTAGCGAATCAAGCGGAAATATTTAAAATGTAAAAAATGCTTGGCCTGCAGATAATGAAAAGCGCCTTCGGTTGACAGCTCTCAACGAGCGCTCGGAAAATGATACCATCGCCGTATTTTTTCTAACAGTAACACTCATACCAGGTCAATAGCAACAAAAACAAGTACTTCTCCGGCGGGCACAAAGGACCTGAGCTGCGAACAAAATTTTAAACGTGAGCACACACAAAACACGCAAGGGAAGGATGACACACAAGTCAGCGATTAATAAACGCCCGCCGCAACAACCGTCGAAGGTAATGGCAACCCACTCCAGTATTTCCTGCCAAGGAAACCCTATGGCCAGTCACAACGTCGTGCAGGCGGAGCGTATTCGGCCTGTTCATAGCAGCTACCCAGCGTCATGCTTATGAGGTACACTCTAAACGGACCAATTCAAATAGGAGCCATGTCTTTCAGTCCAGCGTCATGCGCTGGCGACGGTGTTGGCGCCTGCTGTGCAGTTTCCTGAAATGGACGTCTTTGGTGAGGTAGAAGCCCGTCATGAACCAACATTTGAAATCACCGAAATGAAGGAATTGCCCGTATGTTAAAAACATTTGAAGGTCGACTAAGCTTCACCTCAGCAATGAAATGCGATATCACGTTTTTAATATTTTCCTCGTTTTCTGTTTTATTATACGATATAGCGCAGTACCCATATACATGCTGCTGAGTTGCACACACCAAAACATAGCCTCTAGGCGATCCTCTACCAAGCTTGGACCAATGAGAATTCCTAGTATGTGCAGTGTGCGCATTCGCCATGCTGTAGGCCTGGGCACAAGTACGAATACCGGAGAATGCTCCAAATTATAGTATATAATAACGTGCAACGATTTCGTGAATATGCTCAGCTACTTGCACCCTCCGTATTTCTTTTTCATAAGAATCCCAAATCATTGTTTCCAACGGACGCTGAACATCCCTAGATTTTCTTCGTCACGAGCTCCTTAACTCTTTGGCGTCATTAAATAAAACATGTTGAGGTACATAAGAGAAACAAACCGCGCCTAAATGATAACACTTGGAAGGTCACTCTTAATAATGCTGCATCACTGATGACATTTTTAAAGCGACGGCTGTTATGCACCGGGCAGCGTCGCTCGCACACACTCAAACAACGTGTCTTCTAGATATCTCTAGGACACGCACGTTACACATAGGTTTCGCCGAACCTAATGGTCCCTGACATAGATTTGTTATATACATTGTGTAATATATCTTCTTTGGTATGTGTTGTAGTATGGATATGCAGAGGTCCGATAAAGTTTAGGCGAAAATAAATACAGCCGAGAGGCGATACATCAGGCGAAAGAGGGATCGGACAAGCACCGGGTATTCTGTGTGGCGTGGTTGACGGCGTAAAAACGTGAAGACGAGTGTATATATGCAGGGCCGAATTACGGACTCCGTTCACAATTTTGTGAGTGTGACGTCTAAATGATGAACCTTTGACGCAGCCTTGAGAGTACATCATGACAAAGCACGAAATCGTTCAATTACCAGTGACTTGTAACATGGCTCCGGACCGGTAGTTATGAATCCACGGCAAACGCTGATAACACAACGTGGTACAAACCGACAAGGGACCGTCTCCTAACTTTTTCGTAACACGACGCAATAAATAAAGTAAACAAAGGTTTGTTTTGGCAAGATACTATTTTTAATATCGAATAATATTATTACGTGGTGGCACGACGAAGTGATGGAACACGGCCACACAACAAAAACAGAACGACGCGATAACATGACGATGAAATATGCTTTAATGGCCAGCGGGCCTGGCGCGAGCGCTCCGCCCCGCGCCACTGCCCGCTTCCGTCATCTTCGTAGCATTACCCGGGGCCACCAGGCGATCGTCCCGATCGATTGCTAGAAATCCAATGCATGACGTGACGATGAACACCGACACAGGATTGGGACATGAAACGCTGGACACCACAATGATTGCGAAGATGGGAAGAATGCTTGCACCGGAGCATCAAGTACAATCTTCACCGTTTGCCGAAGGCCAAGGCTCATGGACACGCCGAACGGCTTGGGCGGGGGTGCTGTCTTCCCTCGAGTGGTTGTGAGGTCGCTTCGTCGTGGGGTCGGTAGGGTCGGCCGGGTCGGCTTTGGGCTCTTGCTGGTCGTCGTGTGTTGTGGTCATGGCTGGGGACGAGGCTGGGGACAGCGGCTGGTCGGGTCTGAGCAAAAAAGGGCTGGGGCAGAGCTGAGCGGCCATCTCCACGGGCTTTCGGCAGATGGACCCGGCGTACGGTTGGCTTCGACGGTGCAAGGCGAGGAAGGGGATCAACCGCACCTCCAACCAAATTTTACGTGGTGGCATGACGAAGTGATGGAACACGGCCACACAACAAAAACAGAACGACGCGATAACATGATGATGAAATATACTTAAATGGCCAGCGGGCCTGGCGCGAGCCCTCCGCCCCGCGCCACTGCCCGCTTCGTCATCTTCGTAGCATTTCGTAGCAATATTAAGCCTAAGCCGAAGCGTTATTAGTTGTGTTATTATACTTGCTGTTAGGTAACATTAGTTCCCGTGAGGGTGCGCCGTAGGCGTCAAGGGCTCAGAGTAAAATATTATAGGAGGAACGCCTGAGGAAATTAGACAGTAACAGGTGGGCAGCTAAAGTATTTAAATTCTTATACCTAAAAATCGTTAACTCCCAATGGAGGAAACGAACTAGGAAACTAGCCAGTACGTATGCTGGTCACAAAGACAAAGAAAAAAAGAGCGTTAAGCAACAGACGAAAAACACAGAAAATTGAATAAATTGTGTGGAAAAGAAACAGTGTGGACCTATACCGAAAGTGGAAAAGGCAGATCAGAAAGGAAGCTTTCTTTGATAACTCAAGAGGCAGTGCCATACGTTTTGAAGCTAAATCAGGGAGCCTTAGAATAAGCAGCGTAGCACATGTGCAGTATGTGGTAGATCCACAAAAACAATTAACCATCTTATACTCGAATGTGATGGTATCCATCCGGAAGTTGATGCAGGCGCAGTCACTCATCTTGAGGCCTTGGAGTTTAAAGATACCAGTGGCCGTGTGAATAAACCTGCGGTGGAAGCTAGCAAAAAACGATTGGAAGATTGGTGGCTTAAAAGCAGAAAAGTAATATAATGTTAGCAATGCAGAACAAATTCAGTAAATAGATTGATGGCATAGTAAACTGATCTAAAATAGTAAATATGATATAGCGGGAAAAAAAAGCATGATAGCAACTGCTACTACCCCGTTTCAAAGGGAAAGCTCCAATATATGATTCTGTTTCAGAGTAAGGCTGAAATGCTGGCGACGTTCGATTCGCATCATTTAATGTCATTTGAGGCTCATGAAGGGGTAACTTATATCGAGCACGTTGCACTTTGCAATTATGATAAAGGCTGGAAAACTCTAATGATATAACTGTGAGGAGTATTATTTGTCAATCGTAATAAAAACAAGCAAATTGAGTCGCTCCGAATGATTTGGCTGGCGCGGACTTTTTTAGATCTACCGCGGCGCTGAGCCGTAGAGTCAAGCCCTCAATTTAATTATCTGGCCAGGTTATTTTGGGGGATTTTCTTCTTTATCTGGAAAAACACAAGAGGTATTTTTATGAAAACTAATGAGGGGAGGGGTTTGTGGATGTGCTCCACAGCGTAGCAATGTCACGTATTGTCGAAGGTCAATATTAAGGATTTTAGGTAAATAATATCAGTTAAATATTGCGAACAAGAAGATTTCTGTGGCGCTTGAGATAGTTGCATGAAATATATAACTTGCCTCCATCGCCTAGCTCTCAAATTTTATTTTTTTAGCCATTGGAACAGATTAGTTGGGACACGCAGTATATGTGTAAAATACACATCCCAAGTTTCAGTCGACTTCACATATTATGCGATGACTACACCATCGAATCTTAGCACTAATAACGCTGACAATTCTCATGATAATCGCCTAAGTGACAGCGTTTATTCCTTTTCACGGACTGTGAATACAGAATGAAAGCTATTTTTTCTGTCGTATATTTTCTAGGATGCGTAAGAAGGCGCAACATGCCCCTGATTGAAGTTCTGTTCACGAGGGTCGTTATGACAGAAGTCCAACGATGGCTGTTTACAGCCAAGGACTAGGACGGCGGGTGCGGTCACTACAACATCGAATCTTAGCACTAATAACGATGAAAATTCTCATTATAATGGCGTAAGTGACAGCGTTTATTCCTTTTAACGGACTGGAAAATCGCTGTTCCTGTGAATACAGAATGAAAGCTGATTTTTTCTTTCGTATATTTTCTAGGATGCGTAAGGCGGTGCAACATGCCCCTGATTGAAGTCCTGTTCATGAGGGTCGTGATGACAGCAGTCCAGCGATGGCTACTAACAGCCAAGGAGTAGGACGGCGGGTCAACGACCAAGTAATAATTTGTACGAAAAATGCTACTCTTTCACTAAAGAAGTTTCAGCCTCCGAAGAAGCCCAAATTTGGCTATGGAGTAGGGGCCCTTGCTGGGCTCGTGGGGGCAGCCCATACGGACCCCATGCGAGATTTATAACACGTGCCAAGATGAGTCCTGTGTGGACTGAGCAATTTTGTCACGATTGGTCCCAATTGGTACCCGACCGGACAGCCCAAATACGGCTGCCCGCTTCGGCCCAGATAGCCGAATGCGGGCAGCATACCAAAATCATTAATGGGCACTGCATTTGTACAGGCGGGTGCCAGCCCATTGCTTAATGTTATAATGTTCAGTCGGTCAGTCCCTCCAATACATGTATAGTACCGGCGCGAGCTTTACCGAGGCCAGCCCGATTTAGGCGGGACCACGTGTTTCCATCATGGGTTGAAATTGTCATTTTCGGGGCTGCCCAAGTCCCACTACCATCAAATGGGAAAGTTTAAGCAGTATTCATTACCTGGTATTCGATACTTTGCAACTTAAAGGGACAGAACACTGGCCAAAATATGTCATGAGATTTTGATGGAGATGAAAAGATCTTGCCTAATATAGTACAGATCGATCACTACAATATCAAAGAAAAGAGGCTTTACAATTTTAATTCGCCATTGAAAATCGCATAGATGGATGGATGGAATATAGGAGTGTCCCCTTTGAAACGGGGTGGTAGCAGTAGCTATCATGCTCATTTTTCTCCCTATATCTTAATTAGTGATTTAGAATGGTTAACTAAACCATCATTCTATTTATTAAATTTTGTTCCTACATTACTAACATTATGTCACTTCTCTGCTTTTAAGCCACCAATCTTCCAGTCGTTTTTTGCTAGTTTCCACCGCCGGTTTATTCACCCTGCCACTGTTATCTCTAAACCCCAGAGCTTCAGGAACAGTGATTGCGCCTGCACCAACTTCCGGATGGATACCATTACATTCGAATATAATATGGGCAATTGTTTCAATGGAGTTTCCACATACAGCACATGCGTCATCTCCATTGTTAAATTTCTTTTTGTAGCTGCGTGTTCCAAGGCACCCTGATCTAGCTTCAAAAAGTAGGGCACTGCCTCTTGACTTAGCAAAGAAAGCTTCCTTCCTGATCTGCATTTTCCACTTTCCGTATAATTCCATACTCTGTTTCTTTTCTATCGAATTTATTCAATTTTTACCTTCTGTGTTTTTCAACTGTTGCTTAATGCTCTTTATTTCTCCGTCCTTGTTACTAGCATAGTTACTAGTTAGTTTCCTAGTTATTTTCCTCCATTGTGAGTCAACTCTTTTTAGGTACAGATATTTAAATACTTTAGCTGCCCATCTGTTCCTGTCCAATTTCCTCAGGCGTTCCTCATATAATATTTTACTCTGAGCTGCCCAGCCCATATCTCCCTGTACCGCCTCATTTGTAGTTTTGCCGTGGGCACCTAGTGCTAATCGTCCAACGGATCTCTGATTTGTTTCTAATGTCAACTGTACCTCTGATTTTAGGCGCAAAACCGCATTTCCGAAAGTAAGTCCGGGCACCATAATTCCTTTAAAAACGCATAAAAACCAGCGAGGCGCTATCTAGCGGAGAAACCTTAGTACTTTCAGTGTACATACCCCCCACGTGACTACCTGTCAGCAAAATATCGCTAATTTTCATAACTGCACACTGTTTCTGTTTTCTTCTAGGAGCGCTTGCCATAATTTATTATATTTTGCGCTCTCTCCAGTGCGTCCTTAACTGAAAACCACCCCTGCTTTCGCACTGCAAGAAGTACGCTTTCAGGTTTCGCCACTAGATGGCACCACAGCGTTTGCAATTTCGTGAATGAAGCGATGACAGTGCCCGCTAAAACTTTCGTCGACGAGGGCGTGCGTTATTGTGCCGTAACAGCATTGAATGTGAAACTGAAAACGACGTTACTCTACGCAAAAAATGTCTGATTACTGTCTGGCGAGTGAAAGTCATATTTGTTTTCGGTACGTCTTTATTGTCGCCCACCAGTGGTCATCGTGGTCACTGCTCATGCTTTCCAACATGGGACTACATAAAAACGGGCGCACGCATTGATCGAAAAATTCCCGGTAAAAAGTTTCTACAGAGTTTCGAACAAAACAGTTATGGAAGTGCAAATTTTAGACATCAATCTTTCCACTGCGGCGAAAAAAATCGCGACCTAAATTCCAGTGTTCTGTCCCTTTAAGAGAAGTTTATTTAAAACGCTTTATGCTGATCCACTTCACCCCCTAAATTATTGCCTGTAAGTTTATTGCGGTATTTTGTGTCAAATAATAACGATGGTTGGTTGGTTGGTTGGTTGGTCGGTCGGTCGGTCGGTCGGTCGGCCGGTCGGTCGGTCGGTCGGTCGGTCGGTCGGTCGGTCGGTCGGTCGGTCGGTCGGTCGGTCGGTCGGTCGGTCGGTCGGTCGGTCGGTCGGTTGGTTGGTTGGTTGGTTGATTGGTTGATTGGGTGGGTGAGTGGATGGATGGATCGATGGATGAATGAATTAATGGGTGGATGGATGGATGGATGGTTGATTGGTTGATTGGTTGGTTGGTTGGAAGGTTGATTGGCTGGTCGGTTGGTTAGTTGGTCGGAAGGTTAATTGGTTGTTTGGTTAAAACTGTAGGAAGATTGAAAAGAAAATGCACGGGCCTGCTGCTGGGCTCTGTTGAGCCACCTCCGCTTCCTCGTGCGGACAGAAGAGAAAATGAAGAAGAAAGATAGAGTGAGAAAGATGGGCATCGCGATGGCAGTCGTCCACCATCGAAACGGTGGGGGTGCAATGACGGCCTTGACCAGATCAAAATTAGGTGGCACTCTAGAGGATGGTTGGGTGAGGTGGCGAAAGGTGACTTTTCCTGGCCCTATGGTGCTGAGACTGGTAGGTCAACGCCGTTTGCGGCGAGAGCTAGCCAGCCACCGAATGTTTCTGTTGTAGGCCGTCATTACACCTGCCACCGCTTAGGTGGTGGACGAGGGTTGTTGCGGCTCGTGTTTTTCTCTCCCTCTCATTTTTTTCTTCTCTACTTTCTCTCTTCTGTCCGCACGAGGCAGCGGAGGTGGCTGAGCTATAGAGCCGGTAGCAGGCCCGTGCATTTTCTTTTACCTTTTCCTGCAGCCACAAAAACAACAACCACCCCTGTCGCAAGAGGCGTTGACCTATCCGAGTCACCCTTCACTACCTCTCGGTAGCGGTTGTTGTTGTTGTTGTGGCTGTAGGAAGAAAGAAAAGAAAATGCACGGGCCTGCTACTGTCTCTGTAGCTGAGCCACCTCCGCTACCTCGTGCGGACAGAAGAGAAAATAGACAAGAAAAAGAAGGAGAGAAGACGCGCGCCGCAACAGCAGCCGTCGTCCGCCACCACCGAAGCGGTGGCGGGTGCAATGACGGCCTACAACAGATAAAAATCAGTGGCTGGCTAGCCTCCACCGCAAGCGGTGCGACCTACGTCCCAGCCCCGTAGGGCCAGCAACTGCCGCCCTTCACCACCTCTCCTCCCTCGGTAGCGGGCAGGGAAGATTCTGAGGTGGTCTAGTACATACTCACAAGGCGGAGTAGTTGCTTCTGCATGTGCTCTAATAGTGCATAATTAACATAGTCGGCCGAGTAAAAAGGATATACCCTTCCGCAACCGCATAAATATGCTTGGAATAGTTATGTGAAACCACCAGAAAAAGCTATTACCGGGGCGAAAATTATAAATTGTATAAATGAAATGGTACCTTTAAATAGCATCGAGAAGTTTCGGAGTGTTAGGCACCGCTACGATCAGTTTGGGACAAACTGTGGCTTTCCATGTGCAGCCCCAATTAGGCTTCTTATGTTTACCACATAGAATCCGTATATACGTTGCATTTGCCCGCAAGCACCCCAAAAAAGGTCAGCGTCCCAAGTAGCACAAAGAGGGCTATGACGTAAGGGCCCGTGTTGGGCCAGTGGGGGCAGCCTATACGGGCCCCATGCGGGATTTGCAATGCGTACCCTTAGGGGCCCCGGGCGGGCTGCCCATTTTTGCCACGATCGGTCCCGATTTATATCCCTGTGGGCGGCGCCAATTGGTCTGCCCACATTTAACCCAGATAGTCGAATGTGGGCAGCATACCAGAATCACTAATGGTCCTACGTTTGTACAGGCACTGCTGCCCCATTGATCATGGTTTTAATTTTTATGTCGATTAATCCCTCCAATACCTCAATCATACCGGCTCGGGCTTTGCGGCGGCCTATCCGATTCAGGCTAGCTCACGTCCTGCCCTCATGGGTTGAATCTGGCATTTTCGGGGCTGCCCAAGTTTCATTAATCATCATGTGTCAAACACAGCACGATTTCTTTACCTTGTATTCGATACTCAGTAACATAAAAGAAATCTATTCCCAACACTATAAAAATGTGGGCTAACCCACATCACCCCCAGAATGATAAATATTTATTTCAGTGGTGTGTGTAAAATAATAATGGCACAGGAACAATTTGGAGGCAGTACATATATTCTAAACCGGAGTAGTTACTGCTGCATATTTTCAGTCAATACTGCATGATTAACATAGTTTCAGAGCAAAAATAGATAGCCTTTATTATTGGCATGGATATGCTTAGGGCAGTTATCAGAAACCTCCAGAAGGGGGCAATTAGTGGCCGGTATAACCTGAATTACAAAACTAAAACGGTTCCTTAAATATAGGGCGGAGACGTTTCAGAGCGATAAGCCCGCCTACGGCCGATTTGGGCCTCAATGCGGCCTTTCATGATCATCCCGAATGGGCTGGTCTTATTTTTACCGCAAGGAATACGAATATATATTGCATTTCCCCACAAATACCCCAATAAATACTCGTGTGGGCAGCGTGGGCCCATGCCCGCTTTTCAGCCCGGCCGCAAATCATGCGGGACCTATTAGGCTTTTAAGTGGGCAGCCCCATTCGGGCTAGGCCGTCTTCTATTTGCTATAGCTACACATTTGCATCGGATCAGGCAATACGGAAATTATCTAGGTTTTTGGTGGGCAGCCCTATTTGGGGCAGCCCAGGAATTTTCTGCATGAAGCCCACATTTAGGTTTGACCTTCCCTCGAGTACCCCTCATGGGTCCCATGTAGGCAATGTGCGGGCATACCCGTATTTAGCCCCGCCGCGGCCCCTGCGGGATCTATTGGGCTTTTGAGTGGGCAGCCCCACTTAGATTAGTCCAGGCGTTTTCTACAAAAAGCCAAAATTTGCTTTGCATCGGTCCTAAAATTCTCTAAGTGGGACCCTTGAGGGTTATATGTGCGAATATGTACTCAGTTAGCCCTTTCCACGCCTATATGATGTCCAGATGGAAAAAGTAGGGGCAAGTCCAATTTAAGCTTGCCCGCTTGATTCCTAAAGGGGGCCCTCATGGGCGTTATTGTAGTTGCCCCGGCCCAACTTGCCCGTACGGGCCCCAGGTGGGCCGCGTATTATGTGCTACTTGGGGTGGGGGCATGTCCGCTTTTCAGTCCGGCCGCGACGCATGCGGGACCTATTCGACTTTTGAGTGGGCAGCCCCGATTAGGCCCGCCCACCTTTCGTCTGCTTTAGGCCTACCGCCGCGTCGTAAATGCCCTAAAGCATCCGCAAGTAACCGATGTAGGAAGAAGCGGGTATGGTCACTTTGCAGCCCCGCCACAGCCCATACGGAAACTATCCAGGTTATTGGTGTGCAGCCCCATTTGGGGCAGCCCAGGAGTTTTCTGCATGAAGCCTGCAGTTCCCTCGCACTTTGCCTCTAATACCCCTCAAATGACCAGCATAGACAACTTGCGGGCGGGCCCGTATTTAGCCTCGCCGTGGCTTATGAGGTTTATGAGGCTTATGGGTGGGAAGCAACATTTAGGTAAGCCCGGGCTTTTTCTATACAAAGCCCAAATTTGCTTTGCATCTGGAATAAAATTTTCCATGAATGGTCTTTAGGTGTCAGATGTGGGAGCATGTGCTCAGTTAGCCCTGTAATGCCATCATTATGCCGCAATCATTGCGGCATAAACAAGTGTAATCTGAATTTGGTCTTGCCCGCTTGACCTTATAGAGGGGTCGTCACGGGCATTATTGTGCTTGCCCTAGACCGGCTTGCCCATATGGGCACCATGGGTGCTCCATTTTGTGTGCTACTTAGGCTCGTTTCAGTATTTGAGAATAGCCACTCAAAAGTGTTTTTTAAATCTATCTGTGTTGGTGTGTCGCCTATTTTAAGCTATTATAGGGTACTTTTCATCTGCCCGAAGATTTTTTCGAATAGGTATATATTGTCGATGCTACAAAGATAGAGCCCACTTCAAGCAAACGCTCCGCATCTAAACTGCTGCTGCAGCAGCAATTTGCTTGCACAGTCTAACTGCAGACGTTGCATGGGTAAACCACGGGACATGAACGAGTTGACCGCTGACCAGGAATGGATAACCCACGAGGCAGCGAGTAACACGAAATGGCCACTGCGGCCTGGTTGGGCCATGCTTGGGTAAGCCATGGCGTATGCATGGCCTGACCATGGCAGTAGGCTGGCCATGTCGGCCATACTCGTTTGCCGGATCTCGGTGGCAGACAATCGTCTGTTCTAAGTCATTCTCAATCTCCGACCTCAGGCCGAGGGGGATGGCCGGCATCAGCCGGTTCGGTTTTAGTGGCCCATATCAGCAAGGCCCGTGCGCGGACCAACCACAGGCTTGCCGCTTAGGATCAGCATCTTCGAGCTCCAGGAAGCTTCTCGGAACTACTACATGTACTCGTATGCTGCGCTCCACTGCTTAGCGTCCGACGCGTCGTCTGCCAGGCTATCACCCCCGTGGACGCAAATGCGGCTGCGTGGGCACGCTTCACGGTGTCCGATATTGGTGGCGCCTGGCTGAGGCAGGGTGCCTATATACGTGGGCGCAAGTTATTTGGTAGGCTTCAACTTTCTTTCGGGTGAGGTGGTTGCCGGTTTTCTAGACAATAATTCACGAGAATTTAGAGAATGGCAGATTCCCAATGATCACTATCTCCACGCTTCACGGGTAGTCGCGCACACAACCTGAGGCGAGTAATGTGTGGCGTAGGAGGAATGAGAGGGGTGAATACAATGGAAGAGGTTAGGGGAAAAAAGAGAAACCTCTAAGTAGGAAAAGGGGAACTGATGGACTCTAGCAGGAAAGTATGTGGAAGAAACAAGAGAAGTAAGCGAAGGAAAAAAGAAGCGAAAGAAGGGACTGAAAAAGAAGACTCAACATAAGTTATTGAACTATGCTATGCATGAAAGAAAGAAATGTAAATACGTGGTAAAAACGCTAGATGGCCGATTATAAGTGTGTCTGCACTGCACTGACGCTCACGTATGCTATTGTAGACGCTGGCCTTTTTAACCAATAGATAAAAAATCAATACGAAACGACAAGCTAAATAAGATTTTTGCAATAACTAACAGCGTCGGTATGCAAGCCAATGGATGCGATCTGTGTCCCTGATACAGGTGCATTCCGTCCTCAGGGCATGCTAATGAGACTAAACAATAGAGGCGATTCATTGGCCAGTACCTCGATTTATTTCATGTCTCGAGAAAAATTAAGAGTGTTGAGGACAGTAGCGTGCAATATTGCTCTTTTGTTTGGAAATGTCTTGCGAGGAATCAGGACATGATTGCCTGTTCCCTGCTCGTCTGGGAGACAGCAATCTGGCTTTCGCGTTCCCTTTTTCGGTAGAGCTTTTGCGGGGCGTATAAACACTTTACCTGGCAAATTCAAATGTATGGTACTGCAGATTGCAACCTTGCGGGTCATGTGCGACAAAGCAGCGAATACAAATAACGAAGGAGGAATACGACCCATAACCAACTACTTCCCAGCGTGAATGCCAGGCAAGCATGTGTGCGTCTCCAGGCCGACTTGCGCTTTCTGCCGCAAGGAGCCCACGCGTCATGACCACAGTTTCTCCCAGACAGAGACTATACAAAAACATTTTCTCAGAGGCATGATCATCCACACCACTAGCTTCGACGGGGCAGCCTCGGCTCTATGTTTTCCTCAATGTTAGCAAACCACTGATTTCTCTTCTTCCTCATGTGCGTTACAACATGACAACATGAACGCAGCCTCATTCACTTCTCCTTGGCTCAAACTTTAATTCCTGGACATAGCCATCGCAGAATCGCTGACTTCGCGTTTGAACAATATGATCGAAGCAATCTGGCGTAGCAAGCTCCTTCAAAACACAAATAAATTCCCCACATGCTCTTTCGTATCACTGGTAAAAATTTAGTTAGGAAACATCAACCCAACAGAGTTATTACCGTGTCCGTTATTCCAGAATTCCCTATCTTCTTTAGCTCTAAACAAAGTAAAAGCCTTCCTCAACCTTTCCGGTATTTTGGTAGCACAAGTATCCCTGCTTCTCTCATCTCTTTCTCTTTGAAAACATTCTACGTCCATAATTGTAGAAACTATCCTAAGAGATGTGTCACCAACAATAATTCCTGGACGTCCAACAGCACAGCTAGCAAGGCAGAGGATTGGGCCAGTTAATGAGAGATGTTTTGCAGTAAACCAAAAGAGGACTTCAAATGAGACGTAAAACCAAGATGTGGACATGTTGAGGGACAACTATAGCAACTGAGGTTTATGAGAAAAGCGCTGGCTACAGAAAAGCAGCCATATGCGCATTACATAGAAAAAAATTAGTTGATATCTCATGAAATCCGGATGAGAGGACGATGGTAAAACCACAAAAAGCGGTTTAAAACATGTGCAATGGTTAAGCAAAAGCAGGTTCCCTCCAACTAGAAGAGCTACAGTAAGCGCACTTACACACATGTCAAGCCCACTCTTGCGCCGGTATGTCATTTTCAAAACGTCACTTTCGAGTTAAGGTTTCACCTTTCCAAAACATCCCTGCAGTGCCATGGGAGAGTAGCGCCATTGTGAGATTTCGGAGATTGCTAAAGCTGTCGGTGCATAAATTTCTTGATACAGTCGTCCATGTGGCCGACGTCAACTCTGCCGCTTTTCAACGGGAACTTGTACACCACATTGGCGGCGCATTAAACGTACTGGTGTTCACGCTTGACTCCACACGCGACCATGCACTCACCATCCTTCCCGCGTCGACAGAGCTGAGGTAATTTTCAGGGACTCAAAAGCTAACCCATGCTTTCTATTTCACTGAAAAAAAAACAAAAAAAAACACGAAAACAAATCGAATGCATTGCTTATATGCCACCCTCTTCAGGTTCTAGGCGGTCTTGTGCCCAAACCTCACAACTTCAAGCAGATCTGCGTTTAGAGGGACTAACGCCTCCTGCCCGCGCGCCTTGTACCTCAGCTGCCGCATCGATGATTCCGCTGCTGCATCGAAAATGTGTGGTGGAAAGCCAGGCTACAGGAACGTGTTCGTTTGGTGCTTAATACTCCCAAGTGCCTCGAAAGGGCTCCCATCACACATGTCATGGCTATGCTTCTTTTAATCAATTTATAGTGTTAGGAAAACAAATCTAAAATAGTCTTCTTAGAACGCGGCATATACACTTATCAAATGCCTTCATTCACTCTAAAATAATGTTACATGCTTAAAAACAATGCGCTGTCTTACATCTTTTCGAGGGTGAAGTGTAATGTTTGGGGAAAGTAGAAAAATTGTTTTAAGAGCACTTCGACTGTCTCACGACAGGTTTCGCTGTCAACCTTTAAAATGAGTAAAACGTTCACCGTATCACCTCTTATGAACGAGGTTTCGGGAATTAAGCTCGAGTTGGTGGTCCAACCTAGACAGGAATGTTTTGCACAGGGCAGGTGCCTCACCTGATCCAACGAATGCCCCTTTTCTGTGTATACAGGTTCCCTTGAAGCTTATAAAGGTTTGCACAGAGGCCGCACCACGATGCTCTAAAAACATGCTTTCCTTGGAAGGCCACCATGAGCAGCGCGGCAGCAAATAGAGCGATAAGATCACAGATCCGGTAGACAAGTTGATTATGCTGAACCAAGTAGAAGAGGTTTTGAATGCCTACCCATAACTCACATTCGAGCCAATGACGCATTGCTGCAGCCCAGGCGTCCACGCTAGTCGAACGCCGGCCCTTTTATCGATATTGAGGAAAAGCGAACGAGTACAACTGCGCGAAAAACGGGACTGAAGAAACACACAAGCACAAACAAGGCGCAAGGCACAAACTGCGCCTTATTTGTGCCTGTGTGTTTCTTCTTGTCTCGTTTTTCGCGCAGGTTTACTCGTTCGCCAAATATGAGCCAACCAGCTCATCAGAGTGTCTTACTACAGGAAAAGACTGTACAGGTGCTTCACGAGGCACTCTGTCGGTTACTGTGAATCGCAGAGGGCACGCTATCTTATGCGCCTTTTCTAAGAAAAACACGGTTGGTAGCCTGCCTTAAATATCTTGCCTTTCATTGTGCACGATTTGAAGATGTATATCTTCGATCAGCATCAGAACAATCTGCTTGGGCCTATTTAGTTTTACTCTTGTTGTTTTGAAATTGCTGTTTACGACTTCCGCCTTTCAAGAAACACATTGCTTGGTAGGAAGGGGAGCCTATTTTTTCTGGCACGAAGGAGCAATGTGAGTTCTTCCCTGCGGAAATAATTAAAAGCTCAGCACAAGCCAGTCTGGCTATTGAATTGTTGAGACACATCTCATTAATACATCTACATCCTCTAAGAGGTCGCGCTGTTGCTCCCTTTAGGTGCCTTTTCTGCTATATGCTGCAATAGCGCCAGAATGCGATGCTTATTGACAGAAGCAACCAAAACAAAAGTGCTACCCTTGTTCGAGCAACCCTTCCCCCTCATTCCTGTGGGAAGTTCCAGACAATCAGAATGAGATACGTTTCTGGCTGAACCTAGTTAGATTTTATTAGGAAGTTCAAGCACTGGTAATCCCAAAGGGAGTACACAGACGAGCCAGCCGCTTTGTTATGATTCAATAAAGTTCTCGGTCGCTTCGAGCAGAGCAACTTCAACCACTCGCACCCAGGTCGCACCTGACGCCAGTGTTTCAGTAAAATATTCTAATTATTCTTCTCCTGTGCACAGCGGAAGGGGCAAACGCTTAGAAGGGCGCGTCCAGGTGGCATATAAAAACACGAAACGAATAGCAACAGTTCCTTCAGCAATTAGTAAGATATATGAGTTAGCCGCAAAAATCACATTTGCTGCTGGACGGGACAGGAAAGAACCCAGTGAAAGAGAAATAAAGTTGAACAAAATAGAGTTCTGGCCCACTTCGTCCGACAAGTTGTAGAGGAGAATGAACCTCGTGTTATGAAAGCACGTAAGACCAAGATCTGGACAGGACGCGTGGTAACTAGCAACAGAGGTTTACAAGAAAAAACAGCCAACATTTGTAGGGTTGATCGCTTCAGCTTCTTGTATAAAATCTGCAGATGCCTCTTTTGCTGCTGTATGCTTTTTTTAATTCAGCCTCAGGTCATAATTTCCGCTCGTCATGTCGTAATCGTGGTTTTACGTCCTGTCTCAAGTTACGGTACTTTTCCTCTGCAGAACTGACGAACCATATCTAAGTTCCTAAGGACTAGTTAGAATGTAATGGCCAAGTCTACGAAACAGTCCCCTTCATGGATCACTGCCTTGTCGGGGCGGAGGGGCTTGCGAAACTCGATGAAGTCGTGAGCTCTGCTGTGTAGGGCCACCAAAGATAGACAGGTCACGGCAGAGAGTTTTGAAAAAATGTGATTCACTGGAGAAGGTAATGGCAACCCACTCCAGTATTTCCTGCCAAGAAACCCCTATGGCCAGTCACAATAGCATTAATGATATGGATCCGGAAGATGAGCCCCCCAGGTTGGACGGCGTCCCGCATGTTACTGGGGATGAACAAAGGGCGATTCCTAGTAGCTCCAGGACGAATGAAGCGGCTGGGCTAAAGCCAAAAGGACGCTCAGTTGCGGATGTGTCGAGAAGCGACCGAAAAGTCCGATGTTGCAAGGAGATATATCACATAGCAACGTGGAATGTAAGACCTATGACGCAAGGTAAACTGGATGTCGTCAAACGAGGAATGGACAGATTGAACATTGATATCTTGAGTATCAGCGAGCTCAAGTGGACCGGAATAGGAGAATTTAATTCCGGCGACCATTATGTCTTTTATTGTGGGCACGAATCCAGGAGAAGGAATGGGGTCGCTTTCATAGTAAACAGAAGAATGGGCAAAGCAGAGCTAGCGTACAACCCCAAAAACGACCGAATGATTTCACTTCGGATTCAAGGTCACCCTTTCAACATAACAGTTGGCCAAGTCTATGCACCAACTACTGCTGAAGAAACTGACGTTGAGAGATTTTATGCTGACCTGCAATGCCTTTTAGACCGCACTCCATCATCAGACGTCCTTTTTCTCATAGGAGACTGGAATGCTAAGGTGGGGAGTGAAGAAATATCCGGAATTACAGGCAAGTTCGGTCTTTGTTAATCAAATGAAGCTGACCAGAGGCCAGTAGATATTTGTCAAGGAAACAACCTGACCATAGCGAATACTCATTTTCAACAGCACGAGAGGCGCATGTACACATGGACTTCACCGGACGGTCTGTACAGGAATCAGATTGATTATATTCTTTGCCGGCAGAGATGGAGAAGCGCTATACAAGCAGTAAAAACAAGGCCTGGGGCCGATTGTGGCACCGATCATCAGCTTCTTGTTGCCAAATTTAAGCTTCGATTGAAGAAAACGCAGCAAACTAGAAGTCCTTTCAGATATGACCTGGATCAAATTCCATCAGAATATGCTGTGGAAGAAAGGAATCGATTTCAAGAATTAGATCTAGACGACAGAAAGCCTGAAGAGACGTGGACTGATGTTCGTGATATAATACAAGAAGTTGCTACTAAAGTAGTTCCAAAGCAAAAGAAACGCAAGAAAGCAAATTGGTTATCTGAAGAGGCTTTGCAAATAGCTGAGAAAAGGAGGATAGCAAAACTTATCGGGGAAAGAGAAAGATACAAGGTTCTCAATGAGGATTTTCAGAAAATAGCAAGGAGAGATAAAAATGCCTTCCTGAACATACAGTGCCAAGCAGTTGAGGATAACAGCATATTGAGGAACACAAGAGCTGTGTATAAGACAAAGATATCAAAGGAAGCTTCGGTGCTAAGCTGGGCGTGATAGAGGACAAACGAGGCAGGAACCTCACTGAAGCCTCAGAGATAAAGAAGAGGTGGCAGGAATAGACATAAAAACTGTACAATGACCCGGATGTGCAAACCCAACATAAGACGGTTGTGATTACTGACCTCGAGCCGGGCATCCTGAGGAGTGAAGTTGAATGGGCCTTAGCCAGCCTTGCTAAGAACAAAGCTAGCGGAATTGATGGCATTCCAGCTGAGTTGCTTCAAAACCTCAACCATGACAACGCTGTTAACGTTCTGTATACATTATGTCAGCATATTTGGACAACCCTGCAGTGGCCACATGATTGGAGGAGGTCAGTTTACATCCCCATTCCAAAGAAAGGCAGTGCCAAATATTGTTCCAACTACCGCACGATCGCGCTTATTTCGCATGCTAGCAAGGTGATGTTGAAAATCCTGCAAGGTAGGCTGCAGCAGTATTTGGATCACGAGTTTCCGGACGTGCAAGCTGGGTTTCGCAAGGGCAGAGGAACTAGAGACCAGACTGCCAGCCTTCGCTGGATCACGGAAAAAGCAAGAGTTTCAGAAACCCATCTACTTCTGCTTTATTGATTATGCGAAAGCGTTTGACTGCAGAAATCACAGCAGATTGTGGCAAGCTCTCCAAGAGATGGGAGTTCCAATTCCCCTCATCTGTTTCCTCAGGAACCTGTATGAAGGGCAAGAGGCCACAGTCAGAACTGGGCATGGTCTTACTGATTGGTTTCCGATTTAGGAAGGAGTGAGACAAGGCTGCATACTGTCGCCCTGCCTATTTAACCTATATGCTGAGTGCATCATGAGGAAGGCCGGTCTGGACGAGTCTTCAGCTGGAGTGAAGATTGCTGGAAAACGTATCAACAACCTCAGATATGCGGATGATACCACTTTAATGGCAGAAAGTGAAGTGGAACTCAATAGATTTCTGAAGCGCGTACAAGAAGAGAGTGAGAAGGTTGGGCTTAAACTGAACATTAAAAAGACAACGATCATGGCGGCTCGCCCTATCAAGTCCTGGAGCATCAAGGGACAAGAAGTGGAAGCCGTGACAGATTTTCTTTTCTTGAGCTCCAAGATTACCCCGGAGGAAGACTGCAGCCATGAAAGTAGGAGGCGCCTGCTTCTGGGAAAGAGAGCCATGGCTAGCCTTGACCGCCTAGTAAAACGCAGAGACATTAGTCTTCCAACCAAGATCCGTATAACTCGTGCTATGGTCTTTCCAGTTGTGATGTATGGTTGCGAGAGTTGGACTGTGAAGAAGGCTGACCGCGGAAGAAATGACGCGTTTGAATTGTGGTGCTAGCGGAGACTCTTGAGAGTTCCTTGGACTGCCAGAAGATCAAATCAGACGATAATGTTGATCATAAACCCTGACTGCTCATTGGAGGGTCCAATTCTAAAGTTAAAGCTCAGCTACTTTGTTCATCTGATGAGAAGTGAGGAGTCGCTGGATAAAAATTTGATGTTGAGAAAGGTTGAGGGTCACCGGAGAAGGGGTAAGCAGCGAACGCGATGGTTAGATGGCATCCTCGAGGCGCTGCAGATGAAGTTGTGTGGTGTTAGCAAGATAGTGAGAGACCTGAAAGCGTGGCGTGATATGGTCCATAGGGTCTCGAAGAGTCGGACACGACTGAATGACTGAACTGAACTGAACGAAACAGTATTTGCTTTGCAGCTATCAACATGACACGTGTTCTTATATAGCTGATGGCGTGCTCGCCGATTTAAAAGATTGGTTCATACTTCAAAAAATTTAAAAACTGCTACAGCCACCTACAATTCATGCAGGACAGCGTCAGTATAATGCCGAAATAAAACAGTTCAACATTTAAAATATGAAACAATATATTATTTCAGATTTTTGTTATTCAAGAAAAGGATACTACCAAGTATGAAAACCTTTAGGAAAGTTTACTGGAATAGCTTGAAAGAGAACAAACCACTGCTGATTACCTGCCAGTAGATATTGCAAATCAGATTAGTTAATTTTTCCGAATCTACGGTCAAAATAACATATAACGTCATTAGCTCTAGTGACATAGAACTTTGCGAGCTACTAACCCTGAGTTATTCTTTTATTATCGATAATACAAGCACGAAGGAATGATTGCAAGTGATTATTATTCTTGTTCGAAACTTGGATCTTGAATCTCGTTCTTGAATCAATATCAAGAACGATATTGATTTGCTTAATGTGCTCAATAGCGCGTTACTTTTTGGACCCTGATATTTGAAGAACTGATATTGAAGAACAAGACCGAAAATAAACGTATAATGTGCGCAAGAGGCTATCTATAGAAACGCGAGGTTCGTTTATTCGTGTGACAAGAACAATTACGCCAAGTTAGAACTGCATTCACTATATTTTAAAGCCATGCTGTACGTTCCTTCGTTTCGCCTCTTGGTACAAGAAAAAGGAAAAGAACAATGCAACAAAAGAAAGCGCTTCACATGGCACAACAACAAGCAATTTGAATCGGGCCCGTTTGCATCGAACTTCTCGGGCTTCTAATGTGCTCTTTTTGGTATTGGGCGAAAAAAACAAACACCGAATTTGCTCGCGCTTCAGAACTTTATAAGTTATTTTCCCTTGTTTCAAAAACTGATACACCTACGCATTATCCCGGGCTTCAAACTTTCCGATAGAAATAAACATGCAAATTCGCCAAGTTTTTCAAGTAGTGATTAATTCGAGCATTTTTTGCCGTAAAGTATTTCATTTCACAGCTGAGTGCTCCTGAAATATTTTGTTTGAGGTCAAATTCTCTGTTAGAAGTTTATAAAGCGTTCGATGAAAACCTCGTATATGTTTGCTGCAGCTGTCCAATTTAAAGAATGTTATCAATATGTCCAATGGAATCACTCATCAGTTTTCGTTAATCATATTTTAATAGCGATATGGGCGTCTGGGTTCATGTTTGGGGCCTTAGCATTATTGACCATTGTTCTATTCCTGTTGCGATCAAGTCTAAATCCAATCTACTTCAGGAACACGCCGTTGTAATTGAACATCTTGACGCAGGGCCCCCTTTTGCCGTGTTGAAGATCTCCCGTCAGTCATTCACCTTCATGCCGCTGGGGAACTGCAGATGCTTGAAGCAGTCAAACGCCTGCAGTATGTTGCCGCTCTGGTCGAAGATGATTACCCGCATCACCTTGCACTCGACGATCACCACATGGCCTTGGGGTCAACGGCCACACCTAGGGGGCGCTGATGGATTACTGCGTCGAGCTTGCGCACGAAGTGCCAGTGCGATTGCGTAACTGCGTTTGCTGTGCCAGCGAGCGCTCTGTCACCACACGGTCGCCTATACGGCGCACCGCAGCCACCCGGTTGAAGTAAAGTAGCAGCCCATTACGCTTCCCGTACTCAACACACTGGAACTTGAACTGCCTCTCCTGGTCGAAGATATGGATGCGGTGGGTATTGGTAGAACCGTCTATGTTGTTCTGCATATTCCCTGCTACGCTAGAAGGCTCTGTCAACTGTCCGTCCATGCCACCGAACTTGCAATTGTAAATCATATTTGGCCGCTTTACTTGCGCCTTGAGTGGGTACAACTCTACGCCAGTGCCAGCTAGGTACTCGGACAGGAAATCAAGCAGACCTCTCGGCGGAACAGGCGCCGGACAGTCTTGGAGAGCCCCAATGTCCGAGCTATGGTGAAAGATTTCAGCAACTCCTCTCGACCGTTTATCGTAATGACTAACGTCTGCGAGGCTGGTTGATAACAGCCCTACTCTGTTCGCAGAGCTCAAGCACTTCGACAGAAGTTTCGACTCAAGAGGTGATGTCGGAGGTGAAGCTGAATGGCGGCCATTCTGGTGCAGTGTGGACCCGCGGTCAACTGGACCCAGAACAACACCAATGGGCTGAGCAAGTAGTGGTTGTCGCGAAGCACCTTCAGATTCTCCGTCTTGCTTGATGTAGCCAAACGTGTTGTGTACTCCTACCTGGATTGGTTTATAGTTGGACACAAACTCCAGGTCTGTGCCATGAAGCCCAAACTCGGGTCGAAACGACAGTAATCGCTGGGCGTTGTTCTCTAGCAGAAGCTTGAAAACGAAGACCCCAGTGCTCGTAGAAAACCGAGTCAACCTTTCCGCAGAGGCACATACGTAGTGGATCCTTTTGCTCGTCCTTGAGCCTTTTGCCCGAGCCAGCCAAGAGACACCATCTTGGCACTGTCGACGTTCTCGAACTCGTCCAGCTTTTCGTTCCACCGATCCTAAAGCATGGAACTTTAGAAGTGAAATGTGTCAGCCACCTACCGATGGGCTCGCTGATACAGAGCTTGCAAGCGGCTGGATACCTGTGCAGAAGTCATGAGTGCTGCCCGTAGGTCGTGTGATCTGGCTCTTCCGCTCCGCACCACGTGCGACACGGCCCTGTAGCGCCGCTCGCGCCACGCTCTGTTCGAAAGCCACAGCACGGCGCCCGACAAGGACGAAGTAGGATAAATGTGCCGCAGCGCGATGAGTGCAATAAAAATGACTACGGCTTAGCTCGACCAGGCCCGACTATGCAAGCGAGATATTTGCTATGCTTGGTTATGTTCAGAGCGGTATATTACCTTCGGGAGATTTCGGCGCTTTCTTGATATCGCCGCCATTCTGGATACCACTGTAGTGGCGTCTGGCAACATAGCACCTCCGCCGCCATTTTGTGCCGAGGCTCTTCTGTGGTGCCTAACTCCTCGCAGTGCAGTGCGTGCAGTGCGTGCAGAGTTGCAGTCGGCCGTTGTGCTCTCTCATTTTGTATTTGACCTCATTTTGTATTTCACTCTGATTATGTGTCATAGTTCTTGCTCTTTTTAGTATTTTGTGAATAAACTACCTTCAGATGACGCTTACGCATATGTGATAATAAAATATTTTTATGCAACTGTTTTATTACTTCTGCAGTCTGTTTTATTAGAAAATTTCCCATGCAGCATAAGATGGGGTTGTGTGTAGGCTATTTTCTTCAAGAAACGGGAGCAAGCTCCGGCTCTTAACGTTGTCTGTTAGCTACAAGTTTAGTTCTTCCTTGGTTGTTTCCTCGTGAGTGCAACCTCTTGTAGTTGTTTGGTTCTGGAGGTCAGCAGCATCCTAGTGCACGTCAATAAAAGGTGGCGAAGGTCCGCCAACGGCGGCTGGTTCTGTTGTACATTCAGCAGTTATAAATCATTTGGTACAGATAATGCTTAGCATGCTTATGTTTATAAAGGTATTAAAATGAAAGCAGACTTCCTCGAGTTCACCTTAACTTGCTTGACAGCGGAAGTTCAAAACTACAAGCCTATCCAGAAGGGATCCCAGTTTTGCTTGAGCGCATTTGTGAGAATGGCCTTCTCACTTGTGCTGTCCTCCATTCGAGTTTATTTTACGCAGCCATCATTCTGCAATTAGCCATCATTCTGCAGCCATCATTCTGCAATTCTGGAATTGTATATTCTGCAATTAGCCCACTGCATTTGGCCATCTATTGAGAGTCCCTTTAGATTTACTACATAAATGAATAAGGCAATAAATATGTCAATCTAGTTTATGCATAAGCTGTGAATGCGACAAAAATAGCCAGGTGATAGATTGCAAAATGTAGCACAGTACCTGTTACAAAGGAGGAGGGATAGCTTTATTTGGTGACCGGCAGGGTTTAATGTGACCGGGCCTTTAACGCCTTTTAATTGTGCTTTGCACTCCCACAGTAAGTGCTTAAGTGTTGCTATGTTTGTCTGGCAGACTTTACATGTGTTGGTGTCATATATTTCGGGGTACATATTTTTGTACTGCAGCGCGCTCGGGTAAGTATTTGTTTGTAATAGCCTCCACATGACTGCCTGAGCTCTACATAGTTTGCTGCTAGGCGGAGGGAAGGTCCGGCGGGCCAGGTAGGAAGAAAAACATTGCAACAGAGTTGAAACTTGGTCAGTTGGTACATGTTCTTCAAACCAATGTCGATGTGTGTGCCTCCTCTTCCTCTTTGTCCTTCGTCTTTTGACTGGTTGCTTTAAAGAACAGGTAGAAAGCTTTGGTTAAGTCATTAAAGCTCGTAAGCCTCTCTCCTCACTTCTACGCCATGACTCTCTCCGGCACGGTATACGCGAGACCTCGTGCTAGGAGTGAGCGACTTCGTTGAGGATGGTGATAAGAGGAGAGACGTTTCCCATATGTGCCGGGTGCCAACCTAGCTCGATCTTGTTGTCCGGTGAGAGTTTCAAGTCCTTGATTATCGGCAGGCTTTCACGGATATTCTTCTCTGGGCGCAATTTTTTATAGCCGTACGCGAGTCGCTGACAACGATCCCGCATTCGGGATACGATACGGCGAGTGCGACGGCTAATTCTTCGGCCCCTTGAACGTGTCAGGACTTTATGCCGGCGGAGTGCACAAGTGCTCCAGCAGTGTCGATGACCGCGACAGCGTATCGTTGATAGTCTTGATACTCGGCAGCGTCCACGAAGCATACTTCCCTTGCTTTTCCGTAGTTGCGCAGCAGGGTTGCGGCTATGGCCTGAATTTGCCTTGATTATACGCCGGGTGTACTTTTCTCGGAACTTATGCGCCCCGGATGCCGTCCCTGACGTTCCGCCGGATTACTTTTTTCTCCCTGTGTTGACGGTGGTAGCCAATGCCAAGCCGCTCGAGTCTGTGTCGTCCAGCTGCGGAGGTCATCAGCCTTTCTAGCTGCGATATCTGCTGCGCTTTTGCGAGTACTTCCAACGTGTTGTTGATTTCTAATTGTAGCAGGAGCTCGGTGCTAGTCGAATCTGGGAGTTTAAACGCCAGCTTGTATACCCTGCGTATAATTACGTCTATTTTGGTCTTCTCCGCCTTGTACCAGTGTTTGGCTTGGTTTGGTTTGTGGGGCTTAGCGTCCCAAAGCGACTTAGGCTAAGAGAGACGCCGTAGTGGAGAGCTACGGAGATTTCGACCACCTGGTGTTCTTTAACGTGCACTGAGATCGCACAGCACACGGGCGCCTTGCTTTCCGCCTCCATCGAAAAGCTGCCGTCGAGACCGGGATTCGATCCCGCGTCCTTGGGAACAGTAGTTGAGTGTTGTAACAACTGCGCCACCCCGGCGGGGTCCTTGTACCAATGTGAAAGGCTGCCACGTAGGTTATGTGGCATATGACAAAGGACTGGACGAGTCCTATCAGGTATTTTTAATCAAACTATAGACGATTGAATCACGCAGATCTCAGTGAGGCAAGCGACAATCATCTTTATTTGCCAGCACTGAAATTATAGGTAACACAATTTCGCTGATTTGCGTTTTTTGTTCATGCTACGCTTTGTACGTTTTTTACACGACGACCCCATTTGCCATTACTGAGCCTGTGGCAAGTTGAAATAAACCATTGAAGTGCATACTCATCAGGTCTGTTTACGAAAGGAAATCGAGTGATAAATTTTCTATCACTGCACACCCTTAAAAATTCGGGTGCTGGCATGCGCTAAAATACATCATGTCATATTTTGGTCAGTGAGCAAAGCTACTTCCCTTTCTCACTGGCCAGCAGTGAAAGCGTTGAAAAGACCTAAAAAAAAACGATATCCTACTTGGCAGCGTACTCAAATGAAACACGCGAAAATTGAAAAGACATGCAGTTAAGTGAACGAATAAATAGTTTCGCCAAAACCTTTAACGCCAACAGTTATATAAAGGTCCGACATAAGTAAACGATGTAGTTCTGGCATATCTGGCCTCAGGTACGGTTTAGGTTTCAGTTCCTTCTTTGCTTGAAATATTGCCTTCCAAGCCTCCAACGTCACAGAAATGTCTTTCTTTAGACTACTTGAGATCTAGGCAAACGTATATTTGCAGTTGATGAATATCACGAGCTGCATACGTTGGCGAAACAAGCGCATTACGAAAGCGCACTGAAACCGACGGGTAGACCCAGCAGCAGCAGCCGACGCACTCTTCGGGAGATCCTCGGCCGATGGCGCGGCCATCCCGTTTGCACGGTGTGGTGTCATCATCATCATCATCATCATCATCATCATCATCATCATCATCATCAGCCTGACTACACCCACTGCAGGGCGAAGGCCTCTCCCATATCTCTGTAATTAACCCTGTTCTGTGCTAGCTGCATCCACTTGACCCTTGCGAACTTCTTAACCGCATCCACCCCTCTAACTTTCTGCCGTCCCCTGCTACGCTTTCCTTCCCTTCGAATCCAGTTTGTTACCCTCAGCGACCATCGGTTATCCTCTCTTCGCACTACATGTCCTGCCCATGTCCATTTCTTCTTCTTAATTTCCACTAGAGTGTCAGCAACGAGTTATTTCTCTGACTCACTCTGCACGCTTCCTATCTCTTAATGTTACCCCTACCATTTTTCGTTCCATAGCCCTGTGAGTTGTCCTCAACTGTGTGGTGTACATATCTTAAAATGCACTACACTAAAGTTGTAATGACCTATCATATAGTACAATCGTGGTGTAATGGCAACATAGGCCTTTCCGTAATGATATAATATTACGGAGAACGATTAGCATAATTTTTCAGGGGACTATATCCTGCTGCGCACTGAGCTGATGCATTTGGCTCGGTAGCTTTGGGTGCGTAGCCACAAAAACTTGTCTTGGAGTATATCTCGATTGTAATGGCCAAGTGTAGTCGGAAGTATTCACCCTGCACCTATTCGCGTGTCGCGTGTCCTCATATTACTGATGGCATGCTCGCAGGTTAAAAACAAAAAGTATCCACACTTAAAGAAATTCACAAAGAGCAATAAACACCTACTATTCAAGACAGCTTCGGTACAAATGCAATGAAACATAACTGTTTAAAATATCAACGAGTTTATCATTCACTCTTTTAATAATCAAAAAAGGATACTACCAAATGTGGAAAAGTTCAGGAAAGGTTACTGGAATAGCTGAAAGAAAAGAAACTATGCCTGATTACCTGTCAACAGATATTGTCAGCAATATTAATCAATTTTCGCAATCTATGGTCAGAACAGCAATAATCTTACTTTGTCAGCACCAGTGACATTGAAAGTTATCGAGCTGCTAACCCTGAATTACTTTTTTTTAAGTTCTAAGCACAAATAAATTAATACAAGTGAAGAATACTGTTGTTCTAAACATGGAGACTAGGAGTAAAGATATTGTGCCAGGTCGTATAAGAGCTAAGAAAATCAAGGACAATATTGATTTGCCTAAAGGGGTAGGGACATTCAATTTTTATGCTGTGATTTCGCGTTGTTAATAGTGCGTAGTGATTCTGTAAACATATAGCACGGTGTTCGAAGCCCAAAATCGTGTTAAATAATTTATTATCGTATTATTAGTATACAGCAGTTTCGGTTTCGGTTCGTAGTTGCCAGGTTTTTACTCGATGTCAAGAAACAGAAGACATAACATTGAAGTGTCACCTGGGCCAAAAACTCTTGGCGTCAAGGAGCAGGTGCGTCGTCTGCTCTGTTTGCAGTGCGACTCCGCCATATACTCTCATGGCGCAGTCGTACTGCGGAGGAGGAGGAGGAGGAGGAAAAACTTTATTTAGTCCTATATTATTTGGCGGTTTTTGGACGTCTTCAGAGATGTCTGCTTGTTGTATCCACAAGAGTCTTCTCCGTCGACTTCGTCCACTTTTTTACAATGGTCGGTTGCCCTCAGTCCAGGGCTCCGCTGGCTGCTGCCGCCCGTTGGGCTCGCTGTACCAGACCTTGCTGGTCTTCGCAGCGGTCGCTGGACAGCAGAGTCTCCCATTGCTCCGCACTCGGGTTTCGAATTTTGGGGACCACATCTATGTTTTGACATGCCCATGTGATGTGATATAGTGTTGGTTTTTCATAGCACCACGGACATCTGTCAGCGTATATGGTAGGGTGCATTTTGTTTAGTATGTGTAGGTTTCGGTATGAACCCGGAAAGAGTTGGCCAACTGTATCTAGTTCGCTATAGTCTACTGCATCCGTGAACATGTTTGCGTCGTTTTGGCGATCCTGTCACGCCGCGCCAACGCGAAATATTCGGAAACCTGCCGTTGTCGCCTGCGAACAGCTGTCGCCAACTCACTCTCTGACAACTTGTTTCTTGTAGCAGTGCCGAGGTTGGCCGCTCACTTCGCAACAATATTGTCCAAATTCCTATACTATGCTAGCAGCTGCGGAAAATTAAAAAGCGGGAGAGGCTTTGAATATGACGCAGCACGCGTAAACGCTCGCGAGTAGATAGTTTGAATAGCACTGATCGCGGCACCCCTTTAATAATAATAATTGGTTCACAGAAAGGGAAAGGCGCAGTATCTGTCACACTTGCTCTGTGGACACCTGAACTGCGCTATAAGGGAAGGGAGGAACGGGGAGTGAAAGGGGAAGAGAGAAAGGGGAACCGTAGTGGAGGGCTACGGCTCGTTAATGGCTGCGTTAATGGTCGGTGGTTGAACATGCTTTTTAAAATCAGCATTGATGAAAGTCTAAATGTTGACGTGACTCTAGTAAAAAGGTCGGACTGATATTTAAAATGCTTTCGAATGACTTAGCTAGACAGCTCGTATCTGCTATTGGTCGCTAACTGGTAAGACTTGCTAATGATTTGCCGAGTTTAAGGAGGGGTATTATAAAGGTTTCTTTCCCCGTTTCAGGTAACTATCCAGTTATCCTATTAAAGAGCTTCAACACTGCCTCACCAGCCGCTTCAGAGAGGTGCACTAGCATGTCGTAATGAATGTGCATGTTCTGGACCTGGTGCTGTCTTTTTTTCCTAATGATAATAATCTATTTAGTCCGTGTAGTGTAATAAGTTGATTATAGTCCTGGTTCATGCCTGTTCCAAGAGGAAGCTTTTATTGTTCAGCTGTTGTTTTATATTTATGGAATGTAATTAGACGAGCTAAATAATATGAAAAAGTGTTAGCTCAGTATGTTAGTCTATTCTTCAAGTGTTGTGTGTGCACAAGGTGGTGTCGACATTGGAAGTGCAAGAGTGGTGTTATGTTTAGTGAATTTATTAACTTCTTCCATATCATCGATATCAATATACTATTTATGGATTAAACATATTTCTGCCAGGATGTTTTTCGGCATTTCTTCGTACGTGCCGTGTCATAGCCCTAGACCTAATAAATTATCTGCTGTGGGGTATCTACGAAGAGCACTCCATGTTTTATTCTGCAGTTTTTTTTTCTATTTTGCATCCGCTTGTCCACCATATTTTTTGCTCCCTTTGTGCTAGTCCTAATATTTTCGGAATCGATAGTGCAACTGCTGATAGAATGCATTGAGTAAATGTATGATTTATTTCATCTGTCAAGTTCTTCATTGTATTCTTTTTTTTAATGTGGTATTTATTTTAAAAAGCGACCAATCAGCGGGGTGTGCTTTCCATCGCCGTGGTCTTGTCAATATAATTGGTATAGAGGATGAGAGCTTTAAAACAGTGGGAAGGTGATCCCTTCGTGGAGGGTCATCTAAGACCTCCCAATAATTATTGCAAAAAGTGATGCCGTAAAAGCTTAACCTATGCAACTCATCTTCCCTGTGCTAGGGCAAGAGTACATGGGCATTCCAATATTTATGAGGCATATATGATTAGAAAGTATGAAATTTTCTAAAATTTGCCCTAAGTCATCTGTGCGTTCACTCCCCCAAAAGGAGGCGTGAGCGTTAAAATCCCCCACTATCACATATGACTCTGTTATTTGTCGGATAAGATCTTCAAAATCGTGGACTGTAACTGCGAGGTGTGGAGGTAGGTATCCAGAACAGACTGGTATTGTTTTATGGCTCATCATGTGCACAGCTACTGCTTCAAAGTTTGTTTTTAATTGTAGCCCTGTGGCAGGGACGCCACACTGTATTATTATGGCGACACCTCCTGGTAGTCTGCTCGCTTGAACTCTTATCTTTTCGGAAAGTTGTATTTTTAAAGATGTTTGTGTGTTGTGGCTTAAGGTTTGTTCCTTGAAGGCACAGAGCCGTGGGTGACATTATTTTAGTAGATCTGTAATTTCAGTCTAATTTCTATGTAAGCGTCCTCTGCAGTTACATTGATTACAGTTAATTACAAGCAATTGTAATTAGCTGAGGAATGACAGAAGCTATGTATTCTCGGGTGAAGTTATTCGTGGCTTCCCCTTCTTTTCAAGTTTGTCTCGCCACCGCTGTGGGAGCGACAAACTAGGAAATTAGCCTATTGCCACTCTGGTGGCGCTGGACTTTCGAGAAGATTCCTCGGGTGTGTTAGTTTTGGATGCCGGCAGAATCTTGCTGACATGATGCTGCTCGTTCGCGATGGCTTGTGGCCTTCGCATGCACTTTTCTCGGTGGCGCGGCTCCACCAGGCTCCGCTACAATGGCGGAGTCTACTGGCTCAGTAGCTGCTTTATTTGCAGGTTGAGGGACAGGTCCAGTTCAGTAGGGCCATTTTGGTTGCCTGCCGCAGGAGAGGTCGACCCCAAAGGCGGCAATTGCAGGCCTCCGGCATTGATGACGTGCTCAGCTTGCAAATGTTCTGAGCCTTTGAGCTGTACCGCGGGCCTCAGTGAAGATTGTAGAGACTTGGATGTCGACATCAGGTCCAGCAGTCGACCTGTATGCCGACAAAAACTGAAAGTGGTGGCCTCCTCCGCGTCACCACTTCAAAATATGTACCCTTCTGTTGCAAGGCGAGTTGTTTTCGTGCCTCGGTGTGTAATACGTTCTCGATGGTTTTCAAGGTGATTATGTCTTTCTCGATTTCTCAGAGGGGGAGAGGGGGATGACATGGAGTACGTGCCAGATGGACCACTGCAGTTGACAAATTTTGCTGTGCGCTCAGGTATTTCTTCGGTGTGTTTGTTCTTACCGCACGTGACAAACGTGGGTTTGCCCCGGCGAGCCAAAGAGCTGTGTCCGAAGCGCTGCCACTTGAAACACCTCCTGGGGTTTGGAATGTAAGGGCGGACTTTAAGATTTAGGTGAGCAGCATGAATCGATTCCAGTAGAGCAGTGCTGTTAACGGTTATAAATATATGCTTTGACTTTACCTCTATATTATTTCTCCTGATGGGGATTCGGCGTCCTGCAATTATACCCTGTTCAGCAAGTTCTTCTAGCTCTGCACCAGTGCTCTGTAGTAGCTGCACCTTAGAGATGACGCCTTTGTTGTAGTTTAAGGCGCGGTGAGGAGTCACTTGCACGCCCATTTCTCCAAGCGTTTGCAGAGATTGACGTTTACTGGTCTGTTCTTTTGTCGTTATTTCTACGAAAAGGTCATCATTTCTCTGTTCATTCGCTTCGTAGCTTTGGCTGACACAGTTTTTAATGCCTGTGGCGATGGTGAAAGCGGACAGGTTTGCTACTGGTTGGTCTGTCGAAGAATTAACAATGAAAAAGTTTGCAAATGCTACAGATTTTGTGACATGAACTGCTTAGCATCGGTGCGGCCCCTTTTCAGAGGCCGATCATGTTTTTAGACGGTTTGTTCATACGGCATGTAACGGCTCAGGGTTCCTAATCAGTCGCCTCTGTTTCACACTCATATGCAGAGGAAGGTCCCGGAGTCCCTCGCCTGGTAGATAGACGAGGAGCCCGTCGGCCGAGGCTTGACCACGACCTCGACCGCCGCCGTTTATCGTTTTTTTCCTACACCTTTGAACCTTTCGCCACGGTACGGATGACAGCTTCGATAGGGGGGCTCAGGCTTCATGGCGGCGCCAGGCACCAACGCCATGTAGTTTCATGCATAGTGATCAAAAAGCGTAACGTGCGGCTTCGAAGTTCCAGGGTGAGAACCTTTACGAGAAATAGGATGCGGATCGAAACCCTTCCACTACGTGTAAGGTGTTTATTTAATCTTCAGGGTGATAGGCGATGATTGAATACCATTAATCGGACTAGCTCTCACTGTCAACGAGCTTAGGGTGGCTAGTATGGAGAGGAGGGAAGACCGCGGTGCTTTCTTTCCACCGGGGGTGACCCCTTCGGGCACCGATACCGCGATGAGAAATCTGGCGCTGAGGCTTGCGGGAACGACGATAGAAAACTGGGCGAGTTGTAAAGGACATTAATTGGAAGAAGCAAGAGACGGCACGAGAGCTGTATAACAACTGATTTTTTTTTATTTCCAGTAACTTTAAATAAATAATCAAAAATTCAACAACCAAATAACAGACCCTACCAAAAAAACAGCGAAAGCCTAAAATCCACACGCTTGCAAAGGGAGGTTAAACGCGTGATCTTAACAAAGCAAACCGGCTAACCAATTACATGGACAGCGCCTGCTTGTCCTGTAAGGAAGGAGAGTGAAAAGGCGTTGTTCGATTCGCTCTCGCCTTAGCTCTGTTTCTTTACCGCGTTTTATTTATATTCTTCTAAGACGGCCACATCTTCAAAGTGGTACTGTTCCTATGTGAAGGGTACTACTGCTCTGGCCCGGGTAGTTTGGACGGGACCGCAGCAACCGAGGGAAGCAAGTGTGGAAGAGGCGGTCATGGCTTCACAGGCCGTGGAACGTCCAGAACAAGGAGACGTGCGGACACCTATCCAGGAATTCATCATCACTCAGTGGAGATAATTCAACGATTTTGGATTTGTACGAGTTAGTGGCTGGCATGGCCGACGTGGGCAGCGAAGGCTTGAAACCAGTGAGTCATCGAAAACAAAGAACGGTCGGGATACCAGTGATAGTTATGCCAACAAAGAAAGGGATAGACTTAAGAGATCGAAGCCCTGTTATGCTCTTTGCGGCCATTCTATCACTGCTCGAATCACCTCCCATTTGCAGTTGATTCAAAATGCAAGGAGCTCTTAATCTGGATATTTCAATAAAAGAGCAGGTGGACAGCCTTCTCGAGTGCTCGCAGATTTGTGCTATCAAGGTTCAGGCAACATTGCCACACTCCTACACGAAGAACACATGCGTTATATTTTAAGGGCGTACCAAAGTGGTATTCAGAAAGAGGCCTACTTGATTACTTGAAGCTGCAAGGGGTTTTTCTCATGAGTCGACTGGTGAATCGGGTGTAGAGTGAAGAAAACGAGCGGAAGGTGAAACCTACGAACTCCGTTGTGCTGGTATTCACTCCCAACATAGAACGCCCAAAATTATTGACCTAGGGTTCACTAAACATGCAGTCGCCGAGTTCACCTAAACTCCTCCCCGGGGCTTTAGATGGCAACGGTTCGGGCACGCAGCCAAAGTTTGCACCAAGGATCAACACCGCAAGCGGTGCGGTGGCGCCCATGATTTTAAACCTGCAAAGCTGACTTTGCCTGTGCCAACTGAGGTCGTGACCATCCAGAGAATTTCTCTGGCTGCCTTTTCCGTGTGAGTGCCCTTCACCGCCAAATGTCCTTCATTTCTGGGCCCAAAACTACCGATATAGAAGCCTAAGCCTGGAAGTGAAGAGTTCCCTGCGTTGGAGTCGGATGATTGCACTCTGCCCGTAAGCAGTGTGCATAAAAGACCTGAATCTAGCAAGACTCCAAGGTCACCTGCGTTCTCGTCGTTTGGTCAAGCGACGTCAGTAAAATCTGTCCATATTCCTGAACGACCAAATCAAAACCAGATTCGACCGCAAGGAGGACCCACTCATACTTCACAAGAGACGAGAAAATCAGATACGGTGGCCACGAGTCTCTCCCAGTCTGAACCGATTATCGACGTGGTGTGTCAGTGCTTTACAGAAAACAAGGAGCTCAAAAATTAATGTATTTAGGACCTGCACGTTCTCTTTCAAGTTGAGCATTCACATATTTCAGCGATTCCGCGCGGCATCCTGAAGAATTTCCAGCAGCTGAAGCTTTCATTTGAGCCCATCATTACCGCATTCCCCGTGCATTTTCGTTCCCCGTAATATGGTTGGTTTGTTTTCAACCTCAGAAAACTAAAACAACCAAAAAGTGCCATTTATAATGCGATGGGACTGCGATAGGCTGTTGGGCCTACCATCTTAACTGAAATTATTCCTGAAAGAAACTGGCTTTCCAGTAGTTGTTCTCTCTGAAGCTGGCCTGCCTAGCGTGATATCTTTACTGGATTTGTCGCTCGTAAAAACTGCTGCATTAAGTCTTTTCTGCAGAACGTGGCGCACTTCATATCCCCCGGGAAATTCCATATGTTTCTCGATATGTCAGCGATCTGTTCACGGATGACATCGAGGTAGCAGATGTGAGGATACAGCTCGGCTTTAGAACTATTTCTGTGGCATCAGTGTACGTGCGTCCGAGGGAAACGGTGGCATTGCATTTGCTTCTACTTTAACCTTGTGACCGCTTACCGGCCCGTATGATATTCTGTAGTGATTTCAGCGCCAATCGTTCTGTTTGGGGCTAGAGGAACACTGATTCTCGCGAACTCAAACATGTAAACATCATTGACAATTTGGACCTGTGTATTGCCAATTACATGTGTATTGTATTGTATATTGTAATGGACATGGGCAGGACATGTAGTGCGAAGAGAGGATAACCGATGGTCGTTGAGGGTAACAAACTGGATTCCAAGGGAAGGAAAGCGTAGCAGGGGGCGGCAGAAAGTTAGGTGGGCGGATGAGATTAAGAAGTTCGCAGGGGTCAAGTGGATGCAGCTAGCACAGAACCGGGTTAAGTGGAGAAATATGGGAGAGGCCTTCGCCCTGCAGTGGGTATAATCAGGCTGACGATGATGATGATTGCCAATGATGCACGCCCCACATTCTTTGACCTCTAGCCTAAGCTACAGCTATCAATGTGATTCCACATTCACCTGACGTCGGGGTGAAGCGGTCGACAGACCCGACCACATGGGAAGTGACCGCTATCCAATCTTTATGCTTGTTGCTGACTTCCGTAAGCGTGGCTCTAAAATGACCCATGTTGTCAATTAAGACACCTAGAGCGAGCACCTGGGATGTGTTTGTGGTGTTGTTATTGACAAAATGATTTCTAGTAAGATAGCTGAAATTATGGCGGTTAATTTACCTGACCATTATCCAGCCCCCGATTTAGAGCTCAAGAACATTTGCCAGCGCGCAGAAAGGTGGAGCGACCACTCATGCGCAAGAAGGATGAGACACCCTTGAAGACGACCTTCAATAGGCTGTATTCCTCCAATCGACGGCACACAATCAAGCTCAGCAGATCGCAGTGGGCGACATCCTGTACAAGCTTGGCTGTATTCTCACCGATGACTAGAATATGGCCATTAATTGGCAGTCTAACTGTAGAATCTCGTTCTTGCAAGCCTTTAGAAGCAATTTCAATCCGCCAGGAGAGTTGCGTTCTGCCCGCCAGAAGAGCTGGTGCGCTTGTGTGGAACTTCTGAAATATACCAATGTTCACCAGCAGCTGCCTCCTCGTCCATCACGGACGTTGCGTTCACGCCCAGAAGCTTCAGACAGCACCCAGCAGCCTGGTGGTGGTGGTGGTGAAAACATTTATTATAATACATATAGGTATATACAGTAGGTGGGATGCCTAGACAGGCACTCCATTGGCGTTTGCCGCAGCCCGGGCGCGCTGCGTGAAGACCTTTTGGGCCTCTAGGGTGCAGCAGTCGGACAGGGTCGCCTCCCAGTTCTCTCGGGTGGAGTTGGGGTAGGGGGCAAAGATGGGTTTTTCTGGCAGGCCCACACCATGTGGTAGGTGTCAGATACTCCCCACAGTGCGAGCACAGCCCGTCGAATTGCGGATCAAAATGTTTTAGAATAGCCGGGCACAACATTGTATTGGTGAACAGGCGCAGGAGCACCCGCTCGTTAGCCTTCCCCAGCCCTTTGCACGGGGTGGGAAGAGTTTTTTGTTTTTAGTCGATATTTATTGCCTCAGGGCATCAGTAGGTTATGAGATGAAGGATGATGAAATGATTAAATGAATGGAAAAAGGTTGGCTGATTTTATGAAGTCCAGAAGTGAGCGATGATGAGGTCTCTGCGTCTAAGTGACGTATGAGGCAGGATTGGTTGCTGAAAGGCCAGCTATGCTCAGGTGCCGGATTCGTGTTGGCTTGAGTGCTGGGCAGTCCCACAGCAAGTGGTGGATGTCGGCCTCGACATCTTCGTTGTTACAGATCGGGCATCCTGGGCGAGGATATAAGTGTTGGAAGTATGACCACGTCCTAGTTACAGCTGGTGTAAGGGCAACACCGACCCGGATCCTCCTAAGCGCAACCTCCTCTGCACGGGTGAGACCGCGGGGAAGGGATATCGCACACGGAGGGATAAGTGCACGTGTGCGGCGCCGGAGGTGCTCCTTTCTTGACAAAAGGAGGGCAGCGTCGTCGACTTCGAGAAGCCGTGGGATTGATGCGTCTTGGTTCACTAGCGGGTTGCAAAATCAGCTTGACTTTGGGAAGGCAGCAGATCCCGTGGGACCCACTCAATGCGTATTGATTGTGGGATGCGCGCCGCAAGCTGGTGGATGTCCTGGCAAATTTTAGGGCAGCGGCTGACACGTCGGAGCAGACGTACTGCTTGAAGTGCGTCAGTGCGGATGACAACGTGGGCTGTAGGGAGCATGGTTATAGAAGTCACGGAGCAGAGTGCCTCCTGAACTGCCACAAGCTCAGCGCAGAAAGATGTAAATGGTTCCGAAAGCTGAAACGTAGTTGTCTGATTCAGGCTAGGTCTCCGTGGACAGTAGATTGCCGTTTTGGCTTCACAGCCTTGCAGGCTTCCATCTACGTACACTACTATGGAATCTTGAGGCAGGTTAGTATCTTGCTCTTCAAATCTCTGGCGTAGCAACGATGCAGAGTTGGCAGACGTCGGTCTGCGGATGTCAGTTGGCTTGTTGTCTCCTAACTGTATAAATTTCCAGGGAGGGAGAACTTGCGCAGGTGGCTGAAGAATAATGTGTGACGTTGCATACGCCCTCTGCTTGCGTGGAATGTGAAAAAGTGGCCTTGAGTCTGCGAGCATCACGACGCTGCTGCACCAGTTCATCGATGGTGTTGAGCTGCGCATTTTCCTGTAACGCTACGACCGGTGTGATTCGTGGGAGGCATGTTATGGTCCTCATAGCTTCTCGATTTACGGTTTCAAGGCGATCCCATTGTGCCCTTGTAAGATGCTGGAACTGGGCCTGATAAACAATACGGGGCTGCAGAACCGCCCTCACTAACTGGCGTGCAACAGACAAGCCAGCGCCACCCGTTTTAGGTGCAATTCTTCTTATTAAACTTATAGTTTGAAGTGCTTGCTTTTTTGCCTGAGAGAGCCAAGCAGTCACTGATCCTGATTGGTGAATTGTTAAGCCCAGAATTTTCAGGCTCGAACTTTCTTTTATTGGGGTGCCTGATAGAGAGAGACGAATTGGATTTGAGGCAAGTTTACGGCGTCCCCAGCGGTTGGCGACTGACGTGTATGAAGTTTTACACACAGAAAGTTGAAGGCCAATGGAGGATGCGTAATCAGAGGTTACGTCTAATGCTGACTGAAGGGCGGCCTCTTGAGTGAGAAGATCATGGTGAGTGCTCCCTACCGTGATATCATCTGCGTACTGCAAAAACTTGATTTCAGGGATATCATGTAAGTGCCACGCCAATGGGATGAAAGTAATATTGAACAACGTCGGAGACAATACTGATCCCTGGGGCACGCCACGTAGTGAAACGAATGAACCAACAGTGTCACCGCTGAGGCGTACTGCAAATTTTCTTCCGTCCAAAAATGATGCGACAAATTGCGTACTCTCGGAGGGAGATGAAGCATGTCAATGGCATTCAGGATTGCAGCATGACTGATGTTGTCATATGCCTTTTCAACATCCATTGCTAATATGGTACGTACATTGAGGCTGCGGGTAGATGATAGAACTGCTGATGCCAAGACAGCCAACCAGTCCTCTGTACCTATGTATGGACGAAATCCAATTTGAGCAGGGTGATAAAAACCGTGGTGTTCAAGCCACCAAGAAAGTCGTGTGGCTAGCATTTTCTCTGCGAGCTTGCAAAGCGTTCATGTTAAGGAGATTGGTCGTAAGGTGGCGAGGTCCATTGGAGGCTTCCCAGGTTTGGGAATAGGGATCACGACAGCGGTTTTCCAGCTCTCGGGTACGACACCATCAAGCCATCAGCGCCATGAGACGGCTGGTAGAGGTGGAGACCGGGAGGTCCAGTGCAGCCTGCGGCGCCGGTGTGCACCAGGTCCCGGCGGCATAACCAATCAAATTGTGCAGAACATGCCTCTGGAACACAGGAAGGCGCTCCTAAACTACCTTAATTGAGTTTTGGAGACTGGCGATCTTCTGCCATCCTGAAAGGTGGCATATACTGTACCTGCAGGGCCGAACCTTTGCAAAGCCATGACGGACTTCGCCTCGTATTGTCCTATTTCACGGACATCCTGTGTGGCTAAGCTGACGGAGAAGCTGACAAATGCATGTTTGTCGTAGTGGCTCGACAACAGCGAGACATGGCTGCATTATGACTGGATTCCGCCGAAGTTTAAGTGCTCAAGATAGCGCCTTGGAGTTGTGAAGCCACATTGAACATCAGAGAGCTTTCGGCCTTTCCACTTTAGCCGTTTTCATCGACGTCGCAAGAGCCTATGATAGCATTATTCAGAGCACAATCCTAAATATTCTAAAATGAATATGTGTAAAGGGTCATCTGCTAAGATTCATTCCCTCTTTCCTTAGCGATCGTGCAATTAGAGCGAGATTAGTGAGTACCATAAGCACCGAAAGGGCTGTGTCGCGAGGTCTGCCTCAAGGAAGCGTTCGGTCCCCTACACTTTCCAATGTCGTGGTGGCTGGCCTTCCGGCTTCGCTTTATAATTGGAAGCAGTTGCGCATGTCGATTTATGCAGATGACATTTATACTTTGTTTACCGGCTAACCACAAAACCACTTAGGTAGCTTTGATAGCTCGAGAGGCCTTATTTTGGAAGAATTATTTCCCTGAAGGCCGAGGGGGCTCGAAAATAAGTAGAAAACTTTATACTTGATGGAATTCGAGCCCCCTTTCACAACTGCACAAAGCGAGCATATACAGAAACAGTAAATCCGTGAAACGGAAAACACCAGTTACACAATATTTATACGAACTTCCCTATCGCGTTACTAAAATTCCTTTAAAGTTTTCCTGCTCCCGTTTATACTAGAAATATTATATTAATTAAGACAGTTAAGTAAATTCGGAAGGCAGGGCAGAAGCATTTGAACGCATTTGAAGAAGAGCGAGAGGAGGGTACATATCAAATTTCAGACGAACGTGTAGAGGAAGTGCGAATCGCCGCCGTCAGATTTTCCGTTCTGTTCAGAAGGTGCTCAGAATTTCTGAGATCACATCTATATCTTTTGGCAAAATTAAATAAGATTGCGAACAGAAACAAAGCCTAAATTTTGGAAAGTATACTTGAGTGTGCGCTTGCTTCTTGACTGGTATTTTCTCGTATGGATTTTTCTGCAATGCATGCATCTGGTTCAGCTTGATTTCTGTGGTGTTGCCCCATGCAAGAAAACAATAGTTTATGTTATAAAGGAATAGAGCATTGCATATATCTAACTTGACTGCAAGAAGTAGAAAAAAAAACTAAATTTAGCCAGTATACTAACAGTTCTCGACAGAATAGGAGTTATATAATTATATGCTTATTCCATGTCATATCTTTATGCAAATATCCGCCAAGTGTTTTTATCAAATCCACTACCTTTATAATCTTACTATCAAAATGATATCCGCACATGACGTTGAACCTGAGTTTCTTGGTGTGAAGAAAATTGCTTTTGTCTCGTTAACATTTATTTCTAAGGAATTTTTTACACTCCAAGCATGCAAAGCAATCAGTGTTTGGTTTATATCTGGTACAATATTCCGACAATTAGAAGTACGAAATAAGAGCGTAGAGTAATCTGCACATATTATGTAATCTGGAAGAAGACTGATCGTATGTCATTAATGTAGAAATTGAGACGAGGATCCAAAATACTTTCTTGCGGTACACCTGCTTTATCGATTGAAATATTGACAGATTGTTTATTGTGCACAGCTTGCACGCGGTTTTCTAGGCATGAAGTTTTTAAATCTAGCGCAGTGTTGCATATGCCATATAATTCCAGTTTTCTTACGAAATTAAAGTGGACCTATTGGCATCTCTTTCAGGCTTAGAACTGTCCCAGAGCAACTTGCGTTTCCTTAACGTGTCTGAGCAATAATCTTGCTGGATTGAGGTTTTTGTTCCTTTCAATTTTTTTTCACAAAGCCATGTCTTGAAAATGGGAAAGCCTCGATGACGATGTAGTTTAGTCCTTGATCCACATCAGTTCTTGTAGCCGTGAAAACTTGTGCCGACGAAACCGAAGCAGAAGCAGGCAGCAGCGCATCGCCGATTGACAGCAGCAACGCCTGAAGGGTGAAAGCAAAACTCATGGAGCGACCTGCACTCGGCACTTTCGCCGCGCCCACTCAAGGAAATGGATAAGAAATGGATAGAACCCAAGGAAATGGATAGAACCCTATTATGGTAATTCAAACGTGCAACCTAGACGATGGCCCCTCTGTGTGAATATGCTAATCACACCGGTAACACTCCTGGGGAGCTCTTGGTTAAGAAACATTAAAAAACATTCGACACAGCGAAACACATTCATAGCTGCTTATTTAAGATTATCATCTAGCCTGGTTTAAATTTTGTTGAGAAAAATCTCACTCACCTCCGAGGCAACCCAAGATGGAATACATCAGACCTTTGAACATACAATTTCGGACACCATCCAACGCATATCGAACATAAGTAAAATAAAAGTAAAGGAAACGCTCCATGGAAATACCATTATTAGCAGCGGAGAAGCGTTTGCCGTTATCTTTAGTGATGTAGTTCTTGACTTTCGTCAACACCAAAGTAGCGGGTAACGAGTAAAGTATGGATTAATGGCTCTTGTTCTTCACCTTTAGCAGGTAATTAACGAACTTAGTAGAGTTATTCACCAAAACATAGTCCAACAGCTTAAAGAAACCTAAACGTCGCTGCAAATAGCCCGACCCAGTATTCTACCTGGTGCCACGCTCTGATACGAGTGCTCGAAAAGAGCATCACGTTTGTGGGGCTTAACTATGCGAACCAGGTCCAAATTCGTACCTTTGTTACTGTAGACGGCAGCATACATGCAATCCCCGCGGGCTAATCCTTTGCAGCATATTTATGGCTTGTTTCGTGATGGCAGAATTCCTCAAAAACACCTGTGTAAAATTCCTCCTTCGCGCGGTAAGTTTTACCCCAACCGCGTCGCAGCCTCCCTCGCGCCGTAGTGTTCATCTGATACAGTTCGTTTCATTGCCCGCGTTGGAATGTGTGTCCTAGCGTTATTTTACGCAAGAGGCGCAATCGAGAGTGAAAGGAGATGGATCGTTAGTGCTTGTTCGTGCAAGGGTGTTACACGGGACACGGAAAAGGAAAAGGAGCAGTCTTCTGTGCTCCTGCCTGCAACGAAAATTCGCAGGCTTTACTTATTCTGAAGCGTGCAAAGCAACATGTCTTTATAATGAAATCAAAATTCTGAAAGACCTTCCAGCAGAAGCATCTAAGACGTAGGCGCTCATTTTATATCAAACGGAATTATTCTGCAACCTGGTCGATGTTCCTAAAAAAAGTCGCACTTACAGGCATGCCGGAGCTGTGGTAAGGGTCTGCGATGCGGTCATTTGGTAACGTTACACAAATTGGTTATCCTGGGCATTCTGCTACGTTTAGAGCATCAGTTAAACGTTTTCATTATCTTACAAGCGTTCACTTTTTGCTTAAAGGTATCAACAAGTAGGATAACGAGAATAAATGAAAAACTGTCACTGAAACATGGACGATGTGTTTTTTCTCAGTTGTAGAGAATTATCCAAGGAAGAACGCAGATTAAAAACTGGGTAAGACGCCTTAAACCAGTGTTTATCATTGTTGTGCTTAGTTGTTCAGCATTTAGAAAATTATTTTTCAAACTCTACGAGAAGTGAGACATAACAGTACTGGGCTTTTATATTCCTGAAAACCCGACAGCCGGCGGCTGCCCTTCAATGGAGGTACACCAGAGTGGTGTCCGCGCACTGTGCGATTTCAGTGCACGTTAACCAAACCCCAAGGGGTAGAAATGCTCGAAGTCATCCACTACGGCGTCTCTCATAGTCCGAGTTGCTTTGGAACGTCAAACACTACAAGCCATACCATGCCTTCCCCGTAATTAAGATTGGTTGGTTTTGAAGAAAAGAATGGCGCATTAATTTTCGGTCTCATTCTCGACGTTGCAATTGGTGGCATAAAATTGGAGTGTACGCGCATTATGTCGTCGGTTCGAATCCCTATCGCAAAGTAGCCTCCACGCAGCCTAACTAGCCAATGGAGGCAAAATGGGAAGATAAATGACATGCCTCCCCCATCAGTGCTGCAGTGCTGCATAAAGAGTGATTGCTTCGCAATTTTGATACAAATTCATGTGATATTGTAACGAGTACAAGGCAGAGACCACTGAACGAACCCGTTCCATACACTACCACTACGTTTCGTTCTCTACTTTCTCGGTTCCGAGAGGCACGCGCCATTACCCCCCCCCCCCCTTTTCGAAAGCGGCGACTCGGCGCTGGGAGTGTCCTCAAGCTATATGCACACAGGAGAAGCAGGGAAACCAAGCTGCACACGCGCAAAAGGTCACTGCCTCTGATAATATGGTTTCATCCGCACTACATGAACAGTTTAAGCACTTGAGCGCCACCGTATTGAGGGTCGTTCACCCCGAGGCACAAGTTCGTAGGTCACGTTACTAAGACGTCAAATGACCTCGTATGGCCCAAAGTAACGGCGAAGTAGCTTCTCTGAGAGTCCTCGACGGCACACTGGTGCCCACACCCATACAAGATCGCCAGGCTGGTAGTGAACGTCTCGGTGTCGGAGGTTGTACCGACTGGCATCGCGGTGTTGTTGATGTTGAATACGGCACCGTGCGAGCTGGCGCGCTTCTTCGGCCCGCTGCAGAAATATGTCGACGTCCTCACAGGCGTTGGTGGCATCGTCGCCGTGACTTATGGGTAGCATAGCGTCCAACAATGCGGTGACGGGACGACCGTAGACTCGCTGGAATGGCGCAAGACGGGTCTTCTCCTGTTTAGCCGTATTGTATGCAAACGTTGCCTACGGAAGAACTTCATCCCACATGCGATGTTCAATGCCGACGTACATGGAAGTCATGTCTGCAAGTGCTCTATTGAGGTGTTCAGTCAGTCCGTTTGTTTACGGGTGGTAAGCAGTAGTCCTACGATGACTTGTGTGGGTAAGACTGAAGAGAGCCTGCATTAGTTCGGCCGTAAAGGCTTTACCGCGGTCAGGACCATGGCGCAGTACGATGGTCTTGATAAAAAACTGGGCTACTTCAGCAGCAATTGCATGGGAAAGTGCCTGTGTCTAGGCATATCGCATTATGTAGTCCGTCGCCACTACTCTCCATCTGTACCCTGATGCGGACACTGGGAAAGTGCCCAGAAAATCCATACCCACTTGCTGGAAAGGAGCGGTTGGCGGAGGTATCGGCTGAAGGAGCCCTGCAGGCTTCAGCGGAGGTGTCTTTCGCCGCTTGCGATCTTGGCATGTTCTCAAGTAGTGCTAAGGCAGCAACGTAGGCCAATAGTACTTTTGTCGAATGCGTGCTAATGTTCGCGTGACTACTAATGACCAGCCAAAGGCTCATTGTTGCATGCGAGCAAGATTTCTGGTCGGAGGTCGGACGGCACAACGAGATGAAAGGTTTCCTTGTTTATTTATTAATATTTATTTATTTATACACAATACCTACAGCGCCCTCACAGGGGCAATATTGTAGGGGGGAAACATCATAAATAAGAACAAACATCTAGTACACAATAAATTAGGCAAATGATGCGGTCTACACAGAAAACACAGAAAACCCATGCATTATGGGAGCAGAAACAAACAAACAAAAAATAAAAATCATTGTAGAAAGGCAAACATACCCTAAACACACACACGCACACACAAAAAAAGATATATTTTAAAATACAGCACTGCTTAAAGAATAAAGCTTTAGGAATAATCAACTTTGGAAAAATTTAAAAAAAAAAGAAAAAGCAACATAATACACTCGGACAAGAATTATTGCACTTATATTGACAGGTGGCTTTGCAAATCGGTCAGAAACGATGTAGGAGGAGCGGTTGCGACCCGCGAAGGGAGACAGTTCCAGTCATGCACTGTTCGTGGGAAAAAACTATATTTGAATACGTTTACAGGGCAGTTGTACTCGCGCACCTTAAGTGGGTGGTCAGTGCGAGCGGAAATGTAGCTGGGTTCATTAATTCCAGATTTGTTATTAAGCACATTATAAAAGAAAGAGAGTCTCAAATATTTGCGCCTGTTTTCAAGTAACGGCCATCCCAACTTCTCGCGCGAACCAGAAGAACTTTTTTGGAAATTATAATCGGCAGACACAAACCTAGCAGCTCGTTTGTGAACGCGCTCCAGCTCCTCAATATTCACTTTTGTATGCGGGTCCGAAACCGCGCAAGCATACTCAAGTACCGGACGTACAGTAGACATGTATAATGTCTCCTTCAGCGTAAGGGGAGCGTCCTTAAAGTTACGTCTGAGAAAGTTTAATGTGCGGCTGGCTTTAGCAGATATGAAATTTACGTGTGTATTCCATGATAGGTCAGTAGAAAAAAGACTACCAAGTACTTATAAGTTGAAACTGTGGATAATTCAGTGCTACCAAGGAAATAGTCTGTTTGGAGGAATTGTTTCCTTTTTGTAAACCGGACCAGATTACATTTGGAAATATTTAGCGCCATATTCCAGTTGTTGCACCAAGAGAATACAGGGTTGAGGTAATGCTGTAGTGAAATTGCATCTGCTTCAGAAGAAATGTTGCGGTAGATACAACAGTCATCAGCATAAAGTCTCATTATACTTGAAATGTTACTGCTGAGGTCATTTATAAAAATGAGAAAAAGAAGAGGGCCCAAAACCGACCCCTGCGGTACACCTGAAGTTACACCCACACTTTCCGAGCTGACACCGTCGATAACCACGCACTGTTTCCTTTCCGCAATGTACGCTTCAATCCAGGATAATAGTGAGGTAGGAATATTTAATTCTGAAAGCTTCTCTTATATAGGACGAGATTGTGAATGCTGTAGTAGGATAAACCCCGTGCGAAAGCACATGGGACCGCTACATTAAGGCCTTCGAGATGCTCAATAAGCGGACGTAAATCGGGGTCAGCCCGCTGACGCTGGGCCATGTCGCTGGTCGTGACTACAGCAAGAAACGGGAAGTCGTCGTCTTCGCTGTCGGGATGGGCAGCATCAACTGGTGCTCGCGACAAGCAATCGGCTTCGTCGTGCTTACGGCCGCACGTGTATGCAACCGTAATGTCGTACTCTTGGAGCTGGAGGCTCCATCTTGCAAGCCGTCCAGAGGGGTCTTTGAGGTTGACTAGCCAGCGTGACGAATGGTGGTCGCTCACAGCCCTAAAAGGTCGGCCGCAACGATAGGGTCGTAACTTAGTTATCGCCCAAACTACTGCGAGAAATTCCTTTTCCGTGGTTGAGTAGTTTGCCTCTGCTTTTGAAAGAGAGCGACTCCCGAGACCAAAATTACTGGCATCGGTATGAATATCCATAGCAGCGTTTTCGTCAAAATGGGCAAGTATCGGGGCGGCCTGCAGTCGCCAGCGCAACTCGTTGAAGGCATCATCTTGATCATCTTGCCACGCGAAAGAAACATTGTCTCGGGTAAGACGCGTAAAGGGCTCGGCAATCATTGAAAAATTCTCGACGAAACGCCTGCAATAGGCACAAAGCCCCAAAAACCTTTTGACGGACTTTTTGTCGGTTGGGCGCGGGAAATTTTTCACAGCAGCAGTCTTGTCAGGATCTGGCTTCACGCTCTCAGCACTAATAACATGGCCAAGAAAGCGGAGTTCCTGGAATCCGAAATGGCATTTCTGTAGTTTTATCATCAGTTGGGCTGAACGCAGCGCAGCGCCTGTAGTACCATTCGCAGCCGGTTGAGGTGCTCCTCAAAACTTGCAGCCAAAATGACAACATCGTCGAGATATACTAGGAACGCTTACCACTTCAGTCCAGAGAGAACGGTGTCTATCATTCGATGCAAGGTTGCTGGCGCAGAACAGAGACCGAAAGAAAGCTCTTTAAATTCATGAAGGCCGTCGGGGGTGACGAACGCTGTTTTCTCTTTGTCCCTTTCGTCCACTTCTATCTGGCAGTCAAGCGACGAGAAATGTTTGGCATTGCGTAACCGTTCCAATGCGTCATCGATACGTGGGAACAGGTATACGTCCCGTTTCGTTACCTGATTCAACTTACGATAATTGACGCAGAAACGCAAGGTGTTGTCTTTTTTCGTCACCAACACTACACGCGAAGCCCAGGGGCTGGTAGACGGCTGCACCAAGCAGAGTCATTGAAGTTCCTCAGGCGGCAGCGAACAATGCAGTGCTTCATAAGTCACTATCGAAACCTCTTAGCATTGTCGCTTCAGAGAGACTATACTAATGCAACTTGGCCGCCTCATAGAGACGCTAGCTGGGCAATGCCTTCTTCAGCGTATCCGCAAGAGATCTGAGTCGAGAGCCTACTTGGCACTTAATACACTTACTCCTCTAGGCATTAATGTTCGAAGGCAAATGGTGGAAACAACCCTGATCATTTCCGACCCACGACTGTGAGGTCACGATTCCTCATGCGAGCGCAAAGCGCAGTTCTTTCGCGGCAACACTTTCGCTCGTAATTGAACATTTGGAAGGAGAGTATGCCCGCCATCTTCACATTTCCATTGATGGCTCTGTTGACAAAGTCTGAAAATCTAGCTTAGCGGCTTTTTAGATTCGTTCTATGGACTATGCATGGTCTGCACGCTTTACTGAAGTCGTATCCTCCACAACTGCCAAAAGTGTTGCTATTGAGGTGGCTTTACGGAAGCTACAGTCTTGTCTGGCTCAACCTGTTGCCATCCTAACAGATTCAAAATATGCTATTTAAAGATTAGAGCGTGGATTCAGTGCTGGTGCCTTGTCTATAAGCTCTCTGCGCTTGGTGCAGAATCTGCACAGCAGACGCTTTGCTTTAAATTTTCAATGGGTGCCCGCACACATAGGTCGCCGATGCAACGAGGTGGCAGACAGTCTTGCCCATAAAGCACTGTCAGGTACCTCCTCAAAAAAAGTACCTCAAAATAAAAAACTCTTCAGAGAAGCACTGAACCATTTAGTACCCTGTGGATCGCGCCCCGCAAACCATGTGTGAACAAGGGACTGAAAAGACATAAGGCCTCTCTACTACATGGAATTCGCACGGGCTTTGCTCGTGACTCCTGCCTGTATGCATAAGGCTGGCATGGCATCGTCTCAGTTACGTTCTATATGCGGTGTTTGCGGATATATAAAAATTAAAATATGTGCGGTCCAGAGTACAAGGCTGAAAGGTGTGTGATGCTCGCTTCCTTCAAGAACACAGGAGCCCTTCATGATGCACTTCAAGACATTATCTACCGGAGTGGAAACTAAACATACAGAAGGGAGGCTTCACGTCGTTTTTTATAATTTCTGAAGGACACTGATCTTGACTCTAGAGGGTGAGAGCTGGAATGGACAACGTTCGACTGTGAGTGAATGTGTGCATAGATTGACTTCTGAAGTAGACTATGTTATACTGTGAGTGAATGTGTGCTTAGATGGTGTCTGCTGGAGTGGAATATGAACTGTTATAAGTAACTGTGCGTATAGTGGGGCAGATGTTAGGATTTAAAGACATAAAGGACGCTATGGTGCAGCAACAGCCGGCAGAATAAGCAATACTAATCCCACCTGTAGCGTAAAAAAAGTAAACTCAACTGACCTCATTCTTTCCCTAGAGAAAGGAGCAAATTCAATTAAAGGTTTCGTTCCCCGCGTTGATATTGGAGAGGTTTTGGAGAATGGCTTCGTCAGAGACATTGTAGAAAGCTTTTTTCAAGTCCAACGCAAGAAAACTTAGGCTCCGTTTTTGTCAGGTTGATATATTTATTCTGCATGCGTCTGAAGCATTAATTACGTCCTATGTAGAGAGTTGGCGTCTGAAGCCGATGGTTCAGCTTGTCAATAGGACATTCTCTTCTGCGTAGTTCTGAAGCCTATTTAGAATAACATGTTCCATAAGTTTACCTAGGCAGGACGTAAGAGAGATGGGTTTTAAGTTCTCTATACTTAGTTTCTTTTTTTTTGTTTAGGAATAAAGACAACCTTTGCGTGTATCCACGTAGGTGGAAGTTCACCTTTCTTTAAATATTCATTAATTAAGTCCATAATTGCTGAGAGTGACTTTAGCTCTGTTTCTTAGCGTTTTATTCGTTACGCCGTCTAGCTCTGGCACCGAGGTGGTACGTAAATAGTCCATCGCGGCCCAATATTCTGCTTCCGCGATCTCTTTGTCGAACTCTTCATTAGGAACTCCTTTGTACTCGTAGGTGGCATTGGGGCTGCTGTCGGTATTGATATATCTGTTTCCGGAGCTCGCTTAGCAGATCTGCATCTGTACCAGGTATTCGTGTATGAATTTGTTCATGTGAAATCTACTTGCTGTTTTAGTGAGCGTGGTATCTAAGAGGTGTCAGGCAAGGCTCTTTTGATCCCAAGTTGTCCGTTTAGTCCATCGCAGATCTGTCCTAGTTGTCGTTTCCCTCGTTTCTGTGCGGGGCCTCGATCTGTCGTTCAGTTAATGATAGCTTGGATCTTAGTTCCTTATTACATCCTTGTTTCCTATATCTGTTTAGGGTGCTTTTTGGGCCCCCGACAGGTGTGAAAGTTAGGATCAACGAGGGACTGTTCCTCCGATGTTTTTATATCCTGAGTGGCGACAGTAGCGTCTTCCTTGAGATGTGTAACCCATGCTTCTAGATCCTCGATATTACTAGTAACTGTGTTCTCTCTTAGTTTTCGAAAGCTGTCCGAGTCATAAAAAAAAAACGAGTCTGCAATTCAACAGTGCCAGCTATCCTGCCCAACTTTCTTGCGCAGCCACCATTGAGTCTCCATGCTTTCATAATTACTAGTTGCGTTAATCGTTTGGGAGCTGACTAGCAGATATATTCTCGATAATTTGCGAAATGTGAGGGTCGGCGATCTGTCCACGCCTATACATTTCGAAATTTGTGTTGATGTTTTTATTTTCTTATTTACGTTTCCGTATATAACCGTTATGTTCATATGCATCGGCGCTCCTCAGAGTGCGTATTTTAGCACTGACGCAGCCTTCAATGCTGGCTTTGTTCATTTTAACTTTTATGTATCGGCCTATGCTCTGCAACGGCAAGTCCTTACTCCATCAATTCTAGAAAGCAGGGAGCACGGTCAACTGCGTTCGAGCTGGGCACTATTCCGCACAAAAGACTCCATGCAAATGAAAGCGGCAGGCTCGTTCTCAAAATGAACCATCACGAAAGGCTTGGGTTTGAGCGATTTCGGACATCAGTGTCTGTAGAATGCATGCAGAGTGAGCGTCCGCTTTTTGTGGTAATTATCTAGTATTTGAATACGCGGACCAGAAAAAAGTATGCCTCGAAACGGTCTGTATGTCCATATGGGCGCTTGTGCTCGCGCCTACGCACCGTTACATTTCCCAGACACGGAATCATCGAACGCGTACACCTGTTCCTCGCGCACGGCTTGCTTGGGCCGCACGACGCAGCGAATGTTTGCATCGCTGATGGCTCTATTAAAAGCGGCTTTGCCGCTGTGTGCCTGGGATGCTCTCAGTCGCCTAGCACAGTACCTCCGCAGTCAAAGTGTTTTCTAATGGCGGTCATTGTGAGCTAATCCCCTGCGTTGTAGCGAGCTCCCACCACTTTCGCTTGCTCCGTTAGCAAAGCATGCATGATGTCCTTTTCCGTGGAAAGTTATTGCAGGCACAAACGATCCAGCGAAGCATGGCATGGTCAGTGCGCTGGCTCCTATTATACTTATAGACATCCTCTACGCAACGTTCCGTTCTGCGTGCCTTGCTCTTGCTTAAATCAATGTACCAGCTGACCACTGTTGGGTGTTGCCAGCGAAGACGCATCGCCGATTTCGAACGATGGCTGCTTTTGCTAGCTTGAAAACTATTATGTTCTACATTTGGCGCTCGCAGTGCCTATCTTTAAAAGTGAACGTGACAGATAGGCTGAGAGTGTCAGTGTAATGCGCTAATTTGCAACATTATATTAACAATGCCTCAGAACTCACGGAGCGGCAGCAGCATGGGTGGACATTTGGACTATAATTATTAGTTCGTAATGTAATGACTGCTCAAAGTATTGTTGATTAGTTAGTCGACTTTCTGTTCATTGTAAAATATATTTAGTTATATGATGTTTTGTGACGCTAAAGCAACTATGGTTATAGTGCGCCAAACAGAAGCTTAGACAATCTGTTGTATTACATGACTATAGTGTGGATGCCTACAGTTGTTTGAGAGTATTGACTTTCTTGAGAAACATCAAAAGATCAGGAAAATCAAAAAGCACCTGTTCACTTAAAATCTAAGCTAGATTAAATGGGGTGGATTCAATGTAAAGTATCATAAAATATATTTTGCTAAGTTCTTCACATTATGAGCATGCATGAGATTAAAATGTGACTAACTTTCAGCTGATTTCATATATTTCGCACACAGACTCTTGCGTTTGTTTTGTCAGTAAAACAAGTTGTGTAGTGTACATGTGTCCTATGCCTAGTAGACTTAAAATTACTCCACTAAAATGTTATTGACGTCGGAATGGTTTTCATAATGCTAAGCCAGGTCTTACGGAATGCAGCGTTTTGTCTATTTCATCCCTCCATATCGCCTGCCACTAAGCTCTCAGTTTGTTGCGAACTAACTTCGAGCAGTCTCTGTGCAGCATGTTTACTTGATTTATTTGAGACTTTCTCGCTTGTACAGCACGTACTTCTGCTCTTTCGTTAGTCCTAATCCAAAAAAAAAACTGGGGGCCAGCAGAAATTTATACTTTTATGTTCATGTGTCGTGACCTTTACTACGTCCTGTGCTATGCTTAATATTAAAGGTTCAACAACATTGTTTGGACTTAATTCCACTGAGAACACTAAATAACCTTGCACAAACGATGCCATTTTCGATTTTATCCTCCATTTATTTCTCTAATGCAATATGCGCCGCTTACCATTCAGTGTTAAAAATTAAAGGGTATTAAAGGAGTTTTATTGCTTCCCTGTATTTTTCTGAACAATTGCACTTACAACATGTTTTTACTTTTGAACCATCTGAATAAAAAGCAGTACGATTCCTTTATTTTTATTTTAGGGCCACGTACAAAATGCACTCCTGTCGAGTGTGAGTTTTCTTATATTTTGTTTGATTGAAGTCGAAATGGATGGATGGATGGAATACAGGAGCGTACCCTTTGAAACTGGGTGGTAGCAGTAGCTATCATGCTCATTTTTCTCCCTATACCTTAACTATTTATTTCGATTGGTTCACTAAACCATCATTCTATTTATTGAATTTTTGTTTCTACATTACTAACATTATGTCACTTCTCTGTTTTTATGCCACCAATCTTTCAGTCGTTTTTTGCTAGTTTCCACCGCCGGTTTATTCACCCAGCCACTGGTATCTCTAAACCCCAGAGCTTCAGGAACAGTGACTGCGCCTGCATCAACTTCCGGATGAATACCATTACATTCGAGTATAATATGGGCAATTGTTTCAATGGAGTTTCCACATACAGCACATGCGTCATCTCCATTGTTAAATTTCTTTTTGTAGCTGCGTGTTCTAAGGCACCCTGATCTAGCTTGAGTTATCCTCTTGAGTTATCAAAGAAAGCTTCCGTCCTGATCTGTCTTTCCCACTTTCGGTATAATTCCACACTCTGTTTCTTTTCCATCGAATTTATCCAATTTTTACCTTCTGTGTTTTTCATCTGTTGCTTAATGCTCTTTATTTTCCGTCCTTGCGACTAGCATACTTACTAGGATGCTATAGTATACTAGAAAAATGTGGGAAGGGAACGCCACGTGCGGCATGTGTGGTTCATGTCTCGTGGCAACACTCAGCATTTTACATATCACGTCCAAGCTCTGGCATTCTTCAAAGCGCTACAGCAGTGGCTTTATTGCCCGGGGCTAGATGCCGATGAGCATTCTGGATGAGCCTTTCGTGACTAGAGAATAACAAGAATAAATGAAAATGGCAATAATTTAAGGAACACTTAAACTTCGCCTTTAAGTATATGCTGCGACAGAGTTCATACTCCAGTCTGCAGCTCTCATCGCGGAGCTTTGTTCGTATACATACAGGTTTTGCTACTCGTTTAATCACAAATTCTTATGTTCCTGCCTCTACATCTCACGCACGATCTTTACATACAGTAGAGTCACCAGCGACCGCATTATGCACAAGACTAACCAACATGGACATCATGCCCAGCTTGAATCAAGCCGGATTAACATACCTGCGTGCCCTAATGGTAAGCGCGTCTGACTCGCAATCCAACGATTCTTTGGTTGGATTCCTATTTGATCCACTGCAGAAACCTCCTGCCAAATCGAACATTTAATGTGGTTTGTAACGTCGTACTGTTTGTAGACCAATCATGCTTAACCACTGTCATCATTTTAAGGCGGAACATCCCCACCGCCGAGCAAAGGTATCTCCTATATTCATCCCTTTAACCCAGTCCTGTGCTAACTGCATCGACTTGACCTCTGCAAACTTTCTACCCTCAAACTCAGACCTAATTTTCTGCCGCCCCCTGCTACGCTTTCCTTCCCTTAAATCTAGTTTGCTACTCCTAGCGATCATCGGTTATGCCCTCTTCACAATACGTGACCTACCCATGCTTGTTTCGCTTTATTTTGATTACTGTGTTAGCACTCAAGTTTATTTCTCTAACCAACTATGGCCGCTCCGTATCTTTACGTTACAGTGACCATTTTCCGTTACACAGCTCTCTGCGTTGCCCTTAACTTGAGTAGAACTATTCTCGTTAGACTCCATGTCTCAGCCCCATTGACGAGTAGCAATAACATGCAATTGTTACCCACTGGACTCGTGAGCGATACCGGTATTCTGCTATTACTGATCAATGAGTATTTCCAAATTAGCTCCACTGCAATTTTGTTCTCCTATTTGTCTCTTATTCGTGGTCCGGATCTGCGATTTACAGATACTACGTGGTGGTATTTGTCTACCACTTCTAGGATATGTTTTTGTTTTGAAAACATGCCAAAGAAGGTAATCAAGCTCTGAGCGTAGAATCCTTATTTCAGGGTCACCATGACCACCGCTGTAGCTCTGGCAGCATATGCCGTTCTTCTCTGTGTTTACAAATCTCATCTCAGCAGGGTGGTCACCAACTGTTCTTTGGAATATTATATGTCTAGTCCTGGGATCGGTCGCCGCAACACCGCCCAGTTACTTTCTATACGGGAGGGGCGGTCTTGACGCACCAAGGACAGACAGTGTCATGTTGATCCGGAGGATAATATTTAGCTTTTACGCAGGTTAGGAAGAGTTGGTCTGAAGTTAGCGCCAATATCTGGTCTCTACCCCAATTTTACTACCTGCAGCGCCAATTCGGCATTATGGTAGGGACGTTAATTACAATCACAAAAGATCAGGAAGAGCCAAATGCCGGCAGCAAGTTAGTTACATATCTAGAACACAATACATTCTAATCCTAATTAAGGCAGATGACAACACATTTGGTAGAAAGGATGAAACGCCTCCTTAAAAAATATTTTGCACATGCATATAACAGTCCACCGAAAGTATCGTGTAAAAACGTTATTGTGAAATTTTCTATAGAGGTTGGAAATGGATGCACACACTATTTCATCCGTGAGCAGATTCTATTCGGCAATACTTCCCGGAAAGAACAAAAATTTAAACACATTATTACAACTTAGGTATGACATAACCTTTTAGTAATTTTCGCATCGCTTGAAGCAATAATATGGCTCTGTTTTGTATATGGGCCCTTGTCGATTCCTATGTTAATATTGTTGATGCTGTGTAAACGCTTTAACCTTGATATTTTTCCGCGTGCGGACAGCAACTTCTATAATATATATTTTTTTGTGATTTCTCAACTTTCTATCATGTAGTCGTACAGTCCCGTGACGAACCTCTCAGCCCTTTTCTGAACATGCCCCAGCTTATATTGAAGAACATGTGTAAAAGGGGTCCCTCGCTGCACTTCCATATTCCGCATGTTAGTAATATATTAAGTTTCCTTCAAAGCTTTCAATGCGCACTAGAAGTTTGTTTGAAATAGGAGAAAAGGCGGCAGTCTTTAGAGCTTGTTATATCAGTGTGTGTTCCCAGGTATTTTACTTCGTATACGCATTGCAGTCGATCATTTTTTCGGAATCACGTATTAAATATCTTACTTTTTTGTTAGAACACCGCCCATGATAGCATTTTTCTATGTTCAAATTCATCTTCCAATTCCCTCACCAAAAAGTAAGTTTTCCAAGGTCATACTGTAACACGTCTACATCAGCCGTACGTTACACAGGATGGTATACAACACAGTCATCCGTACACTATGTCACATTCGAAGCAAAGTCTTGAGGTTAATCAATGACAAAACGAAAATCAGGACAGGTTCTAGGATTGACCGTTGGGGCACTCTTGACAAGACATTAACCGCTCGCGACGTAGTACAGTTTAAATCTCCATTTTTTGCCGTTCATGCACATAACCTGTGAACCAATCGTACAATGAATCAGGAAGGCCACGATATGACATTTTACACCATGCTGGGTAACGTCAAACGCCTTCCGAAAATAAAAAATAACAGCATCTATATGATTACTATTGTTAAACCCATATGCAATATAGTGAATGAATTCATCAGTATGTTGAGTAGTACAGGATACCTTCACGCTAAATCTGCCTCACCGGGCTTGCGCAGATGTTAGGGCGCTCAACTACTGTGCCCAAGCATGCGGAACCAAATACTGGCTCCTGTGGCGGCTTTTCGATGGAGGCGAAAAGCAAAGCGCCCATGTGGTGTGCGAGGTCAGTGCCCGTTAAAAAATTAGTTTTGGTTTAGCTCCGGTTCACCCTAGTTGAATTGCGAAACCAACTTTGGAAGCTTCTTTTGCCTGCTACGTTCAACCCCTATGACGCCTTATCAGTGTAAGGTGCTACATTATTGGGCACACTTAAGCTCATCCTTTAAGGGAAAGACGTGATAGTGTAAGCTACCAGCCCACATATAAAAAGTCCTGCTTCAACCAAGCCGTATGGACGTGCCTGTGTGTCGTAGGGATAACGAGAATGCAGACGGTTCTGGCAGGCTGATTCTGATATCAGCCTCCCATATGAAGGAAGCGACCCGAGTTGGCGGCTCCTGCCCGTCGCATAGGGGTAACGTGAATTCAAATTTCGTGGCAGGCTGATTTTTGTATGAGGAGACCGTAGCTACGCCTCTTCACGGTGTAGCTGCGGCCACCCGAAGTCTCGCTTTGGCTGTGGTAGTATTGCTTTCGCAATAAAACACAAAGTGGTCGAAATTTTCGTAGCCCTCCACTTCGGCGTCTGTCATAGTCTGAGTGGCTTTGGGAAGTTACACCCCATAAACCTAAACTAAACCTCGAGCTTAATCCGGGCTGTGCCGAGATCAACAATTCTTTGGAGGCACTTCATGCCTCCAAATAACTGTACTAATAAGGTGAAAGCCCTTATGCGACTCTTTGTACTCATATGCCGCGCTCGTGCTCATTTGTCGCGTGAAAACATTTGCCGCGTTGAACCCCATTTCTTTCTTTTGCACTCATTTGCTTCCTTCTTGTCTCCATTCTTTTCATTTTGGCTCATTTTCACGTCTTTTGGTGGATGTGAGGTCACCACTCATGTTTCTTCGTTCTTGAATCAAATTGACCCTAATAATAGTTCCTGCGGCAATATTAAGTGTTACTTATGCTGAATTAGACATATTTACTAATTGGAGAGAAATCTGGCGTTTTTACTCCTTGTGATAGATGTTGCACTGCCTCCACGACTTTCCGACAGATGAACGCTATCATGAAAGTTACATTCAGTAATAATTACTCTTAATTAAAAGTTGTTAATTTAATTCTACACAAATATGGCGTTCTAAGCAACTGTTGATATTTTGTAGTATTTCTATGTCCAAGCTTAATTCACTTCCCCTGATTATACCGACGTCCGATCCTATTTTGACGCAACTTTGGCATTCGTGCCCCTAATTACTTAACTAATTATTCTACAGTCATAAAATTTTGCTTCTAGGTTCCTGTTTTCCTCCTGTATTTTATAAAATTATTCTTCCCCTTTATTTATTCATTCAGGTGCTAGCAGGCGTGGACACCTCGGGCGAGCACTTAATGTCCAATAGCCTAGAAAGGCTTTCTCTTTAAAAGTCATATTAATAAGATGCTTAATTAGTAAATAATAAACTATGTATTCCAGCCTGTTTCAACAGGCAGATGTTAGAGACCAGTCTGTAATTATTACTAAATCTTCAGAGTCGCTTATAAAAATATGAGTTACATTACCCTTTTTCCAGTCACTAGATTATTTTTAGGTGCTTTTAATACTTGGTAAATAAATAGCCCAAAATGTTTGAGGCATTGCTTTCTTTGTATTCGGCGAGAAACTAATATTTGCTACAAGTAATAATAAGGATGTGGGGTCGTAGAGACTGCTTGCTCGGTTTGTATATCATCGAGCTAGGCCATCCGCAGCCTCGTTATACCCTCAAACCCCTCGATAGCGGGAGTGCAAATGATTTGGTGCCTGTTGATAGAATTTTTAGTGTACTCAGTGTCCAGTATAAGCAATATGGGGTTTCGGGATGCCTCTTGATAGAAGCATTTTCTGTCTTGGCTGTGCTTAAGGCCCTTATTGGGAAGCAGGAGCTGCTTATTTCACTGAAGTTGATGTCTGGAAAACTCGCCACGGTTCGAGATGAATTTATTTGTGTTTCAGCGTCAACGTGAACTGCATTGCATGACTTTCAGCAAGGCAGTCTGCTCGAGCCCTTCCCCTACCTGCTGTTATGCGTGTTTTTTTTTTTTTTGCATGTTCTAGTGCTTCGCTACCGACTGCAAACTGCTTTTCTTTTCTGAGGCTGTTGAACACCTAGCATGCCATCGTGGTCCGGCCGCAGAAAAGACAGCCTCAGCACGCCTGCCAAGCACGCGCAGTTTCTTTTTCGTGGCTGCAGGACTGAATGCCGGTGGTTCGCTGTCCCGTTCCCACCTGCTCAGTGCATCTTCACAAATTTCGTGACTCCGGACTTTGTGTCTTTGCTCTCTACTCCTGCCCTGCGCTTGCATCAGCCGCTTCGCTAGGCCTATCAGCGCCCGGAGCTCGAGACCCCGCCTACCTTCTAACCTTTCAGCCATTACCACGGATCCCCCCACTCATGTACCATCTCCGTCGTATTACATGGTGCCACCACATGAGTCCGCGATCTCTGCATTCAAGCTCCCTGAGTTCTGGTCATCGGACTCGGAAATTCGGTTCCACACCATTCAACATTATTTGCCAACCTATCTCGACTCCTCGGCCTCATCACATTAAGATGACGTCTTACCACCACATTTCCAACGGCACCCTCGATCGTTTTCACCGGAAGTTGAAAGCTTCACTTATGGCGTCCTCTTTCCCTGCACCATCAATTTAGCGCCTACACTTCGTTCTGTTTGCTCTCCGCACCGCACTTCACAGTGGCTCTTCTACCTGTGCAGCAGAGCTGACGTTTGGCATTACCTTCGTGTCCCTGGCAAATTATTTGGGCCTTCGCCACCCACACCTGCTGACGTCACATAATACGCCTGCCTTCTCCGTACCGCTATGAGCATTGTCGTTCCACCACGGTAGCGCCAGTATTCTCGTCGTATCCATGCCCGTCGTGCGGTGTCTCACGCCGCTGCCGCCGCGACGGAGAAGAGCACCGGCTGTGAGAATGAGGCCTTAAGCGCGGTTCACATGCAAGCGATTGAGCGAACTGAGCGAACAGCGGCGCGGCGCTGCGAAGGTTTTCGCGAGGCTACGTTTTTACACGCCTCGCGTCAGCGCGATTTTCATCGCTGCGAAAACCAACGTTGCTAGTAAACAACGCATGCTTGCAGTCGGTTTCGGTGGCTTGCAAGGACTAACCAGCTCAGTTTTAAATATGATTTCGTCACTGCTTCTAAACATTTGTATAAATAAATGCGAACCTTGCGTTCTGAGAATTAAATCATGATTACTTTTCATTGCTTATGTGCTTTTTCTTTTGAGAATGAAAGTTCGGTGCGGCTGTGTCAGCACACGTTTTTCGCAAAGATGGAGGCTGGAGAGTCGAGTGCGACGGAGTTATGTGACGTTCATGACGACTATCTCATGCATCTACTTTTGTTGGAGGAGTACTGCCTTCTAAAAAATAAGAAGGCTTTAGCCAGCCTTTCAATTCCGCGGCGTTGGTGGGTGCGACCCATTTGGGAAAATCGGAAAAAAGAATCTGAATTCTACACCGCGGTGAGTTCAGTTTCCACGTAGTACATAAGATGCTTTTTTTTTTCGTGGTGCTGATGTTTTGTCATAATATTTTTTACAGATGCTGCTGCTCATGAGCGGGGACTCTGATTACTTCCATAAGTATTACAGGATGTCGCCAGAAAAGTTTGAGGATCTTCACGCGCTCGTTGAAGCCCCGCTCACAAAACTCTTCGTTGTGCGGGAACCTATACCGTCACGAGCAAGACTTGTCATGACGATAAGGTACGACTAAGAAATGTACACACTTTCACAGACTAATCGCTGACTCGATCATGCCAAGCTGAAATTGCTTTTATACTTCCAACCAGGTACATGGCATCGGGAATGCAAATTCAAGGTATTGCTATTGCCTTGCGAGTGGAAGTGTCTACAGCCGACACAATTATCCGTGAAACCTGCCAGGTGCTGTGGGAGATTCTTCAGCCCATTGTTCTGAAAGTGCGTTCCTGGTAGGAATAGGGAATAGGTGTTCTTTTATATTTCGTTGTTTTGAAACACATTCCTTTTCTGCAAATGCACCAGTGATGGAGGCTGGCGCACTCGCGCCAGACCAACGAGCTTCAGACAGGATTATTATGCAATTCGTTTTCTGTTTTTAATTTCTTCAGGGAATTCGACATGGAGTGTACTAAAGGGAATGCAGAAACTGTTCTAATGCATAATATGCGATTCCTTTTAATAATCATGTGATTCGAAGAGTTTTTCAAATAGTTCAGCAATGAGCGCCCTGCCACTCAGGTACTGTCCGATCTGTATGCACTCTGTTGGTCTGTAGATGAGATAAAGAAAAGGAAGCCCTAAAGTGAGAAAGGGAAGAAGTATATGTCAGAAAAGTCCATGCAACCACAAGTTATAAAAGGCACTGCATATACAACAAAACTATTTGCAAACTTGTGCAGTGTTTCCATCCACATAATGTGCATGCTGGGATTTCGGCTACTATAATTGTTATTGTGTGTGTGTGTCATACCCTCCCTAAAATGAATGTTTTAATAAATATAGAACAGCGTTTGTGCATCCTCTATCTCCCAAAGAGGAAGTAATGCTTGATCAGGGCCATGAAACACTCAATGTACTGTACAATGCTGCTAATCTCTACAGTTTGTACCTCCAGAAAGTAGGTAAATCTAAAACGAGGTTGAGTGAATTATTTACGAACGAATGTTTCATTTAAAGGCAGGGATTTTAAGAAACTGCCGGGCGAGTTCTCTCTACATGCCCGTCTTCGGTTTGCACCGCTACTCTACTCTGAAAATACTCTCATGCATCTGATTTAATGCCTCTGCAGGTGCCAGTTACTACTGACTGGGAGGAGGTGGCCGAAGGGTTTTTTGAGAAGTGGAACTTCCCCGATTGTCTTGGTGCCATGGGTGGAAAACGTTAAAGTTCAGGCCTCGCCAAATTCAGGCAGCCTGTACTTCAACTATAAGGTACTGAGCACGTTACCCAATCTTTTTTTTCCACAATATTGTTTTGCATATATGAACTGTTGATCTTTACAGGGTACATACCCTATAGTTTTGATGGCTGTCGCCGACAGCAACCCAAAATTTACACTAGTAGACTTTGGCGCCTATGGAAGACAGAGTGATGGAGGAACACTTGGGGCCTCGAGGCTGGGAAAACTCTTGACCCGTGGCTTTCAACTAAAGCTGTTGCCAGAAACGTAAACAGTGGCACCGCATGTGTTTGTTGGAGACGAGGCGTTTCAGCTTCGGACAGACTTTCTTCGGCCTTACCCGGGGAGAGGCCTGGATGAAGCGAAACGCATATTCAACTACAGACTCAGCCGTGCAAGGTTTGTTGAAAACTAGAGTATTTTCTGCACCACAGGTTGGTGAAACAAGATGCTAGCATATTTAATGTGCCTCTTCAGCTGACTCATGCTATGTATGTTATAAATTTCTTTTCAGGAGGTGTGTCAAAAATGCGTTCGGATTCATGGCTTCAAGATTCTAAATTTTTCGAAGAGTCATAATTTTGCTACCAGAGAACGCAGACTACGTTTTAATGGCTGCTTGTGTGCTGCACAATTTTCTTAAAGAAGACGAAGCATACATGCTACCAAATTATGCCGACACGGAGGACTGTTACGGCAACGTGCACGACACAAGGCCAGTGGCAAGATGTTGAAGAGGCAACAGCTATGCTGGACCTCGAGCCACCAGTGGGCCATAACTACAGCCGCTCTGCAACTGCCACAAGAGAGCTCGTTAAGGAATACTTCATAAGCCGCCAGGGAGCCGTACCATGGCAACGGGCATCGGCTGGGCTGCGGCACTGAAGTGCATTCTCTAACATGTTGATGTGTGAGCACACGTGGCGCTGGAGTACGACTAGATAAATAAGGTTTTATTCATCACAAGGGCCACGCACAGCCAGGCCAGTTGGATACTGCCCATTACTGTACATTTCAGCAATGCTTAGCATTTCCATCTTAAAATGCATTAGCTTATGTGGTGGGGTGGCGTTCATTTGCGGCCTCAGCGACAGAAGAAAGTAGCTGTGCGAGTCCATTGGCTTGTGTGCCGCAATTGCATTTCGCACCGATTGCAGGTCTGTTTCTGTGGCCTCGAGCTCTTGCCGCCTTTTCTGTTCCTTGGGCCTCGGTGGAACGTGGCTCGAAGCCACCCTAGAAGGCCCTGGATCACATTGTTCAGGACAGCTGGGGGACTTGAATATCGCTACTAGTTCTTCACAACAGTCCTCTTGTTCTTTTGAACCACTGGATGCAGGGCTGATACTGTTTTCAGTTCGGCCAGCTGACAGGTTTGTTGGTTCAAGGTTGCTGTGGCTTTTGGTTAGAATGAGTGCAAACTGTTAGCTGCTGTTCACATCTACTTCAATATTGCTCATTGCTTACCGTCTAGGTTCCACTGAATCCGTGATGAACTCTAGTTGTTGCATGTACGACCATGATGTCTTGGGAGATGCTGCTGACCCACTTTTCGTTATTTCTATTTCATCTTTAATCGTCTTTCGGAATGTATTTTTAAGATTTTTCCATCTTTTTTGAACTTCTGTCGTCACTGAAAAGTGTAGCAGTGTGCATAGTGTCAAACAAAAATAAAGAATTTTGAGTACGCACATAGGTCAAAATCATGCATATGCATGTTAAGATAAGCCATCAGCCACCACACTGCTGAAATGACTTTCACCCATACGCGGACATGAAAGGCAGGCTCTCGCGTTAAGAAGCACGGCGTAGGTTAGTAATTCTGACACGTGGGCGAGTTCACATTAATGATGAAAAAATAGCTCAAAGAGAACATGGGGTCGGCCAGTGAAGGAGCCAACAGTCCCTTATTTCTTCCCAAAGGGAATCCTTTGATGTCTTGTTTCGAATTGTTGTCCTTTGCGTCCCACAACAGTGGCCGCTTCTCGACTTCGGCGATAAGGAGTTCGTTAAAGACTGCACGTTACATTTTTTCCAGAATCCCCAGCAGCACGCGAGGAAATAAACACAGCCTCATGGCCAGGGTTTTCCGCACACGTTTCGCACTGGTCACGGGGCAACGCGCGGCCGTCTCATTGGTTGACAAGCGGTGCTGCCGCTCGTTCGCAGCGATGGGATTCCAACTTTCCCGAACCACGCCGCTCGCGCCGCAGACGCTGCCACCGCCGCTCCAAGCAGGTTTTTGCGCCGCCGCGGCAGAAATCGCTAGCGTTTTCGCTTGCATGTGAAACAGGCTTTAAGCTCGACCAATCCAAAAGACCAGATCGAATTGGCCGAGATATCAAAGCTAATCAATAAACGCGAGGTGGCCGATATAAGGAAGTAGAAAATCGAGCATGCTGTAAAGAACGGGGGAAGCCTTAAAGCGGTAAAGAAGAAATTGGGCATAGGCAAAAACCAGATGTATGCGATAAGGGACAAGGCGGGCAACGTCATCACTAATATGGACAAGATAGTCAAAGTAGCCGAGGAGTTCTATACAGACCTCTACAGTAGCCGAAGTAGTCAGGACCGTAATGAGATTGGCGGTAGGGAAAAACAGTCAGACGTTCCACCAGTGACGAAGGACGAGGTCAAGAAAGCACTAGAAACTATGAAAAGGGGGAAATCAGCTGGAGAGGATCAGATAACTACAGATTTGCTGAAGGACGGGGGGGATATCGTGCTAGAAAAATTGGCCACTCTGTATACGCAGTGCCTGGTGCCATCGACGGTACCGGAACCATAGAGGAATGCGAACATTATCCTCATTCATAAGAAAGGGGACTCTAAGGACCTTAAAAGTTACAGACCAACCAGCTTACTGTCTGTTACGTATAAGGTATTTACTAAGGTAATCGCTAATAGAATCAGGACAACCTTAGACTGCAATCAAGCAAAGGATCAAGCAGGTTTTCGGAAACGGTACTCTACTATCGATCATATCTATATATCATCAACCAGGTGATAGAAAAATGCTCGGAATATAACCAGCCCTTATACATAGCATTCATTGATTACAAAAATGCATTTGACTCAGTTGAAACCTCGGCGGTGATGCAGGCATTGCGAAATCAGGGGGTAGACGAGCCGTACGTGAAAGTGCTGGAAGATATATATAGTGGCTGCACAGCAACCATAGTTCTGCATAAAGAAAGTAACAAAATTCCCATAAAGAAAGGTGTTAGGCAAGGAGACACAATCTCCCCAGTACTATTCAGAGCTTGCTTAAAGGAAGTATTCAGAGACTTGGAATGGGAGCAGTTAGATACAAGGGAAGATGGAGAATACCTCAGTAATCTGCAATTCGCTGATGACATTGCCTTGCTAAGCAACTCGGGGGATGAACTGCAAATAGTGTTTGATGACCTAGACAGGAAAAGTAGAAAAGTGGGCTTGAAAATCAATATGCAGAAGACTAAGATAATGTTCAACAGCCTCGGGAGGGAACAGCAGTTTACATTAGGTAGCGAAGTACTGGAAGTAGAAGGCGAATATGTCTACTTAGGGCAGGTAGTAACCGCAGATCCGGACCATGAAAAGGAAATAACAAGAAGAATAAGATTGGGATGGAGCGCACTTGGCAAGCACTCGCAGATTATGACTAGCAGCTTACCGGTATCGCTCAAGAGGAAAGTATATGTGAGGTTCTTTTCTTTAGATCTTCTGGCCACCTTATTCTGTGGCTTATTCCGAGACAGTAATCTAAATAGACGACCAAACTGACCAAGCTAACAACGAATACTTTTATGTACAGACATGGACGGGGCGAGCGTAGAACGAGCAAGTGGGACGATGACAAAACACAAATTGTCAAAAAGTCACCAAGATGTTGGATGGAGAAGCCGGTGCAGACGCTCCGGGTAGTCAGAGTTTTGAAGGGTCGGTGCAGTAGGGCCTCGGTAAGCCCAGCGGAAGGCTAGGCCACCGGATGGGGCCCAGTAGGGTCAGGAGGCCTCGGGTTGCCTTTCCGCGGCCGATGCTTCAGGCTTCCCCGACGTGCCAGGCGCCCAGCACGACGCCGAACGTCCGTGTCAGTGATGAGCCGCAGTTACAGCAGCGGCAATGAGCTGCAGCTGCAGCACTCCCAGGTCTGATCACCCGGGACAGGAGGCGGGCCAGGAGAGGATGCAGTAGGCGGCCCCAGGTCTGCATACCCAGGTCAGGCCTGACGGAACACGAACCGCCCGAGCTCCGTGGACGACCGAACAAAAGCCCGGCTGTCGCCTGTTCTCCCCTGCTCCTGCCTCGCGCTCCTCGAGCCAACCTCCACGTTTTCCTCTTCTTCTTTCTCCTCTTTCTTCAAATTATCATATGTTCTTCACAGTGTACAACAGTTGCATCTTGCCTGTACTCACCTATGGGGCTGAAACGTGGAGGCTAACCAAGAGAGTTCTACTTAAGTTGAGGACAACCCAGAGGGCTATGGAACGAAAAATGGTAGTGGTAACATTAAGAGAGGAAGCGTGCACAGTGGGTCAGAGAAATAACTCAAGTTACCGACTTTCTAGTGGAAATTAAGAAGAAGAAATGGACACGGGCCGGACATGTAGTGCGAAAAGAGGATAACCGATGGTCGCTGAGGGTAACAAACTGGATTCCAAGGGAAGGAAAGCGTAGCAGGGGACGGCAGAAAGTTAGGTGGGCGGATGAGATTAAGAAGTTCGCAGTGGTCAAGTGGATGCAACTAGCACAGAACCGGGTTAAGTGGAGAAATATGGGAGAGGCCTTCGCCCTGCAGTGGGTATAATCAGGCTGATGATGATGACGATGTCACCTGCCAACTGCTACCTGCCTGAGGAACGCTCGAAAATTTTTTACTCACAGTGGCAACAATTGTAAAGGCAAGAACTGAGTTCCTGCAGGACCGGGATTTTAAAGCTGTTGCTTTAAAATCGAATGGAACCATCATCCTAAATCATTAGTCGATGGGGCGAGCACTTCGTCTTTGCCTCAATCTTATACTTGCCGTATAGTTATGAAAGTAGCACTTTTTGCATCAGTATAAGGCCCGTTTCTGAATACGACGGTAAGACGACTTCTTCACGCTCGCGCTCCACTCATTGTCCCGCAACTGTGCATGCCAGTAGAATTGAGAAGCTATGACGCTACCGTGACATTGCGACTTTGGAAAAAAGAAAACAAAATCTGGAAGTGGAGACTATGAGAAAAAAAATTCGCGTGTCACTTGGTAGCGGTATGGCTGACCTGGACTGTTATGGAAGCCTTTTTCAAAGAAGGCCTCTGTGAAATCAACTGACTCAATGCAGAACGGACGCTTTGGCGCCTTGTCTTAGCTTGTGCTGTAGCTTGGAGGCAAACACTCTGCTCGAAGAAGATCTCGTACCCTAACACAGCAAAACGTGTTTCGTCGATAGGTGACAGGAGTGGCCTCTGTGCATAGTTTTTATTGATGTCAAAGGCTAACAAATCAGTCTCAAACCGAACGTAAGTTTTTGTACTGGATGCGTACGTGGCTAGTGCGGTCAAGGCCAATCGATCCTTTCAGCGTTCTCGAGGTGGTGCACCGCCGTATTTTTCCCCATGGTGTTTTGTGCTGCATTCAGATTTAATAATCTGTCGCAGACAAAGCCGCAGAAACTTGAAATATGCCAGAAACTCGCTTTTTGCAATCCCGAAGGTGCGCTTGAACAAGTGGGAAAAAAAATTCTAGAGGGCACTTTGAACCACTAAAGTGCGATGAGGCGAAAGCCTATATAGCGCGCTGGATTGCAGCCCTCCACTAAGGCACCTCTATCTCCCTCTCTTCTTTCACTCCGACCTTCCCCACTTCCTTTACGGCGTGTTACAACGGAGAATGGGTGGTGCAGTGGGCCCCGCCAGGGTGGTGCAGTGGTAACACGCCCGACTACTGTGCCGGAGTACCCGGGTTCGAACCCGACCTCGGCGGCTGCGTTTCGATGGAGGCGAAACGAAGAGGCGTCGTTTGCTGTGCGATGTCAGCGCACGTTAAAAATCCCCAGGTGGTCGAAATTACTCCGAAGCCCTCCACTACGGCTCCTCTTTCTCTCTTTCCACTTTCGCTCGCATCTTCCTTCCCTTACGGCGCAGTTGCGGTGTCCACAGAAAACAAGTGAGACAGTTACCGCGCCTTTCCCTTCCAATAAATAAATCAGGTCGAGATCCCCAGGTGGTCGAAAATACTCCGTAGCCCTCCACTATGGTTCCTCTTTCTCTCTTTCCACTCTCACTCCCACCTTCCTCCCTTCCCTTAGCGCGGTTGCGGTGTCCACAGAAAACAAGTGAGACAGTTACCGCGCCTTTCCCTTCCAATAAATAAATCAGGTCGAGATCCCCAGGTGGTCGAAAATACTCCGTAGCCCTCCACTATGGTTCCTCTTTCTCTCTTTCCACTCTTCCTCCCACCTTCCTCCCTTCCCTTAGCGCGGTTGCGGTGTCCACAGAAAACAAGTGAGACAGTTACCGCGCCTTTCCCTTCCTATAAATAAATCAGTTTTAAATCAGTGACAGATGCTGTGCCTTTTCTACCCTGTAAATCAATTTCAAACGCCGCTAATGCCTGCTGTACTACCGCCTCCTAGACATCTGGGTCTGCTTCTGTTTGCTTTGGGGTGCGGCGTTCAAGGAAGCGCCAAATGAAAGGTGCCGCATGGAAGCTTGGATCGGACGCCCGACGGCGTCAGCTTCGTATATACATGAATCACCTAGTGACGTCATGACCTTTTATAGCGGTACATCGCGCGACCGCCACCAGCATTTCATTGAACTCATCACAGTTCTTCGGCGCTGGATAATACAACAAGAATAATTGGGTTACAGGCAGCGAAAGGCGCAGTATCTGTCGCAGGAGGAGGAGGAAAAAACTTTATTAAACGAGCGAGTTTGGACCCTTCAAAGGCCCAGGGCCACTGCACGGCCCTCACATTACGTGCATGTGTCCAGGTCACGTAGGGCCATTAGACAGCGTTTCTTACACCTCCCCGGACTATCCTGGCCAGTCATACTAGGCCGTAACTTCATAGTGAAGGCAGGAATCGTGATGGATCTCGGTAAGGGCACCTACCGGTACCGCACCAGTACAGAAGCATTTCAGTTCAAGACCAAGGCCGCTGAGCCACAGTCACAGTTGCTTTCCACGAACGGCCGTTCGGCCAATATCACAGGAAGTGGTATTCTAACTGTTTTGAATTCCTTCACGGGGCCACCAGCGGAAAAATGCAGAATCGAGACAGTGCTCAGGTCCTTTGCAGCAATGTTCACGGAGGCTCCGGGGAAGGCCAACGTACTCACCCACAGGATCGACACCGGCGATGCTCGTCCTATCCGATTCAATCCAAGGCCCTTGAGTGTCCACAAACGGGCGCTGCTGGATGGGGCCCTCGACGAAATGGTAGCTACCAGTTAGTTGAGACCATCAAAAAGCCCCTGGGCGTTCCCTGTTGTTCTCGCGCCTAAGAAAGATGGCACAGCACAGTTGTGTGTCGATTATCGACGTCTGAACGCTGTGACAGTACGAGACTCTTACCCCTTCCCGCCAGTTGGCTCTGTCATGTACTCACTTGGGTCAGCAAATTTTTTTACAACTCTTGACTGCAGTAGGGGTTTTCTGCAAATCCCGATTGACCGCTGCGACATTGAGAAAACGGCTTTCACTTGCCACCGGGGACTGTTCGAATTTGTGCGATTGCCTTTCGGGTTGTGCAATTCACCTTCTACTTTTCAACGGGTAATGGATATTGTGCTCGGAGACGCTAAATTGAACTACGCTATGGCCTACATGGATGACATAGTAGTGTTCTCAGAAAGCTTTGAAGAGCACCTCCTTCATCTAACGAATGTCCTTCAACGAATGCAGAATGCGGGCATCACTATTAACCCCGGTAAGGTTCAGTTGGTGACAAGCACAATCAACCTTCCTTTTTTTTCATTGTGGAACAGGGCACAGTTCGCCCGGATGAATAGAAGCTTCAGGCCATTCTGCAGCTCCCACCACCAACCAACAAAAAGAGTCCCCAGCGTTTCTTGGGCATGGCGGGATTCTAACGCCACTTCATCCCGAACTGCGCTGACCTGGCGCGACCCCTCCATCACCTCATCCGGAAAGGTGCCCGCTGGTCATGGACAGAAGCTGAGCAGGGATCATTCCGTTCACTGTCTGCAGCCATCACGGATATTGCACGCCTGCGGATTCCAGACCAATTAAGCGGCCATTCACAGTACAAACGGATGCAAGTGAGTACGGAATTGGTGCGGTATTGCTTGAAGAACATCAAGGAAAGCTTTGCCCATTGGCGTTTGCTAGTCATACACTTACGGCACCGGAAAGGAACTAAACTGTGACAGAGAAAGAGTGTCTCGCGATTGTGTTTGCCCTCAAGAAATTTAACATGTAGTTGGTTGGTTGGTTGGTTTGTGGGGTTTAACGTCCCAAAGCAACTCAGGCTATGAGAGACGCCGTAGTGGAGGACTCCGGAAATTTCGACCACCTGGGGTTCTTTAACGTGCACTGACATCGCACAGCACACGGACGCCTTGCTTTTCGCCTCCACCGAAAAGCTGCCGCCGAGGCACATGTATTTGGATGGCGCAGAATTCACTATTCAGACCGACCACCAGGCCTTATCATGGCTTTCAAGGTTGCAAAATCCAGCTGGCCGTCTAGCCCGCTGGTCTCTCGCTCTCCAAAAGTATAATTACAGGGTAGAATACAGAAGAGGCACTTTCAACAAAGTGGTCGATGCCCTGTCACGAGCTCCACTTCCTGGTGAGGGAGAGCGAGCACCCGCGGTCCATGCTGCGACAGTTCCTGCAGACACCTTTGGCACACTGGTGTCCCGTCAACAGCTCCTCGACGCTCAGCATTCAGACGACCAGTGCAACCAGATACGCCAAAGCCTGAACAGCGCCAACCCGGCAGGGAGCCGGGCCCTTAAAGGAAGCTACGACTGCTACGTGGAAGCAGAAGATGGCTTGATCCTGCGGTATATACCTGCTGCGGACACGGAGAGTGGTGAGTCCGCATTTCGTGTGGTCGTTCCTAAGAGCCTATGTAAGCATTTTCTAGAGTACTTCCACGATACACGCCTCGCAGGCCACAGCGATGGCAAGAAAGCATATGACAAACTGCATCGCGCTGCAACATGGTCCCGCATGAGAAGGGATGTCTTGACATACGTCCGCACTTGTCATACCTGCCAGACAGCGAAGCCGAGGGGAGGGAAACCACCGGGCCTCATGCAACCTGTCGAGAGCCGATACCCATGGGAAATCGTAGCTTGCGACATAATGGGTCCCTATCCCAGATCAGTGAAAGGGAATCGCTACTTGTTAGTAATCACTGATCATTTCTCGAAATGGGTAGAATTGTATCCCCTGAGTAGGCTAGACTCGAAAATAATTTGGAATCAGCTACTAGAAACATTCACTCGCTTTGGTTTCCCAGCTCAGCTTATCCCTGATAATGCCACGTATTTCACCGGTAGGATATTCAGTGACACCTGCAAAGTTCTTGGCGTGCAGCACAAAAAGACTACGCCCTACCACCCTCAAGCAAACATTACAGAGCGAGTGAATCGAAATATCAAGACTATGATAGTGGCATTCACGGAGCGGCCCAAGGACTGGGACGCTCGTATCCACGAGATGGCCTTCGCCACAAGAGCCACGGTAAACCGGTCAACAGGTTTTACGCCAGCGGCCATTCTCCTTGGTCGTGAGCTCAAATTCCCTATTGAGCATGCTCTGAATGGCTCTGACTTACCGGGTCTTAGCCATTCTAAATTTGCGCATATTTCCAGCCGCTTGGACGAGACCCTGAAGGAGGCAAGGGAAAACTTGGACCTTGCCCGCCTGGAACACTGTAACCAGTACAACAAGGGAGGGCCAGCTTTGGAGTTCACAGTCGGCGACAAAGTCCTTCGCCGCACGCACCCACTAAGTGATGCAACAGAAGGGTTTGCTGCTTCTCTCGCTCCACGATGGACTGGCCCTTACACGGTAACAAAGCGCGTGTCTCGGCTTTCTTACTTTATTCGACATGTGCAGGGTGGTCGGGAAACCGGACCAGTCAACGTGGCCGATCTCCGAGCTTACCACGGCCGTCCATTAGCCACATAGAACCACTTGACCTACCAGGCACTACGGCTACCCACTCTCGGCGGATACCTCCAAGCATGCTCCCCACCAGCCGCAGTACCAGTTCCGTCCTTATCCCGCGTTATTTTTGTTTTACACCTCGGGAGGAGTCCCGTCTTGAGAGGGGGGGGGGGGGAGGGGGGAGTATGGGGCCCCACAGCCCCTTTTAGTGTTTCAAACCGCGCGCGCTTTTTTGTGTTTGTGTTGGTGTCCGCCCGGGCAGCGTGAGTACGCATGGGCGAGCTGCCCGGAGCGAGGGCGGCATGTTATCGGTGCGAGACCGAGGGTAGATAAGCGCGTCGGTAGCATGGCTCGGGGCTTTTTCGCCGGGCAGCCGGCCAGCGAAGGGCGGCGAGGCAGCGTCCCAGGCCGGCGGGTTGTACACATACATACACGGACGACGTAGAGGAGTCCTGCGAGACGAAGACGAAAGCGGCGCCTACAAGAAGGCCTTAGGAGTGTTAGCGTGAGTGCTGCCACGCGAGTAGCAATGCATTTGTACCGTCATCAGCGCTTTGGCCCTATTACTCGCCCTATCCGCGCCGCAGTGTGTTTTGTGTTGCCGCGGTGAAGCCTTGACCCATGTTCCGTTTTATTCTGAATAGCCCATTATCGCGCACTTCGACGGCATGTTTTCAGCGCAGTTTTGACCAATGCTGTTTCTTTCCTATTTTATACTTTTCTGTTGATCCGGAATAAACCGGTGTTTTTAAGAAAAACTTGGTTTTTCACTCGTCCGGCGAGACCATCGCTCGTGGACCCGTATTCTAGAAGGCGGAGCCTTCATGGTGCTGCAAGTGCAATTGATAAAACTGCTGCAGTTTGCTGGGCCTTAACAAATATGTGCCATCAATAGCCCCTGCAGACTGAGATATTCCGCATCGGGACAGCTTGAAATTTTGGTCGATGGGCAAAGAAGGTAGAGTACCGCAGCTGCACTAGCATAAGCTTACCCTTTTTGTGCATTTAATGATGTGTGTTATGTTATGAAGGTTTGTTGAGGATTTTGCTGCTAAGAGTAAAGTCTCTCATCTTTGTCAATGATGTGGGCGTTAGATGAGTTGCTATCAATGATATATACTGAAAGGAACCAATGGAAACTTGAAATGAAATTTAAAAAAAAAGTTAGCTGTCAATCTTGTATAGCAGGCGCGGTTCCAAGTACTCGGCATTTCTTTGCATTGTGGATTGCACTGTATAATATGTCATGAGGCAATATGGCGGAATTATCAAACTATAATTTCTTTACGAATGCCTTATGGTAAAAACCACATAACATAGTACACAGGCTCGGTTTTCAATGATTTCACTGGGAAGAGACTGAAATGGGAGGCAAACTATAGTATTACGTATAAAAGAAGTCAATGTCATGCAGATCTGGAAAACCACAGCGGAGCAAGTCTGCTTTTTATTTTATGCTGAACAAGTTTGAAACTATTTTGCAGAGCACCATCTGCGTGTGGTCATGGGTTTGGTGTGCATTTAATGGAAGTGAGTTTTCTACTTTTTATAAGAATGCTGTTAAAAAATGTTTCCCTCTTAACGTGATTCTCTTATTTCCTTTCCAGAAACAAAATAAACATTAGAGCTTTCGAACGTTTCTATAACAGTGAGCCCTTTTAATAAGCATACCAGCTGAGTGTCACCTCTCTAAATTAATAACCTACACAGAGAGACGAGACGACGCTTTCCGCCTCGCCATCTTGACCTTGAGAGAGCGCAGGCCACCATGCTGCGTAAACTTCAAACACATTCCATTCTCAGCTATTCGAGATTGGCACTGATTACGGACGGTAACTACGACCATATTTGCCCCAATTGCGACTATGCAGTAACGGCCACATTGGCACACACCCTTTGGGGGATGTAGGGGAAGACAACCCCCTCGTACCTTACTGCCAGATCCCTCCGAAAAGAGCTGGGACCACCTTCTTACCTTCTCAGACAAGACGCAGCTAGCGCTTGTCTCGTGGGCCCAGAGCGTCGCCCTCACCTGGGGGCCACGCCAGGTCGACATGCCTTAATGATCACACTCTTTTGGCAACAAAAGTTGTTTCTCTCTTTCACCTCCCGAAAACCCGCTTTCCAGAGCAAGGTACCTAAATACTTCAGCTCGTGTTCAGCCAGCACTACCAAGCAACCCAAAAATCGAAATTACCAGACGAGGTAACCAATCTGCAAAGTTCAAAGTTTACAAGGTAAGCAAAACTTACGATAGCAATGTTCAAAAATTTACAGTCATGGATAAAATGCAAATTTAATAGACCGATCCCACCGACCAAACTACGCATGCGCCGGTTTTCCGAAAGTTGCTCTACCGCCATGTTTTCTGAAGTCGGGTTGTCGGCTGGTCAGCGCGACATGCGACTGCTGCCCTCCGCAGGAACTCAACGCACATTTCTCCTACCTCACCGCCGGGAAAATCCGTTGACATTATATAACAAAATTACAGTGACTGTAACATTCAAAGCAAGCGTTCTAAGGGTCCCTAAATCTGCTTTTTTCTTAACCAATAGTTGCGTTCAGTTATAAAGCGCGTACCGGAAATAATCGCGGGCTGTGTGCAAAAAATCTTATGATGATAATTTGTAGTTTTGGTGATTCATAGTTGATTGATGTGTGATTGGCAATAGAGAGTTAAAGAAATCATTGTAATTAATTGGAGAATTAAAGAAAATAAAAATTAATGATTTGGATAAAAGTGGTTCAAACGTTCCAGAAGGCTCAGAATGAAAAGCCGATGCATGATTATTTCTAATAGGAAATTTAGATTACGTAACTGATCAATTAATTAAGTGCACTTATTGAAGAAATCAAAAAGCCGCAAAGGTGTCCAAATTCTCACAATAAAACGCCAATGACTGATAATTGAACAATGAAAAGAAATAGGAAAATGGGGTTCAAAAGAGCTAAATTGCATAGAACGAAAATCCAGTGCTTGGTATACTAATCAAGAAAATTTAGAGGGTGAAACTGACCAATTATTTATTCAATAAAGGCAAAACTGAAAACTTGTGATGAAGGGTCAAACACACATAATGAAAGGTCTTTGCTTAATGATGTTAATGAAAAATTAAAGTGTATAAGCGACCAACTAAAACCTTAATAATTGCATGAAATGAAAACAGTGCATTCAATGAGGTCAAACTGATTTTGACACCATTGAACTACCTTCTCTGATAACCCATTTATTCTTCAATTAATTAAATTAATTATTTGGTTAATTACACACCCCAAATTTTCTTATTTACCACCGTCAATTATTGACTTTTCATCCCGGGCCTTTTCACATCTTTGAGCCACTTTTTGGAATTTTTACTTTCCCAATTATTTCAGTTATTTAGCCGATTAAACACTTTAGGTTTTATTAATTAGCATCATCACGCGTTGGCTTTTCATTCCGAGCATTTTGACATCTTTCAACTCCCTTTTTCTAATTCTAAATTTTTGAATTATTTCCATTACTTAATTGATCAATTACACAGTCTAAATTTTCTTCCTTAGAATCATCAAGTATTGACTATTTGGTCTCAGAATTTTAGCACCTTTCAACCACTGTTTTTTTTTCTTCAATTTTTCACTTTTCAGTTGCTATAAAAAAATTATTTGATCAATTACGCAGTAAATTTTTTTAATGAGCAACGTTAAGCAATGAGTTTTTACTGCCACAATTTTGTGACATTTGAGGCGCCTTTTTATAATTCCTGATTTTTTAAAATTTAATTGCCCTTAAATTTTCATAAACAGCACTATCAAGCACTGGCGTGTCATTGAGAGAATAGGACACACAAGCTTCATTTTTCAATTAAGTGGAAATTACACTAAATTGTCTAAAATCTCATTATCACATTGGATTTTCATTCTGAGCGTTTTGACACTGTTGAACCACCCATTTTTCTTTTTTTTATTTCCTTATTTCCATTTCCAAATAATGGAATAATCACAATGATTCTATTAGCTCGTCGCCGCCTATCAGACATCAATCAATTATCAATCAGTAGAATGACAAATTACCATCACCCGTTTTTTTTTACGCAGCCTCCCTTATTTCCGACTCACGGTGTCGACAGCTATAGAATAGTACTACAACAACGCCGATGGCTTTTCGGCCGAATGAGCTGTATAAGCTATCGCCTAAACACATAAAAATATGTAATATGTCCCATGTGCTATTATAGCGCCCAGGAACGAGACAGGTAAATTTTCCCAATGCACTCCGGCATTACACGCGAGCTAAAAATCGTTCGGAAACGCAGCGCGCAGGCTCTCCAGGCAGCTGGCGCGGCCGTTTGACTATATGTACTAGCATGCATCGCGACAGCGGTGGCGTCGTTAAACCGGCCGGTGGAATCAGTCTATTGCGCAGGCATTAGGTGCTGTACTCCATCTGCTGTACGTGCCTCCTCTTTTTAAATTGTACAGAAAATTCTGTTTCTATTCTCATCATTATACATGATGCTAATTTCGGTGAAAGAATGTGTTACAATCTATTGGTGATTGTGTCCACAAATCTATGCTGCATGGTGAAGTTATGTACTCCTCTGTATATTCCCTTTTCCAGGCTGCTCTGGGGTCCTATGTGCAGTTTATCTAGAGGCTTCTTTGCCGATAATAAATTGGGCGCTGCCGATTGCAGCCGACCAGTGAGGCCGTTTTGCTGCTCTCGCTACAGCCAAGTTCCTTAGTTATTTGAGGGTGCAAGTCAGCCCAGTAAAGCGTTCTTTTTAGTGCAGTGCCTCTCTTTGTTGTTTTCTTGTCACTATCATGTGACAATACGAGCACAGTGTTAATCAGAAATGATTGCATATATAGACTTGTTCGGCAACTGTGTGAAAATTTATTTTTTCGCCTTACACCTACAGTTTTACACCTTACAGCAGCTGCAGTTTCTGTTGCAAAAAATCCTAAATCTGCAATCACTCCTGCTCAAATGTCAAGCATTTTTGCTCCAGTCTATTTTGTCCCATTCATAGCCAACAAAACTGATGTTGCTGAGGTCAGCATGCTGCCAATAATTGATACGTACATGGTTGAATATTACCTTATTAAAGATCTCGCACCCAGAACGCTGAGAGTAATGTAGTCTACTACATAACGTTGCGGCAACTGCACAAAAAGCATCCCTATATCGTTCTAGTGCATTTACTACTGAACCAGCAGCACATTATCATTGTACAGCCTGCGTCACTCTTCTGCAGAGCGATGGAGCAGGGCGTTCTAGTCGCTCGAGACGGGTTCATATAAAAGCCCGTATATTGAGCAAAAAACATGTCCCCACAATGCTTAGAGGTTCATGTCGCTTAGTTTTCAGCCATCGTTGGTTGCAGATTGCAGCAGATGAGTTCAGGCGTCTCTGCATGGGCGATAACGTCCTGATTGCCTTATAGAAAGTTGAGGCAAGCTGCTTGCCGCTACAAATCATATATCATAAAACTCCTAACTACCAATCAAGTGTACATGTTGAATGTGATTATCTAGAAACCGTCAGCTAACACACTGTTCCGATGATATTGTTACGGGCTCAGCGCGTAATGAGGTGATTACTGAACGCTGGAGCAACTCTCTGTTATGAGCTTAGGATTCAAGAATCATTTGGGCCTCAAAGTAATGTTCTACATGAATCAAGCGGTTATACTGCGTGATGTCGGTGGTCATTCATTGGAGTCACTGGGTGTGCGTGGTTCGAACGTTGTGATTGGTTGCCAAGTGTTTCGCGCTGAATTCAAAGTATTGTGTCATTCTACACATTAAGTAATTATTGGTGTAGATTTTTGCAACAGTGTGGTGCAACGTTAGACTGCCGATGTGGACCGATTACATTTAATACTAAGATGATGAAAAAGGCTCGTCTCTTAATTTGGGAGCCTTTTCTATGTCTTAAGATACAGTTGTTCCAGCGATGTCTGCGGAATTCATCCATATTGTTTCACCTGCAAATTTGTGCGCGTATTTTGACGCTGTAGTGGAACCTACAACACTGAACTGTGCAAAGAGCGCCTTGGTGCCACGTTGCATAGCTTCAGTGACCAGGGGCCACACTTCGCCTTGGACGCGAACTATTCAAAGTAGCCACGTACCCGTATAGATTTCCGCACATTGTACTCATTTCCGAAAGTATAGTACTAGATACAGCTTGTGCCTTGGCTCTTTGGCAGAAGAAAAAAATATTTGGTTTTATTTGATCTTACATCATGTCAAAATTGTACCAACGTTTTCGTTATCATACGTATTCATGCAGGTGCTAATACTTGGTATGTGGTAGCCCCAAGCTTCATGTGCCACTTCTTGTGTAAACAAGATTGTAGACATGGTTCATGCGGGCAGCTGCATTTTTCAGCTTTTCATGGTATGCAGCTTTTTCGCGCACTGCATGGATGCTGGCCAAATTCCTGGCCAAATTAAAATCCAGACTGCAACATAGTGCAGTCCAGCTGGCCTGACATTGCTCCCTTGATGGTGCATTGCTGTTGGTAGAGGTTAGTTGTTGTGAACCTCAGTATCATCATTTCTGCAGTTATTGTTGTATAGTGCATTTGTGTTTATTTTGTGTTATTATATACTGACACTACTCTATGCATACTTGAAATCTTCTCATTGAAGATTTCTTTCGAGATCTCCTTCAAACCTTCACAGTGAAATCTTCACTTTCACATCGAAGTGCTTGTTGCACGAATGCAAATGGCAATTCGACCGATAGGAATGCCTGAACATTTGATTATACGGAGAATAGGTTCAGCAGGGCCAAGGCTGTGTTTTGCATTGAAATGACAGCGCGGGACAAGAATGACTAGCGCTGCGGAGCTGAGAAATAAATTTACTTTTTTGCCTGTTAAAAGAGAACATATTAAACAAATATTGTCGAACAAACTCATAACAAAACAGGCTTTAAGCTGAATAGCTTTCACATTCTTGAAACGAGCGCCTCAGTATTTTCATTGAATACCCAGTACAGTGTGCACTGTTTTTGAAATTTGGCATTTTTTCTGCACTTTATTCCTTGAAACTAAATGCAAATACTTTATTTCCGAGTAGTACATGTTTTATTTATTTATTTCCCAATACTGCAGGCAGCGTCCCTTCCAAGCAGGAAAGGTTACAGAAACCGCGTCTTTACAGAGCTCTTTAACATAGCACTATCACCGCATTCTACAACAGATCAAGGCAGAGAGTTCCATTGCTTTATGGTGTGTGGAAAAAAAGATTGTTGAAATAGTTTAGTTCTTGCAAGAAACGGCCGTATGGCTTTAAAATGGTTGTGGCGGGGAGGTCTTTTTGGTGGAGGAAGCAATTATTTATCGTTTTCTAAACCTAAAGCTTTCCTAATGCTCAAGAATTATGAGTGGAGTTTCTTGAAGTATAAATATGACGCCGTGAACTGACAAAATAAAGGAAAAAAAAACAAGAACGACTCTGTACTGGCAAGTTCTTCATTCAAAATAAAATATGCAGTTCAAGTACATTCATAATTTTTCAGTGCAAAAAAGATTTTTTTTTTGTAATTGTTAATGGAGGGCTATATACTCCGAAAGAGCTTTCTTTAACTCCACAAAATTTTGCTTGTGGCTAGTTGGTTTATGAAGGCTACAGATAAAAGAGAATGGGACTGGCTGTTGTCTCCGTGTAATGCAAAATGGCTTGTCCATCGGAAGGATGATGAAGGTAGGTTCGGAGGATGGTACAGTGTTCTGCAGAACTAGAGAGTTTTCCGGATTTATAATCCTGCGCTAGTCAGCAAACTTCAAGGAGTGGTCCCATGATGGTAATTTCTTTTTTAAATAAAAAATAATTCTGACAGTTCGGTAAACGCAGTAAATGTTTTAAAGAATTGGAGAAGATTGAGCGCGGACCCCGATACATTTGGCATGGAATGACTATAAAGTAAATATGTATTTATGCGACTGATGCACTCTTTCGACAAAATAGTCTTATTTGTTTCTGTACACGGTGTAGTTGCAAGCTAGTAGCCACGGCATTCATAGACAAAATGCTACATTACCTTCCCACTGTGCAAGCCTTTTTGAAGCTATTACCCTTGCTGTATCATTCTTACAAAGTGCCTGAGAGCATCATGAGTAATTGCAGGTGTGGTTATGGCAGGGCTATGTGGGCCACCGGACAGACATTCTACCTTGCAAATGGAACACCTTGATGAGTGAAAGAACCTCTGTGCCGAGCCTAACTGCTCAAGCCAGTTACATACTCCACGGTAGGATCGACTACCGTAGTTCCCTCCACGCCAATTTAGTGGACATATTCAAAACTAAGCGAACTTTTCCAGTAGGAATCCTACTACACAATACACATTTTCAGTATTTTAAGATAATGTATTTGCTGCTTATAGCCTGATAGCCTGAACCACTTTGGGTGCTAAAATCCCCTAAACCAAACAACCTACTTAACTTTAGATTGCATAAACATACTACATTAAAAAACAACGTGTTCAGTTTCTCAAATAGCGACAAATTGTGGACCGAGGTGAAAATGTTTCTGACGCAAAGTTCAGTACCACTGCCAAACCGGGTGAATGCACATCTTCTGTCGAACCTATACAGCATTTTGAAGCATCTTTCGATACCTAATGGATAATTTAAAGTTTTCTAGGTTGAGCACCAGCCTTAACCACACATGCCTTAGAGTAACTGGCACGGTAGTCTTATATGCTCAGTGGTAATTCACTCGGCCTGAAGCAGCCTCAGTTGGAATGCCACACTTATCATTGACCAAGGCTGAAGCCCAAAATTGCCTGCTGGCTGTTTTGCCTATATGTGCAAACCGTTCAGCATTAGCGTACATGAACCACGTAAAAAGTTCAGTTGAATACTTTACAAACACAGGCACGGATTGCATGTTTAAATATTAAAAATACCGAAAGGGAGGCAGAAATAAACAGTTTTGTGACTATCTCGGCAATTATTTCGACTTCAAATACGACTATTAAAATAATTCATGAGTGAGTTAAAATACTTATGCAAAAATGCAATATCGCAAAATGTAAGTGCGGTCGGGGAGCGCAAAATATATTTTTCAAGAAGTATGCTGGAAGTTTATTCTTTAAGTGTAGAGGCTAAGATGTGAGGATCTTTGCAATGAAATTAATGATGCTCGAAATAACGTTGGATCACTTAGCGTGGAATAACTTTTATAAAACGGCTTCACAAAGCACGACATGGGGACCCATACATTGAACTATCGTAAAATTCCAAGCAAGCTCACTCATGCATAAGCCCTCTGACAGAGACAAATTTTCCCATCGGAAAACGTAGAACGCAGGGCCCATGATTTAGATTTTATCTCTGATGCGGATTCAGGCTGCGAACCAAGGTTGGAGTGGGTTCTTGGACTGGATGGGCCTAGCCAGTGTTACCTTGGTGCAGTTGCCAATAAGGGTGGAGAGTGGGGGCTTTCCGAGAATATTGAGGTAATATGAGAGAGAGAAAGAAAAATAGTAGAATAGAAAGGCAGGGAAGTTAGCTAAGCAATGCCCGGTAGGCTACCCTACACGCGCGAAAGGAAACAAAGGGCGAAGGTAATATGAAATTAATAGTGAATTTAGATGATGGGGCTCTTGCGTGGGTGGGCACTTGCTCAGAATTTTACGGCAAGCTTTTGCAGAAAATACCATTTCATCGCAGGTAAATACCAATTACAATAGCAGCAGGAAAGCTCTATGGCCATTTATATTGTTACATATATGCCCTGCGCGTCGCTGGATGTTGAAGAAGAGGACGATAAACAGTAGTGACGCGAAAGGAAGACGAAGCTGAAGAAACCGTTGGGACTTGCCTGAACACTTGCTGTGTTCTGCTCTACTGTGCTGTGAACGCTTGCCCATCACCTGCTGTGGTTTCCTGTGCTAGCCTTCTGCCCCGTATCATCTTGGTGGAGGTGGAACATCAGTTGAAAGCACGGGTTAAGGCGCGAGAGTAACCACGAGCTACTTCATAGTATGATGAGCGGCATGTAGATAGGGCTAGGGAGCACCGCGCATACACATCGGCTGTCTGATGGCTGAGGGATGGCTGACATGAAGGGAGAGAAGTTAAATTGCAAAAGCACGCCAGCGACATGCGACTGCTAAGAGTAACACGTACCTGTATACAGCACCTCAATGATGGCCACGAGGGGCGAAACTGTTACGCACCACTCCCTCAGTGGCTGCAGCTGGTCGGCCACTCCGCCCGCTCATTCGATAAGATACGTGATGTCTGCATTGGCATCTTTTCTTTCGCGTTTTAAGAGCCTGTGTGAATATATCGAACAGGCGGGTTTGATGACCCGCCTATTTCACCTCGTCAGATAGTGCGCGCTGTGACCGAACGCTCCGCGTGTGCTATTCCGGACGATGACGGCCGATCGCCCCACGCCGGCCGTTAGTGTTTTGTACAGTGTGCACATGCGGGCATCGTAAACAGTTACATGGACGTAGAGCTATTGTGGAGGCCCACCCGATGTGCCGAGTGCTCAGTGACCTAAGACATTTGCGGGTAGGCTTCAAGCAGACTACTGTATATTGTTCTATAGTGTATATATTTCTTTTTATTTTTACCTACCCTTTCATTTCTCCTTATCGCTCACCCCTTCCTCGCTATCCCTTTATTTCCGCCTCCCCAGTTCCGGTGCTTCAGATATCAGATAGCAAATACCGGCGCTGGCAAATATATTTTCCATTCTTTTGTATATAAATAGAATAACCACTACAAAAAAAGTTCAAGAAGAGAGAGAGCGGCCTTGGGGAATACAGCAAAATATATGGTTGAGGCGATTGGTGCTGCTCATTTTAACAATTCTTTCTAGAGGCATGTTCTTATAATATCCACAATGCTATGCAAAATTGAGCCGCCGTGTTTCTTTATGCTATTCTTATGTGCTAATATTTGCGTGTTCATTTCCGCTTTGTGGATATGCAAGAATTATTTGTGCATAACATTAATGATAAAACAGAAGAAAGAAGGCACGTGTGATGTGTTTTTTTTTTCATACTGTCTTTTGCAGTACATCGGCATCTATTCAAAAGTACACATATGCACCAGAGTTCAATCTCGGCATAATTATGGCGCTTCTTTATCGAGGCCAGCCAGCAGGACCGGTGTAAGAAGCCCCGGCACCGATGCTGCAAATGAATCTGCAGTCTGCGCTCAACTTCCTGTTCTCAGTTTATTCAAGTGTGTTTCATTTGGGTAGACTGTGCCAGGTGAGCTACTTCCCCTACCCTCTGGACGCATAAAAGCCAATACCAGCGTATCCAGTGTAGCTCCCATGCACTTCACCAACTGCAGTATCAGCTGCTTACCATCAGGGAAAAAAATGGGCACTAACTGACATTCTCAATTTTGCAGACTAACAAGCCATAACTATATTGCTATAATAGCTAACCATAATTCATTGTGCACTGCGCCATCCACCTTGCGACGATTCACCATTCATTCGTCGTCTGACCGCCGGGCTAACACCTTGCCATTATGCTACCATTAATCCATTAAGTCACAATGTCAACTACCCTAATCCACTGTGGAGGTGGTTGCACCGTTAACAACCATGAGAGAGATTTCTGACAGAGCTACTAGCTCCAGATGTACAACTTTGCAGACAGAAAGGTATTTCTTTTTTCCAAAGCATTCTTAATGAAAGCATCATCCCGATGAACCCTTTGCATATGAGTTTGGCCTATCTTCCGCAGGACGAACTTACTGTAAGCCTCACCATAGACAAACATCCGGCCTTGAATTTGGTAAGAACATTGATGAGTCATCTTCAAAATAGGACTGCCATCCTCCTAGCATACACGACTCCTTATTTGTTCTGGAAGTTCATAGAGGAGGAGGAGGGGGAAAAAACTTTATTTAAATAAAAAAATGTAAACACTCCCAGGAGGACCTCTTAGTCCAGGAGCCCTCTGGCTGTTCCTTCTAGCTTAGCCTGCTCGACCAGCCGCAACAGATCTGTGGGTTGCGTGGCTACAGGGGCAGCCTCCCAGGAGGACGGGATGGGTTTTATGATGGAAGGAACGCGGATGGGATGTGGGCATTCCCATAAGTAATGGTAGAGGGTGGGTGGGGTGGCGTTGCATGTGGTGCAGTATGGTGGGAAGTCCGTGGGGTGAAAGATGTAGGCAAATTGGGGAGATGGAAACGAAGTTCATAGAGGTTGGTGTGAAGAGCCTTGCGTGGACACTTGCGCTTGAATGTTCCCCTTCCACGGCAGTTAAAACCAGCAAATAGTTTGCATGTCGCACCAAAGTATGGCGCTGCTTTCAAAACGACTAAACCATCTTTACGGAATGTAGACTTAGTAGGAGTTTCTTCATAAAAGGCATACGCAGCAACCTCAATTTATCTGTCCTTCTTGACTGCTGCAATGCACAGCTTGTTGTTATAGCCGCGGGTATTTTTCATCAGGCTAATTTGTGGTTTTCAATACAAGCAGCACACACAGTCTTTTGAGTTCAAACTGTGATTCAACAAGCTATGTACAAAGTACATCTCGCTGCTAGTCAATACTTTTTTGTGCCTTCTTCAATTACTGTGATGGCTGCATCTGCAATTTCTAGCTTTAGTGAGGCCCATTTATCTTTCAGGGATTCACACCTATTTCCGACGGAGCTGAAATGAAAAGTCAAGAATACGTGACGCATTAGACTGCTCAATCTCTGAGACATGCAAGAAAATATCGTACAATGGTTCAGGGGTAGCAACATCGGGAGGTGGGGGGGGGGGGGGGGCGGAGAGGATACCACCGCCAATTCTGTTTTTGTTGGAGGAGAGGTGCCTTCATTTCTCTGAATGTGGAGTCGGTGCTTCAAGAGTTAGCTGACGGCGCCGGATTTCAGCTGATGTAAAGCTCATAGTGCAAATTGTAACCGGTTGTACAGTTCGCTCATGTGAGGGAAACCCTTTGTTGCTGCAGTCGTTGTAGGATTTTAACTTATTCTGAAGGCCGATTTCCTGATAAAAAAATTTAGGCGCTTTGGACCACTAAAGTGCGATGAGGCGAAAGCCATTATAGCGCTGTAGATCGTATCCCTCCACTACGGCACTTCTATCTCCCTCTCTTCTTTCACTCCCACCTTCCTTCCTTCCTTTACGGTACGGTACATGTGACAGCAGAGAACTGTGACAGGTATACTGCGCCTTCTCTATCCTGAAAATCATTTGCAGACGCTGCTGAAGCCTGCTGTACTAACGCCTCCTTGACATCTGGATCTCCTATTTGCTTTGTGGTGCGTCGTTCAAGGAAGGGGCAAATGAAAAACGCCACACTGACGCCTATATCGGACGCCCTGTGTAGTCAGCTTGATACTCGCATGAAACCTGTTGTGACGCTACATCGCGTGCCCCTTGTCGAACACAACCAGCATTTCATTGAACGCATCAAAGTTCACCGGCGTTCTATAATTCGTTTACAGGAAAGGAAAGACGCAATATCTGTCACTCGCGGAATCCCGCTATCATTCTTACGGTACGCAAGGGGAGTTACGAAGAGCGTTTCACGAAGAAGGATTTTCCACTAGATTCGCAAGGAATCCGATATTTAAGCATACGGAATGAGGATGTGGGTTCCATTTGACGTAATTATGCTTATGGGCCTCCACTGCATATGGCGCTCCACAATGGCAGGCTATCAGTGTGACAGGGACGCCAGATCTGCTCGAATTTAATTTCGAGAGAGTAGCAAGTGGTTTATTGCCATTCAAAAAGTGGCTGCAGAACCTCCCGAATGGCTCTCAAGAGTAGAGCCTTTGTTGTCGCTGCGGGAGTTTTAAAGCGACGAGGCCACACCTCTCTCACACTACCTCTGTTACACTAGCAGATTTAATACCATCTGAGTCGAATTTCATTCCATGCATCGAATGTCATTCGGTTTCTTTCGGTCCTACACAGTAAAATATAATGTAATTCGCAAATGGTGACAATTACGATCAGCTATAAAAGAATACTGCACTTAAGGAACATCATGCGCATAAAAGACGTTTGAAATCAATGTGTAGCATTTTAATGCTAATTGAAATATTCCTGTACGATAATTCAAGTAAAAAGCCCTGCTTTTGGCTGTGCTGTAGCACTTTAGCCATAAAAATAAAGTATCGAGTCACCCACAAATTCGATATATGTAAATAAACAATATGGCGGAACACAGCGGAGCGCTTATACACAGTACGGAGACCCACGGAGACACGTAGAGCATGCAATTGACGTCCACGATGATAGACACTATATCACAACTTTAAATAGCTCTGAGATAAGTGCATGAGGAGAAGCGGCCACCAAGGAACACAAAACCTAAAATGATCGCGAGTCGCTGGTAAAGTGCTCTAGAAAAATTCTAGAGCACTTTATCGCTGGCATGACTGGACCACTGCTGTACCGAGAGTAATTGAATTCCACGAGAGCGTGCAGTGCGAATAATTTTACACCTAAATTAACAGTTTTTAAAACAAAACTCCAGAAACATAATATTTAGCTTTTACTGTGCGCAGAATATTTTGTTACATTTCTTGTTTCTGCTGCGTATCTGGCGTCGAGAGTACACATTCGGTTCATGATCGAATGCGAATGAGTTCCCCAAACACATTCGACGAAGAATGTCATTCGAACCTAATGACATTAAATTTTCTCGTGTAGCAGGTGAATAATGACATTAGATCTTAATGACATTCGATTCGAATGACATTAAATTTGCTCGTGTAACAGGGTATAAACGATGGCTGATCATGACATTCATTTACTTGCATTGCTTTTTGTGTGTGTGTGGGGGGGGGGGGGGCGTGTGCGTGTGCGTGCGTGCGTGCGCGCGCGTGTGTGTGTGTGTGTGTGTGTGTGTGTGTGTGTGTGTGTGTGTGTGCGTGTGCGTGTGCGTGTGCGTGTGCGTGTGTGTGTGTGTGTGTGTGTGTGTGTGTGTGTGTGTGTGTGTGTGTGTGTGTGTGTGTGTGTGTGTGTGTGTGTGTGTGTGTGTGTGTGTGTGTGTGTGTGTGTGTGTGTGTGTGTGTGTGTGTGTGTTCATGTTTTGATCAGAGTGTCATTTCGTGTTATGTCGTGTGCAAAAGGGAGGCAATAAAGGGAAACAATCCGGGTCGTGGCGCAGTGGTAAAGTGCTCGGCTAGGGATCCAAGAGATGGAGGTTCTATTCCCGGTAGATACAAGGTTTATTTACCTTTTAACTCTCGCTCTCGAAAGCGTGACACCTCTGCTGACAACCTTCTGGTGATAACGATGAGGCATTGAATGTTTTCTCCTAAAAGGCGGCGCTGCAAAATGTGAACACTGTTCGCCAAGGCGTGCCATAAAAGTTTAATGCGCAAAAGCGTTTCTATCAGATCTCGCCAGTAGCTAGGCTCCAAATGGTGCTACAGTTAGGGCTTCAGAATAATGTATCTCCCCAAAATAATCACTTCGTCATTTTTCATGTGCTCCATGCAAAGTTGTAAGTCTCGAGAGCCTTCTTGTTCTTTATTTCTTTCCTCTTAAGGAAGCTTTACCGCATTACGAGGAATTTGAATATATCGGCAAAATCGACATCAAATCATCTACATGTACCCTTAGAGTAGTCTGATGTATTTGACAGGAATGAATCGCACCCGAAACATGGTATATTTTTGCTTCATAGCGACGAGGCCATCACGGTGAAAACAAAATGATGCATAGTATGGTTTGCCCGCTTGTGGTTCTGCTAATGACATTGTTGACTTGTTATGAAAACGCAACCACTGCATATTTTACAAACAAAGATTAAGATGATCAATAACAACACGTTTCGTATGAACTTGAGCAGCTGGTGCATGCGAGCCATAATCTAGTGACACGTTCAATGCAGTGCTGCAAACAGAAAGCACACGCCGGTATACCGCTCGTCATCAGCGACACTGAAATCACATGTTCCCACAAGTTATATCGGAACACAGCGACAGGGCCAAACTTGCAAACTGGAGTGACCGCGCAGACAACACAGCCCACAGGTTCATGTCACATTATCCCCAAGACAAGCGCCAGACATTTAGCGCACCAGGCGACTGCTTCGCAAACCCACAGATTGAAGGCCGTCACTGAACTGGCGCGCCAATACTGTGATACTTTCAAACAGCCATAATAAACTCGAGTAATGCACGCAAGATGAACTGATTGCTGGGCTAATTGGTGCATAGTCACATAAAGGAAAAGTTAATAGCGCAAAAGTACAGTCACAAATAGGCACAAATAGACGGCACAAATTTGCAATGAACAGGATGGGAACTTCAGTTCACATCCTGTTCATTGCAAATCGTGCGATTTCAAGACGAAATGTGAACCGAAGTTCAAAGAAATTAAGATTGTAGGCAGGAGCAGGGATAATATTGCCCGTGAGCTGCTAGAAGCCTCGTATATAAAAAGACTTGGTTCAAAATGTGTTAGTGAACCATCTCTCTCGCTGTATAGTAGTGAAGGTCGACTGTTAAATGTTGGTAGGTAGGGTTGGCCTAAAATGGTATGATGACTTTGTTGCTGACTTTATGGGGGCATTTGGATGTTGAAGAAGAAGTTTGTATGTGGTGTTCCGAGAAACAAGTTGGAGTCAGCGCCGGTCCTGTGTGTCTATTTGTGCCTATTTGTGAGTGCATTTTTGCGCTATTTACCTTTCCTTTGTGTGACAGTGCGGTCAACAGCTATATACACAACTACGCTGAATACAGTATCAAGCAAAGGAGAGACCAGAACGCCAGAGAACAAACTTAGAACAGGGAAACTGCAAGATTCACCTTGGAAGCTGCGTAGTTAGAATTCGGGCCCCGATGGTAGATAAAGGATGCATGCATTGCTAAGCCCCTGAGGTTGGTAGGGCAACCGTGTCCGTCGACAAGCCATACCTTCACTCCCACGACAACGAAACAGCGCGCGTCCGCTCGAGACGCTATGGTGATGTACACCCGTGCGCAAAAGTAGAGAGACCACGCGTTTTCATGAAACTGTGAGCCAGCTTTTCCTGGCAGTGAAGCGGTTGTTTCTGAGTTATGCATATAGTAGCCTCACTAATATGCTTGTCATCTTGCCCACTCAAATTCGTCAGGTGCATATTTTTGTACGGAAAAATAATAATTGCAGTGGTCCATGTAGTCTCTCCCCTTTTGCGCAGGGGTTTACATGAATACTCCCTATTTCATGACTTGTGTATGTGAATGAAGTCACCAAGGCTGACTAAGAACAACATCATCCAATTACTTTCGCATTAAATTGTGATTCTTTGGCTCCTGTTGGTTAAGTGAAATTTTTTCGTGTGAGAAGAAAGGCAATTATCAGTCGGAAATTTGGGTTTACAAATTTTCGTGCCAGAATATTCAGACCTATGGCATCCTGACTGCAAGGAATCAGCAGGCTACCTCTGTTTTGAAGTTATCGGTAGTGTAACCCATCCTCTGGAATCCGCACACTAAAAGCGGCATCGACAAAATCCGTATTTTTTTTTTGTCTTGTCTAGCTTATTGCAGATCCATTTTCAACAGGAATGATCTATTGGTGATTAGAACATGGTGCTCTGTAGATTCGACACGTCTTCTATTTGTCCCCAGAATCCCCTCTCTTATGCATTATGGCAACTGGTTTACAGAATAAAATGTGTCCAACAATTGTTTCCTTTTTACAAGAAGAGCGATAGTAAGCCGCTAGTTCATTTCCATTGAACACACTAAATTTCTTTCACAACCTTTATACTTCCTTCTCCTTCTGCACTAGGGTACCCTTTTAAGGGTTGTGATTAAGCTAAAGCATACTTAGCCCAAACATTGATTTATGCTTGTTTACACCGCGCTGCCCAGCACGAAGTAAAGGGCAAACCTCTAATTCTCGCTGCCTCCTTCGCATTGGCTTGTTATTTGACAATAAACGTCGCTGAATGCAATTTTCTGCGTTATTTCGATTTTTTGCGCAAGCAGCAGCAAAATCTGGTAATGAAATTTCGCTAGTACTACTTGTTGCCAGCCTACAGAAATTCCCTTCATTCTTCTTGTCATTTACAATATTTCAAAAGGTAGCCAACGCGGTACAATCAATTAGCAAAACAAATTTCGTGCAATATGTTAAGCGCATGGGATTGCAGATGAAGCAATGTGCGCCCTTAAAGTGGAAAGATTATGCTTCTGAGCGACTGCATGCTTGCCCAGTTCTTGCTCTGCGTCCTTGCATCTGCTTCGATACTGATAGTGCGTGGTATCGCCTCCCTCATCCCCATGATCTTAAGCCTTCAGCATTCAGGTGTTTCCGGAATGAGAGTGCAGTAATAATAACAACAATATTAATAATAGTAATAATAATTGGTCCACGGGAAAGGAAACGCGCAGTCTCTGTCCCACTTGTTCTGTGGACACCTGACCTGCGCCGCAAGGGAAGCGAGCAAGGTGGGAGTAAAAGCCGAAAGAGAGAAAGGGGTGCCGTATTGGAGGGCTCCGGAATCATTTTGACCACCTCTGGATCTTTAACTTGCATTGACATCGCATAGCACACGGACGTCACTTCGTTTTGCCTCCATCGAAACGCAGCCGAAACGAATTGGCGTGCGTGTGCTATGCGATGTCAGTGCACGTTAAAGTGTAATACAGGTTTGGTTTTGTTTCTCTTATAGGTTAAAACTAGACAACTTTCCGTCTTAAGGTAGCTATAATGAATAACTGAAATGTAGTTTCTATGCTGCTGAGCACCACCCAAACTCAGCAAAGATGCAAGTCTTCATCCTTGACTTCTCAATTGGCTTGACTAATCAAAACGTCACGAAGTTAGTATAATATGTGGCCAATTGTATCAACCGTACATCGGCCTTCATGTTTGTGATCTATAACATGTAAGGCATTTCCTCGTTGCACGCTCGATTGAACGCAACCGTTGCAATAAATTAGCATCAGGCTTGTCTACAAAACCCATGAGAAGGCGCTAGCACGGTGCAAGGGATGATTATCGTTGCATGTGTGGTTTTGGTTTTACTTGTGAGAGGCTCTAAGCACGTACAGTCGTTGTAGCCAGCACAATCGCGTAACTGTTGCTTCCCCTTTACCTGGTCTTTGTGCCATTGGCAGCAGATCAACAGGCTGAAATCGGTCACTGACGGCCGTATACGATCGCAGCCACAAAGGAATCACGGCTGTCTCGCTTGCCGATTCGCGGCCGGGGGCCGCACTCGCGAGTACACACCCGCTACTACATAGCGTGGTGTGCCTTGAAGCAAATGAAGGAAAAGTTTGCGCAGCTGCTCTCTCACCCGAAAGCCACTTGTGCCTGTGTTCAGCCGCAAAAGCTTTGTCATCCTGTTTTTGATCACAAACCGCGACGACGTTTTTTCGATAGAGACTGTATACATAAAGGATAATTGGACATGATACCGATAGCCTAACTAAGGACCTTACTATTTTTTTTTTTGCAAATATATCGAACCTTTCCTATTCCGTCCCCATGCTACACGATACCCTATTCCCTATGAAATGAATGTCATTTTCAGTCTCCCCATTCGCGCTTTCAGATGCTCACACAAGTTCCTGCGACTGACAAACAAGGCATTCAAACCCGTAAATAATTACCTTCTACAAAATGTACTGACACCTCAACTAGCAATTTCTATAGAGCCAGTACCACATTCCATTCCATGTCTTGGCATTAATCCGGTGAACACATTATTTTGTTTTTGCTTTACCCATTACCGATTCTGTATATCCATAAAGGTTCTAGGTAGGTCTTCGATACAAGATGTGGATTTGTAGGCTTTTACAACGTTCCGTTTGTGTCTCTTACTGTGTTTAATAACAATACCTGCCACCTTTACGCTAGTGCTATAAACGTCGTCTATGCTGCTTGCTGCATGCTAATGACTCTGTATCGCAAACCTATTTCTCGTCTTTCCACTAAATTACGACACCACAGTGCGCGGGCACCCTTTAGCAGTGTGTACAATCACCTGCCCTCCTCACCTCACTGCGCCCATAAAGATCTCATTTAGTACCCGCTGTTTCCTCGAACACCACTGCTCAGCTAGTCTCGCTATAGAAAGTTCTAGAGTTTTACGTTATCGGGGCCAGTTTCCAATGGCAGGCTGTCCTGAACGAGCCGTTCTTATATAGGCCCTTATGGTCTTCGCAGGCCTTGCCGCTGACATACGCATTTGTTGCGCAGCCACGAGTACTGGACCTGGGGCTAACAAAAAGGTGAATTTATACAGAAAGTGGTGGCCAGGTATTACACCAAGGCAGCCAAGTCATGTTCTGGTGTGGGAATATTATGGCGGCGTTGGTCATCTGGATCATAGCGCACCCCGGGCATGATCACGCAATTCATTCGACACCGGAAATTTTTAATCTAGCGAAGAATTTTGTCCCATCGCAGTGCAGACGCAGTCCTTTTGAACGCGTGTCGCATATCCCATCACTACGCCGTCGCTGCTGCTGCTTACTGTTCAATTCTTATTATTGTTCAATTTCTAATTGTTCATTTCCCCATAACAGCGAAGTAAAATTCTATCACACAAAAATAATCAAAAATGAGAATTTTCTCCAATGATTTCATTTTCTCGGAACCATCTTTAGTGTTTGTGAATGAACAAAGCTTCTAGGCACGACTGCTCAAAGAAACAAGGCCGACGACGGGTGTTTCAGGTGAACCAGAAGCAGGGAGATATTTCCAAAGAAGTCAATATCGGAAGCAACCGTGCCCATCATACGTATTTGCGACCTAAAATACGATCAACTAAGAAGTCAAAGCCCCTTTCTTTTTATTGTCACGTGGCGTGCAGGCTGAATATGGATTTTAACGTTTTGTCCCAACGCCAACTCGGCAAGCTACATGCTACATACGGTAACCATCTAAATATTATCCGTATTAATTCTAAAGCGCCCAGGAATAAAAAAGAGCAACTCCTTGCACTATTTTCCCTCCGTGGTTTCGAACTAGACATAGCGAATACCACACAAACTTGATACCGAACATGGACATGTTTCAATTTTTTTGTGTGTCGTATCTCAGCAGCAGATAAAACATTTCATCCTATCACGCTGCCGTTCTGCTGAATTTTAGTTTTTATTTCCATAAACATAATTTCTTCCAACGTTGGCTTGAGGTTTATCAGAACCGTAGTCTGTCACCTGTCTTTTTTTTTTTCTCAGTTCAGGCTTGTTGCGTTGGCAGTTCATCCGACACGGCGTGTCTGGGCCCCTCCTGGTCTCTCCGTGCCTCGCGTAAAGAAGAGCATGCGCACTTTGCAGAACGTACAGGTGTAACTACGCATAATGGGCTTCTTTTTCTTCTTTAGGTGAAGGCTCATAACGTGAATGCAGTGAAAATGCTAGTCAGGCCAGTGTGCAGCACTGAGCTCACTCACTGTTTGCTCGCCGTCCACGTAGAAGTCGAAGGCTTCAATAGTTCATACTCGGAACAAGTTATTTTGGCGTTCGCGCAAAGCACAGCGTCGCGGCTTCATCTCTCTGTACGCCAGTACGCCAAGGGACTGCCGATGTTGAGCATGGTTTTCGGGTACCTTTGCCAAGGATTTCGCTGTAGAGGGCCTGCGCTTCCATGCACCGCCAACGGCAGTCCTAGAAGCAGGGGCGTTGCCTCTGCGAATATGAAAAAAAAACTAAGAAATGAATGTTGGCCTATAGCTTCAAACCCGGCTTGTCTGATTGGACAGTTTCGAGGTGTACAAGCGAAGCGAAAATACAGGAGGGTGGAGTTACTACGAATGTGCCTGTTTGACCAATGGCAGCTCCGTTTCCGGTTTCCCGTGGCAACTGCGTCCGAGCAGGGAGCGCGCAAGCCTTCCCTTCCCTCCCTCGACGAAACGCGACCGCTCCATGGGCTTGCGAGGCCTCTTTTTCGAGACTGCCCTTACGGCTGTGATGAGCGCTTTGCCATTGCAATTTCATGCGCAGCGCATAAAGAGTCACCCAAAAGGGAGGGAAGGAAGCTACCAGATATCGTTTACCCACAATGAATGGTCCTAAAAGCGGCAGTTGAAAAAATATACGCCTGGAAGCGCGCCCCACCATACAAGAGACGGAAGAGTTGCATGACGTGCTTTGCGAGCCGTCGTGTAAAGAATGACCGGTAGGATTATAAAAGCGCCAGGAAACGGCCATTCCAGTCCAATGCCTCAAGCACAGAGCTGTCTTATGGTACCACTGCTGTAATAGTTGTTCTCCGATTCGACAATTACTTTCTGCTAAAAGGCCTGTGAACACGCACCAAAGAAGTAGCACTCTTTCCAGCCATACGCAGCTCCAATTAGAACAATGAAGGAGAGCTACCAAATTATGCTCATTGTCAACGTACTTACTAGCGCTTCAACGCAACTACGCGCTGTGTAAAACTGCATTATATATTTCATCGAATAAAGCAACGCCGGAGGAAGTGCAAACTGGATTAAACTGCCGTGATGGCAGAATGCTAAAGCCAACTTATCGCCTTCAGTGGATGATTCTTATGTTTCGCTTCACAAAGTAACAATACGAAAGCGCAGCGTGCAGTACACAGGGGAATACTTAATAATGGAGTTAAGATAAAGAATGTTGTACACCACACAGCGACACTGTATACAGTGAACCATGGAAACATTAAATACAAACATTATACGTGAAAAATGAGTGGCTTAAAAACTACGCGCTCCTGAGGCCGCATGCACGTCGGATGAACTAGCTGGTTTTAAATGCATCCTTGCAGAAGCACTATGTTTGTTAGTAAAACCGACTTTCTTTGAACCTAGCCAATCTCCGTAGTGAATGCTGTGGGTCTGAGCTCCTTCTTAGTCGAACCTCAAATTTTTATCGCCAACCTAATTAAATCGCTACAGAAAACGGAGCCCCATTATATCTGTAAAAACGAGCAAAACTTTACGGCTTATCAATGAAATGGCCAGTATGAGTGTTTGCTGAATGTTCCTGGTCTATTTCTTCTGTTTGCTTTTTTCCTGTATGTGTGTGTGTTCATAGAATCCTTTGCCAGAGCGTGCAGGTGTTATAATTTGCCAATAGACGATCAGTTGACACTCAGAGTTCTTTCTTTTTTTTTTTTTTGCCTGCTCTTTCTGCGTTAGGCATGCTTTTGCGTTCGTTTTTTAGCGAGAAGACGCTTTCGCTTAAAACATCAGTGACCATTCTAGCATCTTGAGGCTCAATAAAGAGCGCATAGTTAAAAGATAAACCTGGGCAGTGCTCTGTGAGTGTGTTCGCTGCAAGAGTATCGCGTTCCTCATCTGTGCGCGATGAACACAACACGTCAGCTATGGCAAAGTGCGGCTTTGGGACCTATAGCCGTACGTACACTGCACTCATGCGCTCCTTGCCGCACACTGCATAAATGTCCAGAAACCGTGGCGCCATGAGTCTGTGTTTATTCAGGTTTGTGCCGCCTCACCCGGACGATCTGCTACACCTCTTTTCAGCAACGTGCCATTTCGAGTCCCTCTCGCAGATGTCTTGCTTCTTTCCGCGTACATACTAACAAGAATCCGCTAACATATCTTTTCGGGAGGAGGAACTGCTGGGTCATGGATGATAATGAGCGCCAGTGCACACGGTCACACATTTCGTTACATCGCTGATAACGTAATCATGCAGCGCGGTGTAAAGTGTAGAGCTGGCGCGTATAGGCTGTATGAACCTCAATGATCTTACCGAAAAATTCTTTGCGTCTTTAATGTTTCCAGTGGCAGTGTGTACCAAGTACGTATTGCCGATTAGATAAAACGTACCCGCTTTAGAATGCTCACGACTCTAAATCGACTATGATATGACTAAAAAATAGCTGCTCTCAGGAGCGTAATCGACCAGTGCGGAGCTGATTAAAAGAGCAGTCGTGGCACGTGCGCTTTGCCCGACCGAGAGATGAGATGTCATATGCAGGCTCTCAGTCAGAAGCATCGAAAGTGAAGTGGGCCTGCGAAAACACGACCGTTGTATAATTCTTAAACTTCCCTTAACATTGCCGCAGCGTGGCCGGCGGCTCTGGTGAAACTGAAAGCAGCTGTAAATCCCGCCAGATCATGCCAGAACAACCTAACATTTCAAGCTTGCGCTTTCTTTTTATGCGCTCTTAAGAAAAAATACCTCTGGTTACGCAGTGGCGCGAGGATGATATAACACCTATATTTTTCTAAGCGCAATGACAAAAGCCGCTGCAGTAGAAATTTGCGACATAGGATTACTGATATGTAATTCGGAGGCCGAAGGCGCTTCAGAAGGGAAAATGTTTGGGCGTGTTGGTTCATCGTCAATACAGCGAAGCGCTCAAAATCACAAACGACTCCCTCCTCGTCCTTTGTGATTTTGAGCGCTTCGCTGTATTGACGAAGGCGCTTGTCAAAAACTATTTGATCTACACAACGTTCGAACGTCTCTCGGCAAGAAACTCAGACCATTAGAGCACTTATAATGAGAAGATTTACTTGAAGTAGCAGGGCTACCTTTCAGTCATTCTCTCGTTATAAAACACGAAGACTTCAGAATCTCAGTGACAACGGCAAGGATCAAGATTTGCCCTGGACGTATCTGGTTTTTGACATCCTTTTTAACGCGCCAGAAAGCTCAACGATACCAAAAGCGGCCGCAGATAGCAGGGTCGCTAACTGACGGGGAAATTTAAGTGTAAACTAGATGTTTCTTACGCATTTTAAGAAAATCCGGAAAGATTTAGAATATTTTTGAGTGTGTTATGAGAATTTTTGATACATCTTTCTTCACGTGGCAACAGCTTGCATCCAAAACCTCGCCATTAACATGCTCCTAAAATTCTGGCGACCACGTTGGTGCCTAGATGACTATACGTAGAGGTGCAGGTGCATTGTACAAATTCGAGAGCAAGATGAGAAAAATGTTACTCTTCCAGTCAGCGAAGATTTGGAAGTACGGCATGTAGCACTGTTGTTAACGCGTCTCGTTGTTCAAATAATGCTACTTTTTTCTCGCATAAGCTTAAACATGTCGGCAGCGGCGAGATCGGAGACCGTGGATTATGTCTGGGACTTTTTTTGCATCACGCGCAGCAAATAACGAGAACACTCAGCGCAAAGTAACAGGAACCAGCAGGCAATTTCACCATAAGGACAGTCGCCGAAAAAGCACTGGTAATAGCAACTTAATAACAACACACTAAACAGCATGCAACGAAGTCTTGATTACACGCTTGCAGACAAAATAATATGGACCAGAATTTGGCGATAAAACTATTTCCTCATAACGAATAAGAAAACTTGTACTGTTTAGCGCCATTACGCCCCAGAAAACAGACAGAACAATGATCGCGCGGTCTGATGCTTCATTTGGCCTACTTCCTCCTTACTTAATAACAAGTGCAAAATAGGCAAATAAGCAAACGCTTTCGGGTTTCAGGCTTTACTAGCCATTTGTGAGAAACGATGTCATAAACTGGAATTCACAGAAGCAAAACATAAACAGGTACCTTATAGTACACTTAGGTATATAGAAACATGCTGAACACGGAAAGAAAGAAATCATTCTGTATCTGGAAATATGCAGCTGCAAAATATCACTTATACAGAACAAAAAAGAACTCGTGTCACTGCTTGGAATTGCAACATAAGATTTTAACAGCTTAGCTCAGCCAAGCCGCAATTATGGAAGCGAAAGCACCGTTATTACTGTTTGTGCGTGATTAAGCATGCTAAGACGTATTTGCAGTGGTTTAACACCTGTCTGCGAACCTCGAGGAAACGCAGCCGAAGCACTGGTTTCAGTGCGCGACTATACTCCATGGCTATCTGCGAAGCACAAGGACACCGCAGCCACTTCTAGATGACACGAATGTGTCGAGAGCATTTTGAAAGGGGAAGTCCAAGGAGGCAGGCATTGTGTCAGGCAATGCAGTATATTTGTGAAGATAAGTACCGGTACAAATAACGTTTGCGAGGTGTGGAAGAAGAACCACCACCACCACCACCACCACCACCAGCACCACCACCAGCAGCAGCAGCAGCAACAGCAACAGCAGCAGCAGCAGCAACAGCAGCAGCAGCAGCAGCAGCAGCAACAGCAGCAGCAGCAGCAGCAAGCAGCAGCCAGCAGCAGCAGCAGCAAGCAGCAGTAGCCAGCAGCAGCAGCCAACAGCAGCAGCAGCAGCAAGCAGCAGCAGCAGCAAGCAGCAGCAAGCAGCAGCAGCAGCAAGCAGCAGCAGCAGCAGCAGCAGCAGCAGCAGCAGCAGCAGCAGCAGCAGCAGCAGCAGCAGCAAGCAGCAGCAGCAGCAAGCAGCAGCAAGCAGCAGCAGCAGCAGCAGCAGCAGCAGCCAGCAGCAGCAGCAGCAGCAAGCAGCAGCAGCAGCAAGCAGCAGCAAGCAGCAGCAGCAGCAGCAGCAGCAGCAGCCAGCAGCAGCAGCAGCAAGCAGCAGCAGCAGCAAGCAGCAGCAAGCAGCAGCAGCAGCAAGCAGCAGCAGCAGCAGCAGCAGCAGCAGCAGCAGCAGCAGCAGCAGCAGCAGCAGCAAGCAGCAGCAGCAGCAAGCAGCAGCAAGCAGCAGCAGCAGCAGCAGCAGCAGCAGCCAACAGCAGCAGCAGCAGCAAGCAGCAGCAGCAGCAAGCAGCAGCAAGCAGCAGCAGCAGCAGCAGCAGCAGCAGCCAGCAGCAGCAGCAGCAAGCAGCAGTAGCCAGCAGCAGCAGCCAACAGCAGCAGCAGCAGCAAGCAGCAGCAGCAGCAAGCAGCAGCAAGCAGCAGCAGCAGCAAGCAGCAGCAGCAGCAGCAGCAGCAGCAGCAGCAGCAGCAGCAGCAGCAGCAGCAGCAGCAGCAGCAGCAGCAGCCAACAGCAGCAGCAGCAGCAAGCAGCAGCAGCAGCAAGCAGCAGCAAGCAGCAGCAGCAGCAAGCAGCAGCAGCAGCAGCAGCAGCAGCAGCAGCAGCAGCAGCAACAGCAGCAGCAGCAGCAGCAAGCAGCAGCCAGCAGCAGCAGCAGCAAGCAGCAGTAGCCAGCAGCAGCAGCCAACAGCAGCAGCAGCAGCAAGCAGCAGCAGCAGCAAGCAGCAGCAAGCAGCAGCAGCAGCAAGCAGCAGCAGCAGCAAGCAGCAGCAGCCAGCAGCAGCAGCACGCAGCAGCAGCAAGCAGCAAGCAGCAGCAGCAAGCAGCAGCAGCAGCAGCAAGCAGCAGCACGCAGCAGCAGCAAGCAGCAAGCAGCAGCAGCAGCAAGCAGCAGCAGCAGCCAGCAGCAGCAGCAAGCACAAGCAGCAGCAAGCAGCAGCACCAGCAAGCAGCAGCAGCAGCAGCAGCAGCAGCAGCAGCAGCAGCAGCAGCAGCAGCAGCAGCAGCAGCAGCAGCAGCAGCAGCAGCAGCAGCAGCAGCAGCAGCAGCAGCAGCAGCAGCAGCAGCAGCAGCAGCAGCAGCAGCAGCAGCAGCAGCAGCAGCAGCAAGCAGCAGCAGCAGCAGCAGCAGCAGCACAAGCAGCAGCAGCAGCAGCAGCAGCAGCAGCAGCAGCAGCAGCAGCAGCAGCAAGCAGCAGCAGCAGCAGCAGCAGCAGCAGCAGCAGTTGTGCGAAGGGAAGAATAGCGACGCAGCAGAAGAATAAGCGCTGCTCCGGCTCCGTACGCCACACCCGAGGTCAGGGTCATTCGGCGTGCACACAGAGAAACTCGAGTATGCTAGTGTAGCTTCCGCTTCAAACATAGAGATAAAATTAGAGGCACTGAACTTTTATTTATGATTACCCATTCGAGCTTTGTTTTCAGAATCAATGTGTTTAAATCGACTTTGATGGTAATTTTTGCTTGCCTGAGCAAAGATTGAATACTCGCCAGGAACTAATTAGAATGCTACAGATAACCACTACAACGGCTAGGCAGCCAGCTTTTTTGACCAGACCATGGTGCTTCTGCGTTTCAAAGCGCTACAGAACTTATGAAGGAAACCTTATTGCGCGCAGCTGTCCTAAGGGATTTCATGGTCAACCAGGTGTTTAGCACATTCAATGTTTAGAGTATACGAAGGCAAGAAACTGTACTCTGAAAACGTTCAATACTGTACCATTCCTGTCATTTGCACGTTAGACATGAACCTGTTTGTCCACTCTACGCTATTATCCGGCTGCCATAAATACTGCACAGTGCATACGGCCGGAGAACACACGAAGGCGTAATGAATCTGTCCGCCTGCCCTTCGCACAGCACGGTTGCGCAAGTCCGAAACCTACTTCGTAAAATGCAGAATCACACATCGAATGGCTCCAAGGATCAAAGCATGTGGTTTGAAGGATAACATAACTGCGGAGTGAAGTTTCCTCGCAAGTGTAGAAAATCTTCGCGGCAGATTTTGGATAGAAATTTAAAACAAAAGCTTCGGGAGGAAAGCAAATCAGAGACAGCTGAGATATATACCACTATTTCACGGTAAATGAAAAGAAACGCAATGCTGAAAACCAACAGCTCATATCGCGTGTTTGAAAGTTTAGTGCAGACATCATGCAGCCTAATCTTGTCAGAGTCGCTCGAATTCACGAGAGAGGTACTGGCGAAAATCCAACGGGTGCTCTAAATCCACAAAATGATAATTACAGGAGCAATGATTTTCACATGGCATTCATAAGTGATAGCTTCTTTACGAAGGCACCTGTCAGGCAGGAAAAGCATGGAAAATATTTAAGTTTATATGTGCCTAATGAAGGAATACCCCCCCGATGGGGGAAAATTTTCATCTAATCAGGTGAACTTTTTTGTAGGCCAAGGACACAGACAAGAAGGACAAGGAGAACAACAAATTGATTTCATGGCTGTACCAACTCAAACCGAATCAAAAGATGACAGTGTGTAAAGAATTTGGCTGCAGGGACCGAAGAAGGCTCCTGCTCTTAGTGTTGTCTGTTAGCCGCTTCTAGAAATCCTCATTCTTATCGTCGTTCCTGTGGAATCTGTGTCCTTGAAGCTCTTTTCTTGCCCACGTTCAAACAGATGGCGGACATTCTGCGGCCACTGTTGAAACCTTCGGGCAGGTGGCAAGTTCTGCACTTTCTTGACAGCCCCATGCATCGTAGCCATAAAAATAAATATGAAACTAGTTCCTAGCGGAACGTATAAGAGCTGTTCACAGACCAATCAAATTTTTTATTACAGATAGAAGGTTAAACTCTGCCACTTGAATTGACCACGAATTTGACCTCGGGTTCAAAATGTGATTTAATAATAATAATAAGCAATTTATTTTCCATCAAAGAGTTGCAGGGAGCTTTTGGGAAAAGCTGCTCGTAAAAGCGGCATCTTCACAAGAGCCCAAAGCCCGCTACGATACGAAAGCGAGCATACAAAAGAAAACACATACACAATGCATTATTCACAGCCCTTAACTACACATACACGTATTTAAATGTTTGAATCGGTAGCTATTACATAACTTGTGGTGAAATAACAAGTATACAGGTAATCTTAAAATAAATCAACGCATAAAACAAACACAAAATTCGATCAGACCGTTTTGGTAGGAGTGCGTTGTGCTGGCACATTTCGTGCCTAGGTTTCTTTAGAAGGTCAATATCAGTTTTACTGCAATAATTGAGAAGAGTTGGTAGGGTGAACGACAATTTTTCTATGAGATCATTTGTGCGTAGTGTTATAACATTTCACACTTCTTTGTGAGGAGTAGTGTATGCTGTTACACTCTCCTTTAACGACTATATTTCTCGTAGAGATGTCCGGCGCCACTGTCATTTTATAATCATAAAGATTTTGTATTGCCACTACCCTGGCTTTTTCGAAAAGGCTGTTATATGGCAAGTCATAAACGGTCCTAAGGAACCTTTTTTGATAAATTAATATTTTTTGCAGATTATTATGCGCAGTTGTCCCCTCAAACTAGAAAACAGTAATTTAATGCGAATAAAAATTGTGCGAATGCAATTGTGCGCAAGCATTTTTACCTGAAATGGCAAATACGTTCTAACATGTGATATGATGCCAACGAAATCAGATTACCGTGTTAAAAAAGGGTCACACGGTCACGCCCCGAAATGTTCTAGGAGAAAGTTATGCTATAGGAGTTTGATTTCATCAGCTATTTGTAGTTCTTCCTCTCCGATCTTCAATCTTAAAGGGATGGTCAGCTGTTTTGGTTTTGATTTTGGCCTAAATACAGCTGCTTTTTTTTATTTTCAATAATTCTTTGTTGGTTTGCTGCTGACCACTTACTAACCGCTCTAAGGAAATATGTTACTTTATTCTGAAGTGCGTTATAACGAGGAGCGGACAAAAAGATGCTGGCGTCATCCGCATAAAGAACACATTTGGCTCAACAGAAATGTTTGTAAGATCATTAATATAAACATTAAATAGAAGAGGGCCTAAAATACTCCCTGGAAAGCATCATTAATAATTGGTCCTAATTAAGATAGGTAGAATTCAATTGTAACATATTTCTCTCTCCGGTGAAGATATGACTGAATAAATTGCTAGAAATGTCCACGAATGCCATAAATTTCAAGATTTTGCCATAATGTATTATGATTCACGGATTCATCGAAAATCAATTTTTTTTTCCAAGGAAACAAAGGAAACAATTGGCAAAGTGAGAGTGAAGCTTCGCAAACATTCAAGCGCCGTACCTAGTACCGACAACTTGTGGTACCGTTCTCATGCGTGTAACAGTATGAGCTTTCTAGTTAACGAGTCGCCGCTTGTACCGGACGAAAAGGACGAACAGGGGAGCCGGTACTGGACGAACGGCTAGCAAGTGATAAGCCTGTCAAAATTTTCAGCAGACGACGCAGATTTAAAGGAGTCTAGGCTTGACGACAACGAGGGAAGGGGTGAATTTCGAATCATCATTTGCATATTGAGTAATTGAACCACGGCATCAAATCAAGCGGAACGCAGAAAGTAGATGAGATTAAATTCGCATTCAGCTTGTTATTTCTCGTTTGACTTTACATAATAAAGTTCCTATTATACTGCTTGAAAGCTGGTCAGATAATGACGGATTTCACTGATAAAACAAGTTTTTTTTTCGTTCCATGGCACCTAGTTGAGGATTTTGGCAGCTGTTTGATCTAAACGATTTTTCCAATGAAATAACATGTCAGAACCACAGACATGCCGAAGCACCTTAATAAAAAATTGGACGTCACTGCTGTAAATATAAATGCCTGATCTTGGCTTCTAGGCTAGGTGAATGCAACGGAATAACGAAGCGCAAATTCGACTAACGACAAACGGTAAGTAAGGAACGAAACGGCCTCTAAAATCCAGATTTTCAGAATTTTTACAGACGTTAGCAGCGATGATGCTCTAATTAAATTACAAACCACGACGAGCTGCTTGTACCCTGCTTTGAAGAACATTTCTACTGTGAGCTATAGAGCAGCTTTCATGCACAGGCGACGCTCATCCACCAGAAATCTCTGATGCCTTTTAAAACCCTCATCGTGGTTATCTGTTACACAGGTAGGTAGGCAGCGTTATTTCATGCTCCATGTTATCTAAAAGACAAAGAAAAAAGTAGCCACAAAGCTGGGCAAGAAACATGAGGCTGAGTTGGCACAGTGCAGACCGGTCGGTGCTATACGTGGTCAGAGAGCATAGGCTGAAGAATGAACATGATTGCCTCATAGCTACGATGCCCAAAAGCTGCGAACTCTTTCAGCTCTTCGAAAATGTCATAATATGAAAGGAAAAGACCAAACGCAAAAAGAACGTTCAGAGGCACCTTCATTCTTAAAAACATCCGACGTCTACGCCCAAGACGCTCATGTCACTTTAAACGTACACTTTGCCGTTTCAGTGTAGTAGTTCTATTTTTTATTCCCCTAATGCACAGCAGCCGGGTTGGGATAGTGGTTAGGACGATCGACTACTGAGCCGTGAGAATTGTGTTAGATCCCACTCGCGGCGGCCGCAGTTCGGTGTACTTGAAACGCAAAGCGCACGTTATAGAACCTGACCATAATTTTACGCTTTGAACTGCCTAACCATAAATTATACTCTAATAGCACGTCTTTCCCTGCGTTTCAAGGCTTGCTGCATTGCGACTTCTAATTCACCACCCACATTTTATGTACCCTTATTACTGTGCTTGTGTATGTGCGCGAGTACGGATAAGTTGTAAGACTCTTTGCTTTTTTGCTTCTCCCAAAGTGAACTTTGTAATTCATGCCTCATCCTGTTTCTAGTTTTTTTAAGGTGCTTTTCCGGTCAGAACTTACATTTTTCTTTGATCTTATGCTAAAGCACCCAGCCATACTATAAATCGCGAACCGGCCCCGTACGAGCCTTCTTTTCCCACAAAATGTCCTGCAGGCGCTACATCTCCCCTCGACTCAGCCGCCATCCGTCAAATCCGGTCAGCTCTACTTTCTTTTCTTCTTAGCAGCTTCTCTACGTTATTACTTTTGCAGCCGCACCAAAATGTATGACACAAAAAAAAAAAAAAACAATTCTGGTCACACGACGACCCTTGGATGAGTCGGACCTATTGAGTCGAACCGAATCGTATTTTCCAATCTTTGAGTAAAACCGCCCCAGGAAAACCTTCATCTAAAACCGTAAGCGAAAAGCGCCCGTCGCTTATACTCGTAAAGATATCATCCGGGGTCCGAAAAGAAAAAGGGGGCTCTGGCTTTTCTCTGAGGCAACTTGTGTCCCTCCCGCCATTGTCTCTGCTCCTTTTCAGCGGTGCACTTTGTCGCTCGGGCTCCCCGTGGTTGCGCTGTGGGAGACAGGTTCTCTTTTCATGGGGACGACAGCTCCTCTGGCCTGCTGTGGCTGCAGGACGATCATAATGGATTGGAAACCGGTAAAACGGTCTCCTCCACATCCGAGGTTCTGCGCAGTATAGGACAGTAACTTTCGTACAACTTCCGTTTATGCAGCTCAGCAGGATTTCTTTCGCGGGAGCCCGTCTTGTCTTTTTCTCCTCTTTACGAGAAGGGTTAATTTAGTCAGTGAGCTCAATCAAAGCAAACAAACCAGATGGAAATACTGGGTACGCGTAGGTCTAAGAACTATTAGCGTAAGCATAGTCGAAAAGACTGTGGGCTTCTATCCCTCGCCTCGCCAAGGTAAGTACGCAGGTTAAAGCACGGAGAGCATATGTAAATTTATAGGTGGAAAATTTAAGTGCTGAAAGAAAAGGCGTTATTGTTTGAGATCAGTTATCAAGACCAGGTGCTGGGTCAACATTTGTGGATGCGCCCTGGTCATTTTCTAATACCGTTTATGCAAGGCGCCGAGCGCTCTACCAGTAGAGTGCACGGATTAAAATGCACTGAAACAAGAGGAATTGTGTTGGGGAAGCACATGATGCCAGTCGTAAATAGTGAACGCAGAAAATTGCTTCCAATATCGACATCCTCATCTTATGTGTCATCTAGAGTGAGTGAATGTATTTTTTGTTTGTTTGCTGCTGCTGTCTTGAGGGTTTAAAGTGATTACAATTCTTTGATTAGTTTAAATAATGAAATATTTAGTTCAGATTCATTCAAAATTACTATAATAAACGTCACGAACGCAGTTATCACCCATGACGCCGATATATAGGGACGTGTAAAAACATTCCTAATTATTTTTTGCAGAAGATGAGACTTCTTCTGAAATTATTGGCCTATCTTAATGAAAGTAATCGTAAATTTTAAACTTTTCCCATTACACTTACCTCGGGTTAAGTTTTTTTTGTGTGTGTGTGTGTGGGGGGGGGGGGGAATGGGGGATGTTATCTATAACTTCCCAATTCGCGGGCACCATGCAGTGCAAATAGTAAATTAGCGAGCTCGTGCCCGTGGTCACAGTGGCGCAAGTGTTCTGCAGGGACAACTTCTAAAGGGTGCGCTGCCTACGCTTCACACCTGGGGTCTCAGGAGCGGCAGATGTTTCCAGCATTTTAGGCCCAAAAATATAAGGTCACGAAAGGAAAGATTTGAACGTAGCACAAGAGAATTCTTCGCATGCGCAAAGTATCGTGTTGCAGAGAGAACAGTCTCCCTGGAGCCCTCACAGAGGAACAATTCAATTAATGTGTGTCCAATAATAAGGCTACAGCGGCAGTGACCCGATGGTTCATTGTTGCTTGTTGCTCATGCAGTTTTTTTTGCTGCCTTGCTTATACCAACTTCTGTAGCATCACAGGGCCCGGACTATCATCGGCCAACTTCATTTCTTCACATCTGGTTGAGCAGGAGGATGACATAAAGTGCTTGCCCGGGGACTGCATTATCGCTCCCATTTGGGATAACCTCGGCGTGTCCTAATGCAAGATCCTGCATGCAAGTCACCCTCTCAGTTTGTCTTCTGTTCAACCAATCATCGACAGCTGCCGGTCCGTGACGTCAACTATCGAGAGTATAAAAATCCTGCTGATCGCTCTCCTCGTCAGTGGGCTAGGCTGCAGTGGCGGTGGAACGATAGTTAATCGTTGCTTGTTCCTCTTGCAGGTATGTCCGTATTCTATTGCGTCGTGTATTCGTTCTGATGATCGCTTTCTGCTGCTGCTTCCTTGCCCATTTAGTCCTGTGACTTGGTGCTCACACGCGTTATATTGCGCCACTTGTCTCCTCCTGAGTGGTAATGCATATCTCAATCCTCTACCTGTTAATCGATCTGGCAGTAGTTCCAATTCCGCATTAGAGGTGGCTACCGAGGATCACTCTTCGGTAGTACCTCATGAAAATGAAGGCCCTTCTATATCTGAAATGTTCTATAAACTGTTGGAGGGGCAGAATAAACTAGCTCGAGACATCACTGACATTAAGTCATTTCAACAGTCAATTTCCAACCGCTTCGATGCCTTAGAGTCGCGTGTAGGTTCACTTGAGGCCACACTCATGTTCAAAGATTCCGCTTTTTACTCCGATGTACGCGCTGAAATCGATTCCTCGTCAGCAAAAGTAACAGAATTAGTGTTAAAAAATGACTATCTAGAAAACCATTTTCGAAGAAACAATCTGATCATACATGGTATTTCGGGCGACCTCGATGAAACCTCCTCCGCTCTGCTCTATAAATTTGGAACTTTATTTTCCTAGAACCTCAAGATTAGCTGCCCCCATAATGAACGCTGTCATAGGCTCGGTAGAGGACGCACTGATTATACACGTCTCATATTACCAAACTCTTTAACTTCAACGACAAAACTGATGTCCTAAAAACATCTCAAAACTCAAGGGTACAAATTTTGTCATTAAAGAAGACTTCTCGGCAAGGGTCCGGCTTCTTCGTAAAAAAGAATCTAGAATACATCAGCCTCCTTTCGATGCTGGGGTTGTGACGTAAGGTTAATATTTGATCATGCTTTCAATGATAAAACTCCTTATAACTGGGATGAGAGTTCACACTCATTAGTAATTACATCAATCAAAGTGCTTCTTCCGTGCCTGTGCCTTCGACTTCTAACCGACCCTATCCCTGACTTCGTTCTGGTAATCTTGCCGTCCTTAACATCAACGCCCGTAGCATTGTCAAAAAGCTTCAAGATTTGTTGTCCCTTATTTCGCTCCATTATCCCAATGTTATAGGTATCAAAAAGACATGGCTACATAGTAGTGGTATTCACGATTGCGAGTTCACTCCACTTGGGTTTGTTGCCATGCGCTTGGATAGGAAATGTGGTGTAGGAGGCGGCGGGGCTCTACTCATACGGTCGGACCTAAAATTTTCTATCTTAGGTCCGCAAAAACAGAATCCGAGTGCTGTAAAATGTGTCAAATAATCAGCATATTGTAATTACTGTCATGTATCGTCCCCATGGATATTCCATTGATGTCCCTCATGCTGTCACAGACTTCATGAGCGAGGTTAATAAAAGCATAATAATAAATAAGTAAAAGCATAATAAAATTCAACTCACCGACTTGGTGCTGCTCAGTGCGATGTCGCTTCCGAAATTCTCGTCCTACTATGCCACAGCCTCTTCTCCACGGGAGGCTTCCCTCGCAAATACATTGTAAAAGTGTCGAGTGGAGCCTCCTCCACTTCTCTTGAACTTTCGGATGCAACAATAGACGCAGAAGAAAACGCATAAATGGAAATACACTGTTTTTTCGAAGGAGTAACTATCATACGAGTGTTATGTGCCGCTACTTATTCGGTTCACTAGCAGCCAGCGCGGAGTGCTCAATGCACACGAGAAGACGGGAGAGGAGGCTCCGCACCCGAGAAGCGCTTTTCTTCCAAAAAACGAGTTTCATGCTAGCGGCGCTGAACCGTGGGAGCTACTTCTAACGTAGCGCTTAAAATATGAACAAAAAAGCGAGGAAGGTCTGCCTGCGCCATCGCACGGATGATCCGCTCATGTGTGTTCATGGGGAAATCAGTGGTCTGCTTGATATATTATGACTTGTCCTTTCGCGCAGTGATGATTCCTGGGACATGGTATTGGGCAGCTCCTAACATAATGTATCTGGCTATGAGTAACACCTTCTAAATCGCAGGAATTAGAAAAGTGGTGCCGTCATGTCACTGCGGTCCGCTTTCAAAAGGCCGTCAAAGTTCATAGCGAATATGAAGACATTTTGGAAGTTATATGACACAAGCCTGTAACATCACGCCTGCATCAGATCTTTAATTTTCATTTATTTATTTATTTATTTACGCAATAGCACGTCTGCTCTTCAGGTTGAGGCATGGAAGGCAGAAATATATGATAATTCATCAATGAAAGCTTAAACAAGCATCGGAATAAACTAACACAACAAATGAGATCGCGTAACGGTAACAGAGAGCTCAAAGTAAAAAATTCCCTACAATTCACATTTACATTTTATTGGGCTATCATAAAAACGCTGTTCTCATCGTCCTTTTCATTTGTTCAATTTGCGAATAAGCACTTCTGCAACCCATTGACTAGAATTATTTATTTATTTATTTGTTCTGAACTTCTCCATTGTGAATAAGGCATTATTTTAAGGTTTTAAAATCAGGGGACCAGCCACATTAGACAAAGCAGCATCGAATAACCATCGCAGAAAGCACTACTAAAAAGTAAGGGTTCATTATTATTATTATTTATTATTATAAAACAAAGGGTGCAATGCTTTATACGAGAATAAAAGTGGAAACCGATTTTAAACAGTACATGCCATGGTAGAGATTCGCCAAACAAATTTTATCTCCATCCTGAGCAAAATCAATCAGTTCTGTTTCAAGAAGATTTTTTTTTTAATCATGCAATAGCATACCGTGCAAAGAATTAACTTAAATGCATCTGTATTTAATTGGATCGAAGATTTCCTTACTAACCGCTCCCAGTTTGTTCACGCTAACGATTACGCTTCCAGCTTCACCCCTGTTCTCTCCGGTGTACCCCAAGGTACCGTATTTGGTCCTCTTCTTTTCCTTATTTACATTAATGACCTACCCAGCTCCATCTCTTCTAATATCCGCCTTTTTGCCGATGACTGTGTTATTTACTGTCCCATACATAACCTGATAATTTGGCTCTTCAGGCCGATCTGCAAAAGTCGAGGAATGGTGTCGAAATTAGTTAATGACCCTAAATGTTAACAAACCAGCCCTAATTACCTTCTGCAGACGCCAACACTATTCCTCATACAACTACTTACTAAACGGAACTACTATCTCCCGGTATCTTTTTTGAAATATTTAGGTGTCACAATTTCTAGTCATCTTACATGGCATTCTCACGTTACATCCATTACTAACGATGCTAACCGCACACTTGGCTTTCTTCGGCGTAACCTAGCTCAGGCACCTTCTTCTGTTAACATCTAGCTTATGTAACTCTTGTAAGGCCCAAATTGGAGTACGCATGCGCATTGTGGGACCCACATCTTCAAAACTTAATATCGACCATTGAATTAACACAAAACCATGCAGCTAGATTTATCTCCTCTGACTATTCTCGTAAAAATAGCGTCACTAATATAAAAGCTAATGCCGGTCTCCCAAGCTTGCAAGCACGCCGTAAAATATCTAGACTGTTTATTTCATAAATTTTATCATGCCTAATCATCTAGCACAGCAGTCATCATGCCGATTCATCGAACATCCAGTCGCATCAGCCACACCTTGGCTGTTTATCCGTCACATGCCCGAACGACAACGCACCTCAAATCATTTTTTGTAAGCACAGCCATCGACTGGAACGATCTTCCTGGTGACATCGTCGCTCACTCTAACCCAAGCCATTTCAGAACCGCCATTGAAAAAGTTTTTTGTTAGTCTCGACCATACTCTAAAGCCTACCCGTCATGTAAAACCCCGTACTCCTGGGGTCTTTTAGGTATTGGAAATTTAAAAAAAAATCATTGGAGAGCTGATTCGAGAGTGCGCAGATGTGCAGGTCAATCGCCGACAGGCATTCTCACGAAGTTGCAATCGGTCGATGCCGAAGTGTCCCTACTTAGCTATAGCTGCCCATCTTCAGGCACGGCATACGCGTAGGTCGCTATTGAGAATAATGTGAAGATGGCAGCAGCTGACGGCACTCTTGACGAACAGTCCCTAGGCTCATATCCTGGAGGTTGTCCCTGCTTGTAACTGGATTATTGATGCATTTCCAGAAAGAACATGTAACGGAGGTTTCTGCCGTCTAACCCTTGTATCCCAAGCCTCTTCAATCTTGCAACCTTCACTGGTGAATCGAGTGACGGTCTTCGACGAATTTCGGACTACATAAACGAGGAATTACTCTTAAAATGCTGATAGTATAAATGTTTTCCTTTCTTAGCCCATATCAGGGTCGGTGGATAAAAAAACATGCTTCATTTCTTGACGTTCACGATGCCTGTCTGGTTTTAAAACTGGACGTGTGACTGTAGTAATTGCTTCCCCCTGTTCCTAAAGTTGATGTTTGATAAGCCTGAAAGATATTCTTTTTAGAGGACACCTATTTTGTCAAGAGTTTTTCGTGGCATCCTGTGCACATTCTTAGTTGTTCAGTGGAGAAAATAACTCTCCGCTGAGCTTCATAAAGTCGTCGAAGTTGTTAATTAGCACCAAATTAACAGGCAAGTCGAGCCATTCTTCGTCGCCTTGACCTGAGGAGCCTTCGAATGTTCTTGATACCAGGGCCTGCTAGTAAATGGTTAGGGCAGGCTTTGAAGGCCACTGATTGTTCATGGTTCCCTTCGCAATTCAATATATTCAGGTAAGAGTCAGTGCCCTGGAGGCTACCCCTTCGAACTTGCTCGCCTGAAAGATTTTGTGGCACCGGCTATTTTTAAGAAATCCCATCATAACGTTTAACAACGCCGGCGAAAAATGGGCAAGATGTAAACTTGAAAGCTTGGAGAGGAGAAAAACAGGGTACATGACGTTTAGCAAGAAAAATGGCTGCTAATCGCAAGAGGACACAAGTTTCAGATGCTTGTACCACCCCGCTAAAAGGGCAGCATATTGTTCCTCTACCAAATCTTGCACCGATGTCCTCGTACTTCCGCGCACCAAAGCAATAAAGTGTAAACTGTCTTTGACTGCGGCGTTGTAAGTACGAATTCAGCAATAATTAGAGAACTTAAAAAAATATCAGACTCAGAAATACGTGAGGTCTTCAGCAAGAAAGAACACGCAACCGGAAGCAGCCCACAATGCTGCTATAGCTTCAGCGATGATGACTATCACTGCGTTCTTTCTGGAGTGCCTGAGATGCAGTGAGTGTTCTTACCACTAAATAGCTTAAGATATCAATCACGCCGCAGTGAATCAGTGGTTATGGCTGATCCCAATGACGCGACGCCGGTAGCAGCCGTGGCTGCTTTCTGGCGACGAAACGTAAGCTGCCCGTGTGATGTCAGTGCACAATAATCTCTGGTGGTCAAAATCATACTATGCCCTCTACTTTGGCGTCCCTCATTGTTGATAAGGTAGTTTAACAAAACTTGAAGTTTGGCTATATGGTGCATTGCAACTTGACTGGAAATAAAGCGCACAGGAAGACGCACACAAGAGAAGAAGACACAGGACACGCGCATTGTTGATAACTTAACATATTTTCTGAACGGTCAGGGATGCGACCCATTAAAAAACATTATTTGCTATTCAACAGTGTGCACTCTGTTGTCTGGTTTCCAATGCATACAATCGTCATATCCCTATAGCTTTGGTAGAAGGCGAAATAAAACAACAGCAAACCAAATGCTATTCAGCAGTTAGACTGTCGAAGTCAATTTGCAAGGCAGCTAGTTGAACAATAAATATCGACAAAAGCATGAACGTGACTACATTGTAATACGTATGGTGGGAATAACCGAGTTCAAGGAAATATTAGCTTTACTTTGCCTACTAAACAAATTCTAGGGGGCACTCTGGACCACTAAAGTGCGATGAGGTAAAAGCCTTTATTGCGCGGTGGTCCATAGCCCTCCACTTCGCCCTCCACTTCGCCACCCATTTCTCTCGCTTTTCCCTATCATCTTCCTCCCATCCCTTAAGCCGCGGTTCAAGTGCCCGAGGAGAAGCGTGACAGATACAGCGCCTTTTCATTCCTATGAACCAATTTGAAACGCCGCTGATTCATGTTTCACTGCGTCTTCTTTTGTATGCTGTTTGATTCGGAGTTCGAGGAAGCGTCAAATGAAAGACGCAGCACGGACGCCTGGATCGGACGGCCAGCGGTGTCAGCTTCGCGTGTGTTACTCGCCTGATGATGTCATCGGTCACGACCAGACGTGACGTCATAATGACGTCAGGGCCGGTTATTATACGTGACCGGATATGACCTCATGATTACGTCACATCCGGTCATGACGTCGTGGTTAGTCATGACACGTGATGATGTCATATCTATAGTGGTAGATAGCGCCTGATAATGACAGTGGTAGTTAGTGACAGTGATGATGATAATGACAGAGATGAGTGTGGCTATGACATCATCACGTGCCATGACGTCACGGTTTATCATGACACGTGATGATGTCATAGCCACAGTCTGTCATTATCATTATCAGTGCCACTATCACTAACTGCCATTAACTGTCATTATCGGTCACTATCTACCACTAACTAAAGTTGGTTGGTTGGTTTGTGGGGTTTAACGTCCCAAAGCGACTCATGCTATGAGAGACGCCGTAGTGGAGGACTCCGGAAATTTCGACCACCTGGGGTTCACTGACAGCTTTAAAGGTGAACAGTAGAGGCCGTCTCCAAGGCAACCACGTTGGCATGACGCTAGACAAGAACTAAGATGCATTTCTCACGTGCCCGGCGTGGCTGTCATGGTGATTGACATGATCACGGCTGACAGTATTAGCCGTTAAAGGCTTTCACCTTAATATTGCATGCTACTGGTCTGTCAGCGATCCATCAAGTATCACTTGGTGGCGAAGTGAAACATGCAAACTTTTTTGTTCACCGATTTTATACATGTTGCGCTGAATAGGTTAGAGCCCTTTATTGGGGGGCGTACCTCGATATGAACATAACGCGCGCTACGCTGCGCTTATCCTAATACGGATTAAAATTATTACCCTTTGTAAAAAGCAAAGCAAAATTCACAGGACAAGGACAATAATTTAGTTCAGAAAAAACAGAAACAACACAGGGAAAACAAACCAATTTGGGCATATAGAGTACATCAAAGAGACCACGAATTGCAGTCAAGGCAGTTCTTAACGTTCTTGGGGTATATTATACGCTTCTGTTATCTATGTTCTCTGTGGCCACTGCTTGCGGTGAACTTCTCGGTGCGATGCTCGCTTTGCAAGTTGGTTACCATCCAAAGACGACATTCCCCCTTTTTTTTAGGCTTCTGAAGATCGATGTCCTTACCGTTAGGACTGAAGACACTTTCTTCAATAGTTCACGACACGCAGTCAAACGGTTTGTTCATCGCTCGGCAGGGACGTATGTTGCATTCACTAGACAAGGAGCGTGCTCGGACAGATTCCTCTTTTGCGTGTCACGTCATCGAAGAGTTCAAGGTTTTGCACTCCAGGTCTACATTTTGGTGTATTTAATGTTAGGCTCACACGTTCGGCCTCTTATACACTAATTTCAGACGCTGGTCGTGAACTTGCCGGGATCTTCCCAACACAAATATATCGTCCACGTTTGGCATAGACCTTGACGCGTTGCGGTGAATCAAAAATTTATTGTGACTGCTAAAATTCTTGGAGTCTGAAGCTATTCCGAAAGGATGTCGCGAAAACTAACGGCGTGAACGGCTAGTGAAAGCATGCATCATAGATGTTTCCTCACCTAAAAAGGATTGTACTAAGATCCCTGATTTGCGCCTAAGCGAGAGACCCTTTTGGCGCCCGCCAGCTCGGCTTATGTAATAACTCACTCACTCACTCACTCACTCACTCACTCACTCACTCACTCATCGTGTTCTTCCGCATCGGCACTGCGTAGAGCTGACGCTTGAAGCACTTGAGTTTTGTCTTTTCGTGCATGCCCACCGTTAGCTTTGCGTCATTTTTTTATACTATAACAAAAGGACTGACCATGTCTATTGTGTAATGACTTCTGCAATTATCCCAGCTTGCTGTATGCGTGTCAACTCGTCCCGAAGACAAGTCCGCTTGTCGAAACGTTGACTCGGCTTGCGAACTGAGTCTCCTCCTCTACCCTTGCTCAGTGCTCCTCCACATCACCTAAGATAAGTGGTACCAAGTGCAGTATCTGAGCCGCACTCAAAGAAGTACATTTTACACAAGTGGTGGCGATCAACAAATGGTAAAGTCTCCCGACGCCTTCATGAGAACTCTTGCGCTAAACGCGGTGTACGTATGACATGAGCCAAAGGTGTCACTCACATGAAGGCCCAGAATGATCTCGCGCCCCTTTCGTGCCATGTAAAGCTCGAACTTGGAACGTGGCCTTCCAGAGCGGCTTGGTCACGCTTGATGTTCATGAGCTTGATTACGTATCCGCAGCAGAATCACACAAAACGCACTGATATGGTGCAGGGATGGCTGTCGGTCTATTTTGCTCTTGATGCCATAAGGAATCAAGAAGGTTTACGATCCAGGGTTAACCATTAGTTGATTTGTCACGTTCTTGATTTGTTCTTGAATCGTACACGTATGATAGCCTGACACGTTCCTTGCTGCTACGTCTGGCATCTTGAAGCCTTCTTCGCAGCTTTGTAACTCACGGACATCTGGCGTTGTTATATAACCGCTGTTGAAGTTGATTTTTTACTCACATATCAGTCACGTTCGGGTAAAGACAAGGCAACTTCTAGCCAATGTTCCTCTGCATTTTTAGCAGTATTCTTTGAGTATTTACCCGGGCTTCAAGCCTGCCAACAAAATTTACTTGTCGGTCTTAATTCCGAATTTCCAGTTTCATTGCTGTGCTTCGGCTTCTTTACATATTTTCTCTGTCCTTTGTAACGCCAAAATTTGGTTCTGTGGAGCTTTCTGTGGACCCAGTCGTCGTTGGTTTTGAGCACAGTTTGGTCCCTAACCACTGACTCCGCTGAGAAATTTTATTTTTTGCCAAAGCGTTTTTGCATCGAGCAGAAACGATAACCTCATCTGACACCATGTCGGTTGGTCTACGAAATATCGTGCGTCATTTCCTGGTGAAAATTCATCACCCAGTATTTATTAGTTACTGCATTTATAAACAAGATACGCACAAGTGAGACATTAACAGAAAGGAAGGGCGCAGAGTTCGCCAGAGAAAAAACGCGCGTTAATAACATTCTAGTCGAAATCAAGGAGAAAAAATAGGCATGGGCAGGTCAAATGTAATTCGAAAAAAAAAAAATAAGGGATAACAAATTGGATTCCGAGAAAAGCCAAACGTAGCAAGGGGTGCTAAAAAGTTAGGTGAGCGGATAAGACTATGAAGTTTGCTAGGGTGCAGCTGGCACCTGGTGAATCCAAGAGAGATGAGAGAAGTTTTGACTAGCAGTGGATGCAGTCAGGATGATGATGTTTTAAAGTGCACTCTCTGTAAAGCTTCCACGCTAGTTTCAGCGATCGGTTCATTTATCGCGTGTTACTTTCTTCTTAGCCTTTGTCAAAAATGCAACCCTGCTGCTGCCAACAGAAGACAGTAGAGTCTTGTCTTTGCACCTCTATATCTCACGGTAGCTGTCCTTTTGATGATTGCGTAATGTGACCGCTGCTCCTAACGCCAGCCTACCATTCCAAAAATAAACTTGAATCCAGCCTTAACGCACTCTAATATATAAGCGAATTTTCTTGTACAGAAACGCGATTGCCCAAGGAGATGAGAAGTAGAAGAAGTAGAAAATGTGGAGAGGTTAACATAACCGGCCAAAGCAGCCGGCACTGTGGTAAAAGGGATAAAATGATATAAAGGTGAAGAAGAAAAGAATGTAAAATGGCAATGAAGTCACAAAGCGGGCTCGCATTTCAGTCCCAGCCTGTCGTGCAGGCTGTACGCTCTTATGGAAACGGAAGAGTGCCTCGGTCTGGCAGGCCGCTGTTGATAACCCTGCGTACGACGTCGGTGGTAGTGAGAAAACATTTCACATATTATTTGTGAGTGCCTTGAATACAGTGCCGAAATGCGATATCTAAGCCGTGCACTATTGAATCTATAGACCCACGCCCGCTGACGGAAGAAAAGATTCTCGCACAGTGAAGAGGCGATCATCTCTTCTTGCACAAAGCAATAAGATGGAACTGGGGTCCAGGCAACAGTATGTAATGTTGAATGTCAGCATTTTTGCACGGCCTGAAATGCTCAGCACCTTAGTCCATTTTCAGTGGCTGCTGTAAGGAATGTGCGAAAAGTCGGTCGCAGCTGCAGTCTGCGTGAGCTCTGTTCTAAAGCTCTCCTGCGGCAATATCTCAGCAACATTCTCCGAAATAATACGTTTTTTTACCAGCAGCCAGCAATAAATTTGACCTTTAAAGCACAGTCTCTCAACCAGCCGCCGATCTATTGAACTGCCAGCATTCGAGTTAGGATGAAAAACGATCTAAGTAGATAGTCTTTGCAACCTTGAACGGCGGCTTTTTACAAGAGATTTTTTTCTGGTACTTGAAGAAGCGTCGTTATATTTTAGTCGACACCTACTCTTACTTCCTATGTATTAATGTATGTCACCTATGTGTATGCGCTTACTATACCTGTTAGCTCTTTAGTATGTAATATGCAATACATACAAATTCATTAATTTCATTCATGTTCAGGGGATATAAAATTTGGACTCCCACAGGGATCAGTTTTGGGCCTTTTCCTCTTTTTCATAAATTAGTCATATTGCTAATGGTCTTAACATCTGACCCTGTTATGTAGACTGATGTCATTGTTTTCTTCTCGGGTGCAGACCTAGCTTACCTCAAAGGAGCAGCAGACTAGCATTTGGTGGGGCGATCTTCACATCTGGTCCAATTTGAATGAGAATACCTCAAATTTGAATTAAGTATAGTCATTAATACACTGCCCAAAAGATAAATCACCACTACGTGATAAAAACATGAACATCAACAATCCTAAAAAAAAAAAGCATTCCACCTCCTGTCAGTTCAGAGGAGCCTTCTGCGCCTCAATTGACCGGAGGGCATAAATTATTTCGAGTGAAGCTACCCAGATCTCTGAGTATAACATAGGGACTGATATATATTTTACCACCATTTTACTACCATGCGCCATGGAAAACAATTCTTTCTATTTATTTGCTATTTATGTACCAGATACACCTTTGGTTATTCAACAGAGTAGTTATAGTTACGTACCACACTTAACACATGGAATCTGGGTAACGAGTGACATGGTAGATTCTGGAGGTCTGTCTTTCCTAAAAAAAGAATCTCTCAAAACATATCGCCTTACTCAATCTACGCGATAAGTTTACCTTAAGAGGCGTTAAACGCCATACCACTTCCACGGAATCAATTTTGGCTTAGCGCCCAGAAATCCGCGAAATTAAAAAAACAAATATCCGAATATTTAAAAACATTTAAAAAGAGTTGGGGCATGCAGCCTACGTACTATTTTACTGACGGGGTCATGAGAAAGAACTATATGCCGCTAAAACTGTATAAATAATCAAATGGCACTGTAGCAACATGTCCACCAAAACGTGTACGTTTCACTTTATGAACAAATAAAGATACTCCTTCTGCCTCCTTCAAATTAACAATACCTTAATCCTACAGTATCTATAACTATAGTGCCTAGAATATATTGGCTAGTGTGCCGACCGAGGCCTTCCGGGTGGCACCATGAGCGATGAATGCCGGCGGCTGCCGCCAGGAGCGCTGCAAACTGGGTGGGTACCAGCCGCGCTGTTTGCTGCCTACCGCGCTCTCACATCTTCGGCAAGAGGGCTGCTTGCACTGCATTTCAGCTCTAATTAAGTCGCAACAGACCTCAGTTATAACTGAAGCCGCTGACTACAAGTTTCAGGCTGCGTGTTTTGTCTTAGACTGGAAGCGGCGAACGTATTTAACGCTTCTTGCTTGCGAAGGCTTCTGCGAAGTTTGAGCATCTTAGTCCCGGACATCCCGTGCTCACAAACGGAAACCCAGAATTTCTATTCTAACAACAATTAAAGCAATTGACAAGCAAAGCAACAATTGATATAAAATATATTTGTAATCTCTGGAACAAAGTGAAATGCTTCAATTTTATTGATATATGGTTCTTTCTGCGCACTGTAAACTTGCTGACAAGTAAACACGTACGCGCAGTTTCATTTATATATTGTATATGCGAACAACACAGGAAACAAAGTCACGCAAGACTCCTCTTATGTATATGTAATAACAAACACAGGCACATGCGGCAGAATTGGAACAGCAGAGCACAAACGAGGAACCTTTACTTACCGCCGGCTAAGGTACATCGCGGCCTGTGATTGCACACAAGGTTTTGCCGAAGTCACCGTCTTTTTAATGAAGAAGCTGACCAAGGTTTTTTTTTTTTTTTTCCTCTCTCTCTCTCTCTCTCTCTCTCAGGCACACAACATGCACGAGACGCGGCCGGTTCATCGCGAGGAAGCTCGTTGGTAATGCCGCGCTTACGGTGAAACATGCGCCTAATATATAACTGCATCCATATGACATATGCGTAGCGCAAAAGGACAATCGAGGGACACAGAAAAGGTACACAACACAGGTGCTGTCTGTAGCGCCTGATTGTGTACACTCTGTGCTGCACACTGTCATTGAGCACCGTTACCGACTCGCCCAAGTTTCCATCCTTGTGAATATAACTGCATGCCCTAAAAATGGTTTTCGCCAACAAAGGCAGTTGCCGTTTACCTTCCGTCATTTCTTGCTTCGTTCCCATTGTACAGAATGCGTACTTACGTAGCATCAGATAGCGCAGTAATACGTACGCTCCTTGTTCTAGCGGTAGCCCCGTTTGCCAAAAAAGCAAGTCTTCTCTGTGCACCACCGCTTTCTCTTTGGCATTTTTCTCTGCACTTTCGTGAGAGGCACTGGGGAAACAACAATCGGGAACCGCGCTTCACCACTGGCGACACAGTAAAAAAAGAAGGGATACAGGCGAGCACTGAACGCGCGCACAAAACGCGAAAAAAAAAAAAAACGATGCAATCGTCGCCTAGCAGGTAGAAGTGCGGAACGACTCGCATGAGCAAACACCTACACCGTAAATAAACTGCTGCACCTTCGTGAAAGCAAAAGACGCGCAGAAGCAGGTTTAACACGCACGCACAACACCAACAGATTGCCGTATTCTGAAGCGAGAAAAACTGCGTCGTCTGCTCAGGTGGTACCCTCCCGACAAGCAGCGCCCTCTGCCGCTAACAATTGGCTTTCATTGCAAATAGCGACACCCTCGCCCATAGGGAAGCGTGGGCGCTCGGCACACTAGCCAGTATATTCTAGGCACTGTACTATAACATACTAATAAATTACTCCAATGTCTCTATCGCATGGATGAATCTGAAGTGATGATACATTGCGTACTGCTTGTTCTATGCTTAATATATATACAGTTGCAGACTATATATAAATATTTTCACACATAATCGTGTTTTCATTTTTTTACTTGCATTCATTGTTTTGCTCATACCCTTGTAAACAATATTGCCGTGTATCCAGTATACTTCGAGTAGTTTTCTGCTTGCTCCCAGGTGTACAACTCCAGATAGAAGACCTCGTCATGTGACAGAAGTTTTCTTTCTGCTTGCCTCGTGGACACACTTCACTTGCGTATTTAAGTCAGCAATTAACTGAAATTGCATTTAGGTGAAACTGGGTAACGTTTACGGCAGTTGACTCGGGAATAAAACTCTGAAATAACTAAAAAGCAGTCGCTATTCGCAACCGTACTGTTTGAAAAAGATGCTTCGTATCTTCAATCACAATTCTAACAGCATTCAAAGATTTTTGTAGTGTATGATAGACAAGTATAAGAATCGTCTATGTGCATAGAAAATTGGAAAGTGCTAAATCTAGTTATGCCGAACTCTTCCTTGAGTTCTTAGTCTGTGTTATCAGCCACTCTTTTCAGAGACAGTGAATCTAAACAGGATATCTGGCTAGCCAGCAATCCCAAATAAAAACTTTTCACGGAACTGTCCCATCCATTTATGCAACTTGCGACTGAACCCACGTACACGTTACGTAACCTCCTCAACGGAGCGCTCTTTGGTGATCGCTTCATGAATTTAGTTTTACTGAACGTATTCATAGTAATTTCCGTAGCTTCTTCTTTCTACTATCGTGAAGATAACAAATAGACGCATTTGGTCGGTCTTAACCACTACGATATCACAGTGCCTTTTAAATTAATCGCTTTGTTATGGTCAAAAAGGTTCTATTACTACTGGCGACTGAAGTGCTTCGCCAAGGCATTCACCTTCGTTCGCTCGGGTTCAGCCTATATTTCTAGCTCTTTCTTTTTTCTAGCCATGCGTTAATTGTACCATGGCCAGTTGTTCAGGATTTCATTTCATCATCTCGAAGAAGAATTTTGCACTTTTATATCATTCTTTGAATTTTATCCAACGATCAATGTTAACCTTGCTGGGAGCTATATGTTTTTTGTTGTTTCTCTGGCGGTAGGAATCTGGAGACACGTTGCCATGTGAACTATGTGTTAATTGTAGCCACCTTCCTACATTCATCGGACTCTCTTGAGGCTCCGCTCAGCGCTCAATAATTTTTTTTCAACTGTGTGCAAGTGAAACTTCACCTTTAGAAAGCCATGCTATGTGGGCACAAAATGTAGTAAAAGTAAAAGTATACCATGGCGTCTTACAACAAAATAGCAGGTAGTCATCATGTAGGCACTAGTGCCCCCAAAACAAAACGGAGAACACGAATGGACAAAATTTTGTTTCCACACTGCAAGTGAGTGCGCATGTGTAAAGCTTTGGTGCGTGTAGTACACCCGGATGCTCAGCTTGACACTGCTTGTGTTCGCCTCATCAGCAGCCCGGATGAAGGAAAGCACTTTTCATACAGGTCCGTGCTCGGTTTTATTTTGAGGGCACTACATTTCCATAGGTAGCGCACTATAACGAGTGGTCATTCTCAAAAACCTTGACTGATTTCCAGATGCATATTATAAAACTACGTTTATTAAACTACCGTTTTCCAAAGAAATACTCTGTGTAAGTGCGCAGCGTGCCTCTCGTATTTGCACCTGCACTGCGTCCCCGTTATTTTCTTTTGGCTCCGAAAATCCCAAGCAAGGAAAGCATGGCTTCGAAAGTAAAAACCACAGGCCGCTTAGCATCATGTGAGACATCACCTCCACATTAGGAGCGGTGAGCCGGTGTCCAGGAACTGCGGCGAGGTGTGTGTGAGGGTAGGGGGGGGGGGGGGGCAGGTCTGCTATGTATACGCAGCAGCCTCTACCACCCTGGGGCAGCCACCGGCAGTGCCACGCAAGGCAGTTTCATTCGCACAGCAGCAGCAGTAGTAATATGCATTAGAATTTTCGCCTTTCGCGGCCGGCGCAAGGGCACAACAGTGATATCACTTCACTGAGTCAAGAGAATGCTAGCTTCAACAAGCTCTCCTAGAAGTATAATAAGCAGCCGTGGTCATTTACCCGTGAGAGCCAGAGTTTGCAGCTGATGCTAAAAGCAGCAGCCAATGTAACACATGCTGCAAAAGTAAAAATCATAACGATATTTCTAGCTAGTTCTGATAACAACGGAAAAATTAAGAGGTCGGCTTGAGGTACAAGATGAGAATAGAGCTGATAAAAGCGCACTCATTATAGGAAATCTATTGGCTAGCTTCATAAGAACGCTACAAGCTCGAGATCAGACCACTTGATCGAGCCAGAGCAAAAAGAGCGAGATTGAGAAAGAAGCAGAAATAATGAAAAAATTACAGTTTCCACGTTTCTTCTCTTGATATCTCTAATGCATAGTTTATAGGCTCCAATAATTAACTAATTGTATACTGATGTACATGATGGCACCAATAAAATTATGTGCATTTTGTACCTGATGAGCTTGCAATGTTACTAAATGCTCATTTCTCTTATCTCAAACCACTTATCAATCACTCTTCTCTACATTTTGTTTTCTTTCGCACAACAGTATGAACGCTCAGGAATAACGGCTGTCTTGAAAGGAGTTGTTCATCTATGATTTGTTGGTGTAATTATCATACTCTAGATGTCCCTGGTCGAGGCATTACATTTGCTGAAGTGCCCGTTGTATTAGCTGCGAATATGTCCTCCGCCCCCTTCGAATTTATAACATGGTTACTTTTGTAGTTTATAACACAAATATTGCATGCAAGAAAGAAAAGGAATGACTGAGGTTTAACCATACATAAACCACTCTCTAACCGGTGAAAGCACTCGCCGCGAGCCCCAGTGGGTAAACGCTCAGCTGCTAAATGCCAGTACCAGGATTCGAACCAGATAGGTTGGTATCCGCTCGGATGGTTCTCTTCAAGCATGAAAGCACATAATCGGGCCAGCAAATCACCACCCATGAGGCTAAGTCCTAGTTTGACCTGGCGAAGCCTTGAAGGTCATCTTATCCCCGCTCAGATGCTTCAGGAGAAGACGACAAGGTGGGGCTCCATGAAGAGTTGAAAGCCATATTCCCTGAAACCCGGAGAACCAGGGAGTCTGAGAACGCAGTATACAGATCCTGCTCTTAAAAAGAACTATTAATGCATCAGTGCATTTTGCACTGCGGGCACATTATCAGCCATGTCAGCTGCCGCTTCTGCCAGTAGTACACATTCGTCATTACTATTGCGTACCTACATCCTGGCGACGTTATACAGCAGTCAGAATAACCAGCTCTATACGAGCCTTCGGCTGTGAACTCTATATACAGAGCTTCTGATTCAGAAAGTTAAGTTTTGCGCTCAAGAATGGAGGTAGCCCCCTAGCAGAACATCGCAATCAAGCGGAAAGACCATAGCGCATTCAGGATTAGTAAAAGGTCACCGCCTCTCTATAGCAAACATTGCTTTTTGAATAAAATATACACCATGCATAAGTTGAAGTGAAGAAATCAATTGTCTGTGAGCTAACAAGGCGCTTCACTGAATTTGTTTTCAGTGTATCATTGGCTGGCCTACAGAATCAAATGAGAAAGATTGACAAAACAGCAAATCGATACTGGTGGTAATCAGCATCATTAAGTAGTCAAGGTTTTATCCTGCGAAGTATGATGGCCAAGAATGACAACAGAAAAGTACTTAGAAAAAGCTTCGTGATCAGTAGTGAATGCCTGGTACAGTCGTAAGAAGCTACAAAAGGGTAAATGGGTGTTTAGTTAGCTTCACATCTCGAAAACTGCTTGACAAATTGATTTAAAATTCCTCGTGCATATTAGTACTGCGTGTGGCCTTAAAAATTGTGCAATATTAGTTCTAAAGCGTTGTTTACCTTAGCTTTTTGGTGCTATAGTGTATAAATTTAGACTCAGTTATAGAATTTAATCTACCTTTCCTTGAAGGAAATTAGTATTCGCATCGAACATCTTATGCGCGTACTTCGACACTTTAGCTGCCTGGAACTGAAGCTTGCAAGAATCATTTTCTGCTTCAAACATAAAAAAAAAAGTAATACTCTTGTTTGTCAGCAATCGTAATAATGAATTGTAAACTTTTTTTTCGCATTATTAAGTTACGGAAGTGCAGGAGGAGGTGATCGATATTCAAACGAAAGCTCATTCTAGTCGGATGAGTAGTTTCTAACAGACACACATACACATTTTTAATAATCTATCACTCCGAGAATTTGTTGGTTTATTTTTTCACGTTTGCAACAGTTGTTCAAAAGACAGGAGGCGAAAACAAACATTTTCCTTCTTTGCAATTTACCAAACCTTTCCTTACGTTTTACTTCTTTCTTCATTCTTCCTTACTGCCTGAAGAACTTGCGCAGCACTGCTTACTCAGCATGCTGTTCATCAAGGCGGTTGAGAGAACGTTCTTAAAGTACACCTGGCGTGGTACAAAATGTTTACAAAGCAGCATATAATATTTTGTTCTTTTTGTGTCGGCTTAAAGAATTCTTCGGGGCAGCGGCAGCAGTTCATTTGATTTATTGATTTATTGGTGCTTCGGCTTCTCTCAAGGAAAAACTTGCCCAAATCACCGGCAAGAACTCGAAGACTCTTGTTTCAATACATCTATACAAGAAGTTGGGTACCAGCTTTAGTGGTAATGTGCCCCAAGATGGCCCGTGTCGACGCTATTTTTGTGCCCACACACTGATCGCGCTCCTCTGGGATGTTCTTGATTTGGTTTTTCACTCGTGTCTCTCTTGAGAGATCGTTTGCAGCGGAACTGTATGCATACTCTAGTACGGAACCGTTCTTGCCTATGTGTTTTAGAGTAATATCGAAAAACATTTCAGTGTCGTTGAAGCGCAGAGAACACAATACGTACAATAAAGCAGCAAGTACATGATTCAAGGACATTCACAAGTGTTGCTATTGGAAATATTAAGGGTTTTTGCTATACGCATATCAGAAACGAATGCATTGTAAATATTTAGGTTTTTCGCCTTGGAGGGGGAGGGGGGGGGATACATGCGAAAATATGAAGGAAAACATCAAGCACGAAGACACGTGCTTGCCATTTTTAAGCAACATGATGCACGATTGCGAGGTCATTTTAAATGGTCTAAAATTTCCTATAAACTTGCTTCAGGGCAGGTTGTTCCTAACTATGAGCATTACATTTTGGCAATAAAATCCAAGCTTCCAATGTTTCGATGACATGACTTACTTTACCCACTTAATTTTCTATGCGTCTTCGTATACATGACAATGTCATCTATGCAAGGAAAGCAAATAAGTGTTCCATAACTTACTGCTATCATTTTTCAGGTCAAATGGCCGATATTCGAACAACTTATCGATAAGATGTTCTACCGCAACTGAGATCACAGCACAGGGCGCGATTCGTTGCGAAGCTATACTTCGACAGCGATTACCTTGCACTAAACCTCCAGCTGATTCCACGGACTGGGGTGCCCTTGAAAAGTAGCACTTTTACAATAAAACCCTAATATATCTAAGACACGATACACGTTGCCAGTGAAGGAGCTTGCCTCAGCCCGAAACTATCGAGGAAAGTAAACGCTGCGTAGGGCAAAACCAGTTTTTGGTACTTTCTACAGCTGCTGTAAAAGCGGTCCCTTTCTCTCGCGAACAGCTCCCTCCTCTGATCGCGATCCCACGATACGAGCCAAAGGAGATCGAGGCTCTCCTGTTTCCGAAACGCACGTGAACGAGGGGAGCATGTTGGCGAATGACGATCAAGAGAGGCGCTCGCTCTGAAGGGGGCGTGGTGAAATCTCAGCGCAAAGAAAAATCTCACGTGCAAGTCGATTGGCGTCGCACGAGCTTCAGACGATATGTGAGTGCTCCAACGACTAAGCTGACAAGGTAAGCGGCAGCGGATTTCTTGATTTCCAGCTTTGTACAGCCCATCGGCAGCAACTGTTCAAAAAGCTCTTGCACCTATGAAGCCTTCCTCTTGCACATTGCTGATTTGCTTTTTGCACACTGTACTACTGCAAGCCCATTGAGAAAAACGACTATAAATACTACAGCACTCGAGTCGTGACTGTTTGTTCTCCAAAGATATATGTGCTTAGAAAGTAGTGAACGGAAGACAAAGAGCTAGGAAATGCGCAAGAAAGATACGCACACAGAAGGCAAGTTGCATTCATGCCATCCAAAAACAAAGTCTATTTTAAGCGAGCAGTTTACCCATATGCCACGCAGAAAATCTCACTGCTGTGTCATATCGGTACTCACCTATGAGTCGAAGTCACTAAAGTTAACGAAGGGAAGTAAGTTTACATTCAGGACAGCGCAGGAAGCTATGGAACAAGAAATGCTAGTTGTGATGTTAAGAGATATGAAGAGAGCAGATGTGATAAGGGAATAAATGCGAATGATTATTTTCTACTCAAATATCAGAGAGATGAAACGGGCACAATGCCAGCACAACGTAAAAGATGAACTTTCAGAGCAACGGACTGTATGCATTCTGAGACAACAGAACCAGTCCAGCATGCCGTGGCGTTCTGTGGACAGGCGAGATTCAAATAATTCAAGGGTGGTTGCAGATGGCGCAGGGCTGGGTTATTTGTAGAACACTTTCCTTCGGTGGGAGCAATCATGGGGATGATAATGAAATCAAAACTTTCGTTTTTATATAGTGCCTGCATGCCCTAATTACCCACGCTCATCTGCTTTTATGGACTGATTTTTCTGTCTAACCGTCGTTGTCTGTGTGTACCCTCTGGGGTGCATTGTGAGCGCTTTTGCCTTGTGGCGCCTCTGCACACCTCTTCTCGCCGCTCTGCACCAATTTTCCCTACACTGTAATTCCATACTGAAAATCGGCTGAGACTCTTGAGGCAAACATTAAATTTCCTGTTTATTTTCTACTGATAATTGTTACTTTAAGTAAATATTTCAAACGGGCATGATTTTATTCAGAGGAATAGCAAAAAAGCTATCACAAGTCAGGTTGATTAGTTATCTCTTTTCATTTTTATAGGCAATGGATACAGAATGCGCTGAGAAACGCTGAGAAAAGAAATATATGAAAAATAACTATACCCGCTATAATTATTCATTAATACTCAGTATCTACGGCGGAATGTAGAAGAGACCAAAAGATGATTTTGGTCTCTTCATGTCTCTTCATAGAGTTACTTAAATGGGTGAAAAAAATTGCGCCGGCCCATGCAGACCACAAGAAAGAAAACAAGACACAGGCGATTGTAGATTTAACGTACCAAAGTTACTCAAGCTACCAGGGACGCCCTAAAGGAGAGCTCCGAAACTTTTGACCACGCAGAGTTCTTTAATCGCCAAAAAAAGGGGGAGTTAAATTAATCGTGATCATGATGAAATTGTGAAATTCCTAGCATGCAGTTGCAATATTTATCTAAAATAGGAAACAAAAGGTCGCATGCCTTCATGTTCAATGAATGGTGGTCTCCAGACCAGCACATAGCAGAAACCTTTTCAACTATTCTAGGTAAGAAAGCCAAATGTCTTAATCATTGTTTACTCCTTTCGAATCAACAGTAAAGAAATAGTTTTCTATCCCTTCGCTAACAATTTTAATTAGTGTTTAATGTTCAGCATAAAATACTTGTACCACACATTGCTAAAAAGACAAACTCTTACATGTGTATAATATTGCACGGGTAGCTTACAGTCGATATCATTTCAAAGAACAGCAGGTTTGTTCATTAAAAGCTTCACCGCTCTCTTTTCGCCTGATTTTTACTTACTTTGAATAGGCTGGCCCACTCTTCATTCAAAACCCAGGGTGTTTCATAGGTTCATGCATTCCTCCTATTTTTAGTTATTTTTTAACCCATTGTTACAGATGCGTTCCTGACCTCTGAAATATTTTAAATATGTGAGCAGAAAATTCAGATATGTGGGTATTTTTTATTTTATTGCAAAGAATCGATGCCTTTCTTGGCACTGTAATGTATAGCCCTTTTTTTGGCTGCTCCATATGTTTAAAATTGGTGGAATAAAATTCCAGAAGGTGGTGTTTTACCGTTTATTGATTTGAAGGTAAAACTCGCTGAGAAAGACCTGTGCCAGCAACATCATTCAAAGACAAACGAATCCCTGATTCCATTTCATTTGTACCACTACATCATCATAGCTTTTATAAAAGACATGTTCAAATTCATCAATTTCAGTCGCACTTGATGACATGTTCAATTACATGTTTTAATAGCACTTCATGAGAGCAACAACACTGCTTAAAGAACGCACTAGGGAAACCCTGCAATATGCCCAACAGTTTTCAACGTCAAATGCCACGCCTCGTACTAGCCTGCTATCCTGACACCCGCTCACTATCAATTGCCAAGGGGAAGTTGTACAAAGCAAAAAAGGAAATAACGCTTAACGAAGGAGATAAGAACGACACTCTGATATCTGCAAACATCGCATCAGCCAAAATCGGCAGGATACCACAATAAACCTCGAGTAATGATCACCACGCGTGACAAGCTGAGGAAACTTTTCAAGATGACTGATTCATATAAAATGTAAGCAGCGTCGCACAATCGGACATCACCATCGTTTACTGCCGTGTTCATCAAGGGTGGTGTACTAAACTCGTGTGTGTTGCGAACCTGGCTACACCACTCACTCTGGGCGATGCCTTTGTGAAAGACAACATAAACACAGAAGGAAAGTCGGATGAAATGGATTACAGGTTTTCTGTGCAATGCCCTGAGTCCGAAAAACATTTTTAAAACTTGTAAACCATCGTCCGTAGAGTGCCCGATATGAGCCAAGCGTTATATTCAACGTGTGAGCAATATAATCGCAGCAAATTTGATCAAGAAACCACATGTACTTTGTGCGAGCACACCTCTCATATTACAGACTTTCGAATCAACCAAGTGCGACCCCCTTATATCGGCCATTCGTTTAGAGGCCGTCGTGAAGAACCGCGTTTCTATAATGCATTAGGGAGGCACCTTCATTAAACACCGGTGAAGAGCGAGAGTGTGCTGGCAAAGCACCAGATACTACAGGATGTATGGATGCGTAGAGGTTTTTTTCATGTCTGGCACAATGCCGCGCACCTGCGAGACTGACAAGGCAGTACAATAGGGACGTGAAATGTGGTGTGCGATGGAGGGTTTAGCGCAAGGGTTTCACACTGGTTTTTGCACGCGTTTCAATTTCGTTGATGTCTACTAACGTGTTTTCTTATGCTAGAAAACGCCCTTGCACGCTCCGAGTCTCCCAAGTATTCGCGCCGTGGGTTTGGCCGAACGTCTCTTTGCTGTGAACTTAAGAACCCCATTGTTGTAACTCGCAGACAACGGGAGCACATTGTACTAATAGGCTCTCATAAGCAGTCCAATAGAAACCATTTCCACAGCGCAAATTGCATTCACCTATTCCTTTTGTGGCACGCGACCTTATTTTGAAATATATAACTGTTATGTTAATAGGCGTATTTTCTCACTGAGGAGCAGTTACGAATTTTGATACTATGGCAATAACGGCGGCAAGTTGAGCTGCAGCCCAGAGCAAGCCAGAGAGTACAGAGTTAAAGCAGCCATCTATACGATAAACTTACGAATGTGCGCGAGGACGCTCCACAAAGGAGAAGGCAAAAAGCAAATTCAATCAGTAGCACGTTACAAAAAACAAAGCTTGAACAGAGGTAAGAAATTTGAGCGAATGATGAATAATCTTTGCAGCCGTGGTCTTTGGGCATCACAAAGGGCACACATATAGCAGACGATGCAGCACTTACATTTGTATACCGGTGCAACTATTCGGGAATGTAACGTTATCAACAAATGGTACTCGGAACACAGGGAAGCAACGGCAATACAACTAGCGCAAGATGTCCGGAATCGCATGTGAAACAGTTGACGTTTACGCTCAGCAAGGACTTGGTTGTTTAAAGATAACAAAGTCGAGGCAGGGTAAAATTAGGCAGAGATATAAAATAGTTGAGCGATAAACCGCAGGCATTCTTCAATACAAGACCTAATGGCAAAATCAGGCCATCGTGGTGCGTAGAAAAGAACAAACGCTATGTTAATCGAAAATGCAAAGCCACAGCTGAAGCATCTTCTTGGTAAGAAACTATATCTCAATTTTCTCATTAAAAAACGGTGTTGTACACCCATCATTTTAAAACACTTCTAAAGAAACCCGACCCGATTATTCCATGATTGCCAGCTTTCTCTTCCACTTATTACGCGCAAAAAGGCTTCTCAGCCTTATAGGTTTTGCAGTAAAAACAGTTCTAAGCAGTAGCACTTTTTGTAACATCTGGTGTCGACAGTGTATAAAAAGGAAAATGCCTGCACAGCTTCGAAGGTTGGGTCTTTACTTTGGACAGTGTCACTTCATTGGAATGAAGTTCTTCGGCTACTTTTGAAATGAAGGAGGAGCAAGACTATACTATCCTACGGAGTCAGGCGTCACTGGTGGCGGAATTCTGGTGGAGGTACTTTTTACTCGTTTTCCTAAATATAAGCCCAAAAACAATGACAAAAAGGGATTCGTGTCAGTACTGGCTTTTATCGAACTGCCAACTAAGGATACCGACGTGCTAGAAAAGAAACGTATAGGATCATCTTTGAGCCTACTGTGTCGATGCACGAGCTGCTCTCCTAGAACTCGAGTAGCACGGATAGCTTCAGACGACGACCGGGGAACGGTGTTTACCTGGTGGTGTGGAAAGCGTCTTCTATGGACGGCTATATAGTTAGCCTCAGAGTAGTGTCTGAAGGGTTATTCGAGCCTCAAAATGTCTGTAAAGTAAATTGTGTCTTTATTCAGAGGGTGACTTGACCTTTCGCTGAGCTGATGAGGAGAAAGGCTTCATCGCCCTGTCTTCGAATAGTTTGGGGACAAAGCCGCTTAAGCTGTCAAAAAGAACTTTATTCTAAAAAACATGAAGCATTCCAACGTAAATGACCAAGGAACCGAGCTGTGAAAAGACTTCGCTTCAGGTAAATGTTTGTGCAGTTTTTAACATCAAAAGCGAGAGCTTATATGTGTTTTCTGCAAAAAAACTCACGAACTTGACAAGCCCTTCAAGTGCATTGCGAATGAGAGAGACACCAGGCCACAATAAATGAGAGTGTTTCTTCGAAACGTTTAAAGTTGCTGGTGGTTATGCGTTTTCAATTTTTCAATTTACAAAGAAAGCATTACACAGCAATTTGCAGTCATTTCTCATCATCGTAACAAGTGATTACTCAGTATTTCATGTAAAATACTGTTGCATCCCCTTTTTAACGCCTCTCCGAAGAAATCTGTAGGAGTTAGAAGTGGACTTGTATAATGTGGTTATTCGTCTCACTAAACATTGTTTAACAAAAAAACTATAAACATAATGAAAAAGCTCTGTTGACACTGGGAAAACATGTCCAGCATGATTGTGGGCAAAGCAGGCCCAATATGACACGATCATCAACGAAGAATCAGTAAACATCATCATAGCGACCAGCGCGTTCACAAAAGGCAGAGATTGTCTTAGCATGATTCCCACGTTGCTGCCGCTTTGCTTACTGAAGAAACACGCCAGCTGGGCTGCTCTGATAGTTGCTTGTGTTGGGTGCATGATAGGTGCACTGTTGCTTATGCGCCATAAAATTGCACATAACTAGCTCTGATAGTTGCAGGTAGCGACGTCATAGCATTCCGTAACCATTGGATTGGACGATCTGCGAAGATGTAGTAAACAAAACAGGGTTCGAAGAAGGTGGTGGTCGTACCATGATTATTTTCAGTAAAGAAGATAGCGCAGACCTTTCACGGGCAACATGAATCCTGTATAAGAGGGCCTGGTAGCGGTGACGCACTGGGTACTGCCTAATGGGGACGCGCTGTTGCAGTAAAAGCAATTAAAAACTGCACAACAAGCAGAGACCATCTTAGCATTGTTCTGGTGCTGCTATCAGCTTGACCACTAGCTTCTTATGATTCGCAAAAGTATCTATTCTTAGTATCAAACTTCTATTCATATCGGTGCTATCAGTATTCTGATCCATAGGTAAACTACGACGGTCCACAATTCCAATCGGGTCTGAATAATTACTATGTACACACACCTAAATATTTGGAAGGCTTCTAAGTGATTGACCTTCGCGCGTGCCTGCCAGTTGTCGAGCGTGCGGTTGTTATTCATCTTTTCGAGACACTCCTGTTTGTTTGTTTGTTTGTTTGTTTGTTTGTTTGTTTGTTTGTTTGTTTGTTTGTTTGTTTGTTTGTTTGTTTGTTTGTTTGTTTGTTTGTTTGTTTGTTTGTTTGTTTGTTTGTTTGTTTGTTTGTTTACTGTAAAGGGACTTTCATTCACACAACACATATCTGGCCATTTCTCCCCCGTAACGTGAAATGTAATAGCCCACTATCTGTCTCTTTTGAGGAAAAACTGTTGCAATTCTGCAGCATACCTGATATTCTAGCGCGGTAATTTTTTCAGTCCTTCTGGCTATGCTTTTTTATTATTCAGGATTTTGGACACGTTCAATATAAGGGAAGGCAATCTACATCAGCTTTACTCTCACTGATTACGTCTTCATGTAACCTATAAAGCAACATTCACTCCATATCGTTCAACGTTCACAAGGCTCCCACAAGGGGTCCGAAAAGTCATTGTTACTAACCATTGGTCGGCGCTCTTTTTATCGCTCAGCTTTTTTCGCTTCCATGCAATATGCGGCTACTGAGTGTATCTGCATCCGTGTTGTTGAACAGAAACTTTGTGCGTGGTTTTCGTTGTTACCCATAGTTGATGCATGTAGACAAATCTTCAATTCCCAAGATCGAGGAATCGGTGTTTATAAAGTTTGTTGATCGTTTTCAAAACTACGCTAAGAGCGCTTGATCTCTAGTGGCCAGTTATTACCATCTAACGTTCAATTGAGTGTACCTGAAGAAATGCTATTTCATCAGATCCATCCCACTTGCGAGGCCTAATCAAAGGAAACCTTTAATTCTGTGTCTGACCCATTTCCAAAGAAAAGCTAGAGGTAAGGCCCATCTTTTCTGCTGTAACTTTTTGCAGTCAAGCATATACGGTGGACTTTGGTAACTGAAGAAGCACATGGGTGACCATGTAGCAAAAACAACTTGAAGCGCTTAGTTTGATGTGAAACTCTGCGCACTTTTGTTGCACAAGGGACCTGTAATAAACAGCTTCAGCTAATCATAAGTTACATATGTTCCGACCATAGCCGTATCTATGTCTCAGATTGATGTTCTCAGTATGAATGGCAAGCAATCCATAAATAATTGTTCCCCAACAATTGCTGGTTCTTTGCTTTTTATATATAAAAAAAGAATCTGGTGCTATTAAGGAGGACCATGACAGAGTTAAAGCTTATCGCTATTAGAAGCAGTCAACGCTTTATGGAACGACTCCGCTGAAAGCTCAAGTGAACCAAGTCTCACTCTTGGCACAGCTCTTCACATGTCTCTCTTGAAATCACCCCAAAATGAAGGCATGACTTCGAGGTAGGCCGAATATTTAGGGGAGTCCTCCCAAGGTTCCGTAGGTAGATAATCAAGGCAGGTAACCATTAAAAAAAACAGCAAGGGGCCTCGCTATATAGTGCCTTTAATACATTGCCTGGGTTCTGTTTTCAGTCCGCAAGTGCGTAGTTTCTCTAGCAATTAACATATGATATTGTTTAGCGTGTACGTTTGCATAAAGCAGAATTTTTTACATCATATGTACATAACGAATGAATCTCGTGAAACTCAACTTTCACCGAATAACAAAACTTCTATCCTGTCAAAATCCTACCAGCGTAAGAAATAGTTAATACCGAAATCAATATCCTGACCTAATAGTTTAAAGAATAAAATGCGTCCCGATGCATTTTTTTAATGTCACATATCAAGGAGACTTATTCGTAACGCTTCTCCAAAATACTTCCCTGACAGACTCAAACTAAACTCTTGGCCTTACGTATTCAGTAGTGGGAACCAGATTTATTGCTGAAGCAGATTCAAGTATTCTTTGTCAGTTGAACGCTACTGCTGATGAGCTATTTTAAATGCTAGCGCCAAAAAAGATGGACGCTTGGGTATGTTGGGTAAACATTAGCGGTGCAACGCATAAGATAACCACTAAATAAGACGCATACTCAGCGTTGAACTTGCAACTGATGTCTATTGTTAAAGTCGCATAAGTTAATAATTCTGTCACATTCTGTGCCGCTCTTTAGAGACGTTTCGCCTTGTATATACTTAGCGTTCCCTTCAAGTGCATTAGTTACGTCCCATTCTTTTATATAATACTCCTGAGAAGGTTTTCGAAGCATTCTCAATAAATGAATGAAATGAAAAAGTTGTAATGACTGAGCAACTATTAGACTGTTCAGCAGTCATTAGCACAAAATCTCATGAAGGCAATGTGCCGCTCATAATCCTCCATGCCAAAGCTGAGTCGTTTTTCCAACGACAAAACATTGCTCTATTGAGATTTACTGCTTGGAGCTGCTGTCGAGAAGGCGACAGGTCCCGGTGAATACCTGGATATTCTCCTATTAGGTGTATGGTGCTGTCCACCTGATCAAGTAGCGGTACGCGGCCGGGAGGGGCGTGTCGCCGTCTTGTTCGCAGCTAGATGACGCCTACATAAAAAAACGAGGGGTTCGCCCGCCCCGATAGCCAGCCGCCTGTACAAGGGCGCTGACAATACAGCACCCCTCGACTGCGAAGAAAGCTACCTTTGTGCGCGGCAGCTACAAAGGCTCCTCTCACGACTCCGCGGCGCACGTTCCGGTTTGGCCCCCGCTGTGTTCCTTGAGCACCCCATCATCGGATTCTGGCCCTTCATGTTGAGGAGCTACTTTGGCAACCATACAACATTTTTTTGTGCACGAACGAAAGAGGAGACGTTGTTATGTAATCCAGGTCTTTTGTGATTCATTCAGGCCTGTGCCTGCAAGGAGTGCGGTTTTCACGCAAAGCTCGAACAAAAAAGTTTATGCGCATTGAATGGTCTAAGTACCAACGATCCGCGTAAATAAAACACCGAGCGTGAAACAAGCGCCAGTTTCTAAGTCCTTCGGTAGAGTGGTGCCGATCATGTGCGTCACATATAAGTCCACGGCGCAAGCAACGCAATATAGTCTATGAATGCAGTATGAAAATTTCGCTTTTTAGGAAACATCACTCGATTAAACTTTTCTATTTCAACTCCAAATGACGAATTATTAGAACTAATTCGCAGTGTCAACGGCACCAGAATCCAGTCAAGTTTCTCGCTGAAAGTTTTAGCCCTGGAGACCATCCAGTATTCTGGTAAAGAACGAACTATATTGAATTGAATAGTTTTTGTATTACGTAAAGCCAATTTTCAAAGAAAAGTAGCCGAGAACAACGCTTCGCAATCTCATCTCTATGCAAAATATAAGGCAGCCTCAGAAAAAGCGCAGACCGTATCTCGCCGACAACTGTGCGAACGTCGTGATTCCCAGAAGTGGGATTGGAAAAGGCGTATCCATCTTCTATTGGAAACAAAACAAAAGACGGGGCTCTTATGTGACGAGCTTCTGTCGTCGGCGTATTCGGCACGGTCATCAATGTCGCTCCCACGGTCCCTGGTCAGAACCCGTGCTGCAAAGAAAAGGCTCAAGCCGCCATTGTATGGCCACCGGACAGTCCGGTTTAGGGGGACAGCAGTTCGATTGGCCCTGGGCTCGAGACCTCAAGACAATGCTGGCGGGGCCGGAAGGCGCCTATTGAGTCACCATGAACGGGCCTCCGCAGGCCCTTTAAATCAGCCATGGTCCACGCAGGTCCCACGACCACCAAAGTTCGGTCCCACTGTGCCCATCCCACCAGATGTGGCCGCAGCTGCCAATTGCCGAAGACAGGGCTTCCTCAGTGATGTCTTTAGAAGACAAAATTGTACGATCTTGTGTGCCCATGCATGCGGATGGGGTGACTCTGCAAGAAATTTCAATGTTCGAAACTTTTGTATGGTAATATTTTGTGTCTATTACGAAAAAACACTGCCCAATCCAAGTACGCCCATAAACAACTCCGTTTGCATGAATTTCTGGCACGGAGAAAATAGTGCCCACTTTCTGCTTTGCAAATTTAGAGAGGCAGGAGAGCTGATAGGTTGGCCATACATGAACCGCTCAAAAGACAAGGATCACTATGCGGTTAAGCGCGTAGTGCGTATACTATATTCTTCAGCCCCTGTCTTTTGAGCGCTTTTACGATCATCATGGTAGATCAGCTCACCCAAATGCAGTCATTACTGAGCTGAATAGCAGCGAATTGTTGGCGCAAGTGGCTTTTCGACATTTTTTGCTGATTGAAGTTCAGTTCGTTTCGGTTTAAATGCCTTAAGCACCCCCTTTTACCACTATTATTACAAAAGTGGTGAAAATTTATTCAATTAAGCATGCAGAGTGGATTATTCTACCAAGAAACAAACGCTTCGCCCAAATAACTCTTTTCGCAACTAATTACAAGAGAAATGACAATATTACTAAAATTGTCATCGCGGTGCTATTTGAAACTCGGGTAGATGGAACATCAAAACCACATTCAGTGTTTCAAAGAATGCAGACAGATCTTTGTATCGCCATCACATCATCGAGGATAAAATGATTTTGTAATAAATTGCGATTGTTTGCCCTGAAGAACACGCTGCAGAAGCGCAGTACGATGTTCTTATAATGTGCAGTTTAAAATCGTTAGTCTTGATTTTTACTGCGTATTCAAAGTCCACTTTAGAATCATGCTGTGATGCATCCTGAAGAACCCTAACAGTTTGGCGCTATGTTTTCATTCTGCTGCGCGTGGATTACATCTCCACAAATATCCATGATTGTATGAAAGTTTTTCTGGGGTACATTATTTCGCAGCTGAAGCCCTTTGCAACCGAGGAAGTTAGTGCAACCGGCCGACCATGATTTTTGGTCGGTCATGGCACATTGTTCACAATGTCGTCCTACGGCTGGGATGCACATGAATCATGCTATGCAGTGGGGTATACATCTGCCACTGAAAGCATAGCCAACCCTGTACATCTCATTCACGGCGATAGCTGCACTGAAGACCTCCTCTGGCGTACTATTTCGTCTGCCTGTAACACGAGTGTATATTGTGTCATTCCAAGATAGGCTGGGTGTCCCGTTCGCGCATATCCACGCCTGTACTTTGTTATGCCGATCCATCCTATGTGAAAGAAATCATTGGGGAGCGTCAAGCGAGGAGACACGCGCATCCACTTAGTCCCTGTATAACTCTGCTGAAGGCTACCAATAAATTAGGCACCGCGATTTCCGAACCCTAGCGGGGACACAATAGCAGCTCTTGCAAGCGCAAGATATATGAGCGCATAACATCTGGGCCACCGCGCGGCGGAAAGTTTGGCAAGCCAATCACCTCAACCGGGACATAAGCTTGTTCTCAAGTGTCCAAAGTTACGTTGATCGATCATCCTGTACTCCACGTGTGCGTTGCCTGCGGCCACTCAGCACCATTCCAAGAAGGTTAGCCTAGCAATGCCATTATTACCCGTGGCACTCTGAAACTGCCTAACGTGGCTGGGATGAACAAAGTGGCATATTGTCTGATACGATTAGATGAACGGATTCGATGACGGTATTAGACAAAGCAGCAGCGCAGCTCACTGGTTCCTCAAACAGCGACACGTTCTCTAATGAAACAAACAAATCACGTTCACAAATTGACTGAATGTACCAGCCTTCCGTTAGGAGTTAGGTCCACGATTTAATTTTGAATGTGCACAGAAAATGAGAGAAATTCTTCATACTTCAACTTCTAGATACCCGTACAATCTTACACAAAAACAGTAGTCCAAACGTGCCGCTTACACCGAGCTTCATCCTCGTCTTTTGAACTCAGTTTCGGTTTCATGCCGGGATGCGTCGCAGTGCAGTGTTTTAGAAAAAAGGTTTTCCTGCGTTTCAAAAACTGACGTTTCAAAAACTGACGCGGAATCGTCTTCACGGATTCGAACTCTCCCTTGGCCTAACCACAAAACTTCACGAATAAAAAGCAAGCTATATTTCCTTAGTAGAGTATGGTTTACTGTAAATCACGTCCGAAGCGGCAGAGAATTTATCCCTCAAGATATTTTTATATTTTCCTAGAACTCCGAGCGCACCCATTTTATATGAGCTTAGCAAAATGTTTGCTAAAAGACCCTGTCATGATGATTTCACAGATCATGAACTTGTGACAAATGACATTGAATATTTTTTATGGCACTAGTGGTTTCACGCGGATTCACACATGTAAGTTATGCAGCGCCAGTGAAATACTCAGGCCGTCGTCGCTGGTCAGGTATTTGATGTGAACTGGTCTAGCGCTTGAAGGATCATCCCAGAGCGAGTTGGCAAAAGCGGCATTCCTCGGAGAAAAGCCGCGTCAAACTTACTTTACCCTTCGTTAGTGTGAATTACACTACGTTAATATGCAATTTAAAGCTCTTACTTTCGAGAGATATCTCAAAATTTGGTTACAGTTGCCGAAGTAGAAAGGAGCGGGACTACATTGTATACTAAAAAAATAAAATGCTCGCGATTCTGAGACATGTTGGGTATCCTAACTATACATCAAACCTGAATGAAACCAATTGAAAAAGTTGAACAAAAATGAAGAGAAATGTGCCAACAATGCTGAAATTCTGCGTTCGGCCGCGTGACTAAGCTGGATCATGAGGCCTAGCAACTAATAACAGCATGGCCTAGTAAATGTTTTGAGAACAGTGGTGAAGAATCATGCCGCAAGGAAACCTCAACAATTCTTTCAAACGTCCATTCTTTCCCTTATTTATGTGGCATGCTCAATATGTTCATGGTGTTGAAGTAAGCTTGCAATTTCACTAAGATTCCAATTCTCTACAATTTAAGCCTCATACGATATAAAAGCACAGCTAAACCCTAAAACAGCGCCAATGTCGGAAAATATAGGAGTCTACAGTGGAGCTGAGCAGTCAGTGCAGATACAAGGATGTTAGTCGGCAATCTAACGAGTCGTTACATGAATTATGAGCAAACTACTACCTGGGCTTGGTCAAAAAAAGAAATGTTGGGAATCGGCAATAGATATTTGCAGAACCGCAGCAGCATCTGAAACATGAAACGGTTGTGACAGGTTGCAACTGCGAGAGAAACATTGTTTTCTCTCAACTGTGCTTCTTTTTGAATCACGAGTCTCCGCTTTGAAGCGCATGATACAAAGCATACATAGCCCTAGCCATGTTAATGCTCCAGGAGCGTGTAACATTTCAAGTGGTAAGAGAAAACACAAGGTTAGAAATTATTATATTGAAGAATTGCAGAAGGTGAAGGATGTCTGAAAATTATCAGAAAAAAAAAAACAAGGAGGAGGGGGGGGGGGGGGGGGGGCAATGTGTGGCGAAAGGCCAGACAGAATCCGAGCAACAAGCATGCACTCATTTCTAAAACTGGGATCAAACAATCACCATCACTGTCTCAATGCGATTGTACTGGCCGCAGATCATCCGGTGCACGAGAAAAGACATCAAGATTCACGCGTTTCACTCCTGCCACACGAATGAAACTTGGAACTTATGCCTCCTTTTTTATATATTATAGCAGTGGGCATAATATCTATGTCAACAAAGACAAACAGCAACTGGAATTTCTCCGTGTCTTGTCGCCCCCCCCCCCCTTTATAAAATAATGTTCTGCTAGGTATAATGACGCAAAAAAATTCGGTATGTACAGTTAGATAACATTTTGAGAATGGGATAGCGTTAACCTGTAAAGTCTGCTAAAACCCGAAATTGCGACGCTACTTAGACAAACACGGGGAGTAACACAACAAAGGCACACACTACCAACTGTAATATAAAACGGAACCCGAACTTCCTCTTTACAAAAGGCCATAACTTCCTCATCTACTCCCAAGTACATCACACTCGCACACCTCTTCTTTCCCAAGCAGATATGTCTAGCCAACAATAAATGTTAGCAACCCTCACGTGCAAGGTAGCGTCCAAGCAACGAATACAAGACCAAGTCTATAATATCTCATATCGTCCAAACAAGACAGCCACAACTTCCACCACATAGACACAAACTATAAAAATCCCCACGCACCTCCAGCTGCCACACATCACGTTCAATTCACTCCCGATGCATCTAAGCAACGAGTCCGGTTTGTGAGCTTTAACGGAAAAAGCACATCAGCGCAACCCTTCTTTCAGTCACTTATCTCCTTGGCCAACCTTGTCAGCTGCAGTTCATTACATACCACGATGGCTTTTGCTCTACTAGCTTTTTTTATCTTTTTTTTTATTATTGTTATTTCAGCAGAGCAAATACAGCATCTGCTGCAGGGGCAAAGGCTAAAGGCTGTGGCGCCTGACGAAGGCCTCTGTCCCTCTGCAGTCGACTGAAGCGATAATATCACCGCATAACAGAACGTAAAGTACAAAAAATGTGCATAAGCAAAACAAACAGAATCACATGACACTATACAACACTGTAGCAATATATACAACAATGAAATGATATCCAACGGAGATCTCCTCCTGTACAATTAGACAATTTATAGCTAGTCACCTATGACAAAATAAAGATAATAGAGATAATATACGCTGGAACACAACACAAGGCAAAATAGATCAAATACCAGGTCAGTATACAATACTAGAATGTGTTCTGCAGAAACATGGCCAAGATGATAATCAGTCCCCATACATAACTCCAGATGTTATTAAGGCATCTTTAATGTGCTTTTTAAACGTACCTATACTGGTTTCGAAATTATTGCATCTTCTAATTTATTAAGAATAACAACCCTTTGGTATGTGAATGTTTGTTTTGCATAGTTCGTTTTGTTTTAGGTGTGCGTCTTTTATTATGTAGAAATGGATAAACAGGATTTTCTTTCCTGTCGCAGACGTACAGTCTTCGGTGTTTTATGAACATTACTAGTTTGTAGTAGTAAAGCTGGTCGGCCCTCAACATTTTGTAATTTAAGAACAAAGAAGAAGTTCGTAAAAGCTGCAAAGACCCATAATAATTTTCATAGCAACGCAATATTTTCTTCTGTAATATTATAATTCTATTGTAATTAGTATATGTTGTGGTTCCCCACACCATGATACCATAGAACAGTTTTGAATAGAAAAGTGTATTATACAAAAGTTGCTTTATCCATAGGGGGACTATATGAGCTACTTTGTATAAGCAACCAACGGTTCATGCCAGTTCATTTATTAAATGGTTCACGTGTGGCGTTCATGATAATTCTTCCTGGATAATTATTCCTGATAATTATTCGTCACAAGCACAAAATTCTTCATATTTGCCTTGGTCCCCTTCCCTACGTATAGGCCTAACACGGACCACTATGAAGCCTCCTTATTTGTACATTTGAAGAAGACATAGGTTGTTCCGCTGAAAACAATCAAGGGAATCAGTGACTGAAAGAAGGGTAGCATTGATGTGTTTTTTTCCGTTAAAACTCACAAACCGGACTCATTGTTTAAATGTATTGAGAGTGAATGTGATTCGTGGCAGCTGCAGGTGTGGTGGTTTTTCTAATTTGTGTCTATTTGGCAGAGGCTGTGGCTGTCTTGTTTCGACGATGTGAGTGATGGACTTGGTCTTGTATTCGTTGCTTGGCGTTACATTGGATTTGATGGTTGCTAACATTTATAGCTGGCTGGACAGACCTGCTTGGGAGATAAGAGATGTGCGAGTGTGATGTACTTGGGATTAGAGGAGGAAGTTGTGGCCGAGTATGAAAGAGGGAGTTCGGGTTCCGTTTTGTATTACAGTTGGTAGTGTGCGCCTGTGTTGTGTTTCTCTCTACGTATTTGTCTATACGTTGCTCCGCAGTTCTGGGTATTCTGCACCAATTCGCCCCACAAGACGTTCATTATTACTGCTTGCCGCATAAGAGAATCCTGCTGAGTAGCGGATACCTGACATCAAAAATTTTACTTCAAGCGACTTTCCACTACGCAAGATGCATGCGCCGTGGATTACGGTTTTGGTACCTTTGGACACCTGCGCGCACAGCCAAGCTCAAATGCCTGTAAACATAGCTGGTTGATCGCTACAAGAAAAAGGGATTATTGATTATTGCTACTCGGCGAAGTGGAAAGTGATTTAGCGAATTTTTCGCAATAACATTTCATTCTGGCGGATATACGCATACAGGGTCTCTGTAAAGGTACTGATTGGTAAAAATAGATTCCTGTGTTGTTTCTTTTTGAATAACGGAAACCTATAGGTAAAAAGTGACCCCTGACGACGGGACTCACTGCCACTTCTACGCGTTGAAGAAATAATTCAAGATGAAGCGTCCGTTAAATTTGAAAAGGGGGGTTTTAATAAAATTAGAAGGACGCTAGCTTTGGCTTAAGAGTAAACTCGATATTGCACTTTCATTGCATGATATTCTGGCGGTTAGACACTGGCACAGTGTATGAGAAAATGTTAAACTTATTTAGTTAAAATGTAACTTAGTTTATAGAAAAGCAAAGACACACTATCTGACTTCTCTGTGGACACCTCAAACGCGTAAAAGGAAAAGAGGAAGTAGACATAAAAGTAGGAAGACTTTCCGTATTGAATGCCTGCAGAATAATTTTGAAAACCTATAGTTTTTGTTTTAGGTAAAGGAAGGTGCTGTGTCCGTATCACTTCTCGGTGTACACCTGCACTTACAATCATCGACATAGATTTGGACGTACATGGGTGATCGGCTCGTATCCCTATCACAAACTGTATAGCCTCCAAGTTGACTAGCAGATGGAGGCTTGAATGGGAAGCGAAGAGGTGAAACCACCATGAGCGCTGCACGAACGACTTCTTCACAATTTTGGTATCAACTCTTGTTCATAGTTTTCCGACACGTACTTCTCAATTGTGAGTTGCAATAACGGCTAACCCTAGTTGGTTTGGCTTTTCTCTGGCAAAAAAGGCGCAGTATCAAACTCCTAGGTGGACACCTAGACTTACAACTAGCGTCCTGCAATTGGAGGTACATTTATTGTTGGTTCGAATCCTATCACAAAATAGCCTCTTGTTCGACTTGCACAGACGGAACCTAAGTGAGAAGCGAAATCTTATGACAACACCCTGAACGCTGCACAAAGACAGATTGCGTCAAGTTTTTAATAAGAAAATGGCGTGTATACTTTTTTCGACAGGTTTCTCAAAGCTAAGGTACGACAAAAACGTTTGGCAAAACGAACCTAATACATCAGCTTGTAAAACCTCCTCAATTCTTCCCCAGAGGGGCATTCCTTAAAAAGCGCTGCGCTACTAGAAAAATCAGGCAGCACATGTGATGAGTGGGCACTGCAAATCAGATGTAAATTATCATTTTTTAGACGTCTGAAGAAGCAACTGAAATCTTGCTAGCACTCTTGCACTTTTTACAGCGACATAAAACTGCATCAACGTAAGATCATATTATTCATGCTCCAAAATGAGGCATCTGCTTTTATCATATGCACGATGCTTGTGTTCAAAATTCTAAAGTTTAACTAACTTCAATTCCGATAAGATCACCTATTCTCGCGCTTGGAAAACAAGGTCTTTGTTTCTTTTTTTTTTTTCGTGTTTAAGACTAGGAAGTTTGGCTTCGCTCCAGTATTTCGAGCTATCATATTGTTTATAAAAACATTTGCCACGCTGTTAATTCAATATTCGACGTGCGAGCTCATTATACGATATGTAGAGTCATAGGTTGATTTTTGTGTACGTCACCCAGTGCAAAGAATAGTGCTCAGTTGTTTGTCTCTGCGGAAGGGCTGTACAAGCAGAAATAGAACACATCCATTACTGATCATTGAAAGTTGTCATAAAGTCTAATTTAGAAAGTAAAACATAGCATAGAAACGTAATTTCGATCTGCTCAATAAAAAAGCTAGGTATTTCATGGATTATTTCATCATATACAAACTCACGCAGAATACGAAAGGGTCTCGAAGAAACCGGGTTAATCCACGGAGCTGTTTCAAAATATAAGCGTGGTAAATAAAAGTATACAAGCATTGAAAAAAAAAAGAAACACTTCATGAACAATTATTCAGTTTAAAGAAAGCAAATCCACAAAACAAACTGCCTTTTTAAGTCACAAAAAGGGCCGAATAAGTATAAAACTATGACTAGTATAGCAAAGCAAGAATATGAGAGGTCTTATCTATTCTTTTCATACATCGTTCTTTTTTTATAATCTACAGCGATTTCGCTAATGTCTAATTTTTCTGCTCATTTCAAATTGAAAAGCTCATGATCATGCACTAAAGCTGACTCGTTAGATCAAGCATACTGCTTTTATAATCTAAAAAGTTAGCGAGGCCAGCAAAATTCTACCCTATTCACAAATACATTGCAGAAGAAATCGTTTCCACATCGCTAGCATAGCGTAGTCGTTACGCCTTTGTTTAAAGCCGAACACCGATTGGTTACAAACAACTTTGATCCAGGTTCTATGGCACGCTTTTCTGTATTCGTTTAGATCATAGGATAATAAAGCACGAGTACAATTTTCTTGAAGTCAACCAAGATTGTTTTATCAGGGAACGCATTGATTCAGAAGCGAATTCTAAACCATAGCGTAGGCGGATGAAACCCTCCATGAGGTTCCTTTGGTTTATACATTCAAGAGCATGCTGATGTTGTTTACATCCTTCAAGTTCGCAAATACCTTGGACAATGTTTCACAGAGTATTTCTTTTTATCAATTTGTACTGCATCAAGCATTAGTGACACAAGTTTGAATTTACTAAGGCCTTTCTGCGCAACACCACAAAGATCAGGCATGTAAGTGAATATTTTTGCTTCTTCTAGATTCGCGAAAATGTCTATCACAGTTCCTTAGCTCTGTTAGTCAACCTTTGTGGTTGGCCATTGTCACGCGCAATACGGTGGATTGCTGCTTAAAGGTTAAATGCCGATGCCGCTAATGTCAGGAATGGGAACCTAATGGGTGCGCTCTAAATATATCAGCTTTCTCTGCACTCGACTTCCTGAAGAAGCATCAGCAATATGTGTTGATTGCCATAACAAATTTTTGATTGAAATTTGGGCTTGAGCAAGCAGCGATAAGCATACAGGCGTTTCTTTTAAGCATTTACGGCAGTATGTACTTCATGTTTATTAAGAATAATTAGAACCCAAAGTACTGAAGACGCTTGATGAAGGCGTCAGTGAACAGCCGTCTCATCTAACACAGGATGTGCAGGTTGTGAGAGTTCACAAAAACTTCCTGCCAGCAAAAATATTTTAAATCGTAATTCCGGTTTGAGCTCGTATAAATATTTCTCTGAGGCGCATTTCATAACACACAGTAGAAATAGAGGAACGACGACGAAGACAAGATGAATGTTAACACGACATGCGAGCCTGTGCCGTGCCTTCCTTCTTTCTGCATTATTTATTTTTCGCGTGCTATTGTGACCATGAATCCAATTTAACTTGTCCTTGTTGCCACCGTACTGCCTTCCACAGGTCTAAGCTGTGCGATTCAATTGTCAACTTATTGCCCAGTAAAACACGATGTTATGAAAGATTCGCTAAATTATGTGTATTTCCTAGTTACTGAAAACAATTCTGGAAATAACTGAGGGTAGTGTTGAATTGATGAACAGCACAAGGAACTTCACTTACGTGAGCAAGCATTTTAGAAACCAGCCTGCAGATAGAAAAACAAATAACCATACTAGAAGAGCACAAAAAGCCTACTTTTTAAAGTTGAGAGTACTCCGTGACAATGATGAAACTATAATTCAATCATATAGAGAGAATTTCACTAGCCGTCTGTACTTGCTTACTTATGCAATTTAGTTCATAATATTGCCGCGATCTGTTGAAATCTTTATCGGATGCTGCGAAAGTCGCCGCCATGCAAACTCATCCCCTTTCTTGCTACGCGCTGGACGATGTACTTAAAATTCTGCGGAGGTTTCATGCTCTTGGTTAACGCCGAGTTGGGCCTGGAGGCGATTTTCTTTGCAGCTCAAAATGCGTCGAGATTTATCTCGAATGATCGCAGCCATGCGTTACTACTTTCACATTGATACAGATTGCTCTGAATGCTTCAAGCATAGTTATACGGCCGCATGCCGGCGGTCCGTTAGCAGCAGGGAATAAAGAGTACAATAGTCAAGGGCAATCCCTCATTTAGGTATTGTTTTTGCAACCATTGAATATCATTCGCACGTAAATGATCTCATGACTCTATTTAGTTGAAAATATGGCTAACTTGGCCCGGAGATATTTAGTTTCGGAAGCGCTGATATCCAACGTCTGTTTTGTTTGCATATATAAATTTTTATTTCATTTCTGACCCCCAGCCACACGTTTTCATGTATCATCAGAGATTCCGCGCAATGTAGAGGTGGCGATGGGGTGTTTGCTGTACGTTGGCTAACAGCATTATGAACTTGCAAACAAAAAGTAAAAGCTGAGTTGAGGAAATAGCCTGCTCTTAATATGGGTGAGATTTTTAAAATCAGCATTTCTGTAACTACTTAATTAAACTTTAATCATTACAGAATTATTCTGCGTTGCTGTTCGACTCTGTATGTAGTGTGCGATTCGCGTTAACCGGCACAAAATTCTATTATATTTTCAGTTAGGTAATAACTCTTTTCCTAAGAGTGGTTGCCGTAAATAATGTGGGAGCCTAACAAAGCATTCTAGAACTGCGCCTCGGAAACACTTTCCGTGGGCATTAACTGCCTTATATGCAAAGTCGGACGCCTTGCTCTGCGCGCCTAATTGCATGCAACCTACATTGTCGGCAACGAGAAATCTTGATCGTTCGGGCCATTATTTTCTGAGGAGTACTCCGCGAAAAATGATACAAAACTCACGAAAGCACCTTATGCTGCAACTAACGACCAGTTCCAACAGTTACAATGTGTGAAGTCGTCTACAACTTGCCACGCTAGACGAATCTCGTTGTGAGCCGCTTATTGTGTATCCGTGTTGTGTACAGTATAACGTCTTGCGGAAGCGCCGGAAAGAGTACGGACGGCCCTGTTATGCAGAAACGTAAGGTGCCTTTGCTCCTCCCACATGAAGCCGTCGTCACCACCGAACGCCCTTTCTCAGCTGCCCTCTCCCTCCGTCTTCCTTGGAAAGGAAAAAAATATTGCTCCTTTACCCTTTCCCCCTTCACGAGCACCTCTCTTTCCCCTAAGTGGGCCGCGCACGGAGAGATCACGTGCGCTTGTGCTGTACCGAAATTTTTTTCCCCGCTGAACGCCGCAAAGAAACAAGTGCGCACAAAAAGCCGGTGTTAATACTGAGGCTTCTCAAGCGCGCAACGTCCTTTCCCCCTTGGGTGGGGGGATGATGTTTGTTCGTGAGGAGCCACTCGGACCAAGGCGACCGGCATTGGCGTGGCAGCCACTGTCTTTTCGGTTCGTGCTGCAGCCGCAAAAGCGGCATCCCTCCGAGGAGAATTGCACCGGAGCCCGACTTCGGCGACCGACGATTCTTCTGACCGCGGTTCCACATGGAAGTGACCAGCAGCCGTCGCCGAGGGGCCCTGTGCGCGTACCGCCGTGCGGTGAGGAGGACATAGGCCGCGGCTAAGGTTACCTCCGCTTTTCTTGCACCAGTAGAGCAACTCCTGGGCAAACAACAGGTGAGGACCACACTCCCCCCCCCCCCCTTCCCCCCCATCTACGTCAATGAGAGCGCCGCACCGTAAAGGATATAACAAAAGTACACTGCAGTTAAATTCAGCGAGTGTGGGATACTGTAGATGGGGCCGGACAACAGCACCAAGCGCCGTCACCCACTCGTCCGGCGACACGTTGCTGTAAACGTGGTTTGCTGACGACCTGATCATGTACAGGGCAGTTTGAAAAAAGGCAGACCAGAGGTGGTCGAGACCAGGCGCGCTCTCCGATCATCTTTGAAATAACTTATTCCTTCACTAGAATCATGTAGCGGAAGTAATGGCATCGAACTGGCATCACACGAATCCGCGCACCTGTCCCACGAACGACTTGCGGTGGTGTCTGGAAAGCAGAGAAAGAGCATGGCCGGGGGCGATAAGATAAATCATGCACCAGGCGCAAACCAACTAAGGTTCACCCGAACCGTGTACGATTGTGAGTCCGGCTCTGCTTCGAATGTTTACATCCCGTATGTGCTGATGGGCTGGTTCAAGAAACAAAAAAGAAGGAGAAATGAGCTAGCGAAGTAAGCGTATGGCAACCGCCACTGATCTACCTGAATAAACCGCCTTGTGGAGGAACCCTGTCTCCTACAGCAAAGTAACGCTGGACGAGCGGGAGAAGGAGCTTAGATCTTTTCGTCCGATGCCCTCCACGATCATCTTTGAATTTGACTAAGGTTTTTCCTGAAATGTGGCTACAGTAAAATTCATGATGGATTGTTATATGCCTATAGGTAAATAGGCTAGATAAAAGCTTTAAAAAAATTTGAACTCCTCGCTCGTAAAATATCATGTACTCTCTCTCATCATGCACAAAGTTCTAAGAAATGATTTTCCTGTTTTACCTTTACTCGATACAAATGCATTTTTTCTGCGCTCTGATTAAACATGATTATGCATAATGCAGCTCCAGGTGGTTATCGGTTGCGTAACATGCAGGCGTTTTCTTTCAAGCTTCTTGTCAAACGCGAAAAATCACCGACCAAAAGGTTACTTTAGAAAGTTTCGGCTTCCGTACTTGTTTACACGACCAAGGGGTATCTTGTCGGACCATAGATTCACTTCCCTTTCGCGGCATCCTTCTGCAGCCCGAAGACAATGCTCCCGCAGTCAGAAGTGCGCTTGCACCAAGCACTATGAATATAAGGTGCTCGTTTAAATTGTCGCTCTCTGCAACCGCCTTTGACCGAGCTCGCATGAGAACCAGCGAGAACTGAGGTGGCTGGACCACTTGGTGGAGCGTCGACGTGCTTCGCAGTACGTGGCTCAATCACGCTGTTGTCACTGGAATGTCAGTTCTGTGTATGTCTTTTTGTTTTTTTGTGGGACCGCAGAATTGATGCTGACTGCTTACTGCATGAATTTTTAAGTAAAACCACTCTCCGCTTCACATAAGTCAGTTTGAATTCTGTGACGGATGTTCAGGTGTTAGTACAGCCGATAACCCAAAACGTGGCCTGCATCGGCGAAATTCAGGAACCAAGGTTAACACATGACAGATTCAGTCTTGCGTGTATTCAGGAGACCTGCAAGATGGCGTGCAGTCCATCGTTGCTTTAATGAACTAGTCAACTCTCGTAAAAACTTTTACTCCACGGGACACATGCGCATATTTCCTACAAGTAGAGACATCGAGTGTAATTTCCTGCCATTGGCTCGCTCTGGTCCATTGTTTTGGTTTCTGATCTCTGGAGTTGGGCAGCAATCATATAGCTTTTGTAAGTGAAATTCTGGCGCTTCAACAAAACGCTGGCTCGTTCGACGCACGCTGTACTGTTCGTTTTTTTTTCGATACACACCGAACTGCGTTAACTAGTCTGCGGGGTAATAATGCAGGAGTGGAATATTTTCATACATATACTATTGCGTATAATACAGGTAGCGCAATTTTCATGTGTCTTGCGGACGTAAATCCGCTGCATGCCTAGACAGCGTCTGTTGCGCTAAACGTCTAACGCGTGTATATAGGATCCTCTTGCTCTTTGTGAGACCCCTGCCGAATATGTGAATTATATCGTAATCGTATTTATCGCCAAGAAAAGATGAAATGTCGTTATTATACTGTTTTTAAAAATGGTCGAATTTGCAGCTGCAGCTGATATCATGGAGTTCTTTTTTAGATGCGCGATAGGCGCACCAATCTAGGTGATCCCGAACAAAGGAGGTTTGTCACACCTACGCTCCTCAAAAATTGGGACTGTGGCTCCGCAGAGTCTTTACGTTTCGCACGAGAAAAAAAAAAGGGAAGAAGCGAGGACGAAGATATGGCATGCACAAATGAAGAGCTTAATCGTTAGACTGGAGCCATTGAATTGCTCAGTCGCAAAGTAGACACGCGCTCATTTCTATCATTTCCATCTTTAATAATAATAATAATAATAATAATAATAATAATAATAATAATAATAATAATAATAATATAAAATAACAATAATATTAATAATAATAACAATATTACCGGGCCACATGACTGCTACATTGGAGGAAGAAGAGTACGGGGTAAGGGGGAGAAAATCCTTATCAGGTCCATGAGATTTTGCGGAAAGCAGACATTCATAAGACTTCCGGTACATGGGCAGCGCCCCTGCTGTAACGAAAAAGAAAGCTGACTCACGGCTATTTTGTACTGGTTAATGTTGCTTGAATTCGGTCACGAAGCAGGACGCGTACCCCTAACGCGCATTGCTGACGCTCACATTTCGTCTCCGTTGATCTCACATTTGGGCACTGGCAAATACCGACGCAAGATAAAAGACCATCTCCACAACCTCCAACGGCGTCACCTAAATTCTGCATGTTTTTAAACAGCGGCAAATTTTTTTGCCGAATCCGGGCGGGATCCGGCCTGATTCACATAAGTGGCTGCAGTTCGAGACTTTGAAACACCACGTACGGTAAAACGCCTTGGTAGTTTTCTCCCAACTGTTGTCATATTTCCGCCGCTTTAGTCTTATAGTCTAGCGCAGCTTCCGCGCTCCCTCCATCCCTTCCGCGCAAGAGCCCTTCGTTTCTCATTCCCGAATGTCTTTCAAACCGCTAAAACTGGCTTTGACCACGGCATCTATGTTGCACCACTTTGATCCTGCCGCAGCCACGAGGGTAGACACTCAAGACAGTATTGTCTGAGTAGTTATAGATTCACAGTGCTGCCGTACACTTTGTTGCATATCATTTGCACGTTAAAGAAGTACGATATGCAACTGCGCAATAACTGAACTGGAACGCCTTGCTGTTCTCTTTGCTGTCCTCAAGTCCCATCGTGCCTGTAAGACGCTCGCTTATGATCGTAAACGATGACCGTTCCTTATGACGGACCTTCGCGATCTTTCTAGTCAACCGGTGCGTCGGGCTTTTAGCTTAATTGAACACGACTTTTCTCAGATCGGCGCCACATTGGTGTCAAATCTTTTTCGCGCCATATATTGCCAGCTCCAACTAGCACTAAATAAGACAGCTGCGAGGGATGTTAGGTTTCTTTTCCCCCGTCATTGCCAGACAGAGCGCTCTTGACGAGGGCAACAAAATGACCGCATTCCAACCTTTTCTTCCTGGGGCCCACGGGAGGACGTTCTAAGCTTTTCATCGTTCAAAAAAGACATGTATTCAAGCACGACGGATCAATTTACGGTGCCTTCATGCTTTTGGTTGTGTCGGAAAAGCTCGGCAATGATGTGCTGTCCATTATGCCCGTCATGCTGAAGAACCTCGTTGAATAGCCCGCAAGCGCATTTTGTCTCCTTAGCTCCGCTTAAAGAATTGTTATGACAAGGTTCACGCTGCGAACAAGGAAGCTATGGGGATTTTTTGGCTTTGGAGGGCATTGCATATACGAGGCTTTCAGCAGAACGTTTTCGGTTCTGGTCCCTAATTCGTTGTCTTGATTCGGTTAAGTGGCGTGTACTGCATCTCTGACGAAACTATTGCACATGCATGGTAGCCAGTTCCGCAAGACTATGACGCGCCGCCATTACTGCCTCGAGGAGGAGCTTCGTCTGCCACCAAGAGAATTCTAAGGCCATGCGGTGACGCGCAAAAGGAAGAAGAGGCTGAAGACGCGCGAAAGACGTTCGCTTTCTTGCTTACTCCACTTGCCTTAGTTCACACAACATTTGACTGTTAACACATACATCATAACTATAATAATATTAATGCTCATTACCACCGCTTTGAAAACAGATTTACAAAGGTATAGCATTCCAAACCCGACTGCAATTTTATGGCAGGGCATGAAAGGGAGACAACGTAAACTGCCTTTCAAAAAACAGTGTTTCTTGTGTCGACTCAAACGTTAAAGGATTTATCATTTAGAAAACAGGCTGGTGTGGGCTATAGGTGGTTCCTGTTGTAGGTGTTATTACCACACCGAGAACGAGGACGGCGGCAATATGATGGGAACGTTATTTGCTTATTTTGACGTGCCTTCTAACAACTACATGCATTTCACTCTGGTACACGCAGAGGAGTACATGAAAGCGGAAAGAACTGTGAAGATAATAAGAAAGGGAATGAAAAAAAAAAAAAACAGCGAAGATGATACAACTATAATGGATGAAAGAAACAATTAGCAGAGGAAAGATATTAAAACCTCGAGTTAACAATACACATTCCGCTTCAAAGGATCCGCAACGTAGAGGCACTCTACATGTTGTATACTATACCTATTTCAATGTCCGTGAACTTCCGGGCACGTCATTTGTACATGCTTCAAAACAATTCCGGTCTACAACTTGCTTACCTGGAGCACTGCGACTACGTATGACGGAAGAAAGCCCAATTTCTGAATAAAAAGATCACCGGCACACAAATTTGCTTTTTACTGAGCATTACAAAGCCGTTATTTGCAGCAGCACCATGTACAATGAACGGAAGACTTGTGGTGCGAATAGCAAATTGGCTCACGCTGCTAATCTCTCTAGAAAGGGCGTAAATTATTACATCGTTACTCAGCCTAGTAGCGACGCTGTTCGTATTGTCAGCTCGCCACTGAGATAGTCACAAGGGCTTGGCGCCATTGCTAGGCTGCTCCGTTGTTTCCTCCGCTTCGTACAGCACACGCCGCTGACTTCCCCAGGAAAGGGCACCGGATGTGGTTTTTTTGTGCGACCAACACCTGGTAACCAGGACGCGCAAGCGCACACTCAGTGCACATAGCGCAAAAGGGGAGTCTTTGGCGCGCCGTTTGACGTCATGTAGCACATGATATCCACGACATGACGATTTTGCGTAAGGATGGCGTAGCCACATGAACAACGCATGGAAAGCTCACGGCTTCTCTAAATATATAAGCATTCTGTGTTCCTCCACAGTTTGTATGTGCAGCTTATCTGGAACCTTCAAGTAGCGTTTGGAATTCCCATAGATATTTTTGAACAAAGCGAGTGCGATGCCTGCTTAAAACCAAGTTTGCTGAAATCGTTTTCACGAAGGAACATAGGAGAAAACCGTCAAGCCGTGAGAACAACGCATGCAAATCAAATCTCAACGGCGCACACCGAATCACCGTTCTTTGAAAAGAGTGGAAATTGTTAGGCGTTTGGAGACAGTTTCTATTCGACGAAAAACGGCAGAAAATTATATCGCCTTCAAAGACACGAAAAGTAAACGCCAGCCCATCTGTGCGGTGCAAGAACAAGCAGATGCATTTTTAATTAGCAGATATATGCGTTTCTCTGTGCACAAAGAATTCTTGCTTTTTGGACTCTTTTTCTGACTTTTTTCGTCTGTGTTGTTAGCCTCTCAAAAATCTTATTTCCTTTAATATCTTTGTCATGATTGATGTTTGCCATCGCCAAAGAACGAGGACCAGTTCCGGTTCAATCTGAGATTTTTTTTTTTTTTTTGCGCTCCTTAATTGCGAGTCAGCTCTTCTTTCTTCACCTTCCCCTCGCTGAATTTCTTCAGAAATGAATATTTTATTCTCCCATGAACAATGATGAGACTCAGCCCCAAACACACCTTGAGTCCCCAGCTTCATTGATTTTGCGTTTGTGAACAATCTGGCACTTTACAACCTTGGAGCGGCAGCCACGATCTCGACAGCGAACGCCGAGCATCCCTTTAGAATGTTGTCTGACTTGAAGTGCCCTGAAATTGCCTGCTAAGAAATCTGTAGGGAGCGCATCTGCAGGCATTCTATCGAGAGCCGAAAGGCCTGCCCTCAATAATGCTGCAAAACGATTCCAAGAATGCCTCTTCTAGGCTGTCAAGCTGGTAAAGGCAGACCTTAAAGTGTCGTTATACTCCTCAGAATGAAGGTAAATGTAACAAAAAAGGGTTGCATTCACAAGTAAGTAAATACGACTCTCTTTTTGAAAAAACAATGTTGCTGAAACAATAAAAAATCGGTAAAGGTTCTGCAAGCTTTTTCTCCCCTTTATTTCATGAAGCGCACAGTCCATGGAAGTTACATTGTGCGAATGTTAAAAACTTGCATCAGCTGTTGTGTCTTTCTGGTCGCTACTGATTACAAGCAAAAAGTTTCTTTATTCTCTCTTGCTTACCCAAGCTGCTCTTGGGTAATCACATCAAGGAGTATAGCATCTAGCGGTCCGCATCAATCACAATGTTGACCACTAGGGGATGTTTACTGAGCTTCAATTCGATTGGTGTTGGTTTCGAATTCTGTGTTCTGGCCACTATATATCTCTGCATAATAGACCATGCAGTCTATATTTCCCTTTGACGGATGGCTTAAGCATTTTTTCTTTAAGCATTTTTAAGCAAGTAGTACGTTTTAGCATGTTGACTCACGTCGCTCTTTTCATGACGTGTAAAGGATGACCAGTGATTTCGGGTTCAAAAGTAACCAGCGATTGTCGATGAGGAATGCATATTGGATGAACACGGCTTTTAATCTAGCTGAAAATACGGCTACTCAAGAGTTTTTGCATGTAATGGAATATGCCCATCTGAACCAGCACTTGCGCGATTGTTAGAACTTTTCGAAAAAAAAAAGTACCGCATGGAAACTCATCTTAATACAATCGTCATCGAAGGGAAAAGATACGAGTTGTGATGTCTCTCGGTGAAGAAAGCTCGTCCGTCAAGATGGACACAACTGACTTCGATAACTAGCGGACCGCTCTAAACCGGAGCCATACTCTTTAAGGAGACTAACTACTTACCTTTTCTTGGAATTTCTGATGTAGCTTCATGAGCCTGATGCAAAACGTCAAGTTTCGCCGCTCTATGTGTACGCCTTAGCCTTTCCATCCAATGTGCGTGATCGTACTGACCGAAAAGTTGTTAGAAGGAAAATGAAGGGATTCCTAAGGGGCGCTTCAGGGGGCCGATAACTCTCAGCTGCATTTCGCTGGCCGAAATATACATCTGTCGACCTGGTTGTACAGCGTTCACAATAAATATGCTGAGAGCACGCTCTCAGATGAGTTTTGGACAAATATTTGGTATTCAAATATGTACTGTGTGTTATGTGCATGTTCAGCCGACTGCTCCTTAGCACTTCACTTAGAATATTCGTGTGATAATTTCATAACTGCCTAAACAATGAATTTGGCGCTTCTTCTGTGTGGGCGCGGTACATAGCAATCATTTCTTTGTGTATAATACCAACTTTTTATCCATCTTTCTTAAGGAAATTACTCTATGTTTTTTATCAGAACTCGGGAAGGAGTATTTCTGAAAACAATGGCCTTGGTATCACGTTCGTCGTTATTCTCTTGCGGTCGGACATTGTCACAATGATAGATGTCACTTAATTTTCGGAAGTTCTCGTGTCACATAAATCTTGACAAGAGGAAGTAGTTCCACTAATCTTCTGGTCTTTATCTCGCCAAGCTTATTGTATCTCCACTTTCATAGCACTCTGCAATACTTTATACCTGTTAAAGAAATATTGTCTGTGGGTTTCTCGCTTTCGAACACTGAAGTTTTTGTTTTCCTACACCTGAATATGCTCATAAATGGAAAAATCTCTGGACTGTAAAAAGAAGCTAAGCGTTGCCTTTCAAAGTTCATAAACAAAGAACACTTGAAACAGCTTATAATTTAAAAGCAATGTCGTCAGAAGTTCCACATGAAAAGATGAAGAGTACAAGATAAGTTTTCTTTCTGAGCGACGTTTGTTTCTGGGCTAGTTGGTCCATGTTTTCAAAGTGGACTCTTCTTTAGCACAACACATAAAGGGGATAAGACAGGAGCTAAGTTACCATTGTTTGTCCCGAAAAAATGCGCGTACACATTTTTGTCGTCATCATATCTGTTAGGTCATCGTCTTACACCAGAATGGCCGAGGAAAGTTCTTTTCACTGCAAGCACACAGACGTCGCTGATTCACATAACGGCCTTTTTTTTTTTATAATACGCTTCCAGTATAGTTTGCGCGCCAGAATGTCACGACTTCTGCCTAATATATTTATATTGGTCAGCTGTGGTTTGCATTAGCTATTTATCTAGACTTGCATCATTCAGTACTGATAACTCCTCCTGCCGTGTTCTATAATTAACACCATTTCCTCCTTTGTACAGTGCATGCTTTGCCGAAACAAAAAAAAAAAGAGCCAGTCAATATACAACCCTGTTGGTCCATTTCACATACTGATAGGCATGGCGTTTCCCGCTTCCGACATTTCATCAGCGAAACTTCCCTGTACCTGAATCGAAAAAGGACTTGTCTTGTTTCGTTTACCACGTCATTTCTTAGGGCAGCATGGTGAATCCATCAGTGTGTAGAGCCGCCCAGCCGCCATTACCTGAAACAGTGCTTATCTGAATCATTTATTGTGTCTACTGCCATCCTTCGCACCGCGGTGTTGTTTGTAACCAAATGAAATACTTTAATAGTAAGCCTGCACTCCTAACAGATGTAAGTCCTCGCCAAAAATATAAGGACCAAGGCTTTGCTGCTGAATAACACCGCGTGCCTCGTTTTGCACCATCGCCGACCATATTCTCTCAGATGAGGAAAGGCTTCATGTCTTCGCAATTACCCTTACCATTGAACTACCAGATGTGCTACACACCAAAGCTAGATAGCTTATAATAAAAACTTTTTGAGTCTTATACTTTTTACGGAGCCTTTACCTTCCTGTGGCGGTGGTGCTATGTATACTCTATACGCGTCAAATCGATTCCTCACGGTGAATAATAAGCTCTATATTAGTGAAATTCATAAAGACACTACGATTTTTATGTGTTCTAGAGATTCAGTGCAAGTGAAATAAGAGTTTAAGTAAATGTATGATGCTTGAGCATCACTGCATAGCACAAGCACCTTGGTGTTGCGGCAGTGTAGCCATCGGCACTTCTGCCAGCAATCTTGTCGAAGAAAGCTTACGACAGCACTAACAAGATTCCTGCTGTCGCTTTTCCCTTCGTCTTCTGTTGGGTTGCATTTACTTAATTCGGAAGCTTGCCATACATATTCACGAAAAGAGTGGCGCTGTGTATTCGTACTGGCGATATGGTTATAAAAATAACAGCGATGGCAAGAAAAGAGTGAGATAATCAAGCGGCCATATGATGCGTGCAGCAAGCTGAGTCCCCAATGCATTACAGTGTATGCATGCAGACCCACTCACAACAGAGGCTGCCTTTTTATGACACTCCGATACTTGTGATCACGGACCGACTCCCGTTTGCCGCCTGTTTTCCAGACATTCGTGACAAACTTGTGGCGCAGCGTTTGCTTGCACAGAGTGTTGGGTGGTGTCACATGATTTTTATGTGGCGTATAGCATGTGTTGTGCTAATCAAGTTAGAAACTAGAGAGCGACAGGTGTTCGAATGAATGACATTTGTACCCCCAATTTTATGCTTTCAAGCGATGTTTCAGCGAAGGCTTCCAGGCACCATGTGAAGCATGACAATCAATGTAAAATACATTAACGCAACGAATAAAATACTAACAGGAAAAACTTTAATGCACGTCCATACACCACAGTAGAGAGCATTTCACCCGCGGTACGATGTATTACTTTCAACATTCATGCACGTAAGCAGCCTTAAGTTTCCCGCCTAATTTCTTAAAAGCTGTTCGAAGAAGTGACTTTCTGATCACTAGCGCAGAAGTGCGTCTCAAAAGCTGTTATGAGCGGCTACTAGTTACTGGGCTTCAGCCCCATTCACTGGTGCAAAACATTTGTAGCCAGTCTGATATCGAGAATGGGTCAAAGCATGGCATCCGTTACACAAAAGCGCACCGCAATCATTGAATGTTCATAAACGGTGGCAGCCGCGATGGGATATTGGCTGCGTCCTTCCCTGCGGAGTTCGTGCTACTGCAGCATGCCTGCTTCGCACTCGAGAGTTCGTACGATCTGCCGGGATCTCTTTAAAGCTTGAGGAACAGCCGCCACCGGGCACTTTCCTCACCTGCGAAGCATGCATGGCTTCACAGCCACGTTCAAGCCACCACAGAGCAGAGGCAGTTCTCTTTTTCGTGTGGACAAAATGCTGAACGACTCTCGCTGCTTGGCTGCTGAATGGGCCATAGTGCATATGACCGCTTTGGCTTTGCCCACATGCCCGCTATATTTGGCTTTGGCGGCGCGTTTGACCGCGTTCTCACCTTAGTGTGCGGTGGTTAGTTTGCATAGATAAACTAATCACTTTCATGGTCATCTCGTCTCCATTTCACTTAGCCGGTCACCAGCTACTGCTTGCCGCCACTGTGGCCGATAGTTTGGCGGCGCAGAACTAAAGTATGACAAAAGACTATTATAACTCATTGCATTGGAAGTGATCTGCTAAAAAGTAGTGCAAGTGGTTGCGGCGATTGGAGCAGTATTTGCAAAGGAAGGATGGCGATCCGCTTGGAGCTGGTTCGTATCGGCATGGACCATCAATTTCCGGGGGAAGGTTGACCTTGTCATCGGATTCACTTCAGTTTCCGGCCAGCCTTGGTTCGGTTTTTCCTAAATTAGGAGCTCTAAAACATTTCACACTTAATATGAGTTCATCATTCATGCGGACGTATAGTGCTTTTCCCTTTGCACGCTCCGATGAGCTCCTGGTGCCACGGTAAATACGGCGTAATGCATAGTACGAAGAAGGCGTCATTGCAGGTGCGTCGAAAATGTCAGCTTCCTTACCCTGTAGGAGCCTCGCTATGTTATTGAGGAAAAGAGTTCATCGATATGGAAGGCTTACATGGTTCGACTGTTGAGCGCGCAGGTAACGTGAGCAATGGGACAGGTTTTTCGGCGCTTGACAGGCGGCTGCGCAAACGACCTCTGGGACAGAGGGCAGGCTGAGTGGTCAAGCCTCAACCTGTGAAGAGTCCCGGTCAAGTCGACGCTCTGAGGCTCACGTGTCCCTTCTCCTAACCTCCGCCGAAGCGTGTGGCATATGGGAGAGAGTGAACTGCCAGAGTGGTCTTCCATTGACCAATTCACGGGTGCCGTCAGTGCCGCTCGCCATGTCTTCAGTATGGCCGCTCGCGTCGTTTCACCCATCGCGCATGCGTGCATCATTGAGTCAGTTGGCAGATATAGCCGCCCTCGTCGCAAACCAAGCAGCACCGGGTTCCCAGGGGCGGGGTCTGATTGGCTCGTCCTCTTGACCAATGGGCACACGCAGTTCCCGCCCTCGGCGCGGGGTGCGCTTTGTTTGGGGATGAAGGACCCCGGGAATCGCTAATGCAAAACTGGTGCCCAGTTTGTCCGATATGTGCAGACTAATGACTGCACCGCTGCCTGCTCCGAAAGGACAGTTCGATCTTTGTTGATGGATTCGGGATTAAACAGCGGTGCCGCCGCTGTTTTCCGAAAAAACACTGCCCGGGTGGAGGGGGGCGCAGTTGGAAAGGACTTTGCTGCCTCTGTCAGCCAGCCTACTCTGGCTCGGCCTCTTCTTCGGACTCCCACGTACCCCTTATCAGGACGGCAGATTGGGCTCGGCGAGAGGCCAGTAAGACGCTGTGCCGCGCCGATAAACCTGTCTTGTAGACAGAGGGCCGGCTGGCGCTAACGAGAAGGCCCCGTCGTGGAACTCCTCTCAGGGAACTGACGTGATTCCGCGAGTTATTAGCGAGCACTTAGCTCCTACACTCACTGGCTCCTCTGCAAGGCGGCTTTGCACGTCCGGCGGAAGAGAGGGCATGTCGCCTCCAACCGAGGCGCTGGAGCGGGACTCTATGCGTCCACAAGACCTCAGATTTTAGCCTTCCTTTTGCGCGGCCTGGTTGTGCCGACGCACATGTTTCCAAGATAGTCTAGAGGAAGTGGAGTGGGGTCATTTCCGCGCATGAGCCTCTTCTGACCCTATAAGGCACGTAACACCGGCAGAGATGCGCGCAAGATTTATTGGAGCAAAACATTACTCGCTGAGCGGAGTTATGAAGGAGATGGGAGGAGGTGCTGTTTGGATCATAGCTGCCGCTGTCCCTATGTGACGTAATTATTTGTAACGTCGTATGTTGAGGCTCTTATCAACTACCCGGCTTTCCTAACAGTGGCTTGGATACCAATATGTTGTAATGCTGGCCATAACTGAAAACAACTTTATCTGCCACTGTCAACGAATTGCTGATTGGCAATCATTCGCCCTAAGACTGTGTAGCGCGAAACTTTTCTTTTTCGACCGAGTGTTTATGTTCCCCTAAACCATAATACGGCTCCACGCAGGCCGTAATTTAGGTCGGTGTCGGAGTTTCTCATTGGGAAATCGAGGCAACTTTCATATTACACCCACATATGGCGAGTAGTATAAGCCCGGCGAATATTTCAGGAAGAAAGCATCATTCTTATACGTCATCACCTAAAGGAAATCGGCAACGTGACGCCAGGCAGTTCATCTCTTAGTTTAATAGTAAAAGCCCTGTGAAATAAGCTCTGAGGAAGTACTGATCGAGGACGTTAGTGCGTAGGGGTATTATGCAGTATGTCATTGGTCGCTCACTGCAAGTACGTAAATTACTCGTTCCCGACGAAGACTTGCAGACCGCAATGGGCTCGCAGAAAGAAACGGCGCGTTTTGTAAGTGTTTATTTTACTGTGCAGTGTTTTAGCATGGAATATGAAGGTCTGACTGCGCTGCGGTACCTACCCTGGTGGATACCACTCTCGTCTTTTGTGTTCGAGTAATTGCTAGCGCCTGTGTTCCTATTTTTTGCCTAGCAAGAGAGACAAAGCTCAAATGAGGGTATTGAAATGAAAATAAAAGTGTGTTTCGATGAGACAAAGTGCTCTTGAACTAATCTTAGGTGTTAATACCATGCCGCACGTATTACTTTCTTTCCTGTACAGAAATACGGCAGATGCCTCAGCTTTGGTCATGGGTGAAAACGCTGTTGTTATTTTTCTTCACTAATGCGTCAGCAGTCGTTTCCAAGTGTTTCTTCTGGGCGTCTATCTCCGCCTGCTTTCCTTTTGCTGAGAAAGGCTGAAAATACGTCTTAGGTCGGCTGTTTTAATCACCCCAATCATATTTAACGCGGAGTCAATAAGATCTTTATTTGGCGCCTGTAACGGTCACTTCGGTTGGTCCAAAGCACGAAGGCTAGCTGAAGCACTCGTTTCGGTTCTTTGGGGTCTGCATATCCCCCTTTCCCCCGACCAACTTAACGGCTCATACAGCACGATATGCGCAGTTGTTGAGCATGCAAGAAGTATACGTTCATTGAACGACAAAGTTTTTGCAGCGCCTGCGGGTGTAAAAGTATTTAAAAGCAACGAAGCCAGCACGTCATGCGCGATTCCTCACCTGAAAAGAGCCTCGCCTCGCCGATTCGCGATCGCGCAACATTTATGCGACTGCCAAGGTTTTGTTCCTTGTTGAAATGGCACGCCTTTTCGCTAGTGGCGGACAATTAGCCAGTGCCATGAAAAGGCTGCTCCGAGACCCTTGCGGCAGGTGAGCATTCTTCTCTGGAGAGAAAACAACGCCACTGCTCGCCCCCAACAAAAACGGCCACGAAGGCTGCAGAAAGACGCCCATTGGCCCGGAGGTGTTCTTTGAGCGAGTTGAGTGAGGTGAGCGCTCATTGCATTTTCCCGATTGCCCCCCTGCCACAATCGTTGTTTTCTCCATTGTTTCTGGCGCGCCTTTGAGCCACGCTAGCCTAGAGGGCGCGTGACGCACCCTTCTCTGCTGCGGCGGGAGCCGAGCATCGCTCTCAGGGTGCGCCATTTTGCTGCCCGTCGCTTGTAACGGCTGGTCAAAAGGCTTCTTTTTTTACTCCGAGAGTCTTGTTCAGTGCGCCCATCTAACCGGTTCCATAATTTGCAATGACCGCTTTGTGGACATAGTTTGTACAGCTCACGGCAAGAACTGACTACGGCGGGCATCTTCAACGCTCCGCTGTCTCCACTTAGGCAGCCTTTCTCATAAAGTATTACTCCTTCCATTTAGAGGCGGCAGCGAACAGTTAGCATTGTGCCTTTTTTTCTTAGTGAGATGCTTCAGGCCAAAAATGTTGGGCCTCGAGTTGGCTTCACTGAAGGCGCCGCCAAAATATTTTAGGCTGCTTATATCGGTCAGCGAGTGTGTTCGGCCTTGCTGCATCTAGCTGCCAGAAATCACTCAGTAATGTGAGCGCGAAAGGGATTTTAGGGTGAAAGTAAAGAACGAAGAGTTACAACGGGCTCAGTATCCAGAAAGAAATCAGGCAGTTTTACAGCTTCTTCTAGAGGTAAGTTTGCACCCACTTTCATCTCCAGAAGAAAAATGGGGGCGCGCAATAGAGAGCATCAGTATACCGCAATGATACCATATCGGACTACCCGAGCCACCAAACGCGAATGCTTAGATTAAACAACTTTCACGCGCCAGTGTACGGTTTGCTTCAATGTCGGCCCCCTTACGGCCGCTTGTAGCCCCATTCATTAAATAAGAAATTTTTACATTGCCTTTTTCCTCCACGTATCCTTTAATCTAAAGCAATCGTTAGATATCGTTAATTGCACAGCAATCAGAGCCTTACATGAGGGAAAAAAACAGGGCGGCGGCGTCCGACGTAGTTTAATCGTAACAGTTGCTAATTGATGGGCGGGGCGTTTGACGTCATGAAACCAAGCGACATGGTCGAATTGATAGATGGCAGTTGCCATATGACTTCACCAAAGGGGGTGGTTTCGGCGTCAGTTGCCAGCAGCGCTTGATTTTGCGCGGACGCATCTAAACATCTCTGCCTGTCAAGTTGGAATGCAACCACATTTTTAATGCAGCCACCGTTGGAATACAGCCCTGCAACAAGAGAGGGGAACACGGAATATTTTGCGGAAGATGGAACATCGGCGGCTGCACATGCATTGCTTATGCGGCAAGCGGCATTGACAGAGGAGAAGAAGCAAAACAAACGAACTTCAAGCTTTATTGCTGTCTCATTTTCGAGATATAATTTTATCAAGCATCCTCTAAATTTAGTTGTTAAATGTAGTTCTGTTATAGCTGAATTAAGAAACTTTAACCTTTGTTATGCATCTCATGCGGTTGTCTAGGAATGTATTGATATTTTTCTCCATTCTCCTTGAAACATTTTCCTTCTGTGTTCTCACTTCCATTCCCTAGACTGCCCTTTTTGTTACTGTCTTTTTCTGTTGTTGCTTTCGGCATTTCTTGCAAGAGGCTGTGCGGTTTATTTCTCCGCTCTTCACTCGGCTGTACAGGGGAAGTACCACATCATAGCCTACAGACGAGTTCATCATCGAAAGATGCGTTTAGAAGAGCCCTACTCATTGTACAAAGTGACAAGCACGTTTGAGAAAAATAAACCAACAGGGCATTTACAATCGACCGATGAGAATACTTTACGGTTGGATCTGGTCTGGAAGGAAAACATATTCCTATGATCTGGTCTAAATCATCCTTTACTGAGGACCCACTGCGCGCTTCGCCCTTTCCGTCGAGTTTCCTTTGTAGCCTGCCGCAGCAGTTTCAGTCGCTCTGTCAAGTTCGCCGATAGTGAGTCATCGCCGCCGAAGCTCCCGCAACTGCCAAGTTCAGCGCCGCGAACGGCGCCGACGCTAAAAGCGCTGTAATTGGGGCACCAAAGCATTCTCTCTTAGAATACGATATATTGATTATAAAACAACGCAAGCAGACGAAGCAGCTACGTTATAACGGGTAGGAATCACCAACAGATGATCGACCTTGCTCGGGTAATCAGCGATGACGAAGAAGCACTTTTTCTCTTCACTTTCTTTGTGAGGAAGACGGTGAAGCAGATGTATACGTTGTACGCTGAAGACGTCAACGCAGATGTCATCGACACGAAACTGAACCTAAGAGCTAACAATGCGAAACTACCTTGCATTCATTATCTTCCAGATTTTACTTTACCCACTGGTGACCATGTGCCGAGATGTAGGTTCAGCCCGTTTGACACAATCTTGAGTGAGATAATAAAAATGAAAACCCCTTTTATCTGTTTTGTTGCTCCAGATTCTGTAGCTTCTAATTGTTTTTCGCAGGATTCACATGACGCACTTTGGTCATTCGTCGGTCGCTTTACCGTGCATATGGGTGGGCAAGTTCTTTCGGAGGATTTAAATATATACTTGAAGTTACTTTGATATTAAGAAATGTTTTTTTTTTAATTATATCGAAGGGTGATGTAAGATGGCTCAGGAGTCGTTCACTGCTCCTTAGATATTCTTGAATTGCCTTCTTCGTTACATAACAAAGGTGTCAGGGAACAATCGAGCGCACAAACATTTGCGAAGGTAACGGCCGGCTATCAACACAGTGAGTACTCAGCAACAATGGGATGAGGACCAAAAAAGACCACGCTCAAGCTAACAGCTGGATAACTGTCGCAAAACCTTGCTGAAACTGAAGCTGTAAACAAATTAAGCTGCCAAACCAACCAACTAATCGGAAGCATAAATGAACGACAGGGTGAACTTGCAAGAGCCTATCCACTTCAAGCGCAGCGTGCACATTAGTAGATGCGACCTGAACAGCGTGATATCTCTTAGAGAAAGAGAGAGAGACTTCTGCCAGGAGCGCTGCGCCACCCTGTGTGGAGAGGCCGAAAACGCACGTACGTTGAGCGCTGCCGCATCGTTTACTCCGCGAAGCATATCGGGGCTTGTTTGCGGTCGTATATGATGGGTGTTCGTCTACCTTAATTATAATCTTGTTCTCAACGCCGTCGCATTCCAAGGAGTAAAAACCGAGGATGATAAAACTGTAGCGGACTCACAAATAATATCCAAATTTAAAAACTTTGTCCATGGCCCAAATTTTAAAGAAAAGTTAATGGCTAATTCTTCACGCTTCTTATGTCAACCGAACAGTTCAAGGTAGTGAAGTACAGGAGTGAAATGTTGCAAGCTCGTCCATTTGAAATCGGCCTCCATACACCCTGTCGAGAGACGTTTTAGGAAAGAGCCTGAGCAAGGTCAAATGAACATACTGTTGCGTGCACGACGGCCCAATCGTTTCAGTCGAGGTTACGACCGCACAATATGATACCGGCTCAGTAGTGAATTTCTTCTATTGCGGCTTGTGTCGTATTTCAGAAAATGGCACCAAATGTGCGACCCTCCATTTTGATTTATTCCTACAGCGAGTGCATTGAGTGTGCTGTGCTGCCTCACATCACTCACCTAGCCAGCTGTCGTAACGATGTTTCCTAACTACCCACTCCTCAACCGAAGCCTGGAGCACACACCGTTTTTCTTTTTCTTTTGTACACACAAATCAAAGGGTTGTATGCGAAAAAGCATTGCATCTTTCTATACCCTAAACAGTGCCACCGGTACATTAGCACTGCAGCAGACTGCGACGCACTGTCGCATGAGCCCATTATTGACCTTCAAAACACAATCTTTAGATGATGTTGTTTTTGTTGCATCGTGTTTTATGGCGCATAAGAACTATAAGGCTATCAAGCTCCAAGAGCAAGGTTATAGAAAGCAAGGATCTTCAGAGGCCGCCTCGAGTTTCTCACATCGTCGCTCGCGTCTCCTCGCCTTGGGCTATAGCGATGCCGCGTTCATATATTTTTGTAATCCATGGCGGCTTTAAAACGGTTGCTTTGAAAAAAGTGTGCGGGATTCGCTATTCAGCCTGTGAAGCTGCGCACAATGGTCAGACTGCGGATAAATGAATATTTCGTGCTTTCAAAGGCTCAGATATAAGCAAGTTTTCTTCTAGATTCCCATAGTATTTTCAGAAACAAAAATAAAGAGATGGAAAACCTGGCTTTTATGACGAAAAGCGCAGAATTTGTACGTGTCTGCCCCCAAAAATACGTTCACGGGCCGCTAGTCTCCCGCGAGAGAGGACAGCCCCAGCTTCGCCGGCTGCCATGAGCACACGCAGGGCCACGTTTCTCCGCATAGGGGACAAAACCAGTCGGGGCAAGATCCAGCTTGGGTTCTCTATATACAAGCCGCAATTTTCCCTAATATGACACCAAATACCGCTGACATCAGAGCAATTTTGTGTATGAAGATATCGACTCAATGGTTGAAGTGAACAAAGAAATTGTTTTTGTTAATCGTTAAAAGTAAGTCAGAATTTTTATGCACAATGCACGTTAAAAGTACCAGGTGGTCGAAATTTCCGGGGCCTTCCTTTACGGCGTCTCTCATAACCCAGTCGCTCTGAGACGTTAAACCCCACAAGCCAAACCGCGAATTTTTATCCAGGGAGCTTGTCTTCAATTGTTTTACAAACTTTTAAGGAATGCAAAAAGGACACAGCAGTGTTTTTTTTTTTTGCATTCTTCAAAATATTAATGTATAAAAAGAATTCGCAGGAATGCGCGATGTACATAAATGGGACAGAGCACTGCATGCGTCTGAGAGGAGAAAGCAGCGACTGCTGCACTGATGGTAAACTGCAATTTAGGGAAACATCTTTTGTCGCCTGCAATCTGTATTCTGAATTCCAGCAATTTCATACCATATTTACGATTGGGATGCGATTAAGAAATCCGCTGCGACTTATAAAATTTAAGTTTTCTTCGCGTGAGCCTTCGGCTTTTCCTCTACCAGACCAAAAGCATTTGCTCCTAGTCAAAGCTCATCGTCTTTTCAAGCAGAGAAACAATAAAGCATGCTCCTAAACGTAAAAATATAAACGTCATTACTTCATCCTTACACAGCCATCCTAACATGGGTATATTTTTTTAAGCATCACTCGGCCCAAAGCCAACAGCGACATAATGGTGCGCGAGAAAACGATGTGCTTACCGCACGTGCATCTATCCTGCACCGGACTGTCAAGGGGAAAAGCAAACACTTGAAGAAACTCGACAATTCCAACTGTCGCTGACGAAACTTCGCATCAAGGGGCAATACAAAGCAGAAGAAAATGGAGTGATGATATACTTCGTACAGAGGATTTAGATTACACATGCGGAATCATCAAGGGCATGTTTGTCCATTCGCTACAATTTTCATCATCGTCTCCGTACGTTACGCTGACTGCTCCAAGGAGGTCTCCCATAACGATCGCTAATTATTCCTTCCTTCCGCTACCATCATCCTGCTCTGCACTACCATACTTTCTGCTCTCTCCTTTCCGCCTCATCGCACCTATTCTTTATGCACTATGGGCGCATCGAACTTCTTTTCGCTGTGCTATGCGCTGAATACAAAGAGTGTTATAGATGCCTTTTCTATGATTGTGCTGCATTTCAGAACGAATCCAAGACTTATTTCCTTTGGACCAATCTGGGGCTGTGTTCGCATGGAAGGAGGATGAGCGCACCTAAAGCTGCATAAGCTACTTGTCCTTCGTGACTTGGCTTGGTTCCTTGTTGCTTCGCGTAATACGCACCCAAAACGTAGCTTTTGGAGTGACGCCAAAAATTGACACAAGGCAATCATTCCTCTTTGTAATAATCGATTATCTTGTTCCTTCTAAAAATGTTTACATTTTCCCTGTATCCAGAAATCAAATGATGGCGGAGAAAATTTGAATATGAAATACTTCGTTCCAATTAATTCCAACCTTCAAAAAGCGTTATATAGACTGTATCGCTTTAGTGACTTTACTGCCATCCTTTAAACCTTTGTGTATAGATAACTTGTAAACTAACATCTGTAATCCTCTTATTTTGTTTCGTTTATAAACCAAATATATAGACTAATCATAGACTAATGCCTATAACTGCCTTTATTTCGTTTTTTGTTTTGTATAGATAATCATATACCAGCTACAGATAGTCTTAAGTTTGTCTATGGACTGTCCGGGGACAGTCGGCTTAAAAATAGTGCGCGTTCATATATCTATAGTGTTTAAACTGTTTTAGACAGAAGCCTATAGACCGTCTATTGACTGTGTAAAGTATTTATGTAAGAGTTAACTCAGGGCGACCGAACGGAGAAGGACTACTTGCTATATATAAAAACAAAAACAGTGCCGGAGATAGAGACCGAGTAATATAAGGAGAAGGGACGCGTCTTTTTCCCCTTTATTTCTCAAGGCCTCCTTTTGAAGCGCCATTACATTTACAAAACGTTAAACTGCACATTAGAGCAGCTGTCCGCCAGGACTGCTTGCCTTTGTTCTGAACTGAAAAGCATGTAGAGAAGCCGATGGGATTCAGTCTTCATGCATAGCATAAGTAGAAAGTTATTAATAAGTGCAGTATCGGTCGTTTTTACCTCTCGAATTTCGTATAGGCCTATATTATCCCAGTTTGATTGTGAATAAGCACTTTAAATTCAGATAGTGTGACTTCATTATCTCTGTACATGCTCAACTGATTATATTACCACTACGTATATTTCATGTAACACTGAAGAAACAGTACGGGCAAATGCTCGCCAGTATAGCTACAAAGTGCGCCACACTATTTTTTTAGTTTGTGTTTAGAAGTTGCCCTGTTTGACAGCAGTATATAGCTACTTAAAGAATTAAAGCTCCTAAATTTATGACTGACTGGTGCAACAGTTTATTACGGCTATCTTCCCATCAGCGAAGTTACAAATCGGAGATTCGTCTAATAAAATAACAAACTTCGAAAAATCTGGCATTGTAATTTTTGGCTTTTGGAGGTTCAGGGGAGAACGCAACACAAAAAACCTTCTTAGCTTTCTGTAACTTCTGAGGGTGCAATCTTGTTCATTGATCTTAATAAGGTATGACGCTTGAGAAGTGCGATGCAGTTAAGCTTCAGCTTGACCAGAATGGTTAAATTTAGGTTGTACAAATCTTGCTAAGTGAGTCCTGGCCTCTGGTGGTTGAGAGGGTGGATAAATGGCCTAACAAATTACAAAAATGACGGAAGTTCTCCTCGGCGGGGCCTGCGACTTTATTCAAAACTTCTCATGTCCACTGAACAGAACTCAGAGAAACAGCCATAGCTATGACACTAAAACAAAACTAAATTGATTGGTTCTAGGTCGGGTATTATAAAATATTTCGCAGCCAAGCCTCGGGTGTAGAACCGCCTAGACTTTGTCGGGGCACAAACAAAAGAAAAAGAATGTCACGCTTGGTTTGTTTGCAGTGTCTAGAATGTAATAAACTTGAAGAGGTTATCTTGGTGTCTGTCACGCCTCACATATAAAGCGGAAGTTAGGGGATCTCCTGCCTCACATATAGAGCGGAAGTTAGGGGATCTTCCGGCTCCTACGAGCATGCTTCGACATGATTCTCCGGGGGAACGACAGGCCAGTGCACTTCCTTCACTATGGGCCGCAGCACAGCCAGCCGAGAGTACAAAAAGGCAGACCGCAGCAAGCCCGCGGCAATGCGCTCTGGGGAGATGTAGTCTCTCAAGCAACTCTCGCGACTGCTCACTCTGGGAAAGCGTCTTTTGTTTTTTACCAAGCCCGCGATCAACTCATCGTTCCCCCTCATCTTGTACGGCTGCGGCTATCGTTCAAGAATGCGACGCCTCATCGAACAAGAAAGCCGTAAGAATTCCTTTTTTGCCACAGACTGTCGGTTAATTGAATATTGTTTTTGCCTTTGTTTAAACCTTGATCTGGCTTAGTATTTTACGCTGTGTTTTCTGCGTAGCTTTTTCCTCTACTTACTATATCTGGAATACTATCTTAGTTATCTGTAAAGTCTTCTTTTATCACAATGTTTGTTCATTATCAGTTTTCGCTCTTGTCATTTACCGAATCGTCTTTTGTCACTATTGCCTCGTGGCGTTTTTTTTTTCTTTTATTTTGTTTTTGTGCGAATATTATGTAATGTAATTTGGACTACTATCGATAAACACTACACGGGTTGACCGGCCTAACTTTTAACTGTGTCCTCAAACTTCATAGAGGGACGGCGGGTAACCGTAAAGGGTATCCCGCGTCTCTTTAGACCGTAAAGGCGGGGGTTTGTGGCGGTGTCAATGAACCCAATTTCTTTTGCATTCAGTGCCAAGATGACTAATATTATTCACTTTTGATGGAGTCACATTAGGCCTCACGAGAAGAAACAAAATGCTACATGTTCAAGTTCCAAATTTCATTCAATTTTGTGTGTGTTTCTCCTAATTAGCTTTTCCTACTTAGTAAGCGTCATGTCAAGATGGCAGGATATGATTCGGCACTTATTATTTTTGATACGTTACACACGACAAGGTGCCTGATAAAGAAAGTGAGAAACTATCTTTTCCGTGAAAACTGCAGACCGCCGCTCCGTCAGTAATTTCTACCTATGCCATTATATTGTCACCATTACTATGGTGTTCAAAAGTCGATTCGGCATTTTCCCTGAATGATGGCTTTGATCAGCTTACCTATATGTGTTCGAAGAGAGCTTTATTTTATTTTTTTCGAACATGATAGAACACGAATATTTCAAACTTGTAGCCGGATCGAACTCACATATGTAGTTAAACATCGAATCGAATACGAATATAATAAAGAGAACACAGTCGAATACAGGTAAAAAAATCCGAATGTTACTTTCATAAACTGTTCGTTGTAGCTGATAGGAATCAAGAAATGTTACTGAAATGAATATTATTCCAAAAGCAGTTTGCTAAATATTAGTTTAATAGAATTTACAGCTGCATGAAGCTTAACCACAGGAGAAAGTAATTCCCAAAAAAAGAGTGAGCTATGCTGTAATCAAAAGAAAACACTGCTCTGTAAAGTTTGTTAGAAAAGACAGGGGCTTATAAAGCTTGGGAAGAGATTATTATCTTGTCATCAATCCAGGAACAAAAAATCAGTTATAAGACAAGACTCTCTTGATCTTGCCACCAAACATAGAGTCATGTTTGACTAGATTATAGGGCACCAGCGCTGCTGGGAATCTCCAAAGAAAATATACATGTGAGACTAAATTAATCTGCAGACATTAAGTTATAAATGACTATAGCAATATGTTATTTTAAGGTTTGGGAGAAACGGCCATCCAAAGAGAGCAACATTTTATGTCTAATTATGTGCAATATTAAAGGGCCGCATAACCGGTTCAATAAAGAGTGTTTAAAAATGTTTTAAGCCAGCATATGAAGACATGGGCACATTCCAAAGGCATGTAAGAAGGGTATTTTACCTGTGGCAAGAAATAAGAGTTTGGAGCGTTGTAACAGTGTAAGCCTGAATGTTCACAAACATGCATGGATTTGGTCCGTAAGATAGCGCAGTAGTAAGTCTGTTGCGAAAATGTGCACAAGGTTGAACCTCGTCTATAGTTGCCATGAAAAAAAAAAAAAAGTTTCTCCACACTGTCTGATGAAAGTGATCCCTGAAAGAAAGTTACGTGCTGGAGCAAGCTGCAGAAGTGCCTCTAACTTGCCACCTGAATAGTTGGAATGGAAATGGTCCCTCTCCACTGTTGCAAGAAATCTATAGTTTCTTTTTGCGTGTTTGCCTCTACCGAAATGGACTTGTATCACAAGTGCGTTTGCAGCTGTCGTCCCTACCGAGTTGCCTAGCTCGGTACGGGTGCAAGTCAGGCCAATGAAAAGTTGGTTCCAGTGCTACACCTATCTGTAGTTTGTTGCCTACGTGACTGTCACCACCATGTAAGAAAATGGACGTTATTTTGCGCAACTGGAAGGCTCTTACATTGTTTTGCAACACCTAATTCTAGCATCAGGCTTTAAAGCATTGTCTGCTGTTGCCTTGCTTAGCATATTTCTTGTGCCAAAATGGTTATGTAGGAATGATGACCTGCGGTGAATGCCCCAGTGCATAGCATGCTTGAAAAAATGGTCCTTTCACTGGCTTTACTAATTCTGCGTACCTGAGCATAGCAGCCTCGCAGTGATCGCACAACTTATTCAACTGCTCTCTGTCCGACAGGTTGGAACTTCGACACCGGCTTTAACTCAGTGGTATTTGCGAAACAATCAGCGGTATACGCCAAAACAGGAAACGTCAGTTCCTCGCTTTAAGAATTTCGCAAAAGGTAGAATTGTACTCTGCGGCGAATTATTTTATAGGAGTGTTAACAACTTTTTTCTAAAGCAAAGATTATAGACGTTAACTCCAGCATACGCGCTTGTAAGCATGAATCAAGTCCGAAATCCAATACCCTTATCCTGACGTACATTTCGAAGACCTTCAAATCAAGTCTACTGGTTCAACAGCCATATATCTTCGCTATATTGGAAGCTCCGATAACTATCCAGTGAGTGGAGCAGCGTGTCAATCTCTACAAAGATTTCAAAACTCTTCGAGTAGTAGAAGTGCGGACTCGGGCATCTTGCTCAGCTCTCTAGACTGCGCACAAAGAATGAGGTGACAACCGTTCAGTCCCTTATGCGTACAAAACGACAAGCTGGACATAAAGCACTGCAGCGAGCATATCAGCGTCGCCATTCTTAAAAAACACTAATACCACCCATGAGTATTATTGCATATTCTCGGCAAAATGGGCAGTGCTACAGCGGCGCTACAGCTGTTTGAATTGAGGTGCTAAATCTTTCGACCGTGATCGAGAATTCCGGGTAGCGGTGGCGCAATTCCTTCAAATTTGGTTTTCATTCAGAATCTTCCAAGGTCGATTCTCGTTTGTATTTGTTACCTTAATTTTTGCATATATTTACTACCACAAGAGTGATAGCAGAAGTTCGTCTCATTTTAACTAATTCATTCGCGCTCGATGCATTACAGCGATATTCAGCGTGTCTGCTACAGCTTAAAAGGCTGCCACTGTAAGAATGAGAATAAGAAAGCATGGCTGTAGCCCAACGTCGGTGATGGAGACAGTAACGGTGCATCTGCAGGCCGCGGCGCTTGCACACCCACGCACCGCAGTCAACGTGAATGTCACACCTATTTATCAGGTGCCACCTCTTATCTAAGGTAATCAACTAACAAAATGTGCAAGAAAACAGAAGGTAAGTGCTCTCAAAGAGTTCGCTCTAGCAAGAGTAACAAGATTGAATCGCAAGTATATACAAGGGATTGGCAAGGGAAGCCATGGCAAAGGAGCTATCGTAAGCGTGAAGGCGTCACAATGAACAAAAAGTAACATACGTTCCGGCATAAAAAAAAGAAGAGTCCTAGAATCGAAAGATAAGGAAGAGAGAGAATCTCCTTATGATGGCTGGCAATGTATGCTACCGTGCAGGAAATTTTATGCTTCCCTATGCACGACGTTGTTCCTAGCTACATGGCAAGAGTGGTTCGGCAATTTCTTGCATTGACTGCATGTGGTGCAGAAGAACCGTCGCTACACTTTACGAACTGCGGAGTCCAGACGGACCCATTACAATGACGCATGCTGGGGGAGGATGTGCATCTCGAGATGCAAATTCATGACGACTTTATGCCGTGTCTGTGCAAAAGCTGGCCTGACAATTTACGTCATACTTTATGCGGCGTACCTCAACCTCCGATAGCTGCAGGCCATGAAGAACCAGCCTCAAAATCCCCCTATAAGCATGGCTAAATGCACAAGTTTCATCACTCGAGTTAATACCGTTAAACAGCGGCATACTTGGTTCATTGCTTACTTCACATACGCTTGATGTATTCAAGCCCAGTCAAGCAACTTTACTAAGGGTAAAGTAACAGGAAAGATGTCCGGCCATGCCAAACGTTAACTTCTATGTGTCAGTGAAACACTGAGTAGAACCGCATGCCGCCCAAACTGGCACGAGCGACATAGATATGCGCCTTGCTTTAAGCAGACCGTAATATGGGGTAAGCGTGTCTAATTTGGGATCTGAGGGTCCTGGAAGGATAGATTGATTCGGGTTACACCCTATCATCTAAAAATACGAAGCCCGAAATGGAGGTACCTCTCAATACATCAGCAAGATGCAGTTTCGTGGTGCCACAGAAAACGTGCCCAATCGTGCCCGGCTACCTGGTGACCCCCTCCTAACAACATACCACTTGTTTTTAGAACTTGGCCAGTGAAATAGTGCTTCCGCATAATTCGCTGCCCACACAATGGTTAAGTTAATATTCCGCTCTTTCACTTACTACCGGACGTCTTTCGTGGTGAATAGCTGCTCACTCAAGCTTTAAGTTCTCAAAAGAGAGTGAAACACCTCTTTATCGTTGCAACTGCTTACGGCATGCAAAAAAATAGATAAGAGGCGTGTGCATATAATGACCATTATTTTCAATAGCCGCTCTTTCAATGGCTTTAAATGGCTCTTTCAATAGCCGTATTTCTTGGTTGCTGATATTTCTTATGGCTTTTGTCTAAAGGTAGAGCATATTCCAAGAACGCATCTTAAAACCTGTCTGTTAGACGCAAGGAACATTAGCTTATCAATGTATATGCATGAACGAAACACCACTGCAGAGAGAAAAAATATGGCCAAGAAGTAGTAGCACTAAGAGAACAACTACTTCCAAAAACACTGAAAAATGGATCTGTTGGGATCTTGTCTTTCTACCACATTGTTGCATCCATGGGTACATTTGGCAAGTCAACATTTCTCTCATAACTCAGGCTTTGAAGTTCTAGCTCCTCAGTTGCAGCCATTTTAGCCGTTCTACACCAAATCCATGCCAAAAATATCGAGAGCAAAGAAATATGACCTTCGAAAAAGATGTGGGAGAAAATGAAATCTGTACTTAAATGAGTTACGTCATTCCTGATGTAACACTGAAACTAAGCAGGGCTGTTTTTACCCGTTCACAGACCTCTATTTACCTACTACTGCAGGTATCTGTACGCAGTGTGTGAAACTGAATTTTACGACAAAGCGCACATCATGTAAATAATTGAGCTTGGTGATTAATTATTACCCAAAATTAGCTGAAATATTTCACTTTTTTTTTATTTTGAAATGGAATAATTTACAGATAAACAAAAGGCCATGGTTATAAAAGGTCTGTCAACCTTTCACTGTAGCAATCCTAAGTGCGGTTCGAAATATTGAGCATAAAAAAGCGGATATTTAAAGATCGTTCAGTTCGGTTTCTGGCGTTGAGAATTCAGAAAACGTCACCTTTCGTTTTTTTTTTTATCCACCAGATATACACGCAGTTTGTGTATATTATGGTGTGATGTTACGATATGTATGTCATGATGTTTACGAGATTTCGACTGCGTAACCATGCGCAACGGCGTCACTATATGAATACACCATGCTGTAAAGGCAACTCAGAGAGCTTTCAAATGTGCATTTATGGCACTGAATATTTCTAACCGCACTGTCATTTAGGAACGAATACAAACGGGGCTCATTTTTGAAGTTGATGGCCTCAAATGCGCACTAATTTTTCCAGCCAAACCAAATACGAAACAGTTGATTAGTCAATTTTGGCTAGTAAATCGTTCGATCCTCAATTTCTATCTCACGCATGATGTCCGCTTGACTTAAAGCCAAATACGCGAATTGCACAGATGAATATCTTACAGTTTCCTGTACATGTCGTGTATTTTTTTTAACAGTAATCATCATCATCATCTTGTTTGATGATCGCCAGTTCATTTATACGTGCTAAATCTGGCCGATGAACAAGGTTCGGACCTGGCAACGGAGATCGTGCCAAGATGACGTCGTGCATTAAACTGGCAGCTGATAGTAACCGCTGTAAACAACAGCAAAATCATCGCTTATAGAGCATTTCTGGTTGTATACGTTGCCTCGCGTGTCTCCTGTAACCTCATATAGGCGTCACACTTTTTCTGGGCTGTTATCTTAACGCCAGCTAGATATGATTGCTATGCGTTTTGCGTGCATTTCGTCCGTCGAGCCCATACCCATCTCTTGTGTTCCCCAATGCCTGTGGCCTTGCCTGGCTTATTCTGGATGTGCGGCAAACGTCAAAGGGTGCTAACGTATGTGTTTATACTGCTCACTTTATTCGCCCTGCGTTGTTTCATAAATGACGATTGAGAATGTTGCGATTTGAGCAGCATGTTCTGCCTTAACTGGGCGGTGGTAAACCCGTGGCACTGAACCATTTGTCCAGGTGTTCTTATGAGGAAATCAGCGAATAAAAACGTCCAATTCGCTCGGTGTCATTTGTCTCAGAAATGTTTTAGCTCACACGCATAGCAATTCATAGTTCACGCCTAGCTCTCGTTGCTGAAGGTAAAATCTGTCATGAAATTTGCAAATATAAGTGCAATGCGGTGCGTTTGCTCAGACGTGCGGGAGGCGATATGCCGGATTGGAGCTTTTGCCTTGCATACAGCACATGAAGGTTCCATCATGTTGCATGGGACCGAAAGCGGCCTTTTTTTACGTACAGCTTCTTATTAAAATGCTTTGATCTTGTAACTGCGAGCTGAAGCGACGCTCGAAAACTAAACTTTCGAACCGAACTGAAATGGTTTCTGCTCGCGAAAATGGTTCACAATCGTCGCATATCAACTCATCATGCTCCAAACAGTGTCTGAAAAGTGTTTTGAAACTTGAAAAAAAAAAAGTTGAAATTTTGTAAAGCTTCCTTACCTACCGCAGTTTTTTAAAACACCAGTCTGATCCTTAATGCTCATTTCTTACTTAGCGAGAAACGACTATGTTGGCCACAGTGATGAATTTGATGATGGCGGCACTACATGCGGGAACTTCTTTTCTGTCGCAGCTTTACCCACCTTCCGCGAAATCATTTCCGCCTTCATGCGTTTACGACAGTACATGAGAGATGACGGAACATAACGCCGAAAACCACTCGAAAAGGAACCCAATAGATCTATCAGCGTGTATTATGTGGAAATGGTATTGTCGGCTCTCGGCAACTGTCACGGTCATCGCGGGGGCGCATTACTTGCTTTCGCGTAAGTCGTGTGAAGGCTCTAACAGAGGTGAGAACGACCTTTTAGAGGGCTGCTTACAGCTGGATGTTTGGGGACCATGTTTGCAAATAAACTGTTGCTTCCTGTGCCCGTCTCATCGAGATATCACCGCGAAAAGAAGGGAAAGAAAGAGAGAGAAGCGTTAGTTTTTTTTAATCTAAGCACCGCTATCACTTTGGGCTTCGCGCTCTTGAAAACAGGGGTGGTTAGAATCGAGTAAATACGGCAGATACAATTTTTTATTTCCTTTTCATTTATTCGGACAACAATATTTATGCGCTTTGGGGTTAGACAATTATCATAAATCATGTTTTAAATATTAACGATTACAGCATTATTATTCATAGATTCATTTTATATTTCCTTTGCAATGTTACTTGAATGTAACTGGAATGATAGCGCCGGTCAGGAAGCGCGAAAGTAACTGAAAGCGAAAAGTAAACATGACCATTTCTTATATACATCTTACTTCGAACAATGTAACATACACACGTGTATTGCTTATCCGCAAGTGCTCCCCCCCCCCCCCCCGCCTTTCGAAAAAGAAAAGATCAGTGCGCTGATTTCTTTTTTCATTCTTTATTTGCTTCCTTCTTTCGGGTCTGTTTTCGGCGAACCCAAAAACAGACGCTAGTGAAGATGTGCAAAACCTTCCACGCTGGGGAGAGAATGGCCGCTCCCTCCGCCCCCTCCCCCCCCCCCCCCTTCCCTTCGAACTGCCACACTGTCACTGCTGAGAGGGCAATCATCTAAATACGACCGCAATTTGCACACTTCATACAAAGATGCAAAGTGCGAAACAACGCTGGTATGGTATGCAATGAGAAATATGCGGTCATTTTCCAGTTGTTCGAGCAGTCTTGATTAACGTACGCTGGTATACGGCTATGCAGTAGGTTCGAATGCTGTGTTTGTTTTTATGCGTAAGCCTTTTTTGCCTCGTGGGTGACATCATCAGAGCTTTTCATGAGAGCGTGTCACCTAAGCGTGTCCTCATGAACTGACAGTTATGAAAAAATCGTGTCCACAGCAGGAATCGGTGCACCCTCCTTCCCAGCCGAGCGAGCTGACCACATCTCTCTGCCGACTTCCTGCGAATGTGCCCTTAACTCTTCTGGTCTAGCTCGAGCGAATAGAAAAATGATACAGAAGAGAGTAATTGAAAAAAAAAAGAAAACAATGTTTAAAACAGCATTACGAGAAGAATGACAAAAAAAAAAAAACTACGTGCAAAACTCAACGAAAAATAAAAAGAAATGAAGAAGCATCTTGTGTCACAACCACAGCAGAAGCAGCGCTCACGCTTTCGCATTTCTCCAGTGCAGGTTCTGCAGTGCTCTACAATTTGTTACCGTGTTCTTTTGCAGCCCTGAACGTTTTTCTAGTCCAAGTCACCCTTTTTCTCGAGAACCCTATGCCACCGGCTAATACAGAGTGATCCCGTATGACAGCTCAACCGGCTTCATGCAGGCACACCCTGTACTACAAGGCGGTATACCGAATCGCGTATAAAATTTGTGCACTCCGGTAGTTTAAGTGCCCCCGCAAAATTTTATTTCCTCTGTTTTCTGTAATTGTACAATGACGCTCCCACGCTTATTCAAACAACTATTGTTATAGGGCTGAAGGCTTTTGTATATAAATAAGTAAGCTCGACCAATTATCATTCGATAATTGCTATTGAAAGCACACGTATTGGTTGCTTTCCTAGGTACTTTTCTGCCGAATGGATTGTATTAGTGAAATCTTTTCAAAATCATTGCAAGTGTAGCAACTCAAATCCCCCTATTGGGCGACTTGCTGGTTCATGCTGTACTTTAACTACCAAATAGGCAGTCGTGCGGAGATTGCTGTCGACACTGAACATTACAACTTCCGAAAGTTGGACAGAAAATACAGGATGGATGAATGGATGGAATATAGATGCGTCCCCTTTGAAACGGGGTGGTAGCAGTAGCTATCATGCTCATTTTTCTCCCTATATCTTAATTATTGATTTACATTGGTTAACTAAACCATCATTCTATTTCCTAAGTTTTTTTGTTTCTACATTACTAATATTATGTGACTTCTCTGCTTTTAAGCCACCAATCTTCCAGTCGTTTTTTGCTAGCTTCCACCGTCGGTTTATTCACCCGGCCACTGGTATCTCTAAACCCCAGAGCTTCAGGAACAGTGACTGCCCCTGCATCAACTTTCGGATGGATACCTTTACATTCGAGTATAATATGGCCAATTGTTTCACTGGAGTTACCACATACAGCACATGCGTCATCTTCATTGTTAAATTTCTTTTTGTAGCTGCGTGTTCTAAGGCACCCTGATCTAGCTTCAAAAAGTAGAGCACTGCCTCTTGAGTCATCAAAGAAAGCTTCCTTCCTGATCTGAATATTCCACTTTCGGTATATTTCCACACCCTGTTTCTTCTCCATCAAATTTATCCAACTTTTACCTTCTGTGTTTTTCAGCTGTTGCTTAATGCTCTTTATTTCTCCGTCCTTGTGACTAGCATACTTACTCGTTAGTTTCCTAGTTCTTTTCCTCTATTGTGAGTCAACGCTTTTTAAATACAGGTATTTAAATACTTTAGCTGCCCATCTGTTACTGTCCAATTTCCTCAGGCGTTCCTCATAAAATATTTTAATCTGAGCTTTCCGTACTTCGAAAGATACCTAGCCCATATCTCCCTGTACCGCCTCATTTGTGGTTTTGCCTTGGGCACCTAGTGCTAATCGTCCAACGGCTCTCTGATTTATTTCTAATGTCGACAGTACCTCTGATTTTAGGCACAAAACCGCATTTCCGAAAGTAAGTCCGGGCACCATATTCCTTTCCAAATACCCCTCAAAACCTCATACCTGTTGTATCTCCACAATGCCCTATGCTTCATTATCCCGGCATTCCTTCGTCCTTTGGCCATAAGTGATTGCTCATGCTTTCCAATGTATGCCAATCCTTCGTTTACCCATACCCCCAGATATTTGTATTCTGCTACTGGCCTTGTATTCTGCTTCATGGCCTTGTATTTTAAGTCCCTGAACAGTTGAGCCGTTGAAAATCATCAGACCCGACTTAACTGCGCTAAAACTGAAGCCTAGAGCGTCCCCTTCGTCTCCATAATACTTAACTATAGAGTTTGCCATTCGTCCAGACTCTCAGCTAGCAGCACAATATCGTCTGCATACATCAAACCGGGGAGGCGCTGCTCTACCGCCTTTCCACCTAATCTATATGACAGGTTAAAACCTAGGTTACTGTCTTGTATCCTCCGTTCCAGGTTTATCACATAAAGCATAAACAGCAGCGGTGATAAAGGACAGCCTTGTCTTAATGCTTTGCATTTGCATACTTTGACATCTTCCGTACTTCTTATCCCGTCCCATGTAATTTCTACTTTGTTATCCCGGTATATTTCCTGTAGAAACTCTATTGTCTCATAACCGATACCTTCTTCTTTCAATATGTTCCACAGGAGTTCCCTGTTTACATTGTCGTACGCCCCGTTTATGTCCAGGAAGGCCAAATACAAAGGTCTATTTTCCACTCTAGATATTTCGATGCATTGGGTAAGCACGAACAGGCTATCATTAAGCGCCTACCATTTATAAAGTCGTTCTGAAGTTCTCCGAGTACCTTGTTACTTTCTCCCCTTGATTGCACCGTTAAATTCACCGCCTGCATGGCCAACCTGTACATAAGAGATGTTATGGTAATCGGCCTGTAGGATTTTATGCGCATCCTTTCTCCGTTCTCTTCATAAATCAAATGCATTTTACTCTGCCGCCAGCTGTCCGGAATTTGCTTATTCGTTATGACTGTTTCCAGAGCTTTTAACAACGTTTCCTTACTTTTTGGACCAAGTTCATTAATCAGCTTGATCGGAATTCCATCTATTCCTGTAGATGTGTTTTTAGGAATATTTTTTTCTGCCTTTTTCCAGTGTGGATTGGTCAGTTCTAAGCTGCTTTGTATTCTGCTACCTTGTGTTGCTTCCTGATTTGCGGAGATTACCCTATCGTCGCTTTTAAATGACTCGGCTATAACGGCTGTAATATAGTTCACTGCGTTGTCTCCCTTTAAACAATTTCCCTCGTTATCTTGAATCCGATCTTGCTTTCTTTGATTCTTTTTCCCTAGCCAGATTATATGGTTCCAGAATTTTCTTGCTCCGCCCCTAGAGGCATCGTTTCTGAAGTTTCTTTTGACGATATGATTCCCATTTTTGGTCGATCTCCTCCTACCTGTGCTTTCTTTGCCACTCGATGTTCCCTTGGAGCAGCCCGTCGTTGTTCAATAGCTTCCCTGATTTCCTTATTCCACCAGCTCCGTGGCTTCCTCTTTCCATTCCAGCGGTTTGCTGCTTTAACCTCCTTAATTTTCCTCCTTATGAGTAGTTCTACCTGTTCATAATCCCAGTCTTCCATGGTGCGTTTCTCTGTTGCTTCCTCTATGTCTGCTGCTATCTGCGCTATTTGATCGTCGTTTAATTTTGCGCTTACTTTTTGTCCAAGTTCCATTTCTCTTTTCATCAAGGGTCCCATCTGCAGACTAATGCGTTTATGATCACTTCCCAGACTACACTCCCCTTCTTCGTCTATTTCCATTTTTGTGACCTTGCTACAAATTTCCCGCGACATTAGACAGTAGTCAATGGTCGCCTGCCTGTTGAGGAATTTCCACGTGTATTGGCCTTCACCATTTTGTTTCTCTATTTACTATAACTAGATCGTGTCGCTCACAGAAATCTAGCATTAGCTTCCCGTTACAATCCGTGTATTCATCCAGATCGTCGATGTGGCCGTTCATCTCCCCCACCAGAATAATATTGTCCCCGTCTCCAAACTGGCTTATATCGTCACTGAGACATTCAACAAGATCCTTGTTTTCTTGCCTGCATTGGTGTCCTATTCCTAAATAAACTACCCCTAGCCATGCCTTTATGCCGGCAATTGTTCCTGATACCCAGATATGTTCCTTACAAGATGATATAATTGTTTGCCAATTTGTTCCCTGGTGTATCAACATACCTACCCCTCCACCCTTTTTTTCCGTTCTCGTTCTGTTGCACCCTTCCCAGACGTAGCCTTCTATGAACGTCGGATCTTCTAGATCCCTGAGATGAGTCTCGCAAAGAGCGTACACACCCGTTTTGTCATCCTTCACCTGCTGTTCTATCTCTAGCCATTTCACTCTTTTTCTAACTCCTTGCATGTTTATGTAGCTGATCCTAGTGTTAAATTTCTTTTTTGTACTTTTCTTTCTCGACCTCGTCCTTGCCATTTTTTGGGGCTCAGCCTTCGTTATTACACTTCCTTCTGCTTCACTTCTAACTACCTCTGTGCACGGAGTCCTCGCGGACCCCCTAAAAAAGCTACAGCCCTGCCTGCCAGGCGCCAGCCGATCTCTGTTCCCACCCTTCTGTTAAAATGAATGCCATCTCGCTGAAAAGCCCAACCAAAACCTGCTTTATGCACCTTCCTGTTTACCTCAACCACATCGAAACTCTTCTCCAGGCTTAACTTTCTTATGTCCTGATTAACTGTCACCACGTCCTTTTCCAGCTTTCCGTTCAATCGTAGCACCTCCGGTACTGTGCATACAACTATCTGCGCTTGCTGTGCTACCTCCCTGAAATCGTCAACTCCCTTAGCTAAACTTTCCACCACTCCTTCAGCGTCACCATTTAGGACATCGTTTAGCCCCGCGGCTACAATCACCATACTGCGCTCTGTGGAATTTTTCAACAGCCTATTTTTACTTTCTTTCAGCACTGTCCTCATTGTGCTCCCTGGGAAGGCTCCAACTAACACTCTCTTATCACCCTTTACACGTTCCAAGATATCTCGCTTGCACCTGCTCATGTTAGAATCTCCGGCGATAAGCACCTGGGCCTTCTCTCTTCCTCTCCCAACTTTTGGCTCCTGCTTTCGGTTATCTGTGTCATTCTCTCTCGGATTTTCATTCTTCCTTACTTCTTTCTTTTTTTCCGGCTTCTTAGTAGCTGCTTCTAAATAGCTCTGTCAGTTCGGATCCGTCTGACCTACTTTGCTTATGTCTTCCATGCCAGTGCTGGTCCCAGCCACGTGGCCCGCGCTGGAATTTTCGTCCTCGTTGGTTCCAAGGATAAAGTCGGCCTTTTTCTTTTGAGGAAGCTGTCCAAGCAGTTTCTGATTTTCTGTCCTTAACAAACGTACTTCATTTTCTAAATCATCCACACGAAACACTAAACTGCCCCTTTCTTGATCAAATCTATCTAAGCGCGCACTCAGCACGCAACACCGACACAAAACGTCGCTGCCTTCCGCTCCATCTACAGAGTCAAAACGCGTTTCCTTGAGATTAACCTGCTCCTCACACTGAGTACACTTTACCTTCTTTTGATTGCACATCTTAAGCATGTATCGACTGAACTATATCTATTACGAATTCTCAGAATATACAAACTGCCAAAAGAAGACACAAGAAACGGCTAGCAAACACGCGTTAAAATCAATTCTGCGAAAGCCAATAGCCTAGAAAAAAAAATTATTTATCTAAACACAATAGTTAAAAAATGAACGCCGAGAAAACCTAGCTGCCGGCACAAAAAACCCGGCCGCTAGGACAAAGAGCTAAAATGTATTTTTTAGGCTGCACCTAACCTAACTAGCTGAAAACGAAATAAAGTTAATAAAAGAAAGAACGCATCTGTTTTACTCTTCGTAAGCTCCCGCTATCGCCAGTCCTTCCGTTTCCGGTAGCCACGTGCAATCGGAGGAGCGATGGAACACGCGTCCGCACCACACGGCTGCCAACTGTCAACAGGCTTTACAAAAGTTAGCGCCATCTAGTGAAAGAGATAGAAACTGTGCGCGGCGGCCATGTTTTCTTCAGTCCGCCCGCGCCTCCCATCGAGTACGCTGTCAACGTGCGCCTTCGTGGAACCCGTGCTTGCACCGCAAGGTGCATTGGAATGATCACAAGCGATTGTTTGATTTTTTAACATCACGTCAGTCGCTGCTTGCACCAAGCTCTATTCGGAATGATATGCCAGCATGTTGCTGCGTACCCTTCTGCGGCAAGCGCACCGTCGTAGACGCGCACCGAAACAAGGTATACGCGTGTATGCGACCGCTCGTTTGCAGTCCTAATCGGTTTTACAAGTGTCACTTGCTTCACGTCACTCCGACTGGGAGCTAGCTCACAGAACGTGCTATCACCTAAAACAGCAAGGTTGTTTTGCGTGCTATGGAGCCTTGTTAACGTGAAGGATAAGCTTATGCTTCGATGGAGGACACGGGAGAAGGAGCAATGCATGTATAACGAACGCTATAGTTCAAATACGTTCTTTCAAACCTTTTGTGTGTAGGTTGCATTTACCATTGTGTATTTGATTTAAGACAAGGGCATGATTAACGAAACTACTTTTCACAGTCGTACAAAATGGTAGTGCTTGGCGCAGAGAGCAATACGGCTGTCTAGTGCGCCCGAGGTGCGTTTGTCACGCTGCAAAAGCCGCTGCCAAACCCGCGGCGTCTAAGTAAAGCAGGAAAAGATGACATCCCACTAGTGTGTTGTAATATACTCAAGTCCAGACCGTTTCGAAAGATGTTATCACGTGATAATGCATGCGAAGCCCGGTCCGCGTCCAGAGAGCGCAGCTCAGGTTTGCATTCTGTGCCTTCATACCTGCCAGCGCGGCCGATAAATAAAATAAGTAATGAACAAACCAAGCAAACAAACTCGCGATCATCTCTCATAGTCGTTCAAGTGAATAGCAAAAGCACACAGACAAAATAAAATTCTGCACATTACAAAACTCTGGCTACTGTACCTGGATAGGGATGACGCTGCGCGGATAGACGAGGGGCCCATGCACGACTCGTAGAGCAGTTTGTAACTGCGCTCGGCAGCGCGGCCGGTGGGCCCCGCTACGCCTCGGCTGTCAGAATACGGTTCTTGGCGTCGCTAACAGACACCGCCAGGGACAGAAGAGAGGTCCAAGCACAGCACACTAGATTACAACGTGAAAAGCGCGGACAGAACGGTGGGCGCTTACGAACGGACACGAAGCGAACCAAAGCGAATGTACGAAGCGATCAAAATATGGCTGCCAGCGCAGGATCAGCGTGCCGCTCATGGTTGCCAGACTTACTTTTGTAAACCCTCTATTGTAACCTATCCTTTCAAAAACCGAAAACAAATATGGCCGATTTGAATAGTTAATCAAATACGAAGTAGGTATGCAGCACCGCTTATCACCGTTATACCTTTCATGCATTACCACACACATCTGCGATTTACACTCTCTCCAATATCTTCCCTCAGCTCACGCAAGAGGTGGCCAGCAGTCACAAAGAAAAACAGCGCCGACGGTGGCGCTTCCAAAACAAACAACACACAAATCTAAGACTCAAACATTCCTATCGCTTCCTTTGGTCGGTAGCGCGCGGGTGGCGGTTTCAAAGGGTCATATGTTCAGTCGTCTTCCCAAGAAGACACCGACAGCAGCTCCCTCTGCCGCGCATTCTCCGCAGCCCGTGTTTCGCCGCGATTTATGGCCTCCGCGCCCTTTCCCCTCAAACCGAGAAACAGACCAGTTAGCGGCGAACCCTCAACCACTGCGCTTACGCTGTGCTTTTTAACCGCTCTGGTTTGCCTCCTTCACGGCACGGTCGAAGTGAGACTTCTCCAAGAATCGGAACGGGCAGAACCGACGTCGTCGCCCGTTTCCATGTGTTCCTATATCACTTCCGAAGTGCGGCCGCCTGCGCGACCGCCATAAATAAACTCGCGTCATGCTGCCGCTTGACCTTGGCCGCCCCTTTGGAATCTCCTCCGCGACAGTGGACCCGCGGCTTCGGACAGACATCGGCGAAATCCATGATTGCGGCTAGTAGGGCTACGAACTAAAACCTGGACACCAGCATGGCAACTGGCGGAGTTATCTTGGCTACGTAACCCCACCGTGCCATGGCTAATGTGCAATATTGGCCCTAGCTGAATTTTCAGTGTGTGCTGCTTCGGAGGCCTTCGTTATCTAGGAAACTCTTCTTAGGTGCTCCGTGAAAGTCTGGAAGTGGATGCTCGAAACGATGAGCAAAACCATCTGGGCGAAGTGGGAAAAGGTCGTCGCGCCCTTCTTCCCACATCCCCAGGACCGGCACTGGGCTGAAGCGGTGGGCTGAAGGAGTTGTGTTAACTGGCGTTTTATAATCGGCTTACAGAGAACACATTTTAACAAACCTGCGTTTATTCGTTCGTAAAAAGCTCAGACGCCATTGGATTTCTCTGAAACTGTCGCAGCCTCGGTTTCACCATCATTTATCGCTGTGACGCAAAAGACATAGAAGTTGCTGAGCCGACCGGCCGGCAAAAAACAGCAATGCAGCCAGGCATCTATAGTTTCGTTTCTTCACGAGCGCGAGCATATACGAGCTTGCGCCGGCGCTACGTCGTTGCAGTTGCGCTGCGGTATGGCGCCAGCTATGGCTTGTTGAATTGTAGCAATGATGTGTCGTGCCCTAACTGTAAGGAGCCAGCAGTGCGTACGAGCTTCTCGTTCCTCGCCGGCCGGGCTATGAATGGAAGAAGACGCAACTCTAATCTGAGCTATCGCGATGAAACTACTTACCTCTACGAACATCCACGCAACAACAACGCTTCAGGTAACCGCGATGAAAGTCTAAGCGAATCAACTTGTCGCGCTACGACGCGATAAATGAGAAGCGTGTTAACCATGACATGGTTATAAAGAGCGGCCTCTGTATGGCAATTCAGGCCAGCAAGGCCGGCATAATAAATATTTCACCACGAATGGACCTTCCTCGCGCATAGTAGCCGCATCAAAGTTAGTAGGCTCCCTGCTTGTCGCGCAGGCAAACCATGGGAGCATACAGGATGCGCGGAGTCGAAGTGAGCGCTCCCTTCGAGAGGGTCATCGGAGGTGGCTAGGTGTGTGCCCTATCGCTCCATGCAGTTATTCGAAGACTTCACAATACTGCTAAAAATTCGAATAGTTTGAATTTAATTTATACCCACCACATGATTTGTTTAGCGCATATGGCAGGATGCTATGCGATTGCAAACTTAGAATATTTGCACACAGTTATGTGCGACTCTAATGCATTTAATTTTAATCCAGGCAACGATTTTACCCACGCTACAGAATGTTTCTAAACAATGACGTTTGGCAGAGGTGTATGTAGATGGTGTGCAGCGCATCTGAAAAGGGCAGGGCGGGTGGGGGAGCAAGGTGAATCGAGTACCAAGGTTGATATGTGTACAGTTCCCATCCCTGAATGGAGAGGATGGGGATATGGTTGGTTCGCTGGTTAAGTTTGTGGAGGCCTGATGGATTTCCCGTGGGTTCTTTACACTTAACACACCATCGCTTTTCCCTTGCGCTGCAGTCTTGGTTTCTAGTGGGAGAATGTGGTAGTCGATGGGCTGGTGCTATGTGGCGCTTCTGGAGGGCAAGGTTCGATGGTTGGGGCGAACGAAACCTCTGAAGGGTGAATGTTGTGGGTGGAGGGGTGGGGGGCGCTCTCAGGAATATGAACCTAGGGCTGTGGCGTCTGGCTAAAAAGGTGATTTTACGCGAAGTGTATACAGCCAGTTGCCTCAAACAGCCATCGTCATCACCGTTAACGCCGGACACAGAAGAACGTGCCGGAAAAATACCAACATAATTTCGGACCCAAATTGTGACTCAACCGTTCGCTGTGCTAAAGGCTAGTTGGCGGTGGCTTTGCGTTAGCGAGACTATACCCGACGACGTATATGCAGGGTCGTACACTTCTATCTATAATACTGTTACTCCTTTCAAAGCACCATTGCGTCCGATCCGGCTATGTAATCAGGCCAAGTCTCATGACAAGCAAAGCACCACCTCTAGATCCCTCCGTGCATATATCACTTTGTTGAGAATATGCACCTGCGTCGGACACAGTGTTGCTTTGAAAGCGGTGACCATGTTATAGCTAAAGAGAATGACCCCTGTACGTCGATTGTATGCTGTTCATTAGAAGTGCAGATGTCCATCAAGAAATGAGACAGCATCTTCCTTTTCCCAAAAGCCAAACCAAAAAAGACATTCATTTGCCAAACTCTGTGCAGTGTCTCAGCACAAAAAAACAAAATCGGGATGAAAAGAGTGTGTTGAACGCTCTACCATATTAAGCGAAGCATAAGCGTCCTCTTAATTTTTATGGTCTCGAGTGCGTGCAATAAAAATATTAGACAGAAAAATGAGCTTGTAAGCAAATCCGCAATTATGCTCTAGGAAAAGAGAGATCAGCCATAAACCATTTTTTAAATATTTAGCGTCACGTCTACCTTCATAGTTAAAAATGATTCCAAGGAATATCTGGTGCAGTTGGGATTTCGCGCATTTCAGCTTCAAAGTTGCCTTACATACATGAGCGTGAAAAACCTCATTATTTTCTTCCGTTTAAAAATTAATTAATTAGCTCTTTTCGCACTGAATATCTGCTTTGGTGGTGTATTGATTCCAATAAGGAAAAGCTGAAAACGAGGACGTTGGACAAGCAAAGCAAAAATGGACGTCAAGCTCGCCTGCGCCGCGCTTTTCGTTCCGAAGAACATGCAATTAAGAAGCCGACCTTGCCGTCCTCGTAGGCTAATAGGCCTACCTATGCGGAATCGACATAACAAACAGCTGTAGAAACCCTTGAAGGTAGAACAATTGCACGCTGAATTCGGCCTGTTTGGCTAGACTAGCGCATTAATTGTTAAATGTGCTAGTTTAAACAAACGCCTGAAATTTATGACATAGTTCAGAAATCAAAATTCGTTGTCAATAACTGGACGCTCTGCCGCTGGGAAAAACATCAGCGTCAATTAGGAGCCAGCAGTCTTCCTCTTTCTGCCCAAGTCAGGCACAGGGAAAATTTTTGAATTCACTGTGAGTGAAGAAAACCAAGCGAATGTTGCGCGGAGGTACCTCGCCCCGCCCACCTCTTCGTGTCGCCATCTTGTGGGCCAGCCACACTCGCACAACTAGAATTAGCCAGCCCACATCGCCAGTGCGTCTCTACGGCTTTCGCCATACGAGATATGCCGATTTCGTGGTTGGACCGTGCGTGAACGCAACATTACCCACTCGCAGCGTGTTGGCCATCGGAGAGCCCTCCGGCGACTGCGTAAATCTCTCTTTTGCGCGGCCGCTTCTGCCGCGCTCCGCCCCGCTAGGAAAAGAACGGCGAGCCTGCAGCGGCGCGGTTCATTTCCCGCCGCAGGTGACGCTGTTGTTGCTTTCGCCGCCGCTGCCGACGGTGCTACGCAATGAGTGTTAATTCGGGCTGATGTCCGAACCACCAACAGCCGCTGAGCTCGGAAACAGGGCCGCACGGTGCCGCTGTATAAGCGCTGGGCATTTTTTTCTGAAACACTTGGTCGCGAGGCTTTCGTATCTTCGGACAGAAAAAAAGTGCTTCATGCGAAATGTGCATCAGTAGCTATCTACTTTATTTTTTCAAAATGTCTTGCAAACAAAAAACAGTGATCTCTTCTCCCCTTCATATTGTTCTTCGTGATTTCCGTCACAAACGCAAACTTCCTACATCAAGAAATATCCTTTGAGAACCTCCATCCGGATGGTAATCAGCTTAAGTGGCAGGGTGCTTTTATTTCAGTTGGTCTGTATCCTCTTTAGAAGCGTATTTTTGCAATCTTTAGAATTTGAACCTTTCAATTACAAAAGAACTTGCTTTTCCAACTTATGACTTTTAGCTGTAAAATGACACTATGGGCAAAAAGTGAGCTATCCAATGCACAAGTTAGCTTTCTTCTAAATGTTTCATTTCGCATCTTGGTTTAACAAGTATGAGTGCTATATTTTAAATGGAGTAAGAAAAGTTGGTGCATATTTCTATTCAATTTTTTCATCATTGTAAGACGTCGCATTTGACAAAGGTCCTGGAGGTGAGGAAGAGCGCACGGCTTCAAGCATATTCTCATTAGTTACGGGAGCCCGGATTCTCTGCCCCTCTACGTTCCTTGCAGTACAAGTTCTTCCGCAATACAGGTCTCGTTATATCAGCTGTCAAATGTATCTAAACAGCGACCTATATATATTGGGTATAGTTTCCAAGGCCAGATTCCAGGAGAAGCTAGAGAAGCTGCTGCTCCAAGTTGCACATTGGCTTTCGAAGGCGATATTTTCCCCAGCCTGGTTCTTTGAACAGAGTTAATGCCAGGTTTCTGAAGAAGGTAGAAAAGTTGGCATCTCCCGGTTGCACATAGATTTTCCCCGTGAAGATTTCCCCGGCCTGGTTTTCTGGGCAGAGTTCCCAATGTCAGGTTTCTGGAGAAGGTAGAAAGGTTGCCTGTTTACACTCGCAATTCGTTTTCCAAGGTTAGACTTTCCAAGGTTTTGGGGCAAAGTTCGCAATGTCAGTTTTGAGGAGAAAGTATAAAAGTTGGCTGCTCCCAGCTGCACATTGCATTCTCTCACGGAGATTTTACCAGGCCTGGTTGTTTTGGCTGTTCCCAATGCAGGTTTTGGAAAGTATACAGAAACTTGAGCTGCTCTCATTCGCATATTGGATTCTCAAGAGGACAAGGTTGTCCCGGCTAGCTCCTCAAGAGCACAGATGCTGAGAAGAATGCGCCCTTAGATGAATTTATTTTTGGGGCTCACCAAGACGAAAGTGATGAGACAAGGGCTGGACTTAGGCTGTTTTACAAGGCTCTAACTCTCCTACGCTATAGGAAGGACAAACCCACCTCCTCTTGACCACGACCATCTTTTACGTGACGCTCTTTTTGATACGCTTTTGAAATTAAAACTAAATCGTTATAGTTGCACTCACAGCGGCATCGTCTGACCAGCGCGATCAACAACACTGAACAAAATTTCGTATGACACATAGCCACCCACAGAACACTACGCAATTGAATTCAATTCGAAAGTTGATATGGAAAATTTAGTATTCAAGTCGATTTCTATTTACACGTCGTGAAACACTAAAAATATGGGAAAATTTTATTCCTTATCATTTATACTAGAAAGCGCCTTTCGAAATAGCACAATTACAAAATACATTGTACGCGCGAACAAAGTGCGAACATTAAAGTGCCAGGTGGTATGCATTTTCTGGGTGCCCTCCATTTCGGCGTCTCTAATAACCAGTGGGAAGCGTTCTATCTGCTTTATTCTTTGTCTTGAAAACAAATATTTGCTGCATTTTTCGTTCATAGCGCTGCACGGTGCGGCCTGAATCCACATACCCTCATGGCAAAGCGCAATCTCCTGGGAATTCCAGTTCGCCTTTTCTGGGCGATAATCACCTTTTTGCAACATAATGGAGATAAAGAATCGATTCGAGTTGAGCTGTTGGGTTCACTGGCAGAGTTTTGTAAGAACATAAAACGTGGCACGACTTATGTGCCCTATATTTATTTTCGTGCTTTGGCGCCCTACTGTTAAAACAAAGAAGTCTTAGCGTCGGATCTATACATAAGAAGGTGCCTGCAGGTTCGTCCTTCATGAGTGTTCGGAATGGAGACATGCCAGTCCCCGAGCGTTAATTCACCTCTCCTCCACATGACTTTCAACCACTCGAAGGAGATTTCGATGCATGTTGTCATCAAAGTCATTTAGAGCAAGTCCTGAATAAGGCGAATTTTTTTGCAGACACACACCGTAATTATTACGGCCTTCCGAGCACTGATATAGTGGCGGTATTCAGCGCTGCCGACGGCGGTTACACAACACACGCGTGCATAATAACAGGTTCCTTGGAGCGTTTATCTAGATTATTGCTCCATACACAATGAAGGAGTGATAAAATTACTTCCGCCCAAACTGACAATGCTTTGCTCCGTGAGCTCACTTTGCTGTTCCCTAAATTATACCTAATTTTTATTCAAAGCGCTTGCAGCTGCTTCGTTGTTTTTGTTTTCTGAAGAAGGGAGATCACAGGAAAAAAGGCGTTTTTGTAATCTTATCGAGACGCTGCGAACAACCTATCTCATTGCGTCTAAATATTCCGAAAGGGGACAATCATTTTCATCTTCTTTTGTGGCGATGATCAGCAGACCATCATTAAGGGCTCACCGTCCATAGAAGCCGTATACATTACAATCTTTGGGAAGCAAACTTAGTTTCACATCGTTTATAAATGATGAACGTTGTCATGTTTGCAATCCATACCTTTTTTTCTTCGCCATCATCTCAGACTACTATGTAAAGATGAAGCCTTGGTCTCTCAAAGTGTTTATAGAGCTTTTTAATCAGTATTTTTCTCCCAACAGTATGGTGCGAAATAAAAATTAATAGCTTGAATATAAAATGCCACTTCGCCAAGAGAATCGACTTTAAAATTTTCTAGACAATGCCCCTACACCGGTACGACCTGTTCATCCCATCAATTACTATAAAGCGCAGTTGTCACTGTCGTGATCAGGCCGCAGAAGAAGACGACAGCCTCAGCATGCCTGCCAAGCACGCGCAGTTTCTTCGTGGCTGCAGGTCTGAATGCTGTCGGTTCGCTGTCCCGTTCCCGTCTGGTTAAACGAGTACTGTCAAATTTAATTGTGAAGACCCGACAATGAGTGTATCTGTAATTCATCTCCACAAATTTGGCGACTCTGAACCTCGCGTCTTCGCTCTCTGCTTCTACCCTTAGCTTGCATAAGCCTCTTCGCTAGTCCTACCAGCACCCGGAGCTCGAGACACCGCCTACATTTAATTGTATAAGCCATGGCCACGGATCCCCCCACTCATGTACCGTCTCCGTCGCCTCACACGGCGCCACCTCCTGAGTCCGCGGTCTCCGCTTTCAAGCTCCCTTACTTCTGGTCTTCGAACTCGGAACTTAGGTTCCTCATCTATCGAGGCCTTGTTCCGCCGGCACCGTGTCACTTCACAAGTGACCATGTTCGACCAGGTCATTGGTGTGCTCACGCCTACTACTGCTGCGATTGTTCGCGACGTCCTCCGCTCTCCGCCTGCTAACGTCCTTACGCTCATCTTCGGGCTACGCTCATCAAGCAAACAACTGAAAAGGAGCATCGTTGTGAGCAGCAGCTCTTTACCTGAGAAGAGCTTGGATATTGCAAGCCTACCGAGCTGTTGGGTCGCATGATCACCCTGGCTGGAGACTCCGCTGCTTCACACGACAGCGCTCATGCGGATGGATGGATGGATGGATGGATGGATGGATGGATGGATGGATGGATGGATGGATGGATGGATGGATGGATGGATGGATGGATGGATGGATGGATGGATGGATGGATGGATGGATGGATGGATGGATGGATGGATGGATGGATGGATGGATGGATGGATGGATGGATGGATGGATGGATGGATGGATGGACGGACGGACGGACGGACGGACGGACGGACGGACGGACGGACGGACGGACGGACGGACGGACGGACGGACGGACGGACGGACGGACGGACGGACGGACGGACGGACGGACGGACGGACGGACGGACGGACGGACGGACGGACGGACGGACGGACGGAATATAAGAGCGTCCCCTTTGAAACGGGGTGGTAGCAGTAGCTATCATGCTCATTTTTCTCCCTATATCTTAATTATTAATTTAGATTGGTTAACTAAACCATCATTCTATCTATTAAATTTTTGTTTCTACATTACTAACATTATGTCACTTCTCTGCTTTTATGCCACCAATCTTCCAGTCGTTTTTTGCTAGCTTCCACCGCCGGTTTATTTACTCGGCCACTGGTATCTCTAAACCCCAGAGCTTCAGGAACAGTGACTGCGCCTGCATCAACTTCCGGATGTATACCATTACATTCGAGTATAATACGGGGCAATTGTTCACTGGAGTTACCACATACAGCACATGCGTCTTTGTCAAATTTCTTTTTGTAGCGGCGTGTTCTAAGGAACCCTGATCTAGCTTCAAAAAGTAGGGCACTGCCTCTTGAGTTATCAAAGAAAGCTTCATTCCTGATCTGCATTTTCCACTTTCGGTGTAATTCCACGCTCTGTTTCTTCTCCATCGAATTTATCCAAATTTTACCTTCTGTGTTTTTCACCTGTTGCTTAATGCTCTTTATTTTTCCGTCCTTGTGACTAGCATACTTACTCGTTAGTTTCCTAGTTCTTTTCCTCCATTGTGAATCAACGCTTTTTAAGTACAGGTATTTAAATACTTTAGCTGCCCATCTGTTACTGTCAAATTTCCTCAGGCGTTCCTCATATAATATTGTACTCTGAGCTTCCCGTACTTCGAAAGATGCCCAGCCCATATCTCCCTGTACCGCCTAATTTGTGGTTTTGCCGTGGGCACCTAGTGCTAATCGTCCAAGGGGCCCCCTGATTTATTTCTAATGTCGACTGTATCTGTGATTTTAGGCACAAAACCGCATTTCCGAAAGTAGATCCGGGCACCATATTTCCTTTCCAAATACCCCTCCAAACCTCATACTTGTTGTATCCCCACAATGCCCTATGCTTCATTATCCCGGCATTCCTTCGCCCTTTCGCCTTAAGTGATTGCTCATGCTTTCCAATGTATGCCAATACTTCGTTTCCCCATACCCCCAAACATTTATATTCTGCTACTCTGGGTATTTCATGGCCTTGTATTTTAAGAACCTGATCAGTTGAGCCGTTGAAAATCATCACACCCGACTTAACTGCGCTAAAACTAAAGCCTAGAGCGTCCGCTTCGTCTCCGCAATACTTAACTAGAGTTTGCAATTCTTCCAGACTCTCAGCTAGCAGCACAATATCGTCTGCATACATCAAACCGGGGAGGCGCTGCTCTACCGCCTTTCCACCTAATCTACATGACAGGTTAAAACCTAGGTTACTGTCTTGTATCCTCCGTTCCAGGTTTATCATATAAAGCATGAACAGCAGCGGTGATAGAGGACAGCCTTGTCTTAATCCTTTGCATACTTTGACATCTTCCGTACTTCTAATCCCTTCCCATGTAATTTCTACTTTGTTATCCCGGTATATTTCCTGTAGGAACTCTATTATCTCATAACCGATACCTTCTTCTTTTAATATGTTCCACAGGCGTTCCCTGTTTACGATGTCGTACGCCCCGTTTACGTCCAGGAAGGCCAAATACAAAGGTCTATTTTCCACTCTAGATATTTCGACGCATTGGGTAAGCACAAACAGGCTATCAACTAAGCGCCTACCATTTCTAAAGCCGTTCTGAAGTTCTCCGAGTATCTTGAAACTTTCTACACATGCTTGCACCATTAATTTCACCGCCTCCATGGCCAGCCTGTACATAACAGATGTTATGGTAATCAGCCTGTAGGCTTTTATGTGCATCCTGTCTCCTTCCCCTTTATAAATCAAATTCATTTTACTATGGCCGCCAGCTGTCCAGAACGTGCTTATTCGTTATGACTGTTTCCAGAGCTTTTAAGAACGTTTCCTTACTTTTTGGACCAAGTTCATTAATCATCTTGATCGGAATTCCATCTATTCCTGTAGATGGGTTCTTAGGAATATTTGTTTCTGCCTTTTTCCAGTTTAGATTGGTCAGTTCTAAGCTGCTTTGTATTCTGCTACCTTGTGTTGCTTCCTGATTTGCGGAGATTACTCTATCGTCGCTTTTAAATGACTCGGCTATAACTGACGTAATGTAGTTCAGTGCGTTGTCTCCTTTTAAACAATTTCGCTCGTTATCTTGAATCCGATCTTGATTTCTTTTATTCTTTTTCCCTAGCCAGCTTATATGGTTCCAGAATTTTCTTGCTCCGCCTCTAGAGGCATCATGTATGACAGCCATCCAGCTATCTGTGGACTGTTTTATTTTACTTTGTACGAGGGCCTGTACCTCAAGTTTCTTTTGTCGGTATGATTCCCATTTTTGGTCGATTTCCTCCTGAGATACCTGTGCTTTCTTTGTAAGTCGGTGTTCCCTTGAAGGAGCGCGTCGTTGTTCAATAGCCTCCCTGATTTCCTCATTCCACCAGCTCCGCTGCTTCCTTTTTCCATTCCAACGGTTTGCTGCTTTAACCTCCTTAATTTTCCTCCTTATGAGTAGTTCTACCTGTTCATAACCCCAGTCTTCCATGGGGCTTTTCTCTATTGCTTCCTCTATGTCTGCTGCTATCTGCGCTATTTGATCGTCGTTTATTTTGCGTTTACTTTTTGTCCAAGTTCCATTTCTCTTTTCATCAAGGGCCCCATCTGCAGACTAATACGTTTGTGATCACTTCCCAGATACACTACCCTTCTTCGTTGGTTGGTTGGTTGGTTCATAGGAAGGGAAAGGCGCAGTATCTGTCACACTTGCTCTGTGGACACCTGAACCGCGCCGTAAGGGAAGGGATGAAGGTGGGGTGGAAAGTGGATAGAGAGAAAGGGGGGCCGTAGTGGAGGGCTACGGAGTAATTTCGACCACCTGGGGATCTTTAACGTACCCTTCTTCGTCTATTTCCATTTTTTGTGACCTTGCTATAAATTTCCTGCGACATTAGACAATAGTCAATGGTCGTCTGCCTGTTACGGAATACCCACGTGATTTGGCCTTCACCCATATTTTTTCTTTATTTACTATAACTAGATCGTGTCGCTCACAGAAATCTAGCATTAGCTTGCCGTTACAATCCGTGCATCCATCCAGATCGTCGATGTTGCCGGTCATGTCCCCCAGCAGAATAATATTGGCCCCGTCTCCAAACTGGCTTATATCGTCACTGAGACATTCAACAAGATCCTTGTTTTCTTGCCTGCATTGGCGTCCTGTTCCTAAATAAACTACACCTAGCCATGTCCTTATGCCGGCAATTGTTCCTGATACCCAGATATTTTCTTTGCAAGATTATATAATTCTTTGCCAATTTGTTCACTGGTGTATCAACATACCTACCCCTCCACCCTTTTTTTCCGTTCTCGTTCTGTTGCACCCTTCCCAGACGTAGCCTTCTATAAACGTCGGATCTTCTAGATCCCTGAGATGAGCCTCGCAAAGAGCGTACACACCCTTTTTGCCATCCTTCAACTGCTGTTCTATCCCTAGCCATTTTGCCCTTTTTCTACATCCTTGCATGTTTATGTAGCTGATCCTAGTGTTACATTTCTTTTTTGTACTTTTCTTTCTCGACCTACTCTTTGCCATTTTTAGGGGCTCAGCCTCCGTTATTACACTTTCTTCTAGCTTCACTTCTAACTAGCTCTGTGCACGTAGTCCTCGCGGACCCCCTAAAAAAGCTACAGCCCTGCCTGCCTGGCGCCAGCCGATCTCTGCTCCCACCCTTCTGTTAAAATGAATGCCATCTCGCAGAAAACCCCACCAAAAGCTTCTTTATGCACCTCCCTGTTTACCTCAACCACTTCGAAACGCTTCTCCAGGCTTAACTTTCTTTTGTCCTCATTAACTGTCACCACGTCCTTTTCCAGCTTTCCGTTCAATCCTAGCACCTCCGGTACTGTGCATACAACTATCTGCGCTTGCTGTGCTATCTCCCTAATGGCGTCAACTCCCTTAGCTATACTTTCCACCACTCCGTAGCCTTGCAGCGTCAACATTTAGCCCATCGTTTAGCCCCGCGGCGACTATCACCATACTGCGCTCTGCGGAATTTTTCAACAGCCTATTTTTACTCTCGTTCATCCCTGCCTTCATTGTGCTCCCTGGGAAGGCTCCAACTAACACTCGCTTATCACCCTTTACACGTTCCAAGATATCTCGCTTGCACCTGCTCATGTTAGAATCTCCGGCGATAAGCACCTGGGCCTTCTCTCTCCCTGTCCCAACTGTTGGCTCCTGCTTTCGGTTATCTGTCTCCTCTCTGGGATTTTCATTCTTCCTTACTTCTTTCTTTTTTTCCGGCTTCTCAGTAGTTGCTTCTAAATAACTCTGTCGCTTCGGATCCGCCTGACCTACTTTCCTTATGCTTTCCATCCCAGTGCTGGTCCCAGCCACGTGGCCCGCACTGGAATGTTCGTCCTCGTTGGTTCCAAGGATAAAGTCGGCCATATTTTTTTCCATTTGAGGAAGCTGTCCAAGCAGTTTCTGATTTTCTGCCCTTAACAAACGTACTTCAATTTCTAAATCATCCACACGAGACACTAAACTGCCCCTTTCTTGATCAAATCTATCTAAGCGCGCACTCAGCACGCAACACCGACACAAAAAGTCGCTGCCTTCCGCTTCACCTACAGAGTCAAAACGCATTTCCTTGAGATTAACCGGCGCCTCACACTGAGTACACTTTACCTTCTTTTTATTGCACATCATAAGCATGTGTCGACTGAACTATATCTATTACGAATTCTCAGAATATACAAACTTCCAAAAGAAGACACAAGAAACGACTAGCAAACACGTGTTAAAATCAATTCTGCGAATGCCAATAGCCTAGAAAAAAAATTGTTTATCTAAACACAATAGTTAAAGAAGAAACGCCGAGAAAACCTAGCTGCCGGCACGAAAAACCAGGCCGCTAGGACAAAGAGCTAAAATCTATTCTTTAGGCTGCACCTAACCTAACTAGCTGAAAGCGAAATAAAGTTAATAAAAGAAAGAACTCATCTGTTTGACGCTTCGGAAGCCCCCGCTGTCGCCAGTCCGTCCGTTTCCGGAAGCCACGTGCAATCGGAGGAGCGATGGAACACGCGTTCGCACCACACGGCTGTCAACTGTCAACTCGGTAAATCTTCCTGCAGCGCCTACCACCACAGGTGCGCATGATCCTGAGAGTGTGTTCATCTCACACACTGGAATCTCACTACGCTGGTCGATAAGATCATAGACATATAGGTTTTTCTTCCGTGGAAACAATTCATCGTCCTCTTGCCCCTAAGTTGCCCAGGGCAGCTGCTGGCGATCGCTATGCCCGCCTCACCGATGCTAATGAGAGCAGGTCAGATTTGAATTATTCCTGCCAACCTCTCTGCTTTTCCTTTCAATAAATCCATCTATCTATCTCACTTAATAAGTAGCGCGGCTTACAGCTGAAGTTGCAGACCTACGGGCTCGCCGGCTGCGTTCCTCATCTCCACCCCCCCGTACCAGCCCCAGTACTCCTTACAACTGTTCTGCGCACTCCAGGACCGTTTGCTTGTACCACCTCCACTACCGCTCTTGCGCACGCCAACGCCGTCAGCCCTGCTCCTTCGCGGGAAACGGTCCGGCCGAACACTGAAGGCGACCAGTGTTCTCGACCCGCGATCCAGTCGCCACTTCTATGTCACTAACCGTACAACGAAAGTCCGCTACCTCCTCCCCACTCCTGCCGAGATCTGTGTCCTTCCGCTCTGGAAGCTTTCATGCTCTGGCGTTTCTTAATCAAATCTTTCGTCTCCTTAGACAGCTTACCGGTATCCTCTCTAACTATCCTACCGCCTACTTCTACCGCGCACTCAGTAATGATATCTCTGAAATTATTGTTCCTTGCCTCTAGGGTAATGTCGCCATCCTCAGTTAGAGCTGAATATCTATTCTGTAGCGAGATCCTGAACTCTTCTGTCCTCCCCTTCACAGCTAATTCGTTGATGCTTTTCTTTCTTACTAATCTGTTGCGTTCCTTCTTCAAATTTAGGCTAATTCGGGACCTCACCATCCTGTGGTAACTGCATCGCACTTTCACGATTACCTCTACATCTTGCATAATGGCGGGGATTGAACACATTAGGAAGTCAATTTCATTTTTATTCTCCCCGTTAGGACTTTTCCATGTCCATTTCCGGTTCTTCCGTTTGTTGAAGAAGGTATTCATGATTCTTAAGTTATTGCGCTCTGCAAACTCAACTAGTAACTCCCCCATGCTATTCCTAGAAATAATGCCATAGTCATCTACTGCCTTGTCTCCTGCTTGCTTTTTCTCTACCTTGGCACTGAAGTCGCCCATTAGTAAAGTATACTTCGTCTTTACTTTTCGCATTGCCAATTTTACATCTTCGTAGAAGCTTTCAACTGCCTGGTCATCATAACTACATGTAGGTGCATAAGCCTGTACAGCCTTCAGTTTATACCGCTTATTAAGCCTAATTACGATGCCTGCAGCCCTCTCATTAATATTATAGGATTCATCTATATTACCCGCTATATACTTATTGACAAGGAAACCTACTCCTAGTTGTCGCCTCTCTGGTAAACCTCGATAACACGGTACATGCCCATGCTTCAGTACAGTATATGCCTCATTCGGCCTCCTAACCTCACTAAGCCCTATGACATCCCATTTCATACCCTCTAGTTCCTCTAACAGCACTGCTAAACTAGCTTCACTAGCTAGGGTTCTAGCGTTTAACGTTGCCAGGGTCAGTTTCCAATGGCGGCCTGTCCAGCGGAGCCAGGAATTCTTAGCACCCCCTGCTGCGTCACAGGTCTGACCGCCGCCGTGGGCAGTTGTTCCGCAGCCGCTGGTGACTGAGGGCCGGGGTTTTATGGAGCTTATAATGAGAGGTTGCGGCCAATTACAGCACCAGGGTGGCCAACTCCTGTTCTGGTGAGGGAGTGCGTTGCCGGAGGTGTTCACCGCAATCAGGTCGCACCCCAAACCTGTTTATGCAATTCCATCAACACGCGGATTTTTTTTTCTTTTGTTTTTAATCCGGTGGAGAATTGCGCGGCACCGAGATTTGAACCCCCGTCCTCTTGCATACGAGGCGGATGTTCTACCGCTACGCCACCGCTGCACCGAAAAACAATTACAAGAGTTCAACGCTGCTGAACCAAATATTGAGCGAAAGCATTAGCTGTGGGTGACAGAGTGTTCTTCCTCTTCTCTTTTTCTTCTTCCTCAGCCCACATATACAGCCCGCTTTAACCAAGCCGCATGAACGCGCCTTAGTAGCTTATAACGGTAGCTTGAATGCCAGGGTCCTAGCAGGCTGATTCTGATATAACCGTCCCATGTGAAACGAGAGACCCAAGTTGGCAGACTGCCAACTGAGCCGTGGCTCCGACCGCGCCACGCCGACCGCTTGAGTTGGTAGCCCTGCTCTCGCCCTAGTGTCACGTGGGGTGTGACGTCACAGAGTCACGTGGGTAAGACGTACGTGGCTACCGCCGCGCTACTATGAAGACTCGAAACCTATAGTAGTACTACTTTCGCAATAAAACATCCGCACCGGGTATCGCACCTCCATCCCTCGGATGCCTAGCGAGCGCTTTGCAAACAGCGTCACGCCCGGGATCGTGAGTAGCGCGTCTTAATTCTCCTTCTCTAGCGTAAGGATGATAGTAGCACAGCTGGCGGCGCCACAGCATTAAATAACGAATAACTAGTAGTCATTAGGTATGACTAAGTAGTCATAAGGAACGACAATGACTGGCTATGACATCACCACATGATAATCTCATCTGATGTGACGTCATGACCAGGTGTGAAGTCATCATCATGTCAAATTGGGACATGTCTAATAACAAGAAGTGAAGTCATAATGACGTCACATCTGGTCATGACGTCACGACTGCTGATGACTTCAGCAGGCGAAATTCATCCCATCCGCCTGGCGGAAGAAGACGCGAAGAGCCAATACCTTTTTGCCGGCTTCTAATCGCGGAGGTCCCGGCCCCCGTCCCTTAGACCTGCATGCCGAAGGCTGGGATTAGGAGGCTTCCTTATCTGGTGAAAGAATAAAGTTGTTATCAGTGATCACCATTCACTCCTCCTGGCATTCGATTCAGGCGTCCGTGTGGCGCCATTCATTTGGCGCTTCCTCGAACGCCGCACCATACAGCCTATAGAAGCAGACTCAGTGCACCAGGCATCAGCGGCCTTTCAAATTGGTTTACAAGAAAGAAAAGGCGCAGCATCTGTCACAATTCTCAGCCGACACCTTAACCAAGTCGCAAGAAAAAGGAGGAAGGTAGGAGGGAAAATAGAGAGAAAGAGGTGCCGCAGTGGAGGGCTTAAGACCACCGCGCAGGAGAGGCTTTCGCCTAATCGCACTTTAGTGGTAAAAAGTGCCCCTATGGCATCCGACCCAACCGACGACTGATGTTTCTTGAAACCGCCGATGGATGGATGGAAAAACTTTATTTTCATCAGAGAGCATGTGTGGACGATTCCGTGTTAGATGGCCATCAACCCATGGCTGACGGCGACCTGGGTGGCCCACTCCATGGCCCTGGTCTGGACGACCGGGTCTGAGCTGGCCAACACGGCCTCCCACTGCTCGATGGAAGGACCACGCATAATATCCGCTGGTGGCGGTGCTATGCTGCAGCTCCATAATATGTGGTCATATGTTGACAATTCCTGACACCATTTGAACTCCGGCTGAATGTCCGGGTAGATTTTGCTCAACACGTATGGGTTGAAGAAACATCTAGTCTGCAATCGTCGCCAGACGCATTCCTGCGCCTTCACCAATGTCTTGTCCGGGGGTGGGTAAATCCTCCGCTCAAGTTTGAAATGATTAATAATGTCATGAAAGGATACCAGCCCTTCTCTCGTGGACCTTCTCGGAACGTCCGGCTCACCTACTCTGCTGACGAAACCTCGAGCATCCATGTGAGCCATCTCGTTCCCAGGGTTCCCAGAGTGCGCAGGTACCCAGACAATTTCCGCCTCCGTAGTCCCTCGCCCCGTGGCCCGATTCAGCAATCGCGCCGCTTTGACAGATATTCTTCCCCTCGCCAAATCTCGGATGGCTGTTTTTGAATCGCTGAAGATCAAGTCAGCATTACTACTAGTAATAGCTAGTGCTATCGCCGCTTCCTCTGCAGTTTCTGGGAAGCGGGTTTTGACTGATCCGGAGGCGATCAAGCGTCCCCGCCCGTCCACCACCGCAATTGCAAATGCGTTCTTGTCCTTATACTCGGCAACATCTACATAAACTGCCCCATTGTACTTCCCGTACTTAGCATGTAAAGCTTTGGCTCGTGCCTTCCTGCGGTCCTCGTGATGTATTGGATGCATGTTCTTGGGCAAAGGTTTTATGTACAAGCCCTTGTGCATTTCCCGCCAAATCTGAATTTTAGTGTCACCAGCTGGAGCGTCAACTCCGAAGCCGATCCTTTCCAATATGTCCCTTCCTGCTTTTGTTTTTGAAAGCCTACCGAGCTGCATCACCAAGTGCGCCTCCCGTAGTTCTTCTAGGGTGTTGTGCACCCCTATTCCCAGCAGCCTTTCGATAGATGCATTGTGAGGCAACTCAAGGGCCGCTTTATACGCCTGTCTAATCATAGCCTCCACCTTGCCTTTTTCCGTCGCGTCCAAGTTCAAATAAGGCGTCGCATACACTATTCTACTGAGCACAAACGCCTGCACCAGCTTACACAGGTCCTTTTCCTTAACACATCTCTTACGATCGGCGATTCTCCTGATTAGCCTGACGGTAGCATTGACCGTATTTTTAAGCCTTTTCAAGGACTCGCTGTTCTTCCTTTTAGTCTGCAGAGACATACTCAGGATCCTGATCGTATGGACCTCAGCGACCGGTACTCCTCCCACTTTGACCTCTAAAGGCGGTGGCGGCACATAGTGCCTCGCATATATCCCTCTTGGTTTGTCCGTCAGCACAAAAAGCTCGGACTTGGGCTGAGAGCACGAGAGTCCTGCTTCCCCTGCTAGGTCCTCCACAATATCCACCGCGTGCTGTAGAGTTTCTTCCAAATGTGCGTCACTGCCTCTTGTTACCCAAAGAGTAATGTCATCCGCATAAAATGTATGTTTAAGTCCCGATATCCCTGCAGCCTGGGTGGTATCTTGATTAAGGCGAGATTATATAGGAACGGCGATAATACCGACCCTTGCGGTGTCCCCCTGCCCCCCAATGGGAAGGGATCCGATTTCATTTCTCCGACTATAATCTCCGCAGTCCTACCCTCCAGAAACGATCTGATGTACCGGAAGGTTCTACCCCCCGGTCTTATGTCCGATAGGTTCCTCAATATTGCATCATGGGTAACATTGTCAAAGGCCTTAGTTAGGTCGAGCCACAAGATAGCCTTGGTGCCCGTGCCGTACCCAGGATCAACCACGTCTTTTTTTAGCTGTATCATGACGTCCTGCATTGATAAATTAGCCCTGAAGCCAATCATTGTTTCAGGTATCAACTCCTTGTCCTCTACATAACCCAGAAGCCTGTTCAGGAACACATGCTCCATCAACTTGGCTAAACACGACATTAGCGAAATGGGACGCAGATTCTCAATGCAGAGCTTCTTCCCTGCTTTAGGAGTAAATGTAATCCTAGCATGCTTCCACTCTGGCGGAATCTCCTCAGCCACCCAGAATTTATTCATCAAATTTGTGAGTGCCCCCACTGGCTTGAAATCCAGGTTCCTCAGCATTTTATTGGTAACCCCGTCCGGACCCGCTGCTGACGTGGTACGAAGCTGACCCATTGAAAACTCCACCTCCGCCGCCGTAACGTCCGCATCTAATTCAAGGCTTTCCTCTCCCGAGTAATCCGGCAAGCAACCGCCCGCCTCTGCGTTTATGTAACGTCTTCGGAGTTCATGTATAAACTCCCCAGTCGTGCCTTGATACCGATGCACTAACCTGCCATTTGCCCCTTCTGCGCAGATTTGGTTGCCGCCGGGTCTAAAAGGTGCCTCAACATGTCATGTTTTTTTGCATCCGAATTGCTCATTCATCCGGTCACAAATCTTCCCCCACTGTTTGCACTGCAACTCCATTGTGTATGTTTCGATTTCTCGCTCTAACTTGGCCATCTTTCTATGGAGGACACTATTATGCCTTTGTTTCCTCCACCTCCGAAGGAGACTCGCATGGGCTTCCCACATGTGTAAGAATATTGAGTCAGCCGTAGAGCCCTCCTCCTCCGTTGGAGCCTCTTCTGTGGTACTCTTCACGGCATGCTTGAGTGCCTCAACCCAGGCTCCTAAGTCCTCGACTTCCCCATTCACTGTGTCATTCCTGACTTTCCGAAATCGGTCCCAGTCCATCACTCGAGTTCCTTTCACCTTGTCTTTGTGCTTAGCATCACTAAATATCGTGGAAAGGATATAGTGATCACTTCCCAGTGGCTGTCCCGTGTTTACCCACTTTGCATCCCTGATACCATTCACAAATGTGAGGTCTGGAGAGGTGTCTATGCTCACGCTGTTGCCTATCCTCGTATGATCTAGCGGGTTGTTCAAGATCGTCCATCGCAGGTCCTGGCAACCTGCCAAAGTTTATTTCCCTTCGGGCTGGCTCGGATGTAGCACCACTCCGGATGAGGCGCATTGAAATCCCCCACCACGATGAGTTCAGACCTAGCCGCTAGCCGTTGCATCTTTATCAGGCGGTCTGGCATGCCCACCCCCTTATCTTTTGGAGAAGAGTATACATTAAGAGCAAAGAGACTTTCGCTATTTCCTTTGGGCAAAATCTCCAACAGGACGTAGTCCTCCCTGCTGCTATCTATGGTATGCTGAATCACTGTGGTGTTGCGATGGACTAGCATGGCCGTGAAGACGCTCGATACGCCCCCTCGATCAATCTCTGGTGGTGTAAATGTCTTAAATACCGGTAATTTAACCGAGCCGCTAGCCTCCTGCAAAGCTATAATGTCCGGCTTACTATCAAGATTTTGTATGTGCAACTGCAGGTTCCCCTGCTTGCGACGGAATCCCCTGCAGTTCCACTGCCAATCCTCAATTTGTTGGCGAGGGGCCATGGTGAGGCACTAGGTTCACTAACATCGGCTCTTGGCCGACTACGGGAGGCAATCTAGCCTCTAGCATAGCATTTAGGTGTTTAAACATACCCATTACTTAGGTCTGGAAACCCCGCAAGTCATTGGTGAAGGCGTCAAGACGCTCCTCAATCCTCAATCTTGCCTAGTCTGGCTTGGATACTGTCCACCCGACCTTCCAACCTATCCTGTCTTTCTTCCCGTTTTCCTACTCTCTCCGCAAGGGTAAGCATGTCCCTCCTAAGACTGGTGACTTTAACTACTGGCTGCGGCGTGTCCGCCGCCGAAGTTTCTGCTACTCTCTTTACATGAGCTCCCTCATCTGCCGACGGCGGCCTTTTGACCGTCCACCGATTCTCCACTTTCTCCACTTCCATAGCTGTGTTATCATCCACGCTAGAAGCGTTCACCTGCGCCGCTTTCTGTGGGGCGTCCACGCCAGAAGCGTTCGCCTGCACCGCTTTCTGGGAGGCCTGGGCCAGCGGCGTCTGTACCCTTTCTACTCTGCCGGTGTTAAGCGCGCGTTCCATCTCTGCCATCCTAGTTTCCATCTTTTTGATAGTTTCGGCTTGCTGCAACACCTGGTTTTGTAGCTCCTTCTCTCGAGCAGTCTCATTTTGGGAGCCCGCGTTTGACCAGCTCACCTTTTGAGAATGATTTGTACTGGAGGAGGACAAGAGGAGAGGACATGAGAAAGTCACAGTCTTTCAATGAGTCTAGTCTCTTAAAAAGCCAAGAAGTGCCTTGTAGGCTTTGAGCGCAGATGAGTTTTGTGGCCATGGTCTCAAGATCTTCCCTTCCATTAAGGGGTGAGGGTCCAGACGATCCAATGCAACAGTGCGGTATGCAGCGTAAGTCGTTCAGTTGCAAAAACAGGGCATTCACAAAGGAAGTGCGCAGTTGTTTCATCAACGCCACATCGTTCACAAGTAGGGCTGTCAGCTATCCCGATCTGGAAGGCGTATTTGTTTGCGAAAGCAACGCCAAGCCATAGGCGGCACAGTAAAGTTTTTTCACGACGTGTTGGTGGTGGAGAATACTCAGGCGCAGTACGGGGTCCAATGCCTTGAGGTGACGGTTGGAGAACTCTCCGGTGTTCCACGCTGAATGTGTCAACTCCACAGCCAAACAGCGAAGCCCGCTCACTGCGTCGGTTCTCGTTAACGGAATTTGGACGTGAAGTTCATCGTTGTGGGCAGAAAGAGCAGCGCCGTCCACCTGGTTATTTCCTGCAATGCCACAGTGTCCTGGCAAACACTGGTAGATGATATCGTGGACTTTGGATATTGCAGCGTGGTGCAGCATGCGGATCTCTGCAATTAGTTGTTCATTTGAGCCGTGTCGTAGTGCCGCTTGCATGCCTTGAAGCGCTGCTTTGGAGTCAGTGAAAACTGACCATTCTTGGGGGAGTTCCTGGCTGATGTATGCAACTGCAGCCCGTAGGGCAGCTAGTTCCGCGACAGTTGAAGAGGTGAGATGTGTAGTCTTTAGCTTTATCAAGACGGACCTTGCCGGTACTACCACTGACCCCGCGGAGCTGGCTGACTTAACTGAGCCATCCGTGTACACATGTATTCGGCGATTGTGCTTAGAGGGAAGGTGATCTAGCGTTATTCGTTGCAAGGCAAGCAATGGTACTCCAGCTTTCTTCTTTATGCCAGGAATCGATAGGTGAATCTGAGGTTCATGTAGGCTCCATATGGATGAAGCAGGGGTGAACTGCGAGGGAAGATAAGTGTCGTGAGCTTCAGTGGTTTTGGAAAAGGCAGTACATTGTCTAGTTTACTGGGAGATTTGCCAGGTGGTGATTGGTAACTTGTGCGAGGTGTCTAATGTGTGTGTTCAAGGTCTCGACAGCAACCTAGGCAGTGACAGGATGCTCCTCGGCTAGAAGAACAGCTGCTGCCGTTTAGGTGCATTTAGGCAAACCGAGGCAGTTGCGGAGAGCTTGCGCTTGCACACTTTGGAGAGTCCGAATGTTCGTCTTCGTGATGTTGAATATCGGAAAGCTGTACCGCATGTACCCCAAAAGTAATGATCGATAAAGTTGTAGCATCGAGTGCACTGATGCGCCCTATGACTTTCCCCCGAGGAAGGAGACAAGATGGACAATGGCAAGTAGTCTCGTTTTTATGTCATTCATATGTGGGCTTCACGAGAGATTCCTGTCGATGACAACTCCCAGGAAGCGATGGCTTTCTTCATAGGGAATGGCTTTGCCGTTTATAGATATGGTATAGTGTGACATTGGTTTTCGTGTGAAGGCCCCAAGAGAGCATTTCTCACTTGAAATGCTAAGGCCCTGCAAATGTAGGTAAGACGTCACGACTGATGCTGCCCTTTGAAGTCTCGCCCGTACTAACAATGCAGCTAACAATGTACAAAAGAACCGCTTCTGGCGGTTATGGCGCTGAAATCAGCAGACATGCACCTGCAATCTACATACCTAGTGAAAAATCCCATATCGCGCCAAACGGGTTTTAATCGGTCTTGTATTATCCCGTATAAATTTCATACCGGTGTGAGCAATCCTGTATGAAGCTTAAACAGGTTTATACAGGACAGGCCATGTCCGGTATGCATCTCATCCGTATGCTCTGGTCCGGTATGGAGCTAATACAGGACAGAGTATGCACCTCAGATAGGACATCCCAGTCTGGTATGGATATGAAATAGGGCGGACCACTCCTGTATTGAGCTCATATACAGGGCAGGTCATGGCTAGTTTAACTGAAACCAGACAAACCCGTCATGAATGAAAGAGATACGGAAGGGAGTATTTCCGCTTCTCAAAACAAGTCGGGCGGATCGTGAGGCTCAACCAGAATGACCACATCGGAACATGCCTGCGCGCTAAATAAGCATGAAACCATGCATATTATATGGTACAACTTTTCTGCATATGTGGAGAACGCGTTGTTTCACATATACATAAAATATACGAAGCCGTGGATGTGTGCGCTAGCAAGTATAATACGCGCATCGCGTCACTTTTTCGCGCGCAACAGTCACTGCAGCTCGTACAATCTTGCGGTTCATCTTCACATCTGCGACTGAATATCTGCAGCCTTCAACGCGTAAGTGGAAGCATGAACATATTGTTTCGCTAGCGAGGACGAACATATGCTCAAGAAATATAAACATCGCTGACCATCGAAAGTGCAGAGACACCCGCACACCGGGCGACGCTTTCTCGAATGTTTACACATTGAAACCACTCAGTCAGAAGTCTATTCATTGACGTCGCTGCTCCGCAGGTAGCACGTGACGCTAAAACTCGCAGTATTACAAGTATTAGTGCACCGGATATCTCTGTTTGCAGGAAACTTACAATCATTCGTAGACGATGACAAAACACATCACCAGTAGTAAATTATGAATCTGGAGGTTTGTCTGCATTAAAGCGAAGCATTATAAAGATACGGGACATTTGTGAACCCTCGTGATAGCCTGGAAAAATATTCAGCGTGTTAAAAGGGCGATCGGTGAATTACGGCCACAATTTATACAGCTAAGGAAAATATGCAAATTACGAAAGAGCAAAATTGGCTACATATACTGAATCATAACGACTATAACCTTAACCCAAGCTTGGAGAAGCCCATCAGCATGCGAGAGACAGAAGTTGCTATAGAAGACCTGACCTCTGGAAAATCACCTGGTCCTGATGGATTGGGTGCAGCTTTTATAAAGATCTTAAGGGTAAAGTTGCACAGGCATTGCATTTGGTCTGCACAGGGCAGACCATTTCCAATATGCAACTCATACAGGACATCCCATACCGGCCTGGATATGGAACAGGGCGCACCAGTCCTGTGTTGAGCTCATATACAGGACAGGTCATGTCCGGTTTAACAGAAACCGGACAAACCCGTCATGAATGGAACTGATACGGGACAGAGTATTTCACTTCTCAACACAATTCGGGTGGATCGTGAATCTCAACGAGAATGACCACATCGGAACATGCCTTCGCGCTAAATAAGCATTAAACCATACATATTATATGTTACAACTTTTCTGTATATGTGGAGTACGCGTTGTTTCGCAAATACCTTGAAGATATGAAGCCCTGCATGTGTGCGCTAGCAAGTACATACACGCATCGCGTTTTGCTTTTTCGTGTGCAACAGTCGCTGCAGCTTGTACGATCTTACGGTGCATCTTCATATCTGTGACTGAAGATTTGCCACCTTCAATGCGAAAGCGCAAGCCATAACGTAGCGTTTCGTTAGCGAGTATAAAATGCGCTCGAGAATAAATAAACACATCGCTGACCATCGAAATATGCACAGGTCAGCCGGACATCGGGAATCGCTTCTTCGAGTGTTTACATATGCAAAGCACTTGTCAGAAGTAAATTCATTGACGTCGCTACTCCGTTGGCAGCATATGAAGCTAAAACAAACAGTATTACAAGCGTTGGTGCTCCGCATATATCTATATGTAGCAAACATTGCATGCGTTCCAAGACGATGACAAAACACATCCGTACTAGTAAATTGTGGCATTCTGAGGTTTGTCTGCAACAAAGCGATACATTGTAAAGATGCGGGACACGGATAACCCTTCGTGATAGCCAGGAAAAAGATTCACCGTGTTTAATGGGCGATCGCTCAATTACGACGACAAATTCTACGCCCTACAAAAATACACAAAAAAACGAAAGAACAATGTCGACTACATAAGCATTAATATAACCACTGCCAACGTATCCCATGATGTGCTACCGCTGGACATGATCATGTTATTGGGCCTGCACAGTATCTGGCGATCCAGAATGGCTTTCAGGCATGCAGACGTTGATGCGAGCAAAATACGGCAGTATTTTCTCGAAGCCGTTGCGAGTGTTATTGAAGTTCTCAAGACGCAAGACGAAGTGCCTGAGTGGCTTCCGAGAATGGAAGTGTTGCTGCAAATGACTGATTTGTAATGGATCACGCAGCCCAAATCGCGTGCGTTTAATCCATGTAATGCATTTGTCGCGTAATATTCACTTTCTGTGTGTGTATGTGTGTGATGTTCTATATGTGTAAAATGTGATAATAAATTAGGCAATAAAAAAAGACGTGGTGTAGTGGTTAGAGTGTATGCTTTTTGACTGTGAAGACCAAAGTTCAAATCGCATGTACCTTTTTTTCTTCTTTTTGTCTTTTTCTTTTTCTTTTTCAAATGTAGTCGTGTTATTTTATAGCTCTGCATGCTTTTTCCAGCCTGACGTCCAGTTCTTTTTCTGAAACAAGGGCCACGGACCATACAGGAATTTCCGGGATGAGAGCTTCGCGCGGTTTCATTTCGGTTCAGCCTGTGTCAATTAAGCAGAAACTGAACGAACGCGTCATTTCTGGAACTAATACCGGGCAGGGTATTTCCGCTTCTGAACAGAAGCTGGGCCGATCAACGAAGCTCAACCAGAATGACCATGCCGGACACGCCAGCGCACTAAATAAGCATGATACTAAACATATTATACAACTATTCTGTATAAAAGAGCACGCTTCGTTTCCCAAATACCTCAAAAATACGAAGCCGTCGAAGTGTGCGCTAGCAAGCATATACGCGCGTCGCGTCGCTTTTGCGCGTACAACAGTCGCTGCAACTCGCACGATCTTGCGGTGCGTCTTCATATTTGCGACTGAAGATCTGCCGCCTTCAACGCGAAAGTGGAAGCATGAACGTATCGTTTCGCTATTGATGACAAAAACACTGTTCGAGACAAAATAAACAAACATCGCTGACCATCGAAAGATGCGCAGATAGCCGCACACCGGGCGACACGTTATCGAATGTTTACATATTGAAACCGCTCAGTCGGAAGTGTGTTCATTAACATCGATGCTCCGCTGGTAGCACGTGAAGCTAAAACGCCCAGTATTACAAGTATTAGTGCACCGGATATCTCTGTAAGTACGAAAACATACCAGCGTTCGTAGACGAAAAACACATCAGCACTAGTAAATTATGATATATGGAGGTTTGCCTGCCATAAAGCGGTGCATTGTAAAGGTACGGGACATTTGTAAATCCTGGTGATAGCCTGGAAAAATATTCAGCGGGTTTAAAGGGTGGTCGGTGAATTACGGCCACAAATTCTACAGGCAAGGAAAATACATAAAGTACGAAAGAACAAAGGTAGCTATATATATTGAATAATAACCACTCTAACCGTAGCCCGCCGTGGAGTACTGGTTCAGGTGCTTGTATCAAGACCTTGAAGACCGAAGTTTGAATTCAGACTTGACGATGAAAATTTCTTTTTCTATATTTTAATAATTTTTAAATGTAGTCGTGTTATTTTATATTGTTGCATCCTTTTTCAAGCCTGGCGACGCGTTTCTTTCCGGAAACGAGGTCCATCAACCATACAGGTCATTCCGGTATCAGAGCTCCGCGCGGTTTCATTCCGGACTTTCCAGGCAGTAGAGGAATTTCCTGAAAAAGCCAACATTCCTGTATCCCAGATCCTGTACAGTAAACCCATATGCGATTTTCTGTACGAATTTTATACCGGATGTTTTAGTAGAGGTCCAGTTTGGGAGAGAACAAGCCGTAAAATTTGTTTCGCTTGGTAAAAAGTGGAGGACTTTGGCCCATTTGTTTTTATGACAAATAGTATCCACGTTTATGTTCTTACGTAACCAACCCGACCTTTTTTTTTCATAAGGTTTTCCAAGTTAGATTCAGCTAAGATTTATCCAAATTTTTGGTGTCCTCTAGCAACATCAAACGCAAAAGACTGAGTGCTTTGTTGCGCGAGGTTGGGGCTTTCTTTAACATTTTAAAAGTGAGATTCTCAATGGAATACCTAGGCGATGTAAACCGTTAAAAAGGTGCCAATACGGTAGTCAGCAAACCGTTTTTTCTTCCTCTTACACAGTGGTACATTACCTGTTAAACCGTGGTTGAGCGAAAAAGGTGTTTTTGTTCCGTGGTCGGTGGACTGCTTGATTTGCCATAAGCCAGAAACCATAGACCATATTTTGCTTGACTGTTGGGATGCAGTCTTTCTGTGGGATATCCTGCAGAGGACTTTAAAAAAGGACTTGTCAACTACACCATATGGTATACAGTTCCTGCTGGTCTATAATCAGGGGGGGGGGGGGTGCCATACGACTTATTCATGTTGCTTTGCCTCCACAGTGTATGGAAAACAAGAATGGCTGTGAGACATGCGGACGAGGATGCTCGCTCCGCGAGGGAGTATTTCATTGAAAGTGTCAATAACCGGATCGCCATCTATAATACCCAAAGTGAGAAACCTGAATGGATGCCAGTTTTGAGCGAACTGGCTAAACTAAAGCGTTTTTAAAACTTCGTGAAACCTTACATTTGCTGGAGCTCTTCGTTGTATTGGACTTTGATTTGCCCCACTGTAAAATTTCATTAACAGGAAATAAAGGAAAGAATCCATGGAGTAGTGATTACAGCATCCATCTCTAGACCTTGAAGACCGAAGTTCGAATCCAGACTTGTCGCTGAAAGTGGTATTTTTTGCTTATATTATTTTTATTTTTTTAATGTATTCATGTTATGTTATATTGTTGCCTGCTTTTTCCTGCCTGGCGGCGCGTTTTACTGCGTAAGCAATACTGCGCCAGGTTTCGTGCCGTCGCGTATCCCCGGCGGACGCCGTGCTTGACCTTGAGCCGCAGCTGCGTCGACACTTGAACCCTGGAATGGAGGAATGGGAATGGAGGAAGGGGGGAGAGCTCACGCACATTCACACACAGTTTTCAAGCGTCCGCCGTCCGTGCTGACGCACCACTCCCGTCCTCACACACTACGCACTCCTGGCGTTCCCCTGATCGCACTCTCTCACCGCATGCGATGCGAGCAAGGTCCGATGTTGCAAGCGCGCATCGAAATCCAAGCACGTGCTCCAAAGCGGTGGTCGAGACGCACCACTCAGGGTCCAAGGGGAGGACGGCCGCCGCACAGGGTAAGGAATTGCCACATTAATAAAAAGACGATCGCTAACAGGAGTGAAAGTGGTAACAGAGAAATAGGAATTCGCGCCAAACTGCTCTGGGCGTCATGGCCAGTGGTATTCCCAACCGGGCAGAAAAGGGGTTGGTTTTGTGCATCGGCAACTACAATAAAGATCCGACGAGAGACGGTGCTTTTATCCAGGCTGTAAACACAGTCTCCTACAGTTGAGCTATTTGCAACCTAAGAATACAACGCAGTGGGGAAGCAGTTTGTACCTTGTGATGTACAGGGCTGCACCGAAGATGGATACGTGGTCAGTCGAGTCGAGACCAAGTCTCACTACTTTACTGACCACCGACGTGTTTTCATCGGTGTTAATAAAGTCAGAGAACACTAGTCATTCATTGTGTATCGTGCCTTTAATCGTGGATAAACACGTCAAGCTACACCCGCAGCTACACTACATTCCGAATCTTAAGCGCAATCATTGCAGTATTGCTAGCGCAACTTGCCAGGTTTAACCAAAGCTAAACTACTGCAATTTTTTTCGGAAATGAGGGCCATCAACCATACAGGATATTCCGGTATCAGAGCTCCGCGCGGTTTTATTCCGGATTTCCGCGCGGTTTCATTCCCGGGCAGTACAGGAATGTCCTGAATAGTCCACAATCCTGTAGCTCAAATCCTAAACAAAAAAAAAAACTGTATACGATTTCCTCTACGGACTTTATACAGGATTTTTCAGTAGGGAGGTAAGCGGCAAAATCAGTTTCAAGCAAGGTGGACAAACTTTATGGACCATTGAAGAGTCAGGCTATTGTCGACGACCAGCTGCAACTGCTCCTTCGGGCCTATCCATAATTTTTCTTTGCAAGAGTGTATTGACAGTGAAAAAAAAAAGAATTGGTGGGGCTGAGCTTCGCAGCTTAGCGCAGCAGACAGCGTGAGCTGAGTGGCATTTGCATGCAGGTGAATGGTGTCAAGTAATAGAAAGCACCGAACATAGGCCCAGAGCGCATACAGGCGATAGTCTTTCCTTTATTCTTTCCGTGCTCTTTCTCACAGCAACGACATCTACAGAGCAGTCTGAAAAGCCTTGCTGCACAGAGCAGCTGTTCAAGCAGATCGGGCTATAGGCTCGACCGACAGAAGGTATACGACAAACTGGTCCCTCCCCTCTGGCATTCAATGAAAGGGGAATAAATGAGCAATTATGCACAAGCATACACCATGCACAGCCATATGGCTACAAAGGAAAGCTATATGCACCTTTATCAGAATCATTTTAGTTTAGAAAGCTGCAGATCTTTCCTTGGAGCCGTCTATAGATGCATTGTTTGGAGGTATTGCGCAATTACTTATTTAATATAAATCTTTACTCCCTAGGGGGTTCCCGTAACATACAAGACAATGTGCACAACGCACTTTTTGTGAAGTGGTCTCGCGTTCAAATTTTGACTTCCACGTGCGAGGGCATATACGTGATCATACTTTTTGACCAACCTGGGTACGAGTGAATGCTGATGAGAATGGCGATTATTGAAAAAGTGGCTGTTTAATGCGTGATATGATGGCCTGTGGTGGTAGCTTATATAGTTGTTTAATGCAGCGGTCAGGAAAGCTGTCGTGCGCACTTCGACGTGCATTCGAATCAAGTTCATGGTCGTATGCCATTATTTGCTTTCTTTACTTATTCAAAAGTACTACCACCTTTAATTGTAGGTCTTGGGCAAGAGTGGCCGACAATGATAGGAAGAGAATACAGAATAGCCGCAAAATACAGACATTCTCAACAAAGGCTTAACATGAAAGAATCAAAAGAAATCAGTGCTACTTATACATCATGGCTGTAAAATAAAACACTGCTACATGGTAATGCCACTAGCAGAATGAAAAAGTAAACAATACAAAAAAATAAATAAGTGGACAGGGCACAGTTTAATCACCTTGCAGAGATATTTCACATAATTGCGTTTTGCTTAAGCGCGTCGCAAAATGGCTCAACTGAGGACCTTTCCACAATGTCTGGATTTAACGAGTTCCAATCCCGCACCGTTCGCGGGAAATAGGAATGTTTGATGGCATCGGTTTTACATCTATATTCCAATAATTTTTTTTAATGGTGAGATCTTGTTTGACGTCTGATGACTGATTCAGTATAGGTATTTTTGTCTATTCCCAGTTTAATATGGTAGAGTAAGTACATGAATTTCAACCTCTCTCTACAGCGTCTGACCGGTAAGGATTCTAAGTTCGCCTGTTTCACAAGCGTAGTTGCTGATTGATCTCTAACTTGCTTATATTGCACTGTGTGTATGGATCCCATATAATAGAGCAGTATTCAAGATTTGGCCAGATGAAAGTTTTATCGTTAAAAGTTTATTGTTTGGGTTGACTAGCGCAAAGATCTCCTCAAGTAACCCAGCCTCTGCATGCCCATTTTTGTAATGTAAGTTATATGTTCATTCCATCTGAGGTCAGATTCTAATGCTACTCTTAAGTGTTTGCAACTTTTTACAGAAGAGAGAATCTGTCCGTTGATATAATATTGGAAATTTAATGGCGGCTGTTTTTTAGTCATCGCTCCTGTTTTCTTTGCGTTTATGTTCATTTGCCATGTCGAGCACCATGTTTCTATAGCGATAAGCGAAGAATTTAAAAGGGCCTGATCAGTTGGACTATTAAATTAATGATAGAATATGCAGTCATCTGCAAACAGTCTGATTTTTACCGGTATATTTGTGACTATATCATTAATTAAGATAAGAAAAACAACGGCTCCAGGACAGATCCCTGTGGGATGCCAGAACGAACAAGTTCAGGGTTTGAAAACACCCCATCGATGGTAACACTCTGTTTCCTGAAAAAAAAAATTATGCTTGTATCCAAGAGAGCAGAATGACATTTCTATATTCGTAAAAAGTAATTTTTGGTGACTCACGCGGTCAAACGTATTTTCAAAATTCAAGAAAATTGCGTATATTTGTCCTTATTTATATAGACCTGCCGCGAGGACGTGAACAGTGTGTTGCAGTAGATAACCCTCTACGAAACCAGTGCTGCCGATTATCTATGATGTTGTTTAGTTCACGAAATGCCGAAATATGCTTTGCACACGTGCATAGCAATGAAATGGGCCTGTAAGAAGTAATTAGTGAGCAGTCTCCAGTTTTTGGTTTTGGTGTAACGTAGCATATTTGCAATCATTTGGTATCTGGGGTTCCGACATTTATTTGGTAAATATCATACACAAGTATTTTGCACACCCCTCCGCATACCTTACAAGAAATGCGTTTGGTATAGCATCTATTCCCGGAGATTATTTAACACCTAAGGTGAGCAATAACACAGCACCTTCTTCTGATAAGGGGATGTTATTAATAGGCGAATAATTGCTGCACAGGTTCAAGTTTGGTCTCATGCAGTCGTCATTTGTAAACACAGAGCAAAACAAGTCATTGAAAGATAATGCTATTGAAGCTTTATCGGTCACGGTAATATCATTTATGCAAACCTGGACAATGGCTCCTTTTGTGAAGAGAAATAGCGCCAGAACTTTGCCAGGGACGAAAGCAGAAAATTCTTCATAGACACAGTATGGAAGTACATTTTGGCTTTACAGATGGTTTTTGTTACGTGTACATGCAATGTGGAAAGTTTGCTTGCATTATTTTCCGATGGACACTTGCTGTGCTGTTTTCTGGTTTGTTTGTTTTTTTGCCTTTCTTCCTAGGCGTACAATTTCCTTTGGTTTCCACAGGTTTGCTTGGTGCTGTCTTTTAAACCGTACAGGTATGAAGTGCTTGATGCACCCTAGAACACTTTCTTTGAAAAATGTCACAAGTCGTCTACGGTGCATGCGCTTGATTCAGCAAAAAAAACAAAATCAGGAAATGAACTAGGGCATCCAATATATCGACGTCACTACCCAGTAGCACGAACGGGGCTCTAAATTGCGGGCCCTTGTTGCCCTAGAACGGGTTGCCCAAGTGGGCCCGAAGTGGGGAGTTTGCAGGATTTGCAACACGGCATGGGGGGGGGGGGGGGGCGGTCACATAGGCTGCTCCTTGGGCTTCCCATGGGGGACAGTCATGGAATACCTGGGGCTGCCCCAGTAAAAACAATAAGGGGTTCCCACACCAAAGCGACATGGAACTCAGTAGGCCAGGTAGAGGGCCGCTTAATAGGCACCCACAGGTGACTGCAGGGGCTGCCTGTGTAAAGAGGGGTGTCTACCTAAAGCCGACGTAGCACCTCCGTGGTCCATCTGAAGTGGACCTTCATGAGGCTTGCAGGGGCTGCCTATGAAAATGAGAGGAGTCCATTAAAAGCCAACATGACACCCCTGTGTGCCACCTCAAACGGACCTCCAGCAGGTCCTGAGGGGCCAGCCCTCACAAATGAAGGCTGCCCACCCAAGTCCCATGTGACAATCCAGTTGGCCAAATTTTTCCCAGGCTGGCTGCCCACAGTGGATTTACTTTAGCAGCCTGCAAGGGTCTTTCATAACCAACCTACCCAAAAAACAACGCAATGCCTTTAATCCCTACAGGGCAGTCACACAGGCCAAAAAGCAGCAGTATGCATGGATTCACAGATGTTATGCAGCACTGTTCGCACAGAATCATTCTGTTTGAAAAAGATTAAGCTAGCAACTCAAAAAGTCACATAAATAGCCCCAGTTGACTAAATACCAGCTGTGCACAATACCTGCTGGGCACAATGCAGTGCACAATAAACACCAGCTGTGCACAAGTCTCCAAACACGCCACTATACCACAATTTATTTCCATTAGCTCTTTCCGGCAACAATGCATATCAGTCTAAAAGCCAATTCTAGCATTAAGCAGCCTTTCTTAATAGCCATATAGCAAAATGATATAACACAGTTACTATCTGCAGGATAAATGTTTAGCTGTTGATAAAAGTTTGCGCTTCGTGCATAATAGGAATTGTGCAATTATATTACATAATGTATACATAAATTGCATGCCCATTTGCAGGTAATGAGTCCTGCTTATTAAGAGGAAGTAAAAAAAGTACTGGAAGATGTACAGCACACCTAGTGAAGCACATATTGCCACATTTCGGTATGCTGGCTACAACTGCATGTTGGATTCAAAAATGAAAGTTATTTCAGTCAAAAACTGTTTAATAAATTAACTAACAAGCTCCTACAAATATCCACATCAAAGTGGCCACATACATGTGTTTTTTATTTAGTTTTGCACGAGAAGGAATAGTCCTTTCCAAGTTAGGGACCGGTGAGAGGCTTCTTTCCGTGGCACACTTGAGGTCCCAAATGGCTTCCAAGGCGGTAGTCCAAGTTAGAGAACGATGAGTGGGCTTCTTTCGTGGCCCACTTGAGGTCCCAAATGGCTTCCAAGGCGGTAGTTGAGTGATGGCATGCACCACACTGTTCTGCACTGAACAGCAAATACAAATACAGAATCCAACATCAGCATGGCTGTCACCACTCATCCTGATTTTTCATTGTAGTTCTTCAAGACAATGAATGACAAAAAATAAGACATTGCAGGAAATGTTAACAAGAACATTTTGTGTGTAAGGACATATGCAAAGAATTGCGCTGCAGCATGGAATTTATAGTTAAGTACAGATTCCTGAACACTTGCTGATTACTTCCTAATGCACCATACCCAAAGCTTTCCCTAACTTAATAAATGACAAAGTGAAGTTGCGACTAGCTCCATCTAATGACTAGCATCATACTAGCAGCTGGTATTTGGTTTCAATGCAAATAACCAATAAGCTCCCCATAAAATACAGATATGTCCCCAGTTAATATATTTCATATGCACTTCAGCACAACCTACTAGCCTAATTCAAGTTAAAGGAATGCTGCAGGGAAACATCAAACTAAGCAAGATAGATTATTCTCCGGGAGCACAACACTGTTGTTTCTGCTAGGAAACAAAATTTGCAAAATACTTACAAAAAATGAATACTGATATCATTTCTATATTTTTGTAATAAAGATCCCCAACCAATCAGGCATCCCTTCCAAGTCTAAAAAAGCGGACAGAAATTGATGGCTTCAATTTGTCAAGTGCAGCTAGTTCCACCTGCACTGGGACAATCTGACACGATACTGAACAAATTCTGCTGCATTTCTGCACAAGCCTTGCTGAATGGTTTTAATGCATTAAAGGCCTTGTTTTTCTAGAAACTCCAGTGTTGGCTTGAGCAAAACAATTATGATCATGGGTATAGCAAGTGGTAGTAGGAGATAGGCTGGCAATCATTTACGGATCGGCTGCATGACTTAATGACACCGCATGATATGACAAAGAGAAGGGCAGCTAATCTATGTAGCTGATTTTAGGTGTGAGAGGGGGATTACTTCCAAGACCCTTGTTTCCAGAGTCTGGCGTGCTGCACGCACATTCGTATGGCTTAGTAAAAGCAGGGTTTCAATGTCAAATCAATAGCCCAAGCCACTGCCACCCGCTGGCCTCTCAAACTTGCCGGCTATAGCTGTTGGCAGTAAATGCACACATAGTCTTCGCATAATCTTTATGAGCATGCATCAGCTGCCTGACCATTTTTATTTTTGGAAATACTGCTTTGCACGCCAGCACCTTGTGTACTGCAGGAGCTGTGACCAGGGTTTGGAAATTTAATGAACCAAATAAGAGATGATACACCATGCATGCGGTACCTCTATATTTTTAGCACATCTCAAATCATATTTTCCTACGTACTGCTTAAAAACAGTGAAGACCACAAGTACACATTACTGAAAAAAGCAACTTCATCACACCTGCAGCTGGCACAACAAAGCAGGCAATTTGCAGGGCTGAACTGAGAACAAAACAGCCAAACTTATCACCTGGCAAGCACAATCAGATTATGAATGCCATTGAGCTTGCTCTTTTGAACTTGCTATATACATCAGCTATACGCGGGATTCAGCACTGTCTATGACCCCAGTCTTTGTCTCCATCACATATTCTGAGCTCTTTCATTTCTGAGACTGCCCTCTTGCTGCATTTATCATTTCCTCACATCTAAGCGGCAGCTGTTTATTGCAATGGCAAAATAGTGTTACTCGAGAAGTTGCATAAATTTGTCCGTCAAGGCTGCTTGCTTCGTGGATCTACAACTGGTGGTGTCATGGATACTTCGCTCTTATGCAATTTTCTGGTTTATAAAAACATCATGGATAAAAACATATTTGCTATCACATGATGCCAAGCAATCAGTCTAGCTCACTATACCTCTCTGACGTCCGTTTAACTCAACACGAGGCCACCAATATATGGCAGACGATAGCAATGACGGATTCTTTACAGCACAAAATGTAAATCTTTTTAATAAGTTTAGAGCCTACGGGGTCTCCTTCTGAGCCATACTATGTGGCGCGAAATGCATTCCCAGGTTTCCATGCTTACTGAAGGCAAGAAGGTATTGCCCTCTCCAATGGCTAGGATTTCCACGATTATTAAAGAAGTCATAATAGACAGCTTAAAAGCAAATCCTCTGGGCTCTAAGCTTTTGACATAGGCTGTACAAGAGTAGACAAGAACCTTGGATTCCAACCAACATTATGTCTAGGAGGCTTGTCTTCAAAGCAAAGTCCCATGATTGAAATGTTGGCTAGAAAATTGAGGCTTCCCTCCTTCAGATTGTGCATGATGTGCTGCTGAGCCAAAAGAGGGCGGATAAAGACTTGTTGGTGCACGATCACAAATGGAAAGAGCGCTACTAAGACGAGACAGGAGACTAGACAAACACGTCCGCTGACTAGCAACCAAATGATTTATTCCTGCAGGTGAAGCTGCATACTCCATATAAGGGAAAACAGGACGAGTAAAACAAAAACAGAAATCTCATAACCACACATGCGATTGAAAAATCCATCAACACAGATCAAGATACGAAGATACGTGAATTCTTTTGCAGAGAGCTATCGACGAGTTGCTGATGCACAAACGACCTAGCTTTTTTATACTGTGGTTCTCGGAAATGAGCCTCGTGGTCTCGTCTTTATACCGGGCGATGATAATGGCCCGAACGAAATCAGCTTCACAATCTTCACAATCTGCACATGCATGACAAAATGGTTCCTGCGTGGCCTATTCTCTATATCCTTTGCATTTTCACGTAGTCGTAGTGTTCAACATGTTCACACATATGAAACACAGGTAGGTAGGGAACACCAGCCAGAGAAAAACAAAATAACATGTGTTCCCTACTTGCATCAAGTTTCGCACAACCTGAAAAAGATTGTAAGCAAAGCAGGCATTAGGTCGTTTTTGCCGTCCAGGGGCGAACTAAGTGGTTTGTGCAAACGAGTGAGCAAGGATGGAAAGAGGCTGCCAAAAGAACCACAGGAAGTTTGTTCCCTGTTACGTCGTGTGGTCGTTTTTACATAGGTGATACTGGACACTGCATCAACTACCGACGACGTGCACATGCAAAGGATATAGGAAACAGGTCATGTAGAAACCATTTCGCCATGCATTGTGCAGAATGTGAAGATTGTGAAGCTGATTTCATTCGGACCGTTATTACCTCTCTGTATAAAGACGAGACCACGAGGCTCATTTCCAAGGCCCACAGTATATAACAGTTAGGTTACTTGGGCATCAGCAGCTCATCGATAGCTCTAACTGCAAAAGAATGCGCGTATCTTGATCTGTGTTGATCGGTTATTCAATCGCGTGTGTGGTTCTGAGATTTCCTTTTTTTTACTTGTCCTATTTTTCCTTACATGCTGCCTCCCTTGTAGCAATAAATTATTTGATTGCTAGTCAGCGCACGTGTTTGTCTACTCTCCTGTCTCGTCTTAGTATCTCTGTTTCTTTCCATTCGTGCTAAGACCTGGATGTTCAAATTACGACCAGTTAGCAGACAACCTGAAGCACTTTTAAGATGTAGCAAAGAAAATAGTTTTCACCTCTTGCCATCTATAAGAGTTCAAGATGTTATTATTGTACAATAAAACACGCCTTTTCATTTAAGTGATCAACAGCAATGAGTTTCTTGTAAAGAGATGCTCTCAACGTGTACTTTAAAAATTAATCGTTTGAATAAAAAATTAGGCAGAGGTTATTTGCAGCAAACATAGAATGAAGTCTATCATATGGACGGTAAACAAATCAGAGAACTAAAAATGGTTGTATGCTCATGTTGACGTTATTAACTTCATCACGGGATGACTTGTCAAAATCGAGAGACCGGTATACAAAAAGCAGACCTCACTTTGCAAAGCACAGTCTACAGATGACACACTGTTGGATGTCTTGCTCTGTCACACAACGTGGATTTGCTCTATATGAGATACTCATAACTTCCTTTGCACAAGTCACAAAATCTAATGTTCAAGTACTTCTCCTAAATGCAGTCTACCTCACACATTACGATGCTGTCAATGCACCAAATTATGGAAACAAATTTTGACTTCAAAGCACACAAATTAATGTCTGACAATGGCAAACGAGTTGTTGGCCCATTGTATGGGGTCTTCCACTCTTGCTGCGAAAAAGCATGTTTCCTTCGAAGCTTCATTGTGCGCGAGGCAAGCGCATGTCGAAGCGAAGCGGCGCGGGATCAATGCGACATAAAAGTTGGTGACTGCATCAATACGTGGCCGAATCGGAGGCAATGGCTCTCTGAAGAGAGCATGCTTGTTCATACTAAGAGTGGATGACCCCTTACACAGATGTAATAAATATCCTTTACAATATGAACTTTCTAAGTACCATATGACTACATCGTCAATGCAAGACAATAGAAGGAAGGAACCTGCCTGAACCTGGATGTTCCAGCAATCATTTTTAAAAATTCCTAGACGTATGGAGTTCGAAACGTATGAAGACTTATGGAGTTCATGCTAGGTATATAGGTAGCAAGAGTGGTTTGGATGGGAGGCCTCGGCTACGAGAACCGCATCACGTCAAGCGGCAAACTAGATGCTCGCTGGAATGAGAGCCAAGCACAGCGTATGATTTGGGGGTTTCGCATAAGTAAGCGCCTCATTGCGGAAATCTGCTCCATCACGCCGAACAATTAGTTTTTGGCGCATGTCTTGAAGTGGCACACTGCCACACACAAACTGGACATGTAGATAGTCTCGATTGACCGCGTCAGAGCAAATGACTGGGCATGAAAAATAGAGGAGACTATGCCCTAAACTCCTAAACTGGATATTGAAATTTTTGCCAAATTCATCATAGTTACTTGACCAAATATGTGGAATCTGAGAGGCACTTGCCATCATCATCTGGCCTACTATAACCACTTCAGGGTGAAGGCTTCTCCCATATTCCTCCAATTAACCCAGTCCATGGCTCGCTGCATCTACTTGACCCCTGCAAACTTCTTGACATTATCTAATTTTCTGCTACACACACCTGCACTTACCCTCCCTTGTTACCCTTTTCGGCCATCGGTTATCCTCGCTTTGCGCTAACCCCGCCGGGGTGGCGCAGTGGTTACGGCGCTCGACTACTGTTCCCAAGAATGAGGGATCGAATTCTCGCCTCGACGACTGCTTTTTCATAGAGGCGAAAAGCAAGATGATTGTGTTCTGTGCAATATATGTGCACATTAGGGAGCCTCAAGTGGCTGAAATTCCCAGAGACCTCCACTGCTGTGTCTCTGGTAGCCTGAGTCGCTTTGGCACATAAACCCTATATAAATCAAACATGTGCTACGCATGTCCGCATTACATGACATCACATCAAACAATATGCTGTTGTTTTCACCTTGCTGTAGTCGTCAGCTTTTTGATATCCTTGGTTTAAGTTACGTGATCCACTCTGTACATTGTGCATAAAAAGATTGAAGTACAGGATAATGAAAAATTTTTGTAAACCTTTTGGAATACCTACCCTAGTTCCGCATAAACTAGATAATTCTAAGGCTGTCACATGACTACAACTTTTTTTCCTGAGACGATACTAAGAGATATTGCTTTTGAAAGTTCAGTGAACAGATACAAATTTCAAAAGAGAAATCACACAGGCTCAAGCACGAAGTCTCGGGCATTTGGCATGGAATGACTTATATACCTGCCAACCTAGCAATATGAAAATTCGAGAACCCGCTGTGGCGGCGGAAGAAGAGAAAGGGGGGTGTCTTTTTTTTTTTTTTTTAGTTTAGCAATTCGGAAATTATTGAGGCTGGCAACATTGGAAAGAGGTGAGAGTGGCGGCCCACCAGTTTAATTTGAAGAAGCCGACGGGAGCGGACGCACTTCGATTGGGCTCGGCTAACAAGAAAGGATAATGTGTGGAAAATCCAACAAATCCTGGAAAGTTTGTTTCGAGGACCTTCCTGAAGTCATCCGGAATTCATCGAGGCCTTTCTCAAACCCGTGAGTGTTTTATTGGACATCGAAATGGGCTTTTGAAGCTCCTCGGCGGCGGCCATGCTAGGCGATGCGAGGCCTAGTAATGCCGACCCAGAGCGCATGGATACCTTAGACCAAGGCGAAGCGGGATCTAGTGGTCTGTGTTCAACAACCGCTAACCCAGCTCACTCTGCTAAACACCAGGGAATGGAATTAGACGTCCAAATCCAAACTTCTAAGGACATGGAAGAGGGTCTTGCCTGGACGCCGGATGACCTTTACTCCAACTGGCACGTAAACATATGCAAGAAGAATCGTCAAAGGTTAGCAAGAGGCGAACAAGTCGTGATCGCAGGAAAGATCTATGCTCCCCCGACGCACTTGCTGCAGACCGTCGTGAAACCGAAGAAAACGATAGCATCGCCATTACAGCCGGCTATGGATCAAACAACGTCTCAGAAGAGGAGGAAATTACCACCCCTTCCTAAAACTGACTATAAGGTGATAATAAGACCCAAGAAAGGCATGGAAGTCAGAAAATTCGTTCCTACCCAGTTCTCAAGAGCCATCGTGGCTGCCTGCAACAACCCGGCATTGTGCGACTTCTCCAAATTTATTGTGAGACCCCGCACAGGATCGAACATCATCATAGTCAGCACTCCTTACGACGAGACTGCGGACGCCATACGGCACATCAAGAGTCTGACCTTGGAAAACAAGGCTTACGAAGTCAACGTCTACCTGGCGGTGCCTGAGGACGTCATCAGAGGAGTTATTCATGGAGTGGATCCAAACACACCATCAGAGGAGCTTCTATCAAACATCCGACTACGCACACAAGGGGTCGAGATCGTTCAAGCACGAATGTTGGGAAAGTCTCGCACGGCAGTGCTAACATTCATAGGCCCCATTCTCCCCCGCTACGTCATCTATTACGGGGGAGAGTCGGCATGTTACCCATATCGACCAATCCAACAGATCTGCCAAGACTGTCTCAAGGCAGGCCACAGAGCGGATGTCTGCCCAACACCCAACGCCAACGTATGTCGGAACTGCGGCCTTCATGAACCAGAGGAAAACCACACCTGTGAAGTCAAGTGCGTGGCCTGCCAGGGAAACCACCCAACGGGAGACAAGGCCTGCAAGCAGCGCCTCAGGGCACATATCGGACGTTACAACAACAAAGCTAAACAAAGCAATAACAATCAGCAACAGAAGCCCCCCAAGCAGCACGTCAGCCGGAGAGATCAGCAGATCAAGCCGATGGAGCGCCGCTGGTTTTCATCGGAGGAGGAGGAACAGCAGCTGGCAGAGAAACAGAGACCCCAGTCCCGATCGAGATCCAAGGGACGGGACTTGACAGCCTACTATTCCCAACAGAAGACACAACAGATTAGGCCCAACCAGCAAGGACCACCAGAAGCGATAGGGGCGACGCCAGACAAGCTAGAGCACGACAGCAAAAGGGTAAGCAGGGGCTCAGGTTGCCTCTCCCACTGCTCTAAACGGGTATGCTCCATGCCAGGATTGCACTAGGCTCGAAGAGCAAAATAGACAACTGAAAATAAAACTATCAGAACAACAGAAACGCCTTAATAAGGTGGAACAACAACTACAACAACTCTTACAAATGGGTCAGAAGCAAACTGCCCCCCAACCCTCATAAATAGTATCGATACAGCCGCAACCGGTACAAAATGCTGTAAACACCTCCGCATCTCAACCTCAACAGGCGAGTGTACTCCAAACGCAACGGCAGAAACCGCTTACGCAAACTCTCGGACTTCACACGCAAGAAAACGCACCAAGCATTCTTACTCAAATGCAACAAATGATTATTCAAATGCAGCAGACCATGACACAACTAAGCAAACAACTCCAAATCCCAACAAATTGCCACGCAAACTCAATTTGCGGCAGTTCAAGAAGAATTCAATTCGAAAATCCAAATAGTAACTCGGGGGTACGAAAACGCACAGGAATCCCCGATGACCCTCGATTAAAAGCCCACCGAAGGTTCGCTGGCATGACAGATCTCAGCGACTGCGAGTCAGTGGCGAGTAACGCTGATGGCTGCCTCCCCTAACCGGCAACCAAACCACCTAGAGCTCTGGCAGTGGAACTGTCGCTCCTTCAAGAGGAAACGCAGCTCCCTGCAGATGTTTATTCAAAATCAACCAATACCTCCGGACGACATCTGTCTCCAAGAAACAGGATGCACAACATACCTCAAAGGATACCTCACATACACCCATGACACGGCACCTAAAATAGCTACACTAGTGGCTACACTAACAGTCATACCGCACGACCTTCCCTTCAGTGAAATTAATCAAGTTCTCATCGAGGTCATCTTTCAAAAAAAAAGAAAGCAGAGTGTGTTTGTCCTAAACCTTTACAGTCCTCCAAGCAACACGCAGGAAGATTTCAAGCCACTTTTACTGGAATGCACACGCATAGCGGGAACGAACCCCCTTATTATTATGGGGGACCTAAACGCTGTACATACGGCATGGGGCTACCACAAGGGCACCCCGAAGGGAACCAAGTTGTTGGAAGCGGCTGAGCAGCTAGATATCTGTCTTATGACGGACACCATGTCCCCCACTTGAATAGGAAACAGTGTAAGCACAGACACCTGCCCAGACCTAGCTTTCACCAAAAACATAAGACATTGCACCTGGACCAATCTAGAAGAAACACTCGGCAGGGATCACAAAATCCTTAGCTTATCCCTAATGACAACCCGTATGAAAAGGAACATTGGCTCGACTAAAATAACAGACTGGGATCAGTTCAGACAAATTTGACCGCCCCACGACGGCATCACAACAATTGAAGATTGGGTTCAAAGCCTGGAGGATGCTCGTGCAAAAACGACCAAGATCATCAACACAACGACAAAAACCCCAGAAGTAGACAGACATCTCCTACATTTATGGGAAGCCTAAAAAAGTCTATTAAAACGGTGGAAAATGCAAAAATTAAATAGAAAACTTAAAATGAAGATAGCACAGGTTACGGCTGAAGCACAAGAGTATGCAATAAAGCTCGCCAAGCAAAACTGGGCAGATTTCTGCAATTCGCTGAAAGGTACCCTAAGCACGGCTAAAGCATGGTCAATATTAAGAAGCATGATAGACACCTCAAAAACCAAAACGGCCACAAGAACCCTCCACACCATAGCCCATAAATACCCGGGCACAGATGCAGAGTTGATCACCGCCATGCACAAGAAATACATAGGAGACCCTACTCCGGCTTGCCAAACTTCATATGCGGGTCAACCAAACCCCTCCCTTGACTCCCCCATAACACTGGCGGAGGTCTACTCAGCCGCCCGTACATTTACAAGAAACACTGCCCCTGGAGGAGACAAAGTCACCTGCGCCATGATTAGGAACTTAAGCACCGAACATCTGCAAGACCTAACGAAGTACATCAACGAAGAACTGTGGGAGAAGAGACAGGTCCCATCAGCTTGGAGACACGCGGATATCATCACCATACCAAAGGCTGGAAAGCCACCGGCTGTGGAGAGTCTCCGTCCTATCTCCCTCACTTCTTGCCTGGGAAAACTCTATGAAAAAGTAGTCCACCTAAGGCTCCAAAATTACATTGACGAAAACAGCATCTTTCCTTCCTGCATGCTGGGCTTCCGCAAGGGACTCTGCACGCAAGATGCTTTCCTCCGGATTAGGGAAGAAGTCATCAACACCATACCCCGAAAAGGCGAAAATTTCATTCTGGCACTAGATCTCAAAGGAGCAATCGACAACATTGGCCACCGAACCATATTGCACGAAATAAGCAATATCAACTGCGGGGAGAAAATCTTCAAATACGTGAATGATTTCCTCTCAGATCGCGCAGCCACCATAGGAATTGGAGAGATCCGATCACCAAAAGTACCCATGCCGAACAAAGGTACACCGCAGGGTTCTATAATCTCTCCAATGCTATTTAACATAGCAATGATAAATTTAGCAAAAAAGCTGTTGACCCGCACTGATATTGGCTTCACTTTATACGCGGACGACATCACCATCTGGGCTACTCAGGGATCCTTGGCGCAAAAAGAAGAAGCTCTGCAAGCCGCTATAGATCTAGTCGAGGAATTTGCCGGGGAGAGCGGTCTTCAATGCTCCCCAGAAAAATCCGAACTTATCAGGCTACAGAGAAGAAATTACAAGTCCCTAGAAGAAATTCAGCTCTCTCTAGGAGACCAGAAAATTCAAGAGAAGGACAAGAACAGAGTTTTGGGGCTGTGGTTGCAAAGCAATCTGAGAGTGGATTATACAATCAAAACACTCAAAACCACAGTCAACCAAATTTCCAGAATGATTAGAAGGGTGACCTGGCACCGGAAAGGGATGAGGGAGGACACCCTCCGCCTTGTACAAGCCCTAGTCGTTAGCAGGATTACCTACGGGCTCCCATATCACGAAATTAGAATCACTGATAAAAGGGCCATTGACACTATCATAAGAGGAGCCTATAAAACGGCCCTAAACCTCCCGCCAACAACATCAACGGAACGTCTTTGGGCACTCGGAGTGCACAACAACTTCGAGGAGCTCAAGAAAGCGGTTCTAGAGAGTCAGAAACAACGCCTAACAACAACGCAGGCGGGTAGGGAAATCCTGTCAAAACTAGGGCTATGGCAGGCACTAAGAACTTCTGAGATCAAATCACAAATCCCGACATCCACAAGAAACAACATGTATGTGAACCCGATACCCAAGCACATGCACCATGAGTTACAGAAGGGTCGAAGGAAAGCCAGAGTCAAATCATTGGAAAAACAATTGTCTAAAGGCGCGGGAGTTGTCTACGTAGACATAGGGGCTTACGGCGAACCTGGCAAGTTCACAATAGCTGCAGTTGACCACGAGAAGAGGCCAATTATTCAGGCTTCGATCTATGCCAAGGATCCTGCGGAAGCGGAATCACTGGCAATAGCCGTCACCATAAAAACACAAGACAACCAAAAGAAGTCATCACACGTAGTGACGGACTCCCAAACAGCCTGCAGGGACAACCTGGCCGGAAAACCTCACAAAAGAGCGTGTACAATATTACGTTCCATCTCCCAGACGCACACAATTACATGGACACCTGGACACGAAGGCCTAGAAGGAAATGAGATAGCGAATGATCTAGCCCGAGCTCTCACAAACCGGGCGGATCCCCATCCCTACCTCACCCCTCTCCTAGGACCCTACGGCGACAGGCTGGAACACCTACGGTTAGAAAGAAGAATTTTCTCACCACCACACAAACAACTTCCTTCCTCGGACGCTATAGACTGGAGAAAAATACAAACAAACACATTCCCTAATCTTCAAATTTTAAATAAGATAAGCCCAACAAAATACACGAGTTACTGTCCTTGGTGCGGTGCAAGCCCCACACTCTATCACATCTCTTGGGAATGCCAAGACAAACCTGACCCAACGTTAATAGTGCCATGCCCGACACACGAGCAGTGGGAGGCGGCCCTGACCAGCGACAACCTGGACCAGCAAGCCTGGATTATCCTGCTAGTCCGCAAGTCAGCTGCTGCCAGCGGAGCCCTGGACTAGGGGCACCGACCACCCAGCTGCTGCGAATTTTTATCATTATTATGCTCATTAAAAGTTCTGTCTCTCTCTCTCTCTCTCTCTCTTTGTTGTTGCACCTGTCAGAAACTCGTCTAAGTACCGTATTTACACAATCGTAAGCCGGCCCCTTTTTTAGAAATCGAGAATCAGAAGTGGAGGAGGGGGGGTCGACTTAAAATAAAAAAACGCATGGCACCCCTAATAAGAGCACGATAAAAGCTATATCATGGAGTACACGGCGCATTTATTTGCTCTACAGCTTCAAGTGCAAAGTTAAGTTACTGTGCGTCTTCTCAGCGAGAATTTTTTCTTTTTTAACTTTTACTGCACAGCACGAACTGAACCTACGGGATTGTCGATCGTTTACGGAAGGGCCACTTTTGAAATTGCGGCGACGCTTTTTGCGCGTCAGTCACGTCGGAATCGGATCACATGACACGGCGTTGACTTGGCGCGAGGTTCACGAGTTCGCACTTTCGACTTTACGACTAGCCACATGCTTTATCACGAGCTATGCAGTTCAAAAAGCATTCGGCGCTTGTTCCGTGCAGCGTTCTAGGAGGCGGCTATCATTAAGGCCGAAGATGGAACTGCGTTGTGGGCCGCGAGTTCATAGGTTCTAAATGGGTTCGCGGAAATGGCGGTGGCAGCGAAACAAAATTTTTTCAACGCCAAGTGAAGAGGCTGCCGAGGGATACAGATGATATGCTATCCAGATTTGGAGGCCAAGCTTGCAGCTTATATCACAAAAATACGTGATTTGAAGTGGAGACGAGTAGTACAGCCAGGCAATAATTTTCCCGTAGTGGCTTGTTGGGCAAGTTGGTTGAACATTGGCAAGTTGGTCCACTTACAATCGTGTAAATACGGTATATAGGCTCGTGAAAGAACCTGACTCCTCGGACTGATCCATGGCAGCACACATCGGCTGCCCTTGTTCGCGGTGGTGCCGACGGACGCTACCTCGATTGAAACTGCATGCATGTTGGTGACCCGCTCCCGTGCTGCTTTCCAGCGTGGTTATAATATAGGATGTTATAGGATTACAGCTATTAGAAATTAAAAAAAACGCTAGGCTGTGGCAGCCACTTTTCTTGATATTCGAAGTCGCGTCCGTACGATCGGGAGATGTAACCGAAATTCGGGAGAGTTGGCCAGTATGGACTTATACATGAAATTACATCTCTTAGCAAGCCTAGCTGGAATAGTGAACATATTTTAGAGAATCGCTAATCAGGCTGCAACGCAATGTGAATGTGTATTGTGCAGTTCAACATACTGAAGCGACACGTGCTATGAAGACGGCACAGTGGAAAGCGTCGGATCTTTGTATCTGAAATTCTTTTTAATGCAATGACACCGAACAGCACATGGCAGATTGCATTTAGCCTCCATCAAAATGCTGCCACTACAACCAGGATCAAACTAGTGTCCTCTAGCTCAGTAGCCGAGCGCCCAAAAGCCGCTGAAGCATTTTAAAGCTCAAATCTTGAGGCCACAAGGTTAGTGAACAGAACCATTCGGGCTTTTAATGACATGTGGCAATCAATGACAGAAGAGCTTTTAAAATCAGGATGACAATCAGGACACTCTTTTGTTTTGCCATCTTTTTCTTTTTCATTGATGTGAACAGCCAGATGCCCTCTCACACCATTCCTGACATTATTGTTATATTCCCGTAACCTATCATTGAGGCATCTACCTGTCTGTCCTATGTATTTGCTTATTCTTGCTATGCGGACCACCCCTCACAGTGGCGCAGAAATTGCCATCGCTCGGAAATCTTATGGCCCGCCATAGCACCTGCTGCATATGTTCATGCCACAAAGCATGGCACATGAAAAGTAAAAGTTATACAGGAAATGTTACAGGGAATACGCAATAAATTTTACCGCTACAAGATGCGGCTGCACTTGTACAAACAAATATTCAGTTATCTCCGTTTTTACATTGTTACGTTTCTTTGCCTAGTAAGTGCAGGGTTTCTTAAGAAAGCTACTGAGACTCCAACAGGCTTGGCTGAGCAAGCTGTAGGAGAGAATACTTGCTCGGCCATTTCCCTAGTTTAGGTCCTTCAAAAGCACTCTTCTGCTTGCCATAGCCATTGTAATGTCATGTAACTTACAAACATTATTTACATATCTGAGCCTGTATTCGCCTAATGTGCATGCATATTTTGAACGCTGCAGGGCTATAATGTCAACACATGCCATCAGAGAAGCCACACTCGATCCCACATCTAAAACAGAATTCACACTATGAAGCTTTGCTTCATATTCATCTGTAAACCGATGCTTAGATGCTATCATTGCTCGCGCAATAAAACCAAAAGCAAAGCAAGAGTATTGTGTTTTATGCTGATATGAATTACTGCAGGCTCCATTTTTCAAGTGGGAAGAGCCTGAAGTGCCCTTGCAACTGCAACTCTGGTCACAAAATAACTGTGATCTTGTTCCTGTCATGTCAGTGGAAAGCATTCAAAGCTGAAAAGTACTTCCAAGAGTCTTAATCAGGGCTCTTTGCACACAGTGGAATGCGCCATTACTCGAAATGTCCACAGTGCCCGAGTAGAGTACACGCCAGTAGAGAAAGCCACAGTGCTTATACTTAGTATATATTAATCTATGCACTAACCTGTGGGCCAATTTGCGTAGAGCTGAAGGCTCCTCTGCCACTCTGTGGCGCAGTCACCAAGGAGGGCATAGGCTTCTTTATTGTAGTATCTCCTGGAACATGTGAATATATGCCCAATACTATGTTGAGACGAACTACATGTAACGACTGACGTTTATACAACATCACCATATCTGCATTTCAGATTCACCAGTGGCTGTAACTGGCTTTATGGTGCTGTGGCAACAGCCAGTTGGTATTCAATACGAAGCTCTCTTCTGATCTGTACAGAAAACAACTAACAAAGTTACAGGGTATAAACAGTTCCAGGTATCACTGATGAACAAGTACCACTAAACCAAATTGAAGGGAAATGCAAAGTAAGGTTTAGGTTTGTGTTACATGATAGCAAATCTGCTTTAAAAGCTTTCAAAAGTAGGCCTGAATAGCAAAGTGCCCTCGGTGAGGTCCCACAGTTGTAACGAGCAAAAACAAGTATGAGAGCTGTCAAGGAAAGCTATTTTGCCACCTCAGTGGGCAACTACGAAAGAAATATCAAAACAGCGCAGTAGCAAAGGTAGCCAAGGATGAAATGTCTCACATTTAAAAGCGCTAGACAGATATTGAAGAAAAAGGCTTATTTCAAGTACAAGCAGTACACTCTGTGTGTAGCTAGTGTACACAGCAACTTAATTAAATTGAAGCTCTCGGCGCCGTTCATGTCTTGTTCTGTTTGCTAGTTTGCCAGTGAAGCAGTTCCCCTGTCACTCTACCCCTTCAAACAGCAGATTTGTGCAGGCTGCAGACATAAAGAAATTGTAAAACATTCATTTCTATTTTTTTGGTTTAATAGTTGCTCATCGAAACACATGCATGCATGAATGTTGTCAATACAGGAGGTGAGCGTGTGGTGTTCTCAATATTTTTTCGTCGTAGAAAAGATTTTTCAGACGTGCTGAAAATTATACGAAAAGTCCTATACACACGTAGCATTCCCTGTTATTTAGCTTGCAGACGGAAAATTTCTCGCCACAGGCCATCAGCCTACAATACATGATGTGCAGGCATGCAAAGCAAGATTTTCCACCAGAAAAACAGTCTGTTCGTAAATATTAAGCATTGCGTGCCTTTGTGGATGGCTTTAGCCAGAAGGTGGCAAATTATAGTAGAGTAGAACATACAGGTTCTTTTTCACTTACACATCACGGGGAGCACTTCAAAATAGATTGTAATGGCAGAAGAGCCGATCACAAGGGTTGCCCTCAATCCTATAGTTACTACACAGTGCAGTTAGTGAACAATTCAAGTGAAAAAAAAAACCATATGGTCACATGGCACAGTACTCTTCAAGCAGCTAAACCATTCTAGTGTGTTATTTGATGACCAATGTACATTCATGTTTCATTCAGATGTGGTGTTGGTATAGTACCTTGAGTGAAACTATTGCACGTGTCTCTTCAAAAACCATTTGAAGTTTCCAAGCACTCTTTACAACAGCACTCATACACCAAAGGCCACACACTCCCACCATCACCACTGAATGTGTATGTGTATATATAAGCACGTGAGAAGATTGGTACTGAACGTTCTTTCTTTCTGTTTTTTGGCATGTGGTTTAGTTCTAATGATAAGCATATCATTTTGTGGTCAGATATATGCCTGCAACAACTTGTATTTGTTCGTCACGGCGGAGTATACTATTGCTGACTGAAAAAAAAGATCTAATATCGATGCAGTGGTGTTTTGTATGCAGGTAGGTTGCTTTACCAATTGTGTTGAGCCATGCAAAATTATAAGGCCCTCAAAATTTTTAGCTGCCTTAGATCGGGGATCGAAAAAATCGCTGTTCCAGTCTATAGAAGGAATGTTGAAATCGCCATCTAGTAGCACGTTACAAGGATGACTTTTGGTGGAACACAGAAATTCGCTAAAGTTCACCGAAAAACCTATTATCGATATTTGGGGCAGATAGAATCAACCCTACGATGATGTTACACTCTTTTAGATGTACTTTGACTATGACGCATTCGATCGCAGGTATGTCAGGTAGTCTTATTACGTCTTCAGATTTATTGATGATGCTCCGAGCATTAAGGGTGATGCATCGAAAAGGTATTTCATTGCGATGTTCTATTCAACTTTGGGGGCTTTGCTTGCTTGCCTCTTTGCGAACGGGAACGATTTTATTGCTGGCGATATCCCATTCAAACATCTCATTGTTTATTTATTTTTGTGATTGACCAGCTGAACTTTCCCTCCTCTGCCTCTGATTTCGCTAGTGCTGTTCCATAGTTTATTTCGCTTTTAATTGTCTAGGGCACCAAAACTCCTCACCAACTGAGAAGTTTGTGTTTTTCAACTTGAAGCAGTTCTTGAATAGGTTCACTTTTTCACGGTGGTCGATCCGTTTAATGATAACTGGCCGTGTTTTGTCTTGTTATTTCTTTCCATTTCTATGTATTCTTTCAGCGGACGACGCTAGCACACCAAGTTTGGTGTTGACTACTTCCTCGACCACACTTGTAATAAGGTCATCGTGTGTTTCACCGTCTTTTTCAACTATACCATAAACAAGGACGTTGTTCTGCCTTGAGCGGTCTTCTAGATCAGAGATATGCACGCATTACATTGCGCGTAACGTCGCGCTTTGATCGTATGAATGAGTGGCTTCAGTCCCTGTTTCAGACTATATGCATGCAGGAATTCGCCAGCACGAGATCTTTTGTACTGCTTTACTGCCTAGTTCTACACATGCATTGTATACTGTCGCGCATGCGCAGACTACAAGATCGCGTTTCGGTGAATATCATGTAGGCGTCACTGGTTTACCCAGGAGGAGTGAAACGGTAGAATAGAAAGGCAGGGAGGCTAACTAGGTGATGCCCAGTAGGCTACCCTACACGTGGGTTGGGGAACAAAGGGAGAAAACGAAAAGAGTGCTAAGGTCAGGAGTCTGACACATATCCCCATTCAGATCTATAGTAAAAGGGGAAGAGAGCGTAGACGTAAAGTCAGAAACTCAACTCCGAGTTCTTTAAAAATCTAAGGAGCGCCTTCACTGCTTTCTTTTCTGATGATGGTGTCGTCCAAGGGCCCGGAACCTTAGCTTCAGTAAGAGCGCGAGAGTGCAAGCGGCGAAGTGTGGCTGCCAGGAAGGCACGCTCAAACTGAAACTGAGATCGAGCCCCATTTAAACCTTTGAGATGCAGATCACGCTGCAGAAGAAAAAAAAAAGAATATTGTTCTTTCATGCACTATAAGTCGTATAGCACTCGGCAATCTGCGGATAAGCATTATGTCATATAAGGAAATGTCTGTTCATCGAATATCAACATCACGCTGGCAGGTAAAGCTTAAGTGGAAAAACAGCGTCAGAAGAAAGCGCCAACTGAACTGGACAAATTACTTCCAATTGTGAAAATACCTATTCACTGCAATAAACTGTCAGTCAGTATACTCCAAACAAGTGGAAACCATTATCCTTTTATTTGCTGTTAACACGCTTTCATTATTTCAACAGATGCATGTGTTGTATTCCAAGCATCTTTTTCAAAAGCCGGCGATTATATAATTTCATGAGCGTCGGCAGGATTTTGTCTTTTTATGTGTGTGTGTGTTTGGGGGGGGGGGGGGGGTGGCGTACCGTTGGATTGTAGGAGGAGGTTACAACTCCCTCCCCCTCCCCCCCTTTTATTATTTTTTTTTTGTTTTGCTGTTTGGGCCAAAATAATAATTCTAAAAAGTGTCTCCTCAGGGCTATCAGCGGGAAACTAAGGAAACGCGAATGGAGGAGGTGAAGAAGAGGGAGAGGGGGAGGGGGGGAGCAAGTGCTTCTTCAGCACCCACTCCGGCGTCTATATATAATTGTGAAATCTCGCCGTTTGTTGGTTTCCTGCTATACTACAGAAATATTTTGTTCCAAATTTGCTTTCTTGAATTCCTTGCCCTTTAGAACCTAGCATACTGAGAATGGAAGGAAAGATTATCTATAGATAGCTCAACTTAAGCTTCGTGTGTATCTGAAGCGTGCATGTGCTGTCATCCGAAAAACAAACAAGACAAACATATGAAATGAATGATATCAGCTTTCAAATTTTATTTATTTTTTATTAAGAACTCGGAATTTGCATTCACCCAGGGCATCCGCCAAGGCAGCCACACACTTTCAGAGGCAACGAAACTTACGTCTTGGCATTCGCCGTGTCTTGTGCTTTTCCATGGTTCATTACAAGATCATGGATTAGTGTGCTGTGAATGTAATTTGACTAACACCATACAATTCTAAAGGTTATATGTTGGAAGCACTGGCAGTTTCAATGTTTCCGGCCTTTTCTCTAATTTGACAATGTAAGACTGCCTTTGACCGTGATTTATCACTATATGGCCATCAGTAGCAAACTCCTAAGATCATTAGTATAACTATTCCAAAGCATCACTGTGCTAAACTTCTTCTTTCTAGCAGCTGAAATTTCTTCCTGTCAGAATCCACTTGCTATTCTTATTGTCCCTTACTATTGCTGAATATTCTTCTCGGAATATGCCTACGGCAAGAGAAAAATGGGGGCCTAATTAAAGCAATAAGCCTTCCAGGTATTATGTAGTCTATCTTTCAGTACTGCACTAATGTGACTGATCCAGAAGAAAAGCGAAATATTGCGTGCGCCAGAAATGCCCATTGCAAGTGTAGCACCCTGCAAAGTTCCTTTCGCTGAAAAATGTTCATTGTTTTGGCAGCTAAAAGCAACCCTCCATCTGCTGTGCTATAAATACCATAAACATCGTCTATAAATATATACCATCTAACTTAGTGATCCTTCGTCAATATTTCTGACAAAAAGGGTTTTGCTTCAGGGCCACACTCTACAGCCCAACAAGTATTGCCAGCATTTCAAATACATTAAAACTGAGCAGAACCCTAATCCTGCTGACTACAAAATCTCAAAAATGCTACATAAGGCAACCAAACAATATGAATGCAAACCACTGGTTCGTTTACAGTTATTAAAGAACTACGTTACATTTAGGAACGGTTCAAAGCTTCCATTAAAGTATCATAAAAAACACATCCCATGCAAGTAATCCGAAATGCATGGCTGCCTAGTCATACACAAATGGCACGTCAATCACTCTCTTCGGCACTTAAGGGAAGGAGCCCATGATTGTGTATTCCTTTAACTTTTCATCATGCTCGTAAAGGCAATTTCTAGTAATTAAAAAGTGATCAGATAAGCACTGATTGAGCAGGCTGTCAAACTCAATTTCTTTAAATATTTTGCTTGCTTCTGAGAAAGCTTAAAAGCAATAAATTTAAAGGACGCTATCCGCAATAATTATAAAAACATATGCACAATTATAAGAAATGAAACAACAGATGAATTCAAACATATTGCTACGAAGATGACGAAGCGGGTAGTGGAGTGGGGCGGAGTGCTCGCGCTAGGCCCGCTGGCCATTAAAGCATATTTCATCGTCATGTCATCACGTCGTTCTTTTTTTGTTGTGTCGCCGTGTTCCATCGCTTGTCACGCCACCACGTAACATTTGGTTGGAGGTGCTGTTCATCCCTATCCTCACCGTCGAAGCCAACCGTACGCCGGGTCCATCGGCCGAGAGCCCGTGGAGATCGCCGCCCAGCTTTGCCTCAGCCCTTTGTGTTCAGACCCGACCAGCCGCTCTCCCCAGCCCCGTCCCCAGCCCTGACCACAACACACGACGACCAGGAAGAGCCCAAAGCCGACCCGACCGACCCCACGACGAAACGACCTCACGACCACTAGAGCGAAGATAGCACCCCTGCCCAAGCCGTTCAGCGTGTCCATGAGCCTTGGCCTTCGGCAAACGGTGACGATTGGGCCTGATGCTCCGGGGAAAGCATTCATCCCATCTTTGCATTTATCGTGGTCTTCAGCGTTTCATGTCCTAATCCTGTATCTGCGTTCATCGTCACTTCATGCAATGGATTTCTAGCAATCGATCGGGACGATCGCTCGGTGGCCCCGGGTAGTGATACGAAGAAGACGAAGCGGGCATTGGAGCGGGGCAGAGTGCTCGCGCCAGGCCCGCTGGCCATTAAAGCATATTTCATCGTCATGTCATCACGTCGTTCTTTTTTGTTGTGTCGCCGTGTTCCATCGCTTGTCATGCCACCGCATAACAATATGTAAGAAAAGACGTCCTTTGATTTCAATCTAACTGTGCAGCAAAAGTCATGCGGATCTTTACGGTGCATGCTGCACATAAGGATCGTTCGCAAATGATGGAAGTTATGATCAGTGAAATATTTTAACAGTTAAGAGCCATTAGAGGGGTTAAACGCGTTTGATGACATTTTGTATCAGTTTAAAAAGTATTAATGCTTTCTACGCAATGTCGCAGGCGCAAAATATTTTCAGTCGGGCTGTACCCCATCAGTCATCAAAATCTAAGCCGAATATAAAATCCCAGTTCCATAATTAACGAAACAAGAACACTTTTCCTTTCCGAGCTCGGCACCCTTGCGTTAAAGTGGCAAGGATTTCTCAGTTTATGGCCATTCAGAAAAACTTCGAGCAACATGTAAAAACGCATGCAGGAACCATTTCAGGCGGATCACTTGGAATCAACTTTTCAAGAAAGCCTATAGGCTACTGTGCCCAAGGACGCGCGATCGAATCCCGGCCTCGGCGGCCGCTTTTCGATGGAGGCGAAAAGCTAAGCGCCCGTGTGCTGTGCGATGTCAGTGCACGTTAAAGAACCCCAGGTGGTCGAAATTTCCGGAGTCCTCCACTACGGCGTCTCTCATAGCCTGAGTCGCTTTGGGACGTTAAACCCCAAAACCAAACCAAGAAAGCCTATAGGGAAACAACTGCTACATAGTTGGAAACAAAAAAGAAACACAGAAGTTCATATAGGCTGTGTAGGGCTGCGTCTGCAAAAAACTTCCGAAAAGTTGGCATTCTGATGAGGGCCCGTCACTTGCTTCCATTAGGTGTCTGAATACTTCTTCACAAATCTTTAATGCATTCGTAAATTTGCTACTGCTCACTGATGAGGCGCAAAGCCTAAATTTTCCACGTATTTCAGTATTATTGCAGAAAAAGAAAGCAGTATACGAGTGTTGAAAATGTATCTAGCACTTGGAACACACTGAAGCACTTTTTCTTCTTAAACAAAGCCAGTTAAGCACATAAACACAATGTGTGGCCCAGTCATCATTAGGTGCGATGGCACATTCCAGCTTAACGCATATTGTTGGTAAAGAACCACGCACGTATAAACGTACAAAGTATAAACTGCTTACTGTAGAATTGCAAGTTGAAACATTTCAAAATAGCCGCAGTTTGGAGCTTTTCTTGTATCATAGTTTAATAAAAAAAAACTTGGGGTCTCATTACTTGCCCACAACATTAAGCAGAGCGCTTGAAAACAATGACTCATAGGTGTCAAACATGGCAAATGGCGATTAACATAGAAAAAACGGTCAGATGACTGTTGCAAGATAACCGTATGCATTTCCCCATACTATCTACATGAATAGACGTTACAAAAAAAGTGGAAGAATATCAATATACATCGTAACGACATCGGATTCAAAAAACGAAGCAACAGGTAACATACATTGCTAATAAATCCCTGGAAGCTCTTTATTCCATAACACACTCGCTTAGACTTGCATCAGTCGACACCAAACGCCTAGCATTATAAACACGTCATTGATTCGCTCTGTACTAGAATACGGAATAATATGTTGGTTCCCCTTCCGTAACAGTACATGAAATATTCGAGAACGTATAAAGAAAAATGGGTAAATTTATTTTTAACAACTATCGCCGTCATGACTCCCCTAGAGAATTATTAAGAGAAGCCGGTCTTCATATACCATTCAAACCCGAATCGGTCTACTTTGCCTTTTATATCTTTTTCTACTCCTTAAAGGCAGCATGAAATTCATACCAGTAAATACTTCGTACCATCATTTACACGCCGTATCAGAACAAATCAAAGTAATCACTTTAATAAATAAAGATTTCACAGCGACATATTCAGGTACTATTTCCTTAACAAGCAACCCATGGGTGAAACTGTTGCCTAGCGATGCTATCAAGCACGCATCAATCGAAACTGCTCTCCTGCATATCAAACATAGCTCCGTATGCTATCAACGACATTCCGATTTATATCCGATGCAAAAATCTGTTTGTTTTTGCTTGTTTGTTTGTTTGTTTGTTTGTGTGATGCGTGCGTGCGTGCGAGCGTGTGTGTGTGTGTGTGCGTGTGTGCGTGTGTGCGTGCGTGCGTGCGTGCGTGCGTGTGTGTGTGTGTGTGTGTGTGTGTGTGTGTGTGTGTGTGTGTGTGTGTGTGTGTGTGTGTGTGTGTGTGTGTGTGTGTGTGTGTGTGTGTGTGTGTGTGTGTGTGTGTGTGTGTGTGTGTGTGTGTGTGTGTGTGTGTGTGTGTGTGTGTGTGTGTGTGTGTGTGTGTGTGTGTGTGTGTGTGTGTGTGTGTGTGTGTGTGTGTGTGTGTGTGTGTGTGTGTGTGTGTGTGTGTGTGTGTGTGTGTGTGTGTGTGTGTGTGTGTGTGTGTGTGTGTGTGTGTGTGTGTGTGTGTGTGTGTGTGTGTGTGTGTGTGTGTGTGTGTGTGTGTGTGTGTGTGTGTGTGTGTGTGTGTGTGTGTGTGTGTGTGTGTGTGTGTGTGTGTGTGTGTGTGTGTGTGTGTGTGTGTGTGTGTGTGTGTGTGTGTGTGTGTGTGTGTGTGTGTGTGTGTGTGTGTGTGTGTGTGTGTGTGTGTGTGTGTGTGTGTGTGTGTGTGTGTGTGTGTGTGTGTGTGTGTGTGTGTGTGTGTGTGTGTGTGTGTGTGTGTGTGTGTGTGTGTGTGTGTGTGTGTGTGTGTGTGTGTGTGTGTTCAAACAACCGTTCAAACAAACAGCCGTTCAAACAATAATTGCGGTGGTGGCGCCATATGGAGCCACTTGTCCACGAGGTGGTCTAAAACCCAGTATCTCGGAACCAATTAGCACATGTGCACTGGCCGCTCAAAATCCTGTGCTCTACCATCCCGGCACTCGAGCTTGAACGACGATTTTCGTTTTTGATAGCTCACTCGTAATGAGAGAATCTTTTCCAGGACACTATACATTAACTCCCATAATGGCGTACGTCATCATCGGCGGAACCTTCCACGAGTACATACTACTGCCGATTGCCGAGAATGAGATCGTCTTCGGAAGCGACAAGCAAGAAACACTGACCACGGAAGAGGACAAGGAGCGCGATCGCTTGAGAAAGCTTGTGGCTCAATCTTTGACTACAGGAGAGGAGCGAAGGCAACAAAGCCTTCGGAAACGGCAAGGGCGACAGCTATTAACCTTCAAACCCAGCCAGAGCAAGAACGCCTTCGGAAGCAACAAACGAAAGCGTCTGCCTCGAATGTAACGGCGTTGTGCCCGGCCAAAGCTGCCCAGAAATTCAGCCGGACGCCGAACTTCTCCGGCGAACGCCTCCTTCACAAAATTTGGATACTGCTTTGCAAGACACCGGTGCACTGGAGGCGAGCCGTGCCAAGGGCAGAGAAGCGACGAGATGTTTTAAACATGAGCTGAGCATCCAGACGGCTCGGCAGCGTGGCCCTGGTGGTGGACCCCTTCTCACCCCGCGGCATCTTTGAAGCAAGAGCGCAGCAAGCTCGCCCATTGGCCCTGCGAAAGTGCTGCCGTCCGATCGGATCATTTGAGCGTCAACGGTTTCTCGGTTTATGGACATTATGGAGACTCAAGTCCTTCCGTTCGAGACTGAGTGTGAGTTCGTTACTAGCGTCCATCAGGAGTAGTTCGCCCCGTGAGAGAGCGGACGCGGAGGAATCTCCCCGGCCGTCGCCGTGCGAGAACAGTCACGTATGGCTATGTTAGCTTTCGGCCCCAGAGCCGATGTCGTTGTGTAAATGCCTGTAAATAGTGTATAAAGCTTTTTCTCCATCTCACCAGCGCCGACTCGGATTCATCGCTACCGCCCAGGGAGCTAACAGACCTCGTTCACGAAACGGGTGACGAGCGCTACGCAACCGACTCATTGGCACAACCCTGTTGACGGTGGGCTACTGTGTGATAACCCCACCGGCACAACAACGGCCAACGAGAAGAACACTGCCTTCCAAAGAGATGGCGAAAGCCCGAGAGACCCGAGATGACTGTTGCCACTGGTGCACCGGTTGCCGAGAACTCAGGCAAGAGCGGCAGCCCAGGCCACTGGGGTCTTGAAATGAAGACTCCACTCACTGCCCCCCCACCCCCCTTTTTTTTCTCTCTCTTTTTTTTTTCTTTTTGAAATAAAGTTTTCTCTCTCTCTCTATCTATCTGCAGTGCGGCTGAGCTTTGTATGCGCCTGCCTCATAACGACGGGCGGACATGCTCTCACGAAGATGTTCGTAGACGTAAGGTTCTGTTCCGTGCCGTTACTCGCCGTTCTAAGTGACAGCACAGATCACACGTGTTATAAGAAGTTTCCTGAAAAACTGTGCTCGCTGCGCGCGTTTAAGGCAACAACATGCATGGACCAGTGCGCAACATTTCCTGCCGGGGAATAATATCGGCGGAGCACAGATTAAAACATAATTTTTTTATCTATATACATTTTCATCTTTACATTCATATTTAAAAGTTTCGCGATATTTTTATTTTTACTTGATTCTTATGTTGTGAAACGTAACAAACATGGAATGTAGGAATGTATGTTCTTTGTACGTAATCCTGATCCGTAAAAATCGCAAGTAGTTTTACTTTTTTCCTGAAACGTGTTGTTTTGCCTGCACCGTAATGTGAAATGCGCGAGCTGTCACTATTACCGTAGGGGGAAGGAGAGGGGGGTATCCGGAGATTCGACAAGCGATTATAAAGTTTTTTTTCTATGCTTTGCTTTCCCCTGTTGCTTGGAATAAAAATTTTGATTGACCAATTAATTTATGCATTTATTTATTTGACTGATTGGTTAATTGATTGATTGATTGATTGATTGATTGATTGATTGATTGATTGATTGATTGATTGATTGATTGATTGATTGATTGATTGATTGATTGATTGATTGATTGATTGATTGATTGATTGATTGATTGATTGTAAACCCTATAAATATGAGCAAACATCACACCTGACATGGCGTAGCGCCCAATATAGTGCCGAGCCGGACGGAGACGAGTGAAGCATGCAGTTGACGTCCAGAATATGATGCGCGCAGCAGTTACGGCTTTAGATGCTTCAAAGAAAAACGCACGGGAAGGCGCGGCCGCCACAGATCTCAAAATGATCGGCACTCGAAAGCTGAGGTGGTCATTTGGCCTCAAAGTCCTCAACCTCACATCAAACTGAAAATAAAAGAATTTTTCGCTCACACTAAACATAAGCAGTGAGGTATACGTCCCTATCAGGCGATATTACCTTGCTTTTGAGCGGCTAATGTTGACCTTATTTAGCCTTACCTCAGAATTCAATTGTTCGTTAAGTCAGATGCCCTGCCTAAAAAACGTTAATAACTTCGTAAATTAAACCACAGCTGAGTATAAACATGCATTTCCTCGGTAGTCCTGTAGTGATACGGTCAAGTGAAATCGCTTTGCCATGCGAGAGTTGTAATTGGTCGCTAATTTCATGAAACAAGAAATATTGACAAGGTTGAAAGAAGCCAAAACTCACAGAATAATGCACTGTGCTGTAAATCTGGCCAACATGGTTACTCCCGCCGTTCGCCCTTTGTAGACTGTCTCAACCAATTAGGTCCACATGGGCGCCACATACTTCCCATGTATACCCTCATGATGCAGTAAACATTCTGCCCACTAATTGGCCCAACTTGAATGACATCCTCATTGTCTGGCAGCTACCAACGGGCCAGTTGTTCTTATGTCAACGACACTTGTTGTTATCACTTCAGATTCTGACGATGGTGGCAATTATTGAGCATCTTCTTGAGGCCGAGAGCGAAAATATATGGTGGACCTGCTTACTTTAGAACAATGTTACGGAGTCCAGCGAGAGAAGACATCAATAGGGAGGAAAACTGGAATGCCTTCCGAAAATTTTCAAGCTTGATTTTGATCTTTAGGACTTCAGCAAATCAATCCCCTCCCCTGCTTCTCTGGCTTAATTTACCTCCAGGGCGTGGTGATGACGACTTGAAAGTCTTGGGAATTCTACGATAACTCGATGATATATAGTGGCACATTGTAAGAATGAGCTTCAGATTGCGTCTTCAATACCATGCCCTTATTAGTAAAGTACGAGAACTGCAGAACCGGACCGTCAAACGTGACGCCCTTTCTTTGCCTTTCGTGCACGAAACCTGTCCCGCTAGTAAAATTTAGCCTCGGCGCACACTGCTCAAACTAGCTTCCTTAAAGCATTCACTTGCATGTTTTCCTCCGAACCTGAACTGCAATGAAACGCAAGCCGGGGCCTTGGAAGTTGCCTATATAGGCGCATGCGCCTCGCGTGCATTCTGCGAAGCTATTTATGCTGTTACAGCCGTATGGTTACGGGACATACACATAAACAGCAGGCACAGCAGAAACGACGTGAACACGCAACCCGGGGAGACCGCGCTCCCCGCTTTGAAGTGCTGCGCTCATCGCAGTCTGTCTAGGCATATCTTTATCATGCCTCACGTAGGCGTCCGTCGAAAACGTCACACTCTTCGGTGACGCCGTCATCATGGTTGCGTTTCCTTCGAATGTTTTCCTCCGAACAATACTCGCTCCAGGTGTAAATTTGAAGTTACACTCCAATGTTTTCGGCGGGCAGGCGATCGCATGGTCGAAGTTGGATGCGTTAAGTCGGCGAGGCCGCGCCAAGCGCAAAACCCGCCCCCTACAGTGAAACCGGCTCTGCCACTGCGAGACGGCTGCAGCTGGACAGGCGCATGCGCACAATACGAGAAGCAGTGAGGGAATAATGCATCCGGCTGCATTCGGCGCCGGGCGCCGTCAGACCACGCCGGAAGCCGCCGAATGCGCCGGCGTCGAGCCGTCCAGCGTCGCTGGAGTGTAGCAGGTCGCGTTGTGGCCGACGTGACGTCGCCGTCACGCGTGCGCGCGTTATAACCGCGCCTTAGGGGTGTTCTGAGTAAAACGCTGGCCAAATACATTTTTTGCAATGCAGCACAAGACGAGGTCACAAATCTTCCACTGCGCTCTATTTTTAGTCATGTCATACCAGCGCCTCCATACTGCTGCATTACCAATTAACATTTCCTATACCTTTCGATTACCTGACTCTGAGTTTGAAGCCGCATCATAGTATTTTTTGCCGACCATTACAATCATCAACCGCGCGACCACCGCACAGCATGCTGCTGCGATCAGACTGAGCGGGATAAAGGGTTGAACGCTCCGATTACGTCGCGGCGTTAATAGCGCTCATGCATGCGTTACCGGCAAGATTAGGCGCAATGGCGGAGTTCACGCGAAATAGGCAAACCTTGCCAACTGCCGGTTTCGGAGGTCATGGTTCATAAAACTCGAATTTCTCATCTTCCGAAATGTGCTGCCACAGTTTATTTTCCGCTGTCTGCACTAGCAAAAAGTGATTTTGCAAAGCGCATGAAGGCTGCATGGTAACGTAATGAAGTGTATAGTATGGAGACTAAACAGTGCATAACACTCCTCAAGTATAGAAACAAACTGCTCTTTTCCGACGTGTTTCTTTTCTTCGTCTCGTCCTTTGCGCAGTTTTTCATGTTTAACCAGAGGAACTGACGTACTTCTTCGACTACCCGAAGTGTTGCATTAGTTGATATCTATACCTCGGAATTAAGCACCGCACAGAAGAGCCCCTAATTTAACATGCATCATTGGTAAAAAAAAAAATACAGGACTGCGCTTAAATCTGCTTAGGAACCACTTTACATGACTGTTTTCACTAACTGCGTCATCATTGTCACCCCTACTATCATCATCCTCATCATCAATATCGCTACTATCGTTCTTATGAAATAAATGCCCCGCCGCTGTGGAGCAGTGGTTAGCGTCTTGACTGCTCTGGCCGAGGATGCGGGAGCAGTCGTTGTCATCAGGAGTGGTGCCGGAAGACTGGAAAATAGGCAAGGTTGTTCCAATTCCGATAAAGGGTCCTCCATCTTCATGTTCTATAGTTATCGTCCTATTTCACTAACAAGCGTCTCTTCAAAGCTAATGGAACATGTGCTTTACTCTCACATGGTAAAATTTCTAATTTCTACAGCCTTTTTTTCATCCTAATCAACATGGTTTTCGTAAAGGACTGTCATGTGACACTCAACTAGCTTTATTCATCAATGACATAAGTTCTAAGCTGGATTTAAATGTACCTGTCGATGCTCTTTTTTTATATTTCGAAAAAGCATTCGACAAAGTTCCCCATCAGCGACTTGTCTGCCCTCCGCCAGCGCAGACTACATCTCATCTTCGCTCGTTCTTCGTAAAAACTGCTCGGAACTAGAACAATCTACCAGTCGACTTCGTGCATCACTCCAATCCATCTCAATTCAAGGCAGCCATCGGATCTATTTTCAAATGAAATAGCAGTCCATCCCTCATGTAATGCCCCATTCCTGGGGCATTTGAGGTATTGATAATAAATAAATAAATAAATAGAATCCCGTCCGCGGCGGCTGTTTTTCGATGAAGGCGAAAAGTGTATATAGGCGCCCGTGTGCTGTGCGATATCAGTCAACGTTATGGAACCACAGATGGTAAAAATTTTCGAAGCCCTCCAAATAACGTCTCTCATAGCCAGAGTCAATTTGGGAGCTTAATTAAACCCCATAAACCAAACCATTATCAACTGCCCCGCCGCGGTGGGGCCGTAGTTAAGATGTACTACTGTGCCAGAATACCCGGGTTCGATCCCGACTGCCGGCGCCTGCATCTCGATGGAGTCGAAACGGAGAGGCGTCCGTGTGCTGTGCGATGTCAATGCACGTTAAAGGTCCCCACACAGTCGAAATTGCGCCGTAGCCCTCCACTATATATGGCGCCTCTTCCTCTCCACTTTCACTCCCACTTCACGCCGCAGTTCAGGTGCCCAAGGAACAAATGTGACAGATGCTGCACCTTTCCCTTCCTTGAACCAATTATTATTAATCATTAACCACCATCAACTAAATGCACCGTCATTGTCTCACTACTGTTATTATCCTTAACGCAGCGTCATTACCATCGCTGCTATCATTATTGTCATTATCATTAACTGCATCGTCATTATCATCGCTAATGTCATCCTCATGCTAGACAAGCAGAGTTACAATCGGTCTCTCGTAGTGGTTTAGCGTAGTGCCGTAGTGGTTTTGAGCGTTCGGCTGGCGGTCGGAAGAATAGTGGTTGGATTCACGGTGAATACAATCTTCTTTTCTTAAGTGCCTGCGAACATTTCCTGCGGACATTTTCTGCAAGTATTTCCGCTGTTCATGAGCCAAGAAGGGATTTCGCCTAAAAGATGCACTCTTGTGGGCGGAGTTTTGCCATTTTTATAACGTGCACCCTCTTGCGCCCTCATAATGGGTGCAAGGTATTGCTTTCTCCCCAGTGCTGTCGAAGGAGGGACAGGTTGATTTACACCTTATTTTGCAAGTGGCACGTGTTACGAAATAAACAGAAATACGTACACAAACAGGCTGAAAACCCACTGGACAGCATTGGCGACAAATATCAAACACTTAAGCCGTCAGGGACGCGCGACATATACTTGCCTTTAAGGATCCCATTATTTACCATTTGAGCGAGCCCCTGTAAGAAAAGGGGAAAAGGGGAGGGGGGGGGGGGGGGGCTGGCTCAGTAGTTAAACGGAAATAAGTTATTCTTTATATGGGCTGAAAATCGCAATAGCAGGGCAGGTATCCCATCTGCAACTCATCTTTAATTTGAAAAGCCCAGTACCGTTACATCATAATAACAAAATGTCTAAGGTGGAGATGGCGCCTAGAACCTCCAGCTCCTTTACAAATTAAGGAATTGCTACAGCATCGGACCAGTCCCAAGTAGCACAAATAATGTCATAATGTGGGGGCCCTCACTGGGCCCATGGGGACATGACCTTAGGGTCCCCATGCAGGATTTGCAACTCGTACCCAGAGGGGCCCCGCGTGGGCAGCCCAATTTTGCCATGATCGGTACCAATTCGCACCCGTGTGGGCAGCCCAATTAGGGCTGCCCGCATTCACCCCACATGACCAATTGTGGGCAGCATACCAAAATCACTAATGTGCCCTGCTTTTCTATAGGCGGGTGCAGTCCCATTGATCAACGTTTTAATTTACATGTCTGTTAATCCCTCCAATACCCGAATTTTACCAACGCGGGCTACACGGGGGCCAGCCCGATTTGGGCTGGCCCACGTGTTGCCCTCAAGGGTTAATTCTGGCATTTTCGGGGCTGCCCAAGTCCCACTAACCTTCATGTGTGAAACATTGAACACTACTTCTTTATACCTGTTATTTTATACCCTGCAATATAAAAGAAATTTATTCCCGACACTATAATAATGTGGGCTCGCTCACATTGCCCCTTAATAATATTCGTCTAACAATTTATTTCGGTGCTGTGTGTCGAATAACAATTAATGGCACAGGAAAGATTCGGAGGTAGTTCAGTATACATATTCATAAAGCGGAGCAGTTACTGCGGGATATTTTTGCCAGTACTGCACATAATTAATATTGTCGCGAGAGTAAAAAAAAATTGTCGTTACTACTGGCATGAATATGCTTAGAACAGTTTTGTGAAACCCCCAGGAGACGCAAATAGCGGCGCGTGTAATATATGAATTGCACAACTAAAATGGGACCCTTAAATAGGATGGAGATGCTCCTGAGTGTTAAGCCCTCAAACGGCCAATTTGGGGCCCAGTGCGGCCTTCCATAAGCCCCAACTGGACTCATTTTATTTTTACGACATATATATTACAAATATATGTTGCATTTTCCCACACGTATACCCTATAAGGCCCGTGTGGGCAGCGTGGGGGCATGCCCGTTTGCATCCTGCCTGCAACCCATGCGGGACCCTATTCGGCTTTTGAGTGGGCAGCCCCGTTTGGGCTAGCCTATCTTCTAATTGATTTAGGCCCACATTTAGATCGCATCTGCCCTAAAATGTCCCGCAACAGGCCGATTTAGCTACAAGCAGGTATGAGCACTTTCCAGCCCCGCCAGAGGTCATGCGGAAACCATCAAAGTTTTTGGTGGGCAGCAACTTTGTGGCATCTCAGGAGTTTTCAGCATGAAGCCCACAGTTCCGTCTGACCTTCCCTCGAACACCCCACAAGGGACCCACGTAGGCGACATGCGGTCATGGCCGTTTTCAGACAAAACGCAACCCATGCGGGACCCACTGGGGTTTTGTGTGGGCAGCTCCATTTAGGTTAGCCCAGGCTTATTCTACACAAAGCCCAAATTTGCTTTTCATCAGCCCTAAAATTCCCCAAGAGAGACCCTTGAGGAGCATGTGTGGGAACATCTACTCAGTTAGCCCATGCAATGCCTTTATGATGCCCAAAATAGGAAAAGCAGGGGCAAGTTCAGTTTGGGCTAGCCCGCTCTATACTTAAAAGGGGCCCTCATAGGTATTATTGTGATTGCCCCAGCCCAACTTGCCCATAAGGGCCCCGTATTGTGTGCTACGTGGGAGGGCATATTTAAATGTTGCATAGGTACACTACAGGACGGGCATGGTTGGAGTACTTTTTTATTACAAAAACAACAAACGTTATTGCAGAGGAAAGGGTGCCATGTTCTTATTTATACCCTTTCGGGTGCAATTTTTGTTAAAATGAGCACTTTCTTATGAGTGTTCATTTGTGCTATTGTTCCCCAAAGAACCCATATTCGCATGTATTTCGATAGGCATTTCATTCTGTGTTCTCACCATTCAACTTGCACTTAACCGCTCATCCTTCCAAGAAATTATCAAAACCTCGTCTATACAGCCCTGTTTTCTATGCCAAACGAAGGCATTTTCAATATTTGTTGTGAGAACGTACGGTGTGTAAGTGCTTCCCCACCATTATTTCTACCATCCACTTCTGGAACTCGGTGTGAAAACAGAGATGACATTTATGAATTGTTCCATTTCGTCGTCTATTTTGTGTCCTGTGCAGTACTGAGTAATGCTCCTCCCTTTGAATACGCCACCCACAGGGAGCCGCGGTGCCAAATATGCCTGCACTATTCAAATCCATCACCAGCCAGCGTGAAGTGCTCCGAGCAACATGCCCGACGCAGGTAGAAAAAAACTTCGCCGGTTCCGGCACGATTTCTCTCAAATTTTGTCCGTAAGGTTCCAGACTCTTCCGCGAGCGGCGCCACCAGCCGGAGCCTCTTTCCCGCCGCTCCGTTCCGGCGGGTGCGCGCGCGCGCGCGGCACGCGGCTCGGAGCACGTGGCTCTTCTCGCGGCTGCTTCCTCTTTCACTTTTTTTTCTCCTCCGCCTCCTTGGCGGCTCCGTTCATTTTGCCCTTGCCCGCCGCTCTGTGCCTCCCCGCCCCCGGGAAAAGAAAGGATCCGAGCACGTGGAGGGATCCCTGCCGCCAGACGGCATCCGCGGCGCCCCCGCTCTCTGATTGGGCCCCTTCGCCCACCCACGCCTTCTCGCCGAAAAAGAGAGGCAAGCCCGCGGCGCAGCAGCAGCGGCAGCGGCGGCGGCGTTGTCGCCCTCCGACATAATCAAGTATTGAGTTATATTGTTATCGCAAAGCCGGCAGGCCGGTGGCGCGCGCCGCGACCCCCACTCGGCAGCCGGTGTGTGCGTGCGGAGCTTTCGGCACCGGAAGACGCGGCTGGCATGAGCGGCGCGTCGACGCCTCCCGCGTCCACGGAGCCCTCACGTGGACGGCGTGCGCCGGCCGCGGAGGCCAGGCGAAGACATCTGCCTCGAGGATAAGGAGTGCCCTAAGTGTCCGGCCGGACGAGGAATCGGTGTGCCTCTGAGGCCCAGCGTAAACAGGGTGAGAGCCGAGTGCCGCGCTTCCTTCGGATGTCCCGCTCTGGGCCCACTGGTGGCATCCAGCAGCGGTTTAAATGCGCGCCCTCGGTCACATGATCACTCCGCAGGAAACGGCTCACTCATTGTGCGCGAGCACTTGCCGTGATCATGTTCTGCTCGCCGTTGGTCACCATGGGGATACGCTTCGCTTGTCAATCGTGATATCGAGGAGACCAGCTGGAAATTCCGTCCACTCTTCGTTTTTCTTAATTTTGGCTAAGATGTGTGACACTATGTGCTCCCTTCACTACGTTCTAGCCACGATTGTTATTTGGCTATCATAATGAAAGAAGCGACAAGCAGTGGGCTGACGCGCAGCATCGTTATTACACGGTGTCTTTGGCACTCACGCGAGGACGAACATGCAGTTACAAATTACACCCGTGTTGAAAAAAGAGTAAACGAATTCCAAAACGACATGACTGCGGTGTATATTTGTCGGATGTATCCCTTCCATTTGGTCGGCCCAGATATTGTAACCCGACATGGTTTCCGTTGTGTGCAAGTGTTTCAAAGGCGTAAACAAAGCATCCAGCATGTATAGCTGGAGACCACTTGTGAAGATCTCATGCTGTATACAGAGGTCTTCGTTATACTTGCGGACAGACATATAGAACACGCCGCGTCTTTCACAGGCGTACATGAATCCTCGTGGAGCAGTATACCCTCCGCATCTACCTCCAAGACTCACTCAAGTGCACACGAAACGCACGATCAAGGGAACTGCTGTGCTTTTGATTCCCGTTACACTATCGAATCTGTAAAACCGGCTCGCATTCGAGCAGTTTTCCACTTACTTTTGAGTTATGTACGCGCGATAATCTCAAGATACAAAAATAAAAATCGAAGCATAGTGACTTGCATTACAGGATAAACTTTTTCACGTGAGTGATTGAACTCGACCGGAGGAAAGAGGTAGCCGCGCTATCTTGAAAAGAACTTCGCGAGCTCGCTGTGAATGTTCCCCAAAGTATAAGACAGCACTCTGTATATTAACTACCGCGTGTATGGTGGTATTTGTGTGTGTGTGTGTGTGTTTATCTTTTCACGGTCTTGATGTTTGGATGACGAGTCAGCATACATATAGCAGTTGTGACACTTCTCTTCCTGCTTGGTGCCACCAAACTGGCCATGTCAGGTAGTTTACAAGGCTGAACAAAACTTTGAAGAAGCTCTATACCCTCGCCGATTAACATCGGTTCACGATTATTGCGCGCTGATGCAAGGCAGAGGAGGAAAGTATAAGAGACGTACTTATTGACATGCCTATCTCATATCGTCCCCGAGTACTTTTTACAGTCGGACAACCCCCAAATATTTTGACTGAAAGCAAGTTCTGTGGGGCAGTTCTCTTTTCTTGGGCACATTTAGGGCAGAGATAGTCCGAAGAACATTGTGCGCAATTATGTCATTGTTGTCACGCGTATCTGAAAACCGAACACTGATGACAGAATGCTGCGGGGCTCACATAGCCAAAAGTATCTGCAAGATGCGACAGCTGTATGAACTTCTCCCGGCGTTCTACAACGTTCTCCGGAGGTTCCGTCTCCTCCTCTTGCATGTTATTTCCCTCTAAGGCGAAAAATAATTAATTTGAGAGGAATATCAGAAACGCAGAAATTTATACGAAATCCAGTTCGGCAATTGTGAAACCTCTTACATTTAAAGAAGAATGACGTTCGTAGCTAATTGACCATTCATTTCAAATTTTACTAGAAGAAGCCTAAATACAGTGACTTTCCATTTTATTTTGATAGTCGGGCAGTACCGCAAGAAAATGGCAGTACCATACTATAAACTACTCCTGCCAGCGGATTCGCATAACACAGTAATTACACCATAAAGTTCGCTTTGGCTACAGCAGTGGTGTTCTAATGATTATCCTGGCTTACGTGGTAGCTAAAACTGCTTTCCTTTCCCTTGCAACTCTCGGGGATTGAAAGACAGTAGAACTTAATACAGAAAATTTACTCAACGCTAAAATCTAATTAGTAAAATTTTGGGGCGTTTTCGTCAGGTTTAGTTGAAAGCCTGCAAAGGGCAAAAACAAAATAATAGTAATAGATATAGCCCATGAACCTTATTGTGGTGCATCGAGGTTATCAGAAAATCTAATCTACGAATAGATTTTGCTTGTCACTTCGTAGATCAGATTCCGTTTCAATAAGTTTTGAAGACATTAAGAAAATTTGTTTGTCTGGTCGACTTTAACCCTATAACAGGAACACAGCTCGTAAAGTTTTCTCTTTTATTATTCTTTTTTTTTATGACAATCTGTCTCCATCACACTTCCGCTGTGACGAGTTTCAAGAATGGTGAAAGCGAATATAAATAAATATTTGTGAACAAGAAGCTGGCTGAATATATCAAGAGTACAAGAGCCTAAAGCAGAGTCACTAGCAATAGAAGAAAGCTGATTTTGCTCTCAGAATGAAGTCAGCTGAGTTCAAATGGGAAAGCAAATGAGGAAAATAGAGTACGTTTAAAAACCTTAGAAGGTCCCAATTTATCGGAAAATATGCCCTGCAGGCAAACATCGCCGCTATTTATCCCTCGTTGACACAGAATGCGGCTTTCTTTTTTTCGAAGTCAATGCCGCTGCGATAAATTCGATGGTGTTCCATTCACGATTCGGGTTTATTGTCCTGTTTCTGTAATTTCATGCCTGCGTGCCGCAGTGAGAATGCTATCAGGCGCATCCTCATTAATTACACTGTAGCTGAGGCCAAGGGTTCGAGATTGGTAGCCATTTCAATCCGCTCCCGTAACGTCCAAAAGTTTGTTTTTTCGAAGGTTACGCGGCATCTGGAGGCTATTTAGTTGGTCATTATTTCTTCGCGGTTATTTCAAGTATGTTTCATCTTAAAATTTCTTAAATGTTTCATATTTCATTCTCATCATCAATGACACCATCCGATTTTTGTAAGCTACATGACAAATGCTGTCTATAGCTACCTGCATTGACCCTTGCCTGGGTAATACCATGTATTCATCAATACCAACAAGAAGCGCAGTCATCATTTCAGAGAATTACGCGTCTGGCCATCAGGACAAGGTTTATTTCCTTTTTTTCCTTTCCTTCTGTTTTTCACTTTGAGTACGTATACATGGCGCGTACGTATCACAGCGGCCACGTAGTTTGATGGAGAATGGAATATGCGCAAACGTGCAGTGCATATATACGGCACTGCAGCATGCTAGCCATCGAGATCCGTGAGTGTGCAGAGCAGAGCCCTTTCGAAACATAACATCCCTCTGGTAGCGAGCGTGAATTGAAAATTTGAAAGCGTAGCAAGAATTCCTGAAATTTATGGCGTTGACAGCGGAGTGCGTGTGTCTATTTTCTGGTTTGCTACAATATTCCTAAGAAAGGAATTGCTGTATGGCAAGCTATGTATTGCGCATGTGCACAAGTATAGTCAATGCCAGGGGATTCAGAACCAGGATCTTTCACAGGGTGCCCTAGTTTGGCTGATGTCTACAAGTTCCTATACTGATAAGCTTAAACACAAGGCGTGGGTAAAGAATACACATGCGGTACAGACTGCCTGCTACGAACCGAAGCTACCTGAAAGCCGCCTCCCTGATATGATAGGGAGGGCTTTTATAGAAAAGACAAAAATTATATAGACATGTACGCCTCAATGTGGTGTCCATGTCTGTATAACTCTCGCACAAGTCTGTCGTGGCGTACTCTGCACCGCGTTCGCTGTTTCGTATGTGTGCTTCTTGGCTGAGGCTGCAACAAAAGCGCGCCTTCTTTTTCTACACCCACCTATTGTAAAAGAAATCTTGTCGCATTGGCGCTTCGGATTAGTTTTGAAAGCTTAGAATGTTTGTAGCAAACCGCCACTCAGCTCTTTATCACAATAAGGCACTTTTACTGCATCTGCCAACATAAAATTCGGGTGCGCGCGCAGCCACAGGTGTTTTTCGCAGGTGCGATAAAATTTTGCATTCATTCCAACGTCCATATGAGATAGTAGAGGTCCAACATCCAATTCGAGTACAGCTGAAAGCTCAGTAACAACTGTTGGGAAGTTTGATACTTTGTACGTAAGACGACTCCAATGAAAATATGTCGTCATTCAGTCTTGTTTTTCTTAAGCGTCGGCCTCTATCGCACCAGGCCGTAACGAGTGATTCAGAGCTGCATGTGCATTTGCAATGGCATAGCGCCCTACAGAGTTTAAAGAAAGCCCATCAATCAGGAGGCACCAAAGTACTTTAGCATGTTTCGGCGCGGTTAACTGCGCGGAGCGACTCAATCTGCTTTATGTGCTGTGAGTTCTTAACGCATAATACCGTCCTTCTTATTTTTTATTTTTTGATTTTTTTTAGTAGACCGCACTCGTTGTTTAATTTGTTCATACTACTATACTTGATAAGTTTATTTGAGGGATCAGGAGGTGGCATTAGCGTTGTATTGAGACCCCACGCCCTCACTCTTACAGGCAATGTTACATTTAAACACAACAAAACTTCGATCTGCCGTCGTCCGTTGTAGATGAGTCCTCACTGTCACTTGTATTGGAATGGTCATTCGGCAGCTCGAATTGCCGCCACTCTCATCTGCGATTTTTTGAGTTGGGCAGCATGCTCTGCACAGCTTCTGCACCTTGAGGAGCGGGCATCTTGTCTATATGCAGCTATGCTCAGCGTATTTTGGTGCTGTTAGTGCTCTCTGCGGTGCTGCTTCACTTTTGGCTCCCGACAGGGAGCTTCAATCAAAGACCTGTGCATTACGCTCCGCACCCTTCGCTTGGTTCATGTGCCTTAGTGGCGACATTGCATGCGGCTCGGTCACTTATCCATACCCTTTCGGGTGCATCAAAACACACAGGGCGGCGTTTAAAACCAGCGCTGAGTGCCTTCTCTATAGACAAGGCTTATTACATATTTATGTAAGAGGCGCATTATACTGCAGCAGCACACTATAGACTGCCAACGAACTTTCGAGAGTTGACGCCGAAGTCGAGGATTGTGAAGGTATAGGTCTTCCCGCTTTCAGTCATCGCAGAGCATATAAATGAAGTACATATCCTGCGCTTTTACACAACAACTGCCATTGACGAATCGATCGATGAATAAAGAGCGTCGCTTTTAAAAGTGAGTGACGTCACTAACCTGTCGTTATCTGTTTCTGTCAATATTCCTCAATCCATTTTCATCCTCAAGAGAACTATCTCAAAACACGACCGATGTAAGTACATAGAACCTGTAAATAACCGTTTTCATCGTTACCAGAGCGCTTAGAAGTGCTGCCACCTGGTGCGCGCTCACCGATTTAATAGCTAGAGGAATGGCGCCCTCTAATTGTGAGAAAATCAAAGCGTGAGTGTTTAAGGCGATGACCGCTCTGCTGTTCTAGGCCCTTGAAACGAAGAGGCAACGTGTAATTCGACGAGAATTATTACGACATCCGGCAGCTCTAGGGAAGATTCTTTTTTTTTTTTTTTTTTTGGCTTTCACTTCGCCGGAGTTTCAGAATGTTTATCGCTTATTTGCTTAGAAATGGAGCTATAATGAAGTCATGCTTGAAACCAACAAAAGAAAGCCACCGTCTGAGTATAAGGATTATGTTTGGGCGTTTCAGAGGGGTTTCCTTATACAGCATTTCTGCAACATGAACAATAGATTACTTACTTGAAAAAGAAAAAAATAACGACGGACTCTTCGGCACTTGCGGCGTGCAGAAACCTGTAAATACTGAGTAATAAATAAATAGGATAAAATGACTTCATTAAGCTATTCTGTAACAGTCACTGGTTCGTCAAAAGGGCTTTTCGTTTCAAAATGAAGGTACATTTACGTCCGCCTGACTTAAAAGCTCGAGCCTTTAGTGGAGATCAAATATATAGTTCCCCTTTACTACGTTCATTAAACCGTCCATTTCCTTGTTGGAGGTGAAAGGGAACACGGGCATCGCTCTTTGCGTTGTGTAGCTCGCCAGAGCCACCATACCAGAGCTTTTGCTCACGGTCCGTAGAGGATGAGAGCATGAATCGGCCACTATTCACGTCTTTTACTGCAACCCATTCGTAAGCTTTTAAGTCAACCTGACAGGTGGACTTTAGCCCCTTAGATTTAAACTTTCGTTATTGAGGCCTGTTAAAACCTTGAAAGGATGTATTTTTGCGATCTTCAAGGAACAAGTCAGGATAGGAGAGGTGGACAAGTTATGGAGGCTGTTACCTCTGCGGTACCTGCGGGCTGATCTCTTATATAGAATAGTTTACGCTCTAATGATCAGTCAAGCGTTTCGGAACCAATCACACATGTTCCTGTAACCATCAATTGACACCTCATTCTCATATTTGCTTTCAAAATGTCCCTTAGTATACTGGGCTTGTATGATGAGGAGTCTTTTATCGTTCAGTGTGAAGGCTGCGATGTCGTTTTCTCGCCGCTCGCGACTATACTATCGGCGAACTTCTTTGTGGACGCTGCTCATGGCTGCACCGATAAAATGCGTTTGTCATGATTGCCATTACTTTTTAGCTACTTTTACGAGTAACGTTTTACGCTAGCCACAAATAAGTTATCTAACTTTGCCCTGCAGAAGAATGGCAGATACAGTTTCTGCGACCTTGCGGTCTGTTAGCATGCATATATGCACCGTTTGTGACGGTAATCTCCTACCGGACACGACATTTTGGACGTCTTCATACACCTGCCCATTATCACATCAATAATGCCGGCTGAATAACACTGTGTCATTCAATCGAGTGCGTGCAGCAATACCCAACCGGAGAGAGCCCCTGCCCGGCAACATTTGTGCGCGCGTGTTCCATCGATTTGATGCCGCGCGTTTTCGCACCCTTTCCACCTTTCATGGCGCGCCATCTGCTTTGAATTTTACCAACTGTAGGCATCGAATCGATCCGCTTCTTTCAGTCTGAAGTTTCCGCAGGCGTGCACCAGATGGCTGCAGCACGATTGGAAGTCTATGTATTCCGCTCATCTCAGCGGTTCATCGCAGGGGAAAAAACCGTGCAGTTTCAGCAACCACATTGTTGTGAACCATTTTCTTTCATACAATGGTCACCTTTATTTTTATTTTTTCGTATGAACACCGGCTGATTGGAAGTCCGGGGTCCTGGAACAACAATCAACATATTTTTGAAATTATTTCACATCACATTGTTATGCTAATAAAAGTGTCATTTAGTATTAAAACCAGGTCCAGCCATGTACCCCTCGTTAAGGCATTCTACAGCCAACGTGCACCTCGCGTCCAGCTGGAGAACTTTTCTGTTGGAGAGGTATAACGAGGCTTCTATCCAGGTTTTTAGTCACATAACATTTACTGCAATAATGCTAGGGGCAATATAACGCAGCAAATACACCTTAAACAAACATTTCAGTTAAACATCTGTAGTTCCGTCTTCAGGAACCGCACTGAATTCAAGAAAATACGAGCGAAGTTAGGCAGACAGCAATCTTCAGTATTACACAACTGCTTGCAAGAAAGCTGGAATGCATAATTCACAGACATGATCCAGAGTTCGATTACGAAGATGCGCTCCTCCGGAACTGCGCCGAATTTTTTGTTGTGAATGGTATTTGTCTCCATGCAGTCTGATGCAATGCCCATACTCACGTGCTGGTTCTGAACAAACTGGTTGGTCGGTTTATGGGGTTTAATGCGCCAAAGCGGCTCATTCTATGAAGCACATCATAGCTCCGGAAATTCCCCTGGGACACCTTAACGCCCACTGGCATCGCACAGCACACGAGCGCCTTTCTTGTTATTTCCATCAAAAAGCTGCAGCTCTAGCTGGCGTGGCTCCCCTTCTATTGGTTAAATCAGTTAGAACAAGGATCTTGTCTGTGGCTAGTTGGTAGAGTTTGCTCATTTTGGTGAAGTCTGAATCGCAAAAAAAAAAAAAAAAAAAAAAAAAAAAAGGAAAACAGGGACTTGAGAGAGATAGAGAACACGACGCTTTGTTCTGTGTCTCTGTGTGTGCATGCATCTCTCTCACGTCCCTGTTTCCTTTTTTGCGCTTTGGTCTTCGCCAAAATGAGGAGTTAGAGAACAATCGTTTTTAGGTGACGCATATATACAACTCGTTCGGACGAAAGGCCGTTGCCGTTGATGTTGTGGCGACTGTGGGAAGAGAAAACCTGCCAAGTGGCTCTAGCTGAGCATCTCAATCGCTGCGTCGTGTGGACACAGGGAGGATTGAGAGAGATGAGATAAAAAGGAAAGAAAGTAAAAGAAAGTGAAGGGAAGCGGCTCACAACAGCCTCTGCCATATGGCGGCGCGTGGAATGATGACAAGCACAACATATACAGATCAACCGGTGGCAAGGAATCTGTAGCTCGGCCGCAAAGGGCGAAGTCCTCTATAGGTTCCAGTCCCGGAGAGCCCGGCGCATCCACTTCACTTCTGTCGCCGTCACTGTAACCCAAATTGAGAAAAACGAAGTTGGATTAAATACACACGTGATTTCTTATCAGAACTGTGACGCAACCGTATACTTTGTGCAGCGTTCAGGGTGGTGTCGTGACGCGTTTCGCTTCCCGTTTAGCTGACATCATATAGTGAAGTCAGAATTTATCTTTCATAAAGGAAGGCAAGTTATCTTTAGATAGGAAATTTACAAGCCTCTACTGCGAAAGGGAAATGTTCGAGGGTGGTGTTCGAGGCGCTGAGAACGATACAGCGCCTTGCTTTCCTTAAAAAGCAACTTAAACAAACAAATATAGAAGTTTTCGCGGAGCAAAAAGGCGGTGTTAAAAGCGCTTCGAGTGTGCTGGTTTTTTTTTTCTTTCTTTTTGAAAAAAACAACAACAACTAACAATGATTACAGCTAAGAGGCACTATATATAACGTGTACAGAATACTCCGCAAAAAGCTGGCCCTTCCACCACGTCAAATCTGGAGATTGTGTTCGAGTTGCTGGCAGCGTTGCGGCACCGGGGTAATTAAGCAGAGTGAGCTGCATTTCTATCATAGTCGTGTGAATTTTATCCCCTCGTTTTGAATCGTGGTCGTATATCCAACGCCGTGTGTGGAGCGCTGAAATCTCCGCCTATTAGTACGGGTGTCCCTGGGTACGTTAAAAGAATAGGTTTTAGCCATCCGAAATTGATTAGTTTGTTTCCTGGTCTTGTGTATACTGAAACTAGTATTACTGGTGTTTTATTTGGACGCATTAGCACAGTAACAACTTCCTGCTGACTGTTGCGCCACTTGTGTATAGGTCAATCGACATTTGGGGAATATTGGTCTTTACATATATATCAGCTTTTCCTGGTGCTGCATATGTTCTTACAATAAACGAATAAATAATAAAAACAATAATAGATAAACGATAATAGATAATGATAATAATAGATAGAATAATAGATAAACGAATAAGGACTAAGTACTCATTAGCAATTTATTTTTAAATTATTGCCCTAAGGAAGAAGTGCCAAGGCAAAAGTTGTAGGTCGCCTCGAAAACTGCTATCTTCATTGTTTCTATCCCGCTACGACTTACACATCCCTTATAGCCATTGAAAAACTGCTGTCACGTGACCAATTGTTGTTTTAAATCATTCGTCAGGTGCGTACACCCACCTTCATCGAAGAGAGCACTGCAGAGAACAGCAGATCTTTTTTTTTTTTTTTATGTCTGATGCGTCTCGAAGCCTTAAAGTGGAGCCCAGTGGAATTTGTTGTTGTTTTTTGTTTACTGCGCCAGGTGTCGTTTTCAGTTGGTAAAAAAATCACTGCTGTGACGTTAGCTTGATGAAAACATCGTAGATAGCAGTTTTTTTAGATTTACGACTCTTTCACTGACACTTTTTCTCTCAAGCTAAGATTGGCAAAATAGCTCATTAGTCTTCACTCTTCAATAAACATTCGTGAACAATAAGTACTGCTGATTAGCATCGACGACACTGAATGCAGCGCATAGGAGTTTGACGGTGTTAGGGGTCACTGTATTTTTTAAATATTTGTTAAGTTTAGCTGAGACACCTGACGTGTAGGTATTTATATATATATATATATATATATATATATGTGTGTGTGTGTGTGTGTGTGTGTGTGTGTGTGTGTGTGTGTGTGTGTGTGTGTGTGTGTGTGTGTGTGTGTGTGTGTGTGTGTGTGTGTGTGTGTGTGTGTGTGTGTGTGTGTGTGTGTGTGTGTGTGTGTGTGTGTGTGTGTGTGTGTGTGTGTGTGTGTGTGTGTGTGTGTGTGTGTGTGTGTGTGTGTGTGTGTGTGTGTGTGTGTTCTTTATCCCTATAATCACCTAATTCCTGTCAATGCCAACAGCATAAGCATTAAAAGATAAAAGGAAGAAACCCTACGTTTGCCTTACACTCGTAGCCTGTTCTCCTTTAAATTATATATATATATATATATATATATATATATGTTATGATATGTTATGATATGATATGATATGATATAACTTCAAGTGACGCATTTTTCATCGTGGCGCATCTAAATCACGCACCGTGCTCCCTTGCAGGCCTCGGGCTTCGTGCAATAGACGGGAAGACACCAGGGGACCAGAGCAACGCGAACACACCAAGCCCCACGGATAACGCGACAGCCGTCGGACCCCTGGAAGATCATCCCTACAGACAGAGCCGCCTTCTGCTCCTTCTACACGGTTCCCCTTGTGGGATTCGCCCCTGTATCGAAACACAGCTGCTGCCGACGACGACGACCGACGCTCCTTGACTGGCTCGCTGCTCGAGCGGTAACCGCGGCGCCGTCACTACAGCATGGACTGCCGCGGCGGGATGCCTTCCCCAAAGAACCCCCACGGAAGCTCCAAGCGGAAGGTGAGTGCATTCTCTTCGAGACCTTTTCAGCATACCTGGGTTTAGGCGTCCCCCTCTTGCATTTAACCATCAACCATGCATCGGGAAGCGGCGCGTGCACTATCCCGTGCACCACTGCCAAGAAGGCGTTTCTGTCATGTAAGTTCAGGGTTCATGACACCCGTCTTTGCTACTGGCTGCCGATGTGAACGCAGCGCTGGGGAAGAAGTTCCGGCCTCCTCGCGGGTATAAAGGTCCGAATGACTGCTTTCGTGAAGGCAGAAACTGTTCGCCAGGGATGCAATCATGCGATGCAGGGCTTTCTAAACTGCATACTTCATTCAACGCAAGGAAATCATCGAAGTTCATTCAACACAAGGAAATCATCGAAGGTTCTAAGTTGGGCGCATAATAGCAAGAGTCGCTTCACTACAGTTCGAGACTCGGGCCTAAAACGTTTCAGTCAAAACCTCTCAAGAATGCGCGGGATAGCTACAAATATCCAGGATTATGTAAGGATTATGTAAGTGCTATATAAAGTCGGGGTCATGCCTAGAAATCAAATTTTCCAAGTATGCACCTTTATTCTGAACGTTTCTGCTCTGTTTACTTTCAGGATCTTCAAAGGCTATGAGCTTTTACCTTTGCATGACTATGCGCGATTTGGAACATCCATCTCTTCGTTGTTCTTCATACTTATAAAGCCTTCCACCTGCTTTGTCAGCAGCACGCTTGACGCCTTCTTTGCGGTCCCAGTTGCGGCAGTATAATTATTTTGCTAATCACGCGTGCTTATGGTAGTAATCGCATTTTACGCACCACCTCCAATTCTTCTGCTTGGGGCAGTCTTAAAGATTACATGTCGCTGATAATCAAGAACTTTGTATATAAGTGGTCGCATTTTGTCTGTGGATTTTGTTCCAAGCCTGTTGCATCTGTTGTCCTGCATAGTTTAAGTGTCATAAAGCGATACCAAGCATTCGTCTGTTGGATGAAGGCCATGAGCGATGACATCGATTGTTTCTACGGCTGTGATTTTCAGCATCATACTTTATCTGCAGTGGCAGTAACAATCCAAACAAAGTTTCTACAGCAATGACCTTCCCTTGAGTAGCTATAGACTCACGAAAGAAGACTCCAGTGAGTGAAGACTGTTGTTTGTATTGTGCATGTGTATGCTTCAGGGTATAGGTTATATTGATTCGAAATCATTTTGACGGTGGTAATATTTTTCTCACCTTCAAGAATTTTGGGAATGCCGTGGCCTCTAATTGCATCCGTTAATATACTGGCTGAGCTTACCTTATCAAACTGATGAAGGGAGTCATGGGGGTTTTGTCTCACAGCATTGCATGAGCAGGTCGACAAGGAATTATTTGCAACACAATTGACATCACTTGGAAGGTGGCCTGGCAGATGTCGATGATGTCATTCGTATGAACAGAAGTCCGTGACATTACAGATTTTCGACCTGGTAGGTTCTTTACATATTTTAATTATCAAGGTAGTATCGAGTCTAGCTAACTGCGTACGAAACAGGAGTGGTCCCATTGAAAGAGTCGCTGAGCGCCTCTTTCAATGGAAAGGGAACAAAACGCATGCCGGTTAATCACGGTCGCAGACCTCTATATTCCATCTTGCCCAGTGGTACCATGCAGTCCGTCTAAGCCGAGTATAAATCGACGAGGCAGGGTGACGTCTCTTCACTGATGAAGTAACTGATGCATAATGAAGAGTACCGTTTAACCAGGGGTAGCATCCGAGGAAACCATAAAGGACAGATGGTCTCCAAGTATACAGTTGCTGTCATGAACCAAAGCTTCAGTCTCTTGAGACCGGTGACGATGAGGTATGAACACGGAACTCCATTAGAGCCGACCAATAGCACGTGGCCAAAACATATTGGAACGTGTGCGTTTTTGTTTTGTATTTTCGGCTAACATAAACCTAGTATTTTTCTTAGGCAGTAAATTAGGTGAAACTCTTACCGCAAATTTCTATATGCTGAGAAACCTGTATTTGTCATATGGCAGTGTTGGTACAGCATGAACTTAAATCCAGGCTCAATCAGGCAAGTGAGCGTCAATCCTATTAGCTTCACATTGCGCCTGTTCGCGCATAAAAAGGCAAGGAGCACAATCAAAGGACGCACATGGCTTCTTTAGGCTATTGTACACTTGAAATACTACAAATGTACTCCCTTGTTTTAATTCATCCTCTTATACCTTAAGGGATAAATTAGTTGCATGCTTCCGGTCCGCCTTTAAATTGTATGACGCGATAGTTTTATTGGCTCCTGAATTATCGAGTCTGCTTAATTATTCTAAAAGATGTCCGTACATAACCTGTATTTCCTGTATAACCTGTTCAAGTCCGTACATATATGATGTGCACTTAATGAATACGTTTATGGAGAATCTATGAAATATCGCTCTAAACATTCTGATGTAACCTTGTGAAGCATTTTTGTGGAGTTTACACATAAAGCGTGCTCTCCGACTGTTCGCGCCAGCAAAACGAATTAGGAAAGAATACACTTTGACGCATTCAATTACCTATACTGGACTACCTTCATGCTAAAATATTGTACAAGGTTTTATACACATCCAGCAATGTAGGTGCACAATGCGACTTAGAAAACAAGCACACTAAATTATGCTGAGTTGCAACATTTACTGGCATAACTGATATTGAAAAACAGAATAAGTTAGTGAGCTGCTAGGGCCGACGGCAGACATTCTCTCTTGAACTCACTCGTAGATCTTCGGTGAAAGGTTGGCCACTGTTTTCTAGGCGGTTTCAGAAAATGTGGCGCAGGTCCTCTTGAAAAAGAACATAAAAATAAAAACAAATTAGTCAGTCAGAAGCGTCAAACTTTCCTTTTATTGTATTCGTGTATGAGAGACGCACATGACTACTTCGAAGTAAGGGAGGTGCAGCGCCTTAAGAATTGAAGCTGCATCTTTCCGTGACTTGTCTCGCATTGCGGCACCTGTCACGCATTATACGTACACTTGCCTCGCAACACGAATCTTTAGTCTTACCGTAAATGCAGCCCGAACTGGATGACCATATCCGTACACCAGTACGCACCATTGAGAGTGCACGCAACCTTTTCCCCAACTGAAACAGCGCTGTGGACTTGCCTGACAGAATAACAAACGTAAATGTTGTCCCGTCTCTTTTCACTTTCAAGGAATGCCAAAGTGCAGGGCAAAAAATGCGAAAAGGTATAACCTCGTGAAAACGCTGCGAGACAGAACAGTTTTTAGGCCACTATAATATTGCAGCTAGTAGAAAGTATACCGCTTCTTATGAAAACTAAAATACCTTTTACATAGGGCTAATTTAGCTCCAAGAATGCACATACGAAGAACGGCGCCGCGACACCTATATAGTGCGACACCTTTTGGCAAGTCGGCTCTTCCACGGCATGAAGGTTCTTAACTGTGTCGCTTCACCGATGAAGGGTTCGCAGGTTAGTAATCGAAACGCACAATCATTCAGTCAGAGCGCTACCTGCAGCTCAACAAAACAGGAGCCTCCTGAGCACCATCACCTGTACCATGCATGACTTGGTCTCGACTGAAGCCCTGGCCGAACAAACGTGTCTGATTCGAGTCCTGTAGTGGCGAGAAGGTTGAAAAACATAGAAAAGTGCTTTGCTAACTTCAATATGACCAGTTTTCCATGCAACTCTCTTTTTTACCCGAACCTCGGCTACATGAGCCTCTAAAAGGTCGTGGGCTCCTGCCTGTTGGCAAATGCAGCTTTGCGTGCTGTTTGAAGCATCTTATTCGGTTAGGCGAAAAGCCCTCAATTTGTAATGTTATTTTTGTTTTGTTTTTTTTCCCTCTTTTGGTATGTTTTTTTTACGACAGAAATAAGTCCTCACTGATTTCTGAGGACAGTTTGCAGAAACAATTGCTATCGTAAAACGCCACAAAACAATAAAACTTTTTTTCGCTCTGCTCAAGCGACGATATGATTGCTGGAAGATGGAAGCATAGGCGAAAATATGCCGACCATGCAGTGTTTGGACCGAATGCAGGAAATGTAGCCATCTTCTGAGTTCCTTCCTGGCCAGGGCGAGATTTCAGAAGCGACGGTGTTTTTTTTTTTTGTTTTTTTTTCTTCGTGCGTGATGAGTTTTAACCATTACGAAGGTTTGAAGTCATTTCAGAAGTGCAAAAGTTTTCATTATGTCTTGTTTTTTGTGTTCATCCACATCATAGTAATCGCACTGTTTTTATTACTCTTTGCTTCTTTTATAACCAACAGTTGAGAGTCCTTACATAAAACTATTCCTCCACTGAACATCAAAGTAGAACTGAAAGCGGAAAGGTGCGAAAGACCGCAGTGCGCATTATGCAGTTATCATAGCAGTCGTGCGCTCAACTCACCTTTCTGTCTGTCAGCATCAAAAAGACCTTAAATTTCTTTCACGTCTTTCTTCCTTTTGCACCACTCTGAGGGGCATCAAAAATTGGCGTTCATGTATCATTCCATTACCTTGCAACAGGCTGTACGTGGCTCAAACCGTCAAATGCTTAATGTGCCCTTACGGGAAAGCGATGATGACCGTGACGAGATTACATAGCGGTTATGGGTCAAAAGTTGTAGAGCAATGCCTAGGATCTGGCGTGAAACGCGACTGCTCATTAAGGTTGCAAGACATGAGCGTTGTCTATGAGGACATGAATAAGCTATCTCGCGAAAATATGGAAGCTTTATGGAAACCTTTGACATCACAGAATTGGGAGACAGTGCGTTAGTGCACCTTTCTGCATGACAAGGAAGCTCCATACATCTTTTCCGACATGTCACCAAATTCTTGTGTCAATTCTGTTTCTTGCCTTTCTGTTTTGTGACTACTGGCTATGCGCAGAGCAATATTTTCATTTCCTCTGCGCCTCTACTCCTTAATGTTCTGTTGCCAGTCAGCACTTGTTTTGTTTTCTCTTCTTTTTCCTTGCCCTTGTCGCGTTATTAGCTACTCTTGAGTCTTAGCAACGTCCATCTAACTGACCCAGCTTGCTATTCCTTTAAAACTGGGGGAAGACTGTTCACTATGTTCACGGAATATTTCGGGACCTCCAGCGTACCGCAAATCACCTTAATGCGTACGAACTGAGATGATGAGGACTCGAAAAATTAAACACAGGTCAGCTCATTGCAGGCATTTAAAAGCTGTTCGCAATGGCTATCACCGTTAGAATAAGGAAAACCTTAAACTTAAATACATGCATCAAAGAACAAAGCAGGTTGAAGTTCGATTAACTTTCTAATGCGCCATTCGGTCTCCCTCCCGCACAGCGTGTAGGACGCGAGGTAGCCGCTTCGAGATGTGCACCTGTCCCCGGTCGCAGGGGTTACCAATTTGGTGAAACAGTGGACGCACGGCGGAGGCTCGGTATCTGCTCTATTGTTGCCGGCGGCAACGTACGCCGCCTTAGCGTTTGTTACGTCCCCGTCTTGCCTTCGTGCCATGTCTTTCCGGCGCGCATGCTTTGTACACTGTGAGCGCCTGACGCTTAATTCAATGACAGCTTTCCTTTTTCGTTTTTCTTATAGAGAACCTGAGGCGATTGCAATAGTGCAATAAAATAGATTTCGAAGTCACCATAATGGTTGGTACCTTGGCCCTTAGCGCGCCAAGCGGGCACGGAACGCATAGGCCACGAAGGGTTTTCTTCCTTTCTCGGGCCTATAAAAATTAGATCGATAGGTGCCCTACACTGCTTGCTTCACCGCGCTTGCGGCCAGTGGCCCCACGTAAAGGTTACGCATTAATTGTAATCGGGCTGCACTCGCCGCCGTTTTTAAGGTATACACCGTTGAGGGTTGACAACGAAAAGTACAACGTCGACAATAGCTACAGCTACACTAGAGGATTTTTGTCGTAAGGAGTCTAGTAACGTTTTCGCATAAAAACCGAAGTAATGTTCAACGGTCCCGGAAAGGAACGGAAGTTTGCTATAACTAACGAGGCGCTAGGTATGGCACAGGAAGGCGGCTATTGACGGCCGATCCGGACCGTGAAAACAAAATACCCACAGGAATAAAAATGGGGCTGGCACCATTGGATAGGTGGCATCGTGTAATAATGGCCGTTTAGCGCTACTCCTGCAAAAAAAAAAAAAAAAGAAAAATATACAACAAATGTATATTCCCGACACTCATCTATGAGCTGAAACGTCGAGGTTAACGGAAAATATTCAACTTCATTTCGGGTCAAAGCCGGGAGGTGTGAAAAGGGGAATTATAGGTTTAGTGTTAATAGTAAAGTTAAAGTTAAATAGTTAATAGTTAAAGAGATGGAAATGGTAGGCGTAACTGTAATAGAACAGGAAGTCAGCAGGCAGGGTCAACGAACAAGTACTATAGTTACTGATCGACATTCCAGTAGAAGTAAACAAAAAAAATAGGCATGGGCATGTGACTCTCGGGAAGGTAGTTAACTGAAGGTCGACCTGGATTTCACTAAAGGCCAGCGCAGAATTGACGTCAGTTAATTAGATGAGCGAATGAAATCAGGAAGTTTGTGGAGATAAGTTGAGTGCAGCTGGCACATGACGGGTACCAGTTGGAGAGAGATATGGGAGAGGCACTTGCCGTGTAGCGGATGTATGTCAGGATGGTCATGATGATCTCGATGATGAAACATAGAAGTGGCCCGAGAACTCATCGGATAAAAACCAATGTTAATAGTTCTATCGGCGAAAAATTTTCCTGGTTGTCAACAGCCTGTTAACAGTTAGCGGCTGTATTGTCAACAGCCAATTGTAGTGGCGGTCGATATTTCTGCAAAAAAGGATTTTATCAACGAGGATAATATTATATAGACTAGTTTTCAATGCTCAATGTCTTAAAATAATTCACACTGAGGTGCACCGTATGAGGTACCCCCGGAAGCTCCGGCCACCTGTGGTTCTCTACCGGCATTGACATCGCACTGTACACCTTGCTCCCATCGAAACTCGGCCGCCGAGGCGTCATTTGAATCTGCATGCATCGTTTAGTTCAGCAGTATAATGTCTCAACCACTGAGCCAGCTAGGGTGCATATCAGCATTAATGTATAGTTAAATGCCTCCACAATGTCAACGAATACCAATCTATAACCTGTCCCGATCTAATACAATACCTGCCCAGTAGAACCGATAGATGTATTTACCCCCTTCCCCTATTGAGAAGGTACATCATATTCTTTTTTTTTTCTTTCGCTACTCCCTGCCATACTGCTGTTATCCTTGAATACACTGTTAATCTGGTTCCACATAGGCTCTAGTTATAAGTGGAACTTTTAAAAATGTTCCGCTTATAAGTGGAACATGTTTTAAAGTTGCACTTAGTATGTGGAACCAGAGTGTAGGAGGACCGGTGTCTTGCACAGAATGTAACCTGTGAAGTGCCCTGTCGAAAAACCTGCTTGCGTTAGTGTCAGTGCTACCGACGCTGCCTGCTGCGGCGTAAAAGGGCTGCGACCACTGCATGCAAGGTGTATAGGACAGGCCGAGCGCCTTAACCCAAGGGTATAGGTAAAAGAGAGTTCGACGCCGTGTGCCTATGCCTGTTCTTGATTTCGCAGCTGCGAACCTTTCTTATCAAATTGTCTGTCGCTTGTATCTCCGTTTTTTTTTTCTTGCTTTTTTTTTTTTTCTAATACCACGCCGGCGGTTGAGAAACCAAGCAGATGTGCGGCCACGCGAGCTCGCTTTTGTGAAACCACTTTCCTTGTTGAATGCACTTTTATCGTGACTCACCGGTTCTCAGCGGCGGTCGCTGCCGAAAACCGGTTCTGGGGAGCCGGCGTCGCTGCCTCATTCTCTCCCACTCTCTCGTTCTGCTTTTGCATCCAGGGAACGAGCAACGCGGAGTGATGCTGTCCGTTAATCACGCATTTTTCTTGAATACCGCGTCGGCGCTTTTGTTTGCTCCGCATTTTCTTTCCGTGGCTCCAAATGGTACCGCCTGAGGTTTTAGCGCGCCATACTAGGTGGCGCCACAACGCCCTGCCGCGACTGAAATTTTTGTTGTCATGGAAACGCGCGAAGGATGAGGCAATGGAGGGGAGCTCAAGCGCGGAGCGCCGGCTTGGGAGAGGGGTGCTTCCTTGGATGCTTCAGCTGCGGCCACTGCTCGCGAGGGAACATGATGAATAAAAATAAAGCCCCTTTTGCGCGGACCCGGAAAGCTGGGCGTTGTCTCTTTTCATATTCCGTCGCAAAGAGCGCAAGCGCAGTGCGTTCTCGACGGCTGGTGTAAGCAGCTGCTCCTCTCTTGCGCTTTCTCCCACGCGAGCTCTTGAAAACCGCGCACTGCTTCGCGCCAAGTTTCGTGGCGGCGTCATCACGGCTTTTCTTTCCTGAGGTGGAGCCGCGGCGTCCTCATCTCACTTTTGTATCAATAAATGTTCATCATCCCCATCTTGAACTGGGCGCAAGATACGGGTAGGTTGTCCCGGCAGTCGTAGAAAGACGAATCAGTCAATCTCGATTGAGTTCGCAGTGGGCACTGTTCACGTAAATTGCGGCAGGCATGTACTCTCATCAGCAATATGAGCAAGAACACACGAGCGCGAGGCAGATAGCCTCGAAACCCACTTGGGGCGATACGGTGCGGCCGCTGTGGGAAACAAAAGGGAAAGGGCGCTGCGGTTCCGTTAACTGTTGTCACTCGCGCGCCTTACTAGCATTACAGCGAAACGGCAGCTGATTGCGAGGCACCGGCCGCTAGCGATGATAAGGCGGTTTTGAAGCGCAGATCGTGAACCGTGGCATCTGTAGTTCTGCGCCAGATACCGCTGTTTACCTTTTCGGTTCTTACTATTTCTTTCTGGGTGTGTGTGCGTGGCAAGCATGCTGCAATGAGTTTTTCTGGTCGACGTTTTTTAATGGCCTATAGATATGGTCAGTCACACCTCTCACGCAAACGTTCAAATCTGCGAAGAACGATATGTAAAAATGCCTCATCACTTCCGACAGGCGGCCGGTGTCTTGCAATCAGCTGCCGTTTCGCAGTAATGTGAGGCGGGAGTGACAACAGTTAACGGAACCACGGCTCCCTTTCCACTTTGTTTCCCACAGCGGCCGCACCGTATCGCCCCAAGTGGGTTTCGAGGCTATCTGCCACGGGCTCGTGTGTTCTTGCTCATATTGCTTATGATAGTACTCTTGGGCGACTTTACGTCCTTTCGGAATCGACGACGGCATCATACAGTTTCCAAAGACGCAATTTTACCAGCTAAAAAACTGACATCGTGAGGAGGCACCCCATGTTCAGATATCAGGGACTAATTATTTAGCCTACGGTAGCCAGCACACGAAGGGGACATGCATGCACGATAGTCCATGCACTCCGGCGAGTTCGCGATACCGTACAAGTAAACAGAGAAACGCAACAAGGTGCTCCAGTTATGCTCACGCTAACATTGCTGGTTCAAAAAAAGAAAAAGAACGGCTTAGCCCAGAACGTCTGTCTTGCCGTCCCAATAGTGGTATCTCATACGACTCCATCAGTCGCGTAGGGTTTGCATCATCAGCAGTTTTCACCGAATTGCTTCACTACATCTTGGAAACCTTTCTTTTTTATTTTTCAGCCAGAAACTTTCACAACGCAGAGATAAGAAATCAGAAGCTCCGAAATAGCTAAGTGTGCCATTTGTGTCCTTTTCCACATGTGCGACTGCATATACCTACTAGCTTGGCAGTTTTCCTAACTCAGGCGCTAGATGGCGCCAGCTACACTAGATGTTGGTTGTTGGAAAACTAGACGTTGGAAAAAAAAAAACAGAGCGTGATAGAAACTGCTACCACCATGTTTCAAAAGGGATGCTACTATATTTTATCCATCCATCCATCCATCCATCCATCCATCCATCCATCCATCCATCCATCCATCCATCCATCCATCCATCCATCCATCCATCCATCCATCCATCCGTCCATTCGTCCGTCCATCCGTCCGTCAGTTCATCCGTCCATACATACATACATACATACATACATACATACATACATACATACATACATACATACATACATACATACATACATACATACATACATACATACATACATACATACATACATACATACATACATACATACATACATACATACATACATACATACATACATACATACATACATACATACATACATCTGGCTGCGTTAATTACGTGATCGAGGCACTGAAAAAGTTATTAAAGTTGGAGAAATTTTATAATCTAGAAAGACAGGCTGCAGCATGGTGGCGACTGTCCTCCCCACTAGCTGTGCCAGAGAGAATAGTCCTAACTTCCATCCATCCATCCATCTATGGCGCGTGTAATCAATCGCAGCTATGGAAAAAGAACGGCACCATGTTAACGCATGTTGGCGTACCTACCTTTATTCTCCGTGCGGACACTTTCATCACTTCGCCTTTATTACCGCGTACTGATTGAACGAAATTCGATTTTTGTATTTTACTCAAATAAAAGAGGTGAAATTCGATCCCGCTAAGCTTGACATCGGCAGCAACACGAAAATATTGAAGCCCTGCACAAGACGAAAAATACATGAAAAGAAAGGCGTAAACCAACACTCGTATTCGGCGGGAGAAAGCTTAACCGAGGAAGACGCAAAAAAAAAAAAAAAAAAAAGAAAATTATAAAAACGCCGAAGCACATTACGTAAAAAAAAAAAATTGTTGAAAAATACAGAAATTTTCTGTTCTGCTATGTTTTCTGTTTATAAACTTTCTGTGATTTTACAGTTTTTTTCTGTATAGAAATGATAGAAAACCTTTGTAAGTTGACAAACTATTTCTGTTATGGCGTTTTCTGACGCAGTTAAAGAACGATGGAAATATATATTTTTTTACTCGTCTTTTATTTCACGTGTTTTTCTGCCTGTAACAACAAAATTGCGTTGAGCGCCAATTTCTTCAATGCATACCATTTTCAAGGCTGAAGCCTTGCCAACTCCATCTCACCAATATCTATCTCTCTGCGCTGGCAATACTCGATGGCTCCCATAAAGTTGGCCGCGCAACAGCCGTTGTCTAGCCTCCGATAAGAGGAAAGTGGAAAATTGCACAACAGTTACCACTGTAGCAGGGAGCCAACCCAACGGACTTCAATGTGGCGCCCCTAATTAGCTTCTTTCGAATCAAAATTGTTAGGCAGCCGATCATCGGACATCGCCTTCGGGGTTGTCATACCATTTAGCTTTCTATTCACCATTTACCTACTATTCAAGTAAAAGCCAGTTTCTGGTAGAAAATAGAACAGACGAGAAAAATATATCGAATTGTTTGCCTTCCAATCAATGTTCCGGCTGGAAAACAGAAAACTGCTGTTTTTTTTAACGTATTTCGGTCAGTGAAGTAGAACAAATATTATCTGTACATAGACAGAAATTTTCTTTAAAAATACCTGTAATTTCACACATTTTTTATAGCCCAATAGAGTATTTAATATCTCTTCGGACAAATACGCTCCAGGTCTTTCTTTTTTTCCGACGCCTTCTCTTCTGAAGGCCATTCTGTCATGAACACACTCACGATAACTGAATTCTTTTTTTATCGTGGGCGTGTGGTCACGATACAACTGGCCTTGATGAGAAAAGCGCGCGTGGTGTCTAATTGGCCGCGTATAAACATGGCTCCACTTTTTGTTTTCTATTATAAAGCACAGGCGGGCAGGTTAAATAACTCATTCACAATGACGTAGAAGCGCGAGCGAGAAATTAAGCCCAAGCAGATTTTTTTTTTCTTTTTTTTTTTTCATGTGTAGTAGGAGTAGGCGCACACAAATCAGCAAGGGAGCTATAATTCAGTACAGCCGTTCGAAAATGGAACTGTTCACTGGCGTCCGCGGAGCCATGGACCGTGCGATGCCGTTGTTTCCTACAACTTGTGCTTCTCAGCTTGAAGACTCATTAGTGTTCCTGGCTCACCGAACTGATGTGGTTTGCGAGTATCGCACACGCTCGAGTTGCGAGATTTCACCATGAAATGGATGGGCAAGCAGTCTTAAGTATTGTTACTTAGCGGCATTCGCTGGTCTTGCGCCAGAGGACGACGAAGTGAAAGTGCCTAAAAACGATGGCGCTGAGGTATGACACATCTGAGCTGCCATCAACGCTAGTTTTGCGGAGAAATATCGCTCGTGGATCTTCCTTCGCAACAATATGAACAGCTGTTTTCATCCCACCTCGGGCCACTGACTCTCGCCTTCAACTGAGGCTGGCTTAACGTGTTTATAGTGAGCAGTACCAATCGATCAACTTCGCTACTTTGCTTTGCTCAACATCCTTTGATCCAATAGAACCCTTATGTGTTCCATTTGAACGCTGAGTCTTCCCCACATCGCTGTTCTTATCCAGCAAGGCTTTGAAACATGTTTCCTAAACTGTGCTCTTCGTCGTCGTTGATTACGCCTTAAGGTGCGCTATAGAAGGGTGAATTTTTAACAGTATAACTTTAAAGGCATCGCTCTCCAGAAAATTCGGCTTCTGTTTTGTGAGCAACAATTCACGGGAACGGCTTATAGGAAGTTGCATGGTAGCTGGAAGCTGCCATGGTCAGGCACTTAAGCATGGGCGATGACACTGACCGGTTTGCGAGGAGCTGTCAACTCGGACTATACTCAACACAGCTAAGAGGGTGGAGAATCTAAACCTCCAGGAAACTTGCATTCCAAGAAAGGCGTGCTTTACCACATGCATGTATACATGCGCCACGCAGATATGTCTGTGCGGCTTAATTAAGCGGGCTTTGTATTGATGTCGGGTGAACTTTCAAATAACACGGTAGCTCAGAGCTGTATTCTAAGGGTATTTGGGAGGGAGTAGAGGCTGAACTTAGTGTATTAGTTATTACGCTTGATTAATGAGATTTGTTGAGTAGCACTCTGCGTCTGCAGAACCAGCAGTGTTGGACAATGTGGCCTTCGTTCATAAGGTGGAGCTCAGGCGTCCCACCTGAAAAATTTTTTTCGAAATTGCAATTAAGAGATTTCTCTTTCATGTCCCACAAGTTTTAACGTTCAGTCTTGATAGGAATCTCCACTCGAGGTCATTATTTGATATGTGTACGTGAAATAAGACAGGGAACAGTTATATTATCTCACAAAATAGTGATTTGTGTAGCCACTTCTGTAATTAATGTGAAAAAATCTCACTCGTATCATCAATCTACAAGAAAAGTTGATGAAAATGTGTACTTGCATTTGCACTGATTAAATAAGCATTGATCGAGCTTTTTATTTATATACAGTAACCGTAAAGACCCACTATATTACATTAAGGGACAGCATCTTCCTACACTGACAGATAACACAGGCATATGTATATACCGGGTGTCCCAACTAACTTGAACCAAGGGATACAAAATAATACATTTGAGGTAGGTCAGTGAAACCAATTGCATTCAACTGCCAGCCTCCTTGCGCACTACAGGCGATTTTTTGTTTTGCAATTACTTAATTATCTAATTATGTTAATTTTTCTAATTGACTAAATATCGACTTTAGACCAAACATGTGAATTGGAAACTTGTAGAGCACCTTCAGAAACCCCCATTCCATTAATTGCGATAAAGAAAGTCTCACGTGTATCTTTTTTTCTGGGCTCAAAAGAAAGCCCGCGAAATACAAATAATACCACGTGACTAGTGCATTTGTGCGCCGCGATTGTGGTGCTCTCAGTCGTGGTTTGAGCGAACGAAATTAGCTGCGGCCGTGTCTCCTTTGCCCCGTTAAAGCGGCAGGCCGATATGCCTGCGATGGCTTCTTCGCCCGCGTCCGACAGCCGGCCCACGTGATGGTGCAAGTAGCACCGAGAGCGGCGAACCGACACCACCGGGATTCTAACAAACCCTCCTTCCTTCTCTCCCATCAGCAAACGTCACGACAAACGGATGAGCGATAAGGTATCAGCCACTGAATCTGCGCATACAGGCTTGGGTAAAGGGGCGAGATGACATGTGACGACTACAATTAGCACTGCACCTTCTTTTCCCGGTTCTTTATCGTCATTTGCCTGTCGTGATGTAGGCTGCTGCGGTGCACAGGCCTGGCCAAGATCGCGGTGACGACGGGCGAGCTCGAGCTCGCTCCAACCATCGCCAACATTTCTGCCTGCCGCTGCAACGGGACCATCGGGTCACGGCCGCGGCTGATTTCGTTCACTCAAACCACGACTGAGAGCACCACGATCGCTGCGCTCAAATGCGCTAGTCACGTGGTATTATTTGTATTTCGCGGGCTTTCTTTCGAGCCCGGAAAAAAGATACACGTGAGACTTTCTTTATCGCAATTAATGGAATGGGGGTTTCTGAAGGTGCTCTACAACTTTCCAATTCACATTTTTGGTCTAAGGTGAATATTTATTAAATTAGAAAAATTAACATAATTATCCAATTAACTAATTACAAAACAAAAAATTGCCTGTAGTGCGCTAGCAGACTGGTAGTTGTATGCAACTGGTTTCACTGACCTACCTCAAATATATTATTTTGTAACCCTTGGTTCAAGTTAGCTGGGACACCCGGTATATGCTGGGACACTATAAGCGCCGCCCCTGCTGAAGAATTATAGGTGCGAACTTAATACAAGATCCGCAATGTATGGAATCACACTAACCTTGGATTTTATTTAGCTGCCTTGTTTCCTTGGCCTTCTTCCATATCCCTTTTCTTTTAGCATTGGGAGAGGCATCCTCTTGCTGGTTTGCTGCATGTGTAGGCCTCCTCCTACTGACAGTAACAAAGGATCGAGGTAGCGCTTGCTTTATTCATTCGCTTAACCTGAATGCTCTAGCTTCTGCATGTTTCAAAAGGGATTCTTTCTGTTTGCGCAAAGCTATAGTACGTACGTACAGAATACAGCACAGGTCCTGGTTGTCTCAGTGGGCATCCAGCGGTAAAACCTACTCTGAGGTAAAAATAGGTAAAAAATGAATTGAAGACAGCCAAATGTTTAGCCGTGAAAGCTTTCGGGGGAGTAACATCGCCAAAAGAGCGTGCAGCCACGAACTCTTTGCATCTCCCTGGGCGACATGATCAATGCCCCCTCCAAAACATAGTAATCTGTTCCGAAATCTTCTGCGCGGACCACTGTATATCTTCCCAGCAAAAGCTTACGGGACGCTAATTCTTGGAAAACATCACCGTAGTAGCCCTACATCGCAGCCAAGTCGCCAAGATATCCTTTCAATGAATGCGGCGTATTTTCCCTCATATACATTCATTTAAGCTGCGCGGCTCGCGTGGATGTACCGAAATAAAAATTGATTTTTTTTTCTACACATGCCGTAAACATTTTGTGTCGATAGTACTTTTAAGCGTCGCAGTAGGTACAATAGAGGCAGGCACTTATTACTATAATCAGAAAAACCAAAGCGCGGTGAGACTATGCGCAGTACGAGTCCTCCCCGTACACGATGCCAATTTCAGCTGCACTGGCCACGAAAGACTCGAATTTCAACGAATCATTACTCTCTCAATATGATTTAAAACACCATTATTTTTAAATATGAATGACCTTCTTTTTGACAAATGAGGACCATTTAATAACTGCCGGCCACAGGATTTGGCCCTGTGTACAGACTGTGTGTTCCTATATTATACTGATGTACAGAGCGCGTTGCCACAAAACATGAGCTGGACGACTACTGTCGGAAGAGAACTCTGGTGATATAAAACTCACTGATTGTACATAACGAAATGTAACATTCGGGCTATGTGTATACATGTACAGCTTTTATCAAAAGTTTACAGCCCAGAAGGTTTGCTTTTAAGCCGTGTCATATGGCTTCTGTAATGATCGTGGAAGTCCTAGCCATTGGAGAGGGTATACGAAACATCTTGCCATCAGCAAGTTTGGAAACCTGGGAAAGCATTACGAGCCACATATATATCGCTCAGAAGTAGACCCCCATGGGTTGTAAACTTTTGATAAAGGCTGTACATAGACGCGACTTTAACTGCACGCTTACACGCCCAGTGAGCAAAACAGGACAACTCTGAGTATGAAGTAAGAGAATACTAAAATTAAACTCAGCAAAACTAGTTGAGTTGACATTCCTTAATGCTATATTCTTGAAGCTATGACAATGCTTGACGGAAAGTACTGTAGCGAAAGCTACACTGCGGTTAAGGCGAAAGTCTTTAATGCCTCATCGTTGTTGACTGAAGGTTGTTAGCCGAGGTGTCACGCTTTTGAGAGCGAGAGTTAAATATTAATTAATTAAACCTTGTCTTCACCGGGAATCGCATTTTCATCCCTTATATCCCAAGCACAGCGCTTTACCAACTGCACCACGCCCCGGGTAGTGAAACCTTCTTCATAATTCATCTTGTCTACCGTGAGGATGATAGCGGAAGTCCGCGAGCGACAGAAATCGCGCCTTTCCTTTCCTTTCCTTTCCTATAAACGAATTATAGAACGCCGGCGAACTTTGATGTGTTCAACGAAATGCCGGTTGTGTTCGACAAGGGGCGCGCGATGTACCGTCACGACAGGTCATGACGTCACGAGGCGATTCACGCCTTAACCGCAGTGTAGCTGACCCCGCCGGGCGTCAGATCCAGACGTCCGTTCATTTTCCGCTTCCTCGAACGCCTCACCACACCGCAAAGAGAAGCAGACCCAGATGTCTAGGAGGCGTTAGTACAGCAGGCATCAGCGGCGTTTGAAATTAATTTACAGGATAGCAAAGACGCAGCATCTGTCACAATTCTCCGCAGACACATGTACCACGCCGTATAAGAAGGGAAGAAGGTGGTAGTGAAAGAAGAGAGGGGGGTGCCGTAGTGGAAGGCTACGATCCACCGCGCTATAATGGCTTTCGCCTCATCGCACTCTAGTAAGGCTCCTCTAATGGAGGAGCCTTACACTTAGTGGTCCAAACGCCCTGTAGAATTTTTTTCAGGACTTCTGGCGGCCGCAGCTCCGTCGTGAAGAGGCGTAGCTACGAGAAGAAGAAGAAGAAAAAGAAGAAGAAGAAAAAGAAGAAGAAGAAGAAGAAGAAGAAGAAGAAGAAGAAGAAGAAGAAGAAGAAGAAGAAGAAGAAGAAGAAGAAGAAGAAGAAGAAGAAGAAGAAGAAGAAGAAGAAGAAGAAAAGAAGAAGAAGAAAACAAGGTGAAGAAGGGGATGAAGAATGCTCGGTCACCGGTGTCGCAGCTAATACTTTCGCTCCTCATTCGGTTCAGCAACGATGAACCCTTCTCATTTTTTACTATGTTGTTGTGAATTTTCCTTGCTGCCTTTTCATTGCTGGCAGCAACCTCTGCCGCTATAGCACTTGCTGCCGTAGCACGAGAACGAAATGTGCCGTCGCATCTGGAAGCGCTCCGCAGCGCTTGTCACACCCGCGACCGGCCACTCTCCCCACCACACGTATTCGGGAAGGACACACGTCCCTTTCGTCACTCAAGTAAATTTTACTGTAAAGTAGAATGACGTTTATTGGAAGAAAAGGGCCATACATTTACTCCGCAACCACGCATATGTACAATGCTTATGGCTCTCAACCCTGCCGATAATAGTAAGCAGCAAATGACATGACTAAACATATATGACTAAATATATACAAAAAAAACGTTACAAAATTAAGCCAAACAAATCTTAGCAATAGCACAGTCAGCCAATCGTTGCGAAGGCAGTAATACAAAAATAAAAGCTATAAAACAGCCAACTAGGGAGGGCTGGGATGTCGCCCCGTACAGCTCGGACCTGGAGGTTGCAGCGTTTCCTGGTCCAGAGAGCTCGGGCAGCGGCGGCGCGGCCAATGGCGTCCCGGAATAGGGTCTCCCACTCAACTCCACAACCAAACGCACCTCCCTTCCCAAATCATATCATCGTAAATAATTGTTTTCTCCTCCTCCTCACATATTCGAAGCAATAGCGGTCAAAACCTAAAATGGAAATTCAAAACAAAGCCATGGTAAAATAACAAAAACCGAGTAACTAACAAAAAAGCCACCACATCAGCACAACCCAGGACAGGTAGTCAGGCATTGAATAAAAATAATGCATGATCATGCAGATCTTCATAAAAACATTTCAAGATAGCAAATTACAATTTTCGAAGAGCTACAGAGTTATAACTAATACACCTGCTCCCCTTCTTTTAAATCAAACACGTTTCATGAATTTCTCATGCCACCTGATCACGACCCCTCCAAAGAATCCTGATACTGCTAAGCACTGGCTCACACTCGCATTCTATACAGTAGGAGGCAAGTTCGACCCTTGCCTCCCACTGTATAGTGGGAGGCAAGGGTCCTCTGGCCTATGTAGACCCAGTATCCCTCTGGCCTATGTAGACCCTATATTTCATATACCATGCCGACGGCGCATGAAACAAAATTGGTACCATGCCTCTTATCGCACTCGGGTTTCTTCTTTTGCCCAATTTTTGAGTACAACCTTTGCAGCTTTTCGGGCGCGAAGAACACAACCGCGGAAACCTCGTACCGACTTGCCACCTTCTTCAGGTTGTGCGCCACTTGGCGTATACAGGGGAACACTTGTGTTCGCATTGTTCCCATTTTGCCATATAGACTTCTTCCATGCCTTTCATTTTTTGTCGGAGGATCTCTGCTACTTCACAAATGACAGAGCACAGGAAACCAGCCGTTTGAAGTCTTTCAATCTGATTATTGAAGCTTGCGCTGGCTATGAGCAAACTACTTAAACAGGGCTTATTCCAGGCGAAGGGAAGCGATAGCCCTTTTGACGATGTTAGAGTGCCGCTTTGGCTTATATTTTGTAACCTTTGTTATAAGTGTTTAGTCATATATGTAAGTCACGTCATTTGCTGCATGCGGCATGTTACCAGCAGGGTTCAGAGCGATTAAGCGTTGTACACATGCATGGTCGAAGAGTATAAATATGCCCCGTTTCTTCCAATAAACAGTTGGTAATGTGCGCATGTGGTGCTGTATTCTTGCTTGTGTTGTCTTTGCGCAGTAGTGTTTTCAAATTTACTTTACGGGGCCTATATAATTCCTACAACGGTGCCTTTTGTGTATGCCATCCAGCCTTCGCATCATCATTGCAGGTTACATTCGTACTGATGACGTCGATTAACAACTGATGAAAATCAAGCATTGACCAGACTGCCCCTGTCGGCAAAAGTGTCGCAGTGCGGGACAAGCGTGGCCGGTCGTGTCTGGCCTCCGGAGACTCTTCTGACCTCGCTGACGGTGCGGCCAGGCGGCTGTGATCGTTGTTTTGGCAATTGAGGGCACGCATGGCGTTAAGAAGCGCTCGAGACAGGGCTAGTTGAGACATGTTCTGGGGAAAGACGCGCGGCTTGGTTTTCCAAGGACAAGGTTGAGCAGACGGCACAAGTTAAGCGCAATTCAGGTTTATTCCGTTCCAGTGGAAGAAAAAAAAAAAAGAAAATAAACACACATTTCACAAGAAGCGCACAGGATGTCTCCTGTCCGTATCGCGACCACGCCTGTACACGCCACCGGTTTGTTGCTGCATACCAAGGGGCCCGCGTATAGTGTGCCTCAATAAACTGCACGCAAGCGGGGAGCTGCAGCGCTCGCTTCTTTCTAGGCGCATCCGCGGAGCTGATGAGGCAACCCATTATTCCCTCTTCGCTGCGTCCGTCATCAGCATTCGAAGCGCAGGCAGGAGACTGTGTCCACCCCCGCGCTCACCCTAATTAGCCGCCGCCATGTCGCCCGCTGCGCTCAGTGAGCAGCAAAAGAGCCGGCAAATTAAAGAAGCAGGAAAAGCGAAATGGGGGAGGAGACGGTCGAACGGGAGAAAACAAGAGCGGGCATGCGGTCAGGCCGCTTCCCCTTCCGACCCGGACACATTGAAAGCGAAACCAGGTGCACGGCGGCTGCGCGGATGAAGCTCGTGCCTCACCGGTTCTTCTAAACGTGACACGCCTTCGAATTAAATTTGCATATCTGCTTTTTATTGGTCGAGCGCAGGTAGCTTGTTTCCGAGCCAGCAAAACACACACGCAGACGACGAGGTGAGGTTTCATTTTCATCGTTTCTTTTCATTTCCTTAAAGACCCCTTTCGTGGTGTTACATAAAGGGTGGGTTAACAAATAAGTGAGATTTAGAATGTTAGATTACGTGAAGCTACAGTCGCCGCAAAACGTCGATGGGCAGGTGCATGATGACAGCAATGAGGTGGGGAAGGTCGTTCCAGTCGATGGCTGTTCGGGGAAAAATGAGCCAGAAAACGTGGCGGTTCTACACAGTTCGCGCAATATGAAAAGGATGCACAGTGCGGTGGGATACGTGTGATGGCGGGGTTATGAAGGGGGGGAGGGGAGGGGACATAGAGTTCCTTACACTAACTAGAGGGAAAGCTGAGGGCGCTGCCCTTCAGCCACCATGGGCGCGCTAAGAATCATGGGCCGGTGTGCTACTTGTTGCGGGACAGTCGGTTTTTCTCGGGTACGTGGAGTGGCGTTACTGCAATGTTTCTTTTTCGTCATCATCATCATCTGAAGGTGCGTACATAGACCGCGAAAGCCATAGTAGCGAAGGCGCAAAAGCAGACGTCGCCAATAAATGGTTTTTGTTTCCCGAAATGCCACTCTTCCTTAAGTGACTGCACAATCATAAATATTTTTAGAACGTTTTTCTGTTTCAAATTGTGCCTATTAAGTGCGAAATATTGGTATTTGTGCTGCTCAAAACTAAGCCAATAGGAGAAAGAGCCCTCGCTTACATTGGATAAATATCACACTGACATGCTGTTTCTCTCTCTTTTTGCAATTTATAGTCATAATATTCAATCTTAGGACATTATTTACGGTAGAACAACGCTTATCTTTGCATTAGTTTTGGCCAAAAGTTGTAGTTCTGCACTAGGTAGCTCTCCGGCCCATGATGCTTTGAGCGCCCATGGTGGCTGAACTGGCCCTCTGGAAACTCCATGTAAACTCCCATAGACGGCAGCACAGCTTTCTCTCTAGGTAAGAGTAAGAAACTCTATGGGAGGGGATGATTGAGCGATTATGAAATAACTTATCCATCAGGCAAAGGCTACTGATGCGAAGACGGGCGCTAAGGCTCACAAGGTGGGATTGAAGTTAAAACAAAATCTCGTAAAAAAAAAAAAAAATAAGCGGCGATTTAGTTTTTCCAAGCGTGGATACGCATGCAGAAATTGAGCGCACCACTCCTTCAGCAACCTCTTACATCGTTTGCCGCTGCTCTGCCAGATCCTGCCATATTTAGTTCAGCATTTAAGGGGTGTGTTCTTTTGACGTTTACTAAAAAATTGACAGTACACGTTATCCCTGTTAATAAAATGATACTGTGAAAGCACGGGTTTTTCTCCTCTTATTTCTTTTAATTTTAGCTGATACACTTTATGTGGCTATGAGCCTAGTGCCCTGCACATGTAGCGCTATCTTTTCGCCTATTTCGCACATGTTTCGGCTGTACATGTAGCGCCATCTGGGAGCCGTTGCATCAAACTGCGGAGATTCATTCGTACCCTCCGAGATCAGGGCCGGCTTGCACGATAAAGTCCGAGCTAAGTCCAGACTTAAATGGTGTCTTTAGAAAGACCAAGCTTATTTAAGACGGCTCGTGTTCCGAACGTCGAACGCTTCGGGTTCATGTTCACCAGAGTGGCTTCCCAGAACGGCCTCAGCAACCACTTGGGGCATTTTTCCTCGTAACACAATCTTAAGCCGCAAAAAGCAATGGCACGGATTTTACACAACGCTTAAAGCAGGGACAGTGCCAGCGCATCCCTCTATTTCCCTAATTTCTCTGCTTAGACACCTGGCGTCCTTGTGTCTTAACCAAGACAGCACTAGAGTCGTAATCATACAAACGACTTATTCAAGTCAGGACTGAAGCCCAGTCTTGACTCCAGTCTTAAGCGGCCATGCTAGTGGCCTATTCTTTAGACTCCAGTTAAGTCTGGACTTAGCTAAGACAGTCTTAAGATTGTTTTGTGCAAGCGGGCCCAGATTATCAGATTCGGTGCAACGGCGTGCGCGATCGCAGAGGCCACGGTTTTTACACTATTTGTTGCTCAATCTGGGAGCAGCCGCTTGAAAGGGCGGATGTTTAACCTACATGCTTAAACATTACAACAGGATAAGGCACCCGCCGCGGAATCTTCATTCAGAACAGGAAATAAAACAAGCAGGGCCTCAGCGGCTATGGCAGTCCTCTAACTGAACCCAATTGAGTACCCAGGTTCGAATTCGATCGCTTCGAAACCACTCCGATGATTGTTTGTTTCCTTGTTTCTTTGTTAGTTTTTAGTGTGTAAGCACCGCAAGAGGTCATGGTCAGTCCGTGTTCGGTCATAGGCTCCACCACGCTCTCTGCTGGCTGGTAAAATTGAAAGAGTAATCGGGTATACTTCGCGTTGGAGCCGTTATACCGACTTAGTTTGAATTTCCCGTGCGAGTGCACGTGATTGGGAACTCATGAAACAGATTAGCCAATCACAGCGACGGCGCAAACAAGATCGGAGAAGATTCCTGGTCGATGGTGGTGAGCATATAAGATTGCTTCTTCAGTATTAGTTGTATTCTCAACGTAGGGTAAGAGATAGTAAAAGCACTTACTCGCTTTTGCATGTTCCACTTCAATCCTCTTTGAGCTGTTAATTGATCCGTTAACTCGAGCATTAATGTTTCATCGCGTAGACGTGAGGAAGCTATAAAAGAGTCAGTGACAGGAAAGTTAGCAGAAATAAAACTGAGCGAATACTTATTTCTCAAACGTTTCGTCGTCATCCAACATACTGCGCCCTCTGCAGGCGAAAGGCGTCTGTTGTGCGCCTCCGATTAGCCCTACTAGGTGCTGCAATTTTATCTCCGCAAACTTCCTTATCTAATCTATCCACCCCTGCTTCTGCAGCGTAAGGATTCCCTCTCAATAAGAATCCACTCCGTTGTCCACAGACCATCGGTCATGAAAAAGACGCTTAAACATGACTAAAAAAAAAAGCCAATTTGACGTTGCGGCGCAGTAAAGATGGCGGATTGAGTTATCCCTTGTCGATGCAAAGTACAGACAGAAGCCGCAAAAGGTATTGACTCTTCACTGTACAAGAGCCTACACATCAAAGGCAAATTTACTTTTATACCTTGTTGCAGGGCATATTACATGGGGTGTGTTTTTATTGGATAAGGAAACAGCAACGATGTTGCTATAGGATTCCTGGTCATCAGCAGCTCAATGATTTACTACGTGCACACGGTGTCCAAAGCCTACTATTATAGTTATACGACATGGTACTTTGAAATTTCCGAAGCTGTAGGAGCAGGACTACTTTTTTTTCTTCATTGGATAAAAGCATGCAGTATACGTCCAGACGCACGAGCAGAGGCGCCTTGAGCTGCATGCTCTAAAAAAATTGAATCATATACAGTTTAACCTTGTGATAATTTTTACTTGTAAACATTAATAGAGGTCAACCGAAGCTACTATCTGATATGTTGAACTCTACTGAATGAGTAAAAGTGTGGTTAAAGTTCCTCGTCGTCCGAAGGAGGGAGCTCACGCAACCATACGCATACCAAAGAGCGTATATGATGACTGCAGGTGCTTGCCTGCGTGCATTCGAGGGCATTATTCAGCCGCGCAACTCCTTTTTGCTCCATTGGCGTATATGTAGTCTGTAGTTTAGGAAGGACCGCTTCACAAACCGGTTATCTGGCGGCTGGGCCAATCGTGAGCAGCGGTGGCACGGCAAGCACCTCGATGGCTGAACTGCAGGATGGCGGCGGCAGCTCGTTTTCCGCGGCGCCAGGTCGAAGGCGCGGTTACAAAACACACAGGTCATTTACGGGCCCAGCGGCGCTCATCCTTAATGTGCTTCCAATGCTAAGCCGGGCAAAGTCTAAGAGATTAGCGTGCATGGGCACTTGCGCCCGTTGCCAGGCGCGGCGAATATAAGCGCGCACTCTACAAATGGGAGGAGAGAAGCGAGCAAAGAAGAAAAGTAAAATGCAGGAAAAGGATTGTGGGGATGGGCTCCTTGGGCAGCAGGAGCGAGAGAGCTCCATCGACGGGCGCATGCGCAGCCTCAAGGCGCAGGTTTTCTGCTGCTGCGCTCCACCAAATTTTCGCCTCGTGCTAATCGCTTTAATTACTTTGGTGCGCTCTGGGACCGCGCCGTATACGAAGCTGCCGGAGCCTTTTATAGCCGGCCCCTCCCTCTTCCCTTGTTTGGTTTATGGGCCCGCGGCTTAGGGCTGCTGCCAAGTTTGCCTCGCCCCTGCAGTTCTCGCACGGTGGCCTCCTGTTTGTTCGCGAAGCCATTAGCAGCCGAGCGCGTCCACCGTGCTCGACCGGCAATGTTGTTTTTGTCCAACCGTGTTTATTTTTGGCTGCGCTCGGCTGTGCCTCGCCGCCGGTCACTTCCAAGTTGGCCCCAAGGACCGCCGAGAGCCAAGTGGCCTCGGCGACGTCTTGTGAGAGCAGGAGGTGAAGAAGCGCGCGTCCGACTACGCAGCGTTGTCTTCATTTCAAGAGCTGCTTTTTTTTTTTCTTGCATTCAAATCTGGTATATTCAAGCCAGAGAGAAGTTAATGAAACGGTTTCGTTAACCGCGCAGTAAGGTGCGTTGTTTACAGTTTGGAGAAAAACAAGACCGTAGAACATCGTGAAATTAGGAAATGAAAGGGTGGGGGTGTGGGAGTGTTCAGTTCGCTAGCCAATGTTGCTGAAAGAAGAGGCAAGTCGTCTTTTCTAAACGTTTAGCTCTTATTGAGGTTCCCTCCATTCTGCAAGCCCTTGTTCACTTTCTTTCTTTCTTTTTTTGTCGTGTCCGATATTCCTGTTTTCTCTCCATAGTGAGCGACCAAACAAATGTGCAGGCAGCACGGGCGCTGATCGTGTGTCAACGCAACTCCCGTTCGCCATGGTGTCTATTCAGCCGCAATAAGAGAAGAAATGACGAGTATAAACGCACTCTGTTTATTCGTATACAAATAGGCCACATGGCAAATGAAATTTCCGCGGACAAACGGGGTTCATCCTTTGTCTACACTTAAAGATGGACACCGACAGCTGGAGAAATGCCTATGACTTTCACCTCTAAGAAAGTTATACCTCATGGGACAGAAAATGTCATTGTTTTATCGTTACGCGCTATGGAGAGCATATGTTAACTGGACAGTAAGTAATAACATTATTTCAATGCAGTATTGTATAGACATAGAGGCTCAAATGTCCTCGGGTAGGATCCAGGGTAGAACGAGAGAAAGAAGATGGCGACACAGCATGAAAGAGCACTGAACAAGGACTGAGGCTCCTCCCCAACCCTTGTTCAGTGCTCTTTCATACTCGGGTATGAGGGATATACCACTGCTAGTAACGCTGCTAATGACTAGATCATAAGGTTGCACTACGTTCAAGTAATTTTTCGCCTTTTCAGTTCTAACGCTCGCGGTTGGCCCTGCAGGCGGCACAATAACTGCATGACAAAGCAGCACTGGGAAGAATTCAAGGACTTATGTGCAGCTCTCAACTTCAAAAACTTCCTAAGGCGGAGAGTAGACTGTCCCGTGGATGGCTAACCGTAAAGTCTGTAGAGCGCTTAAAATTTTTGTGAACTAATCAATAGAAAATCTGTAGATTTCTGGATAAAGAGTTGCGTCTATCGCTGCCTACAGAAAACCAAATTCCAGGGAAAGACAAGCGCAGCAGGAGGCTGCAGAATGTTAGGTGGGCGGAAGAGATTAAGAAGTTTGCGGGGTCAAGTGTCACAAGACGGGTTAATTGGAGCAATGTAAGAGGGCTTCGCCCTGCAGTTAGGCGGTTCGGCTGGTGATGATGATGATGATAAAACAGTGTATACTCACTTTCTGAGAGACGGCATGGAGTCTGTCGACTGTCCATCTGTTGAAAGATTTGTGGCCACGTACTTCCTGCAGACTTCTATTCATGGACATGAGTATATATCGGTAGGCATTCATCGTTTTGTTTTTTCTTCATGTACAGACCATTGCCATAATGTAGTATGTACTGCGTGCGTACTGTATGTCAAAATGACGAGAAATATATTGGCAACTTTATTTCCAAGCCACAAGGATGCGTGATTGGATCCCGGCTGCGGCGGCCGGTTTTCGATGGAGACGAAAAGCAAGTCGTCCATGTGCTTTGCGATGTCAGTGCACCTTAAAGTACCCCAGGCGGTCGAAATTGCGGGGCCCTCCACTACAGCCTCAGTCGCTTTGGGGCGGTGAACCCTGTAAACCAAACCTAAGTATTTATTTCCAAGCATGACGGTTAACCATCAAGTCCAAATGACAGTGCTTGATTACTTTGTCGCCTTGTCAACCCGGGGTACAAATCAGCCGTCAATGTGACAGCCAGTCTTCATTTTCTACTGACGGTGTGTCGACAACTTTTTAAAACCATGTACAACTGAGCCGTCAGTATGACAGCTCAATGTATTTTGATTATGCAGTGCACGTCATTTAAACGAGTCTCTCTCAATGTGACTACTTGGCGTGTTTTTCATTCCACGTGTGCACCATCATTCAAACTTGTATAAGTCAACATGACGTCTTAAAGTGTTTTGATTCTGGGTGCCGTCATTTAAGTGATCCCTTGTAAGTCCCAAAATTATCCAGGCAGTAAATATAGTTGCAGTTCAACAGATTCTTTAAGTTCCTCTCTCTTCCGCCTCCCGATTCCTCCAAACCACTTACGACGACTTAGGAGTGCAAAGAGTTTATTTTTACACTATATGAATAAAATTTCAGCTGAAATTCTTCAGGCTGTGACCTCTCAGCTCGGCACTCGAGTCGCATTTCTCGATTCCTTGTTTTTCCGCGTCGACTCTTATATTCATCCCTCCTCTGGGGGTCCTCCTTGCATCTGCCTGTGTCCGTTGTTTTTCACGCCCCATATCTGGCGAAGGCGATCCCTGTAAGACGTGCGGCTGTTTCATGAATCCGCCGCAGCTTCCAGACGTGGACCGCGGCCCGGTATACAATGCCACCACCCCAGTGGGCCGTGCGCCCAGAAGGGGGCCGCGTTCGCCTCAGCCCTTCTCCACCATCGAGGCGCCGGTCGGTTCACCCCATCTGCGCTGCCCTAGGTTGACCTTTACCCGTGGTCACAACGTCGAGCGCACCCCGCGCTCACGAAATACAGGCATGAACCATGCATGCCCTCGTCCGCTCCCGGAGCTTGTTTCAGGGAATCCATCCTTGACAGTGTCTTTCCTGCCTACAGTTAACGGCGTTTAAGCGTTTCTATGCCAATATGAGATATATTTATGTCATCACTATGAGATCCTGAAGTATTGTACAGCCGATATATAGCTCTGCATAGTTACGATCTATATCAGCCTCGGCTGCAAGATGCCAAGTCCTAGGTAAGTCTGCAGTCATGTTCAATTAATATATATTATAGTTGCCAAGCGAAAGCCTGGATTATGATTATGGGTCTCGTAAAAGAAGCCGAAAAATTGGCACTGTTATTGAAATGTTTATTATTGATGAATTCTCGTTGAGGTATAAAAAAAGGGCTGAAGTTGTGATGCTCCCTTACAAAAATGTCTATGATCACTTTATGCAATGTCTTTAGACAATATGATCATAGAAGCTATCGACCATTAAAAGAAAGTCTTTAGACCATGTATACTCTATGTATGATCTCCCTTCCGACAATTGGCCACCGTGATTGAATAGAATGTATTTACATAGAACGTATTTATACCTCCTATGATTAGCCTATTGATAGCGTACATGGACACTGTAACGACTGTGTTCCGATAATTGGCCACCGTTATTTTAAAGAATCGTGTTCATACAAAGTATTAATACCTTGTGTTATGCTAACTATATTTCAAGTGTCCAATAATAACGTGTATTTTACTCACTATTCACATGCATGTAATATTTCGTGAAAAGAGAGTGGCGAAAGAAACAGATGCAAATTCATACCTTCTTTTATTGCACAAACCCTTGACACAGAAACACTTCATTTCCGACGGCAACGACATTGTGTGTTTGATGTACCAGCCATATCAAAATTTATCATGGTGTCACCTAGAAAAGAAATATACATGCTCAAAATTTTTCTGCCAATTTCGCACGCTTTGTGCTAGCATCACACACATCTCTCTTCACTCAGATGCCTGTTTTTCCTCAAAATATGCTATCTGGTTTCCAACCACTTTCTGTACAAACTAGTACCTGCAAAACACCCTCAGGAGATAGAGACTATTGCTGTGTTTAGTTGTATTCCTTTTGATCCTCTATATCATTCGACATTAGTTTATCACAATAGGGGCCCACGAAACAAAGGAGTGAAATTTACACACCAGTATGCTTGGTCATCAGATATTCTCTCCTCTGCCATTTGCTGCATCAAGCAAATACACATGTTGAGCGACAACGTATCAGTATGTATACATACATTTTGGTGCATGCTACCAGCAAGTGATGCCACTATGCCTGTTTGCTCCCATTTTTCCTGAGTGATGGCTATGTTTGCCATAGCAGATGACACACACACATAAGTAATTACTGAAGGAGACCAGCTACACCAAGCACCTAGGGGATACAAGAGCGATAATAGGGAATGATGAAGTATATTATAGTTAGCCTACAATATGCAGTCACACATACTTTTTGCTACATATGCAGGTAACAAGTCTCAATAGTGTATTCCCAGAGAGTAAGAAAATAAGAAAGTGCCACTCATGCCCATCTTTTCCTTTCAAGAGCTTGTCACCAAGGTAAAATCTTTATCACATAAGAAAGCAAAATTTAGAATACCTTTCTTTTATAAGAAGTCCACATGGATGCTGCTACGTCCCACTGCTACTTGTCCAGGAAGTCAGGTTGCCTTGTTACTTGTCGGCACAGACCACGGCAACAGGGTGTCTCCAGATATGGTCGAATGAAGCAACAAGAGGACTGCATGTACATATGAGAACACTAATCAGAACAGCAGGAAGAAAGATTTTTTGAATAATAAAGGAAAAGTCAAATGCACAAGTAAAAGAAACATAGGAGGAGTATTTCATATGGTTGCTGAGTGACAGCATGAAAAGCCCAGAATTGAAAACGCAATGCTCCACTGAGGAAAATTACATAATCATAAAATACATAAATACATAATAATCTAGGTAATCTCAGGAATAGTGGCAAGTCTTATGTAGGCACTATCTTTTGGAGATACGTGGAAAGACAAGTCATATGGGGTGGTAAAAAATGACTGGTTTGGTTTATGTGGTTTAACATCCCAAAGCAACCCAGGCTATGAGAGATGCTGTAGGGGAGGACTTCAGAGCGTTTGACGAGCTGGGGCTCTTTAACGTGCACTGACATCGCACAGGACATGAATGCCTTTTTGCTTCAATTTTGAGCTTACTGCTGAACTCGTCGTACTCAAAATGGGTTGGCGCTACTTTTATTTAAATTTAGACAAGGTCCTTTTGAGGATACAAGACTTGCATGTGTCCCAGACACATTCAGGGAGACACGTTGGCCCTGTACAAAGGCTTAAAACGTGGAGAGCTTGTCTCATTAAAACCCACCCGGCCCCGCATAATCACTTTTTGGTACCTAAAATTGCCTGCTTTGGCTCGTCAATAGTAGGCTACCGACAATAGGAGCAAAATTATTTCATCCTTAAAAAATCATGCAGCTTACTGCTGGAATATGCAGTCACACATAATTTTTGCTACATATGCAGTTAACAAGTCGTAATAGTGTATTCCCGAGAGTAAGAAATTAAGAAAGTGCCATAAATGTCCATCCTTTCCTTCAAGAGTTTGTCACCAAGGTAAAATCTTGATCACATATGAAAGTCAAATATAGGAGAAATACCTGTCTTTTATAAGAAATCCACATGGATGCTGAAGAAACCATGCAGATACATCCCACTGCTACTTGTCCCGGAAGTCAGGTTGCCTAGTTTTTACTTGTCGGCACAGACCACGGCAACAGGGAGTCTCCAGATATGGCTCAATGAAGCATCAAGAGGACTGCATATGCATACGAAAACACTAGTCAGAACAGCAGGAAGAAAGTTATTTCGAATAATAAAAGGAAAAGTCAAATGCACAAGTAACAGAAACAAACAAGGAATACTTCATATGTTGCTGAGTAACAGCATAAAAAGAGAAGCACAGAATTAGAAATACAATGCTCCACAGAGGCAAACTACAGTAAAATGCTTGTGCACAAAATTCTCTTCTAGAGTGGAAGATTCAGTGATATATGCAAGGGGTTACGTTTATCTATTGTACATGCATACGGTACTATAGGAATACAACAAGGTTGACGACTGGGCACGTTGGTATGGGTTCATACTGCCCCAGCCAAAAGACGAGACACAGCAAATAGGAGGACAGGACAAGGCTGGACTATCAACAGAATGTTATTGATAAGAAGAAAACAACGAAGACTTCTTCCGAAAAGCTCGCGCACAACCCAACCGGTGGAATGGCAGGAAATTGGGAAGAAGATGAAGAAGAAAATTCAAAGCCAATTCCAAGTCAAGGCCTAACTAACGACTTTTCTAATAGATGAAGTTCCTTACAATGAAGGCTAACAGACGCCTTAGCCACACACTTGTCCTCGGCTTTAGCAATGTAAAATGCTTCAACGAACTCTCTGCAGAGTTGATTACCATTGCTGTAAACTACACCCGTATTATTGAAGTCAGGCGCACAAAGGGACGGGTCATGCTCCGACTTACACTCTCGGGATTGCACATGTAGCGCAAGATTAGAACTCGCCTTCCCTCCCAGAGAATTGGAGTGCTCCGTCAGGCGCACATTTAGACATCTGCCTGTCTGCCCGTAGTAGCACCGGTCACAATTCAGCGGAACGTGGTAGACCACATTCTTTCTGCAGGTGGTGAACTTTTTCTTATGTGACACTGCACAACGAAAACTATCACAAGGTACACTGTTGAGCCCCTTTCTAACTCTAGCGCACAAGGCTCCTATCTTGTTTCTCGCTGTCAATACAACGGGCAGACAGGCAGATGTCTAAATGTGCACCTGACGGAGCACTCCAATTCTCTGGGAGGGAAGGTGAGTTCTAATCTTGCGCTACATGTGCAATCCCGAGAGTGTAAGTCGGAGCATGACCCGTCCCTTTGTGCACCTGACTTCAATAATACGGGTGTAGTTTACAGCAATGGTAATCAACTCTGCAGAGTTGGTTGAAGCATTTTACATTGCTAAAGCCGAGGACAAGTGTGTGGCTAAGGCGTCGGTTAGCCTTCACTGTAAGGAATTTTATCTATTAGAAAAGTCGTTAGTTAGGCCTTGACTTGGAATTGGCTTTGAATTTTCTTCATCATCTTCTTCCCAATTTCCTGCCATTCCACCGGTTAGGTTGTGCGCGAGCTTTTCGGAAGGAGTCTTCGTTGTTTTCTTCTTATCAATAACATTCAGTTGATAGTCCAGCCTTGTCCTGTCCTCCTCTTTGCTGTGTCTCATCTTTTGGCTGGTGCAGTATGAACTATAGGAATACATTACTGCCTGGGAAGTCAACCTCCACATCACCAGGCATCAAACTATCTCAAAGGTTTCTGAAAGATTTCTATGCAATGACAGGAAGATCTTTCACTATCAAACACAGTTGCAAATAACACTAAAATCTAATGAGCCCATGTATGTTTCTCTTAAAAATGTGCGGACGAAGGAAATGTAGTTGCTGCTCCTTTTATTTATTTACTTGTAACTAATACTGCATCATTTCCAGCTATAGCATGCGTGAACACAATGCAAACAATAGAGGTGAGCAAGCTTATCTAAAGATTTAGAATGACTTTTTGTAATAAAATGAACAGAAATCATTTAACTAGCCATGTACAGGAGACAATGCATGTACTAAAGCAGAGCTGCACAGATTTAAGAGCCTTAAAAGCTCTAGCAAAACACCCCTCTTGTCACATTTGCCTTTTCACAAACACTACAGGCTGGCCGAGAGCTAGCTTAGGTACAATACCTCTAATTATCGCATTCAAACTGATCACTTTTTCAAATACATTGATAAACACAGGTACACATGGCTGAGCTTTCAAAACATCATCTGTTGGACGAAACCCTCATTATACTCTTGGATAGGTCTGATAATAAAGATCAGCATGGCGAACAGCCATTCGGCGCTTCCATGCGCTATGCAAGCTTAATAGCCTCATCATATCTTACAGAACACTGTTGTAATTTTCAACACCTGAGAACCAAATTCCATGGGGGCTTAAAGGGACATCTTTGAGCAAAGTTCACTGTAGGATATTGCCCCCAAAAAACCCAATCACAACAATCTATAAACACATGTTCGACAGCCTCTGGCTTTCTGCACAAAATACAGTTCACACCCCATGGCAGAAAGATCTCTCTCTGCCATCTATGTTTATCCAGGCAGAACCCAAACATGCAATTTAAAAAGATTTTTAGCAGGTTGTAAAGGCATTCGTTTTACATGTTAGAATGCATTATTATTTGATAAACACAAAAGGGCCGCCACACTGATATTTCCTGTCTTGCAGCCCACCCCTTCTGTAACAAGCCCCCTCATGTTTGCAGAACTCAAAAACACACAAAACAATTAAACAGAAAATGTTCTCCAACAGATAAATATCAACATATTTTTTGTTATTGCTAGTAACTATTTGGCTCTAGGGTTAACGATACATTTATTTAGGTTGTGAATAAAATGAGTTCGGAAGTTAATTGCAAATCTTGGTGGCTAGCAAGAAAGTAAATATTTGTGTATATGTTGCTTTGAGCAAAGTAAATGTTCTCATTTAGTCACAGAAAAACATACCACTTGAACGAACGTCACTTCGACAATGTATTCAGTTGTACGAACTTTATTAAATCCCCCCACTGAAGCTCTATTGAACACTATGCAAACGCACTTCATTTTAACAAACTTCAGTTATTGCTCATTTCAGTTCAACGAACATTTTCCGCGGTACTATCCTGTGTCTTCAAAGTCATACTGAGCGCTTAAAAAAGCACAGTCCGCACTCTTTGTAGCATATTTTTATGTTAAGAACCACTCGTCATTATCGTGTGAAGAAAAGTGGCCGTTATTTGGCTTTAAAGTGAATTGGCTGTCTAAACTAGCTTGTAACCAGATGAATCCATAGCTGTCTGCACGCTTAATTAGCTGTACAGTCATAGCCAGTCAAAGCCAGATCTTCAGCCCTACCAGGCCCTTTAGCTCCAAGAATTGCAAATGTGGGCATTTTGGTTAACCATGATCTGCTTGGAGAAAATGAAAGCCTTGTCTCCTCAGCAGGCCGTTGTGACAGGCAAGATTCTCAGGAGCTTGCACAGTAATCGAGTTCAAAACCACTGTAGTCCTTTCAAAAGTGCTGCAAAAGGTTACGCATTCTTCACTTGCAAATCAGCGCAGTGACAAATAAATGGGCTCAGATAAGATTTGAACAACCTAAAAATCTGTGACAGATTTTCTCTTCTTGGGCTCCAAGATTACCTCGGAAGGAGACTGTAGCCATGAAATTAGGAGACGCCTGCTTCTGGGCAAGAGAGCAATGGTTAGCCTTGACCGCCTAGTAAAGAGCAGAGACATTAGTCTGCCAACCAAGATCCGTATAACTCGTGCTATGGTCTTTCCAGTTGTGATGTATGGATGCAAGAGTTGGACTGTGAAAAAGGCTGACCGCCGAAGAATTGACGCGTTTGAATTGTGGTGCTGGCGAAGACTCTTGAGAGTTCCTTGGACTGCCAGAAGATCAAATCAGTCGATATTGTCGACCATAAACCCTGACTGCTCATTGGAGGGTCAAATTCTAAAGTTAAAGCTCAGCTACTTTGGTCATCTGATGAGAAGAGAGGAGTTGCTGGAGAAAGATTTGATGTTGGGAAAGGTTGAGGGTCGCTGGAGAAGGGGTAGGCAGCGAACGCAATGGTTAGATGGTATCCTCGAGGCACTGCAGATGAAGTTATGTGATGTTAGGAAGATAGTGAGAGACCGGAAAGCGTGGCGTGACATGGTCCATAGGGTCACGAAGAGTCGGACACGACTGAACTGAATATTTCTTGAAGCTAATGGAAACAATCTTCCACGCATTTATTTCAGTCCAATGAAATTTCATTTCAACAAACTTTTTCCTAAGGTCCCTTGAACTTTGTTCAAGTGAAACATCACTGTATGTGTACATATGCTGAGGCAGTCTAAATAAACAGTAACTGAATGTCAGCATGAACATGCACACATATGCACGGTGCAGTCAGCTATATTATGACACCATGTTTGTCACTGAGCTATTAAAACACAGGTTTACTCAATTTTGCCTCAACTAGAAATAGTAGTTACTACTTCAATAAAACAGCTAAGTATATCTCCTGTTTTAAAGCTCTGAAGAGGCCATGAAAACTTTTCTTTGGTGCAGACTATGAGCAAGATTCACCAACATGTCAGTCGCGCTAAAAACATAGCAAGAATGATTTAACAACACCGAGCTGGTTTCAAGCTTTGCTTTAATGAAGCCTGTTACACATCCGCCCTTTATACTCTCAAAAGAAAACAATAAATGCAAAGCATGAACCAGTAAAAATTACAGTTATAAAGCAAACATATGAAAGCAAAAAACATGAGCATGTGATACCTACCAATTCAATGTCTCCTTTACAGGAAGGATGCTTTAGGGCAGGGCACCCATGGCTGATAGAATAAACTGCCTCAACAAATTCATGACGCTGTCTGCTTCATATTCAGGCAGCACTCCCTCGATGGCAGATGAAATCTGCTGCAAAAGCAGTGTGACAATACAATTGCATCAGCTGGACTGCAAGCATTATTGCCAAACAAGCCGTAAATGCAGTAAAAGAAAAACTTCATTAAATCCATGCTTCTCAAAACCCATAACATACCATTACTTTTCCTACACTCCTAAAGAAAAGCTGTCTCAGAAAATGAATTCCTAGCAGCTCTAGGTCACATGCCATAAGTTACCAAAAAACTCGATCCTATCATCTGTTTCAATTCTGACCCTTGTCAGCAATGTCAAACATTAATAAACGAAGAACTTCCATAGTTGAAATTCACTTTTCAAAATATGCTGTTTCTCTGTGAAGCTTAAAGGTTCTTAGAAATTAAACAAAACAGAAGACTAAGTTTGAAAGCTCTAATCGCTTAATTCACAGCCAATTGTTAGCTTGACCCACATAACTTGCCCCGCCTCCGTTAAAAAAAAAAGAAAAAGAACACTGGGCCTGTACTAAAATAATACGTACTGACCTACTAAGGATATAAATATAACTATTACTGCGTTGAAGTCTGCGAATTGTTATAAATAAAATTATATATCCCCCCCCCCCCCCCTCAATCTGTGCTTACTCTAAAGGAAAGCTTAAAAACCTAATTTTACGCGGAAAGTCGTTGCTTATGGACTGTTCCAATAAAGCGGTAACCGCATGAGGCGACAACCCCTAGCGATCCGTCGCAACGCCTGTCGTTGTCGCTGGTGCATACCGCACGGAGCGACGGCGCTCAGCGACAGAAGCGCGTTTTCAGCGTTGCTCTGTTACCGCCGCCTCGTCATTCGGTCAAGGGGAATGCAATCACGCTATATCCCATTTTCAACACTAAACAGCATGAAGTACGATAAAAAACTGATGAAATTTCTTGTAACGCATCGTATTTTAAAGGGTCACAGGGCAGCGGTGCGTTACTATACACTGCGATGCCGACTTGCATTGCAAGCAGCGACTTTCTCCTGCTCCTTTCGGAAATTAACAATATCAAGCCACGCTAACCTTTTTCTTTCTTTTATTACCCTTCCAAGCTTTTACTGAATTATCTCGATGCACTCATATACATACACTGGTCAGACGAAGTGAGCGCGTGAAGGCACCAGGTTCTTCGCCCAAACCGGACTAGGAAAACTAACTTTACACGCAATAAAAAGAAAGCCAGAACGGAAATTGAGCACCCTAAAGCCCTCTGCGATTGGCTGCCTCGCGAGCTGCTTCCGGGCGACACGCGAAATTTTCTAAAAACCCAGAAACCGAGCGACGGCGACGAGCGGCAATGCTTTGGCGGCCCTCAGCCCGTCGCGCGACGGCGTCGCGCGGCATGTCGCCGCGTCATGCGGTTAGCGCTTTAACCTCGAATTACCGGCTCCATGTGCAAATAGCTCAACGAAGAAACGCTATAAATAAAACAGATAGGTAGCGAGCGATCGCACACATCTGATGGAATTTAAAAATGACAGGTTTTATACGTCTACATAGCTTTTACGCAGTACAAGGCCTCTCTCAATATTTGAAATTTGACGGTTATGGCTGCGAGGCCAAGCGGCTGTTTACCTTTGAAGAATTAGTAATAACTCCACAAAAAAACGCCTTAAAGATCTGAACTATGTTGCAAAATGATCGGAAAGAGGCCGCGGACAATCGAGGATCACTTTTTAAAACCTAACTAGGTGATAAAAACGCTAAACAATGAAAAATATTCCTAGAGCATTGGGCGTGCAGTATGCAGCAAAGTAAAAAATGGGCAAACGCTTGTAATGTAAAAACTGCTCACTTCTGAAACACAAAATTTTCAACGAGTATGCGCAAAGCGTTTATAAGAAAGGAATGAAAAAGTTTGTCAACTTACATTGAAGATTTCTGGCAGAAAGAACTATTTTGCACGCTCGACGTCGCCACACAGCCAAACGCCGCCTCTCAGTCGTGCGCAATCACGTGACACATGAAGCTGCATCACGTGTTTTGTGGAGTTCGCTTTCTTTCCTTTCTTTCTTTCTTTCTTTCTTTCTTTCTTTCTTTCTTTCTTTCTTTCTTTCTTTCTTTCTTTCTTTCTTTCTTTCTTTCTTTCAGTCGCGCTGCCACGCCGCGCTGCTCCATCACGTGTCTTGTGGAGTTCGCTTTCTTTTTTTTTTTTTTTTTTTTCCAGTCGCGCTGTCGCGCCGCGCTGCTCAGACGAAAGGCGGGATTAGTGGAACGCCGAGCGAGCGTCAGTTCTGTGCTTTCGCTATCTTGTGCGTTCGTTCTTTTTCTTCCGGTGGTTTTTTGGGGTGGCTGGTATTCGAGGCGACGCAGAGACTCGGAGTGGCGAGCCCACTTCAGCGATCGTGTGTTTGCTTCCTTCATTGTAATGAAAACTTGAGTTCTTACCGTATGCGGAGCCGCACATATTGAGTGCCTGCGCATGAGTTATTTGCACGCACGCGCGCTCACACACATGCAGCTTTGCAGAGGCGAAAAAGAAATAGCTCTCAAGACTGAGAGCATCATACATTTGTGCTAAATAAACACTAAAAACTGATTGCTGATTTCGTTACTGTTACTGGGAGACAACTTTGCTCTGTGAATATTTTGTGAAACTTTAAACCCATCTTTTTTGCTGTATTGATGACATCACTGCGGTAATACCGTGAAGTTGCGCTGTTATTCGGTGAACACATATCTGTTTTCCTTTTCTTTCCTTTTTTTGCTTTTGCTGCTGTTCATCTCTGTAATGTCTGCAATGTTTATGCGTTTATGCCTGTAATGTGTTCCATGTAAACTAGCTTCCTGTTGAGCTGTCACCTACTGATGTTTGCGAGGGTCCTCGGCACTCTTAAGCAGTGTGCAACTGCTTTCTCGCTGAGGTGCCCCTTCCCCCCCCCCCCCCCCCCCCCATCCTCTGGGTTTGAAAACAAAAAATTGATTGATTGATTGATTGATTGATTGATTGATTGATTGATTGATTGATTGATTGATTGATTGATTGATTGATTGAAGGGCGCGTAAATGAAGCCGTCACAGGTTTGATACCGCGCGCTGTCTACGTTGGCTAGCCTGCCCGCTACTCCTTTCATACCTCCCGCACTTCTAGGGAAAAAAGAAAAGAATGCGTGCGTGCGTGCGCACTGCTGTGTGCTTTGCTCGCAGGGCGGCTAGACGCCCCCCCTCCTCCAGCTCGAAGCCGCGCTCTGATGGCCAAGCGCCTCCTTGCATCCTTCCCGCGCATTGGATTTGAAGGACAGCTTCCAGCCAACCTCTCGAGAGGGTGGTTGCAACTAGAACTAGCATAACGTTCCCAATGGATCACAGCGGAAGGATGAATATGTTTAGCTACAGCTGGTCAATATTCCGTGGTTCGGGTCAAGTGCGTGTTAATTGCCCGTAAGGGCGCTTAACTGATTTACAGAGGTCGGTGCCGCGAACCGCAGGTTGCGCGCTGATATAGTTCACGAGGCTGCATGAACGCTATGCGAAGGCTGCGAGCGAATATGCGTGTTTCTGCTGGCGCATTCTGTGCCGTTGTGTGTGTTAGTTCGCCGCCCCCCCCCCTCCCCAGCCGCCGCGCCTTCTCTTCCCCCCCCCCTCTTCCCTTACCATTAGCGCGCTTCCTTACCCTACCCTTGCCCTAAGCTCGCACCTCACCCAGACACCACCTCCAGCAAAAACATAAACAAAAGCAGAACCTGTAGAGCGCTCGCTCGATTGACGCACATGTCCAAAGGCTGCTGGGTGGTGTCGGATAACCTCCGCGAGCGAAACATACGATGCGCGCGGTCAGGAACAGATGGGCTAAGATATGGCCGCTGCCTTGACGGGAGCGGCGGCGCAGAAGTGAATAAGAGAATAAGACAATCGCTAACATACTGAGCGCGGCGAGAGAAAATGGCGGCGGGCGCCGATTTGTTTTCATAAGTGGTGGACAGGAGCGTATGCTATGCACAGCGGGGTGGCTCGGATGCGTCTGGGAGCACACTTCTAAACACGATCGGGTCGATAAAGAAAAAAAAATACAAATTCATTTTTTTTTCGGATGAAAATTTGGTCCTTGCCAGGGAAATGCACCCTCCATTTTCCAGTAATTTCGGCGCGTGAGAAGGAAAGCGGAGAAGAGGGGGGGGGGCGGCTCGTTCGGTAGCTTATTGTACATGTGCATATACCCAATCATTGTGTGTATGCCAATATATAATTCTAAAGTTTCGCCCATATAGCTTCTGAGGGATGAGCTACGTGGATCCGAGAGTCCAGGGCGTGCGTCTCAGCATCGCGTGATATAACCCGACAACACCCACAGCGCGCATTCTCCACTGTAAAGTCGGCGGCGCGGTGCGTTTACCTTCCATTTGTGATGTTTTTGTATTTAATTGTGCGAGCGAGCTTGATAAAAGGACTCAGTGCGTCCTCAACAAGAGCGGACGCTTGACTAAGAAATGCGCGATGAAGAAAGAGCGAAATTGTAACCAGTTAAATTTTCAAATTATAACCTTATAAGTTTTATCTATAATTCATGCAAATTGATCGTATCAATTTTCCATTTCCATTTCTTTTTAACAGATGCTATTCATAATAAAAAATGTAATTCAAATATGAGTTGCAATGAATAGCATTCACTCGGTCAGTTAATACTATATACTTTCGATCTGAACATTTTTTCTGACGTGCTAAATTGCTTCAGTATATTTTAATAGCTGTGTATGAGTGGTATAACCAGAAATAATTTTCGAGGGCGTTATACGGCATCGATAAAAAAATTGCAAAAAAGGCCGAAAGAAGGAGTTCAAAAACTTTCGGAAGGGTTTCTGACATCGAAACAGAGCCCTGGCTACGCCCCTGCTGTATATTGATAGGAGTATATACAGAGAAGTATATTCACCTAACAACTTGCTATGTACAAACTTTATATGAACTGATTTAAATACACAAAAGTAACAGTGTATGAACTTCGTATTTACACATGTTCATACAGATTAAAAGTACGTACAATATTGATAGAGTCAATAAGGTGTCAATACAGATTCTAAAGACTGTTCACGACCATTTTTGTAAGGGCTCTGTCGACTGGGATGTTCCCTCTCCAAAACAGCCACGGCAGTGGTGCCCGGTAAATAGAATGTAATGCATACTCAGATAGGTGCAAGGCGTTTAGTAGAGATATGAACAAAATTTTACGATATGAAAAATAAAAGTACCCCACTTAGACCAAAATGGATGATGGAACAAGTTAAAATGAAAGTGAATGTAAGAAGGGCCAACTTGATAATGGCCGATTTTTTACCTATCTTGAAACTTGTTGTTATATATTTTGCTCTTGAAGGACATTGGTAACCTGCCATTCATGGTGGCTTAGTATCTTGTCAAATGCTCTACTGCCCGAACTCATTCACTACAGTGATTTCTCTTTCATTATTCTGATCGATGCCGACTACAGGTCGTATTCATCTATATGTACACCACTTCAGCGCCTCGTCGCCTATGACCAACTGATCTTCCTTTCCAAGGCTGTTGAGCATTACATTAATCATCATATTAACTTCAGGTCTTCATTTCTGCTTTGCATTGACCATTATTTGCAATTCGTAACCTGAGCTACTTAGCATGCAATCTCGTTAGCGAAACTCACATTACTGAAGTAGTCTTCGCTAACCCTTATCCCTATAGCTGTTCCCAATCCAGCATTGTGAATACTTTCTCCTATCAAGCCATGAATAGTACTCGTGGATAGTACTGGAAAGCTTCCTTCCTTATATGAATTTCATTGCTTTGTTATTAAGAACTACGTTTGCGGTGCACCCACTATAAAGATATCTTCCAGTACTTTATATATTGCTCATATATATTGTACCTACCGCCGGACACCCACCGGTAAAAATGGGTACAAGCGTCCCCCGGCCTGGCGCTCGGCTTTTCTAGGGGTGTGCGTTTGGGAGAAGCTCCGTAAACCCCGCTGCGCGCCCCTCCTCCGCAGTGGGCCCAAACCCAGTTTCGAACCTAGCAGACTGCAAAGGTGGTTCTGTTTGTATTGCAAAGGTACTTACTTTGAGCCTCATCTGAAGTGGTCCCTTAGAGCCTCAGCTGCTAGGCTTTTCTCAGGCTTTTCTGAGTTTTCGCGTGTGCCGGACACGACTCGTTTTCAGTTTTGAACCCCGTGAAACACAGTAACTCGAACCACCTTTGCAGGCTGAAGAGTTCGAAACTATTTTGCCCCAGAAGGAGCGCAGCGGAGTTTGCAGAGCCTCTTCCAAGCGCACACCCCTGTGAGAGCCGGGCGCCTGGAAACCCGACCTGTGAACCCGACCTTTGAAGGCCATTAGTTTGTTCGAAACTTTAAGCCCTCGAAGGAGCACAGCAGGGTTAGCAGAGCCTCTTCCAAACGCACCCTTATTCCGAGGACAGACTCGATGACTCATAACTCCCGGGTGACACATTCTGGCTCCATGCCCAGGCAATTAACATCAGTTTATTCCGAGCTGCCTTAAGAGTTGACGCAGTGTATACAAACCGGTCGGCTCGCAAAGCCGCGGGCTAGTGCAATCTGATGAAGCTGTGCGAGGGTTCCAAAGTTGCTCAGTCAGTAGATTTTTCCACCACCGCTGTTTTTTGAGTCTACACGTGTACGACTGGGCCGCACAATATCATGCATGCTGGGCATTTTTGCGTTCCCGTTCCTCAGTGTTATTGTTAAATTACCATTTTAAGATTCCGTGCTCTCAACGTAAGTATATGTGCGGCTGTTGGCCGCCATTTCTGCATATGCATCGACTGCATGCAACAAACGGCGAACAGCGTTTGTAGCAATGATGTAAATGAAATTGGGACCCTTTGTTGTTTTTTCTGTGCTCATTAGCAATTTACCTCCGCTCGAAGCGTTATTTCTTTTAGAGAAACAAATGGCGAATTCCGAGTGGTTTACTAAACACTGCACGCTTTTGATCTCAGGTTCGGCCCAGTGTATATCCGGTAGTTTTCTCATACGTCATACTGGTGCGTGCCGGCCAGCTGCAAAATGGGATCTGATGACAAAGAGACGGTATAATGGCGGCTAACCTACAGCGAGCACCTCATCCCGCGCCACTCACTACTTCGGTTGCTTATACATTGTTCTTTTTTCATTTTTTTTAGAAGGTTCAAAGTTTTTGCTATAAACAAAGTGGCTTCTTATTTATTTTAGCCCTGGGGTTATATCGGGGCTACGGCGGATAGTGGGTAAGAAGGAGAATGGTTTATTCAGCTCCCTGGTTAAAAAAAAGATATGCCAATTACCTTTATTAATTTTTTTCAAGGAGTATCCTGCATTTGGTGAATTTCATTTGGTCCTTGAAATAGTACAGCGGAGAAAAAATTCCTAAAATTGTAAGGCGCGTTACAAGGCCCACAGATGTAAGCCTGATAAGCGGTTTCACGCCTTAGCCCAGCGCCATAGGGCGCGTCAGACTTGTAGATCACTCCGCCTTGGCGCTTTGAGGCCGAAATGCCAGCATAACTGCGCACATTGCGTGCCGCTGCGGCGGCTATCCGGAAGGCCAAATTGACAAGTAACCTGCACACGACCATCTGGCTCTTAGGTAATGCCAACAAAGTGACAAAATCTCCAGGTAAAGCGACCTAATAAGGCACACGCACACTGCGTTGACGGCTTGAAGTCACTATGATCGTGTGTGACATCTGTATAGGCCTTGTAACGTGCACCACAGTTTTCTTAAATAATCTTGTTTTGCTGCTGTACTATCTGGAGGACAATCTCTAGTTCTGCGAATGCAACATAACCAGTTAGAATAAAAATTAAGAAAGGACTCTGACATATTTAGTTAATTAGTTACCTAATTAAGGCAGTCAGCTTCTTACTTAGTGTCCACTGTAGCACCCAATATCACCAGCGTTAAAATAAATCTAAAGCAAGTTCCTTTTTAGTTTAATTCTGCAACTTCTAAAATAACACCATGCATGCTGTCCTTATGAACTATAGGGAAGAATACTTCCCCGCCTGGCGTCTTTAAGGTGATCATGCCCTCTCCCAACTTTTTCAATCACCCAGAAACCCCGTCATTCAGGGCCCGCTGCACATACACGCTTATTGCAGTGTACCTAACCTAATTTACTGCGTTAAAAGCCCCCTTATAAAGAAAATACATCGCTGTCGGCTTTGTGAACTCACAGGTATATAATGGCTCTGACATGATGAAACACGCTGCAGAATAGTTGACAAAACATAGGACACACACCACCGTATATTTTACTAATCTTTATCATGCTGTGGATAAAGTCATGGATGTAAGGCACCAAAGATATCTTCTTCATCTGCACCAGCAAGCGAAAAAGGATAGGGAATGGACAGTTGATGCAGAGGAACAAGATATCTTTCGTGCCCTATACATCCATGGCTTTACCAACAACATGATGAAGATTGGTAAAAAATACGGCGTTCGAATTATTCCTATACGGCTCCCAACAAAGCTAAAAATATATGTGCGCGAGTGAATGGGAATGTCAACAAATTAAGATGTAAAACAACGCACCGAACAAGATATTCTGAATGCATCCTAGGGATAGTTTAATTATCAGATTGCCCTGTTCTGTGGAAAGAAATACGTTGGCCAGACTGGCAGATGCGTCAATGACAGGATAAGAGAACACGCCTCTGCAATATTGGACAAGTCTTTGAATTATACCTTGCGTTGCACTTAGGAAAGAAATGTCCCCAGCAGACCTTAATAATAGCAGTTTTGAGAAAGAATAAGGATATAAGTTCACGACAGAGATTTTGGAAGCCCGGGTCATATATGTGGCTGGTGATTACTCTGCTAGCCCGCCTTCTGTTCTCTTATTGACAAAAGAGAAATACTTTTTAGATCACTGAGGGGAGAGTGGAAGATGAAGTGGTGTGTACATAGAAGAAGTTTAGAAGGAAGAATGTGCGCGAGTATAAATCAGTAGTTGTCAGTGCAGCATCGTCCTTGTCTATGTGTGTGTGTGTGTATGGCTCTCCTATGTCTTCTCATCTGTTCTGTTACATGTTTCATCATGTCTGACGAACTATAGATCAGCGTTCTACTGTATATAATAGGGAGTTTTAGAATAGGGGGACCCAAGGCTCGGGGCACCCAAGGAAATAGCGCGCGGCAGCGCAACGTGCTAGCGGAGCGGCGAGTTTTAGAATAGGGGTTTTCCCTACGCAGCGGAGCCGGGCTTGCGTTCGTCGATTGCAGCGCCACGACGGTAGCCAAGGAAAAGCATTTTAATATATAAAAGCAAACAATGTTATATTATTCATCAAAAAGTACTATTATTGTGCAAAAACTATCTTAAGACTACCGGTTATATAAACCCGTTTTCGTCAGACAAGACGAAATCGGCCAATTGTCAATCCAGGCCGAGAGCGGGAAACCTCATTTGAACCTTCCGCGCTTTCCGCCATCTGGTCCCCATGGCAACCAAAGGAGGCGAACTAGCTAAGCCTAACAGCTCGGTAAATCAGGAAGCAATCTGAAAATATAGTGCGTTTTATCGCTAAAATTTGGTTGTGCGGGCATCATGAGACATAGCATAAGCTTCGTTGGCCTTTCGTTTTCCATGAACGCGTGACACCATGGAGCGGTGACGACGAATGTGTGCCGAGGCGAGCGGCCGCCGCTTGGCCGAGCGCCGCCATGTTGCCGTAACCCAAGCGACCCAACGGCGGCTTGGGGCGAACGCTATTTTGAAAAAATAGGGGCAGCCCCAAGCGTTAACCCAAGACCCCAAGCGCGCCTTACGTTCTGCGCATGCGCATTTCGACGCCCCAAGCTCCTTGGGGGGGCCCCAAAGCTTGGGGCCCCCTATTCTAAAACTCTCTAATGGCTCTGACAGGTGGAAGTTTTCAGGCGATATGCCGATCATTATCAACCCTTAGATGTGAAGAATTTGGCAGGAGCTGCCAACTGCGGTTGTTCATTTGAAGTGGAATTTTATACTTCCCTAGAATGTTGGATACCGAGTCAGCCAATATGTAGACCACACTGACACGTTCGTACGGTTTTCTTGAAACCAGGTTATATACCTATGCCGGGTCGACTGGTAGCCGGATAAAGTAGTAGATTACGATATTAAAGGCACAAAATATGATATCGGTAATTAAGCGATCAGAGACTACTACATGTACGAAAACAAGCAACCGTGCTTATGGCGAGTAGCAGACACAAGCCATTAAAGGGCAACTCCGGGGGTTTTTTGACACTCGAATATTCTAATAAAAATTTTACTGTAGATTCTCCTCTCCGTCCTGACGCATTCTACAAAATTTGGGCGCCGTACTATAATCCGTTCGCGCGCAACACGACTTCAAAATATGCTGTTTTCATGGCTGAAGTTGAGACTATTACTGCCGGCAGCACTGAGTTTCTGACGTCACAAACAGTATACCGGCGTTACTGTCCACTTCCCGCATGATTATGAAATTGTGAGGCTTATATTGAACTACCTCAGACATTTTATGCAGTGCGTCATGATTTCCATACTTTATTTTCACCATCCAACGCACTGCGTACGAGTGTTTCTCTAATACATGAGTGTGACGTCCCCATTTCGTCACCTGGGACGTCGTTTCTGGCCGTGAAAGCAGTTTCGGTTTTGATTTGCTGTTTTTTTCTTTTTAAAAATACTTCTAATTGGAATTTCGAGAAACGGTTTTTTGTGTTCGAGTCAGGACGGTGCCGAGGAATGTAATTCAACCAAAAACGCAGAATGATGGAAAAACCACCGGAGTTGACCTTTAAGGCTATTAGGGGAGACGCTTAAGAAAAATGGCTATTGTCATCAATTTTTTTTTCCTTTTTCATTACCTTTCACCCTTCCTCTTTCATGGTCACAACCCAAGCCTATAATGGAGAGGAGAAGTGATAAAAATCTGCGATGAAAGCACGCGAGGTGACGCACCGTTAAGCAGAACTGAGCTTCTTTTATGATGGCTACGAATCTCAAACGCTGCGTCTACCTATTTTGCAGCGTTGGTGGCAGGTAAAAAGACCTTTTTTGCACTTTATGAATCCTCCAGCAGTTTCCAAATGCAAATTAGAAACAAACTTTTTTCTTTCACAAAAACTGCACCGCCACTCTCGAAATTGATGCCGCATTTCGCTCAAAGCATGCTGTGCGGCATGTTTATTTATTTATTTATTTATTTATTTATTTATTTATTTATTTATTTATTTATTTATTTATTTATTTATTTACATTACCACTCAGGACCAGAGGCATTACAGAGGGGGAGTGGTAAATACACAAAACTGAAGAGAGTACAGTATGTACATGAATGTCAAATAGCGCCTGAGTATACAATGTTAGCTAGAGCTACGCGGAACTGCTCATAGTTAGTAATGCCAACAATTTCTGCGGGAAGGTGGTTCCAGTCTCGTGAGGTTCGCGGCAGGACAGATTGCGAGAAGCATTTCGTGTTACATGATAAAATTCCAACTTTGTGTTGATGGTCAATGCGATGGGATACATAAATTGGACGGGGAATGAGGCGATCACGAAGAGCGGGATGATGGTACAACTTGTGGAACAGGGTTATGCGGAAAACTTTTCTGCGCGATGTCAGTAGAGGGAGGCATAAATTAGTCTTCATGGCTGTTATACTGGCTGTTCGGTTAGTTAGCAAGAATAAAACGTGTCGGGTCGCCGCGCTGTGCTTCAGTCCGGGACACAGGCTTTGAGAGTTTTGGAGAAGCTGGGTATCCTTTTATTGCGAAAGCAAACTACTATAGGTTTCTATAGCCTTCAGTGTAGTGCGGCCGGCAGCCACGTCTTACCCACGTGACGCTGTGACGTCACACCTCACGTGACACTAGGGTAAAAGCTGGGCTACCAACTCAAGCGGTCGGCAGGAGCTGCCAACTTGGGTCTCTCGTTTCACATGGGACGGTTATGTCAGAATCAGCCTGCTAGGACCCTGGCATTCACGTTACCCCTATATGCCACTAAGGCACGTTCATGCGGCTTGGTTAAAGCGGGGCTTTATATGTGGGCTGAGGAAGAAGAAGAAAGCGAGAAGAAGAACCCTCGATCACCCGCAGCTAATGCTTTCGCTCAATATTTGGTTCAGCAGCGTTGAACCCTTGTAATTTTTTCCACCTCTAGAATTTATTTTATTAAATGTGTCGCGATAACTAGCATTTGAGCATAAACTGATTATTACATTCTACTTTACACACGTTAAATTATATTCTCTCGAAATTTGAGCTCATGGGGCAGGAGGTATGTTTCAAAATAAATTTTTATTATTAATATCGGAAGCACCTTCCTCGTCTGGCAACCATTCGCCACTGACGTGACAATGGGATATCATCCCGGGTCGTCTGCTATTCGCAGTGTCGGCCACACTCTTGCATTCACGCCGTGGACGGTGGTCACTGAGAAATTTTTTTTCTCACTTGTTCAGTAGAGATATTTTATTTCGGATATTTTGCCTTCTTTGACAAGCCTTCATTACAATATGCGACCTTAGTGATACTCGGATTTGTTTTGGGCCTGGTGTAGTGATTTTCGAGGAGGCCGAAATCGATGGGCTTATTCTGTTATATTTAAGCATATATACTCAGAAGCATATTAATTTTACGTTATGTTGGTTTTCTTCTTTAGTATCAAGCGCTCCCGTATATGAAAAGGTATATGTCCAACGTTTTCTTCCGCCGTGTGCACGGTGAAAGGGGAGAAGTGTTAGCGTTGTGTTGCTGATTGGCCGTCGCTTTTTCGGTCCAAAAACTAAGAGGAAATCCCAAACAAGCATACGTTGACGCAAGAGCATACCTCACGACATTATAGGAGCAGACAAAACTTTTGAACGAAGCGGTACCTCTTGCTGTTATATGCGCGTGTTAGACTTAATTATTTTCGACTGGTAAAGCATTTTAGCAAAACTATTCAGTCTGGTCATGGCCAGCCCACGAAAGCATGCGCCTCCACCGCTTCAGTCCCGTCATCGCAAAACCCAACGCGATTCGAATGCGCTTCACTGCATGCACCGAGCCTCCGCCGCGCGCGCGACTGCGACTGGCTCCTGGGCCTCACCTTGCCTTTTTCTAGTGCATGTCTAGCATATGAGTCGTGAGTGCTTCAACATAAACATTATTTAGTGTGTTACCGTTAGACCACTGGACTTCCCAAAGGGCAAGCACGAGCAATAGAACTTGCACCATTTAAGTATATAGAATAGCATCACACTATAGTGCCCGTTCAATTGTTCTTCGGAGAAATAGCATTAAGGCCGGCTGCTACATGCGTTTCAAAGGTGTGTACAGGTATAGGGTGAAGGACCTTTTCTTTTAGAGCATTACTTTGTTGATGTTTGAAGCTGGCGTTATTCCTGGGCCTGTACCACATGCCTTCCGCAGATGATGTCATGTAGTCGTGCATAGCATGTTGTTTCATCTCGCGCTTTGCAGCAAACATTGTCGTGTTCATCGTCTTGCAGGACAGCACTATATCGCCGCAGAGGATCACGCCTCTTGTGAAACTGCAACACACTCTGACACTGAGCAGTGAAGACCATTCTCTTCATCAAGCTGCAAATGCGAGCCTTGTGCGCTGTGTATCGAACTCATGATCATGAAGATCCATCCGCGCTTTCCTTAACCTATAGGTATACATACGCCGTACACATCGACCATATCGCTAGAGACAGAGACCGCAGCCGTGCCTGACATGGCGGCCGAGATCATCAAACGTGAAGCCACGCTATTCCGTTGCCGAGAAGCTTATCAAGCGGGGAAGAGAGCCAAGATCGAAGTGGCAGCAGAGACATGCGGCCACTGGCTGACGTTCGTGAAACTTGATTCGAGCATGGTTCAACCTTTACAGTGTTTTGCAATAGCCATATGTAGAAATAACTATTGATGACAGTTACTTCACTTGTGGCTGTAACCTTGGCAACTTTATCTGAAGCGATCGGTTCCACGCCACAGCATGTTTCTTCTTTTTTTTTCTTTTTTTAACGTGCACGTTTTGACACTCGTTTAGTGCTCAATGGTCACGGGGGTCCGGTTGCTCGTATGTTGTCTCTACCTCGTGCGAATGGTGCAAAGTGCAGAGGTAAGCAGGCGGACCGCAGCCGGCGTGCGCTTGGATCGCAGGAGCAATTGCATTTATCGTTGTCTCAGCATCTCGAGAGGGCTTCCGGTGGTCACCGCAGGTCACGCAAACGCACTGAGTGAAGGCGCTTTCCCAGTCGAAAATATTAATTCTTGCTCGGGGTAGCAGCGAAATCGGGGCCGCACACAAGCTGGGCAAACTAATGCGACGCCTGATGCCCCTCGCGCGCTCTTTCTATTAGGCGTCTTCCAGATGTCCTGTCGCGTGACCCCGCTGTCAGCGCTCATGAAGGCGGCGGTTCACCGCAGCCGTGATCGGACCTCGCCGAGCAATTGAAACGTCAAGAAGAGAGCGGGCGGTCGACAGGTGGCCCGATTGCTGCCTAAGTGCTCCTAATGAGCGCGCCGCTTTTTTCCGCGCAGATGGGCAGCCTTCTCTCCCCATTAATTCTCTTCGAATGGGCCGCACTTGCCCGGATGCCTGCCGGAGCTGGTCCACGAACGTTTATTGCTCGTCAGCCGAGTGTGCGGTTGTTGCCCGGGCTGCGACATCCCGGCCAAAGACCGTCGTCCCACTGCCCTGCAGCACGCGCGTTCCCAAATCGTCGGGTGGTCGCAGCGCATTAGGGTGGCGTGGCCGTTAGCTCCTCTTTCTAGCAGCTCGTTTGCTCCGACGTTCTATGGTGTGATATAGCTCTGACTGCTACTTGCGTCCCATTGCAATGTCCCGGTTGCGGCTGCCATGGGATGCGGCACAACTGTTGGTTATGTCTCCCATTTGGCTTCAAGTTCTCCGTGAAGAAAAAAAAAAACGAAAACGCAATTTCAGGATTTCTCTATTGCACTTATTCTTGGCAACCCTTACTTGCAGCGCACGTTTGTGCACCGCTAATTTTGAACATATGTACGTACCTTCAGCTTCGTGGGCGGCACTGTAACCCTTCGGCTATCAGGCGTTTACACGATCGCTTACTGGCATTTTGCTGTCATATGAACAATTTACATGCTACGAGCTGTCACTTATTTTTACCTGAATGTAGAGGCGTTTTAGGTGTTACGTTACGACTTTCGCATTTCATACATTTTATCGCTGGACGGGTAGTGGGAGAACTGTTTCGTGGTGCTGGACATATCTGTTAAAAACCCGGTCTCGAAGGCTGTCCCGGGGGGTCCGCCGTGGCACTCCCATGGAGGTCGCGATTAAGGGAGATAAGTCGGGGTGCGCTTGTTACCACATTTCTTGGGTGCATGCAAGCGGTAATCTAGAAGAAGCTTTACGCGATAGCATATGCAGCTTGCTCGGTTTTTCCGACCTATACCTGAAGGCTATGCCCATAGCCCCCCTATAACTGTACGCTTATACAATAGGTATTTTTATGACGTTGCATGTGCTTTCGCGCCCTGGCTTACTCTGAAATTTCTCTTATTATCATTGGAGGATGTCAACAAGTTAGAACAAAAATTTTAAATTAGTTTTAAGACGTTTTGGAAATGGGATGAGTCGTGCTCCATCCACGAACAACTTAGCAGTGCATGATATATTTTTCGAAATATCGTTAACCTAAGTAGATTAGGAATAAGAGAAGGCGTAAGAATATATCATGTGGTACACCAGAGATTGCAGTGGACATTAATGACGCATGGCTTTTTGCCAAACTGCGTTGTTACATCGTATAGACAAAACGATTTTTAGCCATCTTGAAATCAAATTTTTTATTAAGTTTAAGTCTGGAAGTTTGTAGACGAAACTTTCGTGGACTTCCTTATCAAAATGTTTCAAAATCAGAAATTTTACATCAATAGGCATGTAAATGTTCGTGCTAGCGTTAATTTCATTAGTAAACAGAGCTAGTTGAGTTGAAAAGAGAGGGCTTTTTACGAAGCCATGTTAGGGTGAACGCAGGGAGGAAGGAAGGAAGTATGCGAGCAAATAACCAGTTACAATTCAGAGGGAACGCTGGTCATTGAATCTGCGCGACAATTTTTACTCGAGTGAGAGGCCTTTCTCTGTGACCTGGAATAAAATCTTTCCGACTTTCCAATGACGGGATATGTCACCAAAGTCAGAAGTGATCACTGGAAATGTGGGACAGCAGGTTCACTTTAACGCTTTCAGTGGCCTAAAGAATTTTTGCATTAATGCTGCTGGTGATGTTACCAAGAAATCCGTTAGTGCTATTAAGCCGTTACAAAAATATAAATAGGGCCAAAATCTCTATAAGGAATCAGCGGATTGTCAAAATCAGGCTAATCAGGCATTCATATTCTGGTTCTTCAGTCAACACCTATGTAATTATAAAATTTAGTACTGCAACCCCCTTTTGTTCAGCAATTGAGGAATCGTCTTCATCACATAATAATTTCGAAGGTACTGGCTTAGGGTTAATCTCTGGCCCAATTATTTCAAGCCAAAGCTGGCAACGTGCATAAAAAAAAAAAAAAGAAAACTGATTGTTTAGCTTTGTCGGCGCATGAGGAAGTTCTCTTCGGCAGGGACATCATATATCCATGCGTGGGGATTGTTAACGTGTCTGTCATTTGGAAGCAAATTTTCTTAAACAAGTATTTTTAGTTTCCAGTTGAACTGTGGGGATGATGGAGTGGTACGTCGCAGTTTTGATGAGGATGTATAGTCGTGGACAAAATTTTACAAGCTGTATTCATGAGAAATACTTGACAATTGTGTTTTCTTGCAGGTCAGACCCCTGGCATTGTTTTCCCAGAGGATATAATAAAATTGTCCCCTTCTACTTTATTCACTTTTGTTGATCTTTTCTCTGCGGCACAGAAATATATAGTTTTCTGCGAAGTTACGTATATCCCGCATACTTGCGTCTATGAGGTGCAGGTGTGTTCGAGTACTTTACCTATATGATCAAGGACCACTTTGTTTCAATTGAGTTTCTCAAAATGTTGAAGAAAAGTGTTTGAGAATTTGGTGAGGCTGCAATTCATGTTATCAGTCACCCTCGTCATAAAGCATTATTACTTTTGTTCATTTTTAAGGGCGTGATAATTTGTGATAAGTGCGACGAATTAGGAGTGATCAGTTAGATAGGAAAAGTGCCCAAGTAGAAAGCCATTGTCGGCATGTGTTGTAAACATGCGGCCTAAAATATTACTGAGTAGGTAATTTGTCATCGCGGTGAATGAGCGCTATTAGAAAAAATTTAGTTATATTTAAACTCTGCGAAAGTGACGTCACTGCGGTCTGTCCAAGTGGATTGTATCAGGGCGGGCATTATGTGAAAGAGGTAACTGACGAAACAATTATAAGTTAAATTAACTTATCAACTTTTCATATTTGGGGTAACATAATAATCAGAAATTGAAGGGCGTGAACATAATAACATCAAGGTCATTTTTAAGTATTCTTTATTGACAATGTATAGTTCGAAATCTTCAACTGTGTGTGTGTGTGTGTGTGTGTGTGTGTGTGTGTGTGTGTGTGTGTGTGTGTGTGTGTGTGTGTGTGTGTGTGTGTGTGTGTGTGTTATGCATCTAAGCAAAAAAGTATGCATATAAGCGTCTGGATCCACCCACAGCATATGTGCCCGTACTAACATGAATCCATAGAACATTGCTGCCATCATTTGCTTTATAGTTCGTTGAAAATATAAAACGTTTCCTGTTGTTGTGAATATGTATTTTTCAATTTTGTCACCCCTTATGTCCTTGCAGGCATTAGCTCAAGGAGTTCTCCGGACAGAAAAATAGCTCTGCAATGACGTTGCATGAATAGTAAATTCCTGCTTCGGAGTCGTGCGTGCATGCATGCATAGCTGGCCAACATTTTAATTTTATATACCGCGCCACCGTCGACTGCCTGCATGGCGCTTCTATGCCAGAGGACGAAGGTGACGAGGATGAGGGAAAGGGCATGCTCACAATCCGTGCTCCTGGAATGAGCGTCCCCATGCTGAGTTGTTCAGAGCGTTGCGAAGCAACCCCTACTTATAAATTGCTGTTACACATTTTGCATCTTAAGAAGATGTGTTTTTTTGTTTTTTTTATCCGCGGTGCATAGAGAGGGTGATATCTTTAAATAGGTCACATTTCTGGCTTACCTTGCCCAATAACCACCTCATATATTTACCTTTCAAGGACTAAATGTAAAGGATATCCTAGACATCAGCTCAATAATTTAGCTAAAACAAACGCCCTATAGGCCCTGTATACACACAAGCACGCACGTATATGTATACCATGGATAAAGGCAACCGTGCTATGAACGTTGCAAGTTTTTACCAGCGTAGGCAACGAGCACACCGAACACGAAATAAGCTCTGTCAAAACTGAACCACAAAACTTGCTTCGCGTGATTGCTTCGCACCAAGCAGAGCAGCAGCCATGTAGACGACTCGAACGTTTCTTGTTTTGTTTCTCCTTTTCCGATTTCCGCTCTACTTCACCTCGGCGCCACTGCGCCTATGACCGTCGAGAGTAGCGCAGTGCTCTCAGAGAACTGTTCGGATGTGCCTCACAACGGTGAGAGAACGAGGTTAACAGAGACGCGATGCAGTAGACATATGGCACGATGTCGGAGAAAGGAATCATTATTCGCTTCGGGCGCTGCACATGGAGAACGGGAAGCGTCACGCTTAACTGAAGCCTATTCCTTAAGCGCCTCCTCAGGTACGCGATGCATGTTGGGAAGAGATGGTCACCGGATCACATGCATGTGATCTTGGTATAGCATTACAACGCTTAGTTTAACACGGCTGTGTGTTCAGTCGATAACCATCCTCACAGACTCACTAAAAATATACTGAAAAGTGGCTTCGTGGCTTCGTTCTTTTATTTCATATCGCCTCGCTGCTTATATCCGACGAAACCCCCTTAAACGTGAAGAGGTGCAGTTTACGGTGCCAAAAAATTCCCTCTTTACCGCATCGAACGGGATTCAAACGCAACCGGGAGGCGGCGCGAACTAGCTTGGCTTGCATCTGCTTTAGGCTATATATATACTCGGAGAATAAAGCATGCTGTGATGGGTCTGCTGGTCGGCGGGAAAAATGCAGTTCATAGCGGATTGATGTGCGTTGTAATCTGACCGATAGGGAACGCAATGACCGTATGAGTTTCTATGAGGTATACTAAATATCAAAAACACTTGACTCCTGAGAAAGACATATACTTATTCCAAGCATTCATATTAGCTAGGATTCATTAAATAAGCATCTCCGTATAGAGTGGTTTATTTGTTTAGAAGCCCTACTGGAGCATTTCTTTCAATTGTGATATTGCGCATGCAGGTGGTCTTGCATTCTACCGTAGTAGTCACCTCTGAATCCTCAAATTTTATTTTTCTTTAAGTAATACCTAGAAAGGCATTCGTCTGTGACAAAAGCATTGCTGAAACCGAACAGGTTGTGAAAGAACAAGGCCTGGATATTAGAAATAAACGGAGATATGAATATCAGTTCAATTCGAGCAATAATACTGATATCAGCACAAAGACAGTTGAACGATACAACAATATTTCAGCAGCCCAGAAGCGTTTCAAACATATCGATGATAATTCGATGTAAAATGATTATTTTCAATGAAGAATCAGTGACAAAGCAACGAAATCAAAACTTCGCCTGATTTAACACCGTTGCAATATAAAGCATGGGCAAGTTTTCAGAAAAATCTGAAGCTAGCCACAGTGTTTTAAAAATGAAATTATAATAAAATATACTAATCTGAAAGCTTTACTAGTACACACCGCATGCAACATACACAGAAGTAAACACAGACGGATGCACACACATGCTGGCATACTTACAACTGAGACGTTTACTGCGCAGAGGGCTACTTTTTGCGGGTACCGTAACAACCAAAGGCAATGCGGCCATGTTTTTCTCGTGTTTTTTTTTTTTTTTTTTTTTTTCGTTGCAGTTATTGAGATATCCGCTATAAAAGTGATCATTCGCGCATTATAGTTCTCGGTTGAAAGTCATTGCCTGTGTGTGTGCATGCATAGGTTTGTCTTTACGTCCATGTCTGTTGCACTGCATCTGGATTGAACAAACCTCACAGTTTGTCAACTTTCACCAAAAACAATCACCATCGATCATCATCATCCTGACTATACCACTGCAGGGCTAATGCCTCTCCCATTATCCTCCAACTAACCCGGTCCTGTGCAGCTGCATCCACTTGACCCCTGCGAACTTCTTAAACTCATCCACCCACGTAACTTTCTGTGCCGCCCCCTGCTATATACGCTTTCATTCCCTTGGAATCCAGTTTGTTACCCTAAGCGACCACCAGTTATCCTTTCTTCGCACTACATGTCGGCCCAAGCCCAGTTGTTCTTGATTTCCACTATATAATGTCAGCAACTTGAGTTATTTCTCTGACCCACTCTGCCCGCTTCCTATCTATTAATGTTACCCCTACTATTTTCCATTCCATACCTCTCTGCGTTGTCCTGAACTTAAGTGGAACCCTTTTCGTTAGTCTCCACATTTCAGCGAAGTCTTATAGGTAAGGTGCAACTGCTGTATACTTCCCTCTTGAGCGATACCGGTGAGCTGCTAGTCATAATGTGCGAGTGCTTGCCAAATGCGCTCCATCCCAATCCTATTCTCTTTGTTATTTCCCTTTCATGGCGTTACTACGTGCCCTAAGTAGTCATATTCACTACTTTCCGTGCTTTGTTACATATTCTAAACTGATGCTCCTTCCCGAGGCTGTTGTAAGGAGTAAGAGAACGTTTCTATATGACATCCGATTAAGCCTGTCCTGAGAGTTTCGACCGTGATTGTTATATCCCCAGATACGGTCAAAACATGGTCGGCACTCGAGCAGAAACAATCAAATTGCAGCTCAATGCCGGCGAACAGTTTCAGTTCCCCGCCGAAGCATACATTTTGCGCACACAGCAGAAAGTTAACATCAACCACTTTGCGTAACCACATTTCAGCCACAGCTTTTTCAGGTCGATCTACACCTTCTCTAGGTATACACAGTTTGTTAACCTATAGAGCCAATAGTTAAAAAATTTGCGAATTTGTCCTTGCTGCTGATTAACTTAGGAAAGCGAAAAAAGATCTGTAGGCTAAAGGGGCATTCTGAACAAGCAAGCACACTCTGTTTATCAAAATGCTGTCACCTGTACGTAGATCAACTGGTGCATGTATGAACATATGTGCGTGCTAAACTCTGTTCTCGTCCTATATACTTATAACTTGGCGAATATTAAAGACAAGTGTATGTCGGTGGTAATTTATTTTTCATTCTTCATCAAATTGTAATTAACGTGTGTCATTCTTGACTCATCACAACGTTTCCTTTACTCGAGAGAGGTCGTTGTAGAGGCTACAAAAGGCGTCCTGGCAACTCATATATCCTCATGGCTTTATGATATCAGGTCTCGGTTGCTTTCATCATTGACCAAGTTTGGCTTGTAGGCAATGCCTTGAGCAGTTTTGCGAAAATATTTGTGAATATCTCAGGTTGAACGCATTATTGTCCATTCGGAAAGCGCGCGAAGCATATTTCAGTGACAAAACTTGTGGGAAGATATGGTTATGAGAATGCTCACTGAAAACGCGAGTACAAGAAGCGCTTGCCCTTTCCTCGCCTTGGCACTTGCCTTGTCATTCTTTTCTAGCTGTACTTGTCAGAGGGCTACATGCCATCTGAAAGGAACAGTACACTTTGCGAAAACTATTTTTCCTCTGCGATTAGCCTCGTTCGGCGTTCCCGCCCGCATTCAACAGCTCCGCAATCTGCGCTTGAGATCGAGTCCTCCAGAGGGCGCGCACCAGCTGCCGCCGTCTTCACTGTTCCCGAGACCCATCATTAGTCCATCTTCTTATCGTCATCTCTGCGCCGAGAGCGTGTTCGTCGAGCAGTCGGCCTGTACGAACATTTATGCGGGTGGCTCCGCTCCTTCTTTCTCTTCGAGCCTTGCATCAATGCGAAGAAGCGCCTCTTTCTCACCGTCCTTGCCTCTGTTTGAGACGGACGGAAGTTTCGCGAGTTCCGAACTGATTAATGTGCTTCGTACGCGACAGTAGCTCACGCATGGAGAAATGGCGCAGCCACGGCAACTGACACTTTACTCGCAACGCTAAAAAGATACACTCACTTTGCGAGACTCCGAAGAGGAAGTATAACAGTACGTGATTTCACCATTTGTCCGCGCGTGCAAACAAGACTCAAGTAGATGCCTTACCCGATATGACACAGCTTGCTTAAAAGGCACGTAATTAACGCAGGTGTCCCCTCTGCGATGACGAATCGCTCCTGGTGTTACAAGTTTCTTTTTCTTTTCTTTTTTTTTTTTTTTTTTTTTTTTTTTAGTTTTCCGGGTGGCTGAACGGTTGCTGCCGCCATAATTCCGTGAGGTGTCGTGCGCTGTGATGTGCCGTGCCGCGCACGGCAGCTGCTTATGTGCCTTCCCAAATTTGCAGCTTGAATTTCGTTATTTGCTAACTACACGCAAGACAGCGCCAACAGCCATCGCTGAGAGAGACAAGCGCAAGCAGCGCAGTATGCGCGGCGTTATATTGACGCTAGTAGGCCAAAAATATCATTATAATGGTGGTGTATACAGCTCCTTACCGAAAGATAAACTAACTCCAAACCATGTCAGCCCATATATACCTTCTGGGTCATATTTCAAATCCGCACTGTTGTACAATAAGCCACTGAGCCAATGCACTGAAGCAGCGTGAAATACTATTCAAAAGAGTGTGGTAATCTATAAAGACGTATTGCTTGCATGAAAATGAAAGGATAGAGAGAGCTACATTCATTAAATAACTCACACCTCAGTGGATACATAAACGGCATCGTGAGAGACGGGAGAAAGTAAGGAGGGAAAGAAGAAAAAGGGGGGTTGTCTTTATTGTCTGCCACCTAATGGAGTATAGTACGTACGTGACATCTTCTTCGTACGTGACATCCTCTTCAGGCCTTTCCATAAGGTGACGGAGATGTGAAAACGCATCCACTGCAGGGGGACTGCTCCAAACCATGCTCCACTGCATGTTTCCATCGTGCTAGCGTTTATAGTACACAAAATGCTCCAGAGAGCAGCAAGGCGACGTCCAGTCGCAATTACTGCAAAGGAGCATATGACATGTATATATATTTTGAGCGTCCAATATTGAGAATGAAAATATAACGCAAACATGTTATGTTGAATCAGCCAATAATTGCAAGATTTTGGTTTGAGCTATAGTTGGTGGTTATATGATACCTATCGGCAAAACGGCGCAGTGGGAAAAGGTAACGGAACAGAAACAAAGAGCGTTGGTGCCTACTGCAATCGAAATTCATTTTTCAAAAGTCATCTTTTAGCCGAAAAGGAATACAAAGAGCAGTACCAATAATGGATGCCTCAACCTGCGAAAAATCCAGGATTATATTACAAAGTCGGACAAACCGGTAAGAAAAAGCTGTCTCTTCGTTGCAGCGTGATGAGGACCACTTCCTCACGCATGCAGGTAGAGTTATTTACTAAATGGTACAATACACCCCAAGTATTTCTGTTTATAATCTAACTTTCTATATATACCAAGGATTTATATTTTCTTAGATCAGATAAGTTGATTATTAACTTAGAAGAACCGGGAGAGCAGTCGCCATTTTTTTTTTTTTATGAATGTTACCGGTTTGTAGGATGACATCGTACTTGAAAAAAAAAAAGATTTTTTTTTTTTATGTTTCTAAGGAAACATCCATATGAAGGCGGAATGTTATTTCAGGACGTAAGAGGCATTCAAAATGAATGTCTTTATCACTTCTGAAATTTTAAGACTAAATATCATTTCCTGCGTTATGGTATTTGTGTCAGTTCCGGTCTTTCCCGTATTCAAAGACTTAATTTTGTCGTGTGCTACTAACAAGAAAGACATGTATGCTCAGATTGCAACCATAGGTTGCTCTACGAACTACTTTTTTTTTTTTTTTAATAGTGCACATTCAAAGCTTCGCGCTGTTTTTTGGATGATGTATCACCAACTCGCCCGCTTAACTATACTGTTGAATTACATTCAAAGCATATCAAGCGAGGAAGACCTGTGAGCAAGAGTTGAAACACAGCTTTGATGGCCCAACCAAAATGTATTCCTGAAACAGGATACCCAAAATCGATCATTAGAAGATGTCTATGAGACCATTGTGAACTAGAAGCCTGATCGGGGTAAAATAAAAAATATTATAAAACATCGATCGTCGTAACTGCTTATATCCGCATCTTGCCACATTTTCAAGGTGGCCGACCGGTGCACAGTCTCCACTGAAACAATCTAAAAAACTAAGATAATTAAAACTTAATTAGTGCTTTTACTCCCATAAACGATTCGTCCTCTATACCGCCTCCGTAGTCGAGGTTATAGATATATACTCTGCTATATCCATGGTTAAATTTCACAAAGTGTTTATGGCTGAAAAACGGGCGCAGTTTTGGGGTATGTTTTCACTGAAAAAATATGTGGTGTACTTACAAGTTCAACAAAGGACAATAAGCATAGCATACGCATTTAACATTTTCGGACAGATAGCAAAAGTGGTGTGAACTTCAAACGCACACTCAACGACAATAAAGTGGTATGAGGAATCGATGCACTAAGGCAATAGTGCGAAAGCGCTTCTTCATTAATGTGTGGCGTGAACAGAGCATCTGGTCAGGGCATATTCGCACGAACTGAAAAGAAAAATGGATCGCATCGCCGCCAGGAACATCCGCACAGAACAGATTCTTTGACCAGAGCGCTGCCATATAAATGCGTAAAGGGCCGCACCGGGTACGGGCATCCGATCACGACTCTTGTAAAACTCCAACACATGCACTCTTTCGCTGGTCGACGTCCTCCGAACTGGTTGAGGACGTCAGCCTGACAATGTTTGGCTCAAAAAGTGTTACCGGACGATGCCATGTTCTAGATTAAGACAAGCACCCGCGGAACATATTGCCAACTCTTACATACAGCTCCACAAACTACAATAAAATGAATGGCAAGCACAGCGCTCTATACCATGCAGTGCATGCGTTTAAATGGGTAGTGTGTTTAGTATCACAGCTATATCACAAATATACGCAATGTCTAATTTGCACTTATATTGTCTGAGACAAACATGGGAGAGCAATAACATTAGAAACTCTGTGAAAAGCAACTTCATCATGCGTTTACAGAAAAGTGCGGTAAAAAAAAACACAACAATTTAAATAAAGTCATGGCTTATGTGCTGCATGAACATTCTGAACACATTGAACTCGCGTCGCCCGGCTCAGCAGTCGAGCGCCGTTGAGACACGGCTGCTGGCCGGGTAAAAAAAGTGGGTATTTCATTTCTGAAGGCCCTTCGTGCTTGAAGGCCTATATTTCTACCGGTTCCTCCGTCACATACCGACTCCCGACATGAAATATGTTTACCACAAAGCATATGTATACATGAGCACAGAAAAGCGACACAGCGCTGGCAGCGCCCCCCCCCCCCCCCCAAAAAAAAAAAAAAAAAAAAAAAAAAAGCTGTCCCATGCTACATATATTCAAAAATAAAATACACTGACTAACGTATACAGCAGCGGGAATGAGACACGCTGTGAGAGGACGAGGTGTTAGGTTATCGGTTCCTGTTGGTCCTTTTTGTTTCCCCGCTTTCAATGAATACAGTTACAGCGGTTGTCGAAACTTTGTTTGCTTCTGCGTTTTGTGCATCACCAGCATTCCAGGTCTCTTGAAGGTAGAACTGTTCTTGACCAGCCGGAATACTATAGGACATCCGTAGATTTTATACACAAGTCCGATCAGAAGCCAAACCTAATTGGGTTCCTTCCTTTCAAAAAAGTCTGTATATCAGTTTGCTGACGATAATGCTTATATCACTTCCCTTTGTCTGCAACGTATTCAAAAGTTATGAAGTACCACGTTAACATTGCATTTTTATATTATAGAAGCATGGTTTATAAACAACACATATGCAAATAGATATATAGAACAGGCGCTGGTATATTGAAGAGGCAACTGGTCACGAAATGCGAACTGATTTTAATAAAATAATTAAGCTCAAAAGCCTTGAAACATTGTTTATTTTCAGCCAAGCGTAAAAAATGAAACTCACGGTCCAGTTCCTTGGGTTATTTCACCTGACACACAAGGCCAGCAGCAAGCCCCCCGAGAAGCGACAGAGTTTTCACTTGCAGCGGCTGGTCTACATGAACCAGGAAAGTGCGCCTTGAGTGGAATGCAGGCATACACGGTATAAAGAGTGCTCCGGTGGTCCTGCAAAACTGCAAAAAAAAAAAAAAAAAAAAGTCGTTGACATCATTAGCACTTGTTGGAAAGAAAAGAAATAATAATTACACATCGCGGCCATACTATTCCACACAGGAGCGAATTTATGAGGAGAGTTCGGGCTTTTTCCCCTACCCAAGAGCGAAATTACATGAATGAATTATGCTTAAGCCTATTCTTTTTTAATAGACAGTCAGAGATGCAAGGCTGGAACTTATCGATAAAGATAACGGCTGATTTTAATCATGCCGACCAGGTTAATGAAACTGGGGGTACCAATTAATTGGTTTGTTTTGGTTTATATCACTGATCTCAAAATCGGAATACTTTGCGGGGCGCATCGTGAAAATGTCATCTCTCGCGGGCCAGGAGTCGGCGAAGCCGTAAAAATTAAACAAAACGATAAAATAAGTTAATAAATAAACATTATGAAACTAAACCGCCTCGTTTCATGAACATACGATCCCTCTTCTCCTACATGAAAAAGAAAACTTGCGCTGCGTCAATTCTGCCTAAACGCATTACGGACACTATAGATCAGGTGGCTCGGAGACAGTTTCAGAATTGGTACAAATATTCATTAATAACGCAGTCATTTATTCTCAGCAGAAAAAGCGGCCACTTGAAGATTATATATATACAAGGAGCTGGTTATAGTGACCGGCGCCTTACTCCTGAAGCCAACTGACATCCTTCCAAAGTTCAGGCAAATTGTGAAACCAGTGCCTGTTTTCATTTCCACAAAGAACGTGCACTGTTGGGGACAAGGCCTTTGAGTTGATTTCAGTCGGAAAACAAGACTATAGTTTACTACTAAAGCATCGGCATGTGCTTTCGAAAGAAAGGAGGAAAGTGTGAAGATGCCATGCTATAGGTACGTGCATACTACAGAATTTGGTCTAAAAAATGAGAACTATATGAGAGTCATTATCCGAGAAGGGGGCGGTTTTGAAATTTTTCTAAGATAACGAGGTTTATGGAAAACAGAAGCGCAGATTGTATTAATGTGCAAGTTCCACGAAAAGGTAGAAGTTAATATATCACCGTAGTATTTGCAGTTAGATTCACTCTGCGCGAGCAACTGCGCCTGTGCAATAGGAAGAAATAAGCGATTTTCTTTTACGGGTAATGAGGAGGAATACTATATATACCTCACATCTCTGCGTTTGAGGGATCCCCCATTCACTGAAGAATTTCAATATGTTGTTAAAATCAGTTTGAAGGACTATGCATGATCAAGTGGGCCTTGCCGCGGTGGCGCAGTGCACGGTTGATCTACCAGAGCACCCGGGTTTAAAGCCAACCGCTGGCGGCTGTGTTTTGATGGAGGTGAAACGGAGAGGTTTCTGTGTGCTACGCGATGTCAGTGCACGTCAAAAGATCCCCATGCGGCCGAAATTACCCGCAGCGCCCTTCACTACGGCACCTTTCTCTCTTTTCGCTTTCACTCTCACCTTTGTGCCTTCTTTTCCGGCGTGGTCAAGGGTTCATGGAAAAAGTGTGAGACACTGAGCCCTCCCTTTAAAATGGACCAATTATTACTATGTGATAAAGTGATTACAGTCATCACCAGTGTTTTTTGTACACCCGGACTAACAATATTCACGATGTCAATCTGGAATAGCAAGGGACATAAGGAGCACTGCTCTATTGTGCATCACTGACGTGACCGGAATAGTGGCCGAGCAGTGTTCGCCAATTTGCTACGTACCTTTTTCGTTTAGCAAGGTAAGCAATGCACCAGTTTACAACTACGTCCGCTATGCCAATCATTTTCAATTTGAATGTTATTTTGTTGTGCGCAAGCTTATCAAACGCTTTGGTGAAATCTAAAAATAATGCACTTGTTTGGCGATTACTGTTGAGGAATAACACAAAATTATACCCTACTGATACTATTTGCATGTGTTACAGAGGAATAACCATTTCTGAACGCATGGTGAAACCTGTGAGCACAATGTTTTCCGACACGTATTCTTTGACGCAGGTCTTCATAACGGTTTCTTATCATGCATATTTCACAGTTGCCTCAAAATGTTTGTGATAATCGTACTATATTGGTATTCCAAGGAAGAAACGAGCTTTAGAGCCATTATTTTCTTACGCACTATGTTCATAATATCTTAAAGTATATCCAATGGTTGCCTGAAAATTGAGTAATCTACTGAAAGCTGGACTTGTATATTTTAACTCATAATTCTTTATTACAGATAACTCCCTTTGTGAACAATAATGCTTGGTCGGCATCCAAAGCATCCGTATTTAAGGGCACGAAAGTGTTTTAAATCGCATATTGACATACTGATTATTGAAACTGTGGCGCTACACTGTAAAAAAAAAAAACCGTAATTTTACGCAGACAACCTCCTTAAAAGAACGTCAAACGGTTCTGTTTTCCTCAATACGTATTGAACATCCGAGAATTGGCGCACGGATGAAGGAGAATGTCCTTATAAGCATTTCAGACACTTCCGTTTTGCTCAATAAGTATTGAACATCCGTGAATCGAATTTCAGGCTCTTCCGTTTTATTCAATACGTATTGAAAATCCGTGAACCGGGCATGGATGAAGGAGGAGTTCACGCCACTGCGACGCCCGCATGCCCAAGTAGGGAAGATCCCCAAGCATGCACACTGTACATGCTCCCACGCCTTCCCGCCGGGCTGGGCTTCTCGAACCACCTGCACAAGAGCAACATTCCAAAGCCGCGCATCGTTTCTCTCTGGCAGGATGCTGCTGCTGTCAAGCATAGTACACACAGCAGCATCACCTAACGCGCAAAGCAAAGCGCTCTCGGCCGGTGATCGGAGAAGCGCTTTCATCGCGGCCGCGGCGGCGGTATTGCAATGGAGTCAAAATACAGGTGCGCCTGTCTGCTATGCGGTCTCAGTGTAAGTTGAGATCGAAACCTCCGCTGGCATACTTTTTTTTTTTTCATTATTTCGTTCACCTCTTCCCTCCCGGCGCTGCGCCCACCGACAAGTGAGAGGTACTGTACATAGACCTTGGGTACTGCGCCATTTACTATAAAAACAAATAGAAAACTGCTCTAGAAGTCGGCGTTCCCAGGCTCTTCGGTTGTCGCCGGGTTGGCCGATTCGATGTAAGCCATTTTTTTTTTTTAATCACGTCTTGTACGTGTCATCTCCCAGCGGAAAACAACGTTCTCACGCCTTCGCGCTTACTCCGCACCGTCTGTTGCATAAAGCCGCCCGCGCCCGCGCTGACGACTGCTTCGTCCCCTCGTCGCTAGGGCAATGACGCATGCGCCGTAGTGGTTGCGCACTGCATTCTCGCGCCTTTTTCAAGTGAGCACAGGGCGTGGACGTGTGGAGCTGAACGTCTGGACTGCGATGCTGCATTGCAACTTTTTATCTTTGACGACCCAGCCATCTTGTGCGCTTGTGAATACATCTGGATCACCGACGAGCAAAAAAAGACAACGTGTTCGCCTAACAGGTGAGAACAATCTTACAATTCTCTTTGAGGTGCAACTCGTGACTGGCTTCATACGGGTGTCTAAGAGCAGTGCTGCGCGCTTCGCAAAGGCGCCATTCAGGCAGTGCAAACGTTTTATTCAGTGAACAATTTCGATACAGGGCGCGCTCTCTTTACTAACTTGTTTATTTGCATTGCTCATATGATTTTCGTTTCTCCGCATGATGAGTCCAGACAGAGGAACTACTCGGACCATATCGAAACTATTTTATAGCACTGTCCGACTAAACGAACGTCCGGTGTTGAACGGTACTTAAGCAGCACACAGCAGCACCTTGGCTTGTATTTTGGTCAGCTGCGGTGATCAGAATTAAGGAGGCATAACCCACTTGTCAATCGCGAACTAAGCCGCTCGTTTGTACTGTGGAAGTTTGTTTTCAACTGGAGCTGTTCGACCGCAGTATGCAATATTAATGCGATAGCGTTAAAGTTGCCGATTAGCAGAAAATCCGGGTAATTGTCAGCGAAAAATCACGGGCGTGGCTTTGGCAGGTGACAAGACATGGTGCTGATTGTTCAGAGGGTTATGCGCGGGGTGGTCTTCGTATGACAGCTTGTTTGTAAATTATATGACAACTTATTTTTTATTATAGCGTTATTACCGGATGGTGCTGAGAGATGAACAGATGCCCGAGATGTGCGCAGAGCTTTTCTACATGGCTGGCCTACTTTGAACATTTTTCTTATCATAGTTGTGTACTCGGTGGATACTTATGTCCAATCAGTCCGTGCGGTGCAACGTTCAAGAACTACCGAACCTTCAGAAGCCATGTCTTCAGGCACCACAGAAACCATGCTGAAACAGAAAACATTGTCTTGCTGTGTACTGTGCCATCCTGCGGGAGATACGAGTCATTACGGATGAAGCTTGTGCCACATATTGTGGACCATTTCAAATAGAGAACAGAGTAGAAAATTATCATCGTGAAACACAGGCACTGCAGCAGACCAAAAAACAAGTTAAGAAATGTAAAAGCAACAACTATGGCTGTCAGAACTGGCAGCCTGTTCAAAAGCCAATTGCAGAAAATGACCATGAAAAAAAATGATTTTTCGAAAACGGAAGGAAGGATAACATTCAGAAATATATACGTGCCGCTTGCAATGGCGTGCATGAAAGAAACATATTTTTACCAACGGGCGTTCATAAACTCGGCTAACCCTGTGCATACCACAGCCCAAGTGAAAGAAGAATGGCCATTGTTATTTCACAGACCATTCTTCTACAGTCATGCACATAACTTTCTTGGGAAAGATGTTCAGGTAAGATAAGGAGAATGGCTGCAGTGTACAAGTTGGAGTTGTGAATATTCAGTTCTGCTGACTGATATGTGAGGAAACCAAGCTATGCTGTGAAAGATCTTGCTTTTGCGAATGAAAAATTTGAGCATTACAAGCACAGACCTTGTGCAGAGCAGCGAAAGTTGTGGAAATCCTAGGGTGGTGAAGATCTGCAGCTAAATTTAATCAGTAAGATGTAAATGGGCATCATTTTATGAGAACTTTTAACTGTTTATTTTTTTCCCGATAATTTGTTTCTTTGGTTTAGGACTGCCAGACCCGCACCACATTCAATGGTGATACTGTGATAGCCGTAGAAAATTGGTAGCATACTGCAGTGTTTCTTGCTGCAAATTTAAATTTCTGCATACATGTCAAAGCAAACATTTGCCTTTTGCCATTGAAGCCTACCAATAATCTTTGCTTGCCAATGATGAAAAAAAAATGTTTTAATTTATTCCAGGCCACATTTCAGGACAGTATTGCAATATGCGCTCCACTTCTTGTGAAGTACCTTGACAGGGCACCTTCAAAGGAAATCATGTACCTGCTTGCAGAGCGGCAGCTCGAAGAAACAAAAAGCAACATCAGAGCTGAGGCAGATGTGGTAATGCATCTCCTTACCGCATACTTCAAGGACGACCCTCGTGCTCTCTACCGTATCTTTGAAGTGAGTTATAAACCCCACTGTACCTCAGTAGTGAATCCTGAGCAATCCATTTTGTAGATTGTAAAATAATGTGAAACTATTGTGGTGTCAGGTATAACCTAACAGCCTTCATCGCCTTATTCATTGAAACTTGGAACTAGATTGTAAAATAATGTGAAACTATTGTGGTGTCAGGTATAACCTAACAGCCTTCATCGCCTTATTCATTGAAACTTGGAACTATATGAAAGAAAGAAGAAAAACTATAATTATTAGAAGCCTTGATTATTGCAGTTTGACTTCCCTTACCTCTTTTCAGTATGCTTGTTAGGTTCGGTAGGTATACCATATGCTGGCACCACTCTTCTCTACTTGCAAGACTGATGCTTATGGCTATACGGAATAGGAGCGTGGAACCCATCAAAGGAAACTTCTTAGTTGTAAAAAGAAAAGGTACACCTGTCACCGTCGTTTTATTTTTGTTTAAATGCTTAGCATCTGTAGTATGGAATAGAGAGCTGCACCATTGAAATTAAATCTGCAGGTGACTGTCGGAATATCCGCAGCTGTATTGTCTGCCGCGTATATGTTCCTAGAAACCAAAGGATTCGGTGCACCGACTGAATAAAGGAACATGGCTGTAAAGTTAGTCGGTTATCACTGTTTTGGAGCACTATTAGCTGTTCTTGTTCGTTACCACATAAATTTGATTTTACTCCCGTCTCTTATCAGGAAGGCACGAGCATTACATCCAGATCTCCGATTTGTCGTCCACGCCAGTTATATTTGTACTCGGTAAGCTTGATCATGGTATATATTATCATGCTTTGTACATATGGATGCGGTAGCAGATTGTGTGGTTGGACTAATTGTAGTGATCCATGCCTTTTCCTGGATTGCTTAGCTCTTCATTCACAAAAAGGCTAACTAATCAAATTAAATTACGGTTTAAATTTTGGGAAGCTGTCTTCATAGGTTACGAGATATTGTCATATATCTAACCAATGAGTATGGGTATATGTTCTTGTAAACTGTAGATATGCGAGCATTATACCAGATCACTATGTGTTCCTATTTCAGTCAAAATGACCATTTGAAGGCATAGACTTCCGAAAAAGAATTGGACAAAGTTCCCACTTCGAGTATTCAAATAATGATTACTATATAATTTTGCGCGACAGGCACATCTTTCTTTTTTTTGTTACTAGCATTTTTTATGGCTTACAATACTGAAGTCAATATTTGTTATTAAAAATTAACCAAAAAGTTGTCTTCATTTTTTTTTTTTTGCAAATTACCTGCTCCTTTCATATTGACAGCATCAGTGCGTATGATGCCTTCACTTTTTAGGCTACTTTAAATAAAGCACTGGCACTGTGTTGCATTAGAAGCAAAACAAAAATGTTTATTCTACTTCAGGTACCATATATGGAAAGCAGTGCGTGTTTTGTGAACAGGAGGCTGTATTTATAGAGCCAGCATCATTCAGTGATGTAGCTTGCCTGCTTTTCGTGCTGTAATAAGTCCTGAATCTTGAGTATGCAGAGCCAGCGGCAACGACGCTGGAATTTATCCAGAGGTGAGGCTCTTATCGTTTTTTTTTTGTTTCTGGTTGTATCGTATATATGGGATGAATGTCATTTCTCCATTTAACACTTGATTCTTCGTTTATTGTACTTGCTGAGTCGAAGCATTTCAGGATAGTGCCTTTAAAGGACCATTTGAAAATATCTTTCCTCCTGGCCTTACTTTCCTTGTTGCTTTTAGAACTGATTTATAATTATGTGCTGTATATACTAATGCATGTAACGCTACTTTTCTAGTCTTATTTCCAGTACTCAACTTTTTCATTAAGAAAATAGTATTCCCTATCTTGTCAAATTCAGCAGTGGTGCCGGCAAGAAAACATAATTTTTGTGCTCTTCTATGAGCTGGCTTACTACTAGCTTGCCTGCTCTATTGTAAACCGGGTGCTGAGGCTCCTATGGACGAGCCCACTGAGGGTGAATGCAGACGGTGTACAAAGCGATAGGCTATGAATAATGCACGCACCAGTGATTTGACTCAGCTAACTTGCCACTTAGGATGCCCACCCTTATCGATCTGTGAAAAGTGCGTCCTTCAGCAATTCCGTCTTCACACAGCAGCCAAACTTTATTAGTACAAACACTCTTCCATGTCACAGTGCCATAGCTGTTCACATATATAAGCAGATATAGAACATTGCCTCACACAACGCCATACAGACTTTTAGTCTCCCACTTATTTGCCTCGAACCTCACCATGGCTCATTTTGCTTGCCTCGCGGGACTAGGCTGCACAACGTGCCCTTGTCACTTTCGTCAAGAGCCTTCTAAACACCTAGCCCAAGGGCTTTTTAATAGACACGTTACTGACATGCACCGATGTGATGGCCATATCTGTTCCTTACTGTAAGAAAAATCTACGAAATATGTTTGCACATAATTTAAGCTCTATTAGTGTGCAACCTCTCGTAGCTCCAACAAAATATACACCTGTGACTTTGTGCGCGTTTGCAATTCCCTTTTGTTGGGGGTATTGCAGAATACGTGAATCTATGCCACTGTACATTACGATTTTATTTACTTATATCCAGAGATATATAAATAACTAAAGGAATTTTTACAGATTGTTTAGCCACTATTTCACCTTTTTCTGCAGCCGAAGTTTTTGGAATAGTAAGCAATCAGCGATACACATCAGTGTTCGAGAACTGCATGAATGTTAAATAGTTGCACTGAAAACTTTTGTTCGCCTTTGAATATTCTAGCAGAACTACTTAGCCAACTATTCAGTGTTTGATACGGTTTATGAAATACTAAGCAACAAACATAACAAGCATGTTAAAATGTATTCTTTGGTAAAACAAACATAACTAAAACAAGTCATTTCTGTTTTACAGGCAAATATTTTTCATCTGTCCCTTGTCAGGAAGCAAGTGGCGAGGCGGAAAGAAGTCACTCACCAGCGTCCATTCGACAGTTATGAAGTTGGCGCAGAAGCTTCGTTCCATCTCCTGATACACTAAGCATGTATGTCAATTTTCTCATGGTTGTTCTTGACTGCATGCCTTCATGGCTCTCTTGATCTTTTTTGATGAATTCTTGCTACGTTAAAAACAACTGATGCCTCCTCATTTAAATATTTCATATATATATATATATATATATATATATATATATATATATATATATATATATATATATATATATATATATATATATATCATGGAAACATATATATGATCCTGGAAACAGTGTAATAATTGAAAATTCTGCGTTTCCGCATCACTTAAGTTTTTTTCCCATTTCATCTCGTGCATGACTTTCAACAAATATTTTACCTTTTTTACTTAGAGAAAGTAAAATGCATGGCAGATTTAGCATGTAGTAATACATTCGAAACATGTGCCACTTTCCCAATATTGAGTACAGAATAAAATGAACGTCCAGGGGTAACATTCAAATTCCAGCGTCCCATTTGTCGAAAGTTTGCTCATGGAAAAACTGAAACAGCTGACCTACCAAAAATCGTTCTGACTTCTGCAATAATTTTGCCCTTGTACAGCGGCACATTTAAGATCACTGATAGTCACTCAGTTTTTTTTTTTTTTTTTTAAGTTTAAACTCAAGTCCTTTACCCTATCTAAGCGTGCAAATTATCAGTAAAAGGTTTTTATATGTCTGACATCCCTTATTTGCATGTTAGTTTCTACAATATATCTATCTTTTTCATAATTTATTTTATTTCTTGTGTCGAATTCTAGAAACTCAGGTGTTAATTTTGTCACTGCCTTAGAAGTGCTGAAAACAACATTTTGCGTTTTTTCGTTAAAGGTGAAAAGCAAGGCGCCCGTGTGTTGTGCTATGTCAGTGCGCGTTAAAGAACCCCAGGTGGTCTAAATTTCCGGAGTCCCCCACTACGGCGGCTCTCGTAGCCTGAGTCGCTTTGGGACGTTAAACTCCACAAACCAAACCAAATCAATTCTCCATCTTTTTCCAGTGCCTAGAATCTAATGGTTCTGACAAACTATCTTTTTTTGTGCTTTCAGAGGATCTCAGACAGAATGGCAGATTACAAAAGAGGATGCATGCCCCGAAGGCAGTTTAATGTACGAAGGGAAATAAACCGTATGTACGTGTTCCATTGAATGGGTGTTAAATATATTTGCATGCAATGTCCTACACAATTTGCATGCGTGCATGTTTCTTGACTAGATAAATCGCAAAATTCACATGTGGTCACCGACGCATACTCTCACTTCAACTGCATGCTGAAAGAACACCAACATTCTTCCTAAAAAGAAATCAACAATCATATCCCATCGGCTGGTACAAACTGTACCAGCCGATGCTGTACTGTCGGTAAAAGAACAGATTTCATTTTTTGTTGATTGTGCGTGTGACTCAGAAAGCAGACAGCTTCATAATTGCAAAAGAAGGTCTGTGCAACAGTGTTGCTTAACATAATTAGAAAAAGGAAAATTCGGTCATGCAGAAATGAACTTGATGCTGTATTTAGAAGGCATAAATTCTGTAAAGCAGAAATGAACTAAATGCTGTATTCAGAAAACGGAAATCCTATAATGCAAAAATGGACTTGATGCTGTATTCAGAAAAGAAATTCTGTAAAGCAGAAATAAACTCAATGCTGTATTCAGAAAACAGAAACCCTATAATGGAAATTTGGACTTGATGCTGTATTGAGAAAACAGAAATTCTGTATAGCAGAAATGAACTCAATGCTGTATTTAAAAAACGGAAATCTTATAATGCAGAAATAAACATTATGCTGTAATCAGGAAACAGAGATTCTGTAACCAATTAACAGAGTCCGTTTTACGGTTTTACGTTATATTAGGAACGTCCGTTATGTGAAATACGGAAACAGCTCGGCAATAAATTACCTCCATGTTTCTACGTAAATCGGCGAAATTTTTTTTACAGTGTATGTATGCCTAGATCACCGCAGATTTGCGAAGCGTGTCGACTTATTCGAGAGTTCTGCACTGCCCACTGCGTGTGCACGGATACACAACGGCTGTACACGCACAGTACAAAGAAAACATATTGTTGCCATATCAGTGCACTTCAAAGAACTCAGGTGGTTGAAATTAGTCAGGAGCGCTTTACTGCTGCGTGCTCCATAACCAATATCACATTGGGACGTTAAAACCCTATGTACCAGGGCTCTGGAACACGCCGCCTGAGAGGCAGCATGCGGCTCGCGGAGCTTTGATGCGGCCCACAGGCTTCAATAGACCGATCCCACCGACAGATCTGCGCATGCGCCGGTTTTCCGGTAGTTGCACCACCGCCATCTTTGTTGTAGTCGACTGTCGGCTCGTCAGCGCGCGCACATGCGACGGCACTATTGAAATCTCCGCTCCACAGGACATCAACGCACATTTCCCATACCTCACTGCTGAGAAAAATTCGTTGTCATTATTTCACAAATTTACAGTGACTGTTATAGGCAAAGCAAGCGTTCTAAAGGCCCTAATTTTGTTTTGTGTTTAACCGGTACCCCGTTCAGTTGTGAAGAGCTTGTCGGAAATAATCGAGGGCTCCTTACAAAAATCGTATCATGGTAATTTGTGGTTCTGGTGATTGACGGCCGATTAGTGTGTGATAGGCGATGGCGAGGTAAAGAAATTATTGTAATTATTTGATCAATTAAAGAAAAAAGAATGAATTAGATACAGGGGGGTTCAACGGCGTCAAAATGCTCAGAATGAAAAGCTGATGCATGATGATGCTGATAGAAAATTTAGATTATGTAATTGATCAATTACGTAAACTAATTGAAAAAAAAAATGAGAAATTGGAAAAAGAGGTTTCAAAGGTGTAAAAATGCTCAAATGAAAAGCCAATACTTGATTATCTAATAAAGAAAATTTAAAGTGTGTGATTGATCAAATAATTGAAATAACAAAAAGAAAAATCGGGTTCAAAGGTGCTGAATTGCGTAGAACGAAAAGTCATTGCTGATAGCTACTGCTACCACCCCGTTTCAAAGGAGACGCTCCTATATTCCATCCATCCTCGGAACCTTTTTGGCGGAACTTTGTTGCTTCCTCGGGAAAGCTGGTGCTCGCATCCAAGGAGCCACGTGCTTCACGTATCGTGTTCGTTCGCGCGTAGTGTTTCGCACGCAATGTTGCTGTTCAAAATTAAGTTTGATAAATACACTTTGGAGAAAATGTCGCTCTATAATTACATGATTATTGTTTTATTGTAGTGTCCTGTAATTTAAAGGGCATATTATATATGCGATAACAGAGATAACTCATCTTGTTTTGAGTTATGTGGCCTTGCAACCCGGAAAACGCGGCGCGACACCGCCGCTCAATTTTTCTCGTGCGGGTGCTCGCGCGTCGGCGGCAACGCGGCCGTTCGCCGCGCGTCGCGTTTTTCGCTAGCGAAAAACGCTCCATGCGGTTCCGGCAGAGCTGCAGACGGGCGAGCGGCGGTCTTCACCTGCGGCTTCGCTGATCGCCGCCGCGTCGGTATACCCAAACCGCGCGGTCATTTTGGTAGACATCCGGCTCAAAGCGCTCATTGGCCGAACGATCTACGCCGGACGCACTATAGCGCTCTGTTACAATGTGCAGCCGCCTATCAGGCTGACAACTGTCGGCCCTCCGTACTACTGTTTGTAATGAGAACGTTTTTCATGGTGATACTATTTATAGCACGAGCTCTAATTCAGCAAATGCACAGACCTTCTAAAATGCGAATTAGAAAGGATACTTAGCTTACTAAGTTGAATTACTTACTACTTCAAGCATCCTGCCTCTTACCTGGCATCCTCCCTAGCCCTCAAATAGCCCCAAGGCTAAAATAAATCTGATCTCAGATACCTTTTTTCTTTAATTCTGGACCTTCTTAAAAGCACCCACCCCGCCTGGGTGGCATAGTGGTTACGGCGCTCGACTACTATTCCCAAGGATGCGGGATCGAATCCCGGCCTTGGCGGCCGCTTTTCGCTGGTGGCGAAGAGCAACATACGCGCCCGTGTGCTGATACGATGTCAGTGCACGTAAAAGAACCGCAGGTGGTCGAAGTTTCCGGAGTCCTCCCCTACGGTGTCTCTCATAGCCTGAGTCGCTTTGGGACGTTAAACCCCACAAACCAAACCAAAAGCACCCGGTATATATTGCAAACTCATTTCCCGTGCATATTTTTGTACAAACCATGTTTCCCGCGCCGAGCTCTGTATCAATGAGACATCCGATAATGTTAGTGAAAATCTATATATGGTACTTACCTAGTCAATCTTCTACATGCCCGATTTCGTCAATAAGATGTGGGGCTCCGGTGACAGATATATCAACTCACAGCTGGTTGTGAAAATAGACCTGCAAAGCCAAACGAAAGTTATTTTAAAGAAAAGAATTACGGGCCATAGCAACGCGTGCCTTCTGCAAAAGGCGCAATTGGGAAGATTACACACTTCCCATATGAGAATGTTCGGAACAGTATCTGAATATTATGCAATTCCCTGCCAATAAAACTGACGTCAGGACTTGATCAAAGAAAAGGTGTAATGCGGTTGTCTGCTGCATTTCACAAAATAGCTCTGTTCAGACGTAGTTCGGAACAATATGAAACAATGCAGTTCAAAATTTTCGTCATAACGTTTCAAACGCGGCCGTATGGTCCCACATATTTCTCTTTTCTCATTAAAATGTTCTGGAAATAAGGCTATTTCCTGTACAGTATACTCGTAAAAGTTCTTGAGCATGATTAGCATGCATTTAGCCCATCACTGAAATGAAACTGCTGCAACATATGGGACCGTGCATAATGTCGCTGTCAATTTATTTTGTAGAAACATTTTGTTATGCTATTCACTTTGAAATGCAAGGCATAACACTTTAGTATTATAGGCGTTTATTCTCATCCCATCTAAATCATATCGTTCTGCAGTGGCTTTTTTTATTTAAATATAAAGAAATAAAGAAAGATTACTAACTGTCGAGCAGAATATATAGATATATGTACTCAACTGGAGGCGTGTTTATAACTTTTTGCGTAAAGTTTGGGCTATTTACTCATGTTGCGCTTTTACTTAAACCTTAAATTCGAAAATCAAGTGACGCTTTCATTGAAATTATTAATAATGAATGGTAAGACAACATCATTTTAATTCATTGTTAATAGTTTTTTCGATTTCAGAGTTGCTTTATTTGCCTAACATTAATGAAGACCATAATACTTGAGTTCTTGAAGAATTTTTTCCCTTTTGCGATTTTCAGCAATTGTTTCACGATATTTCGTAAATTTATTGGGTTTGAGTAACTAGAAACAAGAAAAATGTATGTTATTCACTTCCTTTCGAGACATTTTCCCGGCATATCCCTATTTTAAAAGCTTCACCATTTTTTAATTTACCTGCAAATGTATATTTAACGCAAACGACGTCCCTGTAATTCCGTCATGGTACTCAAGTGAGGAATATTGACTGCTTGTGAACAAAGTGGTTTTAGTTATGTTAAAGGAAAAACAGGCGCACTTCAACTTCCTTTTTCCTGTTTCGCCAGTGCGCTAATATTTTCAACAAACATTTTGGTAATCGGAGTATATGCTTGTTGAATATCTGTCATATCGGTATAGGGGAAATGAACATCCATAACGTTGAAGACATTATACCTTTATTACGGTCTACAGAAAGGTAATACAAATTCAACTCAACGTTAATAACAATTTTCGCAAGGCGCGCCGGCTACCAGTAGTGCCAGCGGGTCCGGAGCGAGCATCTTGCGCCATAAATACCTGATCACTGTCAGCCCGGTTCTCAGTAAGGGGATACACTAGCTAAAACTCTAAAAATTACAACAAATAAAACGAACCCCTACGCCGATTCTTTCTCTTCGCTTTATTGTATTCTAGCTTGAAAGAAGTACTCGCATTGATCTCATATGTTTAATATGGAGGGCTCAAGTTAATGCTTCTGCTTGCATTATTGCTTCAGGAATTGGTGCTTTCTTGCAAGAGCACCCCGCTAACGGTACACACCGAAACTCGGCATAAGCAAGCGCCGCGCACTGCTCTTTGACTTACGGCCCCTGTCAGTGATGTATGGCCGCCAGCATTTCCGGCCGGGCCGATGTCGTTACCTCGCGTACTCCCGATCCAATCTCGCTCAAGTCGCCAGACGCGCTCGGGTGCGCGCAGTATCCGTTCTTTTTTAGTCCCCGGCTGCTTCGGCTTCTCTTGCTGCTTGTAACCGTTAATTGCCATCTCGGGCGGGCTCTGCGAGCAGCAACAGCGCTGGATACATGGTCGCGTCCCCGGTCGATGCTATTTGCATCAGCGGAGCCGATCTACGCTGAGCGCCAAGCACAACAAACTCGCGCGGCCCTTGTTGTTTCGTTCGCCACCACCCTTTTTCCTCCCGACGATCGATCGGGCGTCTCCTGTTCTTTTTGCCTTGCAGTAACCGGCCCGCCCCTCCCCCCATCAGGACAATGTGCCCCAATCAGATGCAGCATCAAGGGTCCGCGTCATGAGGCTCCGCCTTGTTCGTGACGGCGTTTTTCTGCTTCCTATCCTCCGGGACCCGCCTGTTTTGCTTTTTGGCGTCCTCCCTTCGGTTGCCTCCTCTCCCCGAATCGATTCTTCGTCGGCTGCTTCTGCTGCTGCTGCTGCGCACGTCGCTTTATCTCGGCCGGCGCACCTGTCTCCTCGGCCTCCCCTCCGCTCTCTTTTGCTTGGCCCCTTCCGTCGACGACGCGTGCCGAAGCTGCCGGGCTGTTTCGAGCGGGCCCTGCATAATACATTCTCCCCAATCGCCGCACCTCCCACTTTTGCTGCTGCTGCCTCGCCCGTGTCTGCGCAGAGCCCCTTGTCCTCGCCGCGCCCTTCTTTCGGGACCAAGCAGCCATGGCGTCGTCGAAGAATTGGGGTCTCTCTTTTCTTGGCTCGCCATGTTGGCTTCTTTGCGCGCTTCGTGCCTGCCATCTCGAACACCCGTCTGTGCAGGTTTTCGTCTCTGCTTTCGAGTGGAGAAACAGGCGCGCCTTTCGAGCCCGACCAGAATGCTACGAGTGTACCGAAATTGAGACAATGCGGTCTGACACAAGGGCTGTGGTAGCCCGTTCAAGTAACGCCTCCTTTCATTTTTGTTGGTCCACATTCCGCCAACTTTTCTCCCTGAATTGAATTCGTCAGTACTCTACTTCTAGCAGCTGCACAGCACAGTACTTAGTTTGATGCAGAGCAGGGAGTGCATAAATATAACTGGTAACTGGGACGTAGGTAAAATTATTTAGAAAGATGTCCTTATTTAGGTGCTACTGGGTAATAAAAAACTATGATACCCAGCCAGATTTATTCACAAAGGCGTCCCAGATAAATTTGAGAAATATGTAGCAGTGTTCATATGCCTTAATCGAACATATAATCTGGCGAATAATACCTAGTGCGGCACTGCACGCTGATTTATCGGATGTATTGAACCTCAACTTAACCACATATGTGCACCACTGTTCAGTCGCCCAAGCTCTTCCGCACATAGTTTACGAGCTGGTGCATGCTGCAGCTGAAATTAGCCGAAAGATCAACCTCTCTTATGGGCAGCCGTTTAGGCATTGTTGATTATCCTTTGGCAAATATACTTTCGCAAACCCAATGGTCAAGCGGATGAGTAGTTGCATGGTGTGCGTTATTAGGGTGTGAATAAAGTTAAGGCGACTAAAGGCAGAAAATAAAGCATCCAAGCATCATGCATGTATTTTCAACCTTCCTCCCCTTGTGTGTGTGCCGGCTGGGTATTGGATATTCTTATCTGCCGTTATCCAAAGGCGTATATTTGAGTCTCTTTCGGGTGATAGAAAGCCGGCAGTCCTATTTTGCCAACGCATTTCTCGGACTTACTGCATCGACAAAACGTGGTTGCACATAGCAAACGCCCACTCATTTCTTCCATTCGAATTACAGACATGAAAATACAACGGGGTTTCACTCCGCACGCAAAAATTCTACACCGTAAACTCAAAACCACCCAAAGAGGAGTAAGCGCTGCCTAGCGCACTCTCAGGTTTTTTTACTCCTCAGAAAAGGATTATTTGCTTTACTCTCGCGTACGGAAAGGTTTCTAAGATGTTCGAAGGAGTAAACATTTTACTTTTCTCAGGACAGGAGTTCTCTTTTGGGCCACTAAAGAGTTATCGTGGCATCTAAAAGCGCGGTTAAATACGCCGTTGAAGAGTATCTCGGCTCCTTCTTTTGAAGTAGTTTAAAAGGGTAATTTTGGGAGTAATTTTTACTACTAATATATGGCATTCAAGATGCCGAAGGAGTATAGTTCACTTAATTAGGGAGCTCACTTTACATGCAGCACTTCCACACAAGCCCAATTTTAGATCTTTGTGTTGCAGAGTGAATGCATCAATGGAATTTCAAACTGATTTCCATTAATGATTGTAATGCTGCGGAATACTTCAGCCCAGTATTTGGCAGCTGGATTCGAAACTTTGCAGAGAAGCAAAGGCGGAATGTTCGACCCGCGCTCTTCTTGGATGTCCAGTCTGAAATTCATGAAAAGGAAAAATGGAGACGGCGCACTTTAAACGTGGAGGGCACCTTTTTAGTAATTACTTGTCAGCATTCAGGCGTCTCTTGTTATCGCATGCTTACGTGAGATGACGTCAAAGAAGGTTACTTCTGCAAGAAAGAAAGGGGAAAAAAAGACAATAAAACAGTTACTCACATATAACCTTGCATAATGTAGACAGTTCAAGTTCAGTTTTAGTCTAGTGTACTAAACGAATTTATAATATATTTATAGTGAAAATCTTTGTTGAAATTATTTTTTTTACGATGTGCGATTAGCTCCTGTACTATATGATGGTAAGTACGCGTGAAAAAACACGAGCAGACGCGGCAAACGAGCCAGCAGCAATGAGGATGTTGTCACCTGCTAGCGCGCCGAAGAGTGAGCTCCCACCACGCGACGGCACAGCACCAAGACGCTGACGGAGGGGACTTTAAAACCCTTTACAATCTGGAGGAGTATTCATGCCGACAAACTCCTGTTTGTAGAAGGAGCATAATCATGTCAAGGCTCAATTTTATTTCTTAATTTTGTGACAGTAGTAAAAAAGGGGATGTTCTCATTTTTACTTCTTGTAAGTAGTTTAATAATTGCGCAGTAAAGAGTATAAAAGGCGGTGTCAACCATTTATGCTCCTATTTGGGTTTATTTGTGTTTACAGTGCACATACTAAAAACTTGGCGCTCATTTAAGGCAGGAAATATATTTGCACTGCTTTAACGCACTGCGGCTGATGTGCACACGGAAACCGTGTACAGCGGAAGAAGTAATGCTTCGAAATACAAACCTTTTGATGGCTAACTTTCTTTATCAAATCATGTCCAAGGAATTGGTACCGCCCATGCTGTCCCCCTGTAACTCATTATGGCATTTCTTCTTGGTGCTGCTATATAGGCCTTCGGTTTGAACAACCGAACGATGGGCTTAAAATGTAAACATATTTTTACATTTTACGCCCATCGTAACCTAAATATATTTTGTTCACGTTAGTCATGATGAGTACTACCCCTGTTATGGTGCTCAGATTTTTTACGCCACTTCAAAATTATAAGCCATCTTGATTGAATTGTAGAGCCAACTTCGGCGCCGTTGTCGGCTTACTGATTGAAGTGCTAAATTTACAATCTTTACGTGAACGGCTAGACTGCATGTAGTCTGTTTCATGCCTCCCCTGAACTAAACACTAATGACACATCACAACACCTTATATATGCATGTTTTTTTTTTTCACCCATCTGGACGAAAAGTTAATTATTTCGGGGGCGAAGTGTAGACTCCTTTGAAATGGGTTTAGAGGAGCGCGCATCGCAACACGGATTTCCCTCTGGAACCGCTACCACGTGGCCCCAACGTCACTGCTTTGAACTATATTGAGGGGCTCGGACGAGTGACGTTTGTGTCACGTAGTAGCGATTCAAGCGGGCAATCCGCGATACGATCCGCTCGGCTCAGCCCTTGTTAAGAGCGCAACTGTTCTAGCCGATCAACTTCATATAGCGCCGCCGTTCATACAAGTAGAGCAGCAGACTAAAGAGAAAAAAAGAACTCAAAGACTGCGTCCATGCAAGATCGAACCACTGTTTCCTCGGTTGGGAATCGATTCAGTAGCCCGAATACGTTGGTACTATATGAAACATACAAGCCGGTCGCGCAGTCGTGATCTGCTGAACGTTCTTTGTTATCGGTGCTTTTAGTGTGTGTGTGTGTGTGTGTGTGTGTGTGTGTGTGTGTGTGTGTGTGTGTGTGTGTGTGTGTGTGTGTGTGTGTGTGTGTGTGTGTGTGTGTGTGTGTGTGTGTGTGTGTGTGTGTGTGTGTGTGTGTGTGTGTGTGTGTGTGTGTGTGTGTGTGTGTGTGTGTGTGTGTGTGTGTGTGTGTGTGTGTGTGTGTGTGTGTGTGTGTGTGTGTGTGTGTGTGTGTGTGTGTGTGTGTGTGTGTGTGTGTGTGTGTGTGTGTGTGTGTGTGTGTGTGTGTGTGTGTGTGTGTGTGTGTGTGTGTGTGTGTGTGTGTGTGTGTGTGTGTGTGTGTGTGTGTGTGTGTGTGTGTGTGTGTGTGTGTGTGTGTGTGTGTGTGTGTGTGTGTGTGTGTGTGTGTGTGTGTGTGTGTGTGTGTGTGTGTGTGTGTGTGTGTGTGTGTGTGTGTGTGTGTGTGTGTGTGTGTGTGTGTGTGTGTGTGTGTGTGTGTGTGTGTGTGTGTGTGTGTGTGTGTGTGTGTGTGTGTGTGTGTGTGTGTGTGTGTGTGTGTGTGTGTGTGTGTGTGTGTGTGTGTGTGTGTGTGTGTGTGTGTGTGTGTGTGTGTGTGTGTGTGTGTGTGTGTGTGTGTGTGTGTGTGTGTGTGTGTGTGTGTGTGTGTGTGTGTGTGTGTGTGTGTGTGTGTGTGTGTGTGTGTGTGTGTGTGTGTGTGTGTGTGTGTGTGTGTGTGTGTGTGTGTGTGTGTGTGTGTGTGTGTGTGTGTGTGTGTGTGTGTGTGTGTGTGTGTGTGTGTGTGTGTGTGTGTGTGTGTGTGTGTGTGTGTGTGTGTGTGTGTGTGTGTGTGTGTGTGTGTGTGTGTGTGTGTGTGTGTGTGTGTGTGGCCATATACTCTGCCACATGCAGTCTTTCATAAGCCTGAAACACAGCCGACGCATTTACATATATGAAAGCGTTCTCGCTTAAAAGTTGCGATTGAGCACTGCATGTGTTCGCTGATGCCGCTGCATTGAAGCTCGCGCAGTAATAACCGGGGCAGTGTATTGAACCAAGATTGCTTAGGCTACTCTTATGCACGTTATTACTTCCAGCCGAAGCGTGTGCATACTGCAGCATCGCGAATATGCATGGTGACATACCACACCACATCGCTGCCAGGCAACATGAAGCTAATCAAAACTATAAGCTACGGAATGATTTGGCGTATCTCCTTTACCCGCTCCGCGCAAATGTGCTGGCAACTGGGCATTCTCAGGTGCCAATCGCTCCGATCCCACTAAGCTTTTATTATCTTCGCCTTTACGCGATAGCATGAGGGCTCCATGCATGTCACAATATATACACGACCCGCTCCTTAAATTTGGTAACGTGTACTCGAAGAAGTGGTAGAATTGATCGCGAATGCATCTGTCGACCTTAATTTTGATTGTCTACACCAGGGTAAACGTAGAGGATGTCTGTTTTATTTTTTATGATATTTTAGTTGATATTGACCAGACTTAGCCCAGTAATAATTTTAGGGAGAAACATGAATAAAACGTGGAAGGAGAAACAATGCGTCGATGGTGGGATCATTCTGGTCAATATAAACTACTGTAGCATAAATATTAAAAAAATATATGTATATCCCCTTCGACTCGCAGACTGTCGGCTCCTTTCATTGTACTAAAATATATATATATATATATATATATATATATATATATATATATATATATATATATATATATATATATATATATATATATATATATATATATATATATATATATATATATATATTGTGTTCAGATGAGCGGGAATCGAGGTCCCGTGACCGTTTTGTGTTTTCAATGAAACTTTTATACATGATGAGCAAATGTCTCGACATAAAGGAATGAAGCTTAGTCTTTCAGGATCTGCAGTAGTATTTTATAAAAAAAAAAAAAATCGGTATATCCCTAGAGGCGGTAAATGCCGTATTTGACATTTCAAAAAGTTGCACGTTTGGAGCCCTGCTGCTTTCAGATTAAACTTTTTCTGCATTATTTTCTGCTGAATAAATTTATGCAACTTTTCTATAAGGAGGGTTAATAAGATCATTTTTTCTTGCCCCACTTGTTTTAGTAAAAGAATCGAGAACTTTGCTCCAGGAGCAAAGTGGTGCAAAAGTCGATTTTCAATCTGATATTCTTGCTCGAAGAATTAAGTTGTGGACACTGAAACTTTTTGTCTTGATTGTGGAGGCTATGTTCTTAACTTTAGAAGAAACTTATGGGTTTAGACCGTGAGGTGTTTTCTCCACAACGCATCAAATTCGGTCAAATTTTGAAAAGAGCTAAGAAGAAAAAATTGATTCCAATTTACAAAAAACATCTTAAATTTTGATTAAAATCTTCCTGAAGAACCCCCTGTACCTCAGAATCAGTAGGGAATAGAATAGCGTTGCAATATGTTCATGAAATTATTTAAGAAAGGATATAGAACTGAGGACTTGTGCTGCAAATTGTCAATATTTATCCCTTCATTCTGGCAGCATCCCACAAGTTGTTGCTCTTGAAACTTTTTATGCATATTGCGCAGGCTTTCTACTTTATTCTTGCGAAGATTTCTGGCTCTGGAAATGACTATTCGTTCTCCATATTACTGTGAATTTAGGCAAAATTTAAGAATAGAAAAAAAAATGGACAAGTTTGATTAGAAATTTTAAAAAAAAAAACGACATCTTTGATTTTAATTTAAACCTCCTAAAATAATACTCAGTTCTTCATAAATACCAGGCACTAAAAAGTATCGCGTTATATAGAACAAAAATATAAAAAATAAATATCAGACAGAGCGCATCGTTCTCTCCTATAAAATTGCTTAGGCCTTCCCGTAAATGAGTATCGGAGTTACAAGCTAAGTTCATTATTTGCTGAATTTATTTATTCTATCTCATGTCGTATCTAAAGCCTTCCCAGTGCTTATAAAGTCGTTCTCTGCTTCTTGGGAGAGTTATTGATAGCTTAAAATGGGATAAATTCGCTATTTCTTGTCATTTCGTTGAAAACGCAAATTACGGTTTAGCTTTTATTCTATCCTGCAATTTTTAAAATTTAACGGTGCTGTCATATTCAGCCCAGCTCTTAATTATATTATTTCTTATCTCAGTTATGGTACAATTGAAGAATACTATATTTTTGAAGACGATATTCCTCGAGTGCACTTACGTAAACTGTCATAAGCAGAATGCTGTGCAGCATGATAGCTTTGATGGGATTATATATGTATTTATATATATACCTGTGGCACGAATCAGCCGAGATGGCGAGTGCCTTTGTCGACAGAGCTATCTAGCCTAAGCGAGGCGAGACAACACAAAACGAACGCGTGCCATCCACCTGACCTGCAAAGCCTCGGTTCTCGCGTTTAGCTTAAGAATTGGCAGGTTAGGTGGACGGCGGAATCGCTTTGTTTTGCCTCGCCTTTCCTCTGGGCTAGATAGATCCTGCGAGAATAGTATATATATATATATATATATATATATATATATATATATATATATATATATATACCTGCGCATGTGACACGTGAACAAAGGCGCGTCTTGTTCTATGCGTGGGCGGTGTTTCATTTTGAGTGGGCGACCGTACTTTTTTTTTTTTTTTGTAGCACCTAACCATAACGCGCATCTTGGAAGAAAGGTTAGCTTCATAATCAGCGTTCCCTGGACTTCGGCAGCGAACCGGTATTCTGACAAGGTATTCCCGTGGGAGATCAAGAATGTATATGCGAAGGGTCGACAGATGGAGCACGCTTCGCGGGAGCTTAAAACTATAACTATAGTGCATGTGCTTTGATCGCTCGGTGCCTTACTGAAAGAAGTGTCGGCTTGTAAGATCAGAAGATCAGTAGTAAGGTCAGAAATAAAACTATATAAAGAAAACCGTTTATGATAGCAAATATACCTTAATTTCCATTTAGGCGTAGACATCATCATAATGTATCATGCCAGCTTTGCGAGGTTTCGGTAGTTTTGTTTTGGTATTCTCATTATTATCTGGCCATGGGACTTTGTAAGTATGGGAAACATGACATGAAGCTGTGTTCTCTACCAAAATATTAGTACAAACAAAGGCATTAGGTTATTTTCCATGAAGTTGCCGCGTCGTACTCGGCCATCCGTGAAAAAAATGCGCGTATCATTTCGGCCTATTATGAAGCATTTTTAAATTTTAAGTCAAGATTAGCATGACAGCACATCGCATCTGTGATGCTTTCACGGCCAAAATCTATGGTCGAGCTATTTCAAAGTTCAAAATATTATCCAGACATTTTCTATCCTTAATTAAGTATTTATTTACAAGCTCATACGATGCCATACTCACTTTAAAATATATATAGTGATGATAATGACGATAGTTGATTTTTTAGGATGCAAGTTTTTGTGACGTGATAAAATATCATATAGCCTATATCTTTCAATATAGCTGTAACTACAAATTTAAGTATTGATTTTTATTGTTTATTTTATTACACACATCTGCAGCGCACGAAGACCAATATGCATAGGGGAGATAGTCACATGAATCTAAACTTTAAAAAATCATGATGTTAACGTTCTATATCATCCGTGTAGGTCAAGCCGCTTCTCCGTTTTCGACCCTTTCTTTAAGCCAAGTTGACGGTGACCTCCTAAGACCTTTTTTTCAATCGCATCACACGGGAGAGACCAACTGATCTGTTGCCTCATATGTACGTAAAATCAAGACCGGACTCGAAAGAACCATTCCCTCTCTCCGCCTTTTTGTGCCGATCTAGTGTTCCTTAAAGATTAAACAAACCGTCTGTTCTTCAGCGCCGCTAATGTCGTTTAGCCGCGAGGACTGCGCGCAAGGGTCCTGGCGCCAGGTTGTGTGGGATTCCGCGGGCGTTTCAACATAACGCACGGCGATCGTTCCTTGCAATGCGCCGCTGCCCTGCAGAGCAACACCGTGGCTTGCAAAGGGGTCGTTCGCAGGAGAAGCTTGACGTTTGGCTCAGCGGAATCCGCATGGCTTGCCCGAGCACAATAGAACGAAGCATGCCTCCTTCGTATGGACTGCTCATCGTCTCAGTTGTTTGACCGGAGTTCAAAGCTGTACGCATTTTTTAATGCTTGCTAAAATAAACGGATCAGTACGGGGGGAAGTGGGAGGGTTTGTAGCGGGCCGAGAATGATTCTCAATAGTTTGCATAACGACCAAAAGAAAACTTACGTTTACAAGGGTATGGCCAATCAATACGCTTCACTGCATCTCGCTAGCCTAACTCACGTCATCCCCCGTCCCCCCTTCCAAAAAGAAAAGGATGAAAAGGATGAGGTCCAACATAAAATAATAGCGGTAACAACACTCCTTCCAGGGAGCAGTTAGGGCGTCCTATAGGCTGAACACGAACGAATATTGTGTGCATGATGTAAGGTTATACGATGAACCGCTCGAAGCTAGAGTATTGAGAGGGTCTCGGCATCCTGTTTTATAGAGAGTTAACCGAACTGAGTTCCTCGATGTCAAGCCAAACACGAGATGAGCGGCCCAGCGCATTGGGGCGACGCATTTGAAGTCTGATTCGCAAGGACTGTGGTTATCAACAATTAAACTAATAGACGATGCTACACGGGTCCGTACTGTCCGGAGTCCATCTTTCTTCTCTCGGTTGTCTCCCTCCCCAGGGTTGCTCCTTTTTCGACAGGGCATGCAAGACGACTCTTCTTTTTTTTTTTCTTTTTTTTTTCGCTGAGCTCGCTCGCTGAGCTTCACGCGGTGGCGGCTCGCTAACACATCTAACCTCAAACTCAAGCTTAGGTTGAGGCGAAGTTGGGGTTGAAATTGCCCTCATGAGGTCAAAGCCTCTCAAGGTGACCCTCTTCTTATAAGGAAGCGGAGGTAATATAAAGTAAAATATATAATAATTAGGGTTAATTAGGGTGGGTGTTGATGGTAGGCCCTTTGGGTTGCGAGATGAACGGCTATAGGCCAGAAAAGCTCGTTTCTATTGAACATGGTATTCATTACAATGAAATAGTCTTCTCTATGCTTGTAATTAAATTTCACAAACTACGAGGACAAGAGTACCAAATCAATACGGCGTAGAATGCGGCACAACTAAGCAACAACACACCGGAAACTATGCAGTGCCGAGCACTGCTCTGAGAAGGTATACGCTATTTCAGTTCTAATTCAGACTGGGCCCATACTTTTCTCAAATTAATAATCATCCTACTGAAGGGCTATTTTAATTTTGCTCCATCATGCGCGCTTTCCAAATATTGTGTGGGCCTGTTAAAAACAACATGTTTAAACGATCCTCTACATATAGCAGCGCAGCGAGATATTAATGTCGTGTCAAATTAAACCTCTTTTTCAATGTTCGTTGAAAGATATATCCCTGAATATTTTTGCATCCTTCCAATTAAGGAAGCAGCACTCAATTATTTATGGAACACCGCAGAGGCGACAAGTTACCTTACATGTGAAAATGCTTTTTCTGTCTAATCACGCTTTAATTGGCACTGCTTCTGTGGGCACCTTACAGAGCAAAGCCTTTATACATAGCGATATATACGTGCTCCTAAGAGTGCGGCTGGTCCCAATCAGACAAAATACACAGAACAGTATATTGGCGGAGGGAAAAGAATAGAAATTAAATCATTATACAATTGTTTCTTTGACACTGAATACAGGAACTTTGGCCGGGAGAAGACAACCAGTAGCCAAATACACCTCCCTGCATTATGCATCCCATAAACACGGGTGATCAGAAAGAAGAGAGAAGTTCCAATGAGTGTGAGTAAAACATTTACTAAAATGACTTCCAAAAATGAGCGTATTATATACGCGATGTAAACTGTCACTGATAGACATGAATCATGAAACTATTTATCGGGCATACAAATCATCCTACTGAAGTGATACTGTAATTTTGCTTCAAAAGACATATTCCAAACAAGTGCAACGAACACTGCATGAATACTTTGAACATAAATTTTTTAATGTGAGTATTTTTTACACAGCACAATAAATTTTTGTCGGCAGGCGTATATAGCTCTGAAAAGCTTTTACGCGGCCTTTTCAGCAATCTGCGCTAGGTTATAAGCCCTGAAAGAGACTTTAAAGTACTCGGCTGGCTCGCGTGTTCATGTGACACACAGGGGGTTTACATGAACCCCAGAAAGTCTGGTCGATTCGGCCTGCCCGGCTGAAAACCGGCTATCGGAAATATGTATATACGCTGCTAGGGTGTCGAGCTAAACGGCTGTCGAGTCGGGTTGAATCAGCTCGACTACAAGGGCTAGATTGACTCGACCTGACACGCTGGGCTAACCGCGTCGGGCCACCGCCTCCTCTCTTGCCTCCTCGCTGGTCGGGCAGAAGCAGGAGACAGGACCGCGAGCTGTTCGTTCGCACATTCCTACTCTCCCTTCTCTCCCATATGCGCGTCTCTCGCCTTTTTGTTGACGTGGTTCGCTTGCTCAACGCAAGGTGTTGTGGCGATCTCGGCCCGATTTTTTTCAACCCGACAACCGGCTCCCCACGGCTCAATCTGCTAGCATCGGGCTCATGTAAAAAGGCTACAAACATCGCTGAGAATGTAAACAGAACCAGCACTCTACTGCTTGAATGCAATGGTGTCTAAACACAGGAACCTGCTAAAGGGAACGAATACACGCATAAAAAAAAAAGCTAAAAATGAAGCGGCAGCGTGGTAGAATGATCAGGGTAAACTTTACATGCGGATCAAGACTGCTCTATACATATTGTGGTCAGCCCGCACCTGCGAGCAGGGCTATCAAATGAGGAGCCGATTTCGGTCCGAGGTCGGACAGAGACAATATAGTGTTTTTCAACGAAAACTGTACGAAGCTGCCCATCCGCCAGAATGCGTGCTATGTTGTCCGTGCAGTCGGAGTAAGAAGCGAGATAACGTGCCATTTCACTTCCTAGGAAAACGGACCCGCACCGTTGAACAGCCAAATATGTATATTTAAGGATCGAATATTTTAAGGGAAACCCCCAAGGTGGAGTAATTACTTATTGGCATCCACCTAAGTGCAGCCATAGGGCTACAAAGGAAAGCTATACAGCTTCCTCAGAAACTTCGTAGTTAAAGAAAAATTCGTCCTGACCCGGGAATCGAACCCTGGACCACCGCCGTTCCGGGGCAGTCGCTCTACCGACTGAGCTAACCAGAGTTTTTTTTTCTTTATTGCCGTGCAACACAAAACAAAAATACACATGATAAAACACGTCAACTACACTTGAGCTAACGCGTACGCGGCTAAAATCTTTTCAAGTGCACCAACTCATCAAACAGACAAGGCCATTGTGGTGGATCCTGCTGCATCCTGAACGTTTCGCGTATATACACCGCACTTTCAATGAAGTTCTCACGCGCAGATCGTGTATCTATATCTGCATGACGCACCTGCATTCGTGTTTTCCACAAACTATGGAGGCCAAGAAGCATAATTAGACTGAGCTAACCAGGACGGTCAGCAGATCAGACGGTAGGGCGAGAGCGAATTGATCTATAACTCGAAGTGGGAACAGTGTTGATCGAATATTTTAGGGGAAACCCCCAAGGTGGAGTAAATTTGTAATAAGGGAGTAATTACTCATTGGCATCCACCTAAGTGCAGCCATACGGCTACAAAGGAAAGCGTCTGATCTGCTGACCGTCCATGGTTAGCTCAGTCGGTAGAGCGACTGCCCCGGAAATGCGGTGGCCCCGGTTTGATTCTCGGATCAGGACAAATTTTTCTTCAACTACGAAGTTTCTGAGGAAACTGTATAGCTTTCCTTTGTAGCTGTATGGGTGCATGCACTTAGGTGGATGCCAATGAGTAATTACTTCCTTATATGTATATGTAATGTCATCATCAGCAGCAGAACTAGACCCACTGCACGACGAAGGCCTCTACATCCGTTTAACCCCTGCAAACCTCTTAACCTCATCCGTTCTCCTAACTTCTTACCGCCCCCTACTACGATTTCCCTCCCTTGGTATCCAATACCCCAAGCGATTATGTGTGATCCTCTCTTCGCTCTACATCTCATGCCATGTCCATTTCTTCTTGATTTCCACAAGAATGCCATTATCTCGAGTTATTTTCCTATATGTAATGTATATATGCATTACTGTTCCGCATTCATTAACAAAAACATAATCAGACAGGAGCAGCTTAACCCGATTACGTCAGTGGAAGTAGTTTGGCTCATGTTCACGGTAAAGGTCAAAAGTTAAGTCAAAAGTGAAGTCTAATTAGCACAGGACCGAGTTATTTGGAAGGATGTGGGAGGGGCGTCGACTTGCAGTGGGTATAATCAGGCTGTTAATGTTAATGATGATGGCGATGAAATATAGTAAATTACCGTTTTTTTTTTCTAGATTGCCGATCATTATTTTAGTTTTTGTGCGTATTAATTATCGGTACCTTTCTGCTTTTACTGTCCAGGCATAAATCAATCTTTATTTTGCTTATTTTAGCATACCGCTAACCAATGACTGACCATAATCCGTGCCGTTGACAAGTGAAGTCTAGTTAAAGAGTTGATTATTTTAGTTAATTAACCAACTGAGCTCAATGATGCATTCAATACGAGTAGAATCTTGAGTGGGCACATTTAATATTTAAGCTTGAACTTCTATTAGCTGCCGTTGTCGGCGACCTATAGGGTGACGTTGATTCAACAGAGAGAACGAACATACGGGCACCGATTTTCCTTTATCCGGGCAGGGAAACGTGAACAACCGGGCATCGAATGCTTCTATGCCTTTAACAAGGATGGCGCCATGGTGACACACTGAAGCACGTATAACACTCCCAATGTAGACGGTCGAGGCGGGAGCCGTTCGAAGTGCGTTCAGGTATTTTAAATCAAGTCTTTCACTGTGCTGCGGCGCCAGCCAATAGCGTTTCTTCTTATGGGAGGCAGATGTATACACGTTCGGGGAGTTAACGCGCGGTTTATCTCACAGTGTTGTCAGACCTGCGTCACGCCGTGGGCGCGCGCGCTTTTGCACCATTTTGCATTTCGATACCGCCACCGTCACAGCTGCTTAAGACAAGCAATGAAGGGTGATGAAAAGAGACTTAGATTCTTGTGGGAAGCGATCGCTTTGCGAGTTATACGCCATGGCAGATGTCTGATCGCCCTGCAGGCCGCGCTATGACCGTTTATGCTTGCGTCTTCTCTAGATTACGAGAGGAGGAGTAATCTTTTGGCTAGGAATGCAATATTCGGTGTGCACGATCTTTGTGCAGACCGATTTCTGTAAATTTTGAGTTCTTACCGACGCGCTTGGTCTCTTCCGAAGGTTGTAAGCGCTACTTTTTCGCCTTTCATCCATTTACAGCTGCACGTACAATGAAATGTGTTATCAGCCCGATTTTGCGTGCCGAAGCGGCTCATTTTATGAAGATCGATGATTAAAACATGAGGATGCTTAATTAAGTGCCGCTTTTAAGAACAGAACTCAACTCCATTGCAGGATCCTACTCGCATTACGCATTCCTTATAGGGCACTTTTATTCAGAATGAACCAACGAGTCCTCGTGGTCTTTGAAATAAAGAACAAAAAAAAAATCCTCGTGGTCTTTGAGCATCGCATCCTTCAAACCGAAAGTGCGCGGGTTTCGATTTGCACCTTCACTCAAATTCCCTCAATTTTCCTTTCCGCTTTATTACTTTCCTTTTTTTTTATAGCTTTCATGAACCTCAGAAATTGGCGTTAATTCGAACATTTCTCCCTTTTCTGAATCTCGTTGTCCATTGCGACTTTTCACTCACATCCAACGACGACAGAAATGACCACTAACATTGAGAAATAGGCATGTTGAAGTATAAAGATTGATTTTTCGTCAAAGTCGTGTCAGCATTTTTGGAGGTTGCAAGAAAAGGAACTCACATTTCCTATTGGTATGATTAGCCCAATTTTAATAGTTAACTTAGATGCAATCACGTTATTTAAGCGATAATTAGACATCGCTAAATTTGTTTTTTATAATTCCCAAAACGTCATTATCCTCGACGCTTCGGTGCAACATATATCGGCCATTTCCCACGAAGCTCGAAAATTGCGCGCCGGCTGTGAACAAACAGTGGCGTCCATTAACTTCATCAACTTGCGGTCCAGGTTTACGGGCTTCGATCACTTCTCCTCCAGCCGAGGCGCCACCACGGCCGGTCTCGAGAGTAGCGCGCGCGCTTTCCCCTCCAGATCTGCCTTGCCAGTGCTTAAGGCAGCTTAAGGGCATCTGAAAAGGTTTTAGAATTTGATAGCCTTAAGAAGAACAAACGTATAAAACTTTCAGGTAAAGAGTGAAAAGTCGTTTTGTGCTAGCATTTGAATTGTCGGTGTAATCGCCGAATAAAGTGACGTAGGCCTTCATACTTCTCCGCAGTGCACCGCATTGGGCTGGAGCCCGCAAAGATGCCGTCACGTGTAGCGGCGAAGAAGCGGTTTCTTGAAGAGAGAAAACCAACGCCACCGAGCATGTATCTCATGAAGCGTTGTTTGCTACCGTCGATCGACGCACGAACTCGTGTGGGCTAAGCGAGCGGAAACCTAAACATTCGGCAATTATGACGCCGTTACCAGTTTTTCTGCCCTGCTCTGGCACACTCAGGAAAAGACAGCTTTTAATCAATGATTACGCCATTATTCTAGATGCAAGCCCGAAACCCGCACACATCTGCAAACTCTGTACCTATAATGTTGTATCCCGTCAAACTATATATATATAAAAGTGAAAAATTGCTTCATACTGTTTCCAAGTTTATTTGTAGTCGACGTTTCGGCAGGAGCCCTGCCTTTCTCAAGACTGATGGTACATGATTCTTGTTTGTCTTCTTATAGGGTTGGCCAGAGGTGATACAAACAATATGGGCACACACAGGTGAGTCAGCTGGACACGCACAACACACACACAGCTGCGGAGAGCAGGCTAGGCCCAATGGGCCATCAACCCAAGGCACCGGCCGCCGCGAGTCATCTGTATACAGTACAAGACACAATACAGGCAACCGCGGAAGAACCTTGGAAGGGAAAAAAAAAAAAAAAAAAAAAAAAAAGAACACGAAAACAGGTGGGGGAAGGTGTCTGCTGCAGGTGGTGAGAAAATTATTCTTCTTGTTCTCACTAAAAGATGGGAGCGCCCAGCGTGATGAGAAAACCAGGTGGACACTGCTGGTTAGAAGAACCTGACAGCGGCGAGTAAAGTTCGAGCAACTTGCGACGGGAGATGAACCGCAAAGAAAAAAAAAAAAAAAAAAAAAAAAAAAAAAAAAAAAAGCAAGTAAATATGTGGGACAGTAGAATGGTGAAATACTTTGAGGTTTTCGCTAACAGATGTGAGGGCTAAGCAAAGGAAGAAAACAGGTGGGGGAACGTGTTTGCTGCAGGTGGTGAGAAAATTATTTTTCTTGTTCTCACTGGGAGCGCCCAGCGTGATGAAAAAACCAGGTGGACACTGCTGGATAGAATAACCTGACAGCGGCGAGTAAAGTTCGAGCAACTTGCGACGGGAGATGAACCTTTATTTTTTTTTTTTATTTTTTTTTATTTTTTTTTTTTTATTTTTTTATTTTTTTTTTTTATTTTTTTTTTTTATTTTTTTTATTCTTTCTTTGAGGTTCATCTCCCGTCGCAAGTTGCTCGAACTTTACTCGCCGCTGTCAGGTTATTCTATCCAGCAGTGTCCACCTGGTTTTTTCATCACGCTGGGCGCTCCCAGTGAGAACAAGAAAAATAATTTTCTCACCACCTGCAGCAAACACGTTCCCCCACCTGTTTTCTTCCTTTGCTTAGCCCTCACATCTGTTAGCGAAAACCTCAAAGTATTTCACCATTCTACTGTCCCACATATTTACTTGCTTTTTTTTTTTTTTTTTTTTTTTTTTTCTTTGCGGTTCATCTCCCGTCGCAAGTTGCTCGAACTTTACTCGCCGCTGTCAGGTTCTTCTAACCAGCAGTGTCCACCTGGTTTTCTCATCACGCTGGGCGCTCCCATCTTTTAGTGAGAACAAGAAGAATAATTTTCTCACCACCTGCAGCAGACACCTTCCCCCACCTGTTTTCGTGTTCTTTTTTTTTTTTTTTTTTTTCCCTTCCAAGGTTCTTCCGCGGTTGCCTGTATTGTGTCTTGTACTGTATACAGATGACTCGCGGCGGCCGGTGCCTTGGGTTGATGGCCCATTGGGCCTAGCCTGCTCTCCGCAGCTGTGTGTGTGTTGTGCGTGTCCAGCTGACTCACCTGTGTGTGCCCATATTGTTTGTATCACCTCTGGCCAACCCTATAAGAAGACAAACAAGAATCATGTACCATCAGTCTTGAGAAAGGCAGGGCTCCTGCCGAAACGTCGACTACAAATAAACTTGGAAACAGTATGAAGCAATTTTTCACTTTTATGTAACCTCTAGCAACCAAGTACGTCTATTTACTTATCCTATATATATATATATATATATATATATATATATATATATATATATATATATATATATATATATATATATATATATATATATATATATATAAAAAGAAAATCACTTTTGCCTCCGTTTACCATTCCGATACGGGCGCCGCGGATACACTTTCCCTGCTTGTTGAGTGGTGTGTGGCTTTTGCGCATGGGCATCAAATAGGAAAACAAATGTTAAGTCGTAGCGCAGTGGGTAATCGATTTTCGAAAAAAAAAAAAAGACTGATATCACTACCACTAATACTCCTCTACACATGTCTATTTCCAATTAGTTGTAACAAGTTGTATATCTATAAAGCTATAATTTTTCTTTTTTTTTTAACTAGCGTGATTCACCCTTTTCTGGCGTCTGTCATCATTGGCAATATTTTGCCGTTTGAGCCTCTTTTAGTGTGAAAGCTTTACTTTAAGAAGCAAATTGATAAATGGCGAATTACCTGGGAAGCATCACAGAAAAAAAAAAAAAACGCAGCTGGAGCGGATTCGAACACAGGAATATCTCGTGAAAATCGAGTTCCGATCCTCATAGCTGTCACAGCTTTTATTATTATTTTTTTGCAGACGATATTGATTGCGCTGAAACGTTATTCTATGTATGTGAAATATGTACAGATTATCGGGAAAGACGGCATCAGATCAACACAATGCCCAACGGGACATAAGCATAGTCAGCAAAGCTCTAAAGAAGAGGCCATGCAGAGCACAATACTAAGCGTTAGTGCCAATCCTGTTCGAACTCGGCTTGTGCATAGGATTTCCTTAAATGAACAATCATCCTAAAGAAATTGTCCTTTGCATAAACAACAGATTCACGATGTCGGTCCGTCATGCGCGTTTTCCAGAGTCTGTGTAATCCAGTCAGAAAGAATATGTCTATAATGTCCCCATCAAACGGCAGTGCCGTAAGGTACTGTATGGTATGCGGTGTCATATCCAGTTCTTTTTTTTTTTAATGTTCTTTTGCATGTCATCCCAGAACAGTATTGCTTCTAATACGGTCAACATCGATAGCTATTACGGCAGCCGATCCTCACGTGTGTTTAATTTCCACTTTCTCGCGCTGTACCTGCATGTCGCCGTCTCCATCTACCTCCGCCCGTGTGCGCAGTGCATCTAAAGACACTGTTGTCACATTACCCTCTTAAGTTGCGCTAAGCGATCCCACAATTTTATACGGTGCTACCACTACTGTCCCCAGTTGCTAATTTCGCCGAACTTTGCCTGAAGCCTTACCTTGGAACCTTAGCCTCGAATCGAAAGCAAAACTTACGCGACCTATATTTTGGTTCATACATATCATTTCGCCGAGGCAGGTCAATAGCTGCAATTCTTACTGCTGAACCCTATTTTTTAAATTTAGTGGGATGGTTTACTGTAACATCTTGTAGATTCTGTTGATAACTATGTAACTGCACATTCAAGAAAAACAGGAGCTGAACAGTTTTATTCTTCAAGCGAAATTCCAGGAAAAGAAGCTCCAATCTGGAAGAAAAAGTACTGTGTTGTAAACTTAATGTCACTAAGAGGCACCGACTATATGAGAGGTGCCCTACAGAAGAGGGCTATACGGCAACCCGGACCGTCCGGGGATCGTTAACGTAAAGCACACAGGCGGATTGCGGTGAAACACGCCTGTTGCAGTGGGATCGAACATGCCCTTTCCGCGGAGCCACCAAGATAGGGTGAAAGAAATCAGAAGTCCACAGCTCACAGGAACTGTTTTCCTTTTTTTTTTCTTTTAGCGGTAATGATGTGTATATACCACACCGAAGTTTTGAGTTCCAACTTGCTGGAAAGACGCTTATATGCAAGTTTCAATTGTACAGCTAGATCTTCAGCTAATCTTTTTTTTTCGTTGTTGTTGTTGTTGTTGTTGTTGTTGTTGTTATGCCTAAATATAACGCATTCTAACACACTGAGACTCTGCATTCATTAATATTTTTATTAAGAACGATTTGGCGTGCTGTGTTCATGGCCACACTGGCCTCGCTTCAATGAAGACGAAGTTCGAGATACGTGCCATATGGGTCATACGTGTAAAAAACCTTGAGTAATCTAATGCGCGCTTCCCAGGTGAGGTTTCTCATAAAGGAGAGACGTGTATTTGGAAGCTGTAGGCACCCAGTCAAACACCATCTTGAAACAGGCGTCTGCCGATTGACCAGTCGAATGTAGGTCCGCCAGAGGATGCAAGTATTCAGACGGAGAGAAGCATAAAACCGAGGAAGCGGGCACTCATTGCTAGACCCGAGCGTCGGTGTGCTTGCTGATATAGCTAAATGAGACATGTCAGATGAGCGGTGCTATCCCTTTTACGGGGTGACTGCATCCCAGAAAATTGACCCTGTGCCATGAGTTATAACGCTCCATTAAAATCAGAGGCACTGCAGCCTGCTGCTCTGTTTTGAGTTTCAGGGTCTGCGAGAGCAGTATGTCGCTGCTTTTCTTTCTCTTCTTTTTATTCGGTGAAAAAAATACAACTTGGCTTCTTGTAGTGTGACTTTGAACGCGGCTGGGCGGCGCTTCAGAGCTTTGAATTGCAATCGATGGGCATTAAACAAGGTCGAAAGTGGCATAAGTAAGCCTCCTCTCGTTTCGCGTCAACGAAGAACTCGCTGGAAAAAATTGAGCACCGGGACTCTTTCTTTCCTGAGAAGTTTCAGTCATTTTTTGCAATTTTCCTGACAGAAAAAAAAAAAAAAAGTCACTTTAGCAGACACCAAAATACAAGAAAAAATTATTGGCGGAACTCTTGAGCTTCGCTTTAAAAGTGTGACGCGATAGCGGCCTATGACCGTTTGGTGGTCTTCTGGATTTTGCAACGGTACCTATTCAAAGCCTGGGTTTCGCGTCGTTGAGGTAACAGTAGAAGCAGTTCTGATAAAGTAGAAAAAAAAAATCATATGACTGCAGTCAAGCATTGTTATAGCAAACAAGTAGTATATAGCATAATATAATTTGATGTAGCCAAAATTTGTAATAAAACATTTCGACATTAACGCGCGCAAAAGCAGCGCGATTTGGTCTCTGAATAGAAGAAAAGCAAGGCGATCCTTGGTATAGAAATGGAAACACTTTCTTTCAAGCTTTATCCACGTTTTCCAAGGCGCTTGCGGCGATTCCGGGCATCGCAAAAATCCGAGATAGTTTCGCTTTTCCGCACAACGCTGCTAACCCGTATTGACGTCGTCGAACGTCGTACCCAGCTCTGTAGCTAGGGCGACTTTACCGCATTACAGTCATGCGGTGGGAAAAACGGCACGTTAGAGCCAAGTTATCGTCCTTTTTGCCACCTGCTTTACAGCCGACACGAACTCATGATGGTTACAATACAGCCATTCACACAAATACTTCAATGATGCTGTAGACGGGATCGAAAGGTGTGGACACATGCTGGCCGCAGGTTAGCAACCATCCATGCCACGGTATCGTGCCCGGCGCTGTTGTCGAATGCGAGGTTTGAACACTTTAGGGAGTGAACCTTGGCGCGAACGCTTACCGCACCACCGCCAATCATTTGAGTACTGCGAAAAAATCTACCTTTTCTATCAGAGTGCTGCATGGGCGCTCGGAGTTCGAACTTCGATATATCCGTTTCATGGCGAACCGCATTCAATATATAAAGTAGTAACTACACATGCTTGCTAATTATATTTAATATGGGCTCTATGTAAACCACAATCTGTAATGTCATGTCAGTTTGCTGGAGGTTTGATTGTGGATGTGTTTATCAAATGTACTTAATAAGAGTTCGATACTTGCAATGTCTGTGTTTGTTATATTGAAGTTTCACTCCATACGTATATGCATGTTGTTATCAAATTCATTGACCTGCATAATAGTGTGTTATCCATTTGCTGTCTTCGCTGTGTGGTCGGGCTCGGTTTATTGGTGCCTTCTTGGCTTCTTCGTCTTCTCCCCGCTAACGCGTCGGCTGGCTCAGCAGTGTCTGCTAGACTAATGCTGCGGTGACTAGTAAAGCTTTGCTTTACGGCCTTTCGGTGTCGTTTTAGTGGAGGTGCAGGGAGTTTCCCCGTGTAGAAGGGCTCCCAGAAGCATCCGACTCTCAGTCACACCTCCTCTGGAAGAGACATATATTCAGTAGGAGAGCCGCCGCTTCAGAGGCTAAAGGTATCGAGAGTTGGTTCCCTCGCCGCACACCACCCTAAAGCGTGACGGCCACAGCGGCAAGCTAGACTGTCCATCTCCTCTGGAGTTCCCGGCCGGTGCTCCTCATGCGTCTTCTATGCCCATGGCCTTTCGTGGTGATAAATTTGTAGTCCGATGTCTTTCACGGTGCTGATTCCATGCAGTAAGCCCGTTTCCGCTGAAATACCGGTAGTCGCTGTCAACGGTAGCGTGCCTGCCCTCGTAGATACTGGCGCTCATTTATCTGTTATGAACTGTGATCTTGCAACGAATTACCTTAGGTATAATTTTGACACTTTAGAACGGAACGCAAATACGGAAAGCTGGAGGTCATGAGGTGGCTTCGTTCGGAGAGTGCACAGCTGGAGTGAGATTCACGGCGCTAATTGCATTGACGGCTTCGCTGTGCTAACGCGATGCTGCAAAGTCCTTTTTATTTTATTCAGTAATACTGCGGAGTCGTTGACTCCAAGCAGGGGTGAGCAAAGATACAATTAAGAAAAGGTACAACAAAGTTACACGAGCTTCATGGAAGAGAAAACAGATGATGCAAAAAACAAACAAAGGTTTCACATTCGAGAGGCTCTCAAGTTATCAATAAATATTTCTACATTCAGGCTGTTCACTACACACATCGGCAGATCATTCCACTCTGCAATTGTTTTGACGAAAAAAAAAAAAAGGAATGCTTAACTGCATTGGAGTATGCTCGCAATTCTTTTAGCATTTTTCTAAGATTAAAACGCGTACTTGCGCGCCAAAACAGGAGTAATATAATCATGGCAATTAATTTTAATCAGATTGTTGTAGATTAGGTACAAACATTTCAACCTTGCTTGAGTGCGCCTTGCCAGTTTCCGCTGTTTGCCACTTTAGATTTTCCTTCGCGAAAATGGTGCGACCGTCGACCATCCGAGTCCTCGGGGTGACATTCCTTAGATTGTTTGTGATTGCCGATGACTGTGAGCTACACAAGCCTTTCTTCCGCCCGTGCGGTGACTGCGTCACTCTAACACCGAGCGCCAGCTATTTCGTTATGGGGGAGTGCGACAGCCTAAGCGTGCTTCACAGTGTCGCGGAAGTGAACATGTCTTTACTACCGAGCCAACCAGACTGCATCGCTTGGAGTGTGCTTGTCTTGCATAACAAGCGAGCTCAGGTTCTGTTAACCAACGTTAGCACCGGATACTGCCATTTACGAAAATCCGCCGTCATCGCTTATTTTGGTAAACATAGTGGGCCCGACGCCACTCTGTATCATTGGCGAGGAGCGACAAACCTGAAGAAAGCACCGATAAGAAAGTAAAAGCGGATGTGAACCCCGAATCAGAAACGGCGCATTTAATCTATCTTGACCTTTTTACTAATCCCGATACTCTTTTGCGACTAATCCTATGCTAAGTCTCAACCCAATCAATGTCTTTACTGCTCGAAGTTGCGGCACGAGGGAGACCACGGTGAATACCGTGACGGAGACCATATTTTCGCAATGTTTGAGAATGACACACGTATACTGTGGGCTTCGACACACTGCGCGTTTAGCTTTGCCACAGTGTCGGAAGGTTGCTTGTAAAGTTTGCTTCTTTGTCTTACATGAGTGCAGTTAGGAAAATGGGTATGCCTAACAGCTGCCGATACATTAGCCTCTGGTAGAACATCCGGCCTGCATTCGGGAGGTACCAGGTTCGATCCATGGCACCGCAAGGTGCCCACTGGTTTCCCAAAGATGCAAGATTTCCCCGGGCTTGCTTTTAGGTTTTTCTTAGTTGGAACGCATGGGAAAGGGTCTAGAACCAAACCGTTACTTGGTGTTTAATGTTTAAAACATAATCGCCGCTATCTCCCTCCCGTCTTCTGTGACTACCTCAGCTTTTTCTTCCTCTGATGTCGGCGCCAGACATTCAAGCATAATTTGCAGTATACAGCAAAACAAATCTGCTGGAATTGATGATATATTTATTAGCGATCTCTACAGAAACGATCGGAGTCTAAAGCATGTCTTTGGACTAAATAATATGATATAATATGTGGCGGCATACAATACTCTCTAGATCAAGCTCGTGTTATACCACTGTGCAGGGAGGGAAAAAGAAATGACATTTCACACTATATCCCAATATTCGCTATAGCATGCCTCTCACAAATATTAGGAAAACATATTTAGTAATGTCACCATTTATGCAGAAGCACATTCTGCTTAGCCAGTATTAATATGGATTCGTTGCTGGTTCTGGTGCCAACAAATTATTAGAAGAGCTGTTTGATTCCCTGCATTCCAGTTTTATAAAAACGAAGTATCATTTGGTCTTTATTTTATGGAAAAACTTTTTTTAATAGTGTACATCATGGTATTATTTGCGAAAAACAGCCTAGATATGGGTTTTGTGGCCAGTTTCTGGTGTTTATAAGATACTGTCTATCCGAGCGACCTCATACGGTGCACTTGGACCTGTGCCAAGCAAAAATATAAACTTGCATAGCGGCGCTCTCCAGGGTTTTCATCTTTTCACGCATTTTGTTTAACCTGCATGTTAATGGCCCACCTAGTTTTATAACATCTTCAAGACTTTATCAATACGCTGATGACACTCAGCTCATCTCATCTAATGCCGGCTTTTCAAACGCATTTCTGTAGCTTCAATGCAACTTACGCGTTTCGAAGCGTTTCGAAGCGTTTCGAAGTGGTTGAGGTAAACAGGGAGGTGCATAGAGCAGGTTTTTGCAAGGCTTTTAAGCGGGATGGCATTCATTTTAACAGAAGGGTGATTGATCCGTCCGTCCGTCCACTAAGTTGTGTGATTGCTCCCAATGTATATAACCTATTTGATATTAAACCCTAGAAAACTCATCTAGTTTGCTTTGGTAGCCCTAACAAGCTGATCACGAATAATGGATCGATTTTATTGCACAGTTCTAGAGGCATATCGTATTCCTACCACCCCATTACCGGCGTTCGGCTTCTAAAATATATTTCTGTATACATAGATAGCGATTTAAACGGTAACGAGCGCACTTGACCTATGCCTAGCAAAACGTTTAGAGGGGTCGCAAGCATGTTGTATTCTTAAAGGCCTACTTGCCTTTTTGCAATGAGATGTCTAATTGCCTAGTATATGGAATATGGGGCGCTTAGGTATGAGATGTGCTGCTTCTTTAACTGCCCTGCTACTTAAAGAAACAGGGTAAACCGTCGTCTTAGGTACATGGTGAAAAATGTTTTATATTCAACACCCAGGAGATCACAAAGTGTATTATTCCTTTCCTCTGGATTGGTTTATTTCGATACATTGGTCACACAAATTGCGGTATTAAGATATTTATGAAAATGTGATTTTAATGTGTCTTATGTTAAAACAGTGGTTTTGCTGCAAATTACCAGATATATTGTTCCCAGAGTGCGAAATTATTTTCGAGAATGCATAAGATTATACTATATCCAACAAATATCTAATCAACTGCCTGATGATGAATTTGATTTAAGGAATCTGAGTACATTGCGTGATGCTGTTTTAAAACTTTAAAAATTGTGATACCTAGTTTTTGTTTTTGCACAAATACGACATAAGGAAAGAGAGGTTGTTGTTGCTGCCGGACGGCGCCGTACAAGCTCAGTCGTGGCTGTGGTGTGTTTGCGTCCTGTATTATGGTCCTGAAATTAATAGAGTGTTGTTATTATTATTATTATTATTATTATTATTATTATTATTATTATTATTATTATTATTATTATTATTATTATTATTATTATTATTATTATTATTATTATTATTATTATTATTATTATTATTATTATTATTATTTATTTATTTTTTATATATATCCTAAATACTTTCATGTGTCGTTTGCTTCTTTTGTCTCAGCTTGCTTGCTCATTTTTTTCTATTTGTGCTACAGTGCACGTGCTACAAGACCATACGGTTGTTTCTGCGCACGCTAAAATAAATATTGGCATACATACATACATACATACATACATACATACATACATACATACATACATACATACATACATACATACATACATACATACATACATACATACATACATACATACATACATACATACATACATACATACATACATACATACATACATACATACATACATACATACATACATACATACATACATACATACATACATACATACATACATACATACATACATACATACATACATACATACATACATACATACATACATACATACATACATACATACATACATACATACATACATACATACATACATACATACATACATACATACATACATACATCTGCCGGCAATTGTCCCTATCAATAACTTATATTAGGAAGAGCTCAAATGTATATATGCTGAATTTCGCTCTCTGCTGCTGAGGCTCTTACAACCAGAGCAGAGAAGCACTGAGAGGATTGTATAAATGAAAAATGCGAATAGTTAGCATTATACTGAAATCATCAAAAAGTCACATAAACCTGGAAAATTAAAGAGCACTGCAGAATCTGCATTGGAGTAATGCGAACGCACGGATGCTGCTGTTGGTTGCTTCTATAGTTGCTAATTCACTTCTTGTTTACCCATTTTAGTCTTTGGTACTTTCAAATTGCTTGCCAATCCCTTCCTATGACCTTTTTCGGCTCTACTTCCGGTCGCGTGGCGTCACATCCTCTACATCACATTAATTCACCTCTTGTTTATTCATTTTAGTCTTTGGTACTTTCAAATTGCGCACCAATCCTTTCCTATGCCCTTTTTCGGCTCTACTTCCGGTTGCGTGACGTCACATCCTTGACTGATTTAATTAACTATTTTAGTATTTGATACATTCAAATGTGGCGCCAAGCCATTCGCTAATGAGACCATTTTCGCCATTACGTTTTTATTTTTGCCTCTAATTAATAACCTAATTAACCTATAGGCCTAATTGTTATTTCGCGAACAACATTACATCACCCTCTATTGATTGATACCCCTCATTAATCTCTACGACTACTTCTCAATTACAACTGCTGCTGACACGATTTTGCGTGTTTTGCTTCTAATTAACTACCTAATTACCTTATTGGCCTAATTATTATTTCAGGCACAACATTACGTCACCCTCTATTGATTGACCCCACTCATTAACTTCTACCACTTGCCAATTACCCGCAACTGCTGCGGACACGATTTTGCGGACGCGGTCTGCGGACACGGTCTGCGGACAGAAGTCTGTGAAAATAGCGAAGTAACGCTTTCGCGTTTAATCTTGCTTTTCATCTTTCTGAAAATATGGCTGCATGCCGCACTTATGGTTGCTGAACCAAACATTCTGTTCCTGACAAAATCAAATTTATATATCTAAGGTTCTGCGCGTCCTCTTTTCTTTCCTTTCGTTTGTTTTATTATTTATTGCAGAATTGTTCGCGACTTGTACAGGAGCAAGATCTTAATGTTTTCTTTACGGTGATGTACACCATTCTTCTAGCGGGTTTGCCTTACCTAATGCATAGTCGCGGGACAGTTCACTTTGGCCGCCGATCATCGGGGAAAGTTTAAGGTGGTCTTGCTGGCAGTTGGCATCCGGTCCGTTTTTAAAGATTCATGTTCTCGTGTGTGTGTGTGTGGGGGGGGGGGGGTCTTGAGAGAGAGAGAGTAGGAGAAGATAGGTGAGGATAAAATGAGGCAACTTCACACATGTTGATAGTTTCTGGAGAAATTGAGCTGAATAAACTGGTCACCCTGTATGCACAATCCCTGCATGTAGTAACGCTATAACACCGTTTTTATTCATAAGAAAGGTGACGTCAAGGAGTTGAAATATTGCAGGCCGGTCAACTTACTATCCATTACGCACAAGGTATTTTCTAAGGTTATCGCTAATAGAGTAAGGGAAACAATGCACTTCAATGAACCAAACGACTAGGCAGCTTTTCTGAAAGGGTATTCTACCATAGGCAATACCCATGCCATCAACCAGGCGATAGAAAAATACTCGGAATATAACCGGCCCTTATACACAGTATCCATTGATTAGAAAAAGCATTTGACTCAGTAGAAACCTCAGCAGTCATGCAGGCAATGCGTAATCACAGTTTAGATGAGCCATACGTAAAATTACTGGAGCATATCTATAACGGCTGAACAGAAACCACAGTTGTGCATAAAGAAAGTAATAATGTTTCCAATAAAGAAAGGTGCTAGAAAAGGAGGCACGATCTCCCCAGTGCTATTCATCGCTTGCTAACAGGAAGTATTCAGAATCCTGGAATCGGAACAGTTAGGGATAAAGGCTGATAGAGAACCTCAATAATCTTCGATTTGCTGATGAAATTGCCTTGCTAAGTAACTCAGAGGAGCAAATGCAAAGAATTATGAATGGCTGATAAGGGAAGAGCAGAAATTATAGCCTAAAATTATTCTCGAAAAGAAAAAGATAACGTTCAACAGCCGCGGAAAGGAACAGCAGTTTACAATAGGTAGCGAAGCACTGGAATTGGTGGGTGAATATGTCTTCTTGGGATAGGTAGTAACCACATATGTGGACCACGAAAGGGAAGTAACTACGAGAATGTTGCGTCGGAGCGCGTTTGGCATATACTCGCAGATCATGGCTAGCAGCTTACCGGTATCGCTGAAGAGGAAAGTATACAGTCGATTCCGGATATATCACATTATTGCTTATATGGAACTATCAATACCCCTTGAAAATACCATGCAAAAATATAGGAGTGGATATCGAACTATCAATACCCCTTGAAAACACCATGCAAAAATATAGGAGTAGTGTTCGCGTTTATCCAACTTGCCTTAAGCAACATATTCGATGTATTGAACAGCTCGCCCTGCCTCTGTAAGGTGTGCTCCTCCTAAGCGATTCCCACGATCACTTCTCCCGCGTGGAGCCGGCTCGGCAGCGAGGCCTTGGGAACCTCCTGGCAGAGCTAGCGCTGTAAAAACGATGCAGGAGTTGAACGCCAATTCCGCTTGAAAGTGGCCGTGTGTCTGACATGCTTGTTTTCAACGTGACACTAGTGTGATGCCAAGAAACTCTAGTTCGGTGCAGCGGTTGTGCTTTGCAGTGAAGGCTTGTGGTGGCTTTCGCGTGGCTTGCTTCGCTGCTGAAATAGACGAATAAATCGGCTATATCATATTTGCACTCTGTTATTATTTTGTTTATAGTGTGCTGGTAATCAAACTGTACAAATTATGATCAGTGGTGGATTTCCCCAAAGCCTCATCCGAAGGAGCTTTGGAGTGCGCCGCTTGTGCCACGCGGCGCTAGACGCGAGGTGCGAGCCATTCCTACAAATTATTTGGCGTGCGAGCTCTCTCCCTGCCCGCAAACGTCAGCATCCGCAACCAGAATAAAAACCCCCTATAGCATCAGGGTAAAGGTCTGTCGCTGTCACTCTCCTGTGTAGCTTTGGCTTGAGATCGGAGCTGACCGGCCGTATAGTGTATCTATTTTAGTTTCATGTGCAGACAGAGTGAAGGATAGCGCCACCACACTGCTCTTCAGTAGTGCACTTGTCTATGCATGAGAAGACCTCACACTCGTGTAGCTGCGAGAAGGGCTTCGGGGCGGCAAGAATATTTATCCACAGCTAGTCGTTGTTAGCGCATTGGACATATTTTCTCCTTCTCCTTGAGCTCTGTCGAGTTTATGTAAAATCCGCAAGTCTGAAGAAGAAGAAGACAGCCGCAAAAACAGCCCATCTTCAGACGTGCCATTTTGTTTCAGGTCATCATCATCATCACTCCAACTGTTTCCTTCAACAATGCTGAAAACAAATATGTGTTCAACTGTTTCGATGCATAGATATTATGCTGCGTAGAGGGCCGAAATGCAAAATAAAACTAAGCATACACAAAAGGCCCTCTGAAAGTGAGATACAAACATCCAGAAACCTAATTTAGGAACGTAGAAACTATTTTATGCGTTCCCGGCAAGAAATGTACGTCACCAATAGCAAGAATCTACAGCAAACATATTCATGAGTTGTATAATTTGCTATATTGACGATCACTTTAAAATTAGCAGTGGCTTCTTCCGATATAACCAAGTTTGACGAGTGGTAGCTATGTTTTGCTTGAATTTGCTAATACCACGTGCTAAGCTAACATCATCACGTGCCTATCGCATGATATTTAACGTTAATGAGAATCAATCACTTTTCAAGTTCAAAGGTAAAATTTCATTAGTTTTGGTCAAACGGTCAGTTAGTCGTGTGGTTATACGCACCAGCTTGCCGTAGCATCACACACTGGGAAAGACGTGTCGCTAGACCGGCTGACAGTTTGACTTTGTCTCAGCTTCAAGGTCACCAGAAGCATGCGGTCCCCGGAGTTACACCAGGACTAAAGCTACAGCTCTAAAGGTAAACCTGATATTCGAGGGTTTTTTATCACTTCGATGTCTGTGCTTTGTCTGTGTCAGTGTCATGGATTAAATGATTCTTAGACATTAGCCATAGCCTATTTGTACTACGCCACGTAGCTCTCATTAGTATCACTGATTTCGCAATCTCGGGAAAAGATCATGCCCTGAGAGCATCAAGATCTTTTTGGAGCAGACCAAAATGGTTAACTTATACAAGTTATTAACAGAATCAATATGTAACTCCAATAATATGTGATGTCCGGCCGTTACGTTCTTTCGACGTGCCATCTGTTTCCCTCGAAGGGTCGGAAGCATGTTTTTACACTTATTATACAATAATGACATGTCATGAGGCCACTTCACAAATAGGCCTCTGTACAGAAGAGTGCGTATTATATCGCATAATATACCACCGCCAGAACATTACCTGAAAATAAATGCCTAATGTCCCAGCTTTTGTTCATTTTATAGTACATGACTATTGAAAATAAGCGCTACTGAAAGCGTGCTATGTATATTGTTCACTTACAATACGTCTCCCTTACGGACGAACTGACGTATAACGGTACATATTATGGGAATTTATGTATCCTATAGTATCTGCGCAAAACACCAGAGACGTGCTCCGAAAAGCAGAGAAAATTTTTATCAAACAGTGTCGCACTCCATTTATGGAAGTCAAACCTCCACTGCTCTGGCATTATGACCTGTGTGTTGACATCAAAGCAGGGAAGAAATATTGAAATACGTGTCTCTGACTGACGGATGAAGGGCGGGTGTAGACCCCGCATTGCATCCCTTCGTTGCGCGTGAGCGTATCCGTCGGCGGTCAGTCAGGAACAGGCGAAGGATACTCGACGTCGTCACGGCGGCTGTCCCACTTTCTGACTAGTGTTTGCAAAAGCGTGCGCATGGTGGGATCCATTTTACTGCTAGTGCGATCGCGAACTCCACTTTTCGATCTCCGTCGAAGAACGCGCATCGAGGGAACAAAAGCAGCACGCGGAACTGTCTCTCTGACGCTATCGCTTGCTTTCTCTCCTATAGGGGAGAAACGCAGCCCCAGGTCTATGCGAGGGCAATAAAGAAGACAGAAATACCTCATAAGGCGGGGCTGTGGCGCCGACATTCGTTGTACTCTCCCAGACTAGTCACTTCCCGCCAGGATCGCGGGAGAAGGACGAATTTCCCGTGTGGAGGCTAGTCGACCAGGCAGGTGAGTGTAAAACCAAGGAAAGACAAAGGAAGGAGACGAGCACAGAGAATTAGCTGCATTGCTGTGGACGTAACTCTAGTATTAATTACTCTTTTCAAGAACATTACCGGCCGTACTTTCCGCGGATGATACCTCACAGTCACAGTTATTAAGCGCGCGCGCTTAATCACCGATTACACACACAGTGTGTGTGCGTGCGCGCGTATGTATGTATGTATGTATGTATGTATGTATGTATGTATGTATGTATGTGTGTGTGTGTGTGTGTGTGTGTGTGTGTGTGTGTGTGTGTGTGTGTGTGTGTGTGTGTGTGTGTGTGTGTGTGTGTGTGTGTGTGTGTGTGTGTGTGTGTGTGTGTGTGTGTGTGTGTGTGTGTGTGTGTGTGTGTGTGTGTGTGTGTGTGTGTGTGTGTGTGTGTGTGTGTGTGTGTGTGTGTGTGTGTGTGTGTGTGTGTGTGTGTGTGTGTGTGTGTGTGTGTGTGTGTGTGTGTGTGTGTGTGTGTGTGTGTGTGTGTGTGTGTGTGTGTGTGTGTGTGTGTGTGTGTGTGTGTGTGTGTGTGTGTGTGTGTGTGTGTGTGTGTGTGTGTGTGTGTGTGTGTGTGTGTGTGTGTGTGTGTGTGTGTGTGTGTGTGCGCGCGCGCGCGTACGGGCGCGCGCGCGTGTGTTTGTGATGCATTAAGGTATGCCGCGGCATCAGCAATCACAGTAACTCGGCCCGACATTGAACCAATCGCTGAGTTTGGTACTCTTGCAAAACGGTGCCCCTGGCAAACGAAACCTTGAACCGTAAGTAAGTATCCTCCGTCATAGAAGCCTGCATAGAAATAATGGAGCAGCGGTTTTCCCGCAGAATTCCCTGCTCCCAGGCACCGTTTAACAACACTTAGCTGATTTCAGGCAGTATTTGGGGTCGTGCATGTAATAAGATACCTTGTGCACGTAATTCCGCTTTTCTAGTTCAAATGTTGCCAGCTTGTTTTATTTTGTTTAAACAAATTCTTCACATGGAGCGAAAAAGGCGCTCGCTCATTACAGATTTAAGGTCTGCAGGAAGGACGCACAGGACACGGTTTAGTACACGCTATTCTTATACTAACGCCAACCGCCAGCTAAATGAAAAATACATTAATGCTTTTGTTCCTTTTTTTTTTTCGTTTTTATTACAATTTAAATTGCCGAAAAGGAAAGTTTCAGTAGATATAGAGCACTTTAGAATTTGGAAGTAGAACTTCGTCGAAGCTATCTTTTTTTCTTCTTTTTTGTCTGAATTACATTTTTTCGGGTGAAGCGTTTGTTTGCAAGATGAATTAAAACGTCACAATCACAATATCTCCGGTGAGCACTACGATAAATGTTTCTTCCCAGGAGTCAAAAATATTTCAAGCGCTACATAGAGAAAGAAATGAATAAGTAAGTAGCTTCCTTTTCTTTTTTCTGCGTTGGGAAACAATATAATTAGTATATCACTGTTCAGACGGGGAAAAACTGCTTCGACAACGACGATAATCACAACCGCAATAAAAATTTTAACCTTTTTTATTCTTATTTTACGCGCATGTAATGCTTTCCTTTGAAAGTTTCACTCATACATGAAGCTAACTGTATAAACTAAGCTGCCCACGCTTAGTACAAGTATGACACAGCTTTTCATTTCTCGGTTAGCAACAAATTATGCAATTGACACTTGTTTCTATGGAGCGCCACTTACTTCGGCAGCATCTTCCCTTTGCGTCACCGCGGAAGAGCGTGGAAAAAAAAAAAAAAAAAAAAAAAAAAAAAAAAAAAAAAAAAAGATGTTATACGCTGTGGCCCCAAGTGTTGCTGGGTGTCGGAGGCAGTTGCTCATTAGGTATCCCGAATGGCGATATAGGCTGGTCTGGCCTTCGGAACCCGCACGCCGACAAGCATTCAATATGCCAATTAAGCTGGCCGTCACCTCTCAGTAGGAAACAATACCCATTAAGCAATCGGCCTTCAGCGAGGCGGTGGACATGAGAATATTCCATATATTGGAAAAGCCATGTTAGGTTAGCCTGCTGGAACACGTCGCAAGGAAGGGTGGCGTATAGGCGGCGACGCTGAAAAATAGACGAGGAAGGCGCTCCAGTCTGGAAGAGGATCTCCCAAGTGACGTTTCCAAGACGGCATCACTGACGCCCAAAACAGAGCAAGCTTCAGAATAAGGAACGAAAATAAAACTACGCCAGCAGAACCCTATACTGTCAAGGCATCGTTAAACTAGGGCTTGGTGTTTGCTGTCATGAAGGAAAAAAAAAAAAAAAAATTCCGGGGAGAGCATGACGTCACACGGTTAACTTTTGCTAGCCAAGTACTCATGATGTCAGTCCCTCCCCGTTTTGTCTCTTTCCAAGCAAGGTATGTCAGTGTGTCCGTTCGCTCGGCGCTATCGTCTGCAGCGGCGAGCAAATCAATTTTTCTCTTTCCGGTTTTCCCGTTTACCAGAGCAACGATGATGGATATCACCGCGCATTGTTTAACTGTTCGATCTCGTGGGAGACACTCGTTTTTACTTTTTATGGCTATACTTCATGTTTATTGCTTGTTTGTTTGCTTGTTTGTTTTGTTCAATGTCATGCGCATCGACATTATCCGTGCCTATCATCGATATCGCTCGCCGCAGTCGCGGGTACCAACAAACCTTTCGAGCATCTGAGGTGTGCCAGGGACGTGTATACATGCAAGGCGCCGACCTGGGATTTATGTCAGGCAGCGCTATATAGCCCTGCTCCAAGCATGCACGTGTCGTTTGCGTAACTGCCATCGGCACTCCCGCCCAGGAACACAGCGATGCACAACGTCTTGGCACTCTGCCGAGTTTGTGGAGCGTGCACCGCTGCAGCCGGAGCACCCGTCTAAAGGTATACGTCATGAGGTTATCCCAGGGAGGCACCTTGTCCAAAAGGCCTGTCCTGCGGACGCCCATGAGAAAGAGAAACTAAGGATCCGCCAAGCCAACACTTTAGAGTAAGGTGACCTTGCGGAGGAAAGTATATACTACTGGGTGGCATCCGCCGCTGCGTTTGGTGCGTCTGTATCTGGTGAGGCAGAAAAGCATAGAGTGGACGGAGTATTAAGAGTTCGGGTTCTGAATAACGTTGTGAACAGGCGCCGATGTTCGCTCCGAAGGCACACAGGCGCCTAACGAAAAGGCGATTGAGGATCTATCGCGTCCTGCCTCATTGTGACATCAGATCGGTTTTGTTCCAATTGAGAAGGGCATTCGTTTCTTCATCGATCCATGAAAATTAGAGGGGCCTTACAGTCGAAGACATTGCACGTTTTTCTCCTGGCACTGAAAAACCGGTTTGCAGGGGTCAAGCGAATGTAGCTATCACAGAACCGGGTTAGTTGGAGGAAAATTGAAGACGCCTTCGCCCTGCAGTGGATATATAGTCTGGTTAATGATATTCAAAAATAGGTACACGTTGCAATCTAGAGTACGTCAGAATAGAGCGAATACGACGTCTTTTCTGGAAGCTTACATATAACTGCGACTGCGTACAGCTCAATATAATTAATAACATACACACCTCGGGTTTATTAGCATACAGCTGGAAGCAGCCTTCGACGGAAGTAACGGAGCCCTTGTTCCACATAAGCGTTTAGAGAACCTACCTGTGTGGCAGCACGAAAGACTATGTGCAGCCAAGGTTGAGCATCGGCCAAGCTGAGAGAGAACAACCTCGAGTGAAGGATCGCCAATCTCAAAGGGCAACGTCGCAACATGGCCTGTTCAGCAGATCTTTGTAACCAGCGAAATAGGCGCTTCGTTATTCTCTTTCTTTCTTGCAAATATACAGCTTGCCTCCTGCAACGGCTTTGAAGATGCTTCCTTAATTTCATCTGTTGCTCGAATTAGCGCTGAAGGCCATATGACAATGACAAAGTACAGAGCGAAAACCTTCACACCAATATTACAGCGACTGCGGACTTTATTGGTGACTGACGTCTTCGTACGAAGTGGAATTCACAAGTACACGATTGAGGAATATGTTGAAGAAAACTTTTTGTTCCCGCCTTTTGAAGAGCAGCTGCTTGTTTCTTGGTCCGCACAAAGCGCGAAGCAGCACCTGAAAAGCGTTGTTTTACGTTTCCTCCATTTTCCTAACGCCTGCCTAGTCTGTGTTGCCACTGCATCGTACGGACCGAGGATTTTAACAACAGCCTACGCTTTGGTGCCTGCTGACATGGCTCATTGCTCCGGAAAAGTTGCATGTCAGTGAAGGAGTGTCGCTTCTTAGCTAAGCTGGAGCTGATGAAAATAGTAGTGACTACTTTTTCTTAATTAGGGGCTTTCTTCCCTGCTGACATCGGAGTATATAATTAAGCACCTTGTTGAAGGTGTGGTTTAAGATGCATGCTCTTTCATACAACACCGCTTCAGGCTGACAGGACTACTTAGTACTGGACAGTTCAAATGGCACAATGCTGATGCACCAATTCTAGCCGAACAGAATTCTGTGCTGTGTGCCAGTGCCAACAAGAAAATGCAACTAGACGCCATGTGCAAATATCTAGGCAACACTTAAAAAGTGGAGGAAGGGGTCCTTTTCCCTTTTATTTCCGCGCCCTTCAGCAAAGCTCCCGTTTTCTTTAGGGACGATGCGCACCTATACAATTGCCCACCGTGTTTCATTGCGGTGTCATGTGCATTCTGCTCTCGTTTTCCCGCACAAGCAGCTTGTTGCTGCAGCTTGATGATACAGTTGGGGCTTTTTCTCCTCTCTTGGATTCCTATGCTTCGAGATACGACCGCAGTCAACAGGCACAAATGCACCTGGCACCGGATCTGTCTTTCTAGCGGAACAATTTCCGGCCATCTTGGAGCCGTCTCAGCCCGAGGCGCGACACGTCACCTCGGCAAGCCCCTCATGCGCCCACGACAAAAGCTCACATCAGAGGCAGTGCGCTCCCGTAATGAGATGTTGTTCGAGCCGGCTCCGTGTTCCTTGTCTTTCTCTCGCGCGGCGGCAGCGCCGGGGTTTAATAAGCGGTAATTAGTTTAATTATGCGAGAAGGCAGGCCACGAGAGAAAAGCAGAGCTGCAGGCCGTGCAAGAAGAACAGAACGACGGGCCGCGTCACACAGTGCGCGCAAAGCAAGCAGGGGCAAAAGAGGGTGGCGGGAAGAGCGTGTTGCCCGGGAGATTTTGCCGGCGCGTGGCGACGCATGCGCAGACAAGAACAAGAGGCGCAAGAAGAAGATAGCGGGCCGTCGAAGCATGCAAGCTCAACTCGCAGCTCGCTCTCCGCTTCCTTTGCTTCCTTTTGCCTCCTCCAGTGGCTGGCGCCGCGAGTTCTGTGCCGTTTACGCCTGAAAAACGCTAATGAGTTCGACAATGTACGCAGCCGGGCGCACGATGCGACGAAACCTCCTCCTCCTCCTCCGGCCCTGGCCTGGGCTCCAGGCAGAAACGCACGACGCGTTATTTTTCAGCGCGTTGGAAACAAAAGCGCTTCCGGCGCGTCGCCTTTGCTGAGGACGCTCTCGTTGGCAGTGCCTGCTGTTGCTTGCTTTCGGTGGCTGCACCGCATCTCTAGCGCCCTCATGGTTCATCCCCTGGAACATGCTCATTCGTACAAGCAGGGATGAGGCGCTATCTATCCCCACAACTTGTAGCTACCTGCTGCGGTTTGAGATAGCGAAATATGGTTGTTTCTTTAAACTCGTTTTTTTAACGACCCTTCTGCAATTGCATTATCTGTGCAGTAATGTTTTAGAGGCGCGGTAGGTGGAGCTTAAAAATAAATACCTTTTTCATCGTAAATGCTAATAAATGCTTGCGGAGTAACGCTGCTGCGTAGGAATGACGTGACTCACAAAAAGCTTTACACGTTGGTGTTGCATCTGGTGTAAACATGTCATGCATAAGTTTGAAGGCTTTCGCGTGAGTCATTGGCAGTTAATGCTGCAGCCACAGAGGGAGAAGGGGGGGGGGGGGGGGGGGGCGTCAACAGTTGTTTTCAAATGAAACTGGTTAATTGTATTTTCATCGTTCACAAATTACTGAACATATCGGCTGCGCCGACTACAAGACAGCGCTCCGTGGTCGTCGGGGGACAGAATAACCCCACAGTTCTCAGCCACATTCAATAAATTTAGTGATAGGCATTACAGAGGGGAAGAGAAAAAGGGACCAAGCACAGTCACAATTTGTCACTATGGCCGCGGTGGCTGTCAGGTAACTAAAACGTGCCCTGTATGCCTGAAGGCAGTCGACTGTCTTGGCCACGGACCAATGATCTTTTTGGCTAACATCCCAGCTGCCTTCCTTATTCACCTTCTCTATCTATCGAGTGACAAGTGAGAACTTTTGAGATAAAGCGCGTATAGAACGCCTTTCATCAGATGGGCATTTCTCCTCAAAGACTTCGGCCTGATCTCAAACTGAGATAAAAGTTCATGGCATCCCTCGACCTCAATCCTGCCTATTGCGGTACCTCCGCACTCGAGCGGCGGCGGCGCGCGCCGCCGCTCGAGTTTGGCTATATATGGTTGAGGCTGAGGTCGACTGACGCGGTCTCATTTCAGTTTGTCGGACCTCTCTCAATCTCACTTCAAGCACATATTGTAAGGTTGAAGTTATGTTAACTTCTTATATGTCATCAAATACACAAACGATGTCTGTATTTGAATAAAAATTGGCAGCGGCACCGTTGAGGAAATGTACAGTGCGTGAAAGCCAAATCAACCAGACTTCAAATGCGCATTTTCGACGTTCGATATGTCGAACAGCTTAGCCTATTCCAAAAAACTAGAAAAGGTAATCACCTTTAGTATTAACGGCCTTGTATTCTGCTTCTATAGAATATACTCCTCAAAATAAGATATAAAAATTTGATTCTTTAATATTCGCAAATCATACGTGCGACCATTATGCTCTATTAAAGGCATAATCCGCCTTTCTGTGCAGTTCAGCAATGTAAACTGCACCGACGTCTCTCTCGCAGATTTTAAAATAAACATCTGTGCATACTACAAAATTTCCCGAATTATCACGAACGATTCAAATGGTTTAACAAAATCTTTGAAGAAGTGGTGTTCTATTGTGAAACGTATTGACGAAATTGGGTACAGCAAAAAAAAAAAAAAACGATAATAGTTCATCTTACCGGCTTAATGCCTTCATCAGCCAAAACTTATTTACATCATCTGCCGAGAAGTTTAAGGGCGAATTCGTGTTTTTGGCTCTTCGCAGGAGTCTGTCTGGTGTCGGGCGTCAAACAAGCCTATTTCGCACTCTGTGTGCGCTCACGTGCATATTAAGTCTTCTTTGCCGTCGTCGTCTTTTCAATTGTGCTTCTGGCGCACTTTAATGACTCAAGGTCCTCGTTGCAAGACCGCACTTTCACTACCCTGTACAGAATTCCTGGCAAACTATAGCTGCTAAACTATAGTGTACCGACCACTACAATTTAGGACCGCCGCCGCCCTGTCGTTCCGGCTTCGGATCGCTTCCGCGGTTTTCTGTCTTCATGTTAAACACTTGCGCATGCAGTTTCATCCGTGCTTCCACCACCGTGTCTAGCGATCGTATTGTTCATTTCGTTCACCACATACACCACATACACACTTTCGGAATGGTGTGAACATGAGAACTATTATCCGTCTATAAGTCACTATAAAATATGAAAGAAGTAACGCACCTGCATCGTCTCTAGATTCATAGACTTTATGCACCATCTCGCTAAGAACAAGCTTGTAAGATTGAAAAACAAAAAAAAGCAGAAAAAGATGCTCCACTTAGAAATAATAGAAACATTGTTGTTTAGAGCGTTTAATACCTTTGGCATACCTTGAATATTCGCCGGCAATCAATCCCTAAACTTTCCTTCAACTTTTCGGATGTCAGAAAAATCCTGGAGTATACGTTCAATACTTAATGCAGCTTCGCACATATATTTTCAATAACTTCCCCAAATTAAGAGCAGCAATTTCTTCGTCCGCACGCGGTCTCCCTAAGGGAATGCATCTTGAGCTGAGCTTTCTTATATGCTTTCCGAGCCGCAGCGCCATTCGAATGATTACGCTTTGGCAGCGAAATGCTATAAAGGCACCGACACGAAGACACCTGTTTTGCAAGACTCGGCTGCGTGGTGGGCAATGGGCATCAATGCACGGTAATCACACATCCATTTGATCAGGTCATCTGTAATGCTGCTTCGTGTAGCAACTGAAAACCGAAAGCAAACGTAATTCAAAAGCGAAACAGCACTGCATTGTGAGTAAAGGCATGCGAAAGTAGTATATATATACACGAGGGGGTACCCAAAAGAAACCGAACTAATTTTATGGTGGGCAGCGCTTCCGTAGTACCGTGTTCTGCCGCTAGTAGCGCATAGAGTAAGCATTCCAGAGTCAGTCAGCCGAGTGGCGTCGCTGAAGGTCAGACGTACTAGCTTCGGCAGAGTTTATAGTGACAATTGTTTTCGGTGATTGTCGTTTTTGCAATGGCTGATTTTCGTGAACAGAGTGCGGCGAGGAAATTGTGTTTTCTGCTCGGAAAAAATAGAACAGAAACTCTTGAAATGTTAAGAACGGCGTACAATGATGATGATATTGGAAAAACTTAAGTGTTTGAGTGGTTTTCCCGTTTCGAAATTGGTGAAATGTCAATTAATGAGCAACCTCGTTCTGGTCGTCCTTCCACGGCCCGACCACATGAAAATGTTGAAAAAATTCATGCAATCATCAATATTTGACCAAAAATGGTATGACCCCTGTTTCTCACCCCCCATACTCACTGGACCTTGCCCGATGTGACTTTTTTTGTTTCCCAGAATGAAAAAATACATGAAAGGTGAGTGTTTTGCTGATGTTGCGGAGGCAAAGAAAAATACGACGCAGGAGCTGTCAAGCATCACAAAAGATGAATTTAAACAATTTTTTGAAAAGTGGAGTGAAAGATTAGAAAGTGTATTAGTGCAAGTGAAGAGTACTTTGAAGAAGATTGAAGGTTTGGCCTCAAAATGTGAATAAATAGGTTCAAAAAGAAATAATTTCGGTTTCTTTTGGGTACCCCCTCGTGTATGTATGTATAGATATATATATATATATATATATATATATGAAGGAAAGAAGGCAACAGTCGGCAAGGCCAAGGAAAGCATATATATATATATAGCTAAGGTCCTTAAATGCTTAACACTTCATTTATTTTTCGTCGACGTTTCCACCGGGGTCCAGTCTTTCTCAAGACTATGGTTACATTGCTTGAGTTTCAATTTTAATGTTTTGAAAATTGTGCGGATGCAGGAAAGAAGAAACACATACATACACAAAAATAACAAGCAAGAAGGACCACCCTGGGGGGCCTGTTGAATGCGATAAAATAGGGAAAAGTTCTTCCGGGAAAGATGGGGCAAGCAGAATAGCAGACGAAGAAAAAAAAAGAGGGGGGGGGGGGGGGAAAGAAAAAGAAGAAAAGTGGGGGGATAATGGGAGTGAAGGATTGGAGAGACAAGTGGACAAAACACCTTGCGATGACCTCAGACGACGGCGCCGGCGGTATCTCTTTGTGAGGGCAATTAAGTAAACACAGGTGCACAAGTCTAAGGTCATCTTCACTGTAAATCTGCTACCTGATATGATTCGATGGGTTAGTGACCCCGAAGGGCCGAAAGGATTCCCGAATGTTCATTTATGCCGCAATCCACTCTGTTAAATTTATGAATAAAATACGACTCACGTTTCTGACGCTCGCGATTAGTTCTGAAGTTGCTTTGTAGTAGAGTAACTTTTAGTTTATTGAATTCATAACTTGTTTGATTAGTGTGCTTGGATAGGGGAAGGTTAGGTAGTGACTTGGTGTGTGCGCGGTGTTTATTGAGTCTTATTCTGAAGGGGGTGTGGGTTTGACCTATGTATTGCATCTGGCAGTGGCCACATTCCAGTAGGTATACAACGATGCCAGAGTCGCAGTTAAGGTTTTCTGTAATGTATTTTTCTTTAACAGGTGCGAGAACTCGATCTGAGCCCCAAAAGAGTCTCCAGTGTGACGAATTGAATCTTATCCCTGGCAAATAAGTTACCATGTCTCTAAAGCCAGAGGAAATGTTCTCACATTTTCTTAAATGTTTCGCCAGTTTTTTGAAGGAATTGATGACTTTTCTAGTCTTTTGACAATGTATTTGACCAGGCATTCAGTGCATGCCAACGGTCCTAATTTGTCACTGCAATAGTGATTTTAGATTAAGCAAGAAAATCAAATTTACAGATCTTGTTGACTGATTGAGATTTTTTTTAACTTTTACCGTGCCGTAGCAATAGTAACACAGTGAAAATTAACGATTACTCGATTCGCTCACTCATCATAATCATCATCGTCAGTTGGCCTATATGCCATTACGCAATGCACGGCGATGGCCTCTCCCATATTCCTCCAATTAGCCAGGTCCTGTGCAAGCTGCATTCATTTAACCCCTGCGAACTTCATCCGGCCACTCATATAATATATATATATATATATATATATATATATATATATATATATATATATCATCATTATCATGTTCAGCCTGACTATATACCCACTGAAGGCCTCTCTCATATTCCTAATTAATCCGGCCCTGTGCGAGCTGCATCCACTTGGCCCTGCGAACTTCTTAACCTCATCTGCCCACCTCATTTTCTGCCGTCGCCTGCTACGCTTTCCTTCCCTTGGAATCCAGTTTGTTGCCGTAAGCGACCATCGGTTATCCTTTCTTCGCGCTACATGTCCTGCCCATGCCCATTTTTTCTTCTTGATTTCCATTAGAATGCCAGTGACTTGAGTTATTTCTCTGACCCACACAGCACGTTTCCTATCTCTTAACGTTATCCCTACCATTTTTCTTTCCATAGCTCTCTGCGTTGTCCTCAACTTAAGTAAAACCCTCTTTGTTAGCTTCCACGTTTAAGCGCCATAGGTGAGTACAGGCAGTATGCAACTGTTGTATACTTTCCTCTTGAGCGATACCGGTAAGCTGCTAGTCATAATCTGGGAGTGCTTGCCAAATGCGCTCCACCCCAGTCTTATTCTCCTTGTTATTTCCTTTTCGTGGTCCCGATCTGCGGTTAATACCTGTCCTAAATAGATATACTCACCTACTAGTGCTTCGCCTAACAGTGCTTGGCTACCTAACGTAAACTGATGTTCTACATTTTTTTTTTTTTTTTCTTCCACCCCCTGCTATGCTATGCTTGACTTCCCTTGAAATTCCATTTGTTACCCCTGCGCGACCATCGCTTCTCCTCTCTTTGCATTACATGCCCTGCCCACGTCCATTTCTTAATTCTTGATTTCCACTTGAATGTCATCAACTGGAGTTATTACTCTGCACAGTTCCTATCTCTTAGCGTTACACACACCATTTTCTGTTCCATAGCTCTCTGTTTCGCCCTCACCATACGTATACAACCCTTTTCGTTAGCCTCAATTTTTCCGCCCTATAGGCGAGTACCGGCGGGACGCAACGTTTATATACTATCCTCTAGTCATAAGCTTTTAGTCATGATCTGCAAGTATACTTCCAAAATTAGCTTCGTTACAATCTTACTCTCCTATTATCGGTGCAGAGCATACGACGAGAACGATAGGAGACACAGCGATGTGTCTCCTCTTGTCCTTCTCGTATGCGCTGCACCGATAATGTCTAACCATCATGCCCAAGCGTGTATACATCGTCTGACTCTGTTAGGTATTTCCCTTTTAAGGCCAACTGTAAACTGCTGTTCTTTTCCGATTATGCTGAATATTACCTTATAGTCTTCTGCATACTAATTTGGGGCCTACATTTATGGTTTTCCTGTCAAAGTCTCATTATACAGTTCGTACCCTATTTACTTACGCAATTAATGTCATAAGCGAATCGCAAATTACCGATATCAGCATTGATCCTTGACTGCTCCCATTCCTTGTCTCTGAATATTTCCTCTATATACAAGCAGTGAATAGTGCTGGGGACATCGTGTATCTTTGTCTAACACCTTCCTCTGTTCGAATTTTATTACTTTCTCTATGCAGCACTATAGTTGTAAGCTGATTGACCTCTAATTTTCCAAGTATTTAGTGTCCCCTTTCTTATGGATTAAGGTAATGTTAACGCTCTTCCAAAGTTTCGGTACCGTCGATGGCAAGAGGCATTGCGTACACAGGGTTGCCAGTTTTACTAACACAAAATCCCCACCATCCTTCAACAAGCCTGTTGTTTCCCAAGCCTCCTCCTTTTTCAGAGCTTCTAAAACTTTCTTAACTTCGTCCTTTGCTACCGGCGGAACGTGTGACTCCTCTTCATTACTGCCAAATATAGTTCCCCGGCCTACTTCGGCTACTACTGTATCGGTTAGAGAACTCCTCAGCTACTTTGATTATCTTTTCCATATAAGTATATTGGCATTGCCTGCCTTGTTCCTTAGCGCATACGTCCGATTTTTTTCCTCTGCCTAATTTCCTCTTGACCGCCTTCAGGCACCGTTCTTTGGAGCATGCATGATCAAATTTCCTCATCTTTTACTTCTTTATGCCGGCCACTTCACGCTTATTGATCAGCATTTATATATAACTGCAATAAAAATGGTTCTCTAAGGTATTTTTAAGCTCGTATTGATGTTAATATGTAGTATCCTTCCTCCGTAGTAAAAAATATAAATATATAAGCATAGCCGTAATTATAAAGTTTCAGTAACAGTGATGCCGATCAGTACAACGATCTTTTACTTGGACGTTTTGGCTTCGAGAACCCCCCGTTCTTGCGAACTGAGCCTCTTCTTCGACCCCTGTTCAGTGCTCTTTCATGACTGTAACTATAGTTATCTGTACACGACATTGCTTTGATTTATGTAATTATGAGTAATTACCCTCTGTTATTTGCATGGTTATCATTATCGTCGTACTTGTTGTTATCGCATGTACACATCTCGTAGACACACATCCTATCCACGCCACCTATGGGCCAAGAAATGCTTTTGCATTAATAACAGCAGTGAGACACCTGCAAGGACTGAGGGTCTATAGAATGCACGTATCGAGTTGCCAGAGCCCCGCATCCGGACTCACTGAGGATGCCGTCTCAGAAGAGGCGATGGCTCTGAGTGCTTCTTTGAAGCGCGCTGCAGACGAGGAAGTGCGTGTTGACGACGTGACGAGGAGAGAGCATCCGGTGCAGAGGCATGGGACGGGTAACTGCAAAACGCAGGGCGATGTCTACCATTATATAATCCCCTATTTAAAGGGGATAGCATTACATGAAGACAGGTACCGAATGGTGGTGAGCATCGTAAAACTTCATGTAGCTATCATTAACGTTAGTAGTATGCCCGTAATTTTCCACAGCAGAATCAGTTGAGGTATACATTTCGAGAAAATGTAATTTGAATGCGTCGTCCATCCAGAAAACCAACTCCAGTCAGGTTTCGCGCCGGTTTATGAGTCGATTTGAGGCTCGGTTTGAGGGTCAAGTGTGCTACCCGAAAAGGCCACAGAAATTGATGACCGGAGATCTTTTATGGCAGCGCACTTTAAAAATTTGGCGAGGTTTAACGCGGCTTAAGAAGGCAATCCGATAGAGGTGTGTTCTGTATTCGCTGCGCTTGGATGCAAGTTGATGAAAACAAATACACGCGGGCAACAAAAGTAAGTTAGCAGCACTTAAACATGCTAGGAGATCGGCTGCGGTGAGACAGCTTTATAGGATTCCATGTTTGCATCCCGCGACATGTTCCTGTGTTCAAATCTGCAGTGACGGATTGTTCTTTCTTGGAAGGTTAAGGATAGATGCTTCCCACATTCCTATTTTCTCGCTTTCTGGATTAACCCGTCGGGTACTAGTTCCCCAACAAACATTTCTGCTCACTCTTTGAGCTGTCTTGGTGGAAGTTTTCCAATCATCTTACACGATGTCGTGTTTTCACCTCCCACTTTCTATATTAGTCTCAAAATTATAAATACTAATAGGTTGAAAGCTGTATACAAGAGTAGCGTCCAGTATCTATCCCTCTGTGATGTACGTTACGAACCTTACAATGCAAGCAACAAATTGACGCGAAAAAGCTTAGTTATGAAGTCAAGGACGACAAAATTTCCCATGTCCAGTGCCTCTACGCTCGCGCCCGGCGGTGCGTATGGTGGACGGGGAAGGAACACTTCGAGGAGTTTACTTTCAGTGACGTTATGTTGTTTCTTACAGAGCGAGAGTATTTAAGCTAGAAATATACCTGTGCCGTCCGTAACATCATCATGCGCCCTTAACTGCATATGGTGCTGTGCGCTGCGGATAAGCACAAAAGCCGCAGTGTCTTTATTCAGCCCTTACATAACTATTTCAAGCGCTAGGCCAAAAAGGGTTTTGCGTGCTTCGTCTGCAAGTTCCACACAGTAGGCCCTTTTATTTTTGTTGAATTTTTTCCTCTCTGTAAATTACTACATAAGGAATGCCCACATTCACTCAGCAATACGGAGTTTCATTCAAACGGCACAGTGTCCAATGAAAAATCACGTTTGTTGTCTTCAGTTTTTTGGTAAGAGTGGCATTACATACTTTCAAGTGGGCAAATATACCGACATACATGAATGTCGGCATTCCCTTCCGTGATAGTGCAGTGATTATGGCGCACGACGGCTGTGCCCAAGAGTGCAGGATCGAATTCCGGCCTCGGCGGCCGCTTTTCGATGAAGGCGAAAATCAAGGTGCCCGTGTGCTGTGCGATGTCAGTGCAGGTTAAAGAACCCCAGGTGGTCGAAATTTCCGGAGTCCTTCACTACGACGTCTCTCACTGCCCGAGTTGCTTTGGGACGTAAAATCCCATAAACTGAAAAACCATACCTGTCGACATGTAACAAGTACACGAAACATATGGTATTGTGAAAACCAGCAATATTTATTTTACTAACCTGTCTGCATGATCGCTCAATGCTGTTCTGTGTTCGCAAATACGTGTTAGCCTCAGTTCCTTGAGAGAATGAATGTCGCTATAATTTATGCGATGATTCATGATTATCAGAATTCCCTTTTTTTTTTCTCTCTCTCTAGTGTGCCAAGTTATGTCAAAATTGTCTTCATTGTTTTAGCCAACACCAAGAGGCACTAAAAGGCTAACAGTAAAGAAGTTAAGAGTTTAGAAAAGGCATCGCATTGTAAAAATTCGACTGTGGCTTATCTAATACGAGGTTTCATTGACTTATACGCAGTGCAAATAACACAGATATGACGAAACGTATACAGTTGAGATATTTGGATCATCCGGTTTCAGTGAACATTGCATGCCTGCTTTGTGAGGAATTTACCGAAAAGCCTTCCGTTTATTAGTTTTGCAAAAGAGGAATTTCCGTGCTCGATACAGATAGTAAATTCGTTTGACCTTTCTACCTTGCTCAAACATAAGTGCCCATCTCTCGCACGCTACCTTCGAAGTGCAACTCGGAATTGGATCTCACGCTTTGAGATGGGAAATATAATTGTGTAGTTGCACGCATTTAAAATATACAGCATTACACTCTCTAGTCATTCATATGCAGCGATTAATTTGTCAAACTCGCAGTAATTCGTGTTTTAAATCTCGCGAAATATACCGCGTTGCGGTCCTGCAGATGGATTTGGTAGAAATGCAGACAATATTTACTTGAGACAGCCCAACGATAGACAATGATCTTTTTTTAATATTACTAACCAACTTTGTGTTATTCAAATTTCAGAAATTTGTTTTTGAGCTCAAGGCCACCAATATTCATGGTGTGCCCAATATTTGCCCATTCTTGTTAGGTAACTTGGTTTAAAATATCGAACTTATACTTGGAACCTCGTATAGTTGGTTTTTTCCCTAAGCATACTTCAAAAAATGGTGGCGCTGCTCGCGAAATCTTCTTCGAAATCAGGTAACTAAATCTATAAGTGTACAAACGATGTATATATTTGATAATTAGGAAATATGAGCGAACCATTTTATAAATATGTAATGCAGAAAAGCCAACTCAAGAACCTTTAGATCTCAAGTGTATGACGTTATAAATTTGAACCACATTTGCCTATTAGGAAAATTCAAAGCTTGGATCAGCTTCCACTTTGATTTTTTCAATCACGCCGCGTAAGTTTTCCCTGTAAAAAAGTAATATTTGGTAAGGTAATTTCAGTTTAACAGTCGTCTAATCCACGTCAACGATTCACGTGCACAGAGTGCGCGGAGTATGTCTCACGCTTTTTAAAATAAAATTTGTAAAGCAGCGGTCTGAATCTGCAAAATGAGAGATCTCAGGATGCTGCCTGGAGATTTTAAAGCAATTTAAGCAGCTTTACATCAATCTCTGGGCAGCATAATAAGGACGTCCTTGTGTTGCAAATGCAGGACGCTGCTTAAACTAGTCGTTTAAACTGTTTACATTGATAGATTTAATGTATAACTGGTCAACCATTAACCCCTCCACATAAAAACAATTTACTTTTAAGGAAGAAGAAAGCTTTGTTTATTTAATTTGTGGTTGGAGCTAAAATACTAACCATTTTCGTTCCGATTCATGGGTAGTCAAATAGCTCACCATTACTGGCAAGAGAAAAATAACTAATATTGACTGACTAAACTTTACACGTGAAGGAGCACAAAATGTGAATGCAGAGCGGTATATAGTATTAAAATATCATTACAACGGATAATGGTGCAGGCGTGAATTTCCGAAATGCATGTATCCTTATCGTTTCGAAAGATGATTTCTACCAATATTGACGCTTAGAATAAAATAACACGAAACACTGTCAACTTCAAGAGCGACGTAAAGGTTCAAGCTGTACCGCCTGCATTATGGATTAGCTCTCAAAAATTTCTATGCAGTCTATTTCGTCTGTACTTTGCCTCCATATAGGCCAGCAACCTGCATGTTTCCTGCTGTATAATTGAATTTTATTTTTATAGTTTTCTCTCATACTGTGTACTGGCACCCTGTATATACTGGCATAATGTATATGCTGTCATCCAATGGCACCGTCTGTGTACTATAGGTGAATAAAATAGTTACAGAACGCACTGCGTTGCCCGGAGGATAAACTTTGCCGCATAGCTTTCCTCGCAGTTTTAGTTATTGCCACCAGATGGCGCGACGTGTTCCATAGCTCAGACGCGCGCGTTTTGCTGGAAGCGCTCTCGCCCTCTTTGCTCGGAGAGGGAAACACTGCGCGAGATGGGAGAGGGCGTGGCGCGCGGTACGTGCGGGCGCCTTCAATTTTAAAGGCTCTGCAGATCGCTGTTTCGATGATCGGCCATGGTGCTACGCCATGCAAAGTGGCGACATGAAAAATGTACTCAGGATGGCAGTTTTTGCGTTTGGAAACTGATAGACAAGACCCGGAATAAGTTCCCAAAGTGTTTGGGAAGGTAGAGATGTACAAAATATACGGATAACTGTGCTTATAAGTACCGAATACTCAGCTTGAGCACTTGATAACACAAGATGAGGTACAAGACGAACAAAGCATCAGCGAGGATGTAACACGGAAACAACTGCGTTGTGCTTATGGGCAAGTGGGAATTCACGGAACATTAGGAGGAGCATGATGAGATTGATGACCAACTGAAGTTTAGGTTTATGGATAGGTCGCCGCGTACATATAATAAAAGAGGCTCCTGTCCTTCCGAATGTGGCTTGTGTAACGTGAAAAGATCAAAAACGCATTGTGAAAGTACTGTCAACAGCGGTAATTTTAGCGTGCAAATGACAGTCACGCCGAAAATTTATTTCCTTTTTTTTTCGTTCTTGTATCTATGAGAACATACCATACAGCTATATTCAGATCAGCATGGGCATCCCGATACTCTCTTTGGTCTTAGTCGGCCAAAATTTCTTATTTTTATGGTGAGTGGGAATGAACATGACTCAAAAGATGCTCAGAATTGATTTTTACTAAGAATGAAATTTTATTGACATTGTCTTCAGCAGGAAAATTACGGGAGAGCAAAAAAGGAAGCGCGAAGGGAAGGGGGGGGGGGCGCATTCAAAGCATGTGCAAAGGCGAAGACAGTCAGTGGAGGCGCAACCGCGTCGCCAGCGCATGGCTCGCGATCAATGCGTTGACTGTCGAAGTTCGGAGTGCCATTTCGTGAGCGTTTTCTTTGGATGTCTTCCCTGTGAATAAACCGTCCTAAAAGGCCTTTTTTGGGCTTTGTTGAAAATGATTTGATCCCGCGTGGTAATCCAACATAAAGCTTTTTTTTTTTTTCCCCTTTTCCTCCTTTTATATCCATCATTGGTCATCGGCGGGCTTTATACACAGAAGAAGCACTTGTTGAACAACATAGCAAACCTTGTAGTTCCAACGTTTCAATTTCACCATTTTCATTTATTTTATTGATACATCAAAAATCCCGGTGAGAGGCATTACATGGGGAGTGCGCTTGTGTACAACCATTATTGATAGCTGTGGCTTGCGATCTCTTCACGTTCTACTGGTGAATATTTTGGCCATGAACACTTCTAGATCGACTCGCTTTACTGGAAGGTTTGCAAATAGTGCTGCACCACATGCGATGAGATGCGTCGGGAGAACACATGTTTAGCCAGGGACGGGCCACCCTGAAGCTAAGAGGAGGCGGCGGAGCTCTCTTTCGAAAAACAAAAGCAAGATTTGCTCAGGGAGAGCTGCGCCTGCTTCTCCACTCTTGTGTGTTTGGCCCTCCCGAGAGGGCCGGAAAGTCCGGAGTCTAATTAAAATTCACTGTTCAAAGCGCGTTCCGGCATGGCTGCCGGAACAGCAACAACAGCGGCGCTCCGGCGAGAAGCCTGCTCCGATTGGCTCCTTTGGGGCTGCTGTTTGTTATCGGTGCTTTCTTTTCGCGAAACCCATTCCTTCCTCCTCGTAAGCGGGTTCCGTTCTGTCACCCCCGCGCTCGTCTTTGCTGTTGCGCGGCTCGTAGCTCCAACGCCCCCGCCGCAGCGCGGAAGGAAAGGCAGGGAGAGCCGCGCCTCCTGTTCGCGTCCTCCTAAATCGCTGCCGTCGTCGCCGGCGACGTTCCCTCTTTCCGCGTTTTTTTGTCTTGGCGCGAAGGGGGGCAGACCGAAAGCACCGCCGCTCGTTCCAGCCATCGCGGCACGAGCTTCTCATTCTTCGCGCGCGAGGGAGCGCCTGCACTGAGGCGCGCCTCGGCAGCCCGGACACCATCCTCCCCTGACGTAGATGGTTCAGGTAAAGGCCTCCTTTTTCTACTCATCCTAAGGGCCAGCCAGCAAGCACGACATCGTGACTGACGCCCAACGACTCAGTCGCCATTCCCGCGAGAAAATGACTTCTGGCTGCCAGAAATTCCGAGTAATACGGGAAGCAAGTATAGTGTTGGTTTTCTAGCCATAAAGATATGGAAAGATTTACAAAGGCACAATCTACCCAAGCCTCTATAGAGCCGTTTCGATGTTTTTTTTTTTTTTTTTGTTTGCTCAACAAGTACATTCAAACCTGTCATTCAACCTTTCATATGTTTTCAGCCCTTTTTTGGCCGGAATTGTGATAGATTGCTCATAGTTTGTTTGAACTGTATTGCTTATTACGCGTAGTATAGTTACAGCTCCTCTTACATGGGATTTGTCCCAGCAGTATGGTTATGCAGTGCAATGTCTCAATGTTGTATTTTTTCTTTTGTTTCATTCTGCAACTCACGAGTTTTATATTTAGTAACAAGAGTTTACGCTACGCTGTTTGACTCCGGGATGTCCTTCTGTAAACTATATCCCTAAGCACAGTATTGACGTTTTCATGAATAAACTTTTGATGACATCGGTCACGAGATGTGTATCACAGCTTCCTCACGTATATGCAGGCTTAGCGCTTTAGGTTGGTTAAACGCTTCACGCTGCTATATATATATATATATATATATATATATATATATATATATATATATATATATATATATATATATATATATATATATATATATATATATATATATATATATATTTGCTGTTTTCCTTTTTTCGTTTGCGAGATCCTCGGTAAGATCAGAGTGAACGTTACCATTCGCGTCTGAGCTATCCTCATTATTTCTGCAAAGCCCCAAATTCAAACTATTTGTCTCAGCCGGACCGGCTCCCTGCACCTCCTTTCAAGGCATCTTGTTTGCCACGGTGCCACGAAACGTCCACGGGTTCCACACCGACGAAACTATATGCCTGCTGTTTTCGCATCGAGTTGTGGAAGTCGTCTTTCTGAATTGAACTGATCAGTGCAAACGTTCTGCTTAACAGTATGCGTTCAACGTGCGATAAAACAAAAACAAGAAAGATGGAGTCGTAGACTCAATCCTTGCTCCATGTGCATGCGTATTTGCGACGTTTAACGTTTGTGCCCTTCCTCTTTCTTCGCAGGTAAGGCGCCAAGATGGTCTTACCGAGTACGCTGCCTTTTTCGAGAGCTTGATGGGAGGACCCAGCGTGAGTTAAAGCTTTCCTATCTATTCTTCTCCTGTTACCCATCCCTGCGCGGCGCGCTTTTCCTTCTTTTTGTTGTTTTGGCACGAAAAAGAAAAGACAAACGCTGCCCCCGGTTGTCTTGTAAAGCTTGCTTCTCTGCAAACACAATCTTAGAGTGGCGAAGACAACCTTAGGGGCATGGAATGAATTGGTAGGGCTCATTTCTTGATTTAAGGCAGTAAAAAGGACGTGAGCACTTCGTTCAAAAATAACAAGTCTTCTCGTCTTTTTCCTTTTCCTCTCATTTTATTGTATTTTGTTTTAATTGCGCGCGCATTATTTTTTGGATGGTGCCGTCATATAAAACAATTGGTCAGCCTCATAATTATCAAAACTCCATCAACAGCTCTATCACGCATCCACGTTCCTGAATTAGAACACCATAATCAAGTATTTCTGTCCAAGGATATATTTTGATCCACCCCATTTTATCGCCGTTTTTGACACCGCATTTGAGCCCGCATTTGACTCTGGATCAGAAGCAACACTTTTTCTTGTTTAAATTGACAGTCACTGTTCTAAATGTGCAGCATTCTTTTGAATAAGGCCGCTAAGCCGAATGTCCTGCTGGCAGTAGCCCGCAAATTTCTTCTCCAGCCAAAGTGCAAGGCGTTAGCATCTACGATTCGGTGGCTGGCGTCGTTGCCTCCTATTAATCTCCCAGATGTGCACTTTTGTCCATGGTGACCTGGTTACGATACCACAATATAATGAATGTTGAATTACGAGTTAACATAGCGTGTACCACCAGCGCAACCCTGTTCAACTCGCCGGCAGTGACAGCGCCAGTACCAAAGGGTCCCGGTAGATGGCGCCAGGCACCCGCAAGTAGCAAAATCGCCCGTCGCTTCAGGGAGATCTGCGCATACGAAGAACCGGCGCTTCATCTAAGAATTCGGCTTCACCGCATAAATTTCCTACATTTTACGAGCGGTGCAGGGAAAACCTTCAGGCCACTCTGCTCCCCGCGGAAGTATGTGCAGGAACACTTTAGTCCAGGAAAGCGGATGGGGGAAGAGAAAACTTTTATTTGTCATATGATAAGGAGAGTAGACGTACCGTAGAAATTCAAGCGAAAAGGTATAATTAAACGTAGGTACAGTGACCACGAATTTAGTGTGATCACGGAGTTGGGTCATAGATATGAATAAAAAAGAACACATTAAAATTATAACGAGATATCGTATTCAGGCCAACCGTAGCCGAGAGCTGGGAGAACAATGAAATGGAACTTAAGGAAGGAACGGACGCGTCGATATTGTTCGAGACGCAACACTTTAAAAATATGCGCAACAACATTGAGCTCAGCAAAGCTGCCCACTCGTTAAGGCAGGCATGCACCTGCACGGCAGCAGCCGTCGTTCCGCCGTCGCTGTTACGTGTTTCGTGCTGCCCAGAACACGGCACGTTCGCTTTTGTGCCTTTTCATACTTCATTCAGCTCTTTCAGCGCCCCCTCTTCACATTTGTTTTCTTTTTTCAACATGCCACACCACCATCTTTCCATGTACAAGGTCACTCACTTCTTTACCAGTGCGCGCCGCGAAGTCTGAAGGCCGTTGTAAAGCTGGCTTTCTTTCGCAGCTCTACAGCCTAGTGGTGAAACCTTTTGGTATTTTCAGCATCGGGGAGAAAAACGGCGTTGCATTAGTGGGACAGCACTGATCCGGATAACACTACCTCGGGCAAAACATGTCTTGATTGATTGTACAAAAGCTGCATCGCGACGATATAAGATTTAGCTCCAAAATTTGACCCGGGCAATCAGCAAAAAAAAAAAAAGAAAAAAAGAAAGTTATCCCTGGCCAAATGGGATCAAAGTTGTATTCCAATTCCAAGTATAGGCCAGTTTAGTAGTCATTACCAAAAAGACGACAGTCGTTCTCGTTGCTAATGGGCTCCCATTCATTTGGGGATCATGAAATGAAAGCAACTATCAACGAAAATTTCGGTCATTTAACGTTATCGGCAGAAGCAAAATGTGAATCACAACCTTTACAAAAATAAAGAACAACAAACAGTCGGCGTCAAAATAATGAATCCCATTTAGGTACTGTGAAGACGGTTTTGTGGATGCTGTAGCACTTCTTCGTGCAGACAGTGCTCGAGTGATGGATTCGGCCTCCCATTTAACCTAGAAAAATGCAGCCATGGTACCCTCTTATTGCTTTCTATTTGTAGCCCCTTCTTAACCATGATCTCTTGTGTCTAGTAGATTATGAGTGTTTTTTTTTTATTGTCTGCCATTTCTACATGAATTTTATTCTGCCTTTATGTTTGCTTTCGTGCCTTCTTTTATTTTTTATTTTTACGTTTTGACAAGAAGCTGCTTTTGCCCCTATCGTATAGGAAGCATCGGTGTATTTTGCGGGTGACTTTGAAATTAATTCCGGTCAAGAATTATGAGGTTTGAAATTTAATTCATCACACTGGCAGGGGCAGCACTGAAGGAGAAGGTTATAATTTTGCTACAGGCTGGAGAATTGGCAATGTGTGGGTTAAAAAAGATGCAGATTAAGAGAAAACTAAAAGATAATTCCCTACTTCAAAGCATGGTCACACAGCAAGTTTGAAAACTGCGCCAAAGAATTTCAGAACTGGTGCATCATTAGTGGTCTAAGGGTGGCGAGCTGAAGGAGGACCGGTGGCTTTTTCTTCCCATTTAAATTCGATTATTGGTTGTTTCATAACTCGGTTGATAGGTTTTCATCAGAAAAAGTGCTTTCATCACCTGCACATCTCATGTGAATATTAACGGTTTTCCCCGTTATTCCGATTTCAGTTGATAATTTCGTTGAGCGTCGAAAGTTGTGCGTATGCTTCGTTTAGTGTTTGGTTCTTAATTATTGCTTCAGCTTATTTTTGCGATAGAAATTCAAAAGCCGCCGGGATACAAAACATAAAAAAGAACTTGAAGTGCTTTTTCGACAGTTGAACGCGATTCAAGGATTTCAATGTACGAAGTTTATAGGAAGAGCATGCGAGGTATATTTCCACTAAAAAAAAAAAAAAAAAAAATGCCAGTGCACTGCTGCACTGCTGCACGATAATCGAATATTAAATGTTACGCTTTTTCTCAATACTTCCGAGACATGCGGAGAAACTCTTAATGACGTCGTTGTTTCCGATAATTTCGACTTCCGCTAGCTTCGCCTACATGCTCTCATGGGTCGTCCGATCCACGTAACAACTCTTCTTGAGCTATATATTTGGTGGCATTGGTTTTCTCCCTTCAAGCAAACCGTTTCATAGCTTCAAACATAACGTCGCTACATGTGACGTCATCGTTGCGGAAAGAGCTCGAATTTGTGCATTGCAGAGGAATCTGACCGCTTATGTGGCTTTATTCTGCAATTTTTCTGCGAATATTCTGCCAATTCAAATGCTAGTACGGCGCCTCTCATAGCCTAAGTCGCTTTGAGACGTTAAGCCCAATAAACCAATGCTAGTACACAAATACCTTGCAGTATTTACCTGAAGGTTTCACACATGATTCTCCTTTAAGCTCTTCGATTCGTAAAGCCTGTTTAGGGGTATATATTTATTCGAGTGACCTTTTCATTTCTGTCGTGCATGTATGCTACAGAAAGCCCGTCTGAAGTCACCCTGTTTTTTTTACCAGAAGCTACCGGCAACGACATCGTTTCTGAATATTTCGCCTTTTTCGATAGTAGATGAAAGCTGCATTTTCTGTGACCATATCCTTTTGGCATTATAAGGAATAGGGGTCCATCCCCATTTCTGTCAGCAAAGATTGGAAGGGCAAAGTAGCCACCTTAAGTTACTCGGCTGCTGGGGGGAATAGGATGGGACAGGAGTAAAGAGCAAAATGACGAGGGGCAAAGGGAAGGGGGAGGGGGGGGGGTGGAGGGAGGGGGTGGAGGGAGGGGTAGGAAGGAAGGAATGAATGTATTAATACATCAGTGCATTTTTTTTTTTACGCTGTTTGATCGCTGCTTGATCAGGAGAAGCCAAAAAAAAAATGTCTCAAAAACAGCCAAAAAACATTCTCATTGTAGCGTTCAAAAATAAATGGGGGTAAACAGTAAACAGAGGGGAAAATATGACTTCTGGTAAAGTTTAGTCCCGTGGAAATATATGCGTACCACTCTGGGGTGGTTCGTCTCCTGGATTCTTGAGAGCTAGGCAGCAAAAATTTAGGTATCACGTGACAAACCAGATTTGTTATTGTTTAAAACTTTACCACTGCCCCGCGAATCAGAGCCCAGCTATGAACCATTTCAGAAACTTTAAACACGGTACACGTATTTAAACCCGATGGACGGAATGCGCCGATATTTCAGGATGTTCCGACTAACGCAACGCGCATGGCTAATAACATAAAGTGTGCCCACGTTGACACTGCGAGCTTCTCGATTAACGCAGAGCGCTTCTCAACGGAATCGGAGAAGAATATAGAGTATACCAAAAATGAGGCTGTGCAATGAGAAATACTACGGTGAGATCTAGGGATAGTACCTACCCTGCACCACAGATGTATAACAGTGTAAAAAAATGAACTGGGAGGGAAATTGAGCTAGAAAATAATTTTTGAACGCCTCTAGATAGCGCTGCCTTCTGTGAGCCCCCAGAGAATGACCACACGTGGTATATTGGTCGCACGTTGGAGCTTAGTTTCAGTATGATCATAGACCGCTGATTCAGGGAGCTTAACTAAACCAGACTTCTCCTCGATAAATCAATGTTAATACTCATATAAAACCATCGTAACTGTCAAACGTGGGAACAATTGTATTTTGAAAATGGCATTTAGTGGAGGTCCCACTCCTTTCAATTAACGAAGAACATGACTTGGCTTTAAATAAATTAAGCGAGAATTTAGGCGAGCAATCAGGGAGAAAAGGCGAGACGTATCTACAAGGGCATAAAAAGACGGCACATTTTAAAGAAAACCAGAAACTCCCACGTGTTATGTATGGAGCGCCGAACTGCCGCGATTCGCACAAAGGCAGGATCAGACCAACACACGCGCTTGACTGTATAGGGACATTCAAGGAATGTGTGTTGTTCTTACGAAAGCAATCTGCAGCAATCATTCAGTGCAAGTAGGTGGACGAAAGCCATTTGTGTTATGCAGCGCGTTGGTAGCGATGTCTATCTGAGCGAACAGACAATAGACCTCTCCTGGCCTACGTCACGAAAGACGTATCGGAGGAGGGGCGAAGGGGGCGGTCGCCACGTGGCTTGGCCCGGTGGCCAAAACATTCGGCTGCTGGAGGCGTGGTGCGGAGGATTTAGTATCGTCTGGGGACAACTCTTTGTGTTTTTCTCGATGTCGTCAAACTCTCGCGCGGTGGGATGTAATATTGGATCGACGATGACCAACGGCATGTGTTTCTTCCATTCTAAAGAAGTGGCCAAAATGTGTTTTTCAGCTGTCAAAAGAGCGAGGCGCCAAACGTCATGCTCTGGCAGGCCAAGATATTGTTCTTGACAGTAAGCACATTTTTCTGGTACACTCGTACGTTCACGTAATTCTGGGAAAACGAACAAGTACTTAGAAGCATGCTATTATAATTATTACCATTCCAAACGAATCGTGCGAAACGATCGCGCTCTAAATGGCCCGAACGGCATGCGATCAATGCCAGCACATTTAGAGATTCTTGATCGGCACTGAATTTATTCCAGTTCAGCAGGCCATGTTGAAGGAGCTTGCTCCCAAGGTCATGCCAGTGGCATAATCGCACAAGTACAACCGCATCCCTAACGGAAAAGTTATATAGCCCGTTCAAAGGCTATCGTGTCCCAAGCGAAAAGTGGTTTTATTAATATTTTAAATTCACTTATGACTATTTGTATGCCTTGCATAAATATTATTATGTGGTACAAAATGTTCTTTGTTACTTTTTATACCGCGGTACTCATTCGCGTGGTATTGCTAGCTGCCTTGTACCACAGTTTAGGTGACTGAATTACGCGACTGGGCGAAAATCATTTTATTTCTTTGTCTGGCCGAATATAACACAAACTAAAAATGCCTACTTTGGGAAGGAAATCATCCAGCGTAGTCACTTTTGTGAACAATAAAAAAAAGAAAAGAAAAAAAAATGCTGCCTTTAATATGCCTGCATGCACTTACCCATTTTCCAGCATGCTTAAGTCATATGAGTTTTAAGCGTTTGGTAGGACTTCAGGTCATCCGCAACCGGCCACGCCAGTTCACAGAACAAAAATAATTGCATGCTTGCCGAGAATGTCATCTTTTTCAAAGTAAAAATTACTAAAGGGTACGTGTACTTTGAAGTGCTACATATTTGAATATAGCTAGCGCGCGATTTGAAGCAAAATGCGCACAGCAGCGGGCAGCTTCCAACCGCTCCTTGCAGCAGGGAGACCCGACTGCAAAGGACGCTTTTGCCCACCAAGCCGGCTTTCCTTCGGCCCGCCTCCGTCGTCACGTGCCTCTCTGACATCACATTGTTTGCAAACAGGTAGAGGTTTATTATTCAGTCTATGTGGGGTCTCTTTTAAGGCGATAGCCATATGCTTGTCTCCTGAATGCCGTCTACAGGAAGTGGCAACTGATAGATGCCAGCTGATTTCGTTTCAAAATCTCGGTGCAACTGTATTGTTTTTCTTTTCTTTTTTTTGCCACACTCGGGGCATTTCAAACCACCTTCTAGTCAAGTTAGATTCTAGTCTGTCGTAGGAATTTGATTTCTTTTATATACTTTCAAGTGTCTGCCGTTCATTCTAAGTGCAGGTGTCCACGAAGAAGTCAGATAGGACAGAAACTGCGCCGAATTCCCTTCCCTTCGAACCAACCAATTTTTATTTTGTGCACCTCCAGAATTTCATCTTCTAAGTTGGCGCCGGAAGCTTTGTCCTGGTTCGGCAACGCGTTTGGAGGCCAGCTTATTATTTTTTACAGGAGAAGTTGATGAACGTAACTCATTAATTATTAAACTATGCGACCGGAAAAGCAGTTCATTAAATTAAAAAGTTCCTGAAAAGCATTGCTTTCCTGTACACCGCGTGAAGTAATTGTGTTCCCTCTATATCTGTAATTATATTGAACTCATCTTTTCGATTCACGCGTGATTTTGCTTTTGCGAAAAAAGAAATTGCTTGTACATACATTTCCTTCGCAAATAAAGTGTACTTTTTCTCTCTGAAGGTTACATCTTGCGTTCTTTATATACTATCATATTTATTATGGTTTCCTTATCACATCGCACTTTCTCTGAACTCGTATACCGTTCGCGCATGTCTGGTTTAGTGCACGATTGGATGGAATTCAAATTTCAGTCTGGTACATGGGCCAAACATTTTGGGTGGCCCACCTAAATGTGGAAGGTACCATTGAAAATTGATTTATTTCAACGTACTGTCAACCTCAGTGGGGTTATTACAAGAGTGGACAATATATTTGATTGGAAAACATTGAAAAAATAAACGTACACTGAAAATTAGACGCAGAAAGTGCCTATAATAAATTCCATAAAATTGTCTAGTGATGTCTGCGAAGTAAAAGATGGATGCAGTTCGTCCTATTGTCGTACAGATAGATGTAAAGTATAGGCGTAAAAGGAAGAGTTATTAATACATGAAAATTCTTCTAATCTATTCGGGTATCTGTCGAAACTGGCGAGTAGATTTAAGTGCAACACAAACTGAACAATTTAGCTTAAATGTGTTATAAAGCAGTTGAAACAGGAACTTTAAACGCTGCAATTGCAAGCTTGTTGTGAAAGATCAGTGGGTGAGTCGGTACGCTTGTAACGGTAGTAAAGAAGACGAACAGCTTTCCTCTGCCCCATTTCTAGCGTGTAAATGTTACTTTGTGCGTGGAAAAACCAGATTATGCTTGCGTATTACAGAATCAGCCGTATAAGTGTGACGTATGCTAGGTGATTAGTTTCAAAGGTTGAGTGTTACAAGGTTCTTCTGAGAATAAAAAACAACTTCTGCATTGCTTTTCTGGTTGCTTACTGTGCATGCAGAGTAAGAAATGATGACTCCGAAATAAAGATGCTTGGTGACACTAGAGGCTTTACAAAAGTTAGCGCCATCTAGTGAAAGAAACAAAAACTGTGCGCGGCGGCCATGTTTTGCTCAGTCCGCCCGCGCCTCCCATCGAGTACACTGTCAACGTGCGCCTTCGTAGAACCCGTGCATGCACCGCAAGGTGCATTGGAATGCTCACAAGCGATTGTTTCATTTTTTTTTAACATCACAGCAGTCGCTGTTAGCTCCAAGCTCCACTCGGAATGATGCCAGAATGTTGTTGCGTGCCCTTCTGCAGCCAGCGCACCGTCATAGACGCGCACGAAATCAAGGTATACGTGTATGACCGTTCGTTTGCAGTCCTAATCGGCTTTACAAGGATCACTTGCATCATGTAAAGCATTACTGCACGTCCCTCTGACTGGGAGCTAGCTCACAGAATGTGCTATCACCTAAAACAGCAAGGTTAATTGTTTTGCGTGCTATGGAGCCTTGTGAACTTGAAGGATAAACTTATGCTGCGATGGAGGACACGGGAGAAGGAGCAATGCGTGTGTAACGAATGCTATTGTGCAAATACGTTCTTTGAAACATTTTGTACGTAGGTTACATTTACCATTGTGTATTTGATTTAAGACACGCGGGCATGATTACCGCAACTACTTTTCATGGTCGTACGAAATGGTATGTGCTTGGTGCAGAGAGCAATACGGTTGTCTAGTGCGCCCGAGGTGCGTGTTTCACGCTGCAAAAGCAAGCGGCTGCCAAACCCGCAGCGTCTAGAAAAGCAGGAGAAGATGACATCCCACTAGTGTGTTGTAACATGCTCACGTACAGCCTGTTTCGACCGGTCCATGTCCAGAGCGCGCAGCTCAGGTTTTATACCTGCCAGCGCGGCCGATAAAAACGAAGCGTGCGCTTCACTTTTGTGTTTTTTCGAGTCACCCGATGGTTCGCTAATTCACAGCTACCTGAAATTCACTGGAATTTTTAAATATGTCGATTTCTTGTTTATCCCCTCTGTCAGAAAGTAAACATTTGAAGCCGCAATCTCATATGAAAGCGCTGACATTGGAAGCTTCGAGGAATTCGGGGGAGGAAGAACTCGGCTGAAACGAAAAGAAATTTGAAAAGTCAACTCACATTACTGCGAAGTGTTTGTGCTTTGTGCAACTGGCTGTGTTCATAAAATCAGATTTATATTATATCATATCGTTATAGAAAAATTAGGGGGTCACTTAAGCTCCGCCGTTAAAGGTATAACGCGATAGTATCTCTCTCTCATACACACATATACACACACGATGTTTTTTCTTCGCGTGTTATATTTTAGCTCTTTTATTTATTTATTTTATTTACCAAATACTGCAGGCCCTAACTGGACCCTAGCAGGAGGGGCGAAAAGAATACAATGCAGTGAAATATGAATTCATCAAAAGTAACATACTACACACAAGTGTAGTATATGTTATATGTTGTTATGTATGTTATATTTCTGTTATGTATGTTATGTTATATTTCTATCATTTCTTTATTTATTTTTATTTATTTGACGTTTTATATTTTTATACACCAATACGCATGCGCCAGCAACAATCGGCTTTCCATTCTGAGCAATTTGACACTTTTGAACACATTCTTCAATTATTTCAATTAATCAATTACACATTCTAAATTTTCTTCCTTAGCATCACCAAGCACTGGTTTTTCATTCTGACACCTTTAAACCCTTACTTTACCATTTTTCCTTTTTTTCGTTTCTTTATTTCATCAATTGATCAAATAATTACAAAGATTTTATTAACTCGTCATCGCCTATCGCACACCAATCAATATTCAATCACTGGAAGCACAAATTACCATGGCACTTTTTTCTTTTTACGCAGCCCCCGATTATTTCCGAGACTCATGCAAACTACTGCGTCGACTGCATGGGAAGGAAAGTGCTAAGTGCCAGTCCAACTTACGTGAAATTACGCACGATCCTTTTACCATAAAATAAAATGCATCCTCGCTCATTTCATCAACCAAGTATCTTCCAGTGGGATGAGAGACGGTGATTGCGCAAACCAAGCAAACTCGCGATGATCTCTCATAAGCATTTAAGTAAGCAGCAAAGGCGCACAGACAAAAAAAAATCCACATTACAGAATTCTGGATACTGTACCTGGATACTGATGACGCTGCGGATTGCCGAGGGGGGGCATGCACGACTCGTAGAGCAATTTGTAACTGCGCTCGGTAGCGCAGCCGGTGGGCCCCGCAACGCCTCGGCTATCAAAATACGCTCCTAGGCGTCTCTAACAGAAACCGCCAGGGACCGAACAGAGGTCCAAGCACAGCACACTAGGTTAAAACGTGAAAAGTGCAAACAGAACGGCGAGCGCTGACGGACGGACACGAAGCGAACGGATGGAGCGAACAAAATATGGCGGCCAGCGCGGGATCAGGGTGCCGCTCACAGTTGCCAGACGTACTTTTGTAAACCCTCTCTTGGGATGGTCGCGTTGTCCAAGGAATATAAATATTTTTTTCTTTTTGAGACATACATTGGAAACTTTTTTTTCTAAATTGAATGTCAACTTCCAGTCATTATACAGCTGCCAAACATTCATCAATGCATTGTTAAGTTTGATTAAATTTCATAATTACGCAGTCATCTGCAGACAGACGGATTTTAACGTTAACTTCATGAACGCAGAATAGGAAGATGGTCACCAAGCTGAACAAATTGCTTCTTATCGTACAAGTAATTCCTTAGTCAAAGTGTCAGCAGTCCATCTCCGAGTACATGGTTAAGTTTGAAAATTAGTTTGATATGTGATGCCCGATCGAAGGCTTTTGATAAATTCAAAACGATCATGCAAATGTCAACCTGAGACTGGTTATTAAGAGCTTGTGAAAGATCGTGAGTTATTTCTACTAGTTGGATAACTGTTGATGATTCACGTCGGAATTCATGTTGATTGGGATGAAAGATATTGTTGGATTGCGCAAATCCTGTACTAAATTTTAGGAGAATGTGCTCAAGTATAGTATACAACGAGTACAAGTTTAGGAAATAGGCCCGTAGTTTGCTGAGGACGAAATTGTACTCGATTTAGGAACTGGAATAATTTTGGCAATGTTCCTCTCGGTGAGAAGACAGTTGTCTCGCAACGATTTAGAGTACATCAGGAACAAGTATTTGCTGATGGGTTCGGCATACTGTTTCAGGAAACCATTAGGGATACCATCAAAGCCGCCACATTTTAACATCAATATTCAGTAACATTGAAAGCAGACCAGTTTAGGCTAGGCCCCAGTCTAGTTTATATTCGGACGAAGACAAATTGTGATGGTCTGGTTGGCTATAGTTGGGAACCAAAATTTGGAAGGTGCCATGTGGTATGGCCATACTCGAATTAGGTTAGACATTTGTTTCGGTAAAATTCTGAATTCAAATTTTGGGAGTCCCTGGAACGAAATTTTGGTTCTCCAGAATGTTATGTTTGGTTATTGTCGGAGAGACTGACGACACGGACCAGCCCAGTTGTCAACAAAAAAGGAACTAAGGTTTATTGAGGACTGAGCTTGGTTTGCTGTTACGTAGGTGGCGCTGGCTGTGGAGTCTTGTTAGGAGTGAGGTGGCCACTTAGAGATGGCGCGACAGGATGGAAGGCCGAGATGCTGTTGTGCGTATATATATATATATATATATATATATATATATATATATATATATATATATATATATATATATATATATATATATATATATATATATATATATATATATATATATATATATATATACATAACACAAAAGGCCAAATATTGTGTGCAGCCCACCCAAATGTCTAGGTCACCCCTGATTTGACCGCATCTGAATTAGGTGGCACCTCAATTTCTAACTCTGATATGAAATTTTGGAGGCCCAGGGGCCAAATTTTGAGGATGGCCCACCCGTATTTTGAGGCCACCACTGTATTGGCCATAACCTGAATTAAATATTAGACATCACATTTAGTCCAATTCTGTGTCTACCAAACTTTGGGAGTGCAGGAGATCAAATTTTGGGATGCGTTCAACAAAATATGGAGGTCACCGTTAAGCGGTCCACACCTGAATTACGTTGGAGACCAAATATGGTCAAACGCAATTTCGCGTGTCCTGGGACCTTAGAGACAATTTTAGGGCGGCGGACATACACTTTCTGCACATACTTCCTGCACACACAATGGGCGCATTTTTGCTCCATAAGCATATCAATGCTCGTACATTAAAACGCAGCGCCGCGGAAGAGTTCAATGTACTAGTATTTAGTGCACCGAAATCATAGTTTACCGATGACAGTAAAGGCCTTTACTTGCTCTTTTACCTTTCGTCGTAAAGTTTCTTGTATTCCTCGCAAGGTAGTGCTACTTAGACGGAAGCTACGCTACTGCGAGAACGGAAATTGTGCCACCGGTAGAAAGAAAAAAAAAAGGCATAAGGGTGGTGACCACTCCTGAGATGGAAGCGTTTTCTCTCGCCTGTGGCGCGGGGAGCGACCGTTGGGGGTATAACCGGACAATGGTCGGGCGGACAATGAAGTGGTCGCCCCTCGGGCGTCTTGGCTCCCTCCTCGCCTCTTGTTTGTCCGCTGTTTCGCCACCGCCTCTCTTTGTGCAGGCCGCGTCCATTGTCGGCGCCCGGTTTTTGTTTACTCGAGTCGGGCGCGCGCTTTTATGGAAAACCGCGCAACCCCTTCCTTTTATCCCATGCGGGGAAAAGGGGGCTCCTTCTGGCGCCCAGGTTTTTTTCTTGCCGCTCCGGGAGATGGAGGCTTTCTGCGGCGCTGTATTAGATTAAGCCACGGCACGGTTCGTCAAACATCGCGTTTATTCCCTTTTGGCCGGTAAAGAACTCGTCCCTTCCTGGGAAGAAAGAAGCCCCCAACAAAAGGGGTAAGGTGCGCCTGCTTTTGCAGAAAGCGCCTGCGAACAGTTGCGTAAACTTCCCCTTTCGAAAATGGACCCACGTGTGTGGATGCTAGGCAAGTTTCTTCTTCTTTCTTTTTTTATTCCCTTGCACTTCACGCAGTGTCCGTTCCTCTGCTTGCCCTCCTTCCTCCCTTCCTGCGGAGGGAATATTTTTGCGAGGCGGGCTCCCTAGACAACAACCGTTTTCCCCCAACAACAGAGACTCTCCCGAAAAACTTCTTGTCCGCGCGTCTCCTGTTTTTGGCCGCTTTTGTCACATCGCTCTTGCGTCGAGGAGGCAGGCAAGTCGGTTTCGTGCAAACGGTTTTTTCGGGGGAAGGGAAAGACAGAGAAGAATCCTCTCAGATATACCCTTTTGTGCGCGAAAGCGCCCGAGGAAAAAAAAAAAGGTACACCTTCAATTTCCTCTTTTTCTTTCTTGTAGAGAAAGCAAGGGGGGGGGGGGGCGAGGGGTGAGGCCCCGAGCTCAAATCATATTTCTGCGTGCCAAGGGTTGCAAAGGTAGAAATTTCCCCATTCCGGGTCGTACCCTTTTGCTCTGTGCAAAATCCTCTGGCAACACGTTCTAGTCATTCACCCATTCCTTGCTTTTCTTTATTACTATGATCATTTTGTACTTTTCGCAAGTTTTCTCTAAACCCATATTTTGTTTTGTAATTTAAAAGCTTCTAAGTGCCTTTCGGGGTACAGCCGCTGCAGAAATGAAAAACCGAGTATAGACGTATGCGCCCACTCGAACCAGTCGTTCCACGGCGTCGTTTCTCGCATTCGCCTGAAGGGGTTCGTTCGTGTCCCCTTTGACAGGCAAGCTGTTTATTCTATCAGCCTTGCATTACGAGGCAACCCTCCCCCTATACCTGCCTCTCTCCCCCAAGGCAGGACAAGAAACCAGCAAAGGCAACCCCACGTGGTGCCAGCCATATGTGCAGCTGCTGTTGGCAGTGATAGAGGGAAGCCATTCAGATTCCAATGCTCGAAACTCTCGCCCACGCTTTGATTGCTCGCCTTGTGCAAGGAGGGAAATGCCTTGGCCGCGCCGACCTTCAGTCCGTGAGTTTATTTTTGTTTCTGTAATGTGTGTATATCGTACATGGCAAAATTACTTTTGAAAATGAATTAAATTACATTACTAATTACTTTGCTGAAAATCGCAGAAAAGTAATTAAATTACATTACTCATTACTGCTCCCCCAAAAGTAATAAAATGACATTATAATTACTTCTACTGAGTAATTCAATTACTTTGAAATTACTTTCTAGTTTCGATAAATGCAAAAACTAAGTAAAGCTATTAAACAAAACAAATTGTTCTCCAGAGTATTCTAGTCCAGCTCAATTCTGTCTCCTTTTGCCAATCCGTTACGCTGGCTTCGGATTGCAGCACGTCGTTCCTGCTTTCGCGCACTCTACTTTGTTGTCTATTGAAGGAGTGATGGCGCACTGTAGTAAAAGTAATTTCGAGAGGAATTAATTACTTTGCTGCGAAATTACTACCAAAAAGTAATTCACTACATTACTAAATTACCAAACTGAAAAAGTAATTCAATACATACAAATTACCAAGAAAAGTAATTAAATTACAGTAATTTCATTACTGGAGTTCAATTACTGCCATGTCTGGTGTATATTGCCTATATCCAGCGAGCAACTAGACTGAGACGAAAAGAAAACTACAACCACGAGTGCTGTCACACCGATGGACGAACATACAATCAAAAGGGTACGAAGTATTATTAACGTAAAGGCTGAAACATGGTCATCTTGAGTGTGTGGAGAGTTTTGGACGTGTAAAACAGAAACATGTTCTCTTCCGTCCTATAGTCTATATACACATTTTCGCTCTTTTTCTACGCAGTTGTTTGCCAACTCGCCCAAGCTTCTGTTTTAGCCTAATTCGTGTTGGTGCAAGAATACAAGTTTTGCATCGCCTCGCGGATGGCATTTTTATCGCGCTTGTATATATACATACACGGCAATGGACAAACACGAAGGCAGACATGAAGATCCGGGACAACAACTATTTTGACAATTTCGAGATGTCACGTCTCTGCCTGGTTCAAGGGGTGTGGTACCGCCAACTCACCCTCAACAAGAAGTTACTTTTTGGGAGCGAAAACTGCGTGTATATATATATATATATATATATATATATATATATATATATATATATATATATATATATATATATATATATATATATATATATATATATATATATATATATATATATATATATATATATGTATATATATATATATATATATATATATATATATTCTATGCTGAGAAAGGACAAGTGATTTAGTCAAATATAACCATGCACCCTTCTCTCAGAATCACGCAGATAATCTCCTCCGCATCCCGGATGTCTTCCCTCGCCTCCTTGCCCTTAATAAGCTAGTCTGGAAAGATTCACTCTGAAGCCCTTCACTAAAGAGCCGAATTGAACGCGTCGCCTGCATGTCTTTGTTTGTTTGTTTGTTTTTTCTGTTCATTCCGGTTGCGATGTGCAATGCTTTGGTAGAATGATTGCGTTGCTGTGTAGTGGAGGTGGGAAACTGCAGGGATTCGGTGCAACGAAAATCAGTCGGTAGCATGCACAGTCCCCGTCATTTTGCGTTACTTTTTTTCTTTTCTTTCATTGCGTTCACTAATCTCATTTCTTTTCCTATTCCAGTTAAATTTCCACTCAAAATTTATTGTTTCTGTTTTCTTCCCCCTCCTCTCTCTTTCGTCTTCCGTGGTCACTCGGCTACGTTACTTTTCTGTACTGTAATGCACCTGTACTCCTTAAACAGTTCTACATTGGCACGACTCTAATCTGATTTTCACCTTTGCGCTCTACGGATCAAGACATGAGAACTTCGTGATCCTCAATTGCGGCTTAAGGACATGAGCTACACGAGAAAAAAAAAAAGAAAATCTTGCGGTATACTCCTAAGGTAAACTTAAGTTTAACTTTATAGTATGGAAGTTCTTAAGGATCCCTACGGTTGTACCCTATACATAACGCAGACATCGACACGCTCTTTGTCTTAGCATGCTTCTTTTACGCGATTCAACCGAACGCGCGTGCCACTGTGGCAGATGGAATTGCCGCGCAGCGGTCTCGTTCGAGGCCCGAGAGTACAAATGGTTCATGTGCCGCTAAGGTGTGCACCATTGGCGGAAACCCACCTAAAGTTTCCATCCCCTTCTATCTGGTCTCCTCCAAAATTTATTCCTTTCTGCCGCGCCGGGGTGGCGCAGTAGTTAAGGCGCTCGACTACTGTGCCCAAGGACGCGCGGGATCGAATCTCGGCCTCGGCGGCCGCTTTTCGATGGAGGCGAAAAGCTAGGCGCCCGTGTGCTGTGCGATGTCAGCGCACGTTAAAGATCCCCAGGTGGTCGAAATTTCCGGAGTCCTCCACTACGGCGTCTTTCATAACCTGAGTCGCTTTGGGACGTTAAACCCCACAACCAAACCAAATTTATTCCTTTCTAGCGCTCTTCTGAGGTCAACGTATTTAAGAGAGTTTCGGCCTCCCCTATACGTTACTTGTCCTGTATTTCTTAAAGGAGCATAAACATCAAATTTTTGGGTTTGTAATGTAATGATGTAATGATGTGCGAGACCTGCGCTGTGTAATTTATATTCTCATTTTTTCGCTCACCTGTCTCGGTTTCGGTTTCTACAGCCGAGCCATGGCTTTGACGCCAAAGTCAAGTCTGGGTCACGTGAGGGATGAAAAAAACTGCTATGTAATTGTTCCTCTGTCGTTTGATTGCAGTATACAACGCTAAAGCCAGCCTTTGTCAATAACAGGAAACACAAGTGAAGACTCGTTGATTATAACACTGTTTTTTCATAATGCACGTGATTCGGACGTGATTGTGACGTCAAAGCCATCTCGGCTGCTGAAACCGAAACTAGTAAAAAAAAAAAAAGAGAATTCATTTATAAATTATTTAGCCATCGTAGGCCAATACCGCGTGATCATCTATGCCCAAGAAGGTCTTAGTCATCCTAATGTCTTAGTCATCATTAGCAAGAAAAAAAATGGCATCAAACTTTGGTGTCTATACTCCTTTAAGTACGTTCGTTTACCTTCTTTTTCTAGCCCTTCGAGGAGATTCACCAAGCTTCCTTGTACATTTGTAATAAATAAAGATAACTTTTGTTTAAAAAAAAAAACAAGGGGGGGGGGGGGGGTTGCTGGTAGAAGCGATTCTGACTCGCGGTCAAGTGGTCAGGGCTCGATTTTGTCACCCTTGAGTCTTGACTACCTTTTTTTTTTTTCATTTCATTTCATTTTATGCTGCGCCACTGCATGCAAAGTCATTATTACGTCATGATCTCACTCAACCAATCGGGAGTTCCCGGGTACGCCGGAGCGGATTTTTCACGCTGGGTGGGTCTATATAGCGCTAACGCTTGAAAGCTGCGTGGTACATAACATGCGCTTGTTCAAATGCGGAGCAAAGCCATATAAATTCCCCACTATGACACACTGCAAAGCAATATATGTCTCGCAGATATGTGGATGTAATATTTGTGAATTTCTTAAATCCTGAATAAACGTGTTCCAGAAATAAAACTCAGGGGTGATACTTTCTGGATACCCCTTGTGACAACGACGTTGTGAAGGCGGATAGAAAGGGAAACACATTGATTTCGTTTCGCTGCTGGCCACATGAGGTAAGGACAGCCACGATGCTTTGAAACCTGACATCGAAAGGGGGGATATTCTAAAAATTTTCGCTTCGCCTTAGGTGAGAGTCTCGAGTTCGGAAGTCCGCAAAGCGAGCCAACTGGCCGCTTGTTTTGGCGGGCTTCCATCGGGCGTGCTTGGCGCGCCACCTTCCGGCGTCACGCCCAGTCTATGCGGGCGCGGCTTAAAACAAAGGCTGCGGATGGCTTCGGCGCGCTGCCGAGTGGCGCCGCCACCTACGCTGCAGCGGCGCGCTCGCCGCAGAAGACCGTCGTCTGCTGCGGGGGTTGCTGTGTGCGCGCCGGGCCGCGAGTTGCTCGTTTTCGCCTTGTCACGTGCTTCAAACGGGCCGTAGCGCCCGGCGACCTGCGGCCGCGCAGGGTGACCGAAGCTTGCCCTTCAGCGGATCAAAGCGGCTAGCGGCTCGCACACCAGTTCTATGTGATCGCAATTCAAGCTCTGTCGACAGATTTTTCATGCGACCATGATCGGGCCATTCAGTGAATTCAGCGAGCTAGGCTCCTCTGAAATCACTGCCGAGGCTCGCGAACCCATCTAGCGTGCCTTCAGCGCATTGTTTTCGGGAATGAAGGTTTCTCGTAGAAAAGCTAAATCAAGGTGTCAGCGGGGTGCCCAGATGCTTGTTCTGCATGGATCGATTTGGTATAGCGATCTCATCTAAATGTGCTGTTCCTTGGCATGCGCTTCATCCCGAAGCACCGGTGCGTCCCGAGCGAGGGCTATGCCACTTGACAGCCGAGTGCATGTAGAAGGCGCCCAAGTTGACCCGTCAAGGGCGCTTTTCGGACACTGGCTCCGCGTCAGCGACTATGTGTAGACCTCACGGGATTCCGGTGACATCGAGAGGAGTGTCCTTTCTGCTGCAGCGGCCACAGGTGACGGGACAGCCTGGTCCATGTTCAGTCTACGCAGCTCGCCTCTCCGGGAGCTGCGCGAACTGGCGTTCGTGCACAACTCTGCAGCCGGCGTGAGTCGCTACTTTGCAGCGCTGTATCGGTGCCCGCTTCTTGCTTTTTCGCATCTATTTGCTTTTAATGTTCGTGAATGCTGTTAGAAACAGAAAGAATGTACCTGCCTGAATGCACTCATAGAAGTACAACTGTTTAGGTCTAACATCGGAATATTCAAATTCGAATCACACATCTGCGGCAGTACAAATGCATCTATATAAGCGTTTGTCATGTGCGTATAGATAGGGTATATTTTGGTTGATAGAGATCTCTTTGAGCGAAAATTGAATTGTGCAGACGGCTCTTCCCCTGAAGGCGTTTTTCGAAGAGGGGCTGGAGGCACGTATGTGAACAGCACGGGCCTAAAGAAGGCTTTTGGGCGTGTGCGAATGAAGAAGCCGTGGAATAGCTGAAACATCGAACTGGCATTGTATTCACTAGAGCATTTATCAATTCGGCAGGAATATATACCACAATGCAAGATGAAAGATGTGTTACAGGTAGAAGTTGGCAGCTCATCTGCATGCTGAATACCGGAAATTTCAATTTCTTGTGCGGTAGTGTGACAGGATGTCCACTGAAGGGATTTGCGAACAGCTCCACTGAATCTCGGCCACTTCCAAAGTTTGTAGTGAACCGCAGCCACCCTGCTTGTAGAAGAGTCTAGTCGTTTTTAACTGCTGTGTCCAGGATGTCTTTCGTTTTTTTTTTATTTTTATGTATGCATGTGTGGGCTGCAGTGGTCATATTCGGCCCCTTTACGCTATATTATTCCTTGCAGGCCTCGCTCAAGTACTTTGCTGCACTTGCATGAACAAAATATTTCTCCCGATCAGTGGTGCATATAGCCCTTTCCTTGAGTATACTGAACAAGCAGGTTTTGCTTGCATGCATAGTTTGATCCATTTCTTAGAGGCCGCACAGGGACTCAACCCTTCCTATACTTTCCTGATGAGTCTATCGATCAGCGCTCAGATGGCCGCAATCATTTCCGTACGGAGAGAAAGAAAATCAAAATTATTTAAACTTATGCCATCCTGCGTAATCAAGAAAGGAGGGGCTTAAAGGTTGTCTTGGTCTAAGCTCACCCTCCTTGACTCAGCGTAGTGTTTGTGCGCTAGTGCACCTTTCCTTTGTACTTTGTAACTTCTTTGTACAGTGTTGATGACAACTAAAGTTACAGCGTATATTCCTCACCGCTACGCTGGTTCACTTGACCGCTGTAGTTCGTGATCGAGCGGATTTGATTGCTACAAAGGCGACAGAGGCAGCTCGAGGCACGTGCACTAACCGGGTGCACTAACCTAATCTGGACGCATTCAACGCGATTGTGCATACGGTCGCTTATCGTTTAAGCCCTTTGTCACTTCCGTTGCCCCCCAACCTTGGCACCAGTGATATAATTCAAATACAATCCGCAAAAGATTAACGACGAAGTATATATTTAATTTAATTTATTACACTTATTTTCTCCTTAAGGGCCCGAAGGCATTACATAAGAGGCGGCAGTTAAACATGTTTAAAATTGATTGATTATGCTAAAAGAAAAAATATAAATTTGGGTTACTTTCATTGCAAAGCAAAGTCATCCGGACCCCAAGAAACGTATATACCTCTCCACCTGACTGCCGCCCGCACCGCGCACTTGGAATTCACTCCGTCATCTTAACAGAGCACTGTGGTATTTCTTCCTCCTGTACATGTCAGCACAACACCGTTTTCTTTTTTACTTTTAGGTTGCTTATAAAGTCTCTCCTTTCATTCCCTAAATTTCCACGCTTCTACCGCTGATACTGGGTAATGCAAAAACAGCGAACATACATGTAAACACGGCCAAGATTAGCCGCTGACGTATTCGCTGTGACCGAGCGTTGCAAAGTCAGCGTGTGTCTTCCTTGTCTAAGTCACGCTGTTCTTCAAAATTCAACAGGGCACACTGCTACTGCAACAGATCAACTTATATTGCATACTGCCCAATCAGTCAGCGCGCGTTATCGCGTCATTCCCGTTTTGTTCCCGCATATTGCATATAATTTTAAAGCGACAGTGAGGACATGCAATTCAGAAACTGTCTCAGTTATCTCCCATGGTGAGATATTTTGGTTCGGTAGCAGGAAAAGAAAAAAAAAATTGTGTCTGGTAAAATTTAGTCACAAAATTTCCCCTGTCACATTGTAACTCGTTACGTCCACACCAACAGGACTCCGTGATCACCATTTGGAAGTAAGCATAGTTTCCGGGATTCGAGGTCTAATTTTTTTAAGTGCCATCAAGTTTACTTAAGAAATCGGGTTGTGATAAATTAATAACATTTCGTTTTCTTGTCTTTCCTAGATTAAATGATATCCGTTTTCGGTTGCCTCTGCGTCCGTGGACTTTGTGGCTAACCTATGGGGCCTGTATCGATACGCTCTATAGACACCGGCCACCGTTGCAGATGATCATTTTAGCAACACAGCGCAGCCATGGAAATGTGCACGAGGATGAGGTGCACAGTTCTTGAGCCCTGCAGCTGCAGTACGCGTTGGAAATCACCTCTGAGTACTGTGCGCTGGGTTACAGCTCCACTTCCGTGAGTGTCTTGGTCGAAAGTGGAGGCTGATGGGAAATGAAACAACCAGGGGAACTGTGGAGAAGGGTAGTTGTAACTCGGGTGTGGACGATTGTGGCATGTTCTTTTTTTTTTTAAATGTGCTATTAATTTCATCCCAAACCTTTGTAGGAAGGTCAGGCATGCCGACTTGATGGATTTAAATTAGCAAAGTTTGGAAAATTGCTAGGCTGATTTAAAATTTCGAATTGAAAAATCAAATGAAGAGTCTAGAACTGGGCACAAATATGCACTATGAGGTAAATTACGTGCCCTAAAAGCCAGATCACTTATTTCCCGAGGAAACACTGTTATTTAGCTAAGAACGAGTAAACAGATAATTTTTTTGTTACGCGTTCACTCCTTACATACTACTGATGCAAAAGAAGTTGATATCCTTGAATTATCACATGGCATTTATTTTCCTAAGGCTGCTAATAATTCTTCTTCATTGATTTTTTTCCCCCTTGCTTTCCGCTTTCGGTTTGAAAAGTCGAATGTTGGCTATGCCCTCAAAGTTTAGTACAGGGGATGAGAAGCACGAAAAAAAAAAAAAAAAACACTGCAATACAAATCGCTGCTTCGTAGCTTTATTTCGCCGTAACATTCAAGCCTGCCTCTTTCAAGAACCAGAATGGCAACGAATAGAGAAGCGGGGATTATATTGCTCTTCTTTTTTTTTTTTTTCGCTCCTCAAGCAATTTATGCTGACCTTTGATGTCGCACATATGTGTTGAAACTTAAACAACCGAAACAGCACAAAAGAAAATTTTAGAAATTAACGATTTTTTTTTTGTCTTTGGAAACGCGAGGCGAACTATTTTAGCAATCATTAGGGATTATTAGGGAAACATGTAAGCAAAGTTAGGTGTCTGTGACTTAAACATTTTTGGGAGAGTTGCTCTTCACTCTAGCTAGTTCCAGCAGTGCACAAAGACACGGACAGAGGCTCACCGTGTCTAACGTTCTGTCCTGGTTCGTGTTTGTATGCTGCCATACGCGCAGCAACGATAGGTGCCTATACTCCTGCAAGATAGGGAATAGAGGAACACCCGGTATAGGGTTCTGCTGTAGGAGCGCACTGGCGCCGGAAGAAAAAAAAAACGGAGAGCTGCTCTCTTTCATTTAGATCGTTTGGGTGCCGGTGTCCCTTGGAGCAGAGCACTGTCCAGAGCGCCTTAGTAACCCTGCCGGTGCGCAACCTGGCGAGACATGCGCGAGGCTACACTGACGCCCTCCCTCGTCAGTTACTTGCAGCTCCTGCAGGGGCGTCTCCGCTGCTGCTCTCTTTTTGCTTGTCGCGGCCTCTCCCTCCGCGCGCATCGATCGGCGCTGTTGCTTTTGCTTCCCGGTTGCCGGCGGCGGAGAGGTCCGTCACGATGCGCGCATTTGGCGCCATTGTTTTTTTTGCGTCTTCCTCCCCCATTCTCGCTCTCTCTCTTGTTGCGCCGCTGCGCGCTGCTTTTAAAAAGCGCACGCGAGCAAGCAGCGGCGATGCGGGGGAGCCTGCCTCCCACCCCCGCACGGAGCCATTCAAACAAATCCGCGCACGCACCAAAAGACGCTCTTTTGATGTGCGGGGGCGTTCCACGCCCGCAATTATGCTAATCTCATGTCGGCGCCAGCGGGTAAATTATTTTAATGAGGCTTTCTCTCCTGTGCTTCTTTGCTGCTTGTCTTTGCGCGGTGCTCTCTTCTTCCTCGCCGAGGAGGGAGGCAGTCGCCAGCGCGCGCGCGCACGCGGCCGCACACTAGTCTGCCGGCCCGCCGCTGCACTGCTGCTGCTTTCGCTACGCCGCTGCCGCCGTAGCTACTGTGCCGCTGGCGAACAACGTGGGCTCCTCCGGGCTCGCCGCCTTCATCGTGAGTACAGGAGACTACGCTGCGTGTCTCGGCGTTAGCAGCTTCAGTGAATACATGGGGAGGGGGGATGCTTGAAAAGAAGCTTCACAGGCTGTAATGGTGAACCAAGCTGTGAGTTGGGCCCATTTCAGTCGATGTGTCCCTCTAATGCATTCAACTGCGACCCGAGCTAAGCGCAGGTACAAACACAGCAGAACTTATGCATACTACAGGTAATGCCTCCAACTGCCAACCGCTCATTCAGCGCAAACTGATTGCAGGAAATCGTCTGACCCTGAAGGGAGTATATACGACACCCTATCCACTCCTCTAGATTCAATCCGCCTGAGCAACAGTGGGGCAACATTTAAAGGAGTGAAAGCAAAGGGGGGAAGACTACTCCCGTGAAAAAGAATTGCGCGACTCCTTTCTTGAAGGAGTGCAGCCTTCCCCCTATGCGAGAAATCACACTGCGAACAGGAGAAGGACTCGGCGATCTTTTCAGCACCCCGCGCCCTATGGTCCGAGGGAGGTTTTTTACTCAGCAAGGAAGGGCGAGGGGGGGGGGGGGGGTCATTAAGACTCTTCTACCCACTCGGTTGGCTGACGCTCTTTCCCTAAGAGAAATTAGGCCCTACTTTTTTTTTCGGTGCTGAGAGACCTACAAATACATATTCTGCTCAGATAGTACCACCCCTTACTACTCCCGACCACACTCTCCAATAGACAACCCTAAGAAAGCCCCTTTCTGGGGAGAAGGATCCTGCTGATTAAAAAAAAAAAATGGTTACGTGCGTGGCAAGTGTACAGGCTGTTTTGACAGTTTCCACTTTTCCTAATCGCCTTGCACGCGACTATGATTGAGATTTCTCAGGCGTCAGTGTTATCCAAGATAAGGTTCATGGTGTCGCTGCATTTTGCTGTGTTACCTGGATAGTCCTCTTTCGAAAAAAAAGACCGCTGTAGTCTTTGTATAGTGGTGGACGTACTTGTATGTGTGTGTGTGTGTGTGTGTGTGTGTGTGTGTGTGTGTGTGTGTGTGTGTGTGTGTGTGTGTGTGTGTGTGTGTGTGTGTGTGTGTGTGTGTGTGTGTGTGTGTGTGTGTGTGTGTGTGTGTGTGTGTGTGTGTGTGTGTGTGTGTGTGCGCGCGTGAGGGGGGGGGGGGGGGTCAGGACGTCTAGAAAGCGCCCACCGGGAATGGCTTCTTACCGAATGGGCCTCCCGCCTTTACCCTCCAAAGGCCTCCACTCACCGGAAGACCACAGAAAACTCAAATGGAAAGACACAGTGCACGGGAAGATGAGCGTCAGCGCGCCGGCGAAATATGGGGCCAATACTGCGGACACAGATGTGTCTCAACAATCGCAAAGTCGCCTGCGCATTTGCAGCACGTACTGCATCTCTTAAAATATTTAAGGTTATATCCTAGGACAATTAGTCTGTAAAACCACTCCAGGTGGAATAATTGGTGGAATTTCAGAGCGTCCCCTTTGAAACGGGGGTGGTGGAGGTTGTCAGCATGCTCATCTTTTTTTTCCCTCTATATATCTTCAACTGTGATAAATCGATCAACTATACACTTTTCATTTCATTTACTAAAATTTTATTTCTACACTTCTAACCCTATCTCACCATTCCGCTTTCCATTTATCAATCATCCAATAAGTAGTTTTGGCTAATGTCCACCGCAGGTTAAATCTTCCAGCAACTGGTATCGCTAAACACTATGACTTCAGGGGGAGTGGCTGTGCCTTCATCGACATCTGGATGGATATCATCACATTTTAGTATAAGATACTCAGTAATTTCTATGGGATTTACCACTCACTACACATCTGTAATCTTCTTGACCAATTTCCTTTTGTAGCTGCGGGTTCAAGTGCACACCTTGAAAGAATAGGGCACTGCCTCGAGTTGTCGAAAGGGTACTTGTTCCTCATCTGCCTTGTCCGATTTCGATATATCTCTACGTCTCAGTGGCAGGGGGAGAGTGCCACCATCAAAAGAAGAACAAAAGGATGAAGGGATGGACATTTTATAAAGCGTTGTGCTATTGGGTGTTCAAGCCACGCGCGCTCACACTCTTCTCCTCCTGCCTCTGAGGGTCCCGCGACGACTTGAAGAGCGCGTGCCAGGGGTTGCGCGGCCGCGAAAGCGTTTCGCCGCGCGCCTTCTTCCCAGCCACCTGTGGGCCGTGGCTCGGGAGTGGGGAAGTCCGTGTCTCAGTTGAGTCCGAGCCCGCAACCCGAGCCCCTTAGGCAGCCGTGCCGCGCTACGGGTACTTATACTTAGTTCCTGTGGCAAAAGGAACGGAATACCGAGCAAAACGGTCACCTGCTGCGCTGCTGGCCTATGCCTGCGGACAATCATGGGACGGGCCTTCTATCGCTCCAAATATTTGAGCGCGTGTAATGCTATCCAGCTCATGCTGTTTGATGCACTGAGCCGCTAAGCTAAGCTTGCTTTTAAACCTTGCTCTCACAGGTTCTGTACGTCTGCAGTGTATGAATTTACCGTGCACTTTGGCAGCTTTGTTGACACGTGGCAGCTGGCTTTTCTACCCGCGTATTTAGAATTACTTGGTCTGCGGCGTTTTTGAATTAAGACACATCAGTCAGTATTTTATATTTGATAAGACACTATGAGACAGAGTGGGTCGGTATTTATTAACAAAACTGTAGCGTTTATATAATCATTAATTGCCCGCGCCGTTCTCATATGCGCTAGAAAAAAAAAAAAAAAAAACAGCTGCTGTAAGTCGTCAGTAATATGACCATTGTTTCCCCGGGAAAATAAAATTTTTAAGGCTGGTCTATGTGCGCGCTGCTACTGACGCTATTATCGTCAACATTAATGAGTCTATGCAAGTACCCATATCTAAAGAGTGCTCTACTATTTTTCGTTCCTGTCTCACGTTCCTTTATGTTTTATTTCATATCTGTGAGGTCAAACAACTGTCAAGCCAGTTTGCAGGTGTTCTTTTTCTTTTTTTGGTCCTGTGTTGGCATCATTAGTTTTCTTTGAACCTTATGTCCATATAAAAGGATTTGAAAGAAAGGAAGGGAATAAAATTGTCTGGACGTTATGAAGGAATTCCCCAGTTTCCGTCTTAGGTGACTTCAGGAGAAGTATCAAGTCGCGAATGCGCTCACGTACTTCTGGCTTGAGGGGTCACAGATTTGATTTTCCAATTGAAGGTGCGTGGTGTACGTCGTAAAATTGACGCCCAAGTGACGAATGTAACGTTTGCAGTCTGGGCATGAAACTTTTTTGGGCAAAAACAAAGCAACGTATCGCCACCAGACATCTTCTCAGGACAACCTTCATCTTCGACAATGAGACCATGCTGCACATTCTGTGAATTGAGAAACAAATATCGACGTTCTTTGTCACTGCAGAATAGAACTACTGCTCTTGTTTGCCGAAGCCATAGTTCTCTGCCGTGGGCAAGAAGTAAAATTAAACAGCAAAAATAAGGGTAGGTGAGAATGGTGTCTGATGAGAGTAATAGATGGAAAGGGTGCCATTTACAATTCGCCGGGAAAATGTGCGCGCCATTGTTGCGGAGGGGACATCCCTCGAACTCTTGCCATTGGTGTTGATTTTCTTCGACGAGGGCTGGTGTAAGGAAGCCCTCAGTTCATGCGGTTGGCATGAAATGCGTCCCAGCCAAGCGATGCTGAGCCGAAGCGAGAGTTCTGATCTCAACTATTGCAGTCGAGAAGACAGAAGAGCACCTTAGCGAACCTGACGTGTTGACAGTGGACTATCAATGCGGGCTCTTCGCGTGAACTCAGTAACAACGAGTGAATGTCCAAAATTCGCCCATAGCCCACGGGAGGAAAGGCTATGGATCGCAACCGTGGCTGCATAAAGTCGGGTACGGAGGGTGTATGCGCCCTTGGTGAGTTGCATCGGCCTAGAGTCACCGGAAGTTCTAAGTTCTTCTAGCGTATATGTATATATACCCCATTCGTCTTCCTCTTCACGCCGCTGCATTTGTACTGCTCATTCCCAGTACACCAATCATGTCTCTGGTGCCGTATGCATCTGCGTGCTTTCTCAACGTCGTTGTTTTTGGTGACAAAGTAAAGAATGGTTGGCACCACGCCAGCTTAGAGGGATGACAAAAAATGAAGAAAAGATTTTTTTTTTTCACAACTCGCTTAGGCAGTGTTTTCATCAGAGGAACACATTGGAAGGGCAAATAAATCAGCGGGCAGCGTCGCATGCCTCATGACGTTCCTCTCTTCCTTTTTGCAGAACTATGCACGCGGTGCAAGCGGCAACCCCAAGACGCCCTCGCTGGCGGACAACTACATGCAGCTGTCCCATTTCCATCAGGTACGTGTTATCGCCTTCCTTGCCGTCCATTTACAACGCTCACGAGGAGCTCACACTCACTCGTGCTGGAGGATGCATTCGTTCGGCTCGACAGCGTCTATTAATTTTTTTTTTTTTTTTTATCGTGGCGCATCATACCGATTCCTCAACCGGACGAGCGTACAACATTTATCGTTTTCTTTTGTCATCACTTATAACGTATGGTTGATATCCAACAGGAAAATCAAAGCGAAGCGCAAGTATATATCCCTACTCTTCCCTTTCATTAATGTTTCGTTCAGCAAGCCTTCAATATAAACAACGCTGTGCCTCTGCAAAGGCATGCTTCTCCTACCAACGCTGAGGTTGTGCCGGTAAGTGCGTTCCCGGACATCTGGGGGCAGTGCCAACCACGTGAAGATCCTACACAGCCACGCGACGATTGATTGCAACGTGATATGCGGTTGCAGCCAGCCTCCCCTCTAGCAAACCCTATTTGAAAAAGATACCACTACCGCACAGAAAAGGCGCCCTTCGAGACACTGCTTGTTGTGCGGTGAATCCAACCCAACTGTCCGACGACTTCGCATAGTTTTTTCCTGGCCGGTTTTCCTCGCTTTGATGCCGAAAGCGCTCTAGAAACCACGTTACTGAGAAGCTAGTTTGTTTATATAGCGCAGCAATTATAAAATTAGACATCTTGTTGGGTCGAACCCTTCGAGTTCGACTCAATCGACATCAATATATCTGATGGTTTGGGAACACCTCAAAGTTTTCCATATTACTTGATCCAGTTTTTGTCATCCTCACTCAAGGTCCAGAAGATAAATTCACCGCAAAAAAGGTCCGCCTAAATTGAACTCTAGCACGCTGTTAGGTTGGTACTTTTATTTATTTTCTTTCTTTTTTTATGCCAACCCTATAATTGATGCTATAGGGTTGGCATAAAAGCTCAGCTACCATAGTCATCTGATTAGAAGAGAGGAGTCGGTGGATAGGAGTCGCGATGATTAGATGGCATCATCGAGGCGTTGCAGATGAAGTTATGTGATGTTAGAAAGATAGTGAGAGACCGGAAAGCGTGGCGTGATATGGGTCACGAAGAGTCGGACACGACTGAACGACTGAACTGAACTGATAACATCAGTTAGGTCAGGTGTGACACTGACCGGGAACAACGCGCTGAAGTTATTGTGAAATCATCAGCGTGTTCACGGGAAAGCATTGCCCAAAATAAATTAGATTAGGGAATTACATTTGAACTAATAAAATACCCCACTAACGAAGAAATGCCGAAGAGCCCAAGTATTGTACAGTACAAAATGAGAAAAAAAAAAAGTCAAATGAATTTTTAGTGCGCATGGTTAGGCTATAGTAAAGCGTATTATCGTAGATAGCATGCAACGCCTTATCGAGGGCGGTTTAAACTTTTCTTGGCCAGAACAGTACACACGTATGCCCATATCAACACGGTACATATACTGCAGTACCAGCGTTCCACATGTGGTTTCGCATTATCACTAGCATAGGGATGCTAGAGACTAAGTTCATCGTGCAGGAGTACCGGTTTGTATATGCTGCAGTCAACGAAATAATTTGAGGGCAGATTTCACTACTACACGCTATATTTTCTGAAGGAAAATATTCGATTTCGTGCACGCTTTACTGGCAGTGTGGTGAAAAGACTGGCATACCATAATGTGATATTTGAGAAGGCTAACCATGTACATGTGCCTTTGCTTTGTATTCTCGCTCTGTGCTATGCACTAATGACTGTCAACGCATTCATCATGCACTGCAGCATACTTTCATTTCGGTGGAATACGTCATCCGTATAATCGCATCCTTGAAGAACGTGAAGTGTTACGGAGCGAGTCGTGAACTATGTAGACAACATGTTCGCAATGTGCAGAGATCGGGTCATATAGACGCTGTGATTCGCATGGGTGGGTTGTCGTACAAAGAGCAAGAAATGCGGTCACCATCGCTAAAGTGAACAGTTTGCTGAATATTGTGAGCGCATAGTCTATCATGTAATGATAAGATTTTGATATTTGAAATTAATAAGAATTTTCACTATATCATACGCCACAGGTGCGATTGTTAAGTTACTAAATGGAACTTCGGAAACATGAATAAAACTCAAAACAAATTTTCTGTTGTGATGCATAAGAGCAAAGTAGAGCGATTGCGTGGACCTGTTAGACCTGACCGATCCTGTTAGACCTGCCATGTGAGACACGTTTTGGAAGAGCATGCGGCATCTCCTATTCAGTCTGATTGCGATAAATAATCATCAAAAAACGCGTAATGAGAAGCCTTCACAAAAGACCAAAACACAACTTCCCTCCCGCGTTAAAATCATCCTTGAAAACGATCACCTTATACCAGTCCTCTTTTTATACATTTCGAACGCGTTTGATGCCGCTAACCATGCCTTAATGTTGCAAAGTTGGCTAAAACTTTGCAATAGAAGTAGATGAAATTGGCTCGTAACTCAGCAGCTATACGAGCCAATTTCATCTACTTCTTTTTCCTTTCTTTTTTTCACGCCTCTTTCATGAGCAGATCACACTCACAGTGCGATATAATTGAAGAAAATGCAGGAAATTTGAGCGATATATTTAAAAGTTTTGAAGAGTTGCGAAGAACGGGCAGTCGCATAAGAAACATCTACAGTCTAATAACGGTACTCTACGAGACAGAGTTCCCGAGGAAAGAAAAACTCTCTTCGGAAAAAGGGTAGAAAGAGTACAACTGTATGCCAGCTTACTTTATCTAAGCCCAAATGAAGTTGGAGGACTTTGTCATTTCTGTTCATGGTCACCCGTGCCCCCCCCCCCCCCCCCCCCTCCATTTCAAGTGAAATTGGTAGCCATACTATCCAACATATTTCACTAAGGAACTCCTTTTGAGTGGCCAGAAAAAGAGACCTATACCTGTTCGATTGATATCGATAAGTACTCTACAGCGAAGGCTGCACTTCCGCTCTGCGGAGAGAGTGTGCTGAAACTGTCCGAATTCACGGAATTTAGTTATAGCTGTATCACCGAGAGAAAATATGTTATGCGGTTCTGTGACGTTATTCAGATTCTGGTACTTTTCAAAACGGTGACCTTTCGAAGGAAAACACCTCACTGATACGAGTACCGGTTCGATTCACTGGGAACAAACATCAAACAACTGCTCATCAGCCTTCGCGATTCACCGTGAAATATCACTTTATAACCTCGTGTTGCAGTACGGCTCTCAATGCGAGCGCAAAAGTTGCAAAGAATTTTCGGCGCAAAGATTTATGAAACGGGAGGTTGGTTATCTTCGTTCGTGTATGAGGCGACCTTTCAGCATACCGTGCAACATGAAATCGTGTCACAGCGAGGATTTTCAACGATGTCCAGCGGTTTGTTGCCTGCATGAATTGTTTCGTCTGGGGCAACTCTAACGTGATTGATCTGTGAATTTTTGGCCAGGCAGTTAGCAAAATGCATGAAGGAAGCTGCAGTGATATTACAAGATCGAGCATGCATTTCATATGCAGGTGCACCAGCACGAAACATCCCTCGCTGTCGTTTAGGTGCTCAGCAACTTTCAACAGGGTATTTGCAAGATAGCAGGTTGGCGGCTGCAAAATTAAGTATATTTATATCAATAAAAAACGAAGGCAATGGTTTTTTAGAATCCCATACAAGCTAATGCTCTTAAATGAATCAATGCTTTTTTACATGGCTGTCGTAATTTGTGCATTTGAAATGCCATACGCTTTGAAGCTGCGAGTATCTCAAAAGAATGTTCGATCAGCACATAACACGGAGTAATAAATACCATTATGCGTGCTTAAGACGTGGGGCTTTAACACTGATGGTATACAACATGATAGAAACTGTACGCCCTAGCTAGACACAAATTGCCCTGTGAGGGAGTAAAAAGGGAGTACTTTGTTTTTCTTTCTTGTGTGTCCTTAGAGTCCCCTCATTCACAAGAAAGGGGACTCTAAGGACCTCAAAATTACAGACCAATCAGCCTACTGTCTGTTACATATAAGGTATTTACTAAGGTAATCGCTAATAGAATCAGGACAACCTTAGACTGCAATCAAGCAAAGCATCAAGCAGGGTTTCGGAAACGGTACTCTACTATCGATCATATCCATACCATCAATCAGGTGATAGAAAAATGCTCGGGATATAACCAGCCCTTATACATAGCATTCATTGATTACGAAAAAGCATTTGACTAAGTTGAAACCTCGGCGGTGATGCAGTGTCACGAAATCGGCGCACATATTCATCAAGTCGGCACGGCGCGAGGCCCGCACGGCGTCGCGTGGAAGGCATGGAGAGAAAAGCCCCCTTCCCCGCGCGGGAGAGCGCGTTGCTTTGTACGCGTTGCCGTCACCCATTGCCTGGGGAGGACGGTGGTTCATCGGCCAGGAATGTGCCAGGCCTTTCGAGAACTTACTATGGGACCTGGCCAATGACGACGCGCGGCTCAACGGGAGGAGAAGAGGGAGCTATAACCAGCGAAGCTATGTGTGTGTGCGCGCTAGCTTTGGCGCGTGTTAACAAACAGACGCGGCGCGCCCTATTTAAAGCGACCGCGCCGCTTGTTGAGTCAGTCAGTCAGTCTGAATAAGTGTTTTGCGACGTGCTCGCGCTTCGGCTGGACTCCCGGGGATCACCCGCTGCTGGCAAGCCCACGGACTTTCAAGGGAGCGGCGCTCGTCTCGTATGGCGGCCACATCGTGACTCTTGAGGCGTCGGACTGCAACAGTGCCCGGTGAACAATTTGGTGTTTGTTTATGTACTCTCTCGTGTTTCATCTGTTGTAAAGCCTCTACGTTATTGGATACCTGTGTAATTGCATGCTTAGCGTTTGTATTCTGTGAACCTCTCGTCTGTTGTACTTCAAGTGATATTGTGTATTCCTTTGTATCGTCTCTTGCTGTGCATAAATTGTGGTTTTGTTTGTTACCTCTGACTCCGATCCTTACTCTGGTTTGAACCGGCGACCGCTGGGCACCAAACGACCACCCCCCTTCTGTCACTACAAGGTAGTTGAATTCCGGCTGAGCTTGCCACGCAAGTCGAGGGCATCTCCTTTGCGACCGGAACAGCTACCCCCACTCACTCTAAGGGTGTCTGGGAGTGTGCGCACCGTTAAGGGCGCATCGTTAATAATACCCCCTTAATTATTAACGGGTGACATGCAGGCATTGCGAAATCAGGGGGTAGACGAGCCGTACGTGAAAGTGCTGCAAAATATATGTAGTGGCTGCACAGCAACCATCATTCTGCATAAAGAAAGTAACAAAATTCCTATAAAGAAAGGTGCTAGGCAAGGAGACACAATCTCTCCCGTGCTATTCACGGCTTGTTTAGAGGAAGTATTCAGAGACTTGGAATGGGAGCAGTTAGGGATAAGGGTAGATGGAGAATACCTCAGTAATCTGCGATTTGCTGATGACATTGCCTTGCTAAGCAACTCGGGGGATGAACTGCAAATAATGGTTGATGACCTAGACAGGAAAAGTAGAAAGGTAGGCTTGAAAATCAACATGCAGAAGACTAAGGTAATGTTCAACAGCCTCGGGAAGGAACAGCAGTTTGCATTAGGTAGCGAAATACTGGAAGTAGTGGACGAATATGTCTACTTAGGACAGGTAGTAACCGCAGATCCGGACCATGAAAAGGAAATAACAAGAAGAATAAGATTGGGATGGAGCGCATTTGGCAAGCACTCGCAGATTATGACTAGCAGCTTACCGGTATCACTCAAGAGGAAAGTATACAACAGTTGCATCTTGCCTGTACTCACGAAACATGGAGGCTAACCAAGAGAATTCTACTTAAGTTGAGAACAACCCAGAGGGCTATGGAACGAAAAATGGTAGGGGTAACATTAAGAGACAGAAAGCGTGCAGAGTGGGTCAGAGAAATAACTCAAGTTACCGACATTCTAGTGGAAATTAAGAAGAAATGGACATGGGCAGGACATGTAGTGCGAAGAGAGGATAACCGATGGTCGCTGAGGGTAACAAACTGGATTCCAAGGGAAGGAAAGCGTAGCAGGGGGCGGCAGAAAGTTAGGTGGGCGGATGAGATTAAGAAGTTCGCAGGGGTCAAGTGGATGCAGCTTGCACAGAACCGGGTTAAGTGGAGAAACATGGGAGAGGCCTTCGCCCTGCAGTGGGTATAACCAGGCTGATGATGATGATGATGATGACTTTGTTTTTATCAGAACTTCACGTGTTTCTGAAGCGCAAAAAAGGTGTTCCAAACCGTAAGTATCCTGTATTAGGTACAAAAGTCTATCCCAGGGCTTATAAGCAGTGCTGTGGCCTAACAAAACAGTGCGCTAGAGGACGTGTTACCTCCTCTTTACTCCCTAACGGCTTATTCTTGTTTAGACTACATGATGATGTTAAGGGGAGTCGTGTAGAAGGCTTAATCAGTTATAAACGTGGCGAACTGGGCTAGTCGGTATGCATTCATATTAGGAAAAAGAACCAGCACGAAAAGCAGAGACGACAGAGAATAGCAGAGAAAGAAAGCTCTGTGCTTGTCTGTAATTTGTCTGTGTGTGTCTGTAATTCGTCTCTGTAATTGTCTCTGCTTTTCACGCTAGTTTATTTTCCTAACATTAATCAGTTATGACCTACGATAGTGCAGTACATGGAACCTGTCCTGATTACATGCTGGAAGCCACAAATAGTGTACAAAATAGTAAATAATATGACTTCTGGTTTGCTGCAAGACGTTAAAAAGACGGAACTAACTATAGACTCTACATGTGTTCTGCCATTTCGGAGACTGCTTTATTATTTAGTGCTTAAACGTCAATGCTTTAAGAATGCGTTTAATGTATACGTATACCTGCTAGGACAAAACATTCGTTCACAGAGGGGGGAAAAGTACATCACAGCGTGATATTTTACGATATTTAGAAAACGCATCACAGGATATTACATGCGAGATCAATATTATGAACTATAGTGAAATATTTGACAATCTTAAAACGACTTGCCTCCCTGGCTGCTACACTTGGACTTTCGCGCTCTTACGGAAGCTAACGCCCTTGGATGACTCCTTCATCAGAAAGAAAATCAGTGAAGGTACTCTTTTTTTTTTTTTTTTTAGTTTTTAAAAGACTCGCGGTTGAGTTCAAGACTAAGTGCAGCATTTTACCCCCTTTCACTATAGATCTCTCGACACGTGACATACTCCTTTCCTTGGCGCTCTTTTTTTCCTTTTTCTCCCTTTGTCCCCTCCCCCCGTGTAGAATAGCCTACTGGGCATCGCCTGGCTAACCTCCATGCGCCTTTATATTCTATTTTCTCTCTCTCTCTTTCTCTTAAAACGAAATTCAAGATGACAGGACCTGTTGCATGTTCGCTGAGGAAAAAATGCTGGTCTGTTGCATGTTGAACGTTACTTTACTTCCACATATGATGTTCGATGAGTGGGATTTCGTATATGGCTTATTTAAATACTGTATTACAGTGTCCTTTGTTTTCGGACCTCGCGTTTAAAAAACATTTAAGTTCATCGTCTCCATAAAACATCAGGTTTGCGCTTCTGTCAATTCGCTGTCAGGACGACGTCGCTTCGGTCGTATACCCTCGATCGCAGGGAGGAAAACACTGGCGACATGTGATAAGGTTTGTCGATCACGCTGTGTGAAAAGCCGTAGTTGGCTGAATCCCGCTAAAAACTGACTTTTCTTTTGTCGACGAACGAACAAGTTACATATCACATCCGCTGGTGTCGGATCGGAAACATCCTCCAGGGGGTGGTCGCAGTGCAGAGGGTGCGTACTTCCTCCTCTCCGGAGGACGACCGCATCGGCAGCCTCCGGTGATGACCAGAATGAGCGATAACGCGCGTCGTCCTGTGAAACGCAACAAGCTCCCGTCTCTGCAGGCCGAGAAGCGCACGCTCGCCATCCGCTTGCTTTAATTAATGTTGACCGCTGCCGCGGTGATGGATGGTTTCGCCCTTCGGGGAACTTCCAATCGGTTCCTCCTCGGCGCTCTTCCCTCTCTTCCTTTCCCTGCTTGGTAAACAGTAGCAGCTCTTGTTCTTTGCTGCTTCTTCGCTACGCGGCTCTTTTATTAGACCGATAACCAGTCTTCCTCACAAGAAGCCATCGATCAAACCACTGTCCCCTAATTGCCAAAGTTTTGCCTTCTCTCAAACTTTCACACTTCGAATGCTGTCTGTCGGTGGGCATGCATTTAGCTTCCTTTTAAAATGTATCGGTTCCGCTTGGGGCAATTAATCTTTCGTCCGACGTCCCAAAAACAATGCTGGTCCCCCGCGCTCCTCTGAATAATCGTTACTGAAAGGAAAACGGGCAAAATATATTTTGTTCTCCTTGAACGCTCGACTTTATGGTGTTTTAATTTTACTAATTCTTTCTGAGGTCAAATTACTTTCAGAAGGCTGTGGTGTAACTGTCTCGGGTATACGCAGCCTGGCATTCCGACATCATCGTGGCTGGCAGTTATGATGGGGATGAAGATCATCACCAGCATAAGTGCGCCGGTTCTCAAAAAAAGAAAAAAAAAAAAAAACCTACATGGCAGGTTACCATGCAGACAACACGGAAGCAAATACTGCACCACGTCTCTACTTCATCGCATGTTCCCCGCTATAGTGAAGAGGTTGAGTTGAGTGACAGGGAAGGGGAGCACGCATGAGAGCGATAGGGAAGGGCGCCTCATACATGACGGCGGTTCTGAAGAGTAGGTCGATTAAGAGGTTACTGTCGAACTCTCAGCCCATTTGATCCAATGTAACAATGTATTTGAGTAGACAGAGATGTCTAGTAAGGAAGCTACACTTACGTTTCTTCGAGCGCGTCGTCTCTGTCAGCGACGTATGGATCACTTTAAATAAAGATTTTTGTTTTTCAAAAGTATTTATACCTAGCATATTTGAGCAAATGTACCACGAAATTTTTTCCTCATATTATTGGTTTCAGATCGCATCTAGTGCCATATTACAAACAAAGGCGCGAATACGACGTGATCTTTTTTCGTGATGCTTCCTTCTCGCGATAGCGCCAGTAAACTTCACCACTGGACTCAGGAGTTTCTGGAAGAAGACAGCTTTACGGCAGCTTTAGAGCCGCGCGTCATGCACGGTTAAAGCAGTGAGTGCGTTTGAACGTGGATAGTAAGCGGCGCGGTCCGTCGAAGAGGAGAAGAGAGGACACTGATATAGCTCACTTGAACATGTTTGAACATGAAGAGGAAATGAGTGCTAACGGATTCAGCACCGACAGCACATAACGATGGCAGCACGTCGATGACGACGGTCACACACGGGTGACTTTGCGTTGAAGAGCACCTCCAGTTGTTTATGGACATTTTGTGTTGAAAATCATATCACATTCATTTTGTATTCTCGGCAATAAAAAATATCCTTTTTCAAAATGCTTTTAAACGATCGAGAACCGGATACAAACCGAAAGTAGATTTCGACCATCCTATGACGGGACGGATAAGGCCAGAAAACATGCTGCGTATGCATTGAGTGGCTAAAGGAGAGAATGTAAGTGGCATTTTGGGTCACTAATTGTCCGTAATGACCCAATGTCCCATATCGTCACGTGCCCCCAACGTTTTTGCAAGCCCTCGGATGTAGTTGGCTTCAATGAACTAAGATAACATTATAATCCTAATACTTTTTTTTTTTCGTGTGCGATCTTGTTTCTTTTAGCGTAAATATATATAGTGTAAGATGTAGCGTAAATAAATCTTCCTTAAAAACTTGAAGCACAATGGTTCCCTCCGAGTGTATTACCCCGCTGAGAATCAATTTTTGATGCTTGAATGCACCAAACACACCAGAAGCGTCGATATTCTTAACTTGCAATTTGGTCACATGGTTAGCTTCTTATGTGGCCAGAAATGCCTTAACAGCGGACTATATACTTTCTGTCACGGCGAAATTGTGTGTGGCGAGTATTGCAAACTTCAGCTGTATCCGACTATGGGTAAAAACGCACCCAACATCGACTCTAATGCGCCCTCCTCTTGGAGCCCTCTCCTAAAGGCCCATCCATGAAATCGGTCCGCAGCGAAGAACGCAGACCGCGCCCCGGTGTCATGTCGTGGAGGAGTTAGCCCTTTGCACTCCTCCTCTGACGAAAACCATTTCGCTGCCAATACACCAACACTAACAATTCGTCAATAATCACTCACGCGACAAGTTTTCACTTGACTGCTGTGCGTCCTTCTGATAATCATTCACCCAACCTAAAACGAGATCATCGTGGCAATGGTATAAATATTTAGTCTCTGAGAAACAGCGTAACCTTACCACCGAAAAGGTGTCAGCTTAGCGACAAGTGACTTACCCCCCAAAAAGACTGAGTTGACACCTCTTTTTTAGGGTATGATGCCGAAAGGTTCAATTTCGTGATACGTTTTAAAAGCGTCGACGACACAGCTTAAAAACCAAAAGAGCTAGAGACAGACCAGCGGATGTTATCTCGACGGTTGATCATCAAATTCTGCAAATTGCATACGCATCCTTTGGAAGCAGAAACATGGGCCTGATTATCGGCTGAGTTCGGTCACACAAGAAAGGAAGAAACTGAACTCGCCGACACGTGACCTACGCTATAGGCCCCGTATGTATGCCACGATCAACTATATCGGACTTGTGCTTGTCTTTTTTAAAGCGCGTGACATTATGAATGCAAGGACACCTTTGTAGTCGACTGAAGTCTTGACCTCCACGCAACGAGTGACGGTGGTCTTGTTCATGAACAACCATATCACCTTCTTATTATCGACCTCTTGCTCCCCATGAAGAACTTTGCGAAAGGCCGCAATTTCATCAGCAGGGAGGATACCATCGAAGTTGGTGGCCTACGTCGGTGGAGAGCAAGAGAGCGGGAGAGCCACTGTTCATCTGCCTGCTACAGAGTGATCCAACCTTGTAGTCCTTTGCACCCGCACGATGCTGCCCTCTTGTCCTGCAGATATAATCCTCTCTGGCCAAAGCGCTTCTTCGAAGAGTAACTGTCCTCGCTGATTCCGAAAGGACGAAAAATCGCCATATAGTGTACCGCCCGCCCGGAACGCAGGGGCGCCTGAGTGCACGTGCTCCAACTCCTCCGTCAACTCCTCGGACCTCGCAGGCGGCGCACCGCGGCTGGAACGGTCCTCCTCAGCGCTCTCCCCGCTGTTGCCGAAAACATGGGCGCCCCCACGCGGGCGCCAGCGCAGCAGCAGCAGCGGAAGCTCCTCCACATTTACGGGGTCTGCGTCCACGCTGCTCTAAAGCGCCATAATGTTTCCGCAGACAAAAAAACGGAGCGACACGCGGCGTCCGGACGAAAAGCAAATCCCGTGGAAACGTTGTCATGGCAACGAGCGCGGACCGCGACCACGTCCGCGCGATCGCGGGAAGCAAAAGGGTTGCCACCGAGTATTAAGCCCCGCTCGTGCAGCGTCGTCGGCCCCGCGAGCGGCAGAGGGGCGAAAAAAAACGTCAAAAGAGGGAAAACGAGAAAGACGAGCCGCCGTTGGAGCGCGGCTGCAGCGTGCCACAAACAAAAGCGGGGCGGAGGGGGCGCCTTTCGGGCGTGAATAATTGAGGCACGCGCGACTCCGGAGCGAAGACAGCGTCCGCCGGGTGCGGCCAGAGCGGCCTGCTGCAGCGACGCCAACTGCGTCCAGGTCCGCTTCAGCAGCGGTCAACTGACCTGGCTGCGAGCTGGTCGAGGAACACGGTTCATTTGAAGAACAACTCCATACAGTTTTTGTTTCCAATAGGAGTCGATTAGGTGGCAAATCTGGCAGCACGCTGATTAATATTTTGAGCGAAATGTCCATTTAATATTCTGTAAACTAAGTTTAAAACAGCAACATGTTTGCTCCCTTTCCAACTGATCAAATTTGTTATGTCAAGGCTGTTTTTGACTGCCCGACCGCTGCTTTACACAGCGGACCATCAGCCTCTGGATGACCGCGAACCAGCAGTCATCTGACGCCTGACTTCCGCTTTGCAAGATTCGCGCTTAGCCTGTGATGGTTGGTTAAGTATAGCATGGCGCAGGAAAAGGTCGGAGGTATGGCAGTTAGGGATTAGATATGAACAGCTGTTTTTTTTTTTCTCTTTTTTTTTTCTTCTTTTTGTATGGGGGCCGGCCGCTAACCTCGCAGAGCGAAAGGTGCTCGTCAAGTGCCGTTTGTCCCCGAAGCCAACGATCCTTTGTGCGGTAATCGCAGCCTTGTCTGGGCGATTAGCGTAAGAAAAAAAAAAAGAAAAGGATGGGGTTGGAACACTGTTTTCACGTCGCCACTGTCCGGTTGTGATTTTAGATTTTTTTTTTTAATATTGCTGCTGGAGAGAGCGTAGCACTTCATCCATTTTATGACGAAGTCGAGGAAGGTTGAGAAGGTAAGGTTTCGTATTTGGGTTAACTATTGTTGGGCTCAAAACGTGTATTCAGCCCTCTCGAAGGGATCTCGAAGAAAGGATTCAAAAGTTTCCATACCAACATGTCACTTCCTTTTAAACTTCATTAAGCTGCGATTTCCGCGGGTTAAAAAACGCTAAGTTGGACGAGCTAGCGCCGACTTACTAGACACATTATTCCGTGTTTTTTTCTTTCCAGACAGTGCACCTAGGAGGTCAAAAAGAGGAAAGATAAATTCTTGAATCAATTAAAGCTCACAGGGTGAGCGACATGTGCGTGAGCACCCTTTTCTTGATGTTGGCAAAAGAATAGATTGAATGCCTTCCCGGCATCCTCACGGTGCCGTCAGCTTTCCTCAAGGTTACACTGAGAGTCAGACACTAAATACTTTTGATAGTTATACTAAATGGTGATGGCATCACCTGCATTTCAAGTTGTTAGTAATTTCTGGCCTATTGCAGGTCAGTTCTTGGCGAAACTGCCTTGTTATTCTTTGAAGGCGCGGTAATGCAGCAAATGTGCACTATCTTCACCGAGGGTCCCTTTAACGGCGTTACCGCGCGACGCTGTTGACGGGGTGGAGGCCAGGGGCAGATGCAGTTATAGACTGACGCAACTCGCAGGATCGACGCTGTTTACGATCGGTTTCTTAAAAATGGCTGAGGTTTAACCCTGCTATACCTAGGTAGGCGAAGCGAAATCGTGGATTTGCTTGTTTTGCTTTGGTTAGGCGCATGTTTAGTGGGCAGACAAGGTTTTGAAGCGATTAGATTGCCTAGACAATATGGAGTTGAGGACGCCGTCAACTACAAGAGGGAGAACGTGATGATGTAAGAAGCACGTACTGCAAAGTTAACTCTTGTCTCAAGTATCAATTATTGCGTTCGCTGCCAAACCCATCGGTTATGATGACAGCAGTGCTGAATTCGACTTTGGCAGCCAAATCACAGTCGTCAGTTTCATTTGTTTTCACAGGGGTATACCCCGGGTATTTTTAGCGCGTTTCCCGGCCGTATCGTCTCCAGCCCCGAATAACGTTTATGACAGGCTTGCTGATGACAAGCTTCGTATTGCTGGTGCGGCATGAGCGCGGAAAAGACGTGAAAACAGACAGCGGCTAAGCTTCGAGGTGCCTGCTGCTCTGCCCAAGTGAGCGCGCGGGCTTTGGCGGCCACTCGAGGAGCTCAGTGCCGCGATGCATAAACTATACTGGGGAGAAATATTGAGCTACTGAGCAGACATTTTCTTAACTTAGCGTAGGTATACAAGAAATTCTAACCTAGACGCTTACAGAAAGTCATTTACTTTATGGTTACGAGAAAAAAAAATAATAATGCGTATACTGTTGCCATCACCACTTTTGACACCAACTATAAAAAATGTATTTTCTGTGACTTACGAGTAGAATACGGCCTGCAGCATTCTCCTCGTATATCGCACCATATATCATAACATGCATGCCGAAGCTCTTTGATCGTCTTAAGCAGAGTAAACCAGCATATATCCATATCATGACTTCTTGGTTTCGAGGTCATGGTGGTACACACTCTTTTTAAAAAGAATGGTAAAATATACCGCTAGCTTTTAAACCTGACGTACGTGGGAGTTTGCTGGGACGGGTGAACTGTACTTTTCAGAGCCGGAACGAGGACGATGAATGCACATAGCTTTGCGAACCAATGCATTGTTGCCACTTGTGCGGCTGCTAACAGAATCGAATAGAGATAGACTCGAATCGATTACTGATCGAAAATTTGTTGAAATATTCGCTACTTGTGCGAATGTTCATAAAAAGTAGCGATCGTGCAAAACACTGAAGTGTTAGTCGCGGTTGTATGGTCTTCGTTTATCTTACTCCCTAAATTGATTCCAGCCCCAATTCAGGTCAATAGCAAAAACAAAATGAAAAAAAAAATTACCCTACTTTTTCGTCGGACTCGTCGACTGTTGGCTTCTTTACTTGATATATATATTTATGCGGACTCACCTATTCAATACGGTCTATAGTGAGACGAGTTCGGGAAGTTGGTCAGGCTTTAATTTCTATTTTCAACTTTTTATGCTTTTCAGGCTGACAAGTCAGCGCTGAATTTTATTTTGTATGCAAGAGAAAATATTTCTTTTTCCTTCGTAACCATTTCAAGGGGCCACAGATATACATTCTTCATTATTTACTACAAGGAGATAGCTATAGCCATCTACTAGGAGAATATAGGAGAATCTAAACACTCACCGGAGCCGTATATCCCACTCACAAGTCCGTCTTTTGGACCAAAAAAAGACTTCATATAGTGACGCCGACGTGCAACACCTGAATAAGTTACCAGGAATTTTTTATGGTAATTCTTCTCACAGAACATTAACTCTGTAAAATGATTGCAAGAAGCATCTGTTATCTCTGCCCTGATATACAATGTGGTGTGAAGGCAAAAAAAAAAAAAAAATGCAAGTCTCGACTTTTCCTTTTGCCTCAACTCCCTGTAACTTTTATCTATCTATGAGCAATTTTGTCTGGCCGCCAAGCACTGGTTCTGTACTGTCAGTGTGTGCGCATATAGGGACAATTACGAAGCAGCGAGCGCCAAAGTACAGTGGAGCAAGATGCGCTGGACTCACTCTGAGGGCTAGTATCCCGGCCAGGCCTCTCCGCCAGGTAAATCCACACAGCGGCACACACATGCAAACGAAACTGGTCGCGGCCACCTTGAAAGTGGACCAGCTCCGAGATGCTACTTTTCCCGCGGTCCACTCGCCAGAATCCTGGAATCTCCTGAACCAATGGCGTGTCTTGGCGTTTACCTGGCCGCGCCTCCCAGACTGGGAACCGGTTGCGCAGGGTTTTCCCCAAATACGGAGCTGTGGGAAACCGCTTCTCGTCACAAAGGAGGGGAACCGGCACGAAGAAATCTCCGCCGAAAGCGCGTCCACCATTCGCTCCCACGGTTGCCTCAGCTTAGCTAGAAAAAAAGAGGAGGAGGCTTCCCGTTTGGCCCGAAACAGCGGCAAAACCCTCCCGCCTGAAGGCGGGGAAAAAAGAAAAGAGGCCTCTTGGGGAGGACTCTTCCCACGTCCCAGCACGGAACAGGTTGCCGGACGCCCCGAAGGATGCTTTGTGTCCCGTTTTTGGAGGAAATGTGCGCCTCGGGGACCGCTTTTGACGCATTCTGTACTTCAGGAAGATGCTAAATTGTGCGGACAGCTAGTGTTACATAAGAAAATAAGACTATATAGTCGGATTATAGAAACTGCAGCTGGTAACAATGGACCACATTCCCCGGTAACACTAATCAATCACACCGATAAAGAAGAAAAGTTTTTTGGTGGTTTACTGTATGAAACAAGTCGTGGATGATGTAAATTGAACAAGAAAACCATGCTAGAGCCTGCATATCTCCTTAGTCTATATATGCTTTAGCCCTACTCAAAGCACGGCTGCAAATTGTACGTCTAGTATGTTTTATTGCTTTTAAACCTTGTAAATGAATTCCAACGGGCGCTTTTTATATACATAAACGTATAACAAAGCTAATATTTTAGCGAACTGATGGGAGGTTAACAGAATTTTTTGCATAAGTGAATGGCAGCTGAATGTCAGCTGAATGTAAGCTGAGCAGCACCTATACATTGCAGATATAAGTAACTGAAATGGTTTCTAATTAAACTTCTTTCCCAATACCTTCAAACGCAACTGTGTTGTTCCTCTTTTTTTTTTTTTTTACATCCGCGGTTGTTGCTACAGCTTTCGTGGTAATTTGGCAGCGTTTTCACATTTGCTGCAACGCAAATGGATTAAAACTTTTTCAATATTGTGACCTCGGGGAAACGATCACGAGCAACCTTCAGCGCGAGCATGCATCATTCTATATTATTTTACTCTGCTGCAGGACAAAAGGTCGACCTTCCTTTCTGGCAATAACCAGCACTTACACGATAGGTTTCTGGTCACGTGCGTCATAGATTAGGTTGATTTGGTTTGTGGGGTTTAATGTCCCAAAGCAACTCAGGCTATGAGAGACGCCGTAGTGGAGGACTCCGGAAATTTCGACCACCTGGGGTTCTTTAACGTGCACTGACATCGCAAAGCACACGGGCACCTTGCTTTTCGTCATATATTAGTCGGTAGAGACACACGAGGCTGATGGTTGAAATCAGCTGTCGCTTTTCAGATATCCTCATTTTATTCTGTCGTACTTAATCTTGTGAAAACTGGGTTGTTTATTTTTTTTTTTTACCAGAAAATGGTGACTAACGAATTTAATGCGATTATAAAGCCAAAATGCTCAAGTAAAAAAGAAATACAGTTGCCATTCAAAAGTAAGGCATACAGCGCACGAAAAAAGAAGGATCGAAAGGCAAGTAATTCGGAAGCGCCAACATTCAACAAAATTTTTGTTTCTACGATCAGAACCTTTTACATGGCTGATGCCCGCAAAGGAAAGAAAATGAAAAGAAAACGCCATAATGTTGTTTTCAGCAACTCGTCTGCCGAGACAAGTGTCAGGCGAGAGAAAACCTTGCACCATTATTATGCATGTCATCTGCGCATGTACGCCCTGAGGCACTGGAGACGCAGCAGAACACTCGTCGTGCGCAAGGCGAACGCGAAATGGCGGGTGTTTATGCTTTTCTTTCTTTTTGCATAATTGAGACATGTACGTGCCCCTGATTTCTCAATAAAATGTCAGTGGAAAGTTATCGCCTCTTCAAAACTGTGTGTGGAATAATAGTCTTAATAATTTTTTATTTAAGCGCGACTTCTCATCATAGACAAACTTAATCTCTTTCGAAGTTCACATGTGTTTTGTGCAGCTGCCAGGTTTGAGAGAATGCAGTGATTTTCTGACGAAATCTCTAGAAAGGAGCAGGAAAAAGATCACTGCGAAAGAAAGGCACGAAGACACTACGGTTTCTCGTACTGGGCGACGCAGAGAAGTTTTCTCTGCACTGCGCGGGCAGCTATAGATGCAGAGACCACGAGGCGCAGGACGAATGAAATGACCCGTCTGACCAACGTAACTCTTGCCATATTTAGAGGGCACCTTATATTAAGACTCCCGTTTCATAGGCACTATTCTGACTCATGTGAAATATTTATAACCATTTCAATTGCAGCTTTTTGGAACCAAAGCTTCAATACTATATAGGTAGACCCGGTCTTCGTGTGGCATTAAATTTGACCTTTAACGAGCTAGAGATCATGCATGCCAAGAAGTCACTCCACAGGTAAGTCCTTCAGTATAACCTTGTGGACTACCTCGGTGTTGTACTAGAAGGTCATGACCTTGACCTATGACATTTGAGTGACCTTTGACCTTTCAAGCTTGTAGCTGAGGAGAGAGAAAGGAAAGATGACAGCAGAAGCCCATGCTTCACCAAAAGCCTGAACCAAAATTTTGACTTGAATTTGTGTGCAAACAACCCAGCTTAACCACCCAATGGGGATACTGCATAGATCTAGTTTTCATCGAAAAAACGCCACACTCTAAATCCATCATTAATCCATCTTAATCAGGTTGAAACCGCGGCTCACTACTTTCCAGACCATGGAGCTGTGAACATTGCGCTTAGACAGCGTGCTAGTCCAAGTCAAAACCGAAGAACCAAAATTAGAACCATAAAGAGTTCTGCCAAGCATAACCATGCTAAGCTTTTGCTGAATACTACGTTTAACTATGCTAAACCTCTGCTATTTTTTTTTTTTTGGGGGGGGGGGGGGGGGGGGGAGTGCCGGATCTGGTGCTTCAAGCTCATGATAGCTTGATTGGAGCAGAGAATATCAAACCGCCTTTCTACCGTCGTTACTTGTCGCGGTAACCGCGTTCCACTGGTGAGGCCGAAAATGCGAGACGAAACACCGACAGCATTTCGATGGAGGTGAAATGCTCTTGTGTTGTGCGGTGTCACAGCGCCATAAAGTAGACCAGGGGGCCAAAACAATTCCGAAGTCCTCCACCGTGGTGCACCCGTTTTTTCTCAATTCATCCTTTCCACCTTCCTTCTTCATCCCTTCTCTTACTATGCGGATAGAGCACCCGAACGAAAGTGATACCGTTATTGCGTACGTCTACCTGTCACGCCAAATAATATCGTGATTTTTCTCTGTTCGTCTAGCACGATGCCAGCATTAGGCGAAAAACGGGAGTCCCTCGACAAATTGACAACTAAAGTGAGGAATGTTGGTGTCTCAAAGTAAACATTAAGACATTGCGATGCCATGGACGAAATTTTGTTCCTGCCTATGAGTAAATAGGCGCTCATAATTCGGTCTTCCAGCTTAACTGACTTGCTTCCTTGAGGTCTGCATAGATGATTTTAGAGGAAGCAAATATTTTTTTTTTTTTTTTAGGAGGAGAGACGAGTACGAGTGATTTAATAAATGGTTATCTGTAAAGCTTACTTAGACTGACGTTCGTTCAAATTGCATTTCGCTTTACTTCTGTTTGCTCTGACGTCAAAGGTCTAAGAATAAGTCAGTAGGTGAAGCAAACGTGTGCCAGTTGAATGCGTTGGTTCTCCTAAATGTTCTGACTGTTTGCCATGAACTCCGGTGAATGTTCTTCGACTGACAGGAGCGAAAGGTACATGCGCGGACAGTCCGCTGAGATCAATGTCTAAGATAATATTCAATCGTGAATACTTGTTTTTTTCCTGCACGTAGTAATAAATAATTTTCTTCTTGCAGTTGGAATCCCATAACCTCTTTGTTTGGACCTGTGAAAAATTTTGGGCATTATCACCATACACTGTAATGCTTTAGGCTGTAGCTACTTTCGGCTTTTAGAGATTTATTGATTCATTTATTGTGATTGATTGATTGATTGATTGATTGATTGAGTGAATGAGTGATTAATTGAAACCGTGTTTCTTCACATTAGAATACTTAGAGTGGGACGGCAAAAGCAGATTAGTCAAATGTAGAAACAACCTTCAGGACGACCGCTTTGTCTGTTATGTTTGTCCTGTTTCTTTTCTTTTTAGCGTTGCCTCACTGTACTAAATATTACCAAGAAACACAAATTTTCATTCCGATCAGCTAGAGTGATGTAGTGTTATAAAGGTGACGTTGATTGTGAAAGCGGCATCATCATTTATATTGCCAGTTAGATGTTAGTTGCTCTTAAAGGAAAGAATGTCTTCTGAGAATTCTCGCCCCCTCCTTTACTCTCGCACTCGCCTTCTGCTCCGCTTTCCACTGAAAATTCTCCGAAGAAAAGGAACAAGAGGTGAGCGCCTGGACGGTGCCCGAGTACGCATGCGCGGCCTCCGAGCGGTGGCTGCGTTCTCAGCTCACATGCCTCGCCATCCTTCCCGCGGATCTGAGCGCCACTGTCGGCCACTTTTCTTCGTGTTTCCTCTCGGCGTTATATATTTTTTTTTCTTCCTGCGTGATACTCGGAAGCCCCGCCTACGGGCTCCAGGAGCGAATGAAAGATTTCCTCCTGTCTGGGAAACAGCAGCAGCAAAGTAAGAAAAAAAGCAACTCACTCGACGGCCTGATGCGCGCGTGCCCGTGCATCGATTTTTTTCTCCCTCCTCTCTCTATCTGCTTTGATGTTGCTGCGGAAGGGAGGGAAGGAGAGCGAATGGAAATATCGTCCGCGCCGTTGCGAGCTGCATCGTGGCCAAAATGAGGAGCGCCAAGAGGGAAAAAAGGAAACCAGGGAAAAGCGCCCCCGTCGCCAGCAGCAGCAGCGCCGCCTGCAGGCTTCGCCCGGGCAGCGGAAGAAACAAGCGCGCCCGCCGGCGCTGTTCGCGTCCGCAGCAAAGAAAAGCCGAGACAAGGAGAAAGTGCTCCTCCGTGAAAGCGGAATAGGGAGCAAAGGGGAGAGCTGGTGGCGGAAGGGGGGGGGGGGGTGGCAGTTCTTTTTCTTTTCTACCGGTGCTGCGGAGGGACGACGGCTTGTGTGCGAGGCAGGGATTTTGTTCGCGATGATATCGACTGTTCCCGGACTCTGGTGGCGTTGCAGCGGGACACCTGGCTCGCGTCTCCGGGGTCTGACGGATATATGTTGGCCACGGCGGAATGTTTCGCCTGCACTGCTGGGCGCTGAGGTTGACGTAACCGCGTAATGCGCGCCGTTTGTCAAACCCTGCTCAGGAATAAAGGCCCGCAGAAGGGCCTCCCCGGAACGCTCTGTCAAAATTGCTCTGAAGTTCCTTAAGCGTCGCAGTTGGGATTATAAGCTCGTGCACTGTTTCCCTAAATTGGATATATGTCGAGATTGGGTAAGTAGGTTGCTGACGGCTCTCCAAAATAATCGGTTGAATAAACCTAATGCTTTTTTCCACCAAAATTCAGAATTAGTTGAGCGGCAAACAAATTCATTTCGTCTTCAATAAGAGTAAAATTTAGGCAGACTGACCAGCGGCAGTGTGCACTGAGCTGTAAACAGTCGAGCCGGTGAACGGAGGTATGAATCGTACGAGAAAGCCGATAACTATACATTTATTTAACGTATTAACAACGCAAAAAACCTCGGAAAAGTTGAGCCTGAAATAAGGCCCATGAATTACAAAAAGCGATGCAAGTGGCGTATTACATTGCTTTAAAGAAGTACTGATGTAGCAACAGTGTCAGAAGAATTATTACAAGAGTATGACAAAAATAAGAAGCCATAGAGAAGTGCTGACCTCTAGATTTAAGAGGTGAAGTAAGGGAATAGCTAGAGGGGGTAAAAGCAAAAATAAAAAGAAAATACTGGCTTTACCGGCTCTGTTTGAACGATCGCCGGGACTTAGGTCGATCAGGTGGTCCAGCTCAGGCCACACTAGCTGTTCGTGGGTGGCACGGAGCCATATGGCTGTCGAGGTGTCCTGCACTTCGCACGAGCGGAGCGAAACACGAGAGGAGCACAGGGATGGCACAAATGTTTCGAATGGCGTCATTAGATAACACACTTCCTTCTATTCATTGCTACTGTATGTGCCTACAGGAGATGCCTATAAATACACACACACACACCTGGTAAAACGCTACCGAATTTGCTCCTCCAGCTCTGCCCAGCACAAATGACGGAGCTTCGCCTTGCTGCTGATCACGAGAGAAGCGTGAAGGACTTATTACAGCGCCCTTTCTGGCACTTTGGCTGCAGCGCTGGCGCTTATCTCCGAACCAGCGGCAAAGGAAAGCTTTGTTATGGGCATCGCAGATGCGAATCTGGCAGCGCTTTAATCATTCGTGTATGAGAGCGCTGTAATCGCGGCGAATCCGGACCCACGCAGCGTGCTGTCACGTCGTATTTTTAAACTTGGACGGCTTTCAATTTTTGTCGAATTTTCCTTATCGGCACTGCATTTAGGAGTAGATAACCTCAAAATTACGCATTTAGCTCGTAAAGCTGGCTTACCGCAATGTCCTGGATTCGTAAAATGGCGTCGCTGGGCGCACCTTTGTCGCAGAAATAGCGTTGACTGGCATAAAATAGACGAGCGAGCTCCGTATTTTCTGCGTTGAAAATTCGAACGATGCCATTTTGAATATGTGGATTGCAGGAAGCCGACTGTATACGAGCTAAAACGCTTTTTCTAAATGCACTGCCGATAAAGAAATAAAAAAAAAATGAACTTAGTTTCTGTGTTGGCAGCTTTCAATTTCTTCACATAATGTTTGCCCTTGAAATAAAAAAGATCATTAAGTTTAGTTAATATTTTAATCACTGAGCTCTACCAGGTAAATAATGTTCGCCTTGCTGTACAATCTATCTGCACAGACTGCATCGACGTATCTTTCTCAAGGTTCAAAATAACCAGCTGAAAACAGTTAAAAAACACCCTGTGTAAGGACATGCAGCTGACTAGATTCCAAGAGAATGCAAGCATTGCAGGGGGTGGCGCATAATCAGGTAGTCAAAAGATATTGGGGAATGTGCGGGGAATACCGGGCGTAGCCTCTGGGTGCATGTACCGGTTAAACTAGAACGGTATGCATATATGGGAGAGGTGTTTGCTCTCAGGTAATGTAGTCAGGGGGATGATGATAATAACGAATAGTTTTATGGTCACTGTTTAGTTCTTCTCGTGGTTGCGGCAGCCATCGCCGTCCCCTGCTTTTCCCTGCTAGTGGAGAGGGAGTTTCCAAGATGGTTGGAGGCCATTTGAGTCTTGCTTCCACTCCATCCTCGTCTTTATATATATAAATTTTTACCTACCTTTTTTTCCTGCGGTTCTATACTTTTTGGTGGTTATTCCTTTGTCACGGCCCATCACACCATCGGTTTTTATCGTTTTTAGCTTTTGCGCCTCCTTTATTGCCAGTTGTAATTTTTTAACACAACTTTTTGCCTTTTTGATGATCGCGCAGCAGCGTCTCGGCTCCACGCCTTCATGCTGCGCATACACGTACAGAGCCAAAGTAATGGTGTCTTCGGTTGACGGCACTTGTGGAGTTCTCTGCGCACTCGCGCGAGCTGGCACCCATTCTTCTGGCCGTCACTCGTGCAGTGCCGTATGTTCGTCCGGGACGAGCACAACGCGAGTGCTCGACATCGTGCAATCGCGTGGAGACCGACGGTAGAGCGTGGTGCTATCCCGTCGTGCAATTCGCGCTAGCGGACGCTGCAGGTAGACGATACTGTCGATGCAGCCGTACTTCACTATACAGTGGGCGATAGAGCAAGCTTCGAAGATTAAAAAAAAAAAAAGAGAACAAGAACAAGAAACGGAGCATCTCAAGTGGGAATAATTTAAAGACAAGTTCAATATGTTAGCAACTGCAATGTGCGCTTAACTCACGCAGCCACCGGTCGACGACCCTTGCGAAGATTTACAATGGGTGCTTCGTATACAATGTATGCGTATAAACCGGCAAGCTTAACGTCATGGTTTGGTGCCTCTGAAACTTTACACCATAGTAATCGCAACATTTCACGAGCATGCGCTGACGTCCCTCGTAACCACTCGTTACACACCATTTGTATAAACCCAGGATGGCCTCCCAGGTTTGAACTTCAACGGTCTCGGAGGCCATTGAATATCTCGGAAGGAAGCAGGAGGAGTGACGGCACTCCGCTAGTGTTTCTCATGTCCTTTCGGGTGAGGCACGCAGAGAAGTCATTTACTCATGTCGGCATGTTGGACGCCATTTTGCTGCACACCGGCGAGGAGGCAGTGCGCCTTAGCCGAAGGCACCATGAAAGTTGAATTTTAGTCAGGGCTTGTGTCCGTCTTTTCCTTCTGTTTTGAGCGTGGTTCCGGGAGGGGGGTACATAACAGCCACGCCTTCTTAACGGTCACGGCTCTCTGCCTGGTCGCCAATTTTAATGACCCCCAGTAACGCGAGTCAGGCAACGTTTAAACGAGGAACTAAGTCCAACAGTCTTTGTTACATCGACGGACAGCAGCTGCAATGCTACAAGGCCATCGCTCTACATCTAGTTCTAGCACAGCGTTAGACTCGGAACGGGCCTATTCTGGTGGCCAGGCGAAATGACGCACTTATTGCACTCAGCTGCAGTTCTCTTTTGTCTCACCCCATATCCTTGTTGTCAGCAGGTTGGAGGAATGCACTCTTTGAGGACGGCCGCAAGCGGCTTGGGCGAGTCGGTCCCAAATATTAGACAAAGTAACACGCGGTCTCATTTCCTCCTCGCCGAGGCTGTCTTTTCCTCTCGCATTCTACTTTTTTTAGGGTGATGGGCAGGAAAAGAAGAGGAAAACTCCTAAACGAGGGCATGACAACCCGAGGGTGTCCAGCCGAAGGAGTGAGGGGGAGAGGGGTATGAAAGTCGGACTCGTTAGCCTGCATGTCACGATTTCATAAGACTGCTGCAAATTTACAACGAAAGCTCATGTTGGAGTGTCGGCTGCTGCGTAAAATAAAGTGCTTTTACTACTAATACTATTACATACTAGCTCCTTATCTTACCACCTCGCCCATTCAGCAGCCACTGTCTGGCCCGCCTATCCCGCCTAGTGCCGAGCGGTGAACTATTAACTGCACAATTTTGCGTCAAAAAGATAGCACTTTGGCTATGAGGTAGGGCGTAGTGGAGGGCTCCGGATCGATTCAGGGAGCCTGGGGTTCCTGAACGTGCGCTGACACCGCACTGCACATCGGTGCCTCTGTGTTTCGCATCCGCCACTGCGGCAGGTATCGAATAACCCGCTACCATGGCATAAGCAATCGAACGCCAAAGCCGCTAAACCGTCACAGCGGGTTCAGCGGCCTCCTAGGAGAAACGGGTGGTGCGAAATTTGCTGGCCACAAGCTCGGCATTTATGTATTTTGGGGGAGCATTTAGGACTCCCTCGAAGCTCTCAAGGGTCGGGGCAAAGGAGATCACACCCTCAAATTGGAGGACCTTGATAGCTTCAAAGGCGCCATAAGTTCCTGACTAGGTTTCTCGAAGCACAGCCTCAGACCTGCTTGTTGACCAACACGTACAAAGTAAGTTAGAGTCCGAAGACAGACTTCTCCCACACCACTAATGTATCGCGGGTTCAAACATGTACACTATACACGGACGAGCGAAGCCTGCATGTTTTCTTTTCGACACACTGCAGCGTGTGGGAAAACAAAGCAGCCACATTCGGCCTTTGCCGAAGCCTGCGCCCGCGTTCCCTCAGCGACTTGGCGCGCTCGCGAGGCCTGGAGCTGGGAAGCCCTCGCTTATCCCTCCGCCGGGGAAAAAGTCGTTTGTGGACACAAGGCAGCGGAGGGTTGCGCTGCGCATCCCTTTTCGTTTTGTAATCCCTCTCGGACGAGGAGCAGCGCGGGGCGGCATCTTCCCCGGTCACGTCGGGCGGCGCGTGCCGTGAGCGCAAGGTGGGCCCGACAGCGGGAGAAAACGAGCACGATGAAGAATGGCGCGGGGATCGCTAGGGCCAAAAACAGCGCTTTTTGGCCCCGGCATTAATCGCGCCCCCTTGCATACATTGCTGCAGGAGAAATATGGCCGCAGCTGCAGTGCTTCTGCCGGGCGACACATTCAGCTGGTCGACATCGCTCGGATCGGCAGCGTTTCGTTGTCATGGTTCGGTTGCTGTCCCGAGCCCGTCCTTGTCTGTCGCCCCATTGGACCTCATATAGTTAGCGAAGCGAACCGCGAGTGCTGATGAAACGAGAGCTGAATAACAACAACGTCTACTTAGAAGAGGCAAAAGCTTCATATACCTCGTGCGCGATTGCAAGTATCAACATGTCACACATTCTAGAACGTACAAAAGCGTGAAGGTTGGTAGACCTTCAAGAGATTATCGGTTATTTTCGCTGCCTATAAATGGTGGTGCACAAATTATAGGGATGTTTATCCTTGCAGTGAAAACCCAGATTTACAGCAACAGTTAGACCCGATTTGCATTTGAGTTTTTTCACGTGGTATCTCATTACTATCGTTGGTTTTCGTGACGTTAACTCATGATAAACCGAGAATCTAGCGCTTAATGGCGTTTCGGATGTCGGCAATAGCTCCTGACTGCTCATTGGAGGGTCAGATTCTAAAGTTAAAGCTGAGCTACTTTGGTCATCTGATGAGAAGAGAGGAGTCGCTAGAGAAAGATTTGATGTTGGAAAAAGTTGAGGGTCACCGGAGAAGGGGTAGGCAGCGAACGCAGTGGTTAGATGGCATCCTCGAGGCGCTGCAGATGAAGTTATGTGATGTTAGGAAGATAGTGAGAGACCGGAATGCGTGGCGTGATATGGTCCATAGGATCACGAAGGGTCGGACACGACTGAACTGAACTGAACAGCTAATGAAGAGGAGAAAAATATTATTAAAGTTACGATGGTTGCTTCTATAGTAGCCCGGCAGGACACGTATAGCGACCAAGCCACGTACCGCATAGCCACGTACCGCCCTCTGGCCTCCGCTTCTTGCTTATCCCGGCCGACCACCGCTGGGTTAGCGGCTATACCAGAATGTCCTCCAAGGAAGAAGTCGGAAGAAAAACGATGGGGTTCATAGCGCGAGGCTGCGGAGAGGCCCCTATACAAAGCCAGCTGTGGGATGAGAAGTGGCACAGTAAAATCAGTGCAAGGTGGGATGTATTCGTTATGCTCTTGCAGGTGACATGTACGAATTCACCTGAAGCTCTCTCTAGCTATATCGAGCTTTCCCTCGTGTCTAGAGAGCGGCACGGTGGCGGGTAGAGGGTGGCGTGATGTTCTCTGCAGTATGTGCCGACGTCGGAGCATTTGTTAAATCCGCTATCACTTGTCGGGTAACCGGACACTGCAGTTGTTGTTTTTGTTAGGCCCAGATAATGACGCATACCCACGAGGAGGATTGGTCACACATGAATTCAGTAGAAAGGGTGTAATGCGACTAGATATGAGATTAAAAAAAAAAAAAGAAAAAGCTAATCGGGTCAGTGCTTCAGAACTTTTTTCCCTTCCTTTTCTGCGCGCTTGAACAGCAATCTTCTCATTGTTGGTTGTTACGTGTTGTTAGTAAATAAGACCATTTTGTCCATACACGTTTGATCGAAGTAAATTTTGATTGCCATGCTTCGTTTTACTCCGCTTATTTTTGTTTCGTTCGGTTTGTAACACAATGTGCTCCGACCTGTATGACGTCTTCAGGGAAGATGAGAACGCACCACGCTAAACGCGAGCGCTGTCGGGGAGAGAGAAGTACTTTGACATGCATGCACAGCCACGCAGCTGGACTCCGCTTTTCCACTTGGATTCGACGTCCTCGTAACCACTGGGCGTATTTCATTTTCTCAGCAGAGCAGCAGCGCAGCCACGCACCGTGGCCGATGTCCGCGTTGCGCGTGGCTGCCGGTCTGGAGCGCCCAAGAAAACCCGGAGTCCCTGCTGCCTCTCCGCGCGAACGTGGGAAGAAAGCGAAAGGGACGACGGCCGCTGTTTTTCCCGCGCTTAATCCGTATACGCTCTCTCTCCCCGTAGACCGCAGATTGCCGTCGCATGCAAATGCCGAGCGGGCGCTGATCCCTCGCCTGTGTGCGCCGAATCGACCCATTCTCTAAACTGCTGCAGAGCACGCAGGAGCAGCCCAACTCGTCCGTCACAATGGGAAAATACTCGACAGCGTGCTTAATCGGGCACGACAGCATTTCTCCGCTTTGGTAGTGCTTTGGCAATAACCACATCAGGTTTAGTACCTTGACGTAGGGGCAGTATTACGAGAAAGCGAAGAAAAGCCAAGAAAGAACCCAGATGATGATGAAGATGATAATTAAAATTTGAACGTAGTTTAAGCATGTGGTTTATACAGATTTAGCGTGTAGTTTACACGCTGTTGGTTGCTGACGATCTCTTGCCCTCGACAAACACCGCATCAGACACACACGTCCGGGAATCTCTCGTGGCTGCCCACAGGTATTAAAGGGCAATTGCATAACTTTTTGAGGATTGTGTGATATTTAAATATTCACATTTATATAGACTGTAGGTGAATGATGCATTTTTTTTTTTGCCTTAGCATTCGTACCGATAACGTAATTGATATTTAAAATTCAAGCTTCTCCTCACATCACATAGAGAACTGCGGCAAAGCTTGGTGAGGTGATCATGGACGGTAAAATTTGTTATTTCCGCTGCCTGTAACATCTTGGGGTGAGTGACCGCCAATGGGGCTACGCAACGCTTTTAGAGCCTTCTTTACGGTAGAATCGTTTCTGCCTCTTAAAATCGAGCGTTTGTATGCAGGAAACATACCGTCCATGACGCCATCATTTGCCCCCACTCGATGCTACGTAGTGCGGCGAAGCCTGAAGCCATCGCGGTTTTAATCCCCGATCGCGCCCATGTTTCAAATGCTAGGACCAAAATGTTCCGGATGCGTAAAGAACATTCTTTATACATTCTTCCCCTCGAATCTCATGGAATTCGAGACCGGGTGAAGTTTCTTCGTAAGCATAGGTCACGTCGAGATAAGGAGACTCCTTCTTCCTCACTCAGTGCGATTTTCTAACTACTCGCTGTTACATAGAGTGTTCATGCCAATGACGCCTCCTCTTTCTTTCAAGGCTAAGTGCCAGTTTTGCAAATGAAGGGAAGCTCGTGCTCTCGTCCTCGCCACGTTTTTTTCTTTTTTTTTTAATTGTGCTTGTTTAACTGAAGTACGAACTGACTTGTGCGACTTTTGCACTGGTCTTCAGATAGCTAGTAAAAAAAAAAGGGCACCAATGCGAAGTATAACGCACCTATTCGGACAGTGCTCGATATACAGTAAGATTACAATTGTAAGATTGTGCAAAATATATTTGTATATTTGTGATCTCCATTGCATATGCGATTGATGTGCATATGTTTGTGTACCGCAATCAAGGATGTGGCTATAAATAAATACAACAAAGACAAAAAACAACGGCATACCGTTGTTTTGTGTCTGGTAGCGTGCACAAAGTCTTGAGCTCAACCCCGAGTCCTTTAAAGCGCCTTCACCACCTTTTACTATAGATATCTGGACATGTGACCGACTCCTTTCCTTGGCGCTCTTTCTTTCCTTTTTCTCCCTTTATTCTCTTCCCCACGTGTAGGGCAGCCTACTGGGCACCGTCTAGTTAACTTCCTTGCCTTTCTATTCTATTCTCTCAATCTCTTTCTATCTCTTGTCTGGTAGCACTTTTAGTCATACCATGCTGTTTTTCGCCGCTGCTTGCGTAAAATTTCTCCCGAGTTCCTTGATATGTTACTACGGAAACCTACGTCCAGCATTACACTATGGCTTACCGTGCATTGCTATGACTGATCCTGTGATACCATGACTCAGCATGACTACCAGAACGTGCCATGACTTGCCATGACTACTATAACTAATATTGTGTAGCTCGATTAAAAATGGCACAGCATGACTATCATAACTTACCATGACTCAGCAGGACTCACTATGGCTACGATGTCTAATATAACCTATCATGGTTATTATGTCTACAAGGACTTAACACGAATCAGCGTGACTACCGTGACTCAACGAGCTCCGCGACAGCAGGAGTTGAGCTCGAGACGAGTGCTACGGCTGGATATGTTCCGTAGTTAGCAGGAATAAATCGTCGGTATATATATATATATATATATATATATATATATATATATATATATATATATATATATATATATATATATATATATATATATATATATATATATATATATATATATATATATATATATATATATATATATTTTTTTTTTTTTTTTGCTGTGTTCTGGTTACCCGACAAAATACAGCCCAATTCGGCTATTTATTACCGAATCTGGTTACTCTGCTAGCTGAACCGGGAAGTGAGCCCGATAAACGTAAATCGGAAAATTCAGGCTTCTAATACCATTTTGCATGCATGTGCCGCGTGTCCATTGTACACTCAAGATCGGGCGTAAGAAAAAAAAAAGCGTTATGGGTAAAGATGTCCCCGGAAGATACGAAAAATATCCAAGGAATTAGTTGGGGGGAACATCATCAAAAACATTGCCCTCCATTGGACACTTTTGACTTAGACAATAGATGTAAGAATTAAGCATGTCGTAGAAGCCACTCCACAAAGCCCCTTTAGTCGGTGAGTTCGTTGTAGCCTACGGAGCTGTCCAGGGAAGCTCTTCCCATGAACTCCTCCCGTTCCGTCACAAGTTACTTTCTTTGCGGAAGGCACTTGTATAGCTTTGCATACAATGTTGCAGCTTACCACGAGAAAACACAGTTCCCACATTGATAGCTCAGTGAACAACTGCAGCTTCTTCCAAGCTGAAGGCGTTGACTTCGATGCGTATTGGGCGGCTGTGGACCCATTGCATCCTTTCCATCCTTCTGTTTCATGCTTCTACATGACAGTTGGCCTTTTGTCCTCTATCAAGAGCGCAGGTGGTTAGTAGAACACGTTCCCTGCGAAGTTGCATTGTTATTTTGCTTATCAGGCTTCAGCGTTCCACAAACCTATGTTGTTTCAAAAGTCTAGTATTTATCGGCCAGCTTCTCACTAGCCCTTCTAAATAAATTCTTATTTTCTTATTCAAACGGCAGAACAGCGTAAGCGCCCAGCATTCCAGTGTTTACAGTTCCTAAATTTTTAATCTTGGCTGCACAAGTACACTTAAAAGGCAGCTGAAGAGGTTTAACATTTCGACCAGCTTAAAGGGGACAAATGTATTGAACTGAAGGTAAAGGATGCGAAGAATTATACTAGCATTAGAATAGTCGATGTAATTGCCGAATAAAGTAACGTAGGCCAGGGGCAGGGAACTTCCATAGAAGCCTCTTGTCCGAAGGAAAATCTATTGAAACGTTGTAAAAGAACTTCGTGTTCCATCGCGATTAGAACACCCACCGGCGAAAAAGGAGTACTTCCCGATGCCGGCAGTTTAGACAACTCGGCCACCGTCGCATCTTATCCCGCCGCATGCTTGAACAGGGAGTCATTGTTCGATAAGCATCAGTTTCCTTCGGTCGCCAGGAGGGCTGAAGTATTTGAAACCAAACTAGCCAGAGTTTCCCGTCCCTGACATAGGCTTTCAGACTTCTTCACCGCAGTGCACTGCACCGAACTAGGGCCACAAGCAGCGCTACGTTTCAAGCGAAGTAACGGTTACTTGAAGGGAGAAAACCAAGCCTTCGAATGTATAGCTCACAAGAAGTTCTTTAGAATCATTGGAAGACGCACGATAGCATGTGGGTGAAACGAGGAGAAATCTAAAAAAAAAAAAAAAAAAAAAAAAAACATTGGCAACAGTGACGTCACTATGGGTGTCTCTGCACTGCTCCGGCGCATTGAGGAGATGACAACTTTTAATGCGTGATTAAGTCTTCATTCTAAATGCTAGCCAAAACTGGCTCACATGCTTTACCAACAAGCGTCGTACGTTAGAATCGTTGTATCTCGTCCAAATGTCAAAAAGAAAAAGAAACTCTCCAGCTTTATTTTAACCAAAATTTTAAAGTCCTTGCCAGGTGCTCTAGCTCAAAAGGTAGAGGAATGCCTTTTTATAGTAACGCATTCTAAGACTGAAGACATAGGCTCATTGGGCGCATTCTCAAGGTCTTTATAACGAGAGTGATAAATCGTGTAGTCCTGACAAAAAGGAATACCCCCCCCCCCCTCCCCCCAATGCCACTTTCAATAAATAAAACACGGCACTTACTGAGAGCTATCACAAATACTAGAGTCGCGCTTAAACAACATATTTTATCGGAAGGTATTGCGTTTACAGGAAGTTTGATTGCACTCATTTGAGGACATTTATTTCCTGATTCGCAAATGGGGACGTTTTTTCCGGCGACTTTTTCCGGGTATCCGTTCTTTTCGGACATTTCTTCTGAGGACGTTTTCTCTAAGAACTTTTTTTCGGAATTCCTGAATATCACAGCTGGAAATTTCGATGTTCGCCACATTCCCATTGGTTTGCTGTGGCAGTCAGAAATGATTGGTATGAGCCCAGGGCGCATTTTTGAGCGAGATCTTGCTGTGAAGACTAATTCGGTCATAAGAGCCATGTTCACTAAAACCCATCGGGAATCCACTTTCCTCAAAATTGCATGCTTAACAGAAATTAAGGTGATAGTTAAGCTCCATCTTTAAGGCAATTAGGCGATAGCGTTTCACTTACACGGACGATGGTTTACATTTTTGTAATGTTTTTTAATTTTCTCATTTTATTATTTTTATTATTTTTTTTTGTGTACACCCATACTTAGCATCAGCACTGCATTGGCTTTTCATTATGAGCAGTTTATCACCATTGAAGGCATTTTTACTTTTTTTTTTCAATTATTTCAATGTATTGTTGATATACACACTATAAATTTTCTTACCTCCCATCATCAAGTATTGGCTTTTCATTCTGAGAAATTCGAACCACCTTTTTTATTTTTTTATTTCATCACTTTAACAGTTACAATAATTTTAGTTACTCGCCATCACCTATCACGCCAATCAATCATCAATCACTAAAACCACAAATTACCATATGACACCCTTGAATGCAGTTTGAAGTTTTTCAGTTATCTTAATTAATCGATTTTTTATTTACACACTCTAAAATATTACTTAGCATCATTGGGATCTCGCTTTTTTAGCATCTTGACACCTTTGAACCCCCTTTTTCCTAATTTCTCATTTTTCCTTACATTAATTCATCAATTAATCAATTTATTATAATGCATTCAATAATTCATCATTGCCATAATTAATCATTAATGACTTAACCACAAATTATCACGGTATTTAGGCAGCCCTGAATTATTTCCGAACACGGGACCGACTATACTATAGTACGCCAACCGCTTTTCGACTTAACGATCGAGTTGTGTATGCTGCGGTGTAAAACGTTGCCATTGAGTTATGCTGTCGTCGCTACTGGCGGCCGATAGATTGCGCTAGTTGCCAGCGTGCAGGAAAGCTGGGTAAGACCACGAGAACCTGAATGATAGAATTCACTAAAAATAAAAAGAACGTAGCAGTCCATAAAACTATTGTTCGGTATCTAAACATTTGCGCCTTCATCGGCATTTGTTTTCTAAAACAGATAACGATGGTCATAATTAATAATAATAATAATAATAATAATAATAATAATAATAATAATAATAATAATAATAATAATAATAATAATTGCTTCACAGGAAAGGAAAGACGCAGTAACTGTCACACTTGCTCTGTGGACACCTGAACCGCGCCGTAAGGAAGGGATGAAGGTGGGAGTGAAAGTGGAAAGAGAGAAAGGGGAGTCGTAGTGGAGGGCTACGGAGTAATTTCGACCACCTGGGGATCTTTACGTGCGCTGACATCGCGCAGCACACGGACGCCACTTCATTTCGCCTCCATCGAAACGCAGCCGCCGTGGTCGGGTTCGAACCCGGGAACTCCGGACAGTAGTCGGGTGTCTTACCACTGCACCACCCCGGCGGGGCAGGTCATAATTGAAGTTGCATTTTAACAGAATTTGGCCTCATTTCTTTTTATAAATTACGTAGGAAATCTAAAGAACCCAACGATACTTGAATAAACTGTCCATAATCTGATTATTATAGAAATCGGGCGATAGATTGTATCAATGCCCTTCAAAAGGGCTCGGACTTCGGCCGTTTTCACTGAGTAAAAAATACTGGCGTTTCTAATGATAGTTTTGAGATTTTTTTGATAATTAAGTGTTCAGAATGACAGTATTGTGTTAAACATCGTACCTGTGTATTGACGCGTTTGCTGGCGATCGTCGCCGATTAAAACTGTCCTGTAAAGTTCAAATTCTGCGTTTGGTAATACCGGAGGAAAGAGTACTAATTACTGAATAATGTTGTGTTGCGCATTCGTTGCGAGTGCTTGAAAACCTCATGAAAATAAAGCAAAACAAAAAGGGGGAAGCTACTGACGACGGATAATTCTGAATTAAACTGCATGGCTTCAGTAATGATATTTGGGTTTGAAGTCTGGCCTCGGCACTTTGTTTGTAGAGACCAAGAGTTCAAAGTTGATGTCGAGTTGGTACGGATGAGTGAGATTCCAATATTCGGGAAAAAAAATCCAAACTAATTACGCACCGTATACTATCTTCCTGCGGTACTCTAAAATAAAGTGCTTTTACTAGTACTGCAAACAGAACTTTTCTTTGGATAGTAGAGTATATCTGATTTCATGACGGACGCACACTTTTCTTTCGATGAACTTGCAACTTACTTGCAACGAACGGGACAACTGAGTATGTAGTTCTTGCCTGTCTTTGACATCTACCATTCGCGTGCAGCTGTGTATGCATGCATGCCAGGAGTTTAGCAGTGAAGTTAGAGGCGACCACAAAAACTAGAGAGAATCGTCACCTCAGCAAACAGTGCATACTGCTCAATGCACCTACTCGAAAGAGCATAAGAAAACGGGGCTGACCACCGTCCGACAGTGTTGGCGACGCTCTGGCGGCGCGGGTGAGGCGGCAGCCCCGGGTTGGAGGGCGCCATGTGGACGCGCGCGGGTCAACGGCTGCTGCTTCTGCCAGCGCGGGGAAGCGTGGGAGCCATGGGTGGCCTTGGGCGCCAACTGACGCTTCGTCTCCCACGGTGCAATCTGCGCGCATCCTCCGAGACAGATTGCGCGGCCAGGAAGAAGGGCCCATCCCTAACCTGGCGGCACAGGTGCGCGTCGCTTCGGCTGCATGCGACGAGGCTCTGTGGTACCGCGCTTCTTCGGTGCCTTGGAAGATCTGGAGCGCAAGCACGCGGTCTAAACACACACAGAAAAAAACAAATCGTAACTGGTTTCCACTGCCACCGCTTTGTTTGTATGCAGTTGACCGCAGTAGTCAATTGCAACTAAATGTGCACGTGAAATAGTCCATGAATTTTGACATAGCAATTCTTACAGCAGTAATTACAGCGAAAGTTTGTACTCGTTTGTTTTCTGACGATCAAAACCTCTGACACGCTGCTTGGTCGTTCTTTGCTTAAGATGCTACGGGATTCATCTCGAATGACTTCAGTCACGCGCTCAAGTGTCCCCTATCTTCTCTTTTTGCGTGACCCTGTCTAGACCTCGGCGTTGACATTTCATGGTATCGTTATTCGTTAACTCACCGAGGACACAAGGGTATCTTGACATCCCTTGACACCTCGCTAGTACTCTGCTGACTGAATGTCTCTTAAACGAGACGGATTTTTACGGAGCACTTCAGCACAAAATATTCATTGAATATTTCGCGATTTCCTTTTCAATACTAGCAATGACAGCAGATTAACCAAGAGTAGCGCCAGCGAAGAACGAATATATATTTTCGATCACGTGCTCGCCATGATCGAGGGGACAAGGGCTGGCGTACCACGCTGTACAACTCAAGTCCACTAAAGACAGAAATTGGCCTGTATCGATGGAGTACCTGACCACCAATAAACCACTCTCAATAAAAACGGAAGAAAATGGAGAAACTACCCTTCTACCCTCAAATAAAGAAGGAACGAAATTCATCTGCCATTATACAACGCACGTGTCGACATCGGTTGTCGGGTGTCAATCCCAGAAGCTGTAGGCTGCTGATGGATTCACCTCAAGATAGCAATGACGCGCTGTTTTCAGTACAGGATGCTACGAGCTGGTAGGAGCGGGAAAGTTTTTAGACGCAATTTTCTCGTCGATAAGTGTGCCTTTTCCGAACGTTGAACATCGGGCCTATACAGCAGGGAACGCGTCCGCGAGAGCCGCTCTCTCGCCCCGACGAGTGGCGCACTCATAACCCTTGTAAAAAACACCGCGGTGTAATCCGAACCAACAAAATTCATAACATACCATAGTTCTAGTTTACCGAGGAACCAGGTAATTGTTTGTTATAGTCATCAATTACTAAAAGAAGTCTTCAGCGTCATTTTAAATCTATCGACAAATGAATATTAGTCATCCTATTTGAGAAATGCGGTTGCATAGAAGGCTTCAGTAAGATTTTAAAGCGAAAGCCTTTAATGGCATGCATGTCTCACCAGTGTGTCCGTACGTTAGCAGCGAGCGTCCGCGAGATACGATACGGCGGGATTCCAATTGTCAATCATCCTGGTGCCGTCGAACTTCCATTCCTCGGATCCCCAGCCGAGCACTTTCACCAACTGCGCTACGCCCGGGAGTTACCGGGCTGCTTATATCGAGCCCGCCATATCACTAGCCCGACGATACACCACCATCAAAACATCAAAAATCTGGGAGGCATACACATGAATCTAGGTCCGGCAGCCAGTTTGGAAGTTCTTTGCGCGCAGCACTAACACTCCTCACCAAAGCACACTGCTCCTGAGACATGGATTTTGAAGATTTTGGTGGCACATCACATCATAAGCATATCATAATTCCCCTTGTCTACCGTGAGGATGATAGCGGGCATCCGCGAGTGACAGATACAGCACCTTTCTTTTCCTGTAAACCAATTATAGAACAACGCGTGAACTTTTATGCGTTCGATGCAATGCTGGTTGTGTTGGACAAGGGGCGCGCGATGTACCATGTACCATGGGCACTGCAGATTCTGCAATGCCCTCGGATTTTTTTTTTTTTTTCGATAAGTCTATGAGCCCGCGTTTATGTCTCGTAATAGCGGAAACAATGACCAGCAAGCGGGGAGGCGATTGATCCTGCAAAAAGTGGAGTAATCACACACTTTTGTGAAGGTAATGTGTGTTTTAGTTTCAAGGACAAAATCCTTTGCTGCAGAGTGACGTACGCTTCGCCGACAAAGTGTTAAATTTATCGTGATTACACCGCTTATCCACGTGCAAAACATCAGGGCAGTATAGCGAAAATTCTGAAAGCAGTCCATCTGCGTTGGGAAGGGAGCGATGCTTTTATTCGGACAGCGCACTGGAAAGGTCAAAGTATAACAAAATAGTCGACCCAACATACTTAAAAAAAAAAAAGCGTTCACCGCGACGTTTACAACGCTATTAGAATCGATCAAATTTCACAATTACGAGCGCGCACCACCGCCACGCGTAACGAATTATTTCTGCCCAGAAAGGACAGGTTATGTATATATATATGGTATATCGGCCTCGTGTATGTGGACAGCGACTCGATCTCCCCTACCGACGTTCGCCCTGCAGTGGGTATAGTCAGGCTGATGATGATGATGATGAAAGGCAGAATTCGATGCGCTTTACCTTTGGCGTTCTTGCCGTGTTCGTAAAATGTATGGGGAACTTAGATATTTGATGACGCTTATCAGCACAAAAACGCGAAGGTGTGATATACATATAAACTTGGAATATTCTACCTACATCTTGAGGAATAACAAAATTAACGACCCAACATACTTAAAAAAAAAAGAAAGCGTTCACTGTGGCTTATTGTGTAGTTTTGGCAAGACAGTAAAATTACTCGCTAATGATCTCAGCTTTTTTTTCTTCAAGGTTTATGTCATTCTATTATAAATGTGTTTGCGGACACTGACACTGCTGTGTGCGCACGATTAGATGCATCTTCGGATTTTTCCGAAGATGTCCAGTGGGCAGCATAGACGCAATGAACTTACATCAAGACTTCTGGTCAGGAGAGGCTAATCCCATCCAGCCAATAAATGATTTCTTTTTTTTTTTTATGTTCGACTGCACAAATTTTGCTATGCAGCTTGTAACAATAGCGCTCTAAAATGTTAGTGCGCTACATAATAAGGTAGTGATATTTTACCAGGGTCTGATCACGAGTTTGTGCGTGTGTGTGTGTGTGTGTGTGTGTGTGAGTGTGTGTGTGTGTGTGTGTGTGTGTGTGTGTGTGTGTGTGTGTGCGTGTGCGTGTGCGTGTGTGTGTGTGTGTGTGTGTGTGCGTGTGTGTGTGTGTGTGTGTGTGTGTGTGTGTGTGTGTGTGTGTGTGTGTGTGTGTGTGTGTGTGTGTGTGTGTGTGTGTGTGTGTGTGTGTGTGTGTGTGTGTGTGTGTGTGTGTGTGTGTGTGTGTAAGAGGTGGGAGCGTCGGAGACTCAGAAATAAGGGCAAGCTTTAACCGCAAGAGGCCACTTCGCCTTGTTCTGCCAATTTTCAAAATAACATTCAAATAATACTTCTCTGCTTCCTTGCTGTTGCAGTCGGCAATCCTTAAAATGTCAGAAAATGTGTGTTGATTTCCACCGCAATCTCCTCATATGTTTCCGTCCTTAGTCGCTGCCTTGAGGGAGCCTATAGCCTCTGTTGTTGTGTCGCATATGTCACTGTATTTTTCGGTTACTTGTTTAAAATTTTCTCATGATCCAGAGTGCATTACAGGCTGCTACAGCGTATACCTGGTATCAACGAGAAATAAAATGTGGGCATTCGCGTAAACTTGGCTTAACTATAGGGCAATACAATGAAGAGGATTAAACAATCAAGGAAAAACGAGGATAGAATTTCATTACTAAGGGTAATGTACTGTACACACACACACACACACACACACACACACACACACACACACACACACACACACACACACACACACACACACACACACACACACACACACACACACACACACACACACACACACACACACACACACACACACACACACACACACACACACACACACACACACACACACACACACACACACACACACACACACACACACACACACACACACACACACACACACACACACACACACACACACACACACACACACACACGCACACACACACACACACACACACACACACACACACACACACACACACACACACACACACACACAGAGATTCAGAAAGCAGAATAAGGACCTATAGAGACACACAATTGTAAATATCAATTGGGGAAAGGGGCTGAACGTGTACACATTTGAAATATTGAGGCAAACAGAAAATCAATATGCGGCTTTTCGTGTTATATCTTCCTGAATTTTTAATAAGGTCACTATAAGCACCGCCACGCCCAATTTAGCCGGAGCTCCGAGAGGGCAAACAAAATTGCACATGCCTTGCTTATTATCCATTCTTGTCGATTCATGTTACGGAACATAATGACTCAACTTCCTCTCGGAAATCACAATACGTTTTTGAAACTTTGTCATTTAGGGACCAAATAATCCTTCGTCTATATTAAAAAAAATAATAAAACCGATCCTAAGTTTTTTTCAGTTTCTTACGAACCTAACGGTGCTATCTTTTTCGGAGGAGACTAATCCCGAATATATATTTTAAGAAATCTGCCTGTTCTCAGAGCAATAATGAAAACGAAGCCCGTTAAACTGCCCGTTAATCTATACTTCAGAAGTATGTATCTATATAACGCTGCTGCCTTCTCCCTATAACGTACTCTTTCAGAGATGAAATGGTTACATAGTATTGTATAGCACTTGCATTGTAGCCTCCTGTACTGAACAAAAAAAAAAGAAAAAAAAAGCCCCGTATCACCACGAAAGCACATCAGCATAAGGTTTAGTGATGACTCGCGCCCCTTGAAATCAACAAGAAAACATAAAACTTACATTATTTTCTCCATGATTGTTCCCGGTACTTCTCGAGCGATTGCTTCATCTCACCGAGATATTCAGGTTAGCCGGTCTTAGGAATGCTTACGGGAAAATCCTGACTTTGGTGCACCAAAATACATTTTTCAACTCGTCCACAATTCTGAAAGCGATCGAAATCGGCGGTTTTTCTCAGTTCCTTAAGCAGTGTAACATTGCGATGATGGCTTCGAGATAAGCTGGCACTGCAGTTGAAATTTCATTCGGATGATCACGATGGGGAAGGAAAAGAATAGAATCGAGATGTTCTCAAAGATTTGGTGGTCATTAACTGTGTTCTTCGTATTATTAGTCGATTTATGCGGTCGTATACTAGCACCTGATGCTTGAGAACTGTCGATGAAGTTGTACAGTTTTGTACACGAACTTTTTTATATTATACTATGATTTATAAACAGCTCTCGGTTTCTCCGTCAAGTCTACATCTGTTACGGAAAAAAAGGGAGCTTGTGAAGCTGAATCTTGAGTTTTCCTTTGAACTACATCACACTAAGCTTGGACAAGCGCAAAAAATAAAATTGCATCGTCGAATAAGATTCGTTGGCATTCGCTGAATGCTGCCGAGAAATGCCGTACAAACATCGCCCCTACCAAAAAGGATCTCACAATTGGTTGTTCAGCATAACAACAAAACTGGCGTAGTTCTCCTCGGTATCGCTTTTAGTGCAATGGCTTGGCATTGGCGAAACTAACAAAAGTCTCCAGGCAACGCCCGGAGGAGCCTCGGGGTGGAAGTAAACTGCTACAAGCAACGCACCCCAGGTCGATACCGAGCTGGAGTGCCGTTTATTAAAAGTGCGCTGTATTCCCCTTTTCTCTCTCCGAGAGATAAAGTATGGGAAGAGCAACAGAAAAAAAATAGGAAGGAGGGGAGGAGGAGACAGGCTTTGATCGAAGCCCAGAGAAAGTAGGGAGAAGAGACTGAGGGGGGAACATAGAAATCGGGGTTCCATCATGAAAACCCGGCTTCCCTGCAGTTTTCTACGTTCACGTCGCAGCCGCACAACAAAAGAAGCAAAGCGCCGGAAGGAAAGAAGGGGAAAGGAGGGGAATGCTTTGGGGCCAAACAGCCGCTCCCGGGCGAAGCGCCGCCTCCGAATTTTCTTGCTCTGGACGACGTCGCTCTTTTTGTCCCTTTCAGTCCGCTTCGTGTGCGCGCCGCCCTGCAAACGTACCGAAAGAGAGAGCAAGCCTTTGATCACCATGGCAACATGAGGGGAAAAAAAATAAAACGGAATGAAAAAAAAAAAAAAACAGGGCAAGTCTACGTCGCCCAAAAAGAACTTCCTTTAACCCCGCCCACTGCAGTCCCTTCTCTTTCACCTTCCCTTTCCACTGGCTTGCACTTTTAGCGCTGCGTTTGTCCGTTTACGACGGTGTTGTTTATCGGGCTTCTGTTCTTTGGCGGCGGGCGCATGCGCTGTCGTCTTCAATCTCGCCGTCTCCTCGCGATGTTTTGCTTCTGCCGAAAGAGTGCGCGGCTGTTTGCGTCAAGAAAAACGATTGCAGCGAGCGCGTTTGCCGACGCGGCCGCGTTATAATGTCAGATTAGGAGGCGAAAAGCAGAAAGAGGCGCCTCTTTGATCCTCGGCAGGAGAGAGAAAAAGAGATGAGAGAGAGTATCGCCGCGCGTTTGCTCGCCGCGTGGGGCCTTTATTTTTGTGTTCAGTGAGGCGCGCCGCGCTCTCCAGGGTGAAACACAGCTGCAACGGCATCGAGATTTGGACTGCTTCCACCTCCCGGCGAGATTAATTCGTCCATGCCATGCAAGGCTTACGAGACGAAGGAAAAGCAACGTGGAACGAGAAAGGCGCAACTCCATCTCGTGGCCCGCGCACGCAGAGAGGGTGCCTTGCGTTGTTGTTTCATCCGCTTATTCTTGCGGCGCGTCCAAGGATGCGAAAGGGAGGAGGCTCTAAGACGCGCAAGTTTGTAGAACCGCTAAGGTATTGTAGCGACGCTGAGGATGGTTGCAGCTATTTCTACTCCGAGCTTTTCCGTGGTGCAACAAAATACTGGTTTTGTTTGGTTTGTGGGGTTTAACGTCCCAGAGCGACTCAGGCTATGAGAGACGCCGTATGGAGGACTCCGGAAATTTCGACCACCTGGGGTTCTTTAACGTGCATTGACATCGCACAGCACACGGGCGCCTTGCTTTTCGCCTACATCGAAAAGTGGCCGCCGAGGCCGGGATTCGATCCCGCGTCCTTGGGAACAGTAGTCGAGCGCCGTGACCAACCACTGCGCTACCCCGGCGGTGCTCAACAAGAGACGTGTTTAATGTCGAGTAAATTGGAATTTTGAGGCTTTCCGCCAGTAGATTCGAATTCGGCACGTCAAGAACGAGAAATAGCACAGTGCGAATACTGGGGCTTCTTCCTGCAAAACCGAATGCTCATCGATTAGCGATACAACCGAATTTTGTGCGAATGCAATGCTCGTGCTTATAATCGCTTCTTGTGGGGATAATGGTACTAAACGAGAAATTAGGCGAAACATCTAAACTTCAACGGTGGCGCTGCAGATATTGAGCAACCGAACGCCGGAACTGAATTGAACCGGTGGCCTCTGAAAAGGCTACGTCTTCTTTTCCAGCGCGCGGCATGAGGCAACAAAACGCCAGTGTTCAATGAACGACTGTGTATTCTTCGTGAAAAGATCTTTGCCGCTGTAGAAAAAAAAAGAAAGAAAAACACTCATGGACCACTCTGCTCCAACCGTAGCGCGTATGTTCACAGAAAGTAAAAAGGAAAAACAAAAAGATAATTTCATATTTACCACTCTGAAAGGGGGAATTTCAATTCGGAGAATGCGAAGGGCTGATGCCAGGCGTAGAATTCATTAACTCATGCCTACTCCGTGTATTCATAGGTGCCTACTCTGGTTGATTTTTTTGTTTTTACCGTTTGCAAATTTGTAATTTGAAAGGTTGAATACCATGGTGCCATTTTTTCCGGGTGGGTTTTACAGGAAGGAGGCCATTATGTATGTCATGGAGGTTAGTTATTTGACGATTAATTATCTAAAAAGGGCCTTGATATGTTTACTTTTGATATTAACGGGAAATGTTATATTGTGAAATTGAAGGCCGTTAACTTCAAAGATGAGTACTTTTTTTTTTAGATTTTGTTAGCGGCTTTGGGAATTGAAATACAGAACGTCGAAAATAAGCAAGTGAAAGTGCGTTGAGTTGGCTTCCACGCATTGCACATTAATAAAATGACCTCCATGCATATCGACGCATCAGATAAAGACGCCGGTTGCTCATTTCATGTTGTAGACTAAGATAACAATATTCTGGCGACAATACCACGCACAGCGATGCCATTGAGTAAATGTGCCACGCGTGAAAGCCAACTCAACAAGACCTTAGACACATATTTTTGACGTTCGACACTTCAAACCACAATGCCGATTAAGAAAATTTAATCAAGAGACTCACCATTGATGCCGAAGGTCTTAGATTTCGCAGTATAATATTTCCCCTTGAAACATATATAAGGAAGTTGATTGATTACTTTTAGATAATTCTTCGTCTTAATAAGCTCTATAACACCCCTGTCACACGGAAATTTTCAAAGTGGATTGAGTCGTTTCGATGGCCATACAAGACCAGGTTCAATTATCATTGAGTATAGTTGAAGTTCGAAGTAAAACTGTCACATATCAGGGACCATGTTTGACGAGTCCACAGCTACTATGATTTGGGCACTTGTTGGCCACTCTTTGGTCTCGGTTGTCACAAAGCACAATAGAAGTCAAAACGAACGAACACAGGTGCAGACCGCACAATCGAAACCTTTGGTTTGTTCACATCTGGTCAATGGACATCTGCAGAGTCGTTTTGACTATACGGAATGAAAATGAGTCTAAGAACCGGTTACTGTAGTCTGAGATTATGCCATTGAATGACAAATGTATAATCATTTAGTATTAGTTATTGCGTATTTTTATTTTTCGATGTTCGGTGAGTGGGAAGCTGTTTCAATGGTTTTTGAGATTCCGTTGACTATTCACGAACCTCAATAGATTTCAATGAGCTCAGTGGTCGCTGAAAGTAACCAATTATGAGACCGGCCTGCAGTTTCCATCGAACTGAATATCCACTGATTTATGGATAATGAAACTGTCCATGTAACATATATGGGTATAGCATATATATCATGTTCGCCTTACTGTGCAATCCCGATGATATCGTTTATAGTTCATGTAGTTTTTAAAATACGAATCTGCAAACAGCAAAAAGAAAAGTCATTCGGTATGTGGACGTCTGTTACGTTTATGCCACTTCACTTGCATTAACATCACGCACGACGTAAGGTCAGTGCCTCTCTGAGGTCACGAGGGATGTCATTCTGTTCTGTCCAGTTAGTGACTAACATTCTGTCGAGTTAGCGAATGACGTTGTCAGAACATTATCAGTAAAATCACTCAATTCTGGTCCGGCAACGTGAACGCGTTGCACTTGACGCGTTGCAATGACGACACTGACGCCGCATTAGCGGAATGCATGATGTATGAACAGCTGTGCCTGCGAAAATGTAGCACGGGCAGTAAAAACTTATCTTTCTTTAAATCTGCGCGCCTGATATTTATTTCTGCTGACTCAAAGTCGTGGTAATACGTCACGAACGAATGACGGTTAGGCCGTGGAGAGACCACACGAATTGGCATGTTCCCGCGGCGAACCGGACGAGCTCACTTCATGCATGCATGGTGCCGACAAACACCGCTGAGTGACTCTGTCATTGATGCACACTGATGCACGTTGGTTTTGACTGGCGCAAAATAGCGCTCGTTCGCGCTGGTTTATTTGGGATGTGCCGTGATTCCGCGGTATAGTGCGTTATCATTAGTACCAAAGTGAGGTGAACTCAAAATAGCATTCTATGGTTCTCTAAATTAGAGCGCACGCTTCAAATGCCTCCACGCAAAAGCGTAGGTTTCGGTTTCACATACAATAACTGCTGGTTTACTCACTTTTATTCCCATTAGAAAGGCAGATCCAGAGCTGCACGGCACTCCTTTCCCCGTGGCGAGGCTGAGGACTACAAGTTACGACATCGCCCAATTGTTTTCATCAGATTCTGTAGAACGCTCTGGCTCTAGTCATGCTTGTGCAGCACAACAACAAAAATCGCGTTTCTTTGTTACCAATTTGCATTTCAGTGTTTTCCCTTCGCACTCTGCTTCAACTCGAGGCAACAAGTCTGAAGGAGGTTCCTGATTAGCGTTGAAGGGAGTGGCCGCGGAAGGGATGGAAGCGAAAAAGAAAAACGCACTTTAATGTAGCGCAGGTCCTTCGCGACAAGTACCGGAGATGGCATTTCTTGTCCTCTTTCTAGCTTTTATAAAATGATACCTCCTTGAAAGTAGTCATTATAGAAAGGGAACAGTGCGCGAAGCATCTAGGGGCACCCAAGGGTGCTGGCTTTCGGGAGCTCATCCCGAGAAGACGGAAGCTGCCGCGACTCGATTATCTGCCATCGCCACTGGGCTCCAGGATTCCTGGGAATCTCCACAGAGGCCAGCTCGTATGTTTCCTCATTGGCTGATTTCAGGCGGAAAGGCAGTCCTGGGTCTTGGCTGGTTGAGATAGGTATAGCGGTGTATCGCGTATTCGTAAACGTCACCAGGGTCCATGGTTCGCAAGATCGAGCTGATGGGAGGACGCGGTGACTGCCTGCCCAGCAAGGCGGTGAAGGCTATCTGCGCGGTATGGCGTTGATCAGTGCCTGAGTTGGCGGGCACTCGGTCACCCGGCTGGAAAAGAAAGCGTTGTTCCCGCGGGGCTGTTTTTGCTCATCGCAACGGGGACGTCCGTATAGGCTGCCATGTGGCGAACAGCGGCACCGCGCGAAGAGTCCGCAGCCCCTTCTTCGTCTTCTGCTTGCTGGCGGCGAACTTGAGGCGCCGGTTTAATTAATTACATGCCTCCGACCCCTTTCCTCGCTTCGGGCGGGAAAGAGAGACAAAGGCGTTTCTCCCCCGGGCATGACGATCGACCTTCTTCGCGGGCCGCCAAGATGGCGACGCGGAGACTCGCAGCAGAGGGCACGATGAGAAGAGTACGCCTAAGATGCTGTCGATGGCGGGAGAAAATAAAAACCTAGAGAGGGTGCCTTACAAAAGTCGAGCCCGCGACGAACAGCTTGCCGCTGATTGGCTGAAGAGAATAAAAGCCGCCTTTTTCGCTGCTCTGCGGACGGCGTAGCGAAAGCGAAACCTTTTCAACGCAACGCTCGGAGGCGACACGCGGTGGGGCTTCCATAGACGACGCTCCTTGAACGATACCTGGCTGGAGCATCCCGAGGGACCCGACGAGGGTCCGCTGAAGACGCAGCGGCTGTGAGGGCGGTCCAAATCTCTGCTCTTGGTTGCAGTGTCTTTTTTTTTTTTTCGTTTCGAAGACGTGTATGTGCCGGATGCACGTGCCAGCGTCTCCGCAACGACACCGTTATCTTCATTGAATGAGGGAGCGGTCAACGCCGTACAATTTTGTTCGAAGTAAAATCTTCTCTACCTCTCTTTGGTAAATAATGAGTAGTTCCTGAGAAGAGTACATCTAAACGTTGGCAGCACAAAACAACCTTTGAATGCCGAAAAGAAAAATGTTGCCAGAACTGTATATGTATACGTTCAAGCGTCAAAAACGATCATGTCAGACTGAACACAAGAAGAAGGCAGCGGCTATGCCGCCAAGAAACCTCCTTCGACAAGGTCTGGTAAAGCTCTGGAAGAAGTCTTCGCTCAGCTTGGAAATCACTGCTGTACGGCACCGAACATTTTGGTCCGGCGCTTTTAGTACATCGTAAAAACAAAGCCGCAGAAGTTACAGGACGGAGGCACGGAGACAACACAGGGCGCCCTCTGTTGTCTCCTTGCCTCTGTCCTGTCGTCTCTGCAGCTTTATTTTTACGATGTCCCACCAACTGGCCTATAACCACGATTTTTTAAGCTTTTAGTACAATAGCGCGTGTCTGTGGGCGCTAGGTGTGTTTGCGAGCACTTTCGCAGGCGCAACGGAAACAGGTCTAAGCACTGAAGCCCTGACACAGCTAGAGCTTGAATATAAGCTTCATAGATGTCATGTCGTGTGCAGTCAAGACTATAGCCCTCGAAACCAGACTACTTCGGCAATTGAACCCGATGCTCGAGCAAGCAGTGTAAGCTGCATTGACGACGGAAGTTGGATAATCATTGAGGCTGCGTGGGGTTATTTACTCATTTTGTCACGATGCTATGTCGTGATTCACTCGAGCTAACCATGCAGCAAGAGTTGTCACGTGACCACGGTCGAGCCTATAGTGCACCCTATTAGAGCGCTGCTCTTTGGTGCCCGTTCCTGGGTTTCGCGTCGTCGTCGGCAACGGCCTCGTAACTAGCCGCGCCCCCATTTCATCCCCCCAGTTCGAGCCGGCGCTTCGGCAACCGGAGCCTCGCAAGAAGAGGGGAGGGGGGTACACTCAGCGGCGAACGATGGGGGCAGGAGCGCGCGCAGCAACCGGAGAACACGAGGGCAAGAAAAAAAAAAAAGGGGGCTCACCGAAGGCAGCGCTAGCAGCGACTGACTGATGCCGCTGCCGCCGCTAGCGAGTCAAGACAACGTGACTGCGTAGAACACCGTCGCCACCAGGCAGAAAAAGGAGGAGGGGGTTCCCCTCTTCCTGCGTGGTGGCGAGGGTGCTCTCCGATTGCCGAAACGCCGGCTCGCTATCAGCAGATCACGGCATCTCGTTCTCACTCGCTTCACTCGCTAGCGGCGCCAGCGGCATCAGTCAGTCGCTGCTATCTGTTCGTCGCGCAACGTTCCTATGGGCCGACGCGCTGTTTCCCGCAACCTTCCGATAACTCAATTGCTCTCTTCATTTCTCCGACCACAAAGCTTCTTTCATGACAGCCAAGAACTGTTAGTGGAGTGTTTCTTGATAGAATAAGCGTGAAAAAATATAAAAAAGTTGTCTGTAATTGCACATACCTGTCTTGCTCGAAATCTTTGCCTCATTCCATCGAAAAGGTGAAACAGCTGATAAGCTGCGCTCAAATTTCGCATTAGGAAGTAACGTAATCGTGGGCAATTTTTTTCTATATACTATTGCAGGATGATACTAAAGACACCATCGTCAAATACCTGCTTTTACTGTATTTAGCTCACGTGTAGTCACTCTATTGTGTTGCTCTGTATGTAGCCAAGAACAGACAGGAGATAGATGGAAATGAACATGTTACCGTGCTTTGCCAGTATTCGAAGTACTCCAGTCAGTAAACAAGATATACAAATACAGACGTCCCCACCCACCGCGCCTTCCCAGCCTTTTTCTCTCCTGCCGCCTACTGGACGACTAGCAAATGGCGCAACAGTTCCATTGTTAAACGCGAGTAAGGCATCGATTCTTTTCTGAACTAGGCTGGCGCCATCCCCATTTTATTTCGGAGTGCACTGTTCCGCCGAATGACATTGATGCTTCAATGTGGCCTGACATTGACTGCAGGAACACAGTAAAATATTCTATGCCACGTCACCGCGTGCGAGAATAGTGGATTTTTATACCCAGACACGAGACATATCAAGCAAAACGATTTGGTAAGCAAAATCACTAGCGAATGTTGTCACGTGGCCATGTTCTAGCCGGTATTGACAGGTTTTCTACCAATGAATGACACACAGAAAACGACTAATCCATAATAAAAGGGGCGTCATGTCGTGGCTTGAAAAGTTTGCAGCTAAATTAGCTCACTTGTCCAAATGCCAAATATATGCGAAAACACGTCATTTTTCAATTTGTTTTCGGTTCGATGCAAAGGTTTTAAGGTCAGGCTCCGGGCAAAGATCGGCAAAACCGGTGACTGTGCGCACTTTATACTTTTCGGACCGCTTGAAGCACTTCAACAGGAAACTGCGCCATTTTAGAATCCGGTGCATTTCGAGGGTTCCAATGTCTGAAGCTTGTACTTTATGCATGCGAAATATTTTTTTCTGCTAGCGTTTGAAACAATGGCGCAATCAGCGATTAAACCCGCAACGGATTTCGGGCTTCTCCCCGTCGCACAGTGCCGGCTGGGTGAGCGCACGATGTTGTCATGGATGGAACGTTACCTGCATACAAATGCTTGATTGGAAAGATCAATAACAAGGGCGCCGAAAGCAAAGCTCTAGAAGCGTTGTTCGGCGACATCCGATAACTCACCGCAGTGTGCGGGCGAAGCTAACAGAAGTTATAGATGTTACCTTCCGTGACGTCCCCACCGAGCTTCTCCGCAGTCTTTTGCTGCTTTGCGGAGAAGCTTAAAATTTCATCGTCAGTTGCCTCATTAATTTGAATGCTAGCGCGGAATAATTTCTCGTCCATTACTTGCAGCCTATATAAATTTGAATCCATGAAAATCGTAGGATTCTCAAAAAGGGAAAAATTTGCTCTGTAGGAGGGCAATCCGACAGCAGTGTGCTTGGATCCACTACATGGATGGATGTTGGTGAAGACGGCAACATACAATGCACCGTGGGAGGTAGTGACAGCTGAACACACAGGGTAGTCGGGTGAGGTGATAACTACACCATAAACATGAATTATCTATAAGGGAGTGAAAATGGAGCAACCTGTCGTCTGACGCACTCCCTAAAAGAGCAGAGCATTCATTTTTAAACCTTTGGGTAGAGTTGCTCGCAGTAAATATACGGAATGTAGCATACGGAAGGTATGGAAATATAAGGAATACTGTTGTCCACACAGGCATATTTTCGTCTAAAAAAACATTCATTCGATGTAATAAGCAATCGCGAAAGACATTTAACCGCGGCACCAGAAATCTTGATATTAGCCACTAGAGCAGATTGAAACTACGTGTAAAATCTTTGCAGGTAGCTAGCTTTTTTAAAGTACAGTCTGCCTTCACTGTCGACACTAGGCACTACGCATTGTTAGTGATGAAAATCAACTTCAGGGCTTACCCACAATACTCTGCTTTTGATATGGAGTACGCTAGAGGGCATTATACGCCCCCTTTTACGTCCTTGAACCTTGGGCTTGTGGGCTTGTGCTTAGTCTGTATGGCGTTTCGGGCTGGCTTACCATTACCGTTTATCGATCCGTCTAGAGTTGCTAATAATTAAAGTTAAGGCGACTCTAACTTCATTCTATTAGTTAAAATGAGTACGCTTTCACGTGCGGGGTTAATAGGCTATCATGACTAATGGAGTTATAATGGAAGAAATCTTCGAAAACCGAGTTATTTCATATGCGTCATGCCGAGATGGACAAAAACTGCACTGTGGTAGAACTCAACTACATACTGACCTGGATGTCAGCTAGGTACAGTGACAGCCTTACTGCTTTTTCATCATCATCATCAGCCAGAGTGCACCACTGCAGGACTACGGCCTGTCCCATGTCCTTCTAACTATTTCAGTTCTGCGCCAGCTGCACCCGCACAATACCCGCAAGCCTCCTAATCTCATCCGTTCGCCTTACTATCCGTCGGCCCAGCAACGCTTGCTTTCTCTTGCGATCCAGACTGTTACCCTTCGCAATTACAATAACAGCGTTTTTTTGAGAACTCTTAATGTTACACCACAATGTCAACATATAAGAGTGTACCTATCTCGAACGTGGTAACTTGATAACGTCACACGGCTCCTAAAATCATTTTGCTTGGCATGCATCAGAACTACATACAAGGGAAGAAGAGCGTGTTAAAAGTTTATCACCTGGCACGATTAACCAGGGATCACGTGAAGTATGTACGCACATCAGAGAGATGCCTGAACCTTGATCCAAAAAACATTCACTTCACTTGTATCATGTCTATGTAGAGAAAAGTTTAGCTGTGCTGAATGTAGTCACGTGATGAAGTTCGTAAGGATCTGGTCAAAAGAAAATTGATAGAAAGACATGTGCAATGTTTGGAGGAGAGTTTTAGTAAATAGACAGAAAACCGTTAATAACAGCCGGTGGAAAATTTAGCGTGTGAAGTCGAAGCCGTATAAAGTCATCGCCGAATAGAATGCAGTTTAATTGCGGACATAGTTTTTCTTTGCTGTAAGAGGGGGGGGGAGGGGGATCAGCTTATTTCCTGGTGTAGCGCGCTATGGCAAGATCGCCATGACCTGTTGTCTAGGAAATGGAGCATTAAAAGACGAATAATAGCTGCAATAATAACGTGACGGCAGGAAAAAAAAAACAAAACAAGAAGAACAAGAATTCTTATCTCAGAAATTTCATTACCGCTAACACCTCGCGCGCAGCTCCTGTTTTGATAACGGTAAAGTGATTCAAGAGTTCAAGAGTATATATGCCGCTCTGAGTAACACGTTTACATTTTCGTTTTCTTTTTTTCCAGAACCATAAGCGACTGGAATCAACTACCAAAACATATTGTTTATAGCTTCAGTGTTGATGCATTTATTGGAAATTTGAAGAAAATGCGTACGTGATATCCTTGTACTCTTGTGTTTGCAGTTGATGCTTATAGTGTGGTGTAACTTTTATTGTAGAATTCGTTTTGTGCTCACTCCTGCTTTGAGTTATGTAAAGACTCTTCAATATTGTTAATAAACAAATAAATAAATAAATAAATAAACAAAAAATAAATAAATAGACGCAGAAAAGAAAAACAATGTTTGGTTGGAAAGCCGTATTAGTTCTTTGCTTCTGTTAAAGCCAGAAATAAAATGCAATGAACGGGTAGCTCGTTCCAATATGTTATATCAAGAGAGAAGATAATATTGAAATAAATTGGACTCTGCCAAAGTAAGGTGCAAAGGGAAAGGAATGCTTCTCGGCATGTTTATTTATGGAATGTTGTGTAATACTTTCTTCTCACCGAAGAACCAGGACGCAAGTTGTCAATAACGAGAAGCGTTTACCATTAACGAGAACAGCTCGACGCCCGCACGTAGCTCAACGGAACGCTAGAAGCCTATACCAACGGAGCCCATGTTTAGGAGGCGAGTTTCGGCAGCCGCCGCGCCACTGAACGATGGGCGGAAAGAAAATTTATCGCTCTTCTACGCTGAAAGCTTGCGCGCAGCGTGTCAGCTTCGCACAAACAACTGGTTTGCTTTAGGGGAAGAAAATTCCAGCGGAAGAAAGAAAATTTGACTCAAGTTTGCGCCCACCGATTTTTCCTTTTCACGCGTTGTTCTAGGCACATATATAACTACCTAGCTTCATGCAAATGAAGGTGCCGCAGCAAGCCAATCAAAATGGCGGCCGCTGCTGCTCAGACCCCGAGGCACTTTTGGCGTACACGAATTTCGCCATTTCTGCTGCAAAGCATGGGTTTTCCATCGACAGCTAAACGGGGAAACAGTATGCCTCCGCCCTGAATGGAGGGAAAAGAATTGCCCCGGAGGCCTTCAGCAAAAACAACCAGTTCATTGCAGGTTCAGCAGCGTCCACGTGAATCTTCGTTAGCTGGTGATGGGAGGAAGAAATCCAACAGAAGCTTCTGGTGCGAAGATTGCGCGCCCGCTGTACAGGAATTGGCACTGCCTACAGGGGGCATTGGACAGTAAATTGTGCAGCATTTTGCCGTGATGTTCGGGCCGAAATTAGCTCTTTCTTCGGCAATCCATTTTCGTAGAGCAGGAACTTGCCTCGTATAATTTGCATTACACAAAGCCGTCAAACTCTGGTAGCGTTTCAAATGCGTCGCCAGGATAGCATGTGTCTCAATGACCTTGCAGAGCGTCACAACGTCACAAGGAATTTCAGCGTCAATGTCCCCGTTTTCGCAAATTCCGGCGTGCGCGCAATCGGCGAGAAATCATGGCCGTGGTTTTGGCAAGTGGTGTTAGTTGGAAGGTGACTAGGCCAGGTACTTATTGATCGCCGGATTTCGCAACGTCACGAGACAATGCGACATGGCAGGAGCTAGCAACTCGAGCTTCTTCTTTGAGGTGGGCGGCTGAGATTGGAACCGGACCTTTCAGTTCCCTTGGGCGATTAGTAAGGCAAGCTACTCTATAGGCAATGCAGGCGCATCTCTACAGCTTGACTGCAGCGAGGCTCTGTATTTATGATTAAGGTCTTTCGAATAGTGCGGTAGGCTAGCCAAAACTATACTCTAATGAGTATGTGCAAGATACAGAGGCCGGCATTAAAAGATCGTCGAAGCAGTAACACACACACACACACACACACACACACACACACACACACACACACACACACACACACACACACACACACACACACACACACACACACACACACACACACACACACACACACACACACACACGCACACGCACACGCACACACACACACACACACACCACAAACACACACGCACACACACACACGCACGCACGCACATACACACCACACACACACATACACACGCACAAACACACACGCACACACATACACACACACACACGCACGCACGCACATACACACCACACACACACACACACACACACACGCACACATGGTCATTGATCTGAATGCGCCATGTTGCCCCTAGGTGTCAATAGGTGACACCCGGAGACGACGATATTTTAAAAAGAAGAGGAGGACCCACGCGTTGGCTTGTCGTACTGCACCGTGACAATATCCCTGCTTCAGACAAGCGTTTTTCGCGAATTAAAATGGTTTGCTTCGAATTATGTATACTGCAAAAAATTAAAAACTCTGGAGCCCTTGGTGCATATTAGGAGCCATCAAAAATGTTATATTGAAAAACAAAAATTGGTGGTGTTACATGTAACTAGCCTGTAAAATACCTTGGCGTCTTTTTCTTGACGTATTTTTTTTTTTTTGTCGAGAACTTGTCATGACTTACGCATTATGAAGCACGTAGTTAATTATTGACTTCAAGCTGTATCTGCGTGGGTTGCAATTTAAAATTTAGCTGCCCTGATTGGCTACCTCAAAACGAATTTAGAGTATTTGGGGAACTGCACTGTGGCATGCAATAATTGTGTACGGCTCATCCTCGCATTTTGAATTTCTTCACACAGATAAACCGCTTTGCCGCATCAAATATAATATTTCACATGCAAATGCCATGTAAAATTTTAGTGAAAAGTTCAGACTGTGCAAAGTTGAAAACTGCCCTGCCTAATATCTAAATGATTTCTTAGTTGTAAGAAACTCTATTGAATTGATATTCCCCAAAATAAGCCTCAGGCGTTTTCTGGAAAAGAAATCTCTAAACTGTAAAGAATGTACACAAACCAAATGGAAAAGTGTCGTGCATTTTATGTCTCATATTATGTCAACAGACTGCTCACAAAGATATTAAAAGAACCTCTTTTGCTGAAGCGCTGCAGGACAATAAAAATGGGCTTCTCGTACAGATAGAAGAGTTGAATGTTAACGTGTTTTGAGTTCTATGTTTCTTATGAAACTTGTGCTGATTACTCCTTGTTTGTTGATGTGGAGTACGCACCTGTCAACTGTTGTGTCCCACAAAGAAGTCCTTAGGCTCTTCTGTGGGTACGATAGAATACAATGGTTGTTTTATGCCCAGTGAGCATCGCTAGTCCGAGATCGGTGTCCAACTCCGATATGTCATGACTCCCACTAGCCTAGTCAGCGCTTCTAACAGTCGTCGCCGTGGTGCTGAAATCTTGTCTCAAAGTGTTTTGGTTCTGACTGGCAATATCGCGTCCCTGGCGTTTTCCGAAAATCAGTTCTGGTCAGCATAAGACATGCACTTCGAGTCACTTGGAAAGCACCGCTAGTGTTCCTTGTATAAAGGATTGAAAGCGTAATTGCAATCCCCATCTGCGTGTGTTTGTAGGGGCTTTTAAAAAAAAGGCCATCAAGCATAGAAATGTTTGGAAATGCCATTGTTTGTGTGTTCCATTCACCCACTGCGTAAGTGCTAGGCTGCCATATGTATGTATGTATGTATGTATGTATGTATGTATGTATGTATGTATGTATGTATGTATGTATGTATGTATGTATGTATGTATGTATGTATGTATGTATGTATGTATGTATGTATGTATGTATGTATGTATGTATGTATGTATGTATGTATGTATGTATGTATGTATGTATGTATGTATGTATGTATGTATGTATGTATGTATGTATGTATGTACGTACGTACGTACGTACGTACGTGCGTGCGTATGTATGTATGGTGGTGGTGGTAGTGGTTGATTTTTTTTAAATAATCAAAAAGAAGGAAAAGAGTATTGCCGGCCGGGGCAACTGCTATCTAAAAAACTGAAGCACTTGAGCTGCGGCCGGCGGGAAGGAAAAGGGGATAGGGAGAGGATAGCGAGGGGAAGTAGAGAGGGGAGCGATAGGAAGAAAGGACAGGGGGAGCTTTGTACATTATTTACGAAGTAAAGACGGTCAACGAGTTCGCATCGCTCGCGCGCAAGTGCACGAGCACTCGTACGTATGTATGCATATGTATGTATGTATGTATGTATGTATGTATGTATGTATGTATGTATGTATGTATGTATGTATGTATGTATGTATGTATGTATGTATGTATGTATGTATGTATGTATGTATGTATGTATGTATGTATGTATGTATGTATGTATGTATGTATGTATGTATGTATGTATGTATGTATGTATGTATGTATGTATGTATGTATGTATGTATGTATGTATGTATGTATGTATGTATGTATGTATGTATGTATGTATGTATGTATGTATGTATGTAGGTATTCGCTGACGGAAGCAATAATATTAATAGTAGAGGTGCGGGCTAAGGAGTCGTTCACTATTGATTAAAACAGCGAAGCGGATCAGGGCGGAGAGAGAAGACGCTGTGTGCACCCGGAACGGATTCTCGGAAGCTTCTCGGCAACGGGCTAGTATGGCTTCTCGTGGTCGATGTTCGTGGCAGCCTGTCTGGCACTGCTGCGGTCTCTGCCTTTAGCGAACTGGCGTATTTTTATGGTGCATTTACCTATGTTAAATGAAAAGCGGCGCATATAGAACTTCATGAAGATAAAGGTGTTCTAGCGCAAGCCTGTTTTTCAGTGGGAACTTAATGGAGACGGCGATGTTTAGGGCACAGCATGAAACGACGTTTACACGAGTTTGACACGAGGCGTAACCTGCTGCGGCGATAGCATACAGTGCTGACGTGCGTCGGCATGACGATAAAGACGCCCTTGTTTGTTGCACAGCGCGAGATGAAGACGACGATGTTTACTGCACAGCGTGAGATGATACAACATGTGGCGCACGAGTACGTGGCGCCATCTGTGAAAGTATTGAGGTGCTAGGTGCAGGAATATTGTGTAATAACTTGAAACTCGCAATCAATACAGGGGAGCTAACGCTCTCAAAAGATGCTCTCTTTGCCTGCTCACTGAACGTGTAAACGTTAGTCAACCCCCAACTCATCGTGCATCCAAAAGTCGCAACATATGAACCGTCCCCTGTATCTACTCGGTACTCGACGTCAGAATGTTCTCTCTCTCTCTGTCTTTTATTTTGTTTTTTTTTTTTTGCACAGGAGCAGGGGCAGCCGCAGAGACTTCCACAGTGCGTGACGCACAAAAGATGTGTACTGCCAGAGGGCCCTTTTCCCTTTTTCTGTCGGGGGGTGAGAGTATACGTTGACTTCCTGTATAGCAACAAAGTTGAGCCGACAGCCTGAAAAAAGGCGACGCAGTTGCAGTATCTGTTTTTGTCAAGCATGACGGACTCCACATACATTAAGAGTTCTGAAGATCACTTGCAGGACGGTCGCCATGATGAACTGGCGCTGAAACGACGCACCCACGAGCTTAGGCAAGGAGTTATGGGAAATGTTTTCTTGGGGCACCATCCTTTCGTTTTGATGTCGAGCGACGCGACGGGTTGTTCTTGGCTGCTTCGAGGCTGAGTTTATTTCTGGCAACAAGAATTTCGTCCTGTTTCGTCAGAAGATCCAGATGTTAACAATGCGCACCGCGTGGGAACCACACATCACGGATCTGCATTTGGACATTCACCAGGCGGTTCAACGCAACACTGGTTTTCAGGCTTTTGCTTGGGGAACCCAATCACTCCATCTTTTTCTGTAGACTATAGGCAAGGTAGCACTATATTACACAACTAGGGAATTCGTCAGATTTCTAGTACTGATGCATATGACAGATGCTTCCACTGCAGGACAATCCGCGGACAACTCGGCGGCAGGATGCAGGTGCCCTTCCAGAGAAGGCTGAGATGAAACAAGCACATCTCCAGTCCGCGCGACACTATAGAAACTGCCTTTTCACTTTTCGATGAGGTATCATTAACATGCCCTCTGGAGTACAACTTCTGATAGGCCTGAAGTCGCGTCCAGCACTAGTCCATGAAATGCTCCGAGAGGGCTTCATCCATAGGTTGGAGGCCACCCCGAAACTTGTCCACATGGGAAGTGACGCACTTGTCAAAAGAATGTCCAAAATGGCGGCAGTCATCAGCGCGGAGTACAGCAACGAGGATGAATATACTTTGTGGCACCGTATACACAACCTGAGTCTTCTGGCAACTAAAAAAAGACAATGAATTGCACAGCGAGTCGAAAGATTGGGAGGATCGCTAGTGTGACACTATAGCGTCAGCAGAATATATCTCGAATCAGCGTTCGCATATCGTTTCGTTACCATTCAGTTTTCACCCCCCCCCCCCCCCCCCCTCAGGCTGACTATCATCTTATTCTTTAGGTCGTTGGTATCAAGCGTGTTAGGGGGGCGCCTAGTGAGCATGTTGCGGTTCCTGTGACTTACAATCGTGTGTTGAGGATGTGTAATGATGAGAAAGATTTGATGTTGGGAAAGGTTGAGGGTCGCCGGAGAAGGGATAGGCAGCGAACGCGTTGGTTAGATGGCATCCTCGAGGCACTGCAGATGAAGTTATGCGATGTTAGGAAGATAGTGAGAGACCGGAAAGCGTGGCGTGACATGGTCCATAGGGTCACGAAGAGTCGGACACGACTGAACGACTAAACTGAACTGAATGATGTTACAATAATAATAGTTTTAAACTGAAGTCACAGAATATTGTTTGTAAAGTCCTAGGAATATAAAAAAAAGCTATAATAAAGGCACTATCGCGTATACACTCAAGGAGGAACTTAAGCGTCCTCCTTACTTTTTTCCCTTTTTTTTTTTAGTTTTACTTGAGAAATATGTTCGGCATTGTATTTCTATCGAATACTTCTCGCCTGGGAAAACCACCGCCCCGTCGTGACCAATCTGTGGGAAGACCCCTTTTGTGTCGTAGAAAATAGGCCAATTATAAAGGGCGGCCATGGCTCCGGTTAGCCTGGCGTAGCTTTCTCAGATTCGCAAGGCCTCGAGCTCCCAGTTTTCACAAGCAGTAGGTTGTCTCGCGGGAAAGTTTTCCAAAGCTCCTGGCATCTCCTTAGCAATACCGCTACACTGTCATGAAAGTCCTTCCGCTGCGACAGCGTATATATAGTCACTGCACCCCATGCTGATGTTTCCATTGGTATTTGTTTCAGCACTTCCTAAGCAGTTCTTTAGGCGAGGATAGTTCTTTACGAGGCACCATGAAGACCACTGCATTTCGCGCACGTCAGGACATTCTAACGGCACTTCTTGGTGACTGCGTGAGAGCATATTTTGCCCGTTACGTAGTTACTGCCGACTGCAATCGCGTCCCTGATTCACGTGCACGTCTCATCGTTTAATTGGTTTTGAGACAAGTGGTGGAGAGTGGCGCTGAAAGAAGAACCAACATTCATTGGCGATGCTGTATATACAAATCCCTATAAGAGGGAGAAATGTTACAGTCTGCGTTAGGTTGACGACGGACCGTAAAAGAGAGAACGAAATGTGACGATGCTGTCGCCGAAGTTGGCCGGTTGGCGCCAACTGCGGAGCTCGAGTACTGATAGTTAGCAGAACAGTGTGTGATTATTTATTCTGGCACAATTACATGCCAATCACATTTAGTCAGGAGCTACAATTATTTGGGCTATTATGGCATGCGCTATCTAAACGATATATGACTTGATGCTGTATAGCGTAAATCTAATTTCTTGTCCACATTTAAATAATAAGTTAATTACGATGCGTTTGCGCAGCCTGGTGATGTTTAATTCAATCGCGCGCACGTAATTAGTGTGGGGTGTACCTCTGCCAAAAGGAGAAGCAGATGTGAAGGGGAAATTCGAGTAAACTATTTCAAGGATTTTGCTCAAAGTAAAGTCAGCTGTTTTGACATGATGAAAAAAAAAAAAAGCGATCCTGGATAAACCCGGGGTAGCTTGCAAACGCAGCCAGGGCATAATCTTGTGCTGCGACCAGCATCTTGACAACTGCGGATGAGCTGCATGTGTTGGGACGCCGAAAAATGAACCTGACTCCAGCTAGTATCAGGCATTCGAGAGAGCGCTCTACGACTTCCCCTCGAACGTCTATGTAACATTTCGCTTCTTTTCGAACACAATGAAGTTGATACGATGACAGCATCACTTTAATTCAACGAGACCACTTTTCAAGTACTCGCTGCAGGTAGCGCAATGACGATCAGGTATGCGCGCCCATCATTCGAGCGGGGCTGACCCGAAGGCGCTCGCACACTCGTATCTTGCTCGTATACGCACGAACTAAGCCCAGCTCGTCGAGGGCTGCTCGAGTGCGGCGCGCTGAAGAGCTGTGCTGGTGGGAGGGGAAGGTGGCCCCTCTTCCTCGCTCCGGGGCCCAGAGTGTCGTTTTAATTAAAAGCTATGCCCGGTGCGAGTGCGCAACATTTGGTAGACCCGTGGAAAGCAAGAGATGATGTGTGCGCGCGCGGCTGCGGAGAGCCTCTCTCAGACTGCATGCACGTATTCGCGAATTCTCAATGTCCGCTGACGAGAGGGTTGCTCGCGCCGCAATTTAAGCCTCGCCGCGAACAACTGCATACGCTGGCCCTCAGGATGCTAGTAGGATGAGCGTTAGAACCCACAGGCAGACAAGGCGCAAATGGTTAGCGAGCTGTGCTTGGGAAGAAGGACAAAAGAGGCAGAAGAAGAAGCACCTGGCTACTCGAGGCGCATCTCCATCTCGCTAATGGCCCCGCGGCACACGATGTTTACAGCAAGCGCGCTCGTTCCCCAATCGTCTGCTGTGGCATAGAAGGGAGGGGGGGTACCCGCTACGGTTTTTTGTTTGTTTCACGTAATTCGGAGACTAGGCAGATTTTTCACGAAGTGTCAGTTTCTAGCTTTGTGTCACAGCGGGAAGAGAAGAGAGGAAAATCGCTTCATTGGCACAATATTAGACAGTGGGAACTCTGGCTGAACCTGAAGCTTCCTCACCTTCTCTCTTCAACAAAATGAGAAATGCGCTCATAGCTGGCTCTCGCAGCGGAGCAAAAGCTGCATACTCACATCATCAGGATATTCATTCCGCTTGAGCACACCTTGCATTCTTACTCTCTGTGCCACTCTTCTCTCACGACAGGAATGTGCGGTCAGTAGTTGCGCTGGATGGGTGCGTTTCCTGACCCTTTTGTACAGCTGATCGTTAAGAGATGGTCCCTCCCCACATTGTTCACTGATATCTCTACGAAGTAAGCAAAACGTTTTTTTTTTTCCTCTAGATTCTCAGACACCCCGTTCTCTTTCATGTTCATCGTAAGTTCAAGGTGCGAAAACACACACGGACACAAGAAAGGTAGCGGGAGGGAGCGCTCCTTCCCGTTACCTTTCTTGTGTCCGTGTGTGCTTTCGTTCTTGGAACTTACGATAAATTGTCACCAACTAGCCCAACAAAACGTTCTTTCTCTTTTATGTCTTTTTTTTTAATTTCTCGCATGTTTCTTTTTTTTTTTTTGCTTATTTACACATAAAGTGAGTAGGCCCTTCGAGGGCAAGCATATAGCGGCACTATAAGCACGACAGTGTCACTAGGAGATGATTTCTTTTTCTCCTGCCTTTCCAACACAACCCGCCGGAAGTGTTCCCGTCAACACCCCATAAACATAAGTGCCGAATTTTGTTGCCTGGTCTAAAAGCCATCCTGACTTCTATTTTTCCACCACTTGGCTATGAAGGAGTATAGTGGAGGGCCATCGATAATATTATCACTCATGCTCATGGCAACACCGAGGGCCGCTGAATTTCTAAGACGCACCGGATTACGACTGCTAAGAATGTCTGACTAGTGCGATCGGTCGGCACTCTTCAGCAGCTAGCCCGACGGGGAAAAAGTTAAAAATTTAGGGATCACGTAGACCAGTGTTTGGGTACCTATAGCTTGTTCTTGAAGCATGTAGTTTCAGAAAGCTATGTCTCTTTGTACATACGGGGCAAGTACAGGTCGGATATTATGGATGGATTTGGTATATAGTTTGATTTCAGATATGCGTGACAAGTTACAGCTCGTATAGCTTTGAGCACTTTGTGCCTTTGAAACACCGGGGCTATATTTTCAGCCGCTCAAGCTTTTCAAAGCAACGCATGGTTCGCTTCTGAAGAACAACCAGCCTGTCAATAAAAATATTTGTGGTAGAACCCAGGATAGTAGTTAAGTTGACGCTGGATAAGGGTGTAGTACAACTGATTCTTTAACCATGATAGGGAATATGTGGCGGATTATCTGCAGCACGCTAACTGATCTAGGTGCATGGTGTGCACCCTGTCTATGTGAGGCGTCCGCCTCAAATGTTCCGGTAAGTAAATGCCTAAGGATTTAAATGTGTTTACCCTGTCTTTTACATTGTCATCAAATTTAATATTATCATCGGATCATAGGGTTTATTTCTAATTTTTTTTTAAATGGTGTTCGAAAGCAACGATTTCCAACCAGCCTCTTTGTCAACCGGGGAACCGAAAAAAAGCAAAAATGGGATGCCACACTAGCGAAAAACGCCGGCTTTGCGCGCGTTTGTTCTCCCTCCTTCTCCTTCTCCAGCTCCATGTGCACGTGCGGCTGCTCGTGGCACGCGCTCCCGCACGAACGGGCCGCACAGACAACCGTGCGCTGCGCGGCCGCGGCCGCGGCTGCGCGTAGGTTTTGTAGTTCCTCGCCGCTCCGCCAGAAACCGAGCGCTGGCGCCGCGGAGCAAACTCCAGCTTGGTTGGTTGGTTTGGTTTATGGGGTTTAACGTCCGAAAGCAACTCAGGCTATGAGAGACGCCGTAGTGGAGGACTCCGGAAATTTCGACCACCTGGGGTTCTTTAACGTGCACTGACATGGCACAGCACGGTTCCCTATATTGCACACAGACTCGTTCTACACACGGGCGTAATTAAATACCAAATACCCAATAGAAAACAAAAATATAGGTCAAATAGAAATCAAGATGCAAGACTATCTTCTGCTGACGATTAAGGAGAGTAAACATCATCCTCTTTACAAAGAAAAACATCCTGGTGGTATTGGTATGTTTAACGTGATTTTTAATGGCACTTTACTGGTCGTGAAAATTAAGTTGTCCCATAAATTAATGGGAACGAAATTAATTTGCTACGCAACTTCTTCTTTAGCAAAATTCAATCCCGTTTTCGGCGCCCGTTTTGTTTTTGGATTAGCTAAGTATATTCTTCCCTTTTGCCTTCTGCCTTTTCTGACGAAATAAATGTTTTGCAATCGAAAATTCCCTTTTGCAGATGTATATTTTTCAGAAGTGTATGAATATAAGTTGTTTGTAGTTAAAAGATTGGTCGCCTGTTAACATTTTATATTTAAAAAGAAAACTACGAGTTGTACGAAGCTGCTAATGTCCATGATACATTTTATGTCATTGCATTATTTATTCCGCAATATTAGCAGCTTACTGCAATTCCCAGGTGTTGCCATGCTCTCGCATCATCGTGCCGAGCTTTGAGCAGAACAGTAAGAGACTAATTTAGGGAACTTACATAGCCTACAGATAACCTATAGGCTACGCTGCACAAACAGCCTACGGTTCGTGCCAGTTGTTCCGTTAAATAATTCACATGTGGTGTTCATAATCATTTTTCCTAACAATACGCTGTAAGAAACTTTTTTTCTTTAACCCAGGAAAGGCAGTGCTTTTCGAACTGAATCATTATGGTAATGTAGAATTCCCCCCCTTTTTTAACAGGATGGAGTAAGACACACATTGTCATTTTTGGATTTAGTTCTAGAATATTTCCATTTAGCCGGAAAACTACTTGATATACTGCCAGACGCACTCTATACATACTAACCTCTGGCGATTCAATATCATTTGTACACTCGACGAAAAGGATCTAACAGAGATAGATCGTTGTCAGGAAGCCTTGGTTTGCACGCGATGAACTGGAGACATTAATGCGTACGATTTATCTGCGATCAAATATGCAAGGAGATAGAATTTGTAGCTATAGGTATACCATTCTTTACTAAGATATATAGCACTGAATAGGTTCGCAAGCATTCATTTTTCATGCAAAAAATGTCGCACTCTGTATTTGGACCCAGTGTCTAATTATGGAGGAATGCATTAATCGGCTACGTTTTCAACTCCCATTGTTTATTTTCGATTCTGTATCCATCAATGACACCTTCAAATATTTGGGTAGTGTAGACAGCCTGTATTTAGCGCGATAAACAGGGTAACGCTATATACATTTAACCTTTCGTAATAAACTCGTGGATAGGTCAAACACTCGAATATCAAATCTGATAATAGGCACATATTGCCGGATCAATAATATCGATTTTAGAAACACTATTATTTTTAACGTTGTTTATTAGAGTTATATCACAGAGGTTCACACTTCTGCGGTCGAAGCGGCCTTGGTGGGTTTTCATGTTTTCACTTCTGGGAGCGCCTTTGGCTGGTACGATATGTTACAATTCGTAGCGGCAATAATCCTTCAGAGACTAAAAGAAAAAGTTTGATTCACTCTAAACATTATGATCTCCGCCGCAGGGGCCCAGTGGTTATAGCGCTCGTCTGCTGATCCCAAGGACGCGGGTTCGAACGCGGCCGTGGCAGCCACATTTCGATGGAGGCGAAACACCCGTGCTGTCTACGATGTCAGCCCTAGGCGGTCGAAGTTTCCGGAGGCTACCGCTATAGCCTGAGTAGTTTTCGGACGTTAAGCAAAGCAAATAAATGCAAACATGACCAGTCAGAATGCGACCAGGGTGAGGAGGGTAATGCATAAATGCACGAGAGAAGTCATGTTTACTAGGTGTGCTCATTAAACAGGGTTGGGATTTCGAGCGAAAAGTGAGAAAGAACAGCTTAGTAGTTAACCCCCCCCCCCCTTTCCCCATTTTAATGATGATATTTGTTTCCTCAGTATAGAGGGGACCAATTGCATAGCTTAGGATGAAGAGCGGAACCGAAGGGGCGCTTTAAGAAAACTAATATTGCCCAGTCTAGCAGATGCAATAGTTGCTTATGATAGGCAGAGAAATATTTGAGGTGGTATAAGAATACATCTACCGGGGGCAGGTAGTGACTGCAGATGCGGACCACTAAATAAAAGGTCTAAATTCGTAAGCATAGACTCGAGGGCATGCAGTACTCTCAGGTTAAGAATCTTTCAAGCAGAAAGTATACACTAGATGATATGCATAGTAGTGTGCTGTGCGAGTAGTGTATGCCAGGGTGACGTAAAGAATTTTAATTCAATTGTGGACAGCGCAGTAAGCTACGGAAACCTTGAAATGAAAACAGTGAGTTAGGCTTGATTAATACGATAGCGTGCCTAGATGGCTAATGTACAAATTTTACATGTTAGTTATTTAGAAATGCTATCCTATTAGTCAGGCATAAATTTTGTAAGAACAGAACAGTGCTTTGATGAATGAGTAACTGAGCATATGTGTAGTAGGTGGGGCGACCCTTCTCGCAGTTCCCGGCAGCTGCGATTTGTCATTGCACGCAATCGCCACGGCAATGCGGAATCACGCTAAATTTTCAAAGAAGCGCACCGGCTGTGGTCGAGAATGTGGAAAGGGTTAGTCGAGCACCTCTACGGCTCAGAGAGGCAATGGCGAGTCTGCAGCAGTTGTAGACAACACACCCACGCAGAGTTACAAATTACCAGGGGTATACCAAGGCACTATGGCTTGTGTGGCCAGCCGGTGCCAAGGTTTCAATCTGGAAGGAGTCGCTCAATGCGGCGTTTTGCAGGAGAATCCAAGCATGTAACCTTTTCTGTTGACTGATTGGCAAACGCTCATTTCTGCTGCAACCCGCATCGTGAAACGTTTTTCGCTCAACGCTTGACAGAAGCAGGCCACAAACGGTAACGGCATGAGGCCGATGGTGAAGTGCCTGTGGTGACATAACGCGCGCAAAAATAATTTTGCGGAATGTAACCACTTCGTAAAGTCGGCACTACGATATATAGGCACCTCTGATATCTGTCTCTTGCGGTGTGTATTCGTAAGAGCACGAGACATGAACGAAACGAAGAGACCACAGGATGTAAAATGATGGAGCACAACAGCATTTACAGTCGCCACTTGCAGTCGCGCTCTAACAATATGAGTGACGAAGAGACGCCGACCGAATTACAGCAGTATTCGTGGAAGGGAGAAACTGTCGACAACATCGCGGTTGCAAAAACCGGCAAGTGACGACAGGTTCTTGCCAAAATCACGATAGCAATATTCTCACTATGCGCAAGCTAAAAATGAACAGAGGCCTCAAGACACCCTGTTCTCGCTCGATGGGCGTTCGATTTCTTTATCGCAGCTAGAGCGAGGAAGGTGTGAGCCTCGCAAGAAAAATAAAGAGCCCCGCGCGAAAGGAGAAAGACGCAGCGCCGGGAGAGGTGCCGTTGAACCCTCACAGGTGGCGCTTCCCGTCTCCCACGGGCCGTCTGCGTACTAATGATCACAAGCCGTCACCCGAGCTGCGCGGCAGACCAGTGATAATTTAATTTACCTGCACCCTTACGCAACAGCTCCTCCGCTTCTTGTTGTTCTCTTGGCTGGGATCATGGCTCTGCCCGATTGAAAAGGTCGTGACCAATTAAGGGACGTCGTGCGCGGCGCGAATCCGTTGCATGAACACCGGGAGCCAGCAGATGTTCCTTGCTGGGACGCTCCCCGTTCTCTCTTCCGTTCTTTTTTCTTTGCGCGCACAGGTGAGCAGCGCCGTCCCTCGCAGAGAGGCCCAGTGGCGCGTCCAAGACTGTCGTAAAGGCAGGCATGACTCATTCGGGTAGCGGCCCGCTGCTATACTTGCGCATGCGCCCTCTCCGCCTTTGGTTAGGTTGAGTGAGGGAAGGATCAGAGACGGGTTCATTAGCCTTTACCCGGCCGCCAGATACGACACACCATACAACTTATGCTATAGCTGCAGGGACTTGTAAAGGGCTACCGAAAAATGTTCGTTGTTTTTTCTGCCCGTAGCTTGACCAAGCACGAACGCTTCCGTACAATCCTTAGATACTTTTTTTGTTGTAGTACAGATTTACTCGTTGCTTTCGTTTTGGTGATTTTGGTACATCTGTTCCAGCTCACTTATTCTTCTAAGGGATAGTCCTTGATAATACATACACTCTTTTGTTTACTCCCTATGGTTTATTATATCTGTCGCAAACAAGGAACCAATGTGGACGTATGAAAATTCAGTGCAGAAGTATGCCACACTGAATTTACGCGTGAGCTATGGGCGTCGGTAAATAAATTTTGCCCGCAGAAATAGCGCAGTGGTTTCACGATGAGGAGGTGAGCGCGATGACCTGGGTTCGCTGTGAGTGCGGCGGCTGCGTTTTGATACGGGCGACATGCAAGGGACTCTGTGTGTTGTTCTCTCCCCCGACAGATTTCATGACTCCACCGTCAGTGAGATATATCGCGCCTCGCCTTTCCCGATAACCAATTTATAGCTGCTTGTTTATAGGACATGCAGTTGTGTGAAGCTATAAGGACATAACCATCACGTGAAATGTCTCTTTTCCGTCATCCTACTAGCATGAAAATAGAAAAAAAAAAAAAAAAAAAAAAACGTGACACACGGTTTGACTCCGGCAGCCAACGCAGTATCTTGCGGAAGCGATCGTATCTCGACAGTCCATGCACATTTAAGGACTTTCCGATCATGCTATAGGGCTGGGCCACATTTCGAGGCTAAATCTGTTTCGAAGACGGGGAAAGTTGGTATGGAACGCAGGTCAACTCAATATCGAAATCAATTTTTGAAGTCACCGAAGTCAATAAGGGTGTGGGCCACCCTAATTCCGGGGGTGGACGAAGTCCATTAGCTTAACCGTCTCCCACCTTTAACGCACCTTCATGGGAAAAAGCGATAGCGCTACGCGTAACATGCAAGCGCAGTGCAATATGCTTATTAAACGAATAGTCCACACGCGCCTCAGAGGCCATCACATGTCTCTATATGTATTCAGTGGTTTACAGGTTGGGTTTCGTCGAGTACAGCTCGACTTGGAGAGCAGAATTGAGGTTGCAATGGAGAAGAAAGGGGTCTCGGCACTGCTGGATATCGCCAAATAATATATGATAGTGTATGAACGATACTCTTGAACAAGCCATATCAATCAGTCCACCCTTTTACATTCATTCCTTCCACGAACTATTTCCGATTGGAATAACCTCACTAACAATGAAGTGCTGCAGCCATCACTGACGTTGTTCTCGCAACATATAACCTAGTTTCTTTTTATTGCTTTTGTTATTTCACTGCTGTGTTGTATATGTTTGGTTTTATTATTAATTGTTCAGAAGAGCTTCAACTTGCACTGTAATTATTGTTTATTTTTTTGCCTGTTTTGTTAAACTACATAGTTTGTATTCCCACCCTGCTAAAATCCCAACACTGGGATTGCAGTATCAATAAATAAATAAATAAATAAATTTATGCATGGTTACAGGAATTCTTAAGGAATAGAATTTTTTTATACTAGAGGTTCTTTTATTTCCCAACCGAATATCACCAAACTATAGAGGGGTGCCTCAGATGTCGGTTTCGTTTCCATTACTTTTTATCATATTAATGCTTGATATCCCTGTCCATATAAATGTGCATGTTTTATGAGGACGATAGTGCCTTTTTCGCTTCTCCGGGAATACTTTTGTTCGTCATAATAGTGCAAGCGTATCCAAATTCCTTTGATGTTTCGCCGAGTAAGGGAACCTTGAATTATCAATGTGAAGAAATCCTCCATACTCGTTTCCTCACCGCCATACCCTCTTTACCTTTCTTGCGAATTGCAGTTCACAGATCCCACAAATTGAGTATTTAAATATATTACGTGGGTGTATTATATCACTCAAAATTGGAGTGGCGATCTCCTATCAAAACCAAATTACCTGAAAGGTGGTCGTGCCCTTGGTCACCTGAATGGAATTACCAATAGCAAATTCTGTATGCACGGACGCACTCTTTTGTTCCTCTATAAAACTTATGCAATACCGATTCCGTAATTCTATTGCTTTCTTTTCTTTGTTAGTCCTAGAATACGAAAAGTACGGCCTTTGTTGCTTTATGAGAAGAGTGATTTACGGCTATGTTTGGTTTGCCAAAATAATTTGCAAATGCAGTCCACTATCTAGATGCCCGTGTAAGATTCAGTTTCTCACTGTACGAACGTTTGTACGAGCACTTGAGTCTTTGCCTGTAGTGGTTTCTCCCATTTTCATTACACACCAAGTTCTGTTTTTTGATAACATGCATTGGGCCGAGTACGAGCAACCACAATTTGTATTTACTCAGTCTTTCTTCTCTAAAACTTCAGTTTCGCTTAGGACAGAAAAAGGTTTCAGTAATACTCAGGCAGCTTCTGCACTGTTATTTGACCGTTCGTTGCAATCGAACGTAAAGCACCTGACTACTAATGTGATTGACGGCCTCCTTGTGTATTACCCTCTGACAGTACCCACGACATGTAGCTATTTTCACTGATGCCTCCCAAAGTAAGGGGGAAAAAAAGCAATATGTTTTATTCCCAGGTACTCGATTATAGTTTTTCTGTCAGGACCCACGCCAATATATACTGCTAAATTGCACGCAATTGGTTTGGCCCTTCAAAACGTCCCTTGTAATATTGCTCACGTAATCATATACTCTCTTACTACCTCTTAGTCTTTGCAGCGCTGGAGAGCTCGAGGACACATCTTTTTTGTGGCAATCCCTTATGTTTTGCCTTCCCTTGCATGTACAAGGAGTGCGTTTTCAGCGGGTTTCTGACCATTACGGTATTCCATTATAATGACACATTTCTTGGCAAACTCAACTCTCAATGGCCGTGTTGCCGATGCTGTACCTAACATTATTTTGCTGACTATGTCCTGTTTAGAAAGGTTCGTAATACCGCACCCTCTCAGCCATGAACCACTTCTTGCGACTGCGGACGTAGACCTTTCAAATTTCATTGGAAAATCCGGTATTGTAACTCAAGGAAATGTGAGGTTTCTGTGACTCTCTTGCCTTGCAGAAATGTTTGCCTAAATTTTTATCTATGTCGCTCTGGATTCACACCTTCGATTCTTTATGCGTATGCGATGACACGCAATTAAAAGAGCATTATATCTTCTCCTGTTGGAGGTATGCTCCTCAGAGAAGAAATTTCTCTTGCTCGCTTAGGACTGCCCTTTATAATGCCTGTCCTCTTCTTCTTTAGTGCTGCCATCAAAGCGTTTTCCTGGCTTTTTTTTTATTAATATTATCTCTACCACCGCAAAATTGTTTTCAAATTTGCCAGCACTAATTCCTAATTCATCAGTTATATATTATAGATCCCAAGTATGATATGTATTGAACTCTTCTACCTAAACTGAACACTGGTCTATCCCCCACTCTGGTTATGTGCCATATGCACAGAGGCGAGGAGAAGAAATAGCGGCACGAAAAGAGGAAGAAGAAAACACGCGGCATGATCGGATGCGGCTCTTTACTCCGTACTCCCTTCTCCAAAGAAATTCTTGGATTCGAATCTGCTCCGACGGCTTTTTCCTTCGTAAGCATGCAGAGTCTTCACACAAGGTTCGTGGTTAGGTATGACCGTGTTAAATCTTTCGTTACCGCGAGAAAAATGGCCGTTTTTCTGAAGTCTCGGAAGATATTAACGCGGTAGCGTTAAGGAGCTTGTGTCGCAGAAAAGCCGGTGTCGTCGGCGTCCAGTGAGCGATAAATCACGGCATGCACTTCATAAATAAACATGCACTTCATAAATAAAAAGCAAGTTCCAAGATGCGCTGGGTGGGAATCGAACCAGGGTCCCCGGAGTGTGAGACGGAGACGCTACCACTCAGCCACGAGCTTTTTTTTTTTTTTTTTTTTCAGTAACAAAAAACCTTTATTTACACATATATGTACAAGGCAGCAACTCAGCCAATAGCCGAGTGCATTGATTGCTTCTAGTGTCAACGTCGGCCATAGGAAACGTGAGGGGACATTAAGGACAATAAAAAATTATGTCGAGAGGTCTGGCAAGAAAGGGTCAGAAAAAGTGTAACATATAAGCCTACAATGAGCCACTAAAGGACAAAGGGGGAAACCAGAAAAGTAGAGAGAAATTTTCCCACAAAAAAAAAAAAAACGCCACTTGTGCAACGCTGCGTGAAGCATCAGCGGCACCCAAACCGTTCGTACTGGCGCGTCTTGAAGACCATCACAGCGCGGCAGCCTCGCTGTAGTTCCTCCTGCAGGTTTTCGTCGGTGCCAGAGGACTCCAGTGCACTCACTGTCCACTCTGTTTTGTCCAATAGGTGCCGCCACGCTGGTTTCGGCCAACGCACGCACTCCACCACATCCACGCGCGCACGCCAGAGGGCATGCAACGCAAGCACTATCACAATGTCTCGAAGTTCTGGTCGATCACAAGACGCGTCGAGACACAAGAGCCCTGGCCATGTGACTTCCAAATCAGTGGCGAAAAATCCCCTTACTTCGTCCCAGAAGATGTGCGCCGTGTTGCATTCCATAAATACATGTTGAGCGGTCTCCCGTCGGCCACACAGGAGACAGTTTGCGCCCCATGGTAGGAAGAAACCCCGCTCTTCCTGACGAGCTTTCACGGGCAAAACTCCTGTGTGGAAACGAAAGAAGAAATCCTTGGAGCCTGTTGGAACGGGCAGCTTCCTGACTCGCTTGAGGACATCATTCTTGCCCACCCCTATGGGTGGTTGTCGATATAATGGAGGTTGCAGAAATTGTGCCAGCAAGTCCCAGTAAAGCTTTCTCGGTTTTACTGCGAGCAGGTACTCCCACGAAAAAAGCCCTTGCAGCAGCGCCAGGGACTGCGCTATCTCCTTGTAGAAGGCTGTGGCTCTCATGCCGTTACCTATTGGCTTAGTTGTGGCCAACCGAGGGGCCAAGTGCGCCGAGCCTAGATACTCAGTGGCCGCGCGAAGAAAATTATCCTTTTGGCTTCGAAAGAAAATGAGCCTTGGGACTACAAGTTTAAGTTCTGCGTTCACTAAGCCCAGTCCGCCTCGCTCCATGGCCCAGAAGAGATTGCTTCGGCGCATGGGCTCTGCCGTAGAGCGCCAAACGAAGGCTGCCCATGATCTGTGTAGCCTACCCACGGAGCCCCTGTCGAGTGTGGTCACTCTGGCTGAGTATAGTACCGCCGGGTAGACCACCGCGTTGCATACATAGGCTCTCGTGAACATGGCTATGTGTCTCGGCCGCCATGGGTCTAGCTTCTTTTCAGCGGCAACTAGTTTGGGTTGCCATCTGTTCATGATCGCTTTGCTAATATCTAGATTAACACCTAGATATTCGTCAATTTTTTCGGTCCATTCTACTCCAAAGAGTTGGCGGGGCTTCCCTCTCCAGTCTCCCAACCAGGCGCCTTGCGATTTGTTTAAATTTAGTTCGGCTCCAGAAAATTGACAGAAGGAGTTTGCCAATCGAATCACCTCCCCCACTTGTTGTTGGGAGGTGCAAATGAAGGCTGCATCGTCCGCGTATGCGAGGACGCGCAGTTCTTGGCCGCCGAGATCTAGACCCTTGATGGTTTTAGATGCAAGAACCATGCGACATAGAGGTTCCAGATACAAGTTGAAGAGAACAGGCGACATCGAACACCCTTGTCGTACTGATCTATTCACCTGTATCGGCGCGCCTGGTATACCGTTAAGGACGATTGCAGTACTAATTTCAGCGTAACAAATTTTGAGCCAATCTATTATGTCGTCACCTACTTCGCACTGCTGAAGGAGAGAAAAGAGGAAAGCCCGGTCAACCTGATCAAACGCCTTCCTCAAATCGATCTGGAGAATTGCCAAGGGAAGGAGCCCTACATCCGCCGCCTCGCGGACCGTCCTCATGCGATGTAAGTTGGTATTTATGGAACGCCCTTTAAAGCCGCATGTTTGATGCTCTCCCACCACAGTGCTGAAGGCGGTCTCGAGTCGACGAGCGAGAGCTCTAGCCAGAATCTTATAGTCCGTGGAAAGAAGACTGATTGGCCTGAAATCGGCTACGTCGGGGGCTGATTCGGGGGAAGGTTTCTTAGGAATCAGGACTAAATTGCTGCGCCGCATAGAAGGCGGGAGAAGTTTTCGTTTCCTTATATCCTCGAACACCTCAGCTACACTCTAAAAAAAAAAGGTGTGATCTTAGTCTTTTTGGGGGGTAAACTGCTTGTCGCTGAGCTAACACCTTTTTGGGGTAAGGTTACGCTGTGTCTTGGAAGACTAAGTATTTATACCATTGAATGTAGTGTAACATTACGCTTCTGGTAGCATAAACTTGCACCTTCACAAGCAGTGTAACTGTATTCTACCTAGGCATAACGTTGCACCTTTCATAAAGGCCTATGTTTTAGTCTGTCGATGGCATAAGCATACCCTTGCATCAAAGGTGCAAGTTTGCACCTTGACAACATAAGCTTATCCTGTATGTACAGGTGCAAAGTTACCATTTTAGAGTATAAATTTATATTACTACAAAGAGCGCAAAGTTTTGCACCCTTATGGTGCAAGCTTATACCACCAGGAGAAGGATAACGTTGCCCTCCAAGCAGTTTAAAGTAATGCCATATTACATAGGGTATCTAAGCATCATCTTGTGGTATATATATGCTATCCACACAAGAGTACTATTACCAATCTTCATCGTAAACTTGGTCACTGGAAGCAGGAATAAAGCTAACCAATACATTTCAAGATTTTCTGGAAGGAAAGATTATGTTGAAACATTGCAATATCTTTGTGTCGTCTGGAGTGTGACAGTGAGCAATGTTTCAGGTGAGGTAGGCTGTGTCATGTTGTATTCAAGCCGTAAGTTATGTTGCAGAGTGAACAAAAAGAATTTACAGAACAATCGGTTAAGATAACATACCATGGTGTTTATTTTACCTCATTATACACCAAAGTTGCAGCAAGGGACTGGATAATCTTCTCCGCACAGTCAGAGCAGGGATGTACCACGTATTTGACCTGCATAGAAAAGAGAACTTGTAATCAGTTACTCACGAAGAAAGTCTCACAAAACATGCTTATGGAGTAATTAATTCACATATAAAAATAACACTGCACAAAGGGCAAGTAAAAAGGAAGACAGATGGAAATAGTGCACCAGTACAGGCTTCCAAGTGTTTATATAATGAGAATTGTGAAATCACACAATATATAGATCAATGAAAATTCTCCAAATCTGAGCTTTACCTGTGCCACTAACACACACATAGACAACTAGCACATTGCAATCTCAGAAAAAATTGACAATATGCTCAATAAGACACAATATACAATGAGACATATTCTTGTTAGGAGCAGGGTCAAGCCATAGGCATCACTGATGTTGGACTACCCAGAGGATTATTTAAAGAAATATGAATGAAAACATATTGATAAAATAGAAGCTAGCCTAATAAAGGCAAAAGATGTGATTTAAAAAACCCCTCCCTCTACTCGTTCATATGTGCAGTTCTCCTTTTTTTTATCATTAGCTTTTTATGTTAAACTTTGTTTTATCACCTTCACTTTCACCTTTGTTGTTTGCTGGTTTCCACTCCAACACCCAAACATTATAGTTTGCTTTCACACCTGACCATACCAGTGGTCTTGTTTCTAGTCACTATGGTCTCACCCTCCTAGAAAACACTGTCTCTGGTCCTTCATGACATTATCTTATGTTACCTATAGTGTTAATGTTTTCCTGAGACTACACTGTCTTTAGTCATCTGATCATCCATCACAAGTGACAACTGCAAATCTCTTCTTCTTCTTTTTTTTTTTTTTAGGGGGGGGGGGGGGTGGAGGAGGGATCGGGGGAGGTTCTTTTGTTCTTGCATTCGTTGTCATTTCTCATGAATATAACGAATGAAGCTTGTTCCTGCAGAGCTTGCTCCTGCAGGGGTATGTCTAAGGCCATTCTATTGTTTCTGCCTTTAGTGCAGTTTACATTCCTGGAAAAAGGCATGAATATACCACAGAGGCTATGCCTTATAAAATGCGGGATACCACTTCTGAAAGATGGAACATTTCATGCTAAAAGAGCAATGATAGCAAGGCACATCCAAAGCACCTTCTGCACATGTGCATTACTGCAGTGATGTCACAGATGCAGAATTATGTAAAGCATGACAATAAAATGCAACTTTTACATAAGTTCATTGCTAGTTTCACACCACACATCAGCTTATGCCGATGCCAAAAACTTCTCGAGACTGCCGTTTCACTTCAAAACTACATTATCTTGCTCAGGAGGCAAAAAACAATACACTTCAATACCCCTATAATTCCTTGAACAAACCACAAAGCTTGAGATTCTATGTATTGCTGTTTCATGTAATGCTCGCAGCACATGCAGCAGGAATAAAACTTCTCATAAACTGCAATTTGCCAGAACTGCCAACTGCTTATCTCTTTAGATGCCTAACTAATGAAATTGTAAATGCTGACCAATATTATACAAGAATGATTATTAAAAAGTGTTTACAACAAATTTCTCGAAGATTATGTTCTTTACCTTTACAGATTGCAAATCATAAACTATGAAGAGACACCCGTGCAGTCTCTGCCGGTGGGTTGTGCAGCAATGTGGACTTTGGGTACCTGGTACAGCTTCAGGATTAGACTTAATTATCTATTCTTTTTGTTTATAAGAGGCAATATGAAAACTGCAAAATTGAAGGCTATTAATGAGTGAGCCTAGGCCTAAAACCCTCCTAATCATCTATGTGGTCTAACATAATGAGCATCAAAAATATTCCTTTAAAAGCTTTGTAAGTTGGTTTTTTCACATTGCATAACTAAAAAAGGGTGTTGCTGACATTTCTTATTCAGATAATATAGACATATTTTGTGTTTTTGATGATGCAGAAGAAGCTAACATGATTCTGGCAACAATACCAAGTGCAGCAACATTTTTTACATGCAATGTGGGAAAGCAAGACAATAGTTTTCAAATACGCCTTTCCTTGTTCAGTATTTTGAACTACATTGCTCTTTCAGAAAATTTAAGAACTGGGCTCACCTATAATATTGGGGACCCTCATTTCTGGTATATAATACTGTCCCCTAAAATTAAAATGCAAAAGTTAAGTCAATTTTGGTTGATTAGCCATTCAACCATTATCCTCTACCACAGACATGTCCACTGTGCTGCACAATCCAGTTCTAATTGTACTGCAAATTTCATTTCATTCATTCTCCCTTTATAGGCCCATAGACATGACATAAGGGGTGGGGGCATATATATATATATATTTGTTAAATGGTAGTGGTGGAACACAAGGAAAATACGCTGAGTGCGAATGGCACAAAACAATATAAAGAACACAAAAGAAACAATAAAGCTGAAAGTGCTAAAATACCGTCCATTACATATCACCTGCAGTACTTCATTTTTAGTTTCATTCTATTGTGGACATACCTAGCAACATAAGAGCATGCGAGTTGTTGAAAATTACACCCATCAGAGAACATAACCTTACTGCTGAGAACCAAGTGCAAACAATTTAAATATTAGGTTTTGAAGAAAAAAAGAAAAGAGGCATACATTAACAGCTCACTCAATAAAAAGAAGTCAACATGTTCAGATCGATTACATACTGAAAAAATTCCTCCCTTGCTAACTTGCTCAATAGCACTGAATGGTTCCAAAATCAATGTAATGCCAGGGCTATTGCTCCTCAGCATCGAAAAATATGCTCTTTGATAGACATAAAGCAACAATGAACAGACCACAATGCCACAGCTATGTCGAAAAATACATACCACACAAATCTTGCCGTAAGTAGTCGTCCAGCGCTGAAGAAAGCAGGTTGATCTTTAGAAGCAGGAGTAACAGCACTTCTACACCGTATTCCTCCTACTGGCAGGTACGCTGCAGCAAAGGTATCATTCATAACATTAGCATGATACTTGTAACTAGTACATACATAACTATAGTACAAAAAATAATGGCACCACACATGCCACAACAATGACTCAAATATTTTGACAATGAGCTTAAAAGCTACAACTCCTGTTCCTAGATATATCTGTAACAATATCTGCCACCTCTTTACAGTCGAAATAACTGCTTAAATAAACTAGAATAGCAGATTTATGACAAACTGCTAGCACAATGACAATACACATTAACTTCAATGAGGGAATGTCTCAGTACCAGTGAATTGTAGTAATGAGTATAACACAATGTCTGACAACAGAAACTACAGAAGGAAAAGAATGTGTTGTTATTGGTCAGGCATAGCCTCCTTTCTATGGGTCAGGAGGCTGAAAAGTTCAGAATGGAAATAGCTGAGTAGAAACTATAGCAAATCCCCAAATGAAAAATATTAGTGATATAAAAATTTTCCTTAGCTCGCTAACGAAAATTAGCACATTTCATCAAAATAGCTGTTTGGGCCAGTTGGTTCATACTTACACCCTAAAAGACCAGCGAAAAAAAAGAAAACAGGTACAAAGGAACACAAAACGTATTTCAGTGCCCGTCCTGTCATTTTTTGTTCCTTTGTCCCCGTAATTATTATTTTTTTTTTGCGCTGGTCTTTTTATGTACCGATTACAAAAAGAAAGTCAGTCTTAAAGCAGAGAAGGGGTGACACATGGTTTGCTTCAATGCTGAAGACATCTGATCACCAGCTAACCCAGATTTTTCACTTGTTAAGTGATTTGATCGAGTCCAATATTTATTATCAGTTTTTAACATAAGTGATCAGCAAGTTAAATAACACCATTTACTCGCACACGCCCTCAAACACAATGAAACTCAATTGATAAGTCACTGTCTGGGCGTGCACCATATTGCACGGCATGAGCGAAAATGGCAACACGCAAGGAGACACACACATGGGACGCGACATAAATATTCTCCGACGAGAATCCCAAGCAGTATACATTGAGGCAGATGTCAGTGATAAGCAATATGTGCCACAAAAGTGCGCGTGTCAATTTAAACGACCCTTTCTGGACGGAAACAATGCTTTGGACTTACCAGCACGGATAGCAGAGACCAGTTTCAAATTCTTTGAAGAAACGACAGTCTACGTTCTTGCGCAGACGAGACGAAGGACTTGAGCCTGCAGCGAAAAAAAAAAAAGCGTGAGAAATGTCTTTCCTGCACATTGCGTCACTGCGACAGTATACATGTACACGAATCGGCTTGGTCCCACCTCTGGTCTCGACGCCGTCAGCTCAAAACTGCGGGGTTAAATCGGCGTTCTGAAAGCGTGACTTTAGGATATCAAGCGCGCTGCCTTCGAACGTACAAGTTGCTGGCAAAAGAACCGTAAACTTAACCCATCACCCTGCATGCTCTCCCGCATTTATGGCAACGTTCCCGTAAAGCAGCAACAACAGACGATCAAAATCGATTGTAGGCAGCGAGCAAAAATAATGCGGCATGCAAACACGTCAATGCGTATCACCGGGACTGCATTAGCGCTCGTCGACGCATACTTTCGACCGCGGGATATGCTTGTGAGCGTCGTAGACGACTAAAAATGCACCATTAACATCCCGCAAAAAGGTCGTGACCATCTAAAAATTTTGGGATGCGCCGCTCCTCCAGTCTGAACTGAGGGAGTGGTATGCTCAGGTTGGGATCCAAGACGTCGTGCTCAGAGGCCGTTTCACAGACAAACAAGCAGCGTCGTGGACGTAAGCAATAACAAAACATGTTCAGGCCAAGTTAAATAGCAGAGAAAAACACGTAAAACGAAATGTAAAACGTCACTTACATGCGCGGCTGAAATTTGGCGCCAAGGATCCGTTGGAACGCCACCACCGCGACGACCAGCCATCCGCCGTTTCATTCCGAAGTTCACACTTTCACGAAGTCGTTTCATAGTGAGGCATCGATGAGCGCACTCGATGAAATAATCGCTGAGAGCAACCGAACTTTTCTAAAAACACAGATGAGTACCAACGACAAAGAGCACGAACGCTGACTCGTGCGGCAATCGCCGTCGTCGTCTTCTCGGACTAGCAGAGTCGCAGGGAACGCAGGCAGGCTCAAGCAACTACGAACACGTGACGCTGCGTTGAGAATAAAAGCAACAAAACTAAAAAGCAACTGCTTCGCTTCTCGTCTCACCACCACTCCCCCCTCACCTCCCCTTTCTCCCTGTTTTGCAGCGTACACATTTGTCTGTCCGCCCTTGTTCTGAGTTCGGCCTTGCTCCCTCCACGGTCAAGCTCGCGTAGGAGTCAAAAGACGGGACGGGTGTCGGGGGGGGGGGGGGGGGTAGGGGGGTGAAGGGGGGAGGCACCGCTTTTTGTAAGAAGATAAGATGCTCCCAACTTTCGACGATTCCCCACCTCCTCCGGGGAAAAACGAGGGGTCCTTTTGTGGTAGCTCTTGAAAGGACATCGGACGGGAAGTAGGAACACAGCCGCACCCAGCTTGAAACCGGTTACCATCATAAAAAAAAAAAAGAAGAAACAAGCGGCAAACTTTTTTTTGCTTGAGCTGCAGGGACGAAATGGTGTAAAGTCATGCCAGAGAGACTAACGTCTTCCGTGCGGGTGATTGCGCAGGATATATTTAAGCCATGCGGTTTCAGATAGCATAAATCCCGAAGTTACCCTCCTTTTACACTCTTTTTTTTTAGAGTGTAGTATTGGGCTGAGTTCACTGCTAAAGCATTGGTAAAATTCGGCTGTTATGCCGTCCGGTCCGGGTGATTTATTCTTAGGGAGTTTTGCAATTACGCGCTCTATCTCGTCAGCAGTCAATGAGGAGTTTGTTGCCTCCCTAACCTCCTGAGGAACTTTGGGTAGTTCGCTCAGGACTTCGGATGGCACGGGATCCAGCGGTTTTCCGGCCTGGAAAAGCTTGCGATAGTATTCATCGAAGGCCTGCGCCACTTCGCCATGCCCTCGCGCAGCGGTGCCGCTGTTAATAACCTCCCTTATAGTAACCCGTGCAGCCTGCTCCCGTTCGAAGGCACAAAAGAGTTTTGATGGCTGCGCCTCGTACTGCACTCTTTCCTCCCGACTACGGACGAGTGCGCCCCAATAACGCCGTTCCAGTTCTGATCGAAGTTCCTCTTTAACCTTCCGAATGTCGAGTTCGATGCTTGAAAGCGGTACAAAAGCGCTTCTAGTGAATGCGGTGTTGCCTTAGAAACATGCCGTAGAACGTTATACTGCAGTGTATATCGGTAATTATGAGCATGTCACTTACAGAAGTCGCAGTTACACGAGTAGCGAAGTACGTTTCCGCTACATTTCTTCTGCGCTCTGCGCACATGCAGAGCCATCTTGCGGCAAACACAGAAGAACCCCTCCTCGCAATGTGCGGCGCTGCCCCGACACGTGGCGCGCCACTCTCCCCTGACGTTTCGCCGTGCACCCTCACAGGTTGTAGAATCAAGCGTCTTTCCTTTCTTTAGATCACTATCTTCGCTCACCCGCTTCTCCCCTTCGGGCCGCGCGGGTACCGGTGCGAGGATGCCCCAATACCCTTGCGTTTAGTAAGTTTTCTCGACGAGGTGCAATAACGCTATCGCGTTCCACTCTTGAAGGCGAAGCTTAAGCGTCCTCCAAATTTTTCTTTTTTCTTGCCAGTACAAATAATTTTCTCATTGCAGCATACAAAATTACACATAATGGATGCTCTTTCCAAAAACATAAATTGAAAAGCAAAAAATAATTAGGGAACCCACAAAAATCGTAGAATTGGCATTTTTTGCGGCTAGTTGATAAAAAGTTATATGTGGTTTAGCTCTGGTTAAACTTGGATGGAAGCGGAAGCTTCTTTGGCCTGCTACATTAGGGCCCTATATTATTAGGGACACTTCTGCTCAGCCTTTAAGGGTATAAAGCCTGTGTAAGCTACCAGCCCACATATAAAGCCCCGCTTTAACCAAGCTGTATGAACATGCATGCGTGTCGTAGGAGTAACGAGAATGCAAAGGGTTCTTTCAGACTGATTCTGATATCACCCTCCCATATGAAAGAAACGACTCGAGTTGGCAGCTCCTGCCCGAAGCATAGACGTAACGTGAGTTCAAAAGTCATGGCAGGCTGGTTCTAATGTCACCCTCCCACACGAAAAGAGAGATCCGAGTGTGCGCTCTTTCTGGCACTCACCGACACTGACGCTGAAGGCTCGAGTTGGCTACAGTAGTGAAGTTTCCGTTTCAGTAAGACAGAAAAGGCATACTATCTACAGATAAATTAACAAAGAAAATTTAGAATATACATATTGAAGATCAATGACCCAAGAACGCTATGTAAAAAAATAAAATATCTGTACAGCACCGTTCTTGAGCCACACAAACAGAAACAACAGGTGGAAAAACCCTCATTTCTCGTACCTTGCGGTGGAGAGTTCCTGGTTTTCGTGAGGGATCAAACCGAAACTGCTGCAAACTGGCTGTAAAGGCCGGCTATGCATGTTGGACACGCGGCGCACCTTCAAGAATGCGTTTCCGTGGAATAAACCCACCCGGACGTCAAAGCACACTAGAGAATATATCTGGCACCATTTTCGGGCAATTATCACCACTCAACACCGTCAAATAGCAAAGCCGGCAATCTGATTCGATATTTGACTTGCCGGATGTCTTTGGGTCACAAAGTTTGATGTTAATGCGGCATTATAATAATTGGCATTTTTTTTTTTCAAGAACGGCCGTAACTTCATGTTTTGCAACAACAAATGCACATTCGTTTTCAAAAAAGGTCTATTAAAAATCAAAGCTTCACCAGAGCGGGGAAATTGTAAGTGGTTTTATAGTGCCTGGACTAATCACTGGGTGCATCATGGAGCACGACAAACGATTCCAACAGGCCGAGATTTGGCTACTTAAAGCATCGATCACCGGTGATTGATTTCAATAGGCGTGGTAACGAAAGAGTTAAATAGTACGTTCACATTAGAAAAAGCAAAATACTGCTGCTATATATAGGCGCTACTAGTTAGCGGCATAATGCATAGACGCGCAGAAGCCTAAAAGGGAAAATTACAGCACGGCAGAATAATATTTTCCCTGAGCACAAGGACATTTCGTGACGAATCAGTCCCAGCGAGGCTTTCATTTTTCTTCTACGAAAGCTTATTCTGTTATCAGTGTTCCAGACGTTGCAATCGATGGACATATGGTGACAGCCAGCCGCCGTGATCACCAAAGAGGTTACCAATGACGTCGTACTTGGCTCAAGTGTATGAATTGCAAGCAAGCCCGCGCTCACAGCTGATGCGCACTTACCGATTTCTCGTGGAAGGGGCGTCGACCACCGCGCGCGTCATCCTGAAAATTCTTGCACGCAAGTTATAGAAGGAGAATAAAAACCAGCCAAGGGACGAGGACGAAAAAAGACGATGTACACACGGAAGCTGGAAGCTTTCTTCATCCTCGTCCCTTGGCTGGTTTTTATTCTCTGACTATGTACCAACTGACCCAGATTTCAACCCTCCTTCAAGTTATAGAACGCGCATGCGCTTCTCCAAGATTTCGAGTCGACGAAACCGCGTCCTTCATGGCCGCTTCTGTCCACATAGTAGTACTTTGTGAGCGCGCGCTCCTCGGAACACGCCACGATGATATATGTCCAAGATGTTAACCTTGGGAACCAACCTCTGCCGGTAGACGCTGTGGGCCGCACTGGTTGCCTTTGTCACAGTGCATATACCGACTGCAACCCTCCGCGAAAGAGAGGTTCTCCTTGCTGCACTGGCGCCGTAGGGGAAGCAGCGTCGTGCGCAGCATGCTCGTCGTATTCACATCAAGATCGAACCAAATCGCGGACACACAGATGGCCGTACTTATCCGCACCGAAATTGCGCGGCCATGCAAACGCCCACAAAAAAAACAAAGCAGTTGTACTACTTTAATAACGATGATTATGACAGTGTTTTAAACCCACCTGAACAAGACCACGGTCATTTTTCTGCAAGACATAGTGACGGCCACATGAATGCTAATGAACTGTTCCAGGTTTTTCAAAAGGCGCTGCAAAAGGTCATTCACAGGTATACCCCGCTGAGTGAAAGAGAAAATTCATTGCAAAAGCTCCTGGATGACACGCGAAATAATTCAGCTAAAACATCGTGTAAGAAGATTCTCACACAACGAGTCGAAGGTCGGACTCAGTAACTGGCGTCATTTCGTAGAGACCTAAAAAATAAAATTAATAGGCTATGAAACATTAAATTTTTGTAGCAAAAGATATACATTAGCCACATTCTCGCCATTTCGCCGTAGCTGTCCGGTGCCTGTCCGAAGAGCGAAGAAAGAAGACGTCATGGGAGGCGATAACTGAAAGCTGACATGGCCGAGCACTAACTGGACTTGGGGTTTCCTGATATTATGTTTAGTAGGAGGTGTCAACTTGGGCCTCTCCTTTGAAATGGGAAGATGATATCACAATCAGCCTGTCAAAACTGTTGCATTCATGTTATCCGTAGGCCACGCAGACACGTTCATACGGCTCGTATAAAGCCGGGCTTTACATTCTGGCTGATTGCTTACGCTATCGCGTCATCGCGAAGGTGGAAGTGAAAACAGAGTGAAAGAGGTGCCGCGGTGGAGGGCTTTTAACCACCGCGCGATACCGGCTTTCGCCTCATCGCACTTTAGAGGTCAAAAGTGCCCCCTATGACATAAATAAAGCTGAAACCAAGGACATATGTGCAAAAGTCAGATGTCTTTACTTTCAAGCCTAACCTAAGCGTAGCTCCAGGTTTTCACCACAATCTAAACCGCAGCTATTTATATAAGGCTGCAGAAAGTTCTGCTTAGTGATCAACGGAACTTCTGGACTCATTTAGAGCAAAAAAAGAACGTTGTAAACAAACTCACAACAAATAATCTCAAAATCAATCACACCTAACCAATAGTGGCGAAGTTTATTGAATATTTTATGCGGCACCATAAGGTAAAAAAAATACTTGGGCGCACTTCAGTGAGCTTAGGTGTAGAAATGCGAAATCATTGCGAGTTGCGTGTATAGTTTCGTTATGAGTTCTGCATTTCGTTGCTTAGGTATCGATTCTTAATTTCTATATTTTATGGCTAAATTCCAACGAAGCCAGACATTGGGGGTCAAAGAAACAAATTTTTCGATTTTGGGAGTAGCCCATCCAAATTTGAACGTCACTGTTGAGTTGGACATGCTCAAACTAGGTTAGACGTCGGTTTTGGTCAACATCGGAAAAAGTCAAATTTCGAAGGTCCAGGGTGGCTAAATTTTGAAGTTGGCCAACCTACATTTGCAATTCAGCCCTGAGTTGATCATTCTCAAATTAGGTTAGACACTAATATTTGGTCAAATTCGTACGAAGGGCAATTTCGGGGGTTCAGGGAGGCCAAATTTCGAAGGTACGGGGTCGCCTATGTTTCGAGGTGATCACTGGATTGGCTATGAACTCGGATTAGGTTAGAAAGTCATTGAGATCAAATTGTAATAATAATAATAATTGGTTCGCAGGATAGGAAAGGCACATGTATCTGTCACACTTGCTTTAGGTTATAAATCTTGGTCGATTCTGAGGAGGTCGAATTTTTCTGGCCAAAGGGTCAAATTTTGGGAGTAGCCCATCAAAATTTGGAGGCTACCATCATATTCCCCATGCTCTAATTAGATTGGATGTCAGATTTGGTAGTATTGTATTAATTGCCCATGCAATCGATTATTGACACTTCGTGCGGACAAGCTCTGATGACAGGCTTTGTCCACACACTGCCGACGCGTTCCGAAGATACGTCAGGGCGAGGAGGCTACTACACAAATAATTACGGACTCGCAAGAAGCATGCAGAAGGTATAGCAGCGGACGCATATCCACTGTGGCCGTCCGCACACACAAGGCAAGAAAAATCACCTTTTCGAGATGCTTCATAACGTGGACACCAGACCACGAGACTGACAAAGGTAACCAACGTGCCGAAGCCAATAGTCGAGCATACTCCAATCGGGAGGCGCACAATGACTGGGAACTCGACGCAGTCACTAGGAGCTATGGAGCCATCCTTGAACATCAACGAGCCTTAAGGAGGATCTATCCACCTCCCCACGAAGACCTCAATAGAGAGCAGTCGGTTGCCTGGAGACAGCTACAGACTAACACATACCCCAATCTGAGTCTACTCAGTAAAATCCACCCCACTGCATATGAAAATAAATGCCCACTATGCGGGGAACCCCGTACACTCTACCATGTTACATAGGCGTGCCAAAAAACACAGGTAGCGCCGATAAGCACCACACCAATACCGGAGCAGTGGGAGGCTGCGATGTCCTGCTCTACGCCTGATGACCAGCTCAAACGGATCGACAGAGGGCGCAAGACGGCAAAGGCCCCTGGGACCCTGGACTGAGGGCCCCACCCACGCCGGGAGAATTCCCTTTGTTAAAGTTTTTTATTCACGAGCCAAGAAATGATTTCGATTTAAAATGTAGATGTATATGAAAAGAAAAGCGCGGTATCTGTTGTACTTTGCCGTACACATCTCAGCCGTTCTTTAAGGGAAGGGAGGAAAATGAGAGAGAAAGAAAAAAGAGAGAGAGACGGAATAATTTTGGCCACATGTGGATGTTTAACGTGCACCGATTTCGTGCAGCACATGGATGCTTTTGCGTTTCGCTTTCATCGAATGAGGCCGCCGGCTTCGAATAGCGTAAGGGCCCTCAATTCAATTCAATTCAGACTCAATTCATACAGACTTCAATTCAGGCTTCAGCCGAGCAGTGTGGCAGATGCTGCGCCCTCCTTTCGCCAAAAATCACCTTAAGATATAAAAACTCGTGGAGCAAAAAATGGCTGCGCCTTTTCTCAACTGACCCTTGTTGTGCAAGCGAAACTTTGGTATGACCTGGCTGGTTAAGCTTCGGTTAAGCTGTGGTTAGGCCTGGCTAGAGATGGATTGTTGATTACATCTTTCGCTAGCCGTTAATCCAGGCGAAGCTCTCGCTCTTCATCGGTTTCGGCTGCTCGTTCAGCGCGTTTGCGCTCCCTGTCTATTGCTAACTCCTTCGCACGGTTTGCAACGTCGATGATCAGACTCGGACCTGCAAGTGGCTCTCGAGGACGTCGGCTTCGGCTGACTTGCTTCGTACATAACGAAACACTGGATAGGCAGCGCACAGAAACCGCATTTTATTAAGCGAGGGAAGACGCGGGGTCAAAACGATGGCTACGCCGCGCGGTTGCGTCAGCGTCTAGTAGGCCGAGCGCGCGGCTGCAACTCGATTTAATGGTACATACATCACGTGGCTACGAGGCTCCGCTCCTCCTGTTCAAGGTCATTTGCGCAGAGCTAGCAAAGCTATCGCTTTAAAAGGCGGTGTCAAAGCCACTACCGCGTCTATACTCCAATGCTTTTCTGCTGTTTCTCCTTTCCGCGGTGACAGTCCATTGATTTCGAATCAGTCTTTCTTTAGGGGCTTGATTTCACTATAAGCGTAGAAGGCATCCTCTCTTCCCGTCTAAGCCCGGATATAAAGACACCATCTGCTCCAGAAGATTTGTCCAATGCAGAAGGGTGCACAAAATTCTTTTTCTCCGTAAACGTGACGTCCAAGTCCATGAATCTGGACATGAGATCATTAAATTATTATCTATGATCAGCTGAGTCTAGAAATTCTTAGAAGCCTGGGTCATCAGGGTTTTTGGAGAGCAATGTGTACATGCGCCGTGTATATCGCTATATAAGAAGGAAGCGGACGTTCTGCGCAGAGCCGAGGGGCAGATCAAGTGAAGAAGGAAGGTGCGTGAACCTAACGTAATAATGCAGTTCTTAGTGCTACATTTTCCTTGTCTGTTGTTCCTTTCGTGTCGCTGTTTTCTTCCCTGCAGCTTTCACTCTTCTACTATTTTAACGATCCCCCTTGCTAAAGAAGGCAATAACATTTTTTTTTTTTTTTTGAAGCTCAACAATATGAACATGATTTGTGCCATGGGTTAATTATTTTTACCAGGTGAAATATAGGCTGTGGAACTGATGCTCGCGGTACGGTACCGACCCACTTTTGCTGGCAACGTACCTTCATTAATGTTTCGTTTTTCGCTGCTTGTAAAGCGCTCTTCTCGCTTATTTCCAAAGCGCCACTCCACTCCGCAAACATCACAACCATATTGAAAAATCACCCCTCGCAAAAAGATGACAAGAGCAAAGGAAAATATATTGTCACATGCATAGCACCAATCTTTGACCACAACACACGGGTGCCTTTCCTTTCACCTCCATAGAAACGCGGAGGCAAATGTGTCCGCGTGCTGTATACTATGGTATTTACATCGTTAGTCGGGGTGTGTGTTGAAGCGTGCACACTTCATTAATTCAAAACGCACTTGGCAGCACTGCATTACGGTAGCGCAAGACCGCAGTCACGTGGTATTTTTTATGTTTTGTGGGCTTTCTTTAAATGCTGAAAAAAAAAAAAAAACGATCGCTAAGGGGAGGGTAATAGAAAAAATTGGGTCGGTTGTATCTTATCGCCCTCTACATCTTACGGAAGTGTACTTGGCCCTAAATTGAAGAATAAGGATTTTGCATATTTCATCGTAGTTAGTTAGCTAAATGATCAGAATATAAATATAATCTGAGGAGCAATACATCACGACAGACAATATAGCTCATACGTCGTTGGTCTCAGCCAGCTACAAGCTTTGCTTATTTTTTTCTAATCTTTGGCTCCAGTTAAGTGAAACACCGTGTGTGTCTATATATAAACGTAAAGGAGATGACGCACGTTAGTAAAACAGTAAACTTTAATCCGACGTTTTGGCCGGGGTCCGGCCTTTGTCAAGGAATGTAGAAATTGTACATTCCTTGACAAAGGCCGGACCCCGGCCATAACTTCGGATTAAATGTTTACTGTTTTTCTACCTTGCGTCATCTCCTTTACGTTTATGCCCTACCGGACCCATTCGAACTTCAACCGCATATATATATATATATATATATATATATATATATATATATATATATATATATATATATATATATATATATATATATCTGTGTGTGTGTGTTGTTTTCATGATGAAAATCACACCGAAATAAATGAAAGTGAGGACCTGGTTTGTGTCTCTGCACTCGGAATGTGCCTAGGTCCAGCTTTAGTGCAACCTGAGAGTGAACACCTTGAGTGGACACCTCAGAGTGGAGCAACAAGTGAGCATCCATTGAAGCGTGAAATGCGCAAAACTCGTAAGAACTGATTCCTTGTGCAGGTTTTGTGCCTCCCCTAGGGTCCACGCAAAATATCAGCCACTGCAAAATCGATGTCATCGGTCTTACCGCGCCAGTGATGCCTCCATATCCCTACCATGTCACCCCCACCTCACTCCCCACTTTAACAAAGCCCGAAATAGAATATTTTGACTCAAGGAATACGTGCGTAAACTCCTGTCTTGCACGTGCCACTAGAATCGGCTAACAAAAGCACGCTGTGTACAGCAGCGAGTGGCGCGAGGACAATACACATGAATTCAAATAAAGCCGCGCTTTCTCCCCATCGCAGCAGTTTTTTTAGGGCTCACACTTTCCATTTCGCCCATCCCTGCGCATGCTCTGCTTTTTTCTTTATTGCGTTGCGGGCAGAAAGTTCGAGCGCTGAAACATAGATGGCGCTAGCCGTTGCGTTGTGTCGCCGATGGAGCAACGAGCTCCCGTCGAGGGAGAGCAGGAAGAGCGCGCTTTCCCACGAGACCGGCCGTGGCTCAGGTTAGAACTCTTTAATCTTTCTGCCGAGAAGCGGCACTGCACGCCCTTCGCTCGTATTCCCTCGTTTCGCCCATGGTCGTAATCGTAACAAGACGCCGTCACTACAGATCGCACATAGCGCGGCACGAGGTACCCACAACGGATGAATTGCACTAGTGTTCTAGAATTGAGAAGTGTTCCGTCTTCAGCGCACTGCAATGGGAGCGAAGCGGTCGCCGCAGTGATGAAGTGTAGGCGGCGCTGTCAGTCGCAGGAGCGCTAGGGAACCTGCATTTTGTGCCGCGGCGCTAGGCTTAGGGTGGTGACATCTCATGCCAGGGTTGCCTATCAAGCTTGGTGGTGGGCCGCCATGTTGGTCCCCAGCTTACGAATGGCCCGATTTGTTTATGTAGAATGAGACTGAGGTCAAAGAAGAATTTGGTCGCAATAGGTGATTAGGAACGTTACGTGCCTATTTTGGGAAAATAACAGCTTTGTAATTTAACCAAAATTACATTTCTTAGTTGGAAATATAAGTTCGCCGACGCACTTTTTTTTAATGCGCGGCGTTACTCAGCTGATGAGTATCGCGTACAGAATGTGTAGAGGGCGTCCGCAGTAGCTGTGTTTTATTTCAGCTGCAATGCCACAATTCCTGTATCAATGTAAATCTTATGTCGAGTGCACTAACGTTATTGTAGGTACTAACATTGAATAGTTGTTGAAGGAAACGCACGGGGCTTGTGTGGCTCGTGTCCCGCGTTGATTCCGTTGCATCGCCTTGCGTCTCCGTCGTACTATGATACGTTGTTCATGATTGATCAAGAAAGAAAATACGTGTCTGCAGAAGGCGCAACCACAGTACCAGTCCGTCTCGTCGGGCTTTCAATGCCCCCCCCCCCCCCCCCCCCCGGCCCCCCTCTTCCTGAAAGCTCTCTTTTTCTTTTTTTTCCTCATTCATTGCGCACTCTTTCTGCTGCCTGCCCCATTTGAGCCCTTCCTTTCTCGAGATACACTCCCTCCACACGGTGAGGGAATTACGCTATAGCCGTACAAGCAAGAAACCCACTCATCTTCTTTCAAGTCCGGTTGACGAGCTTGATCGCTTGGTTGACGAGGGAAGGCTCCAGGACGTCGAAGCTACTTTGAATGCCCTTCCTACAGATGATCATAAGTAGACGTCATTGGGCACAGTAATAGCAGTCTCATAGGTCATGTAGCAGCTGTGGCTCGAAAGTTCATGCACCAACCAAAATGCAGGACTTGTTCTGCGTATCTCATTTCGAGCAAGTCATGCGTGGAACAATAAGAAAAAAAAAGAACAAACTTCGACCATGGATGGTCTTCTTTATCCGTTTGCTGAGCTTAGCTCGTAAACTTGTTGGAAGAGTCTTTCAGATTTCCTTTTCTTTTTTTTTTTTTTTCAGTTCGAGGAAGATTAATGCAAATAGCATACATGCGTGAATTTGGGATGTTTTTATAAAGTGCAGCTTGGACGTCCTACCGATGACTGAGAAATGACGCTTCGCATAGTGGAGCTCTACGTCCTCATGCGATTCCATATTTATGTGAAAATCGTGTTTGAGGGCTCTATTTAATGACTACGCCTGTTCCTAGTGCGTTTCATAATTATCAGCTTAATTCATTGATGTTCTCGTAGTTCATGACATTTTCATATAGTTCTGTAGCGTTTTATGTATTGGTGTCCTATATGCTTCAACTATACAATTATATTCACTTAAGTAGCGAATTGTTTATTCTGCTGGTTTTTGGGATCGTCCGCTGTGTGGTTTCGTGCATTTATATTAGCTCTTGCTGACCTATATTTCGTTTTTTATACAGCTGTTTGTTCATATGTATCCGCCCACATTCAAATAAAGCATTCACCTGCCTCCCGCAAAATTTGTCTCCAAGCAGTCTTCGTATACTCTACATGTGAGGCAAACAAAGCACGCTAGCCTAGCCTAAAGCATCCTCCATTGTGTTTCTGCCCGCGCGAGCGTCGATGCAGGACTTCAGTCTAGCTCGCATAATCGGCGCATCCGATAAAAAAAAATAGAATTGATCACAAAATTACGCTTGCCATTCGTCCTTGGACCGCCCGTTAACGTTCGAGAAATAAAGTACCCAATATGTTCAGGAAATTTCTTACTGTTGCTTATCAGTTGATCAGCAACCTGTATCTTACAGTGGCTGTATGCGTCATGCCACATTTTCCCCGACGACGGCCGCTTTTATAGGGAACTAGTTCGTTTATTCATGCACATAATCGGTTTAATGCATTTAGTCAAGCGTGTGGGAGCTCAAATGACACAATTTATTGTGTCGCGCCTTCAGGGTCCGAAGAACTAGCGGTGACGGAGGCGGTTCACCCAGCTGTCTGCGCTAGAGGTGTGCATGGGCCGAAATTTTTGAGCCCGAGCCCGGCCCGTGCCCGATGCTCTGTCCGATCTTCTTGCAGATGAAGCATCGAATTTGAGTCTTTGGGTTTGGGGCGGCGTCCTTAGGTTTCGCTAAATTCTGCTCAACTCTATCTTTGAAAACCGTGAGGTTATTCTGTCGTTGAGCTTCAAGAAAGTGATCGGCGGCCTCAGCAATCTCGTCCACCATTTTGCAATGCTCTCGCAAGAAGAGTACTAAAACGAATGTGGCAGCTGTTTAAAAACTGCTCAGCCACTATCATGTTCGAAACCAATTCAAATGTGCGACCTTGTCCTCGCATCTCAACCCAGCGGTCAAAAAATCTCAACAGCCTTGTGGCGTACTGGGAAACTGTCTCCCCATTTTGCGGTTTGCTTCCACGAACACAGGCACATATGGAGCCCTGGACTGAGGGCTCCACTCAGGAAGGTAACGAAGTATAGAATAAATGTTTTCCCTCCTCCTCCTCCACGAAACTTCTTTCGGTAGCGCTCAGCCGTGAAACAGAATCTCCGAAGTAAGACAAGTTTCGCTACCTCGTAATTCACTGAGTCCTCAGAAGAGCGTCGTCCAATGACTCTGAGAGCTTCTCTGCCGAGGCCCAGGCTCAAAGCCGCGGCCCATTTAGCTTTCGGTCAGCCCTGGCTAATGGCGACGTGTTCAAAACGCTTCAAGTACGCGTCCAAATCGTCCCTTGTTTCATTAAACTGTGGAATCAATCCATGAGGACTAATTGGAAAAGCCGGAGCCGGTACAGTACCGTACTCAGCACCTCCAACACTAGAAACATTTTCTCCCAATTCCGCAAGTTGTACTCGTAGCTGCAAATTCTGGCTTTCTTGCTCCAAGCGCTGCTTCGCTCTTTCATGTTCTGCAGCTTTCGCTTCACGTTCTGCAGCTCTCTCTTCGCGTTCTGCAGCTCTGTCTTCCCTTGCGTTTTGCAATTTTTTCTCAACCCACTCGCGCAACTCGACTCCCTGCAAACCTAAACGTTCCCCTACCGCGAGCAACTCTGGTGCACTCATTTTTCTCCGATCGCTAGCCGCTGGAAACTGCTGCTTGGCCGGCCTGGTCCTGCCTTAGACGCCAAAATTGTGAGGTTCTTTCCTTCAGATCCGACTTGCCACCTTCTTCCGTGGCTTACTCATAGACAGCAATAAAAATACATAACCAGACCAACCAAGTTAACAGCGAATACTTTTATCTACACACATGGATGGGACGAGAGTATGACGAGCAAGTAAGACGAAGACTAAACACAAATTGTCAAGAGTCAACAGTCGTTGGGTTGGGGAAGTCGGTGTAGATGCTCCGGGTAGTCAAAGCTTTGCGGGGTCACTGAATTAGGGCCTCGGTAAGCCCAGCGGAAGGCTAGGCCACCGGACGGGGCCCAGTGGAGGCACGAGGCCTAGGGTTGCCGTTTCACGGCCGATGCGTCAGGTCTCCCCGACGTGCCTGAGGCCAGCACGGCGCCGAACGACCGTGCCAGTGATGAACTGCCGTTACAGCAGCGGCGATGAGCTGAAGCTGCAGTACTCCAAGGTCCAATTACCCGGGTCCGGAGGAGGACCAAGACAGGATACTGCAGACAGGCCCCAGGTCTGGATACCCAGGTCAGGCCTGGCAGAACATGCACTGCCCGAGCTCCGTGGACAACCGACCAGCTTCGCTGCTCGCCTGTTCTCCTCTTCTTTCCTCTTTCTCCAAACGTGGTTTTCCTTCTTCGTCTTTCCTCAGTTTCCCTCCACTCACATACAGGTTCTTCACATAGTCATAATCTGCACGAACAGTAAAATGGGCTCTATCCCAATCTTATTTTCACAGATATTTTCTTTCATGGGCTGTATTCCATATTCTGCTACCATTTCGATTGCTTCGTTACCTATTCTAAACTTCTGTTCCTTCCAAAGGCTGTTGAACCTTACTGTAATCTTCTGGATACTGATTCTAATGTCTACCTGTTCGGACTTCTCCTGTCTAATTCGCCAATAATTTTTTTTTTTTGTGCAAATCATTCCCTGAGTTACTTAGCAAGGCAATGCCATTAGCGAATCGCAGAAAGCTGAGGTATTCTCCATCTACCCTTATCCCTAACTGCTCCCATTCCAACTCTCTGAATACTTCATCTAAGCAAGCTGTGAATAATAATGACGAGGTCGTGCCTATTTCCTATATAACACGTTTCGGCATTGACATTTTATTACTTTATGCAGAACTATGGCTTCTCTGCAGCCACTATAGATATCATCCAGTACTTTCACATATGGCTCATCGACACCCTGCTTGCGCGAAGCCTGCATTACTGCTGAGGTTTCAACTAAGTGAAATGCTTGTAATCGATTAATGCTATGCATAGGGGCTCTCTATTTCTCGAGCATTTTTAGATCACCTGAGTTGATAGTGCGGATATGGTCGACTATGGAGAACCCTTTCGGAAATCCTGCTTGATGCTTTGGTTGTTTGATTTCCATGGTCGCCTGATTCTATTAGCGATTGCTTTAGTAAATACTGTGTACGTAACTGATAGCATAAGTTGACTAGTCTAATTTTTCCTCAGCACCCCCTTTCTTATCGATTAAGGTAATGTTAGCGTTCTTCCAAGCCTCCAGTACCATCGATGTCCAAGCATTGCGCATTCACAGTGGCCAGGTTTTAAGTCGAAAGCCTTAATAGGCTCATGACTGTCCGTCCGCGAGAAGTGCCACACTTCTTCGCGAGATTCCGCAGGATACTGCGAGAGTGTGACGACATCACCAGGTGACGTCATTGGCCATAAGCGGACCTGTCTTCATGACCGATGACATCACCAGGCGATTCGCGCATATACGAAGCTGACCCCACCGGGCGCCCGATCGAGGCGTCCATGCTGGCACTTTCATTAGGTGCTTCCTCGGATGCCACACCACACAGAATACAGAGGCAGATACAGTAAAGCAGGAATCAGCGTTGTTTCAAACAAAGGCTTTCGCATCATTGCACTTTAGTGGTCCAAGTGCCGCACACATTTTGAGCATAAATCTGTGGTTACCTCATTCTCCTCAGCTGCTGCCCCCTTTTCATAGCTTTCTTAAACTCGTCCTTAGAAGCGCTCTCTTTCACTTTTAAGGCGGAGTTTCAGCGCCTTCTTAATTTTTTTGAAGGTATGGATGACGCAAAGTGCACGATGTACAACCACGTGCGGGAAAAAAGTCCTAGTGGCGACGCCTAGAGGAGGCTACCACAAAAACTGGTCGCTTCTTCCTTGAGACTACAAGTACGATGACGCTAGCTGTCGCGCCTACACAACAAAATGGGGGACACTTAAGCTCCGCCGATAGGAATATGACCAAGACCCTTGCACGCACACACTCGCCCACGCACGCACGCACGCACAGAGACGACATTGTTTCACTTTATATTATTTATTTTTTTTTACATTTTTCTCTTACTGCCTTCCAGGCGATGACATCACCGCTAAGTTCTGACGCCGCTTTTGAAACTTGATGCGGCCAAGTGAGCTAGGATGCGGGGGCCCGGTTAGGCCCGTGGGAGCAGCCCATACGGGCCTCATGCGGTATTTGAAACTCGTGCCCGGAAGGCCTGGGCTACCGCTTTTGCCACGGTCGGTACGAATGTACCCATGTGGTCAGCCAAGGTTCAGCCTTCATAACCGAGTGTGGGCAGCATATCAAAATCACTAATGGGCCTTACATTTGTAGAGACGGGTGCCATCTCAGTGATCAACATTGATCAAAGTTATTTACGCGCTCTGTGTCAAATAATAATGTTGTTGGGACTGTAGGAACAAGGAAAAGTAAATGCACGAGTTTGCTACTGGCTCTGTAGTTGAGCCACATCCGCTGCCTCGGGCGGAGAGAGAAGAAATTAAAGAGAGAAAGAAATAGAAGAGGCAGAGAGAAAGATGCGCGTCGCAACAGCCGTCTTCCGCCACTGAAACAGCGGCGCGTGCAATGCCGGCTTGCAACAGGTACAACCAGGAGGTCACCGCCCTACCCAACAGGTAGGGCCAGGAGCAGCCACCGCCCACCCCCCATAATATAATGATAATGATGGTTATAATTGTTGTTTTGTTGCGACTATAAGGAGAAGGAAAAGAAAATGCTCTGGCCTGCGCTACTGGTTCTGTAGCTGAGCCACATCCGCTGCCTCGTGCGGACAGAGGAGAAAATAGAGAAAACAAAATGAAGACGAGGGAGAGAGATAGAGAGAAACACGCGCGTTGCAACAGCCGTCGTCCACCATTGAAGCGGTGGCGGTTGCAATGACGGCCTACAACAGGTAAAACGACCGGTGGCAGGAAGAGAAGGAAGCAAAACACAACCGTATGCTTAAAATTAGAATTGCCCATATAACCAAGCAGGCAGAAACATACGCGTGGTCTCCAGCAAAATCCAACTGGATATTCAGTGCGATTCCCTCCGAGGCACCCTCAGCACAAAGAGTATATGGAGCCTTATCAGGTGCCTCATTGAACCTAATAAAACCAAAGGCGAACAGAGCAGGAACTTGAAGAGGGCACTCAATGACTTCAAAGGCACGAACGAACAGCTCGCCGACAAATTAAAAGAGAGATGCTTATGTACGACGGTAGACGAAGATGAGGACTTTATATCATACACTGGAGAGAAAAACCTCAAATTAGATGCAGAATTCAACTCCGGGGACATTAAAACCGCGTTAATTGGTATGAGGCGAGGAACGACGCGGGGAGAAGACAGATAACGGTCGGCCTTCTGGCTAACCTAAATGATCAAACTTTACCAGATTTTACGACCTACATTAATGATTGCGGGACTCGGGAATGCTACCTAATGACTGGAAAACGTCCATACTGACGTTCATGCACCATCCCGGCAAAACGATTAGCACCGACAATTTAAGACCAATCTCTCTCACGTCCTGCGCCGGTTAGCTCATGGAGACGGTAGTGAGGCAAAGGCTGTCCGATTATTTGGAACAGCATGAGCTGCTGCCGCCCTCTATGTTCGGCTTCCGACCACATTTATCAGCGCAGGATGTACTGCTCCAAATCAATAGAGAAATCATTGATCCTCCTATCGGGAGTTCAGGAGACAGGGCTATTTGGCCCTGGATCTGAAGGGGGCCTTTGACAAAGTTAAACACAGTATAATTCTGAACAATTTAGACGCCACCAGTTGCGACGAGAAAACATTTAGCTACATAAAAACTTCTTAGAAAATCGGAAATCTTATATCAGATTGGGCAATGAAAAATTCGGACCCATCGATATGGGATCGCGAGGAACTCCTCAAGGAGCTGCTATCTCTCCAACACTTTTTAACGTTGCCCTCATAAGCCTCCCAGAGAGACTGAACGCTGTGGATGGCGTAAGCCACGCCATCTATGCGAACGACATTACCGTCTGGTCGTCCCGGGGCAACCTACGCAGATGGAGGAGGCCCTCCAAGAGACCGCCTCGGTAGTAAAAAAACTGCGCTCGGGAGTGTGACCTAGAGTGCGCTCCGAATAAATCAGAACTTTTGCATAGTGCAAAGCATGAAGGCCCAGGACAATACATACACGTTTACGTAAACGGGAATCTGATACCAGAGGTGAACACACTTGCGAAAAAATTTGAAGGATGATTGGCAGGATATCCGGCAAGCATGGTGGACTTTTTGAAAAAGAAACCGTTCTCCTGGTTCAGGCGTTCGTCGTTAGTTGCGTGGTGTGCGTGGCGCCCTACCTCAAGCTGAGGAAGAGCGGCCGTGGAACGCTCGACGTGAGGATTTGGGCGACAGTTAAAAAGGCTCTAAGATTCCCGGCCAGAGCATCTACGGTGCGCCTGCTCCAACTTGGGATCCATAATACAATAGGGGAGCTCATTGAGGCCCACAGAACAAGCCAAAATGCTAGGCTGTCGGTGACCAGCACCGGCAGGCAAGTCCTCCAAGACCTCAATCTCGGGCTTCTCCCCATCAAAGAAAACAGAGTGGACATCCCGGAAGGGTAGAAAAATACTTCCACGGTTAAGCCGCTCCCTAAAAATATGAATTGGGAGTATAATCACGGGAGGCGTGAAGCCAGTGCAAAATTTATACAAAATAACTATGGTAATAAGACAGGCACATATTACGTGGATGCAGCATGTCCCACTGAGGGTGGCATTGCACCATCAGGTGAACGGGCTCTCAGCAAAAACTAATGACGCGCTAATGTTGGAGGAAGTGGCGATTGCACTGGCCGCCACCCACTGCGACGCATCCTACATAATATCCGACTCGCAACAGGCCTGCGGAAATTACGTGTGGGGTAGGATAGCGCCACTCGCCAGCAGAACATTAGAGGCACATACGAAAAATTCAAATTCGGCTATTCGTAAAAAACAGGTTATATGGTTGCCCGGTCACCAGGGAGTAGAGGGGAACGAGACCGTTCACGCGGCTGCCCGAGCGTTCCTCCTCCGGGGTTCCGCTCAACCATACGAATCCCGCACATAACGTATGCAGGCATTGCAAACTATTTACGCCTCTGCAGGAGGGCACTTCCGCGACCCGCCAAAGGTCTCGACAGATCTGAGGAGTGTCACTTTAGACGACTCCAAACCGGGTGTTTCTAAATCCCGCCATACTAAAACACGTGGACCCGGCATTCACGGGTAAGTGCAAATTCTGCAGTCAGTATGCTGACCTATACCACATAGTGTGGGCCTGCCAGCAAAATACAAAAATAAAAGTTATAATACAGCCATCTAGGGATGGCTGGGAGGCGGCCCTGTCGAGCTGGGACCTGGAGGCCCAGCGTGCCCTGGTCCAGAGAGCTCGGGCAGCGGCGGCGGCCAATGGCGTCCGGGAATAGGGTCTGCCACTCAGCTCCACAACCATACTCACCTCCCTTGCCAAATCATTTCATTGTCAATAAATGTTTTCTCCTCCTCGTCGTCGGAAACGGCAGGGCCTAGAATTCCCAGCACCGTAGGGCCAGGATCAGCCACCCTACTCCTGTTGTTGCACGGCATAACTATACTTATACCTGTTATGTGAAACCTCCAGAAGAGACAATTACCGGTCCGTATAACATGAATTACATAAATGAAATGGCACCCTTAAATAAAGGATGGAGAAACTTCGGAGCCTTGAGTCCGGCTACTACTACCAATCTGAGTCCCACTGCGGCCTTCCATGGGCAGCACCATTTGGACTCGTATTCTACCGCACATAATCTGACTAGAGGGGAGAGGGTGAAGAGTGCCTGTTCCTGGCCCTGCGGGGTTGGGGCGGTGGGTCGGCGCCGGTTGCTGCAGGGGCTGGCCAACCACCAATTTTTCTGTTGTAGGCCGTCATTGCACTCGCCACCGCTTAGGTGGTGGACGACGGCTGTTGCGGCGCGCGTCTTTCTCTCCCTCTCTTTTTTTCTCTACTTTTCTATTCTGTCTACACGAGGCAGCGGAGGTGGCTCAGCTACAGAGCCAGTGGCAGGCCCGTGCATTTTCTTTTCCTTCTTCCTACAGCCACAACAACATAATCTGACTATATGTTATTTCCCCGCACCGCAAGTATCCCAAAAAAGCCCGTGTGGGCAGCGTAGGGCATGGGTCCCCGCATGGGTCACGGTTGGGCTTTTCAGTCAAGCCACGACCCATGCGGGACCTATTCGGATTTTGAGTGGGCAACCCCATTTGGGCTAGCCCATCTTCTGCTTTAGGCCCACATGTTAGGCTAACGTGCCCTGTAAGAGAAATATGTAGGTAGAAGCTAGTATGGGGGGACCCCTTTCCAGCCCTGCCACAGCCTGTGTGGAAACTATCGTTTTTATTGCGAAAGCAATATTACGCCCATGAATGGCCTTTCGTATAGAACAACACCGTGTTTACAAACAAAGGGGGCGCTCGCGGCGTCGCAGCCGACTGGGGGTGAAAAATAGGGTTAGCGCCCATAGGACTACATGTAACCGAAATATTTCTAAGCAGTTTTCTCATTTCACAGGGCACCTGTGATGTTGTTATTCGGTACGAAGCAACTATGAACATCCTAGAACAGATCACGAAAGTATGAAATCTCATTAATGAGGCGAAGTATTTTTAAAATACCGCGAAACGTATGGGGGTGCAAGTTGGGAGGGCGACCCGTAGAAATACATGTAAACATAACTTACCAGAACATTTTTCTCATTTCGAAGAGCATCAGAAGTGGTGGCCGGTCGTTAAACGTTGACCAGCGCTTTGAAGAAGAGTGTGATAAAGAATGGTGCGTCATTGCGGAGGCAGTCTACTTTTAAAACTCCCCAAATAACCTGTGTTATGAATCCAGACACCGCCAAAAGGCAAGCTGGGTATAGCGAATCGGGCAGTTTTGCTTAGTCTGATATGCTGCCGCATAGGGTAAATAAGCTTGATAACTCTGTCGCTCCAGTGATACGTGCTAGACAGAATTACATTTAAAAAGCAGTTGTCAAACGCCATACGACATTATGAACCGAACAAGATTCGCGCATTGCAGCAGACGACAGCGTATCTGGCGATACCCACCGCGGCCGCCTCCAGCTCCGGAGCGTCTGCTAACGGCAGCGCCGGTGGCGCATTGCCGTCTGCAACTGTGCGCGGTCAGTTTGTCGTGTTGCGAACTGTCCCGCAAGTCGTCAGACTTGCAGTACTTGCAAGGGAATGTAGTGTGTCATGCAACATGATGTCGGGGCGTGATACAAGACGTTCACCAAAAAATGAGAAGGGTTCAACGCTGCTGAACCGAGCAAATTGTTGCGGTAAGTTGTGTTTACATGTGTTTCTATGGGTCGTCCTCCCAACTCGCACCCGCATACGTTTCGCGGTGTTTTAGAAATACTTCGCCTCGTTAATTAGATTTCATACTTTCGTGATCTGTTCTAGGATGTTCATGGTTTCTCTGTACCAAATAACGACATCACAGATGACCCGTGAAATTAGAAAACTGCTTTGGAATATTTCGCTTCCATGTATTCCTATGGGCGCTAAGCCTATTTTTCACCCCCAGTCGGACCACGCTGGCGATAGAAGCACCACCGCATCGTGCTTACGTCACAGATCGGTGTTGGTCTATAATCTCGGACCGTGCCACGTTTGACCTTTAAGCGTCAACCGTGGTTGACCTATGACGTCATACCAGCTGCAAAAGATGGGCTACCAGGTCTAGTTTTCGGGCGATCTCGGATCGTGCCACGCCGGCCGGCGGTTCTCCCGCTAGAGGCGCTGCGCTTTCACTTTGAGTTGTGGCTGTAGGAAGAAGGATAAGAAAATGCACGGGCCTGCTACTGGCTCTGTAGCTGAGCCACCTCCGCTGCCTGATTGATTTATAGGAAGGCAAATGCGGGGTAACTGTCCCACTTGTTTGCTGTAGACAGCTCAACCGCACCGTAAGGAAAGGGAGGAAGGTGGGAGTGAAAGTGGAAGGAGAGAAAGAGGAGCCGTAGTGGAGGTCCACGGCTTATCGTGCGGACAGAAGAGAAAATAGAGAAGAAAGGAAAAAGAAGGGGGAGAGAAAAACGCGCGCCGCAACAGCTGTCATCCACCACAAAAGCAGTGGCGGATGCAATGACGGCCTACAACAGATAAAACTCGGTGGCTGGCTAGCCCCCGCCGCAAGCGGCTTTGACCTACCGTCCCAGCCCCGTAGGGTCAGGAACTGCCACCCTTCACCACCTTCCCCTTCTCTTCCTTCCACTTTGAGTGAAGGTATAAAAGAGGCGCGCTGCTCTTCGTTCGTTAGGCAGGACGGGTGGAGGGTGAAGGGTGGCTGTTCTTGGCCCTACGGGGCTGGGACGGTAGGTCAACGCCGCTTGCGGTGGTGGTGGTGGTAAGAACATTTATTTACACAAGGGCCAGGAGGTATGTTTTGATCGGGCCATAAGGAACCAGTCCTTACAAGCACTAGGTGGAGGTCCCTAGTTGGGGACCCCAGTGGCGGTTGCCGCCGCTCGGGCGCGTCCGACTAAGGCTTGTTGGGCCTGTAAGTCGTGGCAGCCGAGCAGGACCACCTCCCAGTTCTCCCGGGTTGGGTTGGGGATGGGGGAATAGTCGGGTTGGAGGGGCAGGCCCATACCATGTGATAGATGTCAGAAGACACCGCTCCACAGTGTGGGCAGCTGCCACTAAAGGAGGGGTCAAAATGTTTTAGGGCTGCCGGGCACAGCAATGTATTGGTGAAAAGGCGGAGAAGGAGCCGCTCATCCGCCTTTTTGAGACCTTTAGATGGGCTGGGGTAAAGGCGATGACAATTTTGATAGTACGTCGTGATATCTTTGAAGGTGCAGGCCGGATTAAAATTGGGTTCCTGATCGAGTAGGGAGGAGAAAACAGCCCGGTGAGAGAGCGCGCGGGCGGCTGCGTCTGTTGCCTCGTTTCCTGCCAAACCCTGATGAGCAGGGGCCCACATAAGGTAGCGGTGTGCGGGGTCCGTATCCCGTATGCAATTTAAGTAAATTTTATAGGCTAGTAAGGGAGTCCAGCCTTGTCTGACGTTCCGACATGCTCCTTGCGAGTCGGTAATTATGTATTTTGAGTCGGAATGAGAGGCCGCGAGAGCAATCGCCACCTCTTCTGCGTGTGTTGTACTGTAGGCGCTGAAGGTGAGACCGTTAACCGTTTTGCTGTTGTGAACTACAGCGGCCGTGTACCATCCCCCGTGGTGAGGGCCGGAGGCGTTCACGTAGTATACACCTGTTTTGTTGCCATAATGTCGGGCTAGGGTTTCCGCTCGTGCCAGGCGCCGACCATTATGATCTTCGTGTGACATATTCACTGGCAGAGGTCGCACGCAGAGGGCGCGTCTCCACAATTCTGGGATGCGAAACCTGTCTTCCATGAGTGTGGTGTGTTGGATATGGAGTCGAGCAATAAGGCGGCGACCCGACTCCGTTTGCAACAAACGCGTGTACTGATTTTTAAGGAGCGCCTCCCGGAGCTCCCGGAAAGTATTCACCACCCCAAGGGCCATAGAAAGGCTGTTTGAAGTAGTGATGGGGAGGTCCAGGGCACGCTTGACAATTTTGCGAAGGATAACCTCAAGGGCATCCTCCTCTTGTTTCCGTAGGTGGAGATAAGGTGTCGAATATAGAATCCGACTGGTCACGAAGGCGTTTGCCAGCCGCAAGGCATCCTTACTTCGCAACCCCCCGCGTTTGTTTGAAACCCGGCGGACCATGCGGCCCACCTGGTCCCCCACCTTACGGAGTTTGGCCAATGTAGTGTCTGACCGTCTGTGTTTGTGTATGTAGAGTCCGAGTACCCGTATCTCGTCAGCTTCGTGTATGCGACCACTGTCTAAAGAAAGAATGATTTGAGTTGTGCACTTTCGCGAGGGGTGGAGGTGCACAAATTTTGATTTTTGTGGGGAACACTGAAGACCACAGCGGCGGGCGTAGCGGTCTACTATCGTCGCCGCTGCTTGCAGGCTGGTTTCAATGTCCCCGATGCTGCCATGCGTGGCCCACAGTGTGATGTCATCGGCATACAGGGCGTGCTGCACACCAGTGACACCATCGAGCTGGGCAGGCAGGTGCATCATAGCCAAATTGAAGAGCAGCGGGGAAAGTACTGCGCCTTGGGGGGTTCCCCGCATGCCGAGTAGATAAGGACCATGCTCATTATCTTGGATGCGAATGTAGCATTGACGATCCGTGAGAAATTGCTTGATGTATTGGAATGTGTTGAGACCACAGTCGGTCTGGCTTAGGTGGGTGAGTATAATCTCGTGTGTTACATTATCAAATGCCGCTTTGAGATCTAAGGCGAGTACTACCCGGTCATTATGGGGGCATTCGAGTGGGTCAAGGACTTCCCGATTGAGTTGCAGGAGGACATGTTGAGCGGATCTGTGTTGGCTTCAAGAGAAAGCTTGCATGGCTCTCTGCAAATGTTTCTGTGTTTCGTTCGTGTTTGGGTTCGGTCGATGAGGGCTCGAAAGAGGCGCCATTAGTTGCGGCTAGACATTTGTCGCGCAGCCGTGTTGCATCTATCCACCCAGTTGGAGTCGGCGAGATGGGCCGCGTACTCAGCCGCTTTCTGGGTGAGCTCGGCAATTTGAGCTTTAAGCTTTCTGTTGTGTTTCTGGCGTCGCCAACGGCGGAGGAGGCTGCGACGGGCTTCCCAGAGGTGTAGGAGGTGGTTATCCACGTCCGTAACCGCCTCTGAGAGCTGGATCTGTGTTTCATGCGAGCGAAGGTGTGTCGGCAGCTGTTGAGACTATGCTGAGTAGCCCTGCTCGGAAATGGGTGTGTTATCAAGTGAGCCAAAATTTTGCCTGAATTTCGTCCAATCTGGGATACGGGCTTGTGTTGTGGGGCGTTTGAGCGAGCGTGTGTGTATTGTAATGTTAAGGATGCAGTGGTCACTACCGAGGGTTTCTTCGGTGTTGAGCCAGTCTGCGTGTCTTATGTTACGAGTGAAGGTTAAGTCCGGACACGTATCCCGTGTCACGGCGTTTCCTAACCATGTTGGGCAGACCGGGTCAATGTGGAGGGTGAGGCCCAACGTGGACGCAAGTTCCGCCAACTTACGTCCGCGGCACTCCTCCTTGCGATACCCCCACACCTGACTGGGAGCGTTAAAGTCGCCCACGATCAGGAGGGGATCGCGACTCGCTACTCTTAGCGCGCGGCTGAAGAGGTCCGCGAATGTTACTCGCTTGAGTTTGGGAGGGCAGTGCACGTTGAGTACATGCAATGGCGGGTCCCTGCGGCGGAGTGGTAGGATTGCCACCATTACATAGGAATAATCTAGTTGGAGATCGAAATCCACTAAGTTGGCTGTGCATGCTTTGTGTACGAGAAGACAAGACGCGGGATCCTGTTGGAACGTCGTGTAATTTGAAAGTGTGGCGCCCAGGCCTGGCTCCTGGAGGGCAACCACGGCTGGTACAGACTCGAATGTTTCAAGGTAGAGGCGGAAATTGGCCCGCTTGATGCGGTCCTTAAAGCCTCTACAGTTCCATTGTGTTATTAATGTTGAGATGGCCGAATTGGAGGTAGAAGAGCGCCTTTGACTAAAGTGTCTCGCCATGATTGAACATTTTTGGAGGGGAGGAGGAGGGAGTGGCTGCCCCAGACCCAGCTACCTGCGGCACCAAGGGGGTTGCGGCAGGAGCGGGGCAGCTGTCCTCATTGTCCGAATCAATGATCCGACGGTTGAATTTTGCAGGACGGGATACGTCCCTAATGGGCCCCGACCGACGGAGGAGGCGGGGCTTGTCCGAGATGTGTTTTAGACGACCGCGGGTATGGCAGTTATGACCTTGGTGGAGATCTGGTCCATAGCGGCCTCGATCATAGATTGCATTTTTGAGGATAAGCGCTCCTCCATCGCGGAGATCGCTGTCACGAGGACTGGCGACAGCTCCGCATCGCTCTCCATCGCGTCCGAGCTCTGCGGGCTCGGAGCGACGGACGCCAATTTTGATTGCGGTGGAGGCTAGCTTGCCACCGAACTATTAACTGTTGTAGGCCGTCATTGCACCCGCCACCGCTTAGGTGGTAGACGACGGCTGTTGCGGCGCTTGTCTTTCTCTCCCTCTTGTTTTTCTTTTCTTCTCTACTTTCTCTCTTCTGTCCGCACGAGGCAGCGGAGGTGGCTCAGCTACAGAGCCAGTGACAAGCCCGTGCATTTCTTTTTCCTTGTTCCTACAGCCACGACAACAACAACAACAACTCGTTAGACAGACGTCACGAAAGATTGCGCCAGGTCGGTGCAATGCTTTCGCAACCTACCAGGCTTAACCAAAGCTAAGCTCCAGCTAATTTTATGTGGTGGGCAGCCCATTTGGTGTAGCCCAGGGGCTTTCTGTAGCCCACATTTCCGTCGGACCATCCCTCGAGTACCCCTCAAGGTACCCACGTAGGCAATGCGCAGGAATACTCATTTTTAGCCGCGCCGCGGCGCGTGTGGGACCTATTAGGCTTCTGAGTGGGCAGCCCCATTTGCTTAACCCAGGCGTTTCATACATAAAGCCCAACTTTGCTTTGCATCTGCACTAAAATTCCATTACGGATAGCTTAGCGCAGCCAATGCGTGGACAGTGCTTCGCAATGTAACTCCAAGCTTCTTGTTGCGTGCAGTGCAGCAAAAACAAAAGCGAAAATTTCGGGGGCACTTCCTTACGTGCGGCAAGGCGAAAGCATTTGTCTCCTATTGGCGGTCTGGTTGTGCGGCTGTGTCCACATTTCTAATGCGTTGCGCTGTACACGAAATTCCACCAACGCCTGCCGTGTTCAGACATGTCCGGGCATGCAGTGGCGCCATCTACATTGAGTTGTTGTCACGTCCGACACTGCAATCATGACAACGATTAATTATGACTAACCATGAGGAACTATGAATATTAGTAACCATGACTATGACTGACTAAATATGAATAGGACAAATATAACCATATTTTCATGCCTAATTATCAGTTATTGATTTGATTACCATCGGTATCTGGATGGCTGAGAGATGCCAGGGACGTTTCTGATCTCATTTTCTAGTCGCACGTAGTATGAGCCAAGAACGGCTTTCGCCTTAAAACAGCGCGGCTTGGACAGTGTTCCACGGTGAAACACTGAGGCAGCCGGTGCATGAGAAGAGCACACTGAGAGAACGTAACCACGCACAAGCCGTTGTCCCTGTCTTCATGTTGTCGACGAGAAAGACTTCTTGTCAACCGAATCGTTGAACTCAAGACACGTTTGTATGGATTTTTTGCATCACCGACCGACTTCGCGTAGCTCGGCAGTAGCGCGTCCGTGATATGGCGGCTAGGTTGCGAAGGCTGCGGTGCCAGTGTACGTTGTGTCGCGCGAGGGCAACGACGTGTTGAAACCAGCGAGCTGATTTGCGAGCCCTTTATTTTTTCCTCTCTCTTCGTAATCCGCTGCTCTGAAGGGCATAAAAGCCCAGACACAATAAAATTCCGCATGTAGAGGCTGCGCATTATTTCGTTCTCGGAGGAGGTATTGCGTGCGGTGTTTGCTTCTTGCAGGATTTCGTCAGGGCTTCTGTTTTGTTCTTGTGTCCCTTTTCAAGGCGCCGTCGGAGTCGCCCACTCACCTCAATCCACTCCATCATCGAGAGGGAAGAAAAATACCCAGCAGCAAAGGGGTAGTACAGCGGCTCGGTAAAAACTCCGCGCACCAGCAGCAGCAAGAAGGGCAGCAGCCTCGTCTCTCCCGAGACGACTTATTTATAAAACAATCGCCTCTCGATTCTTCTGCCTCCTCAGCTCTGCTGCCTCGTGTGTTTGCTTTATTTCTCCCTTTCGGTTCTTTGCACTTGCTTGCGTGCGCTGTAGTTTCTTTGCTGCTTCTGCGACCCGCGAGCCCCTGCTTCGTTGTCAATATCTTTTTTTCCTTTTTGTTCCGTCGGAGCCGCTTTCTCTGCTTCTTTTTCGTCGGTCCTCCGAAGAGCAGCAAAAAAGCGGCGCGCGGAAGAGGGTGAGGGGCTAGTATTCCTTCTCCCACTCTTCATCTCCGCTCGTCTGCCTCTTTGCTTTTTGGGCCGGCGCAGCGCGCGTTGGCGCTCTTCGGCCGGCGCCCAGTCTCCCCGGAGAAGTCCGCTCCGCCGCAACGCTCGTCGCTGCTACCGTCGTCGCGCTCGGGCCGTGCTCACGTGTGCCGCTTCGGGGCTGCGAAGTTTGTGCGTGCGTCGTTCTTTTCGGCGGCTTCGATGGTGGATTCGTAACCCAACTGGGCCCGTGTGGGGGCTGCGGCAGCAGCTGCCCCCCTTCAACAAACACGCTGGGTGCTTTCCTGCTTGACGCTCGTCGCGGACGGCTGGTGAGCCTGCTTGTGCGCGCACATTTTTTCGGGAGACGAGAACACAGGACAGCCGCGTGCATGACGCCTGTTTCGCTTTCGTTGTCATAGAGAGTGCGGTTTTTGAACCGTCGATGGCTCGTGGCACTTCAATGTGACGACCCTGCGCTCTGAGCGTCGTGCGAAATTTCGTTGGATAACTTTGAACGGCGTCATAAGAGGTCGCTAAACGCTTCGAAACTTCTCAGAGAGGTTCTGTGCTCATGTATCTGTGCGTGTCGGTTGTCATTAAACCTGCTAGTGGACCAACAGCAGATCGACACCTGAACCGTATCGACAAGGAAGGCGCTAAGTTGGAAGGAGCAGAGGTTAGAGAAGCTGACAGAGTCTACGCCACGTTCCGCGGCTCGTGGGATACCTTTGTGTCCCATTTTAGAAGGCAGTACGTCAGTTCTACGCACCCGCATGCAGTGTATGGCTCTGGTTTTGGTTCATTTTAACTTTCTGTAATCCTTCAATAGTAGCAGTCACGGAATGGATATATATGTACCTTTTCCTGGTATGTATTTCTTTTCTGTTACAATGCCACCGTGTTGACCTCTTCGTTACCTGATCTTTTTCATTTGTCGAATCAATCTGAGGCATATATGTTGCTTTGTATTCATTCCTTCGATCCCTGCTTCGTCTGTTCTCCCTGTGGTCACATCTCGATGTGGGCGAAACGCAAAGGCGTCCGTGTGGTGTACGTCTCAGTTCACATTCAATATCCCCAGGTGGTGCAATTAATACAGAGCCCTCCACACGCCACCTCTTCCTTCTTCCTCTCCACCTTGCTCTCTTCGACTGCTGCAGCCAAGGACACGTATTGACGCCCAGCCTAAGCGGCCGCATTTCCCTCGAGGTGAACAGAGAGGCACCTGTGTGCAATGCAAAGTTTAACGTTTAAAGAACCGCAGGTGATCCAAATGCCCGGTGACTTCAGCAACAGCGTCTTTCACAGCTTCACTTGCTTTGAGGCCGAAACCACCTTCCTCCTTTTGCTCACGGCGCAGTTCATGTGTTCACCTACAACAGCCAAGTTGACAGGCTGGCACTCCGGTCCAGCAGCCGAGCATCCGTAACCACGAGCCACCGCGTGTTTGTCTGCCCGCCGTATAATCCTTTCGTTTAATTAGTTTAGCTCCAAATGTGATTTACAAATCACATAGACAATATATGTTCCTCCGCCCGTAGGAAGCTTTGTTTTCTCAAGTATCGTATGGCCAGCTGTACGGCCAGCATTGAGGTTGAAAGCATACAAATCTATAGTAAGGCCGAGCCTCGAATATGCTTGCATCGCATGGCACCCCTATACAACAGACGACGTCCAAAAACTCGAAAAAATACAACGCCTTGCGGCTCGCTTAATCTTCAATCGGTATAGGCGCCTCGACTCTCCGTCCGCTATGTTGCAGCTTGCAGAATTGGAACCACTGGTAGATAGAAGAAAGAAAGCGCGTCTCAGATTCTTGCAGTCACTATATTTCTCTCGACTAGGTATCCGACCCGAAAACTATATCGCCAAAGATTCCACCCAACCCTCACGCCATAAGCACAGCTTCTGTCTAGCTTCCATTTTTGCGCGCACCGACACATATAAATACTCTTTTTTCCACGAACAGTGTTTGAATGGAATGCGCTACCCCCAAGTTCTGAATTCTTTCACCCTCCTTGATTGATGTACTGTAGCTGTTTGGTGCTGTGCATTTTGTTATTTTGTCTCATTTCATCATGTACTTGCTGTGTTATTCGAAATTAATGCATAGATTGTATAAATGCTTGCTCTTGCTGGCCTTTTTGAGCTTGCTGATGTCTGATATACTGTCACTTATGTATCCTCCCTCTCCTGCTTGGACATGCGACATGTCCGCAGTATTTCATAAATAAATAAATAAAATAAAATTTGATAGCTAATTACGGTCGATTATCCGCATTATCATAAAGCTCTATTATGTTCATGTCCGAACTACTGTGGAACTCGTCTGTAGAGGCGTATCTGTCACAGTTTTTTAAATAAAAATCTGTACACGCTAGAAATCACATTATACACAAGAAGCGATATAGTATAATGTGGGAAGAATGACGGAATCGGTCATGTTTGGAGTAGCCATTCATTAACATCAACATTGAGCCCTTTTTTAATCGGTTATCAATGTTACATTTTCTACTTTCACACCGTGACATCCACCGACAGCGCGTGACGACGTCGGCGGGCACTGGCTTTCCGCTCCAACGAGGCTTAAAAAATGGCGGTAGGAGAATTTTCTCGCTCTGACTGCACCGCCTCAGACGAGTTGACACTTGGACAATGAAATTTGGAAAGCGATGAAGGAGAGAGAGAGAAGGTTTCAGGCTTAACGTCTCCAAACGGGTCAGGATTTGAGGGAAACGGTAGCGGAGAGTAGAAGCTTACCGGTATTGCTCAAGGGAAAAATATACGGTAGTTGCATCTTACCGGCACTCACCTATGGGGCTGAAACGTGCGGGCTAACAAAAAGGGTTCTACTTAAGTTGATGACAACACTGAGAGCTATAAAACGAGAAATGGTTGTAGTAACGTTAAGAGGTAGGAAGCGCGCAGTGTGGGTCAGATAAATAACTCGAGTTAGTGACATTCTAGTGGAAACCGAGAAGGACATGAAGTGCGAAGACAGGATAACCGGTGGTCGCTTAGGGTGGATTCCAAGGGAAGGAAAACGTAGCAGGGGGCGGCGAAGGTTAGGTGGCCTGATGAGGTTAAGAAGTTCGCAGAGGTCAAGTGGAGGCAGCTAGCACAGGACCGGATTTTAATTGGAGGAATATGGGAGAAGCCTTCGCCCTGCAGTGGGTATAGTCCGGCTGATGATGATGATCTAGTGGAGGGTTCCGGTTAATTACGACCACCTTGGGTTCTTAATGTGCACTATTGTCACGCAGTACACGGGCGCCTTGCAGTTCGCCTCTATCGAAGTGCGGTCACCATGCTACCGGGATCGACCACGGGTTCTCCAGCCAGCTCGGTAGTTTAGCGCCCTATCTACTGAACCCCTGTGGTGGGGAGCTAGCAGGCAGACATAAAGAGGGCGCCAGAGAGGATTTCTGCAGGGGTGTCATAACAGTTGTACAACATGATCGTTATGGGATCTCTGAATTACTCGCGTGAGGTCGCGCGGTTGTAACGTTACAATTCTTTTTACCATCAATATTTTTGTTCCGGAAAATCGGGTTTGCTTCGAGCTATAGCCGTAACACTATAGCGAGAATATGAACGACCCTGATTATTGGCTTCGACTGAGCCACGTACGGACAGAGGAGAGTTGAAAGTTCGCTGATGCCTAGACAATGCGGTGTATAGATAATAGTTTGCGATAGTACAATAAGCACGCTGGCATCGCCAGTCATGAACAGACTGCAGCACACACCCTTTAAACATTCATGTGCCTGTTGCAAAGAGTCCAACGCGCTTGACGTCACACCCGCTGGATAATGTAGATATGGTCACTTCATGATATACCGTCAGACAAGAACGTCAGCCCGCATTCAGTGTTAACCGGCTTATTATATTTACAATAAAACTTTCTGCTGAGTCGTGACCATGACTTACATGACTCTGAGTCATGAATGGTCATTTTACTGATCACACTACTCTGCTAAATGGGCTCTATACACAGCAATCACCTCAAATTATTCTGCCATGAAGAATGATAGAACGACATTATTGTCATGACCACGCGTCATGTGCCATGATTAGGCACTTACCTAATCATACCACGCGACCTTTAATCGCCACGCATCGGACCGTGGCTTCCATACACTGCAGTGACAACAAATTAACCTTACTTAGTCATGACCTGACAAGATAATCAAGTATCATGTACCCCGTGCCACGTGCCACGTGCCATGCGAGATGATATACTTTAATGCAACATCATGATTGCTACGACAATCGCAAAAACATGAATGCGACAGTGACACGCCTGAAGTTCGTCACGTTCCCTTTGTTTTTGCAAAAAGAGAATTATGAAAGAAAACGCTTACACGAGACATACGAATAGTCGCGAGCGTCAAAGGTGCGAGGAAAGCAATGCCTTCAGCAAGAGGTAGTCCTACATTGGCTAGGAGCCTTCGCCGAAATCGGCGAAAACCCTTAGACTCCGGGCCCCAGCCGATAGCGGCCAGGAACAACCTTCGAAACGCCCCGGTACTGTTGCTTGCTGCAGTGGCATTCGCCCCAATGTGGCATCAAACTTTTCCTGCGCTACTTTAACCGTACGACTCAGCAATAAATAGATTGTTAAATAGATACTGGGCACAGTGCAAGCCCCTACTCTGGAAAGTACAAGCATACAGGTAGAGTCAGAAGGGGAGGGTTATGAGCAGGAGACTTCAATTGGGACTGCGTTTCGTGCATGCCCTGATGCTAAAGCCGAGGATATGCAAAAGAACACACACACACACACACACACACACACACACACACACACACACACACACACACACACACACACACACACACACACACACACACACACACACACACACACACACACACACACACACACACACACACACACACACACACACACACACACACACAGATATATATATATATATATATATATATATATATATATATATATATATATATATATATATATATATATACATACCTACATATATACAGTCGCGTAGACAACACCTGGCAGTAGATTACTGGTTTTTACGCCTGAAATGGAAACTGTTTCTGCGATATGGAGCTTCGAAGACATCTTAGTGGCCAGGAAAACAATACTATCGGCTAGACCCATTTTGTTCGAATTAACAGTTTAATAGTGCGTTTGTTTCCTATCGGTGGGAAATTCATTAAACCTGGTAGGAACAATTCCGTGAATCAATCAGTTGCATTCATCCCCATTTTTCGCTGTAAAGCACTCGCGAACTGACAGTAAGAGCTCTTCGTGGGCTGCCTATTTTTCACACCTCCCGGCTACCATGCCCCCGCCACCCAGTGTAAGCAGCCCCGTATGATGCGTGGTCGCAGTCCAAATCCAAGCACGCACTGTGGGCCTCTGCGTCGGTGATAGAAATGGTAATGAAGACAAAAAAAAAATCAAAATTTCGGTGGCTTAATGCTCCGAGTTGGAATATGCACTGCTACAGAGACTCCGTACCGATGTTATCTGGATCAGTTTATGCCACCTGGCTTCTCTAACGTAAGCTGACACTGCGCGTCGTGCGCGCTCCTTTTGCGTTTTGCTTTCAAAGCGAGGCAACCGAAACGGTGCTACAAGTTTCGCGCCGGCTCTCTCTGACTCACGAAGCGTAGCTTAAAAGGAAAACATTTTTTTTTTTCACCACCAAGTAAGCTTTTGCTTCAATACCACTACCTGAATATGCTGTTCACGTATGGCTAGTGTACGCTACCGTGGGACATCGAAGAGGGTGGCTAGGGAGGGTACGCGAAGTGCCACGTACCACTGAACGCCTCACCAGATTCAAAGTGTGCCGCAGTGGAGGCGATAATGCTGAAAGAAGTGCGTCACACTGTGCGACGTACTCGTTTCACCTACAACCATAGACTCAGCGTCGAAAGGAAGCTCATTTCTGCCAATGATTGTTTCGTACGCACTGCAGCTGCTGACCTAGTGCGGCTGCAAAACAGTCGAGGAAAAAATACAGGGTTTACGTCACAAAATTATTGGTGCGGGGAGGGAAAGGAAGAAATATGATTTCTTCAATTTGTTACTTCACGTTCAATATTTCACAATAAATTTTGCCAAAGGCGACTCCAATTAGGGAGCACTAAACGCGCCTTGTATAACGGTACGAAGTGGCAAGGAATGCAGGTTGTTTCGCAGTTTAGGCATAACAAAATTACAAAGACGATAGTGTAACGTACTATACATTGACGTAGAAAGAGGTGCCCTCTTACGAACACCTGTGGGAAATGACATTTATTATACGCAGCCATCCTCGTGTGATTATGCGTGTGTTGGCGGATGCACTCCTCATGGGGATACAAATGTATGGGGTATTCTGAACGAATCGAAAGGCGTGAACATTATATGATAATATAATTTCAACGAAGAGTTTTTCTAATGTCTTATTCTCAATTCCCGTATAGGCAGAAGAAAGCACAAGCACTACCTAATCCTTACATGATAAAGGCTTTGAAGTGAACATGCTGGCAACATGAAAAACAAGATTTAAAAAAAAAAGTTGAGTAAACTCTCGGTGCACGCAGTAGATATCAGATGGTTAACAGAAGCTTGCAGTGTACGTCACTCGGACTGGGACGCAGTCACTACACGACCATGAATGCATTTCTTCTGTTCGCTTTTATTTTTCACCCATTTTTATGCCCAATTATCCGAATGAGTGGCCTTCTGTTTCTGTCACATTTCGGATATTCAGATGGTATGACTGGTCACTTATTATTCAACTGAGACGTGCCCTCTCTGTTTAGTTGGTTGACTGGAGAAATGGGAAAGCGTGTGAAATGACCCTTCGTTCCTGCTACACAAAGAATGGAGGCCCTCAGTTTAACAGCGCTCCTAGCGGTCATGGAGCGCGTTTCGAAGCTGAGCGCATTACCAGTAGACGTACAATAGTACTAGCCTTAGCGGAACAAAACGCAGGAAATTATGTGTTCACTCTCTGTTTATGGCGGTTCCACGAGCAAAAAAAAAAAAAAAAAGAAAGAAATTAGCGGTGACAAATGCTGATAAACCAAGATTGCCGGGCGATATAGCTCTGTTTGCTTGGTTTTGCTAATACCACGATCTCAGCTGACGTCATCACTTGCCTATCACGCGATCTCTTACGTTATTTAAAACAATTCAAGGTCAAAGGTCAAGTATTCAGTAATTCATGTTCTCATGCACCAGCTTATCATAGCATAACACCGTGGGCGCGACTTGTCGCTATAAGCAGGCTTACTCCCATTTCAACCTTGGTTTAGTTTCAAGGTCACCCAGGCGGAACTAAGAGGTCGCCGGGTTTGCACCTAGAGGACGCTTACTCTGAGGCTATGAGAAGTGGTGAGCGCTTTATGATAGTCGACTTGATGAACACCACGGATGGCTGCCACAGAATGGCCGTCGTTTATGAGACAGAGCGCGTCAACTACTGGGTGCAACCGTGCCCCAAGCCTTGGTTTAACTATGTTAGGCAAGCTTGCCTACAGCAAAGGGCATATTCACGTCATGTCGCGGGCTTTATTTTGTTGGGCAGCGCGTGGCTTCAGTGCAGTGCAGGCCGAGGCGTGCTTGTTAATTTTTTAGATAACCCGGCTGGTTGGTTAATAATCCAGCATGGCAGCTTTGGTTTGGGGTTCGCCATAGTGGAGAGCTGCGAAAATTTCGGATACCTGAGGTACTTCAAGGTGCACTAAAACTACAGAGACAGGACACGGGCGTCTTGCATTTCGCCTCCATGAAACGCGGCCGCCGTGACCGGGATTAAGGCCTCCTGGCTCAGTAGCCGAGTGGCCTATCCACTGAATCGCTGCAGCCGGGTATGGCTTATAAATGGCTACAGTGTCTTTATGCCACGGAATTGAACGTGCGGGCGGAATGACGAGGAGGCAGCGAAACTGGTCTAGGCTAGATTTGGCCACTAAAGCTGTCACTACCGAAACAATTAGCAGTAGTTGAACGCCGTTAAACCAGGTTTGGCAAGCGGCGTCTTTTTTGCTTGGCTTTGCGAATACCACGCGTTCAGCTGACGTCATCGCGCACCTATCACGCGATTTCCGACGTCATTGAGGATCAATCACCTTTCAAGATCAAAGGTCATTAAGCATGGTCAAGTGGTAAGTTAGCCATGTGGTCATGCATCTTCTTCCCATAGCTAAGACAATGTACAAGACATGTCTCTAGACTGGCTACGTCGCTGGGGGGCTTTGCCTCAGCTTGAATGTCAGCCGGCCGGAACTATAGGGGGTCCCCGTGTTTGTAACTGGAGAAGTAGAGCCGTCGCTCCAAACATTGTGAAAATGCTTACGCGAGTGTGTGTCGCAGGTGCGCGCCCTGTGCGACATGTCGATGGCCGAGCAGCAGGTGCGCGAGTACCTGAACCACTGCCCGCCGCCGCCGTCGACGGGCGCCGCCGCCGAGGCCAGCCAGCAGGGGCCGCCGGGAGCCGCGCCGCCTCCGTCGCAAGGTCCGTCGGCCGCCGTGCCGCCGCCGGGCTGCCCGGGACGAATCCTGTCCAGGAACGCCAACGGAACGAGTGAGTGCCGTCCGTCCGCCTCCTTTATACGCTATGGTTAGGCTATCTTCCCCCGCCGCCACTGCGAGCTGGGGAAAATCCAGGTTCGAATTTTGTGCATAATTTTGTGCGCGAAGATGACCACATTGCTGGGACCGCTGAGAGCGTAATGCGGAAAAAGATAAGAATCTACACTGGTCAAAGCAACAGTTACTAACCGTCGGTTGTTAACGCAACATATCAAAACGGAGCTATGAAAACGAATTTTCCAAGGGTGCAGAGCCTCCTACTCGCAAAGAATGCGTAAGCGTGCCAAATTTTGGAGCTGGTCCACCTAAATTTCTAAGTCGTAGCTGAGTTTTGCCATAGCCCGATTATGATGGACGCCTGTTTTGGTATAATTCGTACTAAGTCCTATTTCGGTGTTTCAGAGGGGCAAAATACTGCGGGTGGCCAATCTAAATTTGGAAGTCACCACTGAGTTTCTTTTGAGATCAGTCATGGTCAAATTCTGATGACACCAAATTTACGACGTCCAGGAGAGCCACATTTTGCGGATAGTCCACCCAAACTATTAAGATATAAATCCCAAGTCACAAGTCGAATGCAGTTTCCAATGATTCACGGCAGACTTCTGTTTCGAAATAAGTGAAAGATGATCCGAAGCTGTCTGCCGAAGCAGCTTGTATGGCAGGACAGAGATTATTTGCGTGTAGAGTGCAATAAAAGAAGAATATTTAAGTACAACAACGTAACATGTTTGCCTTGTAATTTAGCACACATATCATCATATTGCCAAATTGAAGGCAATTACTGATTCCAACTGATTCAAGTTGGTGACGTTTCTGAATCAAAATTGCGGTATGAAATACCGAACTAGAAAAACACTGTTTGGTAGCAGTCTTAGTTAACTTTGTCTCAATGCAAATTGCAAAAAAAAAAAAATGGTATATGTACGCGTGCTGCCGTCACGGTAATCAAGCAAATGTCATCCATGTCATGAGGAACGCAAACTCTATTTTTATTTACTTTAAGCGGCCCTATTTTATCTGTGGTTTGGATGGTAAAGCAACCCTGAAGAGTTTCCAAAGCTACGTTTTTTAACGTTCGATGCCACGAACAACAGTAATGCACCTGAAATAAAAAAAAAAAAAGTACTCAGCTCATCTTTGATTTGAGCAGCCTTCAACTTTGTATTTTGTACATGTTTCCTGATGCCATAGACAAACTTGGTTGAACAATTGTATTTATTGAGTCATCCTTCTGGTGCAGTCTGCAAAAATAAAAAAAAAAAACATACTGTCCGCTTTGCCGCGTAATCAAGTAGCACAAACTGCCTTAGAAAGGTTTGCCACTGAAGTACGTTGCACGGTTTTGGAAAGACATAACTGTACTCAATAATTTGAAACACATGGTGTACTTGCATAAGCACCAAAGCTGGCATAACAAGGCAGAGGGTTTTAAAGCGCAGTAAGACGATGTTACACGGTGTTCTGCAGCGACACAAACTGACATTGTTCTAGAAATAGAGAACACAGCAGAGGTAAACTTCTATGCTCCGAAACATCCCAGTTTGTCGGGCTGTAGGTAACCTGTGGTAAGCGGTCCAACTGCCAATTCTGGTGTTGACACTGTGACAAAAGACGCGTCCTACACTTGTGAGAATGGCTAATCGATAACGACCAAGTACTTTTTAATGCCACGTGCAGCCCAGCGCAGAGGTAGAATAGCTGAGTGAAATATAGTGCCTACAGGACCTCCAGCTAATAAACGAATAAAGTGTGGCATGTGCATATGTGACAACACGTGAGGCAAGAGGTACTCATATAATCTGTAACGGCTCGCAGGCATATTTCACTTGCGGCCTTACAGCCAAACAGGGAGCAAAAAATCACGGTCATTTTAAATGTCGCTCAACCCTTGATGGCCGGACCTGAACGAATATTTCAGTAAAAAAGATGCTACCTGGAACATAATTATTTAATGGTGCAATAGGTGTGCCTAGCCTGACAAACCCACACAAGAGAAGAATTCACTTTTGCTGTGTAGAAGCGCTCAAGAGTTCCTTCCCGTTCACCAGCACAAATGTCACGCTACTCGTTTCTGGGATATACAGTTCAGCACGTACAATGACTCCGCTTATCCTCACTGAAAGAACGTTCCTTCGTGACGTTGACATAAAGTGCTCGGCCATGGCTCGGCTGACGACCCAGGTTCGATTGCACTGCTTGACAATCCATTATTAATGGCTCTGACGTCATGGCTACGTCAGGGCCCTCTCAACCAGTCAGGCTGTTTCGTGACGTGACCCTAAGTAACCGACGGGGCAAATTTCCCTAGAGGGAGACCTCTAGCCGTATCGCATTAAAAAATAGTCTTTGTGTCCAATATATATATACATATATGGTGATTTTTTTTATTTATTATTATTATTATTATTATTATTTGCACGCTCCTTACCGGGCCTAAGCATCTCGACGCTTTCGGCGCACGTCCCTTGCAACGGTTTGCTTCGCTTTGGCACGAGTGCATCGTTTGCCGTTATTACACTTCACCATGCCGGCAAATTTGCGTTGAGATACTTGTTTTACAACGAAGGAGGGGCATTTATTTTCGTGCTCCCTGGGATTAAATCTCTCTTTTTTTTTTTTTTCCCTCGTCAACACTGCTCGAATCTCACAGCGACTTCTCGTGCATACCGAACAAAGGCAACAAATTGGCTCAACCTCTCGCGAAGGGCTCAATGGCATCTTGACAGTTGTTTACTTTCGCCTTTTTTTCTTTTTTTTTTTTTTTATACGTGGCACGGGCGGATGGAGGGGAGGGTAGGGGGGTCTGAGTGGCTGTTTTTGGGTTTACGCTCAGCTCTGGTGGTGGGGTAGCGAACGGCGTCGCCCGTCGCGCGAGCGCGCGTTTTATCGATGCCCGCCGAATTTCAGCGAGGCTATCAGAGCGTTAGCCGCTCGCGGCGTCCACGGAATAACAATGATGCGGAATAATTGACGCCCGCCGATTAGGCGCTTTTCGGCAGCGCATCGCCGGCTCCGTGCACGGGGCGCGCACGGCAGTGCCCGATGGCTTCCTTGCGTCTGGAGATGCATTTCCTCCATTGCGGGGATGATCCATCTGAGGCATCCCGCGGGAGCCGACTCGCGCGCCGACTGGCTACAGTTGCACTGTCAACGGGGTGCGTTGGCGCACCTGGAAGAACGCTGGAAAACTGAACAAGAAATTTTCTGGAGCGTCCTTCGTGGTGTCATACCATTTCGGTTCCTATTTAGTATCCATCTGCTAGTTAAGTTGGAAGCTAGTTTGCGATAGGGATTTGAGCCTATGATTCATGTACCTCCATTTGTATGCATTGAGACAGACACCGCACCTTCTTTTTCCCCGATAATGAAACCAATGTTAGACGTTTAGCCTCGCAGTGGTGGTTGAGTGGTTAAGACGCTCGACTACCTTATTGGAGTGCCCGCATTCGAACCCGGTTGCCGACCGCTGAGCTTCGGTGAAAGCAAAACGCGAGCCGTTCGCTTGCTGTGTAGTTGCACGTTAACGATCTAGACTCCAGGTGGTCTAAATTACTTCGGAGCCCTCCACTACGGCTCCTATTTCTCTCTTACCACTTTCTATCCCACCTTCCCCTCCTTCCTTACAGCTCGGTTCATGTGCCCGCAGAAAAAACAAAAACAAAAAACAACCGCTTATAGCTAGCTTGAAAGCAAAACCATGCCAAACGGTGCTTTCGCCCGGGATTATTTTTTTCTTATTTTTTTTCTGCTGCTCACTATACGTAAAGATTTGCTGCACCACCGAACCTATTAATGGGGCGATAACACGTTATTCCTGAAATCCGGGTGAGCTTGAGAAAATGAGTACACAGAAGGAGAAGATGCCTGAACGGTGATGCCCGTCATTATTGAGCTTATGCAAAGCAGCTGTTATATGGTTTTGCGACATATGATTTCTCATGTATGCTTTTGCGATTTGCAACCTTTTGATTGCTTCTGGTCATGATCTTTGGGACGTGATGGCGAGGTGACCTGAGCGGCTTTGGTGGCGAGGTGACCTGAGCCGTTCACGCTGGCGTCATGGCGTAGGGGGGTGATTTGCAGAAAACTGGCACCTTGAGCTTAGAAGTCGTCAGTGCAAAGTTTTCAAATTATTCTTCATCGGCAATGATGAAGTAGTGGAACCGATCATTGCTTAACCCGGGCTTCAACCAGGCTTCAAGGTAAGATCCGCAGTTCGCGTAAGACTGTGCAAGAAGATGCAGTGGGGGCTGTTTGCACACAGGACGTTTCGAGAATGCATCATAAATTAAAAAACAAAAAAAATTTGAACGGTGGTGTACTTCCTAGCAATATCACTAATGAACTATTAGTGAGCGTCGTTTGCTTGTCATCTCGCTCAGAAGCATATGCAAAAGTGCACATGCGCCTTTATTATAAATTAACGCGCCTTTGAGTCGGGCTAAACAAAATAGCTCTCTTGTTTTTAACTAGTCGACAGCCATTACTAAGACCCTTAACGATAATGACCCGTGGCCACGAGCCTCAGCTGGCGCGTGGTCCTCTTACTAAGCATGTCTTTTCATGGGAGCAGCATCGATCAGCACAGCAGTCCGTATGCTCGAACGCAGGCAATGCCACCCATCACCGGGTCCGTCTCTCTCAGCTTTCCTCTCTCCCTTGTATTTTTTTTTTTTTTTGGCGAATATGTGGCGCACATTACGTAGTGCAGGTTTACATCAGGCACCGACGACACAGGCACCGAGCTCGGAGTTTCGACGAAGGGAGGCGACAGAAGCACCTATGAGGCCGCTTTTGTACGGCGAAGATTCTGGTTTTCGAAGGGGAGGATAGCTATGCACAAGAATATTTTTCTTCTGGTCTGTACTGACAATAGTACCAACGGCAACAAAACAATTGCCATGAAAACGTGAAAGGACTGCATATATTACATACCTTGACTCACCAATTAAGCGCTCGTGTTCGCCCCGGCGAGAACATGTAGAGTGGGATGTCAGCTGCTTACCGCAGCCTCAAATACTGTCTCCGGGAGGAAGGTCCCGTAATCTGGCGGCCAAGTTCCGCCTGATGCAGAGGTCTGGAAGCCTAGAGTTGCTGCATCAGGCTTTCTGGAGTTGCCTGTTTGGGGAAGAAAGAGAGCCGACAACAACAGAAGCAAGAGAAAAAATAAATAGTTCAAGTTCCAATTAGTGCTCTCATTATCACGATTAGCATAATTACCTTTACCTGAAAGGTACCCTTATGGACGTTACAAAAGAGGGCAGTTGGCAGGCAGGTGTGTCTAGCGGCCACATATAAGCACAGCAAATGGAATGTATATTACAGAACAAAAACGAAAAATAACAAGATGGAAAAAGCTTTGGCAGCGCCAAGTAAGCAAAGGAAGTCAAATCAAATTATGAAACTGAATTAGGTTCATTTTGTCGTTCAGTAGGTCGTTCGATCAGTGTAATTATTTATCTGCCAGTCTATCTCTCTACCACTCAGTCTCAACCAACGAGCAGTTTTTTTTTTTTTTTTTTGTGCAAATTTGTGGTAGGGAGATATAAATTACAAGAGGTGCCAAAGCCAACGGCGAGTAGGAGATTTGCTATAGATAGCGACAACGTGTAATACTCGTATAAGTGTAATTTCAGAAGTAAAGCTTCATTTTTTATTTGCGTGTGCTCTGCTTTACTAACCAAGTCAGATAACGGTAGGCTGTAGTAAATTTCTTTGCCTGCTAATAGCCTCTAAATTCCTTTGTCGTCCGACAAGAGCAGAGGAGCAGCAGCCTACCAAATCAAACATAGGTGCGTGCAAAATAGGGCCTGGTTCTGAAATTCCTCCTATATCGAACCAAATTACAACGAGGGCTGGCATCCGTCAGAGGCCTGGTCATCGCCTACAGGGATGGCACACTGGATGCAAACGCAATGAGGGAACGGCTAGAGTGTCATAAAAATATCTCCACGCCAGGCAAAGACGAGCCCGAACTCTTCACCGGTGGAAGAGAGAGGTGTAAATTCTATTTCCGGCTTTTGTGCGGTTTTTTTCAGTGGCCAGATGTGCATTTCAGGAGTGGTCAAAAGGTGTGCAAGACTGGATCTGTCTTAGCACAAATCTAATCTCTGTGCTTACACTGTGATGTGCACCATCCTCTGTCATTGCTACAGAGTGTGATTCGTTCGCATGTCTCGATCTTCAATGCACTGCCAATTCAGAATGCGACAGTAAGACACTGACAAAGCCAAACACTCCAGCTTTCGAAAGAACGGCAAAGAAGACAAATGACACTAAACATGGTTTCGAGGCCATAGAGCATACTGCAAAATATGACTGGATTGTCCTGCCAAATCCAGCGTGAGCTTCAATTTAGAGACTTCGAGTATCGATTTCTTCAGGTCCGTTAAAAATCGAATGCGAGGGCAGCATTTTCCAAACTTCGGTGCCGATTCCCAACTGAGAGGAAGTGCCCGGGTTACCTCTGCTGGTCCACGTTTTTACCAGTGCGACGTACCGGTTTTGTCAATAGCTATCAAACTGCGTAACGAATGGTAATGACGTAGTGCACCCTTCACGTGCTTATGTGCGGTATATCAAGGTTTGTAGGAAAGCGGCAACCATCCGCCGGCATTCGCACGAAACACCACGTGCTACTTCCACATAGAGCCAACAAGGTTGCGGAGTAAAAATCACGGGAAACGTGTCTCCTCCTCGCAGTTTCTTGTCTAGAGCGATATCGTTCCTGCTGGTATTGAGAGCACGTTGACCACGGCTCTATTCTAAACTTTTTTTCACAATAAAATCAGTGTTGGACCTCTTTCAAATAAGTGCTCATGGTTCCCTGGCAGAAAAGCGAACATTTCTCATCACTGAATAACCGGAAATTCGCTTTTAAATATTTTACTTTTATTTTTCTTCGCACCACTCGATTCTCAGAACGTAGACTCCGTGATCATCGCCTGGACGTGAATGGCTGTATAATCCAGCCACCTAGTCTCCGAGATCCGAAGAAAAGAGAAGCCAAGTCGTGTCGATAAAAGCTGGAAGTTGCGAAATATTTAATCTTATTTTTTTTTTTTTCGAGTTGATGAAATCTCGGAGCAAAGCAGCCTCTTCGTCGCAATGGTGTAGCCTATCGTCACAGGCAAACTTAAATTTGTTATCAGTATCACTATGAGAGCAATATGTCGCCACGGTTACTGCACAAAGCAACCGCACTCTGTTGATAGGCCAAGTCACGGCGGGGCACACTGCGCGGTTGCCTAGCGCTTTGCTATAGCTTTGCACTGGCAGCTGCAGTCCAGCGACACTCCCTGCGGGCGGAAATCTTGTCCTGCTCCTGAAAGCTGCTTTAAGCCGTCAGCTGCTTCAGTGTAGACAAAGATGCGCAAACGCCCTGTCACATTCAAGTCGCAAAGGAGGCGACTAGCTGTCCTCCGCTTTGTTTCGCGCATCCATAGACCAAAAGCTGGAAAGCGATCCACGTATGCTGCGCAAAAAGGGAAGAAATTTGAGGTATACACTGGGCCGTCGTACGCATAAATTACATTTCTCCTCCAATACAAAATGCGCCTATCGAGCAGTAAGCGAAGAAAACGCATCGTACGTGAAGCCTGTCATTTCTCATTGCACATTTTTTGGTAGTGATTTTTTTTCTGTCTCCTGGCTCTAAGAAGGGAACAAAAAAACACGTGGGACTAAGCTGGGATGGTGCACTCACTTCGTTGGCCCCCTTCTTTTTCCTTTTAAGCATATTTACTTCATGCTATGCGGTATTTATCTCTGCGCGTATTTTATCTCTATTATTCTTTGTAACTTTCCTATCATCGTGCGCGCTAGAGCTCGTATATATCCTTTGCGACGGAAGCCTATAAGAAACTAGGAGAGCATAAAAATGGAAAAGAAAAAAAAACCTAATCTAAATTTATATGGCGGCCCAGCAGCCGCCATTTTTTGTTGCTTCATCCTCCGCGGCTACGTCTCTTGTGTTTTGCCAGTTCTCGTCTATCGCGTTCTTTCCTGGCCGTCTTCTCTTGCTTGTGTTTCGAGCGGGCCCAAACCGCCTTTATTTTTGTTCCCTCGCCGCCGACGGCCGACTGCTGTCTGGATAATCTTTCTTTCTTTTTTTTTTTTTTTGTTCTCTTCTCGCTTACTTTTTGGTTCCTCTATCTATCTGTCTGTCTTTTCTTTTCTGTGTGATATCGAACGGCACAAAATTGGTCTCTCGCCCCCACGGCGCGTTCGGGCGCATTTGTATTTACATTTCTCGTGCTCTTTTTGTTCCCGCGATTTACATTTGTTGATGCGTGTACCAGCAGCGCTGCTTCGGTTTGCTTTTGCTGGCGCACGACGACGCCGGGGCCCCTTTGCTTTCTTGCGCTTCTCGTCGACGATCAATGTCGTTTGCGGGCCTATCTGTATTTTTTCTCGCTCATTTTGATTCCCTTGCCGAGAGCGCCGCAGCCCTATTTTTTGCGCGGCCCTCGCATTTAGTTGCATTAACATTATTCCGTTTGTACTTGCGCGCTTTATCTTTTGCCTCCTTCCCCGCCTTCGCAGAAACCACTCTGTCTTCTGGTGTGTCTGCCTTCGGGTCGATGCTTTGCTTGTTCTTCGGACTCTTTTTTTTTTTGCCCCGCGTCTCTCCCACCGTTCCTTTTTTTGTTCTCTTCTTGCTTCGCTTGCTCTACTTTTCGGCCACGTTGTTTTATGAGTCGGGGCCGCTTTGCGTGTCCGCTTCGGAGCGGGTCAAACTGCGAGTGCCACATAAAGCGGACACGTTTTATTCATTTATTTACTTTACGATCACATTATTGCCGTCATCCTTTTATTTCCCCTCTTATTTTCTTTTAGCCCAATGTCGACATCCGGGGCGCCGCCGTGCCAAACAGGTTTCCACACAGCCACTCCGTCTCGGCTCTTCCCTTCCACACGTGTTCTCCCTTTATTTTATTCCTGCTCTGAACTGAGGCTGCTTTTACTCGTTCAGTTCTTGTCTTCCCACTTTCTATTCTTGTTCCGCGAGTCTTGTTCAGCTTGTTCTGAGCTTGCGTCGTTGTGGCGAGAGAGAAAGGTATAGGGTGATCGTTACTTTTTTTATCTTTTACTGTCTTTGGCAGAGCTGGTCGAGAACTATAATTTTTAGCTTTTTATAACGTAGCCTCGTTTTATGAGCGAGTCTCTTCAGCCGGACTTGATATTTCCCTTTTCTTTTTCCTGATTTACCGTTCCCACTTTATTGCTGTATCGTAAAATAATTCCTCGCGAGCTCTTGGATCCCTCTTGCGTTTTCCCTTTCCCATGCGTTAATCCGCGAGTTTTTGTCGAATTTCACCAAAATGGAGCCTTTGTTTTCGCCACCTTCACTAGATCGTCGCTCCCTTCGATGAACGTTCGTGTTGAGCTCTCTATGGCGGTATCCCTTCTGCCTCTTCCGTTCGACTTCTAATCACGGAAGAATGTCATCACTACGTTGTTTTCCTTTATACGTGTGCTGATTGCGGTGGGTCTATTCAACACAGTACTTTACTCTCCTGTGGGGGAATAAACACCATCGAAGAGTAGGCGAACACCATTCAGTCCTCCTTGGCAGGTCGGCGACATTTTCGTATTTAGTGATCTGTCAGAGGCGTTATATATATGAGTTGCTGTATTGCGCGGCGTGTTTCGGGCGACTGGCAAACCTATCGGCGGCATCGTCTGCACATGTTGCCGATTTGGCGTGTGTTCGGTCAATTTCTCCACATAACAGCTATCGTGGATCCCCGAGTGAGTGCATGTATGGTCGTGTCTTTTTTTCTCAGCTTGCACTAGCGCGGCACTGCATTCTGTCCCACTCGCCAGCAAAGCATCTAATGTTCGTTCTTCTTTCTTGTTAGTAGTACTTGCGTGCGGACTAGTTGGTTAGACTAATCGATGAATCTGAACACTTCTGGACCGCTCTCTCTCTCGTGTGTGCGTGTGTGTGTGTGTGTGTGTGTGTGTGTGTGTGTGTGTGTGTGTGTGTGTGTGTGTGTGTGTGTGTGTGTGTGTGTGTGTGTGTGTGTGTGTGTGTGTGTGTGTGTGTGTGTGTGTGTGTGTGTGTGTGTGTGTGTGTGTGTGTGTGTGTGTGTGTGTGTGTGTGTGTGTGTGTGTGTGTGTGTGTGTGTGTGTGTGTGCGTGAGACTATGGAGCGCCAGAAGTCTTCAGATTCTTTCTTCTTGTCGCCTTTTGGTCCTGCCGGCATGATTTCAACCTCGCTAGCTAATTTACCTGTCCAGTGCCCACTTTGTGGAGCGTCCACTACCTCCGTCCCATTATTATTGTGCTGTTGCTGGTATTGCTACTTCGTCCCTGCTTGGGGCTGCTCGCATCAGGTCTCAGGGTCAGAATCCGGCAGCCCCGGCCGCGTGCCGTTGACGGCGAAATGCCCGAAATATGGTATGCTGTTTGACGTCTGTGTTCGTCAAAGAACCGCGGGTGCATGATGGCAGCGCTTTTCCACACGGCTGCTCTGCTCATGCGAGCATATCTCCACGAGTGGAAAAAGAAACTTCCAGCTCCTCCTCCTCCTCCTCCTCCTCCTCCTTCCTTCCTTCCTTCCTTCCTTCCTTCCTTCCTTCCTTCCTTCCTTCCTTCCTTCCTTCCTTCCTTCCTTCCTTCCTTCCTTCCTTCCTTCCTTCCTTCCTTCCTTCCTTCCTTCCTTCCTTCCTTCCTTCCTTCCTTCCTTCCTTCCTTCCTTCCTTCCTTCCTTCCTTCCTTCCTTCCTTCCTTCCTTCCTTCCTTCCTTCCTTCCTTCCTTCCTTCCTTCCTTCCTTCCTTCCTTCCTTCCTTCCTTCCTTCCTTCCTTCCTTCCTTCCTTCCTTCCTTCCTTCCTTCCTTCCTTCCTTCCTTCCTTCCTTCCTTCCTTCCTTCCTTCCTTCCTTCCTTCCTTCCTTCCTTCCTTCCTTCCTTCCTTCCTTCCTTCCTTCCTTCCTTCCTTCCTTCCTTCCTTCCTTCCTCCTTCCTCTTCCTTCCTTCCTTCCTTCCTTCCTTCCTTCCTTCCTTCCTTCCTTCCTTCCTTCCTTCCTTCCTTCCTTCCTTCCTTCCTTCCTTCCTTCCTCTTCCTTCCTTCCTTCCTTCCTTCCTTCCTTCCTTCCTTCCTTCCTTCCTTCCTTCCTTCCTTCCTTCCTTCCTTCCTTCCTTCCTTCCTTCCTTCCTTCCTTCCTTCCTTCCTTCCTTCCTTCCTTCCTTCCTTTATTCATTCATAAATATTTATTTACAAAGATGAACTGATGCTTAAGGAGGAAATGAATACAACTGCCCTGCTGAATCCTACTGCATATGCACCCTTCATGTCAGCCAATAGGGCGCAGTGACAGATGGCAGCAGCTGTCAAGCATACGCTTGTTACTTTGCGGGCGTGTAGTTAGCGCCTCCTGAAACCGCATGCCGCCTGCATCTCCCACGTCTGCTTGTTTTCAACCATTTTCATCCACTCTCACATCCATTTTCGTCCACATCTCGTGAAATCATGGTCACTACCCGGTTTCAAACAGTGCTAAATTCTGTCCGTTCATCCGCGGCTGCATTTTCAGTCTTTCTCCTTTCACTCCCTCCATTCTCCCCGGTGACCACCTAGGGTGAGGCCTTTTGAAACCCGTTTTCTGGCATTGCTAGTAATCCCTCCCTTCGCCCCCACCTCCGTGTCACGCCGCTGGACATAACTTTCAAACGACTTCTTTTTCGAGCGTGCTCGATGCAGCTTCTCGCACTGGGTGCGCTGCGCGGCTGGGTGCTTTCTTCGGGCTTGATTCGGTGCGAAATTTAGCAAAGTGAGCACGGCAGTTAGCTGTTCACGACTAACATTTTTTCTTGCTTCTAATTGTCCCTTTAACCGCAAAGGCACTAATCCGTGGCTTACTACTAGTAGGACCGGAATCTTGCCTCTACGTATAGCTTGTCAGGCTGCTGCGTAGCAAAATTGCGGCGCAGCGACGAAGGCGAGGACGTAGATGCGAGGTTGGCAATCCTGTGGCGGGGCGTGAGACGTAGCGTGTCGTGAAACGTGATTTGTTCTCTTTGCTTATTGTACGGTTTAACGTCTCAAAGTGACTCAGGCTATGAGAGACGCCGTAGTGGAGGGCTCCGGAAATTTCGACCACCTGGAGTTCTTTAACGTGCACTGACACCACATTGGTGAGAAGTGCATGTCTCATTTTAAGCAACAGCACAAAGCTAGGCGACAAAAAAAAAAAGGAAAAACCTGTGTAGCATAGCTTTCATACTATAAAAGATTATTAACCAAAATTATCTGCACTTTGTCTATATACAAAAGAACTGCAGATTTGCTTTTTGTAGTCACCGGTAGATGTCGTAAAAGTATTGTTAGATCGATGATTGCAACAAGCCACCCGTTGCTCGCTCTCCTGAAATTATTCTATGTTTGCTCCTCCATTCGGACAATGTGTCGAACACAAACTGTTAGCCTAACCTGCTTCTGTTCCCGAGGAGCCACACTAATCTCGTCAAGAGTGCCCACTCTCCATCAGCTGGCTGACGTGTTTTGAACTTTGATCTGCTGACGACAGGGAATTCCCCCGACTATTTTGAAATCATCTGCGATAGGGCTACGTCCATCCCAAACATTCGTCGTTGGTGGATGGTGCTAGCCACAAGAAAACACCTCATCGTTACCTTCAAACCCCCCCTCCCTCCCTTTTCCAAGAAATATTTGTACCCTCGTGGAAGCTCTGCCCACATGGAGGAGGCATCATTACGAAGGCTACGCTTACTTTTTGCCCTCTCCTGCAGCATGCCAGCGATTCCAGCCCTGATTGCTGCGCATGCGGGGGGCAGTAAACTACGTGGGAGGTGTCCATTACTCAGTCAGAAGTGTAGAGGGGTCGCTTGCGTGGCATTCTATGTGGTTCTCTCTGCGTTGCCAGTGTGCCAATTCTTTTTAATTTGTTGAACAAACATTATCCTACGATGTAGAGACGAATTGCTTAAGAAAATCCAGCGGAATATGAACTATATCTGAAAGCTGACAGGTAGCCCCGGTATACCCACATCCGAAACGTTGACCGTGGTGCAAAACTTAGTCCCCTTGGTGAATTCAGGTGCTCCGCACAAATCGACGGACGTCTTAGTTCATGAGCAATGCAGTCAAAGAAACCCAGTGGGAGGTGCAGACGGAAATACAGATCGCCGTGTACCATCATTCTATGCAAAGCGTCATGGATTCTGTAAGCGACCACCTCAATTCAGATATATATAAACAAGCAGGCCCGCTGACAGTTGTAAAAAAAAAGGCCTTTCGCCGAAGTATTTTTCTTGAGTAATTTTTTTTGTTAGCATAAAAGCTGTCTGAAGTATCCGTGAAGAATGAAAAGCTGGTCTGAGTAAAAAAGAGAATTCGGTCATGCGTGTAACTAGATGCAGGGCGATGCATTATTTTAGAAAATTACACTCACGTTCTTCTTTCCTGTCTTCCTGAATGAAGCAACGTAAGAACTTTTCGTGTCTTGTGGATCTACTACAGCCAAGTGTGAAAATGTACAGAAAATATGTTTTAGCTGGAATGTTATTGAGTATAATGTAAAAAATTTTCTAAAACCACATAATTTTAGGATTTCTAGTGTCGCAAGAAAATGTGAAAAATTCTTAGATTGTTTCATTGATGGAGACACACACAAAAACAAACAAACAACCGAAATCAAATTTTCTGAAATTATATCTATCGCTGCTTCCCTGCTTTCACGCATGTTTTGTGAATTTGTTTCTCACACCAACTTTTGTTTCTTGGCGGGTACTTCAAATTGCGCTTACTTCAGGATTTTTTTTTTTTTTCGTGGAGCGACGAAAGACATTTGGTATAACTGCCAACACGACGATGCATTATTATTTTTTAATTCGTTTTTTTTTTTTTCAGAAGAGCTGGCTCCGCCAGTTTATGCTGTCCGGGACTTCATTGTGTCGAACTACTCTGTAGTAAAAAAAAAAAAAAAAACAACAAAAAAAAAAAACAAGGGAAACATGCTCATACATTATTACCATATTTTTTTGCTTTAAAACAAGTCCTGTTAGGCGGATGTTAGCACTATAAAGAGGTCGAAGCATCGCTAAATAATTTCTTGGTGAGGCTTCACCTGTAAGAAATGCAGGTCAAAAAAATTTCTGCACATTTAGTAACACGCTTACAGGACTGTGGCCGTGCATTTGACATCATGAGCCAAGCCCTATAAACTTTGGCGAAAAGGTTATCTGAATAAACTGTGCGGTACGTCCCACCACTTAAGGCTAGTCAGAAATAACCTTAACCTCAACTTCCTAAACAATCAGGTTGTATTGACGCAGAAACTGCGATTATATGTTGTCACGTGGTATTGATGACGAGGTCAGAGGCGCAAATATGTGTGTGTGAAATAACCTCAACCTCAACTTCCTAAACAATCAGGTTGTATTGACGCAGAAACTGCGATTATATGTTGTCACGTGGTATTGATGACGAGGTCAGAAGCGCAAATATATGTGTGTGTGTGTGTGTGTGCGTGTGTGTGTGTGCGTGTGTGTGTGTGTGTGTGTGTGTGTGTGTGTGTGTGTGTGTGTGTGTGTGTGTGTGTGTGTGTGTGTGTGTGTGTGTGTGTGTGTGTGTGTGTGTGTGTGTGTGTGTGTGTGTGTGTGTGTGTGTGTGTGTGTGTGTGTGTGTGTGTGTGTGTGTGTGTGTGTGTGTGTGTGTGTGTGTGTGTGTGTGGAAAAAGCTTGCAATGCAAGGATTTTCTCTAACCCAGCACTGTCCCTACAGTTTTTTTTTTTATATGTCATGAGGAAACCTTGCGGACGACGTCCTATTATGCTTAGGACAAATTTTAGTGGTTATCCGGAGTAACCAGGATCGAACCGGACCACGCCGGTGGCATTCAATGAAGGCGGAACGGAGAGGCGTCCGTGTGCTGTGCGATATTAGTGCACGTTACAAGATCCTCACGTGGTCGAAATTACTCCGTAGCCCTCAACTACTGCACCTATTTCTGGCTTTCAGAGCGCAGCTCTTTGGCGCCCGTTCCTGGGTTTCGCGGCGGCGTCGTCGGCCTCGTAACCAGTTCCGCCCCCCTTTCAGCCCTCCAGTTCGAGCCGGCGCTTCGGCAACCGGAGCCGCCTCGCAGAAATATCGGGGGGGGGGGGGGCGGGGGGGGGGGGGTTCACTCAGCGGCGAACGATGGGGGCAAGAGCGCGCGCAGCAACCGAAGAACACGAGGAAAGGAGAGGGGGGAGGGGGGGGGGGGTCACCGAAGGCAGCACTAGCAGCGACTGACTGATGCCGCTGACGCCGCTGGCGACTCAAGACAACGTGCTGCGTAGAACGCCGTCGCCGCCATGCAGAAAGAGAAGGAGTGCACTTTTTTTTTTAGTGCACTTTGGCCGCAGCCTACAGCGACAGAGCACGTGAAGCACCATCAAAGAAGTGCAGCTATGAGCTGCTGTGCGAGTTATATCACAGTCGGTTCCGGATCTATCGCACCCGGATATATTGAATTATTTTTTACATCGAACTCTCTGAGTAGCCTCTTGAAAATCCCCTGCAAAAGGAGTCGCGTCCGCATTAATCGAACTCCCGCTTAGCCGAATATTTGATATATCAAAATGCGAGACGCGCCTCAGCAAGCTGCGCTTCTCGTAATGGCACCCCAGCGATTATTTTTTGCGTGCGGAGCTGGGTCAGCTGCGCAACCTTGGGCCCTCCCTGGCAGCTCTAAAGCTGTGAAGTCACTTTATGAGTTAAACGCCGAGTCCGCTTAAAAGTGATCTTGTGTCTGGCACGCTTGTTTTCAACGAGACACTGTTGCCACGCGGGAAAGCAGAGCTCAATGCAATGGTTACCGTGTGGTGAAGCCAGTCCAGCTGACCGAAGGCTTGCGACGACGTCTGTTTTGCTGCTGGAGACGGAATAATCAACTGCAACCTGTTTGAACTACGGAAGTACACCTCGCATGGTGAGCGGTGGCATTTCCCAAAGCACCGTCAGCAGCAGATTTAATGAACCCCAACCACAACTGCGCATGCGCCACGTGGGGCTAGAGGTGCGAGCAGCTCCACTTTTGGGCGTTTGGCGCTCGGCGACGCTCGGATCGCTCAGTCGTGCGCGTATGTGCGCTGCACGGGCGGCCATGCCCGAGGTGAGCGATGGGCTGCCAGTGCACCGGCGTGCAGCACATCACAGCTGAAAGCGTGCCGCAAGCTTGGTTACATCGTATTGACGATTCTGTGTTACAGAGGAGCTCATGTGCTGGCATGTTCTATACATAGAATTATCAATATATCGAACCCTTTCGCTATCCATTTCGAGTTCAATATTTCCGGGATCGACTTTATACTGCCCTTCTCTCTCCCGCTATTCATTTAAACACGGTTCCGTGTAAGTTGCTACGTCTCCACGAGGGGACGTAAAGGACGTAGAGGTTCGCGACAACTTCAAAATATAACTCCTTGCAAAAATTAAGAATGTCAAACAAAATATCAAATTAGAATAGTTTACTGCAGTCCTAGTAAATCGGTATTGCGGCTATAAAAGTTGAGTTGAATTACCCTTCAGTGGAAGTAATTGTAATCAGTTATTTATTTTCTGTTACGTGTACAAAACTGATGCAAAATCATTCTTCAAGAATCATTTCCATTGCGTTAATCATTTCAATAAACGTGAGATGCATGCCCCACAGCTAAAACGAAGTTTATATGTCAAGTGAAACCGTGCTTAGCGTTAAAGTTAGTTAGTTAAATCGCATACAATTTAGACCTATATTTTATAAAAATAAAATTCTAGGAAGCTTGTTTCGTTCTTGTTGCTGAATGAACCCTAAACATTTCTTGAAACCTGTTAATGCACACCTCTCTCTCTCTCTCTCTCTCTTTTTAACATAAGAGACCTAAATATTGCACACGTTTGTAAAATAGTCACCACCATAGTTTTCAAGCTGTTATTTTTTGTGTCGAGAAAAAAGGATTGTGCGCACGCAAGTCGTACATCGCATCTTGTTCACATAAAAGCGGAAATTTCTAACAGCAAAAAGAAAAACGAAATTTGAATTCAAAAATTGAGCCTGTACTCTGTGCTCCAAGAGACTGGCATAGACAGTGGCGTCAGCTTTCCCTTCTGATCAGCGGTCTCAAACATGGTGCCCGCGGACGCTCGCTATGCGAGGGACGAAATTTTTCCAATAAGGCCTTAGCAATACCAGCTAAGCAATACCACGAGACCTCTACTTTCGATAATATTAAGAAACCGCACGACAGGCCCATATAAGCAGTGGCTGATTGCTATCCTGTGAATATAAAGAAACTATGACGTGTTGGCCAGTTCAAGGGTTCAAGTTCAAGCATATGTGGATGATATATCACTGTTAAAAATTTGCGAGGGGGCACTAGAGAAAAAATATGAATAGTGTGTTGTGTGTGTGTGTGTGGGTGGGGGGAGGGGGAACAAAGGCTAAAATCCCTCGCACCTTCTCCGCAGCTTCTGGGTAGTTCCTGTGTGCTGCAGCCGGACTGACTCGTCTCCTTATGTATCTACCGGACCTCTCCCGGCCGAACTGTGTTATCCGGCGACGCTTTTTGCTCTTTGTGTGCTCTCCAGATGGCGACACTGGCGTTCTCTTCCATCTCTCTACTTTTTTTCTTCGCTCGCCCTTCTTTTTCTTCTCCAGCGAGAGCCATTCTGGCGACTTTTCTCTTGGCTTGGCTGTGTGTCGCTCGTCTACTTGTGCCAGCCCTCCCCCTCCTCTCTTCGGGTAACGCTCCCCGCTGCAAGCGTAGAATGGAAATCGTAATTTTTTTCGGCGCGGTATTTCTTTTTGCCATAGATGATTTTTATTGCTCCGGGAGCTCCTACTTGTACATTCGTATCTCTTTCGGCCGGTCGATATTAGACGAAAAAAAAAAAAGACACCAAGAACAAAAATCTGTCGCATCGATTCGCAGCTATAGAGTGCACATTCAGCTCTCCACGAACGAAGCGAACAATAATAAAAGAGCAGCGGGCAAATATAAGCTCGTCGTGCGGGAGCGCCCCAAACACAGACAGAAAAGAAAGCAAACCTCTGAGCACAGAAAGAAAATGCAGCGACTTGCACCACCAGTTTCCGAGCAAGCAGAAATAAAATAGGCTCGACTGGCGGGGAATCTATCGCTTTTTTTCGCCCTTGCCTCACTTGGTTTACTTTCTCTTATTTTGGCGTGGAGCGCTCTCCGAATGTGCCCAACTTGCTGTTGTTACTGAAATTCTGATTTATCGTCTAAATTCTTTCATCCTATAGCTGGCTGTGTGTCTTTCTGTTTTATCTTACTCCCATGAAAGAATAACGGGGAGGCCCGGCTGTGAAAAAAATAAATAAATACAGAAGTGAAAAAGAATATGAGCGCTGGCAATAGGATAGACGGCTACACTTTTGGCGATGAAAAAAGACAAATGGTACGAAAACCTTCGGCTAGCTGGAAGCTAGAGGAGAACGACGGATTTTTTCGTCCTTTCTTTTGTAGTGAGTTATATTTATCGCGGAATGAAAACTACTAGAAGTGTCTGAAATACAAGAACGTCAAAACGAGCCTTTTTCCTCATGTCGATGGCTGGAATAATGAAGGAGGGCGAAGATAACGCCAAGGTTTCCGCACTGATAATGAGAGCATGGTTTAGTTACTGTTAGAGACGAGGATAGGAAAGAGGGAGAGGGGTGTACACGCAGATAGGTGCGTACAGGGCGTTGCAGGCAGCCTGACGTCGGCGCAACGCAACCTTGCGACGATCCTCGTTCTCAATGCACGCTCAAATTGCGTGAAAAGGTGAAGCAAGCTCAACAAAAAGCAGAAGCTATATGCGCTGGCGCGTGCGGCTGGCACCTCTTGTTCCTCATGACACGCCATATAACAGTTTGCATATTAAATGCATGCGTGGAAACGTAAGATTGTTCTTCAAGCCAAGCGCGTTCTTGACACCAGGGCTTTTTTATCCGACTTTTTTCAATACTTTCCATCGCAATAATTTCCGCCAACCCAACTGGAGCAAGCACTCCCGTATTGTTGCGACGCCTATGTGCTCTGAGAGAAACTATTTTAAAGCTGTATCATCCCAGGCATTCGATATTTAGGTCGAAGCCGTTTTTTTCGGTCGGTCGGTCGGTCGGTCGGTCGGTCGGTCGGTCGGTCGGTCGGTCGGTCGGTCGGTCGGTCGGTCGGTCGGTCGGTCGGTCGGTCGGTCGGTCGGTCGGTCGGTCGGTCGGTCGGTCGGTCGGTCGGTCGGTCGGTCGGTCGGTCGGTCGGTCGGTCGGTCGGTCGGTCGGTCGGTCGGTCGGTCGGTCGGTCGGTCGGTCGGTCGGTCGGTCGGTCGGTCGGTCGGTCGGTCGGTCGGTCGGTCGGTCGGTCGGTCGGTCGGTCGGTCGGTCGGTCGGTCGGTCGGTCGGTCGGTCGGTCGGTCGGTCGGTCGGTCGGTCGGTCGGTCGGTCGGTCGGTCGGTCGGTCGGTCGGTCGGTCGGTCGGTCGGTCGGTCGGTCGGTCGGTCGGTCGGTCGGTCGGTCGGTCGGTCGGTCGGTCGGTCGGTCGGTCGGTCGGTCGGTCGGTCGGTCGGTCGGTCGGTCGGTCGGTCGGTCGGTCGGTCGGTCGGTCGGTCGGTCGGTCGGTCGGTCGGTCGGTCGGTCGGTCGGTCGGTCGGTCGGTCGGTCGGTCGGTCGGTCGGTCGGTCGGTCGGTCGGTCGGTCGGTCGGTCGGTCGGTCGGTCGGTTCCTGCTTCTTTTTTTTTCCTCTGCAGTGCTATTGGCGGCTTGCTTTCTGAATTACTCAGAGATCGTCAGGGCTAAGAGTTGACGGAGAAGCCCTCAGTGATCAGCGATTCGCTGATGACATTGCTTTGCTAGGCTACTCAGTAGAGGAACTGCAAAGCATTATCGATGATCTCTGTAGGCAAAACGGTAGGTTTAAAAATTAACCTCACGTAAGCTAAAGAAATGTTCAACAGTCTCGGTGAGCCACAGCAGTTTACGATAGGTAACAAAACGCTGTGAGCGGTTTAAAACATAAAGGGTTTAACGTATTCTCCGGGCGACGCAGAGGACTATGTGGAGAAAAAGTATAATTGTAACGTTCAGAGAGGCGAAGCCTGCATATGGCTGAGTTCAGAGCGGTAATTGAGGTCCCATGACCTCTTTTTTGTTTTTGTTTTCACTGAAATCTTTATATCTGGTGGGAACTGTCTCGACACAAAGGAATGAGTCTTAGTTTTCCAAGATCCACTGTATTTTTTTCTAAAAAAAATTGCATATCACTAGAGGTGGAAAACGCCGTTTTGGCCTTTCAAAACGTTGCAGGATTGGAGCCCTCGTGCTTGTGTCCTAAATGTTTGTCGTCTAATATTTTAACTCAATCAACCTAGCCAACTTTTACTTTTATAAGAGCGTCTTGAAACCTTTTTGTTGTTGAAATTGTTCAGCAAAACAACAACAACAAGAGCAATAAAAACGAACGCATTGCTCGAAGAGCAACACAGTGAAAAAAAACTCAATTTCAAAGACTACATTCTCGCATGAGTATTTACGTTGTTTTCAGTAAAACTTATGTGTAATATGTAGGCTATGTTTTTAATTTCAGGAAAAAGTCGAAGTTCCGGACCGCTAGGTGTTTCCACAACACATCAAAATTGTTCGAAATTCAAAAAAAAAAAAGCAAAAATTAAAGAAGAAACATTATCTTCGATATTAATTAAAATCTCCCTCAACAATTCTCAGTACTTCAGAAGTATTGCAGTCTAAATAAGTGTTGCATTATATTGTTAATATTCAGCCATACGTTCTAGCACGATGCAATAATGTGTTGTCACTGAAGCAGTTTCTCTATTATTCAGGTCTTGTTCTTTATTGCAAAAAGATTTGCGGCTGTAGCAACGTCCGTTATTTCGCCATATTATTTCGAGATCTGTCAAAATAAAAGTATAAAAATTGGACTAAATTTATTCTAATTATTAAAAAGCTCTGCATTTTCAGTTTTAATGGAAATCCCCTAAGAATAACTTCAAGTTTATAAATATCAGGCTCTTGGCATTATGTAAAACGAAAATATAAAAATAAACATAAAACTGAACACATTTTTATTCTATAGAATATCTTAGGGCTTCCCCATAGGAGTAGGCTCAAAATTTCGATGTAATATTTGCTCAGTTTAGTTACATTTTATCTAATGCAATATATAAACCCTTCCCATTGTTTAGAAAGCCGTTTGAAAATTGAAGATATGGTAGGTTTATGGTGCGCGGACTGCGGACTGTTTCTGACGTGCTTCTAGATCGCGTCTCAGTACCTCAATAAACTCCCATCCTACGCAGACAGAAAGAGGCACACAGCACAACGCTGGACTGACAACTGAGTTTATTCCTAGGAGATTCACGCTCAGTTGTCAGTCCAGCGTCGTGCTGTGTGCCTCTTCCTGTCTGCGTCTTTCCGCTGGTTTCAATCTTTACCAATATGTCCAGCTCTCCACTCTACTATAATAATAATCGAAGTTCTTGTTTTTAAATTGGAATCGAAGTTGTTCCTTTTTTGAGGTTTTCAGCTTTTGGGCAGATTTGATGCATTATGGAGAGACCTCCTAGCGATCTAGAGCTGTATCCTTTTACCTGCAATTAAGAACATCTGCATAATAAAGGAAAAAAAGAAGGTTTAACGACAACGACGCAACGCGTCGTGCCAGAATGTAATGTTGAGAATGCACTTCTTTGCATCGCGTCGGTCTTGAAGCAATCTCTGGTAATATTTACTAAAACTATGGTAACAACAAAATGTTTCAAATAGATGTTAGATAGATTTAGTGACTAAAACTACTAGACGATTACATTTGATAGCAACTGGACCCTAAACATGCAAATGTTTCAAAACCGGAGGTTCCATCTTTACTGATAGACTTTTTTTTTTTCCTTGATAAAACGACGGTGCATCTTCCAAAACTAAGGTTCATTTCTTTGTGTCGAGACATTTGCCTGCCACATATAAAAATTACATTGAAAAAGAAAAATGTTCATGGGGCCTTGATTACCATTCTTTTCTAAAGCACGCACTCATGCATATATACTGAGTGAGGAGAACAGACGCGAGTTAGACATTCAAGTCCGTATACATTTAGAAAAAATGGGCAGGATCAAGACATGGAGTGCGAAGAGAAGATAACCGATGAACGCTTAACGAAACAAGCTGGATTCCAAGGGAAGGAAAGTGTAGAAGGTTGAGTCAAAGAGGTGGTCACATGAGATAGGACGACTGCGGGGTTGAAACGGATGCAGCTGGCACAGTATTGGTGTTAAGTGGAGACGTATAGAAGAAGCCTTTGCCCTGTAGTAGTTACAGTGTAATAATGATGACGACGATGTTGTCGATGATGATTAACATCCCTCAATTTTGAAGAGTTAAACTCATTCTTCCTTGCATATAGTTTTTTTTTTTTTTTTTCCTCGCGTTGATGTATTCATGAACGAACAAGACAAAGCAGCAGGTCTCCTATCTGTTGCCCCCAGGACATGTTTCAATGTAAAGGCTCAGAGCTAGCGAGGTACATACCGTAATCATTAGACAGCCGTAGCCCCGCCAAACAGTCGGCCTATTCGCAAAATTACTAGTTGTATAGGATAGTGCCGCGGATTCTGACGTAGAGTGTGGTTTGGACTTACTTGGTTCATGGTTTACAAGGAGGCAAGAACCGCAAACGAATGGCGATGACAAGAAGGACTACAGCACACACGCTTCCTTGTTTTGGTAAGACAGCGCGGAAGACGTGATTGTTCTAATTCCGGAACACTTCAGTAACCACTTTCGTCAAACCGATCGATTCACATTTTTCCAAGCATGCGTCTCAACGCCTGTGATGACCAGGTCGCTGCTGACCAATATCAAGGGCCAAAGAAGCAGTGACGAGAAAGAATGGCCCCAAAATACGACTTCACTCGTCCAAGCGGTACTATGCCGCAGACGCGCGCGCCGCGTTGGAAAACGTCGTTGTTTCCGGTGCAGCGCTGCTTCTGCGCCTGAGCTAGCGACCCCTGTGGGGAGCCTCGTTGACGAGGTAATAACCAAGTGCTCTCTCCAGCGGAGAGATGGCGCCACCACATCTAATCCGTCCATCCCCACGCATAGGCGTTTTCAGGGTTTCGCAAGCTTCCCTTTTTCGTTTAAAGAGAGGGATTTCTAAGTGAGGAGGGTAGGGTTTTGGAAGTAGGGGTCCCATTACCACAATGAATTTCTGAGACTTACTACGTAGAAAAATTGTGGTTTTGCATGGTTCCGCCTCTGAAGTTCCGCTGTGGGCGCAGGTAAATACGTCACGTTCTTGCCATTACAACCACATATACGACACATTTTACTGAAAGGATCTTCTCATGAGGCTGCGATCAATGACACCTCGGAACACATATGGAAATTTTCTTTTTTTCTGTTATTTGTGGCTATTGTGGGAAAATATTACTGTAATCCTTACGTGGCTGAAGTGTGCATAGCCGAATATTTATATTTCACTGTGGCCCCGACCCCTGACTTACATACCCATGCATGTGTTGGTTAACGGATCGACTCTCGACCGGCAGCTAGTGTATGTTGGGACTAGCAGATTTGTGCAACATCTCGAGCAGATTCGAATGCAACGGGTCCCGCAGTGATATCCACGAAGTCGAGCTGGAAATATCACTTACTTGGCTGTCCTCCGTGTGTAAAATTATCTCGCTGTGTGGGCAGACATATCTTCGACCGGACGGCGGAGAGCACGACTACTAGCGATTGGTGAACTAGTATAGCATATGATAACCAGAGCGCTCCAAGGACAGAATGCATAGAAGTACGGGCTAAAACCGGCCGGTTTGTCCCATAATGCAGTAGTACATTGCAGTTTTTTTTAATGCGAACGCTTTACTTCGCTATGTTCACAGATTTCTGTCCGCAGACCGCGTCTGCACATCGCGTCCGCAGATCGCTTCCGCAGACCGCGTCCGCAAAGTCGTGTCCGCAGCAGTTGTGAGTAATTGAGAAGTGGTAGAGGTTTATGAGTGGTGTCAATCGATAGAGGGTGACGTAATGTTGTGTCCGAAAAAATAATAGGGCAAATAAGTTAATTAGGTAATTAATTAGAATAACTGGTTCACAGGGAAGGAAAGGCGCATTATATGTCACACTTGTTCTGTGGACACCTGAACCGCCCCGTAAGAAAACGGAGGAAGGTTGGAGTGAAAGCGGAAAGAGAGAAAGGGGTGCCGTAGCGGATGTGACTTTAAGGATTTGACGTTACGCAACCGGAAGCAGAGCCGAAAAAGGGCATAGGAAGGGATTTGCGCGCAATTTGAAAGCACCAATGACTAAAATGGGTAGGTGGTAGTGGTAACAACTTCTATTGCCACAAAATGAAAGGAATTATTTCGGGCTGGGGCCAGTCCAGGGTGGCCTCCAGTCGGAGGCGACCTCTTGAGTTCGCGTGAGGAGGGCCAGTTGCGTAGTTTTTTCTTGGGCTGGCCAACAGCTTGTCCCATTCCTCCGCTGAGGGAGCTGGCAAGAGTGCCTTTGGAGGGGGATTGCTGGCGCATTCCCATAGCATATGGTCTTGAGTGGCCTGCGCCCCGTCACCGCAGTGCAGGATTGAATTCTCCATTCGTAATTAAAGATAATCGGTAGGGGCTAAGAATGGCCTTTGTTTGTAGGCGTGTGAGTGTCGTGGCTTGTGCCCGGTCCAGATCAGGTTGAGGGGAGGGTTACGTGCATCTTAGCTCGCGATAAAAGTTTGTTACCTCCGCGTATGTGCGCGGCGCCTCACCGGGCGCGTCCGTTCCCGATAGATCTCCCGTCTCCCGGTTGGTTAAGCTTCGGGCTAGACGGTCGACCTCTTCGTTTCCGGAGTTACCGGCGTGAGCCGGCACCCATACGAGATTGATGTTGTGATCGAGAGATCGGTTGCGCAGAATTCGCGTCGCGAGCGCGCTTACAGAATTTTTTGGCGAAATTTTGAACGGCGCTCTTTGCGTCGCTTAGGGGCAGAGGAAGTAGCTATGGCACTAATATGGGTAAAGAAGAAGTGAATTGATGTGACTTAGAGGATGTGACGTCACGCAACCGGAAGTAGAGCCGAAAAAGGACATAGGAAGGGATTGGCGCGCGATTTGAAAGTACCACAGATTAAAATGGGCAAACAAGAAGTGTATTAAGCAACTAGAAGCATACATGGTAGTAATTGAATTACAGTAATGGAATTACTGTAATTTAATTACTTTTCTCGGTAATATGTAATGTAATGAATTCTTTTTTCGTGTTGGTAATTTAGTAATGTAATGAATTACTTTTTGGGAGTAATTTCGCAGCAAAAGTAATTAATTCCTTTCGAAATTACTTTTACTAAAATGCGCCACTACTCCTTCAATAGACGACGAAGTAGAGTGCCGCGAAAGCAGGAACGGCGTGCGGCAAGCGAAGCCAGCGTAACGGATCGGCAAAGGGGGACAGAGTTTGTGCAGAACAGTGCGTCTGAGACCTTAACCATTCTCCAAGCAGCAGGATACAAGGCGTCAAGGGAATGCTGAGAGATGGTGCAAGAGGGCTGCAGCTGAGAACTAGTTTGGAGCGCGGCGTACCGGCACTCCCTGTTGCGTCGACTAGGGCACAGTGTATGGTGCCTGGTTACACTCAACACCAAGGGTCGAAGGAGGATTCGGGTTGGGGGAGATAGGTAGAAGGGTTCATGACGTGAGGCACCGTGGCTTGAGCATTACTGAGCAGTGAGCAGAGCACAAATGTACCGACATCGATTCTTGGGACTGCGGAAGCAATAAATAACCTAGCTTTTCGGGCGCTTCAAATGGCGGAGACAGCTCAGGGCCAGCAAGACGCTGTGTTCGTCGGTCATTTCAGGACCGTTTGACCATTTTTTATTTTTTTTTTTTTGCGGTAGTCTTGTTTTTATAATCGCACGTACTGTAGGAGAGAGAGAAGGAATAGCTCTCTGGGAGGGAATTTGGCGGGAAGACGAACGAATGTGGGTGCTTCGCGTCTGGAGAACAAGTTGTTTTGCTTATTAGCTTTGCTTAGTTTTTGCATGCATGGAAACTAGAAAGTAATTTAAAAGTAATTTAATTACTCAGTGGAAGTAATTGTAATGTAATTTCATTACTTTTTGGGAGCAGTAATGAGTAATGTAATTTAATTACTTTTCTGCGATTTTCAACAAAGTAATTAGTAATGTAATTTAATTCCTTTTCAAAAGTAATTTTGCCATGTATGACTAGAAGCAACCAGAAGCAACCAACAGCAGCATCCGGGCTTTCGCATTACTACAATGCAGACTCTGCAGTGCTCTTTGTTTTCGTGCCTTATGCCACCTAAACCTGTATTTCACGTTAATAGCCATCGTTCGGTAGGTGAAATGAAAACAGCGACAAGATAAGAGGAGGAATTTTAACGGTAAATTATTTACCTGTCGCAGGCGATATCACGCGGTGATCAATGTGTCTTGTGCATCATTCCAATGTAGAAGATCAGCGATTTAAATTAGTTGATGGGCTGTTTTAACAAATGCACTTAACCTTCTGCGAAGCTGGGGAAACGAATCGGAGATATAACAAAACTCAAAGTGAAAATATTCACTTAGGTGGGCGGATGAGGTTAAGAAGTTCGCAAGGGTCAAGTGAATGCAGTTAGCACAGGACCGGGTTAATTGGAGGAATATGGGAGAGGCCTTCGCCCTGCAGAGAGTATATAGTGAGGCTGATGATGATGATGACTATGTCGGCGAGACGTGGCGCACACTAACGCCGTCAAGTTGCACACCTGCCTGCTGTTTTCTAAATGTTGTCACCCGTTATAATTAGGGGGATTACTAACGATGCGCCATTAACGATGCGCACCCTCCCAGTCACCCTTAGAGTGAGTGGGGGTAGCTGTTCCGGTCGCAAAGGAGATGCCCTCGACCTGCGTGGCAAGCTCAGTAGGAATTCAACTACCTTGTAGTGACAGAAGGGGTTGGCCGTTTGGTGCCCAGCTATCGCCGGTTCAAGCCAGAGTAAGGTTCGGAGTCAGAGGTAACAAACAAAACAAACTTTATACACAGCAAGAGGCGATACAGAGGAATACACAAACACTAAAATTGCACAGACGAGAGGTTCACAGAAAAAACAAACGCTAAGCATGCAATTACAGAGGTATTCAATAACACAGAGGATTTACAACAGATCAAACACGAGAGAGTCACAAAAACAAACACCAAATTGTTCACCGGGCACTGTTGCAGTCCGACGCCTCGAGAGTCACGATGTGGCCGCCATGCAAGACGAGCGCCGCTCCCTCGCAGGTCCGTGGGCTTGCCAGCAGCAGGTGATCCCCGGGAGTCTAGCCGAGGCACTTGCGAACACGCCGCAATCGCTGACTGACTGACTGACACAAGCGGCGCGGCCTCAATAAATAGGGCGCGCCGCTTCTGTCTGTTAAGGCGCGCTAAAGCTAGCGCGCACACACACTTGGCTTCGCTGGTTGAAGCGCTCCCTTTTCCTCCCGTCGAGCCGCGCGTCGTCATTGGCTAGGACCCGTAGAAATTTCTGGAAGGTTCTGACGTATTCCAGATTGGTGAGTAACCTTCATCGCCGGGTGGTGAGAAAGAGGGCGACGGCGACGCGTACAAAGCTACGCGCTCTCTCGCGCGGGGAAGGAGGTTTTTCTCGAATCTTGTGGAAGTTATCATGCGACGACGCGCGGGCCTCGCGCCGCGCCAGCTTAATAAAAATGTGCGCCGATTTCGTGACAAATGTGAACCGGTCGTCCATAACAAATGTCTATGAATCACCTGAAGAGGAGCGATTCCAGAACTTTCACGCACAAACCAATCTGAAAATTCATCGGCAAGCACTCGGGCAGCTTCTCCTTGCGCGATGTAAGAGAGTGAAGGGGCTTCGAAGGCCGCGGTTTACCAGCATTACAAGGCTTCCGTTGACTCGCCAGCAGTCTCGCCATCAGTGAGAATACGCCATAGGCGTTTTGTTTCTCACTTTTGACCTTAACATTCACACTTTTAAGAATATATATGCTCCGTTTCTCAAGTAGCTCGCAGCACTATGTCAAACGTAAGGACGACCAATCCTCCTGTGCCGTATTCGCCGACAGGTACTCGGGAGCACGAACATGTATTGCCCGCCACCCTGATTGGCTTAGATCGCTTTTACCTTTTGCAGCGCTGCGAACAACTTGTGAAACGGAGCATTGCGTTTTCGCAATCACTACTACTTGCCCATACGAACTCGAGGCATTCATCGTTAGTCAGCTGTATATATGCGTACAGCGCAAATGGTTGTCCAAAGAGAGCAACGATGCTATGAAGGTATAGGAGTCGAACTCCTGTCTTTGCGTGCCCGGCGCAGGCGCTCTATACACCTATGCACTAGAGTCTAGACCAACGGTATACAACTACTTCTACTATCCGAATCGATGGCTCATATAAGAAGGAAGTGTATGCGAAGCACGCTTAATCGAATGTTTAGCGTTATTCAAGCAGTGTTTGGATTGTTTTACCACCCGTCAGCAGCCGTCTCTCATAAGCCTTTGATAATGTCAAAAACGATGTGTGTGCTCAAATAAATGTTATCGGGCCGTGTGCGCACGCCGCATGCATTGACCAATCGGCTTTCGCTGGTGGCACAGCCGTTGTTGTAGGTGTTCTGAACCTCGATCGCTCCCGGCTGTGTGTCAGGCAGCATACATACTTTTGAAAATAAATTAAACCATATTACTAATTACTTCCACAACTTCGCACAAATGTAATACAATTTCATTACTAATTACAGCTCGCAAAAAAGTAGTAAGTATATAACGACCATATAATTCAATTACCTCACAAGGTCATGCAATTATTTTTAAATTACCTCTTTGTTTTCAGTTTTCACACGCAACAATTTCAGGCGCATTAATTTATTTGCACAGGGCTTCTAAGTGGCCATGGAAAACTTTACCACGCATTGAGGAAGGGGCTGCCTTGACCATGCTGATTAGCTGCCCTTCTAGTGCAGATTCTGCATCAACGGGCTTTCATCTTTAGGAGCCACTCAATAATAGTCAAGTCGCGGACGTCTCTTTCATCTGGTGGTGAATTTGCACGCTCGATGCGTCATGCAGAGGCACACCTTGTGGGTTTTGAAAGATTCACACGCGTCAGCTCTAAGTGCAGCAGCAATTTCTTGATCACTGGGGTGACTCTCGAGTTAGCGCAACCCGCTACATTGGCCTTCCACTATCATACAAAAAGAAAACCCAGCAGTAATTCGTACGCTGAGTTTTGTGTGACGCCATTTAAGTTACACATCCTCAGCAGCTCTCTCCCTATGGAAACAGTAAAATAAACACCGCATTCCCCTTCAAAACGCATTGCGCGCATTCTTTGGCCTCCCCGCCAAGCTCCGGCGGCCCGCCTGCGGCGTTCTTATCATGCGGTTAAGTAAAAAGGCTCTTCTATCTTCTCAGATATTTCCTCACCCGTACCGAGAAGTCTAACCAGTCACTAATTTTTGAATATTTAACTTATTTACATATATATACAATTGCGGTACACATATTCCTCCCGGGCTGCTGCCTGTGAATACGGCACCTGTTCCATTTCTCCCCCGTTGTTTCTCAATCTTCCCACCGTAGTCTTTTCTCACAGTTCCTATAAAAACAACTAGCAGTTCACTTTCGCCGCTTCCAAACACGTTCCTTCTTCACTCAAGACACGGGAGAAATAAGGCTTCCTTCAGCTCGATAAAAGGCTGGTTCCGCTGGGGGCCGCTAACGGAGGATCAGGGGTCTCTTCCAAGAGGAGCGGACTTTCCTGCCGCTAGCGTGTCTTCTTTGCTGCCAGCCGCCCGTGCAGCGCCCGCTTGGCGACTCCCTTTCGCCAGTTCAAGCGGCTCGAACATATAACGAACATTAGCGAGCCTGACACCATGGAATGCACACTTCGCCATGAATGGAAGCTTCACTACTGCCGTTTTCGACTCGTCTAGAATAGTATTGAGGTCATAAATGCGCCATCTGCTCTTAACGTGACCAAGCACAGTGTTGCATCTTGTTACTTGAAGGTGCTTGGGACCGCGGCCGGTTTCGGAGCACATGCATGTGCTCATATCAGTACTTCTGCTGTTGCATTCGCCTAAGCTTAACTACAGCTTGCCGTGCCATCTTACTAGAACCTCTATCTAGCATAAAATAGACTAAGGCTTTACCGTGAAAGCAGCAGGGGCCAGGTAAGAGAAATGTTATTTCAGGACTAACTAATGACTTCCAGGATTTTATAGGCAATAAACGTATCATCAAAGATGGCAACACAGCGATGCACAATGATCTTTCCGCTCACTTGCATGCTGCTGTGGGATAAATGTTTATTTCTTTATATCTGCACATGAGGCTATCTCGACCCGCAGTTCTTTTCGCTGGTAAAATTGCGTCGTCGGGAACTAAGTGTTGTCGTTGATCCCAAAACGACCAAAAAGCGCATACAATGAAGAAGCATGGGTGGAAGCCAATTACGACCCGCAGAGCTCCACCTCCGCTGCCTGATTGATTTGTAACTGATTGATTTATTTATAGGAAGGGAAAGGCGCGGTAACTGTCTCACTTGTTTTTCTGCGGACACCGCACCCCGCCGTAAGGGAAGGGAAGAAGATGGGAGTGAAAGTGGAAAGAGAGAAGAAGGAGCCGTAGTGGAGGGCTACGGAGTAATTTCGACCACCTGGGGATCTTTAACGTGCGCTGACATCGCACAGCACACGGACGGCCCCTCCGCTGCCTCGTGCTGACAGAAGGGAAAATAGAGAAGAAAGAAAAGGAAGAGGGAGAAAAAGACGCGCGCCGCAAGAACAGCCGTCATCCACCACCGAAACGGCGGCGGGTGCAATGACGGCCTACAACAGATAAAAATTCTGTTTCAGGCTACTTGTTCTTGTGCCGTAAAATTTCGTAATTCGTAATTTTATAGTTCACGGTATTGATTCATGGTTCTGTCATCTTTCTTCATTGTGCACGAGCTCCGGCCGCTTCGCAATACTGTTCGCTGCGTGAAAATTGGTGAGTTATAAATCAGGGACCAGAGAATGGTCAGCCAACTTGGCCGCCGACATTTATATAGTCTTAATGGAAAACATTTCGTCAATGACATCACTGGAGACATATGCTATGCTCACCTTGTATTTGTCCCAGTTTACAATGCGAATCATTTTGCAATCACAGCGACTGAAGTCGGAAGCAAGCAGGAAAATTGGTTTCTGGTCCCCACATATGTGGTCAGGTGCTATTGACCATTTCACTCTGATACCAAGTGAATCAAAATCACGTCCATAGCTGTGGCTAAGGCTGGAGGGCGGAAGAAAGTGGGGCTTCCGTCGCTGGCAACACAGACGGCCAAATTGTCAATGATGGTCTAGAAGCTAGCGTCGCAAATATATTTTCCTGCAACGTCAGTCAGGGTGATGAACGTTGAATTCACCGTGCGTAGTTCGTGGGGCTGGGCAGCAGTTGCAAAGCTGCGGTAGAAACCAATGCAATGCTACCCTCTTCCACGAAGCCATATATACATGGGTTCGACTGAAAAACCTCGAGAACCGCGGCCTCTGTCACAGCAGTCGCTACTTCAATAACGTACGCGCAAAAATTGGTAGCGTTAAGGTTAACATATATATATATATAGAAGAAGAAATGGGCATGGGCAGGACATGTAGCGCGAAGAAAGGATAACCGATCGTCGCTTATTGTAACAAACTGGATTCCAAGGGAATTGGAAAGCGCAGCAGGGGGCGGCGGAAAGTTAGCGGATGAGTTTAAGAAGTTCGCAGGGATCAAGTGGATGCAGCTGGCACAGACCAGGTTAATTAGAGGAATATGGGAGAGACCGTCGCCCTGCAGTGGGCATAGTCAGGCTGATGATGATGATCATTAGTTAAATTCAAACCGTGTGGAAACTAAAATCATTAGCTGAAGGCTGACAAAACGCGTGCAAAGCTAAAGGACGTGTATCTAAGCATCGGAAAGCAACAAATAAAAGGCTTCGAGTGCGCAATGCAACAACATAATGCCTTACAGGAGGCGTCATTTGAAAAGCTGTTCAAACCACACATCTCAAGAAAGTCGAAAAGAAATTCAGTGGCGTGCGTACCAGTAAGTGAGCGTGTTTCAAATTCAAGGAAAAGATCACCGACCAAGCTGCAGCTGAATCATCTACGTTTAAACTACAATCTTTTTGGTCGGTGATCGTTTCTTTTTGACGGTGACCGTGTTCGACTGCGGTACTTCTTCAAACCAGTCGCCTGAAAATAGCAAACACATGTGCTCCAGTTCTAATTAACCCTACCTTAGAGGCTGCTTTGGAATGCTGCGTAGTTGAAACAAATGCACCAGGCCGATATAGGAAATGTCGGGAAGCGTGTTGTCCAGCGTCGGTATTGTAGGCAGGAGACTTCTCACATTGAAGACCTTATCCATCTCGCTTGCCTCTGCGTTCGTACTAAAATCAATCGTCGCAGCTGTATCTCTGATTTTTCAGCAACTGCCATGTCCATGTCAGCGAGGTTTACCGATAGTATGGAGTTCCACGCGTCATTACATAACCTTTGATTTTCATTTTCGAAAACCTAGGAGAAAGACTCATAGGACGATCGCTTCTGTATGTACGGTTTATTTAGAGATGCATGTTTGTAGGGGTGAATAGAGTGTTATTTATTCCTTGTCTTCTGTGACGCAGGGCATGACGTAATTTTTTTTCGGCACTTTGGCATTGCGCGTTATAGTGATGTCACACGTGATGTCACAGCATGTTGTCCTGCCAGGGTGACGTTGATTTACGCCATCGCCTGCATGGCGGAACCAGAAAACGTGCCGTTAACAGCTGTGACGCAAAACTCCGGCCTTTAAACCATACTTCCCTCATGAGGCAGGAAGCGATTCCAAAAACATAACGTGGCTTGGTATCAAATTGTGGCGCAACGATTCTTTGTGCAGGATTCAGGCGGTGTCATACCATTTCCCTTCCTATTTTTAGCATGAATCTATTAGTCAAGTTATAGGCTAGTTTTCGACAAGATTCTAACCGACGACTGTGTACATCCTTATTTGTATGTCCTTAGTTGCAAGCGTAGGTGCCCGGTGCCTAGCGAGAAGTGAGACATATGGTGCAGCTGCCCTTCCCCAAAAAACCACACCAACTCAATACGTTTGAAAATTTTCCAAACTCTCTGCCAGTCTGTCAATAAAAACCAATAAGAGAAAAATATTCGAGACGACGATTTCTCAAGTCTTCATTCATTTAAGCGGAGCTAAACCCTCGCTAATTTTTAGTAGTGATGTTATATGAGTTTAATAGGCTCCTTAATATCGCAGCATAAAGGTGAATATCAACAAGACTGTCTACTCGCATAATAAATATTTTGGTTCCATCAGTAGCAGACGAGTGGCAGTGGAAGTTACGCGTAGCGCCATCATTGTGTCACCCTTTAGTGAACACTCTAATGCACGCCGAGGAAAAACGGCTCATTTTATTTTCCTCTCAAGCTAGCGCGAGTCGGTACGAGACGTTGGGGGCATACTCTAGAGGAACTCAGAGCGGAGCTCGCAAAACGTGCTCCACCGGGCCGCTACTCGCGCGCCCCCAGGTGTGTGCGGTGGCGCCCGCGTCGCGTTCGCGGAGCTCCGCCGGCGTCGCCAGTCCGCGCCCGACCGCCGGGGGTGGCGCCAGCGTCGCGGAGGAGCGGCCGTTACGACGCGGGCGCCTTCAATGGGGCCCAGTGCCGCCGCTGTCGCCGTCGCCGTTCACGAGTGTTGTGCTGTTGTCCTCGCCCACCGCGCAGCAGCGCTGTTGTAGTCCGCCCGAGGAGCTGAATGCGCTTGCGTAGTTATGGTCACGCTCAGCTTCCGTGCCGCCCTGTCCGCCCGCAAGAGGCCCCAGGTGAGACACAACCGGCGGCGCCTTGGCAGCACGTGCTTTCCGGCCTCTCACTCGGGACAGGCGCACGACAGTCGGATAGCGTGCTTTGTTCCGTTATGTCACTTTACGTTGCGACATGTTGAGTTATGTTATTTCTTTTTGGTGCTGTACATGTCATAGCTGCATTTCGGCTATAATGGACAAAGAGGGGAAGCTCCGGAATAAATCCGTCTGGGGTGCCCAGAAATGAAATTCTGCAGCCACATGGCGGTCATCCTATGAATGACTGAAGTAGATTTGTGTTTTTTTTTTGTTGCTCTTATAATGTTTTCACGATATCAACACCTTTCACAATATTAAGGTGTTTTAATAGGCTGCTGCATCAGTACAGCCCAACTGACTATACGCCTTTTCTGGCCTATTACTGTCGATGCCAAACAGATCATTTAAGAATCCACATTACATTTGTTACAGCGGGCATTCGTTCTGACACCGTTTACCTAAAACCATTAGCCATTCGCGACAGTGACGATTTCTTCTGAATTGATGCCCGTGTGAGCGGAAAAGTTATTCGATCGAAGAGGAATAATCATTGTTCTCTTCTTCGCGTTCGCGCTCTCTGTGAAACGGCAAAGAGCAGTTGTTTCGTATCCATTGCTTGGAATGCTGTCACTCGTGAATGCAAAAACTGAAAATGAGATTGGTGGGGAAGGGGTGGTCGGGAGAGTTCCCGTGTCGTTTTGAAAGGCGTGCCGGTTTCTACACGCATAGCAGCAACGCTGTAGAGCTCTTCCCTAATTCGATCGAGACCATGTGCGGACTTGAGCGACACCTGTACCATAACTCCCTTGTAAAGCTATCCATAGTGAGAGAGGTCAGGTATGAAATTCATTTCACTCTTGCGAATACTGAGGACCATGTAAAACAGAAGTCAGCGGCCCCTTACGGTGCGTACAGCGTAACAAGTACATTTGATTATGACAGTTCGCAGACGATGAGCCTGCGTAGCACATCAATGTTTCTGTAGATGACGAATGACCAGCGAATGTACATCCAACGCTGATCGTTCAAGCAAAAGTTGGGCCATTTAGGAGCTGTTATGCAGTATCTAATTCAGGACAATTCAATAGAGTTGGAAGTTTATAGGACAATATAGATAGCTGACGATAAGTAGTGCCTATAGGGGTAGCACAGGTCCTTCGACCATGCCATTGGGAGCGCATTCCGAAGGAACGGATATGTTCTTTCGCGCACAGACCTCAAATGCACTGTACCGTTCCGTTTAGGTGATACCTCGTAAACCTTTTAACAACGTATAATGTGTTGTGTAAAGCTGCCAAGGTTGCAATATTTAATTCCTTGAAAAGAGGTTCAGTGTAGCTGCTGTATGATTTGTGGATCGCAAGGCGCACCGCTTTGTTTTGCAGTTCATGCAAGTTTTCTTTTTTTTTTTTTTCGTGCTACGCCACACCGCATGTCAGAAGCTTAGCTGTGAAAGAAACAAATAATTGTCACATAACAGCTTGGTGTTTTCGCAGGCAGAGCGATGCGGACGCACCTTACACAAAACCGCAACTGTTTTAGAAAGTGCACTAAAACGGTTTCATTATGCTCGTTCTATATATCACTTGTTGAAAAACTACACAAAAGCCTTTAACTGAGACATCAAACTATATCTGCAGGGTGAAGGTTTAAATGCAGGTCGCTGTCAATGATACGCTGTTCTCGCAGAAAGAGCACAGGGTCTGTTTTTGCAGTATTTATAGTTAAACACTTTGTATTTGTCCGTGTATGCAGCTTTTCTAATAACTAATTTTCTCCCCTAATTAGCAGCAATAAGTTAGTTTTAAAAATAGGCTACTACAATTGGCATATATCATAAATTCACCGGAATGTTCTTAACTTTCTTATAAATAACATACAAGTTAACTCACAGAGAGCCTTACATGTTACCCTACGCTGCGATTGCATGTAAACTATTTATTTATTCACAATACGTTAAAAGGCTCAGTAGGGCATTGAGTAAGAGGGACAAAGAGCGACCTATGTAGAATAAAAACTAGTTAATACAGATTGAATACGAAGCAAAAATGAACGAGAAACTGTCGTGCATGACAAAATTTAAGGCCCTTGCACATAGGTGCAAGGTGGCATGTATGCAAGATATGTGGATAATACGTAACAAAAAAGAAAGCTGTAATTATATTAGAAGCATCAGTAGTGGAAAACCTTGAGCAGTGCCTAAGGAACCAAAGCAGAATGCCATAACAACGAAGAAAGAAAAATGCACTGCAGATCAAAGGCAAAAGAGGTTACTCTACCGTAGCTGACCGTGGAATGTTTGGCGGTTTCAGATGTACACGATATTGTCAGGTAGATCATTCCAAAGTGTATGCGTTTTGTGTTGTAATTTTTATGTATGCGGCACGAAAGGAGCCAAGGGGCTTTCAAATTTAATGAAGATGGCCTGGTGACGTAAAGATATTAATTAAATAAGTATTAATGAGCGATGGAGCGACGAAAATCTAATGGCTCGAGGCGAATAGCAAGTTTGATCTTTGTTATGCTGTATAGTGGAAACTGTATACAGTTGCGCGTAATGAAAAGAGCAGCTATACCTTTGTATGTTTTGTATGCTGGTTAGGTATTTTCGATATGAGGACCATGCATAAGTGAGGCAAATTCTGGTTGCTGCCGTGCAAGTGTTAGATACGCCCGGTTTTTTGCGCTGTCAATTAGGAGATTAACGCAAGTTTCGACGAGGTTCCCTATCATCTGGAAGCTTTGGCACAAATAGCGTGGATGTGCACGACCGATTAAAGATTATACGCCATATGAATACCTATAAGTACTTCAGATAGGACCTATTTGTTATTACCATTTGTCAGCGATATTCAACATACAAAGACCGATGGTCCCGCGAATACTCACTATCGAAATATTTACAGTGGAAAAAAAAAATCCACAGCACCACTGAGAGGAAGAGATCATGCATGGTGCCGCGCGTACTTGGCGACGATTTCTCTCGTGTCTTGATCATCGAGCGCTAGAGAGGCACCTTCCTTGGCATATCTAGATAAAGTGTTCAGAGTAGTTCAAAGGTCCACTAGTTGAGCTGGCAACAGCGGCCGCCGCCGTCCGTATAAATAAGGCTTCCAAACATCCAGAGACACAACACAGGGCTTGCCTGCTTAAGCCGAAGTCGGATAGAGTTTTACTTTAAAGATCACGTCTGCCGACATCCGTGCCCTTGAAAGTTTAGCTAATTTACAACCCAAGCAACATAAACCGCTGGCCCAAAATCTGGACTGCGTTGCTGTTGACAATTTTTGGCCCTATACACAGGACGAACACACTCCATATTGAGCCGATCGTTTGTGCTGTGTGGAAAAATGACAGAAGCTACCGGTTCCGCTGTAAACTTGCATACTCAGTGTGAGTTCCGAAAGCCAACACTTCGGTGACAGGAAATCATTGGAATGATTCAATTGACGGCATCAAGAAAAATATGCTCACGTAGTAATTCACTCTTAGTCCAACTGGTTTCGCGTGTAAAGCAAGGCGGGAGCTTTTTTGGAGGTTGTGTCAAACTATAACTTTCGTTGACTTTTCGAGGCTGTGATCGCTTTTCTCCTCTTCTGTCACGCGTGAGCTAGCTATGGACAGTAAATTATACGACATGGTCGCACGGTGAGGTCCACTTTGTTGTTGGAGAGAGTGGTCTAGAGCGCCACTTTCTGAACTTGACTGCGCAGTATACTTGAGAACTTTTTAAAGCTGCACTAATTGGATAGATGTACCGGGTGGATAATAAGAGCATCCCTTTTGAAATCTGGTGGTGGCGTTTTTTACAATGCTGGGCTTTTTTTTCTCATGTCTTGAATGCTGTTATAACCCCCTCAGCTATTTCGTCATTTTATTTATTATATTTTTTTCAGCTTTCCGGCTGACGATATTCTGATCACATTTTGCTAACTTGCACCGCAGATTCATTCACCCGACCACTGGGGTCTCTAAACTCCGAGGCCTCAGGGTTAATGACTGCGCCTGCGACGATATCGGGATGTATACCATTGCATTCGAGTCTAAGATGCTCATTTGTTTCTACGGATTTATCACACATTGCGCATGTGTCATCTTCTAGGTTACATTTATTTTTATAGCTGCGTGTTCTTAGGCACCGAAAACTAGCTTCAAAAAGTGGGCATTGCCTGTGGGGATCAAATAAAGATTTCTTTCTGATCTGCCTTTTCCACTTTTAATATATTTCTACACTCTGTTTCTTTTCCATGAAATTTATCCAATTTCTTACCTTCGGTGTCTTTCAAATGCTGTTTAACGCTCTTAATTTCTCCCCCATTGTGTCATGCCTACTTACTAGTTAATTTCCTATCGTTCTTTTCCTCCATATTGAGTCAACGCTTTTTAGATATAGACATTTAATACTATTATCTCCATTTTCTTCAGGCGTATAATATTTTACTCTGAGCTTTAAACGCTTCGAAAGATGACCAGCCCATATCACTTCCTAGTTTGTGCTTTTGCCGTGGGCACCGAGTGCTAACCATCCAACAGCTTTCTGATTTATTTCTAATCTCGATTGTACCTCTGCATTTAGACACAAAACTACATTTCCGAAAGTAAGCCCGGGTACCATAATTTCTTTCAAAATACCCCTCAGAATCTGATACCTGTTGTTTCCACACAATGCATTATGCTTCATTATCCGGCATCTCTTCGCCCTTTTTTGATAACACACTGTTCTTGCTTTTGCTTGTATCCCAGTCCTTCGTTTATCTATACTCCAGATATTTATATTCTGCCACTCTTCATGGCCTTGTATTTTAACACCTGATCGGTTGAACCATTGAAAACTACGAGACCCGACTTAACTGCGCCAAAACGGAAGCCTAGAGTATCCCCTTCGTCCCCACAAGCATTAACTAGACTTTGCAGGTCTTCCTGGCTATCTGCTAACAGTACAATATCGGTAGCATTGAGTAAGCACGAAATGCTTCTACCATTTCTAAACCCGTTCTGATGATCTCCGAGTATCATATTACCATCTACCCATGACTGCATTTCTTTAAATTTCACTTCCTGCATTGCCAACCGGTATATAACAAATATTATCGTAATCGGCCCCGACAGGGTGGCGTAGTGGTATACGGCGCTCGACTACTATGCATGGCCAAAGATGCGGGATTGAATCCCTGCCTCGGTAGCCGCATTTTCGAAGCAGACGAAAAACAAGGCGCCTGTGTTCTGTGTGATATTAGGGCATGTTAAAGAGCATAAGATGGTCGAAATTTCTGGAGTCCTCCACTACGGCGTTTCTCATATTCTGAGTCGCTTTGGGACGTTAAACTCCACAAACCAAACCAAACCGCAATCGGTCTATAGGATTTAATTTGTAACTTATCTCCTTTCCCTTTATAAATCCAATTCATTCTACTTTAATTGCCGCCAGCTGTCAAGATTTTGCTTATTCGCTATGACGGTTTCCAAACCTTTTAACAGCACTCACTTGATTTTGAACCATGTGCATTATTCAGATTGACTAGAATTTAGTGGATCCTTGCATTAATGACTATTTTCATCCGCATTTTTCCAGTTCAGATTGGTAAATTATAAACTGCTTTCTATCTCGTTTTCCTATGCTGCATGTGTGGAGATTACCCTATCATCACTCCTAATTGACGCAATATAGTTTAAAGTGTCGTCTCTCTCTAAACATTTTCCCTCGGTGCCTAGAATTAGTTCCTGATTTCTCTTCTTTTTACCTAGCCAGATTATATGATTCCAGAATATCTTGATCCGCCTTTATTTGTATACTGGATATCAGCCAGCTAGAGATCAATAGAATGCTTTATTTTACTTCGGAGATGGGCCTGTACATTATTTTACTTCGGAGATGGGCCTGTACATTCAGTTTTTTTTTTTTTTTTTTTTTTTTTTTTTTTTACCATACGATTCTCATTTTTGTTCTATTTTCTCGTGAAATAGCTGCGCCTTCCTTGCTTGTCGTTTTTTTTTTTTTTTTTTGAAGCCACCTGTCATTTTTCGATGCCTTCCAAGAAATAATTCCCTTATTCCACCAGTTTCGTGGCTTCATCTTTCCTTATACCAGCGGTTTGTTACTTTTAATTCTCTTGCTTTCGTACTTATAAGGTATACCTAATCATAATCTCACCTTGCCCTGGAGCGTTTCTGTGCTGCTTTCTCTATATACAAGCTGCTATTAACGCTCGTTGTTTAATTATGTCTTTTAATCTTGCATTTCCGGCATTCCTCTCATGAATAGGGCCTACATCTTTAGACGTTTATAATCACTTCCCACACTTCAGTGCCCTTCTTCGCCCATTTCAATCGTTCTGAGCTTGCCATAAATTTAAAGTAAAATTATGAAATCGCGGCCGCTCTCGGTGCTAGGCTCAACTAATTGTGTCCACCGTCTACCATTTTCGAAAAACCTGCACTGCATGCGGAGCGCCTTCAATCTCTGCTCCAGAAAGCACAGGAGAGATGCACGTCGAATGTGCGCCACGCACACACGTGTAATGATTCACGTCGCTTAGCGGCCCGCAGAAGAGGAGCGCTTGTCGAACAGAGCGCGCTGTGAACGAAATTCATTGAACTGCGCAACCGAGAGAAGTCGCGTTTTCAAAATTTTAATAAGTGATACAGACGGCCGGCTGCAAATCTCCGACTTCATTCCATAGCCCTAATTATATAGTAATCATTTAAAAACAAATGGTTAGAATTCGGTTAATCACCTAATTAGTAGTGTGGTTCGCCATTTTTTCATGTCAGTCAATAACATGCGATTGCAACATTGATGAAGCGATCTCGATAACAAAAAAAAGCTGGACTTTTAAAATGTTCGTTAAACCTCGCTGAAACAGCCGTTTAAGCGTCACAACGCTTATTAATGTTGCGAGTAATCAGCCATACTGCATTTTATTTTGTGCCGGTGTTAAGCACGTTTGCGTACTCGTCATAGCATGATCCAGGTTTCGAAGTGATCTTATACTTAACCCTGGTGTCACGTCGTCGTAGGCGTAGTAGTCCGTGCGCACGACTCATTCAGCTTCTATATAGCATATATGCATATATGTACATGGCTTCCTATCGTAAACTGTTGCTCTCTTCCCAGGCTTTTGAAGGCTATACGTTAGGTTTCTAGATATTATATATTTAAATCGAACGTTCTGAATTGCATGTGTAAGCTATTGACAATGCCAGTGTGATCCTTCTTCCGAGTTACTTTTCTAGGCATTGTCACTCCCCTTATCTACCACTACCCTTTTCCACCACCATCACCAATCGAGGTCTTTAAACAGCAAACAGAAGGTAAATATTATTGGAGGGATCTTGTCTCCTTGTTTGACACCCTTGTTTATTGGGATTTTACCGTTGTGTTTATGAACTATTATCGATATCTTCCAGTGTATAATTGCTGATGTTTCGACTGTATCAAATGTATTCTCGTAATTTCAGGAGGCTATATGATGGAGTTGCTTATAATCTGCTCATGTCTCTATCAACTGTTGACAGTTGGGATATTGCGTATTGTCTAGAGCTGTTAGAAGCCTCCCTGTTTCCTTTTTTAGTTGCTTGAATTAATAAGGCTTTGAAGCTTTTATTAGTGATTACTTTAGTAAATACCTTGCAAGCAACAACTATAGCATCAACGGTCTGTAACTTTTATGGTCTTTTCCGTCCGGTTTCTTATGAACAAGGATCTCTCCCAAGATTCTGTTAATCTCGGGATCATCAAGCATTTCTTATAAGGAGTCATTTTGCGCGCAAACTATCCACAGTTCTTCGACATATAAGTCATTTAATCCTTACTAGGTGTTTTTCCCGTTTGCATTGCATGCTCCTAAGGAGTTATTTACGTACAGATTGTTAATATAACATCCTTATTGGTTCTTTACTCCGGTCTTTCGCTATAATTGCATGCCCGATTGGTCTGCATCACTGCCTCTCACATTGCCGTCCTGACTAATGGGTCATTGCGCAGATTTGTATGAAATTCCTTGGGTTTTTTGACTACCATATCTATAATGCAGATATCATAGTTAAAAAAAGCCAAGGAATTGCTCAGCAACTCAGGAAGGAACTGCTCATTACCTCTAAGGGTTAATGAGCACAGAGAGGTTCTCACTCGAGAGGTTCTCACTCAAGAGGTTCTCACTCACGGGTTCCCAGGAATCCAACTCGAGACTTTTACTACTTAATCGCTCCATTGTATCAATGATCTTTACAAAGTTGGTGCTCACCTTCGCATGTCTCGGTATGCTATCAACTTCAAGATATTGTGCTCAATCCGCTCCCCTTATGAGTGCAGCTTAATCTAGGAGGATGCGAACTTTGTGCACGTATACAGTTAGTTAAAAAAGTTCAACTTGAACGCAAATGTACAAAGGTATGATTCGTTTACGCACAAGTTCTTCTATCCCATTAAGTGTTCTTACTCTCCCAACAATCAGATCATTGCGGGGGTGTCTGGTTTTCGCTATTTGAGTATTCATTTAGACGCTGGTTTGCGTTTTATGCCGCAGATGGAGCAAAAAGCTGCGCGTGCTTGGCAAATGATAGTGACCCGCATATGCAGGATCATGCTACCGTATATGCTATGTTGGCTTGTCCCAGAGCCTGGTCCTATACCAAAACATCAGAATGATGCTTCCATTATATGGATTTAGACCTGTCGCATATAGAGATGGAAAAAATTCGAGGACAGTTTGGCGACTTAAGTGATGAAAGGCGAAAGCCTGAGTGCTGCATTCTGCGGCATGAATGACTAAATAATTATTTACACAAATGTTACGAATTCGTAATTATAATGAATGACTCATTAGTTAGTAATTATTTAGGATAGAGTAAATAATGATAATTAGCAATTAATAAAAAATAATTAATCATTAATTGATCATTGATTGGCATATGGCCGCATAAGGCACGCATTCGCACATACTGTGGTGGGGCTCTGTGATTGGCCCAGACCTCCATGACGTCATCCCCTCTCGACCAATCAGAGCCGCAGCACTTTTGCTGACGACAATGATGAGGTAATAAAGGCTTTCGCCTTAAAAGGTGTGTGGAATGGATCTCGCTTGGCTGAGGCCCAACACGTTATGGGAGAAAGAGAGAGGCATTCAGAGGAAATGCAAAGCAGTTAACCAAGAAACGTTCCGGTCGGCTATCTTGTACAGGGAAAAAGGAAATAAGGCGCAAAAAAGTTGTCGAAGTTTGACGTGACTAAAATTAGGATGGTAGATAACATTGACGTGGTTGCTATCTTCTCCCTGACAAAGGCGTACGCGTCCATGAGGAGGACCGTGACTTGCGTCGGACTGGTTTCCAGGAGAGACATAGATTATAAAATGCTCCTTTAGCCATGCACGCCGTATACGAACGTGTGCTTGCGTTGTACAGGTGCAGCTCTTTCTAATCGGAATCCATGGAGCTTGGAAGGCTGGATTCAGATATAGGGATTAGATATACTCCTATCTCAATGGCGGGCTTGGCAGAGCATCGCTGTTAAATTGGCAGACGCTCAAAGATCAGAGGTTCAGGTATACATTCAACTCCGAAGAGCCGGTTACACCTCCTAAAGCACACCATTGGACTCAAGTGAAATACTGCAGCATGGTGCTGCCAAATGTAATACATTCATGCAATGCAGACGTCCCACCATGATGCAATTACGGCTTCATCCCTCGAATGGGGATAAGGGTGTAAAAATTATTAGTGCGTGCACCTCTTCGCATACCTATCCAACAAATCATCTGTGAAGAATTCCATGTGTCGCGCGGTCTGTTTGCGTGCTTCCCGAGACGATTACAGAGCTTTGTTGCGCGCTTTGGGAGTCGACTACCCGCTTTTTGGACACTATAGAAGGCAAGTCGCGGGACCTTGGCTTTTTCTTCAAGTGTTCACATAGTGTGCACATAGGTACACATTGACTGCAATACATGCGCCCATACCATCTCTGACCAAGCTTCGGGTGCCTGGATGCGACAAAGCCGTGTGTTTCACGCGTCCTCGTATACAAACTAAGCTCCATTGGTCTAATGGTGTTTATTATGCCATGACACTATCAGATCCTACATTTCATCACAATGTTAACTCTCCTAGGCGAAACATATATTTGCCTCCATCGTTTTCATTGCTGTTTGATCATTATTTTCTTCTTGGTATTATTAATTTCGCTTTCACTGCTCGGTGAGCCCCATTTTAAAAGGTCTATGGCTTTGAGTCAGCCCCTCGCAATGCATACAAAACAAATAAAGCGATCATAGTCTGTTGACGCGACCAGTCGTCAAAAGTTGTCGCCAGTTGGAAGCTCTTCGTGGCGTCACTGTTCCTTTATTAATGCGAAAGAATTACTTCGCTATGTTCACAGATTTCTGTCCGTTCCTAAGCCTTTTTCTGAAGTATAGCCGAAAAAAGGCATAGGAAGGGATTGGCGCGCAATTTTAAAGTACCAAAGACTAAAATGGGTAAACAAGAAGTGAATTAAGCAACCAGAAGCAAACAACAGCAGCATCCGTGCTTTCGCATTACTCGAATGCAGAATCTGCGGTGCTCTTAATTTTTATTTATTTATTTATTTGCGATGGCGTCACGCTGTTCTAACGCATATGACCCGCGCATGCGTCCACATTCTGCTTCCAGCTGGTCACGCGCAGTTTCACCGCACTGCACCATGTGACTCTGCGGAGAAGCATTCTCAAAACGCGAAGGGGCCGTTTTGTGCAGAGGTATCAATACAACCGAGGAGGGGGGCTTTTAGGATTTTGAAGCTATCCTTCGACCTTCGCGGCAGTCTACGAACGCAAAGCAAAGAGCTTGACAAAACTAAAAATTATTGTCGGTTTTTTTTCATCTCAAATTCAGACAGCTGTCATGCGGGTAAAATTACGGCAACACAGACAGTTTTCGGCCTTTATTTCGATTCCACTCAATAATTCGAATTTGAGGCTAATTTGAACATGTTTTCTGCTTTATTGGAGGTCAAATTAAATAGAGCTTTCTTTGGGTGTGAGGCGAAAATGCGCTTAGTAGCATTTAACGCCATCAGCCTGGTCCAAAATGCTCCAAAAAGGTCTATAAATTGCCCCAACATGATCCTAAAATGGACTTTTGCTGCTCTTCAAGGCTTTTGCTGCTCCCGTGTCTGCTCTAAAAGGCTAGAGCCTGCTTCCACCCCTGAATGTTTTGGGAAATCATAGGCAGTGATTTTGGAAGTCATAGCTAAGGCAGCGTCTTTAACTCCGATGTTTTCGAACGAATTTGAAAAAGCAATGTACACGATGTTATCTCATTTCAATGGTAAAGGTAAACTTTGGTAACCTGAACAGTTTTTATCCTGATAAATCTGTAATTTTAGCGTTATTTTATATACTAACATGGTCTGAAAAATATAATTCAATATTTGCTTTCATGGAAATTTATATGGCATTAAAGTTAGTAAAGCATGGTGCACTTATGAAAAGGTTATTGGTATGGCATTCGCGAACGAGATCGACCGCTTCTGAAACTGCTCGCTGGTGCACAAAACATTATTGCTGGTCTCTCATTGGTGACGCTCCATATAATGAAGTACCGCATTAATTGTGATTTATTTAATCGAGGACGTCATTTTCTGCTTATATGAAATTGTTTGTGTGCTACAAATCACGTTTGCATGCACACGAACGTATGCAGGAAACATTGCATTGTTCGGTGGTGCTCATTCCTTTGTATTCTTGTTCTTTTCTTCGCAGTCGCGATGACGTCGCAACCCACCAATGAATCAGAGCTACAGTTGTACAGGGTCCTCCAGCGAGCCAACCTCCTCTCTTACTACGATACCTTCATTTGTCAAGGTGGGTCACAAACAAATTTCGTTCGGAGTTGGTCGTGTGCGGGCTGTCATGCTTTGTTTCGCTTTGGGTGAAATGGCCGACAACTGTGCGACGACAGTGCACTATGCCACTTCCCCAACATATTGCTGTGAATGAGTGAAAATTTGAGCTTTTTACGATGCTTTTTGTTCCAGGAATCTACCAAACGACGCTGTCGGGGGTTAAGAATAAGTTCTTTTGGTGTGCACAGTTTCTTACTCGCGAAATATTTCGTCTCTTTAAGTATACCAATTCGTTTCTCGATTTAAACGCTATGCCCTTAGAGACGCAAGCAATTATTTGGTTTTGTTAAATATTCATTAAATACCCCGCTTTGCCCCACTGCATGTCAGGAGCAATGATTATGAATCATTGAAGGACAAGGCTTCACTCTTGCAGTAGATTTGCCTTCTGGGCAGAAGAGTTTGTGGCTAGCGAAATATATATATATATATATATATATATATATAGACGAACAAGAATCATGTACCCTCAGTCTTGAGAAAGGCAGGGCTCCTGCCGAAACGTCGACTACAAATAAACTTGGAAACGGTATGAAGCAATTTTTCACTTGTATATATATATATATATATATATATATATATATATATATATATATATATATATATATATATATATATATATATATATATATATATATATATATATATATATATATATATATATACGCTGAAATCTCTGTCCAGCCCGTATGCAGCTCAAATTTATGTGAGTTGATGCGTTTTAATCGTGCGTAAACGACGCATCAAGGACGGCTCGCAACGGAGACAAAGTTTAAGCGCTGCACCGCCTCCCTGAGGTCTTAAATATTAAGCCAGGACAATGAGGAAAAAGAACGAAATGACAAAGCGAACCTTGTCACTCTCTCCTTCTAATGCAGTTGTGGCGGTTGTCTTGTCCAGAGACTGATGGAGAATTTAGCATGCATGCTGCATGAACTGTGTGCAAAACCGCTCATGCGTATATTTGCTCGAGAACGTATATCTCCACTTTACCCCTCAAAGTGCATCTTTGCTTTTATGTGTATGGTGTAAGTATTTTACCGTTTTCTTCTTCTAGCCTTTTTTGTTAACATTTTTCATAACGCTGTCTTTTAATGAACCCCTTGTTTTGCATTTCTCTCTCGCTACCTACCACTCGCGTCCCTTTAACCGACGTAACTAGCGTCGTGGACAAAGCTTTGTCAGTGTGAGCCGATTTGCCCTTACTCTCTTCCCCGTATATATAGCTTTATTTCGCGATAAATGTTTCAAAGTAAACCCTTACATTTAAGGGCAAATACATGTCAATATATACTTTTTAAAACCAAATGTATAATGCAACTTTAATTCAACATTTATCTTACATGTTAGTTACTGCGTCTTAGGAAAAATCATCGAACGAAAGCATGAGTGGGGTGATCCGGACAGCAGGAACCGTTACTAGTATTGTTCAGTGCACACTGACAACGAGATCCGATTTCTTTGAAGCCAGGTTATAATGCTTGAGATTGAATAGTCGCACACGCCACTTGATCAGCACAGCCTGTAGTTCGACAGACAGCCGAGAGGGCCTTGCATTGCAGTGAAGCTGCGTAACTGGTCTCCACACATGTGTTCGCGCTGTGTTCCGGAAGTCGAAAAATTGCGCTGTTCTGGGCAGCTGGATATATGAACGAAAAGAGTGTGCTCATTTCGGCGCAAAATTTGAAATATGTCATATTGACATTACCAGATCAGAGGTTATAACTACTTGTTTGTCCTAATTGTGTGTACAATCATTGAATTTAGGCAGAGGGTTCATTCTGGATATTTGCATGTACAGCCGCCCAACTATTTAGCAATATCAAGCGTTGAACTGCTTAATATAGTGTATAAGATGCTTTCCTCGTCTGCAGTGCTTGCTAATTCGTGGTACTTGTCAGGTTCAGTCCAAGTAATTTAAGATCCGTATCGTCTGGTGTGAAATAAAGCCAAATAAGGATCATACATCGCAATTCTTCCTGTGCAGCATCTTTTCTAAAATAAGTTGGCCAAAAATAAATTTGCCGCCACTTCTAGTTTAGAACGGTCGTTTACCCCAAATAAACAAAATTGGTGTGAACCACGTACTGCTGCGTATGTTGCGTGACCTGACTCCTAGTTGTGACAACGGATTGCGATATTCAATTAATTATGATTATTGAACCAAGTCTTCTATTTTAACAAGCTATTATCGAAAAGGGGCCATTAATTACCACGCCACGTGTTGAATTGCTGCACGAACGAGCAACCTGCAAAGCTGACAGAAGCGTTTAACGTGTTGCAGTTAGCGATGCAACACTTGATATTGATAAAAAAAAAAAAGTTAAAAGGGGGGCACGTCTTCCACGCATATGCTTCTCCTTCGCATGCACTGAGCTGTGAAATTGGTGCAGGAGGCGATGATGTGCAGCAGTTGTGCGAGGCGGGCGAAGAAGAGTTCCTCGAGATCATGGCCCTAGTGGGCATGGCCAGCAAACCTCTTCACGTTAGAAGGCTGCAGAAGGCGCTCCAGGAGTGGGTCAACAATCCAGGTAACACTCTTCGCTGCAGGTGCCTCTAGAAGAGCCTGATAAACGGCTGGTCGTGTCATGTTTGCCTGTGCACGAATGGGCAGACCATGCACAGGCGCTCTCCGTGCTTTTACTGACGGATCACGACCACGCGGAGAAAAAAAAAGGGTAGCCACGTCTGCAAGTAGAATCACAATACAAAAATATTTTAATCGCTGGCTACCCGAACATGCTGTTCCGCTCAAGTGTCAGTTACCGTACTTGGGGCCACCCAGCCGCCGTCTCCGTCGTCTGTAGCGCAAACGTTCAATAACAGAACGTGGCGTAGGGGGTTTTAACGTATACAATGAATGGATACCAAGACTCTAGGGCATTGCAGAGGGGAGTCGTTGTGTATCAAAGGTTCGTTTTCAAAAGCAGCAGCAACAAAAGAAAGGAAAACAAAAGTACACATGCATATACAAACAAGCGCAAACACACAAGGAGACAATTACTTCTAGGGGTGGAGCGGTGACGTAATCAAAATTCCAAAGAGAAAAAAGCAATATATGTCAGGAACAAGCATACAATCAGAAATAAACGTTAGTGTTTTTCAAAATGCAACATTACCTGGAATACCATCGATGACATGATGACGGTGATTGAACCATCTATATATATATACTATAATTTTACTTACATGGGATAAATTTGATGGAAAGATACTGGCCTGCAATGATAAAAAGGCGCTACAGGAACAAACTTGATTTCATGGCATTATGGGTGGTATTTAGAAAAGATGAAGCGGGGAGTGTGGTTCTGCGTGATCATCTGGATAAATAACGAGTGAATGCCGAAGCACATATGCGCTATATATTATACAGTCAACGTCAGTTCTACATGACAGGTCGAAAAAACCCAAACTGTCAAGCACTCATATATCAGTAGGCTTTCAAGACAAGCATTACTGTGATGAGCAAAAGTTGTATTTGATAGACGACAAGTGCCCACTATAGCTTTCTTGCACTCTTTCATATTTAGTTCCTTGTCGGCAGTGTAAAGCCAAACCAAAACGCAAGCGGCATCGTTATCCATAAATGCGTGTTAAATTACGGAGTCATCAGCAGAAAGATTAACTGAAGAAGATATGTTAAGCGGTCAGTCATATGCATGGTGACATTTTAATCGTTTACGAAGTAGTATTCTAAAAACTATGCGATACACTTAATTCTTTGTGGTTGCTGTAGTTTAGTGTTGCAGCAAGACTGGCATCATCTTCATTATAAAGCTTCATGATTAAACAAATATATAAATAGAATTAACTAATCAAAACTATAAATTTGGTACTAAAGGCCAATGTATTGCGAGATTGAAGCCATAAGCAACAAAAGTGAGCTCCGTATTTAATTCGTTTTTTATCGACAGTGGGTTTCACAATACTGAATATAAATATGCATATTTTAAAGTCGTTTAGTTCGCTCGCCTGTATCACAAAATAAAACAATGACGTCTCTCATGGTTATTTTGCACCAAACACGTACTTAGTTTGTGCATTTGATTATGTAGAGGAAGCACATTGCTTTGAAGATATATCAGCACGCTTAACGACGCAATATTTATATATATTTGCGCAATGCGTAAAATTCAATCCAGCGAGCTTACAAATGCTCATGTTTGACATTCCTTATTTAGAACTACCACTGCATATTAAAAAAAAAAAAAAAAAAAAAACTATATAAGCCGGGCTCACATTTAATGTTTACTGCCTTCGATTTCGCAATATGATATTCACTATTAAAACCGGTAATTAAAATGTTCCTCAAATAATTTTATTCGTGTAGTCATTATGCTGTATCAGCCTCAGATACATGGTGTATACTTCATAAAAATGCAAGCTTATGAAAGAAATCTCTCGGCAGATCACAAAGTGGTGAGGCCCAAGACCGCCGCTAGCTTGAAGCTCGCGAGCGAGGACAGACGGAGAAGGCCAGTTAATGTTGCTCGCTCATACGAACAGTGAAAGGTTTCCAGGAAAGCAGTTTAGCCGTGCAAGTACCTTTCAGTTAATGGCGCATCACATGCACTTAAATCTTTTTTGGCCCATAGCTGAAACTGGTTAGGGCCAATTACACATACATGAGAACAAACTCTGAGACAAGCTTGAAGGACACATTATGAAAGTTTTCGGGGCTATTGCGGACCCGCTAATCGACGTAGCTGAACGTAAGAACAATAGGTGACACAAAAAGAAACACATTAAGGAAGCAATTAACATGGTACTTGCCAGTGGCATCCCAATAATGTCGAAAAAAATTGCATATAGAATCTACGTAACTGAAGAAAAAGAATCACGTGAGATAGCTCGTGAACCGCTTGGACTTTTCGTCCAAGTAGACAGTGTCCGGCCTTGAAACTTATGATCACGGATGCAGTAATTTTAACGAAAATTTCTTACGAAAATAGGGCTGGGGTTCAACAGTGAAAAGTAAAAGATTGTATAGAAACGAAGAGAATAAACGACATGTTTCAGGACGGAGTAATAGCGACCCATATAGGTCGAAAGTTATCACGGCAATGTTTATTTCCAGATTCATACGCCGAAGAATTAACTTTCCAATCTTCCAATCATTGAAAATTGACCCTATCTGAAGAGGCTTGATAAGACGGCATATATATATCGTATAGCTTGTCACTCTTCCGTGCACCGGTTGCCCCAAGTATTCGTGCCATGCTGTTTGTATAACCATATAGTGCTTGACGTATAGCACACGCTTTGGTTGTGGTCGCCGCTCATTTGTTACTATGACTTTACTTTGCTGTGTAATTGTGAAAGGGCAAGATTATTTCAAGCATTTAGCCGCTTTTTGAAAAGTCGGGCATCTTGAAGTCTGTTCAACGTGTCGCCGAGACGTTTTGGTGTCTCTTCAGCAAAACATGAAACAAGTGTATACGGTATGATCAGCAGCTTCTACTTTTATTGACTCGCTTGACAACATTGGGGAGGTGCTCATACTTTCTGGTTGCCTTCTTGTAAAATTTGGTTCAGATGCTTGTTCCGCAAGGAAATAATTGGCTTCTGATCCGGCTAGACAGTGTCTTTTCGTGCGAAGGTAGCAGTGAATTTTTTAGCATGCAAGAACGATGGCTACTAATTCTTAGCTTCTGCAAGCTGGTAAATAGTAGCTATGAGGTGCTTCTTGTTGTTAGGCTTGTGTCATTCATAGAAGCTGGCTTCCACTGAAACCATCAAAGGCTGAGTTGAACTAAAATAACGAGGCACGGTTGCCGTAATCAACTTCCACTTGGTTATCATGGCGGTGTATGTGCGTTGCTGCGTCCACTGCCAGTGGCTATCTGTCTTTAGAAATATGCGAGATAAATTCTGCGGCTGCTACTTCTGCCCAATATGGAGCAGTCCTATATATGCGAAAGTTTGATTTCAAAGTATACGGCACATATATGGAAACCAAACATATTGTTACGGGGCGGCAAGCCGATGGACAGAGAGAACAGAGAAAAGATCACGAATTACCGTGAGATGATTTTTAAGTAATCGCGCCGGGCCTAGCGTGAGCGCTCCTGCCTGCACCACTGCCCGCTTCTTCCTCATCCGTAACGTTACCCGAGGCCACCGAGTGATCGTAAACAATGAAGTTTGTCGATGTCGATGAGATCCATGGCATGACGATGGGCGTGACTGGATGGTGAAGATTGAAGTCAGGGGTGGAAGCAGGCTTGAGCATTTTGGAGCAGCTCAGGGAGCAGGAATATGGGCTGTTTTGAAGAATCTTTGGAGCAATAAAACAAGAGTTTTGGAGCATATTATGTTTTAGAGCAGTGTTTACGATCGAATGCTTTCAATAAGTGCAATTTTCTGTTCCTGACATACACAAAATCATTTTGGTTTATTTTAGCTCAATGCTCTGCTAACTACGCATGCATCACTAACAAGACTGGATAAACAACCAATATATATATATATATATATATATATATATATATATATATATATATATATATATATATATATATATATATATATATATATATATATATATATATATATTGTTTCATAAAAGTCTTCCAGGATCCAGAAATATGTATAAGATGAGGTAGGGGCGCACAAACGAAAACAAAGGTTTATTTCCGACGTTTCGGCCGGGGCCCGGCCTCGGCCGAAACGTCGGAAATAAACCTTTGTTTTCGTTTGTGCGTGCGCCCCTACCTCATCTTATACATATATGTATATATATATATATATATATATATATATATATATATATATATATATATATATATATATATATATATATATATATATATATATATATATATATATATATATATATATTTATATATATATATATATATATATATATATATATATATATATATATATATATATATATATATATATATATATATATATATATATTATATATATATATATATATATATATATATATATATATATATATATATATATATATATATATATATATATATATATATATATATAACCCCAGCTGACATGAGAACTTGGAACAGCAGAAAACTGAATGCTTGCTTTCACATTTCATAACTGGAAATCTTACTGAGTCAAAGGGGGAACCTACCACTTTGAGTCGCTCAACCGGTTTAAAGTTAAGATCGATCAGCAGCATATTTTGCTTGTTTATATCCTTTTTTTTTTTGTCTATGCCTGTGCTGATAAATTTGAAGGCCCTGGTCAGTATAGTTCCTCCAAGGAGGGTAGGCAGCATTGGAAGGATAGCCTTTTTTTCCTCCTTCACATTCTTTACTTCACTGCCTCCCGGTTCCTCACATTATCTTTTGAGCTACTGGGGCTTCCTTAATTTCAACAAGTTCGCGATATAGACCCTTATGGGTGACCAACACTATTGCGAACATTTCTAGTGAGAGGCACCTTTGTGATGTTCCCTCATAACGCGTCAAGTATGCCTGTGTTGGCTTGACGACCTTGTTATTGACAAAGAGGCTGTACGATTAATTACCTACCTGGCTGCTTATTTTCACAGCAGAACCATTAGAAATATCTTATGTAGTTCTTGGCAGCAAGACAAATTCCCAATAGTTCGTAGTTCTTTACGGTACATGCTCACCACTTCTCTAATTTCGCTCACCACAAGTGATTTGAAAGACTGGGAGAAAATGATACGTCATGTGCACAGATCTTTTTTTTTTTTTCATAATTCCCTCCATTGTGTCCCGTTTTAACTTTACTTGCGAACAGATTGGGTCCTATTTTTTGTAGGCAGTACCATTAATGGACCACTATGCGATAAAAACTCGGCAAAATTTGATGGCAAAGCGCCGAGGTAAACAGCGTTTGGAGCAGTTTTGGAGCAATATCGCCTATAGGAGCAGGATGGGGCAAGGAAACCAGTTTGGAGCAGAATGGAGCAGCACTCCTACCCCTGTAAAAAGGAAGAAGGAAGAAGACAACGGCTTGCCGCCACGATTCCCCGATTAATCCATAGTCCAGGACGCTTTCGGCCCACAGGTCGCCAACATCCGATGACCGAGGCCCAGGCACGCACCACATGACATGCGAAAGGGTGATCTGCTTATGTATGGTGGCGTCTTGTGTCGTTGGGGTCTTTAGTCGGCATGTCGGGTCACTGGGGTCATATGATCAATTAGCTCTCTCGTTCTGTCTTGTGATCGTAGGGTCACTGGGGTCATATGATCAATTAGCTCTCTCGTTCTGTCTTGTGGTCGTATGGGTGGCCGTCTCGGGTCAGTCTCTCCTTCGTCGCGTCGTGTAGTCGGGGCGGTGGACGGGACGGTGGAACGGATAGGTCGCGTCAGGTCCGCCAGGCTGGGGACCAGCCATTCGTTGTAGACCTTCTGCCGACGGCGCAAGACACGAGGCGCTGAAGCTCCGGGCCAGGATGAGGAGTGATGATCAGCACCTCCAACTAATGTTGCCCTATGAAAATGTTGGCCCATGATCATGTGGGGATTGTTAATGAATAGCGGCGCGCCTAGCTCGAGCACTTCTGTCCGCACGCATCACTTCCCGCTTCTTCCTCGTCCGTAACAATATATCTGGAGGTTTTCCTTGTTGTAGCCTCGGCCAATGGTCGGAACTTTTGAAGGCCCCTCCCATGCTTTTCGAAGTTTTTGGTGTCACAAGGACGTCGTCAAAATAGGCTTTGGTGGTTATATTCTTCGTCTCACTGAACGAGAAATCATGTAGATGCTACAGCCGGGGATTAGAATGCGGCGTGGATCCGCTATGCTGCTCGGTCGTTTTCACATCTGCTTTTTCTGGTTTTGAATTGATTATATAATACTTAAAGCTTGGATACTTCAACGTATTTTATCTGCTTTTTTCTGTTTTCGCTCCTTTCCATGTCGCAATTACTTTGTTTAGTGTAGGGTCCAGTTCGCGAAAATTTTGCTCCGTCAAAGTGACGTTTCTTATTCCGGGCCAACGAAGAGCCTTTCTGCCCTTTCCGAAGGTCGGCGTTGTTCTTTAGACTTCCTTTCGGTGCAACACTTAGAAGATAGCGCACGCCTGTGTTGCCTCTTTTACATGGTTTGCGGACGACATCGAACTGCTCGAGGAGATTGGTATCTTAATCCGTGGCGCTGGTGGAGGGGGCGAGGGGGGGGGGGGGGAGGGTTTATGGCGGCAAGGTTGTTGTAATGGAGAAAGGAGAAGCCAACCCTAAGTTCACGATTCATAACACATCTAATAAAGAGGGGGTGGGGGGGGGGGGGAGTGGTGGCTGAATGCTTTTGCCTTCATCTAAGCACAGATGTGTTCTCATGTCTAGTACATACTGTGACTTTCTCGAAAGTGTGCATGGGTGATGGGAGACGCACTTTCCTCGTTTGTGGTCGTTTTTAGTCACTTGGAAAGCACAACACAGGTGGGCCTGTGTTCCAACGGAAAGGTTTTCTTGCTGCTTCTCTGGTGGCGCTAGGCGCGGAGACAGCTCACAACCGTGCAGTGATGACGCAGAATTCACATATCTTTTCACATATATCTCAACATATGCACATGCATGGCGGCCGCCACCGCGCTGACTGCCGACAGTGGTAGCGATACGGATATCTGCTTTATTATATAATTGTTGCGTATATTTTGGCTTCCGATGACACTTTTGTTTATATCTCTAGCGGCGAAGGTATTACAACCGCAGAAGCTAGAATTTTCCTGTGTTATTCATGTCACGAAAAAAGAGCCAGCAAGCCGAATATCCAGCGCATCTTCTAATTGCTGTTGCGGAGAGCGTATGATCGCTAAGGGGCCTACCACAAATGATTTATTCTTGTATCTAACGTTCACTTTGGAAGATCCGCAATGCAGTTTCTGCAAAAATAGAAAAAGCAATGTCATGGCTGGAATTGTGTTTTGGATTTATGGGGTTTGACGTCACAAAGCTGCTCAGGTTATGAGAGACGTCGTAGTGCAGAGCTCCGGGAATTTCGACTACCTGGGGTCCTTTAACGTTCGCTAACATCGCACAGCACACGGGCGCCTTGCTTTTCGCCTCCATCGAAAAGTTGCCGCCGAGGCCGGGATTCGATTCCGCATCAATGGGCACAGTAGTCGAGCGCCCTAACCACTGCATCACCAGGTCGTTTTTTTTTTCTTTATTTCCTGTTAACAGTGAAAATTGCAGTGGGGAAAGTCAAAGTATAATACCACGAAGAGCTCTAGCAAAAGCAAGGTTTCACAAAGTTTCAGAAACGCTTTAAGTTAGCCAGCCCGCTCAAAACTTGCATCAAATTCAGGTTTCTCACTATGGGCTTTATAGATGGCGATCAGGTTGTTGACACATTCAGTGAAATACTCCCTCGCGGAGCGAGCATCCACATCCGCGTGTCTCAGCCATTCTCGTTTTCCGTACACTGTGGAGGCAAATAAAGCAACATGAAGAAGTCGTATGGCACACCCCCCTGATTATGGAGAGGCAGGAACCGTATACCATTGGCAAGCCCTTTTTTAAAGTTCTCTACAGGATATCCCACAGAAAGGCTGCATCCCAGCAGTCAAGAAAAATATGGTCTGGGGGTTTCCGGCTTGTGGCAAATCAAACTGTCTATCGACCACGGGACAAAGACAGCTTTTTTCCTCAACCATGGTTTAACAGATAATGTAGACCGTACTGGCATCTTTAAGTCTTTTTAAGACATCCTCACCTTCCCCTCCACAGTGCAATGATTGGTACAACGACACTGGCATCATTACATCAAGTAGGTCCTTATACAGGTGCTTTTGTGTTACAACACTTAGGTATTCCATTGAGAATCTCACTTTTAAAGAGTTTAAGGGAAGCCACAACCTCGCGGAAGAAAACACTCAGTCTTCTAGAGGACCTTTTCTGCATACGGTTTTCCAAGTTTGACTGTGCACCACCACGTCGGGGCACCATGACTGGAATTGGTCATGCATCTTCAGCAAGTGGAAGTCGACGCTTGCAGTACACCAATTGACGTGCTTGCCCGTATAAGAACTGAGACTGTACGTGTTTGAAAAATTTTTTTGTCTTATGTGCTGTAAAACGGTTAAGAGAAATTAGATTGGATGGAGGTACTGCGAGATGATGGGGAACGTGGATGAAGCGGGGTTTGATTCGGCAGAGCAGGCGGAAGAAGACGATTGCCGGAGTTATTGCATGTTCAATGCTTGACTCTATACTCGCTCGTAGACAGACCAGACAAAAGTCTGCTACTACAGAAAGCAAGCAACTTAGGGAGTGGCTTGCTCAAACGGGGTGAAAATGGCCGACGTCATCATCTCAAAACGGCAACGGCGGACACAACAGTTCAGACGGGTCACGTGCGTGCACGTGGGAGCTGCACAGGTGAAGCGTATGGAGAAAAAGAAGGAAATGAAGGCTTGAGGAAGCGCTGCTATTCACAGTGGCATATAAAATGTATCAGGGCTTTAGTGACGAACAGAACAATGCAGATCCAAGAAAGGAGGCCGCAACCACCAGGAAGACAGGATAAAACCTTTAGAATGGCAGCAGTAGGCAGATGCAGGATTTTACAAGTACGAATATTCTCTAGCGTGATCCAAAGTTACTCACCTCTAATCTGTTATCTCGGGCATGGTCCGAAAGGTGACCCTTGTCGAGGTCTGACCGGCACTTCACGTGTACGATCGTATGCAGGCAGCACATCGTCGCATAGTTTCGTTTTCTGACCTTTGCTATCCTGCCGCAGTCGCGGTTATCGGCAATGTATCGGCGAGCGAAGGCTGCAGTTCCAATCGTCTTCTAATCTGATTTGCCTGTCGTACGTTGTTGTGCTTTTTTATAATGCGTTCGCCATTCAGGCGCAAATGTGCGTTCCCCTCCTTTCCGTTCGAGCGCGCGCTCCTACCTGTAGGCCAGAAATGCGCGCTCGCCTCAAGCTGTCCACTTTTGTGTGCCCAAGACATCTTTGTATGGAGGCCGTCGCTGGTGAACTGGTGCCAGCGTTTCCGCGTCGCACTTGTGAAGGAGGTTGCCGAACGCAAGCTTACTATTAGGCAGCAGTTTTGCTGTGATATTCCCCCCGGTTGTATTGCAGATACTACATGAAAAATTGCAAAAAAAAAAAGATCATCATTTTCGCGGAGTTTTCACTCGATGGCTGACCTTTTTTTTTATTCGTCAATAAAATTTACCACAGTACTAAACATTTTTTTTTATTCTGAACGTTATTTTGCACTCTTTCATTGATTTGTCCTCAGACTGTATATATCTTTGTTGCTTTTAACGCCTCATGAGTTTCCAACAGCTGTGGTCTTGCTTGGCTGGGTAACTTGATTGAATTTCTATTACTTTTCTGATCGCAGATAGTTGAAAAGCGCTGATCGAGTAAACGTAGTGATTTCCGTCCTAATCTTATGCTGCGGTTTTTGTAATGTTTCCATATAAAAAAGAAAGACTCTAAATACTATTTGCCGGCACACATATATCCTCAAAGCGAAATGTCCCCACTCTTGAATCGTGTGGAGGCGCACATCTGATAATTGGAACTTCTACTAATTCAGATAAAATTGTCTTCTCTGTTGAAATTTGAATTCATGAAACTCTGATGGATTTTGAAAGGGTCCTCTTTTTAATTATGTAGCATAAAACTTGCACTTGAAGATGCATCATGTTAGATTCTGTGGTAATAATGACAAACTTAATAACGTAGCACTCATTGCATCACACTGCAACGTTTCCAGCAGATGCTGTCACCCTATAGATATATGAAAACTAAAACCCTCGTGTTTCAAAGTGCTTTTCAATCAATGTTTTATGCTCCAACGTGCACCAGATTGGAAATTCAGGTGCTTCGAAAATTGTTGCAGATCGGACTTTGCCGGAAGCATAACTGATAAAGGAAAAGGAAATCGCAACGCCAGGAGATCCTTCAGACCAAACAGCATAACTTTGGTTGCATACAGTCTAGTAGCATCCGATGAAGTGAAATTTAAAGTACAACCTTGGTTAGAGGAGTGGAGAGTTGGGCTTGTTGGTTTACGACCAATCCAATTGCATGCAATATTACCCTCTAGCCAAGCAAACTACGCTGCTTGGTTAGAAGGTGATATTGCAATGGGAGAAAATTGAAACTGGTTCGGAAGAGGTACAACGCTGAGATGAGAGTTTGTCTTTGGTGACACGGAATGCAAATACGACGCAGAAAAAAAAAGAAAAAAACTCTATATACATTTTCTGGACGCAAGGACTGTTAACGAAGACACAAATCATAAGGTCCTGTGTGGCATCATCAGATGCGAAGGTTTTGGTCATGAGTTAGGCAGAATAAGTGAAGTAAGCATACCACAGGAATCAAGATGAAGTTTCACGCTAAATGAAAAGAAATGTCACAACAGTCGATGTGCAGAAAGAACTTAGCCGCCCATGATCATGATTTTTATGGTTTACACAGAAATAAAGCTACAGGGGAGAAATCCTGGTTTCAATCTTTCATAGTCATAGGCGCAATGGTTGTAGAAGGCTTTCAGGTTTAATTTATGGGGACGGTATACTTTAAAGAAAAGGATGAGCTATGAATTCGCGCATGATTTTTGACATATAGACATCGGAACTGTACGAGTGGTATTATACCGTTCGTACTGGCCCCTTTTATGACTTTCGTCTGGTGTGAATTGGGGGATCAGTTTGTGTATAGAACAGCGCGAAAAACACGACAGGGACGAACGAAGACAACAAGACGAGCGCTGACTTTCAACTGACAAGTTTATTGCATGCCTGCATCCATATATATGAACACGTTCACACAATAAACGAAACAAGAACAACTAAACAAACACCGAAAAGTGTAAGAATGCAATCGAACCATGTGTCATCCAGATTTTCACAACGCATCATTTTCTCGTGTTCATAAATCTTACTTCACGTTCCGATAAAGCTATAGACGGGCTGCTGATACAAGTTTCCATTATCCTGTTGATTTCTTTTGCTTCTAAAATCTCCCGTACTGTCTGGTCATTATGCCGATTGATTATTTTTGCTTCCTGTAGAAATGGCTGGCAAGCGTCGCTTTTACAGTCCCTGCAGTGTATGCCCATAGTTTCTTTTACCGTACCAAAAACATTATTGTGATGCTCCATTAGTCTTTCATTAATACAACGCCCCGTCTGTCCGATATAATGTTTTCCACAAGACAGTGGAACAGAGTATACAACCCCCTTCTGGCAACCCACATAAGGGTCTTTGTGTTTTATGGTACAGCCCTGACCTATGCCTCTCGTACTATTAACTTTTTTACACATTTTCCCTAATTTATCTGGAGCCGAAAGGACAACTTTTACACCTGCCCGATTTCCTATACGTTTGAGTCTATGCGAGAGGTTATGGATATACGGAATGACCACTATCTTTTCTTTCGTCCGCTGGTTCGTGGATAGGCTCTCCAGGCTCGCCTGAGAAGATTTTATACTTGATAAAATAGTCTCCGCTACCGATACCAACAGCTGCTTGGGATATCCTGCGTTTTGAAGCCGTCGAGTTTGATACATGAAGCTATCTTTAATAGAATGGATGCATGATTTCCTTAAAGCATTAATATAGCATGATTTCACAACGCTACGTTTCACTAATTTTGAATGTGAAGATTCGAAGGAAAGCAACGGCTTGCTGGCGCGTGGCTCATATGTCCAACACGTGTGATTAGGCTCAATTTTCAGTTTTAGATCTAGAAACCTGATAATATTGTCCTGCGGCCATTCACTCGTTAATTTTAGTGGATTCAAGACATCGCGAAATTTTCTTTCTATATCTGACTTAACGGTTGCGAAGTTATCACTATCATAGTCTAACAGGACTAAAAAATCATCTACATACCGAAAGCATCCTAAAACATTCGAGTCATCCAAAGTTCGTTTTAGCGTTCGATCTTTTTCCGCCAGTAATAGATTGCTTAACACAGGAGCTATGCATGACCCTATGCAAACCCCTTGTTTTTGCAGGTAGGTGTCACCGTCCCAAGTGGCGAAGGTAGACGTTAAATACACACGCAAAAGTTCTAACAAGTCTTGTGGAAAACATTATATCGGACAGACGGGGCGTTGTATTAATGAAAGACTAATGGAGCATCACAATAATGTTTTTGGTACGGTAAAATAAACTATGGGCATACACTGCAGGGACTGTAAAAGCGACGCTTGCCAGCCATTTCTACAGGAAGCAAAAATAATCAATCGGCATAATGACCAGACAGTACGGGAGATTTTAGAAGCAAAAGAAATCAACAGGATAAAGGAAACTTGTATCAGCAGCCCGTCTATAGCTTTATCGGAACGTGAAGTAAGATTTATGAACACGAGAAAATGATGCGTTGTGAAAATCTGGATGACACATGGTTCGATTGCATTCTTACACTTTTCGGTGTTTGTTTAGTTGTTCTTGTTTCGTTTATTGTGTGAACGTGTTCATATATATGGATGCAGGCATGCAATAAACTTGTCAGTTGAAAGTCAGCGCTCGTCTTGTTGTCTTCGTTCGTCCCTGTCGTGTTTTTCGCGCTGTTCTACACAATGAATTACCAACATGCCCAAGCTTCTGTTTTAACGGGATCAGTTTCTTCTTCAACAGGTGAGAACAACGGGCTCAAAATGTTACGCCCATGAATGAATGTAGGAGATTATCTGAAAGTTTTACAGACTGTTGTAATACATGTAGGAAATGAGACGCATTAGGTGTTTAACGGATGCGACAATCACTGTACTAGATCAGTACAAACCCTGGTTAGTGGAATACAAATTCCGCTGGGTTTGGGTAAACAAAGGACAGGTACACGTGCACGTGGGAAAGCAAAAAAGACAACTAACAGTATGTGAAAGGGCGAAGAGATAGCAAAGCGTAGAGCATTACGGGGGCACTCTATGTATATGGATTCCTGGGAGATATTTGGAGGGAAATAATAAATCCCCGGCCACTTTTAGGAATTATTTTCCGTGGCTAAATGCAGAAGCTAAGTCGGGGCTGGAGATAAATAGCAGAGGTCTTTGCAGTTTATAACAAGCTGCCCGAGGCAAAACCACAAACGAAGCAGCGCAGGAGGGCAATGACATCGTTGGCGCGTGGAATATGCAAAGGAAAATATTCCAGAAGGATATCTGAAGGGACTGGTCAATAAAAGGGGATCCCTTAACGTATTTATGTAATTGTATGGCATCAGCGTCAACTTGCGATTGCGCGCGGAAAATTCAAATGAAAATATTCTAGACGGATATCTGAGGATACTGGTCAATAACAGGTAGGTACTTAACGTATTGAAGTAATCGTACTGAACCAGCATCAATTTATACGATCGCAGAGAAGGACTATACCAACCACTGTGTACGCAGGAAACCCTGCAGGGCGGAGAAATAGAGTATTCATAGCCAGGTTAGAAACGCTTTATTAATGAAAGGGGAAAAAGGCCGAATATGTATACTTGTATTGAAATTGGGAAGGGCAATTTAGCAAAGAATGGTTCTATCGGCGCCTTACTCTGTAGCTTACTCTGAAGCAGAATAAATTAACTTAGAACGGTGAGTTACGAAAACGAATTTAACCAAGATTACTCACACAGTACGCGGAAATTACGCAGAAACAATTATACCCAGTTTTTCTTTTTTTTTTCTTTTTTTTAGAATGTGGCAGTATAGATGGAGTTGTCGATACCGGCGCAGTCAGTGAGGCTTTACAGTTTAGAGACAACAAAATAATGTGAACGAGTCTTAGATGCCAGGGAAAAACGGTTTGACGACTTGTGCCTCAAAAACAGGGCAGCGATAAAAGTGAAATTTGTATTTAAAAGAATGTGAGAAATATATAAATAATACCTTCAAGTTTGACGGACTGCTTACGTAAATTTGAAGCATATTGTCACCTTCGGCGACTTTAAAAAGAACGCACCCAACATCCATATCGTAGAACATGGCCGCATTTGGGAGGAAGCGAAGCGCACCAGGCGCCCGTGCGCTGTGCGACTTTAGTGCTCGTTCAAGTTTGCCAGGTTGTCGAAATCGCTCCGTGGTCATTCATTAAGGCTCCTGTTTCTTCTTTCATTCTCACTTTCCCTCATGAAGTTTGAACGTTCCATGACCTGTGATGAACCATGTAGCACAACGGACTAGAATTGAGTGCTTCTGATCGCGTTGTAATCATCCGTTTTATAGCGCGTTCTTTCTTTTTGCTCTTGTTAATCAAAGCTGTTGAGCTGGCCGCAAAGAATTGTGTGACAGTTACTGCGTCATTGGTTTCTTTAGTACCAGTTTCCAATATTTCAAAGAACATTCCCGATGGGTGCATTTGCGAATTTCACTAACTATTTAAAGGCTTTGCATATCGATTGCTCCAAGAGCCATTTCCTTCTTTCACGGCCTATAAAACCTCATGCATGCTATAAACTCTCCCGATAGGCTTGCTTCTTTGCTGATTGCAGGAACCCCGTGCACGTCGAACAGTCTCGTTTCTCTCGGTGGTATGAATGACAGAAACTGGAGGCAGAGAAGTAAATGTTCAGTTGCGTTTTAAAGCAGTCGCCGCGAAAGTGGCGCATAAGAGAATTAGACTTTTTATTAGTACTTTACATCCCCACTTTATAAATATACTTGTGTGGTCCCATAGCCTGGTAGACTAGTCCAACTGCTCCATGTACCCAAAACAATTCGGCAATCGGTTACAACGTAGTGGCAGAAGAAAGGCAAACAAATACCAATAAATTCATTACAACAACCGTTTTCAGCTAGTTTTTTTACACGTTTTCTAAAGATTAAGTTCTCGTGGCTAGTAACATACACTAACTCATTCATGACATGGACGATGGAAGCTCCTATAGAAAAGGCTTGTTTCGAAAACAGTAGGTCAAATTTGCGAGACCCGGCGATTGTTAATTTGTCGTGCTCTATAGAGCAGAACACCAGGTAGACGGATTTGCTAATCACAGTCGCTCGAGTTTTCACTCAAAACGTGCTGTTTTACCCTTTGCTCAGAAATTTTATTTATGTGTGCTACTGTATATATGATTACAAATTTGTATTTTACGCACAGAGTTGCGCCGCACCGACTCAGTGGTTGCGTTGCTGGACGGCTAAATCCGGGGCTGCACGTTTGAACCCGGCCGCGGAGGCTGTGCTTCCATGGAGACGACACACAAGACGCCAGTATTCATTGCAGTGTCAGTGCACGTTAAAAAGCCCTAAGCGGCAGAAATATGTCTGGATCCCCGCAATTAAGGCATCCCTCATTTCCCATGTGGCTCCACATACATTACCGTACGGTGCCGTGCCGTACCGCGCCATACTATATACGTTGTGGAGTGCATGTACAAAATGAGCCAAATTTTGCTCAGTTTGCTCATGTAAATGTCAGGAGGCTGTCTTTAGGTGTAATTTAATATGAAGCAAATTGCGCCAGTTGAATTTCACTCGAGATGCGTCCAGCAGTAGCTTACTTTGAAACTTACCAAGAAAAGTTCGAGGCAAACGTAATCAACTTTGAGAATACTGAGGTTGAGCATTACTTTGACAATTATTTGATGCATTGGTCGCACTGACTAAGGAAATCATGCAAAGCTTCGAGAATGCCCTGAGAGTTGCGGTATCAGGTAGGCACTTCGCCGCGGCTTAAAGCTGCTGATTCTATGGGATGAATGCATGTGTCTTGCAGGAGGGACGCATTCATTCCAGCTGGCCACACAGCCGCACGCGCCATGACGTCACCTTCCCCTCCTCCACTCCCAGGTTTCTCTGCTCTAGTGCGCTTGTTTGTGTCCTCTTGGTGCGATTTTTCGGAGGGTCACCTTCCTCTCTACCGCGGGACTGCACGAGCGTGACACACGCTCCGCCTTTTACGTGACGCCGCTAACGCCACCAGTCGCTTATTTTCTTTTTCTACCTTGTGACGCGCCCGAAACGGGGACGTTTCGGACGGGCTGGGGAAAGAAAAAAATCCACCAGCGGGAAAGCGTGCGGCCGTAGAGCAGCAGATGCAGCCAGCCTGTTTGGATTGTTTTAGGTTGTATCGCCACCCACCCCTTCTTTCCTTTTAATGCTAGGGTGAAAGAAAAAAAAAAGGAAAGGAGCGCCGGTTTCAACTCAGTGTCGCAAACGATAAGAAAAAAAAAAGATAGAAGAAAGCGCCTAAAGCAGCAAATAAGGGGAGTGGAGAGGTAAGCGATCACGTGACAGGCCAGGGAGCAAACCGGCTTCCTCACCTCCGCTCGCACCTTTCCCCCTTCCCCTCGCTTCCTTTTTTCCCGAGCCACAGCAGCAGCAGGGAGTAGGAACCGTCATTCGTCTTCTTAAAGCCTCTCTTTATCTCTTGCTTTTCCCTCGTTCTTGCCGGTCGTTCCTGCGTTTCCCCCACTTTTTTTTCCTTTTCTCTGTTTGTCTTACTTGTTTCAGCGCACTCTTTGTCGCCGGGTTCTGGCCTGCAAATCCTTTATCTGGCGACGGAAGGCGGGGCTTATTCCTCGGTAGTCCGCGTTTGCCGCCGGCTCAACTTTCCCTCCATTTATACTTGCCTCAACCCCCCCCCCCCCAGCTGCTGCTTTTGTAACCATTTTTTTCCCTTTAGATTCCGCTCGTAAACGGCCGCGACGCATTTTAAACTTGTTCTTTCTTTCCACCTTTGTTTAGTTGAGCCTTCTCTTGTGTTCCTAAAAACTTCCAGTGGCTCATGACGACGACCAGGATGGGCGGAGTTTACCCCCTGGGCGCCTATTTATTTTATTATTTCTTTTTTCAACCAGCGAAGGTAAAAATAAAAGCAAAGAGCCGCGAGGGGAGAGAGTGAAGCACCGCTGCGAAAGGCGCTGAGGAAGGAGGTTGAAACGGGCCTTTTCTGTCCGCCTTGAGAATATTCGATTGGATTTTGGCGCGTGCGACGTTTAATCTCTCTCCATCCTTGTCGTGCTTATTTTTCGTTCTTATATTTTTTTCCCGGCCTGGGGGTCTCATGCTTTTGTCGTCGGTGCGGGCACTAAGCCTCGTTCCTCTCTTCGCGCCATCTTTGCTTCTCTCCCTCGCCCAATCAGCGCTCGCCATCGTCGCGCTGTGGCCCAGCCTCGAGTCCAGCGTGTGTCCATTGTTCCTAGTTCGTGATGCGGAACGCGTCTGTGACGCGCACCATTCGCGAGCGATGATCGGCGCTGCCGAGGAACAGAGACAGTGCGCTCGCTGGCTCTATCATGCATACTGGCCGGCCTCTGCCAGAAGCGAGAGGGGGCTGATTCGCGGCTTATAAGTTCGCGCCTTCTTCGGGGCTGCCGTTTCCGTGACTTGAGCCGTGAAGGTGCTGGACCCTCCGGCGGCACACCGAAGGCCATTTATAAGTTACCTTCGTTGAAGAACACACTCGCATCGGCATTCGCGCTTCCTTTGAAAATTTACGAAAGTTCCAGATGCGTATATACGTAAGGCAGGTGCAGTGACCGCATATCCACAACATGCATACGAGAGAGTGACATATGCAAATTAATGTGAATAACCTTTGACAGCTATCCTCGGAGCATGAAAGGGAACTTATTAATATGCTCTACGATGAGCGGAAAATTATAAAGACTGCATCCAGCCTTTACTCATCATCCATGGGGGCGCTAACTTGGAGGTCACCATGGTTGAAAATAAATGGAGTGCAGCGCTGCGGGCTGCAGAAAGCAAATCGATAGGTATAAAAAAAAAGCGATAAAGGATGCCCTTTAGTTGAAACCAAGAGGTAGAAATGGTCGTGATGTGTTCAGATAACTGACGGTCTGTCGGGTAACGTCTCAAAGATAGGCGAAGGCAGCATGTGAGAGACGACAGGTCAACGCATGAGGTTGAGAATTTCGTGTCAGTCAGGGTGCGGCATCTACACACGACGGGGCAAATGGGAGTTCATTGGAAGAGATCTTTACCCGGGTGCATTATTCGGATCACGTTGAACGTTACTGTGCTTCTCTGTTCTTCTTCCTCGTCTCATGCGAGCGACAAACACCGACAGCCTGCTCCTAAAATGCACAGGCCAATTTGTGTGACTCTACGAAAGCGACTCTATACAAAGCTGTGTCTCGCGAGTGCCGAAACATTTATGGGTCTTCGAAGGCTCGGACATACATTAAATGCCAGTGGACTCCATTGAAGCAGCCGCGACGGCCATAATACGCAGGCCATGGTTATCTCCAGCTTATTCCACATGATACGTTACACGAATTCCGCAGACGTTGAGTCCAATCCACGTTTAGCGGGAAAGAGCAAGCACATCAGAAATGAGCGCAGAATATTATAGCGTGTTCGCAGAGCTTCCTTTTCTCTCGAATAAATTCGTGCCTGGTTAATATGACTCCCGTAATACATACGGCTCGATATATGGACAGCATGATCTGCAAACGTTTTCAGTGTATTTGCGATTTGTTAATACGGAAACTCACCGCTCAGACAACTTGGGAAATGCTCAGAGCCCGTTGGAGCCCACGCATCTTTGTCGCGTCGATATAGACACTGATGAGAGCAAGTCCTTTACCTTGACACTCATGTTTATTTTCTGCACTTTCAAGACCTTTTGCTTTGTGAGGTTTTATGCTTTACAGTGCGAAGTCTCTGAGACGATGCTCTTTATCATTTCTACGTTGCACGAATCACTGTGAAGACAACTTTTTCTGCAGCTAGTGCAATGTGGAAAGCTGAAGACAGTCGCTTTCATTAGAGTGAGTATTATATCATGTGTGTAACAAGTTCTTGTAAAAGTTAACTCAGTTATCAATGATACGCAATTAAGCTATCACATTCCACTAGACACGTCAAGCTGCACTACATTATTTTCCATAATAATGGCTTCTCAGGTAAGGACTTTGTTCGTCTTTAAAAAACCTAATTTCAACTTCACTGACATCGCTTGCGCGATTCTTTATCGCGGTCGAGTGACTTTATGGGGAGTTTTGTTCGGGAACCAAAGTGTCCATATTACGAGACATGACTGTAATCAACTCGACCTGCATTAATTAGAGTTGATGTACACGAGTCATTAGTGACCTGCTGTATTTTCACAAGCAGTGAACATAGCGTGTCCTTTCCTTTTTTAAATGTGTTTAAACGAAAGTATACGGATGCCGCTGTCTCTGTGCTTCCTTCCTTCGATTCCTTGCGATTAATGTCTTGGGAAACAGCGCTTCGCCAATCACCAAGTCATCTTTTGTCCTTCGAATAATCGCAGATAGCCGCTACTAATGCAGTGGCAATGAGCCACAGAAAGACAAGAAATGAAGGCAAAGACAGTTGCCCAAAACGAGATAGCGCATTGTCCGTCGAGTAACTGTTGACTTTCATGAAGGTTTATTGTTCTATTTGTGAAGCAGCCGCTTCCTTGCGTCAACGGCCATGGGACAGCACGAGATATGCCAATTTACAGCAAACGATGATCTAAGGAGGCAAGGCACAACGCGAAGGCTTTGTGATAATCCGAGGTCTCGGCGCGACGTAACGCAATCAACCTGTGATAACATGCGCAAGATTTGAAGATTTCTTTCAGAATCCAATAGAAGCTATTGTTAGCCAATAGCTGTTGTTAGCCAGTCATTAAGACACGGAGTCAGAAAGGTCGAGATCTAAACTGGTTGGTGCCCTTATCTAAGAAAAAATGAATAAACAATCACAATTATAAGGCGGATTACTTCGTTACACAGTTCACAGTTCATTCAGTTCATGTCAGGAAAGTTCGATGAATTTGAGCAGAAAATAAGAAGACAGGACACAGAAATAAAGGCGCTCAGAGAGCGGGTGGCAAAATTGGAAGAGAAGGACTCAGTTCGCGCTACAGTACAAGTTTATTTATTTATTTATTTATTTATTTATTTATTTATTTATTTATTTATTTATTTATTTATTTATTTATTTATTTATTTATTTATTTATTTATTCGTACTGCAGCCCCTGCTGCGGCTATTGCAGGAGTGGGGTTAAGAGGAATGCATACTACAATGGCAAGGTACGTAAACAAACTTAGCGTGTTAACACTCTCAGTGGATAAGATGTGGTAGAGACGTTGCGAAATGTAAAAGAAAATGAAGCAACACAGAATAAACAAAGCAATTATTAAAACAATCATGTGGCATCAGGCTGTTAAAAATGAGCGCAATGAAAGAGATCGCGTTGTGGCAGGAATTGAGTTCCAGTGTTCAATTGTCCGGGAGAAAAAGCTGTGTTTGAAATTATCAGTACGGGCGAAGTATGGTTTTAGATTTATAGCTATGATGAGTCGATGACTCCTGGTGGGTCGGGGAATATCTGGGGTGAGGTACACATTTGGTGCTACTCGATAAACTGAATTAACGATGCAACCTTGTGCAACAAATTAATGACCTAGAATTTCGCAGTAGGCGGCTTAATCTAGAAGTACATGGTGTCCCTGTTGTCACTGTCGAAAACCTGTTATCATGTCTGAATCAGATTTCCGACACGCTTCACGTCCCTTAGCTCACTGACGTTGACGTCGCATCAGCTCACCGCCTGCCAACCAGGGAAGGTAAAATCCTCGAAATTATTATCCGGTTTACCAAGCAGCAGACAAAGGACGCATGGCTTCAGAAAAAGAGCGCGCTGAAAGACAGTGAACCAAAAGTTTTCATTCAGGAAAACCTAACTCGCTACCACAGACAACTTCATCGGGACGCGAAGGATAAGGCTATGCTTTTGTCTGGTACGTCAACGGAAAAGTTCTGGCTCGAAAGACCAGCGGTGCAGTTGCCGTCGTTATTAAGACCAAAGCTGACCTTGGTCGCCTGTAACTGACGCTTTGTTCGTTCTAATTTGTTGAGAAAAAAAAAAAAAAAACACGATGGACGATACTCGCTATTATTTGCCCAGTGATGTGGATAAGTGGTGCCAGATTTTCCGGCGACCTCTTAAAAATGTATTCACCTGAATACTAAGTCTGTGAAAAACAAAGTATTCTGCCTAGAAGAATTTTTTGCTAATTTTTTCTTTGAATTCTCTGCAATAATGTTAACCGAGACGTGGAGCGCAAGTGACTGTGATGTTTTCAGGTTAAATAATTATACGATATATTATGAAAACAGACATGTTCGCGGCGGCGGTGTTGCATTACGGCTTCAAGACGACGTTGAAGGCGAATTACTTGAAGCATACACTTTAATTACCCCAGATTATGAAATTATTTCAGTTTCTGCACGAAGTGCTGTGTTCTCTGTATGTTATCGCCCTCCTAACTGTAATATTGCATTATTTTTACAGTTTTATGACATGTTCCTGGATTTTGTTGTTCAGTATTACAATAAGAAAACCTTAATAGCTTGTGGTGACTTTATATTGACATGAGTAATACCAACCCATCTGCTAGATATCTTAATATGACTGTTATGTCTAATGGCTTTGTTAACCTGATCAATACACCAACGTCACAAGCGAAGGCCATTCAGTTCTCGATTTAATTATTACTAGCTATATGCAGCTGAATGCCTTTTCTGGTGTTTTATCTTGCCGTGTTAGTGATCATCTTCCTGTGTTTGCTTGCATTGAGAAGGCTAGTACAATAGGAAGTAAGTCCGCATCAATCACATACCAAGCTATTACAGAATCATCGTTCAAATCCTTCAGTGATGCGCTCATGAAAGTAGATTGGAGTAAGACAGCTGAACTTCATGATGCAAAGTTTGCCTATAATACGTTTGCCGATTGCTTTAAACAGATATGTCACGACTGCTTTCCTCTTCTAACACGTGCGAAAAGTCGCAGAATCCGCAAGCCATGGGTAACGGCTTCGAAATTTATTTATTTATTTATTTATACAATACTGCAGTCCTTTGGAGGCCCAAGCAAGGACATGTATTTGCCAACTATCATCATCATCATCATCATCATAATCAGCCTGATTATACCCACTGCAGGGCGAAGGCCTCTCCCATATTTCTCCACTTAACCCGATGCTGTGCTAGCTGCATCCACTTGACCCCTGATAACTTCTTAATCTCATCCACCCACCTAACTTTCTGCCGCCCCCTGCTACGCTTTCCTTCCCTTGGAATCCATTTTGTTACCCTAAGCGACCATCGGTTATCCTCTCTTCGCACTACATGTCCTGCCCATGTCCATTTCCTCTTCTTAATTTCTACTAGAATGTCGGTAACTTGAGTTATTTCTCTGACCCACTCTGCACGCTTGCCAACTATGCCCCTAAATAAATGCCGCTATCATCATCATCATCATCATCATCATAAGCCTGACTATACCCACTGCAGGGCGAAGGCCTCTCCCATATTTCTCCACTTAACCCGGTTCTGTGCTAGCTGCATCCACTTGACCCCTTGACCCTTGACACCGCTATGACCGGTGGAATTTCTGTGGAGGCCTTTCATTCAATTTTGAGCGCTATTTTCAGCGGAAGGAAACAGCACAAATGGCTATGCTATAAATTAATGGGAGCTATATAATGGTTGCTTCATTTTGTCATAAACCACCTATGTATGTATATATATATAGCTATGTACAACTGCATTCCGAAACATGTGTGTCGTTTTTCTACCGTGTGTCATCTCGTTTACGTTTATGCCTTACCGGAATCATTCGAACTTCTACCCCCTCCCGATATATACATAACAGAGCACTCTGTAGCGCCGGCACCCCTCGTACACTCGCACGTATACGCCTATATTCACACCATACAGGCCGGCGCAGAGTGGATGGGTGACTATTTCCTACCGATAATAAATAGCTAGAGGAGCACAGTATACGGCAGTTTAGGCGGATCATACGTGCATATCTTCACATTGTCAGCACGCAGTTCAGCACTTGAGACAGCGCTCAAGACGACCCAACTCTCCCGTAACCGCGGTGACCCGAGAGGGCGTGCTCACGCCACGCGGAACCCAGCGAAGAGCACGTACGCTCGGTCGGTGTGTTCATCTCTCCACGCCTCCGTTACGACCGCGCGGATACCGCGAAGAGCACATTCGCTCGGTTGGTCTGTTGTCCGTCTATTCACACCACCGTTACGACGGCGCGGAGACTTCGTGCCCCGCGAACCCCGCCTGAGTTATGTCTCCCCTCGAACTTCGGAGAAAACGCGAGGACCCGACGCCTCGGGGAGAAGGCATTCGGAGCCGAGACGAGACGAAGCACGGACGCGCACGAAGGCGCACCACATCCAGCCAGGCGACCCTCTGCAGATCAACCGAATCTCTTTTTAAGAATTAAGTATTAATAAACAGTTTGATTTTAACTCCTCATCTGGCCTTACTGCTATCAACATGTGCCAAGTAAGTGCTATTAGACTGCAGTTGCGTGCAGACACAAGGGAGAGATTGAAACAATAGGTGCATCAAAGCAACTGCCTCTCTCCAAGGTATTCATGCATGGGGCCACAGATACGCGCAACGTCCCTGGTCGTCTGATCGGGGTTCTAACTGGCAACTATAAAGCGTACGCATACACCAATGAAGAGAAGTTTATTGCAACTCCAAAAACTGAGAGTACATGGTCATATACACACTGTCCAACACTATATCAAACAATGATATACAAGCTGCAGGTCCGTCCTGCACAACGACCATTGCAGTAATGCCAAGCTAGAAAGCACACAACATGCACGTATTAAGACTTCAACCCCCCCTTCCCCCCCCCCCCTCTAATAGAAAGGGAGAAATTAAAGAGAACTAAAGAATCTGCATTGGAGTAAGGCGAAAGCACGGACCGTGCTGTTAGTTGCTTGTGAAGTTGTGGTTGCTTCTGTAATTGCCTAATTCACTTCTTGTTTGCCCATTTTAGTCTCCTTCAAATAGCGCGCCAATTCCTTCCTATGCCCTTTTTCGGCTCTACTTCTGGTTGCGTAACTTCACATCGTCTATACGTCACATTCATTCACTTCTTGTTTATCCATTTTAGTTTTGGTACTTTCAAATTCCGCGCCAATCACTTCCTATGCCCTTTTTCGGCTTTACTTCCGGTTGCGTGACGTCACATCCTTGACGTCACCCGAATTGAATGACAACTATTTTAGTCTGTTGCTTTCAAATTGCGCTGATCCCTTTCTAGCCCTTTTTTGGTTCGACTTCAGGTTTCGTGACGTCAGTTTAATTGACTGATTTAATTAACTATTTAGTATTTCATACATCTCGACGTCACTATTATTGACTGACTTAAATATTTTAGTATTTGATACATTCTAATGTGGCGCCAAGCCATTGGCTCACGGTAGAAAAGCGGAATTATGAAGAGCGTTTCACGATCCGATCATGTTTTTTACATTGTTGGGAAGGGGTGTATTTCTGGGATGCATTACAACGAACCATAAAGAAGGATTTTCCTCTAGACTCTCAAGGCATTCGATATTTAAGCATAGAGAATCAGGATGGAGTTCCGTTTGACGTAATTATGCTTATGGAACTCCACTGTGTATGGCGCTCCAGAATGGCAGGCTATCAATGGACGTAGAACCGGAAGAGCCGAAAAAGGGCATAGGAAGGGATTGGCGCGCAATTTGAAAGCACTGAAGACTAAAATGGGTAAACAGGAAGTGAATTAATTTGACGTCAAGTATGTGACGTCACGTAACCGGAAGTAGAGCCGAAAAAGGGCTTAGGGAGGGATTGGCATGCAATTTGAAAGTACCAAATACTCAAATGGGTAAACAAGAAGAGAATTGATGTGACGTAGAGGATGTGACGTCACGCAGCTGGAAGCCTGGGCTGAAAAAGGGCATAAGAAAGGATTGGCGCACAATTCGAAAGTACCAAAGACTAAAATGAGTGAACAAAAGGCGAATTAAGTAACTAGAAGCAACCAGAAGCAACCCAAAGCATGCAGCATCCGTGCTTGCGCACTAATCCAATGATGATTCTGCAGTGCTCTTTAATTGTTTTTTTTTTTCAGGGGGTCTTGCTTGCTTTTATTTGTCCCTTACCTTTTCTTTATTCTCCTTGCTTCCTTCACTTGGTTATCTCTCCCACCAACTCGCTTATGTCCCTCGTGGGTTAACTATATATGCCGTATAGTGTCACCAGCTAAGGCGCCAAGAGTTATACCGAAAACATATAAATCGATTCAGTTCACAGCGCTGTGCTTTTCAGCTCTCACTCAGAGGGTCCTTTGTTTATTTTGTGAACTTTTGCGTTGCTTTGAGAATTCTGCAGTTCGCATAACCGTAAGCAAACTGTTGGAATTGGTACGGGAATAAAGGATGAACAACATGATGTTTTCAAATGTATGTACGCGTTTCACCTAAAAAAAAAATAAATAAGATGTACAGAAGGATACATTTTGTGCGATCAATCGATCGCTTTCACACACGTTGCTTGCAGTAGCGATCAAAAATTTCATAAATTCTCATCGTATTCTTTCTTTTGGGCGGCCGCTATCATTGCGCCCGATTTATTTTATTTTCCGTAGTCGTTCACATTTTAGGAACACAGTTACAATGCGACGATGGATTTCAGGAAAGATCATTTTACCACAGTCGGCCAGGGCCTCGATTTCACGTGGGTGCCATCAGGCAGTCCGTTGTCCACGGCATGGCATTAGAATCCATATCATCCCTTTCTTACATTCAATGATCGTATATGCTTCCATATGCTGAATCCTAAATTCTGTATATCGTTGAAGCATTTTTACGCCGACCATATTGCGTAAATCGGGAGAGGGAAATAAAAGAATATAAAGGCAGGGAGGATAACCAGGCAAAGTCATGCAGTTTGCTATCTCCTGCGCGGAGAAGTGGACGCACTAAAATAAGGAGATGAATATGAAATCTGAAATTCACATGTCCGTAGCCCAGTACTATGATGATGCACGGTGTGTAGCATGCTGTCAGACTCTCGAAGAACGGATGTAATTCTGTCCTGGTGGATGTTGTCATATACGCTGAATGACTTGGTAGTATACCAGCCTCCTCAGGAACGTGCCATTACGTTTTAAAGGTACCAAATCGTTGGACCCAGCATCAGTAAGATGCTTGGAGCGGAGACGAATTACGCGGAGCTTGTAATGGAGAGCAAAAGGCATTGGGCTTGGCATTCTCGCTATCTTGTTCGTAACGATTGAAGAGTTCTGTGAGCTTTGCTAGCTGCTCGTCAGCATGCGTTGACGAACCTCAAGAGCGTGCAGTGTTGGAAGCGCTAGCCAAGCGTCGGCACACGACGAGTTCTGGCAGTTCTCCTCTGTAGAGCATGTACAGGTCGCATTCGGATGTGGTAGCACGGTAAGATAGCGAGGACTCACCATACCGCGGAAAGACCGCCTTTCTTAAATTTCCAGTATTCTTGCCGTAAGAACGCCTGCATCGCGGTGTGTGGCATATCATTCGCTTTACGACGGCACAATCGCCTTCAGAGCGCGGATATTCATTAGACGAGGCGCCATATTGGGCCCATTAGAGATGACCTACCTGAGAACTTGTGCATTACGGGACCGCGAAGTTCGGCAGAGAGAGAGCACACACTGGCGTTGTTGCAGAGGGTCCACATAGAGCAGTTTTTTGCATTTGTGGTATTGAGCATAAATAGCCACACTGCATGACGAAAATGGCCTGCATTCAATCGTGACGGTAGGTTGTCGCCTTTGACCTCGGACACATTGAGATCTGCGAAGACTGGAAATCGGGAGAATTATGTTGTGTCTTTTTCTTCAGCATCACGAGACTCTTTCGGGATAGCCCCGTCGATGCGTTGGGAGTAATGTTGTGTGCACCAACTATAATGCCACGACACATGGTGACAATGTCAAAGGGCAGAAACGAAGAGACTGGCGTTACATTTAAATTAACTTGCGCGCTCAAAAGAACTGGGCAATACGGTGGCTGCGATAATAGCAAACGTACATATGAACGACCGCTTCATTCGGCACGGCTCAGTTTACAGTCGGACGCAGAAACGTCTATAGGTAAAGCAACCAATGGATACTGCAAAAGTCTGAAGCAATACAGAAACGGTTGTGCTTGGCTGCAATGATTCGATTCGAGACTAATCGAGACACGTCTCGCGCTACAAAGACAGGGATAAAACCATAAGAAACCTGCACTGTATAGGTGGCGTTACAATTGTCCCGCAGCGTCCCTAAAAAAATGCTCCTGTTAGCCGCTTGGTTCGCGATAAACGACCGAGCATATTCAGCAGCATTATAGATACCCGTGTGACAGATAAAGTCCTTGTACGGGCGCTCTCGATGTAGCCCAGTTATCTGACAGGCGGCATGCAAAGCTTCGACAGAGCGTGCAATCTGATCGCTGTAAGCTCATGCAGGTGGCGTGAAAACGCCCTACGAAACCACCTCAAAATTGCTTGCTTTTTTCGCTAGGATATGGGTTACGGCGCGGCGATTGATCCAGCAAACTTCATTGCAGGTTGCCTATAAAACCGCGTTTCACCACGAACACATAAAGAGCGCCATATCGTTCCGTATACGCTGCAATCACGGTGATAAGGCCGCGTGGCGGCAGCTGTTGAAAACAAGAAATTAAGATTTGAAAGCTTCGCTATGTATGCACCAATATCCTTCAGAACACTATTTCGCTTCACCAGCTGCTCTACAAAACATATGTGCATGTGTATGCGCGCTCTGAACCGTGACGCAGTTCTTGGCTGCAGACAATAACGGACAACTTCTTGGATAAGAAACTGCACGCGTCCTGGACGGACGGCGTTATGCGCTTTTAGTCGGCTGTGGACTATGGTCGCCAAGATGGCATGATGCATGCAGAGTGCGGTTTAAATGCATGATGACCAGGGGAAGGGAAGAAAAGGTTCTGCGAGTTGACTGAGCTCCCAACTTCCCTGATGCATCGGCTGAGGGGCAGAAAGAAGGAATGCAAAACATGTTGCACAATAATTATGTAGTGGACGCTTCCGGCCTATCTAGCAGTGCATGCCCATACTTTCCCACACACAAGTTTAAACAATAGCTAATGAGAAGTGAAGCGAGAAGTGATTCCCCGTGACAATTTTGAAGTGAAAACCGGGAAGGATACACATTGCGCATTCTTCGTTCACATCCTGCGGCGAACGTTTCGCGCTGTTTACTTGTCGGAATTCTTGCCGCACATCTGTCACGGCCCCTTTCGAAGAGAAGAGTGCGGGCATTAGCATCCAGAGAGAGGAGGGCATGCATATCACTCGAATGGAAACTCGGAAGCGCAAAAGCACGGTGACTTGCGAAAGGTTTTCTGCATGACGGACGATCGTTCGGAGTGTAATAAATAAGCGCTCGCGCTGAACGGCGACGTATACGTTCTCTGTAAACATATAGGGGCGTTTTATTTTTATTTTTGCAGTGATAATCTGCACGTGACCAAACTTTTTTCCCGGTTTTGTCAGATAAGCAAAGCGTTCAAATTAATGCTACGGCAGCGTCAAGTAAACATATCCACCTTGTGCCCACATGCGTGTAGCGTAGAGAATCCATTGTAGCACCTACGCAGGATTTCCATACGGACTGTGCGAAAATGCGCGGGAATCAGATCGTTATTGATGAACTTCATTTCTTATGTATACTATACCAGATGCTCTAGCTGTACATATATCAGAAAGCGTATACACAGGCTCTGGTTTTCCATCGGTCACAAATTGCCACATACCAGGACTCCCTCGACATGCTGCCGAGGCCGACCATGTCGCTTGTGACAAAGTGCTCAGAGCCAAATGCATCCTGCGAATGTAGCACGCGTGAGTGTCAAGTGCAGGACACGAGCTATGCATGGATGCACCCAGAGCGAACCCGTCTTTCGAGCAAACTTTATTTTCTTTTCGGCGGTAAATTTCGGCGACCCATTTGTCTTGCGGCTTTTCATTCCCGTGAGGATATCTACAGACACTCGGTTCTTTTTTGCAGGCTGCATGGTCGTGCGCCCGATGGCAAGACCCGCACTTTTGCCCGAGCCAAAACAAAGAGACAGCGCGCGGCTGCGGGAGACGCCGGAGAAAAATTTCCCCGCTTACGAAACGTCCTTTTGTCTTGCGAGCCCAATTTCAAGAAAGAAGATACACGAACGACGCGTCGCTTTTAAAGCACACGCAAAAACTGCCTTGAAACCATGCTGGAAAGACACTACCCAGGAAATGAAAGAAAAAAAAAAAAGGAAATAAGTAAGACGGAAGGCTCCTTCAAACATCCTTCTCCCCCTTGCGGCATGTACTCTTGCGCATGCGTAAACTGAGGTGCCCTCCCTGCTCATGCGCGCGCTTAAAGATGCCGCTGTTTTTGGTCTTTATTTCGTATCCATCTTTTTACTTTATTATTGTTTCTTTTTTTTAAGCGCCATCCTGGCAGGGCTCTTGTTCGCGTTGTTTCTCCCTTCATTCACATTTTGCTTTTTCTTTGCTGCCTCTCCCCTTAGCCGTTTACTTTGCTGAAGCGCTCTCGGGCGCCGCGTCTCGCCCCTTGAGCTCCTTTTTCCCTGTATTTTATTGATTTGCGCGCGCATCTGCTGCTGTTGCTGCCGCCGCCACCGTCCGGCCTGGTCGATTCCCTCGCTCTTTTCCTCCTCTCCGCTCGGCGCGACGCCCCTTCCTCCTCTGCAGTCGTTCGTTTGATTTTTTTTTTTTTCCTTTTATTTCCCTGCTCCTGGTTTCGAAAAGCGGAGGGAGGGACACCGGGTCGCATAAAAAGCACCAAAGCCTGTGAGCCTCAAACAGCAAAATGCCTTAGGAATAAAAAAAGAGAGAGAGACAGAGAAAAGGGCGCCGCAAAAATGAGGGAAGAGGGAGCAGGCGTCAGCCAATCCGCGGCGACATTCTTCGCCCGCGACGGAGGAGGGGCCTATCGCGACCCGTCGTTTTTAAACACACTATTTTTGCCCCTGAACGGTATCAAATAAAGCAAACAGGAACAGCCAGCCACGCTCAGCGCTCTCTTTTTTTTTTTTTAAGTTCCTCCTGTCAATTTTTTTTTTCCCTCTTCGACCTGCTACAGTGAAGGCAGCGAAGTAATAAAACACGGGAGTGCGAGACATTTCGAGACTCCCACATGATCACATTAATCCGTTACATGATGGTCATTCCGTGGCGAACTGACCAGAGTCTGCGCTTGACCCCCTCCAATTTCGGGCGTAAAATTTGCGGCCTTCTTACCTAACCATCATTAGTAACTTTCCTTAGCGTCTTCTTGGGATATAAGTTCCAGTTATGTGACAATGTTTTGGATCTTTAGACGGAGGCAAATAAATGTCTCATCAAAACTTTCGAATAAAAGTTACTTTAGTGCACCAAACATTTTACAAATAGCGGGTAAGAAATTTGGGGAAATAAATACGAATTTTAATTCATTATTCAGCCCGAGAAGCACGATTTTGATGTTCTTTAAGAACCTCTACTCAATATTCATGACCCGTATAACTCACTCACTTTAAGTCATCAAAAATTCTAAGCCTGACTTCACTAAAATACATTAAAAAAAAAAATAAAATAAAAAAGCCGAAATGATGATGGGAACCGTCGGAAAGTAGATTACTTCAATTGAAAACGACGCTAAACGATTGTAAAAACTAAAACAACGAAATCTGGACGTTTCAATACTGTGAGTGAGTGAGTGAAAAAACTTTATTGAGGTCTTTTGGTTAGTCTCGGAGAGTCTTCCTGCAGCCGCTTCTTCGCCACCGTTGGAGACTCCTTAGCACGGGTGGTTCCCTCATTCTAGGGCTCCACTGGTCCTGGCTACCTCGCATGCGTGCTGCACCAATGCCCTTTGGGCGGTGAGCTCGCAGCTGGTTAGCAGGCCCTCCCATTGCTCCGCACTCGGGTTAGTTTGTTTGTGGAAAGTGTAGTTGTGCTTACATTCCCATGTGACGTGGTATAGGGTCGGACTGTCTCCGCACCAGGGGCAGCTATCTCTATACTGTGTGGGAAACATTTTGTTTAGAATGTATAAGTTGTGGAAGGTGCCAGTCTGCAGTCTTCTCCAGCTGGTCGCTTCTTCTTGTGTGAGTCGCTTGTGGGGCGGAGGGTATTTTAACCTGCTGCCTCTGTAGTGATTTAAAATATCTGCGTACGTCGGGTCCACCATCACGGGGTCCTCGAGGTCTTCTGTCAGCAAGGCTCGGTGCGTGATTTCGCGAACCAGGCTGTCTGCCCTCATGTTGCCCTCTATGTTGGTGTGCGCCGGTGCCCAGAAAACTACTTGTGTTGCTTTATAGCCCGAGGCTCCTGCGCCGAGGAGAATGCGTAGGGCCTCCCTGCAGATCCTTCCTTGTTGGAACCTTCTGCAGGCTGTCTTGGAGTCTGTTATTATAACCTGTGATTCGTTTCTTCGATAGCCCTCGGCCGCTGCGAGTGCCACAGCGATCTCCTCTCCGTCTACTACCGATCTTCCTCTCGCGGATGCGCAGCTGATCGTGTTGCCTGAGCAGTCAACCACCGCTGCTGCTATCCTCGTGTTGGTGCTGTATCTGTCTCTCGGGTATAGCCCTGCGTCTGTATATACTGTATATGCCTTTTTAGCTAGGTGGTTCTCCACGTATTCTGCTCTTGCCTGTCTTCTGGTCGCGTGTAGGTTGGGATCCATATTTCGTGGTATCGGGCGAATTCTGAGGGTTCGCCGGATTTCGTCTGGAATGTTTTCGTTTGGGTCTGGCGTGTTTTCCGCCTGGTAGCCTAGTCTTCTCAGTAGTCTTCTGCCTGTTTCCGTGAGTTCTAGCCTTTCTAGCTGTGCTTCCAGTTGGGCCGTCGCCAGCTCCTCAAAGGTGTTGTGAACTCCCAGTTCTAGTAGCTTGTTGTTTGGGGTGTTTCTTGGTAGGTTTAGGGCCGTTTTGTAGGCTTTCCTTATCAGAGCTTCGGCCTGTTCTTTTTCTTTCAATCAAGAAAGAAAAAGAACAGGCCGAAGCTCTGATAAGGAAAGCCTACAAAACGGCCCTAAACCTACCAAGAAACACCCCAAACAACAAGCTACTAAAACTGGGAGTTCACAACACCTTTGAGGAGCTGGCGACGGCGGATAGCTTAGCCGGGTGGTAGGGAAGGGAGTATGTCACCCTGCTGACTACCAGGCTTCTGACAGGTTTAAGGGTGTCGTCTTCCTTCATGCCATGCCTTCTATTGGAGACTCTTTTAATCATTCTGCTGACTTGTTCGGTTGATTTTTGCAGTAGGCTGATCGTGTGGCTGCACTTTCCGCTACTCTGCAACATGCCTAATATCCTTATGACGTTTTTTTCCGGTATGTTTTGGCCTGCGAGCTTGATTTCCAGGTTCGCCTTCTTAGTTTTCTTCGCGACCCTGAGTAGCTCCGACTTGTCTGTTGAACACGCTAGGCCTCTTGCCCTTACGTATTCTTCTACGCATGTTGCGGCTCTCTGTAGGCTTTCCTGCTTCTCTTCTAGCGTGCCCCGGTTGGTCCATACCGTGATGTCGTCCGCATACATGGCATGCTGTATGTCTTCGATTTCTTCCAGTCTTTTGGCCAAGCCAATCATGGCTAGGTTAAAGAGCACGGGCGAGATCACCGACCCCTGTGGGGTTCCCTTGTGGGGGGTGCTGAAAGGCTGACTTCTCACCTCCCCCAGCCCTATGGTGGCTGTTCTGCCTGCTAGAAAGGCTCTTACATAGTTATGAGTTCTTTCCCCGCAGTTTATATTTTGGAGTCCCTCCATTATGGCCGGGTGGCTGACGTTGTCAAAGGCCCCTTTGATGGGCCATGACCACGTTTTCCCCTGTTTTTGGGATGTTGGTTAGGATTTCCTCCTTGAGTTGTAGGAGAACGTCCTGCGTAGATAGCTTAGACCTGAATCCAAACATGCTGTGTGGATAGATTTGCTCTCGTTCCATCCACCGCTGGATTCTTTTCGTAATTATTCTTTCATACAGCTTTCCCAAGCATGAGGTAAGGGAGATTGGCCGCAGATTCTCGATTTGCAATTTTTTGCCCGTTTTGGGAATCATTACAACCTCTGCATGTTTCCATTCGGCCGGGATTGTGCCCTCGGCCCAGAGTTGGTTGAGGTAGTTTGTCAGCTGGTTTACTGCCCCCTCGCTGGGGTTGCGTATGAGGGAGTTTCGTATCTTATCTCCCCCGGCTGCCGTGTTTTTAGTGAGGGCCCCCATCGCCTCGTGCACTTCTGCCAGCGTGATCGGCCTGTCCATCTCAGGATTCTCTTTGCCCTGATAACTTCCTTTGTATTCTTCTGGGCTTTCTTTCCCGTAACATTTGGCCTTTAGGTCCTCAATCATTTGGTCCTCGGTTCCTTCGTACTGGTGGATTAGTCTTTGTATTGTCTTGTTGCTTTCGGTCCTCGTTTTTCCCGGATCCATCATGGCTTTCAGGATACGCCATGTCTTAGCCGTGCTCAGTGTGCCGTTTAGCGAGTTGCTGAATTCCTGCCAGTTTTGCCTTGCTAGTTGTGTGGCGTATTCTTCTGCCTTGGCTGTGATTTCTGCAATCTTTTTCTTTAGCTTTCTGTTTAGCTTTTGTTTCCGCCATCGCTTGGTGAGACTGCGCCTTGCCTAAGTGCAATGAACGGATTCGTTTAAGAATAGCTTACGTCGCTTAAAAACGACAAAAAACTAGACTCAACGTTTCACAATTCAAACAACTAAACCTGAATTTGACCATACTGCAAAACCAGGTCACGTGTGTGTAGGCAGCGTTATTGTTGAAAACTGGCTTATTTAACTTGCAACTTTACGAGAAACGACAAAGAAAAAAAAAACGCTTAATATATATGCCACGTTTTCTGCTGTAAATATTGTACAAAGATGCTTCTGGTAAGAATTTATAATCTGTCCCGATTAATAGCTGGAGCTGCGTTTTGCTTATCCATATTTATCGGAGTCTTTTTGGTCTGATTCCGAAAAAAAAAAAAAAGTGCATGTTGAGCGCCGCTTTACCGGTCATGGGTGCAAAGTAGTGCACCTCCACAGCATGCACAACATAACCCCAACCCTGGCCAAAGCTTGAGTCTTCCGTGCACCCACAAGTATATTGCGGCAGCCATCTCCTATCAGGTTGTGTCCCCGGAAGCCGGCGCTACTTTGTTTCCTGGTGAATATATGATCGAAGCTATCCACTGAGCAGAGCCGCAAGATCTGTCAAATGCGTTAGAAAAATGTAAATATAATATGGATACGCACGCATCGAAAAAGGAAGTGAATACATTTTTACGCGCAATGCGAGGAAGAAAAGCAGCTGGTGAAGACCACGTAGCTGCCGATCTGTAGGAAGACGATAATCACATTAAAAAAGCCATGCCACCCTGTTATACAGTACTGCACCATGTCCAGCGTATACCAAATATTAAAAAAAAAATAAAAAACGATAGTATTGTCTTAATCAGAGTTAAACTATTCGGGCGAAGGCTTGGGGAATCGATGGGCTTCCCTATACAGCAGGTGGTTCTTGCTGTTTCTTCTGCCTTCGCTCGTACCGAGTGGTGTTGGTGACCACCGCCGCGTCCGTGGCTCAGCGACACATTGCGGCGCGGAGATGAGGACTTCCCTTCTCGACTGTACACATTTATTTACACTTTTTACATCAACGTATTTACAATAATGTCGTCGGGTGCGACATCAAAACATTGAGGGCTAACTGCAACTGGGTTCACGATCGGAGGTCAGAGGCTAGCAGAATCAGGCCTTGGCCTTCTGCTACACTTTAGGCCGGAGTCCCTTGAAACCTCAGTCAGCCTGGTCTCCCTCCTCGAATAACCCGTCTGCCCTCGACTCTCGTCCGAGCCCAACTGTCTCCACGCTCGCTTCCTCGCGTTCCCCAAAATTCCGAGTTTAGTCCGTTGACCAATCAACGACTAGTCACTCTGTGGCCAATAACATGCAGTGCTTCAAAATAGACTGGCCAATCATTGTGCCACATATACCCCTCTCCTACGCATGTCAAATAAAACACACACAACGAAAGCACTCAGCAGCGAGTGGTTGCGCACGCAAACACATGCATCTGCGATTTACACCCTCTCCAAAATCCTCCCACGCAAGAGGCGCCAAGCAGTCGCAAAGACAAACGGCGTCGACGGTTACACTTCCGAAAATACACACATAAAAGCACACACGCGCAAACCTCAGGCCCACACATTCCGATCCCTGCCCTTGGTCGGTTGCGCGCGGGCGGCGGGTTCAAAGGGACGTACAGGCGTCTTCCCGTGAAGGCATATATATCAACAGCGGCTCCCTCTGCAGCGCGTTCTCCCCAGGCCCGTGTTACGCCGCGTTTCGGGATTTATGGCCTCCGCGCCCTCTCCACTCGAGCGGCGAGACACAGCAGTTAGCGCCGAACCCACAACCACTGCGCTTACCTGTGTCTTCTACTTGCACTGCTCTGCCTCCCTCGCGGCACGGGACGGACAGAGCCGGCAGCGTCGCCTGCTGCCGTGTGTTCTGGGCTCACTGCCGAAAAGCAGCCGCCTGCGCGACCGTCCTAAATCAGCCATCGACAAGCTGCCCCTTGACCTTGGTCGCCCCTTCGGAATCTCGCTTCTGTGCGAAGCCCGCGAACTCAACTATCAGTAACCTTAGTTTAAACACCTGCAGTAGGGCGGATTGATGAGCTGACTTCCCGTTTTTCAGGAGCTATATTTTCTAAGGTACTTATACATAGCAGCCACCGGATAATTGAGTAAACAAAAGGACCATGCATGCTGGCTTTCGTGAAGCCTGGTAATAGTCAATCTGGTAATACAGAACGGCGCAAAATATGAGCATGTTCATAAATATAGCATTTATTGATTACTACAAACCAATTTCACCAACTCGAAAGCTCGAAGGTAGCTCGCATTAGGCACTCGCGAAACCAGAGTGTGGAAGAGGTAATGTAAAGTATACTGGAATGCATCTGTATACAGTGGCTGCACACACTCTGTAGTCATCCACTCAGAGGGTAATCAAATCCCAACCAAGAAGAGTATCAGGCTGAGAGAAATTATCTGATCACACTGGTTATAGAAAACGTGATAGCGTTTGTTAGTATCGATTGGCAAACGCAATGACAATTCGTTGGAAGCGACGCGAAGTTTGTTTCTCTTTCAACCAAAAAGAGAGGCGAAACAAAAGCCGGTTTTCCTGACGCGACCTCGGAGCCTGAAGAAGTGACATAGGTGTAAACACATGCAAGAAATAAAAAAAAGTATTAATGTTATTATGCAAAAACAAGTGAATCACCATCGGATTCGGAGCACAATACACTGAAATACTGGAAAATGATCTAGTGCGTATACAGAGTAGTGTGCTAAATGATTATCAGAAAGGTAAAAATGACAGTAAAGGATTGTAATTTTTAATATATAAATTATGGTTGGTATCAACGAGTGCCTCCTGCCTCCGTTTTCTTTTTTTTTTTTTTTTCGTATAGTTATTGATAGAGCTCTTAATTCAGTTTTGGAACTCTCTACATCAAGATTGACTGGCACCTTATACTAAAACCTGTATATTTCCTGTAAATTGTGCCTGCTTTTCAGAAGTACTTTCTTCGTTTTGAAAGAAAGGATACTTATTTTGAGAGTATATTTGGGTTAGTCATACGAACGTTTTTTGTATGAACACCAAAAGTAAGCAAAAGTAGTAAATCTGCTTAGATTCTAGCAACTTACGTCTGTTAAATAGGACCGTAGAGTTGCCAAATTGAATAGTATTCCATAATATTCTTCTATTTCCTGCAGAAATCATTTCAAAGGCAGTGCAGTTTTTCATTGTTACCACTTCTCATGCTTCCTTTGACATAACAGATCCAAGAGTAGCAAATAATATGTGTTTCTACTGGACAGGTGTTCATGGTGCAATCTTTCAGAGGCCGGCAAAAGATTTACTTTGATTTTGTGTGAGTTCGGAAACGAGAATGTTACAGGAAATTGTTCTGTCACGCCAAAGACATTTTTGATTAGAAAGATATACTCGCGTTTCGACATTTCATTAAACTAGATTGAGGTACAAATGCACTGATTGGTCTAAAGATCATGGAGAAGTTTTGACGAAATGAAAACTTTGTTTATTAATTTGTAGTGAAACTTGAAGTTTCTTGACATAACTTATGAAAAGCTCACAGTTATTTTACACTCTAACACGATGCGAGCAGTAAAAATATTTTTGTGAGACGTGGACGTCAATAAATGAAGGGAACCTGGTATTTTGAATAAGTCGTTAAATAGATACAAACAACAACGGTTCCTATATTAACTTCTTCACTAAGCACTGTGGCTACAAGATATTATTTACCTCCAGATATTGTTATTTATTATTTACCAAGATAGTTTTACCTACACGGAAGCCTGACCATAAGGGTGGCATGGGTAAATAGTTTTCAGAATAAAACTATATTGCACACAGTTGAAGGCTTTGCGGTTTACAGAAGATTTGACAAACGGAGTTTTGATGTCTGTTCTGAATATTTCTTTTTTAATGATAATAGGCCATGTTTTTCGAACTTCATTTTCATAAGTCTGCATTATGAAACATCCATGATGTTTTTGAAAGGTACTAACAATGCAGAAAAAATAAAAATCGTCCGATAATGAGACATTTTAGGTTTCCCGTTAGCTACTTTTATGTATCAGAATAACACGGGCTATATTACCTCATTTGGAAATATATCGGTCATCACCATAAAATATAATAACGTAACTGAGTTCTTCGCATACACCTTATATTTGACGCCAGTTTATCCAAGGAATAAAAAAAAAAAAAAACTGGTGCACCAAAGCTGGATGAAACCATGCAGGGACATATTGTCACGTGGCACTCCGTCACGTGGCACTCATCAGAGCATTCTGATATTATTACATTGGGGCTAATTAAAATAGAGACGAACTTTACGGCAAAGAGAGTTACCTTAATTTGTAGGGGGCTCAGAAATAACCGGCCCCCCATTAGAGTGTTTTGTAGTGATATCTGTAACGAAGACGCGGTCATTTAGCTAAACCTAGGAAACAAACCGTTTTCTCTTCACTTTATTTCAAGGACTTCATACAGACATGTTATTCACGTTTCGGCCGGAGCCCCGCTTATGTCAAGTCCAAATATGCAAATATTCTTGCCTTCATTTCCTGCGGATATGGTGTTCTCTATGTTTATAACTGAAATGGCTACCCATGCCTAGGTTTTGGTACTGATGCTATGAAGTCAGACAAAAAAAAAAAAAAAAAGCAATCAGATTGCCACACTCAGCATTTATTGGCGGGGTGCTTGTGCTGCCAATTTCTACATATTCAGCCACACCACCAGGATGGACTTTTCAAAGAAAAGCAGCTGGCGGGTTTCTGAAAACATGATAAAGTCCACAGTGTCTAGACCATCGACGCAAAATTCAAGACTTCGTGCGAACACAGGCGCGTGACAAGTCACGCAGGCGCTTGTTAAGACGCATGCGCCAATGTGGGTTAGGCAGGGTCTTCACCGCATGGCGAAAAGTACTGTGGTGAAGCGCACTTGAGGGTATCTTTCTCACGTTTAGTTCGAAAGCATTCGTGCAACCGTCAGAGCCGAGAAAAACAAAAGCAATAAAGAAAGGGGTAGCTTATGTCGCGCTTGTTGTCACGGAAACTGTGAAGAAGGCCGTTGTCTCGCCAGCGAATCTGGGAGTGGGATGGCGGCATGTACAACAGATATTCCTGTAGCAGGGCTTTTCCCTCCCTACAATTGCTTTTGGTAAGCCATTTGCTAGTAAGGCATCACTAACAGACCACCATGAGCCGCCATGTTACCTCTCTTTATAATAAAAATTGCGACGGAACCGTTATTTTTGCTGCCATCAAAGTGTAGTCATACCATTTCGTTTCTTATTTAGCATCCATGTGCAAACTCTGTGCCCGTCTGCAAATACTAAGTCGTCTAGCAAAACCATGCCAAACAGTGTTTTCGTACTTCTTAATCGGTTTAAGGACAATTAAAGTACGAATATATTTTTTTTTTATGTTACACACCTCCATTATGAGCTAGTCATGCACTGGTAAGTCGGCTCACCGTGCTTCTATGGGAAAATACCCGAAAGCAGATGGGTGAAGAAGCTGGTGCACTTTGTCGAGCAGTGCGAACGCATAGCTGAATGGCTTCCGGAAGACGACCTCGATATTGTTTCACTGAGAACGAAGCACGGTTCTTCCATGGTTATAAAATCCAAGTTGGCGACGCTGTAGCAGGACATTGTTCAGCACTGGAGATAGCAGCGCGGTGTTGAATTATATAGTGTTTGCTTTTTTCGTTCCGGCGATTGATGCATACGTCTGCCACATGTGAGCCTCACATGCTTTTCAGAATTAAAGTCCTTCTGCTCAGCAGTGCAAGGTACTACTATGCACGCCATACACTATGTGCCGTTGCGGCAAATAACATAGACGGTGACATTTCCATCGGAAGTGTTGAAACACGACGCAGGAAATTTCCTAGGCTGCGCCGTGCCAAATTCCAGAACTAAGGAAGAAAGAGGAAATACGAATCCTCAATCATCGTCAAAATATTTTCTTTTATTCATCAAAAAATGGACTGTTCCACTTTGAACGAGTTATTCGCTTTCAGTATGCAATGCCTTGAAGTTTACATAATCGTGTTGGGGCGCAGACACCCACCAATTATTGGTATTCGCCTTTCCTCATTTGGCAACGTGTAGGAAAACTCGTGCGCTTTAAAGATCCCCGGGTGTTCGAAATTACTCCTAAATTACGGCACCTCTTCTCTGTTTCCACTTTCACTCCCATCTTCCTCCCTTTCCTTACGGCGCAGAGTGTTAACGGATAAGTGCGACAGAGACTGGAATTTCCCTTTCTTATAAACCAATTCCAATTTTTGGAGTAAACGGTTTTTTATCAATCTCACACGCACAAAACAAAAACGATTATACATTGGAACTTGCGACTGCTGTGCAAGCAGCATAAGTAGTGGTAGTGTATATGGATGCTTTGTTTAGAAAACCTGACAGGAAGGTTCAATTCCCTGAAAAGCGACGAGCTATTCAGGGAGGTGTTGAGGCATTTAGTGCACCGTCCCGCGGAAAGTATGGTTGTGGATAATGCACGAATTTTACGAGAGGGCGACAAATATCAGTTATTTCAGCACCAAAGGAGACGATCAAAATCTTTTTTTATGTTTTGTATAAGCATATTTTGCACTATTGTGGAGGCGTGCGACCGCTGTCAAGAAGGCATCAACGAGTGGCGTATTCTGTGCAAGAGCCAAACAAAACCGACATACAGCCGCCGGTTTATTGCAGTCTGATAAATACAAAGACGATGAAGTCACTCTTCGCGAGTTTTCTATAACTGGCATAAGGCATGGAGTATGAAACCACATGCAGTACAAAAAAAAAAAAAAAAAAGTTGACATGAATTCAAGAACTGCATTATTTGTCATAATTTCGCGACATTAAAGGAGTCAAACGTGTATAAGCTGCAGGCGAATTATGCTAAGAATTTTTGCTTGAGCATTGAGAACAACGACGTAATCGACGAATAAAATTTACACTTCTCTGCACTGCAAACAGAACTTTGCGGAGAAGCATGGTTATGCCCTCACGGACGATAGCATTTCTAGTTGTTACGGACGATCATAACGTTCGGTGCGTCATCTGATGGCGCGATGCATTGCATCAACTATTTGCTTTCAGTGAGGTTGTGTCGCTTCCTTCAGAACAAGCGTTATATGCTTGAAATATGCTTGTGCCGTCCATGATGTCACTATGCTCCTCCTACGGGGTGCTGTGCTCTGCGGAGAAGCCTGAAAGCCGCCGTGATTTTAATCAGGGCTGTAGGCGTTACCGAAAAAAAAAAAAAAAAAGTAACTGAACACGCTTCTCGTTACGCTAAAAGAAAGGAATACATTACCACCCTACGTTAGCTGCAAAATAATAATAATAATAATAATAGTAAACGCTTTACCGCTACCGTTACCGAAAAAGCACCACAGGTTACTTTGTCTTTACTCCATGGCCATAATTTTTAACCAGTGCGTCTTCTCTGACAGAGTCTTCACAGCCAGAACTCACGATAACAGTTTTATAAAGCTCATATTTCACATAAAACTTCTAGCCCGAAGAACGATTTTCCTTGAAGTCCTGATTTTACGAGAATACCTTTCATAAAAGTACAGGAGCTTAGCAATGTTATAGTGGCCTAAAGTTGTCTGTAGAGTTACATGTGATATATTCTAACTCTGTAGCGCATGGCGAATCCGCTTTCTGATTAAGACATTAAACAGCAAATCAAACTTCATCAATAGCTCTAACATCACAAAAAAAAAAAACATCACCGACCTCTAAGCAAATTTACAGTAATTCTGAAAAAGTTACAGTAATTCTAACAAAAGAGACGCGCAAATTTGGTATAAATAAAGAAATATTGAAATGACATATTTATGTAAATATATATTTGCGCTCATCATTTTTTTTTTTACTTTAACCTCTATAACTGCAACAAAAATTGTCAGTGTTCTGTGAAGGTGTTCAGGTCTGCTTCGCAAGCTCAGGAATCCAATAACTAAAAACGTATAGCAGCAAAATGCAAAACACATATTGAAATCAAAGTTGATGAACATCATTTGAGTACTGCAGCGACAACTTTGTAATAAGCACAATTTTCTCTTACATTGCAACTACAGGCAGGTGTGTCAATGCGTATTTGTGCAAGTGTGTCGTGTTCTATGGGCATTCTGCCTTTTTTGTTTTAGGGGGGAGGGGGGGGGGGGCGTTGTCAAGAGCAAGTGTTTTCTGGCATGCATGCGAGCTGCAACAAGGGTCTTTGAGAGCACCTTCACGTTTTGTTTATTTGCAATATTCATTTACGTTCTCTGCACTTTTTTTTTTTTCAACGGCCGGAGTGGGGTAGGGGGCTGGGAGGCGGGTCGATACGAATGAAAAGTCACGGACGTGGTACCTCGCGTTACCAAAAAATGTTAGTGTAACTACGTTACCCGTTACAGTTCCGAATGATAACGAGCACATTACGAACTTACCGAGAAATGTAACGCGTTACCGGTAACGTCGTTTTACTTCGATGCTCGCTTAGTCACTAACGGCTTAATTTATGCGTCTATTACCTCACGCGCACTCATTAGCAGTGGCTACTACACTCAGTCAAATGCCACTTGACACAGTTGCAGTAGTGAATAAAAGTATCTATAGTGAAAAAGTTTATTTCTGAACTCAAGACGTTTTAAAAAGAAACTGGTAATTTGCAACTTCTGGATGTTATTTGATGCAATGATGGATTTTGCATCAGGCATAAGTTGTTCACGGGTTGTAATAGTCTCTTGAGTTCCTATTTCATTCGCCTTTCATGGGCGGTTCCTACTGAGCTCATTTTCCATCTGATATCGATTATTAATAACTTCTGTCACTATCAAATGACAGATTATGCGGGTAAATATATATATATATATATATATATATATATATATATATATATATATATATATATATATATATATATATATTAGCACTTTGAGCACTTTGTTTTTAGAGTCATCAGGACTGCTAAATAGAGGCAGCTATCCACGACGACCTTAAGTCCAGGTTGAAACGCCACCAGCATATATATATATTCTTTTTTTCGAGTAACGCATTGAGCGGCTTTCCAAGATTTGAAGGCATGTAATTCAGGCGAAGTTTGTTTTCCGAGTCTCAACGGGATAGCCCAGGTCGACAAAACAATCTGTCGGAAAAGACATCGTTCGCGTAAGCCGAGAAAACTCTTGATTTTTTGTTATCAATTTTTTACGAAGATTTTCCTCTCGTATCATGACTCAAAGTGGTCCCATATTGACTCTCAAACGCAATGGGCTATGTGCTGAACCAAATGAATGGAGCAAATTTCGAAATATGAAAACTTGTGTAAAGTTGTGTGTGAAAACAGGACGATATAGGCAAATGGAGACCTGTTGGGGATATTTGACGTATGGAAAATAGTCATTTTTCTAAATCAAGCCAGAGTTCCTAAATGGATGTGCAAATGATAGGATCCATTCCTTACTTTGCTCCAAACGTACATTATATTCACCTGGTTATCAACTTCCCACGCTAAAACTCGGAGACGGAGTCCGTCTCTGCCCAAATCCTCACCCAAAGAACAATAAATAGGAAAATTCAGTTGATTTGGACACCCGCTCACGCTGCCGTCCCTGGTAACGAGACGGCTCACGAGCTAGCCCGAGTTCTCTACTTCCTGGTAGCCGTCGAGCCCCCCGAACACTGGGCATAATTACGCACTGCAAAACTACGGGGAAATCATCGACCATTATAAATTGGGACGTAGACTGGTACCCCCGCCAGATGTTAGACTTAATAATAGAGAAGCTGTCGCATGGAGGCGGCTACAAACTAATACGTTCATGAACCCGGTCTGGGCGTTTCACGCGCTACCAGACTTTAGGGACAATGATCTCTGCAAACACTGTGGGGCGAGAGGGACCCTCGACCACATAATTTGGGAGTGCCCACAATCTCCAGGGATAGGGCAAAATATTACAAGTAGAGAAGCCTGGGATACCCTGCTGCGAAGCGCGGACCCTGCGATCCAGCACCGCACCGTCCATCTGGCGGAAGAGGCCGCAAGAAGCCAAGGGCTACCTGCCAGCCTCTAATCCGCGGGCGCACGACTCCCCGTTTCCGATGGAATTAAAAGTTGTACAACCAACCAACCAACCCTGCTGTAACGTTGAGCGTTACAGCAGGGGCCTGACTCTCATATATGGAGTTGGTCTCAAATTGAAAGCGCAATGGGTGACGAGGTTTATGATTTAATTGCTGGAAAGCATACGGTTCCGTATAGCTACACAAGGATATTGAAGCACACTTGTATTGAAGCAGAAGAGCAGGCTTGATCTTATTCAGGGGCCAGTCCGCTCTGTTGCGTTTATTTGAAACAAAAATTGCTGCTAAGGCTTTCTGCGCCGTCTAAGGGAGAAAAAGGCAGTCAGCGCCATGGAGAATATTTACCAGCTCCTGCAAGAATTGGGAAACGTAGACTAAGCTTTGATTGACAACTCTCCATACCTCATCGTTGTCAAGGAATGAAAAAGAAAGAACTGGCATCCAAAATGCTGATGGTGCTAAGTTCTTGGGAAAAGTTTTGTTCAAACTGATGTCTAATATAGTAAGTAATAAGATGCACGGTGTCGCCGATAGTTTCTCCAGTGTGGAATGTATAGTTCCTGACTTAATTTGTCCTTGGCACATATTGTGGGTCAGTGTAGCTGTAACGTTTGTTGGACATTTTGCAAAAACTGTTACATTGGTTGTACATCGAGCTCGTGTGCGATTTAGAGCGATAAAAGAATTGAGGTATAACGTTGTGGGGATTTAAGCATGGCTTGAACCTATAGGGATAAAGCGAGAGCTAATGGTGTTGCAGCGATACCCTCTTTAACACCAGAAAACCACCATGGCGCAAAGAAGACAGCACAAGAAAGAATAGGACACCACAGGTTCGCATGTGATGTCCTTATTCCTTAACACCGTTGTTCTTTAACACCAGCTTTCAATCCATGGTGTTTTAGGCTTTAAGGGAAGGAAGGAGCCTTATACTTTTTTAGTGGACGCCACGGAATCGTGGACAGCTACACTTGACCAGGTCAGGGTCATGTTTTCATATTTTCTCTTGTATATTGTATATTGGTCTATAAGAAAAATAAACAACAAGTGAGACAGTTACCGCGTCTTTCCCTTCCTATAATTCAATCAATCAATCAATCAATCAATCAATCAATCAATCAACCAATCAATCAATCAATCAATCGGTTTATAAGAAAGGAAAGGCGCTGCATCTGCCAGACTTTGAGAGAAGGAAGATGGGAGTAGAAGCGGAGCCAACGAGGTCCCGTAGTGGAATGCTTTGGCCACCTCATGGCCTTAAACGTGCTCGAACATCGCCCAACACAGGCCTGCCTCTCCATTAATAAATAATAATTGGTTCACAGGAAAGGAAAGGCGCAGCATATGTCACAATTGTTCTGTGAACACCTGAACCACGCCGTATGGGAAGGGAGGAAAGTGGGAGTGGAAGGAGGCAAAGAGGAGCCGTAGTAGAGGGGTATACCTAGTAATTTCCATCACCTGGGGCTCTTTAACGTGCGCTGGCATCTCACAGCACACGAACGCCTATTCGTTTCGCCTCCATCGAAACTCAGCCGTCGGCAGTCGGGATCGAACCCGGCTACTCCGGCACAGTAGTCGGGCGTCTTACCAATGCACCACCGCGGCCTCCTGCCTCTCCGTTTAAGTTGGGTTTTAGAGAAACGAGGGTGCAGCATACATTTGTGTGTACACCACGAAATCGTGGACACCCACAAGTTCACTTGAAGCGGAAATTTAGTGTCGCACGAAGAACTGCTATAGTATACCTAGAAAGGGAAGACGCAGTATCTGTCAGGGCCTCTTGAAGGTGAAAACCTTCGGGACGCTGACGGCCCGAAAAGCGGACGTGGTGAAGCTTTCATTTCCAAACTAAAATGTTATGTCTGTTTATTCACTATAGTACGTGCTACTGTATACATTTCCGCGCTTCACCCAATTAAGCCGTAAGAACACGTTTGCATGAACTGGGAAGTAACATGTGTAACTCGGTGATTTATAAGCGTCCCGGTTCCCGTCTCAAATGAGCTATACCGTGTCGGCGCCATTCATTTCCAGCAGCCACTAGTGAAGGCGACAGACACAAGCGGGAGGTATAAACACCGTTGGTGAATCGGATGCATGCAATTCGCTGTCATCTTTCTAACTGTATCCTATGTTTGAGAGCCACACTGTTTCACCACTTTTCTGTTACCGTCACTTGCTAACTCAAAGATCGCAGAGGTGTTAGCGTTCTGCCCAAGAGGAGCGGTACGCTCTGCTATTGGTCCCCCTAGTCACCGGGCCACCCTCTTTTGATATAACTATCGTGTACATCTCTCGCTGAGTCTTGCCACAGCCAACAGTCATGCTGGTTTTTGTCCTCAAGTGCGGCAACAGGGCCCGCGTGTTCTGCAAGCATTGTGCACTTCGATGACTGAATCCTAGATCGCCTGTCGTGGCCTACGTGGAGGCGTCATTTGGCCGGCAGCCGTCGACCGAAGCGTTGCGCCACGCTGCCTGTGGCAATATCGGGCACCTTCTGCTGCGGTCACGAATCGCTCGCGGCGGCTGACCTCATTAGGAGCCCGGCGAGCCGCTAAATGCGGCGGACGCGCGCCACGCCCCGCTCGTCACCGGAGGCGCCAGATGCGCCCAAGCTGTATACGCGCAGCCTCGTCTGAGGTCTGCTGGTCACAGCATCCTACCGTCCCCGTTACGCGATGCTCTGCTTAAGGAAAAAATATGAAAAACATTTTCCGAGATCACTGCAGAATCTGCACTAGAGAAATGCATAAGCCTGAGCTTTGCTGTGTTGTCCGCGAGATGTGTCGGCGGGATTCCGCGACAGATAACGCCGGTGAACATTGATGCGTTCAACGGAACGCTGGTTGTATTCAACGAGGGGCGCGTGATGTACCGTGAGCAGCAGCAACGCTCAGACTTTCGCATTTGTCCTCTGCAGATTCTGCAGTGTTCTCAGAATTTTTAAGACGGCAGTTGGTTGACATACCTCTCTAACACACTCTCTAACCATTCCCACGCATTTGTGCACGCAAATCATGCCATTTCTCGCTGAATCACGTTCAAGCATTTCAATTTCCCGCCACCGGAACTCAAGTACCACGTGACTTAATACGTCACCAGAAGCCGAGCACCACGTGCCTTCCTTTGCACGTCGACGTTGCCCTTCCCTTGCTATTACGAAGTCTGATTGACTTAATTGGCTCTAATTAGTTACTTAATTAACCCACATGCACGAAATGTTTCCCCAGCGAGATTTTTTTATGCTCTATAGATAGAGCATAAATAATGGTTTCATTAGAATGAAACCATTATTTTTCTTATAACTAGGCTTCCTTCGATCGTAATCGAGATGACAAATTCTGGTGACTCGAAAATGTCGACATAGCCATTTAATGCTTACGCGTTAATAAGGACAGCGCACCGAGGCAGCGCAGAGATGGTATGGCTCCTATAGGGTCTCACTATGTGTGCCATCGGGTCAAGAAACGTAACACGGAGGGAAGGCTACAAAAGAGAGGTTAGAAAAGTAGGCTCTTTAAAGAGCAACTCCAGAGCTTTTTTGACACCCGCATATCCTAATAAAAATTTTACTGTAGGTTTTCCTCTCCGCCCTAGGGCATTCTACCATATTTGGGCTCTGTGCGATAATTAATTCGCGCACAACTCGATTCTAAAATGCGCTGTTGTCGTGGCCACAGTTCAGATGATTTCTGCTGCCAATGTTTATTCTGAGGACGGCGCGAAAGGGACGAAGACAAAGAAGGAACACGAAAACAACAGGACAGGCGCCAATTCGTGTTCCTGTTTCGTGTTCCTTCTTTGTCTTCGTCCCTTTCGCGCCGTCCTCAGAATAAACATCATCTATGAATCGACTAGCCCAAACCAAAGTTGTTCTGCTGCCAACGCTGCATTTGTGACGTCACACATTATACACGTGTTAGTGCCAGCTCCACGCGTGTCATGAAATATTTAGGCCTTTGTTAGGCTATCTCAGACATTTTATGTTCTGCGTCATGTTTTGCAAACTATTTCCAGCATCCAACGCACATGCAAGTGTTTTGCCAATATTATGTGCATGCGTCACCGTTTTGTCAACTGGAACGTCGTTTCTGACCGTAAAACCAGTTTCGATTTCTATTTGCTGTGCTTTCATTTTAAAAACAATTCTATTATTAATTTCAAAAAGCTGTTTTCTCTGTCACAGTCAGAACACACCAAGGAAGTAAAGCAATTAATACTTAAAATGATGAAAAAACCACCGGAGTTGTCTTTTGACGTGACAGCATTACAATCAGCATTCCCAGAAAGTCCCGGTGGCTTCCCTGCTTCTGGGACAAGTGTTCCTGATAGGTTCAGTGGTGTGTTGCGTCTGTCAAAAAAATATCTGATTTGTTCAGAGAGGTCACGTGATCTCGAGAAGTCACGCGGCCCGCGGACAAGTAAGCGTTCAGCCAGGAAACCTTACCTTGGGAAGTCAATCTTTCCCCCAATCAGTGAATTTCGTTCGGCAGGCATCCTGGCAGGTAGCATGGTGGAGAGCCGATTGTTCGGTGTGATGTGTTATGTCACAAGGCCAGGTCACGTGCGCGGGTCGGGAGGTATACATATGCTGACAAAGAGTTCGCATTATCGTGGCGATATTTACAGGGTCACATGATCAGCCAAACAGAAATAAGTGCATCTCAAGAAAGGAGAACACGAGTGCAGTCGAGCCGCTTCCCCTTGACTGGGCCGGTAGCCGGGCTGCGTCGGTCGTTCGTTGTGATAGTTTATTTTCTTAGTTGGCTTATGCTTCCGCTCATACCGCGGAGGTGACAGCAGCCGCGAGTTTACATTACAGCAACACTTGGTTAAAAATAAGACCCCTAACAAGCACTACTAAGCAGCCCTCTCAACTTGCAATATACTACATTTATTGCTACTACTTATTGCAGTACCATTGCAGTAAACAATGGTGGGATAAAGCAGGGCAGCGTCTGACATTGTTTGCCAGTTACACTTGTTCGTCACCTACCCGCTTTCAAAATTAACCTGGATTCCACTTTTCCAAGGTGTTGACTCCACTTTACCTGAGCATGAGAACGACTTATGACAAGTCCCAATAGGTGATCTGGAGCGCGCTCCACATCCACGGAGGAGCAAGATATGTCTGTAGGGAGATTAAAGCTCTCAAAGCTCAAACCTGAATCCATCTCTTCCATTGAAACAATGTTTCATTTTCTAGAGCAAAAGGACTATCAGGATGGGCGATCTCAATTCATCATCAATGAGGGTGCTAGCAAGCGTTGAACCCTTACATATTTGTTATATATACACGTCGAGTCATTGTGTATTCGACTATCCAATGGTGCCGCGCATGCGCAGGAAATCGTTATTTTTGGTTGTTTAAGGCTGCCGCCGCTGGTACAGGTTTGTGAGATGAGTGAGAGGCCGTCTTGCGTTGACGTATACACGCTGCTGGTGAAGGTGGGCTCCTTAGGGTTTAATTTCTGAAACCTACACATAGGCTTTCCAGAGACGCCTGGTGGGTCGCTGCTTTATGGGTTCTTACTCCGCACAGGATTTTGCCCCCAGCGAAGTGCGACCCACGGAGCTATAGAGTATTGTAATTACTTCCGTAGTGTCCAACTATATAGAGTATGTGCATTCGTCGGAAGGCGTGCACCCTATACTGCCAGTCGCGCTTTGTCGACGCAGTAATCACCCTGCAGATGATGATATTATCTCCTGACGCATCTGGGGCAGGTTTCAAGGGTTTCGGAATCCTTTTCTAAATGGGAAGCTTCAGTGTGCCGTATAAACTGAAGTCCTAACGACATGGCTAAGGCGTCATCGAGCAATGTGCTGACTTTACACGCATATAGAGACAAGTTATAAATTGCAGCCTTTGTAAATTTTTAATTGTCTCTTCGGGGCTTATTTTGACCGCCGTGCTTTCGCGGCGTTTTTCATTTTGTCAGAATTAATTTCGACAGTCGTAGAGGCCAGCGATGGGTCAACATGCACCGAAAGCTGCGCCTGCAGCATTTGGTGCAGTGACATAATGTATACACGAAGCAATTGTCAATCGGGAATGTGTCACCGTATACCACACTGAGACATCGTTGCTCTCCTCTCTCCCCAGCCATGTTCCAGACGCCGCTGGTGCCCTCTTTGGGTCCTCCGCCCCCGGGCCACCACCCTCCCCCTCCTGGCCAGGGGGCCCCACACCTGCAGCAGCAGCAGCCACCGCCGGGCGGCGCGCACGGCGTGCCCCAGCTGGCGCGCCCCATGGGTCTGGCGCCCCCGGCGCTGCGGCCCCCGGTCAGCGCCTCGCCAGGCCTCAAGGAGCCGCCGCGGATGCACCACGCGCCGCCCCCGCCACCACCGCCGGTCTCCGCGCCACAGCCACCCTTCGGCCAGGTACGCAAGTCTGACTAGAGTTAGGAAATTTTCCTACTTTTAGAATGAGATGAATCGATCAGCTGTTGTAGCGTCTTTGCGCTGTGTCCATGTAGCGACTTTAGATCGTTTCAGAGCAACAATGAGTATTGCCTTTCGAAGAAGGCGTTTCGTCCAAAGTGAAAACTAACAGCAGGAAGACGCATGCCATATGTGCGAATTTCGAGAACAGAACGTTCACCCCGCGCAATGAAATAATGAACAACACGGTATCTATATCATGGTATTTCAGTTGCTCCCTCCTCTCTCTGAGTCGCTTTAAGTCGGCACCTTTAAGAGAGTGGTCGCTGCGTTCACCAAAGAAATACGGCACAGTTTGCTATAACGAAATTAATGAGACAACGTTCTTTAAACGGCCATAACACGGTGATTGGGGAAAATGCAGCGCTTTCGAAGGCAAGGACCGTAACGGAGTGGAGAGCAGGTGGGCTATGTGCTTCATGTTTGAAGCGGTTCCTTTTCTATCCTAAGAAACGAACTCGTCCTGCATACATCTATATAAATATTGTGACACCCAGAAATGGAGACAAGAGAAGATGAGATCGACAAAGAAGCGGCTCGTGCTGGGACTCGCAAGTGGGCACAGGTGGGTCTTCGACGTTCGTCCTGCGTAAATTGAAACCTCCGCTCGTAACATCTTGGTGGAGGTGCTGGGTAGACGTTCACCAGAAACTCCTAAGACGGACTGCCAGCTTGAACCGCGCCGAAGTCGCCATCTTGCTGGCCTGCCGCCATCTGATCCTACGATGTCGGTTAACAGCGACGCTCCGAGGTTCGTGCCTATCAGCTCATGGCAACATTACCGGGAGCCGCGTTCGTTCACTGGCTCATCCAGCGACGACATGGATGAGTGGCTCACTCACTACGCGTAGTTAGTGGGTGAGCCGTTACAATAAGCGGGACTCTTCCGCCTGGCTATAACTAACGTAGTCTTCACGCTCAGCGACACAGCCCTAACGTGCATGGTACGACAACCACGAGGACACTTTCACCACCTGGGACCGCTTTGTAGAAGGGCTAAAAACGTGCCAGAGATTCCTACGCGAAGAAGAAGCGAGCTGAACAAGCGCTAACTCAAAGAGTTCAGCTTCCTAGGAAAACGTGTACCAAATACACCGAGGAAGTCTTGAAGCTGTGTAAGCTTGTCGATGCTCGCATGACTGAAGATGACAAAGTTGCCCATCTGCTTAAAGGGTTTGCCGTAGATATTTGTAATTTCCTTATGAAAAGGTTACATGGGTCGACATATTGCTTCTTTTTACTTATGTCGGCAATATAGAAGTATGTGACTACACTCGCAGTTTCGTTTTCTAGGGTGGGCTACATGTTTCGAAAAACGCAATAAAATAATAATAATAATAATAAAAAAAACAGGATTGTGAAACTCCGTTCCCCGACAGCGGCCGCCATGCTGAAATGCTCGCGTGACTTCACGAGAGCATAGACGGCATGCACATCGTCTTTAGTTCAGGCATACGTGTAAGGGCATTTATTCCTTCTTTTTTTTTTCGTGGACGGTCAAGTAGTCTTCACCTCTGTGGCAGCACTTGAACATGTTACGGCGCAAACAATGCTAAAATTAATACATATGTTCTAGTCTATAGTAAAGGCGTTGTCACATTGGGGCTCAGCCTTGAATGCCCTAACTGATCTACCCACAAATCTGTCGCATTGTATACAGGCGACGGCGTCGGCACGACGAACGTTGCCGATCACCAGAGTTTGAAGTTTCCGATACGGGCGGCATCGTCGAAACCGATCAGCGAGCGGTCATCTGATCTGCGCATTTCGGACGCCGAGCGAAAACTTCATGCCTGTCCTTTAGCTGTTCTTTTCTGTGCCTTACCGGTGTCACGAAAAAATCGGAACAAGTGCTACGCTTTATACGTTCACATTTTAACACTCATCAGCAGTGAACTTTCCATATATATCAGTCGACTCCGTCCTGTTATGCGATGAGTGAACACCTAGCCGGTCAGTTTCATCGATAGAGGGCAGCGCATTCGCTAGTTTTATAGGTCGCATGTTGCCATCGAGTGTAGCTCTAGCAACAGTCATCTCAAATTGACGACTGAGCTTACATCTCAACGACGCGTGCACATTGAGCGCGAAGCGCCGATATGCAGCTATGTCTGTCGAATAATGTTGAAGGCAGCCGGCAGCAGTCGACGTGGACAACAAATTTGGCGTTTTTTTTTTATGCAAATAATGACTGTGCGAGCACCTGGAACAAACAGTTTAAAGTTAAATGATGGTCGCATCGGAGAGAACCGATATAATTAGCAGCAAGGCGCGATGTCAATAACCCGCGGAAGTCCCATGGCAGGAGAAAGCACTCTCGGTGGACATTGCACCGCTATTGCATAGTGTCAAAACAAATGACTGGAAATGGAACAAAAGAGAACATTTGGATCATGGGAGCTGAGCTTGCGTTTTATGCCAGGAAACGAGTAGCATATGCCGTAATTTGTGTGCGTAAACAATGTAAACAAACACGTTAAGGCGCAATCGTTGTCCACAAATCAGTGCATTCCTGGGGGAAATTTCGAGTAGCACAGGAAATGGTTAATGGCGTACTATTAGCTTTGAGCAGTAATAAAGCGAATATATAGAACACACGTATGGCATGAGGTGAGCAGAGAGAACTGTCGAATGAGACAACTTCCTCTTCGTTGATTCTTGGGAAGCTACAAGTGTGCACGTATGTTAGTCGAGCATGCATTCTCTCGAATGGTGAAGCCATTTTGCAAAACCAAGGCCGGTTTGGAGCGGGGGTAGCGACGCATTCTTTTGTGCACTCTAGACAGACCCCGTTAAAACGCGCTGAATTCGCCGACCAACAGACGTCGCCATTTCGCTACACCAGCCGCCCGCACGCGACTGTAGCCGGCTTCCCTTGCATGCTCTACACGTTTTCTTTATTTGCTGTTGCTTGTTAAGCAAATGACTCGTGTATATAGTTGAATTGTGAAAGCAATGGTGGAAGCTTCTTTTATCAGGTTCTACATTATTGGGGACACTTAAGCTCATCCTTTAAGGTCATGACGCGAGAGCGTATAATATGCTACGAGCTCACATATAAAGTCACACTTCAACCAAGCCGTGTGGACGTGCTTGCGTGCCGTAGGGATAACGAAAATGCAAACGGTTTTGGCATGCTGATTCTGATATCACCCTCCCATATATGAAAGGAGCGACCCGAGTTGGCAGCTCCTGCCCGTGGCACAGGAGTAACGTGAATTCAAATGTCATGGTAGGCTGATTTTTTTTTTTTTTTTGAGGAGACCGTAGCTACGCCTTTTCACGGCGTAGCTGCCTCTTTACGACGTAGCCGTGGCCACTCGAGGTCTCGCTTTGGCTGTCGTTATTGCTTTCGCAATAAAAGCTTTCAACAGCTAACGAGGTGACAACGTGTGGAATAAGGGAGATTACATTTGTTATCTTTGGTTTAGTTCGTAACGTTTAATTCCCAACGCGCTGGGGTGGGGTGGGGTTCTTTACCGTGCACTGACATTGCATAGCACAGGGCGCCTTGTTTTTCGTCTCCATCGAAATGGCACTGCCGCGGCCAGGAACGAAAAAATAAGGTACAAGCACTCGAGATCAGCCGTCGAGCGCCCTAATCACTGAACCACCGCGGCGGGTCGCTAATTGCATTTGTGTGAAATACGCCCGCAGCAAATTTACTAAAAACAGCTTTGGTTTATGTTTATTATTGCGAAACTGAAATAAACAACAACCAAAGATTCCGATTGAAAGGATCCCAATAAATACACTTTGAAAGCAAGTGGGTGCATTTAGCATTATTATTAATTGGCCATCTGGTCCACATGTGAATCATGTGCTGTGCTAGCTCATGTCCCTCGTATCCACATGTATGTGCGGAGGACGGCGAATGTCCTCGCGGGCATTATACATAAATGAGTGAACCGGGGCGGAGGGTAATAAGCATTTAAACAGTACTTTAAATTGTGGAGAGGTGGATATTACAGCGATGAAGGGACGACGGTGGTGGCAGTCAGCCTTAGTTCTCCCAATGAAAGAATCTTTATACTTATTAATACAGGTAATCAGAAGTTCTGTCAGCTTCATGAAACCCAGCTCGCATTCTGTTCAGCTTAAAGCCCACTGAGATATTCACTCGACATCGCGCCTGCTATGCGCTGCTGTGTTAATTCATTTTGGCTCGGAATCTTTGAGTCCCTGCTTGTAGCAAGCATCTGAAGTTTTTGCATGCACCTTGAAACTGCACGACCCACTCGGCTGAATCCAATGAAACAAGCGAACGTGGTGAACGGAGGCTGCCGTATAGTGACCCTCACGGTGGGGAGAACGACCTGTCGACATCCGCGATTGGCCGTTGAACTCCTGTTCCACGTGACGGACACCGCCAGAGAAGCCCCCAAGTCTGGCCCCTATTCTTCTTCGCCTGCCCTCTTTTTTTCTTGCGACGCTCTCTCGTCATCGTGTGACCACGGCTATGCGATGGCAGTTTCGAAAGAAGACGGAGCCGCCAAAGAGGCCGACATGCCCCCAGTTTCTTTTTCCTTCACGTGTATCTATGAGTCGGGCGCACTTGTGTGACGTGGACAATCGCAATCGCCAGGCCACCCCACAATGGGCCCGCTTGTCCGTGGGGACCGCTTAAGATGTCGCGCACAATAGCTGCTCCCGCGACCCCGCCGCCATTGTCATCAGCGTTCCCAAAGGGTTGCCCCCGCGCACCCGAGGGCATCGCCAGGTCTCCTTTTTGTTTTTTTCTTCTTCTACTATCAGCCGCTTGCATCTTACCTGCCGGGACAGGTAATTCTGTTTGTCTGTTTACAGTCGAAGACTCTCCGTGTGTGCACAGCTCCCGTATCAATGCCCCGCTGTGGACCTCCGCCACTCTCTAAGCGCTCCTTTTTTTCCGCTTTCGTCATCGTCTTGTCTTTGGCGCGAGGGAAAAAATTCGCCCGAAACAAGCGCATTCAAAAACTGTCTATGCTAATTCTCTTCCTTCTGTGTTTTCGCTTTGAGCTTCCCTTTCCCCGTGCGGGGCGCTTATCCGGCGCCCTTTATTCGCGCCCTCTCCCCGAGCCGGTGTCACCCTTTGTGGGGCTCGCTGCAGTACATAATCTCCGCCGGCACACAATGGTGCCCGCGATTCTTGACCTCCGGGCGCTGGTCGTCGCTTTGTTTACCTGTTGCCGGGTGAGAAGGGTGCAGCGCTCCTTCATCGCTGCTTCCTTCGTAGTCGTAAAGGGTCAATCCGAGGATCGCGGCGTTTTTTTTCTCTCTTTATCTTTCTCTTTTAGCGACTTTTTTTTTTTTTCATTTACCATCCTCTCACTCCTCCGAGCCCTTCCTTTTCAAGACACGGAGGCCTGCATCCGAAAACACTGCTGAGCGTTTGCTTTCGCAGTGAGCGACCACTCGCCTCCGCCTCGAGCTCGGTGTGGGAACCCCGTTATAGGCTGACCGAGTTCACTGACATCCATCTTCCGAGGGCGCAACGGCGTTCCTTAGCCGTGCGCTGAGCCTACGGGAGCGTGTTTTTTTTAGTTCTTTGTGTGTGTTTTTTTTCGCGCCTCCTCCTTGTAGTCTCCAGCGGTCGCCCCGGAAGGCCTTTGTTTTGCTTGTGCCCAAGTAGACCGTTTCGCGCTGAGCGGGAGGAGGATGCTATCGGCTTCTCGTCGGGTGTGTATCGTGCGTGGAGCGCACCCGGTCGAGCTGTTTCGTTGCTTGACAAGCACGTTTTTTGCATGTTTGTTTCCCCTACGACGGTGCGCCCTTCTTACTTCTCTCACTTTTTTTTTTTTTCGAAGCCGCCTCGAACTAACCACGAGTGCCCACATGTGCCCACCGGTCGCTAGTTCGGGACGGTTTGTTCAACCAGCTCGTATTGTCCACAAAAAAGAGAACAAAAGGAATGTGGCCATTGGAAACGGCCACCTTCTTCTGTTGGTGGGTATATATACTGGACTCGTTCATTTTTTCTTCGCTTTTGTTGCGCGTATGAAATACCTAATGCGTCAGCTAGCTCACATTTCTTGCCTTCTGCTAAGAGAACTGCTAGGCGGGGTCTTAGCTGTGGTTTTTGCTCTGCCTTTTCAGGATCAGTGCAGGCGTTGAGCGAATGAATGTCTGTCATACGAACACATTGTGAAATACGCACGTTTAGGTGGTACCGCCATTCTCCATCACCTATGTAATGAAGTGCAGTGCTTGGTAAACGGATTTCGTTTCCAAATTTGTTGCTCTCACCAACCATCATCTAGTAAGACATTAATTGATCTATCGTTCGGTCTCTCAAAAGTAATTGAGAGTAGGATTGTAAGTGTGTGTGTCTAAAGACAGTCATCACAAAATCGTGTGTTTATTCAGCACATAAGAGTGTTTATTTCACACTTAAATGCACTTACTTAAAAGGTGCGCCTATCCAAGGCTGATCGCTCAGGCCTATAGCAGATTGGAGAGGTGGGTCAAGCCTAGATCGAATGAGTCCACTGATACCGTATACCTGCACACAACGGCGCATGGTCATAAATTTTGGCGAGCGCTATCTATACGCCCCCGTAGTCTTTTCTTCCAGTTATCCAGTGGACTGATGAAGGCCTTTCATATATACGTACGAATAAGGGAAATTGTATCAGTCAGTGCTCGCAACGGTTGAATTCGGATTTTTACCCGTCCATCTCGGAATTCAGCGATAAGCATATGCTTCTTTTCTTCCAGTTATCCAGTGGACTGATGAAGGCCTTTCATATATACGCACGAATAAGGGAAATTGTATCAGTCAGTGCTCGCAACGGTTGAATTCGGATTTTTACCCGTCCATCTCGGAATTCAGCGATAAGCATATGCTTCTTACACATTTGATTTACATTTTATTCTTCTGTCAATTGCTGCTTGTTTAGTTTAGTATGTATCCTATTGTATCTTGTTCGTGTTTCGAACAAAGTCTCAGTTGCTAGTTAGCGCTGGTTATTCTTCGTTTTCTTTTACCCGTTTGTCTTTTGGCTTGCTTTTTCATCTATGCGGTAAAGCGAAAGTGAAGGCGTTTGGCGCCTTGAGATCATTTGTATCACGACCAAGCAGAACACCACTATTTTTTGTGAAAAAGCTGATATTTACTGACGCATAAATAACTAGGAAAAGCTTAGTAGAACTGGACCAATCGCAAGCAGAGTGCGCGCGGATTATGGAGGGCAACTTTCTATATGCATGTCGACGCTTTTGTAAGAACGTTACTTCTCTGTCTTGCCCAGTTGCTTACGGAAAAGTGGGCAAACGAGAAAGCTTTAGGCGGCAGCGCCGTATACATATATAGCTGGCTGAAGACAATGCCCCTATGAAGGTCCTACTCAGTGGCTGGTCTGCTATGCTTTGCACTTGAATACATGCATGCCTTAGAATCAAGGAGCAGTGCGCGTTTCATATCCGCCATATTGATAATACTCGCACCGAGAAGCTTGTCAGCCTCGTGACCAGAGCGCTCATGGTCAGCTATATGACAGCAGGCAGCTGAACCGCTTCTCATAAATGCTGGCTGACAGAGACAGCTGGATTAAGCGCACAAATAGCAGCGTTAATCCGGATCGACAAACGGTTCAATCGATGCATGACTGAGCCGGCTTAAGCATTTCCACTGAAACACTTCACAGGAGTGGCTGGACGTCTACATGGAAATGTATCCCAGACTTTTCCATATCGCTTCTGCATCCTCTCCGTGCGGTACCACATGATACGCGCATGGGTAGTCAGTCGCCTGAATTTACACTTTTTCATAGGCGTCTAACGCTGAATTCGGGACGGTATATGCCACTCAGCATACGCGGTTTTGTGTAAATCGCCACGAGGGGCGTTTCCCTATGGGGATGGGCTGCGCATGACCTCCCCGGGGCCGCGACCGGCGAAGCACGTATTTTCACTCAAGGGGCGCGGCTGCTCGTTTGGCGTAAAGGCAAGAAGACGCTTTTCTCCGCTTGCAGGGACGCGCATTAGGCGCGATGCTGTTCTTCTGGCAGCGCCATAAAACTAATTGTGGCAATTAAAAAGCTCCTCCGCATCTGCGCTGGGATTGCGCTAAGTGCGAAATGCGGACCGACAAAACCGCCGAGGTGTAATTGCCGCCTTAACGCCACCAGATTCGGGGCCAGCGAGTTTGAGAAGCGCACGCCAACAACCCCGAGGAGGAGAAGAAGGTTGAGAAATCGGGCGCAGCATCACGCTCGGCGGCCAGCAGCGCGCAACACTCGGAGTGCGGCCAGCCGTTCAAATTGGTGGCGGCTGCAGTCGCCCCGGGGGCTCCGGCATGGCGCGCGGACCCGCTGTCCGCTGCAGCGATGCAGGCGCTGGCCGTGTACTCGCCCAGTGCGCTCCTCCTGTGGAGCATTCGCCAATCTGGCGGCGGGCGCTCATGAGCGGCAAAACACCTGTAACGATGATCTGAGCCTTAACTCTGAGTGGAGATTGTCTACTCATACTGTTGCTGGCACCTCAAGAGCAACACTTAATTAGTCTGATTGGGAAATTACTTCTGCCACTGTAGAATATGCCGCATCCAAACGACAGATGCTCTATTTTCTGAGATTCTATAACCTAAATAGGGCTGGGGTAGCAGAAGAGAGAGAAAAAAAAGAAAGATGACTACGCAGTGAAAGAGCACTGAACATGGCTTGAGGGGGAGCCTCGGTTTTCAAGCCGAGACATCGTTTCGACAAGGGTATTTGAGCCTCAATTCTCAAGCAGAGCCAACGTTTCGACTTCGTCTTCGTCTGGGCCCAGTCGAAGACAAGTTCCCTATAGTCGAAACGTTGGCTCGGTTTGCGAACTGAGGCTTCCCCTCAGCCCTTCTTCGATGCTCTTTCGTATCTATACACAGGGTTGGAAATTTACCTACAGGTGTTGCTATGTTCAGCCAAGTTGCGCCAAGAAAGTTTTATTGCGAAAGCATTGATAGCACCTATACAAATAATGCTGGCGGCATGTGACGGAGGATGGTACGAAAAATCACGAGAGCATTCCTCTGACAGGTATAACGGTTGGCCGGCGAAATAAATTGCAGAATCGGAGGTGGCACGTCGGTCTGTCCGGTCCTTCTCACCAGCATGCTGCTAACAGGGGCAGTTGGGTAGTTGGCATGAGAAGGAAATGATTGGTCGGCTATTTGTGTGATGTCATTGGACCACGTGTCATGGCCGAATCTGCATCCACCTTGGGCAGTACATTTGATATGGGTGTCGAACCCACAAGGCCCCTGTATGATACATGCTATACTTCATTGCAGGAACGTTAAATGGGGCTTTATATTTATGTCCCTGCTGACAAATCGGAAAGAATCCATAGCGGTCTTCCTCACGAGCACATGTGTGAGAGGTGGCAAGTGACATGGCCTGATAGTAATTGGTGCTGGCCGCGACTGCAGTATCCATGACAAAAAATTGGCGGCGTCCGGTGCACGAAATTTTGAATTACTTCACTACGGCGCTGTACGCGTTGTCCCAATCAATGAAAAAGGAACATGAATAACCTTATAACGCACCGTGAGGTGTCGAGCGCATGCAAGCCTTACGCATCATGAATCACTCATAATTGTGAAGCATATTCATTCTGATGCATTTGCTTTCTCACACGCGAGAACGGTTGGAATTCCTCTGCCGATTTTTGTTTCCTTTTTTTTTTTTTTTTGTAGACGCCGCCGCCATTCAGTTTTTGAGCTGCGGTTTTGATGTGGTGGTCATGTACACGCTGAGTTAGGTGGGCAGCTGCTGTGCCTGAGATGAATTGTTTCTTGCACCGTCCGATGAAAGGGCAGCGTCCTGTCGAATGATAATCACAGAATCTTTTTGCATCATGACATCTGCAACTCGAACCCAACTAGAGGGAAAGTTTCGAGTCCAGTCTTATCGGCAATAAAAGCGTAATCCGCTCATAGGTGAACATAAATAGGCGCAAATAAGCACAGGAGAGATGTTTGCTGAACGCAAAATAAAAAAAAAAGTTAGTAGACAGGTCTTCAGCGTGTCTTCGGTGTCCTCGCAATGAATTGAAATTGGTTAAATATTTTTCGTACTGGGGGGACATCTCTTGCACGATGTTGTCGGCTTGAAAAACTCAAGTCGATGCCGGTGTTCTGGGCAATGGTAGGGCTTAGGTTGGAAGCCCCAGGCTCCCAGTGATATTACTATTTACCTAATTATGAAGCCCCAGGTTTAGTGTAGCCATTATTATAGTGGCTATGATGAACTTTCCCAAGCTGTAATAGTGGCATTTAAGCCAATGCCAGGCTCAACAGGTAATTTCTAACACATCACCCCTGTCCAGGACGTTTTGACGCCGTCTCTCTCGTAATTTAAGCTGCGGAACGCCACAGGGCCGGGATTGACACTTTCTAGGCGCCTACCATGCAGATGAGGCACCGTAACCGCCTATACAGCGTATAGCTGTATCAATCCCACCCAAAGGACAATGAAATGTCAGGTGGCGTGGAGTATGGTTGAATACTCCTCCATATTTTAGGCGAATCCATCGACTGCAGTGTTGTTCGTTGCAGGACAAAGCCGAAAAATATGCGTTGCTCATTACTGAGGAACTTATTGAATGAAACCAATTTTGTGCTGCATGTCCCATGCTCTTTGGCAGTACACCCGAATTTGCACAATATAGGCGTGTCAGCCGTAAGCGTTTTTCAGGACATCCCTGGATAAGTTCGCTACTCTTTCCATATCCGATAAAGTCCTCTTAAGTATTTTGTCTTGTGTGTGCATGGAATCGTGTTATACGCATTTGGTTGTACAGCTGCGTCCGTGCTATAGATAGCGGCACAGGCGCTTCTCTAGGCATGATATGAACGCCCGCTACTATATGGAGTTGTAGCGGACGACACTCCTCGTTATTTGTTTTGTATATATATTTTCACAAACTTTTGAGCGTTAAACTACTGCTTTCAATTTTACCCTTTTTTATACATGTCCTACTGAATATTGGCACCAGGCTACCTTTAAACCTTGATTTTGCACATTCGTTCTCTGCGTAAAAACATTAACATCGTTACCCCTGCATAAACTCACCCTATAAATCTTGGAAAAAAAATCACTGTGGCTCTACATGGTCCTCTTGATGGAAAGTGCGATATTCTAGTTATATGCGCTCAGTTTGTTGTTTAAAATTATCGAGCCGTCAAGAAGAGTAATAAATTTTGGCACATTCCTTTTCCTTATTTCGCATTCTAAATCAGCCGACCGAACGGCGCTATGGCGCATTCATATGGCGCTCAGTGCCCCCAGAGGCGGCACCAGTGATCGCGCATGCGTGCGGGCAGGTAAAAATGACGAAGGGCAGCAGCTTGCCGGAGGCGTGTCTTCTTGGCTTTCGCTGTACACCTCGCGGACCAAGTGAATTGCCGGCGCATATCACGTCCTGGGGGCACCCCGCCTACCGGGCGACCAGCGCTGGCGTCGGACCAGTGGACACGAGACACTGGGCCGAAATAGCAGCAGCAGCGGAAGCTATGGTGGATAAAACAAACTTCCGAGACCCAATCGCTGTAATCGCGGGGCAATTATCATCGTCTCTTAATTTATGCCTTGCATGGAGCTCGCATCGCGAAATTCAGCTCGCGGCCAGGTGTCCCGAGAGTGGGATGTGGGGAGGGAGAAAGAGAAAAATGTGCCCTAGGGGAGGGCTTGGGAGTAACGAAAATATAGCTGAACGATTGCCAGCATAGTGCCCGTCGCCCCGCATTGTCCGTGCATGGTGATCATGCTGTGGGTTCACGTGCACGAGTTAAAATTGATTAGAGCGCCAAGGGCTGCACAACCTGAAAAACCCGGAAACGCAAGCCAGTTGCCTACGAACCCTTGGAACCGACGCTGAAGACGAGGCGCGAACCAATAACAAACAGACACCACTTTTCGGTAAATTTTCATGACGTTGTTTCGAGTTAATATCGACATAGCGACCCCCCCCCCCCCCCCCCCCTCCTTAGTTTTTCGCTTTTTTCTTTTTCCAGCACAGGTGAGCGATGAGTGCCAGCGATTCGTTGATGGCCTCTGGATGCGCCCTCAAGCAGAGAAGAGTTGTTTTATTGAAAAGTGTATCGAATTGTAGTTCCACTCGTGTACACACCGGGATATGTGAAGCATTTCTATGAGACACTGCCAGGAAGCTTCGTACGATCACGCTCAAATCAGCTGATACGCGTCTATGCTTTCTGAGATGAGAAGCGACCGGCTTTATCTCGCATACCTCAGCCGCGTGCACGTATACTTCCACATTGCTCCATATTGTTCAAGTTGCTTGCGGCGCCTTCTCTACATAGGATGCTCCTTGTCAGCTCAAAATTGAGCACAGCCGAGTGCATGCACGCTGTGGGCGTTCGGCCCTTCTACGACTGCCCATCTCTGTCACCGCGCGCCGCCCTCGACGTCAGTTTTACTGCAGGCGCAAGCCAGCCAAATAGAGAGCTCACTGCAGCACCACGTTAATCGCCTCGTCCATTGTCTCTGGCGCTATCACAACTAATTCAACTGCGGGACCACATCAGCGCGACTCGGCTGCCTGCATAAATGGCGAAGTCGGTTCTAAATGACGAAAACAAACACGCACGAAAGAACAAGTTGATAGGCGTAAGACCTCAGTGACCGATGCATGTGTGTGCACTCCAGACTTAACGTGGTTGACCAATAATAGCCTATATATACGTCCACAAAAGGCTTCTTTCACAGCCTTTCAATTAACCCTGTCTTGTGCCAGCTGCACTTACCTAATTTTCTCAAACATCCTATATTTATCCGCTAACCTAACCTCTTTCCGTCCCCGGCTACGACTACCTTCCCTTAGAACAGTCTGTCACCCTAATAGGAAACACGGGTTATCTGCCTCCGCATTAAGCATGACCGGCCTATGTTCATCACTTCTTAGACCAGGATATAATCACAACACGTTTGTTTCCTGACCCTCTTTACTCTTCTCTTGGTATATTTTTCATTGTCGTTATCGTCAGTTTAATGAGTTGAACCGATTCCAATTTGTTTGGAGCCCGTTTCTGCCTTTGCTTGAGCACGGGCTTGGCTTAGATCTAACGTGCGTGTTTCCTTTTCCTGATTACAAATTTGTATATCGAAAACTGTGAGATGCCTGTAGGTGCTGTCTGCGCTGGTAGATTCTACATCAAGGCTGGATCCGAACGGGAAATGCCGGGGGTTCTGATCCCACTGGCAACACGTGGTTGTTTTTTCTTCTGCTTTATAATCAATTACCTTCGCTATTACGCTATTATTCCGCATTGGTCAACACAGAAGAAACCTCCTATGCTTTCCTTGCTATCTGCAACTGTTGGCTCCCTTTGTGTTTCATAACAAGCGTCTCGCTTTTCGTGTGGCTTCTCGCTAAATACCCTCGGAAACCATTTCTTTCTCACGTTCTCGACTAAGTGTTTTTCTTTTTTAGATTTTGGTCAATTTTGAATGACATATATCGGCTTTGACGTCCCAAAGCTACACATGAGAGACGCTGATTAATTTTGACCACTTACCTTCATGACATATCGTGTACGCATTTCGCCTTCGCAGCCGCCGCCTGATTCGAGAGTGAATTCCCTAGCCACAGCGGCGGGTGAAAAGTTAGGATGGCATGACTGCTGCTTTCAAGAAAGCAAAAAAAAAAAAAAAGAAAAATTATGACAGCAGCATCTTTCGCGACTTTGCGCACGCGAAGGGTGCGGCAGCTGCTGCTTTTATTTATTTTTCTTTTTTCGCTTTTCTTTGCTTTGTGTGTCCATCTCGAGCCAGTGCCAAAGCAGTGGGGATACCCGTCTCGCGACGAATGCATGCGCTCATACCGGTTTCTTCGCTGAGGCATGCGCTCCCTTTCGGGGCACCTGCGTCAATGAAGTCGGTCCTGGATAGCGCGGTGAATCGCGCGGTGAATCGCGCGATCGTAACCGTCGTAATGGCATACGCGGCCCTGATTGTCAGCCGTTTTGAGCCCTCATTCATCACCGCAGTGTCGGCTGACGCGCGTTTTCTTACCGACTGCACTTGTACGGTAAACAACGAGCGTATACGGCTCTCAGAGAGTGGACAGGCGCACAATTGGCCGTATATGCGTACGAGTCCTTTCTTAAGGGACCCCCCCTTTTTTTTTCTTCTCTACCGGGGCAGGAATAGTAAAAAAGGAGAAAGAAAGGGAAGTATAACGAAGGGGAAGAATGAAAAAATCGTCTTCAGCAGCTAGGAGACCGGAGTTTGCCCTCCTTGAGTGACTGGGAAAGGGGCGAAGAAAAACGGCTGTTTGTCTGCCCTGATCGATTCCGTACGCCCTGTCAGCGCGACACTGAAAAGTGGCCCGTCGCGGGCGAGGTAAGCCCTCCGGGGTTTTTTGTTCGTCCGTTGCGTCCCGGTGTCGAAGCCTCGAAAAAACGCTTGACGTCCCCGGACGCTAGGAGGAGGTGGTGCGAACAGGCAACTGTGCCCGCTAGAGCCGCTGGCTCACTTCTGCCGCTCGTCCTTGCATGCGACTGCTAAGCACATCGCCGCGGAGACTGCAGTACAGAGTACTCTATCTGACACGACCTGATCGCGCCTGTATGTGCTCTGTGCTCTCCCGAAGAGTAAATTTCATTGTCTCTGCAGCCTCATATCGCACGCCATGAGACCCACCTGTCATTGTCGGCCGCATTTCTAAGTGATGGAAAGAGGCCTGTTCCAATGTTCACAGATTAGCCGAACCTCTCTGAAAGGAATTTTGCACGATGCAATTAGCGATGCAACACTTGATATTGGTAGACAAACAGAAGGATGTACTCAAATAGGCTTCGCCTTGACTATCATGCCCCTTCTGCATCGTCTATGAAATGTTCTGAATAAATGTACACCGGCTGAAAATCTTCCTGGCCACGCACGCTGTCAAGTTTGCCGAACGACGCGCGCCACAGTCAGCCCTCTCCACAGTGCATATGTGTAACAAGGGGCGCGAGAACTGAATAAATTGAAATCTCGGCCGGACGGTGTATATTAACAACATTATCAGGAAGGGAAACTGCAGATGAGGCTTCATTAGGCGCGTCCTGAAGCAGGCTTCCAATAACACAAAACTGTGGCAGCGTACAAGATGCTTCTACTACCCATACCTGATTATGTATATGAAATATGAATCATGGGACAAATCGCTCTAAATTTTAACACTTCTTTAGGTCTAAAAGGGCGCTCGAGTATCCCAGGGCTAACACCTACGCGAAAAACAAAAAGCGAAACAAAGTGGTTAAAAGTGTTCCAGTTGACCATACCCTGGCTTATGTGAAATGAAAGAGGGGTATATAAGGAAAAGCGTAAGAAGGAAGTGTGCACTTAAAAGTCAAAAACCACTGCAGCAGTCTTCTGCGCACTCTGAGGGTTGTCGCTCGCAGTGGCCTCGACAGAACGCACCACCCGTTTTTCGGCGTCAAACACAATGCCTTCACAAGGCGAAAGATGTTCCACTGTGAAGCAGTGCTGCTTAGCACGCAGGTTGTTATCACTTGGACAGCGTTACACCTTTAGGGCTGTAAACATATTTCGGATACCACAAACAGTCTACCTTAAGCTTGAGCTCGGAGATATGCTTTGTTTCCCCCGATACCGATGACTGAATCAATGGCAAAGCGAAATTTCCCCTGCTTTCTGCGCCCTAAATGGTTTACTCCACGGAGAGTTGTTCACGTGGTTCCAGGCCATTTTGTTCTAAGCGTGGTGTGATTTTTTCATCGTAGGCAAACCTGGCCGAGTGGACGCCCCGGTCGACGCCGTCCAGCCAGGAACCCCTCAACGCGCCTCCGGTGAGCAGCTTTACTCACGGCTTTGTTAACAGTGTTGCGGCTTGCTTCGTTGCCGACCCACGTATACATATATGCCGTCAAGAAGGAGCTATACATACGCACCAAACACGGAATAATCAAATTAGTACCAGAAAATCACAATACTTTATTTACATTAACCGGATCTTTGTAATACAGACAATTATTTTTTTCTGGTCGAATAATATTTGAATGTTAAATGTTAACGTTTACTATGGCACTGTAATTGCGCCGTAAACGTAATTTGTTCTTGAAGTAACTTCAGCTCTTTCGGTTAGCAATGGATTGTTTGTTGTGCCAAGAAACTGGCGAAACATTTTCTTGGGCCACATTTGATTTTAGAAGCCCTCGCACAAAAAAGGGAGCAACGTGGGCTGGTTGAGCATATAGTGAGTTGGTTCGTCAGCGTATAGCGAAAAGTGAGCAATCTATAGAAATCAATACATCTTCAGTAGGTCAGTCATTAACCCCGTATTTGCGGGGAAAAAATTCCGGCTGTTCCCCAAGGCAAAAGGCATGTCGCATGACCAAGTGGTTACCCCGTACCTGCAGCAAGGCACAACGAGACGAATGCAGCGATAAATGAGAAAAGAATGCGGCAAAGATTCGCACAGACACTTTATTCCGTTTTCCTAATAAACTGTACCACTGCGATCACTTCGACTATACATTTTTTTTTTTCTTTTTCGCTTGTGTGGAATCGAGCTGACATCCTTCACAATGGAAACTACGTGTTCCCCACGCTGTTGTCAACAGTTATAGGGAGGGCAAGCCAACGCAGTTGATATCTGCTTTCCATAGCTATATTTCTTAAGCGATAATTTGCCATCCGTGCAAAAGGTTCTATGTAAATTCAGCACTGAGCACGCGTGACTAACAGGCATTTTTGAAGGGCGAGTATATAGTTTTCTTATTCTCGTCACTGTCTCTGGAATTGCGCGCCTTATTTCATGGTGCGTGTATGGTGATACTGTGCTTTGTTCCCTACGTAGAGTGGCCGAGTGGTGCTGTAATGATTTCAGTGTGATTGCTTACCTTGCATTGCACAAAGCCATCTTCTTTGCTGCAATCAGTCGCACAGAATGCAAGCGTACGGGAAGCATTTTACCGGAGCAAACTGATATTCTTGTATGAGCAACAGAACATAAGGCGCAGTTAGCTGCTCCGGAAGAACAGTGTGCGGAGAAAAATAGCGGGCTATCAATGCGATTGGTGAGGAATGCTTTCGCATACGGGCTCCGATCATGAGTGTTTTGGGCTGACGAACTCAATTCATTCACGACAATGGCAATTTATGAGTGAATGAGTGAGTGAGAAGACTTTATTTACACCGACATGGACCTCGGGGCAGGGTCTCAGCCAGGGATTAGGGTCTCCTTGCCGGCTCTCCTGCGCCGTGGCCGCAGAGAAGGTCTTGGAGTAAGCCTCCTCCGCCAGGCGTATAGGACGATCTTTTGTTCACCCACATTTGCGTTGCGGATGTAGGACTCCAGGTAATTTGATCAAGGGGATTAGTTTCGTTAGCCCCCGGAGAAACGGGGCATTGCCAGATTAGGTGATTTTGACTCAGAGGTACATTGCAGAGATTGCAAGCCTCTGGGTCCCCTGTCAACTCATTATGCAGAGTAACATGAGGAAAGAAATGATTGGCCTTAATTTTACGCCAGGTCTTGCATTCTGAGGGTATTAGGGACCTATCTGGTGGTGGGTAGATCCTTCTGTTTAGTCTGGGAGTCTCAGAGAACTCCTTGTAGGTGATGAGGGGGTCTTTGTCTCCGGGTAGCGGGGTCTCTATGGCCGCTCGGGTGTATACATCTCGAGCGAGGCGATGGGCAGCCTCATTGCCTGGTAGACCCTCGTGAGCTGGAACCCAGATGACTGAAACCTCCCGGTTTAGCGGGTGCTTTCTCAGTAGAATGGCCGCCTGCTTGGAAATTAGGCCTTTGCCGAAGTTCCTAACAGCCGCCTTATTATCTGGTAGGATAGTTCTGGCTTTAGTGCCTGTACATGCTACTGCTATCGCAGCCTCTTCAGCTAATAAAGCGTTACGCGTATTAATAGATCCAATTACTTTCTGGGAGTGGTTGCCATCTACCACTGCTATGACCGCGGCCCCTTCTAGCCCGCAGGCAGCATCGAAATAGGCTGATTCCTCAGGAGGGTCGTTTATTAGTTTGCTTTGAATAAATTTTGCTCTATGCCGTCTTCGTTCCTTGTCATGAATCGGGTGCATATTCTTAGAGATAGGTGCAATTTTGAATAGTTTCCGCGTCTCAAGCTCCAGGAGTTCAGCGGCATAGGGTGGCTCACCTGACTGAAGCTGTAGTTTTTGCAGTATTTTTCGGCCGACTACAGTGGAGTTGAGCCGCCAAATCTGGGCCTCCCTGACCGCTTTAGCAATCTCTTCCCAGGTATTATGCATTCTCATACCTATAGATGCTCCTCTGTCGACGAGTTGGGGGGGATGCCTAAAGCCCTTTTGAATGACGTTCTGATCATTTTCTCTAACTTCTCTACTTCACCATGAGTGATATTGAGAAAGGGGGTGGCATAAGCTATCCTGCTGATTACAAAGGCACGAAGCAGTTTTATTAGGCAGTATTCTCTGAGGCCTTTGTTCCTGAGAGAGACTCGCCTGAATATCCCCGTTACCTGGTCGACATACGTCTGCAGCTTTTTCAGGATGTGGTGTTTTTCCTATTCTGCTGGCCACTAATCTGCGGAGACTTCAATGCGGAATGGGGATGGGCTATCATGGCAATTTATGTTATTTTCCTGCTATCGCAGTTTAAATCTCCCGCTGTTTCGTCTTTCTCCATGCTCATCAGATGGCGCTTCCTTGAGGCGGAATGTCCCTTGTCCAAAGTAAAATAAAACAGTGCACTGATCGCTGGATGGCTAACATACACGATGCCTCTAGAGGCGGAGCAAGAAAATTCTGGAACCATATGAGCTGGCTAGGGAAGAAGAATCAATTAAAGCAAGATCGGATTCAAGATAACGAGGGAAATTGTTTAAAGGGAGACAACGCAGTGAACTACATTACATCAGTTATAGTCGAGTCATTTAAGAGCGACGACAGGGTAATCTCCGCAAATCAGGAAACAACACAAGGTAGCAGAATACAAAGCACCTTAGAACTGACCAATCTAAACTGGAAAAAGGCAGAAAAAAATATTCCCAAAAACACATCTACAGGAATAGATGGAATTCCGATCAAGCTGATTAATGAACTCGGTCCAAAAAGTAAGGAAACGTTGTTAAAAGCTCTGGAAACAGTCATAGCGAATAAGCAAATTCCGGAGAGCTGGCGGCAGAGTAAAATGAATTTGATTTATACAGGTAAAGGAGAAAGGATGCACATAAAATCCTACAGGCCGATTACCATAACATTTGTTATGCACAGGTTGGCCATGCAGGCGGTGAAATTAAAGGTGTAATCATGGGTAGAAAGTAACAAGATACTCGGAGAACTTCAGAACGGCTTTAGAAATGATAGGCGCTTAGATGATAGCCTGTTCGGGCTTACCCAATGCATCGAAATATCTAGAGTGGAAAATAGACCTTTGTATTTGGCCTTTCTGGACATAAATGGGGCGTACGACAACGTAAGCAGGGAACTCCTGTGAAACATATTAAAAGAAGAAGGTATCGGTTATGAGATAATAGAGTTCCTACAGGAAATATACTGGGATAACAAAGTAGAAATTACGTGGGAAGGGATAAGAAGTACGGAAGATGTCAAAGTATGCAAAGGATTAAGACAAGGCAGTCCTGTATCACCGGTGCTGTTCATGCTTTATATGATAAACCTGGAACGGAGGTTACAAGACAGTGACCTAGGTTTTAACCTGTCATATAGATTAGGTGGAAAGGCTGTAGAGCAGCGCCTCCCCGGTTTGATGTATGCAGACGATATTGTGCTGCTAGCTGAGAGTCTGGAAGAATTGCAAACTCTGGTTAAGTATTGCGGAGACGAAGGGGACGCTCTAGGCTTCAGTTTCAGCGCAGTTAAGTTGGGTCTGATGATTTTCAACGGCTCAACTGATCAGGGTCTTAAAATACAAGGCCATGAAATACCTAGAGTAGCAGAATATAAATATCCGGGGATATGGGCAAACGAAGGATTGGCATACATTGGAAAGCATGAGCAATCACTTAAGGCCAAAGGGCGAAGGAATGCCGGGATAATGAAGCATAATGCATTGTGGGGATACAATAGGTATGAGGTTTTGAGGGGTATTTGGAAAGGAATTATGGTGCCCGGACTTACTTTCGGAAATGCGGTTTTGTGCCTAAAATCAGAGGCACAGTCGACATTAGAAATAAATCAGAGAGCCGTCGGACGATTAGCACTAGGTGCCCACGGCAAAACCACAAATGAGGCGGTACAGGGAGATATGGGCTGGGCATCTTTCGAAGTACGGGAAGCTCAGAGTAAAATATTATATGAGGAACGCCTGAGGAATTGGATAGTAACAGATGGGCAGCTAAAGTATTTAAATACCTATACCTAAAAAGCGTTGACTCACAATGGAGCAAAAGAACTAGGAAACTAACCAGTAAGTATGCTGGTCACAAGGACGGAGATATAAAGAGCGTTAAGCAACAGGTGAAAAACACAGAATGTAAAAATTGGATAAATTCGATGGAAAAGAAACGGAGTGTGGAATTAAACCGAAAGTGGAAAAAGCAGATCCGGAAGGAAGCTTCCTTTGATAACTCAAGAGGCAGTGCCCTACTTTTTGAAGCTAGATCAGGGTGCCTTAGAACACGCAGCTACAAAAAGAAATTTAACAATGGAGATGACGCATGTGCTGTATGTGGTAACTCCAGTGAAACAATTGCCCATATTATACTCGAATGTAATGGTATCCACCCGGAAGTCGATGCAGGCGCAGTCACTGTTCCTGGAGCTCTGGGGTTTAGAGACACCAGTGGCCGGGTGAATAAACCGGCGGTGGAAGCTAGCAAAAAAACGACTGGAAGATTGGTTTCTTAAAAGCAGAGAAGTGACATAATGTTAGTAACGTAGAAACAAGAATTTTATGAATAGAATGGTGGTATAGTTAACTAATCTAAAACAATTATTAAGATATAGGGAGGAAAATGAGCATGACAGCTACTGCTACTACCCCGTCTCAAAGGGGACGCTCCTATATTCCATCCTACCATCCATCCATGGATAATTAAAGAAAACTCCGAGCAACGTTGAAAAAAACAAAAACAAAAAATAGCACTAAAAGTAAACTGCGGAGTGCAGAATAAACAAAAATAACTAACCGCTTCCTAACAATCTGCTATCCTACGCCGCGTGTGTATGACTCCGCTGAATAGCAAACGAAATCGGTTTTTGATATTTGACTGCTTCGAATAAACCAGGGGCATTGAAATTCGTTACCTTATAATTTGGTGTTAAGGTTAGCTTTTTATTTAGGTAACCTGAAAAGGTTGAGGGTCGCCGGAGAAGGGGTAGGCAGCGAACGCGATGATTAGATGGCATCCTTGAGGCACTGCAGATGAAGTTATGTGATGTTAGGAAGATAGTGAGAGACCGGAAAGCGTGGCGTGACATGGTCCATAGGGTCACGAAGAGTCGGACACGACTGAACGACTGAACTGACTGAACCTGAAAAGTACTAACGGCGGATAACTTTCTGTTGTGGAGGAGTGCGTGGTGGTTAAGAATGATATCTTCAAACCGGTTTCGCTGAGGCTCGCACTATCAGACGGCGTCGCCATGCCGATGGTCATCGCTGGCATCGGCGCGCGACGGCTTGCGCAGTACCAGGTTCGCTGTCAGTTCCCCGACGTGTATTGGAAGGGATCCGTAAAGCTTTGTCAAGTTGTTAAACACTTTCACATACACATTCTGTTGATCACTTCAATTGAAATGTGTTCGATTGAAATGCCAGGGGGATCGCATGGAGTCTGCAGCGGCATTTTCCATCTTCGGGATATAACACTGCCTGTTCGGTGTTGCAACTATAGGTATCCAACCGTGCAATAGCTCGGTAGCAAAAGTAGCCGGCTGCGTATTGCACGCAGCACGACTTGCTGCGTGACCACCACGCCCATCAAATTTGTTAATAGTTAGCTGCCTCTGACTCAAGACACATGTGGAAGAGAGCGCATTGCCCTAATTCAGAACCTTTCGTGCCCGCGAAACCTGTCGACCGAAGCTTTCAGCGGCGCTCTTCAAACAGTAAAGTGACGCCTCTCAGCTTCTCAATTTGGCTGACAGAAGGTCGAGCAAATACTGTTAACCACTCGCTGCATAAGCGGCAAACCCAGCGAAAATGTTTTGCAAATTTAGTGTCGGCAATGTAGCTCTGCTAGATATGTACATAACCCGTGGAACCTAGGTTCGCAACAATGCGATGTGCAGCGTTGATACAGTTGTGACACGCCACTTGCAAGTCGACAGAGGTGACAGTTCGCGCTACAAAAAGAACACACACGTCGCAATTTACTCACCTCTTAAAACGGCACGCGGCCACTGACGCCTTCACAAACGTGTGGTTCTTGGCTTCGTTCGCTTGCCAAAAAATTGAAACGCCTTCGTGGATTAGTACGTTTTAATTTCTTAACCTGTCGCGAAACTTAATATCGCACTTCACAATTCAGGCTCCGATGTCGGGGAATTCAACGCGAAGAAGGGGTCTTGTAGCACGCCGCACACCGCGACGAAGTTACTCGACTCGTACGAGCCGATGTCTTCACAAACTCGAACCTTTTGTCGGGACCTTCGTTTTTCTTGTTCCAAACAGTCCACGGGTGTATACACTCACTCACACGAGTTTCGTTGGTGCACACAGAAAGTTCTGACAAGACGAGACAGGCACACCCCATGGATCACAACAAGTTGAATATACTGCGGCTGGTTGCACCACCTGCATACACGACCACAGTAGCGCGCAGTGACGAATAAGGAAGGACACACAACAAGGCTCCTGCCTATACCAACTGAAATTTATTTAGAAGAAATATATCTTTTAAATGTCGCTTTTGAAATGGCTTCAAAATCATGTTTTAATAACTAGCTCTTATTCGCTTACTCATGTCGCTGTTCTGCAAGTCAAGCAGTTACACAGGCGCGGCTACACGCCATTCAAAAAAACTTCTCTTAAACGCGAATTATTTTTCATGAAAAGTTCTAGTGGTCCAGCTAACGCATGGCTGTCCAGCTCTTCTTATCTGATACGCTCCTGGGAGCCATCCGGTCATTATATATCGCGGTCTTCATAGCGCCACAAATGTGAGCACGCTTCGCTTGAATTACAATTGGAGGTTCGGTGAGGTTCTTTGCTTGCAGAAAATAGACATTTAAAACTACTTTTTTTTTTTTTTCGTGAAAACTTAAGTTGGTTTAGTGAGCGCCTGTTGGGTGCCCTTGCTTGTTCATTGTTACTGTGGGCTGCTCCGTACCAGGCTGCTCCGTACCAATAAACACATTTAAAGGCAACCTGCTTTTCCGTTTTCCTCCTGCTCGTATACGCACGGCTATAATTCTATATCAATATTTGAAGTAGCACTTACTTACATAGGATTTATGGATGTGGAAGAGTGCGAGAAGGTGTGCAACTTTGTACGTTAACACTAAAGCGAGAGCGTACGGTGAACTTTTATCTACTCTATTTTCAGCAAGTAGCGTCTCAAATTAACACACTCAGTTTTGCCTCGCACCATTGCACAAGATTCTTATTGCCGATGTCAAGAATATCAAATTCACTCCAAATTGCTCACTGACCAACTATATACCACTCCACATTCACGAATTCCCTTTAGAAGGCAGTTGAGTGACCTTGTTTTTTTTTTGTTGTTTTTTTTTTTGCATCGTTTGTTTGTTTCTTGCACTTTGTTACGGACTATCTGATTAGCAGCACGAGGTTGTAGCAGGCGACGTATTTATAGCGAGAACCTATCCTGAAAATGTGAAAGAAAAACAATTCCGCTATATAGTATTGTACCGCGGTAGCAGCTCCTCCGCAACGCCACCCACTGGGATCAGTTGGTGCGCTCCCGTTGTCACAGGTCGCGAGTGGTTTCAGCAAATCACATTTTCTAGCTTGACGTCCCCCAGCTATTGCATGTCTGTAAACACTCGTGCTGGCATGAGTGTTTGGCATCAACCAGAGAGCCGCTGAAAATCGCATCATAGTGACACACAACGTGGGGAAACCACGGGGTCTCGATGAGCAGTGACTTAATTTTTTACTTGGTTGCCTTCGCGACAGTGTGACAGGTCTTTTACGAACAGTGGCGGCGCTCTTCATTTTGTGATATGTGGCAGGAAAAGCGCACAGGCACCAGTTTGTGGGGTTTAACGTCCCAAAGCGACTCAGGCTATGAGAGACGTCGTAGTGGAGGGCTCCGGAAATTCGACCACCTGGGGCTCTTTAACGTGCACTGACATCGCACAGCACACGGGCGCCTAGCTTTTCACCTGCATCGAAAAGCGGCCGCCGCTGCCAGGATTCGATCCCGCATCCTTCGGCACAGCAATCGAATGCCCTGACCACTGCACCACTGCACCACTGCGTCTGGCGGGGTCAGTCGAAACTGTCAGTTATACATGCTCACCTTCCAAACGTGGTCGCCTTATCCTCAATACTCATGGCTACTTTGAGGCTGCCCGACGGTCGCGATTGCCTTAGAGATTTTGATATCTTGCTGCTCTCGTTGACATAGTATAGTTACTGCCTCTTTGAGGCCGTAGTCGCTGCTGGTTGTGCTGGCCATTTCAGGTTGTCTGTCTAGATAGGACAAACCTTGCAATTGCTGTTTGAAAGGCTGGAAAGCCTTGAGCCTGTTCGACTAGTGAAAGCTGACCTCAGGATATCCTTCTTGGGCATAACGTTGTATTTCGCGCTTCACACTGAAGACTTCGCGTTCGACTCTTTGCCATAAAAGACGAATTAGCTCAAAATTTCAAAATGTTGTCTTTTTCCGAAAATAATTACTCCTTAAGAGTGCTAGTCCAAGAAAGACTTCAAATTTTCATAACTAGAAAAAACCCCAAACTTTTTTTTTTTAGCATTAATGATTTTGTATTTGGGGCTGAAAGCATCACCTGCATTGTACAAAAATTCCGTAATGCCTTTTTTTTTTCAGTTCAAAGGTGGTCAAATGTCTAAGGTTACTTCATGGCAGAACTGCTTTTTCAAGGCCCTCAGAAATGGCTGCTTGCAGTGCAGTACTATGGCAGTACGCGTTCTTTCACGTACTTTGCCGCGAGGAAGAAGCGTCAGCCATGATAATCGCCGTGTTCGCTAGCACTCTATCACTCTCGGTGCTACGAGGGTCTGCTGATAGGTTTTGAGCCTTACTCAGAAAGTTAATGAGCTGTAAAGCTACCACGTTAGTTGACATATAGGACTACCATACAATTACGACATATTTTTCCTGTAGCTTCGTATGCCTGCAATTAAGATTCTCCCTAGCGCTGATCGGACCACTCATTCGTAACATTAGTTACCTCCAAAAGAATTCCAAACTTTTGCCCTCTAATGCGATTTTTTTTGGGGGGGAGGGGGGGGGTGTATTCGGGAACTGATGATATTGGGGGAACCAGATTGGGCTAATAGGGCGGATGGGGCATCTGAAAACCTTGGGAGGCCACATTTACAAGGCTGGCCCCTGCAGTGTGTGTTATGATGCATTGTCAAGCAACACGATAACACCTTTGGAGAGCTTTCCGCAACATTTTTCATTAATATTTTGCCTCAGCTTTGCCAGTAACAAACAGTAATATGCTGCATTGATAACTGAAGCTCTTGGGAGGTAGACTACGAGTATGTATCCCTTCATATGCCCGAGAATGTCTGCCATTTGCTTCTGTGCTCATATTTGGGCACGAAACCCCTTAGCCGAATGAATACGCGCATGCCTAAGTTCCTGATACTACTCCTATAAAATCAGCTACTGTATACTGTTTCCGCATGCCTCCTCTGCTGTTCGGTTGTTAGATGTATGCGAATCCCCTTGGCTGTATGCTTTCTCATTCCTGTATGCTTTTATGGACAATGGCGCCAACTAGTCTCGCTTCATATATTCCCAGATAGGTTGCATACATTTGGCTGATATTCGGCTGTCCTTCTTGTTCGTGTCATGAACGACTTTCCCATTTGCAGGCAAGGAGACAGGCCGTCCAATTGGTTGCTCACTTTCAATACCGAAATGACCTGTTTTAAGGTTTACAACCAAACGTTGGACTGGGGCATATTAGGGGTCGCTGTCACCTAAACGTTGTGGCATTTCATCGCGGATCTCCTTTGCACTCTTCCTTTATATGTTCTCTATATATATAGCAAGAAACGAAAAGACAATTAAAAACAGAGATATGTGGTTTTTGCGCTATGGAATACAGCAACACAGATAAATACAGCTCGCAGTTTACAGCTTCCTAGCTCAATTTCCTCGGGATATACGGTTGAATACTTATCGCCACTCTATCTTTAAATATTAGAATATCCCCGTAATGTTCGCCAATGGGTGCAGTAGATAGTGCTGGCCGCCTAATCTATCAATGCCGACGCTAGTCGGTGCAGGCATCCACCCGTCCCGTATTAGTTGCTTTAAACGTATACGATCCGGTTACAAGTGTATAAGATGTTGCATTTGTGCGCCAGAGTCAGCCATGGGATGAGCTACATTTAATGACTGGCGACGCAGCAGGGCCAGTCAGTCACAGGCACTGAAGACAATCAACGGATCGCACCGAGCCGTGTTACATGATCAAAGACAGGCTCCGCGCAAAGCGTGGCGTCAACAGCTCTCGATTTATCACATGCGTTTGCAAAGAGTGAGAAATTCGGTGCTTGCACAAATTATTGAGCAGGCTGTGAAAGCGGCTGCCTTTCGGCAACCGCTTGACTCGGCGACTACAACTTGTCCGGACGGCAGCCTTCGCTGTGGATGTGTCTGATTCCTGTGCATAGCCCTGCTGGTACCTTTGTTCTCTTTCCCGCGCCCAGCGCGGTGGCCATTCGAGAGGCCAGCCGCAATGCTCTGTTTGCGACGCTTGCGCCGCTGGTTCTCGCGGTCGGCGGCTCAGGCAAAAGAAACAAGCAGCGCGTGCAGCCCGACCTGGGCTCATCTTTCTTGCATGACTCCTTTTTACTCGACGCACTTTCGAATTTGTGTATCGCTCTCTCCGTTTGCTTGACCGCCGAGTAATTTTGATGGCGCGCTTTTCGAAGCGCATACGTTTGTGGAGGCCATTTCTTGGCTCACTTCTTTCCGCGCAGCCCCGATTCTTCTTTTCTTTCATGGCGTGCTTGCTGTCGGGCGTTCCCTGTGGCTCTCCTTTTTTTTCTTTATTTTTTTATCTGAAATATTTGCGTTTTTTTTTTCTTCTTCTTCGGGCCAGCTTCTTCCCCTTCAATCCCCTTGATTGGGGCGTCCGCTGCTTTTGCCATGTCGACTTCCGTGCTCGCTTTGTTTGCTGCTTCGGCGCGGCGAGCCGCATTCGCTCCTCCCCTCCTTACCCCTTTCTTTTCCTCTTTTTCCCGGCCGTGTTTAACGTGGCGTTCGATTCCACCTCTTTCGCCTCTTGTTTCCTTTTTCTTTACTTTCCCCGACGCACGCCGCTTCCTCCGCGCGTGCATTTTTGGTGATCCTTTGTCTTTGATCTTCTTTTTTTGCATTAATTTTCTCGCGCTGGCTGCGCCGCGAACAAGAGACGCGAGGGCTTGGAAAATCATCGAGGCCGTAAAAGAGAAGTTGCAACCTTTGCTTGAACGCGGCGCGGTGTCTTCTGGCTCTAGCTGCTTTCTTGCTTTGCGCGCACACTTCTTGCGTTCCCTTTTTTTATTCTTTTTTTTTTTCGAGAGCTTGGACTCTTGTCCGGTGATTTCAAATTTGTGTCCCTTCTTCCCTTTACTTTTGCGTTTCTCCCCAAGTTTCGGCTTCTTTTGCTCCTGTTTTCCTCCTGGCTCGTTGTTTGGCAGGGGGGATCCATTTCATTAAGCGAGAGTTGAGAGGCAGTCAAAGAACGCGCGCAGGCGCAGCTGTCGAGACGCACGAGTAAAAGTAATCTCTCTCTCTCTCCCTCTCTTTAAAAAGCACTCATAAGAAAAATAACTAGCGAGCAGGAGAGAGGGTACAATTAAATCCAGAAGAACGCAGCGGTCTGCCCGAGGCAGCAGAAGCCATGCGAAGTAATGCTAAAAGCGAAATGAGAACAAGAAGAGCAGGTTATCACGGTGGCGAACTTGCAGAAATACTCGATAATGAGAGGCGTTGTCTTCTTATTAACAAAGGACGCATGGTGTCGCACTTATTTCTAGCTGTAAAAAGTAATAAACCAAGACGACGAACAAAATTTTTGTTTGGAGTGACAGAAGCGAGTTGGTTTGGTTGCTTTCATTTTATACAAGGCTGCATTTTTCTGTATTAAGACACTGCAAAGAGCACCTACGCAGCAGGCACTCGCGTATACCGGCGCCAAGCCTGCGATTGGGGAGGCCATTCAGTGCGGTCGTGCCTCCGCGCCGCAGTTGACTCATGCGCACAGTGGCCTGCGTAGTCACTTGCAAAGTCCACAGAGGCTCATTACTTTCACAACACCGGTTATGAGGGCGCATACGACCTGCAGCTATTTCTTGGTCTCCATGAACACTGAAAGATTTCCAGCATTAGTAGTCATGCCATCTTTGGCGTTACTTAAGGAGACTTCGTGGTGACCTTCCAAGAAAGATTTCGAGCAAGGCACTAATCCCGCCACTAATATTCCACCTGAAGACGGCCGCATGAATGAATTTCGCAGTTAATAACAGTTTTCCACCCCTGATACCCGGGGTCGTGTAGGGACCACCTCAGGTTAGGGGCATAACTATCCTCGGAGTTGCAGCGGCAAGAATTGCGTATCGTATGCATTGGTGGATCAGCTGCCACCTTTATAAATCATGCTCTTATGAGGACGGCACGCCCCAGCTGCTGGAAGAGAGTTGAAAAAAGCTTGGCTCATTGGAGTGGCTATTGCCGTGTCGCATAAGGGGGTGCTATTACGCTCTGAAAGGCAGTAACATTGCAATCAACTTACACCATAGTCGTGCGAATGATTTGTACCAGATGTCGTCACTTGCAACTTGCCAGCTTTACGCTGACACCCTATACAGTTTCCATTGGGGAGAGATGCCGTATATTGAGGAAAGCATGGGTTTTGGGTTATATTTCTCTTTATTTTTATTTTTACCTACCCTGACCTTTCTCTCTCGCTCACCTCTTTGATTTCCGCTGCCGCTTCCTCACTATCTCTTTATTTCCGCCGCTCAGTTCAGGTGCTTCACCGGGGCTGGTAAACATCTTTTCTTTCCGTTGAATATGTAATAAAATAACCACATACTACTATATTATTTCTTGGCACTCATCTGGCTCCCCACACAGTGGGGCCTCTCCTGAAAAAGTGAGTGGTGGAGTTTTCTCTTGTGCTGCCATGTCTTGTGTGACTGGCTCACATGTTGAAAGTGGCTGTTCCGCGAGTCTTAATTTGCAGTACCCCATTTGAGAAATCATATGTATCCTTTCTGTGCAGCGTTAGTTGTCTTGTAAAGCAGCTGAAAACACGAAGGCGTCAAAGAGTGCTCTGGGTTTATAAGTTCTTGGCTCAGAGGTGGATTTAAGGGGTAAGGGGAGGTGTGAAGAGGGAGAAATGATGGGGCCGTTAGTTCTCCCTCTCCCCAAAGGATTCATTTAGATTGCAAAATCATTCTAGAATTCATTCTGTTTCTTAAGAAGTACAAAATATACGTGATTTAGACGGAACTGCCCCTCCAGGAGTGGCCTGTAAATCTGCCCTCTCCCCGCCCCGCCGACGCAGTTGTCAGGGAACTCGACTGCTGTATCCAAAAGTGCAGGATCGAATCCTGGTCGCGGCTGCTGCTTTTCGATGGTGGCGAAAAGGAAGGCGCCCGTCTGCTGTGCTATGTCAGTGCATGTAAAGAGCTCCAGCAGGTGGTCGGAACTTCCGGAGCCCTCCGCTACGGCGTCTCTGATTGCTCGAGTGCAGATAGAGGCCAACATTTCTTAAGCTCTAAGCAGCTTCTAAATTTCTCCAATTAGCCCTGTAACTTTTCCAACATCTGAAGCTCAAATTGGCAGACCCCCCTCTCCCTATGCGTTCGCAGGCTGACCCAGCATTCCTATTGAACCGCGGTTATGAGGCCAGTGCGTATAGCCATAAGCGGCTATAACGTAGTGGAATCCCCGATTGCTTTTTCCTTGCGATAAGAGAGCGTGTCCGTCGAGGCACTGTGCACTTACGTGCTAGCGAGAAGAACATATGCGGCTTCACTTATTGGACAGCCCCTTTTGGCGTTCGGGCTCTTCTTAGTCAAGATGGCATTCCTGCATACTTTGCAGTCGGAGCGCCATGATCTTTACCGCTTCACCTCTGATTATCGAATGGCTAACGGCTAGGGTGCCGGTGGCTTGGTACCTGTTCGCAGTTGTCAACGCCACATTGGCAGGAACGTGGGCTCAAGTTTAGTTGTGCGCAGGGCTCTGCGTACGCAACGTGCTTGCGTGTACGCTGTAAGTAAGCGCGAGACGCAAGCATGCTGCCGTCTTCGCGGCGCTTGCGTACACAGCGTACACAACGTTGCCGCTCCTTTGCACCTACTTGAGAGAAAGGACTGAGTGGCCGCTGTCCACATATATGCTTGATTGTTCGTTCTTCTTCGTTGCGTTCGCTTTTAATTGTCGCACTACCAACCATATATGTAAGCATTTGGGTTGCAACCAGATGTCGTTATTCGAAGTTACTCGAAAATTTTAGCTGTTAGCGTTATATGTGCAGTGTGTACGTTGTCCATATAGCAACCAAACTGATCGAAGCACGCACAGATATCGAAGCCGGTAGAATGTTCGGTAACAGGGGAACAGGAACAAAATACATGTTTTCCTATTATAGGAATTTGCAGAACTCAACTGGGAAGAGGCGGCGATTGAAGATAATGGCGGATACCCGAGCAATATCCGATTTAGCGATGACATCGCCTTCGCCGAATCGAGAAGTGGTCGATGACGTTGGCAGAGTGGTCAGAACTACGGGTATTAGATATTAATGTGCCGACAACAAAATTAATATTCACTATAGCCGCCGAAAGGAATTGCCGTTTACGATAGGCAGCAAATAATTTGAACTTGGGACAGTAGACTTGGACCACGAGAATAAACTAGCTTAGGTAATAAGAATGGAGGTGCAGTGGGTTCGATAGGAACCCTCAGGTGATGCATGAATGAATGCGTGATGATGATGATAATAATGATCTGCTTTATTGGCGGAAAAGCAGCTTTTGCCGAATGTCTCCATTGCATAAGATGTCTTTTAATCAAGGTCAGGCCATAGACCCATTTTCCATTATATTTGGCCAAGGGCAGCCGAGCATCTGACCCCGGGAAAGATTGTATCCATCTGTCCCTGGTAGGTACTTCAGACACAGAATCTTTCGCATGCCAGGTGGCTGCTCATACCACTATATATAAGGCCACCTCAGCGTCGTGATGGGTGTAAATTTGTGTGATAGAGAGCAACATATCAGAATAAGAGTGGGTGAGGGAATAAGCGCGCGTCAATTATCTCCTAGTTGAAGTCAACTTTAAGAAACTGGCATTGGTCCATTTCAGAGCATTTAACACGAATACAAAATAACTGAGTGTCCCTTAAGTGGTAACGGAGTGGATTCGCATCGTGGGAAAGCATACAGGAGGTGGTACAGGGTCAGGTGAGCGGAAGAGATTAGGAAACGCGGAGATGAACAAGCTTGCGGGAAATAAGGCAGATGGAGCCAGCACAATGCATAGTTAATCGGGGGGTATAAAGTCAGATTGTGTTGAAGGTTGTGACACATGCATTGTCTTACTCTTGGACAAAATCAATTCGACTATTGGCCGCTGTCACAAATATTAATATAAAAAGTTCCTCGCCTGAGCGTTAAAGAGCGTTTACTTTGTAGACAAAGTACACTACGTGCGCCTTGGACGCTGCGCTTGCCAGAGTTGGCTAAACCTTTGAGTAGGTGTGAGGCAGCGCATGGTAACAGGCGCCCGCTGCACTTCTTTGAAAGCTTTTTTTGCAGGCGCAGAACTAAAACTTTTTTTTTTTAATTGAAAGGCGCAAGGTAGGGTGAAACACGAAGAGGGCGATAGGACCAAGCGCCACTTTCCATGCTATCTCTCTTATTTTCTGTTTGTATTGGTGCCTATCAAATATAGGGTGAGCCATGACAAACTACAGTACAACAGCAAGTTCTCTTAAACCGATTCGCATATACCTACCTAATTTTGTGTAGGTGCCGGCGGCCCACGAAAACGTTCAGGTCCTAACCAACCAGACTGTGTTGGCTGCTACGTCTTCTATTATTTTTGTCGGTTGCCTCCATTGCAGATGCCCGCGCAAGCAGTTTTGCTGTCTTGGTACATGTGATGTTGATGGAATAGTTAATATCTGTCTGCTCTGCGGCCTGCACTCGAAGATAGAACGCGGCTATTCGATTGTGAAATAGACATTACATACTCCGAGGAAAAGAAAGCTCTTCGTCGGTGTGCGAAAATTGAAAACCATCTTAAGAGCAAGCATTAATATTGCAATATTTTTACGACTGCCGAGGCCGCAGGGACAGGAGATCGGTCATTAAACCAATGTCCATCGACGCTGTGATTTATCGCATAGCTTATCGTGAGCTCAATTGTTGCGGTGACGGCGCAGGGACTTCTGGGCTCCGGCGGGGAGGCGTCGGAATCGGCCGGGCGGCCCCTGACGCCGCCGACACCCGTGCTGGTCGAGGCCCAGATCCGACGGCTGGCAGAGTCGGCGGAGCTCCTCGTACGCTCGCTCCCTCCGCACGCCTTCGTCGACCCCAGACCGCACGGCCGAAGGATGTGTAAGGACCTAGAGGTAGGTGTGCACGTGGCCTTCTTGCCCGAGCACTGGAACGTTAAACGTTTCAGTGAGGAATTATTATTATTATTATTCAGTGAGGAACGCGCATTCGGTGCTCAAAGCGCAAAGCTTTATGGCGACGAAGCCCAGGCACATGCTCCCAAGCCATAGCCTGAGTGCGTGGGTGAAAGCCGACAGGGTCATGGGAAGACGAGCTACAGTTGTGCTTCATGGCCGAACTTGACTAGACAAAAGCTTTTAGACGGCGTATATGCGAGCGGACACCAAGGAGAGCATCAAGAAAATCGCTACTATGAGCTCCTTATATTTTCATTGCTTTCCTAAGATTTCTGTGCTTCCCCAGAGGCATTTTTCGTAGTTTCGATATATGAAAGGGTTGAAACATTTAACGTGCTTTTCCATGGAAATATGCTAGGTCCAGGCTCAAGGCGTTTGCTTCCATGACTTAGCCAGTTCATCTCACCTCCTCTCTTCATTGTTCCAATCTGCCGTCTTTTTCCAGCCTCGAGATGTTTAGGAATGAATCATATTCCCTGATTACGCGGCCAAAAGTATTGGAGATCCATCTTCACGATCTCACCTTCTAGCGGATAGCCAGCTAGGCAACCAGAGGCTGAATGGGGGCTTGTTTCACTGACAATCCTCTTATGGTGACACTAACACAAGTTGCCCTCTCACTTCCGGGGAACAAAGCGGGAAAAGCCAGAGTTGCATTCCTGCAGGATGGGCTGATATTTTCCACACTGCAAACATTGTTTTCGAGATTGAAAATCTCTAACTTGATCGCGTATGAATAGCTATAGATTTATTCACTTGGTAGATTCCGTACGTTTTGAAAAGTCACATTCAATGCCGCTTGTTGGCGTTTAATCTATGCGACTGCATGTCTCCATCAGTTAAACGCAGCGAAAATAATGTGTTACTACTGATTTCAATAGAAGCCGCCGGCCAGCAGCCTCCGCAAGTTCTGCTCTTATGTTTGTACTGGCGAGAAATAACTTTTGTATACTTTCTATTAGGGGGCAGGGGGGGGGGGGAAGTACTGGTGAATTGCTGTTCATTATCTGAATGCGAGTCTGGAACACTTGTGATCTAGGCGGAGCTTTCCGGGGGCTCTATTGGGCCAGCAGCGGAACAACTCATTCGGCGTTCTTTACGCTTTCTAGCATGCGTCGCCTGCTGTGTGACGGGAGACTACACACTTTCGGTTTCCAATGTTTTATGACGTTTCTGCAGCTACGGAACAATCAGCGCTCGTGTTGCTGTGCTTGTTCAGCCGTCGTTTTTTTTTTTTTTTTTTTTTTCGCGCTGATTTAATATGTACTCGATAGGTCTGCAACGTTCGTTGCAGTCGAGACACTCAGAAGCCACCTTTCGCCTCAATGTTCTTTCTCCGATACTGCACCTTTTCCCTTTTCGTAAGCAGGGCGGCATCATTTACTGGTCGGCCGCGCTAACTCTCGCTTTTTGAGGGCACATTGAGGTGCAGCCCGAGCTCTGTCACTTCTGGGTCTTCTTTTCCTTTCTCCCCAGCTGATGGCGCTTCCTATTGGAGGTCAGGGTGCAGAAAATGGAATTGCGTGTTCTTGGTCCGTTTTAATGTGTCGGCATATCCTGGAGGAGGCGTCTCCTGTCCGTCAGCCTCGTGTTGACACGGGCAGCTTTTCTTGCTCGTCAGCGGCCCCGCGGGACCTGGAGGGGCTCGAAAGCTGAGCGTGCTGACGCGTTGTTTGCTGCCTCGGGCAAGCCTTCGAGTCGCACACAGCGCATCGCGTCGCGTGCGGATGTCGTTTGGTTCTCGTAATTCCGCAGCGTATATTTCCTCTCGTGTGTGACAGGCTAACAACAAAGTAAACTCTATGTCCAACTTACGGGGAGGGTCGCACTCCCTGAGGGGCTCGCCTTCTTTGAGTTGGACATGTACACAACTTTGCACTAGCTCCTGAAAAGCATCATTGGCTCGAGTACCCGCCCGGCGAAAAAAGAACATCATGGTTACCGCGGCTGCATAGCCCGAGATTCACTGACAGCTGCATGTTGGCCGCTGTGAACTTATTATGTTGTTTGTTTATTAGTACGAAAGCATTCATACGATCGTTAGAGCCGAGCAACAAGCTTGCTTCTGCCTGACTCAAGATTGGCTCGTCAGATCATGATGCAACTCTCTGTGTCCTGGCACGGGCAATTTAAGCAGTGCTTTCTCTCTGTATTATCGGTCTATAACCATGGTTAAACACTACGAATAATGTTTTTCCTGAACCACGACTTCGCATGGTGGTCAGGCCTAACTAAAACTGTTGTGCTTTGCATATGCCAAGCTCGGACCAACAAAAAAAGTAAATAAATGAACAGTAAGAACGGAGCCGAGTCGAACCCACAAATTTCTCGAGGAATGCGAGTGCGGAAAGCCGTAATCGCCGCATCCGATGACCCCGCGCGCAGACTGCAACACATTCTCGCACTCTAATTCATTGCACTTCGTCGTCTCTATCAACGTCCATCTGTAAGCAAGACCTCGCACACGTCCTACTCTGTTGAACAGCTGTAAAACTGTGCATTTCAGATCGTAAGCGCTACTGCTTCCATTATTCAAGGTCATTCATCTGTACAACCTAGCTCCTGCGCATGCGCCAGTTTCATCTGCGCATTGTCACATTATGGTGCGGCAGACCAACGGCACTCGCAGAAGGCCGGGGGGGGGGGGGGGGGGGGATATCGTGCTAGAAAAACTGGCCACCCTGCATACGCAGTGCCTGGTGTCATCGACGGTACCGGAACCATGGAAGAATGCAAACATTATCCTCATTCACAAGAAAGGGGACTCTAAGGACCTTAAAAATTACAGACCAATCAGCTTACTGTCTGTTACGTATAAGGTATTTAATAAGGTAATCGCTAATAGAATCAGGACAACCTTAGACTGCAATCAAGCAAAGGATCAAGCAGGATTTCGGAAACAGTACTCTACTATCGATCATATCCATACCATCAATCAGGGGATAGAAAAATGCTCGGAATATAACCACCCCTGATACATAGCATTCATTGATTACGAAAAAGCATTTCACTCAGTTGAAACCTCGGCGGTGATGCAGGCATTGCGAAATCAGGGAGTAGACGAGCCGTACGTGAAAGTGCTGGAAGATATATATAGTGGCTGCACAGCAACCATAGTTCTGCATAAAGAAAGTAACAAAATTCCCATAAAGAAAGGTGTTAGGCAAGGAGGCACAATCTCCCCAGTACTATTCACAGCTTGTTTAGAGGAAGTATTCAGAGACTTGGAATGGGAGCAGTTAGCTGGATAAGGGTAGATGGAGAATACGTCAGTAATCTGCGATTTGCTGATGACATTGCCTTGCTAAGCAACTCGGGGGATGAACTGCAAATAATGATTGATGACCTAGACAGAAAAAGTAGAAAGGTAGGCTTGAAAATCAATATGCAGAAGACTAAGGTAATGTTCAATAGCCTCGGGAAGGAACAGCAGTTTACATTAGGTAGCGAAATACTGGAAGTAGTAGGCGAATATGTCTACTTAGGACAGGTAGTAACCGCAGATCCGGACCACGAAAAGGAAATAACAAGAAGAATAAGATTGGGATGGAGCGCATTTGGCAAGCACTCGCAGATTATGACTAGCGCAGCTTACCGGTATCGCTCAAGAGGAAAGTATACAACAGTTGCATCTTGCCTGTACTCACCTATGGGGCTGAAACGTGGAGGCTAACCAAGAGAGTTCTACTTAAGTTGAGGACAACCCAGAGGGCTATGGAACGAAAAATGGTAGGGGTAACATTAAGAGATAGAAAGCGTGCAGAGTGGGTCAGAGAAATAACTCAAGTTACTGACATTCTAGTGGAAATCAAGAAGAAGAAATGGGCATGGGCAGGACATGTAGGGCGAAGAGAGGATAACGGATGGTCGCTTAGGGTAACAAACTGGATTCCAAGGGGAAGGAAAGCGTAGCAGGGGGCGGCAGAAAGTTAGGTGGGCGGATGAGGTTAAGAAGTTCGCAGGGGTCAAGTGGATGCAGCTAGCACAGAACCGGGTTAGTTGGAGATATATGGGAGAGGCCTTCGCCCTGCAGTGCGTATAGTCAGGCTAATGATAAAAATAAAATGAAAGACCAAAAGTAAAGAAAAACAGCTGCGCCGCGCTTTCGCTCTGTCGGCCTGTCGCCAGTGGATCCGCGAATGACGTCAGCCTCACAGTCACGTGGCCGCCAGCTGCGCCGTGCGCTCCTCCTCCACCACGCCGCTGATTTAATCCGATGCTTCCGCCGCCATAGGACAGCTGCTTCCAGAGGATATGCGGGGAAGCTGGCTTACTGCGGCTCGCTTCCTCAGTCTAGCCATGGATGATGTGGTGCCTGGGCCGTTGATGCCTACTCTGTCGCAAGCGTCAGGCTCAATCCTGCTGATGTATATACTCATGAGCGAGACCTGCCTCGCTAGCCACAGGGAACGAGGTTGTGCGAGGTTTACCGTCGAGACACCAAAACAACGAAAAAGCTGACTGGCCCGTGCTCTGAACGCTTACCAGCAGCTATATTACGCTCGTTAACTATAGGCTGAGACCCGCCAGAGTTTTTATTCATGTCTTCTTTTTATTGCTACTTTCTTTCAGATGTATTGTTTCTATAAGGGTTGTTGCTCTGCCGACCACCTGACTAATTAACCTGGCTGTAGGCGAGAAAGCGAATCCACAGAACCTCTCCTCCGTTGATGAAAGCAGGCAACACTTTGTGGAGACATAAATAACGGCTTAGCCAGGAGACCATGCAGAGCCGGCAATGGAGCCCCTCACCAAAAAATGGATTTACTTGGCCATCATCTTTAATGTGAGACGAGATATTCGGCAAACTAGATTGCAAGGGAAGGAAAGCGCTACAGTACAAGGGGCGGTAGGCAGAATATTAAGCGGCATGATGAAATCAGGGATTTTTCGGGAATCAGAAGGATGCGTCTGGAACGAGCAGGTTCGGGTTAATTCTTGAATGCAGTGGGTGCAGTCAGTCTGATGAAGATTTCTAAAACTGGTATTATGCTGCAGATATTTTATTCTTGAGCTCTCATTGGCTCTGAAACGCATGCTTTAGGCACACTTTTGCCCACGTGTTGTACAGTACGATTGTGCTTTAACTCCCTGTTTCTAGCATACTTTAATTCCACGTCCTTCTTAGCTCCAAACTGTTCGCAATAATATATGCATCCAGTTAGAACGCAGTGTTCCCTCTTTGGTTTGCGTCACCGAAATGAAGGTCGGAGATCGCAGTGCCGGCCACGTTATACTCGGATAAATATCATGCGACACCTTTCCATATTTTCAAGAGTGATGCATGGCTTTTCTAATAAGATGTCAATTTTTAAATCAGATTTTCAAGTTCTTTAGAGACTTCAGCGGTTTCTGCCTTCATGCTAAGTATATTAATTTGGTTTCTCCGGCTTTTGTTTTCTTGGTCATCCACTTTAGTCATAAAGATTGAAAAGCCGTTTTTAGCGTTGTTATCGTCAATCTCGATTCTACCATTTCTGTATTTAGGTTGATTATTGCGCTCATCTAAGGAGGACCTAAACCATGCATTTTCTCGAGAACACCAGCAATACCAGCCTCAATTTATTCTTGTTTATCTCAGAACGCTAAAGATAGAAACTGCGAGGTTGCTCTTTCCATGCATTAGATATGTTTCAGCAACATCTCGCGATCCGTTGGGCATGGATTGCCCTAAACCTCACTGCACACCATTATCCTGTTTAAATGAAGTAATACAGGAATACAAATAGCCCACCTCCAGTAGACATGGCCGCAACAGTAAAAAGCGGTTATCTCAATTTGTGCAGGCAAGTAGGATTAGCATGGAGAAAGTGAAACAGACTATCAGCATGCTTCCTGACTTGTCGCTACCGTGCGCTGGTGAACATCACTGGGTTGAAGCCTTTCACATCCTCCGGCGTGTTCGTGGGATCTAATGTCACCATCAATGACGCAAGTACAGCTGCTATCACGGATCACATGTAGATTTGAAAAACGCACTGGTTTTGCACGTGTGGGTCCATACAAGCCGAGTTATAGATTTAAGATAATCTGTAGTCATCGTTGTAGCTCCACGGTCTAACAGCGGTTATTGCACTACACAGCGAAAACCTGCCAAACGTAGTGAAGCGAGAATCTTGGTTGTGCCTGTTAGAATGCACAATGATAAGAGGCAGCACGAACACACAAGGACAAAACAGCGCCAGTCTTGTCTTGTGTCTTGTTCTTGTCTGTTCGCGCTGCCTCCGATCTGTATGTAGTGAAACGGACTTATCGGCATATTTCCTGATGTTTTGGTGCCGTACACACGGCAGCGCGAACAGACAAGAACAAGACGCAAGACTGGCGCTGTTTTGTCCTTGTGTGTTCCCGCTGCCTCTTATCATTGTGCATTCTGACCAACAGGCACAATCAACTTAATGCTTGGTTCATTTTTCATGCTTTAATTACTTCCTAACTGTCCTGCGTCCCCTAAGGGTTTTTTAATAGTTGGTTGCTTTTTCATGTTTTAATCCAGTTATGTGTCTGCGCACTTTTTGTCCGTTGTTTCGTGACAGACTGCGCATTAAAGAAGTTCATCTGCCTGGAAGGGTATTAATCACTGTGGCGTGAAGCCCAACCGGTATCGTGTAATGCACGCATGTATTAGCGGGAACCAGCCACGCGTCGGTCTGCAACTTGCTACTCCGGCAATACAGTCTCGAACAATCGCCGACCGTGAAAAAAAATTACTTAAGCAACAAACAAAAACAAACGAAAAAGCTTGATCTAACAAAGCCGCTAGTCGTAGACAGGTATACGGGAGAAGTTCAGCGAAGCTTTTTGAGGGCTGCAGCCATGCAAGACGGACACTGCCTTCCTTTCAACATCATTCCTTTCCCGGCAACAGCGGCATATGCTCGTCAGCTCTCAGTAACATGCATGAATGCACGCAGGCCAACTGCAGTGGGAATCGTTTCCACTCGTACACACCTCGCATAGGTTTATTTGAGCATGGCGTGTAACGATTCACAAAGTGCTTGCACCTTTCACAAAAGACTGCACTGGCAAAATAAAAATAATTGCACTAATAAATACTTTGGTTTGGCTTACTTTACGGGCCATAGGAAAATTCAATCATCTGGGCTTCTTTAACGCGCACTGACATTGCACAGCATACAGGCGCCTTGCTTCTCGCCTCCATCGAAAAGCGGCCGCCGTGGTCGGGATTCGATCCCGCATCCTTATTGGAAACAACATTTGAGCGCCCTATAACCACTGCACCACCGCGGCGATGTTCACTAATAAATAATCAACTTGTTATCTGTATAGGACTTCAGGCGACACTGTGTCGACTAAACGCATTATAGCTGCAGGCCCTCATTTCCAGTGTCACTAGCCTTCCTGATCCGAGGGTCTGCTATATACATCGTGCGTTCGAATTCTGTTTCACTTGGAAATCAATGGAGACCAGACGGATAGTTGACATCTCTGTAATATATTGTAGCCTACTGTATAGTCGCTTACTTCGATGCTTTCTCCATTGCGTAAGGTTGAAGTACTACACACGCAAGAGAGAGATGCCACCTCGCTCGCAGTGTGATCATTTCCGCCCGCAGCCGCTCAGCGGCACCAGTGTCTATAGAACCTACGAATTCTTAGGCACTTGTCTTTAGCAGCTTACGGGTCCCCCTTCCCCCTTCTTTAAAAAAAAAAAAAGATAATCTGTCGAAGAGAGGTGAGCGCCGCCACAACGTCAGTATAGCGTCGCGACATGCAGTAGTATACTTGTATAAATGAAGGAATGAACGTTATTAAGGTTGTCGTGCAGGAAGCGTTGAGACAGGCGGGGGCCTCAGATAAAAGCAGATCTAGTCATCTTGACTGGCCCTCGGTCCAGGCGATAATCCCTCCCCGGCCTTCCTCTTGGTTCCGGTGGAGCGGTCTCCGCTCCTCCTCCACACAGGGTGGTGCGCAACGCAGCTGAGACGCTGCGGGTGAAGCAGTGTGTGCAGAGTGGACCAAGCGAGCGAGATGCGCGCCAAGAGAGCGCTTTGCAGCAGCCGCCATTGGCTGGGGGCTCTGCTCTAATTTTATTGATGATCGAGGCTGCGGTGACTGCGGGAACAGCGGCTGCTTTTAATACGGGCCCGCTCATCTGGCTGCCAAGCAGAGGCCCCAAAGAGGGCTAAAAAATTCGAGCGCAGGGAGAGAGAGAAGAACGTGATAAATGGTGGCTCGCTCCGCTTGATGAATGACGACCCGGACGCTCTTTTGATTTCTTTAATCGTGTTTGGTCGCCGCTTTACGGCGTCGCGACGAGGCTGTTTGCGAGCATGGCTGTGCATGCCACTGACTCATGCGGACATGCTGCTCTTTGTGACCACTGCGTATCCGTCATTTGCTCACGCTGGCGTCACTACCGTGATTGATGCGTTTTCTTCTTCTGGTGTGCTCCGACTTGTAGACCGGAGGAAGGGATTTGTGCTCCCAACGATTATAACCACGCGGCTGTTAGATCGAAAGATGTGTGCATCGCCGTCAAGTGTGTCGCGGCGGAAAGAAAAAAAAAAAAAAAAAACGCCTGGGGAAAACGTGTCTTGGCAGGGAAAAGAAATGAACGTTGGGAAGCTGTGAATATTTTCACAGTATCGATAGTTTTGATGTAGGCAGTACATGTCCGAGCGTGCGCTCGATTTTTGGTTTTGAAGCAAGCAAGAGGAGAGTAATGGGGCACCATGGGCTGCTATACAGCGGATTCTTTTACTTTTTACTTTTAATTACGTTTAATTCACAAATCAAAGAACAGTGTCGAAAAATGTGAATCTCTTCGCCTATTGTGAATGCGGCCTAAAGTGCAGTACTGTGCAGCGCTAGACATGCCCTACAGCGCAATTTTAACCCCTATTTTTTAAACTTAGCCTGTTAAGTATATGGCGCAGTTCCGTTTTCTTTGTCCGTATAGTGAACTACTATACTATGCCTGTGGTGGCCGTTCGCGTTACCTTCATGTGGGCTAGAAACTCAAAAATGTTTAGGTGTGCTTTTTCCCCTACTTGAATGAATCACGAAGGTGAAGAGCTAGAGAAAAATGTCAATTTTCGCTTCGCATAAAGGAAATATTAGAGCCGAATCCGGAACTGCGTAGCTCAAAACCCAATTAAATACGAATCGGAATACGAATCCGAATAGAAGCGAGTCGGATACGCATAGAATGTTTCTAGCATAGCACAAAATGAATAACACGAAAATACATGTACGCCCTAGCTTGTGCGGCGCTGTAGGTTATGATATAGTTATCACCACACCTGTCAACAGCCGCAACTCACATCTGCTTTCTGTGGTGCGGAAAGCGAAATTTTTTATATATCGCCGGAATGTATACACGTATCTGAAGATGACCGCTTGCTGCAGGACTGCGCGTAAATTGCCTTTGCATATAACTAGATGAGAGGACTGTGAGCTGCATTTGTATCATGTGTTCCGAGAGTCGGCCGTCAGGGAAATGCAGGGTTTACTGAACCTGTCTTAACCTTACCGCATTGCCCAGTCTTGGAGGTCACGTGCGTTCAAACGCTGCTACACGAATGGACCACGGCTCTGAAGCCTCCGTCGTACACGTTCCGGGTGCGGCAGCATTCTGTGCAGCATCGAAGTGCGCCCTACATATTTTTGAAACGGCTGTCGTCTTGGAGCTCGCCTTGCTTTATGCGAATTACGCGCTAATTTTCAAAAGCTAGTCGAAAAGTTCACCACGTTTATTTTGTTCTAAATACTTTGAACATGCTCTATGTCACTCGTTCAGCGTGCCTGATGGGAAGGTATTTGATTTTGCTCTAGAAAATCAGGAATACTTTAAAGATATATATAGTCCTGCTTCTTTTCCCACGGGCAGGTAAATCCTCTTTTCTGAAGAAGTAGACAGCGCTGGCACCCAAACAGCCAAGTGATTAGCGCTGGCGTACTTCCGTCCTGACGGTGTCGTCCATCGTATACGCTGCGTACTGTACCACTCTCTAGGATTCCCATCTCAAGCGCCTCCCTCCCCTCTCCTCCCCCCACCCTCGCTATTTAGACATCTATATGGGTATAATAATCGTCATCACCCTATAACTACCACCACAGGAAGAGACATAAATGCCTGTGTACAGCCGTTAACATGATTGAAAATAAACTGTACCGCAAAATGTTCAGCAACACGCGGAGACCTGAGGTACAGGCAATTCGAGAAAGATGCCCTGCAGGCGGCGAAACACAAAGAAAGAGCAGTACTCCATGCATATGGCGCTAGCTGTCGCGATATATGTCATTCCTGCCAATATACAGAATGTCTCCGCGAGAGGGCATTGACTCACAACAAGTGACTGCTCCAGTAGGAAAAATACGTTCAAGAGGATATTTTTGTACTTGCGTTGCCATGAACCCATCGCAGATTGCCGTCTGGGGCAGCCATCCTTTGACTGATCTCGGAAGACCGCGGTTGCCAAATTAACCCGCCTCACTTCTGTGTAGAGAGTGACAGTCGGTTGTACATAAAGGCGTTACCAACGCGGTTTCCCCCACGGCTCGCCGCCGCAATCACACGACAATAAAGAAATATGTAGACAGAAAATTTTTGGAGCACGCATAGTTTTGTTCTTTTTGATAATGCGTAGGGAATGTGTGCTTGGATCACAATGTGGTATAATATTCGTCTGGGACCTAACGTAAAGTCATCCAGAGTTGCGTTAGTTTCAGCAGCTAAAAGATGGCGGCGCACGGCGAGAAAATTTAGTCAATCGGGTATAATGGGGATGTAAATTGTAATGTATAATCGCTTGTTCTTCGTTGGTTGACAAAACTGCTTTTGTAGCAGGCTGGCTTGGATAAAAACTGCCAAGTAGAGGCAAGTTCTGTGCGAACGAAGGCTACCCCAGGTGCGCCTGAGGCTGCCAATACGTCAGTGCAAAACAATGTCTAAATCGATGCTTTTTTGCCATCTGCCTTCTGAAGGTATTGTATAGGTACCCTAAGCAAAAACGTGCATTAAGAAAATATATTGTCTTGACAACTTCTTTAGAAAAAACGCTAAAAAGCCCCTTGACCAGTGGGTGCGAACTGTAAAGGCAAACGGACAATTATTTATGTGGTAAGTATACACTGCAACCACGGGGAAGTGATGGTTTGCCGTTTTAAAACAGAAAAACCTTGAAACATTATGGTGGACAAACAAGTGCTGAAGAACAGTTGCACGAGACTCCAGCGGGAGAAAAAAAAAATTGTCTCGACGCATCGGTTCGCCACAAAAATTTTGCAAAAACACTGCACCGTCCGTACATTTCTCTTTGTGCACTGCAGCACTTGCATTACGCACATGCGTCTTCGAAATGATGAAGAAATTGTAAACATGTGTTCGTGCAAATGCATACAGGTCCTTAGCCCAACCGAGCCTGTGTTTGTCGCCTGACAGACGAGATTTCAGAATCCTGGGGCCCACTAATACGACACTGATGCAAGGACACTCCGACGGTATCGGACTCCCGCTTGATGTCTCCAAAAGGTTTTGGCTTTCTACTCTGGTGTATACTGACCCTCAATTTATCAAGAATAAGAGAGGCGCTCGAGCTCTGACGAACTCCTCAGTCACATGCTTAAATACCATAACGCACTTCTTTTATCAGGACAGAAAAAAAAAAAAAAGAACATCGTCAGCATGAGCTAAAATCTAAATTTCATATTGAAAGAGTTAAAAGCTATGAATTGATGTTTTTGTTTATTCATTAAGCGTTCAAGATATGAAGCGAATATCGAAGCTGATATTGGGCAGCAATGCATGTCGAAAATGTGATTAACTCCAATAGAGTTGGTGGGAATAGATTAACAATCAATCATGTATTGGACGCTTTATAACATAGTTGTTTACCTTTAAGCAAGACAAATACGTTCACTCTGCTAAACTGAAAACAGAAATTCAAATCGCACCTTGTCAAGAGCTTTTGCCAAAGTAATCACTCTTACAACTATCGCATGCATAAGGATATCGGACGATGCTTGCAGGCAATTTTCAATCATTCTGAACTTTGCGCTTTTCGGAATCAGTATGGTATGACCAGTAAAGAACGGAAGAGGTTAAATCTCATGCCATAAGGAGCACTAAAAACTTCGTCCAGCTGATAGTGAGATGGCATAAAAGCCTTGTGCGACTTCCTCATACCAATGACTATAGCCACGCATGACGTTACAGCAACAGTTAATTAAAATTGAGATCACCAATTACACACTGCTGTAAGCAGCCTTCACAAGTATAACTATACAGCTTACGTCTCCTACTTACCCCTACAGATTTACACTACTAATAATGAGCACCTAATCAGAACTACCAATTAGCGACATGTACGTATGGCAATGTTATTATGGATACTTAATCGCCACCTAAGTTTCTGTCGTTTTTCTTTAGACGTGGTCGGTATTCATTGAGAGCTGAGATCATGTACAGGGTCGATGTACAGGGTCGTCAACTTAGCTACAAAAAGGTCACCTCTTTCAACGCGCCATTGCGTCCTACCCGGCCTCGCAATAAAGCTTAAGTGGCAGGCCATGCGAAGACCCACCTCTGGTTACCTCTGTGCTTGTATTACTTTTCTTCGATACGCGCTTGCATTGGACGTAATGTTGCTTTGAATGCAGTGAGCGTGTTATAGGTAGAAGTGGACGACCCCATACGTGTGCACGCCAACTTCCATTTCCCGTAAGTGATCCGTTCAGCTCGTGAGGAAGTAGACATGCGAAATGCAGTATATTTATTTTGCTTATCAAATGAACGGCGGCGCAACAAGGACAATAGCAAGAAAGGGACCACCACAAGTGGTCTCCTATATTTACCAAGTGGCGCACAACTTGAAGAAGGTTGCCGGTCTGTACGACGTACAGTCATGAGCACTATGAGCAAGAACAAACATTTTACATAAAAACTGCGAACAGTCTCGGTATTTGTCTATGAAATTTCATGGCGACCTACGGATTTAATGCAATATGTTCTTGTCAAACAAAATTATAAAGTAATAAATAAACGAATGCTCAAACTTTGTTATAGCTCATATTGCTCATGACTGTATACTGTCGTTTTCTCCGCGCCCAAAATAGCTGAGCGAATTATATAGGTTCTCGGATCGGCCAGAAGAAGAAAGCCCTGTGCGAAAAGAGGCACGGCAAGCATTCCATTTCCTGTGCCGTCGGACGGTTCTACTAAATCCCATTGGCATGTGGAGCGAAAGAAATCGTTGCTAAACGGAGGAGGGTCGAATTTGCCTGCCCATTGTAAAGATTGCAGGTGTGCGCCAACGCTTAACAGAATAAGGATTCTGAGCAGGAGTCGCGATCATGTGGCACGTGAAATTCTTGAAACTTTTATGATCAAGAAGAAGGGAAGCACTTGCGTTAGCGACTCATATCCCTCCGTAGAAATGAAGTTTCCTTTTTTGATATATTTTTTTTTGTGACGTTATGTACTGCGCGACTTTTCAGCCATGCTTTTCTAGAGGCCGTCTGGTGTTTGTTTAGGAGGGTTGTTAATTTAGTTATTGGTTTTGTCTTTTTTTCTTCCTTTTTTTTTTTTAGATTTCTGACTGCTTCTGCTACGAGTGTATTTTTTTCTTTTTATATTTTTCTGTTTGAGGTTTCGGACCGTTATTGCTTTTCATGTTTGACACTGCGGTTGCTACGATTGTTTCACATTGCTTTTGCTAAGAGATTGCCTGTTTTTCGTTTCTAAATTCTTTTATCAGAATCAGTTAGTTTATCTGCAGTGGTTAAAGATTTCTTGTCTGTTATCCTGATGTTGCCGCTTGTTTTGGACGTGTTGGGTTCGGAGCCATAATAGCGACGAGTCTCTTGCTATATGCCACTTTTCCGGTTCATAAATAGTTGGTAGTGTGCGAATGTGGTGTCTTTCTTGTTATTGTCCTTGTTGCGCCGCCGCTCATTTCATCATGCACTATCTCGCCCCTCAGGCTGTTGTATTCTTTTGCTTACTGTTTTCCTCAGTAACTTTCTCAAAAGCGACAACGCAATTTTTCTGCCCAGCGTTTTCGAGATGTTCAAGATAGGAGGCGTGTCAAGATGTTCTGCTAAGTCTGTGCTGAAAAAAAAAATGCAATGCTTTCTATTATAGGACGACAATAGAACGTGTCACACATTTTATAATCTGCCTGCCCACAGGAAGCGCTTTCATACGCTGCTCGTTTCCGCCTTGGCAGTCATGAAATACGGCGTTTCACTGTTGATACTCTTACGCGGACTAAAGAAAGACGTTATGTTCAACCTACATTCACTTTTGGTAACCTTGAAAAAGTGTCAACGCACTCGAGAGCGAGTGTATTGCTCCGAGAGAATAAGTTAGGGCCCGCCTTATAGCTAATGCTGATCCTTCAAGCATGCTCCCGTAGCAGGTCAAGCGCCGTTGGTCTTCTGCGGCGCGCACGGAGAAGCCACATGCATGGGCCGGCGGCTGCCTTCCGTTACGTGGGCGCTTGTCGGTCGTTTCCGCGTGCCTCGCTCTTTCCTCCTCGCCACCGCTGCCCGCGTGAGAGCGCGCCCCGGTGTTTTCCCGCCGCGCCCAGAGATCGGGACCTCCAACCCTTTCGCCCCGCCGCGCATTCCTTTTGTTCCTTGGCGCCCTCACCTATTTACCCTTTGTTAGGCCCCTGCGCCCTTTTTTTCGTTTGCCCGCTTTCATCGGTCGCGCGTCTTTAAAAACCAGCTATGCTATGCTGGTTCTCAGCGCGGTGTTGTTTTTTCACCGCCGCCGGCTGATGGTTGCAGCTGGGATCCTTGAGAAGACTCGCGCGCCGCCACTGGAGGGGGTTGTACCGCTCTCTTCTTTTCACGCGGAGCACTCAAGCGTGCACGAGAAGAAAAAATAAACGAACGCGATGCAGAAGAGAAAAAATAAATAAAATAAAGGCGGGAGAAATGCGTGCGTTATGCAGAGAGAACCGATGCCCCGAAACAAACAGTCGGCGGACAGCGGAGCAGGCGGGAGCAAAGGTGTGCCGCCAGAACGCGAGGAAAAACAGGCGGGAGCCCCAGCTGAGCTGAGCTTCCCCCTTCTTTCGCGGAGAGAAGAACAGCAACGGAAAAAGAATGCGCAACAGCGGCAGTGCCCGTTTGCGGTTGCGCCCGTGGTTCCGCGTTGCTTCGCTTTCCATCGGCGTGGCATCGGCCGACGCGGAAGCGCGCCCAGTGCTCGACGCCTGCCATAACTGCTGCTAATGCTTCCCTCATGGGCCTATAAATGATGCGCTGTTGTTTCCAAACTATGCGAGTCCTACTGACATTCGCGTGGCGAAAGCGGGGTGAACCGTTCGAAAGAAGGGGAGCCAATAACGGTCTCTGGCTGTGCCCGGAAAAGGTGGCAAAAGTAATAAACGAAAGCAGGTACGGAGAATAGGTACGGGCATCGTTCCCATGTGTGGGCGTCTTGGGTGTCCGCACACAGAGGGCTGAGACGGTGGTGGCACGCTCTTACCGGTGACCATTATTACAGACCAGGGTTATGCCTTATCTCTTCTTCTGGTCATGATGTCCGCTATGGGCTAGAAACTGGGATTTTGAGAAAAAGGCGGCGAGGCGCCATCGCTTTGCGCAGAAAGGCACGCTTCATTCCGAAACACTGCTCGAAACCTGAAGCCTGCCAGCTTGCAACGGGGGTGGGGGTGAAAAGTGGCAGTTCCTGGCCCTACGGGGCTGGGACGGTAGGTCAACGCCGCTTGCGGCGGGGGCTAGCCAACCACCGATTTTTATCTGTTGTAGGCCGTCACTGCACCCGCCACCGCTTAGGTGGTGGACGACGGCTGTTGTTACGGCGAGCGTCTTCTCTCTCTCTCTTCTTTTTCCTTTCTTCTCTATTTTCTCTTCTGTCCGCACTAGGCAGCGAAAGTGGCTCAGCTACAGAGCCAGTAGCAGGCCAGTGCATTTTCTTTTCCTTCTTCCTACAGCCACAACAACAACAACTTGCAACGCGCTGCGAATTCCCAGGCTGCTGCATTTTCGTCTATATTCGCACATTGAGAAGCCATTGTACCAGACGGCGACTTTTCTGGGCGCTAACAAACCGCAGAGAAACTACGTCGAAGATTCAGGGCCACTGATAAGCTTCATCGTTAGCTCGGACGAAGCCATGGCTATATCGGGCATGGCTTCGTCCTGAGGCAGCTCACGGTGATGGGATAGGCGCATAGTGATAACCATCGCTGTGTAACTCCCAACTCCAGTGCGAGTGTCCGCTGAAAACTCCGTAAACTGCTCTTTCTATTACGTCCGCTTTCTCAGAGCGATTACTCAAGCGGAACGCCGTTATAAAGAACCGCGGGGCCAAGTCATGAAAAGTGGTCTCGACAGAAAGGCAAGAAGCTCGCTGCGAGCCAGTATTCGCCCTTAGGCAGTATACTGCCGTCACCACAAAGAGCGCGATAGCTTTTGCAGGAGGAGATATGGCATTGTTTGTTCATGAATCGTCCCTTTTTTGTTTTTTGTAGAATGTGTGTGGCATTACTAAACTATCATTCTTGACGTAAGATGCTCGGACTAAGCAGCGAGACGCTTTGCACTGCGGTGATCTCATGCAGACTGGTGGAACATTGTGCAGTGCCCCTATATTTTTTTCTGGCGCAGCCTCCGTTTTCCTCATCATCCAGTGTGCTATTCTTACGACAGTAGAGATGGTTAGCGCATACACTAACGCTATATATAACTTTAATGTGACAGTGGACGTAATGAATGCACCACCTCCCTTACGATCCATTCTACAACGAGGCGAAATGCATTTTTAAAACTGTATCTATCGCCCATCACGTGGCGAAATGTTAGATATCGGAGTCTTTCGCAGCGTTGTAATGAGGTAAGCGTTCTACTGGGAAATATTCTAGGAATTCCTCTGGGATTAAATGTGCATATAATGAAATATATGCATGTCGTTACACCGATGTATAAACCCTGTCTGTAAAGAATGGTTTCCATCGTATTGCACGTAGTATTCTGTATACTTTAAAAAATTTATATAAATTGCCGCATTAATTTGTTCCTTTATATAACAGATTGTGACAAAGCTCAACACTTATCTTCTTCCTTGTCGTTTATAGTTGCAGACGGATATCGCGATTGGCCATGGAGGCCGCATTCTGCCTTGAGCGTGCCAGAATCCAAGATGAATCTCGAGAACTCGGCTAAATTACACTCTTTTGCGGAAGCTAGGTCAGCCATATCGAAGGATAACACTACTAGTTACCGTTAAAAGTAGCGATTGGAACTGGAAGTGACTGTTTATTAGGCTGGAGCCGGGTGACTATACCGCTTGAGAGCAAAAGCGTAGATTTTAGAGCGTTGTGCTCCACTGCAACGATTCATGAAGGTCAAATGACTCCGCGATTTGACCTCCGACGAATGAATGCGGTGACTATAGTCACGTACGCCGTCGCCATTACAGGAGTGCGGGCTCGTCACCATGTGTACAAAATATCGATCTGCAGCAAAATTGCGCTACGTCGAACACGATGGTGACTGCAAATTTAGCTTGGGTCACCCCCAAGTTTTGCTCAGGCAACCTCCTGATTTGACTTCGGACAATCCTCGCCAAATTCGATTTCCAACGTCATTCGACTATGGCGAACACAATGGTTACCTCCCAATTTGGCTCGGGTCGCCCCCAAAATTTAACCTCAATAGATGCGGACAAGAATCGAAGTCCAGCCTAATTTCGCTATAGTGAACACGATAGTGACCTCCAAATTTGGCCAGGGTCACCCCCATATTTGACGTCGGCCGATTTGAATTAAAATCGTACCACATTGGGTCTTAAATAAATGATTGACGCGAACATGCAAACGCGTCTTGCCGCATGGCAACTCAAAGTGGCCACTCGATATTCGTGTTCGTCCTCATCGAAGCAGCACTGATGCTTTTATACGCGTTATTGTTTCCTTGTTCACGAAATCGCCGTTTTTGGAGATTTAAGGTCTCTTTCGCGGCAAGCTTTTTATAGGGGTCATATCTTGTATCCGTTATCGCTTCAAGAAGGGGCTCTCGATTAGCTCACCTTTACAGAAAGTGACCTCGCTGAAGCTCGTCCCTTTGACCTTATATCGCTCTTCTGCAGCCCAGGCCTTGTCTTTCGCCTTTCATTTTTCCTTCGCGGAAAACTTGCGATTTAATGTCTCCTTATGTTTCTATCGATTCTGGACCGCGCGACGTGTGCGATACCGTGCTGCCTCCATTTGGCCCAGGGTGCACTCGACAAAGACAAATGCGCCAGGCCAGGTTCAGAGCAGGAAGTAAAAACAGAACGAAACAAAGCTGAGAAACACCACCGGCAGGATGAAAGGCATGTGAATTGCATTCCCTTCTTTCAGACGGCTTCCATTTGGGCCAGGTCTTTTAATTAGAATGCGAATGCAGGAAGTGCTACACAAAAATACCGGGCTGTAGCGATGCCGAAGCTAATGGAGAATGGAAAAAATAATCGGAAGGGAGGCAAGAAAGAAAGCGACAGACGGAGGAACCCTTTCTGGAGCACTCCTTGTGCATCGCCCCTCATCACGTTTGAAAATCAACCGAAGCTGCCGCGCGAGGGGGACGAAAAGAAGAAAGTGCAAGAAAGCTCTCACGATGTAATAAAGAACAGGCTTCTATGCATGAGCCCATTTACTTTGACAGGAAAGCAGAAGGAACAACCAAAGCGAAAAAAAAAAAATGAGTGGGAGGAAACGTGGTTAACTATGGCGCGACTAAAAAGAATACAGAACTCATCTGTTCCTAGGCGGCGCAGATTATTTACATATACATAAAAAATGAGTCTGAGCGCTCGCTCGAAGGTGGTGTGCCTTGTTTTGTCCTTGTCAGTTTTTTTGTTTGTTTGTTTCTCCCGGAGCGTGTCGTGGCAGAAAAATAACAGCAGCCGTGGGCTCACTGTGCCACGAGGCGGGATGAGACTCGCGACGTCCGAGAGAATCGATAGCGCCATGGGGTGGGGAGAATGGAGGAGAGGAGGAAACCTAGCTCAGCTCGAGAGCGGTAAGAGGTGGTGAGTGGAGAGGAGGGAGGGGGGGGGGGGTGGATGACCCACGACGGAGGGGCGTTCAGGTCGTGTTCCTTGCACCATCCGCTCACTGAGAGCCTTGCCTCAGTACTATAAGGTGGAGGGCTATACATATAATCGTATACTTCAATAACACGATGTAAACTCCGCTTGAAGACGGTTATATAATAACTGTAGGAGATGGCGGATGACATGCACCAGCTGCTATTTGGCTCTCATTATTCGTCGACGCGCTGAACGCAGTTTACAACGTGTCGAACGACTGTGGCTTCTGCATGGTCTTCGTACGAAAACTGATTGTTTCGAAAGTATAACTTGCACCAGAAGGTGTCTTGTTGTCCTTCAGACCTTTTATGGCAGAAGCCGACGTTTTAGAACACTCTGAGTTCCTCCTGCACGCATGACAGCCGGTAGCCCGGTGTGTATCCTCAGGTAGGCAAGCGTATATAAGCGCTGTGAAGTAAATTGAGAAAAGGGGGAAGGGGGCTTCTGCTACTTGTGCCAAAAAGCCGTCGCTGTGCCCAAGAATTTTCTGGGGAAAACGTGGCATTGTTCGAACCCCCTGCAACTCCCTCCCCTCCCCCCCCTCCCCCCCCGAAAAAAAGAGGAAATAGATATACGCACGTGGTTTTAGTGACGCAACATTAATTTTGTTTCTGCTGCATTCAGGGTGATGGCACATATACCATTTTGCTTCCAATTTAGCAACCATGTGCTAGTCAAGGTTGAGGCTAGTTTGCGATAGGGATTCGAACCGAAGACATATACTATCGGGGACAAAAATATTTGGACCGCACTTCATGCGATTTTGAGCTAGAAGTATACTATGTAAACGAATTATGTCCTTATTTCTCCTGCACACATAAAATAACTAAAGTCCAACATTCACATCGACAAGTATGATCCGAGGCTACTGCCCGATACGAAAGTTATGCGGTTTGGTCGTAGTTTGCGTGGTCCACAGACGTTTGTCCCCAATCGTACCTTCAATTGTATACCCGTGAATTGAAACTCGCCAATTTAGCCAATCAACGCTCGCATGATAGGTTTTCCGGTCGTAGGCATGACGTCATATGTTGGCCGAAACGGTAGTTTCGATTTTCGCCTTTTTGTTGTTTTAAAATGCTTCTAATTGGTATCTTCAAAAATATTACCGTGTTTTGTAACGCACGCAGAGGGGACTGTAAGGCATGCGATGTGAAATGGAAGTCAAAATACTAAAAAAAGAAAAACGAACGTAAAAACCAGTTGACTTCTCAACTGCACAATATGGAATCACTCGGGATTAGTAAGTAGATCCGATAGTAATGAGTTGTTCAATATATATATAAAAAAAGATGTCTCAGTCAGGCCCAAGATAGCATGCGATTAATACCACTGCATAAGAAGAATCGGGAGAAAATTGATGCCAGTATGCCTCAACAGAAAGCATATACCGGCCAAGTGGGGATTGTTTCGCTGTTTGTAGATTAGTATAATTTAATTCTTGAGACATACCTCGGTGTGGTTTAACTAAATCTAGAAATTATTTCACGTTAAGGAGAACTGTTATACTTCTGAGCTGAAAGCCGTTAACGCAAAAACTGATTCCCCTTTAAGAATTTTTTTAATCGACAATGTATCTCTAAACTTCGAACGTCGAAAATGCGCATTTCAAATGTCGTTAAGTCGGTTTTCACGCTTCGCAAAAAAAAAAAAAAAAAAAAAAAGCTTACGCATTTTTTTTGTTCTGTCTCAAGCACAGGCAACGTTCGTTTATATTATGTTGTAAGCGAAGCTAACATGATTGCAGGGCGAAGAGACGCCCTTTTATAAATGTGCCATGAGTGAAAGCGAGCGCAATCAGCGTTCAGATCTATATTTTTCACGCTAGTTGTTACTTTCAACCACATTGTCAATCAAGAAATCAAACAGGACGCTGACCTTTAATGTCGACGGCCTTCCATTCAAAACCTAAAATTAAAAAAAAAAATAAGGGACATTTAGGCTTCGCTCTAGTGGTATGTGACGCCACCAATGTTGCTAGATTACCATTTGACGTTGGACGCGCGTTGGCTCTCTGCTGCTGCTCCTCTTTCGGATCCTTGTTCGCGCACGTGTATTTTGCTACAAGCTGAATCATTGTTAAGATGAAAGTCTCATATGGCTCACGAAGAGCAAAAACCCGTACCCGGAAGTTGCATGCAGAACGTGTCGCCAAATGTCACTGTCTCAGAAGGTCACGGTCTCAAAATGCCACGTGATGCTACAAGGAGTACATGTATATAGTCTCACCAGTCACATAGTATATAGAGCAATGCTAAACCATTAAGCCTAACCTCTGTCGAAAGACGTTGTGACAAGTTTTGTAATCATGACTGCAGTCATGTGATATCACGATATATCATTAGACACAAAAGATAAAGATGATGGAAAATGGCGTATGTAGTGTCGAATGAGTTGCATATAACTTCATACCAAATGTGACCACATGACTATGCCATGGCAAGATATGCCGCCTGGATAAAGATGCAAAGAACTTCCAATTAAGTGATTGAGTAACACTTGTAAAAAGAGATTACGTCACAATTGAGTCGCGCGACGAAGAAGTGTCGCGTGGTTCGGGATAACTTTAAAACAGTTATGTCATCATACCATAGTCACGTGGCAGAGAAGTGTCGCTTGATTCAGGTTGACTTGCAAAAAAGTGAGGCCGTCTCACCGCCATAGTGGTGCACCGAAGTCACGTGACGAAGCCTAGCGTGATTCAGGATCAGGCGGCATTGCTTGCGTTGTCAAACCGTAAAAGAGTTAACATAATTTGGACGCTTAAGTTTTGTTATAAGAATGGAAACGATAGCCAATCTAACACTGCCTGCTTTAGGTCGGTGTAGGCACGCGGTAACATGGAGGACACTGCCAAGCGTCAGCTCTTGCATTGGTTCCTTGTGTTTGCATTGTACAAAGGCGCCGCTCGGCACTGAGGTATTCGCACAGTGCAAGGTGAATAGCGCAGACAAAGGCCATCGGAGTGACATGCGCAACAGGCTCTAACAGCTGCCGCGTCGAGGTTGGAACGGCCAGGCCCAGGATGACAAAGGGAAGGGCATGCACCCACTAGGACGGGGTCGGTTGCGCGTCTTTTCGGCAACAATAACGCGCTCGCTGAGGAGAAATTCACCGACGTGGCACAGTTTGGGAGAACCGGCGGGGCATCGGAGCGCACGGAGCCAAAAAATACGGCAAGGATGTTTCGAAACACCACCACCAATTTGTCATTGACAACCGTAGCATTGACATCACTATATAGGCGCGATGTCGAAGCGTATGCGACACGGGGCGAAAGGAAAGAATGCATTATTTTTGTTTGTTTCTTTGGTTGTTTGTGTGTTTTTACCTCTGACTGTGGAAGGGGGGGGGGGGCGCATACAGTTGTACTTCACTGGTATACCCCATTAAAATCGCTTTTCGTCGTAGTGTTACTGCTGTCTACTAAGCAAAGTCGATGTTTCAGACAACAGGAGTAAAATAGCTTCATGTGTACGGGCTTAACTATATATCAGTGTTCAGTTCGGGAATAAATACATATATATATATAGTCGCTTGATAAGTTGAACTCAATATTTTTCGGGACAGTTATATATCCGGACCTCTTTTGCAAGCAACTCTAATATTTCGCTTCGCAAAAGATTGAGTCACAGCTCGGTATGGGATATACTTGGTATTATGGATGGAATTATGGGGATAATCAAATCTTCAGCCTCTCAAAATTCCTTGCCGAGGCATGACAGCGCCTTGCGCATTTTTTTACAGTGTCTCCGCAGCGACTGATTCATAGCTTGAACTTTAACGTTTTTGAAAATGCATCGCTGCTAATCCTAAATTTTGTCAAGTGTGCAAAACTTCTCGCACACAGTGAAATTTATTGCCATTATAAAAAAAAAAAGACACATTATGCTACTAATTCACAGACATCACAAACATTAGAAATCCCTTTTATTCCTCCGTTTCAGGAAATCTTTTAGTCATTGGCGCACTGCTATCAGATTCACCGACATTGGCCGCAAGAACCATTCGCCTTGTACGCTCAGCAAACTCAATACACTCAGAGCTGTACACGTGACATTTACTTTTCTGTGCGGCGAGATTTCCTGTATACAGTGGTGGTGTATTCATTTTTTGGGGAACAGTTGTGCCTGGTTGTCTAGCCAGAGTCTACGGAAACCCGCCGGGCAGTACGCTGTCAGTACCTACATTTAAACAGCTTAATCATCGTGTCAAGTAAGATGAAATGAACCCGGCTGTGTCGCAATTCATTCAAAAGTACTGCAGATCAGAGCACGAACGTGTACCTTGCATCTGCGTGGGTTTGACACTAAATCTGCCTGTCTGACACTCGTGTAAGATACGTATACAGTGTTGAAAAGGTGGTAAGAAAAACCAAGCTGTCATTACGCATGTGGTACACAACAAAAATACTTGGCCCATGAGCGCGGTATAACGTAAAAGTATGCAAAACGACGCCAGTAAATCTAAAGGACAGGCAGTTGCGTGCCTTGCTTTCCTAAAACCCGTGCTTCATTTCCGCAGCATGGGTAAAGTCCATTTTTTTCCTGCAATATAGGAACACTATAAACAATAAATCGTTAAAGGTATGTTTTCTTCGCCAACAAATTCGCCGTAAATTTAGAAGCAGACATATACCGCGTGCGTTTCTGAGAGCGCCGCTGGCTGCCGATCCATGCACATGCACTATCTGAGCGACGGTGGCGTCACCTCCGTCTATCTCTTGGCGAATAGCAGCTCTATCTCTTCAGTGCTTAACTATGTTGCAGCAATGTGGAGGCTGACTTTTAGGGAGCAGCATAAATTCAGGACAGCGCAGCGATCTATGAAAATAGAATCGATAGATGTAACTTTCGGAGACCAGAAGCGTACAGAGTGGGTGCAGAGCAAACGCAAGTTATAATCGCATTCTAGTCGAAATCAATAAAACGAAATGGGCAGAGCGCGTATTGTGAAGGCAAGATAGCCGATGGTCCCTAAGGGTGACTGAGTGGATACCAAGAGAAGGCAAGCATAGCAGTGGGCGGCAATAAACTTAGGTTGGAGGATGAGACCGACATTCTAGTAGAAATTAAGAAGAAATGGACATGGGCAGGACATGTAGTGCCAAGAGAGGATAACCGATGGTCGCTGAGGGTAACAAACTGGATTCCAAGGGAAGAAAAGCGTAGCAGGGGGCGGCAGAAAGTTAGGTGGGCGGATGAGATTAAGAAGTTCGCAGGGGTCAAGTGGATGCAGCTAGCACAGAACCGGGTTAAGTGGAGAAATATGGGAGAGGCCTTCGCCCTGCAGTGGGTATAATCAGGCTGATGATGATGATGATGATGATGATGATGATGAGATTAAGAAGGATGTGAGGGTCAGTTGGATGCAACATAGTGCTAATCGGAGGCAAATGACAGTGGGTTTTATTCAGCACTGAGCCTGATCAGGATGATGATGATGATAATGATATTTGTGAGTGCGACAGTGTCGTTAGAATATTTGTTTTTGGGCCTTTAAAAATTTCCTTGGCCGCGAGTACCAGACTGATGATGATGATGATAAGGTCGTTGTTTTTTGTGTTTTTCTTTCTGGTTTTTAAAGATTTCAACTACAGCCGCGAGTACCATGCATGCTCAATGTTCTTAGATATAGACGTTGCATGCACTGAAGTCCCATGCACTGTCCATTTTTCGGAAGCTCTACTTTATATCCTGTTCAGCCTAATCGTTTTATGGCGCCGACTACAAAGCCTGCAATGACCTGCTTCTCTCCTGCTCTCTTCGCGCTTTTCCCGAGCGCATGCGCACGCTCTTCTTTCCGTTTGTGGCGCAGTCATTTGTTTCTTCTGCTGTGCTCGGAGTCGGCCCATTGACTCTTTATTTTATTTTTCGTTTTGCATCCCTCGGCGTCCGGCAGAAGGGTTCCACCCCGGCGAGGTCGCGAAGCCCAGTTAATGAGTCGCCGTCCCTTCGCAAGGCTGGCCTAAAATTTGTGGCCTAAACTGTTCTGGCGCGAATACCCTCTGCTGAAAACAGGGCCGCAAAGTCGTTAAGCATCTCGTATACGGGTCGCTTCAGCCCGCTCTGCCTTTTACTGCTTGACATGGATGCATCAAGCAGCTGCAGCGTGTTCTGTGTGCGCTGTGCCTAATTTATTCCACCCCTGCTCTCAGCGCAATACTCGATGGCGATTGCCGCTGTACTGTATAATAGCACGTATTGAGCTCGGCATCAATTATTTGTGGCACACAAATATTTAGGACGCAAATATACATATAACCTATGTCGTTCCTTATAGATTGGCACCGCCAGTAATTCTTTAGATCTTTAGATGCTCTATCTGATGCATTCTTTTTAACTCATTCGTTCGAACGTCATCGTGCGGACAAGCTCGTGATGACACGAAACCACAATGCTTGCGCATTAATAATATTAAATGGGGCAGAAGGAGGGAAGGGCTTAGTATAATAATAATAATAATAATAATAATAATAATAATAATAATAATAATAATAATAATAATAATAATAATAATAATAATAATAATAATAATAATAATAATAATAATAATTGGTTCACATGAAAGGAAAGGCACCGTATCTGTCACACGTGTAGCTGTGAAAAAAAAAAACTGATTCATTTATAGGAAGGGAAAGACACGGTAACTGTCTCATTTGATTTCTGTGGACACCGCAACCGCGCCGTAAGGGAAGGGAGGAAGATGGGAGTGAAAGTGGAAAGAGAGAAAGAGGAGCCGTAGTGGAGGGCTACGGAGTAATTTCGACCACCTGGGGATCTTTAACGTGCGGCCGTGGCACAGCACACGATGCCTCTTCGTTTCGCCTCCATCGAAACGCAACCGCCGAGGTCGGGTTCGAATCCGGGTGCTCCGGCACAGTAGTCGGGCGTCTTACCACTGCACCACCCCGGCGGGGCTGTAGCTGTGAACACCTCAACCACGCCGTAAGGAAAGGGAGGAAGGTGGTAGTGAAGGTGGATAGAGAGAAAGGGAGCCGTAGTGATGGACTACGGAGTAATTTCGACCACCTGGGGATCTTAACATGCGCTTACATCGCACAGCACACGGACGGCACTTCGTTTCGCCTCCATCGAAACGCAGCCACCGCGTTTCGATAGAGGCGAAACACTTGTTGTGGACTGATTTATTTATAGGAAGGGAAAGGCGCGGTAACTGTCTCACTTGATTTCTGTGGACACCGCAACCGCGCCGTAAGGGAAGGGAGAAAGGTGGGAGTGAAAGTGGAAAGGGAGAAAGAGGAGCCGTAGTGGAGGGCTACGGAGTAATTTCGACCACCTGGGGATCTTTAACGTGCGCTGACATCGCACAGCACACGACGCCTCTTCGTTTCGCCTCCATCGAAACGCAGCCGCCGAGGTCGGGTTCGAACCCGGGTACTCCGGCACAGCAGTCTGGCGTCTTACCACTGCACCACCCCGGCGGGGCAAACACTTGTTTCTGTGGGCATCTGAACCGCACCGTAAGGGAAGGGGGAAGTTGGGAGCGCGAGGAGCTGTAGTGGAGGGCTACGAAGTAATTTCGACCACCTGGGGGTCTTTAACGTGCACTGACATTGCAAAGCACACTGACACCTTTCCTTTTCGCCTCCATCGAAACGCAACCGCCGGCGGTCGGGATCGAACCCTGGGGGTACCGCGGGTACTCCGGCACAGAAGCTGGGGATCTTAACCAGTGCACTATCGTGACTCCTTTGATTTCGCAAAAGCGAAATTCGGAAATAACTTGAATGCCAATCTAAACACCGCCCCCCTTCCCCCCCCCCCCCCCCCATTTTTTTTTTTTTTGCAAGAAAGCGCGTACACAAGACATTGTGCGTTTGCTCGTTCAGCGGCGAAGGGGGGGGGGGGGGGGGGTTGCTTCTAGTCCTACGGGGATGGGACTGGTAGGTCATTGCCGCTTGCGGCAAGGGCTAGCCTACCACCATATTTTGAAGCGAAAAGCTTCACTAGGCTCGTCAACACCGGATCTGGAGTGCGTGTGATCACTTTTAGCCGCAGCTGCGCATGCGCGAACTGGCCGAGGGACGTAACTAGGAGAGGCGCAGATGTTTGAAGCGAAAAGCTTTACTATGAGGGTCAGAGCCGAGTTTCGCGTATGCCGTATCCGTGACGTCACAGCCAAGGCCAAATGCGCAGTCCCCTCACCAAGCTCTGCCAGCGCTGAGTAACGCTTAAAACATGTGCGACTTCTCCTCATTAAAAACAAAAATTAGTATCCATCCAGAAATCGAACCTTCATCGCTTGGCTCCCCAGCCGAGCGCTTTACCGCTGTGCCACGTCGCGGGTCGTGAAGAACTTTAGGTTCTTGAATGGGGGTTGGGGGGAATTAAGGAACGTGAAGAATTGCGGTGCACAGCCCTGAAACTGTCTCCTGAGAGAAATTAGGGACCACCGCAACGGGGCTGTGCAGAGAAGGGGTAAGTGGAGAAAGGTGATAAATAGTGGAGCAGGAGGGAACGCGAGTCGTAAAGCGCTGCTCACAATTCCTCCTGCGTACCGTGAGGATGATAGCAGGATTCCGAGCGTGACAGATACTGCATGCGATTGGCGCGCAATTGGAAAGTACCAAAGACCAAATATAGTTACTCGCTCAAATAGGGTGACGTCAAGGATGTGACGTCACCCATCTGCCGTCAGCTATGAGGACCAAGCGGTAACGAATGCGCTCCAACGCCGCCGGGCGGCGCTTCTTGCCTTCCGCGAGTGACAGATGCTGCGCCTTTCCTTTCCTGTAAACGAATTATAGAAAGCCGCTGAACGTCGCGCTCGACATGTAAGCCAAGGGAACTTTAGCTGCTGACGAACGGCGCAAAAGGCTGGAGAAATTTTCTTCTGATTCCGATGTAGTCACACCCTTTCTCTCTTTCCACTTTCACTCCCCCTTCCTCCCTTCCCTTACGGCGCGGTTCAGGTGTCCACAGAGCAAGTGTGACAGATACTGCGCCTTTCCCTTCCTGTGAACCAACCAACCAACCAACTGCTTTTCGCTACATATATCCAGGCATGTATCCAGGCTAAGCCATGTTTAATTTTTTATCTGTTGTAGGCCGTCATTGCCCACGCTACCGTTTCGGTGGTGGACGAAGGCTGTTGCGACGCGCGTCTTTCTCTTTCTCTTCTTTTTCTCTCTTCTCTATCTTCTTTTATGTCCGCACGAGGCAGCGGAGGTGGCTCAGATACTGAGCCAGTTGCAGACTCGTGCATTTTCTTTTCCCTCTTCCTTCAGTCGCTACAACAACAGCGGCGAGCCGAGCCTGCGAGGCGTTGGCCGAGCCGTCGGAGTCCCGCGAATTTTAACGCGAAAGCGTTACTTCGCTGTGTTCACAGATTTCTGTCCGCAGACTGTGTCCGTAGACCGCGTCCGCAAAATCGTGTCCGCAGCAGTTGCGGGTAATTGAGAAGTGGTAGAGGGTAATGAGTGGTGTCAATCGATAGAGGCTGACGTAATGTTGCTCCAAGAAAAAATAATTAGGCCAATAAGTTAATTAGGTAACTGGTTCACAGGAAAGGAAAGGCGCAGTATCTACCACACTTGTTTGTGGACACCTGAACCGCGCCGTAAGGGAAGGGAGGATGGCGGGAGGAAAGAGAGAAACGGGTGCCATAGTGGATATGACATCAAGGATGTGACGTTATGCAACCGGAAGTAGAGCCGAAAAAAAAAAAGATTATAGGAAGAGACTGGGCCCCGCCGGGGTGGTGCAGTGGTAAGACGCCCGACTACTGTGCCGGAGTTCCCGGGTTCGAACCCGACCGCGGCGGCTGCGTTTCGATGGAGGCGAAACGAAGTGGCGTCCGTGTGCTGTGCGATGTCAGCGCACGTTAAAGATCCCCAGGTGGTCGAAATTACTCCGTAGCCCTCCACTACGGCTCCTCTTTCTCTCTTTCCACTTTCATTCCCACCTTCCTCCCTTCCCTTACGGCGCGGTTCGGGTGTCCACAGAGCAAGTGTGACAGTTACTGCGCCTTTCCCTTCCTGTGAACCAATTTAACTTTATTTTAAGGAAGAGACTGGCGCGCAATTTGAAAGTACCAAAGACTAAAATGGGCAAACAAGAAGTGAATTAAGCTACTAGAAGCAATATGAAGCAACCAACAGCAGTCCGTGCTTTCGCATTACTCCAATATAGTTACTGCTGTGCTCTTTGGTGGGAGGTGGTAAAGGCTGGCTGATCCTGGCCCTGATGGTGACCGCCGCTTGCGGCGGGGGCTAGCCTGCCACCGATTTTTATCTGTTGTAAGCCGTCATTGCACCCGCCACTGCTTCGGTGGCGGACGACGGCTGTTGTTGCGGCGCGCGTCTTTCTCTCCCTCTTCTTTTTCTTTCTTCTCTATTTTTTCTTCTGTCCGCACGAGGCAGCTGAGGTAGTTCAGCTACAGAGCCAGTAGCAGGCCCGTGCATTTTCTTTTCCTTCTTCATACAACCACGACAACAACAACTCTTTAGGGAGGGAGGAGAGGTGGTGAAGGGTGGCTGTTCCTGGCCCTACAGGGCTGGGACGGTAGGTCAACGCCGCTTGCGGCGGGGTCTAGCCTGCCACCAAATATTATCTGTTGTAGGCCATCATTACACCCGCCACCGCTGTGGTGGTGGACTACGGCTGTTGCGGCGCGCGTCTTTCTCTACCCTCTTCTTTTTCTTTCTTTCTACTTTATTCTATCCGCACGAGGCAGCGGAGGTGGCTACGATACAGAGCCAGTAGTAAGCCCATGCATTTTCTTTTCCTTGCTCCTACAGCCACAACAACAGCGCTCTTTAATTTTTTTTTTTCTAGAGCACCTTAACCAAGGTGGTGCGGCGTGTTGCTGCGTTTAGGCACTGCGCGGTAGTTGGCGGCACACAATGCCAAAAGCTGGCCGAAAGCGACCTGAATAATTTCATCAGCGTGTTCTCACGTGGAGCTGCAATGACAGCCATTCGGCTGGCACGGCAGGTTTCGAAGGCATCGCCTTGCTTTTTTATGTCAACTTTTTGGCGTCGTGCGGGATAGTAACGGAGTTCGGATGATTTTAGAGAGGCCCGGCCGCTGACAATGTGAACTTTAAGCGAACTGTAAGCACATATACCCGAAGGCATCTGTCAAGTCTGTCGAATAAAATGTTATTTCTTGCGCTCATATAACATAATTGGTTCACAGGAAGGCAAAGGCGCTGTATCTGTCACACTTTCTCTTTGGACACTTGAACCGCGCCGTAAGGTAAGGAAGGTATGGTGGGAGTGAAAGTGGAAAGAGAGAAATTAGAGCCGTAGCGGAGAGCTACGAAGTGATTTCGACCACATGGGGATATTTAACGTGCGCTGACATCGCACAGCACACGGACGCCTCTTTGTTTCGCCTCCATCGAAACGCAGCCGCTGAGGTCGGGTTCGAGCCCGGGTACTCCGGCACAGTAGTCAGGCGTCTTACCACTGCGCCACCCGGCGGGACAATGGTGCAGTGGTACGATCTCAGTGCTGTTGTTGTTCTTGTGCCTGTAGGAAGAAGGAAAAGAAATGCACGGGCCTGCTACTGGCTCTGTAGCTGAGCCACCTCCGCTGCCTCGTGCAGACAGAAGAGAAAATAGAGAAGCAAAGAGGGAGAGAAAGACGCGCATCGCAACAGCCGTCGTCCACCACCACCGAAGCGGTGGCGGGTGCAATGACGGCCTACCAGAGATAAAACTTCGGTTGCAGGCTAGCCCCCGCCGCAAGCGGAGGTGAATTACCTGTCCCAGCCCCATCAGGGAAGTACCAGAGCACGTTAAAGATCCCCAGGTGGCCGAAATTACTCCGGAGCCCTCCACTACAGCACCTTTTTCTGTCTTTCCACTTTCACTCCCACCTTCCTGCCTTTCCTTCCGGCGCGGTTCAGGTGTCCACAGGCAAGTGTCACAGATACTGCGCCTTTCCTTTCCCGTGAACCAATTATTATTATTATTATTATTATTATTATTATTATTATTATTATTATTGCACTGACGTTTTGCCGGTCTTGTTGCTGTTTTATTGAATTGCTGTTAATTTTTCCCCACTGCTTCTGAACGCTGCAGCGCTCGACCGTAAACTAAATTAGTACACAATGAACAGAAAATAAGTAAATATAGTTTGGTACGCAGAAAAAGAAGGGCCGAAGGCAGTTTAATAGAAACGTCTTTTTTTTTTTCTGCCCGATTCTCGATGTCTTGATAGTAAATGTTGCATCACCGGCCATAGAGAGGAATTGACCACTATGTTTAGAAAGCGAAGACCGCAGTTTGAGAGAGCGGATGTAAGAAATCACAGCAGCAAAGAAAAAAAAAAATCGGTGAACAGCGCCAGTGGGCATATCGATCCCTCCCCGCGTGGATCGCGCTGACAGAGTGTGCTCGCAGACGAAACCGGATGCGGCCGAGTGACGGAAGACAAGGCGCAGTTTCTTCTTGTCTGTTAAGCGTATTTCCTGCCCCGTTCGTATTTTCTTTCGACTACGCTCGAGAGAGTTCATTAGCGCGAACCGTTAGCGGAGGGCTTCTCCGAGGCGGCAGCAACACTGAAGCGGTGATGCAAAAAAGCAGAAGCCGCTGAAATCGCCGCGAAAGCGTGACAGGCTCCACCGGCGCGACACGGTCCGGAAAAAAAATCGAGCTAAGAAGAAGAGCGTGGTGGCAGTGGGGGGCTTCGGTTGGCGCTGCATCATTTGCATCGGGAAAGCTCCGGCAGCTGGCGCTGGTAGGCCGGCCAACGATCGACACGCCCATGTGCGCCGCTCCTGCTCGGGCCGCCCACCGGAGACTAGCGGCTCGCGGCGCCTTCGGGAGCGCGTTCGGTTTGGCCACTGGAGCATGCCTGCTCGGGGCGATCCTGGACATCGCGGGCGCATATCTCACCCGGAAAGCTGCATCTCTTTGTAGACGGTGATGATAAGCGCCGTTTTAGTAGGAGTAGAGGCGCTTTCTTTGTGAGGAAGAGAAGGGGAAAATGAAAGCCGTCGAGAGGAGATGTGAGCGTGGAACGAATTGGAGGACAGATGTACCACTGTCAAGGGCGATCGCTTCTGCTTCGGCACGATAACTTTGAGGTGTGCACCTAGAAGGGATAGAGTTTTGCTCCATGCATGGAAGCAACGCGGGGTGAAGAGAGACGCTTGCTGACGCAGGCTTTGCTCGAGCGGGACTGCAAGGGCTGACCCGCGAAAGTTCGCTTTGCGTAGTTCGCTTTAGGTTCGACACCCTGCCATCCTCTGCGGCGCCACAATGGGGCGAAAATCTTTTCATGCTTTAAATGCGGTCTAAGCCGCGCTAAGCTTAGATTACTGAAATTGTATGTTTTATTCCTTTTCTTTTTTGTTTTTTTTGTTTCTTTTTGTACTGGGCCACAATGGGTTTCAGCCGCACGAGGCGGTTGTCCGATGGTGGAAGTATTCACTAGGACGTACACTTCCTTTCCAGTCTTCGAACCTTTAATATTTTTTAAGTTGGTCTTTGGGGAAATGAAGGTACAGTATATCTCACTTCTGAGTGTGCACCGATACTTAAAAAGAACGGCATACACTCGAATGGGCATGATAGTAGGTTCGAACCCTTTTCGCAAATTAGCCGCCTAAGCACTTGACTGAGGTGGGTGCTCAATGGAAGGTGAAATGTTGTGACATCATCCCGAAAGCTGCACACAGAATGGCTGCGCGTTACAAGTTGATACAAAATATCGTGCGTTATTTCGCGTTGCAACTGCAACGCCAACGCCGGCTTTTCCGGGGCCCTTAACGTTTCGCATAAAAAAAAAAAAACATGTACAGAGTGTTTAAATATAAGTTTGACGTAGCCATCCGACTCTTCCGTGAAGATACAGCGGGCGTCGATTTAAGCCACTAAAGTCACGTCTAGTGTATGTCCGCATTCCTCTTGATACGCGCACAGGAAGCTCGGCCTTCGTGACTTTCGATGGAGTGCTAAGATACTGAACGGTTCACCCATCTGTTGTAGTTGCATTCCCACAATGAGGTCTTCGCCTGGGGTTGTGTGCAATGAGCACCGCTGTCGCGCGCACAGGTTGCGTGCAAGCGAAGGCATGCGACGCGATTTACACATACGCACATTCATGAGTTGCTTTAGATTCGTAACTGTCACCTCGATCTGGTCGTAATGTAAGAGCTACTCGTAGCAATTATAGCATGCCACTCGTAGCATTTGGGCTTCCTTCGATCCTACAGTGACCTCCAGAGATCGAGCATGGTGCATATAACACGCGTCTCGTACGTCGGGCTCTGAGAACATCACGTGAACCTTAATGCGTTTTAATTAAGTCGTATGAAATGCTGTGCAACATGCACACAGAGGAAACAGGATGATTTTCATTAAATCCTTCCTTTAAATTGTATACCTCACGGTCATGGCAAAATGCATGCCGAATCTGCTAGCGGATATATACGTTGGTAGAGTGGCGGCGACCGGAAGGCCGCGGTGAACTTGTCTAGACGAAGACGCGTGGCACCGCAATGCATGAGTGCACAGCTGGAATGCCAGATGCGCGAATGATCCGCTCCCGCACGAACAGCGACGTTTTTAGGGCATTTATGAAAGGACTAGGCAAGTGCTCAGTCTGCGGCTTTGCCATCCCATTAAATTTCGCGTAGATGCAGTTTATACACCTGCAGGTTTAAGATTAGCGTGAGCCGATCGAACTGTCTGCATAAGCCCGGCTGCATAAGCCGGGTCGGCTTATGCAGCCGATCGTCACACACTAGCGGAAGACATATTCGGCTCCGGGTTTCTGTGCACGTTACAAAGAGTACATATATGTAGCATGGAAATAACCGGGAGAAATGGGGAGTTCAATACTGCTGCTAAGGTACTTGTGTGTGCCATGCAGTACACAACAGAAAAGAAGGATGTTTCTCAGGCAAGCACGTAAAAGCACGAACTGTGACAAACAGTGACTAACAGTGTATTATTGGCACACTCGAATTACACCAATCGTCTCACTTCGGGTAGGGTTTAGACATGGAAAAAATAGTGGCTGAAGATAACCACCATGCGACTCATACTTACGCAATTGTGTCGAACTAGATTTGAAACAGAATGCCTAGTTGGCAATACATAGTTAAAAATAAAAATAAAATAGCGTGAAACACGCAGATTAAAGAAGAGAATAACACACCACACGCACTACAGTGGATTTTCCCCGCTACAATCATGCAGTATCGATGTTGTGCATCGAAACACATGCAGCGTCATATCCATGGTACCGAACCTATATAAGCGAAAACCGATACGCAGAACTTTTAAAAACTACGTATAAAGGGAAATGTGTACCGGGTCCGTCAACGTATATTTAGCATCAAAACACGGTTCTTGGGTCCGTCCGACGTGCGTCAACGCCCAGATTAATTTTGGCACAACGAAAACGTCTCTGAATGTTCCGAAAGTGTATAAAAAACTCGAAATCATTGAAAAATAGAAATACTTCTTTTTTGCCACTAGCTTTTACAATATCTAAGCACGGTTTAGAAATGAAGGTACATTTTCTTACGTAGTAGGTAGAGCGCTATGCATACGTGCCATTTTCGCAGCTTGTGTTAAAAAAATGGCCGAGGTATTAACCCTGCTAAGCCTAGTTAGGCGAAGCGAAATCGTGGTTTTGCTTGTTTTGCTTGGGTTAGTCTTAGATTAAGACATGGGCAGATATGATTTCGCAACGAATAAATTGTCGAGACTACGGAGTTGAGGATGCCTTCACCTATACGAGAGGGAAGACGTAATGGTGTATCTGCCGTCAAAGGTCAATTGATGACGCACCATTGGATACACCTTGGTTACGCTATCACTGTAACATTCGACTCGTTGAAGGTCAAGTGGCCTGTCAGGCTTACATTGAAGTATGTGAGGCGTTCGTTTCAAAATATTGGGATAAAACGTTATACTTATGTAGCTTAGCGAGAGCCGAAAGCTGAGGCAAGTTTAGCTGAATAAGTGGACACAACGCGATATAATCTTCTACTTTCCGTTCCAATATGGCCTATTTCCGTGCGGGATATTGAATCAAGCGAAGCATGCGTTATTAAAATCAATTACGGCTGGTTGGACCGATAAAGGTGGTTGGGATGGTAGACTTGACGATCCCGACAACAGGTGAAACCACATGTGATATCGGCGAAGTATTTATATAGGATTTGGCAAGAACGAAATAAATCCAGTTCAGTTGTTGGTGTCTCAGCACTGAACCACATTCAGAAATAAAGTTAGTTTGCCATACATGGCTACACTACTGTTGCACAGTCTGGTAATAGATGAATGATACAAAAAATAAACCAGAATATGCTTTGAAAAAGTGCGGAAGTATGGCATATCGTTTACAAAAAAAAAAAAAAAAAACAATCTTTTTTTTTTTTTTTTTTTTTTTTTTAAGCTGTGTTTAATGGGAAGACATGAAAAGTGCACGGCTGGCTGGGACTTCGATGAAAAGTTATCTATTTCCGGGAATAATTTTGATAACAATGTACAGATTAGCATCCGCGGAAGCACAGTTGTATCAAGCAGCAAAAAAATAAAAAAAATAAAAATAAATAAATAAAATAAAATAAACTGAATAGCTTTCGCAGAAACTTTGCATAGTTAGAGTTTTCCTTTTGTAGTGAACTCTGCGAATATATTATGAAGACGAGGATGAACTAGGCGAGGATATCTCAAAGACGAGGAGAAGAACGACGAAGTGCCGCTGCGCTGCTCGAGCTCGCTTGTGGAAGGCCTAGACTGGCTGTGCTCTTGTGTGGTTCTCTGTGGTTCTTGGAGAGGGCTATTATCCCTGCTAAAGGACAGTAAACACCCCCTTTCACTTGGTGGAGGTGCTGGGTTTCTGGCCAGAAGCATCTGGCACGCGTCATCGTCGATTCCTTGTAAAATATGACCAATCTTGGCCTGTTCTGTCATTGAAGCGTCCACGCGCTTGCACAGGTCTACAACATCTTCAATATAACTCGTAAAATTTTCGCCGGGTAGCTGTGCACGGCGGCGCAAGCGTTGCTCAGCGCGCAGCTTGCGCACTGCAGGCCTGCCGAAGATATCGGAAAAAGTAGTCTTGAAAGCAGACCACGAGGAGATATCAGCCTCGTGGTTGCGGAACCACAGGTTGGCTACGTCCGTCAGGTAGAATATCACGTTATTTAATTTGAGACCGTCGTCCCATTTGTTGTGCGTACTGACCCGCTCATATGATGACAGCCAATCTTCCACGTCGTGGTCGCCGGTTCCGCTGAAGATAGGAGGATCACGCTGGCGCAAAGCTCCAGCGCAGAACACGGCGGATGAGGGGCCGGTTGGACTGGGGGTGGTAGCGTCGGTCATTGCTTGTGTCGGGAGTGTGCGGCTTCGAAGCTCCAGGACGGCAGTAAATCCTGACCTCCACCGAGTACCACGGCCCCTACCGCATTGTCCGCCAAACCTCCCCTGTGAATTACATCGTGGAGCCACTCACTCCCTCTTCGGACATGCGTCATCGTGGCCGCGAAACTGTGCACGTGAGCCGCCTCAAAACTTACTACGATCCGCTCCTCTTGCCCTCACCCTAAGTCGCCAGGATGGCTCCTCTTCGCTCCGGGGGAAATTGTAGTGAACTCTGCGAATATATTATGAAGACGAGGATGAACTAGGCGAGGATATCTCAAAGACGAGGAGAAGAACGACGAAGTGCCGCTGCGCTGCTCGAGCTCGCTTGTGGAAGGCCTAGACTGGCTGTGCTCTTGTGTGGTTCTCTGTGGTTCTTGGAGAGGGCTATTATCCCTGCTAAAGGACAGTAAACACCCCCTTTCACTTTAACTATACGAAGCCTCCGAGAAAGCTGTATATTTTTCTTTCGTAGCCGCTGAACAGCACTTTAAAACACGCAACGGGACTCTAGAAGTGGTAAGGGAAGACGTCTTAGGCAGATTTACAGAATTTACAAAATCAGACCACGAAAGGAAATAACTAGGAGAATATGATTGGACGATGTGCATTTGGCGAGTACAGATCATGACTGACCATTATCGCTCTAAATGAAAGTACACAACAGTTGCATCTTTCCGCTACTCACTATAAGGGCTGAAACGTGATCAAGGGGTCTGACTGAAAGGGTTCTGCATAAGTTGAGGACAATACAGAGAGCTGTGTAAAGAAAATGGAAGGTGTAATATTAAGAAGCAGAAACCATGCAGAGCGGGTCGGGGAACAAGAGCAAGGTAATGAATCAGTTTAGTTGAAGTCAAGAAGAAATGAACATTGATAGGATATATGCCATGCGAGCGTGATATTCTCGGTCGCTTATAGGTAACAAATTGAATTCCAAGAGAAGGATAGCCAGGAGGCGGCAGAAAGTTAGGTGGGCGGATATTAGATTAGGAAGTGTGCGGGTGTTAAATGGACACAGCTATATAGCACAGAACCGGGCTAATTGGATGGATATGGCAGGCCTTTGCCCTGCAGTGGGCTGATGTTGCTGATGTTGTCAATGATGATAAATTTACGTCTGGTACGAATGTGTGGAACAAAGGGTCCACAAGCTTGAGCTAAGGGATGAGAGGTCTAGAGCTGCAGCAGCGAAAAGGTGAAACAGAGATGCAGTTCATGCTGTAGAAATTCGACAGTAATACCTAAAAATAAAATGGAAATAAGCATGCATTGTACAGATTTATCGCAGAGGTGCGTAGATGCTTGAGAAAATCAGTAATTTATCACTTAAGAGTGTAACACGAAAAGCAAGCATGAAAAGCAGAGACGCACATCAAAAGCGCTATATAAAAAACTAACAAATTTTCCGCGTCACTATGGGCCGTTTGTGGTGAAACTGTGCGTGGTGCTCGCGTGGTGTGGAAATTTTTTGTCTGATAGTAGAGAGATTTAGCTTACCGTGATCCGCGATCCGCCACCGTGGCTCTCTACCGCGCGTGGGCGGGGCGGGGCGGTCAAGCTGATTGGTCCCGACGCGGCAGGTCTGTGTGCCGACATCCAGTATGTGGCGCCATCTGTCGACGTCAAGGGGGTTCTGGGCATGCGCAGTGGAACGCGCGGTGACGGATCCCAGTAGCGGATCGCGGATCACGGTAAGCTAAAACTCTCTAGTAACTTTTTCGACGGTACTCACCTGTTCGGCCGCGCATGATTAAACCCGTAATCGACAACGCTTAGATCATGGAACCATATAGCTTTCGAAAAGTTACGGTTGCGCCATCCGAGAAAGCATGGTCAAAACAGTCGTGCACCTTGCAGCGCTCACCTCATGCATTTCGCTTTCCCTCGTTGGGGCTTTCTTCTTCAGAAAACAAAGAGGTCACTGCCGCTCTTTGATACGAACGCGACAATAGTGGTCTTTAACGGGTGTCAGCAATGGAACCCGCGGTTGAGGCGGAAATCACCACTGCTGCGCGCTACCAGTGCCCGCTACCAATGCCTGAATCCCCGCTTAACAATACAGATCACATGTATACGCCACATGACAAGCGTTATTTATAACAACATAAAAAAAATACAAGGGTTCAACGCTGCTGAACCAAATATTGAGCGAAAGCTGCGGGTGACCGAGCGTTCTTCTTCTTCTCATTTTCTTCTTTCTCAGCCCACATATAAAGCCCCGCTTTAACCAAGCCGCATGAACATGCCTTAGTGGCCTATATATATATAGGGGTAACGTGAATGCCAGGGTCCTAGCAGGCTGATTCTGACATACCCGTCCCATGTGAAACGAGAGACCCAAGTTGGCAGCTCCTGCCAACTTGGGGTCGTCTACGGGGGTCGTGTAAAGATCAATGGTGGTCACCGCCGTCCTACGCTGAAGGCTCAAACTGCGAGCAGTATTGCTTTCGCAGTAAAATAAATGACTCCAAATCTTTGCCTTTGTTGCGTGAATTGTGGAACTGAGCGAAAGTCAGCGAAACAATTTTTTTTTCAATTTCCTTATTCTGTAACCTTTTCCCTGCTTCCTCAACCCTTTCCTTTAGGAGGTAGAGAGGCCAGAATTTCGGATGTGTGTTTTTTCTGTAGCACAGAGGGCACTATAAAGCGTACATAAGACACGACTTGGAATGCACCTAAGGCAGCTAAATTTATGAGAAAACATTCTTTTCAGTTTTGGTTTCGGTTTTAACTGCTCAATGAATGCTGCGATGTCACAGGAGAGTTCTTATCACGTGAGTCATGGGAAAGCTCTCAGACACAATTAAGGCGTTAAATTTTAGCGATTAGAGCTAATGGGAACGATTGCATAATCATTGTTGCGAATTAAAAGGAAAACATCGGCGATCATAGATACGTGTTTATACGCCTCACGTGACCTCAACTGATCTGGCAGGCCGCAGCCGCCGATCGAATCCATGGAACCGAAAAGGAAATTGCACAAGAAAAAAAGAGTCAGTTAAAACTTGTTTGTTATTGTTTGCACAATCTACATGGATGCTCATTATCTAATGTCATGAGCATCATTCCAAAACAGAACAGTCAATCAAAATTTCATGACTATATATACTCCTTTGACGGTGTGGGGGCCGCTCCTTCCGGCCACGTGTAGCGCTCGAGAAGCGTTTTGGAGCGCCTGGTGGTGTCTTTCAGCGGCCTGTCCTTGCCGATGACGTCAAGTCGCAGCATGAAATGCTCGGCGAGGGACGTGCGCAGGTATCGGTGACGTGACCACGGCTGAGACTCACACGAAAAGGACGAAGGTAACCCGAGCTACGTGCAGAGGGTGACCACGTGTCGCCGTGGCCGCTGCGTTGCGTTCTGTAAAAGAATGTTGCGTACTATGTCACTGGGAGTGGGATGAAGATCAAAACCCACGGCTTGGGATAGAAAAGATAATTACCTCAATATCAGCAGTATTATAAAAACAAATGGCTGCTATTTCACCGAATACATTATATGGAGTAGGAAGAGGAAAGGCAGGGAGGTTAACTGGAAGAACGTCACTATTTGCCACTCAAGCAGTCATATCAATGGGGAGCCCGTGTCCACTGAAGAATTAAGCTTGCCAGTTCCTGAAACGATGAAAACCTATTATTTAAAATACATACTCACGTACCTAATCAAGATGATTCTCATAACCGCATCTACGGCGCCTGACAGTTTGTTCCTCAAAAAAAAAAAAAAAAATCATCCTGTGTGTTTCTATCATTCTACCTTGAGAAATTTTTGTAATCGTGCGCTGGCAGCCCCAGCGGTACCCGATTCATTAGCGAAACGCCAAGTACCGTGGGTGCTTTGGAATAGATATCCACGAATGCTGGTGAGAAGTGGGCATGCTAAGGGAAAGTTGAATAGCGTTTGCAACTTTGCCAGCCTTGTACGCCCACTTCGGCGTGTCCTCGGCGGCTGCCCAAACAGGCTTGCGCTTTTGGGCAGCCGCGTGTGCTCTGGCAGTCTTAAGAACTACGAACAATGCTTGCACGGAGGTGAGATTAGCCCAAGAACAAAACTGCTGGAAGAATGGCAAGATGAAGAACGTGAAATAGGCTTGAAAAAAAGGCCGCTTGCTGGGCTCGATGTGATCGCAATCTCCACTTTTCCCGCATTGTGCGGTAGCAACCCATTTGCATAAAAGCGCCGTCTCTGAGAAGCGTCGTCGTGTGCCTCTGTAAGCCGCACGCGGGGCCTAATCCCACCCGACGAGTTCAGCTGCATCTCGAAGGTGTCGCCGCCGCGGGACCGTTCATCTTGCGCCCTAATCCGGCCCGCTTCTTCCCCACTCGCGATAGGGTTCGCTGGGGCGCAGCAAAACGCAAGAGAATTATTCCATTATTCTCAACTTTAGCTCGTTCCTCTGGCCCTCCTGAAAGGCTGCTTTTCTCTCGTTTCATAAAAAAAAAAAATAAAATCCACTCCTTTGCAAGAACAACAACATGGAAGCGGCCGCTGAAGGCGCGCGGACCTATAGATGCGGATCAATAACTTGCCTGCTAGATTTCTGCTTAGTTTTTTGTCGCATGGTGCTTTTATTTTTTCCGGGGCAGCAGCGGTAGCCTACAGGGAGAGGCAGCGAAGCAAGCCTGCTTTTGTCTGAGAACTAACCACACGATATATACGGAGCAGAAACGAGTTCCGATGAACCCACCTTCTTGCTCGTATAGCGCTATAGGCAGACAGGAAATCCGCAAAACAAGCTATAGCCGCTTGTCTTGAGGAAAAACTTGGGCATTAAGGCGTAGTGTTTAGGTTCTCGGGACGGTTTGCCGGCACTGAGGGAAGAAAAGGTTGATGCATGCTGTTAAGCGATTCAGTCGAATGGCGGGACTTTCTCCCGTCCTTCTTAGCCGGGAGGCGCTCAAATATTTCTCCTTTTTTTGTGAGCAAAAATCCCCCCCCCCCTTTTTTTTTTATTACCTGGGTGCAACAGTGGCCTAAGCCTTGCAGGGGCGATGACCGTACATCCGGTGCACGAGATACACTCCCCCCCTCCCCCCCTCTCCTTTCCAATCTCATCTTCATTGCTCTGAATCTGTGACCCTTTGAACTGTCATTAGGAGTTAAAAGCAACTGAATTCCGGTGGCAGCGGCTAGGCCTGCGATCCTCGATGGATCTGGCCCTTCAATTCTTCATATCTCCTATCATAACTCCTCATGCCAAATTATTTCGCGAAATTTTTTCGCCCACCTTGGAATGCCTCTTCCGAATTTTGGGCCACTGAAGCGCGCCGTGACTGCCTCACGCGCTTGTTTTGGTCACGGGAACCTTTCCGTCCAGAGACGGCTTCGATATGCACTCCAGCGGGAGCTATGCATTGGTGTCGTTCCGTTCGCATTATCAGAAAGACGCCAGCGAGCGGTGTGGCAATCCCCGGCGTAGCCCTAGCTGCGCTCTCCCGTTGTCTTCTAATGAATCGTAAGCGCGCTCCCTCCTTCCGTATCCCGCCACTTTACTTGCACCTTTTTTTCCCCCTTTCTTTTCAGCGGTGCCCCTTACCCATATTTCTTTTTTTAAACTCCGATGAGGCTGCCTCCCGAAAGGTCGCCTGCGTGCGTGCATTTTATTCTTTCTGCCCTCTCCCCGGCCGGGTCGCTGCCCCGGTGGGGCCCTTCCAGTTCAGCTGTGGCATGGTTGTTGTTGTTGTTCGGTGCCTGCAGGGGGGGTGCTGCTGCTTTTTGCGAACGCCGCTCGAGTTTTTGATGCAGTCCGTGCTCACTGCCGGGGACGAGCCGCCATGTCGGTGGTTTGTTGTTGTTCTCCTCTGCGCGTGACTCACGTCCCTTTCTTTGTGAGCCTTCCACCCTCTCTGTCCAGACTGGCGTTGTGCTTGTCAGTAGTGAGTATTGCAGCTGCTTGCTCAGCGCCATGCTTCCGACGCTGTTGTCTATCACCGCGCGGCGTTTCCGCACGGTGTTGCGCGCGGCCGACTTCCACCCTGCGCAAAAGCTTGATCCCATCGTTATATACACGGGCCAATAGCGTGCAATACAATTAGTATATATTACTGATTAATTTGGTGAGGAATCACACAAGTATAATTGTTTACACGTGTGACTAATTATATGCTTACAAAAAATATTGACACCATATTGCAATTCTTTTTGACAACATCTACAGTTATTTGCTATTTTTCAAGCTGGTTCTCGTTCTTCTGGGACATACAAATACGTGCAGCGATCTCAGCCCCGACAAGCACTCAATGTTCACTATTTCTTTTATTTTTCTGCTACCGCAGGGGGAAGTAAGCTTCCGTGTTGACATTGAACATTTTTTTTTTCTTTTTCTGCCGACACGAAGAGCAAGCAGGTGATTATTGATATAACTAATTTCGAAGTATACTCTATCATCTTTACTGCAAGAAAAGTGACCACGGCAATTCGTGTGATTTACCGCGTAAATCGATCAAAGCATTTTTATTTGTTGCTTAGAGGTCAGTTCCATTTTTGATATGTTAAAACTTGGCACCGACTGGATGGTGCTGGTGTTTTGTTTGTCGTGTTCCGCCTTTGTAATCTGTACCCTGTATCGCTCCTATCTTGGTCCTGACCGGACTGATAGTATCTCTAATAAATAAATAAATAAATAAATAAATAAATAAATAAATAAATAAATAAATAAATAAATAAATAAATAAATAAATAAATAAATAAATTTAAGCGATCAAGTTTACGGCCATGTTTGTTTTCAACTCACCTTTGTGGAGGGACAGTGCTTTGCGCCGTCGGGGACTGTATAATATGTGCTTCTCTTAGAGAGGAACTCTTAGACTATGTTTTCTCTCTTCGCACTGTGCCATGGAAGCTGGCGCAGCCTGCCACGGCATCTGAAGCTTACGTGCAGCTCGACGCAAGGCACACAGTACGGCGTCTAGATCGTTCTCACAACACAAGCGCGAGGATAAGCGTACGCGCCTTTTTTCATGACACAGTGGTTAGGCTGCCGGCAAAAGCACGGCTAGGTACCCCTTCCTAAAAAATACTTTTCTGTGTCATGCGAAGCTCATTGAATTCAAATATTTTTGGGTTCACATGACTGTATTGCGAGTAAAGTGCCGGAAGAAGGCAAGAAAAGATCCACATACTGATTGTTTCTGCAAAAGCCTTCACAGTTCCTAAAATTAAGAGCTAGAAATTGGAAATATATATTTGGAAGAAGAAACTCTCAGAGCGGAAGCAGTTGTCAGTAAAGTTAGCTAAATAACTAATATGTACCCACGGCGCAGCTTTTAAATAAACGATTTGACTGTTTATCATCACCGGGGAGTTTGAAGCGTCGAACAAGACACACAGCCCATATGCTCCATAGACTTTTGTCAGTAAGGCATAGCGACTATTAAAGATTTTGCCGTACAGTGTTATCGAGTTTTTGTTTGTAGCTTGCCTATAGAAATATTTAAGGCTGCCTATCCGTAGCCTATAAATTTTCTATAATACACCAGAAGAAATAAAAGCTGTTATAGACTTATACCCTATTGACTCTTTATAGACGGGAGGAAATGGATAAATATATACTCCAAGGTTGCGGGATGGAATGCCGGCCGTGGCAGCCACTTTTCAATGGAGGCTACAAGCAAGGCGCCCGTGTGCTGTGCGATTCATTAAAGAAACCCAGGGGTTCGAAATGTCTGGAGCCCTCCTCTACGGCGTCTCTTATAGCCTGAATCGCCGTGGGACGTTAAACCCCACAAACCAAACCAAATCTAAAACAGAGAAATCCGGCAACTTGCTTTTTTTCTGCGCAAAAGCAAAAGTGAGTGCATCGGCAGAGCAAGAAACACGGTGGAAACGCGGCAGTCAGCCGACGACAAGTTGCAGTGATACGACGTCTGGCTCGAACTGCACACGCGATTGTGCTTCGTTAAGAACACTGTATTGCATCGCCGCTTGCTACAAGGAAAATGACAGTCGTTGTGAACTGCTTGGTCGTTACGTTTTCAGAAGCGCTGAGCGAAGGAAAGTTCATGACACTTAAACAGGCAGAGACAAATCAAATCTTTCTGCAATTCTGCATTGGGATCATGCGTATGCGATAGTAAACATGAATCACTGCGTGAAATTCACCTAGCTCAGTAATAGCGTGCAACTGCACACAGAGTTTTAGTGCTGCTTTCAGGCTGCCGAACGAAGGTCCAACGAAACAAACTAACTATGCTATGAGATCATAATGATCGAAAACTGTTTTATAATAGAACGTCGTCCGGTCGCTGTCATTCCGGTTTCAGAACCTACCATAAACTACAAAGCAGCTAATATATTGCAGCTTTTGTTAGCGCCACATGATCTCATACAGACATGGCAGATAATTACAGAAATTACTGTAGTTTACATTTTTTTTCTCGGTGATTTGTAATGTAAAGGATTACTTTTCTGGTCTGGTAATCTAGTAATGTAATCAATTACCTTAGGACAATAATTTCGCAGAAAAGGTAATGAATTCCTTTCAAAATTACTTCTTGTAATTTAGTAATTACTTTAAGTGTTGGGGAATCATGGTGTCACACATGGTGGACCAGATTTACTTAATTTTGGTATGCATGAAAACTGGAAGTAAATTAATAGGAATTGCATTACTCTGCAAAATAATTGTAATGTAATGTTATTACATTTCAAGTGCAGTAATTAGTAAGTTATGATAAAATTTTGTGGTTTTCAGCAAAGAAATAAATAATTAGAGGTCAGTTGCTTCTCAAAAGTAATTTTATCATGTATGGTCCATTACTATCACGTGATGTCGGAACCTTCGTCCGGCAACCTGTTACTGAAACTGAAATTGCGGCAGGGCAAAATGTAAGTAATTTGCTGATCGTAGGCGAATTTCACACGGTCATACATGTTTACTACTACCTTGCGCATAAGTCTCAAGCCCAAATGGAGTAAAAAGAATTGATGTCTGTACTCTTTTAGGCCTCGCTAATAATTGAGCACTTGGCGGCAAGAGCGATCAAAATTTGCCACCGCGGATTCCTCTCATTCATACTTGCTGGTCACCGCACCGCCAGCTCTGCTGCAAGTGCGGAACTCCGCACCCACACGGAGGAATTTCGTGCGAGACGGAGTATTGTTCTGCCACGTGACTTGGCAGCCTGCGGGCTGGATTTGAATGGCGCTTTAAAATTGATGATGAGCGGCTTCGGGGCTTTACTGCAATTTAGTTCTCACACATATATCGCGGCTAGATTTCTGATGAGCAGCGCGACAAGCTTCGCACTCGCGGACTTCTTAACGGCGTTCAGCGCGCATGCTGCCAGGAATGAGCTCCACCAACATTGAATTCCTGCAGCATCAAGTCAAACGCATAACCCTCCCTGCCGTCCTATTGGCCGATCGGAAGCCAGCAAATTTTGCCGGCGGCTCTAATCTGGCCTTGAGCGATCAAGCTTTCCGCCGGGGATTTCGGCTGACGGTCTCCGGAGGCGGCGGACTTTTGTCCCTCCAGTGCCGAATGAGCCATCGACCGAATGCTCCACAGCGAAGGAGCTATGTATGTTTTCTGTGCATCTTGCGATTACCTATGCCTTTAACGTTTTTTATGGTTAGCTATAAACTTTTTTATCATTCACCTTAAGATGGCTTTGTCCAGCTGTCAGGTCGTGATTTTCCATAGCCGTTCTATATATTTATTCAGCTCATAGCAGACATGTTTATGGTCGGCTATAGATTTTGGTGCCACCATCAGTGGTTTTATTCTAAAGACTAGTTGTAGCTTTCCTTGGAATTTCCTTAGTCCTCTATTACGCAACTACACATTCGAGATGAAAAAAACAAAACAAAAAACAAACAACTATATGTGATGTGCTAACCAGTTCTTATTCCTATAGCTGAATGGGTTGCTTAACGGGACAGGTTACAGCTTTATAAGCTTTTTGTTTTCTTTGCACTCTTTTTAGCTCGTCATAGACATTGCTGTAGTGTGCTAAATACTGTTCTATTCATAACTATATAGTATACTGCGAGCCATAGGGTTTTCTATTGCCCACCCTTTCACTTCGTATATGCCCAACAGAGAGGCGTAGCTTCCAACTGTTTCTTATATATACGGCACGTTTCCCTGTCGACAGCAGGCTATATATAGGCTTTTCTGTATAGACATCTGTCTTTACTGGCTTGCTTACGGACCGCTCACCCATGCACGCAGGAACCTCATTATACGTGTGCCTTCAGTTAGCTTTCCGATCCCTTAATACCTTCAAATTTGGAAAGTGGTCACCGCTGTCGGCCTGAGGTTTTGACCCCAGACCGTATAGCATGGCGTATATCTTGGCAGCACGTGCTGAGCATGTCCGAGGACGACCCGCGTCGGATGGACGAGATCCGCAAGTACGCCGCCATCTACGGACGCTTCGACTGCAAGCGCAAGCCCGAGAAGCCGCTCACTCTGCACGAGGTGTCGGTGAACGAGGCCGCGGCGCAGATCTGCAAGCACATTCCGGCGCTGCTGACGCGCCGGGACGAACTGTTTCCGCTGGCCCGCCAGGCTGTGCGAGACAGCGGCTACCCCTTCTCCAAGGGACAGTCCAGGTGAGTGTCCCTTCGTTGCACTCTGAGCCAGCTATATTATAGAACCGCCATCTGATGCCTCGCTATTTGGGAATATGTGCAGCGGCCGAGACCATCATTACCGAGGAAATGCAGATTGCAAAAAGAAAGGTGCTTTTCTTTTGGAGGACACGTGTAAGCACGATTGTGCGGCGAACACAGCGAGTGGTGTTAGAGACACGCGGATTATATTTTGACTATGTGCGGGTTTTAAGTACATTCTGCCCTGCCATGGAAATTGTCTAATAAACGCTATCGACGTCAAGGATTTCGCCACTAATGAGTTCTTCTTCCAAGGGGTGTAATAGGTGTAAATTTGAGGAGTGTTACTAGAATAATGAAATGTATCTGATAGACCTGTAAGCCTCGCCGCCGCGGCGACTGAGTGGTTATATAGAGCACTCGTTTACTGAGAGACCCAGGTTTTACTCCGACCGTTGAGGCCGCGTTTTGATGCAGGCTGAACTCAGTGCGTTCATGTGCTGTGCGATGTCACTGCAGATCGAAATACCTCGCCATGCGGAGACTCCCACTATCGTGCATAGCCTGAGTCGTTCTGAGGTGCTAAAACATATCACAGAGGCAAATCAAACCTGTCGCTGCCTGCGTCACCGGTGCACGTGTTGCTGGTCTGGATGATTAAACATGTGGTCTCTGACTGCGTGATTGAACATGCATGTACAACGCGTCTGAGCGGCTTAAATTAGGAGAAAGACGGCGGGTGTACCCTTGTCACACGAAATATTGGTTCTGAAATGACACATTTAGACAGGGAATCAGGTGCAGAATCGGGAAAAGATTTAAATCAGCCCCATCAGGATGGAGCTGATGGAGCGGATGGAGGATGGAAACATTTTCACCTTTCCTGCAATGTTGCCGAAGTAAAATGCCAGTAGTTGTTTAGCGCCTGTACTGTGGTGTGTTCTTTATTCTCACCTGTTCCAGCGATGTTTCAATCACGATCCATCGCCTTCTCACCCAGCATTACAACTGTAGAAAGTTTCTACACCTTTGCGTTATGGGTGACAACTGACCTTCAAATTTCACTTCTGCATATATGGCGGGCATATGGGGAGGTATCGGATAGAACTTGAGGTTACGAGAAATCAAGTATATATTGTACTGTTTCGTAGAGGTTTAGCGGTCAGACGAGAAATAGATGCAGTGTTCCATGTCAGTAGGCATATAGCTGGTAACGGAAATGAGTTCTGCAGCGTTAATGGGAGAGTGACAGGCAGTGTAATTAAGGTTAATAAGCGGTATTTTTAAGGCTGTACATGCATATATGTTTTTAGCTCTAAATATGCATAAGATAGCCAAAGCAGCCGATGAGTTCTACACTGACCTATACAGTAGCCGGAGTAATCGGGATAACAGTGGGAGCGGCAGTAGGGAAGAGCAATCGGTAGACGCGTTCTATGCGCCAGTAACGAAGAACGGGTTAATAAAGGTTTAGAAGCTTCAAAAAAAAAAAAAAAAAGAAGGGAGGGCAGCTGGGGAAGGTCATGTAACTACAGATTTGCTGAAGACTGGTGGGGATAGCTTGCTACGAAAACATGGGCACACTGCATACGCAGAGCCTTGCGACCTCGATGGCCCCGCAGTTTGGAAGAACGCTAACATTGTCTTAATCCGCATGAGAGGTACTCGGGACAAAGACGTTAAGGACTCGAAAAATCGCAGACCGATCAGCTTACTTTCCGTTACATATAAGATATTAACTAAGGTAATCGCAGATAGGATCAGGACTATACCATAGAACTCATTCAACCAAATGATGAGGCTGGCTTTCGTAAATATTTCAATAGGTCTTATCCATAATTTCAACCAAGAAGAGAGAAATGCTCGAAATATAAGCAAACCACCCTGTACAAAGCATTCATCGATTACAAAAATATTTGACACAATAGTTTTTTTTTTTTTTTTTTTATGAAGTGCTCGAATTCCAATAAGGAAGATGGAAACAAGATCCCTTCACATTACTTACCGCTTACTAAGAGGAAATATTCGCAGTCTGGGAACAGTTACTGATAAGGGTTAATTGAGAGTACCGCGGCATTATCAGATTAGTTGATGACGTTGCCTTGCTGCAAGTAACTCAGGGAACGAATTGCAAAGGAGGATTGATGACGTGGGCAGAATATAAGCAGAAAGGTAGGCCTAAAATAAAAAAAAAAGAAGGTAATGCCTAGGGAATGGATAGCTGTTCAGAATAGCAAAACACTGGATAGGAGGATATGCATACTTAGGACAGATGGTAGCCACAGACCATGAAAGGAAAGTAACTGAGATAATCAGATTGGGCCCATTCGGCAAATACTGCCAGATCATGAATGACAGGCCACCAGCGTTTTTCAAAAGAATAAAACAGCTGTACATTATACCGGTACTCGTATACGGGGCATAAATATTTGAACTTAACTTGAGGACGCCGAGGGAAGCAGAAAATGGTATAGATGTAACCGCGTGACGTTATGAGAGACAGGAAGTGTGCTGTGTGGGAATGAACGCGCTTTAATGACATTATAGTCGACATCAAGAAGAAATGGTCATGAGCATGCAAGACAGGAGGACCGATGGTCGCTAAGCAGGATCGATTGGGTTCTAAGGAAAGGCGAACGTAGCAGGGGGCGGAAGAAAATTAGATGGGCGGAGGGGGCTAGGAATAAGTTTTCAGGGATCACTTCGATGTAGCTTACGACACGATTGGGTTAATTTGAGGAATATGGGAGAGGCCTTTGCCTATACAGCGGGGTAGTGAGGCTGCAGTGGTGGTGGTTATGATGATGGTGATGATGTATGGCAATTGACACTTTGTCCTTGTTGCAATACATGCACTAGAGAAGGCCGTTTTTATTAGGTTGTAATGTATTTTTGTGAGCAAAAGTGAAGAATTGCGGAATCTTTTGCGTCCTGTAATGAGATTGTAAGTGCTCACTGGCATCCACTCGAGCGCAGGCATATGGGTACAAATGAAGCTACAGAGCTTTCGCAGAATCCGGTAGTTGAGAAAAAGTCGCCCTGTTTCTGGGCTCGGAACAGAGACAACCGCTTTCTCAGAGAAATCGCTCTATACAACTGAGCTATCTAGAATGGCTAGAAATCAGAGGGTACAACGGCAGGGAATATGTCGATAACTCAAAGTCAGAATGGCGTTTAATGTATTGAGAGAATCCCGCAAGGTGGAGTCGATTTGTGATAAACCAGAAATTACTCCTTAGAGTTCGCTCGAACACAGATGTCCTGGTATGATGACGCTCATAAAACATCAGAGCTATATTGCGCGCAATGTGCCGCGTATTAATAGGGCCTACATATTATTTCAGTCCACAGTAGATGGGCTGTATCGCACTTTGCCTGGTTGGAAATTCGACCACCGCCGCCGGAATCGAATCCCACCACCCCGGGCTGTGCCGACGAACGCCCGGCAGCCTCCTTGGCGGTTACCCGCGCTATGCGGCAGGGTGAACTCCTGAAGGTGCCCAAGGTCTCGGGGTCCCCTCCTTGCTGCTGACATGTGTCCGACGGGATGTTCTGCGCTTCACGCGCCACTGGGGTCCGGGGCTAGGAATTAATTACCCGCGCCAGATGTGTTCACCTCAAGGCCGACTAGCCGCGTGTACTGTGCCTGCGTCATCAATTCTGCTGAGGGGCGCTGTAGTTTCCTTGCAGCAAAGGATATGCATGCGCTCAACTCCCTTTACGAAAAAAGAGGCTTAGGAGTAGCAGGCTGACGAGGAGCAGCCTTCTTGGCGCCCTGTTGGCACAGTTGTTCCCACAGACGCACACATGAGGCTGATTTTTTTTTTTTGCACGTTCGTCGTCTCTTTGTTAACTGACTTCGATATATTTTTCACATTTGTCATCACCTGACCAAAAAGAGCGTAGCTGTTGTGACTGTACTCTGCTGGAAAGCGCTGACCGTTCTGGTTGTTCATTGATACCACCTTATTTTCTCGCCCTGGTTCATTAAGCGGACAAAAATAGTGGTGATAAAAACGTATCAGATGCCACTCAGAACACCGCAAGTGTGGTAGAGCCGACGATGGGAGCATGTACAGTGCATCGAAAAACGGAAGCTATACTCAGGAAAGGCTCTCAAGATTCGCGCCTTCTGTGAGGACGAAACGTTGAGCACGATATTCGTGCTTTCCTCCTTCACGAGCGGACTTCTTCCGTGCAGTATAAAAGCGCGGCAGTGAACACTTTTAGTTGGGCCTACATACGATGTACACAATTGTGCACGCTGAACTCGCAGCGTTGCGTATGCTGCAAAGTTGCGTAAACACGACACGTTTAGTTTGCCGCGCCGGAGCGTCCTTCATGTGGATTATGCAGTGTTCCTGCATGCCTATGGGCCGACACGAGTCCGAAAGCATATACAGAAACACTATGGGTGTAAACACTGTACCACGATCTAGTGACAAGAAATCAAAGCGCATCAGGGCTATAGGACCTCGCCCTCACCCCGCTGTCTCTTATTGAAAATCCCTCTTTCAAATTTGACAAGTTGAAAAGCCACATGCGCGACTGCAGCGCAATCAGGGAATAAGTCATTGTTGAAAGGTTGCGCGAAGTGTCGATGTCATCGAGCAATGTAGCAGAGGCATGCGTTGGCGCACTCCGCACCTATTTCTTGCTTGTTCACTGGGCCCTCGTTTCATTTATTTTTAATAAACTTCTGGCATTGCTGCGCATGGTAATTAAAAACAACAACAACGACAACAAAAACAATAAGATAAGATTGCAGCAATCAGTCCGTGTAATATGAACCTAAAAAAATATGGCTGGGCCCACTGCGCACATACCATCATGGTACAAAAATGGTGAATCGGCAAGTCTGTACAAAAGTTGCGTGCTCTGGGCGAACTAAGAGCGTCTACTACAATCTAATGACATTTTCAGAGGGACTCCGTGGGCTGCGGCATCACGCGCGGTGAGTGGAAGGATTTGGTTGTATTCCTACGGCCAATCTTCTGCGAAAGAGCGGTGTAATCACGTGTGTGCTTCGGAACAGCAGAAGGAGGTCAGACTGAGGTGCGGCCCTCATCGCTCACCCCTAGCGAAAGCAACGACGATGCCGAACAGCCTCTCAAGGCCGCACGGTCCGCCGTTGCGAGTCCTGGGGCGCGCTCCGCAGCTGGTGTCGTGTATGGGGCGCGGCAACGGGTTGCTCGGGGAAAGGCGTACGGCTGCTGTAGCGGGCTGCGGTGGGAGTGTGCCGCCACGTCTATCCGCGTAATCTGCAATGAAACTAGTCGGGGGGCGCGATTGTAAGCGGCTGTAATGAACCATTGGTCGCAGTAAGACATGCAACGTTTCAGAACGAAGAAAAAGAAATTAGAAACCTAGGAAAATGCATAAGCGACCGAGTGTAAGAGGTAAAACAACAACAACAACAACAACAAAAATACAGCGGTTTAGCCTTGCTAAGCATCCATGGATATACATGATGCAGAAGCACTATTTAGCGCTCGTTTAGCTATGCTTTGCCGCGTTTTGTCATGTTTAGATACTGAAAGAAGCCATCAGTGTACGAAGACAACGAAAGCGTAGATGATATTTATTTCCAGCTTTTTTTTTAAATTGCTGCTGTTGCAATCAATTAGCACCGTAATCATTTTATCTATGGAATATATAATCAATCAAATAATATATAGAAGAAAAAGCAAGAAAAGCCGCTGATGGTATCCGAGCCCACTACTCCGAATATTGTGCTCAGCGAGCTAAATATTTAAACAGATGCTTTAGGCTTTTATTAAAATGAAGAGGGCCTAACTAGGGTCATTAGTGCAAGTTTGCCAGAGGAAGAGAACTACGCGAGAAGCGCAGTGCGAAATACTGCCTACTGACCACGTGAAGACACCGGTTGCCAAGGTTTCAAGAAAGGTCCAACGCAATCGCCAGATAACCTTATCTGTTTTTCCTCGGCTTGGGTTCGAAGGGGGCTTCACAACCATCCCGTCGAAATGTAAGAATACGGATAGTAATGATCATACCTGAAATCAGAACAAGTATTTCAATGTAACATATCTGGGTGCATAATATGGCAGCTTTCAAAGTTGTCTCCTTGTTTTACTAGTACATAAGTATTTTATATATATATATGTAGTATATCATCAGCCTGACTATACCGACTGCAGGGCGAAGGCCTCTCCTATATTCCTCCGTATAACCCGGTCCTGTACAAGCGGTCCTGACACCTCCAAACTTAATCTTATCCGTCCACCTAACTTTCTGCCGCCCCCTGCAGAGCTTTCCTTCCCTTAGAATCCAGTTTGTTACCCTAAGCTACCAATCGGTTATCCTCTCTTCGCACTACATGTCCTGCCCATGCCCATTTCTTCTTCTTGATTTCCACTAGAATGTCAGTAACCTGAGTTATTTCTCTTCCAGTGTTTCCCTATACCTAACGTAAACTGCTGTTCCTTCCCGAGGCTATTCAGCATTACCTTAGTCTTCTGCATATTGATTTTCAAGCCTACCTTTCTGCTTTTCCTGTCTACGTCCCCAATCGTTCTTTTCAGTTCATCCCCTGAGTTACTTAGCAAGGCATTGTCAGCAGCGACTCGAAGATTACTTAGGTATTATCAATTGGCCCTTTCCTAACTTCTCCCCAAGTCTCTGAATACTTTCTCTAAGCAAACTGTGAATAGAACTGGGGAGATCGTGTCTCTTTGCCTAACACATTTTTTTTTTGTAGGAATTTTGTTACTTTCTTTATGTAACTATGCATGCTGAGTAGCCATAATATACATCTTTCAGCACTTTCAAGTACGGCTCGTCTACCCCCTTATTTCGCAATGCCTGCATCACCGCCGAAGTTTCTACTGAGTCAAATGCTTTTTCGTAACCAATAAATGCTATGTATAAGGGCTGGTTATATTCCGACATTTTTCTATCACCTCGTTGATGGTATGGATATGATCGATAGTAGAGTATGCTTTCCAAAAGAAGTACTTTGCTTAGGGCTAGTTGGTTCATGGTTGAAGTGTATTATGAAGACGGCGCGAAAGGGACGAGGACAAGGAAGGAACACCAAAATAACAGGACAGGCGCCAACTTTCGACTGATGTTTATTCGCGCAAGCCCTTTCATCTTATGCAGCACCCAAACCGTATCACAAAGTCCTATCACAAAGTCATCCACGTGGAGCACTCAGATCACCGGCAGTATTGGTCACAGACAAGATAAAACTTCACAGTATAGTAGGCCAGTAAACAAAAAAATAAATAGCAATTCATCACAGTAAAGCACGCCGTCCAAAAATATATAAAAGCAACCTGTTCGAAAGAGTCCTAAGATTATCGGAGTGCAAAAACACACAAAATAAACATATCAACCACAATTTAAAATCAACCACACAATGCAGATAGGCTCGTGCCCAAGACAAACACGGCACGTGTTTGTAATCTTCCCTTCGACCGCAGTAACGAGAACAGGTGACAATGATTACCAGAAAGACCAACAGAAACGTCGAAAAAAAATGCACATGAAGGCTTGAACAGGTGACAAAGGAAACAAAAATGACCAACAGAAACTCGGAAAGAACGTGCAAAAGAAGTTTAAAAGGTAAGGAATCAACTCATCGTCAACGTAAAACGAAAACAACCGAAAACACCTATCAAGAATAAATAAAACCCAAGTATAAAATCTACAGGAATTCTTCAAGAAAAGCCACCTCAGAGTCGCTGATTGATATGGACGGCTTCATCATCATCAGCCTGATTATACCCACTTTAGGGCGAAGGCCTCTCTCATATTTCTCCACTTAATCCGGTTCCGTGCTAGCTGCATCCACTTGACCTCTGCGAACTTTTAAATCTCATCCGCCCACCTAACTTTCTGCCGCCCCCTGCTACTCTTTCCTTCCCTTGGAATCGAGTTTGTTACCCTCAGCGACCATCGGTTATCCTCTCTTCGCACTACATGTCCTGCCCATGTCCATTTCTTCTTCTTAATTTCCACTAGAATGTCGGTAACTTGAGTTATTTCTCTGACCCACTCTGCACGCTTTCTATCTCTTAATGTTACCCCTACCATTTTTCGTTCCATAGCCCTCTGGGTTGTCCTCAACTTAAGTAGAACTCTCTTGGTTAGCCTCCACGTTTCAGCCCCATAGGTGAGTACAGGCAAGATGCAACTGTTGTATACTTTCCTCTTGGGCGATACCGGTAAGCTGCTAGTCATAATCTGCGAGTGCTTGCCAAATGCGCTCCATCCTAATCTTATTCTTCTTGTTATTTCCTTTTCATGGTCCGGATCTGCGGTTACTACCTGTCCTAAGCAGACATATTCGCCTACTACTTCCAGTATTTGGCTACCTAATGTAAACTGCTGTTCCTTCCCGAGGCTGTTGAACATTACCTTAGTCTTCTGCGTATTGATTTTCAAGCCTACCTTTCTACTTTTCCTGTCTAGGTCATGAATCATTATTTGCAGTTCATCCCCCGAGTTGCTTAGCAAGGCAATGTCATCAGCAAATCGCAGATTACTGAGGTATTCTCCATCTATCCTTATCCCTAACTGCTCCCATTCCAAGTCTCAGAATACTTCCTCTAAACAAGCTGTGAATAGTACTGGGGAGATTGTGTCTCCTTGCCTAACACCTTTTTTTATGGGAATTTTGTTACTTTCTTTATGCAGAACTATGGTTGCTGTGCAGCCACTATATATATCTTCCAGCACTTTCACGTACGGCTCGTCTACCCCCTGATTTCGCAATGCCTGCATCACCGCCGAGGTTTCAACTGAGTCAAATGCTTTTTCGTAATCAATGAATGCTATGTATAAGGGCTGGTTATATTCCGAGCATTTTTCTATCACCTGATTGATAGTATGGATATGATCGATAGTAGAGTATACCGTTTCCGAAACCCTGCTTGATCCTTTGCTTGATTGCAGTCAAAGGTTGTCCTGATTCTATTAGCGATTACCTTAGTAAATACCTTATACGTAACAGACAGTAAGCTGATTGGTCTGTAATTTTTAAGGTCCTTAGAGTCCCATTTCTTGTGAATGAGGATAATGTTTGCATTCTTCCATGGTCCGGTACCGTCGATGACACCAGGCACTGCGTATACAGGGTGGCCAGTTTTTCTAGCACGATATCCCCCCCGTCCTTCAGCAAATCTGTAGTTATCTTATCCTCTCCAGCTGATTTCCCCCTTTTCATAGTTTCTAGTGCTTTCTTGACCTCGTCCTTCGTCACTGGTGGAACGTCTGACTGTGGCTTGCTAACGCACAAACTTCCTACTTTCTTGATGAAATGAGTTCTTCAAACGTCGTACAGCAACTAGAGTCTTTGCCTCCCCTAGAATACAATGGGTTCTCTATCGACATTGAAGAATTGTATTGTTCCGTTCCTCATCAAGGACTCCTAAGTGCGGTCAGAGAAAAGATCATGGACACAGGTGTTCAGTTTCAAAATTCCGCTGGGATTAGCAGCGAGAGCTTTGTAGCTTTGCTAGAATTCTACTTGAACTCAACCGCCATTTCGTTTGAAGGTGATTTCTTTGTTCAAAAAAGAGGTGCCTGTATTGGCTCTTCTGTGGCACCTGTTCTTTGTGACATTTTCTTGTCAGCTGTTGGAAATGAAATCAAAAGTCAACTCCATGACCCGAATATTGTTTCTGTTTTCAGATATGTCGATGATTTTTTTATTATTCTTAAGGGGGCACCTGAGTTTGATTTAGCTGAGAGAGTGACTAGGACGTTGGCCGTTTTCCGCAATCACAGCCAAGGCCTCAGATTTACATGGGAGGAACCAGTTAACAACGAACTGCAGTTCTTAGACCTAAGTCTAACGATCATATTTGTTGGACGTACAATCCCAGATCAAAGAAAGGATTGCTACCTTTTGACAGTGCCCACTCGAAGCTCGTCAAAAGAGCTATAATTACGAATTCCCTTCAGAGCGCTTTAGGAAAATCTTGCCGTCACATGATGTCGGTTAGCTTTGGCGCCCAAGTAAAAAGGCTGGAAGAAGCAGGCTACCCGCCCCCATTAATATTGGCTGTTTCTGAAATGTTGCTTCAGAAAGTGAAGAGACAAAATGTTGAAAGAAACCCGGAAGTACGAAGGAAGCCTATGCCAGCTATTCCTCACATCCATAAAGTATCCCATGGCATCAAAAAAGTTGCAAATACATTTCAGGTTCAAGTTGTGTTTTCTGCGCCTTCAAAACTTTCTAAGCTTTGCTCAATGAATAAGCCTGATAAACGACCGGTTTGCGCTATTAAACATCAAAATAAGTTCACCAAATGTAAGTCAAAAGTTGTGTATCAGATTCCTTTGAGCTGTGGTTTGGTCTACATAGGGCAAACCAGTCGTTGTTTCAATGAGCGTGCCAGTGAACATATGCGGAATGTTCGCAATCAGCATGGAAGATTCCTAGCAGACCACTGCAAAGCCTACCAAGGGTGTCGTCCGGAACTAGAAAAGACGATTTTTTTGAAATCTGGTAGAGATAAAGTAGAGCGAGAAGTAGTAGAGGCTTATTTCATCAAGAAAGTAGGAAGTTTGTGCGTTAGCAAGCCGTCCATATCAATCAGCGACTCTGAGGTGGCTTTTCTTGAAGGATTCCTGTAGATTTTATACTTGGGTTTTATTTATTCTTGATAGGTGTTTTCGGTTGTTTTCGTTTTACGTTGACGATGAGTTGATTCATTAGCTTTTAAACTTCTTTTGCACGTTCTTTCCGAGTTTCCGTTGGTCATTTTTGTTTCCTTTCTCACCTGTTAAAGCCTTCATGTGCATTTTTTTTCGGCGTTTCTGTTGGTCTTTCTGGTAATCATTGTCACCTGTTCTCGTTATTGCGGTCGAAGGGAAGATTACAAACACGTGCCGTGTTTGTCTTGGCCACGAGCGCATCTGCATTGTGTGGTTGATATGTTTATTTTGTGTGTTTTTGCACTCCGATAATCTTAGGACTCTTTCGAACAGGTTGCTTTTATATATTTTTGGACGGCGTGCTTTACTGTGATGAATTGCTATTTATTTTTTTGTTTACTGGCCTACTATACTGTGAAGTTTTATCTTGTCTGTGACCAATACTGCCGGTGATCTGAGTGCTCCACGTGGATGACTTTGTGATAGGACTTTGTGATACGGTTTGGGTGCTGCATAAGATGAAAGGGCTTGCGCGAATAAACATCAGTCGAAAGTTGGCGCCTGTCCTGTTATTTTGGTGTTCCTTCCTTGTCCTCGTCCCTTTCGCGCCGTCATCATAATACACTTCAACCTTTCCAAAAACCTGCTTGATCTTTTGCTTGGTTGCAGTCTAAATTTGCCCTGATTCTATTAGCTATTATTTTGGTAAATACCTTATACGTAGCAGACAGCAAGCTAATTGTTCTGTAATTTTTCAAGTCCTTAGCGTCCCCTTTCTTATGAATTAAGATAATGTTTGCGTTCTCCCATGATTTCGGTACCGTCGATGACACCACGCACTGCGTATGCAGGGTGGCTAGAATTCCTAGTATGACATTTTCCCCTCGTACTTCAAAAAACCTACAGTCACCTGATCCTCTCCAGCCGCTTTCCCCCTTTTCATAGTTTCTAACGCTTTCTTAACCTCGTCATTCGTCATAGGCAAAATGTCTGACTCCTTTAACCTAATGCCAATCTCATTATTGTCCTGACTACTTTGGCTACTGTGGAGATCAGTATAGAACTCCTCAGCTCTTTGACTATCTTGTCCATATCTGTGATGACGTTGCGCCGGCCTTGTCCCTTGGCGCATACATCTGATTTTTTGCTCTGCCCAATTTTTTCTTCATCGCTTTAAGGCTTCCTCCGTTCTTTAGAGCATGCTCAATTTTCTCAATGTTATATTTCTTTAAATCGGCTACATTGCGCTCATTTATTAGCTTTATATCTCTGCATATTCAATCTGGTCTTTTGGATTGTAAACTTTCATGTCTTGGCGTTTCTTAATGAAATCTTTCGTCTCCTTAGAGAGCTTAAAGGTATCTTATATAAATATATTCTACCCCCTACTTGTATAGCGCACTCAGTAATGTTATCTGAAATTATTGTTCATTGCTTTGGGCTAATGTCGTCATCCTCCGTTAGAGCTGAATATCTGTTCTGTAGCGACATCCTGAACTCTTCTGCCCTGCCCCTCACCGCTAATTCTTTTCTGGACGTCTTTCTTACTAATCTGTTTCGTTCCCTCTTTAGATTTAGACTAATTGGAGACTTTACCATACCATATGGTCACTGCATCGCACTTTCCTGATTACCTCTACATCCTGCATAATGGCGGAGTGAGCACACAGTATGAAGTCAATTGCAGCCTTAGACTCCCCATTAGAACTTTTCCATATATATATCCTTCCTTTTTCAAAGAAAGATTTTAAAATCTTCTCTCCATCCTATGAACATGACCTTACGGCGCTGAGCTTGGGCGAAACGCACACTGCTGTGACGAATCGTACCTGATGCGGGGCTTCACGCAGGCATGCATGCTGTTTGCTCGCTTTGCAGTTCTGCTCTTGTAGTCCCCGTAAAATTCATTACCGATCAGAACGTTACGTTTGGATTACCTCTGTGTGCGAGACATGTTTTTGGGGATCAGCGCAGCGCCGCGTTACATAGTCGTGAATGAATGAATGAATGAATGAATGAATGAACGAATGAATGAATGAATGAATGAATGAATGAATGAATGAATGAATGAATGAATGAAAAACTTTATTTAGACAAAGGAAATTCTCTAGTCGTGAGTGGGCCGCCCTTTGGACGCGGAAATTATTTTCTCAGTCTATACAGCATGCGTTTAGGCCACGCTATCGCGTTCTGAAGGAACGTGGCTGCCACTGCACATCGTAGCCAGAACGATAGCCTCACTTGCAGTACCTTTGTACCTTGACAACGTTAATGTTATAGAAGTGCAACTCAAGCTCCCTCATACCTTGCACAGCCAACTTTGACGCCTTTGTGCACACTCGCAGGAAGAGGAAGGAAATAATTTTCTTAATTCATTTGCGCTGCGCCTTGTGCGTCTATGCATGCATGTGCAAGTGTATACCGCCCATGGGCAGTTTGGAGGGCAAAGCGTTGTCTGAAACAGTCGCCGTCGTAGCCTGGGCGGACGAGGTTTTTTAACGCGACAATGGTAAAGGCACTACATGGTCTTCAGAAAACCCGGCGTTATCAGCGTAGTGAGCAAAATCTCTTTTGTAGGTGGCCGGTGACATGCCTGTACAATGATTGGTCAGCGTGTTATGTGACGTCATAAGGTTAAGGGTTTGGGGCGAGTTGATCAGTCAAAACGTAAATGCAGCCCTTCAAGACTTGGACAAAGATTGGGGTGCTCTCGACTCGGTGTTTGTCCTTGTCTCCAAGCGCTGCATGTTATATCAGGTGACGTCACTTTTCCATTCGCATGGCCGATTCGACAGATGCTGTCAACGCGGGCATCTGTTTTATGATCAGAGTATGAGTTGAAAAGTGAACCCACAAGGACATCCTCAGTCAAACACACTAACCTCTGGTAACGTAGGCAGTTTCGTGGGGCTTGATTAAAGCGAAGCTTTATGCCTAAATGTCAGATGTTCTTGGAGACGACTGTATGCTAATGAGTACGTGTGAGGTATGTAAATTAGAAATGCAAACTTAAGAATTCGTGGTTAAGCGAGATGTGAAGTACATTTCCGCGCACGATGAGGGAAGCCGCAGGTAGGAGCCATTTACGCTATGGCGTAATCACTTTAAAGGGGGAGCTTAAGTGACTGCCATAACTCAGTTTTTTTCGACCGTTCTTTCTGCACTTCTTTCAACTCTTATTTTTTTTTCTGCAAACCGCTATGAAGGTGGCGCTGTTCGAATGTATAAGACGTTTATTTCATATTCTGTATCCGGTCTAAGCACCACGAACAGCAGCAACGTTATCAAATTTTGAATACCTTAGTCGTTTAATAACTTAGAGAACTGTCACGCTGCTCCAAAATATCACGAATTTTAACCTGGTCAGTGGCCACAAACCTGTTCGCGGTATACCAGAGGAGGCCAACTTTCTTCAAACCCTCGACTATGTAGCAACTTCCCTACAAAAAAATCTTTGTGATGGCTCTTCGAACTGCGTTGGCTCCGGCAGCCGTGTACATTTCGTGCACGAGTCAATAAAATGCGTGGTGCCAGCAGGGAGCTTTAGAAGGGGATAGGATAATAGCTAGGCGCGAGTGCGCATGCGCTGAATCCTGCCCTGACAGGGCGAATGCGCGCCTTTCCTTTTATGGACATATGCGCACTCGTCTCCTACTATTCCCCTAGCTATATACCCTTATGCAACCGATAGTAGTGTTACCAATGTGTGTGTGCCGTAACAGCAGCGCGGTGCTCGGGTGTGAACGGCGTTAACCAGGCTTGGCAGTGCTGACGACTCGTGCAGGAGCCAGTGCTACGGCGGGGCCAAGCCGCCGTTCGACGACGAGCCGCCTGCGGGGAAACGCGCCCGCCTCGAGCCGCCGCCCTTGGAGAAGGCGCACATTGAGGAGGAGAAGAAGAAGAGGCAGGTGAGTGATGTAGCTGGTGCTGCCGCTGGGCACAGCGCGATGCTTGACCTCAGTTTAAGTATCCCAATATTATCATTTGGCGCAGCCATCCTTGGCCACAGTCACAGGTCGGCTTTTACCTCCATGCAAAATTCTTTTACTGGAATCAAATCTTTTGCCTCACAAAATTTGTGAATATTACTTATTCTACAAATCCCAGTTCAATCTCCCGTGTGCGTTATGACTTTTCCTTGTTTTTTCTTTCTTTGTTTTTCTATTTTTCTTTTAAGCGAAAGCTCTATTACGCTACGCTACCTCAGGCAGCCGTCGCAGACCTTGAAGTTCTCACCTTCAAGTGATCTTGACAAATACGGCGCCTTTTCTTTCTTATAGACCAATTTAGAATGGAAGCGAAAGCTTCACTAGGCTAGTACCCAGAAATGTGGCGCAACAAACACAATCGCATGCGAAGAAACACAACACATGCGCACACTACCAGCTGTATAATGGATCTGAACACACATTTCCTCTTCACCACTCCTCCTCTTCTACACCCAAGTACATCTTCTCATCATCCTCTTCTTTGCCAAATAGATAGTAGCACTTTCTTCCCCGCAGAACATAAACATGTTTATGTTCTGCGGGAGCCCTCCACTACGGCACACCTTTATCACTTTCCGCTTTCGCTCTCACCTTCCTCCCTTCCCCCACGGCGCGGGTCAGGTGTACACAAAACAAATGTGATAGATACTGCACCAATGAAAAAAATACACAAGAAAAAATATGTAAATATGATTTTGACCTGGTTAGGCGCAGGTGCCCACAATTTCATGGCGTCCACTCAAATGTATAAGGCTACTTCCTTTTCTCAAATCCTAATTTAAAGAGAAATTATGAAAAAAAGAAAAAAAAAACATGGATTGAAAACCGGGTGTAAAAGCGGCTATCGCTGCAACACACAGCTTTCGCTCTGTCACTAGGTTCAATCAATGCTTAAACTTCACGATTTTTATTTCATTTACTTCTCATTTTCGCTTCTTTTCCTCTACCCCTCCAATCATTTTCTTTTCAGACGTGTAAGTGTACATCTGAATCTTTCTCTGCTGCCCAATTCTTGGCTGAATCCCCTTCGTGGGTATGTGCACTATGTTATTTCGTAAACATAACAGAGGTCTATAAGGGCGGATGGCTGTGCAGGAGCGGCTGGAGGGCATCTGCGAGCAGCTGCGGCTGCTGGGCCGCCAGCAGGAGGAGCTCAAGGCTCGGCTGCAGGCGTCGCGAGACCTGCCGCCCAACGTGGGAGCCGTGCCGCAGCTCCAGTCCCAGCTGGAGCACATCTCCACGCAGCAGATGCAGCTCATCAACGAGCAGAGCGAGCTCTCAAAGCAGCTGAGACGCATTGACAAGTACGTCACTCTCTCCGTCGCTGTTGCTCACGCCACTAAGTTGGTCTTTCCTAATAAAACCAATACTCGCAGGCTTTGAGCTTACAAGCTGTTGCATTAACAGTATCTTGCTAATTGATTAACATCGAATCGATCAGATAAAGTCAATAAAGAAAACATGCTCTGCAAAGTTTTTTACCAGCAAGTATTAACTGTTATTTGAAAGATTGCCTGGCGTTGAATCGATAGAAATTGAATATTTGCGCTACGCGTCGGTTTGCTTTTGCCTAAAGCAACTGAAGGGGTGCAGGAGGGCGTAGAATTCATCCTTTTTGTAGCAAATCGTGTCACCGGCGTTGTTACTCACTTGAAGGAACCGCTTTTGGACGTTTTGTCCAAATGGGCCAGCACAGAGCAAAGTGCAGGACGCAAGCATCTCCTCCCATCGATGTCCAGTTGTTTTTTCTTACCCCAACTTGGCCCGTTTTAGCCTTCACAGTTTCTGCTACCACCTGCTTCGTGTGCCTTAATTGCGGAACGATATTCCTTTCTATCCCTTCGGAATGAATATCCAGCCCTCTAGGCCTATTTCGCATCATTTACGTATTTGATCAGTAATGTCATCATTTCGCTTTTGATCTCCTGCTGATCGTGCTCGGTTACAGTACGTGTCTTAACGTAAACCTTATTCACTTTCCCGCAGTTGACTGCGTCCTCCAGGATTTAGTTTCCTCTTCATTCAAATTAACTCTGCTTACAGTGGTTACCAGTTAAGGACAAGAGAGCAATATTGTCATTTGCACTGAAAATTCACGTAATGCATTGTTGGGTACTTAATGTTGTTGGATCAATGCAACACGCTAGGCATAAAATACTAAAGTGTGATAATGTTCAGCATTATCACACACGCGAGAATAAACAAGAAGAATGATTTATACAACCAGTTCATAAAGTCTAAGGATATTAATATACTCAAAGAATTTAAGACATACCGTAATAAATTAGGCAGTGATCTGAAGAAGGCAAAGCGTTCCTATATGAATAACTTATTCAACTCTGCTGTAGGAAATACGGATGTATTGTGGAAAAGGCTTAATTCTGTGCTAAAGCGAAACGTCGGCACTGAAACAATTGAAAAAATGGTAATCAATGGCTCTGAGTTGTCCGGGAAGCAGCTTGCTGATGCGTTTAACAAATATCTGATGAACGCTGTAGAGAGCAATGTGGTATTTAATGATCTTCAGAATTTCTATAGAAATGGGACCTCCATTTTTCTTGATCCTGTCACAAACGAGGAAGTGATAAAATTAGTTAGAAGCATAAACAACAGCACTAGTAAAGATATTGACGGGTTCACTGTTGTACCAATAAAGCATGTTATTGATGTTCTTGCGCCTTGCCTTACGCACATTTTTAACCTGCCTTTCTCAGGCCGTATTTACGTCCAAGATGCAAGTGGCACGAATAACTATGCTGTTTAAGAAAGGCGAGCGAAACGATATGGGGAATTACCGCCCCATATCAATACTCCCTGTGCTTTCTAAAGCTTTCGAGAAGGTTATTCTAAATCGATTAGTTCAGTTTGAACAGAAACATCACCTTCTAGTCGACTGTCAGTTTGGTTTCCGGAAAGGTCTTAGCACAGAATTTGCGCTGCTTGCCAAAAGGAGTTTATATTATCTCAACTCGAAGACAGCAGACTGGTCTTGGGCCTTTTCGTTGATTTCACTAAAGCGTTCGACTCCATAAATCATCATCTACTAATAAGAAAATTGGAGCATTATGGCATTCGTGGACAAGCAGCATCTCTCATAGAATCTTATCTATGTAATAGAATCCAAATTGTAGGAATTAATGGCCATTTCTCCAACCCTTTACAAGTTTGCTGTGGAGTACCACAAGGAAGCATTTTGGGGCCTTTTTTGTTTAATTTATATATAAACGACATAGTGAATAGCTGTCCCGCAGCTAACTTTATTATATATGCCGATGACACCAGTGTATTTCTAACTGGACGATTGGCCGATGAACTCATTGATAATGCAAATTTCACACTTGCTGCGTTAGAAGAATGGTCGCGCATGAACATGCTTAAAATAAACACAACGAAAACAAAAGCAGTTCTGTCTCGCCCTAGAAACAAGAGCATAATAATAACGAAAACAATATCAATGCAGACCACACCAGTAGAAATCGTACCGACATTCAAGACGTTAGGTGTAATCTTTAATGAAACCCTTTCATGGAATGCGCATGTAGATTTCCTTACAAGTAAACTTGCGCAGGTAGTGGGGCTGGCTTATCGAAATAATTTTCTGCCACGTAATATTATGACGCTAATATATAACTCCCTATTTTCATCGCGGCTTAACTACTGTGGCTTAGTTTAGGGTTCAACCACTAAAGAAAACACGCAAAACGTTTATGTGTTACAAAATCAGTTTCTTCGGATTATTGAAAATGTCCCACGTTATTTTCATACTCATGATCTCTTTAAAAAATGCAATATTATGCCAGTTACTAAAGCTTACGACTATCGACTATGTAAGTCACTTAAACGAGATTTCATAAATAATGCTAGATTTCTGCAGTCACTAGCTGAACTGAAAGCAAACGAGAGAGCGTACGCTACACTCAAAAATGAACAATGGAAGGTACACACATACAGAACTAACTATGGTCTCCAAACATTACACAACATACTGCCACGAACATTAAACGATCTGGATAGAAAACACATTAAACTTGAATCAATCACTTATAAAGAGCTTAGAAAACATTTTTTGTCCGTCTAGAGGTGTGCATTATTATTTTCCTATGCTAGAAGTCTGCACTAGTGTTGTATTAGTTATTATTTTTTTTCTCTCATTCCATCCCCCCCCCCCCCCTCCCCCATTCTGTGAAGAATGTTGTCTGTTGCAACGTTATGTTAATTTTAGTGTGTATACTTTGTGATTGTATATTTTCTGCACTGCCGATGTGAAGCTGTCATTGTTATTGTTTTGGGGGCCTGCGGCCTTGTCAAGTTGTCATTACGACAACTTTTTCTGCTGTGCTCCCTCATCCTATGTACACATTGGGTGTAAATAAAACATTATTATTATTATTATTATTATTATTATACAAAAGTGCGAAATAATAACCTTTGGATAAGTTTATTTTCGGCTTCGGTTGGTTTCGGTTGATTTAAGTTGACCAAAACATCTTTTTTTTCGAGACTGACTTCATGGTTTACAGACAAAGATCAACATTTAGGAAATTCTCCAAAGCTTAATATCAGTGTTTCTAACTCTCTGTAATGTAACTTTTAAGACTCTGCATACCGGCATATAATTACGAAACTATGATTGAAAAGACGAACACATTCTTGCACTTTGGATGGCGTCGCTGTGTGTGATCGGTAGGATTATTGGAAGCCGAAGTTTAGTTCGACGGATGATTATACGATGTAAAAATGAACGGTCGTATTGCGAATGTCAGCAATGAAGAGTTGGATGCTGTCAGACTTTAGCTAAAAAGAGCCTTAATTCCTAAAATAAAGGGGGCATCAGAGCGCACAGCAAGTACGTCACAGGTTCGATTAGGTAGGTGGCTATTTGTCAAGGGATGAGAATATTATTCGGCAATGCGATAAAATTGGTTGCGTTACGTTTGCCTTCGTTTAAACCACCTGAATGTCAATGAACTGAAACATAATGAACCGCGCAAGTAGCCAGTGACGTTTTAGGCTCTGTGCACACAACAAGGTACATTGCAGATTCGATCGCAGGCCTTTGTGAGAACATCCTGCACCTTGTTGTGATTTTATTGTGCGAGTTGAGTTGTTTATTCTTATATTAAAAGGAGCAAATGGAATTGCTTCTAGCTTGGTAGCACGTCCTTCATTACTTCCACAGGGACATGATTTTGCCGCCAGCAGTAAAATCATTTTTGATTTGAAATTTTAAAATATCAGCATCGCAATTGCACTGGGTTCACTTGACAAATCCTGTTAAAGTTACAGTTTGCTGCTGCTTTGTCAATTTGTGCAAATGCTTGTGCATGCCTATACAAATACCCACTGGTTGTTTATTTACTCGCGTGTTCAATGCTCTCAAGGCCCCAAATGGTGTTAAAGAGAGGAGGTGGATGCAATGTAAAAAGAAAAACACACAGGAAAGCACTAACTGCATGTTTGTTAGCAGTAATAATGGGGTTCCTAGAAAAGGATGCCAAACTTCGATGATGGCAAAACGAGCGAAGATATTTCGGAGTTTCAAGACGTCACCCCAATTGTTAAATCTGGTAGCTCGTTCATACCGGTCTAGCCAGTCGTGTTTCTTGTCCTGTGTTGCCGTCGAAAATGGGTGGCTGTCGGAGCTGCTGGATGACGACTGGTACTGTATATTGGGATATTACTAATGTTGATGACATTTTCCGGGGTCGAACGGGGTCCGACAGCAGATTGAGTTCGGGTTGGAGCCCTTGAAGTCAGCGGCTAGTTCGGTGGCCTGTAGGCTGGTGCCCCAGGGCGCAGGAACGGGGCTGTGGTGGCTAGAAAGGGTGGACCAGAACGCCTCTACCAGATGTCACCTGGTGGTAACAAGGCCGTTGGCACCAAAAGAGAAGACAGGCGGAATTGCACTGAAATCAACTCTTTATTGGGCTAACGTGCTCCCGCAAAATAACTGAACGACTCGGCGGAGACGACTAGCAACAAACGTGCTCTCTAGACGTCGAACTGAGAATAACCTTCGCACCCATCAACACTCAATTTGAAAGCGGCGAAGAAACATCTAGAGGAATCCGCAAACTGTGCACGACTACCATAACCTGGAACATTGTAGAGAGACATGCAAGCGGCTGAATCTTTGAGATAGCTCTCGGCGCATCTCGCGCGGCAAAGAAATGATAATGCTTCGTCTCGGGAGCATGAACAAACAAAGGATACAGAATCGATTCGTGTGCTGGAATCACAGCGATAATGTGGCATAGCGGTGGCTGTCTAAAAAGAATAAATAAAGATTTGAATGGTTCGCGGCAATTGTTAGAGGCACGAAGGCGACGTGCGAATTATAGACGTACTCTTGTCTAGACAACACAAAATACATACAGCTGATTTGTTTTTAAACCATTTACAAACTTGTATTTTACGAACTACGAGAGATACGTCCGTAGACTACACTGAGGAAACTAACATTTCGTACCACAACCGCGCTAAACTTAAAAATAATTATTTACAGTCTGCGTGTTCATGTCGCGCTATTTCCTCGATGTGCTCCATATACACCAAGAAAACCATTTTCTTGAAGGCCTTTTTCAGAAAGCACGTTCTTGGCGTTCAAAAACACAGGTGTATACACTTGACTGTCTAACTGAAATATTGTCGACATGAATTGCTTATATACTTAAAAGTACACATGTGCCAGCACTTTATTGGAGCAACTAACATGAAAAGCAGTACAGTCTGAAAAGCCAATCGGAATTGAAAGCATGGATGCCAAAGAATTGTCAAGGTCTCGAGTACGTGCTGAAAAAAATTTTGCCAGAGCAAAAAAATAAACAAATTTTGTGCAACAATTTTTGAGCAGAATTGAAAGCACTTCCGTGGACTGTAGCTCATGAGTACCACAACACACGGAACACGAGGTGGAGCTGCAACTTCTGCTTGCTACGAAATCAAGACTGGAGACGCCTTTCGTGAGGAACGCTTGCTGCCGGCAGCGTGCGATTCTGGTACACAGGTGATAATCGCTTAAGCAGTGCACTCGGATGAGGAGGCTTTCACCCGTACGCTGCTCCTTCCGGGCACCACACGTCGCGGGTGATTGCAACAGCCCCGTAATTATCACGTAATTAACGTCGAAAGCAATGCAGACAATGAGTGGCTGTGCCGCGCAGTGCATGCCGAGAACCGGCTTCGACCGGCTCGAACTGGCTTGACTGGCGTAGCAGTGTTTCTGACGGAGGCAAGTCAATGATCGCAGGTCGAGCGCCAGTCTAGCCTTTCAGGATAATGCAGGCACATTTGGGTGCGAATTCAGGTCAGCTTATTTAAACTCTCTATACCTGGCATGCTTGAAGGCTTCCGGAATAAAACCTAAAGCATAGTCGGCTGAGTAACACCGAGAAACCACTGCTACGCTTATCGCGCATGTGGCATGGATACCAGCAGCTGAGTTCCGCCATGCATGAGCGTATACAACCATATGTGAGCTTTAGGAACACGTGAAGCGGAGGAGGTACGGGAGTGGAATTTAAATACTGGGCATGAGGCTTAGTTGCTAAGCATGATCCAGAATGTTAGCAACAATGAACGGTGCGTCTACAAATTAATATAACGAAGCCTAGAGCAATGTTCAGCAGGCCTGGAAGGAAGCAACGTAGTGGCAAAGGGATATGCAGGTATTTGGGACAGGCAGTGGTAGCAGGTTCCAACCACTAGAGCGAAATATATCTGGAAAAGTAAGCATCGGCACAAGCTAGTTCTGCACACACTCTCAGGCCACTATTCGCAGCTTACCACTATCCTTTTACCACCTTCTCTCAAGAGGAATGCATATAACAGTGCCATCCTTACTGACTCTAACCTATTGCGCAGAGACGTGGAGGCTGAGAAATAAAAAAATTGTGATCGATATTAATGCTCAGCGAGCTACGCAAAGAAAATTGATGGGGCATAACTTTAGAGACCGGGTGCGAAGTGAGCGAGTGAGAGAAGAAATGTGAGTTCATGATATCCTATTTGAAATCGAGAAGCAGAAATGGGCAGGACGGATTTAGTGGTGCAATTACTTCACACGACAATAGCCGATGGCCCCATAAAGTAACGGAATGTACTTCAAGGGAAGGCAGGGGGCGGCAGGAAGGTGGCTGGATGAGATCATGATGTCCGCCTAGATAAGATGACTGCAAATGGCACAGCACAGGGTTAATTTAAAAGGGTACAGAAGAAGCTTTCTTCCTGCAGTGGTGTCGCGATTATGTGCTGTCCAAGCAGGCGGATTTCTTGAATCGTCCGGCTTTTGGCTTGCAAGGAAGTGTTGCCGAAAGAGAGGTGGCAATGCATGCGATCAAGAAGCAGCAGAAGGCGTTGGCTTTAGATTGGGAATTTCGCTCAGTACGATTTCATTCAACTTTTTGCACAAGAAAAGGGAGATCTGGAAGGAAATTTTGGAAGATATTTTTGTTTGATTACGATCACGTGTTTATGTTTATCGGTATAGATATGTAAAAACATCTGAGAATGGAGAACCTGAATGACACGAAAAGCCGGAAAAAGACTACGTTCTCATATACAAGTAAGTAGCAGTGAAAGTTTCAAGTTCGTGGCGCAGAAATTTCAGCCCTAAGAATTGCAAATCACGCCAATTTATAAATGTGAAATGCCGGGAAGCACATACAGTGAGATTTAACGTGCGTATATTTGACGTTTCATAATTTGAACCACACTGTCCATTGAGGAAATTTAAAAATGGGACTTATCTTTGCCCTTGACGGCTCTAAAGTTTTAAATATAATTCTGCCACTTGAAAAAAAAAAAAGTTGAATTATTAGAGGTGGTTAATTCATCATTTGATCAACAATTCCGTCGCGTGAATAATGAACGATTTGCTGTATGACCAATCTCCACAGACCTCTCGGACGTATCTATCGTAGTTCGTAAAATTCGAGTTTGTAAATGGTTAAAAAAAATTAGCTGTATGCATTTTGTGTTGTCTAGACAAGAGTACTGGTATGCCAAGACATAGGCGGGCTATTTAAACATAAAAACGCAGACAGATTGATTTCTTATTGACAGAAGAGATAGCCGAGGCAGTAGCCGTCGTTAATATATGTATAGATTGCGAGACAACGAATGAGCGCTGGTTGACTCGAGGAAATAACTTTAGAACGAGAAGACAGAGAAGCCTTGTTAATGCCGAGAGTCATGGCTCGTTGCGTTCTCTCCACGCGTGTGTCGGGCTTTGTACCGATTATAGCGAGGCGCGCGGCTGCTTTCGGGTCATACGAACTGCGGTGTGCTGGGTCTACTTCGTGCAATAAGCTGATCGCGCCCACGTGGTGTTCACAATTTAGTCACAGAATTACGAGCCGTTCATTTGCATCGCACTGTCATCTTTGCTCGAATTACGCAAACAACCCCGCGATTTAGTGCTCTCTCGGCGATTAATGGCCGTAGAAAAAAACAAACAAAACCCAAGTGATTACAGCAGAGGCACAGGCTCAAGCTTACATCAAATCTGACCATTCTCTGCCGGAATGATCAAAATTAAAAGTCTGGCCGTCTCTCGTGTTACGTTCGCCGTGTGCGGAGGAGACTGAGCTATATTTCACACGCAGCAGAAAAAAACAACAACAATAAAAACCCCTGCTCAGCAGCAGTATGTGCGGCGTTTTGTTACGCGCATTGCGTTGGCTCATGTCCGCCACGCGAGGCAAGTTGCGCGCGTTGGTCGGCGCACTTCGAACGACACAATGAGAGCGCACAAATTAAACTAATTAATTGCGCGCTACGGTGACCGACTCAATTTTCTTTTGCACGTGCGCGTGTTTAAAAAAAAAAGCAGCAGCATAAAGCCGTGCTGCAACCCCAAGAACAGGGGACGGGGTGGGCTAGGATTAATTGGATGGGGGCAGCAAAAAGTAAAGGGAAAGATGTCTCGGGCAAGACCGCGGTTCTGGGCGTCACGTGGATGCCGCACTGTTGTTTAGGCTCTCCTTTTTAGCTAGCGTGAATATTTGCGCCAGACCTGCTAACTACCAGAGAGAAGACCCGTCGCTGAAAATGAAAAATGAAGACCTCTCTCAAAGTCCATTAGCAAAGGAAGGGAGATAATTAGGAAGCATAAAAAACAGAGAACCGAAGCCCACACCCTCGCGTTTTATTCTTCCGTTTTTTTGTGCTCTCATTTTAACAATTTACTGCGTCAAGCGCGTCGTTGCTGCTGCGTGCACCATCTCCTTCCTGCTCAGGCATCCAGAAAAACTGAAGCGCGAGAGCATGTACGTGACTCGCGTGAGATAGTGGCGGAAACCAAGTTTCGCGGCCAGTGACGCGTGCACCGTGCGTGCAAGCAAGCCTTGTACTGCATTGTCCCGGCGTCCAGTCCTATTCCAGAGTGCAAGCCACCAAGATTTTCCGCACCCGGAAATTTTGGACAAACTATTGCAGATAGTTTTTGAATGTAATTTCCTTTTTTTTCTCATATGTTGTAAAATAGCGCCGTAACAACAAATGTAACCACATGTCCTCTTTTCGCAGGCTTGCAATTTTTTGCTTCTTTGCGAAAAGGAATCTCATTGTTTTTCTTTTTTTTTTTTATGCCAGGCTTGCAAAATTGCCTAGTGCAAGAAGGCCGCCTATACTGTACGATGTCAGTGCACAAGGCAGTAAAGATGCCGGTTGCGAATTTTGGGGAGCTGCAGAACCTGACGTTTTTTTCCCCCCTGATCTTACGACGAGTCCTCGCGTAGTACTTTGCGTGCAACGCGTACGCTGTTTACAAGGTAGCATTGCATCGTTCGCGCTCTGTGCCCGTGGTAATGAAATCGCCAGCTCAACGGTTGTCGACTGCCATCCGCCGCAGAAAGGGTCGCAGGAGAGGAGGACCGCCGTGAGGAATCGCTTGCGCTGACCTCTGCAGGACCGTGCTGAAAAGGGCCCTGAAATCAGAGCGGCACAAGGGGGTAAATAATGGTGCACATTTGCATAGGCGCGCTCCTTATCTGGGCGGACCCCTCCCCGCCGTCGCGTGAATATTCATGGTCGCGTCTCGGGCGCGTCCGGTGACGGCTGCGCCGCAGCGGCACGCCAAGCGTCTTCCATGCACTGACCGTGCTCGAGACGAGGCCTACGTTCGCCGGCGCGCATACTGTGCCTAGACTTGAGCGCTTGGCGTGCACCACCCCGCTCCCCCTTTCAATGACTATATGGAGATGTCATTCTCATTTGAAATAACGTGATTTTATCAAGAAGAGACTTCATTTTCTCCAAATGGAATCGAATACAAATTCAATAACTTTTTTTTTGCGAACATCCATGGGGATTGTGCATATTTCTATATGTAGGGCTATTGACGTGAGAGGGGAAGAGCTAGAAATTGCAGTGCAGTACGGTGCTATACCCTTTGGGATTTAGCTGTCAAAATGCACAACGACGACTTCCACCACTAGGAGGTGCGTCTCACAAGGTCAGTATGTAAAAGTAAACTTGATGATCGCCATATCATACGCAATAGGAAATTACCATTTAGTGAGACCACATGCAATAAACTAACGCTCCACTGTTCAGTAGATGAGAGGGGTGAGGATCATGCATGAGAGCATTTTGGCGGGCTAGTTGGTGCGTGAAGAGTGGGCATAAAAACAATGCGAAGACAAAAACGTGACGACACGGCGTGTTGTCACACAACGACCTTGTCAAACAAGAACGTGTAACGTCCTTTTTTCAGTGCTGTTTGTATTCCCATTCATTGGCCGTGCATGGACGTTGGTCTCCGGGCAAATCTTGAGTGACATGTAGTGTTATATAAAAGCGCCGCTGCACGAACGAACTGTTTCGCGGCGCTAACTTTCATCCAGCGCAGATCGATTGCACCAGCGTGCTGTTGCTCGTCATGGAGCGCCTTATTCTTGAAACAATCTTCAGACAAAACTACGCTGTGCTTTGTTTAAAATTCGTGATAATTAATAAAAACTGTTCAAGAATTCATAAATTCGATTCTTTCCGAATTTCATTGAATGCGCGCGCTCTTTGATACGTTTAGCGAACCGAATAAGAAGATATTCAATTCGTTATCCTAAAATTTTGAATCATCTCATGCCCCTATATTTCACGGCTCGTCTACTCATTATTATAGTGTATACCAAAATACTCTCGAAGGGTCCCCGCTGATCGTTTTGTCACAGCGTCGTTACCGTTAGAGAAGACACTGTCTGTTGTGAGCGCAAAATGAAATGAACATTTTGGGGTGGGGTGGGAGGGCAGCCTTAGTGCGCTCGCCAACAATTCTGCAAGAGGACGCGTATAATTTCTTGCCTCCTGCTAGGTATTGTTCAAAATTATTTCCTGCCTAATTTGTTTACATTGTGACCTCAGAGAAGCGCACACAGCCTTCCTCGCATAGCTTGAGAAGACACACGCGTAGACAAAAGCAGAGTCTTCTACGAGACAACAGTGTAATAGGTGGCCTCATTCTTGTACGTTATTGACGATCTGATGCCGTCAGCTTACTGGCTCCGTTTAGCAGCACCGAAATATTGATTGGCCGCCGATTGTCGCGCAAAGTTAGAATCTCTCACTTTGAATCAGCAGCAGCTGCTAGAGTGGCAAATAGCCCTTCATTAGAGGGGGAACCGAATCCAGCTAAGTAATTTACGCCAACGACGTTATTAAAGCAGAGTTCCGTATGAGAGAGTAGAGAACGAATAAGTAAAGAACATTATTGAGAGAGGGCCGATTGAAATCTTCTTCCGTTTTTTTTTTTTTCGGGAAATACTGTCGATGCCGCATTTCGTGCTTTTTTTATCATCGTCATAAGAAGTTAGCAAGTGCGATGGAACCGAAAGATAGCCAGTGCAGATAGTGTGTGTGAGAAACAGTTTCCAACGCAACGGCGATGTACCCCCTTGTTGGCGTTCTTATCGTGGTCCATTCACGCAATGGCGAGCGGAAGGAAAAAAAAATGGGGAGCAAGACTAGTCGGCCGAAGTCCTGGATCGCTCATTTATCAAACTGCGATGCCCGAAAGCCCAAAGCGGGGCCTTCTTTTACGGCGTGTCGATTGCCCAGTACACACTCCCGGGCAGCCTTATAGTTGCCAACTAAAATTAGCGTCGCAACCGAGTTGCCAACGGAGACAAAGCGATCACGCGCGGATGGGCGGCCATTAGTCACCCGCCTGTTTGCATGTTGTTGTCCGAGACGCGTCAGAGCCGCAAGGAACGCAAATTGGATTGAACGCGGTGAGCTGTCATCGGCATGCATCCCTGACATGACAAGCGCTTGGGAAGAAATTAGCGAACATGCTCGGTTCTTTCTCCTGCGCCACAACAAAAGACAGACGTAATATGTGCGTAAATCGTCCAAGAGCTAGTTAAAGCACGCGCCAGCCTTTCTACCGTGGCTGTCGGAGTTTGTATGACTGTGGAGCTTAACAAAATTTTGGGATCCACGACTAAGGCTGTGTGGCGACCCTCCGTGCAGACGTCAGTGAGCGGCCCTCTCCCGAAGAAGGGTGTATCGCAAAAGGGGAAAGTTGTACTCCCTCGTGTCCGCGTCTACTCGCGGCGGATTTTTCCGTGCAAGCGGCATACACACAGCTTGGGAACAGATCTTGCTGTTCGATTGGTCAACTTTTCCTGTCGTGAGAGCGCATGACGGTGCACTTACCGGAGTTGCGCTGCGTTGGTGCTGGAAGCAATTTTTGGAAAACTGTAGCGTAATTCCCGCTCCTCCCGGGAATTACGCTACAGTGGTAAGAAGCCCGACAACGGTGCCGGAGTTTCCGGGTTCGATCCCGACCGCCGGCGGCTGCGTTTCGATGGAGGCGAAACGGAGTGGCGTCCGTGTGCTGTGTGATGTCAGCGTTGTTGTTGTTGTTGTTGTGGCTGTAGGAAGAAGGAAAAGAAAATGCACGGGCCTGCTACTGGCTCTGTAGCTGAGCCACCTCCGCTGCCTCGTGCAGACAGAAGAGAATATAGAGAAGAAAGAAAAGGAAGAGGAAAAGAAAGGCGCGCGCCGCAACAACAGTCGTCGTCCACCACCAGCGGTGGCGTGTGCAATGACGGCCTACAACAGATAAAAATTCGGTGTCAGGCCAGCCCCAGCCGCAAGCGGCGGTGACTCGCCTGTACCAGCCGCGATGTCAGCGCACGTTAAAGATCTCCAGGTGGTCGAAATTTCTCCGTAGCCCTTCACTACGGCTCCTCTTTCTCTTTCCAATTTCACTCCCACCTTCCTCCTTTCCATTGCGGTGCGTTTCAGGTGTCCACAGAAGTAGTGTGACGGATACTGCTCCTTCCTTTTCTTGTGAACCAATTATTTATAATTCCCGCTCCTTGGCGAGCAGGAAGCCAGGCAGTGCTTTGAAGGTCCCTTGGGCGTCGAACAAACAACCAGTTTGCAGCGAAGAAACGCACTCACTAACCAACTCAAAGAAGGCAGAATCGAGCCTTCAGTGCCCATGCGGTTCCATAGTTGACAAAATAGAGTGCAGCAGCGCGACACGTGATCTGATGTCGCTTCCAGCTGGAGAGCTATCCTTGTATGCGCCAACTATTCCGTGGGGCGCGTATCTTAATTCCATTAAGCAGGCGCAACTGGGTATTCGCGCTAGTTGACCACGGTGCTGGAACTTTGATCGCGTATGCACAAATTACCGTACCCCGATAACAAAGAATGCCCGTGGGCTCTGGAAGGTCAGTTCTTCTCATCCTTGATTTGCCCGGAAACGGACTTTCTGCGCATCCGCTTCCGGTGACGAACGAAACAGCGCAAGAAACTTTAACGAATGCTAATAATGAGGTGCACACAACATGCTGTTTATATAGCATTCACAATGTTTTGGACGGCAAAGATTGAATAGGCAGCACCTCCTGTATATATGCAAAATAAGGGAGGCGATGGAACAGGCAACTGCAAGGGTTTAAAAACAGTCGAGTGATTGCAGCACATTTTACACTGCGTCCAAAATGTTAAGATGCCGCGTTCACATATAGTTGTAGGAGGGTGCTTATGGGAACACTGAGGATGTATGTGTTGGCTCGTGCTTTGGGTTCTTTGCACTAAATTTCTAAACATGCAGTTTGGCTGTTCCGATATCATGCTTGCAGAGAGGTCACGGTGGTTGCCTCGCCGAGTCCCAGATGAGCGTCCCAGTGCAAAAACCGCCGTTTCCGATCAAACCAAGTGTTCGCACGGCTTTCCGCGCACAAGCTCCCCGGCCACACTCCTCCTGCTACAAGGCGTGCCAAAAGTGCGCAGAACATGGCTTACGTATCTAAACTAGTGAAACGAGACATGTGTAATTTGTCGAATGCGTATGCGCGCTTCAGTGCCAGGTTCATAATATCCTCCAAAATTCTCAACAACTACGAGCATTGGTGTTCTTCGAAGGTACCAAGCTCCGGAGGAAAGTTTCCCGTCCGACCACGCGCGGGCCACTCAGCGAAGTGTGGAGATTGAAGGAGCGTAGCGAATCATTGCCGCGGCATGTCATGATCACGACGTCCCGCATAGAGCTCCATGAGCAGTGTTGAGGGAGAAGGGGCAAAAAAAAACAAAAAAACGAAGCTTCAGAGAGGGACGTGCAGCCGCGGCTCCCCGTCACTGACACGGGCTGTCAATCAACGGGCTCAATGGCCCGCTGGATATTTCGCTTCGCTACTTCAGTCCCCGCGCCTTTCCGAAGACATGTGATGGGTGCGCCGCCGAGAGCGATGCTGCCACTTTTTATCGCCAGACATCAACCCTTTCTTCCTTCTTATATTCTTAGTTTTTTTAGCACGTATCTCGCCGCCAGTTTTTTTTTTAATTATTATTCTAGGTATTGTACACGTATGCCTTAACTGTAGTGCTGAACAACGGCTCCCTGCCTTGGCTTGGGTCGAGAACAAAGCTGCCAGGGAGCATTGTCGGCTGTCTGCTTTTGCCCAGGACCCTGCCTGGAGTCGCGGAGGCCACTTGGGTGTCGCCTCGAATCGCACAGCGCAAAAGTTTCCCATAACTTGTCGGGGGAACGACAAAGCAGTGTTCCTGTCACCTTGCCACAGTTGATTGTGTCCTCTGATCAAGTCCATGTATAGATGCTTAGGTGGCAGCACTCGAGAAAGTCTGAAGTCGAAAAATTTAGAAATTTTGAAATATGAACCGAATCGGCGATATGGGACGATGTAGCATTTTTGTTTTCCAACACGGATTTAGTTTTTGACATTCTATACGTTTTGCTTCGCAACACACTGTGAGACGCGTTTACAGCGGCTGTGCTTTAAAATGCTGATAAATCTATTTAGGGGTCGGTGTAACTGGTTTTGAAATAGAGTGAAAAAAAAAAACAAAACAAAAAAACAAAACGCACGCTTTGGCGGTCCAAGTCGATATGCTCACCGTACTAGTCATAGTAAAAAAAAAAAAAATAGCAAATTTTTCTAAAAGCCTCACGATTCTGAACTGATCTGGTTCCTGCTTCCAAGCCGACAACGTGCAGTCCGGTCCGCAGCTTCATACGAATGGACATGGGGGAGGGGGGAGAAAGATTTCGTCAGAACATTTTTCACTGTGTTACATTCACATGGCAAGTATGGCTGAATGCGAATCTGTGTTCTCCCCTCAGGTACTGCAGCACCGCAGCAGCGAAGGGCCAGTACGGTCGACTTTCCTCCTGTTCGGAGCAAGACAAAGTGGACACCGATGACACGGGTAAGCGCACATGCATCTGCGTAGGCTGCGCGTGGCCCAGCGTCACGGAAAACGGGGATGGAAGAAGCAGGGAGACGAAAGAGTAGTACTGAACTGCTAGCTGGACTTCAGACACGAATGATTTGTTCTCGAAATGGCCATTTCACGTTTCACTCGAAGTGCAACAGACAGCTCAGTTATAATCCGAAGTCGGGCGGAATATCACCCGGCGAACAGTGAAAACTGCTAAAAACGGCATATTCTAGGCAACGGCAGAACGGGGTGCACAGTGAAAGCAAACCGAACAAGGGATGAGGGTGAGCCTCAGTCTGCTAGCCAACGTTTGCAACAAGTGGATTTATCAAAACGTTGACTAGAGAACAGGGGTTTATCCTCAACCTTTCGTTGGTTTACTTTAACTATGTCCTAGACGATAGAAACGAGACACCACATGTACTGAATTTATTTCACAGGGTTCAAGTTGCCCGAATAAACTGTTTGAGGGCCACGGGAGCAGTGTTGCGTGTTTTATACCGATTGCCATAATATAGTTGCGTGCGCTTGCTCACTGCAAGTACAGAATGCGAACTGTGTGTGCGAATCTTTCGGAATATTTAATGTGAATACTTAAGGCGCGTGGCTTCTTTCGTCTAGTTCGTGCGACTTTAGCCCCAAATTAAACAAACACGGATGTCCTCCTTGAATTTTTGCATTGGGTTGGACAGGTCAGCTGCCCTTGTGGCGTTTTCATTCTCGACCAATCAGCGCAAAGTGATCAGGTCATGAGGTCACGTCACCTGATCACTTAGCGCTGGTCGGTCGCAGGGCTCTGGGACGTCATGAGACGGCTTGACTTCATCAGACTGTGCACCAATCGGATTACTTCGCGGCGAAGCTGGTAGGCGGTCGGCCTTTGGCAGATGACATGACCGAAATTTGAATGGTCTTGCAAGGGTGGAAGAACGGGCTAGTTGGTAATTCATCTTGGAAATCAAACTAGCGCACTTCAAAACAAAGACACAGGAAGAGAACGACAACACAGCATTTGAATGGTCGGCGGGTAAACACGCGTGACATGGCTGAGTTGTGAGATACTTTGGCAGATGATGGCTGAAAGGTGAAATGCAATTGCAAACAATGAATGATAGCCGAGGTGTGAGCCGTCATGAGATCAAGTAACGTCGTCATGTTAGGCGCCGAGAGCGGCGGCGTATATGTCTGATCCACAGTGTCTGATCTTGTCAGTGTTACAAAAACAAAACAAAAACGAGGCGGTTTAGTTCGGGACTATTCAGGTTTTATCGCGCGCTAGCATGGTTAGCTTTAGTTTTGTGTGACTTATATTGGCTTGACTCATTTTGACTTAACGTGTGCTTGATTTGTGCTGCTTTATTAACATACTGCCTAGTGTATGCTGGCGAAGGTGCAAGAAGCAATTTTAGAAAGCCTCGATTTAGCCAAGCCATACAAATGTGCCTGCATATGTAGCTTGTCTGACCCGAGATTCATGGTAGCTCTTTCGCTGAAAGGAATGATGGTCAAGTGGAATCGATCCACTGCCTTTTTGGTCGCGACTCGGGTGCGCTACCTCTATACTGCTATGAAGCGTTCATTCAGTGCAATTGCTTAAAGGCATTATGCCAATACCTCATACCGTATACAGGAGCCACTTGTTTACATCGCAGGGTAGAACAAGAGAAATAAGATGCCTGTACAAAGTATCCAACAGTGCACTAAACAAGTGTTGAGGGGGAGCCTCAGCTCGCTAGCCGAGTCAGCATTTCGACAAGGAGTATTGTTTTCGTCTGGACCCCCTTGTCGAAACGTTTGCTCGGTTTGCGAACTGAGGATCACCCTCAACATTTGTTTAGTGATCTCTCATATGTTTACGTTAGAGCAACTTTGTTAAAATTAAGGTCTCTAATTGACACTAGTAAGCAGCTTTTCTAATTTTTACTACTGCTTAGCTTAGCTAATTAGCACCACAACTTGGCACTACTAACAAGTCGTATTAATTGTGACCATTAATTAGTATATAAGTGCATTGTTTAGGAGCATTTTCATAATGTATATATGGCAATGATTGCGCATTAAATTTTGAAGGAGTATAGACACCAAAGTTCGATTGCATGTTTTCTTCACGCTATTTACGCGTAAGCGATTATTGCATGTTCATCGATCACCCCGTGGTGTTCGCTTACGACCGCTAATTTATAACTGCATTTTTCATCTCTCTTACTTGTGTTTCAATAGACGAGCGACAAACATGACGCCAAAGTGGCATTTAGGTCACGCGAGGATTGAAAAAGGACTGCGATTTCATCGCCTCATTGCCGTTAAGATTGACTAATCTATAGCGAGAGGGGGAATTAGAACGCGTGGCGAAACAGCGAATAAATCGCATTTTTTTTTCATATTTTATTTCACCTTTATAGCACCTTGTCGTCATAGGCATGAATCGACTCTTGAAATTGAAACAGGGTAATAGTATCTTTTGCTGGGCTAGTTGGTGGGGCATTGTGTTTAACCAAAGGATATACAGCGCTAAATTTTTGACGAACCACACAGAAAGACGAATGGGACAGGCGATGACTCCAACTACGTTTATTGAAAGATACAAGTGCACATATATAGCGCGAATAGTCTTTCTGTGTGGCTCGTCAAAAATTTAGCGCTGTATATCCTTTGGTTTAGATTGGTCTTTCCAGTTGTGATGTATGGATGCGAGAGTTGGACTGTGAAGAAGGCTGACCGCTGAAGAATTGACACGTTTGAATTGTGGTGCTGGCGTAGACTCTTGAGAGTTCCTTGGACTGCCAGAAGATCAAATCAGTCGATGTTGTCGACCATAAACCCTGACTGCTCATTGGAGGGTCAAATTCTAAAGTTAAAGCTCAGGTACTTTCGTCATTTGATCAGAAGAGAGGAGTCGCTGGGGAAAGATTTGATGTTGGGAAAGGTTGAGTGTCACCGGAGAAGGGGTAGGCAGCGAACGCGATGGTTAGATGGCATACTCGAGGCGCTGCAGATGAAGTTATGTGATGTTAGAAAGATAGTGAGAGACCGGAAAGCGTGGCGTGATATTGTCCATAGGGTCACGAAGAGTCGGACACGACTGAACGACTGAACTGAACTGAACTGAATCCTTTGGTTAAACACAATGAAACAGGTGAGAGAAGAAATTCGAATATAAATGACTTTGCTACAGTAGACAGACACCACGTGGTAATCCGTGTGTAGCCATGAATGACGCATCATTGCAAAGAATAAAACGCGCAACCAAAATTGTATGTCTGCACTCCTGTAAGGATAAGTCAGTGTCCCAGCGCTGTTGGCTCTGTATGCAACTTGGCGGAATCTACACTGACGGCACTGTTTGATTGTCGCAGTTTGTTCATCACACACGTGACTGATAAAGAATTGCTGTGAAAAAGATACTTGCCGCACACTCACAGCGCAATTTGCAGTGCCAGGATTGGCTTGTGCAGGAAGCAACTGCTACGCACCGCTGGCTTCATGTATGGCCTTACGTATATGGGACTGATAATAATGGAGTACTACGGTGCACTAAGGTCAGGGTGCGGATTGCTGGTCTTGGTGTGCTGGTTTTAATTCTATCAGTGTGACAAAAAGAAGGCTGTGGTTTAGGGAAATGATCGTTCAATATATCCGACATCATAAAGAACTCTACAATCTGCCTTTCGCTTTTCCCTTAAACTGCAGGAATAATATAGTTATGACCCCCTTGAAAGCATGAATGCGCACTGCTTAAAAAAAAAAAAAACTTACGTCTGGGTATCTTCCTAAAATAACGGTGAATATGCAGTCAATTCATAATTATAACGCTTCGTTTTTAATTTTTTACATTTACGGGGCGCGTTTGTAGGTGTGTGAAGTAGAAACATGATAGACGTTTCTCTGAGCGGGAGGCATTCTAACGTTTGCGCATGATGCGATTATCTGGGAGCACATTATTTCTACTAGAAACCAGAACATTTGCCGTGTGGTCGTTCCACCTAACATTCCGTTATTTTCCCGCCTGTTTAAAGATGTGGGTATAACATTTTTCTACTGCGCACGCCGACTGATGGATGTCCTGTGTGGTGGCGTTTACTTGCAGACTCGCAGTTCTCGGCGTACAGCAACAACTCCTCGCCCACGCTGAGCCATGAGGCGCATGACTCGCCGTCGCAAGACTCAAATCAGTCCGGCAATCCGGCCTCTTCGCAGCAGCAGCAGCCGCAGCAACCGCCGCAGCCCAGTGCCGCAGACGTGTTCAACATGAAGATGGCCAACGTCAAGAAGACATCAGCGCAGATCACCAAGCAGCTGGTACAAGAGACGCTCATGGACGAAGGTGCGTGGACGCAGTGCTGATAGCATCGTACAGCACATGGGTGCCTTGCGTCCGTGTACTGTGCGACGCCAGTGTACGTTAAGAAATTCACGCGGTCGAAATTACACGAGTGGTCCACTGCAGTCTCCCTTATAGCCGATGTCGCTTCGGGACATTGAACTAATATACCATACCATACCATAGCATACCCGTACCATGCCGTATCGTACCGTACAATACCATACCATATCATATCATACCATACCATGTCATACGATACCATACCATACCTGCCATACCGTACCGTACCGTAGCGTACCATACCGTACCATACCATACCATATTATACCATACCATACCATACCATACCATACCATACCATACCATACCATACCATACCATACCATACCATACCATACCGTACCATTCCATATCATACCATACCATACTATACCATACCACACCATACCATACCATATTATGTCATATCCATGTATCACGCCGGACCATACTTAACAGTGCTGCTAGTACTTATCTGGTGAACTTTCCTGAAGGTGCGCGTGTGCGGAAGCTTCGCTTTTACCTATCGTTATCATCTTCCCAACTGCATCCGATGCAGAATGAAGGCACCTTCTTTCCACACCCTAATAACATAATTTTTTGTTCCTTCCTTGCACCCCTTTGCTGAAATATTCGGGATGACTGGCTCACGTCAAGCTGCGGCAATATGGAGTTAGTAATCGACTTAAAAAGTACAACAAATTATTAGCTTTTATTTTTCATGGTGCTGTCCCTACAGTTTTGGTGCGATGTCTTTATTTTGTGCATAAAATGTATTTGAGGCTAGAGAATAGTCTCATATACTGTGCACGTTCAATATGGCTTCTGTGTCAGGTGGAGTGGGATTTCGGTTAAAATCGAAAAAAAAAATATCCAAAATATGCGCCAAATTCAGTTTCTGGTATTCAGTTTTTGCCAAAAAGTTTATTATTAGTAGTATACAAGGCATAGCTAGTTAGCTCTTGAGAATGAGTTACACTAAGAGTAGAAGTGAGAATTAAATTAGCCGCGGACATGATGAGGTATGGTATTTTTGGATAAGCAAATAAGTAGTCTGGCTACCGTGACAGTTGAGCGGCACAGATTTCAACGTGATGCCTCGACTTCTGGCTGAAACCAGGGCCGATAAGACAAGGATGACGTGTCAGCCTAAGTAAACTTCCATTTGTGTTTTTGTCTGCCGGGCACTTTGTTTAACTTCGGCTGTGGGGATCATAGCTATTCTTGGGCAAGCGCAGCTTGTAAGACTGTCATTTGCACAACGACCGAGGTCCATAAAAGAATTCCTGTCAGCCTTGTCAGATGGAACAGAGCAAATCTAGCAAAAAATTGTTTTTTAAACTGTCACCTTGGCGGTCTTTTTAAAGGGCCACTGTCCAGGGAAGGCCCTTTTAAGAAAAAGAGCCCAGTGTTTCGATCAGGTACCGGAGATAGTCTGTGCAAAATTCTACAGCGACACGCGCGCCGCAAAGCACCGAAAATACAATTCAAAGCTCCCTCATGCTCTCCTTTGAGAAGCCAGCTTCACCGCTTCCTGCGCTGGCCCGACGGGCCCCGATAATGACGTACGTACCGGGAACGACGTCCATTGGTCCGTCTCGCTGACTGACGGGAGAAGGATGGGTGTCTACCGCTCGCAGCGCGCTTTTCCCTCGCCACGGCCAGACTGAATCCAGAGGCGCGCGCTCCCTCGACCGTTTTTTTTTTCGCGCTCGCGGAGAGCCACGCCCCACCTCCCGCCAAACGCGGAGGAGGAAGGGGAATTTGTATTGCGGAGGCTAGACGACCTCGGGCAGGAGAGTGAAAAACCTTTGCGAGGGAACGGAAGGAGAGAGGCGGGATAGAATCGGGTGATTGCGGTGGCTGTAACTGCGTTATTAGTTACTCTTTTCAAAAACATTTTGCGGCCTTGCGTTCCAGGGGCGAAGTCTCACAGTCACCGGGGAAGAAATATTTTCGACCGGAGGGTGGACAGTGGGCCTTTAAAAGCAATGTCTGCAAATATCGGCATTTAATTTTGCCAAGGAAATCAGCGTCTTCATCGGTCATGATGAATAATGCAGTAATGAAACCACTAATGGTCAGGTGAAAAAATCTAACACAATCAATGCCTACTTTCAGCCCATGTATTTATTGTACTTGGACGAAGTTCCATCTCTTGAGCTTCCTGACGCAGCAAATAGGAGAGGTGAAATGACAATTAGTGAAGATTGAGTGCTGAATCTAATACTGAAATTCGAAACAAAAATTGACTGAGCCTGATGGTATTCCAGCACATTTCTTACTGGCTATTCATTGTGGACTGCTCGCTTTAACCATCATCTTCCGTGAGTCGCTAAACTCTCCTACTTCACCATTGCCTTGGAAGCTAGCGAAGGGGTTTTCATTGTTCAAATGGGGCAAGAAGCAGCTTTTAATAAATAACAAACCTATGCTATTAACGCTGTAATAATACAATATGTTGGAACATATGATCCGCATTGATACAATATATTTTCTGGAACGAACGTCTCCTCTCATTTTCAGGACGAATTTGAAAAGGTTTCAGCGCTTTATCACAACTAACTGAATTTGCGCATGAACTTATGTGCACCTTTGATATTGGATCCCAGGTGAACTAGGTTTTTATAATGCTTTCGACATTTTAATACATTGTAATCTCCTATTCAAATAATTTGCCATTTTAAATATCTGGGCTTGATTAGTTAGGTTGCTAGTATTCTTATTAATTTGTAGTGTTTTCTACTCATGTAAATCCCTTTATCTATTTATGTGTTGTCTATACCCTTTATGTAGTACGCAAGGTTTGTGGGCCTTAATGTATTAAAGTAAAGGGAAGAGTTAATTTTCTATGATTCAGTCAAATCCTGTCTTGCTGATGTATTATTTTGCATTGCTCTTTGTCGGTCCTTGACCATTTATTAAACCTAATATACATTAATGACACGACTACTTCACCCTATTTCATCACTAATACGCTTCTATGCAGGTGACTGTGTATTATATTAGGTAATTGACACATTAAAAGATCACTTGCATCTAAACGTTTCATTTATTGGCTTTTTAGCTGGTCTACCTGGCAAATGAAAATATATTTTACTAAAACTCTAACATCACTACTAACATCAGTGCTTTGAAGGATTTACTATTGCACAGGACTTTTGAATGTAAGTATCTCGGCGTTATATTTACAACTAAAATGTCCTGAGTAAAGCATATTAGCAAGGGTGGAAGAACGGGCTAGTTGGTAAATCTAAAGCATATTAGTTTCATTTGTACTAAAACACTAGAACGCTTGGGACTTGGGAGAACATTACTGCTGCTCCGAAAGAGACTAATCGATTAATGTACAAATCCATAATTAATCCTGCAAATGAATTGTCATCGCCACTCTGAAAATCTCATAAAAATTGTGAAAGTGACCTTATTGAGTGACTGGGTATGAAAACAGCGCACAAAAAAGGACTACACAACACAGCGCTATCAACTGAGGTTTATTGACAGACAGAAGGAACCTATAGTCACACAAAAATCAAACAGCAAGGTGCTGGCTATCAGTCTGATGAAAGGTAAGAAAGGGACATTTTAGCTCTGAATAAGCGTATGTGATAAATGTTTACAACTGACATCTGTCACCCCCAAAAATGAGGGAAAACTGGCACCTCAGAATGAGCGTCAAGCGTGACGAAAGAGATGGAAACAGATCCAGGAAATCACGGATGAAAGCGGTCGTCGAGGAAGGCAAGTTCAGTGTTATAGACTGTGTGCTGACACATTCATCTCCGATCTTACATATGCACAGGGCTTGATTATCTCGCGCGTGCGTTTTCCTGTGTAACTTTTTATGACGCTGCACTTGTCTAAGGCTGGAAAGCTTCCGCGGCATGCTGCATTATTGCTCTCAGTTCCAGTCCAGATATTCCGGAAGTCCAGAACGAAGCGATTCTTGTTTTTCTTAGAGAACTCAACTTTCCTCTTGTGTGGTATGTTGACCTTGCGGAAAAGTTGACCTGGGCGCGTAGACGAGAGCTGGCTTCATGTTCGCAGGACCTTTCGATGACGCTCTTCGTGACAGCCTTGACGATGGCCTGTTTTACCAGCTTCGAATGTGATGAAATGTGTGGAATAAGCTGCTTTCATGAGCATGGCTCATACCAAACGTGCTCTAGGGATAGAAATATAGTATGAGGTCAAGGAAACTGATTTGGCTTTCATTTGGTAGTTATTTGATTAACTTCACTCAGACCACGTGTGCTGGCGGTATGAGCCACGCTTATGAAAACCGTTTTGTCCATTCACCTCGTTACATTCGAAGCTGGTAAAACGGGACATTGCCAGGACTGTCACTAAGAGTGTCTTCCAAGTGTCCTGCGAGCATGAAGTCAGCTCTAGTCTATGCTCCCAGGCACAGATGCTAGAAGCAGGCTCCACCAGGCTCCACGATAGTAGACCAACCGGTGCGGTTTGATTTTGGTGTGCTTAAGTTACGTCTGTCCGCCAATAAACCTCAGTTGCTAGTGTTGTGTTGTGTCGTTACGTCCTTGTTTTTGCGCTGTTTTCATCCCCATTCTTCACACACCAACTAGCCCACCAAAATGCGCATCCAAAGAAAACCATGGTTTATACACCAATGTTACGATCGCCATTTTTCACCTTAATGTTCCTCTTCCTGCTTGAATAGCTGTCTTGTGTAAAAAGCTAAATATATATGTGAGAATTATGTGAGCGACGGGGGTTGCATTGCGACCTGAGGTAATTGCTTCCCTTTTTGTTCGTCTCCCTTGTATTCAATCCTTGTGACTATCTCGACACGTCATGACTACCTACACCCTACTGTTACGATGTGACTGCCCTAGTTACCCCATCCGACAACTCCAACCTTGTCAAAAAAGGTTTACTGAAACTTACCCATTCGGATGCCCCACTTGTACGAAAGGTAGAGACCGGGTTCGATTGGCCACCTGAGCCTGCAGGTGTCTGCCCTGTTTCCTTTGTAAAAAGCAAAGAGCTCGGTCTTACGATAGCATGAGCGGCACCCCACACCTGCTTATCCACTGCTTCTGTGCGCAGGTCTTCGTGTCATCAAAGAGCTGGCGTCGCAGATCAAGTCCGAGGAGTCGAGCGGCCCCAACAGCCACTGCAGCGCCACGGATCTTTCATCTCCGCCAGCACCCCCGCCACCACGCCCTCGCGGAAGACCTCCCAGGCTGGACCGGGGCGATTACGTGGGCACGTCCCGGATGGTCCAGGGGGCTCCTCCGCCGCAGCATCCATCTCTGCAGAACGGCCACGACCGGCCGGGAAGCAACGGACTCGACCTCCACCACGGGGTTCAGCAGCACCCGAATGGCCTGGCGCCGCCTCCGATGGACGATGCGGCCGACGCAGAGAACAGCCTCAACGCGCTGCTCGCACTGTCACAGAAGAGTCTCATGAAGCAGGAACCCACCTCCCCCGCTGGCGCCAGCGTCAAGATGGACTGAGCAGCCGCGCGGCCGTTGTGTAGGGGTCGCGAAGATATGGAGCCGCTGCTCGCGACAGCAGGCTCCTCCGAAAAGATTCTGAGTGCACACCAACAGCGCTAGTAGCATGGGTACTCGCTGTCACTCTCGCGAACCAGGACTGAGCAACTATACCGTCTCGGTTGAGTGTGCGCAGTTCTTTGCGGAAGAGCCTTACATCGCGATCGCAGGCCGTTTCACTTTTTCATACAGCGTCTATCGCCGCTTTGCTACAGGCGAGTGTGGGAAAGAGCGCCCCTAGTGTGTGGTCCGTGCGGCTTAGTGGTGTGTGTGTGCCCGTCCGAGGGACAATGGCCCCGAAGACACACGAGCGCAGATCTTGATCGCCAGGACGACACATCCTGGGAAGGCAGCCGTCTCCGACCTGGAAGAGACGCATGACAGTGCCTGCTGGAACAGGCGGATATGAGAGTCTTGTCGTCCATACCAGTTTCGCCGGGGCAAGCACTACAAAAGGGTTCGTGCAGACTGATCGATAAGCCATCGGCGATGCGCTTTGGACGGAGGTCGCCTGTTTCGAAGTTGGTGAATGACAGTAGCTACTGTTTTCCCTGTGAGCCCTGCACTGTAGTGCCAGAATGTTGTTCCTCGACGACCCTAGAGCCAGCCCTCTGCAGACGTGTGAATTTGAAATGGTGGCGCCGGGGTCAGCGATTGGGCCTGCGACAGATTTGGTCTGCTCGAGCGAACGAGGCCTCCACCGCACTTTGAGGCGGTTCTAGTTGGCATCGTGAAAACCTGTGCCTCCATTTCCGGCCCCTTAGCAACGCGCATACGCGGCGGTAGAGCGCCTTTCTAGGTGCCTCGGGGACAGAGCTGATGGACGCTGGCTGGGGGCCGCAAATGGCTCGCGCAGTCTACTCGGCGCTTCGGTGCTGTCGGCTGCGATGCTCCATATGTGAAGCTTGGCGCACTCTAGACGATCGTCTTCGGCGCAGAAGCTAATGTCACTTGCGCGGCTGGGCAATCATGGTCTCCACTCGTTGTTACTGGGCACAGCGGCTACCTTTGCGGCCAGGAAACAGTTCTACCCGCTAATACCAGCTAGAATGGTTCTAGACGTAGCCTGAATAGAGCTTTGCAACCGGCAGCACCGAGCAGCCCGTTTCTGTCGCGGCGCCCTTCCATTTTGCTAGTCGGCGCTGCTCCTGGCGGTGCCAGTCACGCGAAACGCGCCCATGGTCCGCCTAGTCTCACGCGTCGCGATAGCCTTTTACCGCACAGATTGCAGTAGTGAGTGTATTGCGGTGTGTCCTTTCCGTTCGGCGAGCCGATCCCTTCCGCTCCGGCGGTAAAATGCATCGTCATAGCATGCTGGCTCCTGACTGAGCTAGAGGGCGAATCCTAACGCAGGAGTGCGGTTTTCTGATATTTGTACCCTGCACTCACATCACACGGACGCATAATTATGAAAATATTTATTGTTTTCCATCAGCCGGCCTTGTCCCAAACTTCAACGGGAAATAAGGCTTTGCCACTTTCCCGGTTGGACACTGACTACCCCGAGGGAGCCTTCGAATAAAGAGGCGTTTTGGTGTCATCGGTCCTCTTCTTAATCCGGGGCCGTATTCTGCAATGATCCATTTCGTTTGGCCGTGACGTAAATACGGGGAAAGCAACAACAGATAACGCATACTGCTAATCGCAGACGCACCCAGTCTAGTCGCGGCGATGTTGCTATCCAGCACTTGTGCCGCCACATTCAGGCCTGGAATGCTATTTTCCCAATGTCGCGTATTGCGCAATGACCACTTCGGCCACGTTGATGATATTTTACGCTGTCACTACCGCAGCTTCCGCAGGCTAGAAACAATTGTATGCACACCCATTTGGCTCGTGCAAAATATTTTGTTGTCCCATCGTGGGATATTGTCAATGCGACCGAAGTGGACTTCTCGGAAAAGACAGCTTCTGAAGAACACCATCCTTGCTCAGTCATACGCGCCAGGCTGCCCGAGTTGTCGCACAACTGACGCCCAGTTTTCCCAAGACTGTGTTAGCGGTGTTAAAGCATGCTACGCGCGTCGTCTAGTTCCGTCACCCTGGGCTGTGGGCGCCAGTTGGCAAGACGTAGTCGATACGCGTTTATTTTAACATGGTCGCATGGCCATATTTCTATAAAGACGCCATATGGCAGGTGGAGTAGCCATAAATGGAATGGAAAAGAAATGGATCGTTATAGAAACCGGCCCCTGGTCGCTGAAGCACGTGGAAGCCTAAATCTAATAGGGTATGAAATGAGACTGGACTTGTGCCATAGGGCAGCCAGCGCTAGCTTGGGCCGAATAGTTTGCTTCGGAGGGTCGAGATTAAATTAAAGTTCATGGAAGCGCCACAAACGGAAAGTTGCCTTTGGCCCGTCAGTCCATTGCTAAAGATCGGAGCCAGTGTGCTTGGCAAGTCAAGGTACGACCACTTATGCTATCAAACGTGCGTGAAAATATTTTCTGTTGTTTACAATTATGGCGTACATGACCGAAACTGAGGCCATAAGGCACACAAAGGATATGAATTATTGGCGTTTTCTATGCCTTCGTTGTTCAAGCGCTTGGAGCTGGAGCAGCGGCGTTGACGTTAAATCCCTTTCAGGGCAACAGTCACATGTCTGTTCAAGGATTGTGGATGCGTCCGTGAATCGTATTGTTGGTGAATGTTATTTCATGCTTCCTCATAAAAGTGTTTTATGGGCTCGCTTGACAGTTCTCAAAGAGATCTATCTGCACATTCAGGTCTGCAGTTTCCATTCCTTTCTTCTATTACCAAGCCATTGTTTACGTTCCTTCCATGAGCAGCTATTTCTTTCTCGACAGGCGTTGCGTTGAGCAAGACGTTACCACTAAAGTGCGTGGTGTGGAGACCGACACGTTACGACTCGTGCAGTATTGGCATTTGGTATGTTTAGTACTAATAGGAGATAAGCAAAGAACGTCGCGACTTTTAGCCTGCCGACTTGTTCTCTCCGTGTGGCAGCATTGCCGTTAAAAATGCGGAGGGGACGTACTTTGTGAGCTCACTGTGGTGTTGGTGCTGTGCTTGTAGTGGCTACTTGAAAGACAGGCCCCTGGACACTTCTAAAGTTTGATTTCGCAATAAGCAGCTTCTGATCGTGACACTGAGTCCATCATGCTGATCTGATCGTCTTTGCTTTGTTGCAAGAGGCGTGGGAACCTGTACGTGACGCACAGGCCATGGTGTCAGTCAGCCTTGGAAAGAACGTTGACTTTTGATTAGATTTGCTTTGATGGAGACAAGATTCTTTATGCGGAAATCCAGATTCTCGGTTGGATAGGCATGACATGGCAGATAGTCCTCACTAGTGTCATGATGACTGCATGCCTTGGTCAGAGGTGGAAACAGAAACCCAGCACGAAACCTTTGTAGTTCCCGCCGGTTTTATGTTCGGCAAGCAGTAAATATGCGTTACTTTACCGAGATCCAAATTGAATAGGCAGTGGCAAAACACTTTTCAAACGAGGTTTCCGACCGCCAGAATAGGGCGGTGGTCGATGTCGGTGGTAGCACCTTTAGGACCTTGCCTTGATACTTATTATAACTGGCTTTCTCCTAATTTGAAGCATATCTTATCGATAGTAACGGGAAAAATTAAAGGAAAGTAATTTAAACAAAATTTCTTGAAAAGACAATGTATAGGCTCAAGGCACTAGCCTGGGGACTGCCGGTTTTATGCAAAAGGAGTTCGTATTTAGGGAATCATTACCAGGACATGCTAAAGTGGCCTTTGGTAATAAACCTAAAATGCCTTCATCTACAAGCCATGGTTGGGGGATAATGCAGTGGCAACTGAATATCTTGGACCATCTCTAATCGTTTAATCCACCGTCACCCCTGTTTTGACGTGTGTTCGGATTTTTTTTTTTGTTTGTTTGTGATCACGCTGTGAGTTCTTGTTATCCTGTGGCAGGGCCTCTTATCGGAACTTCCAGGCCTAGTCAGAGGAAAAAAATTGCCTTGAATTTGGTATCGTAACCTTCATGTACTAATGCCTTTTTCTGAAGAGAATATACGAAAAGAGTGGTAAATTGTAATCTTGCCGGAAATTCGGCATGAAATGGAACTGCCTAACAATTTCAAAACGGCTTCCAACATGCGCATTCTATCCTTCTGGCCAGAATCTTCTTACTTTCGTAATGTGCGAACATAAGCGGTCTGTCAGAATTCATATTTTGCACTACTAAAAGCCAATTTCAGAAAAAAAAAACATATAAAGAAAAAGGGGCTGATCATATATGTTATATTCCTCATTCCAAAGGAAGGCACAATCTCGGCTATTAAGAACGTCATCAGAAAGGGAGACCCAGTTGCTACCGGTGCACGTGGCAGCGCTGATGTCCTGATGCCGAGCAATCGCTAAAGTAGGGGTTAAAGTTTGGTGATTATGACTGCGAGGGAAAGCGGGTCAGCACCGAAACAGAGGTAGAAAATCAGCGTGCAGGCTGTTAATTATTCCTTAAAATCAAGCACAGCAGTACGACTATTTGACGTGGTTCAGGGATAATGATGAGTTCTTCAATATGGAACGGTGGTTATAACCGCTAACGATAAAAGCCCATGCAGTATTTAATACTCAGTATAGTATACTCTGTTTAGTCTGAAAAATGCTACTTATGTCAGGTGAATGGAAGATATTACATTCTAAGCATCGAAGAGCTTTTGGAGCTTTGACTTTGCAGGTTGCGAACTGAAATTCGGCGTGTGTACAAAGTATTGAGCTAACTGGTCGGTACTGCGTTGCACCAACTGAAATAGAGCGGCGAATTGTTTTAATAAAACTGATTTCGATGTAGAGTTTTACTTTCGCTGTGAAATTACCCCGTAAAAGCAATTCATTTGGTTGCTATATTGCTAGAGCAGGAACATTACTAAACACGTTAGAAATTACCTGTATATATACTCAAATTTCTACAATTATATAGTTGCAATTTAGTTACTTCCATCAATGACAGCTTACGACAACACTCTTTCGGGCGAGTCTCGCGTCCCTAATCTGCGATGCCTGCATAAGTAAGGGACCTCGTCATTAGCATCTATTATTTAGTGGAAGGCTGACTGCTACAATGCAAGACACAAACTATTACCTCAGGCACAAAGCGACACAGGTGCAATCCAGCTCGTGCCCAGTAAAGCCTTAAAAACCGCCTGCACTCACTTTTCTCGTTTGAGAAAACTAACCCTCCTGCAGAGCATTAAATGAGATATTTGGTTCTGATATATTTCGCGAAAAACTGTGCCACTGATTCTGCTTTTTAGTCTCGGAATTTTGAGCACAAGACATATCAAAATCAGGTGATTCAGTCAGAGCGAGTATGCAAAATATAAAATATTAGCGTTGCACCATTTAACATAGACCCAGGACACTGCGCACTGCTATTTTTACCCGTTCACATGTATTGCAACTGTCGATTATGTGTGAGCAGAGGTGTTTCTCATCTAATGAGCCCCCTGCAGATTTTCTCCTGTAGTCTAAAAGATTTTCGAAGGTACAGTGATGCATCCAATGCATTGCTGAAGCTTCTAATTTGGCATGATTTGTTTGATGTTTGCTTCGGAGCTCATCGTCTATAAACTTTGCATTGACTTGCAACGTTGTAGAGCGATGCATTACTACAGATACGACTAGATTCACTGAAAAGTTTTTCGGTTACGTCTTCCTCCACACGCTAAAGATGTGGAACGAATACTCCTGGGGCTGCGTAAGCTCGGCATTATAAGTGATATTTTGAAGCATTAACGTCGTAAGTTGGACAGGTCTTAAAGCTCTCCTGCGGTTATTTTCCCCGTAGAACGGGAAAAATAACCGCAGCTTATTCAAGAATAATTTTGTGCTTCTATGCATATCCTCCAGAAAACCCACTATCGTCGTATAAATGCCACCTTTAGCAAATTTCTTGAAAATTACTTACTTATTGTGCCGGTAACAATAGGCTGCAGCAGCGTTCTGGTCTCCATGCCCGGAGATGCGAGGAATATGAAAGTGGTGCTCTGAAATCTTTTCTAGCGACTATAGAGGCGACTGCTTCGGCAGTCTCCACGAGCTCGTATCAGTGAACCTCAAACTACCATTCCGGTTCAGCTATGTTTCTAAAAGTACTCTTTAACAACATTATAATTTTTTCACTGCCACTTTTTACTCCAAAATTTTGTGTCCCCAAAATTCATACGCCCTTGTATTACAGCTTTCATAGGAGCACTGAAATTTCTACGGCGGAGTTAAATTGTTCATGATAGAAATGTGGCTTCACCGAGAAACCATGTTATTATCTGTTTATGCGTTTTTGCCACCACAAGGATTAAAAGTTACAGACAGGTTACAGGATTAAGTTACAGGTTACAGGGCATAGTAACAGGACAAAGTGAGACGAATCCTTTTTTTGTCGACATGGTCAGTGCGGCAGGTTGCAGACGAGGCATGAAGCGTTAAATCATTGCTCGATAGCTGCATTATTGTATTCGTTGGATATCAAAAGCGGAACGGAATGTTTCTCTACGCAGGTCAGGTTTCCGCCTTAGTCTAGGAGCGAATTAATGAATTGTATACTTTAAATTTCCACTGGTCATAATGAAACTGCGTTTGTCCAAGAAAAAGTGGGAAAATCTTAAACATGTCACTCCTCCCGAGGTTCATGCGTGGGCACACTGGCTGCAACGTTTCGATACGTCGTGTTCAGCTGTTGGAAGAGCTTGTTACTTTCATAAAATCGCGAAAAACATGCAAATGGTGAGGAAACAGCTGTAGTTATAAGTTTTTATTCTCTTGGATTTAATTTTCCAAAAACTTATGCAGCTACGATGTTATTTATTTTTATCTATAATCGTCGACTCTGCTTCAGATTAAATAATCAGTATTGTATTGTGCTCAGATTCCAGACGTTTTAAACGGAAGAGAGCGGGTAAACAACTATTGAACGCTTTCAGGCAACAAAATTTAGCTGAAAATTTAGCCAAAGAAAAGAAATCACAACTGAACAATGTGTAGCATCAAAAGGAGTTAGTTATACAGTGGTGTCAAAGATAATTCGTGCAAACATAACTAATGAAACAGCTTCACTGAAGATCCGCCATTTTCAATACGTGATGGGTCAATACGTGAATGATCGTACAGCATAAATAAATGTGCAGAAAATATGTGCAGCGAATTTGCTTTGAAAAAGCATGAATTCCCTGAAGCTGAAAATTTTGGCGGCCAAGCTATTCCGTAGCATTGTATTGGCAAATATTTGGCGAAGAAAACGACCACAATGCGAGACACGAGCACGCACAGACAACGGCGCAGACATCGGATTTTGCTGCCAGACAGCGAGGAAAATTATCCTAGGCAACACAAACCGATGACGCAATATTGGTACTCTGTTGTCAATGTGCACTGCCAACACACGCCAATATTGGGCTGATGGTATCGTGGTTCATGGGTATGCAGTATATATACAGCGCAACGAAATCCGTCTGCGTGTGCGTACATTAGCTTCGGTTTTACTCGACTTCATTGTCTAATTTTTATTCTTCTACAGCGAGTAACTTCCTTTCACCTTCATCGGCGATAAGTAAAAGCTAGCTAACAGTCCCATACAGATGAGATCGGCCCCGCGTTTCTTAAATGGCCTACAAAGAACCAGTAAGCAGCTGCAGCATGCACAGCGCTTCCGTTAAAGCGGGAGAGAAGGAAACCGCGGACTGCTCTAAATTCGCAGCGTACGCTGAAGGTCGGATCCCTCGCACTCGGCTCTGCGCTTCGCGTTGGCGCCGACCCAGGGTTTCGGCCGCAGAGATGGCCCGTCGCTCATCGGCGCTGAATGGCGCGGGTCGAGGCCGGCAGCGGGCGCACCCGTTGACGCGCTCAATGAGATTTCTGCGTCCGTGAGCGCCACTCAGTGGTTCCGGCAAACAGTGCGGCCCGGATTCCTCAACCCACGCCGTGTGGGCGACGACGACGCGGAAGCAGTGATGCTCAAAGCACTGCTGCTTCTGCCCTGTCCACTTCCTAGGACACCCCTCGATCTCCATCGTGCCATTCGTGTGCGACATGTTCTCCTGTATTATCACCGCTATCATTATTATTGTTTTGTATAAACTTCCAACAATTCTAAGATCACTGAACTAAAACAGTGTCATCAGTGCGAAAACTTGCACGTGATCCATCTAAACACGCCATAAACCATTGCCTGCTTGTAGAGAGGGCAGAATTTGTAGAAATGGCTCCTTTGCTTTCGCCTAAAAACAACCAAGTGTGAGCGCATAATATATGTGGTCTTAGAACGTTTAGCAATCTGCGGTCAAAAAAATTTTATTTCCGATTTTTTTTTTTTTTTTTTTTTTTTTACGGGCCCAGCCCTTTGGCCCGCAGAAAGGGTACGCCGCAATGGTGTTAAACTGGGCTAGCTAACTTTTCTGAAAACGAGCGAGGGTTAGCGTTTATTGAAACCAAGGCCAGTTGCTGTCGTTGACACTTTTGAGCGAGGATACCATTTTAGAGAATTACTCGTGAACATCTAAAAAAGGGCGTAGAGCAATCAGCGAGTGTTTCCTTTTCTGCCATCCGGTTTGTGGCTCCTGCTGCTTTCTCTTGAAAAACTCGTAAACAGTGAAACGTTTCGCTGCGGATGAGTGAAGCCTTATTTAGAAATTTTGGCTTGAATGCCTCCCACCTCTGACGAAGAAGGGCGCCAACAGCTCTGCATGCCTCGTGCCATGTCGTGCTTTGTGTCGAGTGCAATAGATCATTACAGTTTCCTTCACAGGGATAACTTGACACTTGGTTCAGTATGTAGGACTACTGTCGGGACTCCTTAATGACAAAGTATTACAGGCTTCGTTCCTTCTAATGATTGAAAAAGAAAACTTTCTAACTCCATTTCGAAATTGTTAGAACTACTCTGACTTATCAGAGGAACGTGTGAAAAAGTTTTCTGCGCTGGTAGCAAGACTCATAAAACGAAGACTGAGTTCCTCAGAGAATGTTTCGCAACTGAAAGAAAAAACATTCGGTAATACTGTAGAAGTGCTCGCTTAAAATATTCCGATAAGCTTGTATTTAAGCAAGCCGAAGCAAACCGATTAAGGGTTGAGGGATGGTGCCAGTCCGCTATCCAACGTTTCGACAAGAATACTTGCCATCGTCTGGGCAGCACGATTACCAGTGACAGCGTGAATTAGAATAATAACAAAAGGGAATGGAACGGAGGCACATAAGCAAAGGATTCAAAGAAAGCCGCCTTGGAGATGGGTGTGTCTGAACTGGAAGCCTTGACCTGAAAATAAAATTCAAAAAGCTGAAGTGGAAAGTACAGTGCGAGGTACATGGTGAATAAGCACAACAAGCTGGTTCGATATTGCCATTCGTTTGTGGGAGAGGGTTGCTAGACCGGGGCTGCATTTCAACCCTTGTTCGGTTTCCTTTGACTTTGTGTTGCCGTCTTCTTCACGTCGTTCTGGCCTAGATCATTCGAGAGGTCACTGAAGGATTGTTTTTGCTCCCCCTAGCGTTTCTCCTACTAGGCCAAATTAATCCGGAAAATTGTTAGAATTGTATCACCAACTAAAAATTCTACACTATTCAAAAAGACAAAAAGACCCGGGATCAAAATCGGCTCTAGAATAAGCAAGCCTTGCTTGTAATGGGAACTGCACATGCGAGGAGAACACGTCCTCATTGATAATGGATTCCTTCCACTCGAGCGCAGTTAGAACTGCGGTTTGGTATTCACACGGGTTTCTGCACGGGAAGTCTGCAATATTTCCAATAAGAATCTTTCTTTTCGCCAGCAAACATGCGTCGCATGACAGCCGCTGTCACTGCTGGTGGTCACTCAGGTTTTGTTAATCATTCCTAAGGTCTGCAGGCTCGACGAGGGCTCTCCTTAATCAATATCCAGTTGGATGACTGTTCAATGGCAAGGTAGTGGCACGCCCAGCTTAGCGCATGTTGTACGCTTCTGTTACTTTAGCAGCTCACGTCGTAAGTTGTGTGGTTGTGACTGTACGCATAAAACATTTGGTTGCATTTGTGAACGTGCTTGTTTAACGTCAGCTTTACGATACTATATGTTGCGCAACTCGTGGAAGGGAGCATGCAGGTGGGGATGTGACTGTGCTTAGTAAATACTTAGCTGACTTTCATGCTTTCGTTCATATTACTTTTTCACTTCAAAAATTACTTATGCGACAACCGTTCGCGACTGTTAAGGTTGGTCGATGCCCAATACTAGCGCAAATTTTGTCGATATGCATGAATATGAAAGACGTTGCAGGTCCCGTTTGCCCGAACTTGGAAGATGTTCGCCAAGAGGCATGATATGGTCGAAACCGGCACATAAGCGTGGACAATGTTGAGGAATAGAAGAGTTGGCGCCGTTAAGTTGACAAGGATGAAACTTTCCTGCCGCATAGTTTATATTCAACTGCGGAAGTTGCGCTATATATGTCCACGGCGCAGGTGACTTCGATCTCGCCAGGCCGATTGTCGGCAGCGTATCAACACCGGCTGTAAGCTTCGCCCTCTTGCTGTGAGCGTGTAGAGAAATACTCCACTGCTGCTGCCTACCAGCAGGTCGCTACCTTCATCGCGTGTCCGTCTGCTGCTGCGGTGCTTGCGATTGGCTTTATTTGCTGCGTTTGCTTGTCGCCTTGTGAATGCCACAACCGCTGCCCTCTCTGTTCTTTGATCCCCCTCAGCGAAATATCGTATCTCATGTAAGCATAGTCAAACCTGCTCTTGTATCGCGTGTACATAACACGAAAACAAGTGTGTCCCGTGGAAAGCAAAAATGTAAAAGACATCCCTCTTTTGTTCCACACGCACATGACGTCTGGTCAAATAAAGGTCCATTTGTGGAGTACGACTTTGTTCATTTTTTTTCTCACGTTGCTGCTTTGCCATTCCACAAACAACAGCACTCTGCAAAAACAGCGCGGCGATGGCCAAGTGGTTTGGATACTCTGGTTCCATAAATCGTTCTGAGCAGCTCGAACACTTTTCAAAACTTCTCCCGTACAACGGAAACTGTGATCCGCATCTTCCTAAAATGGTGGGAACATAATTATGCTAGAATTTAGCTAAAGAAGCGTATATATTTTACTTTCTATATGGAACCTCTTTTCAGATACGTTTTAGGCGAAATAGCATCTGCTATTTTTCAGTGGATGGCTCTTCCGATGAATTCTCTTGGTGGCGGTGTTTTCTAGCCGAGGTTACTCCCGCAGTGCATGAAATATTATTTCAGGTGCCTTGTACGCGGATGTGCAGAACTTTGGTATTATGTTGGATGAGCAGAATGCACACAAGAAATGATAGGCAGAAATGTTGATACGATACAAAAAATCGTGAGATTTTGTCACATTCTGAGTCTCACGCCTTCTAAGGTTTGCATGGAACTTATTCAGGGGATGAATGCCGTTAAAGACTGACAACGTAATCCAAGAGATTATTGTAGCGTGCTGGACTATAGCAGAACTAGCGAAACCTTGAAAACTGTGGTAGGGCCCCAGGACGTCCGATAGGTAGTCAGCTTCTCCAGCTACGAATTAATGCATGATCGTCACAATGCAGTGGGGCCCAGCTAGAATGGTGAGGTCAGCGAAAGGGTCGACATGGGTGGTACAGTGTGGCCATAAGAGCGAATAACGGAAGCGCAGTCATTTGCTTCGCCTTAACGCGACTTCACTCAGACCATGTGCCACAACGTGAATACGGTTCGAACATTGCAATGAGCGAGCTGTCGCGACGCAGGAGCAGCTGGGTAGACACATCACTAATGCGGAAAATAACTTCCTATGGGCCTAAGCATCTGCGCAGTAATTTTTCAGAACTTCTGCGGCGCTAAAGAGGTGGCCAAACCAACATATGTCGCCTTGCGCATAATTGATCGTCCGCGTTATACTGCTCGGCGTCAGTCTCCCGTTGGCGGAGAATGCTGGACAGTGCCAATTGCCGCGCTTCCTGAGAACGGTGACCAAAGATGTCAAAGGCAGTATCAAAGCAATGTTCGATGCAAAATATAGTGTCTACAGGAGTATTCACGTCACGACCGAAGCCAGGTGAGTAGTGTCCTGGAGGGCAGTGCTGTACGCGAACGTGACGTGCGAAAGTGCAATGTTCGATGCTCGATACATCAAGATAAATTCAAAACATTTCGAATAAAGCGTATTTTCCCATTATTTCTGCGTCCATTTGCGTCTAGAATATGACTGTGCGAAGCTGTGAGGCCAGATGCAGCGCCCGCTACGCAGCGGTGCGACGGTTTCTTTTCGGAGCACCTCGCCTGGGAGCAGTCAGCGAGCACCGCCCCTTGGCACGTGCCGGGGTTCGATGGGGGCCAGTGCGCGGGCAAGCTCTGTTCCTCACCGCGCGGTATCCCGTTCACCTATGCAAGGCCCCCCATATTCTTCCGCTCTTAGAGACCGACAGTTTCTACAAAGATTGATATAGATATTACTCGCGGTCGTCCACGAAAATGTCGATAATAAGGCACTTGATTGAAATCGGAAAGGAGCTGAACTATTCAGAAATAGTTAACGAGCCTCTCTCAGCTTTATTGATGCACCACCACGCTGACATGGCAGACTAAAAAAGGCGCTCTCCAAGCTAAAACAACCTATTCTTGAAAATTGCTGAAAATAATAGGTGAAACATCCGTACAAGGTCTATTGTAATTGCCAATCATGAACAATATCCTTCAGGGAAAGGTTGAGGATAGTAGAAAAGCAATAACATCGATTGCGGAGAAATATGGTGAAGTACCGCTCGCAATGACAAGACAGAACGCTGACATAAAAGCTATCTGTAACAGAGTTGTGCTGTGGCTTTATATACTGGTCTAGAAGTCAAAGGGATAAAAGATGACATAGTAACAGCTAAAGCTTGCCGCCAACGAGCAGGCGTTAAAATTAACCCTTCCAAATGATATTTTAAAAAGCACCTATTCCAACTATAGCCCTGTTCATACGTCCTGGTTTAAGTGGGGCTTTATATTCAGCGCCCCCTTCCCGTTTTTCCTGCTCCCAACTCAGGCCAAAGTGCCAACTTCGTTCAATACACGTTTTTATCGTCATCATATGGGGGGGGGGGGGGGGGTATCCTACGCTATTAATACCCTTAAGGCAGGAGAAAATAGTCACCCATAATTTTTTTCCTTCAGCATTGGGTTCACCTGCGCCGCTGCGAGGCGCCAGGAAGTGGTTACTATATTCATGTAAAATGTTCCTTTATTTCATCTCAACGCATTGTCTTTTCGTGATAATGAACATTCTACAAGTGTTATTGAGTGGATTGCGCTTCTGCGTCACTGCTGTTACGAAACACAAACTTCAATCTCCGACACTTGTGATTATTTCATTTAAGCGCTTACAAATCACTTCTAAACCGACTAAATAGAAGAGGATGTGGAGTGTGTGTGTGTGTGTGTGTGTGTGTGTGTGTGTGTGTGTGTGTGTGTGTGTGTGTGTGTGTGTGTGTGTGTGTGTGTGTGTGTGTGTGTGTGTGTGTGTGTGTGTGTGTGTGTGTGTGTGTGTGTGTGTGTGTGTGTGTGTGTGTGTGTGTGTGTGTGTGTGTGCGTGCGCGCGCGCGCGGGATGAGGGGCAAGATATGATCCCTAAGGCTTGACGAACTTATATTGCCAGCACCCCTGATTTCGAAGTACTATCAGCATGTAGTGGAAACATTTTATGGTCTTCGGTTTGCCATCATCCATGCAGCGGCCCTAGTGAAAAATCCCGTATCAAACCAAACCGGATTAAACGGTCCTATATTATCCGGTATAAATCTCATACTGGTGTGACCAGTCTCGTATGAAGTTTAAACTGGTTTATATCAAACTTTAACCGGACAGTACCAGCTCGTATGGAGAGTATACCGCACAGACCATGCCCGGTATGGATTTTATCCGGACAGACCGGTCCGGTATAGGGCTAATACCTTACATACCATTACCGGTGGGCGTCTTAAACAGGACTGCCGGTCCGCAATGGATCTGAAACCGGCCTGTCCGATCCGCTATGGAGATCATATACTGGACAGACCATGTCCGGTTTACCTCGAATTAGGCGAACCCGTCACGTCATATGTGAAACTGATATCGGACAAAATATTTCTGCTTCTAAACTCAAGCCGGGCCGATCGATGAAGCCCAACAAGAATGGCCATGCTGGATCATGCCGGCGCGCTAAATACGCATGAAAACATGCACAATATACATTACAGTTCTTGTATATGTGAGGTACTCGTTGATTCACAAGAAACTCGAATATATAGTCATCGAAGTGTACGCTAGGAAGCACATACGCGCATCGCATCGCGTTTGAGCGTGCAATAGTCACTGCAGCCCGTCCGGTCTTGAGGTTTACGTCCATATCTGCAACTGAAGAACAGCATTCAACAGGAAAGTACAAGGAAGAACGTAGCGCTTCGCTGGTGAGGACAAACATATGCTCAAGCACAACCGAAACACATCGCTGAACATCAATGCATGCACAGATAGCCGAATACCAGGTGAGGCTTCCTTGAGTGCTTACATATACAAACCGCTTAGTAGGAAGTGTATCATTTAGCGTCTCTGCTCCGCCGGCAACATAAGAAGCTAAAATATACAATGTGACAAGCATTATTGCGCCGGAAATCTCAGTTTGTATATAAAATTACATGCGTTCGAAAACAATGAGAAAACACTTCGCTCTAATAAACTAGGATGTTCTGAGATTTGCATGCAAGAAAGCGATGTAATATTAGAATTCCAGACATTGGTGACATCTCATGATAGCCAGGATAAAAACTTCGGCGTGTTTAAAGGGAGATTGGTGAGTTATGAGCACAGCTTCGACACCCAAGAAAAATACACAGTGCTAAACAGTTCACCAGGTGAGAAGAAATATAACTTCGCGGACCAGTTGCGGTCGTGGGTCATTCACCGTGGATGTTAAGTTAGTGATCTATAATCCACGTATCAGCTGCTGTTGTTGCGATTGAAGGAAGAAGGAAAAGAAAATTCACGGGCCTGCTACTGGCTCTGCAGCTGAGCCCCCTCCGCTACCTAGTGCAGACCGAAGAAAGTAGAGAAGAAAGAAAAAGAAGAGGGAGAGAAATGCTCGCGTCGCAACAGCCGTCGTCCACCAACGATGCGGTGGCGGGTGCAATGACGGCTTACAACAGACAAAAATTCGGTGGCAGGCTAGCCCCCGCCGCAACTGGCGTTGACCTACCAGTCGAAGCTGCGTAGGGCCAGGAACAGCAGCTTCCAACATGTTATTTTATGCGAAGCATATTAACGTAGGTTTCGGGCGTTCGCGCGACGCCCGGCGGTGGCCACCATTGACCCTGAAGTGGGGTCACGTGACATGACGTCACGTGATGACGTCACACCGGCTGCAGATGGGGCCTCATATCGCGCCGGCAGTCGCCTCCCGGCGGTGGCCACCATTGACCTTGAAGTGAGATCACATGATGTGACGTCACGTGATGACGTCACACCGGCTGCAGGTGGGGCCTCATATCGCGCCGTCGGACGTCGCCCGGCGGAGGCCTCCACGCTTCGGTTCGCGCCGTCGCGCGCAAAGCGGCGGCGGCGCCACCATCGCTGCATCACGTGATATGTTACGTCACGCCAGGGATGAAGTCCGCGAAAGCATCCACTGGTTTGTGGAAATCCAGAAAAGAGCTAATCGCTGTCTGAAACAAACAAACGGAGCGAATAGGACAAGGACAAGAAGGAACGGAAATCAACAAGAATGGCGTCAACTACCGACTAAGGTTTATTGAACCACACGCTGAATTAATACGCAGCACTCAGCCGTGTCACCGAAACTAAATACAGGGGCAGCACTCAACGAAAAATTTAAGCATACATATTAAAGGCGAACCAGGCAACCGGCAGGAAAAACACCCCAGTAAAACAAACACGTCACTTTATGAAACAAAAACGCACCTGACGTGAAAGCTCCCTCACGAAGAACTAGCGCACGTGTCAGAAGTCACGGCATACAATGTTCCTTAAATTTACTGAGCTTTCCTGAGGAAGCAAGCAAGTAACAACGGAAAGCTTGAATGGGCAACAAGAACTTGGAAAAAATGTGCACATAAACTACATTCGTTATATAACAAAACAAGAAACAAAGAAAAATAAAGTGACCAACAAGGAGTGGAACAAAGGAGCAAACGAACTTTAAACACATCGAGAGACACTCTCGGTGTCAAAGTGAAAGAAAAGCTTGAATAAAATTAAAAAAAAAAAATCGAGAAAGCGGCAAAATCACGCGAGAATCGCGACTGTAACAGCTAAAGGAACCCTTCGAGGAGAGCCATCTCAGTGTGACGGATCGAGATGGACGACTTGCTGAAGCACAAGTTTCTTGTATATATATATATATATATATATATATATATATATATATATATATATATATATATATATATATATACATATATAAACTTGAAGTAGGTGACACACGGTGAAAATACAACACTTTAATCCGACGTTTCGGCCGGGGTCCGGCCTTTGTCAAGGAATGTAGCAGAGGCCGGACCCCGGCCGAAACGTCGGATTAAAGTGTTGTTTTTTCACCGTGTGTCACCTACTTCAAGTTTATGACCTACCGGACCCATTCGAGCTTCAACCCCCTCCCTATATATATATATATATATATATATATATATATATATATATATATATATATGGTTGGTTGGTTTGTGGGGCTTAACGTCCCAAAGCGACTGAGGCTATGAGGGACGTTGTAGTGGAGGACTCCAGACATTTCGACCACTTGGGGCCTTTAACTTGCACTGACATCGCACAGCACACGGGTGCCACAGCACAGTGTCTTAGAGCATCTTAGAGCGTCTTAAAGTAATGAGAAGAGCCCTTGGCCTTAAAATGGTTCACATTATTTCTGCGCTGATTATTATTTGCCTACTTCTAACCAACATATATAGCGTATTGCTTAACTACGCCAGTTTCCCACCAGAAACGAAAAAAAGCTCACATTATTTTGCAGAGAGGTGGCCTAAACTAAACGTCAACCTGAGTAATTATAGACCAGAATCACTTATTCATCTTTAAATTTGGTAGAAAAAATAATATACGCTAGATAGTTTGATTTTTTTTTCAAAGATTTCAAGTAATCACACCGCTTAACTTATGATTCATGCTAAAATGCTATACAGAATTTGCACTTCTGCATCACAAAGAAACAGTTGTCACCAAACTAGAAGACGGGAATCAACGTTAGGAATATCTTCTAATAATTCAAGCGCAATAACGACGACACACAGATATTGAGACGACAGGACATGCGTTCCTTGCAAAAATTTATTGAAGCTGCTGAACAGCGGCTTGTGTAGCCATTAGAGAACGAGGGGGGGGGGGGGGGGGGGGGAAGGGAGCAAAAGGTAAGGGATGCGCGCGCTATCACAAAGAAGGCACAAGAAGGGGCATGTGTGATACAACGGTATCTAAACCATATCTAAAAACATGCACTATTTTTTACATATGATTGAGGGGGGGCTGACGCAGGCACTCCCACTCTTTGCGATTTTGTGTGCCTTAATCAATTCGCGTGCAACTGCCTTTAGGTTTGCAGACGATTCTTGTTTCTTGAAGTCTGGCTTCGGAACTCCTCTTTTCTTTTTCCCCATATTCCTTGCAGTGAAGTGGCAGATTGGAGCCTGGTCCGTTCTTCAGGGATAGTTGGTGCTCTTTTAAATGTTCATTAATACACCAGCCCTTTTGTCCGATCTAAATCTCACCACATGTCAGCGGTATGCTATACAGAACCCCACAGCACATTCCACAAAAGGGTTAGTTTCACATACGTTCTTAGTATCGCTTCCAGAATTGATCATTCTACATAATGATGCGATTTTCCTGGGGGCAGAAAAGACGATGGGAACTCTGTACTTGACGGCCATATTCTCAGTTTTAATGCCTCGGAGTCCAACCCACATTCGGCTCATAGCCAATTGCAGAAAATAACCAGTCAGGTTGATTTGCTGCCTACACCACCCCTTCAAGTTTACTAAAGTTTATCACGCTCTCCCAAAGCGTGCATGGAAGCAAAAATAGCAACAAAACACTTAAAACATATAAACGGCCGTGACCCACCCATAATTGGTCTGCTAAATTCCGAGCCCTGCCACATAAACTTAACATGTACGCGCGCCCCTGTCTTGCAGAGAGAGAGAAAAAAGAAGTTGTGGTTTAGCTCTGGTTAACCCATTGAATTGCGAAAGCAGCGGCGGTAGTTTTGTTTGCCTGTTTCAATACTCTCCTATCCCGCCCTATCAGCGTAAGGTGCTTCATTATTGGGGACACTTAAGCTCATACTTTGAGGTTACGACGCGAGAGCGTAAGCTACCAGCCCACATATAAAAAGTCACGCTTCAACCAAGCCGTACGGACGTGCCTCTTGCGTGTCGTAGGAGAAGGCAAACGGTTCTGGTAGGCTGATTCTGATATCACCCTCCCATAAGAAAGGAGTGACCCGAGTTGGCAGCTCCTGTCCGTGGCACACGGGTAACGTGAATTCAAATGTCATGGCAGGCTAATGTTTTTACGAAGAGACCGTAGCTACGCCTCTTCACGTCTCTTCACGGCGCAGCTGCGGCCACCCGAGGTCTCGCTTTCGCTGTCGTAGTATTGCTTCCGCAATAAAAAACAAACACGAGAACAGAACTTCTTCTTTCGCCCCGTGTCGCTATACGCGTCGACATCGAACCTGGTCATTTCGACGCCTCTGTTGTCAAAGCCAACTTGGAGATGTAGTCTCGTCGCATTCTTCCCGCACTTCTTGGTCACCATACACTGCGATAAGTGGCCCACCGGTTCTCGGAGATCTGCTCTGTCTGTTACCTTTGCCCCTGCGAGAGGGTTATTTTTGCTGAATCGACACGCAACGGACCTCTTTTTAGCAGGTGCATCTGTTAATTGTCATGCACAGGCCTGCAAGTCCTGCCTCGACGCGCCAGTCGTTAGACCTTGTTACGCCTGTCAAGTCAACGTCTTTCGCAGGTGCCGTTCACCTTGCACCGCTCGAATACCTAAGTGCCGATGGGCGCCTTTGTAGTATCTACGCACAAGGAACCACTACTACTGTTGTCAGACGCGCGGCAGTGTCTTCCACGTTTACAACCTTTACAACTATTAGGTTAATTAGGAATTAAATTAGCTCAAACTGCAGGACTAACCAGAATATGTCAATCGGTTTATTTAGTATCTTGTAGAAATGCCCTACCAATCTGGTTTTTGGGATCAAAAACTTCCATGGCAAACCTTAACTGGTGTCATGCTCTACTCAAATCGCATGCCATATATTGCCACTCGGTGTAGTGTAACAATACTTACACTAATATCCAGAAAATGTAGACTTAGAAAAACAGACGTTCGGAGATATAGCAAATGTATAGCCGTGGCCTAGTGGTTAGAGCGCCCGTCTCGGCTGCGGGAGGTGGTTAGTTCGAAACCCACCGCCGGACACCCACCGGTAAAAATGGGTACAAGCGTCCCCCGGCCTGGCGCTCGGCTTTTCCAGGGGTGTGCGTTTGGGAGAAGCTCCGTAAACCCCGCTGCTCGCCCCTCCTCCGCAGTGGGCCCAAACCCAGTTTCGAACCTCGCAGCCTGCAAAGGTGGTTCTGTTTGTCTTGCAAGGGTACTTCCTTTGAGCCTCACCTGAAGTGCTCCCTTAGAGCCTCAGCTGCAGCAATGTCTTAATTGTATCCTGCACAAACACTATTTCGCAGGCACGTCATTATGTCAATAAGAGAATGTGCACGAGTTTCGGGCTTTACATATTTGTAAATCTTCGCTTCACGATTTTGTCGATCGTTTATTTAACGGACTCACACGTTAAACCAGTGCCTCGGATACCAAAACGCATGAATACTAACACCTACCTCGTCCTATTACCGACGTTAGTCTCTAAGCTTTGTTCTAGTAACTCTACTGAACAAGTTCTTGTTTACAAATGACTCATTCGTTCACTAGCGGTCACCTACAGCCGCAATCTCCGACGACATCCGGCGCTGCATGGTTATACACACAACAATACGCATACGACGTTAACAGAGATGATGCGCTCGCTACCAACTGCCTGTTTTTGTGGTACGAAGAAACCAAGCTGCTGGCAGGCGCAAAAGTCAGTTTTAAAAGAGAGATTATTGAAGCATTCAAGATTATTTCGGGGGAAGAAGGGGAATGCGTGAGTGTTCCGTCGGCGGCGCACAACAGCAAGGCGGTGATACTTCTCCGTTTGACAATGTGACAAGAAGTTAGACCTAATTTGTAATTATTTTTGTTTTATTTTCGTTTTATTTTCATTTAATTTTTTCATTTTCAATTTCTTCGCATTTTTTCTGAATCTTTTGTTTACTTCTTCTTCATATTGTGACTGCACGTTTTCTGTGAAGCTTTCTTCTTATCCGCAATCTGTTCCTTTCGCGTGACATTCCTGCGTACCTATGCAAGGCATTGTATGGAACATTTTGTTGCCTATTCCTTATTAGACGTTGACTTCTTATAATTCATTGCAATTAGGTTTTCGTTTGCAAATGTTTCTCGAGTATTCGTGTTGATAATGAGGCAATAGTGCTGACGATGGCAATTCCTGCAAAATGATTTTTTTCGATGGCTTACCAAGTAATTTTTTTCCACCCAACTGCTACCCGAAGTAGAGGGTGGTTTCAGCAAAGAATGTCTGGGCGAAAGATAAAAGAAAAAGTGGAAAAGACATGGCGTGAAATTACGCGGCGAGATGCGAGTGTTGGCAGGCCGAGAGATCGTTTTAGTCACGAAGTATTGTCAGTAATTGTCATTTGTCACTAACCACCAAAATGCCTTAACTATAAAATGTAACCTAAAGTTTCCGTTAAAAAGTTGTAAATTAGAAGAGTTTCGCAGTACATTGTGCCGGCGAAGGTGAGAGTTTGTTGCTGCAAAACAATTGTTGTTGTTTTTTTTAACTCCTTATATTTAGGAATTTCGGAAAGTGTTTGTTCCAACATCCTGCATATTAAGAAGCCCCAGGACAGCTGTGCAACTTGAGAGGAATGCCAGCGTAGTCTCCGCAAAGAAGAAAGTGTTAGCTAGTTTAACTTCTCTATAAGGCCGAATTCAAGACCTGTGGATGCCAACTAAAAAACCAGAAGTAGGAAAAAACTATCCGATATAAGGCAGTAAGAGCAATTTTAAGATGTAATTGTTCTTTTCCGAACTACGAATGGTGGATCGCTGCGTGAGACTTTAACTGTCCATCATTAAGAGTTTTTAATCATTACGCGTGGCACATATCCACAACAGTCCCATTGAAATGTGAAGGAAGTGGCATGCGAAATGATCTCTATTGATTAAAATTATCGGATCAATTTCATATTTTTAAAATAAAACAAATCAAAGCACTTTTCTTGAGCTTCATAGCCCCAGCTTTGGAGGAAATAATTTTCTGCATTAATTCTGTGCACGTAAACCACAACGAATGCGCAAAGGGTAAAACGGTGGCATCGCTTCGCCAAATAGAATGCGATACGTGCAAATTAGGTAGACATATTTACAGAGGAATATGAGGAAGCGGCGCTGCCGAATAGCTAGGGGTTAGCGAGTATACCACGACAAAAACTCCCTTAGTTCTCTTTGATCTCCATGCAACAGGGCACCACATCATTCTCACCTTTGTCCACCCGTCATAAAATCCCGGAAGGCAAGCGAACTTTCCTAGTGCTATCGGGAGGGCGTAGCCACTGCATCGTATGATTTGAGGCGAATCACGTGAACGAAGTCAGCCGCAGGGCAAGTGGAAAACGTCGAAGGATGAAGGGGCATAACCAAGTCACTCTGGTCACTTTATGGTGTGTAGCGACAGCAGTAAGTTAGGATAACATACGCGGCGATTGGAACACGGAAGGAAGATAAAAGGGACATTGGACAGAATAGGACGCCGATGTCGGAGGTCGTTAATGGATTTCTAGCCTACTTGTTGCGCAGTGTCAGTTGTCGATATGCTATTGCATCACACTGTGTGGTCGATGCGGAAGAGGGTGGAAAAAGTGTGCCCGCCCTCAGACAACCTTCCATGGTCATACGGAATATTGATGTCTCCAAGCGTTTTGTGATCGACAGCGTGGCCATCTTTTGCGTAAGGTTCTGTCTGCAGTACCTATTGCACTGTGTGGTATTGCCAATAAAGTTGAAGGGTATGCTGCAAATCTGAACACAGGCTTGGTGGTACTGACTGTCTACTTCTCGCCTACGGCGTTTACCAAAACATTTGTACACTTCGCTCGTCACGAATTAGCTACGCATAGGTAGGTCCACACCGATGTCAGCAATGGGGAGCATCAATCTAGGCATAAACACAAACTATAATTTTATACCCCTTCTGCGGCAAAGAAAAACGTTCTTTTTCATCGGAACTCCTCTCACTGTAGTAGAGACCTCGCGAAACATTTATACACCTCTCCTTTTTCAGAATAAGCTAATGGTTCAGCAAGTAGAACTTACGTTCCTTCATTTCTCCCGCCACAATGCTTCACAATCAAGAGCTGGGGAAGGTGTGTGACTTAACGCATAAATGTGTAGAAAAACAAGTGCCCTCTCTAAATATGCACACTATTTCTTAAACAACTCATTCAACTATGATAGTTAAAGACAATATGTTACTTTGCTTGCTTTGTTTTTTTAGCTGTGTTGTGCGCACTCTCTAAATTGCTTATCTATGTTTTAAGTTATTTGGCCAGTTTCGCCTCATCCCTCCCGTTTGACCCTATTACGCAGTAATGCATTAATGCTGTTATTCATGTTTTGTTGTATATTGTATTGGTTCTTTTTTTCACAGAGCTGTCCTGCCACTGTTGCGTGATGCCACTATGGGAGCGTGGAGCTTTGTCAAGGTGTCCTTGAAACACCTTTTTACTCGCGCTTCCAGTGTCATATACGCATTGCATGTGATGTAATGCACATAACTTCACTAATTACAGTCCCCCCCCCCCACCCCCCAATTTGACTTTCTAAAATAATTTGCCTCAATGTAGCGTTAAGTGAAAGCACCAACAGGCTAAGCTCAAATTTCGCATCACCGAGTATCGCAACCCTAGTGAAAAATCTTGTATCGGGCCAAACCGGTTTTTACCGGCCTTGTATATACGATTTAACAACGGGGTGTCCAGTCCTGTAAGATGATAAACAAGTTTATACCTAACCAGTATGCCACTCGAAGTGGACAGACCAGTCCGGTATGGAGCTCATATATACAGACAGGCCGTGCCCGGTACAAGCTCTGTGCCGGACTTGTCTGTACGCTTCGTTGGTGGACTGGGAAGATAATGTCCGGGATAGATCTCAATTCAGACGGAGCAAGTACTTGCGAGACCATTCCCAGTATGCGTCTAAAATCGGACATGCCTCTCAAATATGGATATGAAACCGGACAGATCGGTCCAGTCTGAATCTCATATACCGGGGAGATCGTGTCTGATCTATCTCAAATCTTATGAAAGCGTCGTTTATGGAACTGATACTGGACATATGTTTATAAGCTTCTCAGTTCAACTCAAACCAGACCAATCGATCGATGAAGCTCAACCAGAATGACCAAGTAGGAGCGTGTCAGCGCGCTAAATAAGGATGAATTCACGCAAAATATACTTTACAATTCGTCTTTACATGTGGGTACACGTTGTTTGAAAAACTTTTCAAGATATTATAAGGGTGCGTTTATTGAAGAAGTGATCTGTGTCAATGGCCTGTTGGAAAACATCGCGTGGCGTCGAAGTGGTCGTTATATTGCAAGACCTGAGGGCATTAACGTCGAATGAAGTAGGCGTGTCAGGAAGAGTATTTGCCAGAGCGGGATCAAGATCTTCAAAACGGCCGAGGCACCCACCGCGTAGCAGGATGGCGGTCAAGAAAATGAATCCGAGAAGTACTTAAATTGCACTAAGACCACCTTCAAACTTGAGAACAGCAAATTGAAGCTGAAGGAAGGGTTCACGTGAAGCGGCGTCGGAAGGTGTGAACAAGACAGTAACGCTTTCAAAGTAGAGTGGAACAAGGGCAGCAGAAAATGGAGGAATGTCTGTGTCATTGGCCACAAGGAGTTTTGCAGACCAGGTGGGGACCTCGCACAAGGGGGTATCACAAAGTGGTAAAAAGGCAACTTCCTTGCGGGCGCAGTGAATAACAGCACAATGAGTGGAAATGAAATCGTAGCCCAGGATGATGTCGTGTGAGCCGTGAGACTGTACAATAAACTCGATGGTGGATAAAATGTCTTCGATCAGAACACGGGCCGTGAACGCCGCTGAGGGATGAATGCGCTGTGATGAAGCGGTGCGAAGCGAAACGTCGGAAAGCGCAGTGATCACTTTGCGAAGTCAACGGCAAAAAGCTTTACCAAGGACGGATACAGCAGCACCCGTGTCGAAAAGAGCGAGTATTGCGCCAGCATCGACAAACACTTGTATTACGTTAGCGGGAGAACACAGAGGACTTTAAAATTCGAACCAAGTGCAGTCCTTGCCCCGGTAACTGCGACTGTTACTTTCCCTCATTAGCGCCGGTAGAACATCGTAGAAGCGGAGACGGGTGATAGCGACTAGGGGAAGATGATCGGCGATTGGCATACGTTTGATGGTCTCGAGTTACAGAGTCGGAACAGGACGGAGTTCTCGGCGAGGGCTGCTCGCTATCGTAGAGGTAATTCCGGAGGTCAGGGCGAGGAGGTAGAAGGCGTTGGCGGAAAAGGCATACAACATGGCCGGGCAGCCCTCGAGAGTAGCAGATTGGCAGGTTGTCCACGGTACGCCAAGGGTTAGTATGGCTCTGACGTAGATGGAAGATCGAAGGAAGGGGCTGTCTCGTAGAAACCAGATGCGGATGACAGTAGCGGCCTGGCCGCAACTTGGACGTACGTCAAAGATGTCGATACTTGCGGCAGTACGGGGCTGGACGGCAGGACATCAGCAATGTGGTCTTATACGACACGCCATATGGTAGAGGCTAAAAACGGAGCCATGTCTGGAACAAGGCGGCCAATATCTTCTGATTGGGGGATCAGGGACAGCTGAACCGCGACCTCTTCACGAACGAAGGCTTTGATTTGTTGAATCAAAGAGCTGTTCTTCGATGGAGTAGAGCCACTCAGGGATAGTGTAGATGGTGTCGCAAACATCGGTCCGCTGGGTAGAAGCGCGCTGCCTACGGAGCTCGTCGTAGCTCTGGCAAAGTTTGGTTGCATCACTGCCAGTGGCAGGATTTTTCGCCCAGAGCATCTGCCACGCATCCTCAGAAGTGCCTTTCACGATGTTTCTGATTTTATCCACTTCGGGCATTAGTGGTTTGACACGTTTGCACAGGTCAACAATGCCTTCAATGCAACTGGTGAAGGTCTTTTCGGCATTCTGAGCGCGCTCACGCAAGCATTGTTCTGCCTGGAGTTTGCGAACTGCAGGATGGCCGAACACTTCTGCAAAATTTTACTTGAATGCAGACCAAGATGGCTGGCCAGTCTCATGGTTGCGAAACCAGAGGTTCACCACGTCAGTTAGATAATAGATTACATTACTTAGCTTGATAGTGTTGTAGGTACTGACGCGCTCATACGCCGACAACTAATCGTCGACGTTTTGGTCAGCCGTGCCACTGAAGAGGCATGGGTCGAGCGGCCGTAAGACTCCAAAACATAGGACCGTTTTTGGGATGGGCGGCGAAGTCGAGATGGTCTCGTCCGGCATGATGGACGCCGCGGGCAGTGTGCGGCTCCGGAGTTCCACGATGGATGGGAACGCTCCCAGCAACTCCAGCAATTGAAGGGGTGCGTTTATTCAAGAAGTCCAGATGAATATAGCTGCTCAGGATGAACTTGCAGCATAGAGTCAAGCGTAGACAACCACCAAGCGAGCAGCCAACTTCTTCGTCTCGGGCACGCCAGCACGCGATGCATGCCAGTGGCTATGACGATGAAGATTATCACAGTGCAATATAAAGTCCTCGAAGGGTACGCTTAAGTATATACGCGCCTCGCATTTCTTTTGCACACGCAACAGCCTCTGCAGCTCGTCCGATCTTGCGGTGCATCTTCATACTTAGACTGAAGAAGGGTTTTCAATGAGAAAGTGCAAACAAGGGCGTAGCGTTCTGCTAGAGACGACAAAAATATGCTCGAGCATAACTGTGACACACCGCTGACCATCGAAATATGCACAGATGGTCACCTATTGGGCGACGCTTCCCTGAGTGTTTGCATATACAAAACGTTTAGTCGGAAGCGTAATAATTGGAATCTCTTCTACGTAAGCAGCGTGTGAAGCTGAAACAAGGAATATAACAAGGATTATTGCGCCGGTAATCTCTGTGTGTTGCAAAATTACACGAGCTCGAAAACTATGACAAAACACTTAGCACTAGTAAATTAGTATATTCTGAGATTTGTCTGCAAGAAAGCGATGCATTACAAAGAAGCGAGGCTTTGATGACAGCTCATGATAGCCAGGAAAAAGATCCACCGGGTTGAAAAGGCGGTCGGTAAATTACTACTACAATTCCTACACCCGAGAAAAATACTAGAAGTGCGAAAGAGAAAAGTTCACTACAGAAGGAGAAATATAACCGCAGGATTCAAAACCGGTCGTGCAGTAGATAGCCGGTATAGTGCCAGGCTGTGGTGTGAAAGGACCAATGTTGCAATCCCAGCCTATGCTCAGAATTGTTTCTCTCTCATCTATCTGACTTCTCTATCTCACTTTTCGGTAGACACCTGAACTATATAGTGTTTACGTGCAATGGAGCACGCATATGTCTTCCTTCACACAACGGTGGTTTCAGGGAGTAAAGCTGAAAAAGGCACAATGGTACAATATCTCGGAGTATCCTTCAAAAGAACCGTCATCACGAGGGCTAACCTAAGTACTCATTCATGTGATAGATATTGCAGGTCGCTGCACAGTGCAACGTCTATTGATGCTGGTCCCCTACCCGAGAGACATGGGAGACTGCCCTCCTCAACTGCCCCACACTGGGGGCCCAAATTCCAGGCAGCAGACAGCATTGGGCAAAACTTTGAGCCTGCTGGCATTTTACTGATCATTTTCTGAGCGCCACACATTACCAACATACGCCCAATATTTGACCGATGGTTCGTGCTTCCTGAGAATTGGGCTCTAGTAATGCGGGCTCGAGACGGGGCCTCGTCGAGCGGTGTCCCGGGCTAAGGATACTGACTATTTGGCAGGGTCTTCAGGCTTCGAAACTCTTTTTAGCATTAAAAAGTTTTCACCACCTCCACCAGCCCATATTCATAAAAGTGAACAGAGTGTAGCAGCCAATATCTGCAATGACGAGAGCAAGTTTGTTTCGTCAGCAGACACTACGGAAGCATGGTGTTCGCTGTTCAACAATGTCCGCCTGACATACGTACAACCAATCTAGATTACGAGGTTATGGAAGCAGATGTTTAGAACGCATGGGGATGACTGCACAAGCACGACATTGGACTACTTAATAAAAAACATTAACACAACCCTTAAGCTTCGCCTTCAAGAGTATAGGCGACAGCCCCTTTCAACGCTGACTTTTCATCCCGCAAATGTTTCGCAATGACAGTTGCAGAAAGTTTTTTAGTTTTAAACGCTTGCAGTTGGTCTGGTATTAACGGGGAGCAAGCACACAATCTGTCCCACTTCTCTGTGGCACCTACACTTAATATGAACGGCATACAGTTGGCGGTCCGCATGCCGCCGGTTAGAATCCCTGTCGCAAACTAAGCTTCAATTTATTTCTTTCTTTCTTTTACCCTCACGGCCCTAGAGAATTGTAGAGGGGAGTGGACAGTACAATATGCAGTAATATAAGAGTACAATATATACAGCAATGACAAAGAGAAAAATAGAATAGCCGCAAATAAAGAAGAAAACAGTTACTTGAACAAGAACAACTTCGGTGGAAATCCGCCTAGTTGAGCTCTTAAAACAAAAGTTTAAAAAGAACTAGCACCAACCAAACGCATTTAATATAACCCGACGTTTCGGGACCGTCTCGCTTGCTACTGGGGGCTCGCACTTCAGTCAACCCTGAAAAAGGGACCGTCTCGGTCCCTTTTTCAGGGATGACTGAAGTGCGAGCCCCCAGTAGCATGCTGCGGCCTTCGCTTGCCCTTTCCCAACGCGTTGCAGAGTCCATCGGTGTACACGGAGGGTAGCGTTCCCGACTTCCTATTCACTATCGCCGCTGTGAGCCGCATGAACCAAGTCTCGATGTGCCGCGATTTAAAAGCATTAGTTTCCATGGTCAGGACCTCCTCAAAAGCGGTCGCGTGGTCGGCGCGCCAAACGCTGCGTACGCGCCGACCACACGATCGCTTTTGATGAGGTGAACGTCCTAGCCATGGAAACAGAAGGAGCAGGACGAAATTTTAGCCTACGAATTATACAGGACTAGAAAAAGAACAGCATTCTGTTTCAGTTTTCCTTAAGTATTTCAAGCATTTTTATTAGCCGCAAACATTTTAAAAGTGAGCTGCCAACAAGGGAGATTCAGTTGACATTTCCACTATTGAAGGTATGACATTGGAAGTCTAAGCATGAAGGTGTGCTTTCTGAACATTTAGTTAACCTCCATAAATATCAGACTCAATTCACAGATGCTGTTACGCTCTGCCATAAGAATGAAAAGTTGAGTTGTACGAGTTATGCCGTACTTCAAGCCTGATACGAATATGGAACTTTAATTTCATAAAACATAGTACTAACCACAAACGTACATGGCAACGCGACACGTTTATATTTTTATATATAGAGAGGGTATGCAATCTCGACTGACTTTGATGACATAGCTAGTCACTAATTTATGTTCAATACAGCTTCGATGACCTTTCAGTTTTTTTCTTGTTAATGCTTTGTACATCTCAGCAGACTGAGATACGGACATCGCAAATATGAAGCACAGAGGGGAAAACTGCATGTCTTCCATTTTGCACTACAGCCGGTCTGTGACCCCACAAGCCGAAATGAAGACGATTGTGTTCTACGTCTCTACGCTTCTTTCGGCTCCTATCTGTGGGTTTAGCTATTTAACTGGGTGAGAAGTACGCCGTCGAAAGGTAAGCGCAGGCCAAGGGCCGGATTATCCAGGGTTCAAAGGGTTCAAATGAACCAGGCCCTCCGTTCTCAATGCACCCAGAGAGCTGAAAAAAAAAAAAAATGCCGGATTTTGAGGTTTGGTCCGAAAAGTAGTCAAATTATCTTCTTTTTGACTTCCCATGATTAAAATTGGTACTTATGTATTGGAATGTCGAGTGCTTCAAGAGCTGTTCGTCGCATCGTAGGCTTAATCCCAAAGCCAGCCATATACGAAACTTTGTACTCGCTCAAATAGATAAAAAAATATAAATAGTTTTAATTGGTTCTGAACTGGTTTCAGTTGGGTTTAGCTGGTCCCAACTGGTACTCAACTGGCATTAACTGGTTCCAGATGCCTGTAAGTGAACGAGTCCCAGTTAGCGGTCAGGTGGAATCAACTTGTTCTAGCTGGCTTTCAGTTGGGAGTCAGCTTGTGCCACCTGGTAAACGAACTGACCTCTGTCATCACAGCTGTTCAGGTCAGATGTGTGTTTTATTATTATGAGCGTAAGAAGTGAAAGATGTGAAAAAGCAATAAATTGTTATTTAGAGATTATGATTGCTCATAGTTGACTGCCACCTCGGCAATTTTCCGCAGCTGTAAGTGGAGACGCGAGATTCTCAGGCGGTTCGACGTTGAAGATTTCACTATCCGAACAAAAGGCTAGAAAACACTTATAGAAACGTAAATGCCTTTATTCACTTCCTTAAAAGTGCGATGAAAATCAGACATGTTGTAAGTATACGCGCCTCATTTAACAGTTGAATTTTTGTGAAGCAATCAAAAAATTATTTTCTTCACTGCGTAAACTTGTAATATTTCTGTAAAAAAGGATAGGAGGATGTTTACTTCGCTTTGTAGAAGCGATAGAGCGTCTTGTGCATTCACCCTAATTTAAAGTAAAGTGCTTCTACGCGAACGAGGATCCGCATTCGGAGCCGGCAAATAGGAGCCATTCATGTTGTCCCTTTATAGCGAAGCTTAAGTGTCCACCATAATTTCAGTACCCACATCCCTACCAACGTCTGCGGTGGTCGGAAAATGTTAGTTCTGTGAATTGAAAGCAGAGAAGGTGTGTAATACATGCCAAAGTGGTTCCTTCTGTTTTAAAAGTGGAAATTACGTACAAAATCCAGATATACTGTCATTCTAAATGTCGACAATCTGTATAAATATAATTGTATTTACTGGTTAATTTTCTGCTCTAAAACTTTATTTTATGCTAGTTACGTAACGATGTCATTTTCGAGAGGCGCTGCCATTTCGAGAAGGCTATAAAGCTCCCCGAATTATGACAGCGTTTAGATTAAAAAACATTATTTTCAGTACTTTAAGCCAGCATATAGAATATAATATCGCAGTTTCTGTTAAAACACTGCCTTTGGCTACCTTCAATTCGTCTTACAGGATCCATTAACAAACCCATTAATGATTGGTAGCCTATTTATGGTAAGAATATGCGAACACCTTAAGAACAAGACACCTTGGTCTGCGCTGACATGCAGCCAATCGTCCTGCGCTATGAAATTAGTCAGGAAATAAACCACTCGATAAATTTATATTTCTATGAATGCGTGTTCTGATATTTTCAAAGAGGGTGTTGTGCGTTCTGTGTTTTTCTAGAACAGCTATGTTTAGGTACCATCCTATCCGTGGGCTATGCAGGAAAGTATAGGCTTAGGAGATGTTCATGAACAGTCCGCATATTCTTCGTGTAAATATGACGTTCTGTGTAGGAAAGTCTAAAACACGTCACGTCTCAAGCCTGACAACGGGGGGCGGGGTAGGGTGGTAAAACGTTATTGGGGCCTTCTTAATTGTTTTTTTAACTGGGCCTTCGTCACTCTCAATCAGGCCCTACAGAGGCCAGACTGGCCTGGCAACCCACGAATACACCGTGTTTACTAGCAGGCTTTTTGCAGACTGCCCGTGGGAGCGAAAATGTTAGGGGGCTTGGCTAGAGAAAGAGTTTACGCTATCCGAGGGCTGAGATGCATGTGTACACAACAGAGAGGCGACAAAGCAAATGGACTTTTCGCGAATTTCACGTATTACGCTCACACTTTTTAGGAAACTATGCGCATACTTGTGCAATACAGATTTTGCCGTCAGTGGGCGTTAGCGTCATAACCTGCAAGAGCAAGGTCCCTACGTACCGAAATTGACACCGAGAGACAATGTCATGATTAGTCATGAAAAAACAGTCGTAATAATTAACTGGAATGCACTATAAATTAAAATGCGCTTTCACAGCCAAAGTTTTAAATTAATTAGCAGGGGGCTATGGAACGAAAAATGGCAGGTTTAACGTTAAGAGATGGGAAGTGTACAGAGTGGGTCAGAGAATTAACTGAAGTTACTGATATTCTAGTTGAAATTAAGAAGAAGAAATGGGCATGGGCAGGACATGTAGTGCGAAGAGAGGGTAAGCGATGGACTCTAAGAGTAACCGATTGGATTGGGAAGGTAAGCGTAGCAAGGGGCGGCAGAAAATTAAAAGGGTGAATGAGGTTAAGAAATTCGCAGGGGCCAAGTGGATGCAGCTGGCACAGGACCAGGTTAATTGGAGGAAAATGGGAGGGGTCTTTGTTCTGCAGTGAGTATAGTCTAGATGATGATGAGCTCGGCATGCCCCATCTCGCCATAGAAAGCGTCATGTTCTCTTCGGAGACGAAAACATACCACATAATCGAACGTATGTTCAACGTAAAGGTGCTTTAACAGGGTGTAAAGTTGGGCTAGTTGGTGCATAGTTGGTGCATGGTCTTGTGGCTAAGAACGGCGCTAACACGAGGCGAATGATAGAGAGGGGGGACATGAGGCTATTTAACAACCCAACAATGCGGGCTGTTTGACAGCACCGCATTCGTCCTCTCTATCCTTCGTCTCGTGTTAGCGCTATTTTTAGCCATAAGAATGTATGTTATACTGCGCTAATTGCTGCTAAACATCGCGAAAACAAACGCGCCAAGTAACAAAACGCAACGACCACATAATCGCACGATAAGCGCGGCAGCCTTTGTTTCAGCGCCGTTTAACGTCAAACTCACGAGCTCGTCACCTGGGGTAACCACTGAACACGATTGTAATGCACTCGCATTCTTCGGGGACACTGCGGCACGAGAACACGTAATCTTTTTTTTTCTGTGGACTTCGTAGAAGCTTTTGGTTGTCAACACTGCGATATCGTGCGGATCTGTCGCGCCGAAAGTACCAGGTACGTTCAAAAAACACGATCGCTCCAAATAAAACACCACGAATTTCGTCACTAGCAAGGATCAGCGACACAGTCTCAAGTTACCGGCCACGCACGGACCTCATCCGCGCCACCTTGCACAAAGTAGCCAGATTTCACAGCGTCCCCTGAAGATAATGGTCAATATTATTAGTATTGGTGGACGTCAGAAAATAGGTGAGTAATGTTACTTATTACGCTGGGTGTACTAATTTTACCATATTTGTTGCATATTGCAATTAAAGCATACGTATTGAGTTAAAGAATTATAGCAGGACATTAGTAAAGAGCATCGGCGATTACGCTCAGTGCTGCGGGCCAGCAAATTTCAGCTATCCCTTGCCTTGAACCGCATGCTTTTGAAAAACCCGCTCTATAAAGATGCTAATTACCGTCACTCGATGGCGCAAGTGTCGCATGACCTTGTTTTTCTTACACAGGCTTTGAACCGCGAGCAACGGCAAGCTCTCCAGTGCAAGCGGCGCAGAAAAGGTCCAGTGACACTTTCGCTGTGGGGTGAATGCACGCGGGCGTTGCTTACTGCGCGGGCATTTCGAAAGCGAGCGTCATTTGGCACGAAGTGGTTACAATTCGTTAAACCATCGCCTGGATGCTAAGTGCGCTTTTCAGGTTACCAAATCATATGGATTTTACTAATGGTCGGCTATAGAAGCCTATTTGCAACCATATGCTTAATTTTATTTCTAGAAATGAGTTACCCACCTTACTCGTTGATATTATTCCATTGTTTTCTGATGTCGATCAATATTGGTACGGCAATGCTGCATATCAGAAAACGCATCTTTAAACACAATTGGCAAGTTTTCTTGAGACACCTGGTATATGTTCTTTATCGCATTGTTAGCAACGGGTGCGTTCGCCGCTTCCTTTGCTGGGATTTTCTTTCTGGTTGTGCCACCACTGGAATTATAAGCCCTAGGAAGACGACCCTCGAGACATTCGCGCGCGAAATCGAGCATTTGCTGCTTATGTCGTTTTAGCGTGTGCGCCCCGTTATTCGCTGCACACGCGCTACGAAAGAAACAATACAGCGGACCGCAAAGCACGTGCGAGCCTTCTTCAGTTAATTCTCTGACCCACTCTGTACACTTCCCATCTCTTAACGTTAAACCTGCCATTTTTCGTTCCATAGCCCCCTGCTAATTAATTTAAAACTTTGGCTGTGAAAGCGCATTTTAATTTATAGTGCATTCCAGTTAGTGCTCTCTGAGAGACACATAGGATGGAGCGTGCGTCTGTTGGAGAAAGCTCTCAGCGAGAAGACCGCTGCCAGGCAGACACAGTCGACGCCCGTGGCCCACATTGCACGCTCTCTGGATGGGAACCGCATGGCCGCCGCTGTTGACGCCTCGGGCCAACGGCCCCCGCCTCGACAGGGGGCAAGCGAGGCCACGGCTGCGCTGCGTCCTTTCTTCCGGGGTGGCCTGAAAGCGGCTCCATCGAGCCCCGCCGAATGGACAGCGACCTTCGCCGTTTCTTCGCCCACGACGACAAAGGCAGCTGATGGGCTCAACAGGGCTCTCACGAGTAACTTTATGCGAACGCTGCAAAACGGTTTGATAACGCTCTGCATGTCGCGAACGGCGCACGCAAGGAAGGATAGTTCAGTCACAGTTAGTTACAGGCGCATCTTCTACTTCTGTTTTCTTGCTCCTTGAGTAGTTGGTGCATTTTGAAATTTTTACAACTGAACGGTACCAGAAGATGCAAATGACGCGTGCAGAGGAAAAGGACGTTAGATACGGAGTGGCACCGGACTTTCAAATGCGTATTACAAAAACGTACAATTGCCGCAGAAAATAACCGACTCATGCGCACTTCCAACTGTTTCTATGACGCTCACACTGATGACACCTTTCATCATCGTTATCTACCGCCTAGATGGGCACGTTCCTAGCTCGCTAAACGTAACGACGTGTCAGTTGTACATTTATATTTATGTCTGCTAATATAAAAGCTTCGAAAGATCTCCTGCTCGCATCTGATTTTTCCTGGGCCCCGCCTCAAGAACTGACATGCTTAAACATCGGTACACTTTCTTCGCACTTTTATTCATTGCTGCAATGAACTGGAGAAATTTGCCAGTGGAAAAGTGTGAATATACCAGACAGGCATGTTAATATGCATTTGCAGGAATATAAAAACTCCCTTGAAAGGTTGACTTAGTAGACGTACGGCGCTTCCTGTACCAGCTGAAAAAACTGCCTAAAAAAAAGTTGGATGCTCTCGTTTCACTTGGTTAGCCGAATAAATTTTATCTCTGCTGCTGCTCTATTACGTTTGCTGTTTTTCCCCTTTATCCGAGTTTTGCCACAGCCCAGCTGTCATACACTAACTTGCGTCAAATATTTTGTTTTTCGGCCGCATCACAGCTTAAGGCTTTTACTCTTTTCTGGCAATACTGTCATATTATCGCAACCGCCTCTCTATAGGCGGCCATTTGTGCACTAATTGTTTGTAGAGGGGGATTGACGCTTAGGATGAACGAACGAGTGCGTCATGCTCACTGGAACTAGTCTGCCCACTAAGCTCATCGAAGTGGTCGAAGTGACAGACAACGCGAAACACAACCGGTGTGACCAGGATTTGTTTCTTCGCTTTGTCACTTCTAAGCATTCTAAACATATGACACTTTGATCGTGTGATAGAATACCTTAATCTCCAAAGTGGTTGGAAGAGCGTTTCACGACTACAGGGCGAGTGTACAGGGCCTCCTCGTTGTTTATAACCGAGTTGTGCGCACATGGTTGTTAGTTTTGCCTGAAATCCTGTGTCATAGTTTATTGCATATTTTGATGGTAGTTCTACCTTTTTCATTATAAGCGGGTGTTCGTTATAATGGCGGCCTTTATAAGTTGGCTCGAATGACTACTTTGGGACGTGACCTGTAGCGATATATGGCTGGTTAAAGCGCGAAAAAAAAAAAAAAAGCGGACGCCAGAAGGAACTACACGGACAAGCGCTTGTCCTTGATGTTCTTTATTTCGTTCGCGTTTCCTTTCGCTCTTTAACCAGTCATGAATCTCAACCAACTTGCCTAACTTTCAGCTCTTCGAAATACACGTAGTAATACGCAACACAAAACAAAATTAACAAGGTTTTGGTTTGGTTATGGGGTTAAACATCCCAAAGCGACTCAGGCTATGAGAGACGCCGTAGTGAAGGGCTCCGGATATTTCGACCACCTGGGGTTCAACATGCACTGACAACGCACAGCACACAGACGCCTTGCTTTTCGTCTCCATCTAAAAGCGGTAGCTGTGACCGGGATATAATTCCGCATCCTTGGGCGCAGAAGTAGAGCGCCCGAACCGCTGCATGAACAATGAACAACTATTGAGGGAAGCCCAAGTGCGCCAACAAACACTACACATTGAGGACTTGAGTTCATCAAGTCCTCTTGTTGAAGCGTTGGCTAGTGCAGTGAGGCTGCCTCTCAAGCATGCTTCATTTATTTCGTGTTCTTCAGGAACTCCATCCTCCTGTCCTTTCTCTAAGACAGCACGGAGTTGTCTGTTATCGAAGCGACGGACCAGTTCTGCCGTGACAACTTCGCAACTCGACAGAAGAATTAGTTTTTACAGCATGACGACAAAACGTATCATCACAGTTTTGACAAGGTTTTGTCGTTTTTTCTATTGCGGTTTTTTGCTCGCAGAATTTTTCTTTCCCTTAGTTGCTGTATGCTGCCGAAAATGCCAGGGATGCACTCAGCCTGTTTAGGTGCAGTAATGCAGAACCGGGTTAATTGGAGAAATTATGGGAGAGGCCTTCGCCCTGCAGTAGGTATAGTCAGGCTGATGATGACAATGATGATGATGAAGAATGCAAACCTATTGCTTTGTCGCGCCGTCTGGTGGATTCACCCGACATTACGCTAGCGAACTTCTGCCGCATTCGGCCCGATGGCGCATGTGAATGGCGTATTTACCTAGGACAAATTAAGGAGCAGCGCTGATTGAACTTCATAAAGAGAACGATGTTCAATGCACAACGCGAGAGGCCATTGATGTTTTGAGACCTGATGGAATTTGACTGAACAGTTTGCAGGTTATCAGGTGCGTCTGCTAATTTAGACAAATCCAAATCGAGTAGAAAAATTATAGAATCGTGTCAAAAACGGCAAAACATTCTGTAGTTTTGCCGCAATGTCAGAATTTTCTGTAGTTCTGTATACTCGCCAGTAGCCCTTTACGTTTTTCTGCTGTAGAGTTTTGTAGTCTATAGTTCTCTAGTACTTTTTTGTAGTTACATAAAATTCTGCTGTTACTACGGAAATGTCTGTTGTTATATTAGATAAACTGTCAAAAAATGTACAGAAGTTCTGTCGTGACACCACAAAATTTTCTGTAGCTTTTTCTCCCGACTAGCAACGATTATGATTCTGTCAATGGGATACGAGGGCATGCTTTTCTGGAGGCATAATCTGGGATTGCGGCCTCCTTGAGTACCCAGGAGTTCCTCTACACCAGGTTCACAACAGTTGAGCATATCGGGATTAAGAAAGCTTGGCTCTGAGGTGACAAACCCAGGCTTGGATAGGTATGGAACTCTCGGTGTTTGCTCACGCTCAAGTATGCAGAACGTTCTTGTTTATAAACCTTGTCTTCGTCTTGCAGGTTCTTTGTTGTGTGGAAAAGTGAATGCAGTGCACGAAATATTCGCTATATTCGTGTATAGTGCTCTCATTTAGAGACCATGCGTCGTGACAACCTGATTCCTTCTATAGAGTCTGGCGGAATAGGACATTGCTCACTTGTTCGTGCATCAACTTGACTTTTGTTTTTCCTTTTTTTTTTTCAGATTGGTAAGTTACCCCTTTTCAGTAGATGTGCTCCATTTGGCGTCTCAGTGCCCATTCACCTTCTCTATTCGCCCCGACTGGACAGTACCCTGAATGTACTCTATAGGAAGAAGGAAAGAAGTTGCGCGCACCTTCAATTTCCTCAGTGCTCGCTTTTCTTTAGATAATCTGTATAGCCTCTCCAGAAGGCAGATGACCCAGCTCTTTACTGAGTCTGTTCCCTATACCGTTGTATCGGTAGCCGTATCTGATGTTTCTAGACACTAGCGTGTTGAAGTACCTTAAGCGTATGTGCATTTAATCTGCTGCAAAAACACTCTAAATCGCAAACATCAGCACGCCATGTGAAGGTATGGCTTCATCATAAGTAGACGTTTGTGTGATGGCAAATTATTGTCTGTGTAATATGTTAGACACCATTGATCAATTTTTTATCCTGTGCCGTAAGGCAGCGTTGTTTTGGGACGTATTACAGCGCATGCTTCAGAAGGATATTAAATCAATTACACCCTAGAGTAATCGTGTTCTGCATGTTAGGAAAAACTGTTCTGTGCCGTATGATGTATTTATATTAGCTGCCCTGCTCAGTTTCTGGAAGAGCCGTATGATTGATCGCCATGCTGAATATCCACCATCATCGAAGTCGTTATCAGCAGTACGCTTTGGTGCGGGTAATATACGCTGCCCTGGAAGAGCCGTCTAGCTGGCTCCCGCAACGTTATTTTGTGCGCCTCCTGAAATTTTTGTAATGACGTGGAATTGGTAGGGTGTATAGCTGGCGCAAATTACGCAGAATCATGATTTGAGTGTTCTTTTAAAAACGTTTTTCATGCAATAAAGAACAAATTGCGACGATAGCATCGCACTTCCGTGCCTGGGCCAAGGAAGCTGATCTGTACGGGGGGTGGTTCGATTACTAGCAGTGACAGTTCGTAGAAATGGTGACAGTGACTGTGACAGTTTTTACAATTACCACTTCGTACAAACAAGCTCCGATGACAGGCTTTTCCCCCTCCAATCATGAACCAATAAATGTTTTGCCTTAAAAGTTCATCCATCGCCAAGTGGGGATGTCTTCTACGATTGTGGACATTGACGAGGTAGCGAATGATATCGGCGATGTGGACAGTGAGCTTTTCAAACTGATCAGTCATCACAAATAAAGAGGAGTTGGAATTCTGGCTGCAGTCTCGCCAACAGAGAAGGAGGTCGATGTAAAAGAGCGAAATCACATCTCGTTTCGCGGCTCTTCAACAACTACAGAGAAGAGGGCCGATTCGTTCGGTTAGTTAGGATTAATCTACATATTTTCACAGAGGAGCAGGTCGACCTCCTCCTGCAGTGATCTCAAGCAGGTCATTTAAAAGGGAAATTCTGACTGCCGTACTCACGCATTAAGAGCACGTGGGCAGCCAAGGACGTCCCAACATGGGTACCCAGCGAGGAATCTTTTAGTTTATGTGAGACTTTAAGGTGTTGATCAGGAGAGGCGACTGATGTGTTGTGTAGATTCTTCAGGAAAGAAACCGTCAGTGAAACCTGACAACTTGGATGTGCTGACATTCGCTCCCAACACCAAGGAACATCAAAAGGTTGATATTGGGTTCACAAAGATTACGGTCACCTAGATCTCAGAAAACCGTTTCCGGTGCCAGTGGTTCTTATATAGGACCGAAGCTTCCCCCAGGTATGAAAGAATGAAAGTGGTGTGGAAGCGCCCATGACGACAAGGATTGCGCCGCAACGTTTTAAATTTCTTTCTTTGCTAACTGCGGCGGTGATACTGCAGCGAGTAACGTCGGCTGCCCTTCCTGCGTCAGTGCTCGACATCGCCGAAAATTCTCGTGCCAGAAAACAATCAATAGAGAAATCGGCACGAGAGGGAGAACGTTTTTCTGCAGGTTTGTCGCATGCTCCATCAGCATATACAAAAAGTCAAACGTTTTTGAGCAACCCGCTTCCATCCAGACGCCATGGTCACCAGTATGCGAAGTGTATATATTCAAGTTACATGAGCAAAAAGTGCCCATATTACTGTGTCCGGAACGCTTCCAGACTCAACGAACAGACAGGACACTCCCACGCCTCACCAGCAACGTGCGAATCTACTACGACTCTCCAGTGTCTCGCCAATTTCGACATTGTGAACGAATGCGTTACGGAAAATCAGACAACAAAAGTTGGTCAGCAAAGTTGATTTTTGAGGGCTGAGTTTACTCATTTTGGTCAAGATGAAGCGCAAAAAATACGGGAACGTGAAGGAAACACAGGACAAAGCGTTTTCTCACATGTCTCTCTCACGTCCTTGTCTTCTTTGCACTTCAGGCTTTGCCAAAATGAGTAAAAGTGGTTCATGATATCGTTAGCGCGTTTTATTTGAAGCTCCTTGAAGGACTTTCTTCACCATACGCGCTTTCTTCTTAAATGGGTAATTATTGCTTTCACAGCTAAATAATTCTGTTTTATTACGGCCCTTGCCAAAAATCGCAGAAACCAGAACCGCTAAAACAGACCCTTTAAAACACAATTGAACGGTGTGGACGTTACGGGTCGATTGGTTAAACTGCGATTTTATTTGAAAGAATTTCGGGTATGCACCCATTAAAATTGCGGCATAGTGTCAATTAATACCTTTTTCTGGGTGAGTCGGTGAAACATCGTGCAGAACCGGAACGCAAAAAAAACAGAAAACAAGGAACACAGAAACAGGACCAGCGCAGTGCTGTTTCTATGTGTTCTTTGTGTCCTGGTTTTTTGCGCTCCTGTTCTGCATGATGCATAGTGGCTTTGGACGGAAGGGCCATGCTATGTATATGCCGGGAAATTATCCATGTCTTTTAACATCCCTTATTCTTACGCTTACGTGATTGAAGTATCTTGCGCTTACGTCACTTAAGTAGCAAATAAGAGGATAAAGCTTTGTTCACGAGTCTTTCAGTCGCATCTGTGTACTTGTTGCCATGGAAGAAGGTCGGCTTAAATGAGTTCTTGCAGCCAGCATGTGACGGCCGCCAAGCTTTAATGCCCATCACTACACGTCTGAAGGGATCGAAACGCGAATTACTGCGGACTACTAATTCTGTTTGTGAAACCTATATGAATAAACTTTTTATGAAATCTTGAAGGCGTTGATCAGAAAAGTACAGACAAATGTGTGAAAAATGTGTTATTCTTCACAATACATACCTGAAATTGCTTTGCCACAGAGTCTGATAGTTTCCTGCCTGTTTGTTCAGAAACATTATGAAGGACACTTCAGCTCCGCCTCTGAGGGTATGACACGTTAGCGTAGTAGGCCATCCGACATATAAAAGACCAGCTTTAACGAAGACGTATGAACGTGCCAGCGTAGCCTATAGTGTCATGTGCGTAACTTGACATCCAAGAGCTCTAGAAAGTGTTGATTCTTTTCCCACTTCTCACCTCAAAATGAGCAACCTGAGCTGGCAGCTCCTGACAGTTTTCTAGTATCATGTGGTGTCGTCAAGCTGCGCAAACAATTGAAGAATCTGCCTGGCCATGCCAGCTACCAGCTAGAAGTTGCCTATTCCCGCAAGTTTTGGTCATAACGCCAAAGCCGACGTACACGTTGGATTTTCGGTGTATCAGGACCTTTAATGCCGTCGCATTAAAATGCATTTGTAATTGTAGTTGTGCAGACTTGTGTATACATGGTTCCGTAATTTTGTCTATCCCTAGCTCCCGTGTTCTTCTAAATAAGAGAAATGTAAAGCCCAAACGACAGCTAGGCCAAACGTTAACGTTTTTGGGCAGAAGCAATAGAAACTAAAATAATTTTAATCCTCGGTTTTTTCGGCCAGATGCTACAATTTTTCTGAATAGCGTTTTGACATGTTTATCTGTATCAGTCGCTAGTGTCGTCAAAGCCATCTACAGGCTCTAAAAGGATGAAATATCAATGAACGCGCTTCCTGACGAGTGGCTTCGGCCTTAAGTCGCTTCTGGTCGCGGAGTCCTTCAGCCATGCACGCGAATCAATGAGTCCAACTTTAGGCCCGTTCCCAGCCCTCCACTGGGGCAGTGGGCACAGATTCGCCCCCTCTCATCTGTTCCGAAATCAGAGCTGCGTTTTGCAGTTGACTCGCTGGCTTGGCCGTCAGCGAGCTTTGCCCTCTTCAGTTGCGGGCGACGAAAAAAGGTCCCGCACATGGCGCTTCGTCCTCCTCGCGTAAAGGGGGGAGGGCGAGTTCAAAAGCAGGGCTCGGCCGCGACGCGCCTTCATCCGTGGGCCCGCCGACCACGACATGGGCCGGTCCGACGCCGTCGGGCTCCCGCCGGCGCTACTGTTACTGCTGCTGCTGCTTTACACCACGGTCAGCAGGGTGGAGGCCGCCGCCAGACCACAGATCGACTACGACTATGCCATCGACAATAACCAGACCGACGACGGTGGGTGTACCCCCTTTCGTGTGGTAGGAGACGCGCCGCCGCTGCCTCGTTGCTGCCATATAGAGCGCATATTTCCAGCGGCAGTGCATCTTGGCCAGCTGCTTATCATCTGCTGCTTCTATCCCATCGGAAACCGCGCTCACGTGCCCAGAATGCAGCGCTCGTGCCCTTACGATTCCTTCTCCTGCTTGCCTGCACGGGACCAAATGAGATGCTCTCTGGTTATGGGAGGGTTTAGCCATCATGGTCACCATTGTCAATCAAACCGGGCTCACTGCGAGAAAGGAAACTCCTCGCATGCTCAGCTTCGCTTAAAAGTCTCTTGAATCAGGTGTGGTCACCTTGTATTCGTCAAACGTCGTATTTTCATCCACTGACTCGATCCTCTTGAGCACCATGATAACCTTCTGTTATTTCAGAATGCATATTTCAGTTCAGTTCAGTCGTGTCCGACTCTTCGTGACCCTATGGACCATATCACGTCACGCCATGTAAATATAATGCATATTTACATATGCGCCCCGCCGGGGTGGCGCAGTGGTTACGGCGCTGGACTACTGTTCCCAAGGGCGCGGGATCAAATTCCGGCCTCGGCGGCCGCTTTTCGACGGAGGCTAAAAGCAAGGCGCCCGTATGCTGTGCGATGTCAGTGCACGTTAAAGAACCCCAGGTGGTCGGATTTTCCGGAGTCCTCCACTACGGCGTCTCTCTCAGCCTGAGTCGCTTTGGGACGTTAAACCCCACAAACCAAACCAACCAAACCATATTTACATATGCATTATTGTAAATATGCAAATTGTAAATATTTACCTATTTACAATTAGGTAGCTGACCACAGACGAGCGACTTCAGGCCAGCGGCGCCCAGCATGAACCACCCACACTTCGTCGTCCTCGCGTTCTCCACAATCCTCACGCGAGCACAGCACTTTGTCCTCGTTGTCCCGTGACAATATTGAGATTTTTTTTTTTTTTTTTTTGGGGGGGGGGGGGGGGGAGCACGGTGTCAGGCTTCATAAAGTAAATTTATCGGGATGTTTAACACAATATAACTGCCTCCTGAATGACGTTGCGTACTATATGCCATTGAAAGCAACCGGAAACGCTTAACTTCCGACGGCCTGCTCAGTTGCTTTGTCATGCGGGAAAAACATTTCGAAAGTTTTGCTTACGTCCCTTTCGATTGATCGCACTAACCACTCTTATCCCCCCTCGTATCGTAGTTTCTTTTTCATTTAAATGCTCCACCTTTTCAATGACGGTCAGTACTTTCACAATCTCCTCCAGGATGAACACGGCTGCTCGATCAGAACCGAATGACAACATAAACGCATTTTAAATTAGAAAACAGCTTTGAAACCTTTTTTCATGTTTTCCTTCGGCTGATAGGTCTGCGTTTCACACCTAATTGGGCCAGCCGGGCGACAGAGCCACAAAATTGCGACCGATTGGTCTTGTTCAGAGCTTCAATATTACCAGTTGTGAAATTTCCCATAGGGCCTTGTAGGAAAACATTGTGGTTCAAATTGGTTGAAATTCAGGTGATTACAGATAACATTGGCTTCCTCAGCCATTAGATTGGTTTCGTTTGTGTTGCTTAACGTCCCAAAGCAACTCAGGCTATGAGACATGCCGTAGTGCAGGGTTTCGAACATTTCGACCACTTGGGGTTTTTTACCGTGCACTGTCATCGCACAGCACACGGCCGCCTAGTTTCGCTTCGTCGAAAAGGGGCCATCACATTTTGATAGAGGCAATAAGCGAAAAAAATTGAATGCATGACCACTTGGCAGTAAAAACGGTAGAAAAGATGCAGTAGCAAACATATGTAAGCAGAGTACAGCTGTAAAGATAACTAAGAGGCAGAAGAAGTATGGCATTGGAAAGCAAGAGCGAAAATAACGAACAGCTTTTATTACCTGCTACTAGATGACGCTACAAGCACGTAGCCAAGAAGGCTTGTCAAAACTGGATCATCCTTGTCGAGATGCTGAGTACGCTCTAGGCTTCAGTTTTAAGGCGGGTGTGATCATTTTCAATCCTTCAACCAAACAGGGCTTAACATTCAAGGCCATGAAATACCGAAAGTGGGAGAATATAAATATATTGGAGTGTTGGAAACGAAGGACAGAGATACATGAAAAAGCACGAGCAGTCTGTTAGGGCAAAAGGGCTAAACGATGTCGACGTAAGAAAGCATATTGTGAGGGTACAATAGGTATAAGGTACTGAGGGAAACTTGGAAAAGAATTATAGTGTCACGGCGCCTTTCAGAAATGCCATTTTTTCCATAAAGACAGTAGTAAAGTCGAGATTAGACATAAATCAGCTTTCAGGCGATTAACACTGCGTGCCCACGGCAAAACCAAAAACGAGGCGAAATGCTCAGAGTAGAATAATATTATATTAGGAAAACCTGGAAAAAATTAGGCGAAAACAGGTGGGCAGCTAAAGTACTTAAGTACCTATACCTAAAAAGCATTGACTCACGATGGGGGAAAAGCACTAGGAAACTAGCCACTAAGTATGCAGGACACATGGACGAAGAAATAGGTAGGGTTAAAGAAGAGGTAAAAAAGAAAACGTGAAAGGTAAAAATAGAATAAATTCGGAAAAGAATCAGAGTGAAGAACTATATCGAAATTAGAAAAGGGAGATTAGTGAAAAACATTTTCTTCGATAACTCCAGAGGTAATTTCCTACTCTTTGAAGCGAAATCAGAGTGCCTAGAACACGGAGCTAGAAAAAAAAATTACTAGGAAGATTACACATGTTCACTGTGTGGTGCATTCGTAGAACGATTTGAACCTCTTAACTCAAATGTGATGGTATCGATCCGGATGTCGATGCATGTAGAGTCAGTCTCCCTTAGGCCCTACGATTTAAAGATTCCAGTGACTGGGTCGGTGAATCTGCGGTGGAAGTTAGCAAAAAAAAAAAAAATAAAAAAACAACAACAAAGTGAACAATTCGATGATTGGTGGCTGTCAAGGAGAGAGGTGATATAAAGTTAGAAGTGTAGAAATATATACTTAAGTGCTGAAATTACTATATAATTGATCCATGTATAACAACATTCTAGATATATAAGGAACAAGATATATAAGGTTGTATGGATGCGAGAGTTGGACTGTGAAAAAGGCTGACCGCCGAAGAATTGACGCGTTTGAATTGTGGTGCTGGCGAAGACTCTTGAGAGTTCCTTGGACTGCCAGAAGATCAAATCAGTCGATATTGTCGACCATAAACCCTGACTGCTCATTGGAGGGTCAAATTCTAAAGAGTAAGCTCAGCTCCCTTGGTCATCTGATGAGAAGAGAGGAGTCGCTGGAGAAAGATTTGATGTTGGGAAAGGTTGAGGGTCGCCGGAGAAGGGTTAGGCAGCGAACGCGATGGTTAGATGGCATCCTCGAGGCACTGCAGATGAAGTTGTGTGATGTTGGGAAGATGGTGAGAGACCGGAAAGCGTGGCGTGACATGGTCCATAGGGTCACGAAGAGTCAGACACGACTGAACGACTGAAGGAAGAAAAAACAAAAAAGAAACGAGAATGGTGGCAATTGCCCCTTCCCCGTTGCAAATAGGACGCTCTCATATTCAATCCATCCATTCGTCCTCAAAAAATACAAAGTAAAACTAGTCACCTTTCGCAGCAGAGTTTCCAACCTGGTATACGCTTGTCAAAAAAAAAAAAAACGAGTCTCACCCCGTAAAGAAAACCCTATCGTAGGCGGATAGAGAGGAGGGCCTGTCCGTCGCAGACCTAGCGGCACAAAGGCCCTTGGTTTCCAGAACTCGGGCAGCGGCTTCATCCCACCAAGTCCCTGACTGAGGACCCGGTCAACCTCGCCCATGACCCCATAACAAATTTTCTTAAATGTTTTATAATGCCAGTACTGATATGCTCAAGGAACTCTGGCACATATTCAGTATAACGTTTTGATAGGAGACAGGAAACCTGCCGCATTCTTTGTGTTCGAAATGGTTGCATGACTTATCGGTTGCCGAACGTGATGGCCTTGTGAGGGAAAGCCTGATTAGAGTGTGTGCTAATAAAAGGTAGATTGCGCCGCACAATTTTTGTTTCATGTGAAAAGTGTTTTATTGATCACGCTGCAAAAATAAATAATATGGTTCATTCTGCATCGAAATTTATCTCCGAACGAACTACGCATCAAAACGAAAGCAATTTTTCTCAATTCGATCGACCTCAAACCAGGAACAGCCTTCGTGATTGCAATTTCAATGTGAATAACAGCGCAACTTAGACTCAAGCATCTACGCTGAAACAAAATTCCAAGGCTACATGTAGTCTCCCAAGCGCGGAGAATGCGGCAGAAGGTCACGTTTTTGGGGTGCCCCACCGAAATTTTGAATTCACTATTAGTTTACCGCAGTCAAAATATATTGGACACCAATTCTTGGTCAATTCCTAAAAAGTCAAATTTCGGGTGTTTGGTAGGCTAATTTTTAGGCTTGGCCCATCTAAATTTGGAAGGTTCCACTGACTTTGTCATAGTCAGATTACGTTGGACACCAATTTTTGTAAAATACTGACGAGCTCATGTATTGATGGTGTAGGGGAAAATTTCGGAGGTGGCCCACCTCAATTCGGAGGTCACAATTGAATCGGCCTTACTCAAATTAGGTTATAAATTAAGTTTAGTCAAATTGTCAATATTCTCAATATTCAGCTCAACATTCGATGGTCCCGGACCCAAATGTTTGGAAGAGGCCAAGCAAATGTTAGAGTCTCCATTGAACTGGCCGTACTTAAAATTTGTTTAGGCGTCAATTTTGTCAAATTCTGACTAAATCGAATGTGGGAATCAAAGGAGGGCAATTTTTTCGAATGGGAACGGGCACATTCTGCACACACTTTCTGCGAACGCTTGTCTGCGGCATGACCCTATTGATGCTATTGCAACAGAGAGCCGTTTCAACGTCTCTATAAGGGCACGTATCATGTATTACAGGAAGCTCGTAGTTCAAGATTTCTAGTACCGTTTTTCATAACACGTTTATATAATTTTCTATTCTGGGCAGCGAACTCGACTTCGATGTGAAACGGGAATTTGTATGTGGTCACGCAGGCTTCGAAGATACACAAGGAATAAAAGCGCATCGATTAAGGAAGTTAGCATGAAGTCTAAAATGTATGAAGAGAAGTCTTTTTGGTGTGTAATGGCGGAAACAGGCTCCGATAAACTAAATTTCATAGAGATAATAATAGAGCTACTTCAAAAGTTTTTTCTTTATTGTGAGAGACAGATTAGACTGAATTCTGATCGGAACATCGAAATCGTAAAATAAAAGGATGGTTGATGTTTCGTCTGATGGAGATATCGAGAGTAGGGCTTCTTGAAAATGAACGACAAAATTTGAACCAGCACGTGCAAGGCAATAGGTCGTGTTAGATGCCATAACCGATATACATTTTGCCGCACTGCCGCAACCGTTAAGACGGGGAATTTATGAGAAAATACTAAATGAGGTATTAAAATTTAGGGGACACTTAATTTACGTCTTAAGGGAGTATAAAGACACACTACTTTTGGGTTTCGAGTTTTATTCTTTGTATTAATCAGTATAACATTGCTGTGCACAAATAACTACGTGATATTCGCCTACAACCACAGAATTTTTTATAACCAAATGTTTTTCTAATTTGTTTCGGTTTCGTCAGCTAAGTGATGGCTGTGATGTCGAAGTCAAGTCTAGGTCACGAGAGGGACCAAAAAACCGCGATTTAATCGTTCCTGTGTCTTTTTAATTTCATCATCATCATCATCATCATCAGCCTGATTATACCCACTGCAGGGCGAAGGCCTCTCCCATATCTCTCCACTTAACCCGGTTCTGTGCTAGCTGCATCCACTTGACCCCTGCGTACTTCTTAATCTCATCCGCCCACCTAACTTTCAGCCGCCCCCTGCTACGCTTTTCTTCCCTTGGAATCCAGTTTGTTACCCTCAGCGACCATCGGTTATCCTCTCTTCGCACTACATGTCCTGCCCATGTCCATTTCTTCTTCTTAATTTCCACTAGAATGTCGTTAACTTGAGTTATTTCTCTGACCCACTCTGCACGCTTTCTATCTCTTAATGTTACCCCTACCATTTTTCGTTCCATAGCCCTCTGGGTTGTCCCCAACTTAAGTAGAACTCTCTTGGTTAGCCTCCACGTTTCAGCCCCATAGGTGAGTACAGGCAAGATGCAACTGTTGTATACTTTCCTCTTGAGCGATACCGGTAAGCTGCTAGTCATAATCTGCGAGTGCTTGCCAAATGCGCTCCATCCCAATCTTATTCTTCTTGTTATTTCCTTTTCATGGTCCGGATCTGCGGTTACTACCTGTCCTAAGTAGATATATTCGCCTACTACTTCCAGTATTTCGCTACCTAATGTAAACTCCTGTTCCTTCCCGAGGCTGTTGAACATTACCTTAGTCTTCTGCATATTGATTTTCAAGCCTACCTTTCTACTTTTCCTGTCTAGATCATCAATCATTATTTGCAGTTCATCCCCCGAGTTGCTTAGCAAGGCAATGTCATTAGCAAATCGCAGATTACTGAGGTATTCTCCATCTACCCTTATCCCTAACTGCTCCCATTCCAAGTCTCTGAATACTTCCTCTAAACAAGCTGTGAATAGTACTGGGGAGATTGTGTCTCCTTGCCTAACACCTTTCTTTATGGGAATTTTGTTACTTTCTTTATGCAGAACTATGGTTGCTGTGCAGCCACTATATATATCTTCCAGCACTTTCACGTACGGCTCGTCTACCCCCTGATTTCGCAATGCCTGCATCACCGCCGAGGTTTCAACTGAGTCAAATGCTTTTTCGTAATCAATGAATGCTATGTATAAGGGCTGGTTATATTCCGAGCATTTTTCTATCACCTGATTGATGGTATGGATATGATCGATAGTAGAGTACCGTTTCCGAAACCCTGCTTGATCCTTTGCTTGATTGCAGTCTAAGGTTGTCCTGATTCTATTAGCGATTACCTTAGTAAATACCTTATACGTAACAGACAGTAAGCTGATTGGTCTGTAATTTTTAAGGTCCTTAGAGTCCCCTTTCTTGTGAATGAGGATAATGTTTGCATTCTTCCATGCTTCCGGTACCGTCGATGACACCAGGCGCTGCGTATACAGGGTGGCCAGTTTTTCTAGCACGATATCCCCCCCGTCCTTCAGCAAATCTGTAGTTATCTGATCCTCTCCAGCTGATTTCCCCCTTTTCATAGTTTCTAGTGCTTTCTTGACCTCGTCCTTTGTCACTGGTGGAACGTCCGACTGTTTTTCCCTACCGCCAATCTCATTACGGTCCTGACTACTTTGGCTACTGTAGAGATCTGTATAGAACTCCTCGGCTACTTTGACTATCTTGTCCATATTAGTGATGACGTTGCCCGCCTTGTCCCTTATCGCATACATCTGGTTTTTGCCTATGCCCAATTTCTTCTTTACCGCTTTAAGGCTTCCCCCGTTCTTTACAGCATGCTCAATTTTCTCCATGTTATACTTCCTTATATCGGCCACCTTGCGCTTATTGATTAGCTTTGATATCTCGGCCAATTCGATCTGGTCTGTTGGATTGGAAGCTTTCATACTCTGCCGTTTCTTAATCAAATCTTTCGTCTCCTTAGACAGCTTACCGGTATCCTCTCTAACTATCCTACCGCCTACTTCTACCGCGCAGTCAGTAATGATATCTCTGAAATTATTGTTCCTTGCCTCTAGGGTAATGTCGCCATCCTCAGTTAGAGCTGAATACCTATTCTGTAGCGAGATCCTGAACTCTTCTGCCCTCCCCCTCACCGCTAATTCGTTGATGGGTTTCTTTCTTACTAATCTATTGCGTTCCTTCTTCAGATTTAGGCTAATTCGGGACCGCACCAACCTGTGGTCACTACATCGAACTTTCCCGATTACCTCTACATCCTGCACAATGGCGGGGGTTGAACACATTATGAAGTCGATTTCATTTTTAGTCTCTCCGTTAGGACTTTTCCATGTCCATTTTCGGTTCTTCCATTTGCTGAAGAAGGTATTCATGATTCGTAAGTTATTGCGCTCTGCAAACTCAACTAGTAACTCCCCCCTGCTATTCCTAGAACCAATGCCATAGTCACCTACTGCCTTGCCTCCTGCCTGCTTTTTCCTACCTTGGCATTGAAGTCGCCCATTAGTACAGTATACTGCGTCTTTACTTTTCGCATTGCCGATTCTACATCTTCATAGAAGCTTTCAACTGCCTGGTCATCATAACTACATGTAGGTGCATAGGCCTGTACAACCTTCAGTTTATACCGCTTATTAAGCCTAATTACGATGCCTGCAACCCTCTCATTAATACTATAGAATTCATCTATATTACCCGCTATATACTTATTGACAAGGAAACCTACTCCTAGTTGTCGCCTTTCTGGTAAACCTCGACAACACAGTACATGCCCATCCTTCAGTACAGTATATGCCTCATTCGGCCTCCTAACCTCACTAAGCCCTATGACATCCCATTTCATGCCCTCTAGTTCCTCTAACAGCACTGCTAAACTAGCTTCACTAGCTAGGGTTCTAGCATTAAACGTTGCCAGGGTCAGTTTCCAATGGCGGCCTGTCCAGCGGAGCCAGGCTTTCTTAGCACCCCCTGCTGCGTCACAGGTCTGACCGCCGCCGTGGTCAGTTGTTCCGCAGCCGCTGGTGACTGAGGGCCGGGGTTTTATGGAGCTTATTATAGGAGGTTGTGGCCAATTACTGCACCAGGGTGGCCAACTCCTGTTCTGGTGAGGGAGTGCGTTGCCGGAGGTGTTCACCGGCATCAGGTCGCACCCCAAACCTGTATATGCAATTCCATCGACACGCGGATTTTTTTTTTATTTTTTATTTTTTCATCCGGTGGAGAATTGCGCGGCACCGGGATTTGAACCCCGGTCCGCTTGCATGCGAGGCGGATGTTTTACCGCTACGCCACCGCTGCACCTTTTTAATTTACACAATGCTAAAACCAGCCTGCCACTTGAACAGTAATCAAAACAAGTGAAGATTCAGCGATTATGTCGCTGTTTTCACATGCTGTGCCTGACCTTGACTTGTTTGTGACGTCACAGCCATCTCCCGGCTGCTGAAACCTAAACCGAAAGTGGTAAGGAAAGGAATTTCGAATACAAATTATTTAGTAGTTGTAGACAAACACCACGTGGTGATTCATATACAGACATTTCCCCCGCATCATTAACAAGAAGAAAAATGGCATCAAAATTTGATTTCTACACTGCTTCATGGTTATGGCGCGACCGCATTTAATGGCTGCTTTCTACCGGCTTCGACCCCTGTTCGAATCCACTTCGCTATTATCTGAATCCCCTATCTTTTCGTATATGCCTCTATTAATAGACATAATGTTAGCCTACAGTCTAGTGCTGTCATATTGAGTTAGTTAAAGACCACCCGACGTAGATACGGAGCTCCGCTCTATAAACAAGCAGTACAAACGTCTTTATTGGTTTAAGAGGGTCATGCCTGACTCGAGCACGGCACGGTTCAATTCCCATCTTAACGAAGAAGCCCCCTTTGCAGCCCCATGGCTGGCTACTGATTGGTCAGAGGGATGCAGGACGTAGTCGAGTCAGCAGCAATTACCAACATGGCTATGTCACATGGCCCTCTGAACAATCAGTTCCTGGTTATGTCCCCCAACAACTACCGGTTGCCAGAGCTCCCGATTAATCACTCACAACGTTGTGAGTGACAAATGCTCCCGATTTGTCACTCACAACGCCCACAACGGCAATGCCTACGGAGAATTTCCGTAGAACGGGTCCTTTAACGCCATCGCGGTAATGGTATAACATTGACAAGAGTATCTTAATTACAAGTATTTAATCATTGTTTTTAGCCGCCTTAGATATGATATATGTACCTACCAAAGCGTATCAAATGGTTGAATTTCACTAAAATTTTTACATGTCATGTCAGGACATTATATATAAAACTAGTGTTAGGTAAACCATTTAATAAGCGTCTTTAATACGGGAGCCGTCTGCAGGATGCGATAGAAGAAAGGTAGAGAGGGCGCGGAGTAATGTTTCTCCTTTTGTCACTGACATATGTTGGATACAGTACATTGAATCACGTACGATGGAAGCGTTGAATTAACAATAGTTGTATACGTGTCGATAGAAAGTGCGTCTAAAGCTCTTGATGTTGAACGTAAGAAATATGCGCAACAGTCATTCGCAATGAAATTGTGTTCACTGTTGACCGCAGTTTTAAACTTTGTGAATTTACTATATTTCCAAATGCCGCTAGGGAATAGAATTTTGTCAACTGTAAGTATTTTGTCAACTCTGTTTTTTTTTTTTTTATCGCGGTTTATAAGGGCATGGCAGAATTTTGCACTCTTCGCTTCGCTCAATTTATACTTTTCACTCTTACCAGATGCAATTACATCTTAATCCATACACTCAATTTATACAACCTTCCAAACTATTAATGATATCAAGCGCACATCGGTTTCAAGGTAAACGGCGCAAAAAAAAAAAGAAAATTGATAGGGAATGGCCATGCACAATAATTATGCTTCTCTCATAGCCTGAGTCGCTTTGGGACGTTAAACCCCATAAAACACAAACGGTTCTGAAACGAGCGCTGTAAGCTTCGCTGTTCTGCGTCGTATACCCTAGGCAAGCCAGTTTTATGGAGGAATTTCGTGACTGTTCGTTTATTTTTCTCACTGGCCGGCGTTTGTTGCTCTGCATTGTTATAAACGCTTAAGGTTTCAAGCACGGGCCTAAGACTTCGCTCCCACTTCTTACCCACTTCGAGTTGATATATTCGCTGTCGCGGTGCAGCACTGGATCTGCTAACCTTCTTGGTTTTCCCATGCAACAAAGAAAAAACATTCTTGGTTAGCTCAGTCGATAGAGCACTTGCTCCGGATTGAAGGTGGTCCCGTGTTCGAACCATAAACCGGGAAGAAAGCATCTCTATATTTCTTTTGTAATCCGTTTGGATACGTTTGGGGGGGGGGGGGGGGGGCGCTGAAAGTACTCTAGCAGAATATAGTGTCGGTATCAAAACGCATTATTTATCGTGATCTATCTTCAATTAATAATTGCAAGTAATTTAGTAATCGTGTTTGGCTGTTTCCAATGAATATGCACAGTTTCTCTGGATTCAAAACTGAACTCAAATATCTTACTAGATAGATCACAGGCTGTCGTACTAGATAATATTATACATGTTCTCATATATCATTTTATACATGATCGAAACAAAGTATCAAGCGGCTGTTGAGGCTCACGGCCGTACAAGAGGTAAAACGAAGAGTAGCCAGCAATGTCATTGCGGGATGAGTTATATGCAAATGTAACGTGCGGGAGGGCGATGTCCCAGTCACGGTGATCAGAGGAGACGTACATGGCGAGCATGTCAGTGAGAGTGCGATTGAGCTGTTCAGTGAGGCCATTATTTTGTGGGTGGTAAGCGGTCGTCAACTTCTGTTTAGTTGAGCAAGCGCGAAGAATCTCGTCCATAACTGCTGAAAGGAAGGTGCGGCCACGGTCAGTGAGCAGTTGGCTGGGAGTTCCATGATGAAGAAGGAGCTCGTGAACAAGAAAGTGGGCGACATCAGCGGCAGTACTCGTGGGGAACGCGCGCGTTTCGCGTACCGGGTGGCATAATCTGTGACTACTGCAACCCATCAATTACCAGAAGTGGACTCCGGGAAAGGGCCAAGAAGGTCCTAGCCGACATGGTCGAACGGCTCCGGAGGTATGTCGATGGGATGAAGAAAGCCAGCGGGAGCAGATGCAGGCCGCTTGCAACGCTGACACTCATCGCAAGCACCAACGTAACGGCGCACTGAGCGGTAGAGGCCAGGCCAGATAACAGTGTAGAAAAATTTTTGCGGTCGTAGCGCCCAACGCCCGAGGCGACCAATTGGATCCTTCAGAGAAGAAAGCTAGCACAGTGCGTCATGACCTGTGACAACTGTGAATGGCCTGCCATATAGGTAGGTTCAAAATTTTCCAACAGCCCAGACGAGGGCCAAGCACTCTCGTTCGATAATGGAGTATTGCTTCTCTAAAGGGGACAGGAGGCAGCTGGCATAGGCAATTACACGATGGGTACCGGATTGGCCTTGGGCAAGGATGGCCCCGATGCCATGGCTACTGGCATCAGTACGGACTTCCGTATACGAGCTGACACATCAATGTGTGCCAAGACCGATGCGGTGGTGAGCTTTCTTATAAGCTGGGAAAAGGCTTGGTCCAGGGCGAGGACCCCCAGAAAAAACGTAATCCTTTTTAATAAGATCTGTGAGCGGCTGAGCAATGTCGGCAAAATTTTGCATGAATTTACGAAAGTAGGAATAAAGACTCAAGAAACTTACTTCGGACGTCATTGCTCGAACGGGGCACCGGTCCAAGTCCTTTACTTCTCGGATTTTGCCTGGATCGGGACGAACTCTGGTAGCATAGACGACATGGCCTATATATTGAGCTGAGGATGGGCGAAACGGAATTTTGAAGATTTTAGCTGTAGCCCGGCATGGCGGAAGAGTGAAAGAAGTTTAGAGTGGTGTGTTATGTGGGACGAAAACGTGGGTGAAAACACAATTACATCATCTAAATTGCACAGGCAAGTGAACCAATCAAATCCTTGCAGCAAGGAGTCCATCATGCATTCGAAACCGGCTGGGGCTTTATATAAGCTGAAAGGCACAACCTTAAACTGATGTAGACCATCCGGAGTGACAAACTCAGTCTTTTTGCCCGGTTCTGGTCATCCGCAGCAATTTTCAATAGCCAGATCGCAGGTCAATATGGAGACTTTGGCTCCATAGAGGAAATCTAAGGCGTCGTCTATTCGAGGAAGCGGATACACCTTTTTTGTAGTGATTTTATTCAGGTTACGGTAATCTACACAGAAGCGCCACGGGCCATTCTTTGTCTTGACCAGGACGACGGGCGAAGCCCCGGGACAGTGAGATGGCTCAATAATGTTCTTCTCCCGCATTTTTGTCACTTCCGCCTGGATTACCTGTCGTTCTGCATGGGAGACTCGGTATGATCAGCGGCGGATAGGAGGAGCGTCGCCAGGGTTGATGCGGTGCGTGACAGTAAGAGCTTGGCCGAGGGCGCTGTAATGCAGGTCGAATATGTGGGTATAGGACTCTAAAAGCGAGCGCGGTTGACAAAATTTGGCAGGGCACAAATCGGAGGGCATCATTGTCATGATCGCGTCAGTCGGAGTAGGATTGCGGGCAGGGTCCGCGGAAGCTGGGGCATGGTCAGTGCCCAATGGGGCAACCTGACAGGAGCCAAGAGGTGAGAATGTCGCCACGCATATGCCAGGTGGAAACACTTTGGCCGAATCGCTGAAATGGATTAATGGCAGTGACACAGTGTTCCCCTTGATTGTAGCGACGGTATGGGGCAGTGCAACATTGCGGTGCAGCAAGAGATCAGAAATAGGCGAAACTAAGTAGTCGCCATTGAGGACAGATGAGGTAGGATGCAAGGTAACTAAAGAGGAGGCCAGTGAGGGCGAAGAAGCTTGGTCGGGCGAATACAGTCGGGGAGAAGAATGCAAGGGTTCAGGATCGATTATTAGGAGATCTAGGTGCAGGACGCCTTGCGAGCAGTCGATCAGAGCAGAATGAATTCTGATAGAAAATTGAGGCCGATAATCAAAGAATGCGAACAAGGGTTCGAAACATTGAACTGCACTGGAAGGTCGCAGTGCAGAGTCCGTCAACACCAACCATTCCGCCGTCCTTGACACGCACCCGACACCGAGCCGGTGTGAGAACTTTAGTAAACGACGACGATGACGAAGGTTTGCACTCATGACAGAGATATGCGCTCCAGTGTCTAAAAGCGCAAGCACGGGAACACCATCAATACGAATGTCTAGTTGGTTTAGTCGGGAGATCTGTAGAGGATTGGTGGGTCTGGTCGTGGATGCAGCGTCACCTCCTGGAGCTGTATCAGCTATAGTTTTCCAAGTCAGGTCGGCCGTATGTGGCTACAGCCGAGGATCGAGGGGGCTTCGGGGATCGAAAAAAAAAAAAAAACGGACTCGGGGAGATGGAGAGCGGGAAGAACGACGTTGTCGGGAGCTGGCGAAATTGTTGGCCGAATCTGACTGGTCAGGCTGTGGTCGGGGCGGAAAACGGCGGGATATATCTGGACGGTAGTCAGAAAAAAACTCGGTGCAAGGAATCGGAGACCATCTACTGCAGCAATACCGGGAAATGTGGCGAACGCAGGAACAATTGAAACATATGGGACGATCATCAGACGTCCTCCACTCTGCTGGATTTCGGTAGCGGCGAAATTACGGGGCTCGGGGTGCTTGGTGGCCGGACACTGGGCTTTCCGATGGAACAAACCGGAGACGAGAGGTCCAAACTTGCAAGTTCCTCTCGCATGACGGACTGAATAAGGGAGACATCAGGCAAGGGGTGGCCGTGGAAGGTTGGTTGGGGTGGTGCACAGGCCTCCATTTCGCGGCGAACAATCCGGGTGTCGGTGTCGATGATATTAAGATGTGAAGCGGAAGGTGTATAGTTGGTGGCTGCTGCATAACCCACGAAGATGTGACCGCTGTATGGGGAAGCCATTGAAACTGTGGAAATATGCGCCGCTCTTCACTAGCTCTAAGAGAAGGCACTCCTTGATGAGGGTATCCATGCTATCAGAGCCTTTGCAGAGGAGGAATATGAAAGTGTCGTCCGCAGTGCCTTTTAAGATGAGGCCCACCTTTGCAAATTCCATTATGGCGGTGTCAACCTGGTGACATAAGGCTAGCACGTGTTGAATGTAGGTGACGTATAGCTTTCAGTGGAAGACTGCGCACCCCGACTCAAGGTAATTTCTGGCTACGAGCTTCAAAGCACCTGGTGGTCCGAAGAGAGCGTGAAGCTTTTCTTTGAGGATGTCCTAACTTTTCAATTCGTCTTCATGGGTGTCGAACCATTGCCATGTGCCAGACAAATAGAAGATTACGTTTGCCAGCATGACAGTGGGGCCCCACCTGTGATGGGTGCTGACACGTTCGTACATCGAGATCCATTTGTCCGCGTTATCAGCTGAGGCACCGGAAAATATGTCGGGGTCATGGGGTGAGCCATGACCATGAATGTAGGAGCAGTGGGACTTCGCGAGTCGCCGGGTTGAGTCAAGGTGGCAGTCACGATTTAAAGTCAGGAGGGTCTCGAGGGGTCTGATACCCCCCAGCAGCATTTAAGAGGGATCTGAGACCACTTCGCGCTCTAATATAAAAGCAGGCCGCCATCTTTTTCTCCCATCAGCGGTTATATCAGAACATTCCTTTTTAATAAGAAGCCATTCACATATTTTCTAAAATACAAGATGGAAAAAGATATTTCGATGTGCGAGGCAGGCCACCAGCCGCTTTCTCTCTCCCTCTGTATTTTCTTTTCACTATTGCTCGAACTACTAGAGAACACCCTCCGATGGAGCCAGACTTTAGGCACTGGTGGCAGTGCCGGTGTAGCGACCGCTTCGAAGCTCCGTGGTGCAATAAGCCAGGACGCGGAGGATGGGAAAATCCGCGCCTCCACCAAGATGTGGCGTACGCACCATGTAAAACCCTGGTACACTTACACCGAACGTGACACAAGCACAGGACGCACTGGACGTCCAAACACAGACCGCTCCCAAGGATTCGGGCCCAGAGCACGCGCCATGCGCACACACACTTTGTCTGCCTTATCTTCGATGAGTCGACCTGTAGTAGTATAAATATTGCCCCAGCTGAGCGGGTCCATCAGTTCAAATACCCGTAGTAATATAAATAATGCAATAGTTGATTGGGTTAGTCAGTTCAAATGTTTCGTAGTCATCTTCTCAACTAACCTAACTTGGAATCAGCATGTTAAATACAACACTACTAGCAAAGCGAGTAAAACAATTATTTCGAAAAACACTCTACATGGCTACACCTGACACAAAACGTCTGGTATATACAACACTCTAGTCAGACCTCAGTTCGAATATGCCTCTCTATTTGGAATCCGCATTAGATTTCTTAACACAGCCTCTAGAGGAGGAGAAAACATTTATTTACAATGAAATGATCTGGGAAGGGAGGTGTGTATGGTTGTGGAGCTGAGTGGAAGACCCTATTCCCGGACGCCATTGGCCGCCGCCGCTGCCCGAGCTCTTTGGACAAGGGCAAGCTGGGCCTCCAGGTCCGAGCTGGACAGGGCCGCCTGCCAGCCCTCCCAAGTTAGATGTTTTATCATTTTTAAGGCGAAAGCCTTTAATGGCTCATGTTGTTGTGGACAAAATGTATCCCGCTTTTGCGGCGTTCTGATTGGCCGAGGCGGGATGACGCCTTAGAGGTCTCGACCAATCAGAGAGCACCACCGCAGTATGCTCGAATGCGTGCCTTATATGGCCATATGTCAATCAATGATCAATTACTAATGAGTGAATTATATATTGATGATGAATTAAGTGATTAGTTGATTATCTAAATGATAGTATACTAATTGCTTAAATATATAATTTATTACCTACCTAATTACTAATTCGTTCAATAATTATTGATTTAATCACGAATTAGTACCAGTTGCGTAGCAGAATGCGGCACTCAGGCTTTCGCATTTCACTACTTTAGTCGCTAAAGTTCCTCGTAATTTTTTGTTTTTTGTTTTTGTGTTTTTCTGGCAGGTCCACATCATGTGGTATAGGTCAGCATACTGCCCGCAGAATTTGCACCTACTCGTGAATCTCGGGTCCACGTGCTTTAGTATGGCGGGATTTAGAATACATCCAGCTTGGAGCCGTCTAAGGTGGCACTCCTCAGATCTGTCGAGACCTTTGGCGGGTCCCGGGAGGGCCTGACTGCAAAGCGTAAATAATTTTTAATGCCCGCATAAGTTATGAGTAGGATTGGTATGGTTGGCATCCGCACCATTGCTGTTGTGCACGAAGGAAGGCAGGTGAACGGCCTCTCAGTAAAAACTAACGCAGTCTCTGGAATCGCTGCAGAATCTCGCTATTCGTTTTATAACAGATACTACACACACGAAAGTATTGCACGGCTCCGCACCTCCTTAAATATATAAACACTTCAGCAGCGCAAGCGCACTTCTTTGTTTCTGTACTTCTTTAAATCCTATCACAGCACTTCCACTTTTCGACTTCAACATTTTCGCCCTGCATCATACATCTCTCATGGCACCGACCATCCCTTCAAAGTATACCTACCGCATGGCAAGACCAACTTGTTCAAATTCTCAGCTTTACTTTTGGCTATTCACTACATTAGTCGCTAAAGTCCCTCGTAATTTTGTTTTTCCCCCTTATGTAATACCGCTCGGCGGATCTTTAGGGTATTGCAAATAAAAAAATAAAAATAACCCACACTTCTTGCAGCAGGTATATATATATATATATATATATATATATATATATATATATATATGAATATATATATATATATATATATATATATATATATATATATATATATATATATATATATATATATATATATATATATATATATATATATATATATATATATATATATATATATATATATATATATATATATAAAATAAAGTGTTGTTTTTTGTGTTGGAATAAAGTGTTGTTTTTTCTACCGTGTGTCAACTACTTTAAGTCTATATATATATATATATATATATATATATATATATATATATATATATATATATATATATATAGGTCGCGGTTTGTTGGGGCTCTGATGCCTCTAAAGATACACAGGGCCTCGCACTAATGAGAACAGCTTACCAGATGCAGCAGCTTCAGCAGCAGGAGGAATTGTGGGCGTAACGTTGCCCGCGGAATGCATCATGTCTATCCCCCCTCCCCGTCCCTTTCTTGTTTGCTTCTTTTAGCACTTTTAATATTTGAATATTAAATTCCGCTTTACTGTCGTTGCCCGTCGATACAGGATAAAATTTATTTGTACTCATTTCCTTTGCGTGAGAGACGCGACGCGAGCCCTCCAACACCTCTGAAAGTGTACATTTTATGACAAGGGTGCCCTAACACTGGATGTTGTCAGTAAGGCTGCTAGGCGGCGAATCAGCGCTTCGCAATGGCTGCTCTTGGCGCAAATGAGGGAACCTGGCGGCGGTCGCAGGCGGCGGCACGTCGTGCGTATACGAAGGCGTCACATACGCGGACGGCGACGAGTGGCAGCCGGACCCGTGCACCACGTGCAAGTGCCTGTTGGGCAGCAGCGTCTGCGATACCGAGGAGTGCCCGAGGCTACAGTGCGGAGACCAGTACGTGCCGCTGGGGAAGTGTTGCCCGGTCTGCACAGGTACGTACTCAGGCATTTTTAGCATCTTCTAATTTGTATTGGGATGAATGCATAGTTGGTTTATTGGTTTTAGCAGTGTAACACAATCATTTCGGTCGTTAAATTTGCATCAAATGCATTTAGGTACTTTTGAAATTACATGTCATTACGCTATATTTATATCCAAGTTTTTTGTATCACCAAAGTTTTTTTTTTTTTTTTTTTTTTTTTTTGGGGGGGGGGGGGCTTTGTAAACGTACACGCAAATGTGTCTCCTTATCGAGGCTACGTCATTTCATTTAATATTCATATAATTAAAAGCTCTTTCAGGAAAATTACATGAAGAGTTATTATAAGTTAGTATTGGTGCGTTATGACGATATCTGTTGGTTCCGCGCCAAATTTCCCATACAAGTTATCGTTACAGTGTCGTCAAGAATGCCATTCCAGTCGCAGGCGGTACGATAGCAAAACATGGCTACAAATCCTGCCGGTGCAGGGCTGATCTGGAGCTGATGGCTAGTGCGATTAGATATGCGTGCCTGTGGGACCATGTTGGATGCAGTTCCACGACGACTGTAAAAAAAAGAAAGAAAGAAAGAAAGAAAGAAAGAAAGAAAGAAAGAAAGAAAGAAAGAAAGAAAGAAAGAAAGAAAGAAAGAAAGAAAGAAAGAAAAAAAAAACACTTACGAAATAAACACTTGCAGTGCTGCGGCACTCTTCAAGAGGGAGTCTCCGCTGTTAACGAACAGCGCCCCTGAAAGGTTCGCCATGTAATGCACGCTGAGAAGTCGAGTCGTATGCAATCACAGCGTTGTCGTAACGAAAGAAAAATGAGAGCACCATCCCTCCTCCGTTGGAATGGCGGTAGCTGGCAATTAGCCAAAAGCACGTCACAAGAGCGTGCGAGCGAGTGTCGACATCCATTCCTCACTTTGCCGCCACTATTGCAGCAGGACAGAGTGCGGGGACCTCTATCAGCTGACTGATGCGCTAAAGCTTAGCTCTACTAATTTTTGTTTTTAAGTGTTGCTCTGAAAGAGCCCTCGAAGCCACGTAGGTGAAATCCAAGGATTCGGGTAGCAATGCTCCTGCATTAAAAAGCCCCTCTAGACGCAACGAGGCTGTTTGACCAATGGTTGCTTTTCACAGCTTGTAAACCATTGTTCAATATGGGTTTTATTACCTGATGAAGAATAACGCAAAGGGAACATAAAGGTGACTTCGTTGTCCGAGCACGTTAATCTATCGATACAGAATAACTTCAATGTGCATTAGGTGACGCTTTGACGCGTGCCTATAAACCCCGCCGGGGTGGCGCAGTGGTTAGGGCACTCGATCGAATCCCGGCTTCGGCGGCCGCTTTTAAGAGGAGGTCAAAAGCTAGGCGCTCGTGTGCTGTGCGATGTCAGTGCACGTTGGAGAACCCCAGGTAGTCAAAATTTCCGAAGTCCTCCACTACGACGTCTGTCATAGCCTGAGTCGCTTTGGGACGTTAAATCTCACAAACCAAACCAAACCTATGCTGTTTATAAAACGTTCATACCGTTTATTAAATCGGGTTCTGCTAGAGCTTGCACATTCGTACAACGTTTTACGTGATGCCCTTCTCGCATTAAGAATGTCTTCGTTAGCGGCACCACAGGGCCTTAACTATTGTTTTTTGAGACCAGAATACTATTCCTGAGCGCACATGACAAAAATTTCACAACTGATGGCCGACACTTCCCAGAAACAAATTCCATGCCTTAGGGCGTGGCATATGCACTAGACTCTAGAAACCATAATTAAATCCACTGCGACGTTCTAAATGTGCAAATCTGTTTTCAGACTCCAGTAATGTTGCACAGGAATCAGAAAGAAAGCCTTCAAATATTTTTTTTTTTCTGGACCGCTCTTAAAAATCAGTCAGGTGATCGTTTAGCACCGCAGTTTCAGGGGTAGCACCATCTCCTGTATGCATCTCTGAATCGTTTAAAGAATGAAAGTCTGTTGTGCATGTCGGGACTCTGCAGTCTTTATGTCAACACATCTGTGAGCACGCGCTTGTTCGTTCAGGGAGGGCATTACTTCATCATAATTGATGTCTATCTTTTATGCAGTGATATCATCTGTGAGAGCCGTTGCTAGCAACCGAGCAGAAACTTCTCACTACGTAAACGGAGTATCTTCCAAAGGGGAATCCATCGTCTGTGCCGTTGTCCCGCCTACTCGGTGGTTTGACAATGGCTTTCGTCATTAATACGGTTCAACGTCTCAGTTAAGAATTTCGCCACAAAGCAACATTTGTGAGCAGGAAAAAAAACTAGCGGTAAAATATTGGTAATTTTTTTTCTAGTAATGCGGAAAAGCGGGACCTATCTGGACGTCAAGGCTGGAAAGGGTCTGGTTCGCGGGCCTATCTGCAGTGATTCGATAGTTACGGTTATGGCAGAACGGTTTTCCTGCTTTTGTTCCTTTTGTTTCTAAAGCATGGAATATACGGCGTGATAGGAGAGTCTTGTGGGGCTCAGCAATACAAGTGGATAAACCTTTGCATCCACAGCGTGTGCCTAAATTTAGTGGGTACGTGCATAAGGGGCTTCATTTTGTCCTTGTGTATTGCAAGTACGCTGAACATAAATCTTTATAAAAATGCATTCCAGTGCTTTTAACTAGAGTGGTCTTCGTGTTCTTTCCACGTGTTTGCAGATGGCGGCCGTGTTCCTGAGCCGCGTGAGACTCCTGTGAGTTCTGTCAATAATTCTTATAATGTTCCCTATCAATTTCCTTATCAATTTGTTCCTTATCAATAATGTTCCCCATCAATTTTCAGACTGATTGCTGCGATGTTTCTCCCCACTGAAGGCACCTTCAGTTCCCTCACTCCTCTCCCCGACGAATTTCCTTAGCGCCCCTTTGCCAGCTGCCAACCATGTCATGTGGCAGCTATGCACAAACCTTTCAACTTCGAACTTCGCTGTCTTTTCACGATGCGCTTTTAATTTAGACGCGATAAAAAGCATCGGATGCAAACCCTCGGACCGACACTAAGACTTCTCAACGCCTATTTCGTCGTAGCTGTTCAGAAATTTGGTTTGCGATACGATCATGCAAAGAATTCAGAGACAAATTTGCCTGCGCTGTAGCACTTTTTTTTTTATTTTCTACACTTAGTCGTTGTTCGATTAGCACTCTTCTCCAGACTGCCTCTCTAAGCGTGGGACGTCACCGTCACCGCAGAAAAAGCGTGCCATTTTCTCCCGTCCTCACTGTACGATGAGGGCGGTAACAACAACTCTGTGCTCGCTTTTCCAGCTATGCCGACGGCCTACGCAGACAATGCAGGTGTTCGAAGGGTGCTTTACAGCTACGTTGTAGAAATACGGTCTGTGTTGTGTCAGCTGGAAACACGTGCATCTCAACCAGCCGAACCCCTAATGAACTAAACGACAAACTCGCAGGAACCCACGCACGGAGCTGCTTCACCCGAGCCTCTGCCGTACCCCGAGTACCCTCTCCTGCCCGTTCCTGGTCCACGGGTAAGCAATACGTAACATTATTTGATTTTGTTTGCCTTTCGGGAGCCTCCTGCCATCGCGTATAACCCAATAACCGATTATGGCAAGTCGTGCCTCTTATCGGAACACAAATCTAAGCTTAAAATCTGCTCACTCAAGTTTTAAACATCGTAACAAAGCTGTTTAAAGCAAATAGAGTACATTTTTGAGCAGTTCCAACTATCGGGAGGCCACAAAGTTTGCTACAGTCGTAACTCAAACACATATGCAGCCGTCTCACGCATTCGTAAACCATGGTAGGCGAAAAATATCGCCCGCCGACCGCGCATCTGCCCCGAGAACTTTTCTTGACTCCATCTTGAGCCACTCATCACGGAAATGACTGGGGGCACCCCAGCCCGCGCAGATGATTCCACCACTTCCCTACTTACGCTGCTTGCCAAGCCTTCTCTTCAGTATTTTCTAAAGCATGTATCGCTATTGAAAGCCATTTAAAGCAATATTCCTTTATGTGACGCGAAAAAGCAGTTTTCCTCGGATGAGTTCGACTTCATCACATTTTTCACCAGTAATAGCAATACTTCTAATTTCCCCATCAGATATGGTTAGGGAAGCAGAGGAAAAATCCCCAGCGATATTCGCGACTGTTTCTTCATTCCTGAAGGAAATTCCGTACAAAAAACAACATGATGAACCATAAAACTAGTAATAGTTGTGTTTTCATGCTGAGGCCAGAAATGACGGAAAAAGGCAACATTTGCAGAGCATGCTTGGCAGAAGGTACAGATAAAAAAAAAAGGAGGTGTTTTACTTTGTATGCGAAAGATAAATAACGAAACTATATGTCTCTCAAAATCAATACCAATAAATATTCCACGCAATATGGCTATCATCAATGCTAGACGTTATCTTCCAATCTTCTGTGGGGCGAACCTTCTTTAAATAGTGATGGAAAATGATTCCAATGGAACTCCTACAGTAACCCTGCCATTTCTGTTATTTTCGGGCACCCCATGATTACTCAGCCCTTTTTATTATACCATTGATAAAGCTTTTTTACTCAGGTTCTTATTGTTTAAAGGTACTTAACTACACTGGGACTACAGCTTTAGATAATTGTTTTCTGTATTCCTTTCTTTGTATGTCGCATTGTGGCATTTATTTTGATTTCAATGGCGATTTTTAAAAGCTTTGAATTTTTATATTTACTACGCATGGTGAGACATGTATTATTCTGTTTCTCCTTGTCCACTATTGGGTTTGACCAAAACAGAGAGAAACATCTAGGTGCCTCTAGCCAAACAGATTAAAATAACAAAAAGAAGGAAGCTTAACCTTACTTCGTCCCTAGACAGCAAAAAAGCGAGCCTTGGTCCTGGTAGACTTAGAAGCCTTATTGCATATCTTGACTGAAGTATCATGATACATATTTTGCAACATGGGCTCCGTAGCGGTCTTTCAACAGTTATGCAGCTTGTAGAAACAGGTCACGATCTTCCTTAAGCAGTAAACCACCGTAGTAAAACTGATACAATATTTCTGGACTCCATGAGAACATTTGATTCTTTGCCGAAAAAAAAAAAAGGCGATATCTTTAGAAATCCAAGAACTATAAATTGATTTCCTTCCTAACCATACTTCTCGCGAACAGTTCGTGGACCTAGGAGTTTATAAATATAGACTTTCTCCGGTTGTTCCTGGTGTGCCGTAAGGAAGCGCCTTGTGCACTTTCTAATTCATGAATGTCCTAAATTATCTCGCAAACTTTACAAGAAATCAAATCAGATTTTTCGCTGATGATTGTGTCGTGTACAAAATAGATCAGTCCCAATTAGGACCAATAGCAGCCAAACACTCATCTATAAAGACAAGAAAAAACTGGTGCGCCAAGGGGTAAATTATTATATACCAGGACAGATATAAACAAACCTTTAATAATATCTGCTGTCAGAAATAAAAACTATTTTATAATGAACTTACTGCATTGCAGTTATTCAAGTTCGTAGACTACAACAGCACAAGCATATCGGCTCGGCTTGCACCTTCCATCTGCAGTGAAATGCACATGTAGCTAATTTTTCTGTAAGGCGGACACTCTAAGATGAGGACTAAGCTGTTGCGTCCGTATTGCTACTCTCGAAGTAAAAAAACAAACAAACATCCCAAAAGGATTTTAGTCACACCAGCCATTAATTAAGAAAAATGGTTATGGTATTTCTACACGCCATCTGGCAGAACAACGATGGAACAAACTAAAAAGCTCACTTGCTGCCGAACTTTCGGTAAATATCTCCACACCTTCTCGCCAAATGAACTATGCCACTTAGGACTATTTAAATCTCTCAAAGGCAGCCCAAAAGTAAAAAAAAAAAAATGCAGTTTGTTTTCTATGAAGATGGAAGTAAAGGTTCTACAATCAAAGTGCTTATAGTTGAAAGCGCTGAAAAATATATCTTACATAGCGCATCATATGCACAAGTTGTGCCTCATCCTCTAATGCGTTCCCTTCTTTTTTGGTTCATTTTGTTGTAGCTGAAGGACTGCGTTTTTTTTTTATGTCGCAATGTTTTATTTGTTGAAAATTCCTCCTGATAAATGTGTCTTTACTATCCTGCTTTCTATTAATCTGCTAAGGATGATCGTGTTAATAAAAAATAAATAAATAATGTTTATGAGCTAAGGCTGTAAAAGCTACCCTCAGTAGCTTTTCTTTCAGGCGGTTTTTCTTTTCACTCTCGGAAAAAATAAAGCTTGTCTTCTAATCTATTATATGCGCATAGCAATCGCCGAGACAATCAAGCACCGATGATGTGACAAACATTTTTTTAAACAGCAATAGCTATGATAACGAATGTACTCTACAAGAGCGTTTCAATTTGTGAATGTCCAAAGCACTGCATCACTTGAAGTTTGTGCAGAGCCTGCACGGGCCAATGTCGTTATTCACGGTGTCTTACAGGGTCCTCCTGGGGATCACGGCTTCCCTGGACGACCCGGAGATCGTGTAAGTAGGCCGATAATCTCGAGCCATTCTCCTTTCTCGTCTTTTTGGGTCGCGTGCACCACCCCGCTTCGTTTCAAGATAAGATCAATCTAAAGCTTCACTATAATGCTTTGGGGTAAAATTTTGTTCGTAATGAGAAAGATAATGTGGGGTGATTAGGAGAGAAAGCAAATAACCTCACTCGAAGCCACAGAAACTGCACGCAATTAGTGGTTTTAGATGAATTGTGGAGAATAAAAATGCAGTCAGGATCCGACACGCAGCTCGTGACTCAAGGTTTCATTCGGAATGACAAGAGTATGATAGGAAAAGAGTGTGCGAGGGATAGCGAAAATGCAATCTGGATTATATTCATGAGAAAAAAATGATGATTTTGGAAAGCAGTATGTCACTATTCTTGGACAGAGTACCTTGTGCGTAAAAAAAAGGAAGACCCGGTAGTCATGCTGCATGCATGGTCTTCTTCTGTGCTACAAACAGAACGCCTCCAAGGAGGTTATAGAATATGCTCATCTCTGAATTGAGTTTACGACCATGGATGCACTCACGATCCGTGTGGCCAATCGGCAGAAAAGGTCCATAAATGAGCGAGCCGCGGCATTTGAACTTGCTTTCAGGTTTCATTCAAGTCAACGTGGTATCACCTAAGTCTCTGAACGTAGTAATGCTTCTTCTTAGAGGATAAATTGGTAACCTCTGCCTGCAGCTGTTCTTCAGTAACGCTGTCACACCTAAAGCTTGTCTGGTTCGAAAGACAAATGCTGGGTAAAGTGTAAATAAACAGCGCAGAAAGTTATCAAGCCATAGACCTGGATGTTGCTGTTAATATTCTCTTTTGTAAGCTACATTTTTGGTGAAAATCTTGTACGCCAATTAAATTTTTGCAGGAAGAGTTTCAATACTAACCTTTGGTTTTTTAACTGCTGTTGATCGTGCGATGGTTGCAGGGCAGATCGCGAGCGAAGGTCGGTCATTGGCTTGATCACAATGCAGCTGTCATTAACCTTTGTCGAAGGTTTCAAAAATCTTTAGATATCACGTTAACTCGTTAGCTTTGAAAAAGTTACGCGTTGTACTAGTTTTAAAGTGCACTCACTAATTATGTGGAGGAGTAATTCTGCGAAATGTTTTTGTTACCAGCTTTGAACCATAAAGAGAGCTCTCCCCGTTGAAAACCGCATAAGAAAGTTCACGGATTCAGGTTTTGTGTTTTTCGTACCTTTGGCCATTTTGCGTATCCAGACTCTGACGATGGGCTTCATAGCTCTCATTGTTTTGCTTCGTCGGCATCTTTGATATGCCATTCTCAGTTTCAGAACTGCTCGCTCGGAATTTTCGCAGTTTGGAATTGATTTTTTTCGAATCCACATCACGATGAAAGCCTAAGAAATGAGACGCATAATGGAAAGAAGCCTCATGAAAGCAGGGAAAATGAGGATGTATTAAGCAAAAGTATTTAAACAGTAGTGAAAACCCATTCAAACATTTTAGTTTTTGGGATTTTAGCTCATAAACGACGTTCAGGCTATGAATGATACCGTAGTCTAGGAACCAAAACCGTTAGAATGAGTCCAGGTATACATAAGTGCTGGCTACCTGAAGAAAACATACTGCGTTGAAGAGTGAAGGGTAAGACAAACTTTCTGGGTTACAAATTGCCATAGGTGAGTGTCTTCCGCTGCTTACATTTTCACTCAGACAGGCTATCTTATTTTGACAAAGAGAAACACTGAACTCTTTTCAAGTCTTAATCGCGTTACAGCTTATGTTGAACGGATGTGAAGTTTCTAAATGTAATCATGGTTTGTTTGGTTTAGTTTCGTTTATAGGCTATAACGTCCAGAGCGAATCAGGCTGTGGGGGACGCCTTAGGGGAGGGCTCTAGAAATTTAGATCACTTTGAGTTCTTTAGCGTGCACTGACACCGCACAGCACACGCGCCCCTCGAGTTTTTGAAAAGCGCCCTTCGCGGCACGGGTTGAACCAGCGCCTTTGGGCTCAGAAGTCTAGGGCCTTGACCACGCAACTAAAGCGATGGTTACATGGCTACCGAATACAGCAAACGCTACAATACCGACTGCTCTCATCCAACAGCTGTAAGAAATATTTTAAAGGCCCGCTTTGCTCACCCATTTTGGCAAAAATGCAGTTGCCGTGGAGTTTACTCCGTAGCGTGGTTTGGTTCAGTTTATGGGGTTTAACGTTCCAAAGCGACTCAGGCTGCCAGGGACGCCATATAGTTGAGGGCTCCGGAAAGTTCGACCATCTGATGTTCTTTAACGTGCACTGACATCGCACAGCACACTGGCGCCTTGCCTTCCGTCTCCATCGAAAGCTGGCCGCCGAGGCCGGGCTTCAATCTTATATCCTATAGGGCACAGTAGTCGAGCGCCGTTACCAAAGCAACAGCGCGGCGGGGTACTCCGATGAAGAGTAAACAAAATTAGTTTTTTTGCACTCGGCCAAAGAAGCCATTTGTTAGCTTATAATTTGGACTTATGTTAAGATTTTTACCTACAAAATAACATAAGATTTGGCAGCGCACTATTTTCTGCCACACAATCGTATGAAGGTTACAGGAGACTTGAGTTGCATCGGAATAGAGCTCGAGAAAGTCGACATGGAAAGATGCACGATGCGATAAATATGCAGCCCCAGAATCCCCGCACGCCCCTCAGCGATGCTTCCTCCGTCGTGTTGCTCAGGCAGCTGGCTCCTCTTGGCCCCATTACGGCTTCCAGCTGATTGCTTTGCTTCGTTTTTCTGGCTCGCGGCAGGAGTGACAGGCAGTCTTCGGGACGCCTTGAAGACGTCCCACTTGCTCGTTCATGCACATGTGGGTTTGTGTTTCGTCTTTAAACCATTTCGTGCAAGGGCTCTTTCGCGATAGGGTTAATAACTCGTGGGGCTTCAACGCGTCAGTAACTGCGAATGCCAATCTACAGCACCCCAAGAATCTCATCAGTGGATGCGGCCGCTTTCGGCTGCTGTGCTCGCGGAGTCGAATCCCGGCTGGTTTCCAACGGAGGTGAAACAAAGAAAAAAAAAAAAACCGCGTGCACGTTGAGGAACCCTGGGTTGTCGAAATTAATTCGGAGCTCTCACTTACGGCTTCCCTCACAGCCTACGTGGCGTTTCTAAATCGTACACCTAACACGCTATACAATACACACGACGAGAAGCGCGGAAATAGGAACAGCGTTTTTGGAACAGAGTTTAGTGGTAAACAAGAGTGTTTATCATGTCCTCAATACAAACAATCAGAAAAACATATGGCGATGAGCCACAAGCGAAACACTTTTACTTTTGGTGACTGTTAATATGCATAGCCGCCACAAGGTTTTTCCTGAGTTCTTGGATCAAGTTTTCAACCCTGCGAGCTCTTTAAAGTGTCCAAGAATCAAGCCCAGTGGCCCAAGAGGATAGCACTAAGGCTGTGTTTTCCAGAAACGTATAATTATATAGGCTGTTACGTTGGCATATGACCTTAGTACTAATCAAAGAACACTGAACTTATTGCACACTGAGACAGCTGAAGAGAATTCTGTTGTGAAGCCAGGGACTCCATCCGCTTTCTTCTGGTGCGTTTCAGTGAATGCTGGCGAAACACATCAGACTAAAAAATATTCATTGCTGAATTCTTTATGAGCGGCAGAAATTCTGAATCGTACCTGTGAGAGCGAGTCGAGCATACGTTTCTCGTCGGAGATACATCCTCGACGACCGTGTACATGGAATAGAAGGACTGCCTTTATCTACCGCCTTCGCCAAACTGCTACCTAATTGGAGCTTTTAGCGAAAAGAGAAGCTTTGCTTTCATAGGCGAACCGGACCTAATAGCGGAGTCAAATTTTTTGTAGCCAACACCGTCAAAAAGTAGTCAGTGTAGAAATCACTGCTATTGGGCGCGAGGACATACCGTGGCGCCACCTCACAGAAGCGCCCGCATAACGAAGTAAATGGGATGGTCTGTGGGATTTAACGTCCCAAAGGATCTCAGGCTATGAGAGACGCCGTAGTGGAGGACTTCGGAAATTTCGACCACCTGGGGTTCTTTAACGTGCACAGACATCGCACAGCACACGGGCGCCTTGCTTTTCGCCTCCATCGAAAAGCTGTCGCCGAGGCCGGGATTCGATCCCGCGTCCTGGGGAACAGTAGTCGAGCGCCGTAACCACCGCGCCACCCCGGGTTTTTTTTTTTCTTTATTGCCGGTCATCACCAACATAAAACAAAACAATACCAACAAAAACGCGCTACAAACAGAATGCTCAAAGCAGAGCGGTTACCACAAGCACGACACTGTTAATACAGAAGCCGGCAGGCTCCTACGAGTTGCCTTTGTCAAGTTAAAATTCTTTCAGCTCGCATAGTGGTTCGACTCTTGAAATCCAGTCTGGCACAGTGGTCTTCAATTTGTGCATTTCAACCAATGTGTGTACTCTCGCGAAAGTAGAGCCTTGCAGGGCGGGCGTCAGGGTCACAGTGAAAAGCCGCCATTCTGGACCAGGCTGCGCCACCCCGGCGGCGTGAAGTAAATGGGATAACGCGCGTTGAACTGCAGCTGTGGGATGCTTTCCTAGGCTGCTCAGTTGCGTGTTAGCATTACGTTCATTTATTTATTCAATGTACACCTCCGTCTGGGCCTGTATAAGCTTATTTCGAGGTATGTGACCCACTCATTCGGCAAAAAAGCACTTCACTTAATCAGAGTTATCTTAGTTGGCGAGCTTTACATCTGCGACGATACACACCAGCTGCAGCATTTCTGCTGTTATGAAAAAAACAAACTGAAGCTACTACACAACCAGTCAGATATAAGCAGTCCGTGCGCAGGTAATAGGATTCCTAGAGGACTGTCAAGAACCTGACAGATGCTGAGCGCATTCGCATAGCGCGGGCGGAAGCGGCACCTTTCCACATGCTCCCTTGAACATAGTTTGACTGCGGGGATGGCATGTATTAATTTTTTATCAAGTGTTAAGACGTGCGTTCCACGCAGTGAATTCTTGCGCACTGCACTACCACTATTGGCACTCTAGATTAGAGCGGATATTTGTTTTATTCGCGCACAGTAGTATTGTTTTTTTACGCATATCTCGATCAGCACATCCCAACATGCATGCAATGCTCTATCTTTCGTTTATTCACGGACTCTGTCATTTGAAATTACAACAGTACTAGAGACGCTGCCTGAGACTACTCACCATGCATAGCGCTGCCCGAGGCGGCAGAATCTTTTCTAATTCAGTTAAGTGAAGCTTTCGTGTCAACACGTTCATTTAGAACAACTTGAGACCTTCTGGCTTTCGATCCCTCCTTCTTTTAGGAGGGTACTGCTCCATGAAAAAGCTAGAATCGTTTCCATCCTACCAGCAATTTTATCGTTAGCTTCACAAGTGATAAGCTCAAATTAGAACGCGCGCGCCGTTTCTTCATTCGCTCACCGAACTCTTAACGCAAAGTCGAAATCTCGCTCGCTCAAATGTCTGCTGCGCACATCATGAGAATGATCACTCGCTGATTTGGCCATTCGAATTTTGATTACGGAAGGTTCTGTGAGCTTTTGTTTCGGGCAGCAATGGGAACTTACGCAAGGTTCCCTCGCTTACGTCTGGGTACAGAGCAGTAACGGACCGTAGCAACAGCATAAATAAACTTAAGCAGCCTCAGTCACGATGCAAGATCAAAATATGAAAGGCTGGCACTCTATATCAACCAAAACTACAGAAATAAATGCGACTATTAGCTTTTAAAACGCACAAATTCAATCGAGTGTCTGCTGCAGCAGCAGTAAAGGAAGTCACGTGATCCCACTTGCTCCCCTAGGTCGACGCTTGCGCCGTTCGCTCCAGTGGTGGCGCTCGCGCCCAATAGCATGCATATAACATGTAACTATGATCTTGAAACTGCTTATTTTATTTATAGCATCTAAATAAAATAAATATCATCATCATCATCATCATCATCAGCCTGATTATGCCCACTGCAGGGCGAAGACCTCTCCCATATTTCTCCACTTAATCCGGTTCTGTGCTAGCTGCAAAATAAATATAGCTAGCCCCTTTTACCTTGCCCGTCCAAAAGAATCTAGATGTATGCGCGCTCTAAAGAAGATCTAACATCGTTGGTCACAATGGATCAGCGGCGGCAGCAGTCAAAGACAACGCAGAAATTACGTATGCGGTCATGCGGACATCGCCAAATTAAGTTTCGTTCATTAATTCCGCTAAGTTATTATAAAGCCACAGACACCCACATAGGCGCACTGAAACAAAGGCGTATACAGACACGTAAACACGTCCATGTGCACGTGCCCACTGGATGCTATAAACCCACGGGAAGGAAGACAGACACATGCCCCAGACACGCATACAAAAGAAAATGCGCCCACGCAGACTCCCGTGCACACTGTTGCGCTCGCAACAGCAGAATAGCTACACTAGCTCTCACGCACGCAAGCACGCAGGCAGGGGCATATAGAGGAGGCCAAAAACTCACGTGCAAGCCTAAATGAAAGCAACAATGCATTAATGTGCGCGACACCTGCGTCCGAATCAAGGGACAGACTGCTAACCTTAACCGCGCAGGTACCGCAACCATCATCGCGCTAATTCTAAAAGATGCAGTGCTGTTTTATGATGTGAAGGCAGCAGATGTCGTTTCTTTTATTCCTCCGGTAGTTTTGAGCTGACCTTGAGTAGTTCCGTGACGAACGGCGAAGCCTAAACAGCTGCAAGCTTGCAGAGGCACGGACGGAGACCGGCCGTGACATTGGGTGTCGCCGTAAACCTGGAATCGAATGATGTAGCACTGTAGATCTAACTGATGAAATGTCGAGTACATACTTTGCCGTCTACTGAGCAATGTGAAAACTTTGCAGTTCTGAACTAAACGAATACCCACTAGATGGCAGCAGTAGATATTTTAGCCTCGCGTTTGAGTTCATAGAGGGCGCAACACTGCCACAGCCTGTCTTGAAGGAAGCGCGCTCTATCCGACGACCATGCTCTATCCTAGTGCGATGACAGTCAGGTTTATTGTGCTACGGCCTTAGTTATCGTCGCGAAAGTAATGGGAGCTTTTATCCGTGAATTAGCGACGAGCAGGGTTGTCGCTCCCCGCACGCTTTTGCGATGATGAGTGGTATACGCCTGGTTTGGCGCTGTCGCTCGCAGGTTTTGGCGTGAGTGCAGCATCGCAATAACAAAAATATATACATAAGATAGCTTCATTATCTCCATGTCATCAGCGTAGTAGCGCTTGTACCGCTACTACATTGATGGCGCTTTGCAACTTTTTTCAGTCGTTTGAACCCTTTTGCCGGTATGGGCTCACATATGTGTTCATTTGTTTCCTTCGTAGTTTTCGCGCTGTTTTTGCCCTTTCAGTTTTTGTAGAAGGGTTTCTAAAATACTGTCTACAATATTTTCTCGATAGCTTGCCTACTTCAGTCCTCTCCCCTGTGCCCCAAAGCTGCCATTGATTCCATGCTCATAGCTTCTTGTTAAGGTTGCTTCACAGTTATTGAAAACTATTAATCGTTTTACTATACTTATATTGAGCACTGTCACATGGAAGGGTGCTTTCTGTGAGCGTGTGTTGTATGTACATACAGCATAGCCTTTACCCAGGAAAATAAATGCATAAATCTAGGGACCGAATGCAGTTTGTAAAAGCCACCAGACATTGCCTTTGAAATGTTATAGCAATTGCCCGAATATCCGCTGAGACCACACATTGAAGCCCCTTCGCCGCAGGTTGATCTCATGAAGTTCTTCCGCTATGCATTTATTATGTGGCCTCCAGAAATATGTCGTATACGACCGGTTGGAGGGATGAGCCGATGCATATCCCGCTCCTTTGGACGAAATATTCACCATTGTGCTCGATTACAGTTGATCGCAAGTAGAATTCTAGAAAGGCGGGGCCACCTCATCTTGGAAACAATTCCCTCTTCCATTCTCCACATTGTCTCTGCCGCCCTTGAGGAGACCTGCATGTGGTACGGAATAGAACAAGTCATCTACGCTGATGGAAAAGGCTGATTGTTGCGACGTAAAAGTTTCCAGCTCTGGAATAAGTTCCAGAAAGTATGTATACCAGGGAAAGAGTCGCAGTTTTGCAGGTCAGCAAGGTGAAGCTGGTATAAGCTGCCCACTTGCAGTTGGCATGTTCCTTTCCGCTTCATTGTCCTGTACGGCCACTCGGGTTTTTGAGATTTTCGTGTGAAGTCTGAAGAATGTCAACTCTTGTATTATTTAGTTTTTTCTTGGAGCGCTTACAAAGGCAGGCCGATGAACAACTTCTTACATTTGAAGTCATAAATTTCATGGTTTTAGTTTCTTTTTGACAGAAGCCGTTGACTTCTGGGGAAACAGTCCATTGGAGATGACAACGATGCCGTGACCAAGTGGCTGGGGCGCCCGTCTCGGCTGCGGGAGGTAGTTGGTTCCAAATCCAATACCGGAAACCCACTGGAAAAAATGGGTACAAGCACCCTCAAGCCTGGCGCCCTGCTTTGTTCAGGGATGTCCACTTGGGAGAAGCTCCGTAAACCGCGCTGCGCCCCTCACTGGCCTAACGTAGCTTCTAAGGACCTTGCACCCTACAAAAGTAGTTCCTCGTCGCGCCGGCTCCCACACTGAACCTTCCCATTAGCATCGGCAGCACCGTCAGCAGCCGCAGCAGTAAAGAAAGGGCACATACGGACCTCTGCCGCATGGCGAACCAAAAAGTTGCGCTGATGGGTTAGTGATTCGTTCTACCATCGTCATCGTCAGTCGGACTATATCCACTGAAGGGCGAAGACCTCTCTCACTGAACTCTAATTAACCCTATCTGTGCTAGCAGCATCCGCTTGAGCCCTGCAAACGTCTCTTCCTCATCCGCTCATCTGATTTTCTGTCGCCCCCTGCTACGCTTTCGTTCCTTTGGTATCCAATTTGTTCCCTTTATCGACCATCGATTATCATCTCTTCGCACAACATGCTCTGATCATGCTCATTTCTTCTTTTTGATTTCCAGTAGAATGTTAATAACTCGAGTTATTTCTCTGACCTACTCTGCATGCTTCCGACATCTCAACGTTACCCCTACCATTTTTCGTTCCATAGCCCTCAGCGCTGCCCTCATCTAAAGTAGAATCTTTTTCTTCAGCCTCCACGTTACAGCCCTATAGATGAAGCTGTTGTATACTTTCTTCTTGAGCGATACCAGTAAGATGCTAGTCATTATCTCCGAGTATATGCCAAATCCACTCCATCCCCATCTTATTAGTTATTTCCCCTTTCACATATGAGGAGAAGCCCATATGTGTCCCTTTTTCGGTCGATGATCCCTTTCCCGAGTATTTCACCCCAGAATAACAGAACACTAAGAAAGAGGAAAATTTGTAGCGATTCGAAAATCGGTGGGTACCCGAAGTACCAGGGATCGAACCCAGTACTTCCTGAACGCGAGGCGGATGGTCTACGAGAAAACCAACGCTTCGTCTTTGCCACTCTGAAGAGCCATAATTCCCAGCCTACTGAAGACGTCTTGCGATCGTAGCAACTACATATTTCTTCATTCCTGCTTATTGTGTTGTACGTCGTACGAAGTTGATGCCGCTGTCAATTATTCTGATGCTTGGTTGTCTCTCAGATTAGTGAGGTGCGCCTCTTATCATGGTGAACAGCTGCAGACTGTTGGCTGAAAGTACATATAGCTGATCTCCGGGCATTTTCTGACATCCTGCAGCGTACCGTGTGGAAGGGCTGCATCCCAAATAACTGTTACCGAATTCCTAGGTGGAGACTCCATCCCTCTTTGATCTTCCTAGAATGCTCTGGCGAACTTCCTGTCAAAATAAGTGTGGTTTGGGCAGTCAGTTTCTTCTACTCTTTAAACCCACCCTTTGCTTGCGACTAGCAAGCATTGGCATCTGTGTGAGCACACAGGTGGTCTTTGAACATACAAATGTCTCGCCAAGCCTTTTACTTGAATATCTGTGATACTTTGTGCGCCATCACAAGACGATTCAATGAGTCTGAACATAGCTTTGATTTCGCCAAAAAGTCAACTTTCGTCTGAGGTAGTACGACAAGACTTGATTTCCAGGTTATGATGGCGATCACAGGATGAACAAATCTTAAAATTGTGTCAAATCTTAAAATACAAGAAGAGCGAGACCCCCCTCCAATGCAGGACAAATGAAATTGAATAATACCTTGATGCAGGCTAGACTTGTATTCCATGCCACGTCTTCAAGGCTGTCAGAGATAAGGTAGAAAATGCAGGAGCGGTTTGTTTTCAAAATACACCAGGACTAAGCAGCGATAACTTACTTGTCCCTCTAGAATTCTACCTACAATGAATGATAAGATAGTACAACGGCGAGAGATTCGTCCGAAAGGATAGAATATGTGTGGGAATGCAGTGTGGGAATGCAGATGGCAGGAACGCTAGACAAGAACACATTTCGCAGAATATTGGCAAATATGACAGATCTCGCGAACAACTCTCACGCACGGGATTTAGTTTTATGGGCAGAAAAGATTTCGCCTTAAAAACTATACGCATTGAACCAATGACAGGCTTTGAAGCGTATACGTCGTGATTGAAGGGCGTATGCTATCCAGCATACGGTATAGCCAGTGTATAGACAGTCTTCTACTAAAGGTGAAAAGGATAAGAAAGCACATCAGGACTGCGAGAAAGAAAGGCAGTGAACGCACGTGATCCTGTACCACCACATGCTTTCGCACAATATGGGGGAAATTGCAAAGCGCTACAATGTGAATCTGCTGTTTTCTGCCCCGTGGAACCTATCAAGCCTATGCAGCATCTGGTGTGGAGGAAGTGAAAATATTTCCTTTCGTGGTGCTGTGCACCTTGCTAACATTCTGTATTTTCCAGCCCCTTGCCATCCACGGATAAAACCTAAAGCAATTGTTGCATAACTGCGCCAATGTATGACATTTTCCTGGGAATTAGTGCACCAACAATTCGTCACTGCCTTCCAAGGCCACCGAAATGAATTGATGTTGGCGCTGTTCTACTGTAATTCCATACATAGCGCAAACGTCCCCCTGTTACTGTAAGATGTTTTCGAGCGTTTGGCTTTCTTCAAAGCCTAAAACTTCCGGCGTCTTCAAGTACACTCTCCAAATTGCTGGTGACACTCCTGCTGCATTGGCTGGATGTAGGCCTAGCTTTACCTCCTTAACTGCTGCGGTGGAATTGACCGGCGTCTAAAAAAGTAAGCTATGAACCTTTTCCACGATGCGCTCCCGTGCCAGCATTAGGTCGCTTAGATGCCTGGGAGCTGCAAGTGAATGCGGCACCGGCGATTCTTATGGATGGATTGGAGCCACGTCCATTTTTGCTTTTATTACGAGCCGCCCAATTTTAACAATCGGGCATGTGAAACTGGTTTACTCCAGGTTCTTTCACACGGTACGTCTGCAGCAAAACATATCTATAAAATATGAACGGAAAGTCTCTCCGTTCGTATCAGACTCCGTGGCCAGGCACCCTACTCGGCATAAGCACCTCTCACAAGTGTTGTCGCAATCTTCTTCACCCCATCTCCCCTTCTGGCACAAACTCACTTTGGTCCCTGGCTACTCGGCAATACTAGCCTCCTTACCTACGGGCCACACGAACCAAGGTCAGGAGAATCAGCTTTCCTGTACGAACGAAGTCCTAGAGAGCACTTGTTCATTTGATGAATCGGTTTCATGAATGTATTAGAAAATGTATTATTAGCATGGTAGCTTGCTATCAGCTCTTTCCGAGGGGACGCTTCTGATAATTATATATTCAATAAATACAATAAAGGAAGGACGCGAGGCAGTGATTGTATATTGCAATGCTGTAGCGTAATAAAGTGCTTAATTTATGAAATCTGACAAGCGGGTGTGACGATAGACGACTGTGGAGAAGTTCGAAACTCGCAACGGCAGCGACAGAGAGAAAGACACGTGTCTTTGTCTCTCCTATTTTAGAGGGTGTACACCCTCTAAAATAAGCCACAACCGGAATGTTAGGATTCATGAGAACATGTAGCCCATTGGTTGCTGCATCTTGCAGTGTTCTCCATCATTTTGCTTCGATTCCTCTATCTGGCTACGGGGAATGCTACGTGACCACTCGCTAAAAAGGAATAGCGTCACCATTTCTAATCGTGTCGGTCATGAAGCCTGATAATCTACCTCAACAGTAATTTTTTGTTCATCTTAAGGATCCTAAAGAACGCCGGAAGCTGACGCTCGCACATATTGGTAACGAGAAATGAACCTAAAATCAGCGAGGTGGTAATAGTGCTTCCCCTCCACCGGGAGAAAAGCGGGTTTGAATGCTCTGAGGCAAAGTTTTAGCTGGTTCGCATTGTTTACATTGCCTGGAGGGCTTAGGCCGGAATCAGAAAGGGAATCCTGCGGACGCTAGATAAGTCCTGGTAAATAACAATGCAGTGACACAGAATGTGCACTTGCGCCAACAGACGAATATTCTGTAGTGCTCGTTCCTCTTCGTCTTAAGCGTCAGTGTCTTCATTGGCGCTTCGTGGTGTGCAGTTTTACTTTGCCTTGAATCATGAGGCTTCTTTGGTAAAATGAGTGCGCAGCACTCTCGTACTTTGGAAAATATGACGTCCCTACACTTGTGAAATGTAGACAAACAAATCAAGAACGAAAATATTCTCGCTCTATATATACAGATAGGAAGATTTTCATCGGAGCTCGCTCGAAATGAATTCACGTGTGCTTTAACTGCGTTCATACTTTACCGATCACTGTTTTTCTACAGTCAAGGGGCTAATAACTGCTGCCGCTAAATTGGAAGTTTGCTTGTGAGTCCAGACGTTCTATAGCCTCTCCCGGCAGGAAACCCATTACAGTCTTCAGTCTCTCAGTATACCACGAAAATAAGAAAATAAAATATACACTGTAGTGCTGCTGGGGCCGAACCCATGACCTTAGGATAAGCATTCGTTAGGAAAGCAAGCGTTCTGCCAAATCAATCATTAAGTAGACGCATGCCATGGATATTGCAAATGTGCAGCCAAATCGCTTTACTAAATTTATAAAAGAATATGATTCTAGTTTAGAAGCCAAAGCTTATTATTCAGATAACTCGGAGAGAATTTAAAAATTGCCTTGTCGGCGTGCAAATAATAATATTTGCAGCTACTGTTTCATGGATTGAGGTGTACGTGGAGGATACCTTGGTATCAAAAGCGCGGGAATTGAGGTTCTGAACTTCAAATTTTGTACACACTAAATTCGGTTCTGTTTACCGCACTAAATGGTTATTAAACACCAATTATTCGACAGTTTGGCTTGTTCATATTCGAAGAAAGGTTAAGGAATGCTTCTGAAAAAGCTAACCGTTTTAGATTGTGTGTTGATAGTATTTTTTTCTGGGATCCCACATTCCGAGTTTGCGTCGTTATCTAAAGTGCCGCTATCTCCCTGACCTCGAGTCATCTGAGTGGTCGAAACATTGGAACCGGATGGCACTACTACTTCCTGGTTCCAGCGTTTCCTCCAATCAGATAACTCGAGGTCTGCAAGGTACCGACGCTTTCGATAACGACGCAAACTCGGAATGCTAGGATCCCTATATGATGGCATAGACAAAAATGTCACATGCTAGAGTCCCTATTTTGTCTATGCCATCATAGCCTGTTATCAGTGTTGCGACGTCATTTGTCTTCGCTTTAATCACCTGCGCCAGTATTATGTGTCTGCCTATACCTGACGCCTGCTCGAAAAATTGCACGTCAGGTACCGACATTGTGGTTACTAGATAGTAAATAAACATATTAGTAGGGAATCAAAAACGCGGACGGTCGCGCTTGCTCGTTTTATAGTCTGTATAGGGAGTTGTCACCAGCGAATGCTTTTCCCGCCGCAGGGCTCCCCTGGTGAACCTGGATCCCACGGCGTCCCTGGAAGTCCCGGACCACCCGGACCGCCTGCAGACGTAAGCAGTTCCCTACAGACTTCCTCGTCAAGGGCACCTCCCATTCTATTTTCATTATAACATTAAAACAGAACAAAATCTATGACGTTTTCTACCTGCGTTGAGTTTTCCTGAAAAGAAAGAAAGGATTTGCTGCTCTGTAAATCAGTTTTTTTCCCTGATTTAAATGCATGGTGCCAAGTCCAAAAATGACTTCTCAATCACCATGTTTACGCGGTTCGTCCGCAAGCCTTGCCTCTATGCGCGCTTCAACTGTCTTGGCGCACGAGATTCGCTTGCGATAATGGCCGGCGATATCGACACCTGCGCTTCATTTGCAGTGTTTTTAGTTTACAAAAGCTCTCTCAGTGAAAGCGGAGCCCTTGTTGTGAACTGAATAATGATACCAAGACTCTTGTTTCGATCAGCCAAACAGTCTATCTCTTCTTCAATGCGGAAAAAGCATTACGCAGTCGCTCAAGACTGCGGCAGGGTAACTGCTCTGACTAAACGTGATTTTTCTACCTCTTTATCGTCTATGCGTCAAATTACCTGAAATGAAGTTGCGACAGCCGTTATTTTAAATGGCAAAGCATTTCTTCTTGCGATAGCTCTGAATTTCCAATTCCTTGGCATGATGTCGCATAATGTTCTAAGAATAACATGAGGTTCGGTTTTTATTACTGAACCACTCCACAGGGTTCCCAATCCACCTTGTCTCGCACCTCTGCTCATGCAGGGTATCACCTTTAATCGTCCTGTCATTGTCAAGGTAACTGAATCGTTGAAGAGTTCGTCGTACATCGTAGTGCACTGTATCAATGCCAAAATGCTGAAAACCCTTTAAACATTTGTATGATAGACTGTGCCTTGCCAAAATAACCCGACACCGGCTTTATCCAACATATACTATGACTATAGTTAGCAAGGTTATTCTAGTCTTTGAGAAAGGACGCCGTTCTCCAACAAGGTACTACCGCTAGATTTAAAATACAAGCGTCTGATTTAAGGTAATGTTTGGGGTGCGACCTATCCAGTGAACACCTCCGAAAATGCAGTTCAGTTCAGGCGTTCAGTCGTGTCCGACTCTTCGTGACCCTATGGACCATGTCACGCCACGCTTTCCGGTCTCTCACTATCTTCTTAACATCACATAGCTTCATCTGCAATGCCTCGAGAATGCCATCTAACCATCGCGTTCGCTGCCTACCCCTTCTCCGGCGACCCTCAACCTTTCCCAACATCAAATCTTTCTCCAGCGACTCCTCTCTTCTCATCAGATGACCAAAGTAGCTGAGCTTTAACTTTAGAATTTGACCCTCCAATGAGCAGTCAGGGTTTATGGTCGACAATATCGACTGATTTGATCTTCTGGCAGTCCATGGAACTCTTAAGAGTCTTCGCCAGCACCACAATTCAAACGCGTCAATTCTTCGGCGGTCAGCCTTTTTCACAGTCCAACTCTCGCATCCATACATCACAACTGGAAAGACCATAGCACGGGTTATACGGATCTTGGTTGGTAGACTAATGTCTCTGCTCTTTACTAGGCGGTCAAGGCTAACCATTGCTCTCTTTCCCAGAAGCAGGCGTCTCCTAATTTCATGGCTGCAGTCTCCTTCCGAGGTAATCTTGGCGCCCAAGAACAGAAAATCTGTAACAGCTTCCACTTCTTGTCCATTGATGCTCCAGGACTTGATAGGGCAAGACGCCATGATCTTCGTCTTTTTAATGTTCAGTTTAAGCCCAAACTTCTCACTCTCTTCTTGTACGCGCATCAGAAGTCTCTTGAGTTCCACTTCACTTTCTGCCATTAAAGTGGTATCATCCGCATATCTAAGGTTGTTGATACGTTTTCCAGCAATCTTCACTCCAGCTGAAGACTCGTCCAGACCGGCCTTCCTCATGATGCACTCTGCATATAGGTTAAATAGACAGGGCGACAGTATGCAGCCTTGCCTCACCCCTTTCTCAATCGGAAACCAATCAGTAAGGCCATGCCCAGTTCTGACTGTGGCCTCTTGCCCTTCATAAAGGTTCCTGAGGAGACAGATGAGGTGAATTGGAACTCCCATCTCTTGGAGAGCTTGCCACAATCTGCTGTGATCTACGCAGTCAAACGCTTTAGCATAATCAATAAAGCAGTAGTAAATGGGTTTCTGGAACTCTCTTGCTTTTTCCATGATCCAGCGAAGGTTGGCAATTTGGTCTCTAGTTCCTCTGCCCTTGCGAAACCCAGCTTGCACGTCCGGAAGCTCCCGATCCACATACTGCTGCAGCCTACCTTGCAGGATTTTTAACATCACCTTGCTAGCATGCGAAATAAGCGCGATCGTGCGGTAGTTGGAACAATCTTTGGCACTGCCTTTCTTTGGAATGGGGATGTAAACTGACCTCCTCCAATCCTGTGGCCACTGCAGGGTTGTCCAAATCTTTTTACATAATGTATGCAGTGTGTTAACAGCGTCGTGGTTGAGGTTTTGAAGCAACTCAGCTGGAATACCATCAATTCCGCTAGCTTTGTTCTTAGCAAGGCTGGCTAAGGCCCATTCAACTTCATTCTTCAGGATGCCCGGCTCGAGATCAGTAATCACAACCGTCCTATGTTGGGTTTGCACATCCGGGTCCTTCTTGTACAGTTCTTCTGTGTATTCCTGCCACCTCTTCTTTATCTCTGAGGCTTCAGTGAGGTCCTTGCCTTGTCTGTCCTTTATCACGCCCAGCTTAGCACAGAAGCTTCCTTTGATATCTTTGATTGTCTTATACAGAGCTCTTGTGTTCCTTAATTGGCTGTTGTCCTCAACTGCTTGACACTGTATGTTCAGGAAGGCATTTTTATCTCTCCTTGCTATTTTCTGAAACTCCGCATTGAGAACCTTGTATCTTTCTCTTTCCCCCATACCTTTTGCCATCCTCCTTTCCTCAGCTATTTGCAAAGCCTCTTCAGATAACCAGTTTGCTTTTTTGCATTTCTTTTGCTTTGGAACTACCTTAGTAGCAACTTCTTGTATTATGTCACGAACATCAGTCCACATCTCTTCGGGCTCTTTGTCTTCTAGATCTAATTCTTGAAATCGATTCCTCACTTCCACAGCATATTCTAATGGAATCTGATCCAGATCATACCTGAAATGCCTTCTAGTTTTCTGCGTTTTCCTCAATCGAAGCTTAATTTTGGCAACAAGAAGCTGATGATCGGTGCCACAATCGGCCCCAGGCCTTGTTTTTACTGCTTGTATCGCGCTTCTCCATCTCTGCCGGCAAATAATATAATCGATCTGATTCCTGTACAGACCGTCCGGTGAAATCCATGTGTACAGGCGCCTCTTGTGCTGTTGAAAATGAGTATTCGCTATGGTCAGGTTGTTTTCTTGACAGAACTCTACTAGCCTCTGCCCAGCTTCATTTGGCTCACCAAGACCGAACTTGCCTGTAATTCCGGATATTTCTTCACTCCCGACCTTAGCATTCCAGTCACCTATGAGAAAAACGACGTCTGATGATGGGGTGCGGTCTAAAAGGCATTGTAGGTCCGCATAAAATTTCTCAACGTCAGCTTCTTCAGCAGCAGTGGTCGGTGCATAGACTTGGATAACTGTTATGTTGAAAGGGTGACCTTCGATCCGAAGTGAAATCATTCGGTCGTTTTTGGGGTTGTACCCTAGCACTGCTTTGCCCATTCTTCTGCTTACTATGAGAGCGACCCCATTCCTTCTCTTGGATTCGTGCCCACAATAAAAGACATAATGGTCGCCGGAGTTAAATTCTCCCATTCCGGTCCACTTGAGCTCGCTGATACCCAAGATATCAATGTTCAATCTGTCCATTTCTCGCTTGACGATATCCAGTTTACCTTGCGTCATAGATCTTACATTCCATGTTGCTATGTGATATATCTCCTTGCAACATCGGACTTTCCGGTCGCTTCCCGACACATCCACAACTGAGCGTCCTTTTGGCTTTAGCCCAGCCGCTTCATTCGTCCTGGAGCTACTAGGAATCGCCCTTTGTTCATCCCCAGTAACATGTGGGACGCCTTCCAACCTGGGGGGCTCATCTTCCGGCGCCATATCGATAATGGTATTGTGACTGGCCATAGGGTTTTCTTGGCAGGAAATACTGGAGTGGGTTGCCATTACCTTCTCCAGTGAATCACATTTTGTCAGAACTCTCTGCCGTGACCTGTCTATCTTGGGTGGCCCTACACAGCAGAGCTCACGACTTCATCGAGTTTCGCAAGCCCCTCCGCCACGACAAGGCAGTGATCCATGAAGGGGCCGAAAATGCAATCCCTAACCAGAACAGAATTTGACCACCCTGGCTCGGCTCAGTATTTGGTCACAGCCTCCTATGAATAATCTAAAAAAAAATCCCTGGTTGCCAGTCTCAAGCGGCTGCGAAGCAACTGACCACGGCGGCGGTTTGGCCTGCAACGCAGCAAAGGGTGCCAATAATCTGGCTCCGGACAGGCCGCCATTGGATACTGACCCTGACAACGTTTAACGGTAGAACTCTAGCTAGTGAAGCTAGTTTAGCAGTACGGTTAGAGTAATTAGAGGGCATGAAATTGGATGTGATTGGGCTTAGTGAGGTTAGGAGGCCAAATGAGGCATAAGGGCGGACATGTATTGTGTTATCGAGGTTTACCAGAGAGACGAGAACTATATGGGTAGGGTTTCTTGTCAATAAATATATAGCTGGCAATATAGAGGAATTCTATAGCATTAATGAGAGGGCGGCCGGCATCGTAATTCAGCTGTATAAGCGGTATAATCTGAAGGTTGTACAGGCCGACGCACCTACATGTAGTCATAATGACTAAGCAGTGGAAAGCTTCTACAAAGATAAGTTAAATTGGTTCACAGGAAGGGAAAGGCGCAGTAACTGTCACACTTGCTCTGTGGACACCCGAACCGCGCCGTAGGGGAAGGGAGGAAGGTGGGAATGAAAGTGGAAAGAGAGAAAGAGGAGCCGTAGTGGAGGGCTACGGAATAATTTCGACCACCTGGGGATCTTTAACGTGCGCTGACATCGCACAGCACACGGACGCCACTTCGTTTCGCCTCCATCGAAACGCAGCCGCCGCGGTCGGGTTCGAACCCGGGAACTCCGGCACAGTAGTCGGGCGTCTTACCACTGCACCACCCCGGCGGGGCTTCTACAAAGATGCAGAATCGCCATTGCGGAAAGGAAAGATGCAGTATATTGTACCAATGGGCGACTTCAATGCCAAGGTAGGGAAAAAAAAATGCCGACGATTACGCTACTTCCTAATGCGAAATTTGCGCGCAGCTTATCAGCTGTTTCACCTTTTCAGTAGATTTAGAGCAAGACACGTAGTACAATTACAGACAACTTTTTAAAATTTTTCACACGTATTCCTTCAAGAAAACTCCACTAACAGTTCTTGGCTGATATGAATTAAGCTTTGTGGTCAGAGAAATGAAGAGAGCAATTAAGTTATTGGGATGTTGCGGGAGGTAGCGCGTGGGCCCATAGGAACGTTGCGCGACTGACTGATCCATAACTACAGCGCAAGCGACAGGACAGAGATGAAGGAGGGACACCACACAGCGCTGGATCACACCACAGGAGGATCACCACACTGTTATGATCATCAAAAACACCAACTCGCCCAACAAATGCTTTTGACTGATGCCGCTGATGCCGCTAGCGAGTGAAGCGAATGTGACTGCGTTTCGGCCTGGGATGCACGCACCGTGATCCGCTGATAGCGAGCGAGCCGGCGTTTCGGCAACCGGAGAGCACCCTTGCCGCCACGCAGGAAGAGGGAGGGGGGGGGGGGAGGAATTTCGCGCAGCAATCTAATAACATCCAATAACACGCACGGTCGCCGCCACGGAGGAAGCGCGAAGGGGGCGGGGGAAGAAGCGCGCGCTGCCCCAGCTGCGGAGCAGGTTACAGGGACAACGCCGGCGACGCCGACGCCAGCGCCAACCACGAGGCGAAACGCAGGAACGGGAGCCAAACAGCTGCGCTCTAAAAACAGGCAGGAGACCAGGCAGTGGGTGAATATGGCATTGGTTCTATAGAATAGCAGGGGGGAGCTACTAGTTGAGTTTGCAAAGCGCAATAACTTAAGAATCATGAATACCTTCTTCAGCAAATGGAGGAACCGGAAGTGGACATGGAAAAGTCCTAACGGGAAGACTGAAAATGAAATTGACTTCATACTGTGTTCTAACCCCACCATTATGCAGGATATAGAGGCAATTGGGAAAGTGCAATGCAGTGACCACACGATGGTAAGGTCCCGAACTAGTCTAAGTCTGAAAAAGGAACGAAACAGATTAGTGAGAAAGAAGTCCATCAACGAATTAGCAGTGAAGGGGAAGGCAGAAGAGTTCAGGATCTCGCTGCAGAATAGATATTCAGCTCTAACCGAGGGTGACATTAGCCTAGAAGCAATGAAAAATAATTTCAGAGATATCATTACTGAGGGTGCTGTAGAAGTAGGCGGAAGGACAGTTAGAGAAGATACCGGTAAGCTGTCTTAGAAGACAAAAGATTTGATTAAGGAAAGCCAAAGTATGAATGCTTCCAACCCAACAGACAGGATAGAACTGGCAGATATATCAAAGCTAACCAGTAAGTGTAAAGGGAAGTATAACATGGGGAAAATTGAGCATATTCTAAAGAACGAGGGTCGCCTTAAAGCAGTGAAGAGAACATTTGGCCAAGGAAAAAATCAGATGCATGTGCTAAGGGACAAGGTGGGCTAAGTCATCACAAATATGGACAAGATTGTTAAAGTAGCCGAGGAGTTCTATACTGATCTATATAGTAGCTGAAGTAGTCAGGTCAATAATGAGATAGGCAGTCGTGAAAAGAAATCAGACGTTCCGCCAGTGACGAAGGACTAGGTGGTTAAGAAAGCTTTAGAAATTATGAAAAGGAGGAAATATTCGCTAATATTCAGGACATTGGGAATGCCACTGATCGCTTGGCGGATGGTGCTCTGAAAGATTTCGGCTTCACTGCTGATGCCAAAGTTTTGGCGTTTGTAGCGAAACAAGCCAACATGTGTCGAGAACGTTATGAGCTCGAAGCAGTGTCAAGTTCCAACTCATGATATCCATTCTTCAGATCAACATTTTAGAATACTGTTGCTCTATTGAAGGCAAAAATGATGTCATGTACTGTTTGACAGAAATGTCGTTCACGTTGATGGCAGTGTTCACATCATGTATGTCAATGTACATTCGAATTTCATCAGGCTGATGTGGTTTAGGCACAGTAACCGCAGGGGACATCCACTTGTAGGTATTATGGCTAGCTTAATGATGTCTTCCGACAGGAAGCGTTCAAGTTCTTTTTCTGTGGCGTCACATAAGGCAAACAGGATACGCATGTGTGGTTGCGCAAGAGGTAGGACAGTGCTGCCCTCAAAGAGGTTAACTTGCTCGTCTTTGAGCTTTCCAACTCCACTGAACAACTTGGGGAATGTTTCCACGATTGACTTGTCAGCTGGACAGTCATCAACTCGGTATGTGATTTGGACAAGCCCCAGGTTCGATGCTGCTGTGAAGCTTAAGAGTGGTGCACATTCCTGGAATGACAAAAATGTCTTATTCGATGAACTTCACTTTGTATTTCATTGTGACAGAGACTTTGTAGAGACTTTGCCTAGAAGTTCAACTGGAGACGTTGCTTTCTATGGGAACACTCTGATGGATGTTTTCTGTAGGTAAAAGATTTAGGTAAAAGATGTTCAGTCATCCTTGCTAATGGACACGGTTACACCTGAGCCGATTAGGAAAGTAAAATGCCCATTGACAGTGACAACGGCTTTTGGACATGAGCTAGCTTGAGGGGAAGTCAAGACAACAAAAATGTGCTCTTCGCTGGTTGAACTAGTCACAGGTGGCTGCATACTGTCTAGTACTTGAGATTTTCTTACGGCACACTGCCCGGTAGTTCCTGCTGGAATCATTGCTGTAATCCATTGCTTGAATAATTCTCTTCGTTGAACGGCAGAGACGTGCAAAGTGACCAACCTTGTCACATGCAAGGCATGTTTTTCCCTAAGCAGCACAACTAGATCATAGGACTTGGTGAGGCCACTTGTCGCTGCAGTTACGACAATCTGCTGATGAGACATGAAATCATTGCAGCTTGTAGATCTGTTGTGCCATCGGTTGTCCACTATGGTGTTGGCCGTGATGATGTCCTTCGTCCTTCCTTGTGCGCTGCGAGCTCTGTTGAGTAGCTGTCGACGTTCTTCTCGATTTCTGACTTATCACGTTCGACGTTCTCGAGCATCCTCCCTTGATTGAGTAAGTCCTGTAAAGTAAGGGAGTGAAGCATGCCTTGTTTTCGGAGGCGAGGTGATGTTATGGCGAGGATGATTTGATTTTTGACTTCAAGGTCGACTTTTTCAAAGTTACGGGGGCGAAATAGCTGCCGGAGGCACGTGTAGAAGGCGTCCAGTTACTCACCAATGTTTCGCTGAGCTTGACGAAATTTGTAGATTGCAAATGGTGGCTCTACTCGCGGAGCAAAATAAGCATCCAGTTTCGTTAGTACGGCATCGTATATAGGCGTCGATGTGCTCTGCGAGGTCTGAGTTCTGCTTGTGGCCGTTGCAACTGCAGCTTGCGTTGAGCTGACAGGGAGTGAGCGAAAGATGTCGTAGACTTCTTCGCCTGCGTAGTGCAGAAGAGCTTTCTTCCGAACATCTGCCGTAATATCACAGGCCCAAAGAAAGTTCCCGAGCCTCTATCCACTTGGTCCATTCGTGACCGCTATTGCTGTCGTCGTTAGCGCGAAAGTCAAAACTTGGTGGGAGCACATGGACCATGCCTTTGATTGCTGGTTGCCGCTTGCCACCGAAGAACGATACTACCGATTGACTACTTGTTTGGTAGTCACAGATGAAAAAGCACTTCGGACTCCGTTGTGGTGTTGCCGTGGGTTCGGATGAGTTTGAATTTATTGACTGATTGATTGGGCAAGACTCCACTGATACGGATTTGTTGGTTAGGCCGCCAGGTTTTATTACTGTTCATTGTGGCCAGCCGAATATCTACATTTGGCTACATGCGGGTTGTGAACGCTGCACCTTGAAATGCCCCATCTTTCATGCAACATCTTGGTGAGACTTTTGATTAAGTAAGTTAATCAATGAACCAGTAAATCCTTAATCTACATGGCACAGATCAAATTCAATTTCGCCTCAGTTTCAATTAAAACTGAAGTTGGCGCTTGTAGATACACTTCCGCTTTCTGATCACACATGCAACGAGGACGTTCACAATAAACGGCGTCTTTGTGAGCTAGAGAAGACCAGACCAAACAATTTAAGACATCATAATCATCAGCCGAATTCGCTGTAATTCGTGTGTGCCCACGAATTCGGAGTGTGATTCCAGCAGTTATGATATACCTCCATTCATTCACATCTAACGCCGTGATCATGGAGTAATTTATTTATTTTATTTTATTTATTTACCAAATACTGCAGGCCCTAACTGGGCCCTAGCAGGAGGGGCGAAAAGAATACAATGCAATAAAATATGAATTCATCAAAACTAACATACTAAAAACAAGTGACAAGCAAATTACGATAAGACATGTTGAACACTAACAAGAAAATATACACCAATATGATACACGACTATGGTTAGTACGAGATTTAAGATCTTGACGTAACAAATTTAAATCAAATGCACAAAAAAGATTTTTCAACTCAATTTTATCGGCCAGAAGCGCTGTCTTTTGAGACGACAACATAACTAGGAGCAGCCAGAGCACTGCCTTTTACTGAGAAAATTATTGCATGAAGTCGAGGCCTTCGGTGCCCCAATAGAATGTGCAGATATTGTTGGCTGGCACTGCTCTTTGCCTCTGCTTCCGAATAACAACATTCCGAATTTCCACAGTTGTCGCAGTGGTTCCACCAGCTGTCCCTTCAAGGACCGACCAGCGGCGATAAAGGACCCGCCCCGGACGCTTTCCAGTACATGCAAGCCTCAGTGGTAAGAATACGCTTTACAACACTACACCCATGATATATTCTTCATTCCGGAAGGAACTGCCCATGCTGATAGAGGGTGAGTGGAAGGTCGTATGTTCCAGTGCATATCAGAGGCTTGCAGTGGAGTTTTGATTACAGGGTGGCGCCACCTCGTGACGGGCAAGAAAAATCTGACAGGGTATTACATCATCGGCTCTACATATATGCTGCAGTGGGTATCTCGCAGGCTTTCTACGTCGAATCGCGCTTCTTTCTGCACCTTTGTGAGTGCGAGAAGGCTCGTAATCTCTCATGCACATCATTGTGAACTTGCAGTAGCCGGACATTTAAAAACGAAGCGCTGCGACTATCGGCGAAATGTTTCAAGCATGCGGCATCGATTTTGCCGTGTACCACTACGCATCCAAACATCGTCACCGCCGCTATTGCCGCTTGCTTCGTAGGGGCCACGGACAAGTTAACAATTTCATCGTTCGACTCTAGTGCTGTCTTGCATAGCCGCACAAAGCGGGATACGGTGTGATTGGTACGGGCGATGCGGTGTATGCATGCACTGGTTCAAGAGAAACGCCGCTCGTCTGTTCAAAGTTGAAATATATAGCATACAGCTAACTATGCACGCGTGTTTATTCATGATAGCGAGCGAAACCGTCCGTCATATTACTGTTTCCGGCAGCTGCGCAATAAAAAAAAAACGACTGCACGTAGTACGTCAAGCAGCAAATAGTTAGGAAAACAAACTAAAGCTTACTTAAAACTTTATCTATCTCATTGAAAACTGCCATTCATTTTCAAGAGGAAACAGCAATAGGCGGCATTTGGTTCATATTTTAACTAATAACTACTAAGCAGCTGACCATAGCTTTTCGATCATTAAATGCACCGTGTTCATGAGCTGAAAGAGCGGTCTAATATAGTCTCCACTCAGCCAACGGGCAACAGCTCTTGCACGAAAGCTGCAGTTACACAACTTAAAGGCGACTGGCAGTCAAGCAGTGGAGCAAGGTCAGCGCGCTTTCATTGATATCTGTGCATAACAACGAACACCGGAACTTCTGCTGGGGCATAATTCGACGTTCCTGCAGACCAAGCTTCAGCTTTCTTTGCGACGTTCTAGTACGTGGACTTTATTTCCAAAAATATTACGAGCGCGACTTGTCAAGTAAACGGGGAGTAAAAAGCAAAAAAAAAAAAAAAAAAGAAAGAAAGAAAGAAAAAATCACTGCAGGATCAACATACAAGTTCAGGGACATGCATGTCTTGAACGGAAACTCAAGTGGCCCATGCACGGCCGGCGCAAGGTGCCTATCGGAAGGGAGAGGGGTTATTTACGTTGCCTATCCCTGTTGGGGTTTCGTCTATTCGCGTTCCTCAGTTTGTTGCATGTAAAGCTTTCATAGAGCTGCACGTATTCGCATGACACTCGCTGGCTATATCGACTAGCAGCACGCCGAGACTTCGTTTCCGATTTCTGCACGTCGTATGACGCCTGACCTTGGGTTGTTCCTTCTTTTTCCCATGGTGACAACCCTGAAAGGATTTGCAGCGCCTTAAATTCTTCGTAATTTAAACATAACCCAAATGAAAGCAGCGAATCCATACCGACTGCATGCTTTCGGATACAGACGCCGGAGATTTGTACTACCCAACATAAGCCTAGAGGGTGCTTTTTAGCCCCGTTTTCCTGGCGCCCCCAGGGCAGCTCAAGACGCCTATTGCCAGCCGCGAAGACGACCAAACAAGTGTGATGCGAGAATGCCGACGGAAAATGGGAAAAATTTCAAAGCTTGAGCGCGAAGTGCAACACAAATTCAATGTAAAATATCCTCCGTCTTGGGCTTCATTGAAGGAGTGTTCAAGAAAATTAATACAGGACAGGCAAAATAGTTCATTAAGCCCCAAAGCGACAGTCATATACAACGTGACCCAGCTAAGGCGGGAGTAGGGTTGAAAAAATTCCCAAGCGTTCTTCCTAACCTAAATAACTGGTGTTGTTAGGAGACATGTGAAGTACCCATTAGTATTTTTATTTTCGTTCCACATGCACGAAATCCGGTTCTTATTAGACCACTTTAACGGTGCTGGCGAATGATCTATTCGCAGGGCCCTGTAGGACCACGTGGAATTCCAGGACCCCCTGGACCTCCCGTAAGTGGCTGAAACTTGCATATATATCAGCGCATTTTGTTACCGCCTTTTACGCATGGCATCATGCATTTTTTCTGTGTGTGTGTTTAACAATATCGAGAATGAACAGCTCTACTACTGCACATCTCTAAAAGAAGCTTAAGTCCAGCTCACAAGATGTCATAATTAATTGCGGGGACTTTGCCTTTATTACCGCTTGCGGAAGATAGGTCATACAGATGCTCCTGCTAGTGTCAATAAATGTTGGGTTTAGATGAGCAGCTTCGGCATAAATGTTGAAAAATATTTCAAACCACCAAAAAACGACGCCGTATTAGCTTTTCACCCTGTGAACACCTGAACCAGGGTAGGAGGAATGATGAAGCAAGAAGCAAAATGTGACTAGTAACAAGAAGCGTTAATGCAAGGGTCATAGAAAATGTTTGCGGCGCCGTGCCAACAGAATGGCATTAGTCCACATTTCAACTGTTACTATACTAACAACAAATATAGAGAGCGTCATTAGAAATAGAAAGGGAAGTACGACAGAGAGAGGCAGCAATACTGCCGTAGATATTTGGGAGTTACAAGGGCGGAAAAAATATTGAAGAAGACATCTCCTACTCTAGTGCTCGTACACGGATATTAAGTGCTATTTTTGGTGGGACTGCTAGCACCGCTGTTCATGAGACAGCCGTTTCTAAGAGGCAGAGAGGAACCCGTGCAGGAGCAAAATGTGCACGTGTGCTTCGTCAATTTCGTCGTCTCGTTCTGAAAACACTTCCCACAATCGGAGACGGGGTGGCTGACATATATACTACCAGTTGTCTTTAAAGCTTGGGTCAGGAATATTATTAGTGCGCAAATAAAGGATCTTGATGGCGTCAAGGATTACGGCAAAGGGCACACGCGAGCGCTGGACAGTTTTTGGCAAGCGCTTCGACAAGTCAGGCTTCGGTTATGATCAGCTGGAAAACGGACTTGCTGCGGGAAATACGCGCCACGCTTACTGTCGTGTGTGCGTTTCAGAGCTACATTTTAGGAAGATCATTATTGCGAACTTTGGAAGACCTTACTCCACCGGCGTTTCGCGGCCGTAAGGTTTGTTAAAAATGGGCTTGACTAAATTTCACATTCATCACACTTCAATTAGCTTCGCCGACTACGCACAGAGGAGAGAGCTTCGATGAGGTTCGTCATCGCGGGGCGGCTTTGGAAGAGCTTATTGTTTTAGAAAAGCCTGATGAGAGTACCCTAATTTTTACTACTGCATAAAATACTCTGCTCAAGAGTGATCAGCGGCTTGCGAGAATGCGCGGCACCGCTTGCTGCTGCGAGATTGAAAGAAGATGAACAAACTTGGAGAAAGCAGGCAGTTTGCCAGCCGAACGGGCTGCAGCCGCCTCGCCGGCGTTGAGTATGTTGTCCGCTCTGGCAGTCGAAGAAATGTTCTTCCCGCGAGCTGGCTCCGCTCCAGATTCACCTAGGACCAGCAGTCTTTAGCGGGTTTGTCTTTATAGACCGGTGAGGGCACAAATCTGCATTCAGTTATCCCACCCTGAACATGAAGACAACTGGTTTCCGAACAAATATTCGGCAGTGAACGGCCGCTCTTATCGCACTGTTTTGAATCTCCATAATGATGTCGATGCAAAGTCCCCAAACAAGGCCAGGCTGCGGAGATCCCGCTCACCAGTACAACTGAAACCAGTGATGACGACTGAAGTAGTCATGTGCCATATAGCTTCCTTTTGGATGAAGACCTTGGGATATAAAGAACATTTTTTTCCAGAATAAAGCTTGTGGAGAGATGTCTGCTGAAAGTAATTTGTTGCAATGTCCTTGAGTTGCTAACTTCACGCAGTTGTTAGTTCAAACAATTATCTTGCGGATATCGAGAAATACAGTCCTTTATGAAATATAAGGAATAAAAAGCCCAAATGTTGGTTATCAGCGGCAAGCTTTGCTGCCCACTTGGGCGTTTCTGAGTGATTGACTGTACCAATTTTCCTTCTTTTCCAACAGGGCCCTCAAGGTTTCCAAGGATTGCGTGGTGAATCCGGCGAAAGTGGTCCGCCGGTAAAGTCTCGCATCTACTTTCACTGTGCCGGACCCTTGTTTCTTGAAGCCACATCCTTATCTAGCGCAGTTGGTGTTTTTGCGAAGCTTCGTAAAATGAGCCCATAAGACAGAATGCTGTCCTTCTTGTCACGGGTAATGTAGTAGCCTCTTCATTTTAATAAAGACATTTCGTTGGCGCTAAATGGCTTGACCAAATCAATTTAATCTATGCTATCGCCACGCCTGAATGTTCTCATCATGCGGTACAAGTACTCAAGAAATTAAAATGGCTCTTAGCGCAAGGGAAATGAAACCCAAAGCTTTATATTAAAGGCTCATAATTCTACACGATGAAAAAGCGCGCACTGAACGGATAAAGATGCGCCATGAGGAGACAACGTATCGCGAATTCTCAATATGCTGCCATGTTTTGTCTTCGGAGCAATATCAATTCGCTTCTGAAAGGGTCTCTCTTCTATCGAAGTCATCCAGTCATGTAAGTTTAGTTTACTCATTAGGTGGAGAGAACCCATTCCTGTCTATAAGGGCAAACGGATAGCACAAAAAGCAGTCTTAAGAGAAGGATTAAGAAAACATCGCCGATAACCTATTATTGTAAGTCACTCCGCAAGATGCATGTGCTTGTTTAGGCATGTTCAAGACATCGCGTGTTTGTATTTCAACGTGGTGACGCGATCACATGAATGTAAAAAAAAAAATGCAAGCCTGACCTAAACTTTTTCTTCTGCTATTTATGCAGACGTATCATGAGCATACAGTGTTGACAGCAGGTCATTGTCTTCCGCAACAATTAAAGTGACGAAATGGGCACTGAGGCCTGTTGTGCACGACCTCAATTCGTAGTTTGCCTTTTTTTATTATTATTATGATGAGTTTTATGTTTGTTTCTTTTAACAGGGGCCTCCAGGGCCGCAAGGAGAGAGGGGACTCCCTGGAATTCCTGGCAAAGACGTGAGTCGTTGCCTACGCTAGAGCGGCAAATCATAAGCAGCCCTTCCATGCCCAGAAAGTGTAGTATAAAAAACAGGACACAGGCTGACGCGATTGTTGCAAAAGACTCCCGTCATGCCATCCAAACAGCCCACAAGCTTAATTTTATCACGATATATTGCTGAGAGCGTCGGTTTCCAAACATTCCGGAACGAACAGCACGTACTGGAGACGGACGACGAACAGAGGTGCGACACATATACACTGGACTAAGAACTTTATTTCAGGAAGTATCGAACAGCACTTTTATTACTTGGGAGAAAGTTTAGACTAAAACATGCTTAAGACCTGCATCCGTGACGTTGTACAATGATTTAACGAGGCAATAACCGCAAAGACTCCACCTTGTTCTTTAGTTGTCAACAGCACAGGAGGTAACAAGCCAGAAAAAAAAATATAAACGCCAACTGCAAAGGGGAGAAGCTCGAAAAGCTCGAAGATGCCTAAATACAAGAGCTAGTTGAAACGGGTTGAAAGGATGTCAACAAGACAACCACGGCAAGAAATGTAAAATCCGGAAGTGAAGTCAGAAAATAGAGCGAGAAAGGAAAGGTAAAATTAACCTAGTAGAAGCAGTGCAGGGAAGCCTATACGCAACTTGTTTAAAATGACTGGGATAAAACCGCTGTAAACAATTAAAGGCTGATACTACAAAAAAAAAAAAGCTTGCGAGGCGAGGGAAAAACAAGAATGTGAAAATTGACTTGTGCGAAACCAACTCTACCCAACGCAGCTTAACACGAAGCCAAGATCACTAAAAATAGGATGGCGCTAAGAACTTTCCTGATTTTATTTTTCGTATTTCTGTAAAACAACATCCCGCATTAGCGACAGGCGCCCGCACTGTTTATAAGAGGCCCCGCGTAACACAAGAGGGTGGTGGCGGGGCTTCACGAGAGTTACTGACGACACAACGCACACACAAGAGATCGCGCGATACAATCTCTTGTGGCGGCCTCGGCCACCTGCGTGCTATCTGCTGCATATTGAGGACACAGCGATAAGGCACTCATTCTTGAAGTAGGCGCGAAATGACGCTATCGGTATCAGTAAAAATTAATTTCGTCGTTGCCTGAAACGATGAGGAATTAAACAATGAAGAATACACCACATACACCACCACATAAAACATGAAGAAACCACTGAATAAAAATTTATAATAATTGTGCACTGCAAAAGAAACGTGAATGAATGTAAATACAGACCATAAGACCGTAAGCAGTGAGCACCGTGTGTAGAAGGCACATACTTCTGTGCATGTTTTACAAAAAATATTCTCTGTTTCTTGAGGATAACAGCGCGGGAAACAGGACGGGAGCACAAGATTAGAGGACGACACAACATCGCTCGTTGTGTCGTCCTCTAATCTTGGGCTCCCGTCCTGTGTCCGTCCCGTCCCAAGCTGCTATTCTAGCTAACTACATTCTCTGTTTGTCACTTGTTTTACAGAAGGTTTAAAATTCCATCACCAAGTTAACAGAAGTTCACAGACTTCCTTCTTCATCAATACAGTCTTCGAGATGCTTGTTTCTTATTGCGTAAAAGACTTCCATGAAATTGTCCAATTTTCCTTCTTGGTATTCTAATATCCAGTTGCGCAAGTTCTAATGTGTGGGTGTTCTCTGGGTTACAGCCCAACTGAAGAGCTATACTTAAAAAAAAAAAATCTTCAATATTTTACCGACTGAACCTCAACGGCAGGATAAAACAGCTTAACATACACTACAGATGTTTAAAACCAACATCTCGCTTCAAACTGTCATCAGAAACGAACGCCTTCGTATATCGACCCCGAGTATCACGGACGATTGGCGCATACCTTTCTTTTTTTTGTCTGAGTGTCGCTAAGAAATACGCGGTCTGCTCATACACGGAGTACAATGACTGCTCCTCGTTTTGACACTGCCTTAGTGGGAGTGTTCCGCCAATGCTAATGAAGGAAGTAAGGGGCAATCTATTTGAAATGACCTTGCTGGAAGTCGATTATATATGTTGAATTTTGCAGAACCAGCAAGAAATGGCTTACTGTGCAATAGCGCTGCTACAATATTACGTGACGACAAATGCTACACAGTTTATATCTGATAGCATAACGAGGCATTGCTTCATCACTCACGTATTTGGCACACGCAGTTCGAGGTCAATGCTAGTGTAGCAGCAACATTGATTTCAAAGTACAGTTATTCCACGCCCTTCAATAAGCGTCCGCAATACTAACAAAAAGTCAATTGTACAATAGCTGTATGAAAGCACAGTAAATAACATGTTATTGGTGCATAGCCTTTTTTATCAGCACTTGTGAATTGTGAAGGCTAACCTAGACACCTTTACCTTTTCTTATCCTGCAACCAGGGCGACGCGGGAGAGGACGGCCGGCTCGGACCACAAGGCCCACCAGGTCCAATGGTACGTGCTGACTTCTTTGCGAACTCACAGATGGTAGCGGAATCGCAGTGCTTGGATCTGTGGCACTGACATTGAAGCGCACTCATTTTCTAACCAACTATCTGGGCGCAGTAAACTTAGTTTGAAACGTTATTTAGCGCTTGCCACGAAGCAGTAATGTGTCCACATGTACACGCTTGCTCCTTCTACATTTATTAGACGTCAAGACGTCGGTAGAGTACTCGCATGACCACGCACCTTTTTTAAACCCACGATACACGCATCCACTAAACTGGCTGGAAAAAGACATTTTCAGGGATGCTTTGAAAAAGTTTCGTGTAGTTTAATACGCGAGTGAATAATGCACACGATCGTGTAGCCTCCCGAGGAAGCTCTTGGTAATAATAGAAAACAGCCGAGAGGTAGCTGTCTCAGATCCAGTTAAACATTTTGAACAAGCACCTTCGCTTTCTTATAATATTGAACGGCGTCAAAAACTAATCCGATATTATGACTTGACAAGCAGGCAAACTGTAAATGTGTCAGCTTCTGTGTACATAGCTAACTGTCATTCTGTTCTATTGCAGGGAGCCCGTGGTCTACCTGGAATGCCCGGACTTCCTGGTGCAAAGGGACACAGGGTAAGTGCAGATTCATTTGCTTACAACGAATGAGAATACGCTGCATGTATACAACAATGCTGTAGATCACTAAACCTTCGTATTTGACCACATCTACCTCTGTGAGCAATGGGTCTCCTTGTTCCAGCCGTTGCGGAGAGACTCTCAATGGTCACTTTTTCAGCTTCCTTAATAGACGCTTATTGGTCCTTTGAAGCCAAGAATCTAACTGACAAAGAGGGGAGTGGTTTGTTTGTTTGGTTCATGGATCATGGCACATACCCACGAAGAGAAAAATTGGCCAGGGTTCAGTGAGGAGAGCCATATTATTCCCACCAGCACGTATCCTTTAATATTATTCTTATTATTTTTCGGTCTCGTGCAATTCTGCGCTGTTCGGTTCACCTCGCATGCTGAGGAATCTGATCGATTCAAAAGGTAGTGGGCATTTGGACTTCTGATCTTGTTACTGTGCAGAAACACAATTATCTCGCTTCTATTACAAACCGCAGGTTCGTCGATTAACAGTACGCTGTCACTGCAATCCCTGTCGCAGTTACAGAACCATATGAGGCAAATGATGTGACGTCGTAACCTCGTGATTCAGATACATCCGTGGCCTAGGGCACCACTCCTTCAGACAATCATATTCCTGTCTTACGATTATGCATGTGTATAGAGCATGGCCGACCTCCAGGTGACGACAAGTGGTGCTAAGTTAGCGGTTTTCCGGCTACAGTTAGCGGGTTTTTACACTGTTCAGAGGGCAAAAATGTTGTTTTACGGCAGATAGTTTTTAGTAGTTCTGTTCTCTTGTAGGTTTCTTTTTTTGGCAGTTTTAGGTGGTCGTACAATTTTGTTCATATAGTGCAAGTTCTTGAAATATTACATTTTCTGCAAAAGGACTTCGCTGTGAGCTAGTGACATATCAGTGGTTTATCTATTTATTTAAGAATGCTGCAGCCCTATTCAGAGGCTATAGCAGGGGTGGGTCAAAGTGTCGGATATTGGAAAATGCACAATACACCTCGAATTCATTCATACGGCATTTTAACGCTATCGTCGAGTCTGTTGCTGCCAGGCATGCGGTCCGGCATGGGGCCCGTCAATATGGGCATAAATGCGGGAAAAAAGTAGGTGCAGTATCCTATGCTTCGAGACTGGATACTTGTAGTTCCAAATACAAATAAACGCTGTTTATGTAGTTAAAGAGGAGGAGGAGGAGGAAAAACTTTTATGTCATATTTCCTTATCTTCCTGAGTGGAGCCTTCAGTCGTCCAGGGATTCATGTGCCGCCTCGATCCTGCAGGGCCGCCAGGGCAGCTGTCGCTGGCCTTGCGGGTTGGTGAAGTGGTTTCAGGAAGAAATAAATGCATCTCAGTCCGTAATTTCATTGGCCACTGCAATTTTCTCAGCCTGCTCGATTAGCCGGCGTTGGTGGTTCGGCTCCGTGCTGGGCAAGGCATCTTTCCAAGAGGAGAGGGTGGGGTTAGTTTATAGGTGGAATGCCACCGGGTGGTTTTGGGCAGGCACAAACAGAATGATATAGTATAGGTTGATGTTGTTGGCAGGCGGGGCATTTCTCTGGGTAGCGGGTGGGGAAGAACAAATGTTTGTGGTACAGATTTGTATACACTTGAGTCTGCAGTTGACGCCATGCCACAGCTTCGGCCTTGGTGACTGTTAGGTGCGGCGGTTGCAGTGTTCTTCTTGTGTTGTGTACGGTAATATAGTGTAATGTGGCTGTAAGGCTGTAGAGCTGTGCTGGCGTCCTCTGTGTCGACTTCCCCTCCGCTTCCGTCGCCAGCGCCCGGAAGGTTGCTGCTCGGGCGAGCGCCTGCACACTCTCGTTGCCGTAAAGGGAGGCGTGGCCAGGGGTCCAAACGATTTTAACGATGGGAAATGTGTCAGAGTGTATAGGTTTGTTAAAGAGCCGTTGATGAGGGCTACGCAAAAATAAATCGCTGCCATTCAATTGCATTAAAGATGTCCACTCTTGTAAGCTAGAACAGCCGTTGGAGCACAACCACATTCTGAGACGAATTGAACAGTACAGCGATGCTTCCGACAAAATCCTTTCTCCGAGCTGGTCGAGTTTCCCCTCTCCTTGCTGATACTGGCCTAGTGGAATGTTCAGTCATCTACACATAAGCAAACGCATGTTTAGTCAACTAAACATTAGCAAATGTAAACAGGGAACCTCATGTCAACAAAGATGACAAAGTGTACTGCATATTAGAAGTGATAGTTCATTTCTGTGTGTACATGCATTTGTTTTCATTTTTCATCCCCGATACTGACCTTCAAATGAGGGTTGACAATATTCCTAAATTCCATAGTAATTAATTGAGCCGGACTGCGAAGGCTGAGAAAAGTTTGCTCGAACTGCTCGCAATTGTAGTTCAGAAGATCGGTGCGATAAGGAGGTGTCCTTTGGCAGCAGCGCTGGAATCTCTCCTTGAGCCGGTGGTAGGAGCGGAAGTCGCCCGCAAAATGCTCGGCAAACCAAAATGAAGGAGGTGTGGTTTTTCTCCGGGGAAAAGGGCCTGAAGTCAGCATCTTGTAGTGGAGAAATATGGTAGTGCTTTTTCAAATTTAGCAAAAACCCGCAGGAAGAAGGTGAGGAACTTCTGAAAATTAAATGTTCGTATTTGCAAGTTCCTAGTCAATAATAAAAAGGGCTTTCTGGTATATTTTAGTAGACAATATGTGATTTGCAGAAAAATAAACATAATCAAATGCGCAATATTTGCTTCTTTTCTTTTTTCTTTTTTTTGGTGCAAATACTGTACTTGGTTAGGTTTGGGGCTCCCTGTGGCGGATTTCCTATTTCTGTGGCAATTCTGGTGCCGGCCGTTTTCTCGACGTTTGCGTGAGAACTGTAAAGCAGCCGTGCTTCATAAAGTTTTCCGTGTGGTGTTATATCGTTTCTAGCTACATATAGCATATATCCTCCAGCCAAGTTGGGGCCCAGCTCGCGAGAGGGGTTCTAACCGACGACACAGGTACCTCCAACACTATGCCTTACCCTACTTCCGTATCGAAATTGTGATGCTACCATTCGTCGTACAGCGTTCCTGGTGGCGTCATACGCTTTTTGGCTAAATGCAACATGCATCATGAAGCGAAGTCGGAGTCTAGATTACTACACAGATTGGAGGCGACGCCATGTATACCGCCAACTGCATGCATTCAAATCGAGAATTTGGCGACTGCGGCCCTAAGACGCAGCGTGAAACATGACAGTCGATGCCCTGTATATGCGCAAACGCATACCCCGGCTACAGTACCAGCAGACAAAATTTAATGCTTGTCGAGAACTTCAATAAAACGTTCTTCTGCAGGACGATAAGGATTTCTCATTCCTACTAAATGTTGCGGACTTTTCAGTTTTAATACAACATTCGGCCGCATTTATTTCCTTGGCTTAAAATAACTAACCAGAAAGGTGGAATTTTTCGTGTCAGTTTTGCTCTTTGACGTCGTTTCTGTGTGGCATATATCGATGCATCAGCAAATGGTATCGTCAATTGGGACAGCCAACCTACAGATGTAGGTGGGTGTTTATGAGATTGACACATCTTCAGATTATAAAAGATACGTAAAGGTTGAGGAAACAAATATTCTTCAATGAAAAAAAAAAGAGGAAAACGATTTCCTTCCCTTGTAGAACACTGGTAGACAACATGATTCTCGCTAAAAGAATGGGTCCCTTTAAATGAAATTCAGGCAGTCTTAGAGTGCTTCTGGTTGCGATTAGGCAATGAGAATTTTCTTTTTTTTATGTGTTCTCTGCAGCTAGCTACTTACGTGGCTTTACTGAATCGAAACAAATGCTGCTAATGCTAGGTCAATTAATTTGGCCGTGGGGATTAACGTTTTTAATGGCGCTCCCACACATGAGCAGACCATGTGGCCGCAAAGCATGAGGCGGGAATAGCTATTAAATTTCCAGTTCAAAGGCACCATCGGTTCCTTTCTTCCTGCGCACATCTAGCGAAAGGCCCGTGTTTTTCATATAGGCTTTCGTGTTACTCTCGTTAGGTTAGGGTATGACTCCTAATCATAACCGGATGGAAAGGAAAACGAAACGCGCAAAGATACAGAGGACGGAGGAGATTAGCTCCGACAACGGAATCGTATGTACGAAAAAAATAAACGCTGCTAAGAACAGTAAAAAACGCGATGACATCAAGGAGGCCTCACGGTTCACTTTTCAGCATTACAGACGCTTGAAAAATACGTTTAATCCTCTTTTGCCGAGTGTATTTACTCTGTTTTGTGACCAGCTGCTTCTTTTTGCCAGAAAGCGCAACCGCATGGCTGAGAAGTGGCGCTTTACAATCCATGTGAAGAGAGAAAAAGGTTAACAACTATTTTTAGGGAAACGCACCATTTTTGCTGCAACGAAAGCGACTAAACTTGATATACAGGCTGCATTTGTCTCTAAATGCTTTTCATCTGACGGCATTAGTTTGGTCTATTTTCTTATAAGTTCATTTTTAGGGTGCGCACCTAATATGTTTCCCGACGAACTGCGCAGTTTTGCCGGTAGTGCAGGTTAGTTGAGTGCTTCAAAGTTCTGACAAATTCTACGCAATTTCCTACCATCAATTCGACCGAAATGTTTCAAAACAACCTGGTCGTTTAAAACAGCTTCCCACAAATGAATTCGTTGGTATGTCTGTATCAACTTATTCCGTGTCATACGCCTTGCGGAATATCATAAGAATAAATTAGTTAAGGGGAATACCTTGAACGCTTCCTCAAATCATAAACAGTCTTTAGTGAGGGGTTTGCTGTCCAATGACGACGAATTCATAACAGCAGCCTGTGCTTCATCCTTTAGTTTTAGCATTTGGTAGACGGCAGTCAATATTATTTCGGCTGTCAGGGCCACATGCAAGCAGGGGACACGTTCACGATGGCAATTTGTCGATACGTGAAGTTATTTTCTTGTAGCGTCCAGCTTTCTGGGATAGCTTTTAAATGTGAGGCATCTGTGGGATTTCGTAAGATAATATTATGCACATGTCGGTGGGGACGGTCAAAGCATCCTGTGCGTAGCGTAAAGGTGTGCTCGCACCGAGAAGTTATAATTTTATACCAACTAAAACTACGGGTATCGCAATTCCGGGTCAGCAAATATAAAATATTTGAAAATACTTTCCTGAACATATTCATAGAAATGGTCAAATATTTTAATGCGCAGCAAAATTTTGCTGCTGCGCCATTCCGTTTCATTAGGCGGCCGCGTTGAACGCAATAGCGTTTTGAACAGCTGAGCAACCACCTGCTCTCTAGTTCGCAGACGACACTGCACATGTAACAGACATATAGATGTAAGATTAGATTCCCAACGTAAGCGTAAGGGCCTGCATAAAGATCACTCCTATATTTCCCAGTATCAGCAGTTTGTGAACCATGACCAATGAGCTGAATAAGCATACTAGTGCTGTTGTGTTATTTCTGTTGCATTCCTGTTCACATTTTAGCATTATGGGTAATTATATAATTATTAATACGAAATTCACGATGATCCTACTATAGTTTAAACTTGAAGTCGGAGTGCAACAATTTTGCTTTAACATGTTCGTGCTTCAATATTCGTTGGCCCAACTAAGACATATCGGTGTTTCTTAAGTAATAGGAGAGGGCCATGGTCGGTTCAAGGAATTTTACCCAAGATACCGTACAAACCACACACTCAAACCTGGCACACTACATCGTTGTACATCGGCTGCTCTTATATTCTTTCCTTTAGGGATTTCCAGGTCTGGATGGCGCTAAAGGAGAGCAGGGCCTTCCAGGTGATAAAGTAAGTTTGTCTGCGATCACTGTTTGGTTAAAAAGTGTGTTCAGACCTTCCTCCTTTGGAAGCTCATCCGCTTGCACTTGCAATAATAATGTGTGCATGTATTCATCTACTTCACCGTACGAGGCAAGCTAAGCTTAAGCATGAATGGCTACAACTGTAAATGGTGAAATAATTATGCATGAACAAAATGGGGGAAAATATGAGTTTTGCTCTGCAAATTATAAACTGCGGCTCCTTGATAGAAATCATGTTGTTCCGCTACAGACCTATACGTGCGCGCGAGTGTGTTTGTGCGCATGTGCGTACGAGCGTGTGTACGTGCGCACGCACACGCGTGCGCGCGGTTTGGTACTCAGGACCGGTATATTGAAAAACAAAAAATTCTGTCTCTTTCAGGGGTCGATGGGATCTCCAGGCAAGCCAGGGCCACCTGGACCTATTGTGAGTCTTTGCATGGGAAACATTTCCTACCACGTGTCGTTGATGACATCGCTGCCTTCGGTTATTGCTACTTCCCTGTATTGAGCACTACATATGTAAAGGAAACATAGATCGTTCGCACTCAGGAATCACGTTGCGTCATTGATCACAAATTTTTCTAGAAAACTGTGTTTTGTATTTGCTGGTGCCTCGACTGTGGTGGCAAGATAAAGAGGCATAGTAACGTTATTTAACAATATGAGCACATAAATTTCAATTACTTGTACAGTAGCCGAAGAAGCAACAACAACTTCCTAAACGAATGCGCCATGCAGTGAGGATTTGTTGAAGACTGTCACATTTTAATGGTCACCAAAGTACCTGCTGGTAAAGTTATTGTGGAATGGTCCAAAATTATTTAAATGATCACTTTTCATTTTCTACAAGAGCCGGCACTCATCCAGCTTGCCCATAGTCATCGCTGCTTATATCTTTACGCACGTTTCCCTCTCTTCCCACGTTTGGTGCCATGGTAGCAGCAGCGGCTCACCTCCGACGGTTTCATCTGTCGGAATAATCGTCATGTGAGACGATAAGTTTGCTGATATATGATTCACGAATTATAAGCACTGCTTATAGATAACCTATTCTAATCTGGCCTATTTTTGCAAGCGTGATTGTTGTTCCTGAAATTATTGGCAAATTTGACCTTTGTTCGGCCCAACTCTAACGTCTGAATTTAAGGACGGGTTTAATGGTGCGTTGCGCCACTCGCTGATGTACTGCTCGCGTTGCGTTACAAATGTACATAGGGACAAATACCGATCGTTTTCTAACACGTCGTGTGTAGTGCACTAAAACATAGGGATGCGAAAAAGCCTCTGCAAAACCTTATGCATAATTTGTAAAGTCTTCATTCTTGTTGTCGTTGGTGGAATAGCGTTACCAAATGTGTTGCTACGTAAAAAAAAAAAAAAAAAAAAGCGAAATCATTTGGACATTTATTGCAGTGATTTGCACGTACTCTAAAAACTAATTACTGATTTCATTTTATTATTTTAGTGGTTTTCGGCACGTGTTTGATTCTATGCTGACAGAGCCTGCATCGGTAATTCTGCATTCTTTTAAGAATTAAAATCCTGTGATGCAAGTCAAATGAAGACCGCATATATTGAAGGTATTTCGGGTAGTTACAGCCATGGCATAGCTCATTTGTGGCCCGAACCTTCGCAGGGGCCGGCCGGACCACGCGGGGAGCGTGGGAGAGACGGACCCCCGGGCCCACCGGTGAGTGCGTGCATTAATGCGATGGATTTGTTTTCACGCATTGTAATACAGCGGCTCTCTCTCTCTTACTTCGGTCCCTCGATCATCCCTTCACGGTACTCCTCTTCAGAGCACTAACTCAGAGAGATGATGTTACCGCACCTTTAGGTTCCCTACTTGTACGCACGAGCGATCACGCGCGCGCATGCACCAGCGTCTAGTTGGGCTATGCTGGGCCTCTGAGACCAGCATTTTTAAGCACATTGCGACATTCTAGCGTTTTCTTGAGGGACGTGAATCGTCTCTTAGATCCTCAACAGATGCATCTTGTATAAAAACAAAGAAAATTGCAAATCCGAATGCAAAGAAAGGACACGAGATTTATTGACTTTTTTTTTTTTTTATGAGTCGCGACTTCACAATGCACACAGAGGCTCCGTTTGAAGGGTATCGATTGCGGAAAGCCGCTGTGAATAAAAAGGAGACCGTTTAGAGCCACGGCTCTGCGATGAGCGCTTCCTTTTACTAGGAACACAATGCTGTGAGGATATTTGCAACGAATTATCGGCGGGGTGTCGAGAAACGGGAATGCTTGCGACAAAAAGAGGTGGCGACATTTACTGTGTAACTGTTGCTACGACCAATGGCCTCACCCGCTTTGAATTGGATGCTATGTCCCATCTGTTGGAGCAGACGGAGCTAAAAATAGGACTGTGAGGATTGGTCGCGTGAATGACTGAATTTACTTGCTTCGTTTTTCTTGCGCTTGTGGAACCTAGCCGTGCTATTTAGTCTAAAATTTCGAGTTAAATGGGCTGAAAAGGACATTTCTCAGATTGGCCTACAATCGGTGCTTTGATATTTCTGCTTGAAGTTCAGGTTTCAGACAATTCGCCATGATATTGGTTAATAATAAATATAGGTATATTAAAGTCCTTATGGTTAAAGGGCAACTCAAACGATTTTAGAATTAACTGAATTAAATGAGTGGAATGTACGAAAGTGGGAAGTTCATCACGACAAGTCGCTTTGGGATAGAATTTAAATTGATGACCTAATCATTAGATGAAGCTATTTTGTAGTTTAGACTCTTCCGCAGCGCAAAGATGATGACGTCTTCTGAAGAGACGATGCATCTTCAACGCATAAACATTTGCACTCAGCAAGAGAACCAACGCGAACCAAGGTCAAGGTCAAGAGGCTTTGTTTGGCAGCATCGAGCGATTCACAAAATGCGTTTGGCGGAAGTAATCGAAATTTTAAATGTAAGCGATGATAACGTCATTGTTCAGCTTCTCCGTATTGCTGTGGTGATATGAGGAGAAGCCTGTATATTCTGGTGAATTATAATTACGTGATACCTTTAAATGGTAGCGCAAAACAACTTGGGGCACTTACAGTACAAGTTTCATACATTGTAATGTACTTGTGTCTTGCAATGGTCAAAAAGTGTGCCACGATGGAAGCTTGGACGTGTTGGTGACGGTTTTCTTGCCACATAGCGCTGACATCTATTCTATACCACTAAAATGCGGCCGGAAATACATAGGGCAGACAGGCAGATGCTTCAATGATAAGTTCCGGGAACATAGCAATGATGTCTGGAATGGTGTGAGAGGGCATCTGGTTGGTCATAATAACGAAAAAGATGGTAAAACAAAAAAGTGTCCTGATTGTCATCCTGATTTTCAACGCTCTTCTGTCATTGATTGCCACAAAGATCAGCTCACCAGGGAAATCGTAGAAGCGTTCAATATACTATCCCAAAAAGAAGATACGTGTGTCAGCACCGCCTCAGTGTTTTTATCTGACAAGATAATGCAATTACTGTCTTCCAATCTGTGAATGTCGCTCGACGATAACACTGTTTGAAAGCTTCCTTGTATGTTCAATCGTTTTATGTGTCCTCTTCATTGTTAAGATAGTGCTTATATTGCCTTCTTTCATGCAGTAAAAGTTCAGTTGTAAGTTAGCGCCCGTCCCGTGTGTCTCGCTGTCTCCCTGTCTGTTTAGCGCTATGTGGCAAGAAAATTTAAAAAGTGCCTTAGTTTTCCTTTCATGCGCTCGATTACTGATCCCAAAGACGTGGGTTCGTTTTCGACTGCGGTGGCGATTTTCGACTGAGGCGAAAAGAAAATTGACCATGTAGTGAGCCTTGTGACTGTACGTGAAAAAATAACAAAAATTAAACGTGGTCGAAATTGAAGGAGCACTCCACTATCGCGTCTGTCATAGCATGAGTTGTTTTGGGGTGTTAAGCGCCATAAACCATAAAGATTGCACATTTTAATGACAATATTCTAATGCTCGTGGTTCCTCGTATGTTAGACATTTAATTATTCTGAATTAAGATAACATTTTGTCTTCTAGATTCTCGTTGTCCGCTCGCGAGAAGTATATGGGCTGCTCACCAACCTTTCTCAATAACCCTCAATCAATTTGAGCAGACGAAGTCAAGAAAGGAGCTGCTTGTTAGAATATACATATGAAGCAGCCAACGAAAACTTGTAAAACAAAGCTGGAAGCTTTTATATTCATTTTGGGGTCATAATGTTGGGAAGTTAGCACTAGTTTTACAGTTTTACTTGCAGGGTGGTCAAACCGGATGGAGGAGAAAAAGCATAAGCGCGCGGATCCCTTAATGACATTGATACTTTATAAAAGAACTTTGGCATTATAAACAAACTGATGTTTAATGCCTTACAAAGTAATAGATTTTGCTTTTGCTTCCTGTAGTTTTTCTTTCCCTCCAAATGGATTATTTGCGGTTGCATATTTTGGTACCGATTCGCGACTGATGCTGATTCGTGTTGTTACAGCCCAGTTAAACTTGCGTCAATTGATAACAAGACAGATTGTAGTGGCAGGCCATTTCTATATAGTTCTTCGCTTTGCTTACTAAATGGCGTACACTCGTCTCTTGTAATGCTCCACGTTAAAAGCACCAGTTGTCAGATGAGTGGCTAAATATCGAAGTAACCAAAAGCAATGTTTTAGTTTCTCACACCAAAAGACATCTTTAATTGTCGTCTAGTCAGTAGCTATTTTTGCTACTAAAACCAAAAAAGTTAGCACCTAGAGGACCCTTTTTTTTTTTTTTCGTGCCATGACTAAAAATCGGGGAAGAGGTTCGTTGTAGACTCGAAATCTGTTCAACTAGCTTATTGGCTGGCTTGTTGAAAACCGTGCTAAAACGGTGCTATAACAGTATAAACAGGCTCACAATCACAGTCAGCTGATGCTTCTTCGTTAAATCGATCTCAGAATGGAACATTTTGACAGAAGCGCAAGCGTATTGTGTTAATAAAAATATCTTTTTTTTGCCAAGTTTTAATCCTCTTGTTGAAATTCTTCGGGGGCTGCGGGTTAATATCTGAATAAAGAATAAACAAAGAATGCGGGACAGCAGCACTACCTTGCCGTCAATTCTATGAATTTTTTTTTCTTCCAAATTTGGGACGCCATGCAGTCAGTAAGTCCACATTACAAAGGGCATATTTTCTCTGCCAGAAAACCCGCTGTAACACGACCCAAACCTACACAAACCGACACGCGCGTTCCTCCTCTGCTACAGTGTTCTAGAATTGAGAAGTGTGCCGTCTTCGGTGCGCGGCAACGGGAGCGAGGTGGTCGGCGGAGCGATGAAAAGCGTAGGTGGCGCTGTCAGTCGCAGGAGCGCATCAGAAGCGCGCGCGCTGCAGAGAAAACGTTCGGGGCGTCTTCTTCTGCGGCGTTGATTCCGTTGCATCGCTTTGTTCGCTGTCGTACTCTGATGCGTTGTTGATGATTGGTCAAGCAGGATAATATGTGTCTATAGATAGCGCAGTCACATTTCCAGTTCGTCCCCTTTGGCTCTTGTGCCTTCCCCTACTGAGCACTCTTTTTTCGTTTTTTTTTTTTTTGTTTTTTTTTTGTTTTTTTTTTTTTTTTTTTTGCTCAGTGCGCGCCCTTTCTGATTGATGAGCTTGACCGCTTGGACGTCGAAGCTACATTGAATGCCATTCCTCCAGATGATCATAAGCACAGTTCTAAGTCGCAGCTTATAATACTGCAGTATATTTCGCTTGAAAGTTCATGTAAAAATTAAAATGCAGTACTTAGTCTGAGTATTTTATTTTGAGCAAATCACGCGCGCACAAAAATGAGAAAATGAATTCATGTCAAACTTCGACCACGAAGGTCTTCTTCATCCGTCTGCGGAGCTTAGCTCGTAAACACGTTGGAAGAGTCACATTTTTTTTTTTTTGGTTCAAGAAATATGATTAATGCAAGCAGCATTCATGATTTCGTGATGCTTTTCAAAGCACAGAGGTTCCCGAAGCTGGATGTCCTACCCATGATAGAGAAAGGACGCTTTGCATAGTGACGTTCTACGTCCAGATGCGATTCCATTTTTATGTGAAGTCACAAAACCAAGAGCAGAGCTCTAAAGCAGATCAAATAAAGCATCTGAAGTTGAGGAGGCGCAAATAATCGTTTTTGAGGGCTCTATTTAATGACTCTGTCCGCGTCTTGTGTGCTTTAAGATATAGCAGCTTAATTCATTCACGTGCTTGTAGTTCATTGTCATTTTCATATAATTTAGTAGCATTTTATATGTTGGTACCATATTCTTGAGCTATTTATTTATATTCACTTAAGTCTCGGATTGTTTACCCTGCTGGGTTTTGAAGTCGTCCACTATGTGGTTTTTTGCATTTGTATGAGCTCTCACTAATCTGTTTCGTAATTTTTGTTTCATAAAACTGCCTGTTTATGTGTATCCCCCCACATTCAAATAAGTATTCAATAACCCCTGACATAATTTCTGTCTCTAAGCAATCTTCACATATCTCTAATTACATATGGCGCAAGCAATTAAAGCACGCTAGCCTAGCCTGAAACACCCTCCATTGTTTTTTTCAGTCCACGTGAGCGTCGATGGTGGACCGCAGTCTAGCCCGCATAAACCGGCGCATCCGATAATAAAAATCTATGTGATCATAAATATACGTTAGACATTCGTCACTGGACCTCCCGTTAACGTCTGAGAAATAAAGCACCGAATACGTACAGGAAATTTCTTACTGTGGCTTGTCAGTTCATCGGCAAGTTTGCAACGAATACCTCAAAAATTTATTTGGAAAGGTGGCACTACCTGGTGGCAAACGTGAAAACTAACATTGGTGCTCCTTTTGCATTAGTCACGAGATGGCACTAAGGGTGCGCACTATGGGGCACAGTGGCGCATCATGTAGGCTCCCTCTCACTATGTAAAACCCCTGAATAAAGGGGCTTTAGAACTATCGTCAGCCTATATTTTGCGCAACATATAGGCTCCTAAGCAATGTGTAGAGATATTACTGAAGCTGTGAGGGACGCCGTAGTGAGCTACGCTAGAAATTTCGGCCACCTGGGGTTCTTTACCGTCCCCTGAATGTGCTCAGCACAGGAGTACCTTGCTTTGCACTTAGATCGAAAAATCGGAGCAGCGGCCGGGGTTGGGCCCGCGTGAAGACGCTGGAACAGGGTGAGCGTGGGCCGCTATGGGGGCCATAACCGCTCAAGTACGCTTGTATGAGAACTCAGCTGCCCCCATTCCCCTCCCTCCTCACTTGGCTTCATCCCTTGATAAAATTTTGCTGTAACCTAACCTAGATTGAACTTCTGCGTTTCCATAAAATTGGCGACTACAGTGATGTTGTACTAGGCAAATTTACAATGGTGACACCGAATAAATGCATAAAACGGCAAGGGTTACAGAGGCTAGACTGAACTGTGGCTTTTACTGAATAGCAATCTTTACAGAGGAGCAGGATGGCGCAGGTACCGTGCTGAGCGCAATTTGGTGGCTGGTTCGTTCTGCGCATAAATTCGAGAAAGGGCATAGAGTGAGCGAGTATACCTTTGAAGTGTACAAAAAAATAAAGAAACAAAAAGTAACATTTTTTTCTCAATGAAAATGTATTTCCCACGTAACTGGCCCGTGTCTTTGGGTTTAGCAGTTGAGTGTCCTAACATTCAGCTAACGAGACGAGCTGTGTCGGAGATAATCAGAAGCACTGAACTAATCTTTACCAGAGTGGCAGTATCCATCCTGACGTGAAATGCAGGTACTGTCCTCTTCCCTGAGGTCATAAAAGTTATCATATAGCAACAGCAACGACGACGAGCTAAGCGTAGGCATTAGTAAAACGCAAGTGGAGCATTTGCGGGTTAAGAGGGGAGATACGAGTTAAAAATATTTTCAGCGCTAAAAATTGTTCGAACATACACATTTGTAGAATTTGTATGTACACAAAAGTGGAGAAATTAAAGCTATTATACTGGTACTTTCGAGATGACTAGAGAAATACAAAGAAAAATTAGAAACATGGTGACATCCGTGAAAAGCAATCGGAAGTAGCTTAAAAGCAGGTAGGTGGGGATAAATATTAACTAAAATTTAGTTTAACGTAAATCCTAAATGAAGTTAAATGTAAATCGTATAGATAATTTATATATCAATATCGTTACATGAACAAAAGTGATTTTATTTATTTTTTGTTGAAACATGATGGTCGGTCCCAAGGGGCTATCGCAGGCGTGGTGAGTAAAATAAACGTAAATGAGTGCTTGCATGCGCTCATTCATTCAGGCATGTATTTATGCAAGTACATACAACACACAGTTAAAAACACACAAAAGACAGAAGTCACTGTCTTTCAAGGACATCCAAAAATGGTGGAAATGCAAATGAATGAAGTTCACCAGGCAGTATGGATTCTAAATTTCAACACCTCGGGGATAAAGCTGTATTTGTTTGCGTCAGTGGGTGCGCATATTGCAGGAATATTTTCACTAGTACCGTCTAGTTGATAGTGGTTTAGATAAATGACCACGGGTGCTCTGTGCCACGCGACACAGCAAATGAATGAATGTGTAAATATAATTGAGACTATCAGTGTCCAGGCGTATCGAAATTGGGGTAAAAGGTAATGTGCTCAGTTTCGACGAGGCCTAGAATTCACAGTGGTTGCTACGGCAAATAAAATGAACGGCCTTCTTGCTGAGAGTTTGAATTTTCCGGGTGTACAATTGCTGATAGGGATTCCAAGAACTCAATAAGCGGTCAGGTCCGTGTCCTGTCTGCTAAATGTTTTGTATCACGTGGTGCTGGACGCAATGTGCGTTGAAAATTCCCGATCCTTGGAAATAGTTTATTACATCTTTTATTGAAGTTCTTCAACCAATGCCTGCTGCGTGTAAACATCCGTCCGACTACTAGTATTCAGTAACATTAGGAACAAGCCGTGAAACGAATATGCGAATGAGAAAGAAGACAATGATTTCTTAACAGACATGAACAGCGTTTTACTAAAGATAAGTTTCATTTTGAACCATGTCGCATCACTGACATATGCAAGTACATCCGTGTAGAATTATGGTTGGTTGGTTTGTGGGGTTTAACGTCGCAAAGCCACTCTGACTATGAGAGACGCCGTAGTTGAGGACTCCGGATATTTCGACCACCTAGGGTTCTTTAACGTGCACTGACATCGCACAGCACACCGGCGTCTTGCTTTCCGCCTCCATCGAAAAGCTGCCACCGAGGCCGGGATTTGATCCCGCATCCTTAGGAACAATAGTCGAGCGCCGTAACCACTGCACCACCCCGGCGGGGTGTGTAGAATTGTGGTAACGTCAGATTGCAAATATGCGGATATCATTACTATAAGGAAAGCTAGAGAGCCACCGGCGAACCCACACTCTTTGTCCCATCTCACTGACTTCATGCCTCAGAAACGTATGTGGGAGAGTAACCCAGCATGCAGTCCAAAGTGATGAAAACAACCTAATCTTTCTCCTTCATGCTAGAATTTCGCAAGGGTGTCTGCATGCATCATCCCTTCCTCAGAAAAGAGATGAAGAGGACATTCACAAACACGGCTAAAAGTTGTTTCTTAAACTAGTTCTGGAAATAGCCTTTGACTATATCGGTCACCAAATAATAGTACAAGAAACAAACAATTTCAAATAGGGAGAGAGAAAAATCTTCAAGTACATAAAGGCTTTCCTTTCGGATCGGGTGGCCACCATATAGAAAATGGAGAGATGGGGTTACCCACAGTACCCATGCCAAACGATGGCACACCGCAGCGCTCTATACTTTATCCATTGTTATTCAACATAGCAATACAAAACCTACTTTGTATATTAGGCAAATGTTTACCGCCACTAAACCTAAGTAACCAGAGCGAAAGCTTGGACGTTTGCCGATACGGACTTCACGTTCTTCCGAGGTATCGGCGGCGGCGGCGGCGGCGGCGGGACGTCTCGTTCGATCCGCATCTCTTCGTCTCTGTGCGGCAGTCTCTCGGCGAGCTACGTCTACTGGCTGATCGCATTCGGCCTGTCATCTTCGCAACCTCTGAGACGCAGACAGTTCATGAGGCGTCTCGCCTGGGTCTTCATGACGACTGCTGCCGTTAAATTGCCGAGAGCTGTTGCGATCCGTTGGGACCGGCTATGAGGCAGCGGAGGCAATCTAGACAAAGCAGGGTCCCGGCCTCAGTGTAGCTGCGGTTAAGGGACATCATGGTTGTCACATGAGTAGGCAGAGGCGAGCGCGCGGTTACACCTCGGTTTCGGCAGCAGCGGCTGAGTGGCTGCATAACTGCCACGGGGTTTCTTTTCGGTTGAAGGACAAACACGCGCACACGGCCTACGAGGCGAACGAACTATGCAAGGGGGTAGTGAAAGCTGCGGCTTTTAAAACCCTTAACTCGCAAAGATATCGGCTTCACCTTCTATGCGGACGACGTAACCATATGGGCTACGCAAGGATCGTTGGCGTAGAAAGCAACAACTCTGCAAGCAGCTATTGACGTAGTCGAGGAACCCGCCGAAGAGAGCGATCTTCAATCCTCCGCGGAGAAATTAGAGCTTGTCAGACTGTACAAGATCAATTACAAGTCCCCTGGGGAAATGCAGTTGAGTTCTAACTCACAAACCTGAAAATAGAAGAAAAAACAATATGGTCAGAGTTTTGGGGTTTTGGTTGCAAAGCAGCTTGAGAGCGGGTTATACAATTAAATTTCTTAAAGTCAGTTCAGTTCAGTTCAGGCGTTCAGTCGTGTCCGACTCTTCGTGACCCTATGGACCATGTCACGCCACGCTTTCCGGTCTCTCACTATCTTCTTAACATCACATAGCTTCATCTGCAATGCCTCGAGAATGCCATCTAACCATCGCGTTCGCTGCCTACCCCTTCTCCGGCGACCCTCAACCTTTCCCAACATCAAATCTTTCTCCAGCGACTCCTCTCTTCTCATCAGATGACCAAAGTAGCTGAGCTTTAACTTTAGAATTTGACCCTCCAATGAGCAGTCAGGGTTTATGGTCGACAATATCGACTGATTTGATCGTCTGGCAGTCCAAGGAACTCTTAAGAGTCTTCGCCAGCACCACAATTCAAACGCGTCGATTCTTCGGCGGTCAGCCTTTTTCACAGTCCAACTCTCGCATCCATACATTACAACTGGAAAGACCATAGCACGGGTTATACGGATCTTGGTTGGCAGACTAATGTCTCTGCTCTTTACTAGGCGGTCAAGGCTAACCATTGCTCTCTTTCCCAGAAGCAGGCGTCTCCTAATTTCATGGCTGCAGTCTCCTTCCGAGGTAATCTTGGCGCCCAAGAACAGAAAATCTGTCACAGCTTCCACTTCTTGTCCATTGATGCTCCAGGACTTGATAGGGCAAGACGCCATGATCTTCGTCTTTTTAATGTTCAGTTTAAGCCCAAACTTCTCACTCTCTTCTTGTACGCGCATCAGAAGTCTCTTGAGATCCACTTCACTTTCTGCCATTAAAGTGGTATCATCCGCATATCTAAGGTTGTTGATGCGTTTTCCAGCGATCTTCACTCCAGCTGAAGACTCGTCCAGACCGGCCTTCCTCATGATGCACTCTGCATATAGGTTAAATAGGCAGGGCGACAGTATGCAGCCTTGCCTCACCCCTTTCTCAATCGGAAACCAATCAGTAAGACCATGCCCAGTTCTGACTGTGGCCTCTTGCCCTTCATAAAGGTTCCTGAGGAGACAGATGAGGTGAATTGGAACTCCCATCTCTTGGAGAGCTTGCCACAATCTGCTGTGATCTACGCAGTCAAACGCTTTCGCATAATCAATAAAGCAGAGGTAAATGGGTTTCTGGAACTCTCTTGCTTTTTCCATGATCCAGCGAAGGTTGGCAATTTGGTCTCTAGTTCCTCTGCTTTTGCGAAACCCAGCTTGCACGTCCGGAAGCTCCCGATCCATATACTGCTGCAGCCTACCTTGCAGGATTTTTAACATCACCTTGCTAGCATGCGAAATAAGCGCGATCGTGCGGTAGTTGGAACAATCTTTGGCACTGCCTTTCTTTGGAATGGGGATGTAAACTGACCTCCTCCAATCCTGTGGCCACTGCAGGGTTGTCCAAATCTTTTGACATAATGTATGCAGTGTGTTCTTAAAGTCACATTCATTCAAATACCAAGAATGATGGCAATGGTAACCTGGCAACAGAAAGGGATGTGGGAGAAAGACGCCCTCTGCTCAGTACGAGCCCTAAACGTAAGCAGGATTACCTACAGGCTCGGCTGTTAAAGGATTAGAATTGTTAGCGAATGCAAGTCCTTAATGTTGGCTTCTACGAGAGAAGATACACGTAAACCAGAATTCCAGGCACACGCACCACGAGCGGCAGAAGGGTGCCCTTCAAAAAACGTGATGAAGCCATTGCAGAATTTTTGTTGCGCAATTGCATCACCCAAATCATACTTTCTGTAGAGTTTCGTATGGAGGCGCTGTGGAGACTCTCTAGAAACTGCCACCGATTTTCTGATTTGAGCATGATGTCCTAATGTGTCATAAGGTCATTTTATGGTGTGTTGGGAGGGATTGCTGCTGAAGGCGCGTGATGGATTTTTGTGGAATGGTCCAAGAACATTTGCCGCCGATGTCTCGAGGTGCATTTGATGTCTATAATACAACCATCGGAAAATGCGAAAAAAAAGGAGGAGGAGGGGCCGGAGAAGCTAGAGGTTGGTAAAAGAGGAAGAGGGGAGAAGAAAGGAGAAAAAGAGGGCCCGGAGCAGCGACGAGAATTAGGGAATGCCAACTAAGAAATTGCCAAGTATGTGCACGGTGTCGCTCAAAAATAGGCACGCGCTAAAATATACAGAATTTAAACATGTATTGTATCCTTAATAAGCAGAAAGAAGTAAAAATGGCACAGATGCTAAGGCCAACTGTACATTTTCCCACTTGAACTCACTCCCAGCAGATCATATAGATGAAACGGTCGCCACTATCTCTTCCAGGGCGGTTTCAGAAAACTTGTAGCAGGCATTCCTTGAAAAACAGATATAATAAAACAATCTTCAATTAGCTTGTAGCGAAACATTTTCCTTTTCATTCATGTATGAGAGACACACATGATTGCTTGGTAATAAAGGAAGCACAGCGCCGTAAACAGAAGACGCATATTTCCGCGAGTTGTCTCGGTAGTGCGCCCTTCTGTCTAAAACGTACCCTACAAGATAGTCGAACGTTTCCTTTATTCCAGGTAACAACCCTATGATTGCATGCGAAGTTAAAATTTCAGACTTTAAATTTAGCACCAAGCCTGGCCATACCAGCCGAATCACTCACCCACCACTGTACACGCGCCCTGGCTCACTCTGACATATATAATGAGTAAAAGTTTCCTCTTTCTCTCTGGCATGAAAATATCCAAGCGCGTGCTCTAATTCGGCGAAACTGATAAAATTCGGCTGTAAGGAAACCACCACACTACTCTGGCCTGTTGCATCTGCCGAGGTAAAGGTGGCGCGCCATGTGGGTTCACGTTGTGCTTACCTGCCCAATTTGGGGGAATACGACTTACTGTACATACAATAACTTCAATATCAAACATGAATACTTTGTGAAATCGTAAATGCTTCCCTAACTGGATGCCCACCTGACTACTTGGTCCATTAGGCATTCAGGATATTCCACTCAGTATAGCGCTGTTGTGAAGGACATATGTATTTTGTCTCGTTTCTTTTTTTTTTTGCATTTTAAGAGAATGACAAAATGCAAGGCAAAGAATGCGAAAACTATGCAGCGTCGTGCAAGCACTGCAAGATACAACACTCTTGAGTGCACTGTATTATACCAGCTAGCAGGAATTATAGTGCTTCTCACGGAGACCAAAATATCATTTACATGTATTACTGCAAATTGGCTCCAAGAGTGCTCACTGCAAAGAGCGACGCCGCGACAACGCTTGCAGACGTTGGCTGTTCGAACCCATCAACATTTATAACAGCGTGCATACCAATGAAGGATGCAAAAGTAATCGTAGCGCACAGCCAGTAGTCCGAGCGCAAACGCGCTATCATTCACATCTTCTTGGTCTTCGTATGAAACGAATGTTTGGAGTTAAATTAATATTATCTTTGATGTGCTTGTGTGGGAAGAATTTCTATGGCAAGGGTAGATGAAAAAAGTTTGAGGGATTTCTATTTAGTGAATTTCCGTAGTGAGGTTACATCAAGATTTTTTGACGAGTGCGCATGTACTGGATTTTTATAGTGTAACCGCATCAAAGGCTACTATGGAGCATTAATAGATGTTGCTCCACAAGACCTGAGTTTTTGTCGACATCATGTTGAGCCTATAGGACACCACGAGAACTCAATAAAAATTTCATATGCATTTTTGCAAGGGTAGAAGTAAAAGCAAGTACAAGCCCTGGCAAAACAGTTACCCAAAGACACGGAAGCGTCATATGTGGACATCGGGGCCTGAGCCGAGCTAGGCAGGTTCACGATAGCTGCTTTTGACAACCCGAAGTGGCGAAGTATCAGAGCTTCGATGTATGCTAAGAATTTTACGGAAAAACAATCACTCGCCATAGCCGTCACCATCAAGAATCAAGACCAACAGGGAATTCATCGAACGTCGTAATTACCGACTCTCAACCAGCCTCCAGAGAGTACCTTGTTGGAAAACCTCGACGAAGGGCGATATTTCGCTGATTCTTCACGGACTTTTGCCAACCTCAAGAAAGGGCTTGAACCTTGAGGTGTACTCCAAGGTTCTCCTTGTGGTTTGGACGTTTCTCAAGGAGCTTCCAGGGCTGCGACCTTCGCGGAGGCAGAATCCTTTCGTATAATGCCATAAACAACACACTTGCTGCTACATTTTTCGATTTTGATGTCCCAGTACGAAACGTACCATTAGCTACTGCGCTGCCGGAAAAAAATATATGTAAGCCTAAAAACAGCTTTTCTACATCACTATCAGCTGTTGCAAGCTTTGAATTCTTTAAAAGAGGCATAACATATACCACATGACTTATTTTTCAATCTGCAATAGCCTTGTTGGCAGAAGGGACAATTAGAAAGCATTAGATGATGATTACTTCTCAACAGGTATTTCTTTACTATAGGTATTCATACATTGTACAATAACGTTTCTGTTATATTTATGCATTTCTGACGATTCTTCTTGAGGGTTCATCTAATTCCGTGTTTCAGATTCCACGGTTGAATCAGCGATGAGTATATTAATTGGCACAAGCAACGGAATGGACTACTACTTAGATTTGCACTAGTCTGGCAACCCAATTTATGACATCAGTGTATGTTCCACGCATTTGGGCATTTTCAAGCGACTGTCAGTCCGCACTGTAGTCCCCCAACAGAACAAGTTAAGTACCGTTGGGTGCGGGGATGGTGTGTGAAGTATGTACCTAAAATAATTCCAGAGGCTACCATAATGCTGGATGCTATTGTGCTACGATGGATACGTGGACATTTCCGTATTCCTTCAAACGTCGACCCGGAAGCAGCGGCTGTGTGGCCATGCACGAGTAACCACATTTGAGGCGTTCCGCTCTTGAAGTCTGTGTCGTTTCCTGATTTGCGTTCGGTTTAAAATCAGCGAGAAGATTTAGCTTGAGCCAAGAAATTAAAATCCTAACCTAAATATAATCGATCCATTGTTATTGACTGTTCTATTATCTCTACACCGATCTTTGAAACACTCATTATTGCTTGCGCTTGGTAGCAGCAGCCTACATAGACATTCCTACACAGAACTGGCCGCACAGACAACCGACATTTGCGGCTATGAAAGGTGTTCGCATTTCTCATTGGACTAAGTCGTGAAGAAGGATTTGAAAGCTTTTGATAATAGGCAATCTCCGATGTCTAGTCTGCGAAAACGGGCACTCATGAATATGCTGTGATTCCTCATCGACAGCGACATTCGGAAGTGTTAGGTGTTACTTTAACTAACTTTACTTTAACCTAATTTAATTACTGAGTGTTCTAATTTTCTTCATCAGTTTCTAGTGAGCCTTTTATGCTTACTTTCTAATGCTGAAAAGTTTTGCACACTATAGCTATGGTACCAGGACAATGATTATCGAGTTTCGCATTTTTTTGTCAATGTCGATGTCCTTTCTGTGTCCATATCTATTTGTCCATTCATATATTCCTATGTCCTTATGTTTTGTATCACTGACTATCGTGTTTAAAAATTACTTTGCATTACAATACTTACGATCACCCATCCATTATCTTTTTCCTGACACTCATACAGGGTCTTATTTGGTTTGTGTGCTGTGAAGTTGTATTTTTGTTCTTTTTCATCGGGTTTTACAGCGTCACTGAAAATGGTCGCTTAAGCTTGTGCAAAACACTTGCCGGTGCCGCTATCAGACACCAAACTCTAATCAAATGTTCTTCTAAAAGAGGATTTGGCCGTAATAATCATCGTGCCTGTGAACAATTCCTCGAATTCCTCGATACTTTAAGCAGTTACAACTAAATATAGCCCTAACAATTAACATGGTTTGCCCTCCTCGAGGCCCACAGACGACGCTTGATTCTTATGCCCAGCAAAGCTGGCGATGTTAAAAGCAGACTAGAATTACGTGCCATAATTTTCTAGCCAAGAATTGCTTGTCACGGACCGCGTTGTATGTCGAGGAGCTCGCCCTGGAAAGCTATGAACCGTGAACTCACCACATTTACTTCCGCAGGGCATACGGGGAATTGATGGCCTGCCTGGACCACCGGGGTCGACGGTAAGCGTGCCTATTTTGGTCTCTTTCGCTCTTCGCTCTCCTTTCGTGAATATCCACGTCACGTTGCTTATTTTTGGTGCTCTGAAGAGACAACTAAAGGGCCTGAACGTTCCACTGTGTCAAATCGAAAGCGTCCGTAGACTAGAATGAAATATTAATAAAGAATATCCGGGAGCTATTTATAATGAACTTTTCTGTAAAAGTGCCTGGTTTCCTGCATACATCGTTTTCATGACATGTAATGGGGTCTTTGTCGTTTCCATGATCTCTGACTGAAATAGTGCGCCATCTCAATGAGGAGGGAGCATGCATGACACGCGGCACGTTTCTAACACATTTCCACTAAGCCTTGTGCATTGTCACAAGCCGGTTAGGCCTTCATTATTCGCATTACAAAGGCTTCTCAGCAACAACATTAAGACGGGGAAGGGGGAAGGAAAGGGGAAGGGGTCTTATTAAATGCGCTCGAGCATACAAAGTAAACAGTGCACGGCGGCAATATTGTTCGGACAGCTTCATGCACACTTTGACTTGGCACTGAACACAATGGTGAGGAGAACTATTCGCATTTTCATTGATTGTTCTGGTCCTTTTCAAGGGCGCTGTTGGCCGACCCGGCCCTCCAGGATTCCCGGGATCTCCAGGAATGAAGGTGAGTTCAACACTGCCCTAGAAGGAAATGATACATCATTCCTTAAAGTTGCTGTTTTGGAAAGCTCATGCATGCACACTGTATATGTTTCACACGTCAATATATTCTTGTTAAATTTATCTAATTTGAGCTATCAAAGATCGCACAAAACACTTTCATGATACAGTCGTTCTGAAAAAAAAAAATAAATAAATAAATCAGGAAACCGTGTGCGCGTTGCAAGAAAGTCAATATTTATCTCTAAGATGCAGGGAGGTTTTTGTCACTGAATCTTTTTGTTTTCATTGTGGAGTTCATTATCTTTATTTCGTCCACATTAAGAAGTTCGAGAGCTGTAAAATATTTCTCAACGGTGCTTCAAACTCAGCCAAAATGAAAAAAAGTCAAAAATAGTTAACTTTGATTTGAATTTAAATACATCTTCAATTGGTCAAAATCTTTCAGAATACTCCTCAGCATGTTTTAACTTTACTAACGCACCAAAACATATTGCATTACAACGCTTAAAGATGTAAAAAAAACATAGAGTAATTATTTCATGTTTGTTATTCCTTATAATGGGTTAGGGCTACCACTAAATGTGCAACCCTGAGGAATTCGATTTAATGCCGAGTGATTACAGTTACAATTCTTCCTGTGCCATATTCAAAGCCTTTTCAATGCTTATATTTCTTGATGACGGTTTTCATAACTCCTAGAAATGAGAATTCGCTATTTTGCGTAACATCTTGAGAACAGACCACTGACCGTTCAACGTTTACCAAATCCGGCAATATTTCAATCGGAAGATGCCTTAGTATATGCAATCGATTTCATAAAATATATTTCTCGCTGACTGATAAAAATGATCATATGTTTTTGAAGCCGATTTTCTTAGTCTGCATTTCTTTACTATGTTGAGCAAAAAAAGGCTTCCTGTCAAATTGAATTGGAAGCCTGTTGCACATCATGGAGGCGCCATATACCGTTTCAATGCGGCACGGTTTGGTACGTGAAAAATAGGCTAAAACAGACGCTTGGGCGAGTTGGCTATCCATGAGTGCAGATAGCGCAATCTATTTAGTTGAATACCATAACGGTTTCTTTTGTTGGTTGCTCCCAGTGTATATATATTCACGGGACAAGCAATAAAAGTTTCAGCTGAAAGTCAGCGCTCGTTTGTGTCCTTCCTACGTCCCCGTCTTTTTTGCTCTGTTTGTACTCATGGGAAAAAGTTCTCATGCTTTCCCCTTCGAGCTGAAATAACGTTCACAAAGTAGCAAAATATAGTCTACGTTATCTGATAAGTCAGTCAACATCGGTACTTGCCTAGATTTTCCGAAATCGAGAAAAAACTGCTCTCGGTGGCGTGCACAATTTTCGCAGAAGAGAGTCGAAAAGCTATTTTGACATGGTGCGTCATCTGTCGGGCAGCGAGGCAAGCGCGCCAACGGCCGGGATGGAGCTTGCCTCACTGCTCGACAGATGTCGCACCATGTCAAAGCAGCGTTTCGACTCTCTTCTGCGAAAATTGTGCACGCCACCGAGAGCAGTTTTTCCTCGATTTCAGAAAATCTAGGTGAGTAGCGATGCTGAATCACTTATCAGATAACGTAGACGATATTTTGATACTTTGTGAACGTTATTTCAGCTCGAATTGGGAAGTAGATTTTGCATAGGAATTTTTTAAATCCCAGCCCCCAAATATTCAAGTCCCTGCAGATATATGTGTAGTACGTACTCTAGACAAGCTTACCAGGCATTGATTGCCATATTATATCTGGAGGAGAGTTGGAAGACTAAGCGCTTGGGCGGCCTCTGCTGGCTGCTCAGAAGCGCGCAGTGGCAAGCTCATTCCAGAAGGCACATACAGTGTTAAGTAACTTTAAACACTGCGCTTTTTCGCCACTACAGGGTGACGCTGGTGGACCGGGGCCCAAGGGTAGTCAAGGTCTTCAGGGCCCGCGGGGAGAGGCGGGAAAACCCGGAGTTCCTGGGGAGAATGGACTCATGGTGAGTTTCCCGCTGATTCAGCTCACGCACACGGTCGGGCGACATGCGCACTCTTTAAACTGCCGCTGAGGACCACTTCCTGTAGAGATAATTTTCAACAAAAATCATTTAAAACCATATTTTTGTGTGTTCTAAAGCAATGGGGGCATTTATGGGTGCAGGAAAAGAGCTTAGAAATGAAACCGTTATCTTATGTTCGGTATGAACTCGTGATGTAAAGGCAGTAAGAGGCACCATGAACACTTTATGGAACTCCATGCTGCCAGTGTAGTATATGGGGTTATGTTCCTCAAGGCAATCACCAGTTACTGGACTTGCCATGAACAGTTTATGGCAATTATGACGATGCCTGTTTTGCTGTCTTTTTTAACTGATTTCGGTAATAAACAAGTGATTTTCAAGGGTGTAGCGTATTTATGAGTTCAAAACGTAATCTGTCCATACAGGCGAGCCTTTGCGTGCGCATAATGTTCCTTTACCTTAAAGCCCCACCTGAGAGTCAATAGTAATAATGGTATCTTCACTTCAACTCATCATTATTTTAAAAGTGAAACCACTCTCACAAGCCGTCTATTCTAACCTTTATTCTTCCTGAAGTTTAAATGCCTTCCATAGAGGGGCCTCATACAAGGAGGACACTGACCATCGAACTGCTGCCAGATGAATAGCCATCTATCGCGTCGATGGATAGAACAATTCTTATTGCTAGACTAAACCTAATAATGCGCGTGTTTAGTAGTGTTTTTTGTTTTAAGAGAAAGTATTAGTCGCTGACGGTGGCCACTTGAACCTGGACATTTACTTAATTTACGTAGCAAAGCATTTCTCATTCAAAAGTCTGGAAGGCAACCATATTTATGGCAATCAGAGGATACGGGTCGCGAAAATTAAAAAAAAAAAATAGATGTCAGCTTTGTGTCATATAATGAAATAATTAATACCAAATAGCTAAGTTACGTAGGATGGCAGTCTGGTCGGCTCTTTCTACTCGTGCGTTTATAGATGCGACCGCTTCAAGGAAAGTCACTCGTCATTTTCATTAACGTTCTACCTTTGCCTCTTTTCCAGGGACCTCCGGGTAAAGATGGCGCTTCAGGAGAAAAAGGTGTCCAGGTTTGTGGTTTCCTTAGCTGTGTACTGACTTTTATAAGCGCTCACTTGAGCTGGTGCTGGTGAATGTGGAACTCCACCGAATTCTACAACAAGCAATTTGCCATTAGCTTGCATACCGATATGCATATCTAACGACGTGCTAGCCCTCGGGTATCCTGCACTACATTTTCTCGATCATCAACGTACTGCTTTTTGAAGTGGTTTTTAGGGCTGCCTTGTACGTGATCTCAAGCCCAAGGATCTGCACCGTGTGCGCGCGTGTCTCAGCTGCGTTCAATATTCATAGCGATTACTTGCTCCACTGCATTTAGACGACAGATGAGGCAAGAGGCCAGCATTTAAAATGTGTATGCCACAGAAAAAAGATTGTCTATTTTCATAAGACAGAGTATTAATTTCCAAACCAACATCAACGTAAGCTGCTTAGATAGTGTAAATCACCCCCGGGTCACGATGAGGATCCAACGGCGCCAGAATGTCCATGTGGCTCATAGTGCTCGATATTGGGCGAGCGAGAAATCATAGTTGAAGGTTGTGTTGCAATTATAGAAGAGGCTCTAATCTCTTAGCGATGAATTAGGCGCGGCTTGGGCGCCTCACCGCGCTGATAAACTGGGCAGATAAAAGCAGTGCGATGTTTTTGAGTCCTTCAGTCCATCAAATAATCATAACAAATTCCATGGAGAATTTGGAGCTTGCCAGAGGGCATTAGAGCGCTGTCTTCTGTAATATTGCTCTAGCGGACAGCAACACTGTCGAGATAAAGTGTTGCGTATTGATCTAGCACTAGGCTTGTGCGTATTCGTGAACTGCAATGATGTGCGACACATCTCAGTAGTTTCGAAATGTAGCGCTCGTATCAAACGAAAGTGCATGGCAGCGCACGCAGATAATTGCACAGAACACGAGGAGCTGAACTAACCACTCAATCTCTTAACTAAGGCGGCAACAGTCTCGTAGAGTGTAGTACAAGCGTAGTAAGCATGCATCGCTTTTCTTTGTCGCAAAGGCTGGTATACTAAACGCTTACTTGAACCCACAAACGCACGATTGCGCGTTAATATAATGCCGTGCTAAAGTTCACTTGATAGGCTCGTGGAAACATTGTAAGTCATCGGGCCATGCGACGATAGTATCGCTCTGTGTCCCTCCTAGGAACTGCAGGGGATTCGCTGATCTGCAGTTCCGACAACCTTGGCCAGATACATGTAAACGTTCATTATAGCAAGGCTAAAGTTGCCAGGATTTTGCGACGATTTTTCATTGGCCGCACCACGGCCTCGCGTCTACTGCTCGTGGGGTAATAACCGCAACTTTGCCTTTTGCAGGGTGACACTGGACCTCCGGGACAGCCGGGCTTTCCAGGGGCACGAGGACCACCAGGCCAGCCGGGCAGCAATGGATTACCGGGGGTGAAGGGTGCCCCGGTGAGTGCCCCGCGTGTTTTGCCGTGTTATAACGTGTGTTTCGTTCACTCGAGCGAAGTACAACACTCAAGAAAATTTTCAAACCTGCCAAAATCGCGCGTCATGTCGTCGTTAGCACGCATACATTGGTGCCATGATAACTGCACTCTTGCCTTTACTTTGCGGCCACGAATAAATAAATTTAATTTTTTTTCCGATCGACGAGAAGTACTTGTTACTCAGAAACGTGGTTTTAAACACTGTAAACATGGCATGGCACATTTTAGGCAATACTTTTTTTTTCCGCGTCTCTTCACTAACTGAGCTCAAATCTTTCCCACTGTGACCAGCCAATGCATACTGTTTAAATCGTGTTTCATGATGACAAAATCTTTCAAACGTTTGTAGTTTCGCCCATCCAGCCTGAACCTTGACAGGTTCTCTATATCGTGCCAGTAAAGGCCAGACTAAGTCAGCAGCTCTAGGCAGGCAACAACCTTTGCCAGCTCGTACCCTTCAGCGAGGACGTATCCA